>NC_139616.1:27851617-30251617 GCF_964270895.1 Podarcis filfolensis | reverse complement strand
TTCAGCATTGTAATATTAATTTATACGAACATACACATTTTTGCAAAGCAATTTCCCCCTTGCATTTCCACGTGTTATTTTTTGATAATATATGCATATTTATTTATGCACTTTACACTTGTTTATGCATCGTTGTACATATTACTTGGAAAACCGCTTTGCAAAATCTGGAAAAGTGAATTCCAAAGGATGGCTGAGTTTCCGTTCGCGTATTGTTTTGCAAAATGCAAAGTAAGTGGCTTCATCTTTAAATGCAAACTACGGTAAATCACATTTGTCTCCCATTCTTCAATGTGACTAATGTCACATCTGGATCATGGCAGTTTTGAATAAGGACACACTCAGTATTCCCACCTTCTGAATTCAACAGTTGGGCAGAAATCTGTTGTTGTTTATTATCAGCCACTGCAAGTTTCTCAAGCTTCTGGTTTTGGTGATTGGTACCTGATGTTCCCTGAAACTTTGGCCAACATGCTACAGCCAAGTCCAATGAAAATACCTATTGCTAATGTGCAGTATAGCACAAAATATACAGAGTTCTTATTTAGGGTTAACATAGGATTAAGATGCCTCCTTCCTTTCAAGGTAGTGCCTCTGCTGCACAATAATCAACTTTCCCCAGCATTCAAGACACTGGATGCTTCCAAGCAGTTTTTGTTTTCGGATGAGGTTCAGTCACATGCCAGAAAATTCAGGTTGCGTAATTATAGATGGATGGGACTCAGACCTTGGGCTGTAGGCTGCCCACAAAGGGAAGGAAGAACTGAGAAGGGACATGTCAATTTGAGTTCCCTCAGTTCTCATTTTTTCAATCTTAAATTCAATCGTCCACATTTCTACAAAAATTTGACATTTTAAAAAAAAAAACCCTAATGTACTCTTTGTGCATTTATCCTAATAAACACATTTTTCTATGCATCTTTGACTCAAGCACATGTTTTGCAAGCAATGTTCCCTAATACAATGCGTTTTTTTAATATTAGTTTCATTTTAATGCACAGTTATCCAAAATAGATGCATTTTTGTAGACGTGAGTCGGTTGGAGCACTAGATTGCAAAATTCAGAGAAGTGCAAATTTCAAAGGATGGCTGTGTTTCAGTTTTTGCATTGATTCAGAAAGTGCAGACTAAGTAGGTTTGCCTTTAAATGTGAACTGAATGAAACAGAACTGGGCCTCTGAATAGAACAGCCTGGCCATTTAACCAGCACAAGCAGGGCCTGGGTGAGACAGGAGTCCACTCTCCACATGTGATTTGCAGCAACTGGTATTCAGAGGCAGGCTGTCTCCAACAGTGGAAGCAGAAGACAGTCATCATGACTAGTAGCCAAGGGGAAGAGAAAGCGGTTTGCTTTCTGCTAGGTTCCCAACTCTTCAAGCTGACTGATGGGTGGGCTGAGCAAAGCCAGTCTTCTTGCTTCCCCTTGCTCGGAACCAACCTGAGGTGCTGATGGTGCAGTTCTGGTTACTAACACAGGCCCAGAAAGGAATTCAGGAGCACAGCTGTTCCAGGAGGCTCAACAGACCAGGATTCAGCATGCACAGAGGACAGGAAAGACGGTGCTGGATCTCAGCACTACCTTGAGTGTGGAAGTGTCACCATAACAAAATGAGGGTAGAGAGAAACACAGCAGCTTTGCAGCAGGCAAAATTTGCATTAGGCACAGGGCAGTTACTATGCACATAAAAGTCAGAAGAGACCCACAGTCCAGAGAGCATTGGCGTTTGATCCATGGGTTCCAAACGGCTCCCCTTGTAGAACTTCAAAGCTCTTGCCTTTGCCGTCCCCAGTTACTGCCGGGAGGTGCGAGGAAGCAAAAATACCCTCAGAGAAGCCTCCTCTGAAGTGGGATTCCAACCACAAGGGACAATGTCAGAAGAAGACAGGTGGAGGTTAAGCTGGAAGATGATCCTGGATGGAGAAAGCAGAGGGGTAATTCAAATGAGCCACTGTTGTTTTTGCATTCAAGATCCTCAGATTTGCTAGAGGACTGGAAATTCTACACTGTAAATGCCCTTTCCTCACCATGGATTATGCAAAAAATAATGTACAAAATAGAGATCAGATTTCCATACCCTAGGGTTTTGTTCTAAGCTTCAGACACTTTGGAGGAGCCTCCATAGACCCACTAGGCCTCGGAGGGGAACCAAATCCACCTTTTCTGGGCCAAATATCACATATGTAGCCTTAAGGGCTGTTGTTTTCAGAACACAAGAGCTGTTCTGTGAAAGATGATGTACATCAAATTTTGAATGAACTTGAATGCACTTTCTCACCCTCCCCTGCTAATATGCCTGGTGTTGTTAGGTAAGTCTGTTCAGCCACAGCCTTTTCAGTGGAAGGAAAGCTGCCTTGCACCACATCAGACCATCCAGCTCAGTATTGCCTACAATGATTGGCAGCGGCATTCCAGAGTGTTAGGCATTGGACATACTGAGCTCTAACTGGAGATTCCGGGAATTGAGTGTGGGACTTTCTGCATACAAAGCAGATGCTCTACCACTGAGCCATGGCCCTTCCTCATAATTTAGAACATTGTTTCCCCCCGATAAGTCAGTCTAGTCCCTTCACAGAGGTCATTCCACCATGAAGGTGCTATTAAGGTAGAGATTCCCTGCCCTTAGACATGATAGATATTTAGCAGATACTTAAATCACAGGCACTTACCACGTAGCGGCTGAAGATTGATGTAGCCATTGGGTGTTGGCTGCAATGGTGGTTTCGTTCTCGAAGGTGTTCTGCTGGTGGCTCTCCTTGTGGTTTGAGGTGAGACGGGCCCTAGTGAGACTCCTGTCTTAGGGGATGTTTCTGGGACATGAACGGTAGTCTTGCTTGAAGCAGTTGACATCGTTTCCTTCATTTTTGTGGCAGCACTGAGAGGTGCTGGGGTTGTGGCATTTGGCATGGGCTTAGGTGGTGCTGAAGGCCTTTCAGAAGATGTAGCAGTCATGCCAGGCATAGCGGAAGTTCCATTGCTGGTGCCAACTGTGGTTGCATTTGCACTATGAGTGTGGTTTGTGCTGATGGCAGGTGTGTAGGAAACAGTTGCACTGATGACAGTAGTCACATTGGTGACAGAGGTAAGGAGACCTGTATCGTTGATCGTGGTGGTGTCGGAGGCTGGTGTGGTGTTGATGGCGGCAGTCAGATTGGTCTCCATTGCAGTGATAGGGAGACTTGTATCATTGATCGTGGTGGTGTCAGACGCTGGTGTGGTGTTGATGGCGGCACTCAGATTGGTCTCCATTGCAGTGGTAGGAAGACTTGTATCATTGATCGTGGTGGAGTTGGAGACTGGTGTGGTGTTGGTGGCGGCAGTCAGGTTGGTCTCCATTGCAGTGGTAGGGAGACTTGTATCATTGATCGTGGTGGAGTTGGAGATTGGTGTGGTGTTGGTGGCGGCAGTCAGGTTGGTCTCCATTGCAGTGGTAGGGAGACTTGTATCGTTGATCGCAGTGGTGTCAGAGGCTGGTGTGGTGTTGGTGGAGGCAGTCAGATTTGTGTCCACTGCAGTGGTAGGAAGACTTGTATCACTGATTGTGGTGGAGTTGGAGGCAGGTGTGGTGTTGGCAGTCACGTTGATGCCTGTTGCAGAGGTAGGGTCAGGTATTCCACTGACAGTATCATTTGAGGCAGTTGTGACATTGGAGGAGGTAGCCATTATTTTGGTGGAAACTGCAATGGTGGAGTCTATCGGGATGGTAGGAAAAGTCGTGCTATCAGTTCCGGTGTCGCTGGAATCTGCTGAACCTCTGCCAGAGGTAGTTGTGTTGACATCTCTTGCTGTGGGAGGGGCCGATGTTCCACTGATGGTATCATCTGAAGTAGCTGTGACACTGGATGAGATAGCTGGGACTTGGGTGGAGAAAGCAACTCTGGGATCTATGGCGACCCTTGTGTGGGTGATGTTGGTGGAGGCAAAAGAGGTTTCATTGGCCGCAGTGCTGGTTTCAAAGAGTGGTGTTGAAAGGGGTTGCATAGCAGCACTGCTGCTGGAGAACACTGCTATATTGTCACCAGAGGTCACTGAGTCACTTGTGGCAAATGAGGTTGATCCCGTACTGGGAGCAGTAGGAGGATCAGCTGTTGGAGTGTCAATGGGTGTTGTAGACTCGGAGGCATCTGCTACTGTGATGCTGGTTGCTGTGGAGGACAGAGAGGTCATCCCTCCTCTCAGACCAATCTCAAGAGTGTCCAGTTCAGACTGAAAATGGCTCTTGATCCACAGGGCTACCGAAGGATCATTCTCAACTTCTTTCAAATCAGGCAAATTTACACCAAGCAACCCTTTCACATCCTGGACGCTCAGTTTCTGCAATACATTTGTGATACCTTTGCTCATTCGGGCAGGTCCCTGTGTTTTAATTATGATTCCCCCAGAAAATGACCTTTCTAGTCTGCTCTTGCTTCTCTCCACTTTAAAAGCATTAGAAATGCAACCCTGGGTCTACACTACAAGCCAGCATCAGTTCCAATACTCTTCTATTATCGTAGCATCTCCTATTACAGTTTGATGAGGGTGGCGTGAGAATGAGAATCCTCTGTTAGAGACCCTGCACCCCATATCATGAAATTATTCCTCACCCACCCCCTACAGTGTTCCCTGAAACGGATAAATAATGGTTAATTCTGCTTAATTGTCCTTTTAAATGTGTTTGTGGGAGGGGGGGTTGGTTTGGTTTGTTCTTGTTTTTATTATGTATTTTGTATTTTTATTTTGTGTTTTTATACTCTGTGAACCACCCCGAGTTCATAATATGAAGGACAGTACACAAATTTAATTAATAAATAAATAACACCGTAATGTTTTTACACTTGTAAGAGTCTAGCACAGCCTTCATCAACTTGGTGTCTTCCAGATGTCTTGGGCTACAATTCCCATCAGCCCCAGCCAGCATGACCATTTTAGACTACAATTCCCATCAGCTTGTGCTGGCTGGGGTTGATGGGGAGCTGTAGTCCTAAAACATCCAGAAGGCACCAGTATGGGGAAGGTTGGTCTGGCAGATAGTTCCACATTTTGGCTTAAACTTCCTAACTGATGGTATGGATGGGAAATGTTGATGTGGCCATGTCTTGCCCAAGGCTGCCTTTAGAATCCACACAGTTCAGCCAACTGCAGCAACTCACCTGTAGCTCTTCTGGCTTCAGATTAACAAATGTGGCAATATCCATCGCAACCTGAGATCCAGCCAGTCTTTTCAGGTCCTCAGCAGGAGCTCCACCTTAAAAAGGGGAAAGGAAAAGGAAATGGGAAACAGAGCAGCTCATATATTTAACAAGGTGGGATGGAAACCCCAAAACCACTTAAAAGAAGAAGAAGCTGCCTTTAAAATAAAAATGGGGCAACATCTGAGAAAAACTGGGAATGCACCCATTTCAGAGAAAGGTAGTCCAGATTCTAAGAAATGTAAGAAAGCACTCCCTTAATTATGGAGGGGAAGGTTCATCTGGAAGCACCTTCGTTGCCTATGGTGGAATGGAGTAAAATGTTGCGGGGAAATTAAGGTACCCACCTAGATATGGCTGAATTAGGGGATAATATGCACTGGTTCCATTTTGGCTGGCAAAGGCCGTGCGTGCTTTTTCATAAAGGATGTCTTTTTTGCCTTGGGAACAGGAAGAAATATCTAACTTCTCAGCATGCCTGCACAAAGCAAAATACAGGGGGTGAGATTGGAGACAACAACTGCTTAAAAGCTTCAATCTACTTGGGAGGCAACTTAGCTGCTGACACAAAATAATAGCTGGTTCAAGGGACCTTGAAACCTTTGCCCATTTTCCAGGAGCAGCCCCCTTGTGCTTGCCGAGATGCTCAAACCACATGCCTGAGTAGAAGGGCTGGCAACTTGGGTCTCACCTATGAAGGTGGCACCCTGGGGTCTGGCAAGGTGCCAATTCCATTGGGAAGACCTACATTGTCAGCCCCTGGCCAGAACTTTGGGTCATTGAAACACTGTCTCAGTCACACAGGAGTCTCTCTGCTGAGAAAATCTCACATGGCTGGGATGGCATGAAATGGCTCCATAGGGGTGCATTTTATCACATAGTTGGCAGTGAGATTAACAAGGGAACTGATGGAGAAGAAATTTGGTTTGGCATTTTAATGACAGTTCTGTCAGTGGCTGCTACCCATGATGGAGGTATGTTCTGCCTTCATGGTTGGAGGCAGAGAAGCTTGCAAATGCCAATTGCTTGAAGCCATAGTTGTGGGGAATGCTCTCATCCAGGCAAAGAAATACCCTGGGCTCTGAGTCAGAACTTTCCATATCTGTTTCTAGCAGTAAAGCCCCCTGCCCCACCCAAGGCAGCATCCTACCGAATTGCTTCTGGGTTTATTTGCTTCAGCTGATCTTCGTCCAAAAAGCAGAGGTATTTCCCCTCCAGCATGTCAAGTAATGGGCCCGTGAGGGTGCCCCCTTCTTCCATATATCTTGACACCAGTCGCCTGAGCTGCAAGATGAAGAGTTCAGTTTCAGGACATGAACAGTGACACACTGGGTCACCTGTGGTGGCACATCTAGCTCTGACATCCAACGGTGCTGTAGGACTGCAGCAGGCAATGTGAAAAGTTTGCTCCAGCAGCTAGAGTAATTCCTTATGTATCTGCATCATCTAGGAACCAGTTTTGGCTGGTGCCCATTGGGGCTGGTAGGATGCAAGGCAGGAGGCCATCAGTAGGTGGCGCCAGAGCCAATGACAGGCAGAGCTAACCAATTCTAGTTTTGTCCTTGGCTTCCTCTCTGCTGAGTTATGCAAGCGGCAACTCTGAGGCTAAGGAGGGCGGAGGAGCCTGGCAGGCAGGCAGGCAGGCAGGCAGGCAGGCAGGGGAAGGAAGGAAGGAAGGAAGGAAGGAAGGAAGGAAGGAAGGAAGGAAGGAAGGAAGGAAGGAAGGAAGGAAGGCGGTGGTTGGCTGAGAGCAGACTGAGTTTGGTGGCATTGAAACTATTCTGCTATTCCTTTAAGGTCGTGATGTGAACTGACAAGGTGAAAGACCTAAGATAAGGAGGTAGCTTTTTCTGTAACTCCCATTGACTAGTATGAAAAGTAAAAGCAACTGGGCTCTCCTGCTTCATTCTTCCTTTCCTTCCCTGACTGTAAAACCAGAGTTTAGTTTGTTATGAGCAAAGCTCATGAGTTAATAAGAGAAGTCTGTGTTTCAAAAGTCATGCTCCTTCAAACCATCATTTCTGTTAAGAAGACCTTAGTAGTTGCAAGAGTTAGAGCAATACTCCCCACTGGATACATTGCAGGGGCACTATGCTCTTTCCTTCTGCACAGATATTTTAAGGATTTCCTTAAAATTCACATGGAAATGGGGTGGAGAAGGACCCTAGCTAAGTGGCAGAGCATCTGCCTTGCAAGCAGAACGTCCCAGGTTCAATCCCTGGCATCTCCAGCTAGGGCTGGGAATGCCCCCTGCCTGAAAGTCCAGAGACCTGCTGCCAGTCCGTGTAGGCAGTACAGAGATAGGTGGACCAATGCCCCTATGTTCCTGTGATGGGACAGACATAGTGGCATGCAGATTTGGGAGCTATTCTGGGGAAGGTTGCCTTTTATTGTTACCGTAGTCGTACAGTTTTACCTGTTATGAAAACCGATAAAAATGAATTCATTTTAAAAAGAAGAATCTGGACCGACTGGACTTTAATGAGTTCACCCGTCCCCCATTTATATATGTTACCTGAGCCATCTCCCAGGCCCCATTATTTCGGCTGAGCAAAGCGGCAAGTGTGTCACTGGAGGTGATATTCCACCTGCCAATCTCATCTGCGCTGTACAGGCGCGAAAGGAAGCCAAGAAGCTTCAGGTGGTCCTCTGGAATCCCATCCGGGTAGATCTAATAAAGAGGGTAGGAAGTCCATTAGTTGTGGAGCAAGCAACCTTGTTCACTAGAAAACCCATCACCCTTGACCAACATCAGTAAGGCAAAGGCTGCAGACATTTCTGTGGCAGCCAATCAGCGGCATGCACAGCCAGCTTCTTCTGCTTCAAATTTGCACAGCCAGCTTCTTTCTGAGCTCCTCCTTGGATAGGAAAAAGGTACATTTGGATCAATTGTAGTGAGGGCACCACAACCAGAGCAACCTGGCTGCCCTAAAATTGCCACAGCATCATTGAGCAAAGGCTGCGGTGCACAGATACATCAATGGCCCTTCAGTTACCTCGTCCAGCTTCCTTTTAATTACTGTCAAGTAGTCGTTCGGAAGTGGCTGCTCAAGCAGTGGGACCAAGTTGGCTTTCAAAACCTCATTGCTCAGGCAGGCATCAAACTGCTGGGCGCTGTCATAGTGGACGATGAAGAGTGGGTCTTCCAGTGAGCTGGTTGTGACTGGAGTGGACCGGCAAGCTGTTGGCAGAATTTCACAGGAAGGGAATGACCTTGCAAACTTGGCAATTATGGGAAACCATCACCCGTCTCTTTGGCTCCCCCCCCCTCTCTCTCCATCAATAGTCAAGAAAGCCTGTGACTTTTAATACAAATTGTTACCATGCACCAAACATACAACTTTAAAACAATTGCCACATAAAACAAATGTCTTAACCTAGGGCTGTCATACAACATAGAGCTTCTCTTCCACAGTCAGACATTTTTCAACCTCAGAATGTGGAGACTGTGGGGTATTTAGGATATATGGTTTATTGACACATATAGACAGCCTGAGACTATGATGGAGGGGCTCACAGCATTAACACCCCAAGAGGGTCTTGCTTCTCCCATAGCCACAGCCTTGGATCCAACAGAAATTAGGCATGGTTCTGTCTCTCAGGGGACACGGGCGGTGCTGTGGGTTAAACCACAGAGCCTAGGGCTTGCCAATCAGAAGGTCAGCGGTTCGAATCCCCGCAACAGGGTGAGCTCCTGTTGCTCGGTCTCTGCTCCTGCCAACCTAGCAGTTCGAAAGCACGTCAAAGTGCAAGTAGATAAACAGGTACGGCTCCGGCGGGAAGGTAAAAGGCGTTTCCGTGCACTGCTCTGGTTCGCCAGAAGCAGCTTAGTCATGCTGGCCACATGACCCGGACGCTGTACGCCGGCTCCCTCGGCCAATAAAGTGAGATGAGCGCCGCAACCCCAGAGTCAGCCACAACCGGACCTAATGATCTGGGGTCCTTTTACCTTTACCTGTCTCTCAGCTGCCCAGTCTACTTCCTGCTTCTAACTTCTCCCTCACACACCTCAACTCTGGCCGCTGTCTTTCTAAATGACTTTGGCACTGAGCCATTTCCTTAGTTACCTTAGTGACTCATACCATTACCTCACTAGGAAGCTAGCCTGGCTATTCCAGGAACTGATTTCAGGCTGGATCCAGGAATTAGAGAGGGGCTCAGGCATATAACCTACCTACCTCCAATCTCACAATGAGATAGAGATATACAGATATGCACAATAAACTAGCTTCTTCTTTTCTCTCTCTCTCTCTTACTTTCTGGTGCTCGTCTAGTCCGAGGAGGGGAAGCAGGTTTCGATCCAAGCGACTTTAAGAAATGGATTGTTTTCGCTTTCTGTGAAGCACTTTGGCTGTCAAACAGATCTGCCACCTTCCTGAAGAAGATCAGTCTCTCTTCCTGTGTAAAAAAAAAAAAGGAGATCCACCCAAATCTGTACATCAATGGCAAAGCTTAAGGAGTTACGGGAGGGGGGGTATAAAAACAACATGTGAAGCCTGGGACTCTTCTGCTCCCCCTACCTTGTTAATGGCGTCCCACGTGGTACGGTTTATGTACAAAGCAAGGGGCCCGAGATATTCCAGGGTTCCATCATCCCAAGATGCAGGCGCCCTGTGTCACATGGAGACATAAAATCCTCAGTTGCTTTATGGCATCCTTGGACCAACCTGCCACCCTCTAGTTGTTTTCGGACTACAACTCCCAGAAGGCAACAGTCAGCACAGCACAATCAGAGATAGCCTTCACCAACCTAGATGGACCCACCTCTTTTGCTGAACTGATATGCTAGAGTGAAAAACACCTCCCAGATAAAGTGCAGGGAAGGCTCTCAAGAAAGTCCATGCTTTCAAGGACTATGGTTGGCTGAAGAGTTGGCTGAAGTGTTCGGGTGGCAGCAGATGGTTGGCTGGAAGATGATACAACCAAGATGGTGCATTTTTCCTATACAGGGCATGTGCAAATGGAATGCTCTGACAGGCTCTTTTGGACTCTGTCCTGTCATACATTACTGAATAAAGCCTGACTAACTAGGTATTTCAGGGTGGCGCTGTGGGTTAAACCACAGAGCCTAGGACTTGCCAATCAGAAGGTCAGTGGTTCGAATCCCCGTGACGGGGTGAGCTCCCGTTGGTCGGTCCCTGCTCCTGCACACCTAGCAGTTCGAAAGCACGTCAAAGTGCAAGTAGATAAATAGGTACCGCTCCGGCGGGAAGGTAAACGGCGTTTCCGTGCACTGCTCTGGTTCGCCAGAAGTGGCTTAGTCATGCTAGCCACATGACCCGGAAGCTGTACGCCGGCTCCCTTGGCCAATAAAGCGAGATGAGCGCCGCAACCCCAGAGTCAGTCACAACTGGACCTAATGATCAGGGGTCCCTTTACCTTTACCTTAACTAGGTATTTCATGTGAGCCTCCATACTGAACCCCCAAAGGGAATTTCTCCCACATCACATGCAAAACATGTGATAAACCAGAAACGTTTGTCTGTCCCTGTTGCTCACCCTTGCGAAGTCTTCCCACTGCTCAGAAGCACATTTAAGGCAATCCTCTGGGCAGCTGTGAGATCAGGACACAGTTTCAGGTTCTCCAGGACCGTGGGGTCAGAGTCCAAAATGGTGGCTGCATCCATGTCACACATGAGGGCTCCAAGCTTCCGCAGCTGCTCTTTGCTGAGCGAGGTATTCGCCACTCTCTGGTGAAATATTTAATATTAGGACCAAAGAAGGAACAAGCCCATTTTGCTCTTACAATTGCTAGTGTTCATTCCAGCAATGGCAGGACCAGGGGCAGCCACCCATGAGGCCAGGATCCACAGGGGCAGCAGATCCCAATGTAGATCTTTATTTCCCTCGCTTGCTCCTGATATAGATCTTCCCTCGCCCATTCTTCCCTGGCAGGGAGGGGGATGCCATGCTGGGGTCTCCCTCAGGTGCCAAAATGTCTTGGCTCAACATCCCTTCTTATTTGGTTCTGGGGAGGTTAGATGACATTGTGTTAAATCAAGTGTTATCCTGTGTGTTTCCCAGCCACCTTCTCCATCACTTTCATTGTGGCCTCCTGAATTTGCCAGCATGTGATTGACTCCCACTTGAAAATAGGGACAGCTGCCCCCCACAAGGCATAAGGAAAGAGCGTCACTCACAAAGCAACTCAATGCATTCTCCAAGAGTTTGTTCCTTTGGGTTGATCCGTTGGCCAGCAGAGTTAGATTCCCTTGGGAAGCCAGGGTGTAAAACGCTTCACAGTTCTGGTGATTTATTTTGTTGAGACTGGAAGATACGTGAATATTCGTTATTTGAGAGGCAGGGCAGGAGTGCAGGAAAGGTTTGGCACTACAGATGCTTCCACTCCTCCATATCCAGCTTTTAACTACAGTCATACCTTGGTTGTCGAAAGCCTTGGTACTTGTCTGTTTTGGCTCCCAAACACCACAAACCCGAAATGAGTGTTCCAGTTTGCAAACGTTCTTTGGAACCCGAACGTCTGGCATGGCTTCCGTGGCTTCCAATTGGCTGCAGGAGCTTCCTGCAGCCAATCGGAAGCCACGCCTTGGTTTCAAAATATTTTGGAAGTCAAACGGACTTCCGGAATGGATTCTGTTCAACTTACGATGTAAGTTCTAAAATGATAGCCTAAATGTTATTTTTCATCTTTGTGTTCTTTGGGGCAGGGAAGGAGAGTCCTATAATGTTAAAATTGGCATACAGGAGGAGTAATAACATAAGAAGAGCTTGCTGGATCCGGCCAATGGCCTATCTAGTCCAGCATCCTGTCCTCACAGTGGCCAACTAGATGCCCAAGTGGGAAACCCGCAAATAGGATTCAAGCACAAGGGCTACTCTTCCCTCCCTCCTGTGATTTCTAGCAACTGGTGTTGAGTGATAGGTCTGGAGAATGAGCACAACCACCTAATACATTTAAAGCACATGTGCTGCTCTAAAGAATTCCAGGAAGTGTTGTTTGTCAAGGCTGCTGGGAATCGTAGCTTTGTGAGAGGTGAACTGAAGTTCTTTGGAGAAAGCCATATGCTTTCAATGTGCTTTCAACAGTTGGTGAGAGAGCTAAACAAAGCAAAACAAAGTTCCTGACCCTTGACTTAATTCCTCAGAGAAGACAATTCCTCAGAGCTACTCACGGAAAGAAAAGCAGCACATCAGGTGGGTAACTGGTGAAATTTGCTGCCTGGTTGTTTCTGGAGAGAAGTTTTGCCATGCAGGAGAGCTGATGGGAAGAGAGCCAGAATTACTCCCCTTACATCCTTCATGAAACAAAAGCTGGATCTCACCTCCCTATCCATTCCCTGATCAGTGCAACATCAAGCTTGAAAAAGCAAACTGGGTGTCTGGGTGTGCACTTTCTCTCTCTCTGAATCTCGCAGGGAGGGCCGATCTGAGGGAAAGAAGTCACCCAAGGGGGGGTGCCACCTGTTCCACGACACTCTCTCAAAAATTCAAATGTACCCGCAGGCCTATAAGGCTGGTAAGTATAAGGCGGCACCATTCTCTATAGCCTTCTTTTCACCCCGTGCAGCACTGCTTCCATTCTGCTGCAGTTCGTATTCTGCCCAAAACTATGTTTTTCATCTTGCTGTCACCTCTGATGAAATTACATAACTTAGGTAATTCATTGTGTTGTCGTTATAATATCCTGCCCCATTAATTTTAATGCAAAGGAAACACAATGCAAATGCGGGGGACGTAAGTGTGTGTTGTTTGCAAACCAGAAGCAACAACAACAGTGAACACCAATCATATTTGCTGGATTGATTTTGGTTCTGGACACAGGATGCATAAACAAACATCAGTAATTTCCACTCCTATTTCTGTCTTGGGAGGAATTCTCTGACCTCACTACTGGTGACCCCTGTCTTACAAGAGAGCTCTCCTGGCCTCCTTTGCACAGGACCCCAAATTCAGAAGCAGCCAAGAAAGCACCCTAGCATACTAATCCAGCCTGGCACTCCTTTGGCCCCTGTCTCATACCAGCACCATCCTGCCTGAATCCTATGATTGAGGGGAAGTGAGGGCAAGAGTCCTCAATCCAGCCCCATTTGCAGCCCATCTGCATCTCTCACCTGTTCCTCACTCAGGTTGGCATTTTTAATCTTCACTTCTTGGACCAAAGAGGACAGCTGTGCGGGTGTCAGTTTGGTGGCAACATTACACTGGAAGCCTTGCAGGATGAATGCCGAAAGCCTAGAAGCCACAGAGGTGCGTTAGTCTTTTGCTGCCAATTTGCTTCCAAGCCAAGTTCAAGATGTTACTGTTAGCATATAAAACCCTTAACAATTTGGGATCGGTTTACCTATGCGGTCGCCTTACCCCATATCTGTCCACTCAACCGCTTTGATCGGCGGAATTGGCACTTCTACAGGTGCCGCATAACACATTTGGAAGAACGCCATCTTTTAGTGTGGCAGATTCTACACTTCGGAACTCCCTGCCTATTGATATCAGGCAGGCGCCTCTGCTGTACTCTTTTTGGCACCTGCTAAAAATATTCTTGTTTGGACATGCCCAGGTGCTTAGAAAGCCAATCAAAGTTTTAATCTGTTTTTAATCTATTCTTATTTTAACATTTTGAACATCTTAAAATTCCGGTGTTAATTTTTCCTATTGATAATTTTATCATTTTACCTTTTTAGGCAAACCACTTTGAGGTTTTGTACTTTTTTCACCATCAACCGCTGTATAAATTTTAAAACTCAACCATATTTCACTAGGTGCCTTTATTATATATATATATTAGGCGCCAGGAGAAAACAATTCTCTATAACCAGGCCTTGGGTTGATTAAACAATCTATGGCTTTTTAAATGTGTTTGTGGGAAGAGGAGGGTAATTGGTTTGCTTTTTGCTTTTTCGTAATGTATTTTGTGTTCTCATTTTTATGTTGTGAACCTCCCTGTGATCTTCAGATGAAGGGTCGTATACAAATCAAATAAATAATGATGCTGAAAATGAAAATGTCTAGTATGGAGAATTAAATCGAATTCGATTAAGCCAGGGAGAGGGCTTCAAATCCATGGAGCCAATGGAAAGGTTGTCAAATGCTGGACAATTGTTTTTTAAGATAATTCTGGCTAGGGGTATCCCCACTCCTGCACCACTGTGGGCCCACAACTCACTCTGTGTAATTATCCGTGCTGGACAGCACATCTCCAAACAGAACAGATGCCTAGAACAAAGAGAGGGGTCAATTCAGTAGCAAGGAAGAAGCAAGATGGCAGAGCAGGCCTGTCCAGGCTCAAATTGCCACACTCCACCTCCAAGGCAAACAGGGTTCAAGAGAAAAACCAGAGTCGTTACCTGCTGTGGGGACCATTGTTTCTCATTGATTTTGTGGAGATCTGGGATCTTGCCTCGAATCACCAGTAGCGAATTTGGGACTTGGTCCACTAAATCATCTGGGACGTTATTCAGAATGTCACTGAGGGAGGACGAGTTTGAGAGGATCTACAAGGTTGAGGGAAAGGTCATAGAACCAAATCAGAGTTCCCCAATATGGCTTATCTTATGCGGCTTTGCTCCATTCTAGTGCCCTTCAAATGTTTTGGACTACAAGTCCCATAAGTCTCAGCAAGCACAGGGGCTGATGGGAGATAAAGTCAAAATGGATTTGCTAATGATAGCTGTAGTCCAAAATGGTCATGGGGATGGGGGCTAAGGGGAATTGTAGTCCAAAACATATGGCGAGCAAGAGGTTGGGGAAGGATTATCTAATACAGGGGTTGTCAACCTGGTCCCTACCGCACACTAGTGGGTGTTTCAGGATTCGGGGTGGGCAGTAGGGGGTTCTACGGCACAAGCTGAACCCTCCTTCCATCTAGCACTGGTGGGCAGTAAGGAAATTTTACCCTGAAGGAAGATGCATTAGTGGGTGGTAGGTATAAAAATGTTGACTACCCCATATCTAATGATATGAGCATTATCGCTCTGCCCCAAATAACTGAATAGCTTCCTACTGCAGCCTGCTATTTTATCTACTGGTAGGCTTATGCAAAACAAGGAATTTGGTCAAAGGTATGGGCTTCTGAAGCCTGAGAATCCCAGCTGTCATTTAAAGCAGAGCACAAGTTTCTAGTCCTTGTGACTTTGAAGAAATGTTTGGGTCTTGCCGGATGAAATCTCATTGAGGGAAAGAGCAGGCTTCCAGTTATTGGGCCTATTAGATTGCAAGGCTCTACACAAAACCTTTCTATGCCCCACAGCTGGCAGAAGCAGTAAAAACGGTACTAATGTTTAGATTTCCCTGATCTGCAAAGTATATTCAGATGGATAAATTTTATTTCTTTGCTGGATTTTGGAAAACTGTAAGTAACCAACCCCTAAGCTAAGACACTTCCAAAAAACCCCAACACATTTACAAAGGTTGTTCCTGTGCCCTTAAGCCCATTTACCTTGCTAACAAAGGCCTTCCTTAAGTGTTCGGAGCCTTGCCTGAGAGCACTCAAGAAGGCGGCATTCTTTGCCAGCTGAATTGCCAAATCTGCTGAGATTGAGTCAAAGCTGCTGCTGGGCAACCCTTGTGCCAGGGTGCCAAGTCTCTCAAACTTCTCAGCGGTATCCAGCTGCAGGAAGAAGGAAAGAGGAGGAAGGTGGGAGCTTCAGAGAGGATCACACTGTCCTGCAATGTCAGTTCTCGGGTTTCAGGGGTCACTGTGCAAGATGATGCCCTTCTTAACACCAACAACTTTGGTCATTCTTTTGCCACACCCCTCTGAGCCCAAACTGCACCACTGCCACAGCTGCTGTGCCTTTACTTTGGGGTAAGGCAGTAGCTCAGCAGTAAGGCACCTGAGCTGCAAGCAGAATGTCCTGGGTTCAACCCCTGATATCTACAAGTAGGGCTGGGAATGTTCCTTGTCCATGAGAACAGGATGCCAGATTCAACAGGTCTTTGGCTGTCCAGAACTGGAAAGAGGCAGGTGGACTAGATGCCCCCTTGGACTGGCCTAGTATGGTGATATTTGCAGCTCTTTCCAAAAGTCAACCAAATGAGATGGGTGTCAGATAGCTTACCATGAAGTCGCTGCGTAGGATCTTGTTCACCAGCCCTTGGGACTGTCCCCTGTTCCAGCCATTGACGTGCCCAAGTGATTCCAAGACCTGGGGGTCCACCAGATCTTGCGGCGTCAGATTTGAAATCTGACCAGTGGTCAGCCCCATGGCCTGCTGCCCCAAGGCCACCAGAGTCTGCCTGTCAAATGTCTTGACTTGTGCAACAAGACTTGTAGCAAGCTGGGAAAGGGAGACAAATATAATTAAGGATTGGGAACTTCTTGAATGCAAAATGCATTCAGGGAAAAGTCCGTGCAAATGCAGCCACTGTTTTGGCTTTTCCAACATGAAAATTTTCAGATTCAGTGTCTGCAGACATGATCCTGAGACAGCTGTGTTCAGATCCTGACTCAGCCTTTGATTCAGTGGTTAATCTTGTCCAAGACTCTCTGATTCTCAGCCTTAGTTTTCCTATCTGCTAAATGGAAATGACAGTGATGCCTCTTATTTTTTGCATAATTAAGTTCTACATGGCATAATGTTACCAAGATTCCATGCTTTAATGCATTTTCAGGCACATAGTATAGAATCACATGGATCTCAGTAGAATAATTGTAATAATAATAATAATAATAATAATAATAATAATAATAATAATATATAATATAATAATTTATTATTTATACCCCGCCCATCTGGCTGGGTTTCCCCAGTCACTCTGGGCAGCTTCCAACTGAATATTAAAAACAATACAGCGTCAGACATTAAAAACTTCCCTAAACAAAGCCGCCTTCAGTTGTCTTTTAAAAGTAAAATAGTTGTTTACTGCCTTACTGCCTGCTGGGAGGGCATTCCACAGGGCAGGCGCCACTACCGAGAAGGCCCTCTGCCTGGTTCCCTGTAATCTCACTTCTCACAGTGAGGAAACCACCAGAAGGCCCTCGGCGCTGGACCTCAGTGTCCGGGCAGAACGATGGGGGTGGAGACGCTCCTTCAGGTATAAAGGACCGATGTAAATGTAATGCTATCCTACAAATAATTCTGGGAGTAGTTGCTGAGCATTCTCTTTTCCCTTCAAATAACTGCTATTTCCAGGATTCACTTGGAAGAAGCAATTGTTATTAATCCAGTTTAAGTCTACTGTGTAGCTATCACAGCATCAATTACCTGTATTGTGAAGTTAAAGAAAACAATGCACCTTTTGTTGTTCTGATTCCTGCGTCCAGAATACCAGTTTCTGGAGGTCTTTACTAAATCTGACTTTGGAATGGGAAGTGTGACCTCTCCCACCATAAGATGTTATGGGTAGGAGAGAGTCATGGCTTGGGCTAGGACCATGAAAGTCAGCTCATCACCCTCTTCCGAGCCCAGAAATGAATACATATAATTTAAAAGTATTTGGGGAAGTAAACCTTTGGGATGTTTAGTCTCCAAATCCATCTGGTGCTCTCTGTACCAAGAATCCCCACCTTCATGTCTATGATGGCACAATCCTAAGCACATTTACTCAGGAGTATATCTTGATGTGTTCAGTAAGGATTACTGTCTTACAAGTTTACAGCACTAAGAATGCATTCACATAGCAGTTTATTCCATTTCCCATTTTCCTTACTGATAATTTCCCCATTATAGTTGAGCTTTCATGCAATGTAAAAGCCACTTCCGTAAAACTAGCAAAATATATTGCATATTTTGCACTCATTTCTGTGTTAATTGCTTCCCAAAAAAAATCTGTTTGCAGCCCCCCTTGACCCCGAAAACCATGGGAGCACAGTGATGGAATCTAGGGTGGTATACCAGCATATGTTTCTTTCCTGCTATTTTCATGGGGGAATAGATGCAATATGCTGTCCAATGACGTTTGTTGTTGTGGCACACCATGCCCACTGACATGAATGAAATTTAGTATGACATGCAGATACATCAATGGAAAGGGAACAGTCCCAAAACACAGCTGTCACGGCAGTGCGCCAGGACTGTTAGAAAACGGGACAGAAATGCTAGCATTATAATCAGGAAAACTAGCAGAATATTCCCCATGTCTGAATGCATCCTAAACGTGTAACGTGCAAGCACAAAATTTGGAGGGATCTCACCTGGCGGTCAGATGCCGACGGCAGAGAGGAGTTGCAGTAGCGGTTGACCTGCGCAATGAGGTTCATGGCCTTGTCAGAGCTAAGGCTGGAGATTTGGGTTGAACGTCTAGCAAAGCAAATGAGCTGGTCTGGAAGACTTGGGAGGAAAGTGGGTGGTGTGTTAGTTTCTTGCTTCTTCACACATGATATTTTGGTGACTTATTATATTAAGTCGGAGCCCTTTGCTAACTCGCTGAGAACGAGATGCACCAGTGATGCCAATCCAGTTGAGGCAGAACAGAAGATTCTCAAAATCAACCAGAGCTTGATGTGCTATAGCAACAGGGTTTTTATTAGCCTGAGCAGATGTTCTAAGCACATAGAGTGAATGTGCATGGGAAAGGGCAGAAGTCATTGATTTATTATGGTTCACATTTTTATGCCAATTTGCCCAAATGCAAGCAATTTCCCCTCATATAACACATCTTTGTATGCTTACATTTTTTTACTAAAAGGCACGTTTTTATGCAGCCTTTATCTATAATATGTATTTTTGTACACATGACTCAGTTTGAGAACTGTACTGAAAAGTTTGGAAATGTGCAAATTTTGAAGGATGGCCTGTGTTTCATTTCACATCCTTTTTCAGGAAGTGCAAATTTGGGTACATTCACTTCTGAATGCAAACTGAACTGAATTTCTCCCCCATGCCTAGATGTGGTCCAAAACATTTGGAGGGCCCCAGATTGGCCAATGGCTCTTTTAGCCACTTCATAAACAGTCGCTCCCACACCTACCTGTCAAGATTGAAATCAGAATCGACGGCAAAGAGGGCCTCAGCATACATCTCTGCCAAGTCTTTACGGAGCCTGTTCCTGTTGATGAGCACCAGGTTGTCTGGGTTGAAGGCAATATCTTGGAACTAGGAAAAGACACAGCCATGTAAGTGCTTGCATGGGGAAACGCAGTGCAAAGTGGGATGCACAATCAATTATGCACCATTTGTGAACTGAAAGCAGCAACAGCTGCAAATGTCAATCATATTCCCTGGATTGATTTCCATTCCAGACATGGGAGGAATGAACAAACATTGGCAATTTCCACTCCCATTCCTGTTAGAATTCTCTGACATCCCAACTCAGAACAGACCCATTGAAATGAATGAACCTAAGTTCACCACTAGGGACGCGGATGGCGCTGTGGGTTAAACCACAGAGCCTAGGACTTGCCGATCAGAAGGTCGGCGGTTCGAATCCCCGCGACGGGGTGAGCTCCCATTGCTCGGTCCCTGCTCCTGCCAACCTAGCAGTTCAAAAGCATGTCAAAGTGCAAGTAGATAAATAGGTACCGCTCTGGCAGGAAGATAAACAGCGTTTCTGTGCGCTGCTCTGGTTTGCCAGAAGCGGCTTAGTCATGCTGGCCACATGACCCGGAAGCTGTACGCCGGCTCCCTCGGCCAATAAAGCGAGATGAGCGCCGCAACCCCAGAGTCGTTTGTGACTGGACTTAATGGTCAGGGGTCCCTTTACCTTTAAGCTCACCACATCCATTAATTTCAATGGAGCTACTATAAGTAGGACTAGCATTGGGTGCAACCCCTTCTGCTCAACATCTGTCACCTGGCAGCCATCATTGATGTCTGGCTTACAGCCGCTCTGCAAGAGAAGTCAACTCAAGCAAAGCCCTCCCCTCAGTGTCTCTCAGCAGCTATTCCTACAAGCTGCAGCAGAAGGAAAGCAGGGCCACTCCACTGGCCCGGTGGCTTTTGGCTCCTCCTCTCCTTGGAGCTTTTCCATTCTAGCTGGTCCTTATGAGATCTTTGTAATGAACATCTAATGTCTGGGTTTGCTTTTTGCCCTCCTTCCTCCCAATGGCATGTGGTGAAATTTTTCCTAGGGGCACAGTTAGGGCCAGAGGCACCAGCTTGCAAGGGTGATGGGAGGGCATCACCAATACACATGAGCATCGCACCTCCCTCTCTAAGCCAGGCAGAAGCTTCTTGGGCTTTGGGAAGGAGGTGTCAGGCTTTAATACAGTCATACCTCGGCTCCCAAACGCCTTGGAAGTTGAACATCCCGGCTCCTGAACGAGCAAAAACTGGAAGTGAGTGTTCCGGTTTTCAAACATTTTTTGGGAAGCTGAACATCTGGCGCAGCTTTCGTTATTGTTTCCGGTGCGCCTGCGCAATCAGAAACCAATCGGAAGCCATGCCTTGGTTTCCGAACATTTCATAAGTGGAACGGACTTCCGGAACAGATTCCGTTCGAATTCCAATGTATGACTGTACTTTAATACTCCAATTTACCCAGAACATTTAGGGGACTAGCCTAATCCCCCTAGTCCACTGACTGCATGCCACTGCTTACTCCTAATCCCTTTGCATCCGTCTGTCTTGAGAGACAATGGAGTACGCTTCTGGGGGTGAAGCCAAACTGCTGTCTTAGCAGCACCAAAGTGACCTCTCCAGGGTGGGAGCCTCAACAGTGTGTATGGAGGTCCTGGGCTGGCACCAACTTGGCTGCAGGAGTTGCTGGGAGGAGGTGTACAACTGCCTTGCAGACTCCATGCCAGATTTGTGTAGGGTTTACTCCCTTCTCCCAAAGATATCCCACAAGGCAGCAGTGGTTTTGGGTCAGAGTTTTCCTTCTCCTAGATGGTCTGCCTTCCCAGGTTGATGAGCTTCATCTGCCCCTAACTTCCCTCTACAGCATGTGCAGAAATCACATTCTTGGCCATTGGACCCACAATTGGTCTCATCCGCTCAATCCACCAGAACCTTTCTTAGCGTGCAGGGGAAGTCTCTAACTCACCGAGGGTTTGAGATCCATCGGCTACCCTCACCTGGTTTAGCTAGCCAGTCAAAGCTGTTCCTGGGGTGTGGCCACTGTTGCATGCTGGCCACAGGTGAGAGCTGGGTGCAAGGTGGAGACCAAAGGTGGGCAAACTATCCCAGAAGGAGCACAACGTGCCCCCACCAGAGTTACTACCCCTCCTCTAACACTCCGTACACTCCAAGGTGGTTGTGGCATAATAGAAGCCAGTTTCAGAGCTCGTTATTCTACTTCCAGTTTCCAGTGAATTTTCCATCATTTTCCATTGAGGACTCGATCAGCACCACCACATTATCTCCAGATAATATCTGCACCGAAAGCAAATCCAGCAGAAATACTTACTATGGTTGCATTGTTGTTTGTGAGTAAACGCATGTCCCTGGCATTGCTGTAACGGATGTAATTCCCAAGATATGTGACAAGCCAATCCGATGTCTCTTTATCACTGGGATTGTAGCAGCGGGGCTTCACTTGGGCAGCTGCGACATAGATCAATGAAGGTTCTCAAAATGGAGCAAGGCCTCAAATGTCTCTCATATATACCAGGTCCACTGCTAATCCCTGCTTTTTTGCATTTGATCACCTAACACCTGCTGCAAGCCCCTCTGAGCAACTGGCTGCAATGCAACACAATGTTCTAACGTTCTCACTGCTTGAAGTAAAAATGCAAGCTATAGAATGGGGATAAGCTGTGAGGGAAGGTAAAGGTCCCTTTTGAAGAGGGAATGACAGGACAACTTGTACTCTGCTGACAAAATTAGAAGACACACAAATCCATTTCAGAGGTTCTTTAACATGTGGAGGGGTGCAAACAAATCAGAATGGGTGCTCAGTAAAGAGCAGCCACAGTTCTATACTAGGTTGTGAAAGCAGCTTCATCTTTCTGTGGCTCTAGCCTGGATATTGACTTACCTGCCAGGTAAGCTTTGATGGAATAGTACACTTCTTCCTCCTTATCTTGGGACATGCCTGTATTTTTGTTCAGCTTCTGCACACTGCAGACAGAAACAATGGAAGTTGAGACAGACAAATAAAACTTTCTTGTTTCTTCGCTTTGCAGTTCAGACCTATGAGTGGGGCGAATTGCCTTGTGTGGCCGCCAGGAGAAACCAAGAAGATCCATTGTTGAGAAGATCCATTTGAGGATGCCAAATTTAGGCCGCAATATTTGAAAGACTACCTCCTTCCCTACAGACTGTCTCAGGTGTTAAGGTCATCAGAGGGGGCCCTCTTGGTAGTTGCATCTCCCCCCAGACATTTGGGAGAGAGGCAGGAGAGGGCATTATTTGTGGCAGCCCCTAAGTTGTTGAATTCCCTCTTCAGAGATGTATCTGGCTTATTCACTATACAACCTTCAGCAAATGCTGAATATTCACCTCTTTACACTGGCCTTTGGCACCTGAGATGTGTGTTTTCAGGGCCCACGCTATTCCTGTGATTGTAATCTGTTTTAACTGTTTTTAATTTTGAATGTTAAATTGACATAACCCACCCTGGAACCTGCTGGTGAAGGACAGGTAATAAATTCATTGTTGTTATTAATAATAAGGTAAAGGGACCCCTGACCATTAGGTCCAGTCGCGAACGACTCTGGGGTTGCGGCGCTCATCTCGCTTTATTGGCTGTGGGAGCCGGCGCACAGCTTCCGGGTCCTTTGGCCAGCATGACTAAGCCGCTTCTGGCGAACCAGAGCAGTGCATGGAAACGTCGTTTACCTTCCCACCAGAGCGGTACCTATTTATCTACTTGCACTTTGACGTGCTTTCGAACTGCTAGGTTGGCAGGAGCGGGGACCGAGCAACGGGAGCTCACCCCGTCGCGGGGATTCGATCTTCTGATTGGCAAGCCCTAGGCTCTGTGGTTTAACCCACAGCACCACCCATGTCCCATTATTAATAATAGCATGAGCTCAACAGAAATATGTAATTTCATTTTGAATATATTCAGAACCAAGCCTTTGAACCTGGCTACAAAAGCCTGCCCCTCTTGCTCTGCCAACCTTCACTTTTTTAAAGTAAGATGCTTCAAGAATGTGAAGGCGAAGAATTCCAAAGCACTACGATACAATTCTCCTCTGCCTTCATAACAGCCTTACAAAACAGGTTAAGTGATAAGACTTGCCCAAGCTGGAGGCTGTTTCACAGCTCAATGAAATCTGAATCTGAAACTCTCGTGCACTAACTGCTCTCCGTTATGACACAGAGACACCAGTGGCAGACCTTAAGCTCTCAAATTTCAGCAGTGCCCTGTGTGACACCACAATCCACCCCCCGCCCGCCTCTTGTCTTTCATTCTGCATCATAGTTGTGGAGCCCCCTGTGGAGCCCTCAAGGCTCCACGCCCAGTGAGACCTCTCAATCCACCTCTGCACACACATGCCCAAATCGGAAACAAGAACTCTTACATTTTACGGAACGACACACAGCTGGTATTCATGGTCTCACTTGCATTGAGCAGGTCACCATCGAGGAACATGAAGTAGGGAGCCAGGCGGCCACTGAGCCACATGTCCACTTCTGTGTTGTTGCTGCCGGAAACTACAGTCGGCCACACACCAGCCAAGAGAGCTGCCTTGGTGTCATTTGGAAGGATGCCCTGCCAAAGGAAGGCCACAAAAATAATTTGTGAGCGTTAGAAATCAGGTGATGCAAAGCCTGGATCTGCTAGAAAGTGAGAGGTAGAACATACAGGAGGATGAACTTTCAAACTCCACCTGAATGAGAAGAGTACATTCCGTTCCAATATAACCCCAGTCTCACATTTTGTCATTAGCTTGATTTCATGAGCTTCAGAGCTTGTCCAAAGCTTGTACAATAGTGTGGTTGAAACTTATATGCAATGTTATTTTCTAGAAAAAGAGATCCCGGAACTCACCATGAACACCTCCCTTGTTCTCTTATAATGGCAACGGCGCCCACCTGAGAGGTGCCATTGAATGGCAAATGTCAGGCTCAGAATCATAAGAACATCAGAAGAGGCCAATGACCCATCTGGTCCAGCATCCTATCTTACAGTGGTCCTGCTGGAAACCATCATCCAGGATCCAAGCTTGGAGGCCCAAGAGCCCAGCTTAAACCCAGAGATACCTTTTGCAAGCCCCCAACATCTTCTGCTGCTCAGATCCATATCTGACCTCTCTCAGAGGAAATCCCATTTCCCAACACTCCTCTGCACCACCTGGGCACAACCCTCCTCTTCCTTTCTATGTCCATAAGCAGAAGGACTAAAGTTTTGGGGTGTATCTTATCCTACATAGCAATTTGGGTGTTCTTATCCTACATAAAAGTAAAAACATTATGTCCAAACAGTTTTAAAATATGAGAGTTGCATTTTTCCTGTATGTTTCTATATCCCAGGTGTGGGGAATCTCTGGCCCTCCGGATGTTGCTGAACTCCAACTCCCAGCAGCCCAAGCAAGAATGTCCAATGGGCAGGCATGATGGGAGTTGGAGTTCAGCAACATCTGGAGGACAAAGGTTCTCCACACCTGCTATATCTCCTCCTTTCTTCAGTGTGGATTTAAAAAAGAAAAGAAACTATTTCTGTCATTTTTTCCCACTTACAGTAACATTTTTCTGGTTAAATTTATCAATAAAGGCTCCATTCTGCTTATAGTTCCGTAAGACAGCAGTCAAGAAAGGCTTGTCATTGAGAAATCCCTCTCTGGCAAGTAAGTCAGCCAGAGCATCTGGAGAGACTGTGTTCACAATCTGAAAACAAAAGCATAAAAAACCACCATTATAATTTGGCTTGCGTTATAAAAATGCAATTTAAAAAGAGGCTGGTTATCATACAAAAATAAATTATTTGTACAATGATTCTGAGCTGCAGTTGAGCAGGCTACAAAAACATTTATGCAGACCTTCAGAATAAATCTTCCATTTGGTGCTATTTAAACAGTGGCTTTGGCTCATGAGCCTTGGGGAGCCACGAGCTGTACAGACCAAACAATGT
The DNA here is from genome assembly GCF_964270895.1 of Podarcis filfolensis. Classification (NCBI taxonomy): domain Eukaryota; kingdom Metazoa; phylum Chordata; class Lepidosauria; order Squamata; family Lacertidae; genus Podarcis; species Podarcis filfolensis. Next base: position 30,226,591 of record NC_139616.1, on the reverse strand, counting down.
GGAGGGGAAGGGAAACTTTATCATCCTAAGGGCCGCATTCCCTTCTGAGCAACCTTCTGAGGGCCATGTGCCCATGGTGGGTGGGTCCAAAGGCAAAAGTGGGTGAGCAACAAAAGTTAAATTTACCTTCCTTCTTACAGTAGGATAGTTTTTACACATACACACACACGTGTCTCATTTGTGTGCTGGCATCCTGACTATGAAATGCCTTTCCAAGGCAATCTCCCTCCTTTCCTGCATTCAGGGAACATGTAAAGGCTTTTTATTTAAATAGCTATCATGGCTTTTGATCGATAGTTGTATGAAGTTTTTACACTGCTGTTTTCAGCTCTTTTCTGCATCATGCTACAGTGTTGTTTTAAAATTACTTTTATGTTATTTTGATAATCAAGAGCTGCCCTTGACTCCCTTCGGGAAGAGGGGTAGCTTATAATGTGAAATAACAAATCATCGTAATGAACGAATAAATGCATCATCCATCTATAAATGTTTTGACGGAACTGCAGCAGCAAAAGCACCTTTTGGAGGTCCGACGTGGGAATGAGGGTCTGCAGATCTCTCAGAGTCAGGAGGCTGGCAAAGCTCTGAAACATCTCTTCTAAGAAGACGGAGAAGCTGGAGTTTGCAGAGAAACAGCGGAGAGAAGAGTCTAAGAATCCAAAGGACAGGAAGGGGCGGGGAGAGAGAGAAGTGGATAAAAACAGTGAAATCTTTTAAATTTCATAACTTGGAGAACTGTAATGCCCCCTCCCCCCCAAAAGAAAAACCATTATCAGAAACATTTGTCACAACAATTTCACAACTGGTATTCAAATGCTATTTTTTTAGCAATGCAGCTGAAGCTTTACAGTAGGTGAACATATCAGACGACACAGCGATTCTTCAAACAGCTCTTGTTTATTCACAGGCCAGAACTGAACTGAACTGAAGGGTTCAGCCAGCCTGTTTATATAGAGCTCCACTAGAATGCAACAGTAACCATTTTCTGTAACTATCCAATCACTGAAAGTCACTTTTGATCCCTTATTTGCATATGTGGGCCTGAACTATCTACAATATCCCCCTGCTGGCTCAGGGTGAGAACTTCAGTACATAACAATCAGAAACATTTGTCACAACAATTTCACAACTGATATTCAAATGCTATTTTTTAGCAATGAAGCTGAAGCTTTGCAATAACATTAATAATTAGCACTGATGCAGAGCACTTCAATGGGGCAGAGCCTCTGCCCGGCCACGCAGTGAGTCCGTCTTTCCTGGTCCCAAGTTCAATCCCTGGCATCTCTAGGTAGGGGTGGGAGAGACCCCTGCCCTCAAACCTTGGAGAACCACTGCCCATCAGTGTAGACAAGACTGAGCTAGAAGAACCAATGGTCTGACTCAGAATAAGGCAGTTTCCTATGTTCTGATGTTTCTTCCTATGTTTTGCACATAGTAAGCCTTGCAACAACCCTGTAAGGCAGAGCGGTATTATTATCACCCATATTTCAGATTGGGGTGGGGGCTCAAGTTGCAGATGGCCTATAGCACCTACTCATCGCCGGAGACCTCAAAGACCACGCTCTTACTCAACCATCATTGTCAAATACTGACACATTCATACAAAACCACATGCAGTTCATATATATAAACACACATACCAAACATGCATGCTTCTGCCTAGCAGCCTCAGGAAGCTCTGGCAGCACATTAACAGCCGTCTCATGCTCATAAACATTTTTTAATGATAGAATGATGGCTAGCCGACAAAAAAATGAGCAAGTCGATGCCTGCAGTTCAAATTCAATTCCTGAAGCTCTACACGTTAAAAGTGTCAACATCTCTGCACTCTCCTCGGGCTGGCCTTTGCCAACCTGATGCCCTCCAGATGTTTTTGACTAAAGTTCCCATCAGCCCCAGCTACCACAGCGATGTGGGTTGGGGATGATGGGAAACATGATCTTGAACAGGGGCTACTGTTTGATTTTGGGTTGAAACAGAGGTTGACAAGTGACATTTGCCTCTTTCAGCCCTGTGATTTTGTGTCAATTTTGCTTTTCCCCAAATCAAATGGGTGGGAACCGCATGTGTTTTGGCTCTACAATATATAAATTCAAGCCCTGGATTACTGGGCTGTTAGACAACCTTATAGAACAGGGCAGGGAAACATGTGTCACTCCAGCTGTTGTTGGAACCCAACTCCCATCAGCCCCAGCCAGCATGAGTAATGGTCAAGAATTATGGGAGTTGTAGTCTAACAGCATTGGGAGACCTGCAGGTTCCCAGTCCCTGTCATAGTATGTTTTCTGCCCAGGCATGGGCCACCAATTAAGCTTTAAAAAACTGAATTGGAGTTAGGGGTGGGAGAGAAATTCAATTCAGTTCACATCTGAAAGCAGATCTATCAAATTTTAATTTTCTAAAACATAGTTGTCCTTTGAAATTTGCTGTTATCCAAATTTTACAACACAGTTCTCCAACAAAATGTTTACAAACATGCATATATTACAGGGAAGTATGCATAAAAATGAATATATTAGTGAAGATAGCATACAAAAATGCATTACATTACGGAAAGCTGCTTGCAAAATATGTACACGAGTCAGAAGTACATGTAAAAATGTGTTTTGAGATAATTCACACTAAAATGGTGGTGAATTTTCCCAAGGAGGGTTTTTAAAAATAAATAAATAAATCTCAGTTTACTGCAAAATGTGGAGAATTGAATTTAGAACTGTAAAAACATGAGAAACTGAAATTCACAGAGTAATTGCAAAACATTTAAAAGGAGTCAGATTGAGTCCCTGAATTGCCAGAAACAGGCAGAATTCCCCCTTACCGTTAGAATTCAACCCTTTCAGGTAAGGTAGCTGGAAAGACTGAAAGACTTCCTTTTGGAGCTGAGAACTCATCTTGGTAAACTGTGCATCGAGACCTTTAACACTGGGAAGAAAAAGTATATTGTTGTGCGGATGGTGGATGGATTGGTGGGCAAAAGAGAAGAGAAGGAAAAAGATTAGTCTTGTATATACATGTCAGGCTCCCCTTCCACAAAGGATGAGGCTATGGATTCAGGGTGGGAGAGTAAATTGCACTCAGGAGAACCAGTGGGGTTGGGGAAATCACATTTTCAAATGATTGCAGTTTTGAGTGCTGGGAGTATGGATGTAAAGGAAGCAGCAATTTCCATTCCATCCTATCTCCATCACAGTCAGAGCTGTTTCCATTCTGCTACAGTTCGGATTCTGCTAAAACCAACATGTTTTTGATGGGATTTGCTAGCATCCCTAGTTGGGGAAATATGGTTTATTGTCTTCAGAAGACCTTCCCTTTTAGCTGTGGTGCAGGCAGACATTTTTAACCCCTGGTGAAATTGAAGGACATTGAGCAATGAAAGGGTAGCACAGAGAGACTCTTGGTCATAGCCACAGCAACATGAACACAACCCATACATTGCCTGGTACTGTTCGCATCCCATTGTCTCATTGTGAAGGCACTGAAGCATGTCAACAGAGATGGCCGAGATGAAAAGCCGAAGCCTCTTCTGGAACCAGGCTGTCACAAAGGCTGTCTCATTGAAACGATCCTCATTTCTCAGCTTCTCATCCCACAGAGCCCTCAGTATGATAGTTTTCCATTTTGGGGAGATCAGGGAAGAGTTCATGATCTGGAAAGCAAAAAGCTGACCTTGAGGAGTTTCTAGCTGGGAAATCGGAGCTCACGAGGAAGTGGAGAAAAAAGGCAGGGAGGGGAGTCATCATCATCATCATCATCATCATCATCATCATCATTTATTATTTATACCCCACCCATCTGGGCGGCTCCCAACAGGATTAACATATTTTTTATATATACCTTGCGATCAAATGCCTCCAGTGCTTTCTCCAGCTCCTCCCCATCCACTTCACTGAAGAGCACCCTGACTATATCTAATGAAACCTCCTCACTCGTCTTCCTTAGCACAAGTTCCAAGGCGCCAGCGATGAAAGTGCTGTTCACTTCAGTCAGGTTCTGGAGCTGAGGAGAGAAATGGGGGAACCGTCGCAATATTGCCTCTTGCGTACAGGAAGACAGCGGAGGCCTATTCGTTAAAAGGAACAGGGCCATGCTCCCACCCCACACCCCTGCAGAGGGACTAGCAGAACAACGGCAGGGCTGGGTGGCTCCGCCTCATCCAAACCCCCGCCAGCCCAACCAACTGGGGATTTTGGATTCCAGCTATTTCATCTGATGGAAATTAAGCTATGGAACTCACTGCCACAGGAGGCAGTAGGAGTAGACAAAAGTCATGGAGGAGAGGGCTATCAGTGGCTTCTAGCCATAATGGCTATGGTCTGCCTCCACAGTTGGAGGCAGCAATGCTTTTGAACTCCAGTTGGAGGAGAGCGCAGGAGGGGAAAGAGCTTGAAACCTGCTTGCAGGCTTCCCATGGAGGTTTCTGGTTGGCCTCTGTGAAAACATGATGCTGGACTAGATGGGCCATTGGCCTGAACCAGCAGGCTTTTCTCATGTTCTTAGTATTCCTTCCAGCCTGCTAGGTAAAGCCCAGTTTGGCTTCTACCAATGTGTGTGTGTGTGTAGTTTAGGGGAGGGTGTTGTTGTTGTTTTGCCTTGCACACCACCTATTCCTAGTGGGCTTGCCACAAACACAACAGTGGTGTGAACTGAGTACCACTCCCATCGTTCTTTCTGGGCCCCCTGCACATGAGCAGATCTTTATTTGGCTCTGAAAACGTAGCACATGGGTGTAAATCACTTACATTGTCGCATACAATATGGGTGAGGTTTGGTGATGTTTTGACATCCATCCTGGGAACAAACAGAGGGGGGGGGAGAGAGAAATGCACATAGGCTGAAAAGGTAACAATTCAAAGGAGGCTGCCTAAATTCCACTGCTGGATTAGGGTGAGCCAGTTTCTATAGCCTGCAGTACACAAGGGTGTGCCTGATCCAGATTCCATCTACAGCTCTGGAATTCCCCCATCCCAAGAAAGTAGAGTCATATTTTCCAAGGAGGTCCCTCTTTCTCCTCCCAGGTTCTCACTATTTATGGGTCTTCTTAGTTCAATTTTCTGCTGTCTGATTAGTAGCTGTGATGAGCTATTAGCTGCAATTCCAGTATTGCAGGGGCTTTCGCTAGATGAGCCTGCAGGTCCCTTCCAACTCTAGAATTCTATGCCCAGCCCACTGCTTTCTGAAGCACATGAAAACTCCACATACACACACACATCACTCTTTTACTGCCCATCTCTTGACCTCGCCTAACCAGAAGCCTAACCCAACCCATCTTCTTTGCCTGCCTTCCATTTTGGAACTGACTTCAGCTTGGTTTCCCAGCTATACATCTACCTCATCCAGCAATGCCAGTTATTATGCATTGCCCCCTGCAAAAGAAAGATGGGTGGGGTGGGGGGCCATAGACACAGAGCATTGCTTTGCATCCATCTGAAACCCTGGAGAGCCACTGCCAGTCAGTGTGGCCAATACTGAGGCAGAGAGACCAAGGCAGCTTCCTATGTTATGTTCCTAAGATTTGCAATTGTAATTTTATATGTGACAGATGCAAACTTAGGGAGATGGTTCTGAACCTAGGGTCCCAAACCTGGCCCTCATAGGCACCTCCCTTGGTGTCCATCAAGACCTCCTGTCCCCGTCCCCCCGGTTCTTTTTTTAATTTTTGTATCTTAAAAATAAGGGGTTTGGGCTGCTCGCACTTTAGAAATACCTCTCCATGTCTCCACAGACTTCTGAAGCTGTTGCAAAAAGAAAAGAAAAAGAAGTTTAGCCAAGTTTCTTCTACAGTTCCCCAAAATGACTATCCTTTGATGCTGTATATTAGATGCTGTAAGTTTCACATACCATTAATCTTAGCAGCAGGGCACTAGAGGAAAAGAAAAAGAGGCATTATTATAATAATAGTATATGAATTCCTAATTTAATATGTTGCTATTGGTGAGCATGCGACCATGTACCATTCCCTGAATTCACAGTCTCCTTGTGTGCCTGTAGTACAGAATAAAGAATCCTCTCTTTTTTAAGTGTCTAGTCTTTATGACTTCAAAATTAACAAATGTTTTAATACACAAGGATGGAGATTAGATAGAGATGATAGATAGATAGATAGATAGATAGATAGATAGATATAGATAGATAGATAGATAGATAGATGATAGATAGATATAGATAGGTGATATAGATAGATAGATGATAGATGATAGATAGATAGATAGATGATAGATGATAGACAGATGATAGATAGATAGATGATAGATAGATAGATAGACAGATAGATGATAGATAGATAGATACAGTAGATAGATGATAGATAGATAGATAGATAGATAGATAGATAGATAGATAGATGATAGATAGATGATAGATGATAGATAGATAGATGATAGATAGATATAGATAGGTGATATAGATAGATAGATGATAGATATAGATAGATAGATAGATAGATAGATAGATAGATAGATGATAGATGATAGACAGATGATAGATAGATAGATAGATAGATAGATAGATGATAGATAGATAGATAGACAGATAGATGATGATAAATAGATACAGTAGATAGATAGATAGATAGATAGATAGATAGATAGATAGATATAGATAGATGATAGATAGATATAACACATTATTCCCCCTCAGCTGTTGGGAAGGGAACATGATTGTTTTGTTTTATTTTTTAAATGGGAGCACGGCTTCAAAAAGTTTTAAGAATCCTTTCTCTACAGCAGCTGTCCTCAACTACAGCTCCCATAAGCCACAGGTAGCATGGCTGTTTCTTCCCAGTGGTTGCTCATTCTGCTCAAGCCCTGCCCTCCTTCTGGTCAATGGTTTAGAGGAGCCTTCACTCATGTGGTGCCCTCCAGCTCACTAGCTGGGACTCATGGGGGTTGTAGTCCAAAATATCTGGAAGGCACCAGATGAGGGAAGCCTGTTTTGCTGCGTCACCTCCTGCTGAAATATGGTTGACACCCCATGTTCTCCAGAAGGTCACCCTCATGCAAGCCCCCACTAGGATTCCTTAGTGCTGAAGCATCATCCAGCCCAAGCAATCCTTGCCATTCTGTCCTTAGAAAAATTCAGAGGGTGATGTGCACGCAATTTAAAATATGCAGTTCAGGGAGAGGCCCCATCACAGAAGAACAAAAATACCAGACAGACATTTTAATTTACAACCAATGGGTGGGAATGAAGTTTTGCTTAGCTGCTGGCTTCCTTTGTGAAGCAAGCCCTGATAACAGCAGTCCCCAGAGACCAGGTTAGAGAAGCTCCTGGGTGATGTCAGAAGGGAGTGTAAGGGACTTACAGATGCAGTTTCCACCATATGTAGCAAGAGCCCTGTAAAAAGAGAGGGGGGAGGAGAGAGAGGCGCCATTAGTGAAAACACCTAGGGATACATGAAGCCCCTTTATATGGTCAGGCCATTTGGTTCAGCATTGTCTTTTGACAGCAGGTTTTGAGGTTCTTCTTAGGCAGAGGCCCTACACTGAGATCCTTTGGGCTGGAGATGCCAAGGACTGAACCCACCACCTTCCACATGTGAAGCAGGTGTTCTACCAACTGAGCCACAGCCCTTCCTTTAAGACATAGGAACACAGGAAGCTACCTGATACAGAGTCACACCAAGGGTCCATCTAGCTCAGTATTGTTTGCATTGGTCTGAAATCTCTTGCAGGGAATTGGCAATTATAATAATATTATAATTTATTATTTATACCCCGCCAATCTGGCTGGGTTTCCTCATCCACTCTGGGCGGCTTCCAGCAGAATATTAAATACAATGATTCATCAAATATTAAAAGCTTCCCTAAACAGGGCTGCCTTCAGATGTCTTCTAAAAGTCTGATAGTTGTTTATTTCTTTGACATCTGGTGGGAGGGTGTTCCACAGGGTGGGCGCCACTACTGAGTAGGTCCTCTGCCTGGTTCCCTGTAACTTCGCTTCTTGCAGGGAGGGAACTGCCAGAAGGCACTTGGCACTGGACCTCAGTGTCCGGGCAGAACGATGGGGGTGGAGACGCTCCTTCAGGTACACTGGGCTGAGGCCGTTTTGGGCTTTCAAGGTCAGCACCAACACTTTTAATTGTGTTCGGAAATGCACTGGTAAGCCCGGGACCTATGGCAAGGGAGATGAGTCCAGGTGCAAGAGTATTTCATAACTTTGTTAGGTTGACTTCCTTTTACTAGAAGTAGGTTGACGCTCTCTGAAGAGAAGGTATGGGAAGTGGGAGATATATTGGGGGAGCAACAGCGACTCACCGAGGTAAAGGCCAAATGCTGCCAGCAGGAATGAATTGCGACACACCAACGCCATGACGAGTCCCGGCTAGAAACTGGAAAAGGAAAAGAGGGACCATAAAATCATAGAAATGTCGAGTTGGAAGGGATCTAAAGGGTCATCTAGTGATCATGTCTGATCGTGTGCTGATCACCACTGACACATCAGCATTAAAGGGTATTGAAACAACTCTATAATTTTCAAATTAAGTTACAGAGTTTGAAGGGGATAAAGGCAGAAATGTCAGAAAATCCCAATGGAAACAGAAACAGGAGTGAAAACCGCAGGGAGCATTGCTTATTAGTTTCATGACCAAATGAAAATCAAACCTTTAGGTATGAGGAGTATTCCCTGCTGTTGCTTTTGGTGCACAAATGATACATAACTGATTACTTCCCCCTTGCATTGTGTTTCCTTTGCTTTGAAATGAATGGCATGAAACAACATCATGCTAACATCAATAATTCTAGAATTAATTATGTAAAATTTCTGCTTAGCCGACGGCAAGACGAATAGCACTAAAGTAACTTACCGTATTTTTTGCTCTATAAGACTTACTTTTTCCATCCTAAAAAGTAAGGGGAAATGTGCGTGCGTCTTATGGAGCGAATGCAGGCTGCACAGCTATCCCAGAAACCAGAACAGCAAGAGGGATTGCTGCTTTCACTGCGCTGTTCTGGCTTCTGAGATTCAGATTGTTTTTTTTCTTGTTTTCCTCCTCCAAAAACTAGGTGCGTCTTGTGGTGTGGTGTGTCTTATAGAGCGAAAAATACGGTAATTTTTGCAGCAAGGAATTGTGGATCAGACCCACATCAATCTTGCCTAGCAAGCCACCTTCAATGGCTGCTGGTCAGATGCCTCTCAGACCTCACAAGCCACAAAAGAAGGTAGTCAATAATAGACATCTTCTGTATTTGAAGGCTTCCTTATCAGTTCCGATAGGTGCTGATTAGAGCTCAGCCAAAATTTGTCCAAAGACATATCCCCCAGGAAACATCTTTTTCTCACCCCCCTGAGAAACAGGGAGGCAACTTTGCAAACTTTTCTCTGAATTATTTTCCATCACAGCCACACTCTGCGAAGGTGCTGAATCTGAGGCACAGCAGACGATACAAAGCACAGTTGCTGCTGCTATCCCTTTCAGCAGCAAAAGGAAAGAAAATATTAACTGTTTAGCTATTTAACTATTGCCAGATTCTGGAAAGAGCTAAAGGGTACAGGGTTGGATTACTTGTATGGGAGAATGTGGAGGTTAGCTTTAGTGGAGAAACTTAGATAATGTTATGAGGTTCTTTTTGAAGGCAAGAAGTAGGCTGTGTGCTGAGAGCCTTTGAACCCCTGGATCCAGCAAGTGTTAACAGAGGAACATAGCAAAGGGGCTCTGTGTGAGACGGGCAGATGGGTGGAGCCACCCCCCAACTCATGAATAGTTAGAAGGACAAAGCCAGACTTGAGAGTTGCAGTGATGTGAGTTAGAGGAAAAAGCAGCAAGCTGCAGAGAAAGTTTGAGCATTGTTTGATTTCTCTTTGAATCCAAGGCTGCAGCTATTGGAGAAACAAGGCCCTTTTGGGGGTGTCAATGCTGTGAATCCTTCCATCATAGGCTCAAATTATATACAGTGGTACCTCGGGTTACATACACTTCAGGTTACATACGCTTCAGGTTACAGACTCCGCTAACCCAGAAATAGTACCTCATGTTAAGAACTTTGCTTCAGGGTGAGAACAGAAATTGTGCTCCGGCAGCGTGGCAGCAGCAGGAGGCCCCATTAGCTAAAGTGGTGCTTCAGGTTAAGAACAGTTTCAGGTTAAGAACGGACCTCCGGAACAAATTAACTACTTAACCCGAGGTACCACTGTATATGTGTAAATTAATCATATATCCTAAAGACACCACAATCTCTGCTATGCCTCATTTCCAAATGAAACACAAACCCTGGGTAAACGCCAGGAACCCCTGGAATCTCACATCACTCAGAGATTGGGGTGACATGGAACCATATAAATTGAAGGCAATTTAGGGGGCAAGTAAAGGATGATTACTCCTGCAGGTAAAGCAGATGCTCTCCCCCTTTGTTGTTGTTTAGTCGTTTAGTCATGTCCAACTCTTTGTGACCCCATGAACCAGAGTATTTCATGAGAGTTCCATGGACTGCAAGAAGATCAAACCTATCCATTCTTAAGGAAATCAGCCCTGAGTGCTCACTGGAAGGACAGATCCTGAAGCTGAGGCTCCAATACTTTGGCCGCCTCGTGAGAAGAGAAGACTCCCTGGAAAAGACCCTGATGTTGGGAAAGATGGAGGGCACAAGGAGAAGGGGACGACAGAGGACGAGATGGTTGGACAGTGTTCTCGAAGCTACCAGCATGAGTTTGACCAAACTGAAGGAGGCAGTGGAAGACAGGAGTGCCTGGCGTGCTCTGGTCCATGGGGTCACGAAGAGTCAGACAAGGGGGATAGCATCTGCTTTGCCTGCAGAAGACCCCAGGGACAATCCCTGGCATCCCTGGGTGGGGTTCAGAGAGACCCCTGCTTGATTCCTGGAAAGCCACTACCAGTCAGTGGGGAGAATACTGAGTTATATGAATCTCAACAGTTTGATTCAGTATTGTATAAGGAAACTTCCCAAGTTTCTATGTATCATTTTTATGATACTGCTTTTCTTGTTTTGATGTTGCATTTTTTGCATATCACATAGAGATTTTTAATTCTGAGCAGTTTATAAATGCTTCTGAATAAATAAATAAATAAATAAATAAATAGAAAAGCATTTTGATCTGCATACAGAGTAATGCATTTCTTTTTCATCCTGTGTCAAAGTTTTAGAATGCTGTACTGTGTGGTCACCAACTTCTTGCTGAACTAGAACTACAGCATATAGGTTGAGAAAGAACAGACGATCCTCTGAGTGATGAAACAATGAAAAAATAAATTAATCTAGTTTTAGGGAAGTCAAAGGCAAAGCGGGTCTGGAACCCTTAATAGTTAATTAGATGGTGTCCAACCGGTGCACATTTCCATCCTTATTTGGATTTGCTATTATTTCCATCCTTCAAAACCATAGTAACAATTATTATTATTTTACACCGTGCCATCAGTGTATGTCATGCTTTACAGAATCTCAACAAGCAGATCTCTGCCCCCAAGGAACTTACAAAGTAAGACATCAAAGATTGTGGGACGGGGGAGAAGCAGAGGAGAAAAAGACAAAGAAATTGAAGTGGGAATGAGGTGAAAGTGAAATATTTCAGGAAAGGCTGCAAGCAGACTGAATCTTCACCTACCTGTATGTAGCAAAGCCCACCTTCCAGAGGAGACAGGTATCCCTGAGATGAATAATGTAAAAGAACAGGTCTTTGCCAGCCTGTCCTGATCTTATCCCTCGAGGGCGTGGGATGTCGGAGGGGACAGGGTGTGACAAGTGTCAGCTTTCCAGCAAACCTTCGGAAAGGGCCAGAACTGGGCTGGGCGTTGACCCTGCCTCCGTCATTTGCTCAGATTATGTAGAACCGCTGCAACTTTGGTCACGTTCAGCTTCAGAAACCCTCCACAATCCTGGTGGAAATTGTTCTGTATACTGTTTATATTGCTAAAGGCGCATTCTCCCTTTGGCAGTAAAAATGCAAAAAAATAAAATAAAAAATGAATGGAGCCTTACATGCAGCTAAGTTCTGCTCAGAGTAGACCCATTGAAATTAAAGAACCAAAGTTGACCATGCCCATTAACTTCACTGGATCTACTCTGAGTAGGACTAGCATGGGACACAACTGTAAATAACAGTCAGCTTGATGCCCTTTCATGATACCCAAGAACAGCTGCCTGAGGCGGCTGCCTCATTATGCCTAGTGGTATGGCCTGCCCCACAGCTGTTGAAACAAGCTTATCAGATCACTTTAATGTGTGTTCTCAAACTTTTGCCTACGTATTTCACTTGTTACAGAAGGCAGAGGAGCTGTGAGCTAGCCAAAAGCGGCAACTATTTGTGGTTAGTACCACAATGATGTATACAAAGCCAGACTATTGCCACAGGCCACATCCACGCCATACATTTAAAGCTTTATTATACCACATTTCCTGTCATGGCTTCCCTTAAAGAATTCTGGGAACTGTAAAGTGTTAAGGGTGCAGAGAGTTGTTAGGAGACTCCCTCAATCCCTCTTCCCAGGGAACTCTGGAAGTTGAAGCTCTGAATTCATCACACGCAGAACCATTTCCCTTCAGCTGCAGTTCATCTCCTGCCAGCAACTATCCATCCCGCTGTCCACTGTGGCAACACTTTACATAATTAATTATGTAACTACATTGCCATCACATTATTCTACTCCATTCATTTCAACCCAAAGGAAATGCAATGCAAAAGGAGGGGAGGTCATCAATTACGTATCATTTGTGGACTGAAAGCAACAGCTGCAGCAAATACCAATAGCATTCACTAGATTCATTTCCATTCTGGTCCTGAGATGAGAAAGCAAACATTGGCAATTTCCAGACCCATTTTCATCAGAATCATCCAATCCTAATAGCGGGGTCAGTCCTGCTTCCCATGTCCGGCTTCCGGTGGTGTGTGGTGTGTGCAATTCTTCATGCTTTCTTGCAAAGACAACTCCCTGGTTATAAAACTTTCAAAACCTGCTGGACCTGATGTTATCTCAAGGGAGATAACCCACACCCTCTGGCCTTGTGTGTGAGGGAGAATGAGAACTCAGAATGGGCACCTTGGCTGCTCCTTATTTACTTACCAAAAAGGCAGCATCTATAAAAACAGGACGACAAGGAGCAGACCTAATCTGAGCCAGCCCCAAACCCTGCTCCTCCCATGCCAAGGTCTCTCCCTGAAATATGAGAATAAGTCCACATTCATACCATGTATTTAAAGCATTATGATACCACATTATTTAGTAGTAGTAGTAGTAGTAGTAGTAGTAGTATACCGCCCTTCATCTGAAAATCACAGGGCGGTTCACAACATAAAAATAGAAAATGAGAACACAAAATGCATAATAAAACTAGAACAAGAACAAACCAAGAACCCCTCTCCCACAAGCACATTTAAAAGAGCATGGAATGTTAATCAGCTAAAGGCCTGGTTAAAGCAGTCATAGCTTCTACCAAAGAATTCTGGGAGCTGTAGTTTGTGAACAGTACTGAGAACTACTAGGAGCCCCCCTATTCCCCTCACACATCTACCATTCCCATGACTGTTAAAAGCAGTATGATCCTGCTATAGACATACGGTGCGGTGTGGTCTGAATGCCTCAGAGAATGTGCAAAATGCTTGCCCTGAACTTAGGAAAGGGGGAGAAAATTGGTGCAGTTTGCATTTAAAACTGTTTGCAAAACAATACGCAAACCAAAACCCAACTATTTTTTGAAACTTGCGCTTCTCCAGATTTTGCAGTTCAGTTCTCCAGCCTCTGTTCCCAAACCATCACTCACATGTGGCCCTTCAAAGGCTGTTTTGGTGGGGATGTGGCCCTCAGTCTGAAAAAACAGGTTCCCCAGCCTTGCCCTACCAGGTAGGAGTATTCTGGAAGGGGAGAATTAAGAGCTGGATAGGAGCATGCCAGGAAGTTAAAAAACTGTCCTCTATATGTGCTACGTGGGACGATTTCAGGAGGGAGGAAAGGGGGAAAGGACACTTCTCAGAGGCACTCTCTGCTCTTCCTCTCTTTTATATAGAAAAAAAATGCTCCTGGCCAGCCCCAAACCTGAACCCTGCATTGTCATGTTAACATAGAAGCAGGAAGCCTCAGAAAGTGGGTAGGAAAGACCCCCTTCCCTATACTACCTTATCCTACCAACCAACACCTGCTACAAGACTCCTGTTCCAGGCTGGCAGAGACCGTGTTGATACACTGCAACTTTTTTGTTGCAGTAGCAGCACCCCCGCATTATCCGTACGCAAGCAAACATAAGCAGCTGCTTTCCACTGAGTCAGTCTTTTTATGTTCTGGCATTGCCTTGTTGAATTTTCCTCAGCTTGTTGATAATGGGGAAACTCGTTCGTTTCGAAGCTGGTCAGCCAAGTTTGCCTGGGCTCCAGAGAATTCCAGCCTGGCCAGTACGGGCTCATTCTTTACTGGCCGCTCCTAGTGTGCCCTGGCATTCCTCGGGTCACCCTGGCTTCCTCCCTCCAAAGAAATGATTGGCTTTGCAAGGCCATTTGACCAAAGGCTCGAGCACACCCAGACGGCCTCCATTCTCGTGGTCATTTACCTGAGGGAAACAGTATTTTCGACCCACCCATTTTGCACACCTGGAAACAAAACAAAAATATAGTGCTCCATTGCAGGAGGGCTCCAGTGGACATTTGACCCTGAGTGTGAACTCCTAGCACAGGAAGCGACACAGAGAAAACTGGGTGGGAAATGCCGCAAGAGGAACTCTATGTTTAGAACATAATATGCCCATGGCAGGTATCTGGAATATTAGTCAGTGCCGGGGTGGATGGTGTGTTGGGGTGGAGCAAAGGAGTGAGCAATCAAACGATAGAGAGAGCAATCTCCTAGGAATTCAGCAGGGAGCCTCAGGCAAGCCTCTCTCTCTCACGCTCATTGCGCTGTGCTGAAATCTGTCCTTTGAACACAGGAAGCTGCCATCTAGCTCAGTATTGTCTACACTGAAGGGCAGCAGCTTTCCAGATTTCAGGCAGCGGCTCTCTCTCCCAGTCCTACCTGGAGGTGCCATTGGGGATTGAACTTTGGACTTTTTGTATGCAAAGCAAGTGCTGTACTACTCACTTATTTTCCTTCCCCTAAAACGTAGGATTCTAGTCCTCATCATTCTGAAAAGGCTGCTTTAAATAGGAACACAGGAAGTTTCCTTATACCAAGTCAATTGGGCCCATCCAGTTCGGTACTGTCTATGCACTGTCTGGAAGTGGCTCTCCAGTGTTTCAGGCAGGCGTTGGCATGATGCTGAGCTTACCTTATCATTGCAAGGGGAGCATGAGCAGCGCATGGGTTGTGCTTGACCTTAAACATTTCTCTAGTCTCCCAAACCATTGGCTCTTCCTTATCTGTTCTGGAGGAGTGTGAGAAGCTTAAAGGGAAGCACAATGGCACCCTGTATGCAGGAAGGTAGCACAGCAGTGAGAAAAGGTCCTCTAGCACATCTTTTTTCCTGCCACGCTACTTTTCTGAGTCCAAGAAGTTTTTTAAAAAGAGAATTTAACCATGCCATCTCTCACCTGCGCTGTGAAACACCTATCCGTCATAAAATATGTCGTGAGGTTCTTTGGACTGCATGCGTACAACTCTAGCTTCCTACCACAGTACACGCTAAATTCATTTGCAATCTAATTTAAACGTAAGAAGGGTCTGCTGTTTCACCCCAAAGTGGAATCATCTAAACCATGGATAGGCAACCTAAGGCCCAGGGGCCAGATTTGGCCCAATTGCCTTCTAAATCCGGCCTGCAGACGGTCCGGGAATCAGTGTGTTTTTACATGAGTAGAATGTACCCTTTTATTTAAAATGCATCTCTGGGTTATTTGTGGGACCTGCCTGGTGTTTTGACATGAATAGAAAGTGTGCTTTTATTTAAAATGCACCTCTAGGTTATTTGGGGGGCATAGGAATTCGTTCATCCTCCCCCCCCCACGCAAAATATAGTCCGGACCCCCCCAAGGTCTGAGGGACAGTGGACTGGCCCCCTGCTGAAAAAGTTTTCTGACCCCTGATCTAAACCAGCATTCCGGTCTCATAGTAACCAGCCAGGTACCTGTGGGAAGCCAGTAAGCTGGACCTGAACACAAAGAGTCCTCTCTGCTCTTGTGATTTCCAGGATCTGGTAATTCAGAAGCACTGCTGCTGCTGACTGTGGAGGCAGAACATAGCCATCAAGGCTTGTGGCCACCAATAGCCCTCTCTTCCATGAATTTGCTTAAAGGTAAAGGTAAAGGGACCCCTGACCATTTGGTCCAGTTGTGACCGACTCTGGAGTTGCGGCACTCATCTCGCTTTACTGGCCGAGGGAGCCGACGTTTGCCCGCAGTTTTTCCGGGTCATGTGGCCAGCATGACTAAGCCACTTCTGGCGAACCAGAGCAGCGCACGGAAACGCCGTTTACCTTCCCACTGGAGTGGTACCTATTTATCTGCTTGCACTTTGACCTGCTTTTGAACTGCTGGGTTGGCAGGAGCAGGGACCGAGCAAGGGAGCTCACCCCATCGCAGGGATTCGAACCGCCGACCTTCTGATCGGCAAGTCCTAGGCTCTGTGGTTTAACCCACAGCGCCATCCTCGTCCCATGAATTTGCTTAATCCGCTTTTAAAGCATTCTAGGTAGGTGACCATCACTGCCTGCTGTGGGAGAGCGTTCCATAGTTTAACTATGCACTGTATGGAGAAGTCCTTTCTTTTATCCACCCTTAATCTTCCAACAAACGCTAACTGAGAACACTAATTGCCTTTTAACAATGTAAACCAAGAACTTTCCAACACACCATGAAATAATTGCTGCTTGTTTGAAGACAAGAGTGAAAAGGAGCTAAGGGCTGACCTTGAAGAATCTAGTCCAGTGGCTCCCAAATTCCCTGCCCCCATGGACCACTTGAAAACTGCTAAGGACCACTTGTAGTTTTTCTTCCTGTTGCTGCAATTGTAATGCACTGTACTAGATGCTGTATAATTTTTAAATGGTTTTTTACAGGAATGTGTGGACCACATGAAGGAAGTTCATCCACTGCCAGAGTTTGGGAACCCCTGATCTAACGACAGCACATCTAGATGTGCCACTAAAAGGCACTGTGCCCCCATTTGTGTAAGATTTATAAGCCACTGACAATGTTTATCCTGTGAGGTTTATTTCAGTTATGTCCACAAATGCAAAACAATAAATAACAAGTAGTGTTTTGAAACCTTACAGAGTGTCATGAGCACATGAAGTTCCACATCACATCACTTTTAAAATACACACACACAAATATATATATATACAAATAGGTGACTTTACGTCGCTAGCAAACAGACAACAATGCCAACTTAGCCCGGGGTGATAATATATAGCAGAAACAGATGTCATGCCACCATTCAAAGTGTGCACTGGCCATTGTGAACATTTTATCCTAAAATAGATCTCTTTCTCACAATTAACAAAATAACAGGTTAAGGAAAATATATATTCATTTCTAGTTCTCCTTGCAACATTGGATAAAAGCACAGCAAAAAATTAGCCCAACTATGTTGGAACATGCTATGGGGAAAGTCAGGCTATTTTGCAGTTTGGTCCATGGGGCATTAAAGATGGAATGGTTTCGCCTTCCAGAGACACAATATTTGCCAACCCTAGAAAAACAGGCTCGCACCAATCAAGCACGCAACTCACACAAAATGGCACCCGTGGTCCAATGTCATCCCAGCTGAGCTTCAGGTGAGATTATGTTAGGCTGCTTTTCCCATGAAGTGTTTATATATATATATATATAGGCACAGGCCTGGCCAGGATGCAGGCCTGAGGAATCACACAACTCCTCCCCAAGCTAGCGAGCCCCACTTGGGCTGTGGGTCCTTGCCTTCTTTTCCTCCGAACTGACAGCTGTCAGTTCTGGAATCCTGAGGTCAGGGGTGGTATGTCCCATTTTGCCACTCGAGGCAAAACAGGAAGTGCCACCCTGCTCTGCCACACCACAACAGCACCATCTCCAGTGGGACACTCACTACCACTTAGCCACTGCAGTTGTACCAACATCTGTGTCACCTCTGCCGCTTGTGGAGACACACTGCTGGCATTGGTCCCTGAAAGAGCTTGCAGGATCTCTCCCAAATCTCAAGAGACATTTTGCTCTCCTAGACATCTTGCAAGACTTTGATGAGATCTTGCAAGATCTTGCAGGAAATCACCCATCTGTTTACCTGTAAGCATATAAAATAGTGCATCTTGTTTTGTTCTTTTGTTAAATTACTTGTGGCATTCAACACTTTGGGAGAAGACTTCTCTCCCTTTTCCCTTTAAAAATGAGGGTCTATGCTTCACGCTCAGCAGGAAGGTCCATTTCAAATGAAATATGTATTTGTTTTGCTTCTGCTTTTTTGTGTTCTCGGGTGCCAAAGTTAGCCTCCTGGCCCTACTCCTCCAGTATCAATCCCTGGTTGGGCTTTCATTGACCATAAGCAATATCCCATGTAAAGGGAGGTAAAAAGGTAAAGGTTCTCTGGACAGTTAAGTCCAGTCAAAGGTGACTATGGGGTTGCTGCGCTCATCTCGCTTTCAGGCCAAGGGAGCCGGTGTTTGTCCACAGATGGTTTTCTGGGCCAGCATGACTAAAGCACTTCTGCGCAATAGGACACCGTGACGAGTGCCAGAGCACACGGAAACGCCATTTACCTTCCTGCCACAGCGGTACCTATTTATCTACTTGCACTGGCATGCTTTTGAACTGCTAGGTTGGCAGGAGCTGGGACAGAGCAACAGGAGCTCACCCCATAGCTAGGTGGTGACACTCCCTGGAGAGAAATGGCCCATCTTGCCCATCTTTGGGGTTTTACTTTGGCTTTGGTCTTTCGCTCAAGGGGTGGGTTGTTCTTCTTACAGGTTCACCTATCCTGTTTGAAGAAAAATACTTGTTTCTTGTGAAAATCTCTGTAAGAGATGCAGGCCAGGCCAGGACGCAGTCTGCCTTGCTCTGCCTAATGATATGGTCAGCCCTGCAAAGTGATAATTGTTGCATATCAGCGTAATCAAGGCCTCTCCCCAATGTGCTTAAATACAACTTGCTACAAAACAGACATTTGAAAAATGAGAACAACTTCCATGGAAATTTCTATAAAGAAACAGGGTGGACACAGCAATAAACGACCCAGAGTTTGTGTGCCCTGAGAATAACTTTGGAAGATTTCTGCCCCATCCTCTGGGAGATCCAGTAATCACTTGCAATTACTGACAAGCCCATCTTTATTGCCACAAGGGCATACTATTGCATCAGAAACACAAAAAGCTTCAGTTCAATGGATTCTAAATGAAGCATGGATGCTTAAGACTGTGATACAGTATAAATATTTAGTGCAAGCAGCTCATGGAAGGTTATTTCTGCATATTTGGAAAATAAATAAAAATTGGTCATCTTGCAAAAAACCCTCGAGCTGCTAAAGTTTGTGCCTTGATTTAATTTACAATGCAAATGTAAATGCTAACTGTTTTTTATCAACCACGTTTTACTAACAATTTAAGCTCATCTTTTTGTAAAAACTCTTTAAATCTTCCTTTTTCTCTTTCCCCACTGCTCTCCTTCTTCTAAGAGTGTGTTAAAGGGTCTTCTGCAAAATAAATGGGGGAAAGTAATCATTTCCATATAATTATCTCTGTCAAAGGATTGCAGTCAGAGAACCATATCTTTACAATATGAATGGTGCCCTCTAGTGGTGAGAACTGTTCCATGTCCCTCCCTCCCAAATCCAAACATAAAGTTAGTAGGCATTATGAGCAATATTCTATATATGCACAGCACTGCCAAAAAAAAAACCACCTCCTGTGATCAGTTTAAATTCTACTTGCATAACATAATGTGCACAAATATCAACGGCGCAATCTACACTTGGATGCAGCATCCTTTTTGGGAAAATTTGGAAAGGCTTTAAGAGGTTTCACAAGGAAATGGGATTTTTCACAAGAAAAACAAGGTCTCTATCGTGAGGGCTGGAAGGACACGTGCAGGAATAAAGAGACAGGATCTGCATGCAGTGTAGGACTTGCAGTTCCCTGGAATCCCTCGTAAGGCACGTTTTCAACCCTAACTGTGAAGATCAGATGCTCCCTTTGTTTCAAAATAAAGATGGAGGAGGGAAAGGACACTACCCTTTCTGTGCCACAATGAGAAAATGCATGCCTTGTGACTGCATGGGTCTCTAGGCACAATTCAGGATTCAAAGAGCACAAAGCTAGCTTCGCCAGCTAGATCTGACATGCGGAAGGAAGGCAGTGTGCATGTGTGTCTATGCACAAGAGAGTGTGTCAATTTAAGGCAGGGGTCACCAACTTTTAAAAAAACCAATTAGCATGTTGAGACTTCTGAGTAAGTTTTGTGGACACTCTCTGGTCACTTCTCTCCCCCTTCTGAACCCAGATCAGCTCCCCTCTCCAATGACAGAAAGAGAGGATATGCACAGGAACACACACTGTTTTTCCTCAAAGGATCTGGTAAAAGTCAGGTCTGGTGGAACTGTAAAGCACATAGAGCTGAAGGAGGAAGTGGGAAAGAGCGTCACTATTCCAACTTCCTTTTTTCTGCTCAATGTGTTTTCATGGCAAATGGGGCACTGGGGCTCAGAAGTTTCATGGGCACAATAAAATGAACAAGGGCACCGAAACCCCTGACGTAAAGTCATCCTAAAACCTGCATAGGAAAATGAGCTCAAAGGTGATTTTTAAAAAAGACACACACACACACAAAAGTATGTTGTGGAGCAGTTGTTACAATGCCCTAGAAAAGGATTGTTATCGTCACCACCATCAGCTGCTACTGCAGGGCAGATAAAAGCTGAAACCCACATACATACCCTTCCAGACATCCACATAACATGAAAAAAATGCAAGGTGGCTGATCTAAAATTGCCAAAAGCTTTCTTTCTATGGGAAGTGAAGGCAAAGGTCGGTCAGGAAAAGAGCTCTAGGGGAGAGAGAAGTAGGGGAAAACCTTAACCAGAAAGGGGTCGGCAACTTTTTCAGGCCTAGGGGCACATTTGGAAATCTAAGGAATAGGTGTGGCCACCACAAAACACCCAATCTGCAGAAGAAAAACTGTTGGTGCTCAGACTTCTCTCTCAAAGCAACAAGGAAAGAATCTAAACAGTGTTCCCCACCCACCCTTAAAAAAAAAAACACAGGTGAAAAAACAGGCACCCTCAAGGAATTAACTTCCCCCAAAGTCCTCATTTTTAAAAAAAATTAAGAGGGTCAAGAATGCTTGACAGGTGTTGGGGAGCGGAGTGTTATCTGAGGGTTCTGAGATACCTATGAGTGCCCTGCTGGGGGACCCCAGCTAGAAAAGGAAAGGAGATTTTCCTGGTTTCTTTTATCCATTTCTTCAGAGTCCAAGAGACAGTTATGTAACAAGCCTCCTCATGCATTGGTTATTATCCAAAATGAAAGACAGACGAAAAGGGAAGTGAATCTCTGTGGCTGAAGGCAGGCAGTAGGTGGGATTTCAGCAGGTCAAGTGGTCCCTTTTTTCTGACACTTTCCCCACAGATTCCCCTGAGGGCAGCAGAGGCTGAGGGCGACGTCCAGCATGCATCGCCCTCAGAGAAGACCCACTGACATCTATCAGCCACTATGACTGGGCTGTGATCATCTCACTGCCTGGTTCCCTAGCAGCCATACACGAAGCAGTAACTTGTCTGGGGGAATTTAAGGGTGAGCGACGGAAACCAGATGCGAAGAGTTAGCATCCCGTTACGGTTGTTTGGTGGCTGGATTTGCACTGTAGCCTGGACAGCATGTCTGCAAACAGCAGGGATGCCAACAGGTAAGAGGTCAGTGCTTCCTTTAGAAAGGAAATCTGAACTGTCTCCAACACCCGGACTAATAATAGGCTGAGAGTTACTTTGGCTCCGCATAGAATTGCTTCTGCAAAACTAAGACTTGGTGCTATTACCTCTGTAAGTCTGCTAGAAGGAGCTACTACCTATGGAACAGCATTTCTGTGTCTTTTGTGTAAAATGGTTATAGAGGACGCTGTTCACTACGTTACGCAGCATCCTCTAGACCAGGGATGTCCAGGTCTATCCCGGGTGATAGCGGTAGATCGCGGTCGATCACTAGTTCATTTCTGTTTTCTTGAGAAGAGTAGCTGTTTCCTTCAGTCATGCAGGATCGCTAAACTGGAATTCAAAGTTAGCACTGCCCAGCTTTTGTTAGGGTGAGCGTTTTTCGGCGATTCCGCCTTAAAATAATCACCTCTGCGCCCTCCCCCAAATAATCTCAACACCAACCTTGCCCCCTAAGAAAAACTCAACAACTTTGACCTGAACTCCTAAAAAAAGTTCAACTTTGACCTGAACCCCTAAAAAGGGTTAGATCACTGCCGCTTTTTGTGCTGGGAGTAAATCGCAGTCTCTTGGGAGTTGGACATCCCTGCTCTAGACAAATATCCTCATGTAAAGTACCTGTCTGAGTTTAGCCGCAATGTTATTATTATTTTTTTCATCAAGTGAGTTTGTGTGCTTTTCGCTGTGGGACAAGGAAAATCGGCCAGCGTGGCAAAGCAGTTAGAGAAGAGTTTCCCAAACTTGGGTCTCCAGCTGTTTCTTGACTACCATCAAACCCCGACCACTGGTCCTGTTAGCTAGGAACAATGGAAGTTGTGGTCCAAAAACAGCTGGAGACCCAAGTTGGGGAACCCCTGGGTTAAAGTGTCAGACTATGACCTGGGAGACCAGGGTTCAAGTGCTCACTCGGCCATAAAGCTCACTGGGTGACACTGGGCCAGTCACTGCCTCTCAGCCAAAGCTACCTCACAGGGTTGTTGCGGGGATTAAATGAGATGGGAAAGGACCATGCACATATATGTCACTTTGAACTCCTTGGAGAAAAAGGTGGGATCTGACGCAATCAATCAATCAAATTCTGTTATCTTGTGTGCCTCTCTATTTGCACTGGCTGCTACGAAATTCAGAGCCAACTATGTGGCTCGTCTCTGAAAGTCTCTAGTATGGCTTATATAGGAACAAATAAAATGTCTAGTATTACTGATGAGCAATTTTAAGGCTACTGATTTCAATGGGTCTACTCTAAGTATGACTTAACTGGACATCACCCTGAGAGACAGTGCCCCCAATTGCGTTAATCCAATCGCTTAAGAGTGTCAATATCAGGGCACAAACCTGGCCTGTCTGACCACAGTCCGTGATCTTCCACATCCGGCGACTAAAACGAGCCAGCTTGAGGGCACGGGATTAAAAAGCTGATCAAGCACACAGTCAAAATTCCAGTTTGGGAACGCGACCCTCACAGAGGCATTTCCGAGGAATGTTGGGAGTGAACAAGACGACAGGTGTTGGGAGTCAGGCCTGGAAAAGCTTCTGGCAGGAATCAGCGGTAGTGACAAGGTACAAAGATTTGGGGTTTCCCAACCACGAGGGATCCGTGGGCCATCTCACTCCAGGGCCCACTCGGCCAGCCACTGCTCACATTTCCCTCGCTGCTCCTGCTCCAACTCCTCCACCTCAGGGCTCTTGGCTTCCGGCGGAACCTCAGGGCTTGGGCTCCCAAGCAGATTCCCCTGACGGCCTTCCTCCGCCAGGACACTCTGGTCCTTCAGTTCTTGGATCAGCTCCTCCAGCTGGTGCGTGGCACGCTGAGGGGCCCAGTTGCTGTCCACTGTGGGGACAAAAGGGTCGGGCGCGATCACCTCAATAAGCTCCTTGCTGGTCGGGATGCGCAAGTAGTAGGCGTGGAGCATCATGCGGTAAGGGCCGCTGTCCTTCTTGAAGCTGTACGTGAAGTCGCCCACCACCGGGTGCCCGATGGCGCTGCAGTGGACGCGGAGCTGGTGGGTTCTTCCTGAGGAGGGGCGGAAAGGACAATGCCATTTTTTTTTTTTTTAGGACAGAGAGACCCTTTCGGCTATCAGCCCACCCTCCCACAAGGACAGGGTGACACAGGTCGCTTCCATGAGACATGTAAAATGTTTCATCCAATTCTAGTGGTTTCATCAACAAACCCTTCACACATCCCCATTAGGAAGATGCCTTATACTGAGTCAGACCAATCAGTCCATGCTCAGTATTCCCTGCACGGACTGGCAGCAGCTTCTGAAACTGATACTGTTTTAGACAAGCCTGTGTAACATGAATTCTCTCCTTTTTTTAAACCAATCGGTACTTACTGATGTCTTAACAAAGCTTTTCTGCTGTTTTTATTCTAATAAGTTGTACTCCGCCTTGAATTTTCTTTTCTGAAAGTGCAGAAACATGTATTATACCGAAACACTTTTGGTCTTTAGCTTAAAAATGTATAAATTACTTCCTCTGGTCTTCCAGACTACTGTTTCTGCACCTTATCTATTTTTGTGTATTTTTTATGTATGTCAACAAGCAGCACAAGGACTAAGTTCACGTTCAAGATTTGTTATGCATGCCACATTTGTTATTATATACTTCTTATTTGTATGAAAAAACTTCAATAAAAATCAATTAGATATACAAGTAAATAAACTTCTCTGAGGCACAAAAGAGTGGAGAACTGGCCTTGCTGAACTGGCCTGACTTGACAGCCTGGAGACAGAAGCACACACTGCATTGTGGGAAAGGCCATTCCAGAGCCATGCAATGAAGGAACTGGAGTCCTTTTACCTGTGAGGGGCTGCAGAAGAACTTTCGTCGCTGGATCGCCACTGTAAAGGCCATGTTCAAGCACTGTTAGCTCTGACTGGCAAGGTTTGGGGTTTTCACAACCTGTTAGAAATGTTGGAATCAACGTGTTAAAAGCAAAGTCAATTTTCAAAACATCTGCAAAGCTCAAAGTTTTCTGACGATGCAATGCCTCAGTGCTACAATGAAAATGAGAAAGGGGGGCATGAAAGGGTGGTGGCAGCCCTACCCTCCGTCCCTTCAGTGCACATCATGTGTGTCAAGCCTTCTGTCGTGTTCTTCCCGATGGCGTAGTGGATCGTCATCCTCGCCTCTTGGATGTGGCCCCTCACCTGCCAAGCAGAGGATGCATTTTGTCACAACACCCTGAGTCTTAACATGAACAAAACACCAGCCTCAGTTTCCCAACTGTAAAATGGGAACGGGTCAATATCACTTGCAAAGCCATATACCTGCACAATTGCTGTACAGGGACATCTTAACTTCCCTTACTTTAAATCAGGGTTGGGGAACCTAGGGCCCTCCAGGTGTCGCTGGACTACAAAGCGTGTCATCATCCCTCGCCACTGGCTATGCTGGCTGCTGGGGCTGCTGGGAGTTGGAGTCCAAGAACATCTGGAGGGCCACAAGTTCCCCCCACCCTCATCCTCGCTTCAGACACTTACTTGAAGTAAGTTCCTCTAAACCAGTCTTCCTCAACCTGGTTCCTCCCAGATGTTTTGGAGTACAACTCCCAGCAGCCCTGTTGGGAGTTGTAGTCCAGGGACATCCAACTCCCAAGAGACTGCGATCTCTACTCCTGGGGGGGGGGGGGACTGGCAGCTTTTGGGCACCCCTGTTGTAGTCCGTACAGAGATGGGTGAGAAATTTGTCTAGTATGCATTTCAATGTGAATCAATTTGTAATTCCCAGGCCAGAACACGAACATGCAACTGCTTTTTGGAATTTGCACTTTTGCAAATTCTGGCATGCAGTTCTCCAAGCCAAAAAAAAAAGGCTATCAGGGAATCATGGGCACAAAAATGCATACGTTAAAACAAACTTTCTTGCAAATATTTGTTTTACTGGGAGAAAAATAATCTCACTGTGATGACTGATGCATTTAAGGTTTTCAGGATGACTTGTTTAAAATGAAGTTTGCAAACTGATGCAGAAATGGGGCAAATGGAACATCAGACTGCAAAAGTGAGAAACACAGAGAAGACAAAACTGGCAGACTTGCCCAGCTCTTCAATCCCAAAACCAAGAGGGCACCAGACTCTTGGCTTTGGAGGAGATATAACACTGCCGGGGGAAGGCACATCTTTTTCCTTTGAAGATCCATGCTCTCAGCAAATAAGCTTTTTTTCATTCCAGACTGCACGGATCAGCATGGTTTCCCCGTGACCAGGCTGCGTTAAGCTCTTCCCATCCACAGAAGCTGAGAGACACATAATCCGCTTGGCCCGGGAGGATTTCATCTGCGGCAGATTAGCTCTGCTTCCTGAACAGATTCAGCATCTGCAGAGTCTTTGTACCACCCTTTTTGTCTCTCACCATCCAGGGAGGCCGTTTAACAAAAAGCCACGGCAAGCTTTGGTGGCATCCACCTCATACACTTAAAACCACATTTAAACACACATGGAAGGCACCTAGCTCCCCCCCCAAAAAAAAAACCCCAAAGAATCTTGTGAACTGTAATTTGCTGAGGGTGCTCAGAATTGTGGCTCTGTGAGGGGTAAATTACAGCTCCCAGGATTCTTTGAGGGGAAGCCATGTGCTTTAAATGTACAGCACACGTACGGGCTTGTCCTAATTTCAGGTGTGCAGAATTCCGCTCGGAATCCCAGGTGTGAGTCACAGGTTATCTGATGTGGGGGAGTAAGACAGGGAGGTCAAATATGTCACGGGGCAGCTGGAGGAGTAGGAAAAACACACATAATGTGCTTCCACATGCTCTGCACTGTGGCTTTTTCATCCTGCGGCTACATCCATGTAAGATGTTTTAACATAGCCAGAGGCGGGCATGGCATAACGGTGAGAGCCGATGATGACAGTACGTGTAATGCAGTGAACTCACTTCCCGGCCTAAGACATCTCAATCTCATTGCACCCTTTTATGCAATATGGAGATAATAATTCCTTCCTACCTTACAGGGTAGTTGTCAAAGGTCACAAAAAAACTATATTATACAATGTATAAATGCTGTTAATAATAATGTATTATATTATCGTTATTCCAGCTAACGAAAATCCCAGGAAGTTTCTTGGGACAGAGAGAGGCAGGGAATAGAAAACTTTAGATCAGCAGTGGGGAACAGGATCAGAGGATAGGAACAGGAAAAAGCATCACAGACTATATCATTTTCTTTAGGGAAGTGGTAATGCACCTCTGAAAGATGTTGGGTACTCAACCCAGAAATACAAAATTACCTAGGTGACGAACAGCCTCAAAACTGGCACATATATACACACACACACACACACACACACCCTGAGTCCTCTTTGTCCTCTTTGACGTGCAAGGAGTCTCTCTTCCTAGCTGCGACCAGTTGCAAAACCAACCTCATTTCCTGCCAATCTGCTACTCATTTCTACTTAATGCCTTTTTTAATCTTTCCCTTTTAAAGAAGTAATGTTTAAGTCACAGGCGGTCGGTCGCTAGACACCCATCCTACAGATGGCCGGCTCGCCTTGCCTCGCGTGTCAGTGGGACACCCAAAAGGGATCAAGATAAAAATATGAACGCCAGCTGACGTCTGACGCCCTACTAGCTTTCTGGGTCTGTTTCAACAGTGGTGGCCTGAAACACAAGCCGTTTTCGTGGTTGGGGAAAAAAATATAAATGTTAAAAGTGCTCACTGAAAATCTTTTTCACCTCCTGTGGAAAAGTGTGAATTGGGCACATGAACATGACCTTGTGTTTTGTGGGAAGATGGGTGAATCATAGCAGATCCTGTAGATCATCTTTTAGTGTAGCAGCACCCATACTTTGGAATAGCAGATTCCCTGTCTCCACTATCCTAGAGCCCCAACCAGTAAGAAAGGGGAGTTTTTTAGCTGCTAAGAAGTCTTCTCATGCTTTGTGCTGACCAGAGCCAATCAGAGTGAAAGAAGGCAAGTCAGCCATTAAGGATTGACCCCTAGGGTAACTCTGGAGAAGGTGCACAGGAAGAGTTGTTCAGTATGCTCCAAAGCTAAGCATTTAGGAATACTGAAAGCACAAGGTGCTCCGAGACCATATTACACCGGTCCTGAAAGAGCTACACTGGCCTCTGTGCACAATTCAAAGTGTTGGTGCTGAGCTTAAAAGCCCTAAACGGCCTCGTCCCAGTATACCTGAAGGAGCGTCTCCACCCCCATCATTCTGCCCGGGCACTGAGGTCCAGCTCCGAGGGCCTTCTGGAGGTTCCCTCACTGCAAGAAGCAAAGCTACAGGGAACCAGGCAGAGGGCCTTCTTGGTAGTGGCGCCCGCCCTGTGGAACGCCCTCCCACCAGATGTCAAAGAGAAAAACAACTACTTGACATTTAGAAGACATCTGAAGGCAGCCCTGTTGAGGGAAGTTTTTAATGTCTGATGTTTTATCGTTTTATTCTGTTGGGAGCCACCTAGAGTGGCTGAGGAAACCCAGTCAGATGGGCGGGGTATAAATAATAAATTATTATTGTTATTCAAGAGAATGATGTTACATACAATGGAACTTCAAGGAAGACACAACTTCAGTCACTCTGGAAGACTGTATTGGAGCACTCCAAATCATTTGCCTCTATATGTGCACAGAAAATAGTAACCTAGCTGGAAGGCAGTGCATCCTTAACTTTTATTGTATTTTTCTAAGATTACTGCATAATCATAGAAGGGTATGACCATCATGAAGGGACCTTGCACTTCTGAATTTGCAGAGCAGCAATATCGACAGGGGGCCACAGAGTCAGCCAGCCCTGGCCTTCACCATTCATAAAGTGCAGCATCCAGAATGGGACACAGCCTTTCATCTGATTGATAGCTAGAAGGGAACTTGACAAACATGGTGGCTCACCAGCGCAAGGTAGGCCTTGGTCACCATCCGTTCCTTGAAGCATTTGTAGGCACTTCCAGCGGCTGCCTTGTTGAGCGCCACGCAAAGGGCCCCACTGGTGGAGAAATCCAGCTGGTGGCAAAACCTGGAAGATCATAAGATTTGTCTGTTATAAACAGCCTGAAAGGTTCAGTCTGCCATCTTGATTCAAAATGGCTTCCAACAGTATCCAAGTGCAAATGAAAAGATTATCCTTGACCTCATTGATTTGGTTACAATGTCTTAAGAGGTATATAAATCACAGTGAACAAACAAACAACTTTTCAAAGTATGTAGCAGAAGTAAAACAATTCCACACAAAGTTTCTGTGAACTTTGGAAAATCTGGCCTTGCCCTCAAATCACTTCAAAAAACAAACACACACCTTCCTCATTTATACTAAAATGCACTTTGCACTTGTCATCTTGGGTTTTCCACAAAATTTAGAATTGAAATTAGGCTTGAATAGAATGATTTGAATCTGGAAGTCGCCAGTTTGCATTGCTCTGGAGAGCAATCTAATGTAACAAGTCTACTTTATTTGCACTTAGTAAGCAAAGCAAAAAACGCTGAAAACTGACAGGCTTACCTAGTACAGTTTTTGCAATCAGCATCCATCTATTGCTCTAGAAAATTTCCAACTCACATTACTGTCGCCATCACACTAGCCATATAATACCCATTTTACAGAGGTCTGTGCCTGGGTGCTAAGAGGTTGTTGCCTGTAGTTTACAGGTCTATACATTTATGGGTTTCAGCAATTGCAAGGGTCCATACATTTTTGTACTATAATGCAGGAGTCAGTGCTTGTAAAGTTTCCCATTTCTGTGCTACATAACCTGGCAGCTGCTAATAACCAAGTTCATAAATTGTTTGAATAAAACTGTTTCATATTGTTATCCCACACATTAAGTAAACAGAGAGCCTTCTTACAAACTACTCACCGGAAGCCATAGTATGTGTCTGGGTCTGCAAGCTCAGGGAACCGATATTTCAACTGGCTCTGCAGGGTGAGCTTTTCATACCACATTTTGCTGTCAATGCGGACATCCCAGTGTTTGTTAACCACAATGAAGTCTGCACTTTGGTACAGAATGGACAAGTTATCGATGCTCACAGGCTCCATAGCGATGGACCCTTAGAGAGGGAAAGAAAGGTGCAGTTCTGAGTTTCTAATCCAAAAAGTGTTCTTCCCTTCTGACCTAGATTTGGGAAAGTTGTTCAGAGTTATTCTGTCGGAGCAGGAAATCACTCTGTGCATGCTTATCAACACTGGTTAATGCATTAATGGGCACTTGCTGAAATCAGGGTTGAGAACTAAAGCCCAGGTTTGGATGAAGCCCTAAAGACAAATGTCAGGTGTGCTTAAGAAATTGCAATAAATCAATCTGTCAACTGTATCAAATGCTGAGGAAAAGTCCAAAGGCTAGGGCAGAGATGACTGCTTTTTGGCTGGATATGCCAGAGGACCGCTTGCCTAGACTCTGCCTGGAGGAACAATGGAAGAAGGGTGGTTGGGCCAAGTTAGTACAAGACCTGCCAGCCTCAAAAAAACCTGACAACAGATTTTATATTCCCTGGAGTGAAAAGACTGCTCAGGGATTGGATTTATAAACAGGCTAACGAGCAAGATTTATCTCTAATCCATATCTCAAAATCCTCCCATTGGTACTATTTGCTGAAATCTCACCACACCAGAGCTCAATATTTGCAGTCACTTACCTTTGCCTCCCTGAAAACTGCATTTATAGCTCTCCGTTTTCAAACAATGCCTACGTCAGTCTTAGATGGGAGATACAGAAATGTTCCAAGGCATTTTGTATTTGTGGGGTAGGTGAGGCAGATCTCCCCCATTATATACTCCATTGTCAACTCTATCAAAACCTCAGAAAGAGATTTTTTGGAGATGCTGGCACCACTACAGGGACAGAACCCTGAAGTGAAACTATGTTAGCGTTTATTTGACTGTGATCCGCTTGTCACATATAAAACAGCCTTATTTGCAAAAGCCGCTAAAAACATTCATGCTAACTATATAAAAGACAATGCTGTAGACTGTGAAGGCGATTCATTAATTTGACTTATTGTAAGTGGGTGCATATCTATGGATTTCTTTTAACAGGTTTTAATTGACTTGCTGGGTTTGTAATTGAATTTGTAATGACTTTTAGTCAAACACAGTAAATGACTGATTGATTGATTGATTGAATGAAGAAATGAATGAATCTTTTAGTATGGCATCACGCAAACTTTGGAACTCACTATGTATTGACATCACTGGACTCTTTTTGGCGCCTGCTTAAAGTATTTTGTTTAGGTAAGCCCAGACATGTAGAACATTGGCATGTTTTAATCTGGTTCTCAGCTTCTCGTTGATTTTAAAAATAATAAGGTTTTAAATAGTTATCAAGTGCTTTCACTGATAATTTCATTATTTTATTCTTTTTGGAAACCACTTTGAGGTTTGTTTGTTTTACACTCAAGCAGTATATGAATTTTAATGAATAAATAGATACGTATTTGCTGCTTTTGCATCTTGTTATGCTGCTTTCTGGAATGACTGCTGGGGAGGGTACTATTGCATTCTCCTGCGGAGGTAAAATTGTGACCCCTTAATATAAAAAAATAACTATCCAACAATAAGCAGCTGTTTTCATATAGCTTAAAACACAGACCTAGAGCAAGAGAGGCCTCAGAGCTATCCACATTGAGCACCTGTGCAACAGACTGTGCAGGCACACAGCTCACCTGGTTGGATTTTTTTCTTGCTATTGTGAAATGTATTCTATTTAAAAAGATTATTTCAAATTGTGCATGTGGAAATTATTATTTTTTAAAATAGATGTGGTGATGTACAAAGCTTTCAGGCTTCCGACTGGGGCATCCACTTGGCTACTACGAGAACTGGATGCTGGACTAGATGTGCCAGTGGCCTGATCCAGGAGGCTCTTGTGTTCTTAAATGGCTACCCTATTTGACTCTTGACAAAACTCGCAGACAGGAGAGTCTGGAAAGAGAGGGAGGGAGCACCGAGCCTCCAAATCTTGCTTTTCCCCCCATTATGCTCGCTTTACATTTATTTTAACAGACTTGCCCTAAACCCGCTTTGAGACAGATGAGGCTGCTTGGCTGTCAAGCAAGAGAAGCCCCTCAAAGAAGCGCTTCTTTTGAGGTAGAGGCTGCTCACCCCTTACCCACCGCCATCGTCACGACATCGGCGGCTACCAAATCCTTTGGATAAAGGGACAGAAAACAACATGCAACCTTTCCACCCCAAAGACGCCCACGCTGCACTGGGAGGCTTGCAAAGATTGCTGCGCCTCCAGCGCCCTTCGTATGCATCCCGTGCATGCAGACATGCAGACGCGCGTGCACGCACCCCTGCCGGCCCCACTCCGCAAGGAGTGCACCGAGCCGGGCGGATCGATCGACCGACCTGCAACTTTGCGCAAGGCGCTAGCAGAGGGCTGGTGCGCCATGCAAAGGCGCGCGCGGCGGCGCTACATTGCAGCCAGCAGGCCCGGGCAGTGCAGCAGCCGCGGAGCAGCGCGTGGAGGAGACCCGCCAGCCAATCAGCGCCTTCCGCCGCATGGAACGTTCACCCGGAACTGAAACAGCGCGCGCGCTGGTTTGCAAAAAGGAAAAGTCAGCTGGGCTGTTGCAGGTACTGTTTGCAGTTGCAAAGCGCGTTTGCTTTTTTTTCCTTTTCTTGCAGGGGGTTGCTTTTTTGTTGCATACCATCAAGCAACAAAGCGAGAGAGTTTGTGGAACTGAGCTTTTTAAATAAATATATTCCTTTTCCTTTTTTGTCCGCATCGCAAAGGAGGGAGGAGATCTTACATATGGAAGAAGATGAGCACGAGCTGTATGGCATTGAAGATGAATTTGAGGAGCAGTTTGCGGACGAGTTGGAGGCGCTGGCTGAGCTGCAAGGTGGGGGCTGATGGGCTTCTCTTGACAGTCATAGAATTCTGGGCTTGAGAACGAGAGGCCAAAATGAGGGGGGGGGGTCTGTCGCTTTTTTGCAGCAACAGCAGCAAGACTTGTTGCATTTACCGAACATAAGTATAACCAAGAGTAAAAACAATCCAAAATACTCACCAGTAGTATATATTAAAGAACTCCACCAGTATACTTGGGGGACAGGTCCTGGCCCTGAGGAGGCTCCAGTCTAGAATTCAGCAGAGGGGGAAAGGCACACCTGTCCCCAATGACCAATTCTATACTGTACATATCCACTTAGAAGTAAATCACATTTGGTTCAGTGGGGCTTGCTTCCAGGTAAATATATTTAGGATTTTATCCTCATTACATCAGCTCTCTTCTTGAACCCCATCATTACATCAGAGAAATAGTTTATAGAGCTGCATAAATAAATAAACAGCAAAGCTCCAAGCACTGTTCATAATAAAATTGTGGCTAAAATGCAACTAAAATCCAGGAAACTTAAAAAAACACACCACAAAATCAGTGAAAACAGATATATAAAACCATGTGCGGGTGCAGCCCTACTAAAAGGCAGGCTTCTTGTAAAATTGGAACAGATACTTTCTGACATTTCTAAAAATGCAAGTTCTGCAAATCAAAGCAGTCAAAGTGGTGCGTTCAATCTCAAGTATGGGCAACTCAACCCATAATGGACTTTATATGCAAATAGTAAAACCTTGAACTTGGCCCAGTAGCAAATTGTCTGCCAGTGCAGATCTTTGAGCACCAGTCTTCTTTGACGATCACATGTAGCAGAGAAAGATTGTCTTCCATGAACATGATCTTAACGAGTCCGTAAGTGACAGTGGAGGCCAATTCTGGATCCACACGTCCTTCCGCAGTGGGGCATAGGTTTCCGCACGGGAGTTGATTACGGTGAGGATTTGTCAAACATGCCTTCCTCTCGGCACATTTCTCCCTTTCATCCTGAGTTTGAGTCTTCAAGGTCCATGACATCTTTGGTAAAGGCCGTTCTCCAATTGGAACGCTTGCAGGCCAGTGTTTCCCTGTTTTTAGTGTTTGTACTACATTTTTTTGGATTTGCCTTGAGAGAGTCTTTAAACCTCTATTGTTGACCAACATTATGCTTTCCATTTTTAAGTTCGGAATAGAGTACAGTGGACCCTCCGGATACGAACTTAATTCATTCCGGGCGTCCAACCGCAACCTGAGAAGTCTGTATCCGGAGGCACCGCTTCTGCACACACGCATGGTGCGATAGAGCGCTTCTGCGCATGCGCGTGAGGCGAAACCCAGAAGTATACACTTCCGGGGTTGCCGTGTTCGCAACCCGGAGTTTATGTATCCGGAGGGATACGTAAGTAGAGGTACGACTGTAGTTGCTTTGGAAGACGATAATCAGGCATCCAAACAACATGACCAGTCCAACGAAGTTGATGTTGGAGAATCATTGAGTTACCAATACTTGAACTATGTGGTCAAGCTATAACGGTTACAGCTATTGCTACTAGGTTTGGTACAGTTAATAGCAAATTTTATAGCAGCCCTTTTTTAGCAGAGCTCATCTCTAAATTACCACACAGAGCTGGTATGGGACCCCACTGTAAGCCCTAATGGATCGTTAGATAATCCGACCTATTTCTCTTTTTAAAAAAAGAAAAGTTCTGCAGCGCTACCAGGTATGGCCAAAGTCATGCTCTCTGTGGTTTTCAACTCCTTTCTTTCAGAAGAAGCACATCCGGCACCCTCCCATAAAGTGTCCGAGTTCCGAAGCAGAAAGCGTACGTTTGAAGAGGCCCTCACTGCCGGGGATTTGGTTAAGGGCTCCAGTCCTGTAGCTAGCCAGCCATGCATGGGAAAGGCTTCTCAAGGCCAGGTCCTCTCTGAGGAGCCCGTCAACCATCTTGGTCTGAAGTCTGGGAAACAAGAATGCCTTGCAGTGGAACCAGAAATCTCTCCAAGTCAACTTCTCCAGGAGACTGCTACTCATAGTAGGTTTTGCTGTGTGCTGTGAGTTTTTCATACAAGTAGTGCTAATTTGCTTGATACCAGCTTGGCAGGAGATCGTCTTATTTATATCCTGCTTTTCTTCTGCAGGGCTCAAAGCAGCATAGTGTTTTGTTAGTCCTCCACTGTATCCTCACAAGCCTGTGAGGTAGGCCAAGCTGAGGGACAATTACTGGCCCAAGACCATTCCATGGATGAGTGGAGTATTTGAGCCTGTGTCTACCCGATCCTAGTCCAACACTAACCACTATACACACTGTCCCTATAATGTGCGGGGGCGATAGGGTCTTTTCTAGGGCCATCTGTCAGGGACTCTTTAGCTGTGGTTTATGCATTGTAGCAGGTTGGGTTAGATGGCCGTAGGGGTCCCTTCGTACTCTACAATTCTATGAGATCTTCTGGCATGTCAGTTTTCTTCTGGCTGCGGCATGCTATCCCTCTGAAGACCAATAGCCCACATTGTTGTAATAGCTGTTCACCTCATTTTGGGTCTGACAGCTCCAAAGCCAAAGCGCCAACGGAGATTTGAAGTCGTGAAGAAGCTGGATTTTGGGACAGAGGAAGAGCAAGCCATCAAAGAGCCACTTCAGAATGGAGCATCTCTCCCTTTTCCTCCAGGTGCCAGTTCTGAACTGCAGGATGAAAGGTGAGTGTTCTGGTGGGAAGGGGGAGAGCGTTGTTGACTCAGTATGTTGCCCTCATTGCACAGTTTTCAAAATCTGACAGTTTCAGGGGTCTTCACCCAGAGGGATCTTCAATGAGATCCTCCACATTGGATTCAGAGGCACTGCCTGCTCCTCAGGGTCTTGTAAGACTTTGAGGTCCTCAACTCTGAGGACTTAATGTCTGGTGCCAGGTCAGCATTAGGCATAACGCAACCCTGGAACACAGTAAAGTTTCAAACAAGTCTAGTGCTTGTACTTGTTCCCCAAAATCTGTTCCGACGTCATGTTTTGAAGGATGGTGTTGAGCCCTCTGATGATTCTTCTCCTTGTGTTTCTTGGACCTCAAAGGACTCACTTCAAAGCACTTGGGATCCCAGATGGCACGGGGGTGAGAGACATGTTCCCACTGCATGTTACACCACCAGAAGAAAAATACAGCAGGAAGGTCCTCAAGCGACCGCCCATCCTGGGGGACTATATCAACGTGACCTCCACTGACGGCACCCGAGTCTTCATGGCTGTGAAGGATGATGGGATGGGAACGCAGGTACCAGCAGGACCAGGAAGCAGAGCTCTTCTACAGCTCGCTACATCCACCCTCTTCCTTTCACTGCTTCAGCTCAGGGGGAGGTGGGCAGCCTTCTAGCCTCCTGACGAGACTGGCACTTAATTTGCATGAAAATCTGTTCTGCTTTCTGCAGTTCTCCAGCTCGGTTGGGTGGAACAGAGAGAGGCCGCTTCAGCTACTGGGCGTCCCATTCTCCTACGTAAAGGAACAAGTTACTGAAGAGGTATTGTCCTTTTGTGATTTCAGATCCTTAGTTTGTTCTGGTTCTGATCCTGATAACTGTTGTTACCCAGTCCAGATGCAACAAGAAACTATGGTTAATTAAACCTTCAGTCGTGGTGCAACAAAAAGGGGAAGGGAAGTGCACGAGACTTGTGTGCATGTCAGTTTAATATGCTGAGATGTGTACCCAAACTGGGACTTTGGACCTCTCCTGGTAAATGCATGCATCAGCCAAACCCCTTTTGAGCAAACCACAGTGGAGTGGAGCATGAGACAACACTGTGCTCCTGATAGCCTGCTCAACATGGGATGTAGAACAGCAGTGAAGAACCTGTTGCTTTCCCTATGTCGTTGGTCTCCAGCTCCCAGGATGATGGGAGTTGTAGTCCCACTGCATCCAGAGGGCCACAGGTTCCACCTTCCTGACATACAGAATAGCTTCGTCCAGTTCAGATTTTGCTTTTAAACGAAGATGCACCTTAAAAGCGAAGGATGAAATGCCTGTCATTCAACACAACCACACACTCATCGTCCTCCACTACGTGAATGTTTTTGCTTTTAGTTTTACAGTCTCCTTTTCATTCCAGCGCCGGAGACAGATCCGTGAGTCTTCACAGAAGCTGACGGAGGTTCTGAACAGGTGGGCTTGGTGGTTCTTCCTCCTAAAGGCTTTTCTAGGGTAGTAGGAAGCTGAATTATCCCGAGTCAAGCCATTGCTTGAAATGGGTCGGTATTACCTATGAAAAAGGTGGGAAGCATTTTTATTTATTTATTTGCTTCAAGGACCACATTAGCTGGTAGGCAACATTCTGGGGGCTGCTGTCCAGAGATGGGTGAGACCAGAGGCAAAGTGGGTGGAGCAGTGATGGTGAGACCTTTGTACAGTAGCCTATATTGGAGCTGCACAGAAGTCTTTGAGGTTTCTGTACACCCTCTCACATCTTGTGGTCCTCCATCCAGACCGGCAAGAGCTCAAGGACATATCACAGCTAGGCCAGAGCACTTGAAGAGGGGATGGAGGATAGGGCTTGCAAATGAGTGTGGCCCAGGGAGAGTCCTAGGGCCAGATAAAGCCCTGGAGGGCCATATTCCCCCAGCTTGTCTATTCTGACTGGCAGTGGCTTTCACACACAACCTGGGACCTTCTACCACTCAACTAGAGCCCTTTCTCTCTTTCTCCTGGATTGGCAAGTTCAGCCTTG
The DNA here is from genome assembly GCF_964270895.1 of Podarcis filfolensis. Classification (NCBI taxonomy): domain Eukaryota; kingdom Metazoa; phylum Chordata; class Lepidosauria; order Squamata; family Lacertidae; genus Podarcis; species Podarcis filfolensis. Next base: position 30,189,361 of record NC_139616.1, on the reverse strand, counting down.
GACAGCTATAAATACACAGGCAGAGACATATAAGTTTGCTTGGATTCAGAACAGATAAAAGAAGGTTTTTCCTCATTCAGCACAACTTTGGAACTCGCTCGCACAGAAAGCAGTGATGGCCACCAACTTGGATGGCTTTAAAAGAAAATTGGACAAATTCTTGGAGGATAAGGCTTTTGAGGGCTACTGGCCACAATGGTTAAGCCAGAGGAAGGCAAACTAAGGCCTAGGAGCTGGATGCAGCCCAATCGCCTTCTCAATCCGGCCCGCGGACGGTCCGGGAATCAGCGTGTTTTTACATGAGTAGAATGTGTGCTTTTATTTAAAATGCATCTCTGGGTTATTTGTGGGGCATAGGAATTCATTCATTCATATCCCCCCCCCCCCACACACAAAAATATAGTCCAGCCCACCACATGGTCTGAGGGACGGTGGACCGGCCCATGGCTGAAAAAGGTTGCTGACCCCTGGGTTAGGCTCTGCCTCCACAGTCTAAGGCAGCAATGCTTCTGTGGTTGCTGGAAACCACAAGAGGGGAGAGGGCTCTTGTGCTCAGATCTTGTTTGCGGGTTTCCTATTGGGGCATCTGGGTGGGCACTGTGAGATTAGGATGCTGGACTAGATGAGGCATTGGCCTGATGCAGCAGGATGGTCTATTAGATGAGCAGAAAGCTTTTGAGCTCTGCCAATAGGTAGTCTTCCCACCCAGCAATATAGTGCTTTCAAAATAAGTCTTCCTTCTTGCAGATGTCTTGGGGATGAGGAGACTCAGATGGAAGCCTCGGCCCCCAGTGAGGAAGAAGGGAAGTCTGCCGCAGCGGAAGAGGACGGGGAGGAGGCTCAGGGGTCCCTATGGGTTGATCGGTTCGCTCCCAGGCATTACGTGGAATTGCTCAGTGATGATGTAAGAGTTTCTCGTCAGCCGTTGCTCTTTAGGGGGCACCATTTCTCCATGCAGCTTGCAGCTGCCTTGCAGAAGCGCAGCAGTTGCAACTGAGTATAAAATTCCTCTAGGGAACCCGGATGTCCTTTCTAAGTTTCTAGTCCCTGTGGTGGTAAAGAAAAGCTTGAGGGGGGAAAGGTCTGGTGAAAGTGGAATCTCAGAAGGTTTAATTGGAGACTGTTTTCCTTCATCGTTCGGTAGTGCGCCTGTAACACAGTTTTACCGCCAAACACATTCTGTTTTTTGTTGTTTTTTTTTTTTCCTGGAATAGTATATGATTGGAAGTTTGCATGTTCTCTCAGAAGCAGGGCCTGGCCCCAATACAAAATGGGTAAAGCAGTTTGTTTCTAAAGAAAGAGCATGCGGGTCTCCATCTATTTTAAGCCTTCTCAACCCCCTCTATTTTTTTTACCTGAGTATTGCTGAGCATTTTACCTCAGTATTGCTACTTATTCATTGCAATTTGCTGGGAGGCTTTGGTGTAAAGGCTGCCCTATGTTAGGCAACTCACAAATAATAATAATAATAATTAACATAGGCAGTTGGGTCACCACCAAAAAGGCCCTCTTTATCATAAGTGGTAGTCAGAGGAGGGCCTCTGAAGCTGACTGGAAATTTCTGTTTGTTTTGCCTCATTTGAGGAAGGTTGTCCTGACCCTCTTCTCTCTCCCCCCTCAGTACACAAACCGCTGCCTTTTGAAGTGGCTCAAGCTTTGGGACACGGTTGTGTTTGGGAAGGAGAAGCCCACCAAGAAGCCCAAGACAAGCGCCGAGGCTCACCAGACATCCAGACACCCCAAAGAGCAGCAGAGCAAATGGAAGAGCAAAGCCCAGTTGACAGAGGAGGCCCTGGAGGCCGAGCTGGACCATCACAACCGACCAAAATACAAAGTGAGGAGGCTGGCTGAGGTGGAGAAGGGCGTTGGGGCCAGGGGGTTGTCCACATGGATCCTGCAGGCAGCTGGGCAACTTCTAGGGCACTTGCAAAAGGTCTCAGCAAATATCCCCTCAAAAATCCAGAAGAGGCTGTTTGCTTGGCCTAATCATTTCCAGTTCACGCTGCCTTGGCCTCTCACAGTAAACGCATAGCAGGCAGATCCGGAAAGGCCCGGAAAAGTCCTACAGAAAGGCAAACAGCTGCAGTCGTTGATGTTCTAAGTGTGGAGGAAACGAGAGGGGTGACCTCTCTTTGGAATACCCTTCTCCACCGAGGGAGTAGGTGCAAAATGGAAAGCCAGTGCAGTGATTAAAAGTTGCAAAATGAATGTGCAGGCTGATCCCATGCATATTTATCCACACGCACCCCACACTAGAAGTTGTGGATATCCAGTGACGCTGAACGTTGGAAAATTCAGGGCAGATCAATTAAAGGACTTTTCATGCAGCACAGAGTTAAACTCTGGAGCTCGCTCCCAGAGGAGGCAGGATTTGCCACCAACCTAGATGGCTTTAAAAGAGGATTAGACAAATTCATGAAGGAGGCTTTTGAGGGCTACTCACCACAGTGACTATGCTCTGCCTCCATGGTTTCAGGCAGCGATGCTTCTGAATCCCTGTTTCTGGAACCACAGGAGGGGAGAGACTCTTGTGCCCGGGTCCTGCTTGTGGGTTTCCCAGAGGCATCCAGTTGGCCACTGTAAGAACAGGATTCTGGACTAGATGGGCCACTGGCCTGATCCAGCAGGCTGTTCTTCTGTTCTTAAGCTCTTTAACTACAAAAAATTGGAATAGGAGCTTAGATCCACACCTGGTGGTAACAAAGTGAAAGTTGAGGCTGACCCTACCAAGGATAAAATGTTTGGGGAATATGTTCTAATTCCTTTTTTCCTTTTAAGGTGCAAAAAGTGCTTGCAAGGTTTGCTGTAAAGCCCTGGATTTTGATGTTATTGTGGCTTTTCTCTTTGTTTGTTGCCTGCAGGTTGCCCTCCTGTGCGGACCACCCGGCCTGGGGAAGACCACTTTGGCTCACGTCATTGTGAAACATGCTGGGTACAACGCAGTGGAGATGAATGCCAGGTGAGCCAGCCAAGGAGCCTTTCTTTTGCCTTTCTCTGGGTTCCCTGCCACCTGCAGTTCTGGTACACCCAAGCTAAACCACTGCGAGACTACAAATGCACTATGACTAGAGTACTAGATGCAGGCGTCACAGGTTCATGTCCCCTCTAGGCCCTGTGGGTGACCTTTTGGAGGCTCAGTTGTTCCCTTGTCACATCTGTGAAATGGGTGCAAGTCATGACATAAGTTACAGGCTTGGCTTAAGCCACCTTACAGGCTGTATTCCTTTATTTCATATGTGGGGAGCCTTTGGTTCAGTACAACCTGAACTACAACTTCCATCATCCCTGGTCATTGGCCATGCTTGCTAGGCCTGATGGGAGTTGTAGTTCAGGTTGTACTGAACACCTGCTTTAAAGCGGAGTAAAAAGACAAGATCCTGCCTCGAGGAGTTCAGAATCTAATATTTGACAGCAGGAGCAGCAAAAGAAGGCAAAGCAAGGAAGCAATGTGTGGTTTAAGATGCACATGATCGGATGAGATTTACACAGTAGGGCATGAGAGGTGGTAGGGTGAGCCGAAGGCTTCACCGAAATGTTGGGTTTTCAGCAGGAATTTTAAAGTAGCATGAAAGGTGGCACTACGGAGCTCTCCTGGGAGACAATTCCAGGCCAGGAATTCTGTATCAGGCCCCTCCCCAGAAAAGGGGCCAGCCTTGGATCCAGCAGATGTTGGGATATTCAGCACAGATAAAAGGAAGAACTTCTTAATGCTGAGCATAGTTAAATTATGGAATTCAATTATCCACTGTCGGCGCACTTCTGCCAACCTTTCTGAGGCAGCATTTTTGTTTCAGCGATGACCGTAGCCCCGATGTCTTCAAAACACGGATTGAAGCAGCCACCCAGATGAAGTCTGTGCTAGGAGCCAATGAGAAGCCCAACTGCCTGATTATTGATGAAATTGACGGGGCTCCTATGGTGAGAGAATTTCTTCATGTAAGGTGGAGAGTCATGTAAGGTGGCCCCATCCCTTCCCCACCAAGAATTTACCTTTCCTTCTGTTCTGCCTTGTTCTCTTCTTCAGGCATCCATCAATGTGCTGTTGGGCATCATCAACCGTAAAGCAGCAGAGGTGGAATCGGGCGGGAGTACCAGCGGGGCAAGCGGCAAGAAGAGGCGAAAAGAAGGAGGGCTCCTTCTCCGGCCAATCATCTGCATCTGCAATGACCAGTAAGATTCTGTCTGGGCCAGTGTGGCATAGTGGTCACACTAGGACCTGGGGGAGACCAGGGTTCAAATCCCCACTGGGTTGTGAAGCTCACCGGGTGACCTTGAGCAAGTGACTGCCCTCAGCCCAACCTACCTCACAGGGTTGTTGTGGGGATTAATTCAGATGGGGAAGAACCACATACACCACCTTGAGCTTGGATAAAACAGTGGGATATAAATGTAACCAAATAAATAAATTCACACATATGGGAGCATGGCCGCACTACCTGTTCGGAGGTTGAAGCAAAGCATTGTGGGAATGACATTGGTCATCTTGACCGGTTACTGTTTATTGGTAGGGGCCTAAAAAGCTTCATTTCCCACATTAGGCCTGCCAGATCTCGAGGAGAAACGTCTCCTAAATTTTCAAAGCTGAAACTTGAAAAATCCCGTTATTAGATTTCAAACCCTGAACATGTGTATCTTTTGTGTCACTCCCACCCACCCTTTGATTTCTGTATTCTTCTGTCTCTGGACTAAAAGCCCTCTCTCCCCTCAGCCCTGACCAACTCTACTTTCAGAACCCTTTTGTCCACCACACTGACAGCCAGAAACTTGTACTGCATACAAATAAGAGATGAGGAAGAATGGCAAACTAAGCTGTTGGACTATGCTGAAATGGCAAAACTGACCGGAAAGCTCAGGAACCAAGAAAACCAAAACTTCAACAAAGAATGGGAAAATTTTTATAATTTACTTGAGAGACCACTGTCAGCTGATGAAAACATTAGCAGGATTACAATAACACTTGTAACATAGAAGATTTTATGGACAAAATGCAGAGACATAAAATCTGGATGATGAAATAATATGCAGTTGAAAAGGTTTATAATAGGACCCATGGAGGGGAAAGTGGGAAGTCTAAAGATTCGGAGAAATCGCTAAAAATGGATATTGCCATTTTGTATTGTTGTAACTCTACACTTGTAAAATAAAAAAAAAATTATTTCGAAAAACAAATTATTTCCCTGCCAATATACATCTATGCCTCTTCTCTTTTTCTAGGTACGTCCCTTCTCTGCGTCTGCTGAGACAACAAGCCTTCCTTCTCAACTTCCCCTCAACAGCCCCATCCAGGCTGGTCCAGAGGCTGCACGAAGTAAGACCCAGACCCAATATAATTTATTCTTCCGTTGCCTTGGGACTATACTTCCCTGCAGCATGAACTTTGTACCTGTGTCAGCCTTTAAAGAACTCACCTGGCCTGGTGGCTCTTTCTGTGGTGAGGAACATGGCCGCCAGGCAAGCAATCCAGGGAAGCTTGGCAAAAGCTAGCTCACTTCTTCATTATGTTTCTTTATTATCCATTCAGTTTTATTATTTTTAATAAATATTTTACACAATTTTGTGTAGACCGCTTAGGTCTTTGTTGATTAAGCAGTATATGTTTGGAAAGTTGATTCGACTTTTAACCTATTTCTATTCCGTTGTTATGTTATCTTTTTGAAAGTCTTAAAATATAAGGGTTAATTTTTCATAGTGCTAATTTTATTATATTTAACTTTTCTGCAAACCGCTTTGAGGTTTTTTTTTTAAAAAATAAATGTTCACATGTGCAGCTGCCTCTAATATACATATTTTTGCATTTCAGATCACCATTAAGCAAGGCATGAAGGCTGACACAGGGGCCCTCTTGGCATTGTGTGAAAAGGCAGAAAATGACATTCGCTCTTGTATTAACACCCTGCAGGTAACTTCACATACCCCACTTTCCTCTTAATATCAGGGATGGAGGAGAATTTCTATTTTGTTTGCATTTTAATGAGGAACCACCTCATTCTCACTTCAAGAATCTATGCACAAACCAAAACTTAGCCCTTATTTGAAATTCACACTTGCCTGAGTTTTGTGATGCAGTTCTCTATTTGATTAACCACAACAAAGGCACAGAAGTGCATACATTAGGGGAAAATGTGTACGAAAACACATATTTGGGTGAAAATCACATTAAAATGTGCACTGTTAGGGGGGAATTGCTTTCAGAAAAATGTGTGTATTAATCAAAGCTGCATAGAAGAATGTGTTTATTAGGAAAACTTTGCACCAAAATGCCAAGGAATTTTCATGAGAGAAATAAAATAAATAAAAATGTAAAAATTATTTGTGACTGGCCCACGAGCATCCGGTGAGCTTTATAGCTGAATGAGGATTTGAACCCTGGTCTCTCCTATGTCCTCTTCCAACATTAACCGCTGCACCACTTTAACACTTTATTGCAAACTGATGTGAAAATGTGGAGAACTTAGTAAAAGGGCTTAGTAAAAGAGGAAACTTGGAGAGTCTGAAATTGACAGGCCCGTCAACCCCGTTCCATGTCCTCAAATCTCCCTTTGTTGTCTTTCTAAGTTCCTGCACAGTCGAGGTAAGAAGGAACTGAACGCTAGGACCGTGCAGACCACGCAGGTTGGCTCTAAAGACCAGAACAAAGGGCTGTTCTCCATCTGGCAGGAGATCTTCCAGCTTCCAAAAGTGCAGAGGTGAGGAGGGGGAGCTTCTGCGCTTCATTCGGCAGATCCTTTAGAACTTAAGAGGAGCCCATTGGATCAGGCCAATGGCCCATCTCGTCCAGTGTCCTGTCCTCACAATGGCCACACAGGTAACGGGGGGAAACCCTCAAGGAGGACCCAAACTCTAAAAAGCACGCTCTCCTCCTGTGGCTTCCAGCAACATGCCAATTTGTCCTTTCCAAGATGCATTTTGGGGTATATTTCTTAATAGAAGTGCAAAAATGCACCAGGTTTTAAGGCTGCAAGGAATTTTGCAAACTGAACTATTGTTTCCAGACATGACATCTTTATTTGATTTTTTTTTCTTTTAATTATGTTATTTAGACCATTAAAAGCTGCAGATGCTTTCTTTTTTCCTGATGTTTGTGCATGGAGGACTTGTATTTGGTAGAACAGTGTGAGATAAATTTTAAAATTATTTATTTGGCAATGCTTAAATACTGCTTAGAATTTAAGTGGTTTACGTAAAGTAGTATGCTGTACGGTACTGATTATTTTTTAAATGGTGATTAAAAATTACGAAAATATAGCAAAAATTATTTGTTTTGAAAACAAAAGTACATAAAGAAATCATGTCTCCACATTTTGACAACTGCAAAGTTCACTGTTGCTTGATTCCACCCCCACCCCCCGCCTCCACCCCCACCCAGCACTATGGGGAAGCTTTAAACTGCATGACCAATCTTAACCCTTCTGCTTCCTGCTTCTGTTCCAAGGCAGAGAATTGGTTTGGACCCTTCAATTCCGGCTCACCTCCTTGCTAATGGTGGCGATGACAACCTGTTCCATGCGACCTCGGCTAGAGCTTCCCTTAATCCAAATGCCCAAAGGTTTCACCACATCCTGCATCTAAGCATGTCCTCAGGAGAACATGAAAAGCTTACCCAGGCATGTAGTTTGTGTTTCATTTTTCGCTTTGGTGTGGAAAAGCAAAATTCAGACCACTAGTTCAGATCCTTATCTCCCCATGTCCTTCGCACCCCCAAATATATATTATCTAGAGCTTGGGCCAAGTTATAATACTTAAGAAACAGAATTATATTATTTTTTTTAAAAAAATTATCCAGTAGCACCTTCGAGACCAACTAAGTTTGTTCTTGGTATGAGCTTTTGTGTGCATTCACACTTCTTCAGATACAGAGGCACGCAAAATTATAATGACTTGAAGACATTCAGAATGAAACCTAAAACTTAGAAAAACACTACATGTGGATTTCAGCATTCCACCATCTTTCAAAAGCTTATTCAGTTAAAAGCTGTGATTCTGAAAGTTGGTCAGGCTCTGAATTTGGTGAAGCTCATACAGATGAAAAGCCCAGAGCTGTAGGGTAGCCTCTGTGAATGCCTTTCAATGTTGCATTTGGGGGTTGCAGTTCAACAAAAGATACTGGCTGACACCTTGGCCACATTCACACCATACATTCAAAGCAGTGTGTAAAGCCAGATTGGCTTCCCATGTTCAAGTGATCATCTGGAATGGACCATTAAGGAGAACAAAAGGAAAGTGATGAGCCATTAGAAATCCCACCAGAGAGAGCAATAACTCCTTCAGATCAGAGTTAGTTAGAATACAAAAGGCTGCTGTGGCTAGGGGAGAAGGCAGAACCTCTTGGGGTGTCAATGCTTTAAGCCCCTCCATCGTAGGCTAAGATGCTATATATGTGTAAATAAATCATATACAGTCATACCTCGGGTTAAATATGCTTCGGGATGAATATTTTCGGGTTGTGCACCGCAGCGACCCGCAGGTAACGGAGCACGTTACTTCTGGGGTTCTCTGCTCGCGCAGACGCTCAAAATGACGTCAAAATGACGTCACATGCGCAGAAGCGGCGAATCGCGACCCGCAGATCCAGAATGGATCCCGTTCTCATCCAAAAGTACCACTGTATCATGAAGATGCCACAGTTTCTGTTGTGCCTCATTTCCAAAGGAAACATAAACCCTGGAACTTCGCACCACTCAGAAATTGGGGTAGCATACAACAATGTCTTGGAAGCTGTATTTTGTTGAAGGCTCTGAGAGGAATTGAACTACAATTCCAAGAGTGGTTTAACGGTCAGTTCTTCTCACAGGGAACTCAGGGAATTGTAGCTCCATGAGGGGGAATAGGGCGTCTCCTGACAACTCTCGGGACGCTTAACAAGCTACATGTCTCAGAATTCTTTGGGGGTGAGCCATGACTGTTTCACAAGCGCATTATGGTTCATGGTTGTGACTGTGGCTTGTCTCTGCTTCCCTTGGCAGGGCTTGTACGACAACTTTCTGAACATGAAGATAAAGGACTCTGCCTTCGACTCGCTCTGCCTGGCCTTGGAGTGGCTGGGCTTCTCCGACCTGGTGAACAAGGCAGTCCTGCACAGGCAGAACTTCCAGCTCATGCGCTACTTGCCCTTCCTCCCCGTCGCTTTCCACTTGCTCTTTGCCGCTTCCAGCGTTCCCCGCCTGGCCTACCCCAACAGCCAGCACGAGGCATGTATTGAGAGAGGAGTGGTTGTGGGCAGAGCCAGGTGTCGCAAGCCAAGTGGCGCTGTCTTGGAGGGGGTGGGCAGATCCTGTGGGGAGGGCGAGAGATCAGGGAGCTGGAACTCCCGGGGGGGGGCGCCAGTTGGAATGAAAAGGAAGAGGCAGGGTGTGTGGAGCTTGTTGGAGTTTACACTTAGCCATGCAGTTCACCTGCAGTCCCTTTAACCCTAGCCTGGCCTATGCATTGCTCAGATTCATGCATTGGAAGAGCTTGGCAGAACCCAAAACCTGAGTTTGAGTTCATCTAGCAATGTGAGACTGCTCTGCACTAGTTGTGTTTCTTTATGCTCTGAGGCAGCAAGGTACTGCAGTGTTGGGAATTGTCCAAGAATCATTGCTTACATAATCTGTTACACACTTTGATGAACTGTTAATAGCTGAGGAAGTCCTTCAGGGCGAAACAAGGAAATAATCCTGAAACCTTGTTCTACCCTCTACCCTACCCAGCTGCCTGAGTCAGCCTGCCTGTGTCTGCTACCTGTGCTAGCCAGACTCATCAGCTGTATTGTCCGTGACATTCTGGGGACTTTTCCTTAACCACATTCAAGGACTGTAACATATAAACTAAAACAAGAATGTACAGTACAACCTCTACTTACAATCAACCTCAAACTCCGCTCTCTTTTTAATCTGAACTGCAAAACTGTTCTTAAATTAGAGTGTATCAGTCCGGCGGCCCTACCTTCAATTAAAAAGAAGTTACAGCTACTTGACTTCTCTAACACAGCTGCCGATGCAAGAGGGCCGTGTTCAGGCCTAGCCCTAGCTATTCCTCCCCCTGAAGGAATCCCTCTATACTGCTTCACAATTTCTTCGGAGGCTAAGCGAAGGGCCTTTACCTGTGCCCGTCTCAACTGTTTTCCTACAGCAGTTCTGTCGGGTCGTTATTCCAGAGTCCCCATCGCAAACAGAACATGCAACTGTAATGACTCGGCCCTGGAGACTATGGAACATGTAATGCTCTTCTGTCCCAACTGGACAGATGAAAGATCTCGGTTTTTAACTCCTCTCATGAACAAGCTTCATCTCCCAATCCAGCCCTGGATAGTGTCCCTCTTTTTGCAAGATTCTGATTGTTGGATCACCGAGATGACAGCTAACTTCCTGCTCAGTGTGATGAAGAGGAAAGCTGCACTAACTTATTTTTCAACACCACAGCTGTAGTCGATACTCTGCACAATCGGATGAAGTTCCAAGTAGCTTTATAGTACAAGGACAATGGAGCTAGGACAAATCTGAGGAGCTGAAGGACCCCTTTAATGATCCTCCTCCAGCCTCAGCAGTTTTTTGTCTTTTTATTCTTGAACTATCGGTCATTCGATGTTTTAAATCCCCTGTTGTTTCTGTTATCTCCTCCCCCCCCCCTTTAAGTATTTGCCCAGGACGATATCTACCTTTACCTCCCCACCCCCATTTTATGTTATGCTGTTATTTCTATGTATATCATGCTATGGCCACACGGCTAATGCAATAAAATCTATATATATATACTTACAATCATAATTCGTTTCAGAGGCCTGTCCGCTGGGCGAAAGCGGACGCTAGTAGCGGTGCCATTGTGCGCGTGCGCATTCAGTGGCAGCGCACTTCTGCGCATGCATAGACGACAGGAGCCGCTTGTGTGCACGCGCAGACACAGAATCTGCTTCTGTGCATGTGCGAATCGCTGCAAACCCAGTGTTTACTTCCAGGTTTGCCGCAATTGCAATTTGGAACGTCCGCAAGAAGAGGCGGGTGTAAGTCGAGGGTCCACTGTATGAAGAAAGGAAGAAATATATCTTCATTGGATTTAATTAAATAGATTATATACCTTGCTTAAGGATTGTTTATGGTATACATCCTGGACTTGATTCGTATGATAGGAAGTAACCGGTAAAGAAATTTGTTACAAACATTACCACTCAGCCTGTTGCGCTCTATTGCATCTGCGTAACAAGGTATTGTATTTGTTTTGACGCTGAGGCAGCAAGGGGCATTCCTAATTAATCCTGAGTCCAGGCTTGTTCAGTTTTCTCCTTGATCCTGGAGCTTACCAGTTTCGAAAGCTGGTGTACCTACTATTGTCATCGCTCAGTGGCCCAGCACCTTGTTTTGCATGAAAAAGTTCCCAGGCTCAATTCCCAGTATCTCTGTGGACAAATAACTGGCTAGGTACAAAGCAGTTTCCTTCGTACCTGCATAAGTTCTGCTAGGCCAGGGGTCTGCAACCCGCAGCTCCAGAGCCGCATGTGGCTCTTTTACACCTTTGCTCCGGGGCGGATACTGGTGAGGGGAGGAGGCGCATTGTGCGCCCCAACACTCCCCACTGTGACGGGCGCTATACTGGCTGTGACGTCGCATGGGGGCGGTGCGTGCGTTAGTCACGCACCGTCCCGACGTCACCTTCCCGCCCGCCGGCCTGATACATTGTAAGGGGCATGTACGCTGGTCACTGCATTGAAAGGGGGCATGTACGCTGGTCACTGTTTTGAAGGGGAGTGAAGAACACACACACACAAAAAGGTAACTTGTTAATTTAACGTTTATTTCTATGAGGAGGAGTAATTCTGAGGGGTCAAACAAAGAAATAATTTTTAAAAAGTGACAAAAAAGTTATTTTTATAATGACGAGTTTTGTGGCTCCCAGTTTTTTTTTCTTCGGAAACGGGTCCAAGTGGCTCTTTTTGTCTTAAAGGTTGCAGACCCCTGTGCTAGGCTGACCTTTCACATCTTGCTGAAGTTGCCCTGTCGGTCAACATTCCACGTCATGATGATAAAACGTAACTTGGAGACTGACAGCTCACTAGTGCCCCTTGTTTTGTTTTTCTCAAGTCCCTGGTGAAGCTGACTCAGATGCAGAACCTCATTGCTTCCATGATGTCTGGGATCACGCCAACCTCCCGCAGCCGTGCCGGACCACAATCTCTCGTCCTTGAGGCCCTTTGCCTCCTCTTGGAGATTATCTCACCGAAACTGAGACCGGTAAGGAAGCCCTTCTGTTATGAGAATTTTATTTTCATCGTCATATATATGTGATTTATTGCCCACCCCTTACCCTAAGGTCCCAGGACTGATCACAGCCATTTAAAATACAATATTGACCACAGTTTAATACAAATTACATTCACAAAAGTAGTCTGGGTCATAAAACTATACATCACATGTGTCAAAGGCCCAGGGTAAACAGGCACATCTTCACCATACCGCCAAAAACTGTATAATGAGGTTCCCAGACATGCATCTGTGGGAAGGAAGTTCCACAACTTGGTGACTGTCACAGAGAACACCCTCTCACTGGCCATCTCTACCCCGGCTGCTGAGGGTGGTGGAACTGCCCAGTTCCTATCCCCGAGTGCCCCTTAGGCCTCAAACATTCCCTGTGAATATGAAAACTGAGAATTTTGGACTACAGCTCCCATCAGCTCTAGTCAGCACAGCCATTCTGACTGTGGCTATGCTCGCTGAGGCTGATGGGAGTTGTAGTTCAAAACATCCGGAGGCCACTGGGTTGGTGAAGGCTGCTTTCCTGGGCATGGCAGTCGATGTTAGTTTGGTGAGTCTCCCCATTCCACAGGCTTCATTCGTCACCCTTTGAAACTCCTGTGTCCCTTGCCAGCTGCTTTTGTTTGCCACGTGAGGATTGTCTGCCCATTCCTGAAACAGTGAGCAAAGGACACCCTCCCTGCCCAAGTGGACTGCCAAGGCCATCCCGTCCCGGTCCTCTGTCCTGAGCTTTACCTCAGGGGACCTTCTTGCGTTGCAAGGCTAAAGGGGACAGTTATGCAAGTGCTGGCAGAAGCAAAGACCTGAAGGGAAACAATTAATTCCGTGAATGAGATCTGTACCCGAAAAAATAAAATGACAGCAGCTGTCCTGTCCTGTCCTTCTCTCCCCCGCCATCCTGTTTGTGTCACAAAAATCTTTTGTCTGCTTGGTGTCCATTGCCCTTCAAATCATGGTACATGAACAGGCTGCTGGGAATCTTTGAAGGTCAAAAAAGAAGTAGCAGGCATGGCTTGCTTGAGTCCTTTGGGCCTCGTTGCTTACACTGCGCATAATGCTTGAAGCACTCTGAGGCTGGTAGCAGAGTGGCCGCTCTCCTGCCACATCTGCATCTGATGGGTGGAACTTTGGAACTCGCTCCTGCAGGAGGCAGGGATGGACTCCAACTTGGATGGCTTTAAAAGAGGGTCAGAGGAATTCATGGAGTAGGAATCTGACACAGTGGCTATGCCCTGACTCCATGGTTGGAGGCAACAGTACTTCTGAATACCAGTTACTGGAAACCACAGGAGGGGAGAGGGCTCAAATCCTGCTTGCTGGTTTCGCATTGGGGCATCTGTTTGGCCACTGTGAGAACAGAACTTGATGGGCCATTGCCGTGATCCAGCAGGCTCTTCTTACATTCATATGTGATGAAATTCTTAACAGCAGAACAGAGATTTTAGATCAGGTGTAGGGAGGAACAGCTCCCTAGCACATTGGCCATGCTGGCTCTGATGTGAGTTGTAGTTCAGCAACATCTGGCAGGCCAGAGGTTCCTCACACGTGGTGCAGATTTGCCGGTTAAAGTTGCTCTGGAGTAAGTGGGTTTCCCAGTCGGTGCCTACATCTATTTAGAGGATTTTTACACCACTCTCCAGCCAAAGAGACTCCCAGAGCTTCTTACATACAGCCAACTAAAACTAGACCGTCCGTGCCTGTAAGCTTGCAATGTAAAGGACACGACACGAAAGGAAAGACGGGCACGGAGGGAAGAGGGGGAAAAGCAAATGGGCAGGCAGTCATTTCCCCCACTCCACTCTGTCCTTGGCAGCAAGATACAACGAAGCTGTCCCCAGGCTATAGTTTTGCCCACTTTGTGGGTCCTCTCTTAACTCTCTGCCCATATCCAGTGAAGGAAAGGTCACCCAAAAGTGCGTCTTACTCCTTATTTAACCCGCCGGCCCTGTGCTCTGCAGGAGGGGGGCATCCTCTAGCAAATCACCATATGCAGTTAGCCCAAGTCAGCCATAAGATGTTGCCTTGAGGTCTAGTAGCATGGAGTAGCAAGAGAGATTCCTACTCACTGTCTTCCATTTGCAATTTCCAGGTGAACACCCAGCTGTACAGTCAGAAAGAGAAGCAGCAGCTGGGGGAGCTAATCAACACCATGTTGGCGTATAATCTTACTTACCACCAGGAGCGGACCCCCGAAGGGCAGTATGTCTTCACGCTTGACCCGTGAGTACTGTATAAGACAGGCATGACCAAACTTGGCCCCCCAGCTTTTTGGGGGGGGACTACAACTCCCATCATCCCTAGCTAACAGGACCAGTGGTCGGGGATGATGGGAATTGTAGTCCCAAAACAGCTGGAGGACCAAGTATGGCCATGCCTGGTATAAGAGCATCAGGAGAGCCTGCCTGCTAGGGCCTGTCTGGTCCAACACCCTGTTTTCTTGTTCTGATGGGGACATGAGTGCAGCAGCACTCTCCCTGCCTGTGATTCCCAGCCTACTGCCTCCATCAGAACACAGTCATCATAGCTTTTGATAGCCTTATGCTCCATGGATTATTTCTCATTTTATAAAGCCATCACTACTTGTTGCAGGACCACTCCCCACTGCAAAGCAGGGCAAACCCTTTAAAGATCCTGGGGTCCAGTTTCCTGCCACTTGTGAGTGGCAGCTCTTGGTGTGAACCTGGGTTCCTCAGTACCACAGGGCCCGCCAACACCTTTCCTTGGCATCTACCAAGGTTTTGTGCCCTTCTTTTTTTCCAGGCAGGTGTTTTTGTGGGGGTTCCATTTCCCCTCTCCCCCACTTTACTCATTTGGGTATGTGTGTGGTGAAAGGGTTGCTTCTTGCTTGTATTTTCTGAGCACTCTCCGTCTTTTTCTCTGTGAAATGGGCCCACAGCAGTTTCTTCTATTTCCAAATGGGCCCCTGGGCCCAGAAAGTTTGGGGACCCCTGGTGTAAACTCTGCAAACCATCCCCCTTTAGAAAATCATTGTGTTAGACACAGAAACGAAAGCTCGGTCTCCTTGCACCCTTTGATCTTGTTGCATTTCACACACGGTCACTTGATGTTCTCCTCACGCCCACCACATGAGGAGCACCTAGATCCATGAGCTCCTCCTTGACATTCACAATTCAGAGCATGGCGCACTCATCCTTCCTTGGGACTCCATTCTGGGGGCAGCATTTCACTCGGAAGCAGAGTGGTCCTCTATTTTGCAGCCCAGATCTTGCTGCTTGGGACATACTTGAGTGGAAGTCATGGGAAACTGAGCAGTCCTCCATAAGTTATTCTAACCTTGTTATTAATGGGGGGGGTATGCTAATTCCCAACCCCTAACCAGACCAGGACCCTGGGAGACCAGGCTTCAAATCCCCACTCACCCTGGCCAGTCACTCACACAGTCATTGTGGGGATGTAAAGGGTAGCAGGAGACGTATGGAGGCCACCTTGAGCTCCTTGGAGGAAAGTTGAGGTATAAATGTGATAAATAAATAATTAAAAATAAATTGGCAGGTGTTAATTCATCAACACTCCCTCTGGCTGCTGAGGTTTCGGCAGGCATGGTCCACCATTTCATTTTATGAAAAAGCTGGGAATCCCAAGAATCTGAATTCTGGATTCAGAATTGTATCCAGTACCTGGGGAGTCATATTTTTATCCACAGTGCTTCCACGTTCTGTATATTATGTTCGGATTTTCACTTGGGCACGAGGGACCCTCTGACTCTGAGCAGAAATCTCATTACCGATTCTAAGAGATTAGCAGGTTTTGTACAGAACTGCTGAGAAGCAGCATTTAATCGCCTTCTGCTTTTTTGACCTTGGATACCTCTGAAATTAGCACCCCAAACCCTTGTTGTGGGTTTCTGACTACAGTGTGTTTCTTCCTCCTTTCTTTATTGTGTTTGTTAATAATAATAAAAACCAGTTAAAACTGGTTTATCAAGTGATCTTTTCAGAAAAGACCTAATATGGCACCAGCCCAGAGGTGGCATTGGCCATCATCACGTGTGACATTAGATAATCCAGGGTAGAAGAGAAACTCAAGGATTCGGCTTAAGCGCACGCTCTCTCTCTCTCTGTGCCTAAATTATCTGGAAGCAAGCGTGTTGTTTCCAGCCCTCCCTGAGCAGATGGTGAAAATATCCCCTTCATTTTCTGGGTATGTCGACTTTAAACACATCACTTCTCCCTTCCTGTGATCCAGCCCCCGCCACTTCCTCTCCACTCACTTAATCAGGTTTGATCCTCTTTGATTCCCCACCCCCCCAATCTGTCTTCTCTCTTCCTGTGAGCGAACGCACGCATGGATGTGTTGAGTTTTGTGGAAATCATCGGTAGTTTTGGGAAGCGTTCTGGAGTTGTGCTACACTTCTACATTTCAGTTCTTGTAGCAAAACCATAATGTGGGAGATGGCCCATATCAGGCTTGTATATTGACTTAGTCACCTACACTAAGGAAAAAATCACCTTTAGGCGACTCTTGAAGCAGTTAGCTTGTCCAGAGTTAGTTAACTTTTTTCTGTTAGTCTCCAAATGCTTAATAGAAATGTGTTGAGCTAGGTAGGTAAAGGTAAAGGGACCCCTGACCATTAGGTCCAGTCATGACCGACTCTGGGGTTGCGGCGCTCATCTCGCTTTATTGGCTGAGGGAGCCGGCGTACAGCTTCCGGGTCATGTGGCCAGCATGACTAAGACACTTCTGGCAAGTCAGAGCAGCACACGGAAACACCGTTTACCTTCCCGCTAGAGTGGTACCTATTTATCTACTTGCACTTTGATGTGCTTTCGAACTGCTGGGTTGGCAGGAGCAGGGACCGAGCAACGGGAGCTCACCCCATTGCGGGGATTCGAACTGCCAACCTTCTGATCGGCAAGTCCTAGGCTCTGTGGTTTAACCCACAGCGCCACCCGTGTCCCCAGTTGAGCTAGGTAAGTTGGTAAAAATGCTCCTGGACTAGTAATTTTACCAAGGTTGGCCTAGATGTTAAAGTGATGAGGGTAAGAAAATCTTAGTGGGTTGTGTTGTTAATTACTTCCCACCCTCTATGATGGTTCAGCCTTCCCATACTAAACAGTGTGAGAAGGGCCATAGCTGAGCATCTCTCTTTGCCTGGAGGAGGTCCCAGGCTCAATCCCCCAGATGGCATCTCCAGACAGGACTGGGAAAAAGACTCCTTGCCTGCCACCACAAAGAGCTCCTGCCAGTCGGTGCAGACAATACTAAGGTAGATGAATCAATGGTCCGACTTGGTATAAGCCTGCTTCCTGTGTGTCTTAAGGCTGGTGTAGGAACCTTTGGCCCTCCAGATGTTGCTAAACTACAACTCCCAGCATACCTGGACATTGGCCACGTTTGCTAGGGCTAATGGGAGTCATAGTTCAGCAGCATCTGAAAGGCCATTGGTTCTCTGCAGCCCTGTAGTAAATAGCCAGGATAGGAGGGTCAGTTGCTAAAGGCCTAACCACCTAGAGGCAACTCCTAACTCACCCCAGGCAGCCAGGTTAGAGTGGGGGTTTTCCGCAATCATCATGTCAAGACTCAAGCTGGATTTCCCATTGAGCCAAGTTTTGTTTTCTTTCTTCTAAGCCACCTGTCCTAACACAAGACTGCATTGGGTGCTCCTTTCACTCAAATGAGAAATTTTTGCCCTTGATTCGCCCGTCACTATAAGTAAGAAACAATATCCCTCCATTCTGCAAAATCAGGTTCAAGGTTAATACAGCTGGAAATGTTTTTTTTACTCCAAATCCCTTACATTCATTCAAAGGGCTTAGTGCACTCATGTCTGCGTGTTCAGGGGATGGGAGAAATTTCCGTTTTCTTCTTTCCTGTATCATATCTGCTCTCTTAGTTTGGGTTTCTGCACCCTGATCTCTATCAGATATAACTGAGCTGCCCTCTTTTCAGGAATATATTAAGTTTTCAGAGCTCCCCACCCTTTCAAGGCACAGATATATTTCTCCTCCCACCTTTGCCGTCAGCCCCCCTGCTGAGGGGATCAACAGGACAGACTTCTGATTTGCTGCCTTCTATTCATATTCTCTTCATTGGAATCTCTCCCCGCCGCCGGGCTCAAAACCAGCCTAGCCAAGATTGTTTGGCCTTAATCGGATTAGAGGAAGAGAAAACAGCTGCCTTTTGGCTTTTGACGGAGAGGCGCGAAGAAGCTGAAGATGCCTCCGGTTCTCCCCTCCTCGTCGGGCCACTAGGATGCCAGCCCGCCTTCCGCTTCTATGTTTCAAGCCCGCTGCCAGGAGACTCTGTTCGTGACTGACTGGGGGGTGCCGCTGGTGATCGCCCTACTCCTCCTCGGCCTGATTTATCTGTTTATTTACCTGCCAGCCAGCCTCCAGCAGTCGTCGTCGGTGGAAGAGGCAGTGAGGAATTTGAGCGACAAGTACACTTACAATGGGGTGGGCTTTGTCAAACAGTGAGGTCCTCCACACGCCGGTCCAGAAGGCACCAAAGTCCACCTGTGGCTGACCCATCGCTCCATTTGAGGCCAAAGAGCGGCAGGCACAGATCTGAGCTCAGCAGATGACACTTCCCCTCCGGTTTCGGATAGAAAGAATAATATACAAGAGAGCCGTTCTTCCTTAGAGCAGCTGCATTTTTGGGTGTCTACACCAGAGGAGACCGGCGAGTTTCTTCTTCCGATTGGCTGACCCAGGAGCCAAGTCTCTGAGCCTCGCTGCTCCGTCGTCTTACTTTGCAGGGTATCGTGAAGGAAAAGCTGAGTCTCGCCAGCGGAAAGCAGGGAGGAGGTGCTATGTTTGGGCACTTCGTGGAAGGAAGAACTCGCCAAGACATTTCGTTGTGGGAAGAGTTGAGGGGATTGGTTCAACCTGGGTGGCTGGTGTCACCGAGAAAGGCTGAAGACCTGTGTGTGGAAAACGCTGGCTCTTCAGAGGCAGGCAACAGCACTTGAAAAGACACTGGTTCTTGACTTTTACTCTTCACTAAGCCCCCACCTCACTGCTGGCCACCATCTTTGTAACAAAGCTTTCTGACTAAAAATGGCAAAATACGTTGTGTATCATTTGGCCGCAAGAGGGTTTGTCTAATTAATGCATAGCTGTGGCTTAGAGTTGCTGGATTTTTTTGCGCAAACTTGTCTACTGTGCTGTGTTTATGGCAGGGTTTCCTAAAAGAGTTTTAAAGGTACCCTTGCTTTTTCCTGAGTTAAACTTTCAGGGCACATACCATGCTTCTTAGAGCTGAAAGGATGATTCTTTTTCGGGAAAGCAAAAGCAAATCAGCTGCCTTCAGAGGATCCCACCCTCTGTGTTTCTGCATGAGTCACCAATTTGGGAAGATCCTTCGTTTGGAAGGAGGCAAGCCCAAAGCGCTGACTCATTCAGACGGGCACCAGGCAGACTCCTCGAAGGGTGGGTAGTTCCGCCACGATGGAGCTGATGGAATGATAAGATTGCACGATGTGGGGCAGAATTCCCCACCCTCAGTGGAAATTGTTCGATCAATTTGAAGGAACCGAGACAGAGCAGCAACTCATTCAGAGACACTGCAGGCAGCCTCTAGTGCAAAGTGGTACTTCAGATTCATAGGGGGCCCCTAACTATTTTAATTAACTTATTTTTTGTGACACCATTTTTTGTGAATTACTTGATTAAAGTGCTAGTTCTTTTGCTCCCTTCCAACACTCCTCTGCGTTTCCTAGTATGCTAAGCCTCCTGTTTCTCTTTAAAACTGGAGCTCTGTCTGTCTGCAGCAGGTGTCGAAATGAGGCAGTTGACGATTCAGTGTTTCTTTCTCAAAGAGATAATTAGATTTAATTAATATCTGGCACATCCAGCATAGTAGATGGGTTGCTTCTTGTTACCATTTCTTTTTCTTTAACATGGATTAGTCTCAAGATCTAAGAATCTCGCTTTGCTTGCTTTATTTTATATTACCGTATTTACTCGGGTCCAGCACTGTTAAAAAGTGATCTGCTGCTTTCAGGGTTGACTCTGTGGTGTAGATTCTTCCAGCGTCTTAAGGCTGATGCAGAATATCAAAGGTTTGCTAAGTGCTTTGTACATTCCAGAAAATATATCAAGCGTATTTGCCACCAAAATTCACATACAAGTAATTTTGAGGCGCATTTCACCTCCACTTCAAATTTGAGGTTAAAATTCCACACTTTAGAAATCACAAATTTCTCACTAGGCATTTTGTTTTTTGCATCTGAAGCTCAAATGTTGAAATTGTGTATGTTGTCAGGATTGTCTCTATCCACTTGCTTGGCACATTCAGTAGTGACAGCCCTTGCATTTCAGGAGCTCTGCCTTCTTTCTTCCTGTTTGCTGTATTAAAAATGATTTCCTTCCAAGTCTCTGCTTGAAAACTCTAGAAGACCAATAAACCTTGCAATGTTCAGCCTAGGCTGCCTTGTCAGTGTCTGTCTCAATTAATTCCTTTAGCTGTGCATTGATTAGCGGTATTCTTTTCCTTTCCTTTCTTACTCTAACATCTGATGTCTTCATCTTCTGGAGAGAAATATATAACGGTTCTTTATACAGTGCACATTTTGATTTCTTTCAAACTTGCAGTTCCAATAAGCAAAACCAAGTTAAGAAGTGGGGAACAGATGTCATGGGCATTATTTTTTCCTTTTGAGCCATGGAACGCTCACAAACATTCTGACTTCTGGTGGGTGAAACTGCCTGCAACAGGATGCTGGCAAGTAGTAACAGGTTCTGGTGCAGTGAAAGATGACTTTGACTAGGGTACTCACAGGCAGGGTCTAAAATTAAGAGGGCTCCAGGCTCATTTTGCACCTAAAGATTCTCCATTTGCAAGCACCTCAAAAAGTCTGGTTGCCATTTTTTTACACCTGGCTGACACTCAAGGATTACTAAAATGTATGTGCTTGAAATATATGTTAAGGATAGACAATATGCTAAGGAGTTTAACAATAAAGAGTAGAGTGTTTTTAAAACTGAAGTACCGTACCAATACTTTTATTTTAAAATGAAACATGTATTAACAATCTTCTGCTAAAAATGTGATCTTAACAATGTGTCACTCATGTGAATTACGTGTTAGTTCATGCTTATCAGAACAACACACACACCTAAGTGCCGACTAGACATTCTGTTTTGGCGCCCACAACCCAGGTCCCAGAAGCCATTTGGCTCCTAGCTTTTCTATCCCAGTTTCTAAGACTGCTCACAGAGGCCCTAAAACTGGGAAGGAGCTGTTTCGGGTTGGTGTTAGGAAGGCAGTACACAAGAAAGAGAACTTTGAATGCTAGGAAACTGGGAGAAATGAATTTCACACCTTAATTTGAACAAACCTGCCAAAATGCTAGCTGCAAGTATATACCTTCTGTGGTGGTTGTTTTTTAATAACTTTATTTTAATTGTTGTCTACCCTTTTAAGAATAATGGGGGGGCAAGTGTGGACAGGTGTACAACTTAATGCTCAAGGTGGCATTCATTGTTCTCTCCCCCCCCCCCGCCATTTTATCTTCACTACAACCCTGTGATGTAAGTTAGGCTGAAAGGCAGTCAGCGGCCCCCATAGATGAGCTGAGATAGATAAGTTGTTGTTTTTTAGTATGGTTTTCTTCTTGTTTATAATTCTTCTGCACTGATCTATTCCACTGCGATGCCTAGAAACATGGAGGAAGTGTGTAGGTTCCCAGATCTCCCGCTTCGGAAACCGCTGACTTACCAAGCCAAGCAGCTTATCGCAAGAGAAATTGAGCTGGAGAAGATGAGGCGGACGGAAGCCCTCCTTCATGCACGAAACTCTGGCCAGGTAAGTGGCTGGATGGCTCTTGGGGAGAGCAAGTGGCTCAAAGAATAAGTGGGCCTGGCTTAGGCCCCTCTACAGATCTTGTGTATGCCCCAGAATCCTTTGCAGCATGCAACAGTTCATTGGTAAACAAGCCTTCTGCACCAGAGGTTCCCCAAGGAGAAAAATCCCTGAAAATTAGTGGTCCAGAGAAGGGGATAGGACCCCTTTCCAGCCTGATGACCACTTTCCTTTTTGGGTAACTGTCTGTGGGTCACATGCCAGTGGTGGATGGGGCCCACTGGTGCCAACTATAGGGGGCTCTGGGGGTCCAGGCACCCACACAAAAAATGTGGGTGCTCAAGCACCCAGTCTACTGGGCCTCCAGCACGACTTCTGGGGCCTTGCAAAGCACCAGAAATCATGTCTGAGCCCTCGCAAAGCGCTGCTTAGCTTTGCAAATGTGTTAGCAGTCATTTTTCTCCACCATGGTGATAAAGCTTGCTGTTTTCTAAGCTCAGCAAATGTCTGACCTTTTTTTTTTTTTTAAGTGCTACTCAACTGCAGCTGAAGGGATTGGCATCAGTTCATTGACAGCCATAACATTCATGTTGAGGTTTACATGAGGACAGTCATAATGGTCAAATTCTTTTAGAAAGCTCTTCTGCCCTCTGGTGGGCCCAAGTGCCTATTACTGCCACCACATAAGTTCTTGGCACTGATCCTTTGACATTACATGTCTCCGTCCTCTTCATACTAGGAAAGATTGGTGATATCTGTTGCGGGGTGGGAAGAGCGACACAGCTGTTTTTTTGTATGCGGCAGACTGAAATTTATAACTATAATTTGCTAGTGGAAATCTGGATTAAAGAGGCTTCTGGTGTTACTTTCTGTTTAGCTCAAGTGCCTTCAAAATCTCTGGTGGTGGTGGTTGTTTAGTCGTGTGCGACTCTTCGTGACCCCATGGACCAGAGCACGCCAGGCACTCCTGTCTTCCATTGCCTCCCGCAGTTTAGTCAAACTCATGCTGGTAGCTTCGAGAACACTGTCCAACCATCTCGTCCTCTGTCGTCCCTTCTCCTTGTGCCCTCAATCTTTCCCAACATTAGGGGCTTTTCCAGGGAGTCTTCTCTTCTCATGAAGTGGCCAAAGTATTGGAACCTCAGCTTCAGGATCTGTCCTTCCAGTGAGCGCTCAAGGCTGATTTCCTTAAGAATGGATAGATTTGATCTTCTTGCAGTCTATGGGACTCTCAAGAGTCTCCTCCACCATCAGTTCTTTGGCGATCAGCCTTCTTTGTGGTCCAGCTCTCACTTCCATACACCACTACTGGGAAAACCATAGCTTTAACTATACGGACCTTTGTCAGCAAGGTGATGATTCTGCTTTTTAAGATGCTGTCTATGTTTGTCACTGCTTTTCTCCCAAGAAGCAGGTGTCTTCTAGGCCACTCTAAAGGAAATCTCTAATAGGCCATCCTAAACCTGTTGTGTGAAGGCCCTTTTTTTGAAGATGGTAAGGCCAACATAAACTAAGAGGAGGGTGGGAACAGGATGCCCAGTTTCTGTGGCTTTAAGGCCTTTTTGTGTCGCTAAATATATCCTACCCAAGAGATCACGGCATGGACAGTGGGTAACTCAGTTGGTTAGAGTTTGGTGTTGTTAATGCCAAGGTTGCAGGTTTGATCCCTGTATGGGATAGCTGCATATTTCTGCATTGTTGAGGGCTGGACTCGATGATCCTCAGGGTTCCCTTCCAACTCTACAACACTGTGATTCTATGAAGAACAGACTGGTGGTCCGCATGGAGTTGAAAAATTAGTTGGCAGCTGGTACCTTAAGCTTAGTCATGCTGGCCACATGACCCGGAAGCTGTCTGCGGACAAACGCCGGCTCCCTCGGCCTATAGAGCGAGATGAGTGCGCAACCCCAGAGTCGGTCACGACTGGACCTAATGGTCAGGGTTCCTTTTACCTTAAGCTTAGTCACACCTAATTTGTTGAAACTTGGACAGATTTGCTGCCTGAAAACCTAGAAAGCTGCTGCCAGCCAGTGTTGTATTGAGCTAGATGATCAGTGGTCTGATTCAGCAAAGAACACATTCTTTTGTTCCTAATCGTAGAATAGTAGAGTTGGAAGGTAGCCCAGGGGTCATCTAGTCCAACCACCTGCAATGCTCAAGAATCCCTGGCAGATGGCCATCCAACCTTTGTTTAAAAACCTCCAACAGAGGAGAGTCTACTATCAAATTATCATGATGATGGAAGAGAGCATTGTAAGCTTCTGTCCCCTAGAGGGTGGCATTTCCTTGTCCAAGACCAGATCTCTAAATATACTGTTAGCCAATAGTGATGGAAACTGGAAATAGTTGCAGGCTTGCAGCAATCATGGAATTGCGGAGACCAAATGAGCTCAAAGGTCTTTCGCAGCAAACGCCCAAGGGAACAAGGAGCCAAAGACTAATTGAGAATCTGGGCCAGCTACTTATTAAAATACACAATGCAAGCTTTTGAATCACACAGGTCTCTTCCTGTGTTTTGGGTGGTGATAGACTTCTTATGCCAAGTTGCAGTGCATGATGCAGACACACACACACACACACCAGGTGTTTGCTTTTTTGTTCCTAATATGCAATGCTGGTGTACAAACTGGCAGCCACGGCTGTGTTGTGCAGTGTGACTTCTGCTGATACATCCAACATTGGTCCTAGAATTAAGCTGTCTGAAAATCTTCGACATCTGTTGAGTTCCTAGTCTTCATGGCTGCAGTGAGTCGCTGGAAATTGTGTACCAAATGGTTCCTGAAATCTCTGAAGACAAGACTTGCTTCTTTAAGACTATCAGTGGCTGGGACTCTGTGTAGCTCTTGCGGAATAACTCCCCTGATTTGCAAAATGAGAAAATTTGTAGATTTGCATAATTTATACAGGCCGCAGAGCTGAGCTTTCCTTGTTGCTGTTTCGTTTTTTAAATGCAGAATACAAGCAGCCTTGCTAATTAAGCAGGCTGTGGGATTGTAGGTTTAATTAGGTTTCATATGGGCTGGCTGATAAGGGAAGAATTTATATAGTACAAAAGGAAATGAAATAATAGACAACCCCACCCCATATTTTTTTATACAAGAAAGGGAAAGAGAGAGTAAACAAACGTGATTCTTAAGAAAGAAAGAAAACCTATGGAAAAATTATTTGACCATAGTGAATGGTATTTTAGAATTCAAAAACTTAAAAGGGAAAAGAATAAAAGAGACCAGCTGCTTTTGGACAATCAAATCTTGGTTGTTGTTTGGGACGACATCAGCCCTGGCCAAGACAGCCATATAATGCTGGAGCTGACAGGAGTTGTACTCCAAAGCATCTGGAGGGCACCAGGCTGGTGAAGGCTGGCTTCTTATAATAAACCAAGATATGCACAAACTTCATGCATCAAAATGTAGCTGTTTTTCTCCTCTCCCTCTGCAAGTAGAGTAAACAGGCCAGGAAGCAGCAGTTAACCATAGGTTTCTGTTACAGCCAAACCAGGAAACTATGGTGAGCAGAACAGGCCAGAATGGGGCCTGGTGTTGATTTTGCATTTTCATTTTTTTCTTGCTTTTCTGGCTTGGTTTCAGTCATTGGAATTTATTGATTATGTAGATTGTGTGTGAGAGAGAAAGAGAGACAGACAGACAGAGTGAGAATGAATGAATGAATGAATGAATGGTGGTTAGAGTGTCATCCTAGAACCCAGGAGACTAGGATTCAAATCTTCATTCCACTGTGAAGCTCGCTGGCTGATCTGGTGCCAGTCGCCATCTTTCAGCCTAACCTACTTCACAGAATTGTAAGGATGAAACAGAACCATGTACGCTACCTTGAGCTCCCTCAAGGAAAAAGCAGGGTGTGAACGTGATGAATACATAATACGTAAAGCACCTCAACAGAACTGAAAAGAGATAGAGAAAGATACTCCAAATAAATACAATAAATTAACTAACCCTTCTCTGCCTGTCTCCATCTTCCCTGCAGGCGATGGAGACAACTTTGCTCCCGAAAGAAAGCAACCACAAAGTAAGACATGAGCCGGCACTGCCCGAATCCAGAGTGCGGAACCACAAACAGCGTCTCGACCAGATTGTGAAGAGAGCCACATTTGAGGAGAAGGTGAGGGCAGCGTCCAAGGACTGCAGGCAGCAGAGAGCCATAGCACAGGGCAACTTGCAGTGCCAGCACAGCCTGGCAGCTTGTGCCTCATTCCCTTTGCTGTGTTTCTGTCTTGCATAGTTGAGAAAGGGCAGCAATTCTGCCGGGTCTTGTCCCAGTGCACATGTGAAGCTCTCCTTTCTTCATTTTGCTGTCTAGTCCTACAATTGTCGAGTTGGAAGGGACCACAAGGTCCTTCTAGTCCAACCCCCTGCAGTGCAGGGATCTTTTGCCCAGTGTGGAGCTCAAACCCACGAGCAGCAGTCACAAGGTCTGGGCTGCACAGGTGCACTGGTGAAGCCAATGCAGCAGTCTAACTGATGCCACCTGCACAGCTTCCACCTGGCAGCCATCGTATTCCCCACCCTCCCACTAAATGGCAGCAGCACCGCTGCTGGGAGGCTATTATTGCAGCTCCACTGCACTGGGGAGCCAGTCCTGATGTCCACTGGTTTGCGGTAAAAGCGGGGTGGCGGCTTCTTGAGGACCGGTGCATGGCGATCGTAAAGATCAGCAAGGCCACTTTTATGTTAGCATGAGAGCAAATGCTGGCTTCTAGGTGCAACTCAAAGGTACAGGAATATGCTGCATCCCAAACAGCCTTTTCCACGAGGCTGAAGCTGGGTTGCAGACCTCATGCATAGCATTCTTTTTCACTAAGAGAACAGTACTTGGGACAGAGTTAAGGGAGAGGTGTGGATAATAAAACTAATTTATCCAGCGGGTTGGTGAACCTATAGAAAGCTGCCTTATACTGAGTCAGACCCCATAGAATTGTCTACTGCTAGCGGTTCTTCAAAGTTTCAGGCAGGGAGTCTCTCCCCAACCAGACATGGAGATCTTCTGCATTCAAAGCAGATGCACTGAGCTATACAGCCTTTCTTTTGAGACTGCCTGCTGCCGTGCCTTTGATAGGATGGTCCTTTACTTGCAGTTGTGCAATGCTATAGTGTGATGCCTGCAAACTAGATGTCCCTTTGCTGGGGGGCGGGGGCTTGTTTGTTTTGTTTTATATTTTATTGTTTTGTTAACCAAGAAAAAAAGTGCAACCCTAACAAAAAAAAACCCAAAGAATCAAAAATCTGAACTTGAAAGTACAAAGATACAGCGCAGCTCCAAAGGGACAGTAAAATATTAACAAATACAAAGATTCCCTTTATAAATAATAAAGCTTTATAAAAATACAAGTATTCTCTACTTGTGAGTTCCATCATTATTGAGAATAAAGTTTCTGTATTGTCTTAAATAAGCTAGACATTGACATATACTGGTGGCGCTGAGTGACCATACAGTTCATTCATATAAGAAAACGATGCTATAGATACTAAAAAAATTGTCATTCAAGCTCTCTGCCCTTTAGTTTATGAGATACCTTTTCCATAAGGCAATTTGCCAAGCCCTTGAATGCCAGCATTCCAAATTATTAAGGTTAAAAGCCTTCCAGGATTGGGCAATACTTTGCTGGTTTTGCAGTGTCTGCTGCAAGACATTCCTTGGTTTAGAGAGTTGTTCTCCGGGAAACACAAAGGGGCCTGCCTGGTAGCTATTTGCATGGGTGATCATCAATGAGCAAATGTCTCCAGATGCATCAGAACACATTCCAGAGTAAGCCCGCATTCTGTAGCTATGCTGGAAGTCCTGTGCAAAGCTCTGTGCCCATGTGACATTGGGCTTCTCTAGGGAAACTAGGCAGATGGATTGCCTTTGCCTCTAACAACTGTGGGTGATGTGGGGAGTAGATGGTGCACTCTCATAATGGCTTCTGTTCCTTTCCGCAGCCAGAAACAGATTTCTTTGGCCGTGCGATTGTCAAGAAAAATGTGTCTCCATCAGCAGGTATGTTCTGGGGTGGGGAGGAAATTTCCATTAGCAGGGGGAGGGAGACTGGGCTTACTGAAGTGGATAGATGGTGCCAGCAGAGAAGATGCTTTAGCTGCCTTGGTACATACACACAGGGCCTTCTCTGTGGTGGCCCCTAAGTTGTGGAACTCCCTCCCCACAGAGGTCCATCTGGTGCCTTCATTATACAGCTTTGGGCAAATGCTGAGGTTGAACCTCTTTGTCCTGGCTTTGCCTCTGTAGTGTAGTGGTTAAGAGTGATGATCTAAGACCTGGGAGATCAGGGTTCAAATCCCCACTTAGTCTGTTGCATAATCAGTTTGCAGCACTAATGGAACATTTGTGGCCCGCCACATGTTATTGGACTACAACTCCCATTTTCCTTGACCATTAGTCATGCTGGCTGGGACTGATGAAGTTGGCAATTAAGAACATCTGAAGGACCATAGGCTCCCATCCCTGAAAATTCCTTCATCCTTTCTTTTCCGCCTTTCCCAACAGCCAATCGGGAACCTGAGAAAAACCGAATAGAAAAACAAATTGGGAAGGCTGCTGGACAGAGCGATGTTTGGTTCCGGTTCAATGAAGGTGTTTCCAATGCAGTTCGGAGGAATATTTACATTAAAGATTTGTTCTAGTGATTGAAACGTAGGCAGGCAGCACATGAGTCTGCTGGCATGTGGGTACCATGTAAGGATATTTTGAACAAAAATGTTTCTGTATGCTTTTGTATTGAATCCTGTTTTATATATAAAAAGAAAGGAATAAATTTGAGACATGCACAGTATCACTTTCTTTATTTTGCTTAGAAGCCCTTGTCACATTTGCTTAGCTTTTTTTTTTTAACTGCAAAACGGTATATCCTACAAGATACAAAAAAAGTATTTAAAGTAATCAAAAATTATTTTATAAAACTTGTTGTTCCTTTACAAGTCCCCCCTAAAAAGACAAAAAAAGAATTGCAGGTGTATAGGAAAGAGAAACTACAGGGTTCATAAAGCTGCAAATTTTGCTTAGTTTTTGTTGTGATTCCTGCATTGAAGAGGGTTGGATTAGAGTATTCTTTTGGGTCCCTCCCAACTCTACCATTTTATTATCCTGTGCTGCATCCAATGTCCCTGTATCTTCCAGATGGTGGTGCCAAAATTCAAAACAGTGGGGTCTCTTTCACATCCGTACTCTCTTCAGTGATGGTTCCCAAATGATGAACAGCGGTACCCACCAGTGTGCCAATAGGACAGAGTGTGACATGCCTTGAGAAAGGGTGATCCACTCTTAGATATGTCTATCTGTCAAGACTGGAAGACCTCGTTCAGCACCGATTCTGCTACCCAGCACTGCCAACATATGAACAGGAGGGAAGCAATTCTACATACACCTGGATTCTCTCATTCAGCCCAGACCATAGCTGGTGGGTAGAAGGGAACCCCCAGAAGCATCACCATTGCTCCAGAAAGTACATAGGTATTCCTGAGCCCCTATCTCCCTAGGCAAAGGGGGGAAAGTTGGATTTGGAAGGGGGTGCAATGGACTTGATTGTACAACATTTGCAGGGAGGGTGCCTGCCTGTTCTGTGAAATCTGTATGTTGGTGGTTTGAAGTGCACCTCCCATTTTAACCCAGGGGAAGGGAGAATGCTCTTCCCCAAATCATACAAATGAGGGAAACCTTTAATTAGCCACTATATGAACTCAACTGTGATAGCAAGGGGGGGGGGGTAAAAGTGAGTTTAGCCATAGGGAGGAACTAAAATAAAAACTTTATACATTAAGTTTTCATGCAATTTTGAGTATCTCCAAAGGAAGCCATTTTTATTTATCGTGGACGAAATTTTGGGAGGCAATGGGTTAGAGGATGGTGCATTTCCCCTTTTCCACCCACGGATTGTTCTTCATCAGCTCTGGGTTCAGAAATGGATCTTCTGGAATGCCATCTTCTATCCACTTAAGAAATCTAGGGTGGAAAGAGAATACATGAGGGTCTTTCCTCGTTGCAGTATTAGGCCAATGTCTGGCTGAGTCCAGAGTATCTTGGGCCTGGTCCCAAACCTCATGTCCTTCTTTCCCTTTTTTTAAACTTAACAAAAAAAATTCTGCTGAATTATAACTCCCCATCATCTATGGCCATACTCGCTGAGGAGTTGAAGTTCAGCATCATCTGGAGGCCACAGGCTAAGTACACCAGCTTTACAAGGTAGATGGGTTGACATCAGAGTGCTGGGCCAGTGAGACCCCAACCACATACCATCTTATTGTACCCAGAGGCACTCTCTACATAGATGAAAACTTGCGGGCTTGTGAACTGAAGCTTCTCGGGTACCTAGAAAGATCCCAGGCCTGCATCTATTTCTGTTGCTGTGATGTGTATTTCTAGAGCCAAATATCTTAGGGAAAGCTCTTCATGTTCCTGAGTAGCTTTTAAATACGTTTGCCAGCAGGAAACACACAGCTAGAGGATTTTGAGGGTGGCAGAGTATCTGCCCTCAAAAGCCTCCACTTTCTCATAGGACAGCAGCCCCCAGGATTTCTCAAGAGAGAAGGATGCAATGCACAATGGTGTTGGCAGCTCAGTATTGTTCACATTGACTGGCAGCAGCTCTCCAGGGTTTCCAGCCAGAGCCCCAGCCCTACCCGGAGATGCCATTGGGGATTGAACCTGGGACCATCTACATTCAAAGCAGGTACCCAACATTAGGTTTTTCCCCCACTCCATTTCAAGCCTATCTTTGTCACTACTGGGAATAGAAACCTGAGAGGGAGGCTTAAAATAAGCCTGATGTTCTTAGTATGCTGGATTCTACTTATGTGGAATGCACTTAGCCATGTGTGTATAAGGTGGTAAGGTAAAGGGACCTCTGACCATTTCGTCCAGTCGTGGCCGACTCTGGGGTTGCGGCGCTCATCTCACTTTGTTGGCCGAGGAAGCTGGCGTACAGCTTCCGGGTCATGTGGCCAGCATGACTAAGCCGCTTCTGGCAAACCAGAGCAGCGCATGGAAACGCCGTTTACCTTCCCGCCGGAGCGGTACCTATTTATCTACTTGCACTTTGAGGTGCTTTTGAACTGCTAGGTTGACAGGAGTAGGGACCGAGCAACGGGAGCTCACCCCATCACGGGGATTTGAACCGCCAACCTTCTGATCAGCAAGTCCTAGGCTCTGTGGTTTAACCCACAGCGCCACCCGTGTCCCTGTATAAGGTGGTAGGAAGGAGAAACAGCAAGAAAGGAAGCTGTTTGTGGACTCACTCGGGGATCGTTTTTGAGGACATCTCCCTCTTGTAAGCCAGCTGGTACTTAAGGCTTTCGACTTCCTTCTTCCACTGAGGGGCTTCCCATTCATCCATGGGGACGTGGCTCGGTGGCTGTTCGGGTCAGAGAAGGAGAAGCGTCGACCTAGACAGAAAATTAAAAATGGTGAATAGATTTTAATTGGTTTATTTGTCCCTCTTCCAAGGAGTGCATGCTGGAGCCCCCCCCCCGCAAGAAATTACCCTAACCTATTTAGCAGGACTGTTGTGAGTATAAGAAGTAGTGACTGAGCTAAGGTGGGTCGGCAAGCTTCATGGCAGAGATTTTGAACCATGCTTTCCTTTCCAACTAACACTAAACATTGCATGGCTCCTGAGCATACTGAACCATCCCAGGACACTTTGGTGTTTTGAGTCTCCTCTTCCCTCACTCCCAAGCTTAATTTTTTTAAGATTGTTTATAGATATTGCAAACCTCAGAGCTTGTATTTGAGAGAGAGGGAAAAATATACGGGTTACATAAAAACAAACATACCAACAGCATTCAATAATATGTCGTAAAAATGAGATAAATCCTGAACCCACAACACTTCCAGTGCACACACGTTTCCCAGCATCCTGCTGGCTCTTGGCACCTGAGTTTGCTACAAAGGGACTAATGTCGGTTAAAGAAAGATTGAACTAAAAATAAGAATTGGTCCAAGTTGTCTCTAGGGCGGGCTGCCTGCTGATCAAGTAAAATAGCCTGACTTTGCATCAAGCAAAACTTTTCAAAGGACAGAGCTCTAGAGAGGGAACAGGAGGTGTTAACACCCACAATGGATGCATCAGGGAAATTGGGACTAATGGCCATGTTGGATCTTGCCTTTGCATATACTTTGTTTCCCCAAGCACTGATGGGGAAGGACTGGATGTGGGTCAGTTTGCAAAACCATCCTGAAACATCTGCTGCTTCCAACACAACCGCAGGTTGAAACGTTGGCCCTAGGAAGGAACCTTCTCCCCTCTGAGATGCAATTTCTTTCCAGTCAGCCTTCTGAGCTCAGTGCCCCTGAATCCATCACAAAATACCCATTTCACAAAAGGAAAAACTGGTGATGCTCAGATCCTCCACCATCACACCCACAAAAGCAGAAAAAAAATCTACCCTTCCACAAAAACACAGACAAAAAGAGGGAGCAACTCCCCAAAGCAAAAATTAAAATCTCAAAAACTAAATTTAAAAATAAAATTGGGAGGGGCAAGAGATGTTGCAGTAGTAGTACAGAACATCCGAAGGGCATCAAGTTGGTACAGGCTGCCTTAAGTTCTGCATTGCAGGGGGTTGGACTAGATGACTCTTGGGGATCCCCCTCCAACTCTGCAATTCTATTATTCTACATCATCTTTCATGACTGTATATATAGTAACCACAGGAGGAGTCGGTGCCTGTTGCTGTGGGCAAGCTGACAAGTGGAAATACGACAGATGTAGCTGGTGCCTTTCCTACCTCTGGTGACAAACTTTGGTGTAATGAGCAATCTCCCTTTGAGCCTCCGGTTGCCCTGGTTCTGCATCTGCACAAGCCTTTGGCACTATAACCTCAACAGGTCAAGCTCTTCCCCCATCACCACATTATTCCCCATGATCTCACCTATTACATTTCTGCTAATCACACAAAGTCTCACTGTGCTAAGTGGGGTTTTTTCAGGTCAGAGGTGGCCATCCTATGCCTGGTGGATTTGGGGGAGGGGCTCTTTGAGAGGGTGGGCAAATGCCCAGCAAAAAAGAGTTCCTATGCCTTTAAACCGGGAGTGGGGATCAAATACATCTCTCTTCTCAATCCAGACAAGCCAGAGATACTGTCGGAGGAGTTCAAGGGCATGTTCCAGCCAGGCAAAAACACTCAAGGAGGATGTGAAGAAAGGAAAGTGAGGGGTGTGGCCTGGAGAGAGTCCAAAGGGCCGGATAGAGAAATCTGAAGGGCCAGATTTGATTCCTGGGCCTGACGTTCCCCACTCCTGCTTTAAATTGTACAGAGAGGAGATTTTCCAGGGCCCTCAACTCAAAAAACAAAGGAACTCCTGGGGAAAGCTAGCATGAGCCTTTTGTCCCAGAGTAAAGGCAGGACTATGTGTATTTTAAAACAACATAATCTGCCTCCTTAGAGTGACTGCTGTGTCCTGAATACATTTAGTAAACTAGACATTGTTTGCATAGTGTTAAATGGCAAAAGTTAGTTTAGTTATGGGGTAAGGAACTGCCTTGGTCCCTGAAAGCCTCTCTCTACACCCTCCACTGGGATCCTCATTCAGCAAAGGCTCTCACAGCCTCTCATTGGCTGTGGACACAAGCAAATGGAATTTGAGAAACCAGTTTTCATAAGGTCTAGGAAAATGGAACTGTTAAAAATAAAAGTCAAAGCAAAGTTTTCTCTGGAAGCCGAAGTGTGTTATTTTGCTGCGCTTGCAGAGACTGGCAGTCACTATTAGACAAGGAGTCTATGTCTCCTTTGCAAATAATTCTGTGGGGTAAGTGTGAGAGTCCCTGGTGATGACTCTGAAATCCAGAGCTGGGAAGCCCGTTGAGGTTGGCACTCTCTATCTGGGGATGACCCCAGCATACGCAGTATTTCAAAGTAGGCTGTGGGGACAGGCTTATGGGAAAGTGATGCTTCCCCCCCCCCCCATCCTATGATTTGCATAGTTTTATCTGGTGGCATTAGCATTTAACTAACAAATCCTTCTAAATGCTGTCTCCTGCAGGAGGGTCTGAGGAAGGGGAGGGGAAGAGAGCAAGCAGCTGTTGCTGGCTTGATGGAAATGAGAGATTAAATCCCTAAGCAAATCTGCTGTTTGGCAGGACTGTGGTTGATGGTGAACGAAGGGGGGGGGGGAGAGGTAGGGGTTAAGCTCCACAAAACCAACATATTGCCAGATTGTTTCCAGGGGGCGCAGTTTAACACAGCCACACACTGCAAGTTGTTGGCCAAACAGTTCTGCCTGAGCAGCTTTTGTTGGTTGGTTTATCAATGGGAATTTGATTCATTGGTTTACTACTTCCTTAATCAATGGGAGGCTGTACATTAAGGAATCCTACTCAGAGCAGACCCACTGAAATGAATGTTAGTCTACCCTGGGTCTACCCTGTGAAGGACTGGCACTGGATGCCACCCATATTTCATTATTATTTTTAAGATGGTTTTGGCTCTGTGATTAGGGGATGAAAAATAAATCCTTTGGGGTGCCATTTCCTGCTAAGAATGGGTTGTCACCAGTTTTGAAGTTACTCAGAGTAGACCCATTCAAATAATGGGCATGGCTAGCCTAGGTTTATGTACCGATATTTTAATGGGTCAGCTCTGAGTTGGGTATAACACACCAGAGCTATCTCCCAAAGGGCATCTGTGTTCATATTACTGTTGTTCACATTTATATTACTGAATCAAGTAACAGTTGGCTAGAGTGTGGTGCTGATAATGCCAAGGTCACAGGTTTGATCCCCGTATGGGACAGCTGCTTATTCCTGCATTGCAGGGGGGTGGACTAGATGATCATGAGGGTCCCTTCCAACTCTACAATTCTATACCTGTCTTTTAACTGAGAGGCCAACTATTGAATCCATTGATAACACTGAGGTCTTATCCAACTTGATACCTTCCAGAAGTTCTGGATCACAAAACCCATCTGTTCCAGCCAGCACATGGGACTCATTGCTGTAGTCCAAAACATCTGAAGGGAACCACCAGAAATGCATTTCTTTCTAACTAATGTATTGGCCAGGAAGCCTCCAAAGAGGAAGGGGCAAACGACACTGATGTATGTTTGATGTCTAAAACCACTAAAATCATTATATCTGAAAGGCCACATATTACGTTCAAGCACAGCTGCTGTTTTCCCAACCCCAGAGTTTTCACTGGCACAGGGTGGGGTTGGGAACAGGCAAGGAGAGGAGAGGAGACAGCCTATGCCAGCAATATTGCAGCTAAGGTCTCCTTGCTATCTGTTTCTGCAAATATGTCTTTCATATTTGACCCATGACAAGGTCTTTTCAACAGCAATTCTCCGGTTATGAACTGCGCTCCCTAATGAGGTGTGACCGTCTCCATCGTTATCAACTTTCAGGAAGAATTTGAAAACAATCCTGATTCCCTAGCTCAGCTAAAGTGTACATAACAATGCATACAGCATGCAAAGGATATACATTAGGCGGAAATGCTTTTCAAAATGTGTATATTTCAGCCAAATTGCATACAAACAGGCATATTGAGAGAAATTTGCACTAAAATGCCAAACGTTTTAAACATGCTTTAAAAAAAAATTCTCAAACCAAACTTAGAATCATAGAATCATAGAGTTGGAAGAGACCACAAGGGCCATCGAGTCCAACCCCCTGCCAAGCAGGAAACACCATCAGAGCACTCCTGACATATGGTTGTCAAGTCTCTGCTTAAAGACCTCCAAAGAAGGAGACTCCACCACACTCCTTGGCAGCAAATTCCACTGTCGAACAGCTCTTACTGTCAGGAAGTTCTTCCTAATGTTTAGGTGGAATCTTCTTTCTTGTAGTTTGGATCCATTGCTCCGTGTCTGCTTCTCTGGAGCAGCAGAAAACAACCTTTCTCCCTCCTCTATGTGACATCCTTTAATATATTTGAACATGGCTATCATATCACCCCTTAACCTCCTCTTCTCCAGGCTAAACATGCCCAGCTCCCTTAGCCGTTCCTCAACTTAAGACTAGACAAATGAGAAACTATCTTATGAAATAAACAGATCATAAATTTTATAAGAACCTGATTCTGGACAAGTATGGACTGTCTCAATGGCTAGATATTTGCAGGGGTGAACAGAGAACAAACACCTACCTTAGCAGTCCAGCTCCTGCCCTGTAGAAACCCAGCCCTCTCACACCAGGGCTTGAAAAGGCTGCCACTTTGCATGCATCACACACATTGCCATTTAACTAAGCAATCTCCGGGTCTGATTTGATTGCAATTTGAATAGTATGAAAAGCTATCGGGTCAAGGGAGATGCTGCGTCACATCTGCTAAGGCGAAGGACATCAGGTTGTACCCAAAGTTATTTCTAAGCAGTGTAGCCCCACTGAAATTACTGGCCATGACTAGCAAGTTCAGTAATTTCAATGGGTCTATGCTGTGCCTAACTTAGGTGGATATAAGCCCAACCATCTAAATGCAGTCTTCCCCAACCTGGTGCCCTCCAAATGATTTTGGACTACAACTCCCCATTAGGCACAGCCAAGCCCATTTATTCTGGGAAAGGGTGGTAAGCTCAGTGGTGGAATGGGTGCTTTGCATGCAGAAGGTCGCAGGTCCATGAGGACTGCAATTTTACATGCAGAGGGTCCCCGATTTAATCCCTGGCATCTCTGGGGAAAGCTGAGGTAAGGCTCCAGGCCAAGACCCTGGAGGGCCTCTGCCAATCAGTGTTCACAAAACTGGGCAAGATGGTGCAACTCAGTATTCAGTGACTTCCTATGTTCCTATTTAAATTGTCCCTTTCTTCAGAACCATGAGGACTGGGATCTTAGTTCAAAACTGGGCAAGATGGTGCAACTCAGTATTCAGTGACTTCCTATGTTCCTATTTAAATTGTCCCTTTCTTCAGAACCATGAGGACTGGGATCTTAGTTCAGTAGTACAGCACCAGCTCTGCACATGCAGAGGTTCCCAGTTGCAATCAAATGCTTTATGCCCAAAACAGGAGTCCAGACTCCACCCAAGTGTTGAGCTAACCCAAGATTAGCAGAACCATGCCCAGCACAACATCCTCCATAACAAACACACCAGAGCATCGGGGACCTTGAGTGCATCAGTCAGCCGTGCCAACGCAGCTAGTCCATTGCGTTTCATCTCCCTCTGGGTGAAGGCACAGTTGAAAAACAAACAAGCTTTAAGAGCTCAAATGAATCCACACAGGACAGCAAATTTCAGACGCCCTCCCCAGATGCCATTCTCTGGGGCTGCAGTAGATCCTGGGGCACATCCCGGGATCCAGTATCTGGTTGTGTGGCATGGCGGAGGAGTCTAGATCTTGCTCTAGAACAGCAGTGCATCTAGGGAGTTTTCTAACCTGGACTTACTGGTTTCACTGGGCCTCCCTGTAAGACAGCCATGTGCACACACTTAACATTTCATCATTCACCCATAATACCATGCTTTACAACTGCTTCTACATTGCTGATATGCCGGAACACACACAAAAAATGGAAAAGGAGCATTTGCCAACCCTGAGAAATATGTGCAATTTTTCATTTTAAACTCACTTAAAAATCATAACACCATCATGTCTACAAGGATAAAAATGGGGATTGCTTCTGCTGCTAAACACCAAAAGGCATAGGAATGAGCACCATTTTGTTGTTGAAAAAGATGATACACATTTTAAAGTAAAAATAATTGTCAGCATTGCTTAAAAGATGCCAAGCAGAAACAAGTTCCTTTTTCAATAGTAACATCCCTCTCTGTTAACCAGGCCAGCAATACACATACATTTCTCTCTCGCAGGAAGCAACCTACAGGTGAGATTTAAGGGGTTATCTAGTGCTGCATCCTTTAGCTCAATGGTAGAGCATCAGATGGTCCCAGGTTCAATCCTCAGCATCTCCAAGGAGGGCTGTGAAAAGACTCCTGTCTAAATTTATGGAGAGCCGCTGCCGGTCAGTGTAGAAAACACTAGATGAACCAACCATCTGACTTGGTATAAGGCAGCTTCCCACATTCCAACTACAGATGTCTCTGGGAGCATGAAGGTGGCAGCTACCTGCTTTTGCTTGCCCCCTCCTCCAGCATCTTGATATTCAAAAGGTATACTATTTCCAGACATGGAAGTTTCCTTTAATTATCATTAATTTCCAGTCAATGGGCCACATCCAATGTTATCCCTACTCAGAGTAGATCCACTGAAATTAATACACAACTAGCTTGGATTCATTCATTTCAATGTAACGACTCCGAGTAAAACATGGTTGGATTCAGCGAAACGATGATAAAAAGTCAGAAATTTGTAAGAGCAGAGATGGGGAAAGGCCTTGGTCTGGAGGTCAAAACCAATCCCATTTTTTTTGTAACCAGAAATATTCACCCCATCTATTTGGCATGATGTTTTATTAATAAAAGAAGTCAAAACCAGCAACCTACCTTGGAAGAAGCAGTATGGGCTTAAAAGACCAAAGGGGGAAAGTTGTGTGTTTGTTCTTTTTCTTTTTGAAAGGAAGATTTTCCCCACTGAAGAAGATTGTGTCCACCTACAGAAAGGCTCAAAACAGCTTCCCAGGACTTTCAGCCGTACGTTCGCCTCTCCAAGCAGAACCCTCCGTTGCTGTTAACAATCTGAAATCCTGAATGTAATCTATTAAAGTCTGCCCAGCTGCCTCCCAAAAGGGAAAGAACAGGGATAATGAGAAATCCCCCCCCCAGCCTCCTCCCTCCTGCGGGTGCTCTGTTTAGCAGCTTGGAGCCCAGATAAGCTGAGAAAGAGAAAGTGCACCCTTTGTCTTCCGCGGGTAGCAATTGCTCCAAATGCCCTCTTACAACAGGTTCTGCTGAAACAAA
Source organism: Podarcis filfolensis (assembly GCF_964270895.1). Lineage (NCBI taxonomy): Eukaryota > Metazoa > Chordata > Lepidosauria > Squamata > Lacertidae > Podarcis > Podarcis filfolensis. The sequence goes on along the minus strand of NC_139616.1, from coordinate 30,150,573 downwards.
GCCTTGGGGATAAGGTGCTGAGGCGGCTGTCTCATTAGAGGGATTGGGATGGAGGCAAAGGATGCTTGGGCTGCCATAGATACCTCTTCCCCTCTCTTAAGAACAGCACCTTAATTGCATCCCTGGGGCCTGGAGGGGTGGGTGAGGAACACCTAAAGATGCACACTGTGTGCAAAAGCAAAACAAGTGTGTTATATATCACTATTTCTGGTGCACCTGCTTAGGCTAAGCAAAGAAATAAATAAAACCAATCGCCATCGTGGCAGGGAAGTTACCAAAAGGCTCTGTAGGCTGATTGATTAATTTATTATTATTATTATTATTATTATTATTATTATTATTATTATTACTACTACTACTACTACTACTACTACTACTAGATTGCCCATCCTTCAATAGAACTTTCCAGGGTGGGTTACAGCAATTTAAAATCCAGAATTAAAAAGTTAAAACAGATCACAGTCACAGGAATAGGACGGGCTCTGAAAACACACATCTCAGGCAGGGTCATGCAAAGCTAGTAATAGGCCCAGCCAGGATAGGAAATGTAAGCCCAATTTCAATAATCTTTACCAAAAGGTCCCCCCCTTTGCCTCTGTCAGGAGGACCTGGAGTAGACCCCTCTCAAAATCATAGTCCCATGTCTATCCGGCCACTCCACTCTGTTCTGGCCTGGTGTAAGAGGTGCATTTTCAGCATTCACCAAAAGTTGTACAGTGAAGTGCCAGACACAGCTCTATGGGGAATTCTGCAACCTGGGGCAGCCACAGAGAAGGCCCTCTCCCAGACTACTTATGAGGGCAGAGGAACTGTCAAGAGGGCCCTCTTTGCTGATCTTAACCTCTGGGAGCATCAGAAGAGCATCACCCCCCTCCTATAGGATTTATATAATGCGTTTGACATGGCCAGCACCAGATTTAGGGTGGTGCGGGTGGTTCCCTCACACAGGGCATCGGACCGAGGGGGTACAAAATTGAGAAGATCTGTTTGGGAGCACCAAGTTTTGGCCTCACACAGGGTGCCTTATTATGAAAGATTGCCCATGGGGCTGCCCTTGAAGACGGTCTTGAGGCTGCAGCTAATGCAGAATGTGGCTGCTGAGTTGGCAAGGAGCTCGGCCCAATGGGATCATGGGCCATTGGTTCTTCTGAGAATTCCTCACTAACTGGGTAGCAAGCTACCAAGCCCCCTTTTCAAAGTGTTAGTACTGGTGTACAAAAGTCCTAAACAGCTGGGGACCAAAATACCTGAAAGAGTGCCTCCAATATTATCAAGCCTGTCAGACCATGAAAAGACCTCCTTGGTGGTGGCTCCTCATTTCCAGAACGTCCTCCCAGCTGAGTGTGCCTCTCTCCCTCATTACTAATATTTAGCAGGAATTTAAAAATATTCCCATTTACTGAGGCATTTGATGGCTAAAAGTTACTGTTCTTTGTGACCTTGAAATTACTAACAGTAATGGTATGTTTTATAAAATTTCTATGCATTCTTAACATTTTTAAATATTTCATTTGTAATTGTATTGTTTTACTGCTTTGCTGTTTGCCATCCAGAGCGCTCTCTGGAAAGACAAAAGTTACCGTATTTTTCGCTCAATAGGACGCACTTTTTCCCCTCCAAAAATGAAGGGGAAATGTGTGTGCGTCCTATAGGGCGAATGCAGGCTTTCGCTGAAGCCTGCAGAGTGAGAGGGGAGACCCCGCTGCCAGCCCCACAAGCTCCAGGGACAGCTGGGAGGCGCAGCGCGTCTTCCCGCTGTCCCCGGACCTGGTCTGAGGGCGGGCGGCAGGGAGAAGAGCGCTTCGCCCCGCTGCCTGCCCCGCAAGCTCCGGGGACAGCTGGGAGGCGCAGCGCGTCTTCCCGCTGTCCCCGGACCTGATCTCAAGGCGGGCGGCGGGGAGAAGAGCGCTTCTCCCCGCTGCCTGCCCCGCAAGCTCCGGGGACAGCTGGGAGGCGCAGCGCGTCTTCCCGCTGTCCCCGGACCTGATCTCAAGGCGGGTGGCGGGGAGAAGAGCACTTCTCCCCGCTGCCTGCCCCGCAAGCTCCAGGGACAGTGGGGAGGCGCAGCGCGTCTTCCTGCTGTCCCTGGACCTGATCTCAAGGCGGGCGGCGGGGAGAAGAGCGCTTCTCCCCGCTGCTTGCCTCGCAAGCTCCGGGGACAGCTGGGAGGCGCAGCGCGTCTTCCTGCTGTCCCCGGACCTGATCCCAAGGCGGGCGGCGGGGAGAAGAGTGCTTCTCCCCGCTGCTTGCCTCGCAAGCTCCGGGGACAGTGGGGAGGCGCAGCGCGTCTCCCCGCTGTCCTCGGACCTGGTCTCAAGGCGGGCGGCAGGGAGAAGAGCGCTTCTCCCCGCTGCCTGCCCCACAAGCTCCGGGGACAGCTGGGAGGCGCAGCGCGTCTTCCCGCTGTCCCCGGATCTGGTCTGAAGGCGGGCTGCGGGGAGAAGAGCGCTTCTCCCCGCTGCCGGCACCACAAGCGCCTGGGGGGGAAATAAAATTTTTTTTCCTTTATTTCCCCCCAAAAAAACTTGATGCGTCCTATGGGCCGGTGCGTCCTATGGAGCGAAAAATACGGTAATAAATAAGATAGCTCTGGGCCTCTTTACCTGACCAAACCTCCCATTTGCCCAGCTTCCCATTCAAGAGCATTTTCTGCCAAGACTGAAATTCACGTCCTTGAATTTGGAGAATGGCTCCTGCTTGTCAGGACGGAGGAAAGTGGTGCATGCAGAATCTCGCTTGCTGTACAAAGGCAAAATGTTCATTTGTTGCTATGCCACTTTTGCCTCTGGCCCCACCCACCACCACCATGTGGCCCTTGGGAGGCTGCCTAGGAGGTAATGTGGCCCTTGGGTTGAAAAAGATTCCCCACCCCTGTTCTAAGGGAGAAGGCATGCTCACCCATGGGGACATAGAGGAATGCACATCCTTTGAGGATCTTAAGAGTATAAGAACAATAAATAAAGCAAAAAAATTAAAAAGCAAGATGGCAAAGGCTTTTTGCTGGTACACTTTTGCTGGTAGGTCATGACCTGAACATCACTCCTTCCCCCTCCACCAGCACAAAACCTTCCTTCCAGAGCCTTCTACCCTGCAGGTCAAAACTCATTCCCCACCCCCAGGGACACCACGTGGCTATTATGTTAAAGAGGTCAGTGATAGCGGATCCCCAAAGACCAGATTATCAAGCTGTTTTGACATCAGCGTAATCTCTGAGCGCTGCCTTTTCAAAACAATTATCAGAAGGGATTGGGGAGTGGGGCTTTGGTGGCAGCAAAGTGACGTTGGGATGTGGGTTATTGGATTTTGGGAGATCTTACTATAGTGGGACAGCAAAACACACACAAACTCCCCACATAGCTGCCCAGAGAAAGACGTCATTCTGGAGAAAGACGTCATTCTTGTTGGGCCGGCTGCCACAGGGCTCCCTGTCTTCATCCTCTTAAAAGGGAATGACAATCAACAAAATGGCCTCTGGGCTGCTCACTCACAGAGGGTTTGTCGAGTGCGATTTTCTGCACACTGAAAAACAACCTGGTATCCGTCTATCTCACAGGTCGCAGGCTGAGGTGGCAGCTTCAGATGATAAAATGTGGGCACCGTTAAAGCGTGGTAAATGTTTGTCAAGTTGTTTTTTTTTACTGAGTGGAACTTCCTACCCCAGGTACCCAAAGGCTTTGGATATTTCCGTATAAGACTTTTGAGGCCCGAGGGAATTCTAGGGCACATTCCAGCCTCGGGAAAGTGCTTGAGGCACCCCTTGAGAAGCGTGGCTTGGGGAAAGCCCTGAGGGCCAGATATAGATGTTTGGAGGGCCGCATTCTACTCCAGGGCCCGAAGCACATGTTTCGCCATGCAAATGGCCCCGTGTTCAATCCACAGGAAGGACATTTATCTGAAAGCCCAGAAAGTTGCTGTGAGTCAGTGTCAAAAACAATGAGCTAAATGAATCAATTGTTTATCTAAATGGGAGGGTGTTTACCATTTCCATGAATATGCTCATAGCGCTAACTAACAAGAAAATAAGAGTCTGCAGGATCAGGCCAGTGGCACATCTAGTCCAGCATCCTATTCTCACAGTGGCCAACCAGATGCCCCAGTTGAAAGCCTGAAAGCAGGACCCGGGGACAAGAGCAACTCTCCCTGCCTGTGGTTTCTAGCAGAATCATAGAATCATAGAGTTGGAAGAGACCACAAGGGCCATCGAGTCCAACCCCCTGCCAAGCAGGAAACACCATCAGAGCACTCCTGACATATGGTTGTCAAGCCTCTGCTTAAAGATCTCCAAAGAAGGAGACTCCACCACACTCCTTGGCAGCAAATTCCACTGTCGAACAGCTCTTACTGTCAGGAAGTTCTTCCTAATGTTTAGGTGGAATCTTCTTTCTTGTAGTTTGGAACCATTGCTCCGTGTCCGCTTCTCTGGAGCAGCAGAAAACAACCTTTCTCCCTCCTCTATGTGACATCCTTTTATATATTTGAACATGGCTATCATATCACCCCTTAACCTCCTCTTCTCCAGGCTAAACACGCCCAGCTCCCTTAGCCGTTCCTCATAAGGCATCGTTTCCAGGCCTTTGACCATTTTGGTTGCCCTCCTCTGGACACGTTCCAGTTTGTCAGTGTCCTTCTTGAACTGTGGTGCTCAGAACTGGACACAGTATTCCAGGTGAGGTCTGACCAGAGCAGAATACAGTGGCACTATTACTTCCCTTGATCTAGATGCTATACTCCTATTGATGCAGCCCTATTGATCCTATTGCATCCTATTGATGCAGCAACTGGTATTCAGAAGCATTGCTGCTTCTGACCGTGAAGGCAGAGCATAGCCGTCATGGCTAATATATCAGAGTATAACTCATACATACACACACACTTGAAAATAAGAGTAAAATTCAAAACAGACCAAAAATCCACAATCATCCGTTTGTTAATTTACCTTAGAAGATGGAACATCTCTATTAACAAAGAACCATCCCCTGAAAGGCTTTTATACACCAGCTTTTGGGTTATGCATGGCAGATTAAGGAATGATGAACTGCATTTGTGTGTTAATACACATTGTGTGTGTGTGTAATACAATGACTGCCAGCCATCTGTTAATCTGCCAGCCAGTTGCAAAGTTGGCTCTTAATTGCTTGGCAACATGTTGTTGTTTAGTCGTTTAGTTGTGTCCGACTCTTCGTGACCCCATGGACCAGAGCACGCCAGGCACTCCTGTCTTCTACTGCCTCCTGCAGTTTGGTCAGGCTCATGTTTGTAGCTTCGAGAACACTGTCCAGCCATCTCGTCCTCTGTCGTCCCCTTCTCCTTGTGCCCTCCATCTTTCCCAACATCAGGGTCTTTTCCAGGGAGTCTTCTCTTCTCATGAGGTGGCCAAAGTATTGGAGCCTCAACTTCACGATCTGTCCTTCCAGTGAGCACTCAGGGCTGATTTCCTTCAGAATGGAGAGGTTTGATCTTCTTGCAGTCCATGGGACTCTCAATGCTTGGCAACATAGTTCATAAATATAATTTGTTTTGGTATGTTTATTTGGAAAAGAAGATGAATGGGGGAAGGAACCCTTCAAAATTAAAGCATGTACAGTGGTACCTCGGGTTAAGAACTTAATTCGTTTCAGAGGTCTGTTCTTAACCTGAAACTGTTCTTAACCTGAAGCACCACTTTAGCTAATGGGGCCTCCCGCTGCCACCGCTGCGCAATTTCTGTTCTTATTCTGAAGCAAAGTTCTTAACCCGAGGTACTATTTCTGGGTTAGTGGAGTCTGTAACCTGAAGTGTCTGTAACCTGAAGCGTATGTAACCCGAGGTACCACTGTATTTCTTCCTATATACAAAGAAAGCATAAGGCTATCATTACACAGCTCCCACTGGAGGATTTGTAGCACGTCATCGTAACCCTGTATTTGAATGAAGTCAGTGCCTGATCTGTCCTGGGTTTGTATGGTTAGGGTGGGGTAGGCAAGTTGCACAATACCCGTGGTCATAGCATGGGAGTGAGAAGGAATTGGCACAGAGAGGGGAAAGAGGTGGTTTAAAATAACAGCAGAGGTTTGCGGAAAGCAGGATAGCTGAGTTAGTTACAGCGTGGTGCTGATAACACCAAGGTTGCAAGTTTGATCCCCGTAAGGGAGTACTGTAGATGATCCTCAGAGTACCTTCTGAGGACTCTGAGTCTATGATTCAGGGATGGAGAAAAACTGAAAGGAGAAAAGTGGCAATTTTAAACAAGCAGAGGTTTGACACTGTGGGGGAAGCAGCAGTGTAAAACAAGGTTTGAGTACAGCAAGGGAGTTGGGAAAGGTTTGGTTGTGTTAGCTTGCATTGTAGCCTTCTCTGTTATTAACCTGGAAGTAACTGCAAGGGTGGCTAAGTTTTTGTCAATAGTATCTCTATGAATGGCACTATTTAGCAAGAAGAAATCCCAAGGAAAATTCTCATTATTATATATTTTACATGGCTGTTTATTTGTTTATATTTTAAAGTTTTATATGCAGATGTTTTATGATGGCCTATATTTGTAATGCCTAATAAAGGTTTGGTGAAGAAGTTATTTCTTCTTATTACAACTCATTAAAAAGGGATGTATCTCCACCCCTGCTTTACTCAAACTTCTGCTGTTAATTAAAACCACGACTTTCGTCTGTGTCTCTCCACTCCCATTTAACTCAGACTTTTGCCATTGTCTGACTATAGCAAGAAGGGAGAACCATTGAAGTAGCAGGGAATGGCTATTTTAAACTTCTCCCTCTTCCGTTCCTCAGGTGCATAGTGTTGCAGAGATAAAGGATGAGGAGCCCTCAGATGTTCCACGGTACCTTCCCACATTCAAGAGTGGTTCCACGGGGTGGAAAGGAGGAGCTCCAAGGAGGTTGGCAGAGTGATCAGAGGCTCGGCACTTAGTAAAATAATAACCAAGAAGGGGGTTCTGAGCATGTGTCAAGTGTCTTTCTGACCAATTCCCACTCATCAAGAATTAGTGGAAGATGGGCTTTCTAATCAGGCACAATTTGCAACAACAAAAATGTGACCTCTCATTTAGGGGCTTGGCTATGCAATCTCCTTGACAGCTGCTTCATGTGGGACCAAATGGTTGATTCAGATCCTACTGAAAAAACAGCTGAAAGCAACAGAGCTGCCTTCATAAACTGGGAAGCTGCCTTCATATAAAGTGGGAAGAGATTAATCGTATCAAATTGCTGTCCCCATCCATTGTGGCTTAACCTTCCCATCACTTTCTTTAACAACATAGCAGCCGTTAATCCTAAAAGCCCTTTTCAAACACAGACTCCTGCTGGTTCTAACAAGCCAAAACTCAACAACTTTAATAGTCTCTTTCTCTCCCAAGACATTCAGAAAGCAATTCTCTGTTTAAAGACACACCAAGGAGAGCTAAGGACAAGGGAGAATGAACGAGCCAGGAAAGATTTCATGGTAGCAAAGGGTGAAATGTCCACAGAAGACTTTAAAAGTGAAAACCAGCATTCTGAATTGGGCCTGGAAACAAATTGGCAGCCAGCGCAGTTGGATTAGACACTTTCTTGTGGCCAGTTAACAATCTAGTTGCCACGCTTCACACATGCTGCTGGTTCTGAAACGTCTTCAAAAGCAGCCCCACGTACAAAACATTGCAGCAGCCTAACCTGAAGGTTTGGACTTTGTACAGGCCTTTGCCTCCATCCCAGGATGAGCAAAACTGAAGCCACCAACTCAAGCAGAGAATAAAGAGCATTTGCCAACTGATGTCACAGAGACCACTTCACCACACCAGCTCCTGTGATATTGTTAGCCACAGTTGGAGAGGATTCTGTAAACTTCTGAAGGCAAAATGAGCAGGAGGATAAAAGGAGTGCATTTGTTTTGTCCAGTCTGTTCTTGAAGAGGAGTCATAGTGGTGTATGGAAGAGATGGATGAAGAGAGCAGGTTAGCACCATACCAATATCGCTCCAGGAACGAAGATGGAGAAATGAATGCAAATCTTACCTTTGAACAGTAGGTTAGTTTCTGTAATTCATTAGCCACCCTCCACCCAGGCAAGTAATAGGCATCACTGGAGCTTAAGGACACATTGCAGCCAGGCAAGAACACTCAGGGAGGGCGTAAGGGAAGGCTTGTGAGGGGGTGTTCCTAGAGAGTTCCAAGGACCAGAGAGGCCTTGGGGGGCACATTGGGCTCACCAGAGGAGCCCACCAGGGGTAAAGGTAAAGGGACCCCTGACCATTAGGTTCAGTCACAGACGATTCTGGGGTTGCAGCGCTCATCTTGCTTTATTGGCCGAGGGAGCCGGCGTACAGCTTCCAGGTCACGTGGCCAGCATGACTAAGCCGCTTCTGGCGAACCAGATCAGTGCACAGAAATGCCATTTACCTTCCCGCCAGAGCGGTACCTATTTATCTACTTTCCCTTTGACATGCTTTCAAACTGCTAGGTGGGCAGGAGCAGGGACCGAGCAACGGGAGCTCACCCCGTCGAGGGGATTCGAAACGCCGACCTTCTGAACTGGCAAGCCCTAGGCTCTGTGGTTTAACCCACAACACCACCCGCATCCTACCGGGGGTAGCTCTAATCAAAGCATGAAATGCTGTTTTTCCAGAAATCCAGACAACAAGAAAGGCACATCCTTAATAATAATTCATTTCAATTAGACAGAACACAGGTGGTTCTACTATATACATTTCTGGATCAAAGGTACAACAGTTTGACATGTCCTTAAAGTTCTACACAGTGTAAATATGTTTGCTCCATGTCCAAAAAACTCCAGCAGAAGCATAAAAAAATGCAGGAAAGTCTTGAAAAATAATAAAGGGGAAGAGAAAACAGTGTTTGCAAAACAACTTTCCTAACCAGGCCAACTTGAGTTTTGCTTTCATAAAGAAAAGACCAGAAGGAAACAAAGTGAATTCCATAGAAACAGAACAATTCACTGGGAGGGCACGTTTCCTCTTGTGTGCATTTCATTGGCTTGCAAAACACAACTGCAGAAAAAGGCCTTAAAGTGTGACATGGAGAAGCAGCTTCTGCTTTGACATTTGGTACCACAGGCATAATTCAACACCTTCACCCTCATTTGCTTGAGAAGGGCTGACAAAAATAACGTGGGGGGCAGGTGCTGTGCTCTGGGTTAACCCGGCAAACCCAGATGCAAGAAGAGGACACACCATGGCAAAAATCTATCCATGTGCTGTGTGACTACCTGCGCCAAACACAGGGCAGAGGCCTCATGCATCAAACTGGGAGGCTTCATATGGTCTTCACGGGTGAGACTTTCTTGAGATTCATCACATACGGACAGAGAGGAGTTCATGTAGGTTGGTTATAGATAGCACAGGTCTATAACAGCTCTTGCGGGAGGAAGTTTCATCTTGCTTTCTCCTCTCAGCAATAAACCTCTGTATTCTCTAAACCAGTGATGGCCAAACTTGGCCCTCCAGTTGTTTTGGGACTACAACTCCCATCATCCCTAGCTAACAGGACCAGTGGTCAGGGATGTTTGGCCATCACTGCTCTAAACCTTCCAGATCAGGAGTGGGAAACCTGTGGTCCTCCAGGTGCTGGTGGATTCCAGCTTCCATCAGCCCCAGCGAGCACAGGCAACCGACAGGGATTATGGGAGTTGGAGGTCATCAGCATCAGGACGGCCACAGTTTTTGCCTGTTTTTGATCCTGGAGAGTTCCACAGGGAAATTCAACCACAACTCCCAAACACATGTTCCCTCCAAAACCCTCCAGAACTGCATTGTGCAAAGTGGCTTCACAGTTCCTTGATCGAGGAGCGGAGTGGTGCACGTCATCCAGAGCTTTGCTGCTCAGAAGTAGCGAGAGGTGAGGGAAGCTGGTTGACCCTAGGGAGTCTCAGGCATAAGGAAGATTGTGAAATGGCTATAAAGGTGGAAACTTCATAATCTGCCCAGCCAAATGGTTTTGTCTGCGTAAGAGAGAAAAAAAAGAGGGGGGGTTAAAAATGGAATTTAAGAACAGGAATAAAAGGGGAATGGCGGCTCATTCTGGCCAGTGGTTTTCAAAGTACACCCTTTGGTCCTTGATAAGAAGATAAGTCAGAGCTGTCCAAAATGAATACAGCTTTCTTGACACAACTGATGTTCCCTCACAACACACAGCCACGGGGGAATATCCAGTGCTTCAGAAGCAATCTAATTAATTATAAGTGTATTTACATATGCCAACTCATGTGAAGCATCAAGGTGGTATACAATGTATACAATAAACCATAAAACCCCATACAACCAGTACAAAAAAACAATTAAAGTGAATCAAGGAAATTTAAGCAGCTGCATAGGCCTGTAGACATTAAATGGTATTCAGGAGAGGCCTGGAAGTCAAAACAAGAGAGGGCCTCTGCTAAATATCCGCTGGAAGGGTCTTCCACAACATGGAACCAGCCACACTCAACACCAGACTTCTCCTTGAGCCTAGTAGGGATTCTGCAAGATGGCACAGAACTAACAGCACTCTTCTGGATGATCTCATGGACAGCCTTTGGGATATCCTAGACCTCAGATTGTTTGAGCCTTTGTATATCAACACAACAGCCTTGTACCTGAACTGGTAGCATATGAGCAGCCAGTGCACAGGGCATGTAGGGAATGCCATCATTTTGTGAAAATAAATGGTGTATTGACTCCTGCTCATGCAGAAAATGAACTGTCCAATCTGCCTCCTGGGAGGAACTTTTGGGGTGCCTGCTCATTCCTCACTGCTTCTTCCGCATCACCAGCGTCCTTGAACCCACCCTGAGTTATACTACCCATAACTGGGATATCCTCTGTTACCAACAGTTTGACCGCTCTTGGGGGTGGGTCAAAAGTGGGTCGCCCCCCCCCAAAAAATACAGTTCACCATTCCTGGTTTTAGCGTCGAACTAGATGCAAGCCACACTCTTGCTGCTTTTGCTCTTAACTGCCCACCAACTCCCTCTCTGTTAACTGCAACTGCATCTCTTGCAACAGTCTTAAAGAGCCAGCTGTTAGAAGCAGGGCTAACATTTGCACTGCACTGCCTCCAAGGCAAGTGGGAGGAGCAACCAATTCCTGGATAACCTTTTTCATGTGCCTCCTTCATGAGAGGTCTGGAGGGTGGCAACACGAGAAGGGGCCTTTTCTGTGATGGCTCCCTGTTTGTCAAATGCTCTCCCCCAGGGAGACTCGCCTGGTCCCTTCGTTGCACCTCTCTTCTTTGAGGCCTCTGGCTACTGAAACAACCTATGGCCTTTTAAACTGGAGGCGGGCAGTTACTGTTTTTGTTTGATACTATGTTGTATATTTTTGTGTTTTCATATTGTGAACCGCCCCTGTGATCCTCAGATGAAATTAGACAAACAGAATACAAATTAGATAAATAAAGAAAAAATAATTAAATAACCTCCACTGAAGAAAAAGATTCACATACTTACTGATTTTTGAAGGAATTTGCTAACCTGCTTTGCCCATGGACACCTGAAAGAAAGGGAAGGGGGTGGTAAGATGCAGGTCCCCCTCCTCTTGAGGCAAACCACCTTCTCATTTTTAGCTTTCCATTTGCGTCACCCAAAGATGCTGCGTACCAACAACGCAACACATGGGAGTTTCAAAGATGCCCACAAGTGCCACCACAGATAAGTCCAAGTCCTGTGTCAATGCGCAGGGTGCTTACCCCAACAGCAGGACCTCGAGGAGGGCTTCTTAACACACAGGGCAGCTGATATAGGGAGAGATCCCATGTCTGGGTCCCAAGCTACTGAGGACAGGGGTGGAGAACCTTTGGCCCAAGCCAGCCCCTCCAAGCCTCTTTATTTAGCCTGCAGGACTCAGTCCCAAGCCACACCCCCTCTTCAGCTACCTACCTCCTGGAGTGTTTCTGCCTGCCTGGAATGCATTCTTGAACTCTGATGGTGGCTCCTGTTTATTTACTTGTTTTACGAAGTTATTTAAACTGCTTCACAGCCTGAAGCCATTGAAGCAAAATACAAAATTAGATGAAATGCCCCCCAAAAGCTCTAAAAACCACATCTACAAACTCTAATAATAAAAACATTTCTATGCATGTATAATCAATACATCTACCTATATGGAAAATAGAGGTATGTTTGTGTGTAGAAACTAGGCACCCATACAAAACATTTACATTCATTCCTGTGCATAAGCATTGCCCCTGGCCCTGCCTACCCCCGGAAGGGAATGTGGCATTCAGGTTGAAAAACGCTCCCCACTCCTGATTCAGAGCTTTTGTTTTCCTCTTGGAAAACTGGGTTGCTGGGATGGGAGGAATGTAGCTGTGACCCTCATACACTGTGACACTCACATTGGCAGGTTTTCCACAATAATATTGATGATGGAGATGCCGACTGATGGTAGGTTTCTATCCCTGGACGTCAGGAAGAGGCACAGCAGCTCCCCCACATACTGAGCACCCCAGTGTTGCCACCTGAGGGGAAAGGAAAGGAATCAGAGAAAATGAAGGTCCCTGGCAGCATCTGCTAAACTGGCAGCTTAGCCAAAGCCATTTTTCAACTTGTACCAGAGGTCCACAGGTGATGCATGCTGGTTTTGCAATAGGTCCTGAGCATGCCAGCTCACACGTCATTGCAGAGCGAGTGGCACAGAGCAGCCTTCGCCAACTCATGCCCTCCAGGTGTATGGGACTACAGCTCCCAGCCAGCACAGCCATGTTTTGGACTACCATTTCCATCAGCCTCAGCCAGTGCAACCATTTTGGCTGGGGCTGATGGGAGTTCTACACTTGGAGGGCACCAGGTTGGCGAAGGCTGACAGAGAGAGAAAAGACCCAACTCTTTTGATAAACAAACACTCCTCTATGTGGTCAGTAAGCGCAGCTCACATAAGTCAGCAATGGCTGATGAGAAGGGATGAATCCACCATTTCCTTTCATGCCCTGAAGCTTTGAGCACTTTTTTCTGCTGGCCCAGCAAAACAACACCGAAGTTGACCGTCACAATAGTGAGCAATCAAGTGCAGACCAAAAATCTGGCCTTGGGTAATAGAAGTGGATGAAGGTTCTCAGCAAATCTACCTTTCCATACTCACAGACTTTTAGAGGCAAGGAGAGGAAGAGGGAAATGCACTAAAATGTTTGGCATGAATGAATGATCCACAGGAAGACACATGAACATCTCACAGGCCAATCAGGATGGATGCTCAATATTATATGAGCTTGCTGCAAAAAATGGCCTGAAAGGATGCTCAGTAAGGACCGGACAGTCTGATTTCCATGTAAGCTTTGAGAAAGCAGATCAGCTTGGATCCTCTATAAACAGGTGTCCAGAGGCCATCAAAAAGCAGCACAGGGTCTGCCTAGGCACACAATGAGGCCTTGCTGAGGTCTGCCTTAAGTCTCAAAAGCTGCTGGCCTAGAACTAAGAAAGCAAGCAGGCAGGAGAGGGAAGGGGACGCAGTGAATTCTCATCTACGTCTGCTCTTGATGTGGCTCAGCCTTTCAGGGCGGATCCCAAGAACAAAACAGAGGGGGCTTAATAAATGCCAACTTACAATCCCAACATTTCTGTTTTGTGGCAACAGAGGTCTGCAAGAAGCAAGGCAACGATGTTACGGACAGCCTTCTCGTGATAAGCCAGAGACTCCAGCAGAAGCTTCAGAGCCCAGAGGTTATTCTGCAGAAAGGGAGAAGAGAGAAATGCAGGGGCAACACAGCAACTTGACAGCACAAAACTGAGGCTCAACACCCCAGGTTTCATTTTAAAAGCTTTCTTGAGCTGTAAAAATTAAGAATTACTTATATATATATATGTATATGTGTGTGTACATATACACAAATATATATACATACACACATACAAACCCACAGAAACACTGCTATAGTAAGAAATACGCATAATAACTTAAGATGGAAGATAATGAACACACAAAAAAGCTCACCCCGAAAGCCAGCACAATTTCTAAGAAGGAGCACAGGGAGTTGTGTTCCATCAGGATCATATGCCGAACTGCCTGGACCACAAAAATGAGCCCAGCTTCCAAGGGTGACTGGAAGGAGACAAATAGAAGGGTAGAAAGGAAACAGTCAGAAACAAGGATGAACTGTTGAGTGGATCAATTTGCTAGATGAGACGATCAAAATCCTTTTGACTAAAAAGATGCCTGCTGATTAAACTGGGCAGCATATTTTTAAAAAATTGAATTTGTTTTTCAATTTAAAAAACTGCAGATTGCAGCTACCATTTTAGAAGAGGCAGCTCTCCTTCTCTACTACCTGGAAAAGCATACTTCATTATAAGACAAGGCCTTCCCCGGCAAGAGCTAAACAAATGGTTCCCCAAACCAGAAGCTGCTCTGCAATAACTCAGAACAGGGCTTTCGGCGTGGCTGCCCCTGTTCTGTAGAACAGCATCTCCATCATGCTATGAGAGGTACAATTGAAGAAATTTCTGTTCTGACAAGCTTTCCCAGCAGCATGAACAAGTATCTGCCAGCAGTGTCTACACTTTGTATGGCTTTTTAAAATTTATCGGCTATTATTTTCTATGTCGTGTTTAACTGCTGTTATTGCATTTTGTACATTGCCTTGGGCCAGGTGTGGATGGGGATTTGCAATAGATTGACCAGGGTTTTTGACTACAAAATGACCTTTCTCCACCTAAAGGAGGCTGCTGAAGTAAAAAGAACTAAGCAGGGAACATCTGTGTGAAGGGCGGAGAGTTTATAATTCCCAGACTCTGGGACGCCCTGGTCTTTAATTCAAATTATATGCCTTTCGCAACTGGTTCTGGCTGGCAGATCAGGGTCTTAGCACAAAACAAAGTAGATTTGACAGGCATGAAGGTTGGGCTCACACCCTTTGGTGTAAAGAAGTCCAGAATCTGGGCTTCCCAAAAGGAAGTGTATACTTCAAGTGTATACTTACATCTTGGCCAAAGTGTTTTGAGAAGGTAACATTAGAGTGGGGGGTTTGGGTGAGTTGTTCAACAACGTAGCATGACTCTTCAGAGACCACCTGCAAGTGAAGTCACCGCAATAATCAAAAGAAGAGCCTCAATACCCAGAGCAGCTCTTGGTCTTTCCCTCCTGCGTGCCAGAGGACAACAGCAGCAACAAGCAGCCATGTGCACTTTCAACATGCAATAATGTCCGACAATTTGTCTGCCCTGGATGGGGCTGTACTCCTACCGAACAAGTAGGCATGCAGTCTGCGGGTGCTTCTACATCCAGATTTCTTCCTGCAGACCCAGGTAGCCTCAGTGGCTAGAATTGCCTTTCACCATCTGCAACTGGTGTGACACCTACAGCCATTCCTGGACTGGCAGAGCTTGACCACATTAGTTCAGGCACTGGTGACTTCCAAGAGTGGATTACGGCAATGCACTCCAGGTGGGGCTTCTCTTGCACTTGAGCCAGAAACAGCAGTTAATGCAAAATTGCTGACAGGCGTGAGACCCCCATTCGCATGTAACACCCCTGCTCAGAGATCGGCACTGGTTTCTGCTTCATTACTGAGCCAAGTTCCAAGTCTTTCTACACTGGGCCCGCAGCTTATGCGAGGGTTGAGTTCCGGGGGTCCACATGCAAAGGCAAAAATGTGTGGAGCCAGGAAAGCCCTGGAACCAGCCTCACCCCAATGCAACTGCCCCTAGCTGTCCAGAGCAGGCCTTTCCTTGCACCTCGCTTACTAGTTACTGGGAAGGTCACACGAGGGCCCCGGGAGCGTCCCAGAGGCCTCATGCATCCTTCCCAGAGGCTGGTAAGCAAGGCAGAGAGCATAAAAAGTTATTTACGTGACAGGTTTACCCCAGCTTCCATTCATTCATTTTTCAGCCGTGCGCCTGAAGTCCTAATCATGTAAGCAAATTGTGCATAAAGTTTCAGGCCCACTGTTTTAGTATATAGGGTCCTTAGCAGCTTGGGATAAGTTTATTTGAGGGATCGTCTTGGCATATATACATATACCCAGTCTGACACTGTTTAAGTGTGTCGGACTGGGTAGATAGATAGATAGATATGCACCTACACCTTGGAACTCCCTTTCACCATGAAGCCCCTTTCACTGTACTCTTCTAAGCACCTGATGAAAACATTTTTGCTCAGGCACGTGTATCAAGACATGAAGAAGCTGACATGTGTTTTAAATCTGTTTTTGGCTTAACTGTTGATTTTAATTGTATTTTGATTTTACAAAAATATACCCATTTTTAAATTCACCTTTTATCGACCATTTTAATGCTGATTTTTTATTTGGTAAACAGCTTAAAAGTTCTACTTGCAATCAAGCGGCATATGCATTACATTAAATAAATAATATATTTTTTTAAAGGCCTTTGTATAGCAAGTTCAAAGCACTCCCCAGACATTATCTGTTTCCCTACAGGTATTATGCAAGCATCTGGCTACTATTTCAATTCTGCATCCAATTCAAAGTGCTGGTTTTGACCTATAAAGCCTCACGTGGCTCAGAACCACAATACCTCAAGGACCACCTCTCCCCCTATAAAAGCGACCCGGACCCTGCAATCATCGTCTGAGATGCCTCTTGTGTGTGCCCTCTCAACAGGTTATCAGGGAAGGTAGCAACACAAGAACAGGCCTTTTCAGCAGCAGCTTCCCAGTTGTGAAATGCACTCCCCAGGGAAGCTCACCTGCCACCATCATTACAGGCAAAAGCATTTTTTTCCCCTCTAGGCCTTAGGCTTTTATCTATGGCTTCCTTTAGTGGATGGGGATGTTTTATTCCTGCCATTTAAAAACAGGATTGTCTTTTAGATTTTTCTTTCATGCCAGTTTTAATGCATGTGTTTGCTTGCTTATATATTGCAAGTCGCTTTTTGGTACCTTGGTAAAAAAAGTGACTAATGAATTTAAAATAATAATAATTGGAATGTTGTACTGAGGACTAGAAAGGGTGGGTCATTAAAGGTACCTGGTGAGTTTATGGCAGCCCAGGAATCATCACCTCTGACATGCCCTCCCATCGAGGAATAATATCCCTGAGTCAATGGTGTTACCTGCTGGAATTCCTGGGATGGTTCTTTTAAAGTGATGGCTGTCAGGCTGCCATCTGCTCCCACAACAGGGTGGCTGGCAAAAATTTTGATCACAGAACTCCAGCATTTGGGCTGAAAAACACAAATCGGGGCTCATTTGGTACCAGAAAACAAAATAGGATTTCCCAGAAGTTGTTCAAAAGTAATTACTCTTTTAAGACAGAAGAGCACAGGGTTGAGCAATGGAATTTATTTCACAGCTAGTTTATTTATTTGTAAGGAATATACCTTTTAGCATGGCAGGACCTACACTTGGGAACTCCCTGCCAATTGACCATGCAGGCACCTTTGCTGTACTCTTTCCAGAGCCTTATTACTCTCCTTTTAAATCCCTCCCCTTCCTCCAAGGAATTGAGGTAGGCAACTGGCCATCCCGTCCTCCCCTCTTGGTTGCTGGATGGCGAATTAAGTGGGCTAATTCACAGGTTTGCCAATTCTCCATTCTCTCAGCCTAACCTCAACTACACAGGGTTGTTGAGAGGCTGGATCCAGGTCCCTTTAGGAGCAAGGAGCTGCAGCTAACCCTCATGACCTCTACACTTACAGACTTCTTTCTTCACTGTTTGGGGGGGGGGACCCACAGTCTGACCTGCGAAGTAAATCATATCCAAAAGACCACATCCATTCACCGTAGAAGCAGAAGATAGGCTTCAGAGTGGAAGTGGACATCTGAAGGCAGCCCTGTTTAGGGAAGCTTTTAATGTTTGACAGACTATTATATTTTAATATTTTGTTGGAAGCCGCCTAGAGTGGCTGGGGAAACCCAGCCAGATGGGTGGAGTATAAATAATAAATTATTATTATTGTAAGTGGAAAGCACTTCTGTTTTCAAATGAGTCTGCCATCTTCTGGATGGAGAGGGAAGCACACATGTACATGAAGTTCTGGACCACTGGATGACAACCAGCAGGGCGGAAGAAGCCAGGGCTGGGCAATAGCTGGCTTTCAACATCGTGATATACCAATATATCACAGTGTCTGAAATAAGGATGGAGCTATGTAGAGGCATTGGCTGGCTTCACGTCGTAATTTTCGCATAGCACATGCACAATGATTGTAATATATTGCCAGGTCAAAAATTATGAAACCAATATCACGATACGGATTTCAAACCAGCTTGGGGCAGTCTATCAATATAGCACCAGGCTCTAGAAGAGACCCATAGGCCACCTTCGCCAACAGGCTCAACATTGGGCCAAGGCGTTTGGGGAGGGGAAAGGTTAACTGCCACAAAACTAATAAAACTGGTACTCACACTTGTATACAATGATATGTTGCAGTAGAACAGCTTGAACATCTGTTTGAGCAGAACAGGTAGTTTCATGGGAGTGCCTAGAAAGAGGGGACACCTAAAAATCATACCCTTTAAAGCAACAGCTGCCAACTTGGTGCCAACATGCTTGTCACTACCTCCCCTACATTGCAGGGATTACACTAGATGATCACCGTATCAGAGTTATAGAAAGAATTGGGGTTGGCTTTGGAAGCCCAACTCCCCAACAAGGGACTCAGTGTCCATTATTAGTCAGAGCTTAATGGATGGAGGCAGTGAAAGTAAGGCAGATCTTTATTTCCCTTTATTTGCAACAGAGATCCCCCACCCAGCCTTTGGTAGGAGGTAAGGAGTGGTCTAAACCACAGAGCCTGGGGCTTGCCAATCAGAAGGTCGGCAGTTCGAATCCCCGAGACGGGGTGAGCTTCCGTTGCTCAGTCCCTGCTCCTGCCCACCTAGCAGTTCGAAAGCACATCAAAGTGCAAGTAGATAAATAGGTACCGCTCCAGTGGAAAGGTAAATGGCGTTTCTGTGCGCTGCTCTGGTTCGCCCGAAGCGCTAGCCACATGACTCGGAAACTGCCTGCAGAGAAACGCCAGCTCCCTCGGCCTTTAGAGCAAGATGAGCGCTGCAACCCCAGAGTCGTTTGCGACCGGACCTAACGGTCAGGGGTACCTTTACCTTTAAGGACCCAGAACAAAGCTGAGTAACAGTTTTTAAAGACTTTAGAGATTACTTTAGAGGTAAATACCCACTCACATCTCCATAAAACACGAAAGGCTGTATGCCCTGGCTCAACCTCTCCTACACTGAAAAACCACCACCACCCTAAAACAAGCCCACATTTCACTAGATGGACTGGACCCTCATCCTCCCATCTCTTCTGAGCAGAGGAAGGAACGCAAAAAGCTTCTGTAAGAGAAATTGTGGCAGTAGCTGATATAGGTGCTTCCCTCCTCCCCCCCCCCCCGCCAGTAATGCAGGTGAGAGGCTGGTGGGGCGCTATTTGGTAGTCCTGTCTACTTTTCTGCTCTTTTTAGATGTGTCAGACATTTTGTGTTATCTCCCTTGCCCCCAAGAAGCAAAAGAAGAAGAGTACCCCACCCATCTGACTGGTTTGCCTCAGCCATTCTGGGTGGCTTCCAGCATATATAAAAACATAATATAATGTGATCACCGGCTCAAAAACATTGACCACCCTTCATAAACAACACTCAGCGAGATGCTCCATAGACAGCCAGCAGAAGCAATAACGAGATCGAAGGATACTTGCCCGCTGGACCCCACAGCACAGAGCCCTCCATGTCATTTCCAAAGGGAGCCTGTCCTGATCGGAACATCTTCAGGTAGACCTCGAATTGGAGCAGGGAAAGGCGGCAGGCCGCACAGCAGCTTCTGGAGTAGACGATAAACAGTGCCTGTGCAGCACCAGCAAAATCTCCACTTTTGCACAGGTAGAAGGGGACCTTGTCCTGCCACTTCTGTAACCTAGAATTTGGGCAAATGAGAGGCAGCAAATACTACAGGCAAACTGATTGCAGCAAAACACACACATAGAGAGGGATCCAGTGGCATATGAACAATATTTATTGTTGCATTAAGGGGAAAAGTCACAGCCAAACAACAGAGCATCTGCCTGGTGTGCAGAAAATCCCAGGTTCGATCCCTGATGCCATCTCCAGGTAGGGCTGAGAGAGACTCCTGCCTGAAACCTTGGGGAGCCACTGCCAGTCAGTGTAGACAACGCTGAGTTAGATGGAGCAACAGTCTGACTCAGACAAAGCAGCTTCCTACATTCCTTTAAGACTACAGTCCACCTAAAGAGGCGTCTTAAACTGCTAGGTGGAAATATGTAACCGTAAAGAAAAAGGAAATGTAAGCAGCCAAGAGCCTTTCAAATTAGCGAAGAGTCCATTTTGCACACCCTTTTCTGTTTCAGTAGAGGGTGTCAGTGGGCAATGTCCCAGCCCTATATTCACCAGGCCTGGAAACTCTTGGGACTCACTAAAACCTGATCTCCTCACTTCCTAATTCAGTAAAGACAGGGCCACTATTGTTTATTGAGAGCCCCAAGCTATGATTCCCCTGGGTTTTAAAGATTTTAGGTGTGCAAGCTTTAAACAAAATCCCGCCAGTAAACAGATTAAAATAAGCCCTCCACGGAGAGTTGTGAGCAATTTCACATCGCTTACCACTTGGAATCATTGCATTTCACCACCTTCAAATAACGGATCAGCTCCTTGTATCTAGGGAAGAATGAAAGGCGTTAGGACAGGAATGGAGGGCGATGACCCGTGGACCCAGTGATGAAGGCTCCCCAAGTGGTTGCAAGAGACTACTCCAAAGGGCATGGAGTAATGCCATAGGAAGATTTGATACAGGCTGCATTTGCATGTCAGGAAAGCCAAACCATGGCTTAGTGCAAAAGCACTGGCTGCCAAGGAGGAGATTTATTCCCTCCTCATCACCCTCACAGCTTTCAGGCTCAGTGTGGTGTAGCGAAGCCGAGGCTTGGCTGAGCGTGTCATCTGAACCTGAAATCCTTAAGCTCCCTCCTCCTTAAACATGATCAATAGTCAAGATTTGTTCTTGGCTACATGTTGTGGTTACTGGGACGCGGGTGGCGCTGTGGGTAAAACCTCAGCGCCTAGGGCTTGCCGATCGCATGGTCGGCGATTCGAATCCCCGCGGCGGGGTGAGCTCCCGTCTTTCGGTCCCAGCTCCTGCCCACCTAGCAGTTCGAAAGCACCCCTAAGTGCAAGTAGATAAATAGGTAACGCTTTATAGCGGGAAGGTAAACGGCGTTTCCGTGTGCTGCGCTGGTGCCGGTCCGCCAGAGCAGCTTCGTCACGCTGGGCACGTGACCCAGAAGTGTCTCCGGACAGCGCTGGCCCCCGGCCTCTTAAGTGAGATGGGCGCACAACTCTAGAGTCGGACACCACTGGCCCGTACGGGCAGGGGTACCTTTACCTTTACCTTTTACATGTTGTGGTTAAGAAGGAAACTGTGGAACCTGTTCCCGCATGAGGCAGTGACAGCCGCCA
This sequence comes from Podarcis filfolensis, assembly GCF_964270895.1. NCBI lineage: Eukaryota > Metazoa > Chordata > Lepidosauria > Squamata > Lacertidae > Podarcis > Podarcis filfolensis. The sequence continues at coordinate 30,129,253 of NC_139616.1, read as the reverse complement.
ACATAAAAGGCTTCCAAAAAAAGGACTAGACGAATTTGTGGAGGCTAATGGCTGCCGGCCATCACGACTCTCCTCCACAGCCAATGGCAGTAATGGTTCATAGAATTGTAGAATTGTGGAGCTGGAAGGGACCATGAGGGTCATCTAGGCCAACCCCCTCCCTGCAATGCAGGAATCCTTTGCCCAACGTGGGGCTCAAGCCCACAACCCTCAGATTAAGAGTCTCATGCTCTACCAACTGAGCCATCCATGGTGGCGCTGGGGAAAAGGCTCTTGGCTCAGGTCCTGCTTAAGGGTTTGCCACAGTCATCCAGGTGGACACTTTAAGAACAGAATGCTGGACTAGATGCTAGATAGGCCACTGGCCTAATCCAGTAAGTTCTTCTTAATGTTCTTATGAGATACCTGGGTTCAGAGAAGACTCTAAGCTAACCTGCTGCATTGAGCTAAAAGGACCAGGGAGCTCCCCTATGGCAGTCAACACGTCTTCATGGTCCCAGAAAATCATACTTTGGCTTACCATGGTGTGAATCAGGCCACACTAGCAAAAGGAATAGTGTTTTCAACACACAGGGCCAAAGCGATCCCCTCCCCCAAAATGGTCATGTTCCTCTAGGGCTTTAATTTTTAAAAATATAATTTATAATTCTCCAAAGAGATTCCAAAGCATTTATCATCATACTTTCTTCTTGACTTTCCACCTCTCCTTTCCTGAAGTTTGTTTTTTACTCCTTTTTATTAGTTGTTTTTATAATCTCTGGGTTTTATTGTGAAAATATTGCTAGCACTTGTGGTTACAGTACTAAATATTCAATTCGAGAGCACATTTCCACTCACAACAAGCTTTATTGCTATGGATGATTTAGCAAGAGCCACCAAAATCAGGCAAGTTTCTGAAAGTTTATGGCAAACACCTTTGAGACAAGACCGTGCAGAAACTGGAAACAAGCAGATGGCACGTACAGGTAACCGGGGAGGGTGATATCCATCAAGGGAAATGGCCGTGGCTCAGTGATAGAGCAACTGCTTTGCATGCAGAGGATCCCGAGCTCAATCCCCAACAACATATTCAGGTTGGAATGGGACTGGCCCCTTTACTGCACCGCAATCTTCAGATGAAGGGTGGTATACAAATTTAAACAAAAAAAAAACCATGGAGAGCCACTGACAGCCAGTGCAGGCAATATTCAGCTATATGGATCAAGGGTCTAACTTAGTGCAAGGCAATTTGCTAGGTTCTTTAACTGCCTGTGATCTTTTCTCAGGGGGATCTGAACAACTGTAGTTGGAGATCAAACGCAGGGCTAGTCTTGCTTTTTGGAGTCATTCCTTATGCTCCCGCTGTTCCATAGGTACTTACTGCCTGCAGCCTTCCATCCTTTCAATTCGTGCCTCTACTACAGCAACTGTTTCACAAAGGCATTCTTTCTTCCCTTTCAGTGTCCGTTGGCCAGTAACATTTTGTCCTTTCAAGACGGAGATCAGCAAACAGTGATCCCAGGGAGCGAAATTCAGGCTGAAATGAAAACGAAGCCATGTTTATGCAGGCTTAGGATCAAATCACAGAGAGCAGTGTGACAGGAATCTTGTCAACCTTGCTTCAAGTCGCAGGCTAACTGCCGTGAGCGTGCTCTCAAGAGATCACACTGGCAATAGGGCAATGGCAGCTAATACTGCGGCAATCAGAGTGGTGTGTTTTTTTTGGGGGGGGGGGACTTTGCTCATAGACTTGCACTGGCTTCTAATGTGATATTGAGCTAAGTTCAAGGTGTTATGATTAGTATATAAAGTTCTTAAGAGCTTAGGAGCTATTTACCTGCAAGACTGCCTTACCCATATATGCCCACTTACCGTATTTTTCGCCCTATAGGACGCACTTTTTCCCCTCGAAAAATGAAGGGGAAATCTGGGTGCGTCCTATAGGGCGAATGCAGGCTTTCGCTGAAGCTTGGAGAGTGAGAGGGGTCGGTGCGCACCGACCCCTCTCGCTCTCCAGGCTTCAGGAACACATCAGGAGTTCCACAGGGCTGTCTAGGCTGCGTATAGCAGCCTGCTTCCCGGAGCGCCGGGTGCGCTGAAAGCAGAACACATCTGCAGCCTAGGCAGCCCTGTGGGAGTTCCCGCAGGGCTCCCTACGCTGCGGATAGCAGCCTGCCGCCCGGCGCGAAAGGCGCCCTGGAGCAGAGCGCCCCGCCCGCCGGACAGACATCCGCAGCGTGTTGGAGCCCTGCAGAAGTTCCCCACAGGGCTCCCCACGCTGCGGATAGCAGCCTGCTGCGAGGGGCGCCCTGAAGCAGAGCGCCCCGCCCGCCGGACAGACATCCACAGCGTGTTGGAGCCCTGCGGGAGTTCCCCGCAGGGCTCCCCACACTGCGGATAGCAGCCTGCCGCGAGGGGCGCCCTGAAGCAGAGTGCCCCGCCCACAGGACAGACATCGGCCAGCCCCACAAGCTCGGGGGACAGCAAGGAGGCGCAGCGCCGCCATCCCGCTGTTCCTCGGCCTGGTTCGGTTTCCCCGACCTTGTTTTGGGGGGGAAATAAAGGGGAACTTCTGCTTCGATCTGCAGAACTGGCACTATTTACTGGTGCCACACAATACTTGTTCCTACACTTTGGAAGCCCCTGCCAGTTGACATCAGGCAAGTGCCATCTCTGTGCTCTTTTAGCACCTGCTAAAAACATTTTTATTCAGGCAATCCTACCCAAGTATGAGGAATGCTGACATGTGTTTTAAACTGTTTTTAGCTTATCACAGATTTTTTAAAAATAAAAAATGTTTTAAAAAGCTGTTTTAAACTGTTTTTATTGATAGTGTTACTATTTTATTCTTTTTGTACAGCACTTTGAGGTTTGTCTGGCCTTTTCCAATCATGCGGTATATACATTTTGTGAAATAAATATGCATGGTGGGAAACCAAAAATCTTGAGAATATATTCCTTTCGGATCCAAACACACAGTTCAAGCAAGGAAGCATACCTATTTGAGAAGATATGGCAGTGAACCGGGAAAGGAATGGAGTGGTAAAACCCGGTGAGCTTGTTATACAAAGGCTTCGGAAAGTCATTCAGCACCAGCAGCCTCTGAAGTCGTCTTGTGATCCTGAAAAGTAATGACTAATTAGAACAAAAGAAGCACCTTTGAAGCAGCTGTCCCTAGTCTATTGCCCTTCAGAAGTTTTGGACAACTCCCACCAGCCCCTATCCAGCCCCTATCCAGCCCAGCAGCTCTCCAGAATTTCAGATCGGGTTCTTTCCTATCCCTACCTGGAGACTGAACCTGGAATATTCTGTATGCAAGGCAGATGCTCTACCAAGACCAAAATAAAGGGACAGCCTGCAAACTCTCTTAGTATCAGCTAGCGTAGCAGGATGACCCAACATCAGCTGCTGTGGGGCCACTGACTTTGGAAAGATTTCTAGGCACGACAGCTTTCCAGAATTCCTTTTCCATACAGCAGGAAAACTCAGTGATAAAGGGGACTGGTTGCACACCAGACATCCATTCACACACACACAAACACAACACGTGCGAAACCAGCTCATGGCTAGTGCCTGGGATATGTCTGCAGCTAACACATTTATTTAAATTTACCCTAAGGGGTGCTGAGAGGGCATGAGCTGGCTCTCCCACTATTTTTCTGCAGAAGGGGATCTCTGCCACAGGAGATCCTTTCCAAATGTGGGACTAACCATCGTACCCCAACCTATTTTTTTTGCACCAGAAAGCGTCTACACCTAAACAGACCACTGGGATGAAGATCTTACATTCTGAATAATTCTATTCAGTAACGACAAGAGTAGCTTTATGCAGTGAAATGCCCTATACACTGTTTCAAAGTCCCTGGAAGGTAGAATCGCTTAAAATAAGGATAGGTGAAAGTGATGATTAATTTAAAAGCAAGAAAAAAAGGGAACAGGTTTCCCCAAAAGGGGGTTGTGTCTGTTCTTCATTAACCTTTGCTACTATTCCATTTGGTGTTAAGAAAGTGAATGGAAAAGACAAGCTGGGGGAGATTACATGAGGCATCACATATTTCAATGCCCTCATTAATGAGACACCAGGGAGTAAGGAAAGAGATAATTACCACCACCACCACCACCCCCCAAAATTGTAGAGATTAAAGCAAAGCCAAGGTCAATTGTGGCAATGCTTTTATTCTATAGAGTTGTGAAAAGTTTGAGATGGATTTAATTCTGTTCCCCCCCCCTCCTTGATTCCTTCTAACATCTACTCATTTTCCCCCAACCTGGATGGCCTCCAGTTGTTTGGGACAGCAACACTCTTCAGCCTTGACCACTGCCTGTGCTGGCTGGAGCTGATGGGAGTTGCAGGGCCCCAGGTTGGGGGATGGGTGATTTAGAGCTTTTTGCAGCAGCCAGGCACTAAGTACCCTGATTGCCTTACCTGGACATTAGACAAGGCACAGCCTGGCTCAGCGACACCAAGTGACCAACATTTTGCGCAAAGCTGACAAAGAAAGGAAGACAGGAACACCAAGCTCCATTACTCAGTTTTTGCCAGCATTTCTGTAAAATGGGTATTTTCCTTTGAAAAAGTTTGGTTCTTTGCTTTGCCCAAGAGCAGAGCCGGCCCCAGCCCTTCCCAACATGTCTCTGTCCTCTGCAGAGTTTTCCCTCCATAGAGTTCAAACTAATACAGTGGTGCCCCGCAAGACGAACGCCTCGCAAGACGAAAAACCCGCTAGACGAAAGGGTTTTTCCGTTTTGGAGGCACTTCGCAAAACGAATTTCCCTATGGGCTTCCTTCGCAAGACGAAAGCCCATAGGGAAATCTCCAGGACAGCGGGGAAGCGCAGCGCGTCTTCCCCACTGTCCTCGGACCTCCTCCGAAGGCTGGCGGTGGGGCGGAGAGACCTCCTCCCACCGCCAGCCTTCGGAAGGCTCCTCCGAAGGCTGGCGGTGGGGCGGAGAGACCTTCTCCCCGCGCCAGCCTTCGGAAGGCTCCTCCGAAGGCTGGCGGTGGGGCGGAGAGACCTCCTCGCGCCTCCAGCCTTCGGAAGGCTCCTCCAAAGGCTGGCGGTGGGGCGGAGAGACCTTCTCCCCGCGCCAGCCTTCGGAAGGCTGCTCCGAAGGCTGGCGGCGGGAGGAGGTCTCTCCGCCCCACCGGCAGCCTTCGGAAGGCTGCTCCGAAGGCTGGCGGCGGGAGGAGATCTCTCCGACCCACCGGCAGCCTTCGGAAGGCGCCTCCGAAGGCTGGCGGTGGGGCAGAGAGACCTCCTCCCGCCGCCAGCCTTCGGAAGGCTGCTCCGAAGGCTGGCGGTGGGGCGGAGAGAACTTCTCCCCACGCCAGCCTTCGGATGGCTGTCCTGAAGACTTGCGGTGGGAGGAGGGTTTTCCTTCCCACCGACAACATTCAGAATGCTGTTCTGAATGTTGGCGGTGGGGAGAAAAAACCCTCCTCCCACTGCAAGCCCCGGGAACAGAGTAGAAGCGCTGCGCGCCTTCCCCTTTGTTCCCGTACCTGTCCTGAAGGCTTGCGGTGGGGAGAAAAGCCCTTCTCCGCACCGCCAGCCTGGCAAGCGGTCTCCATAGGAACGCATTAATTGATTTTCAATGCATTCCTATGGGAAACCGTGCTTCGCAAGACGAAAAACTCGCTAGAAGAAAAAACTTGCGGAACGAATTAATTTTGTCTTGCGAGGCACCACTGTACAACGAAACACCTAAAAAATCTAAAACATCTAAAAAATAAAAGTGGCAATTAAAATACAATTTAAAAATCAGCATTAATAGTAAATGCAATAGATGTGAGATCTCCTATCTTCAACCACTTGAATGAAGCTCGCAGACTAGTTTGCAAATCTCCCCCCTAAAGAAACCCAAGGGAGCAGCATCACCTATCCCTTTACTCCATTTCCACCTCTTCAGCCAACAATCTTCAACGTATGTTAAGGCAAGAGTTGCAATAGCAGTGAGATACAAGCAAGGGTCGCCAGACAAATCTGCCTGGGTTACTTACGGAGTGAGGTCCTTGTGGAGTGCGATTTCCCTGGTTGCTCCCATAAGCATGATGACCTCTGTTTTGGGTCTCTCTTTCTCAGCCAGATTTAGAAAGGCTGTTACGAGTTCAGAAACAGAAGCATAACTAGAAAAATGAAACCCAAAAGCTTCTGAGTCGCAGATGGAGCAGGTTTTTGCAACATTCATCACTTGATCATGGAGGTGGGGGTGGGGGAGAGACTATTACCATTGGAAACCTTAAGTTGACAAATCAACACACTTTACGGGCGAATGTAGGCAAATCTGCCTGTAGACTAGGCCTAAGCAATGTATCCATACATCGTCCAGGAACGGCCCAAGGTGACCCAGTGAGTTTCATGACTGAATGGGGATTTGAGCCCTGATCTCCCAGGTCCTAGTCTGACACTCTAACCACCACTGGCGGAGGAAGAGGAGTGCGGGGGGAGCGCCCCACCCCCGGCAGCGCGATCCCAGTAGTGTGCCATCGCAGCTGCCCCCCCTTGCAGGCAATGCGCCCCACCCCCAGGACGCACACCAGCCCCACCCCCGCCTGCTCTCTGCCCCCCCCCCCCCCGGTTCCAGAGCATGAAGCTCTGCCACTGCTAACCACTACACCATCCCTGCTTCCTAGAGTACTTCTGCTATGGGGCAGCTACATAAATTAAGTAGGTAAACAAATAGGTCAAACTGTTGCTTAGAGAAGGATTTGAAATATTTTCCTTGAGGCTTGAATTTGTTTTATTTTGGAATGTTTTATTGGATATTTTAATGTGAGCTTCTTTTTCTTTGAAATATAAAGCAGGACAGAAATGATAATAATAAATTTCATTGCTTAAAAAAAGAAAGGCGCCTAGACAATCCGTTGTGCCAACCGTAACCTAGGTTTAAGGTGCCATTAGGTGATTAGCTTACATATCAGTTTCTAACACTGCTGTAGGGCAACAGCCTTAATATCCATAACAGATACAAAGGTATACATTTGTAAACATATATTGACAGCGTTTCCTACATTACCTACATTACCTGTGCACAGTATACAAAGGGTAGGAGCTGCATTTTTCACACTTCCCAGGACGCAAATTCCGATGGCAAAGGCATTTGGGGAAGTCTGGAGCAATTCTATTTCCAGACAGATACTTGTTATATTCCACAGAAACATCATGCACGAATTTCTGCAGGAGTACCCCTATAGCAGAGAATTGGGGTGGGGGTGGCACAAAACAAAAATGCTTATTTCTTCCCAATACATGCTGCGACACTCAGAAAGAGGCTGATATCCCACACCGTTTTCCTGTGCTTCTAGCAATGCTATATTGATAGGACCCACCCGACTGTTGCAATTGTAATTTGTTTTAAACCATTTTAAACTCTTGTGACATGCCCTGGGCATCTTTTGGGAGGAGGACAATCAATTAACATTAAATAAAGATTAGATTAAAATAACACAGGGGTGGTTTACCTGTAGTCCTTTTAGGCGCTGCTGCACTCCAGCTCCCATTATCCTTGACCACTGGCCATGTTAGCTGGGGATAGCGGGAACTTGGGAGTCCAGCAAAATCTGAGGGGCCACAGATGAGCCACCCCCGAGTTAGAGATCACAGATTAAGGAACCTGCTGCTACCCACCCACTAGGAGTCTCAAAGAGTCTCACATACCAATTCCCAAAATGTGGGGCACAAGAAATAAAAAAAATTAACTCCTATTTGCTTCCACATTCACCCACAGAGTATGCCCACTGTGTCTCTGAATGTTCTGGCCTATTGTGAACCCCGAAACAAAGAAGTAACTTGGGAATTACAGGGCAGATCTTTACCTTAGGATTACTACACCCTCTTCATAAATGCACAAAATGGTCCTTGATGGAGAAAGCCTGCAGTTCAGAGACACACCTCAATGATGTTGAGACAAAAGCTGTGGCTGAAATAACTCATTCATAAGCGCCCGAGAACTACATGCAAGCTCCAAATTGGGAGCGTGTGGGCAGGGGTCAGGCTGATCAGTGATGCCCCCTTGAGGATCCTCCTGATGTGCAGATGAGTGTTGATCTGATGACAACCTGGCTGCAACAATATCAAGGCGAGGGGGCACCTCATGCCTATGCACATTGCTGGCCTGAGTGCAAGGTCCAGACCCTCTTAGAGTAAATGCAGTCACACTTCTAACGCCCGCTGACCTGTCTCCTCTGCCGCTGCGCTTGGACCAGTGCAGGAAATGCTCCCTGCAAAGACTCATGCATTCTAATAGTAAAAGGGTGACGAGTGTGTTCTGGATGACCAACTTGGAGTAGTCTAATTTTGCAAGGGTCACCTGCTATGGTGTCAGCCAGCTAATCAGAACCACTCTGGTTTCAGATAAAACAAGGTCGCTTGCAACAGAGGAATCCTGAACGGAGGCAGGAACCAAGGACCTCAAGCTTTTAAAAAAAAACCAGAACAAAACAAAAACAAAACCACAGCCTCCATGGCCGAAAAACGACTACCAATCTCACTGTTGCTTGTGCGACCTGGATTTCTTCTTTTGGTAGAATCCTGGTTAAGATTGGCATTGGCATAAGTATGTACTTTACAGCAGCCCAGAGGCCAAGATTGGTGTCTTCTATGCCATGCAATAAGCGTGACATGACAGAGTGAGAACACTGAGGTTGCAAAGAAGTTCAAACCTTCATGTCAGACTCTTGAATGCAGAGACTGACAGGCTTCACTCTTCTGGGTCTCAGAAAATCTGCTGTCTGATTTCAAAGAGCCCTTGACGTGTTCCACCAAGAGCTATTGCAGATGGTGCCCTGCACACACCAGGGCAACTTCCGCTTGAGGTTGGAGGGCTCTTGATCTCACGCCGCCTCCGACATCTTTCACCACCATGTTATTAGTCTTGACAAGCCTGTAAGCTTGATGGACCAGGCTGGAGAAGGGTTGCAGGTCCAAGCCTACAGCTCTGCAGTCCAGCCAATTTATGCTGTGAAGGGCCTCTGCAAGAGAACAGGATCCTGGGAATACTTGTTCCCGACACTGTGCCTTCCCATCCAACATTGCATTGACTGTCATCATCATCATCATCTTCACCACCCCCACCTTCATTGAGGTTTTGCAGCCTGAGACACCAGAGGAAAGATTTCCTCCCACTGCTGTGAACTGAAATAGCAACAGGAGCCCCTGAAAGGGGTGTATGTAAAATCTGGTTCGTGTGACAACCATGGTGCAGGATATAATGAAACCTTGTCTGACCTTTTGGAACAGATACTGGTGAAATCCTGCCTCAGCGTCTGTTTCCTCTCAGCTGACTAATGACAGCGTCAGTCTGAGTTCCTAAGTACTTGATGGACTGGGAAGGCTGGAGAGGACTCAATTAAAAAATTCCTGGGACTGGAAGGTGTTGATGATGGCTTGCTTAGCCCAGAGATGCCTGCTGACAAGACAACCTGGCCAAGGCAGGGGTACTCTGTATCCTTTGAAGGCACAAGGAGACCACCACAGAGACCATGAGTTTTGAGAATTCTCCAGGGGGAGGGGAGGGGAACACCAGGACAAAGGGAAACAGGGGATACTGCTAATGCTTATTCTGATAACAAAAGTGGACAAACTTCTTGCATTGTTGTTATCAAAACATGGAGAGGTTTCAGTTAAGTTGATGGAACCTGGGAAATCTCTAAGACAAAGGGTTTCCACTGTCGAAACTGGGCCTCCATTCTAAACCTGATATACTTCAGGTCCACTACAGTTTGCCACACACCACTTCTTCAACACTGCAAAGATGACAGAACCCCCTAGTTTCTCTCCCCCTGGGGAATGAACTCAGTTGCATGGATGTCAAGGAGATGGCAGGTCACTGTTTTAAGGGAGACTTTTGATGCGGGAGATGGCTGGAATGTATCTCTGGGTATTGATGGAAAATTATATGGTGTTTATTGTCCTCAATACAGAGAGATTCTTTGCTCACCTTTCCCACATGTGAGAAAACAGCTGAGGCTGACCTCCCACTGCAGGAGAGGTGGCATCAAAACTACTGTCCATTTCTCCTAGAGGTGTGGGACAAACTCCCCCAGGAGGAGGTTGAGCCTTGCCCTTTTGTTTGAAACCTGGACCCAGACCAGAAGGGCTTGCCCGATTTGAACTCTTCAGTACAGGACAGAACTGTGTTAGAATGAGAGGAGGAGGAAGAGGAGGCACCCCTGCAAGGTTGCCTTTACTCCTGCTTCTTTTGAACTGAAGGCACGGCTGTTTTCTTGCTTTTGGTTTTCCTCAATACATCTTTCGGCAACTCTTCATCAAAGAGGTGGATGTCACTGAAAGGTGTCCCAAAAAGCCAAGTCCACTGAAGAATGCACCACCCAGAGATATCTGCGTGCCACAACTGCATCCACGATGGCCCTGGACAAACACTGAACGGCATCCCAAGTTGCATCTGCAATCAAAGCAGCTGCTTTGTATTGTCAACCAAGAGAACTTTTAAGGGTAGCACTTTCCAATTCTTCATCAGCCAAACCAAGGAAGTCCGAGCCATAATGGAGGCAGCCATGGCAGCTCGAAGGGCCAATCCCTTTGACTTGTGGGCCTTACACAAAGCTTTGTCAGATGAGCCGTGGAATCAATCTTGAAGGGTCATCTTTCCGTCCCGATGAACAATGTCACCTGGGAGAAGCACCCCTGTGGGAATGTTTACAGGGGCACCTTCAACATCTCCATGAACGCCGGTGGGAAAGGATATAAATGCTCTGCCACACTTGTGTTGCTCTTCTGCTGTGAAGGCGCTGCCCATTTCCTTAAATTCAGGAAGTAAAGGAATTTCTCTGAGGGTGAGCTTCCCAAAGCCAGCTCTCTTGGGCTGCTGCAGAGGCACTGGAACTGGATCCTGAAGGTCTAAGGTGGAAAGTACTCTGTCCAAAAGAGGTTCATAGTCATTGGGATTGAAAAGCTTAGAGGTCTGAAGGACTTTGGTCCAAATGTCCTCCCTCTGCTCCCTTCTCCAAATTGCCTGCAGGCTTACAACTATTCCTCTTGTCTTTTCCCAGAATTTTATGGCAATGTCTGGTGTCCCTTTGCTCAGCAACCTTCCCGAACGCATCAGTTGCCTTCCTCTTAGCCCTTTTGTGGTTTCTGGGTGAGGATTCTGAAGAGGACTCAGAAGAAGAGTGCCATCTGCTTGACCTTGCACCATTTGCTGACCTATGGTGCATGAAACCCACTGCAGCCTTCAGCTGCTCGATCACTCCCATTACTGGCTGTTTAATGCTTTGGTAGAGATCCTGAGCGATGCCTGGGGCCAGAACCGAGGTAGAGGCTGCCGTGGAAGTGGGAACCCGGTGAGCGGCAGATGCATTAGAGGCTTGGGAGGACCAAGACGCAGAAGTGCTGGGAAATGCATTACATTCAGCCTCCCTGCCCCTAATGTGGGATGTGCTTGCCCCCTGGTGGTCATGGCGGGTGGCAGTGCTGGCCTCATACCCAGAAGATGGTGTTCCATAGTTCGGGCGGTAATAAGTATAAAAAAGCTCAGCAATTTCCTGCATTGCGTTGTTCCGTAAGGGCCCTTGTTCGACAGAAGCTGTGAAGTGGAAGAAGACACTTGGAAATAGAGCACAGCAACCAGAAAAAGGATCCACGATAGATGGCGATGCTATTCAGAGAGCTGAGAGAGGTACACAAGGAAGGAACCGAGAAGGAGCCTCTTCAACCAGCAACAGTCTACAAATCTAGTATGACCCTGCCTGTCCCAGGCAGCGGGTGGACATAAGCCATTATCTGGATGTCTCCATCCCACAGGGTAGAGAAGTTCCTCAGCTATTCAAAATCTGGCAGTCCCTGCTCTATATAATGGTATACAGCCCCACGAGGAAATCATTGTTTGTTCATCTTCAGATTTTCTGAATTGAGACATTTCTCTTTCGTAAGTCAAGCCTGGGGAACTACAGCACCAAACAACATTGGCAACCAACGCCAATGGCAAGAGATGTTGGGAGTTGCTGCATTCAGCAACATTCACAGAGCCAAAGGCTCTCCACACCGGCATTAAGTAACTGAGTAAACATAAAACATCTTTACAACTCGCTTTTTAACTGGAGGGCATCTCCACCCTCTCCTGCAAATGTTGTGATGTTGGGCCTTTGGATCTGGTCACTGCCCAGGTGGAGAACACCTGGGAATCTTACCTACACTTTCTTGTGGTCCTTGCGAGGAGGATGGGGTAAAAATGTAATCAACAAACTGCCCCTACTCTTAACACAAGAAATTCTTGGTGGCACTGATGCGCCTCCACTCACCCCCGTGCTGGATATCGGCATCTATTTCTGAGAGCTCCAAGTTGAACTGAGAGAGACTGCCAGTGAGAGCAGAATTCCACTGATCCTTCCAGAATTTGCTTTTGTTGTGTGCATTGCAATGGCAAAACGAAGGCGTCGCCCAATCTTTACACTGGAGGAAGGAAAAGGAGAAAGGAAGGTTGGACTTGATCAAATCCACAATATCTGTAGGTTCTTGCAAATGGTTCCCACCATTTCCTCAGCATATTAAAGAACGACATAAGCGGAGACAGGAAACTGCAGAGAATGGAACAGTATTCGATAAAGTTTCCTTGGGAGAATAATGTAAGTGCAAGCCTACTGGGGAAAAAGCAAAAGCCAGCATCTACTTCCAGAAGCAGCCATAGAGGTGCCCCTGGATATTGACATCCAGAACAGAAGGAAGTTGCTCTTGTCTCTTGTGTTTGTCTCTAGCTTTTAATACTCGGCAACTTTTTAGATCAGGGGAAGAGAGCCTGTGGCTTTCCAATGTTGTGGGACTTCAACAACCATCAACCCAGCCCACATGACCAATGGTCAGGGATGGCCAAAGCTGTGGTCCAGCAACATCCAAAGGGCCAAATGTTAGCCCTGCTTTAGATGGAGCCAACAGAAGGCTCTCCCCCCCCCCACCCCCAAACCTAATTGTGACACAGGGGCATTTTCAGGGTGTGATAGGCAAGTCACAGCTGGAGGGGGGAATTAACCACTATCAGTGTGTAACACATACACACTGAAACTGTCCACCCGCACTGCAATTAGGCTTGAAAATATCTTCTATCAGCTGGAATAGAAGGCTGCTTTCAAGCCCAGTTTCAGCAGCAAGGGGGCAGGATCCTGTGGGCACCAGGAAGGAGTCTGCAGGTACATCGGAACCTGTGGTGTAACCCAACCACTCTAGGGCGACAAAGGTGTCTCTGCAGAAATAGGAGTCCCGCATCCCAAAAGCCCTCCTTACCTCTGCAGCAACCTTATCACAAATGTAGCAGTAGCACTCGCTGCATGTCTCTGCGTTTCTCCCAAGGGGGCAAGATGTTTCACATTCCCCTTGCCTAAAAGCAGACAAGAAACAACTCCAAGTTGTGATAGCAGATCATAAAAGAGTTTCAATGCACTGCACATAACAACTTCTGTTATGTCCCTCGTTATAACATGTCCCTATGAGATGGATGGGGAATCTTTTTTCAGTCCGAAGCCTGCATTTCCTCATGGCTTCTGGGGGCTGCGTGCCATCCGTGGCAGGGGCCATGGGCAAAAGTGACTCTTTGCAATAGATTCTGGCCCCACAAAAGTAAAAACAATTCTACACGCACAATCACTCACCCACACTTCCAGTTAAGCAAGACCTTGAAACAGGCAAAAGCACTCAAGGAGAGCATGGAGAAGCAGGACTAAGAAAGGCCCACGGGACTGGCCATGGGGCCATTTTCAGTTGAATTCTGCTCCATGGGCCAGAGATATATGGAGGACTACGTCTGGCCTCTGTGCTACAGGAGCTATTTGAAGGAGGGACATAATGTATGCTTGGGAGTCAAGAACTCTCAGTCTTCTGGACCAAGTGCAGGGACCTTTGACCCTCCAGATGTTGCTAGACTACAATTCCCATCACCCCAGACAACTGGTCATACTTTCTTAGGCCAACAGGATATGTTGCCCAGCAACTTTTGAAGCACCAAAAGTCCCCCATCCCCTCTTCTCGGCTGTAAATATTGCCACTAGATCTGTACCAATGCAACTGTGCTTAAGCACAATGTGTGTGGTTTTCCCCCAATGGAAGGTGTGTTTGTGGAATTCCCTTTTGTTCTCCTCTGTGGCATGATACATACTCAAAGGGGTGGGTCGGGCAGTCGTATCTCGCATGGGGCATCACTTTTGCTCTCTTGCAGAAAGTAACTATCACCTCTTCATCCACAGCTTCTTCTGTATTCTCCCTTTTCAAGGGAATCTCTTCTGTAAAAGGAAAAAATACTGAATACCATTTCACTGCAATTCTAGAAAGGCATTGCCCAGACCTCAGGCTTTAAAAGAAAAAGGAGAGCGTGTTGAGGGTTAGGGCAAATTCATAAACCACATTTTGGTCAGTTATAAAACAGGCTGATCAAAAAAAGACTGATTCGTTCACTGGAAATATTAATATTAATAGTAGTAGTAATTGCAATATATAGAATCTGTAGAAACATCATTCTTTTAAGACATCTTCGTTTTGGTCTTTAGCTTAAAAATGTATAAATTACTTCCTTTCGTCTTCCAGATTGTTGTTTCTATGCCTTATCCATTATTGTTTCTTCGGGTTGCTTGAATTAATTTTTTTTGTACATCAACAAAGAATGTCAGGAATAAATTTCAATAAGAATCACTTTATATTTAAAAGACATCTTCCTCTGCAGCTCTGTTTAGCTTTTCACCAGTGGCCCCAATAGTAAAATAGCAACCATTCATTAACAAAGATCAGGTGACAAATATCAAATATGTAATCACTCTTATTTGGAGAACTTTACTGGTAATAAGAGCTAACAATCATAGCAGGTCTAAGATTTGGAGAACCTGCTATGATTGTTAGCTCTTATTACCTGTGTAATAAGATCCATCAGATTCGGAGGATCTGATTTTGTACTTTTTATATATTTTGTACTTTCTTTAGCGGTTGGTAATAAATATTTGATTATTTGACAGTTAAATTTTGCAACAACTAAGAACTAGATGGTGCCCAAAATATTTCAGAAAACAACACAGGCTTGTAGTTAGTTACCTACTTGCTTGGGGGATTTAAGAATCCTTTATAGGTACAATCCACTACTCTACACTGACCCTACCTCCTTAGTGTTTTATACAGCTTTGCAAATAAGAACACAAATGCTCCTGGTGTGTTCTGTTTCCCTTTTCAAGTTCTTGATGGTGCAAGAAAAGAAAAGTAACAACAAGACAAAAATCACAAATTCTTTCCAAATAGTCCAACTCTTCCTGGCCTGCCACAAGCACCTAGATATGGGGCTTTTAGAAGACAGTTTGTTTTTAAAATGAACACTCACTTTCTTATTCTGTTTCCTTTTATCCCATGCACTGTGCTCTATAGCAATACAAAGAACAAGGAGCCCACCCACAGTTCAAAAGCACAAAATGAGAAAGTTTCCAGAGACTCTACTGAGAGAATTATATCTATATATAAAAAGCAGTTACCTGCATCATCAGCCAACAAAATACAACTCCCCAAGGAACTCTCAGCTTCATCGTCATCAATCCAGATGACACTTCCCTCTTTTTCCAGGGACTCCATGACTGTTGAAGGGTAACTCCCAAAGCGTGCAGCTTGTCAGGGCTGGCAAAGGCTAGAAAGAGGGAAAGGGGGGGAAGAGGGCATTTGCCATTGATGCCTCTACAATGAAAACAACCTGCCTATTTTTAACCAGCTTCAATCATCATGTGCTCTAACTCAACAGTAGCACATCTGCTTTGCATGCAGAAAGTTCCATGTTCAGTCCTTTGCATCACCAGGAAGGGTTGGGGGGGATGGGACTCCTGCCTAAAACCCTGGAGAGCCATCGCTAGTCAGTGTAGACAATATTGAGCTAGATGGACAAATGGTCCAGCTCAGTATAAGGCAGTGCACTTCCTGTGTTCCTAACATGCATGGGGGGAAATGGAAACTCAGGGAAGACAAGACTTCACCAACCTTTTTTTTTTGTATAATCTTTTTTATTGAGTTTTACACTTCACATTTAAATCCAAACATTAAAGTTCATCATCATTTATTATTGTAATAATAATAATAATTTATTATTTATACCCCGCCCACCTGGCTGGGTTTCCCCAGCCACTTTTGGCAGCTTCCAACAAAACACTAAAATACAATAACCAATTAAACATTAAAAGCTTCCGTAAACAGGGCTGCCTGTTTTTGTATTTTGTGTTTTTGTATTGTATTTTATGAATTATTGTATTTTAATATTTTGCTGGAAGCCACACAGAGTGGCTGGGCTAGGGAAACCCAGCCAGATGGGCAGTGTATAAATTATATATATATATATATAATTATTATTATTATTATATATTTAGGATTCCCTGAATCCTTAGAGTCCCCTCCACCCTTGCATGGTTACCATTTTCAATTATTTTTCTTAAATAATCCATTTTTACCTTAGTTTTTAGTACATTACAAGCGTTGCTGACCTCATCAACAATTAAAGTGACCCCAAACTTCACACTGGACCCCCCCCCGAACTTTGCCATGATGCAACTGCCCCCAACCCTTCACCCCATCCGTTTGTTTTCGTGCCTCAATCACCACCCGACCAAAGCCCCCGCCTTGTCATGCCCCCAGCCCTCTTTCCCCTCACCTTGTGCCTCGAACTCTGACTTGGCAGCACCCCAAACCCCCGCGAAGTAATTCAGTCTCATCAAACACACGCACACCACATTTCGCTGCTGTTCCGCAAACTGAGTGAGTCTTCAACTCCCTCCCATTAGCTTATTCCTTCCTATTGCCACCCCCTTTCTGCACATCCCAAAAACTACCGCAGGCCGGGCTAGAACTGCAAGACAAAACAAGCCACAAACACACAGCAACAAGCCTCGCTCTCGCTCTCGCCCACCTGCAGCCGCCTCCGCCCGCTTCGATTCCCGCGCCCAGCTTTTCAATTGGCGTCACTTCCGGCCCACCCAGCGACAAGCGTCGTCTCCAGGATTTAAGCCTGGGAAACACACACAGAGATAAGAATAGCAGAGCGACACATCTCGCCACTTGGAGAGGGTGTTTCCGGGTGTGTTTTAGGAATCCCTGGATCCGGCGGAGCAAAGGGTCGGAGATTGGCAGAAGGCGGAGTTGCCTTTGGAAATAGATAACGGGCGTTCAGGATTTTAGCTAAGCAGCCTGTGGGTTGGGAGGCAGAAAGCAAAAAAAAAAAAAAAAAAAAGGCTGCAGCCAAAAGAAGATTTAATGCCCTCTTTCTAAACGCACACAGATCGGGGGCGTGGAGAAGAGGGGAGATAGTTTTTTTAGTTAAGTTTGTTGGGGACCTTAAAGAATTCTGGCCAGTGGTGGCGTTCATTTTTAACTGAAAGTAAGTATCTTACAGTGTAAGGCTATACATGTCTACTCAGTAGTAAGCTCTTTGCATTCAGTGGGGCTTACACCCAGATAAATCCAATTCCTACTTCAGAGTGGACATGTATAGGATTAGGAATACCTTTCTGATGGGAAGAGCTGTTCGACAGTAGAACAGACTCTCTCGAAAGATGGCGGATTCTCCTTCGGAGGTTTTTAAACAGAGGCTGAATGACCGTCAGGGATTCTTGAACTGTGATTGCTTTATTGCAGGGGGCTGGCCTAGATGACCCTTGGGGTCCCTTTCAGCTCAGTGATTCTGTGATTGTCCTCTAAGTGCAGCATCTCTAGTTGCAGACGGGAGAAAAGCAGCAGCCTTTAGATTAGATATGCCATGCGTATACAAAACTGAGCTGTAAAAACCAACTGGTGTACACTCATTCACATAAGCACTTGTACCTGTAGAGACAGGGTAATGATAGAGCTTGTAATTTGCTGACACTCCCTTAATGTTAAGGATTTGTATACTGTACAGTATTTGAGGACTAGCCTTGGAGTCACATGATTTGGTAGTTTGTTAGGCCTTGAGTTTCAGTTCTAGAAGATATTCCTATGAATAAAGCCTGTTTTATAAAACTACTCATTATTGATGTCTGCTGCTGGATACAGAAACATTACAATTTTTACCCATGTTGTAGTTTGTACCTGTGAAGTGGTCCATGATTTGGAGCACTGAAGGCATATTGGCAGTATATGGATTACCAAACAGTCAAAAAGGAGCACTATAATAGTCATGGGAAACTTCACTACTGTTCTCTGATATCTGTTGGAACTAAAACTCTGCCAAGAATGTAAGGTCCAACAAATTCCTCAGTTGCCTCATTGACAATTTCGTTTCCAATTGTTGTAAGAATTCTAAGGCATCATTAATAAACTGAACGTTCATAAGTGCAGAAGGTAAACACACAAACATAAGTGCATAAACCACATGTCTGAAATAGTAGAGGAGAGCGATCCTGAAGCCATCTTAATGACCCCAAATATTTCCTCTGCAGAAGGAAATGTCTTGGAAAAACCTTTCCCAGTAGTTCTTTTCACTTGCAAATCCTTAAAATCCTGTCTTAAGGGCATGTCTTATGTGTGAATTGGGTAGGCATTTGACCTGGATTCAGGAACTAAGGTATTTACCATCTCAAAAGAATGGTCCAGACTGACCAGGAAATGCAGTCAGTAAAACATTATCAGAAGTTACACACAGAAAACAATAAACACTCATGAACGCCATAAAAGATTCAATCAAGTGTAGAGTTTTACTTGGACAGGTTATAAAAGCATAACTGGTAGCAAATTCCACAAGCTGTGGAAAGGCATACTTAAAGAGTCCAACAAGAGTTCAAGCCTCTCTTTCTGCAGCAGGTCACAAGCAAGAGAAAAAACAAGTTACACGGAATGCTGTTAAGCAGTCTTCTTCCTGTAGAAACTGCAAATGTCCAAAGAGCAGTTCCCACAGAAAGTATCATTGCATATTCTGCATAGTCAAAACAATCTAAGCTTTCTGCCACTTCTTGAATCTTCTTGATTCTTCTTCTGTTTCTGGAATGAATGAATCTTATACACACACACACACACACACACAGAGAGAGAGAGAGAGAGAGAGAGAGAGAGAGAGAATCAAACAGATCCCCTCAAGTGACCCAGACTCTCTTTTACTCCAATACAAGGTGTGGCAAGCCTTTCCCAGTCTGCCACAGGCTTTCAACTAGTTAAGCAAATTTCACTTATCATAACACAAAATTGAACAAAACACATTCTTGTCTCCAAGAAAAACATTTTTATTATCATCTAATCCATATTTATACAGGTGAACAGCAGCATAGCCAAGTTGCTAAGCTGGAACATTACATTCAGAGTTGATTTTTTAAAAATCACTAATACACCCTCTTGCGTCTCCCAGGGGAGGCAAAACAGGCACAGAAGAGTTGATCAAGTGCTCTCAGAGGGCAGGTTACCCAATAATACTGCTACTTTTGAGTATGAGTGTGTGTGTGTGTGCGGTCATTCCCTGCAAATATTCACGGGGCTCTGCATGAAACCTTGGCTTCTTGGACTTCGATTTTGATACCACTGAAGTGGAAAGCTTCACTTCTACAGTGCAGCTTGCATAACCGTCTTGAAAACATACAGGGTGTGATTATGTACCTGAGGCTCATAAGACCAGGCTGAAGGCAGACATCAGGTGGTTCTTTTCAGAGAGTTGAGGAACACTTCCAATAAACAGCAGGTGATTGTGATCTTTGTGCTGATCACACCTGCAAGTTGAATGCAGTGTCTACACAGGCTCATTGCCATCAAAATGCTATCCCTTAATTTCCCCCCAACAATTTTACTGTTTCTGTTGTACTGCTTGTTTTTTAATTAATGGATTTTCCACAGAAAGAGTAAATCTGGATTGAATGGGAGGGGGGGGGGATATGAGATGCATTTTAATGAGATTGTGTTGGTACCTTGCAAAACATGTGTGCGTTCCAAACTGCTGTGCGGAAATACTTGAGGTGTGAGAGGTCATTGTTCACAGTATGTACATTCAGCCCACTTTTGCCTCAGCTAAAACAACCTTTGCCACTTTCCTCCATAAACCTCTTACACCGTTTCAGAAACCAGGAAAAGCTTCTCCACTGTGGAGTGTGCAAAATGGTTCTAAGGGTACATCCAGGTGGCGAATTGTCGCGCTCCTTGACCATGATTTGCAAAGCACATGAAGCATTTGCTCGACAGATCGCCTCATAAAGCAGACCCCCTGTTATGCTACATCAAGACACAATGGACCACCTGTTCTGAAGTTCTCAGCTTTGGATGTAGGCAAGCATGGAACCATCATTATGCCAAGCAACCAGTGCAAATATGGATGAGTGCCATCCTGCTTGAACTGCATGTCCAGCAGCAGCACAACACCCTATTCATGTTAACAACAGAAGATTAAGCAGAAACCAACTGATACTGATACAAATGGCACCATATACCATCTAAACTCTACTGTCACCCAGCAAACACTGGGATTTCTCCAGCTGTTTTTGGACTACAACTCCCATCAGCTAGCAGGACCAGTGGTTAGGCATGATGGGAATTGTAGTCCAAAAACATCTGGAGACCCAAGTTTGTGAAGCACTGGTCTACACTCTCATTTACTCACTTTGAGCTCTTTTTTAAAAATCCTCTTTGTCCGACTCTAACCTAAGTCTGTAGATGTGGTCTGAAGTCAGGGGTGAGGAAGGAGTGGCCCACCAAATACTGCTGAACTTCAGCTTCTACCATCACTGACCATTCACTATGCTGGCTGGGGATGATGGGAGCTGGAACCCAGCAGCTTCAGGAGGGCCACAGGTCCTCCATCCTTGCCTTGGATGGACATTCATAGTTTCTGTTTCCAGCTGAATAGCCAATCAAAGAGGTGCAAGTTTTGCAAGTCCTCCTTCCCAGTGCAGGAAGGAAGCTAGTTGTTGTGATACAAGGCAAAGAGGAAGAAGGAAATGTGCCGATTCAGATGAATCTTATGCATTAGCCCTTTGAGCACTGAGAGGTAATCTCGGTTTCTAATGATTGTTTCTAAAGCCTGAGTGATATGCAGTGTTAGGCAAGAGGCTTCATTCTGACTTCTGGAGCACGCAGAGAAATTCAGATGTCAAGGCATAAAATTTGTTTGTATGTTTACAACAAACAAGGGCTTCAAAAGAGCAAGGAACGTATTAGCTTCGTATTTCCAAACTGGAGGTTCTTAGGTCTCACCTGAAATGCAATTCAGGGGCTGCAGATTACCTCTTGCATTTAGATTGCACCACCAAAAATTTGGACAAATCCATCCATCACTTCAAAAATGAAGCACTCAGAAATATGACTCCTTAGCCCTTCTGTGACCTTTGCTTATAACAAACATACAAAATCTTAGCGCAACAGCAAAGATGCAAACTGGTGTCAGAATGATGCTCAATTGATCTATTTCTCTGCTAGAGAGAGAATCACTTCTATTATATGCAAAAATTATAGGACAACTAGGTTGCCAGCTTCTGTTTCCTGAGAGAGCTCTTGTGCCTTTAGCACAGGGGCGGGAACACTGTGGTCTTCCCGATGTTGCTCTCATTTTCCCTGACCACTGGCCATGCTGGCTGGGGCTGATTCTCAGCAAATCTTGAGGACCACGTTCCCCTCACCTGCTTTAACGGTGACTGCAAAGAGGTAAATTTAGCAGGCGAAACTTTTGTGGCCATGAAAATAACTGGGGTGGGGGGGTTGAGTTTAATGGCAGCATTAAAAGCACAAGGACCCTGCCTGGGGAAGAAATATTGGGAATGCAATATTAATTACCTGGAGCATTTTCTGGGTAGCTCAGAAAAACCGTCCTCACCCCTGTTTTCCAAGACGGGTTTACATGGGGCAATTCATACAATGACACCACGCCAGAAAATGCCCCAAAGCAATGTGGGGCAGGGCACAACCCAAAGCTAGGCTATGGTTTCAGATGCCATAAAGACTTACTTCTGAAGAGGCCAGGAAATGGTAGAGTTTGATCCAATGGACACATGACAGTGTGAGGACATTTCTGAGGATGTGGTCGCAGTGACCCAATCACGGGAGCAACCCTAGCAGTTCCATGGGGCATAAACAAAGCAGCATTGTGATGCTGAAAGGTTTGCTCCAGGAGACCATGTCCTAGGTCCAAATTCTCCAACCTTGGATTCTGAGTGTTGGACTACAACTCTCATCATCCCCAGCCACCTTAACAAATGGGCAATGATGGGAGTTGTAGTGCTGCTGCAGCTGAGGACCCAAGGTTGAAGAAGGCTGTCATACCGGAGAACACAGCTACTGAACTGTAGTTGCTGTTTCAAAAGATCCTGGGCTGTTGGATAACAGTTTACATTAAGGGTGGGAAAGCTCAGGCCTCCCCATTTCCTCCACCAGGTCGGTTTGGCTAAAGGATGCTTACTTGCCCGACACTTGGCGCCATATACCACGTCAGGTGTGAGGCAGGTAAAGTCACAGCTAGGCCAAATAGGGCTTTGTAAGGCCCTTTGGAGCCCTGGCTATGAGCTGTTTCAACTTAACATTCACAACAGCCTGTAGGAGGGGTTAGGAACTGGAGGCCAGTAAGCCAAACCTGGGCTTCTAGAAGCCCCTGCAGTGAAGTCAAAACAGCAGCTGTGGCAACAGAATTTGCCAGCAGGCTGCTTGGGGGAAATGGAGGCTTCTACCACCACTCTTTACTCCCATCTCAAAATGGTTTGGTTTTTTTAAGGAGGGTCATAGCTACCCTGGGGTTTGTAGCATCTGAAATGCACCTTGGATCCAACGCTAGTTTGGGCAGAGTGAATCTGGATTGATATGATTAGAGTCCTGCTCAGAATCACACCATCTTCTGGGGCAACTCATTCCAGAGCCAGACAAGCACTCTGCTCTTGAGTGGAGGAAAAACCCAGACTTTGGTAGGGGGTCACAGGTGCAAGGTGGTCACACCTGAGCAAAAAGAAGAAGAGGAGGAGAAGAAAAGCATCTGGGTGATGGGAAGAACATTCCAAACTGGACTCGATCTAAGATACAGGTTGAAATGAAAGACCTCAAAGCAGGAGGTAGCAAATGCAGGGAGTATCAGTCAGAAATGAAAGCCAGAAGAAAAGAGTCTTCATTTCTCTCTTCGTATTTGCCAGCGTCCATCCTGCCAGTCCAAAGGTAAAAGATTCCCAGCCGACAGAGAAGGGTTGTGCTCAACAGCTCCTAGATGGTTGCTGTGGAGTTGGATTGGTCAGCTAGAAGCAGCATCTGATTGGCTAGGTGTTCCAGCCTATTTACTCCCTCAGGTCCTTGTCCTTCTTGTCTAGAAAACACAGAAAGAGAAATCCGGATCCAACAGCTGCCATTTCAAAAGGGCTTTTTATCAACGGGCAAAGTTGCAAACAGATGAAAAGTTAATTAAGCTCACCTTTAGGGATGAACTTGAGAGAGCTGCTAAATATTCAGAAGCGAGACTGACCCCTTTTGGGGCCGTCGTTGATGAACTCGTGGCCCAGACCGTTGCCGCACTTGCCACATGAGACCTAGAAGGAAAGCATATGAAGAAAAGGGAATAAAGAGACAAAACTCCAGAGCCCTCAACACTCCCCTGTACATGGCTGCTTGCACACTAGAGTCTTAGCACTGCTTTTCCACAACCAGTTGAAAGAAGAATTAAAATGGAGGTCACACATTTGACTTAATAGAGCACATTATTTACCTAGCACTGACCATCCCCATAGTGAAGACCCTTCTCTAACATTCACTAAGAAGTCTCTCTCAGCACAGCCCCCTTGCAACTTTAATTAGAAGCTTCCTCGGTGTCTTCTGCCCCTAACATCTTTCTGGGTAGTGCTACATAGTATCCCTCATGAATAGTTTCTCAACCAATTAGTTCCTGTTTGCTTTTAAAATGTGTTTGTTTTTAAAACTGTAAAATAGTTGTCGCAAGGAAACTTCTGATTAGATGCACAGTAGCCCTCCAATGCCTCAACAGTGCTTTGCCAGTTCACTTTGGTCAGGCTGTTGCTGCAGCTGATATTTTTGGTTTGGGGGTGGGGTGGGGGGTTTGGAGGAGGCAGTGCCATAGATCAGGTATAAAAGAAGATGGCAGGACAAAACAAACCTACGAGAATGCAATGCACTGACAACAATGTTGGCTGAATTCTCTGGAAGACGTTGAGGAACACTTCTCTCTTAGGCACTGAAAGCAGATTCAAGGGCTGGACCCTTTGCTCACTTTGGGCTCCATTTCAACCCAGCAACAGTTCCTCAGTACTCACCTTGAAGGCTCCCGGCCGTTCTAAGTACTTGGAGATGCTATCTTCGTGGAGAGTTTCGGTGAAAGCCGGCCATGGAGATGAGTGAGCATACTTGGACCTGCTTGAGAACAGCTCGTAGCCACATTTGGAGCAAGCATATATACCTGTGCACAAAGATGGAAGCAGGAAGAAGAAGGGAATGAGGTCCCTGGAAGATATACATTCAAACTGGTCGTGGTTTATCTGCTGAACAAAGCCATATCCAAGTTGACTCGAAGCAAGAGTGCTTACAGAAGCTGCGCTCATCTCAATGCAGCATCCAGTCCAAACTATGCAAGCATCTCTCCATGCCAAACCCCTTCCCCTCCTGCTTGAAATAGGATCGGGGTATTGGTCACTTATGGGGCAGAGACGCTTTCTCCCCTCAATGCTGCCTTCATAGGCAATCAAACCTGTGGGAAGGGCAATAGCTGAGTGGTCCCAGGTTCAATCCCCAATGGCACCTGCAGGTAGAACTGGGAATGTCCCCTGCCTAAAAGGAGAGCCACTTTCAGTCAGTGTCAACATTACTGTGCTGGAAGGACCACTGTGTCTGTCTAAGTGTAAGGCCACTTCCTGCATCCCTAGGAGTTACCTCAACCCCAATTCTCTGTGTTCATCATAATGCATCAGAGGTAATTACCAGAGCTCCACAGAGAATTGTTTTCCCAGAATTAAGACTTCATGTTATGGCCTCTGTCTTTTCCAGATGGCTGGTGTAAGAAATTACCTTTGAAACAGCTTTTCTGTATATTTTGTAAAATGGCTATAAGACGACATTGTTCACTACCTTACCCAGTGTCCCGTATTGTAAAGATCCCCATGGAAAATATATGTCTGAGCATAACCACCAGAGGCATTTTATGACACCAGTGCATTTGTGTGCTTTTGGCTATTAGACAAGGAAAATTATGTTACACTGCACGTCTCCTAATTGGAGCCAGGAAATTGAGCCCAATTTGTGCCTCAACTCTGAATGCCTTTTAATATTTTGTCATGGCTTACAGCTAAACCAATCATTTTTTAACTTTTTTTTTACTGTATTGTACTATTCTCTGTGTTAATGAATAGACATTATCCACTTCTGTGCCAATTCCATCTTTACAACTGCTGACACTGAATAAACCTCTTTCACAACTCTGAAAGCACTGGAAGGGTGGCAAGATGTGATTCTATTAGGTTTGCAAATAGCCACTCACCTACAGGCCTGGAACAAGTGAGAATTGCTTAGAACACAAGAAGAGTTTGATGGATGAGGCCAATGGTCCATTGAGTCCAGCATCCTGTTCTCACAGTGGCCAACCACATGCCTGTGGGGAAACCCTCAAACAGAATCTGAGCACAAGAGTCCTCTGCCCTCCTGTGGTTTCCAGCAACTGAGATTCCAAGGTATACTGTCTCTGATTGTGGAGGCAGAGAATAGCCACCATGGTTAGTAGCCACTGATAGCCCTCTCCTCCATGAATTTGTCCAATCCTCTTTGAAAGCAAGTTCCATAGTTTGAATATATGCTGTGTAAATAAGGACTTCCTTTTCTCCATCCTGAATCTTCCAGCATCCACTTTCATTGGATACCTCCCACTTGGACTACTGCAATGCACTCTATGTGGGGGAAAGTACAACTAATCCAGAATACAGCAGCTAGACTGGTGATTGGGAGCGGCCACCCAGACCACATAACACCGGTCTTGAAAGACTTACATTGACTCCCAGTACATTTCCGAGCACAATTCAAAGTGTTGGTGCTGACCTTTAAAGCCCTAAACGGCCTCGGTCCAGTATACCTGAAGGAGCGTCTCCACCCCCATCGTTCTGCCCAGGCACCGAGGGCCTTCTGGTGGTTCCCTCACTGCGAGAAGCAAAGCTACAGGGAACCAGGCAGAGGGCCTTCTCAGTAGTGGCACCCACCCTGTGGAACGCCCTCTCATCAGATGTCAAAGAGAACAACAACCACCAGACTTTTAGAAGACATCTGAAGGTATTTAAATATTTTGTTGGAAGCCGATATTTTGGGGAAGCCCAGCCAGATGGGCAGGGTATAAATTAAAATTAAAATTTCCACAAGTTCTAGACTTTCGCTTTCTCTATGCCTTGCATAATTTTATAAACTCCCTATCATGCACCTCTTACTCACTTTTTCTCCAAACTAAAAAGTCCAAAATGCTGCAACGTTTCCTCATTAGAGAGTCGCTCTGTCCCCTTGATTATTTTGGTTGCCCTTTTCTGAACATTTTCCCTAAGTTTCCTATTTTTGCTGCACTGTAGTGCCAATAGATGACAATAATGCAATCACAAAAGGGAAGCCTTGCAGAACAGCCAATCAAGCAGAATAAATCTACCACTAATGCAAGATTATTGTGTCCATTACGCGTCACACAAAACACCGAACATAAAACACCAGTCCAGAAGGGTCCCTAAATTGTGAGACAGCTAATTATTATTTTCATGGGCCAGTAAACTTCTGTCGGCTGGCTTGTGTGATCCACCAGACACGATTGCATTGGGTAATGGAGGAGAAATTAATCCCTTTCACAGGATGCTTTTGAAACCACAGCAATAAGTTTCATCACTGTGCCAGTTTTATTCTTGAAGTGAATGGGGAAGCAAAATGTGACCCTGAAAAACGGTAAAAGTGTTTGCTGCAATGGTGGTCCCAGAGACAATTTTCTCTGGGAAAGGGTAGCAGCCCCCAATTTGCGGGACTCTCTTCCTACAGAGGTATATCTAAGAACCTTCACTGTATGACTTTTGCCATACGCAGAACATACACCTCTTTTTGCCTCGGCCTTTGACAGCTAAGGGTTTCTGTTTTGAGGAACTCACCCCTTTTGCACAATTTACGCACTACCGTTCCATTTGGAACGATTTTATTTTCATTCATTTATTTTCATTTATATCCCACCTTTTTCTCCAGGGAGCTCCAAAGTGGTGTACAGTGGTGCCTCGCAAGACGAAATTAATTCGTCTTGCGAATTTTTTGTCTTGTGAAGCACGGTCAAGTCGCAACTGCACCTCTTCAAGCGGTTTTAAGAAAAAGGAAACAAACTTGCAAGACATTTTCGTCTTGCAAAGCAAGCCCATAGGGAAATTCGTCTTGCGAAGCAACTCAAAAAACGAAAAACTCTTTCGTCTTGCGAGTTTTTCGTCTTCTGAGGCATTCGTCTTGCGAGGTACCACTGTACATGGTTCTCCCTGTCCTCATTTAATCCTCACAATAACCCTGTGAGGTACCGGTAGGTTAGGCTGAGAAGTCGTGACTGGCCAAGATCACACATAGTGAGAGAGCTTCATGGCAGAGTGGGGATTCGAACCCTGGTCTCCCAGGTCTTAGCCGGACACTCTAACCACACTGTCACTCATTTCATTTTATCCTCATAATATTATCATCTGTTTTTATAACTGTATATTTTATTCTTTTAAACCACCCTGGGACCTTATTGGGAAAGGTTAGTAAGAAATCTTATAAATAATTTTAAGACAATAGAATTAATTGATTAGCCCCATCATAACCCCAACAGGTATCAAGTACTGTTTATTTTCTAAACCACCCTGATATCTTTGGATGAAGGGTGGTACTGTATATAAATTTTAACAACAACAAAAACAGTCCCTTTTCTCACTCTGATGCTGTGCCTTCTATCTACTTTCTGGGAGTATAAATCTCCATAAATAACAGGCAGGGCGCTTAAGATTCTTCTCAGTTTGTGCTCATACAAGCATTTTTCTTTGTACAGTATTGGGGGCCAGCTGAGTCTGTGCCCCCAACAATCTACCCTCTATAGAGAGGGGGGTTCATAACCCCCTATAAATCATGGGGGCAACCAGCTTTCTCCAAGTTAGTTGTCCCACCCAGATGTTCTATGAATATGTGACCAAACAAAAACACAACTGAAGGATAGGGGTGTCCCTTTGAGACAGGAGTCTCCAACCTGGTGCCCTCCGGGGGCTGATGGGAGTTGTAGTCCAACCGTATCTGGAAGGCACAAGGTTGGCGAAGACTGATGTAAGAAGACCACCATGACCAGAGTTTTATTGACTGCGCCGCTACCCCAGAGATTGCAATCCCCGCGCCGGGTGGCCCATATCGTGGATCCTCCCGATCCACCGATCCCGGGGACGTGGAGGGGAAATCAGTTCGCCGCTTGCCGGCGCCTGCCGCGGGTAGTGAGTGGGGTGGAGATTCTGCGGAGATTCTAGCCCCGCGCCGGGTGGATTCGATCCTTCCCCGTGGGATGATTTCCCCTTACCGGGTTCGAAGTGGTCCTGATAGATCTCGCCTCCTCTAAAGACGCAGAAGGACATGGCAGCGATCGCTCTCTCCCGGCCCCTGACGCCGCTCCGGCCGCTTCCCGGTTATATAAGCGGCCGCCCTCCGTCCCTCCTCCTCCTGGCTCTGTGTGCTCCGTCGCCTGCAGTTCCAGCGGGCGTGGCGACAGGGGGCGCTGCCGGGCAACACTCCGCCGCCCGCGGAAGCCGAGCGCGCAAGGGGGGGGGGGAGGAGAGAGAAGGGGCGCTCAGAGGAGTCCCAGAAGAGCTGGCGTAGGATCAGGCCCACACCAGGCTTAACTGCCTCGCTGGAGCAAGACAAAACGGCCCTCTTTAGTTCCGGTTTCCGTTCCTCCTAGTGGCCGACCAGATGCAGGGAGCAGTTGTGTCCTTTTGTGGGGGGTGGCGTCCAGGGCCCCAGTCACCAGAAGGAGTAGGAGCCCCTCAAACACACACACACAATGAAACAGAACTGGCAATGCTGCAATTTGAAGGAAGGATGTGATCTGTAGTGGGGCCACCACTTTCAAAGCCCTGCTGGCTCACACTGATGGGAGAGTGAAGATGGGCATGGAGAGACTTCTCTCTCTCTCTCTCTCTCTCTCTCTCTCTTTGTAAGGGGCAGCCACAGACATTTTGGAGGTGGAGCACTGAATGACCCTTAAAGGTAAAGGGACCCCTGACCATTAGGTCCAGTCGCAGACGACTCTGGGGTTGCGGCGCTCATCTCACTTTATTGGCCAAGGGAGCCGGCATACAGCTTCCGGGCCATGTGGCCGGCATGACTAAGCTGCTTCTGGCGAACCAGAGCAGCGCACAGAAACACCGTTTAACTTCCCACCGGAGCGGTACCTATTTATCTACTTGCACTGCATGCTTTCGAACTGCTAGGTCGGCAGGAGCAGGGACCGGACAACAGCAGCTCACCCCGTCGCGGGGATTCGAACCGCCAACCTTCTGATCAGCAAGCCCTAGGCTCTGTGGTTTAACCCACGGGGCCTTACCCTCCCCCTAAAGCAACGTGAGAAGCTTAAGGCCCCCAGGGACTCTCCATCTGGCCCCCAGGACTCTCCCCAGTTATCTCCTGCTTAACACAAGGTTTGTGTTTGGCTACATAGTGTAGGAAATTATGGAACTTGCCCCCGCAGAAGAGAGTGAAGGTCTCCAACTTGAATGGTTTTAAAATACTGTAGGAGGTTATTGATGGTGACTACCTATGATGACTATGCTCTGCTCCAGTGTTAGAGGCAGCAATGCTTCTCACTACCAGTTGCTGGAAACCACAGGAGGGGAGGGTTGTTCTTGTCCTTAGGTCCCACTTGCAGGTTTCCCTTTGGGGGCATCTGGTTGGCCACTGTGAGAACAGGATGCCACTGGCTTGATCCAGCAGGTTCTTCTTATGTAAAGTAAAGAAGAAAAGGCAAGTAAAACTGCTCTAGTTTTTGAGCCCTAGAACAGCAGCAGCAGCAACTGAAAACTTTGCAAGGGGTCCCTATTTCCACAGTTTCTTGTTTTCCCAAGGACAGAATTGCCAAGAGGAGAATGCTCATGGCTTGTCCTGAACTGACCCCCACCTCATTGCAAGAGGAGGGGAAAGGGAAAGAAGCCACACCCCCGCATTGTGATTGGCCAGCTCTGCTATACGGTACCTCTGTGTGCAATCATAGGCTGTGGGGGGGTGGGGCTCCAGCATTCAGTGGAGGGGGAGTTTTTGAGAAGGGGGGGCAGAGAAGGATTCTATTTTTAGCCTCTTTGATCCAGTGGCATATGGATCTGTAGGATGCTACTAGAAATCAGAGCAAGGTTTTTGTTCATGTTATCCCCCAACTCCCGTGAAATTGCATTCCTTCATCTCACTGTGCTCTCCTTTGCTGTCCTAGAGATTGCAAACGCCGGCAGCACGATGGCGGCTATGTATCCCCCATCCGTCAAGCGGATTTGTCACCCTTCCTCGAGACTGGCTGGGCATGGCGTGTTTCTCAAAAGCATCCCTTCCCTCCCCTGCCCCCCCTGTGATTGGACCGCACAGCGGGAGGCTGCAGCAGCATCAGCACCAGAATGAGCTAAGGATGCTGTGCTCCCCGCATTCCTCCATCCCTGGCACTCTGCTCTCTGGGCCAAACCTGCAGCTCTTCCCCCCCTTCCCCTCCCCCTCCTCAGAGCCCTGCTTCTGCCATGGCCAGGATGGCTGTAGCGGTGGCCTCAGCCGCTGCACTTCAGCTTAAATCTGGATCAGATCAGGTGGTGATGCAAGCAGGCAGCCGCGCAAGCTGCGATGCTCCTGTCCAGACTGGTAGATGGATAATCCTGTACTAGCAGCTGCGGGGCCGCGTGAAAAGGATCACTATCCGTGACCCACGTTCCGGTCCCAAGGGGCAGCAGGAAAGTCCAGATCTTGGCCCACTGAAGGCATAAGGAGGAAGGCACCCCCCCCAAAAGGTGAGCTTGATGGAGAGCCTGGCAATTTTAGGTTCTTTTATTTTTGTGTCGAGCAAGGGTTGTGGTTTGGGGGTGCACTCTGGAGGCAAAATATACGGAAGGGAAATAACTTTTTGCTGGACTAATTGCTGTGCAGGTGAACATGCAGCAAGGGATGCAGGCTGTCTAGATTATAGACAGAAATGTGGAATTGACATAAACAGATCTATTCACTAGGAAGGTACCCAGTTCATATCTCACGTAAGGAGAGATCGATTTGAAGAGCATCTAGCCGAGATATCTAAATTGGTGGGCACTGGGCAGGTAGCTAGGGTCTTCATCCCACAGAACGAAAAGTTGTGGAGTACGAAAGGGAGAATTGGAGAGTTTCCTTTTCCTGCAAGTGGTTTACAATGGTCTCTTTCAAGCAGAGAGGCAAATCCCTCTAGCTCTGGAGGACTAAGCCTCGGACCTGACCTGTCTTGGCTCCGTTGCAGGAAAGGTTTCTTGCCCTGACTCCTGTCTGCAGTCTTCACTCTCTCGTCATTGCAAGGTTGTCTGCTATGCCCGCCGCATTTGGCTCTCGACGCACCGATGCCATCCAGGACTCGGAAGCCAGGTGAGGAGGAGAAGGAGCCTTTTTAGTTTTCTCTCCAGACTGGCTCAAACAGTTCAGCCCAGGTGGTGCCAGCATTCTGAAGCGGGAAAGATGCCAGTGAAGAACCCTGGCACATCAGAGGTGCCACAGGCACAAGGTGGATGAAAAAGTATTCCTCTCTCCCTGTGAGCCAGCGTGCGGCAGAGGCCATTTCCCCGATGAGGAACCAGCAAGTGAGCTGGCACCGTTGGATCTCCCTCTTTGCTGGCATCCTTCCAATCTGATCAGGTGAGTTTTATGGAGACTTCAGAGCTGGGAGAGG
This sequence comes from Podarcis filfolensis, assembly GCF_964270895.1. NCBI lineage: Eukaryota > Metazoa > Chordata > Lepidosauria > Squamata > Lacertidae > Podarcis > Podarcis filfolensis. Next base: position 30,097,510 of record NC_139616.1, on the reverse strand, counting down.
CTTTGGTCCCTGAGATACCCCTTCTCAAACTTGGCAGAAAAGAATGATAAGCAGGACTAGACCTTGTTTTCTTCCTCATTGCATCAAGGATTCAAAACGAACAGTAATCATGTTTTGGGTGCTCCTGGCAATTATGAATACGTGTGTTTAAAAAAATACATTTATTTTATGATGAGCTTCGTGGAATGGCTGTCCATATAATTTTGGCCCCTGGCCCTTTCTGCTTATGGCCTCAGTGCTGCAGTCAGCTGTGGTAGCCAATTTGCAAGGAAGCCAATGAGCTGTGGTAACTGCTGTTTACTGTAGTGCAGAGCTGGGGAACTTGGGGCCCTGCAGAATGTTGCTGGACTCCAACTCCCAGCAGCCAGCATGGCTAGTGGTCAGGGATGATGGGAGTTGTGATCCAACAACACCTGGAGATCCACAAGTTCCCAAGTCTTGCTGTATAGGTAAGTCACCCACTTGTATACAGTACAATACTTGACAAGAGAACCGGGATTGGGACGTCCAGTGGTGCCCAGCAAGATGTACAATTTTTTTTTAATGCCCTATTCTTGCTGTATTATGAAATGCTGTGCCGCTTATAATGAAGTGTTAACAAGATCTGTGTTGGGCTTTGTCAACCTGGTAGTGCCCTCCAGCTATTTTGGACTCCAGTTTGGCCTGTGATTGGGAATGATCGTATGCTGATTGGGGGCTGATGGGAGTTGTGGTCCAAGACAATTGGAGGTAAATTTGGGGGAAGGCTGTTCTATTTTACATTTTCAGTGGCCAAGACTAGCACCACCAGCCAAAATGCTGGACTGCAACTTGTCTTTATATTCAAAATATCTGATGGCCAGAGGACGACACGTAAGATCTCAACAAAGCCTTCTTCTTCTTGTAAGATACTAGGCAGCCTCAAATAACCCAAAATGTGTGATTCTTAAGCAACTTTTTTGGAAGGTAGAGGAGCCTGGCAAGTAACTCCACCACAGCATGCTGCACCTGAGCTGAACCATTGGTCCATCTAGCTCTGTAGCATCTACTCTGACTGGCAGCAGCTCTCCAGGGTTTTCGGCAGGGGGCATTCTCAGGTCTGCTTGGGAGATGTCAGGGGTTGAACCTGGGACCTTTTGCATACAAAGCATGTGCTCTGCCACTGTGCAACAGCCTTGCCCTTTAGGAAGTTGCTTTGCACCAAGACCACTGGTCTGTCTTACTCAGCAGATTGTTTGCACTGATTTGCAGCAGCTCTCCAAGGTTTCAGGGCAGGAAACTTCCCCAGCCCTACCCGGAGATACCAGAAATTGAATCTGAGACCTTCTGCCTGTGGGGCAGATACTCCACCACTGATATTCCTGGCCTCGTGGTTTGGAATAAAGGGGTGATTTAAATAGGAACACAGCAAGTTGCCATGTCCTGAATCAGACTACTGGTCCATCTAGCCCAGTTTTGTGTACACTGGCTGGCAAAGGCCTTCCAGGGTCTTAGACCAGAGTCTCCTACCTGGAGATGCTGGGGATTGAACCTAGGATCTCCTGCATGGAGAGCAGATGTTCTGCCACGAAGCCGCAGCCCCAACCCTCCACGATCAATGAGCCCAGCTTTGCAAACAGCTTCCACATGAAGGCTGTAAATCCTGACACACACACACCATTTTCAGATCTGAGGGCAGACCCACAGCTAAAGAGTCATCTCTCTAGGTGGCTACTGAGAGAACAAGGTTGGCCAAAGGAGACGAGCAAAGGCAGAGGTTTGAGATCTGTGTGGCAAAGCAGGTCGATCAAAGCCACCGTCCCCCTCTGGATGCTGCCATTTTAAATTAGGTCAGTCGTTCATCCTGGATAGATTTCTGCAGCGCACCCCCTCCTTCTTTGCAGAGCAGAATTTATTGTCAGTGGCAGGTGCCTAGAGAACATTTCTTGAGTGAGGAAGTCCTCCCCCTCTGCCTCGCTTGGTGTCTGTGCATCCGGCTGAGGAAAGGAAAGAGCAACAGATTATCCCAGAGAGTCTAAGAGGTTGCAAGGAATCAAGAGGGTCAACTTCTTTAATAATAGCTGCAGACTCCGCACTTCTGCACCACCACCCTCCCACACCCTATTTTATATGTTTATTTATTTAAGGGGGTGGGGAGCCTTTTTCAGCCTGTGGGCTGGATCCCTTTCTGAACAACCTTTGGGGAGCTTGTGATGGTTGGAGCCATAAATGCATTTTTTCCCCTTTATATGGAAAGCTAGTTTCTACCCACCCACCTCTGTATCTCCCCCCCCCCCCATCTAGGCAAGCAAAAGAGGAATGATCAGAGTTCAAGAAAAGCATGCTAGCTGGGCAAAAACACTCAAGGAGGGTGCAAAAGAGGGTGCAACCTGGGGACAGCCCTGAGGGCCAGACAGAAAGGTCTAGAGAGCCACATTTGGCCCCCTAGGCTGAGGTTCCCAACCCCTGATTTATTTTATGAGATTTTTATCCTCCCCTTCCTGTAAGCTTCCAAATAAATTAACTTATCTTTACGTACAGCTCTGCTTCCTCCTAGCCTATGATGGAAAAGGGGTGGAAATTCATCTGCCTTTGATATGGCTGTTGCCTCACCTATGATGGGGGATGCTTAGACATAGAGGGACTTTTTGGAGGGATCAGTGCATTAAAATCTGGAATCACTCTGTTCAACAACGTCTCTGTCCAATGCTGCAGTCTGAAAACGAGAAACTGCCTGGGCTTTTTTTAAAAAAAGCAATAATACTGGGAGTTCATGCTTTGTTATAAGAAATTATCAACTTGTACCTGAGTTTATTTATTTCCTCCTCCCTCCCAATCTGTTTTGCTTTTCTGCTGCATCTTTTTAGACTAAGGTTGAGAGCAGGGCCTGTGCTGTTACTATTGATCTTTCTGAGAACCATTTTTGGCTGAAGAGCAGGATGAAAGTTCTGTAAATAAATAAATGCAGACAGTGCCTTCTCTCTCCTGCCCAAATCTGACCCCTAATTCCATATTTGTAGGACAGATCAAAGTAATGCTTAATAGGCACTTTGCCTATGCTTTAAATATTTCCTTCTGTTTTACAAAGTCTCATGCACAGAGATGATATCTCTATAATAAAAACCTGACTTTGAAAGTAACTTTCCTATCATGCAAGCACCTAATTTGATTTTTGCCTAAGAATCCATGGTCCTGGATTGCAGCTTTCCTTCCTTCCTTCTTTCCTTCCTGCTTGTAGTCCTTATTGTTGCAGAGATAAACTTGAAACAGGCAGGCAGTAACCAGTGAGAAACTGGATGGGCATGCAAAGATCAGAAGGTGAGGAAGCTTGTTGGCACTGCAGAGATCAGTTCCTTATAATTAAAGGTAAAGGTAAAGGTACCCCTGACCGTTAGGTCCAACTGCGGACGACTCTGGGGTTGCGTGCTCATCTCGTTCTATAGGCCGAGGGAGCTGGCGTTTGTCCGCAGACAGCTTCCGGGTCATGTGGACAGCATGACTAAGCCGCTTCTGGCGAACCAGAGCAGCGCACGAAAACACTGTTTACTTTCCCGCTGGAGCGGTACCTATTTATTTACTTGCACTAGACGTGCTTTTGAACTGCTAGGTGGGCAGGAGCTGGGACCGAGCAGCGGGAGCTCACCCCGTCACAGGGTTTCGAACTGCTGACCTTCCGATCGGCAAGCCCTAGGCTCTGTGGTTTAGACCACAGCGCCACCCATGTTCCTTCCTTATAATTAGCAGAGAGCAAATAGCTTACAGTATGTAGTTGTGCTACGATAGCTGTCATTCAGGTCATATAGAATCCTGTGTTTCTTGATGCAGGATTTTAGCTTCTCTTAAAATAAAAAAGGCCAATGGCCCACCTAGTCCAGTATCCTGTTTTCACAGTTGCCAACCCAATGCCCATTGTGGAAATCCCACAAGAAGTAGCTAAGTGCAAGAGCCCTCCGCCCTCCTGCAGGTTCCAGTAACTGGTATTCAGAAGCGTTACTGCCTCTTTGAAAGCCATCGAAGTCAATGGCCATACCTGCCTCCTGTGGGAGTGAGTTCCATAGATTAACTCTGCACTACATGACAAAGTGCTTTCTTTTATCTGTCCTGAAACATCCAACATTCAGCTTCATTGGATGTCCACAAGTTCTACTGTTAGGAAACAGAGGGAGAAAAACTTTTCTCTATCCCTTTCTCCATGACATGCATAATTTTATAAACGTCCATCGTGTCAACTCTTACTTGCCTTTTCTCTAAAGTCCCAAATGCCACAGCCAGGGCCAGATTTAGGTTTGATGAGGCCCTAAGCTACTGAAGGTAATGGGGACCTTTATATGTCCAGCTGTCCTTTGTCAACAACAAATTGTCTCTGTGTTTTGTGTTGAATTTATGTTATGTGGTAATTTATGGACCTAATAGGTATCTAAAGCCATTTGCACATAACAAAATATGTATTTTATCAAAGTAATTGTTGAACTTATATTTTGGAAATGTACATCCAGAGTTTTTTTTTCTTTTAAATTTTTTTGGGGCCCTCAAGAGAGTGGGGCCCTAAACTATAGCTTGTTTAGCTTATACGTAAATCCGGCACTGGCCACAGCCTTTCTTTGTACGAGAGTCGCTCCTTCCCCTTGCTCATTTTGTTTTTTCCTTTTCTGGACTGCCCATAATAATCCTTGGTGGCAGCCTGGAAATCCCTGCAACTGCAAACTCTCAAGATTCACAGAGTTCTCCGGCAACATTCCATAGTACTCTCACTTCATAGAATCATAGAGTTGGAAGAGGAACCTCAGAGTTCATCTATCCCAACCCCCACTCAATGCTGGATCTGCAGTGCAGGACCTTTCAACTGCAGCATCTTCGGCTGCCTTTGCTTACTCCTCCAGCAGAGGTGGGGAGCTTTTAGAGCCTGGCTGTTGTTTTTTAAAATTCCATTTAGCTTTGCAATCTTCACTTTTATGCATATTGCTCAAGGCTGAGAAGATTGAGATTTAGAAGGTGCCGGTACAACCTTTTATTTTTAGCTTGGGTGAGCTATGAGCATTTCAGCTTCCATAAGTGGGGCTTGATATGCTTGTCATCAACACCTTCTGCAACAATTGAGAGATTAGGCCCCAGTGAAACAGCTTCATGTCAGGTCAGACTATTTGTTTGTATCACCCAACATCCTAGAACACAGGAAGCCACCTTCTCCTGAGTCAGACCATTGGTCCATCCAGCTCAGTATTGTCTACATCCAGGGCTCCCAAATTGTTTGGAGCCACTGCCCCCTTGTTCCCATAAGCTCATCCCCAGTGTGCCCTGCCCTATAAAAAACATTATTCAGAATAGCAGTCTGCACCACCCACTAAGGGAGATAAAACCACAAGAATATTCAAAACAGTAACAATGAATTGCACATTTATTCAAAATCCATAGAATCATAGAATCATAGAATCATAGAATCATAGAGTTGGAAGAGACCACAAGGGCCATCGAGTCCAACCCCCTGCCAAGCAGGAAACACCATCAGAGCACTCCTGACATATGGTTGTCAAGCCTCTGCTTAAAGACCTCCAAAGAAGGAGACTCCACCACACTCCTTGGCAGCAAATTCCACTGTCGAACAGCTCTTACTGTCAGGAAGTTCTTCCTAATGTTTAGGTGGAATCTTCTTTCTTGTAGTTTGGATCCATTGCTCCGTGTCCGCTTCTCTGGAGCAGCAGAAAACAACCTTTCTCCCTCCTCTATGTGACATCCTTTTATATATTTGAACATGGCTATCATATCACCCCTTAACCTCCTCTTCTCCAGGCTAAACATGCCCAGCTCCTTTAGCCGTTCCTCATAAGGCATCGTTTCCTCATAAGGCATCGTTTGAATCCAATTCAAACTATTTAATTAATTCAAATGTATGAACTTGATTTGGCTGATACCAGCTTTACCTATAACTAGCTGTCTTGTGACATGTGACGACTCAGAATTGTGAACACAAACAAGCGTGACCAAAGGAAATAGCTTTGAAAGCGATAAGAACAGCAAAATGTTAAATACGAAGCGAGGAAGGTGATTCGCTCTAGGCAGCAAAAAAGCCCTGGACTCGTCTTAACAAAAATGTTTTTAGCAGGCACCGAGAAGAGTACAGTGAAGGCGCCTTCTTGATATCAATAGGCAGGGAGTTCCAAAGTGTAGGAGCTGCCACACTCAAAGATTGAGTGTCACACACCTGTGACAATGTCAATTCCAGAGACAGAGCTAGCAGCTCCGGCACCCGGAGCGGCGCACATGCTGTGCACCCAGGGGCGGGGGCATGGGGGTGAGGTGAGCGTCCCAGGGGGGGCGGATCAAGCTGCCCATGGGGGGTGGAGCAAGCCGCCCATGGCAAGCTGCTTCCTGGGTGAGGGGGGGAGGGAGTTGCGCTGCTTTGCCAGCAGCCTTCCTCCCCTCCCTCTTCCTTTTGACAGCTCGGGGGAGGCTCCCCCACCCAGGAAGCAGCCTGGGAGCGGGGGGCAATGGCATGCCGCCCACCCGCAACTCCCAAGCCTCCCCTGAGCAGTCAAAAAGAAGGGGGAAGGGTGGAAGGCCCCCAGCAAGGTGGCGCAGCTCCGCCCCTTCCCCTGACAGCTCGGGGTAGGCTTGGGAGTCGCAGGCAGGCGGCACGCCAACTGTCACCCCCATCAGTGATGACACCCGGGGCAAACTGCCCCCCCACCCCCTTCCTCCGCCCCTGGTCAGTTCTATTGATCAAAGTGGCTGAACGGGCATATATGGGGTAAGGCAATCTTGTAGCTGAACTCTGATCCCAAGTCATTAAGGGTTTTATATACTAAAAGTAAGACCTTGAACTTGGCCCAGTAGCAAATTGACAGCCGGCGCAGATCTCTGAGCACAGGCATGATAGGCTGACAGGGCCTCACTTCTGTCAGCAATCATGCTGCAGCATTCGGCACTAACTGTAGCCTCTGGATCAAATGCAAGGGAAGGGAAGCCGCATGTAGAGCATGTTGCAGTAACCCAGAAAGCCTTAAAGATCCAAGGGCAGGATTGTGCCCCAAGCTATTTCACAAGACTACATCTCCCAGCACTCCATAGGGAGGAGAGGTTTCGCCAGTTATGCTAGCTTGAAGTGCAGGTGTGGCTTTAATCGAGGAGCGAATGAGGGCTGAGTCCTGCAGCTGAGGAAAGCGTTTCAACTGCAGAACTAATAACGGCAGCAATTAGCTTTTGGCGAGGATGCTCAATCAGAGATAATTAGACGAGGGAATTCCTGACTCTATAATTGATACGTCTCTTCAAAGGGGGCAGGACAAGCCATATTTGATGAGAACAATTTGCAGCCAAACCACCAGATCGGCATGATGAGAGCGCCCAGAAGTGCCATTTTCCCTGTTTCCTACAAGGCAACAAGAAAGAGCAAAAAGCCAGGAATGGCGGACGGGAGTCTATTAGGTGGATTGTCAGCTACATTTTAGGCCAGGGACAGGGCCCCTTCAGCTCTCATTATCCTTGACTGGTGGCCATGATTAAGCTGATGCGAGTCCCACAATACCTGGAGAGTCTGATGTTCCCCCATCCTCCTTATAGGTCCTAAGCCTGTTGTTATCCCAAGAGCTCTTGCCCCTCTGCCTAGCCAGGTATTAACTATTGTGATGCTATAGAATGCTCTTCAACATTTAATGCTCTCCAACATGCTGTGGGAGAAACGTCAGTGATTACAATGCTCTGTTTTTATTGCTTCTCATGGCCTAGAACTGACTCTGAACCCAGCCCTGAATGAGCTATTAGATGGATGTTAAATGTTTGGGTGAAAGGGCCATCTCTCGGTGGTAGAGCATCTGTTTTGCATACAGAAGGCTCACAGGTTCAATCCCTGATGGCATCTCCACATAGGGCTAGGAATTTATCCCCTCTGAAGTCCTGGAGATTCGCCTCAAGTTATTGTGGATCGTACTAAGCTTGGTAGGCCAAAGGTCTGACTCTCTGTAAGACACCATCCTATGTTCTGTACAGCGATACCTCGGGTTATATACGCTTCAGGTTACACACTCCACTAACCTAGAAATAGTGCTTCAGGTTAAGAACTTTGCTTCAGGATAAGAACAGAAATCGGGCTCCGGCAGCGCTGCGGCAGCAGGAGGCCCCATTAGCTAAAGTGGTGCTTCAGGTTAAGAACAGTTTCAGGTTAAGTACAGACCTCCGGAACGAATTAAGTACTTAACCCGAGGTACCACTGTACTTTAAAGAGCAAGGATTTCTAAAGCGAGCAGGATTGATATGGACTTACGAGGCTCATCCTCGTAGAAGCTGGTGCAGGAAGGCGCAGGTTGAATTCTAGGACCTGATCTGCTACCAAGCAGGTTTAGACTAGGGAATCTGGACAGACACATCTAGCTTCAAAAATCTACAAAACCAGCAATATTTACAATCAAGAACATCTCTGGGAGACTCTGCTGTCCTCCGCTAATTGATTTTCCTCCCCATCTTGCCACAATAGCCTGTTGTAGTTGTTGTTATAAATAAACACTCTCTTCCAAAGGAGCCCAGGGCAGCAAAGGTATCAATACTAATAGAATTAAAACTTTAAAGCAACCTTCTAAAAAAACAGTTTTAAATTCCCCCCAGGCAGTCTTTTTCAGTGGTTTCTACAAATTGCTGTGTACTCCAAGTTCCTTCTCAAGAAAATGAGCTTTCTAAATCTGGATCATCTTTATTGTGCTATTGATTGTGCTTTCAGCAAGTTAATAACCTCTCAGGAAATGGGGACTGCCGTTTGCATACTCAGAAACCACTCAAGGCAGGACTCAGTGATTGACAGCAGAGAAAATGCTGACCCCCTGAGTGAGATGTAGGCTGGAGACAGATCAATAGTTTTGCACTTTCTTTAACCCCCCCCCCCCAAGAGAGCTGAAGGGGATAGGATCTTTCACTTGGGAGACAGACCCTCCAAATGTCACCTCTCCTTGTGGCATATATAGGGGGATATTACAACCTCTCCTTACCTTCGGGAGCCATTAGTGCCCCTGTGACATCACAGCGGCCATTTCTCCAATCCCAACCCTCATCTCAAACCTGTTTGCATAACAAGCAACTTACACACCTACAGTATTGTTGGAGGGACTTCTCTTCTTAACATGGACTGGTGCAATGGGTCAAAAATACATTGTGAGCATGCAAATGTGAGCAATAGTCAAAAGAGCTACACCATCCCTGTGCCAGCCAGCTGGTGGGCATTTTGTTCATTACAAAACAATTAGTGCCAAGAAATATCTATGCTATTGCCAGGGCCACAGATTTCTCAAACTATATTTCTCTTGCTGCGAGGGAAATAAACTAACAAAACTGACTGAAACTGGTTTGCAGGGAGAGGGAGGGAAGAGCAGAACACCTGCTTTGAAACACAAAGTTCCCGTGTTCGATTTCTGGCATCTCCAGGTAGGGCTGGGATGGGAAAGACTCATCTGAAACCCTGCAGAGCTACTGCCAGTCAGTGTTGATAGTACTGAGCTAGAGGGACCAAAGGTCTGAGCTGGTATAAGGCAGCTTTTTGTGTTCCTAAACCTACACTCCACTGGTGCCATTCCCCATCTGTTGCTTCTTCATAGATCCCCAGATAGACTGGAGACGTTATTTCAAGTTCATTTTGTTCATGAAGAAGAGGGATTGGGGAAATGTAAGGAACATGGGTGGCGCTGTGGGTTAAACCACAGAGCCTAGGACTTGCCAATCAGAAGGTCGGCAGTTCGAATCCCCGCAATGTGGTGAGCTCCCGTTGCTCGGTCCCTGCTCCTGCCCACCTAGCAGTTCGAAAGCACATCAAAGTGCAAGTAGATAAATAGGTACCGCTCCGGCAGGAAGGTAAACGGCGTTTCCGTGCGCTGCTCTGGTTCGCCGGAAGCGGCTTAGTCATGCTGGCCACGTGACCCGGAAGCTGTACGCCGGCTCCCTTGGCCAATAAAGCAAGATGAGCGCCGCAACCCGAGAGTCAGCCGCGACTGGACCTAATGGTCAGGGGTCCCTTTACCTTTACCTTTAAGGAACATGAAGGCCCTACAATGTTCAGGCTGAGAAAGGCAGCTGGGGCAACATCATTGCAGCTTCTGATTAATTCATGCCAGTAAAGTGCTTAAAAGAGCTGCCAGAAATAGTGAGCCTTTAAACAAAGGAGCAAGCAGGCTTCCAGCTTGAAAATCAGGGGAGGATGTGCGTCCTGGCAGAGTAAATGCAAAGAATGTTCTGAAGGCGAAGCAAACTTTTCCTTGTGTGCTGGCATAGTACTGGGTTGTTCTTGTTCTTGTTTTTATTATGTATTTTGTGTTCATATATTTTGATTTTATGTTGTGAGCTGCCCTGAGACCTGCAGGTATAGGGCAGTATACAAATAACAACAATAGATGGGAAAGTGCCCTGGGCAGCAATCCCGGGCATTGAAAAGCCTGTCCCAGTGAAATATCAGAGGGTGAGTTGCCTCCACACACACCTCTTTGCTTATTGGCATCTGTCCAGAAGCTCATCCAAGTGACCTGTTAATTGACCATTTCATCCAGCTTTGCTTGTGCAGAGTTTACACATAGGTTTGGCTACATCCGGTCTTTATTAAGCATTCATTCTGGGGAGTTTTTGTTGAGAGGTTATACCAGGTAATTTAGGTTTGCACGAATTTTTTACATTAATAGATATACTGCTATTTTTTTAAAAAAATCAGAGCAGTTTACAACAATTGTACATAAAACCATTCAATGAAAATATATATTCAAAAAGTTAAAATCAGAAATCAGCCAGCTACTGTAGAAGGTTACGGTACATCTTAATTGCCTTCATAGTGGAATAGGAAAGTTATCAGCAGGGCTTTAAAAGTTGAAACAGAAGACACCTCTTGAATCTCCATTGGCAGGGTGTTCCACAGGACTGGGCAGATGACACTAAAGGCTCGATTTCTTGTTGTTGTCAGATGAGCCTCCCCAGTTCTGGGAATGATCAGAGATGCTCCTACAGATTATCTCAGTGACCAAGCTGAAATATAAGGCTTCAGGTGGTCACTGGTGTACCCTAGACCTAAGTTGTCCAGGGCTTTGCAAATTAAGACAAGGACTCTTAACCTGGCTCAGTACAGTGGTACCTTGGGTTAAGAATTAATTTGTTCTGAAGGTCCGTTCTTAACCTGAAACTGTTCTTAACCTGAGGTACCACTTTAGCTAATGGGGCCTCCTGCTGCCGCCGCGCGATTTCTGTTCTCATCCTGAAGCAAAGTTCTTAACCCGAGATACTATTTCTGGGTTAGCGGAATCTGTAACCTGAAGCATCTGTAACCTGAAGCGTCTGTAACTTGAGGTACCACTGTAGTAGATGGGCAGCCAGGGTCAGCCAGATGACATTGCATTCTGCTTCAGCTGCAGCTTCTGAACCAGGTCCAAGGGCAGACCCAAGTAGAGAGCATTGCAGTAATCCAGGATTGAAGTTGCCAACGTATGGGTTACAGTTATGAGGTTAAGTGTCATCATAAAGTGGGTTAAAGTACTCAGTTGCCATAGCATAACAAAACCTCTTAAAAAAAAAATTGGGCTTTCTGCAGTTTGGAAAAATGACAAGGAAATGCACTAGAAAGCATAGGATGGGTGGGAGGGTGTCTTAATGGGAAGACATATAAACACCTCATAGGCCAATCCAGATGAATTCTCTATATATCTGTCATCTGGGGGAACCCTATCTATTTCTGCACCAAGTTAACCAATTTATCTGCAAAAAAGGAAAACCATGATGAGATCTATAGAAACTTGATTTTTAAAAAAAAAAATTAATGGAAGCAGAGATTCCGAGGACAATGAATTTTGCACTCAGCAAACATTCAGTATTTATTCTAATGTAGAATCTCAAACATACACACAACCCTTGTAATACTCCTAAAGGTCAGAACATCAGAATCCCTGACCTATTATTATTTTTTAAACAACTTTTTACCAATAGAACTCTCAGCAGAGAATCTCCCTTGCAGCACAACCCTATTTTTAATTCAGTGCTTTTTAAAACTCCCCGAGGGATTTAAGATTAATGTGACAATGCATGAGTCACTCTTGCTGAAAGCTAAAGTCAGTTAAAAATACAAGTTTACAAAGCTAAAAATAATAATTAAAAAAACCTGAAAACCCAATGACAACCCAGAACACAGCTTGGGAAACTGTGATTCCATTAGGTTATTTAAAAAAAAAAATGGGAATAAATGTCCCCAGTAAAGCCAAATGCTGGCAATATAGATGATGTTACTATAAAGATCAATGGTCCCAAAAGACAAAGAGTTGAAACTATGTCATAATCAGAGTAAACCTATTGAAATAAATAGGCATAACTGATTTAAATCTATTACTTTCAGGGAATCTACCCTGAATATGCCTTAAGGCTGAAAGTTATGTTTGATAATCTGGCTTCTTTTTCTTCTTCTTATGCATTGATTAAATAAAATAGGGAAGTAAAGGGGGGGGGGGAAACCACTGAATAGTGTCTGAATTGCCATCACATCTTGCTCTGTTGTTGAATTTTAAAATCCTGTCATTTCAAAAATGAGGAAGATTGTGGAGTTCCACTTTACAGGCAGATCTGTACCACAGCTTTGTTGCCCCCCCCCCCCCCGCTTCCACTCTGAGAGAGTTGGTGAGGAAGTTTGGGATTTCCTACAGATAATGCTTAGAACCATTTCATCAGATTACAATTCCCAGCATTCTTAGGCAGAAAATGGCCATGAAAAGTATGCAAAACGAAGCTAAGTATGTAGTCCAGACAATGATTTTTATTTATTTAAAATAATCTCTCAACTGCTTTTCATTTCAAGATAATATCTCAAAGTGGTTTATAACAAGGAAATAACGCAGCAATAAAATCAGTGAAAAACTCCTTAAAACTTAGCAACATGATCCAGAGGCAATAAAAATACCCACAAGCATCTGTTGGAGATGCCTGCTCAGAGATGTGTTATCATTAGACAGCGATAGTGTTCCACCACTATTGCCTGCTGTATCACCTATGGGATGGCACTTCAAGGACTGGACAGCCTTTGCAAAACCGCTGCTCTCCAGCTATTTTGGACTACAACTACAGTCGTACCTTGAAAGTTGAACAGAATCTGTTCCGGAAGTCTATTCAACTTCCCAAACGTTTGGAAACCAAAGCACAGCTTCCGAGTTGCTGCAGGACCTTCCTGCAGCCAGTCAGAAGCTGACGAAGCCCCATCAGACGTTCGGGTTCCAAAACTGGTTTGCAAACCGGAACAGTCACTTCCAGGTTTGTGGAGTTCAGAAGCCAAAATGTTCAAGAACTAAGCTGTTTGAAAACCAGGGTACAAATGTATGTGGTTGGTGGGAGTTGTAGTCCAAAATAACTGGAGGGCAGCAGGTTTACACCACTGAGGAGGCTAGGAGGGCCTTCTTAGAAGATCTTGATGATGGAGTGAGTCTAGCTGTGGGGAAATGTGCCTTCAGGCTACCTTGACCTGAGTTTTTTCAGGCTTTGTATGCCCACGAGCACTGGGGCTGACAATACCGTAGTTTGTAAAACTTTATGGAACTGAATAATGCCTTACATGATGAGATTATTTGGGGCTGGAGGTATATTTCTATTCCATGAGGCTTAATCTGGAGGTTCGCATGTCTCTGAATGTCTCCCATCACTTTTGCAGGTTCAGTGTCAGGGAGGATGTGAAAGATGGATGACCACTCTCAAATCACTTTTGGTCCATTGACTGCAAAGTTTTCTTCCCAACCGTACCCTCAGCAGGGAGGCGAACCTGCTAGTTCCCAACAGTTAGCCAACCACCTTGCTGCTCCCAGCAAAGAAGATGACTGGGAAGGCGTAGATGGAAATGAACTGATCTTTGCCTTAGATGATGAGGAAGATGCGACTCCTGACTCACCCGACCACTTTTCTATGTGTGAAGATATTGGGAAACAGGATGAACATCAGGAAGAGTCCACATTCCACATGCCATCCCCTCTGCCGTCTCCTCCTGAACTGGATTTCTTGCCCGCCCTCCCCATTTCCAGTTCACCCAGTTTATCACCCCAGAGATCAACCGGCCTTGTAAACCCTCAAGGCCCCAAGCCATTAATCAACTTAGTGAAATCCCTCTCAACTGAAATTGAGCCCCGGGACGCCTCTTCCCTCAAGCCCCAACCTTTGCTGAGCTTGGTCAAATCCATTTCAACTGAGATTTCCCGCCTGGAGCCAGAGGTGACGCAGTCCAAGTCCGACTCCAAGCTCAATGTCCATCGATGGCGGCAGATCACCCATCCCAAGGGCAAAAATGGGGATTCTAGGACGGCTCCCTCCTCCCCCAACATTTCCCCCTCAGAGAGCAAAAGCAGCTTCTTCAAGGCTCAGGAAGCCAAATTTGAGGACACGAAAAGGCGGTTTTCCGAGGCCATGCATGAACCCCTTAGCAGACTCAGCAAAATCATGGGGGATGAGAATAATGTTTCACCAAAACACAGATCCCCACTTTCTGGCAACCACACACACGATTCCCCTTCTAGCCACAGCAAGGAGACCATTTGGGAAGACGAGAAGAGCCCCACCCAGGAGACCAATCTGCATGGGGCTGTTCCAGGACAGCCATCTGGGAGGAGCCAAGTGGAGGACTATTGCCACAGTGAACAGAAATGGGGTCCCTCCTTGAACTGCCAGTATGAAATCTGCTCCTACGGAGATGTCATCCAAGTGGTGGAGGTTGCTGCGGACAAAAGCAGTGGCACGGAGGAAGTGCGGATGCTTCCACCTCTGGACATCCTCCGCCCCACCAAGCCTTGTAGCAGAGTGCCATGCAAAGCGCTTGTCTGTGTCGCCATCTTGGCCTACCACTATTTTGTGCTGCCGCTGCCTCCTTACATCTCAGGCCTCTGCCTTGGCTTGGCATGTGGGTTCATGCTGGGCTTCCTCATTATTCTTCTGATGATGCCAAAGCGTTCCTTGTCTCCACGGAAAAGGCAGACATCTCTAGACCAGCTGCCATCAGAGACGCTGAATCAGCAGCCCCAGGAACCCAACATTCTTAAGGTAGGAGATAAGGGTGTTGGAAGTTGGCCATTGGTCCCATATAGCCTCATAATGTCTGCACTGACTGGCAGTGGCTTTCCAGTCTTTTAGCCGCGGAACTCTCAGTTCTACTTGAGGATTGAACCCGGGACCATCTGCATGCAAAGTACATTCTCTGCCCCTGAGCTACAGCCCATCCCCAACAAATTGCTCAGTGGAACCAATCTGAGGCAGAATGCTGAAACAAAAATCCTGTCACTGTCATTTGTTTCCAGACATCTCAACTGATATTTTTAAAAAATTTATGAAATTATACATAGCTAGCTGTACTGGGCAGGGCAGGTTGACATTTTGACAACAACCTAAGATTCTGACGTTTGCACAAGAAACTATAGTAACCAGAATAACCCAGAGTTTATGAAAAAGAAAAGAAAAACACTGGGCTGCCATTTTTTTCCTGACCAATTGGCCGTCCAGTTGGTTGAAAGGTTTTATATAATGTTTAATTTATGTTTTTTGTTTCTTTATGAATTAGTTTTTGTACCACCCTAAGAACTTTTGGGTTGAAGAGCTGGTTATAAATGGAATCAATCAATCAATCAGTTAATCAGTTAGTCCTAGGCCAGACATTGCCCACTCTTAACAAAGAGCCCTTGGTTGGTGGGGTTGGTCAAGATCCCTCAGTGAAGGGGCAGCCATTCTCTACAGCTGCCCCAGCATTCATTCATAGATTTATTTATTGCATTTATAACCTATCTTTCCTCTAATAATCTCAAGCTGCTGTTCAGTGTTCTTCCCCATTCCATTTTATCCTCACAACAGCCCTGTGAGGGAGGATAGGCTGAGAGACCGTAGTTTGCCCAAGGTGACCCAGGGAGATTCATATGGCTGAGTGGGGATTTGAACCCTGCTCTCCTAGATCCTAGCCCAACCTGCATAGCCAGTATGCCAGGTAGAGATAGGCCAGGGGATTCATTTAGGTTTGCATTTAAAGGCAAACCAACTTAATTTGTACTTTCCAAAGCAAACCAAAACACAGCCACCCTTTGAAATTTGCACCCCTCTGAATTAGACTGCACTCCAGTCTAATAATATGTGCAAAAATGCAAATGCTAGGGTAAGGTGTCCGTAAAAATTTTAGTGAAAAAATACATAAAATATTAGGGAAATTTAGTTGCAACAATGTTATATTAGGAGAATTTTCAGAAGGACTTAAAATCCTGTATATATTTTTTTCTTCATGAAATGATGGGGGTGGGGATGAAATATAGAGTTGTATGTAGTGCTCAGAACAGATCTATTGAAATTAATAAATTAGTGATTTCCAATAACTTCAATGGGTCTACTGTGAGTAGGATCAGCCCTAGAGTACAACAACCCTGACAGGTTTATCCATCTTTAACACCAGGGCAATGAAGGGAAAAGAAGACAACTGTTCTCTTTCCTCCACCCCACACCTCCATTGCTGCTCCCACTGATTAAGTTATCTGAGGGGAGCGGATGGCATTTGTGGAGGGCATCAGAAAAAAATGAGTGGGTGCGTTTCCTCAAGGTTCATATTGGCTCTGATTAAAGTCCCCAGGTAATTCGGATAATTTCCATGTTAGCCTGAGACCTACTCGGGAGAGTACACCCATCTTTAGCTTCAAGGAGGTGTCGGCCTACTTAAGGCATGAATAATGGTTGCCAAGCAACAAAGGCGGAGGCTTTCATCTCCCATCCTGTTGCTGCACAGTCTCCATCAGAGGCAATGAGGAGGAAAGTTAAGGAGTTGCTTTAAGTTGTTTATGATATTCTGTCTTAGTGTCGTAACCTGACTTGGGACCTTAGAGTGAAGGGCTGGCAGTAAAAAAACAACCCCAATGTCCCCATGCTCCTCTCTCAACATGGATTTGTTCAACACTGAAACAGTTCACACACACACACCACTAGGAGAGATAATCCTTCCACTGAGAAGCAAAACTAGGACTATCCCCTTTAATAAATTAGATTAATTGATTAGAAACCTTTTTAATCAACTAAAAAGGCACCCTCAATTAATCCGGTGACAAATTATTATTATCATTTTTTGTTGTTTTGCTGTTAAGGCTGTTATATTATTATGCCTTATTATTAAAGCTATTTATTCATTTCTTGTTATTTGTATGTTGCTTTTCCAAAGGTAGCTCACAACACAACAGTATTGTTATTAATAATCATTTTAAAAATGCAAATCAATGCATTCTTAGAAAGACAGTCTAAAGGCTAAGGGTTGTCTGCAACTCACTGATTATTCAGGGTAGACCTATGTAAATTAGTGAAGTTTGTCATATCCATTAATCTCAGTGGGTCTTTTCTGAGTAGGACAAACACTGGATACGGCCCTCATTCCTTTCAAAACAGCATCTTAAGAGAGATATTCTTTACTCCCTTCACTTTCATACAGGTGAGAATGCCTCTTTTTAAGATGGTGTCTTCAGGGATATAGGAAACCTTCCTGGGTTTTTTTCCTGTTTAGACCAGTATTGTCTACAGTAGGAATGGGAAATGTTTTTCAGCCCAAGGGCCACATTCCATCGCGGGTGACCTTCAGGGGGCCGTACACTGGTAGTGGGCGGAACTAGAGTCAAAAGTGGGTGGAGCAATGGCTGTAACTCCGATACCTTTGTACAGTATAGGAGACTGCATTCCATCCAGGAAAAAAGTACTTGAGGCTTTGGATGCAGGGCCAGTGAGGAGCCTGCCCTGGGGAGGGTCCCACACGCCAGACAGAAATAGCTGAGCGTTCCCCATTTCAGTGGCCCTCCAGGGTCTCAGGGCATTTGCATCAACTGTCACCTGCTCCTTTCTTTATCTAGAAATGCCAAGGTTTGATCCCAGGACCTTGTTCTGTATTCAAAATATTTTCTGTTAAGTTGTGAGACTTCCCTTGTATGCACACACTGTCTATAGCCAAAAGAAGTACGATTCCCAACCCCATTCCAAAACTATTTTAGTCAGATGCAAGCACATTCATTTAGACTTAACATATACATTTTTTAAAAATTGCTTAAAAGCCATCCTGGTGAGTAAGTAGTAGTTGTTGCTGCCGCTCATTATTATTATTAGTAGTAGTGGTACTTTTATCTATGGGGTGTTATTGGGTTGCTGTTTTTATTCTGATTATATATGTTTGCTTTTCTGTGAACAGCCCTGAGACCTCTGGGTATAGGGTGGTATATAAACTTAATAATAATAATAATAATAATAATAATAATAATAATAATAATCTAATTACTGCAATTGTTGCAACAATTTTAAGAAGGCAGCCCTAAGAAAAAAACACACAATTTTATACCAGGAGTTTCCAATGTGGTGCCCTCCAGCCCCAGCCAGCAAGACCAATTGTCAGGTGTGATGGGAGGTGGAGTCCATCCAAAAACATCTGGAGGGCCTCACATTTGCTACCTCTGTTTTATACTGTGTGGACGGGCTACCTCCCCCACTCTAAACAGAGTTGTTTCTTTCCAGGGGTGGATGAATGAAATGTATTTCTACGACCCAGAGATCTACCACCCATCGCTTACCCACTCTGTGTTCGTGACCTTGGAAGACACCAGCATGACGCTCTCCTACCCCAAGAGCAACATCCCCCGGCGAGCCACCTTTGAGGAAGAGGACTTCAAGGTGACTTTGGTTAGTCACCGCCATTATGAAATGATTGGCGCAAAGGTGAGACACAGATGGGCAAGGAGCTGAAACTACGGGGGCGGGGGCTCGCTGACAATAGTGGGCTAGCAAACAGCAAGGGGTGGAAGGAAGACTAGGAGCAGGTGCTTGGTTACCTGTTGAGTAGCATGCCGTTTGCATTTCATACAAACAAGGCAAAGGCCAAAGTAGAAAACATGAAGAGGAGCCTGCTGGATCAGGCCAATGGCCCAACTAGGTCAGCATCTTGTTTTGACAGTCGCCAACCAGATGCCTGTGGGAAACAGGCAAGCAGGACCTGAGCACAAGAGCTCTTCTCCCTTCCTGTGGTTTCTAGCAACTGGCATTCAGATTTGCTCCAGCACTGCCAGGCTATTCATGCCGGTTGTTAGCTTCATGATTACTGTAAAATTTTACCGATGCATTTGATTGATGTTTCATTATTTATTGTTATATTGTTGTTAGTTGTGAACCGCTTGGGTACTCTCTGGAGTAAAAGGCAAAAAGAAATAATAATGTGAATATTTTTTAAAAAAATATATTTTTTATTAGTTTTCAGTTACAATAATCCAAGAAAAGCCTCATTATTACAATGCCAAATGATAATGCCATTAATAATGCCAATCATTCAAAAGCCAAATTATACCATTTAGGTGCCCCCCCCACATGCTAGAATTGATGGTTTGATGATTTACTATATTCCTGCATTTCAAAATCTTATAAATTTCCATTACACTCCAGTCAGAATAACAAACCCTTATACCGCAACTGCAATTTTAACAACTTCCATTCACATTAACACATTTAATGATTTATAGCCCTACAGGTGAAGCATTCAAACTCTTTCATTGTTCTTCTTGTGTGTGGCAATTATTCTGTCCATGATGTTTCTTCCTGTCCTTGTAGTATGTTATGTCTATCTTTTGTCAGTCGTTGCTGTTTTCCATAATGCCTTGAGCGGAGCTAGTGTTCCATTGTTGTTTCAAAAAGTTCTCCATATTATGAATAAAATCGTAGTCATCGAATTGTAGAGTTGGAAGAGTCCCAAAGGGACAGTTGGCCTCATCTAGTTCAACTGTCTGCAATGCAGGAATATAAAAACAGTTGATCCCCTAGCCTAGGACATTGGGAGCCAATGTCATGCCTTCCAAATCCTACACAGCTCCCCCCACTCATGACCATAGGTTGTGTTGGCTGGGGCTGGTGGGAATTTTAGTCCAGAACATTCGGAGGGCACTGTATTGGCTACCTCTGCCTGAAGCGATATCTTTGCAGCTTGGTACTACTGCAGCATATACTGAACAATTGCTAGTATGATTTGCAGTATCTGGGAGTTTACACCTTCCCTTGGTGCTCTAGGTCTTCCTCTTCCCACCTGGGCTGGCTCGCAAGAGGATGTGGAACAAGAAATACCCCATCTGCATTCTCCTCTCAGAGCAAGACGACTCGAGTAGCAAAGGCTCCGGTGAGCATGACTTGGAGCACCCAAGAGAGAAGGCTGTGAAGAGAAGGCTGTCTCCAGTCCAAGAGACCCCTCCAACGCATCCAGCTGAGCCCCAGGAAAAGACTCTCTACCTCTTTGGCAGAACAGGGAGAGACAAGGAGGAATGGTTCCAGCATCTTGCAAGGGCCTCCCGGGCAGAAAGCTGTGAGCAGCGTAACGCCGCCACAGGTGAGCTCCAACATACCCTCCAACATTTCTCTGATGAAAATAAGGACGTCCTAAGGAAAAGTGGGGGACGTGGGTGGCGCTGTGGGTTAAACCATAGAGCCTAGGACTTGCCAATCAGAAGGTCGGCACTTCGAATCCCCGCGACGGGGTGAGCTCTCGTTGTTCAGTCCCTGCTCCTGCCAACCTAGCAGTTCGAAAGCACGTCTAAGTGCAAGTAGATAAATAGGTAAACAGGAAGGTAAACAGCGTTTCTGTGCACTGCTCTGGTTCGCCAGAAGCGGCTTAGTCATGCTGGCCACATGACCCGGAAGCTGTACACCAGCTCCCTCGGGCAATAAAGCGAGATGAGCGCCACAACCCCAGAGTCGGTCACGACTGGACCTAGTGGTCAGTGGTCCCTTTACCTTTACCTAAGGAAAAGTGGGGCATTCTGAGATCAAATCAGAAACTGGGACAGCTTCTGTAAATCTGGAGCTGTTCCTGGGAAATAGGGACACTTGGAGGGTCTGCTCCAATCACACACAAAAATGTGCTTCTCTCAGATTCATTTTAACTTGGATGTTTTTTGGGGGGGAACTCCTGAGATGCTGTTCACAAAACCAGTGAGTCCTGCTAGCTGCACCTGGGAAGATGTTGCCTCAGCGAAAGCTTAAGAGTTATCTGAGAAGGGCTTGCAGGGCTTGACCCTCCAGTGACTCCACCCCTCTGGAAAGGCTGATTATGGCATTTAAAGGGCCTGCAGAATAGTCAACGGTTCCTGCAAGGTGGTGGAGCAGGAGAGGCTGCTAGGAAATCATTTTCAGACATTGTGGGAGAGTTATGTCCTTAGGCTGGTGCAGTGCAGAAGGCCTATTCCTCAGGTGGGGTGACTGGTGCATCCTCCTCCAGCCAGCACTGGGTTCCTGAGGCAGGAGACATTACACCCTAGTCCCCAAATCCTCAATTTTTGCATCACTTCCTTCTGCTTTTGCTAGCCATGGGAAGGAGCAAAGTGTAGTGCAAGCGCTAAAGCCGGGAGAGGAAGGAGAGTATGAGCAATGGAAATGCTTCAGTGTCCCCTTTGGCATTGGAAATTGGTCAGATATCGCCCACACGCTCATAAGGCTACCTTCTAATTCATAAGAACAAGACATTTGCCAAGAAACAGAAGATAAAGATTTTCAGAAACCTGATGTTAAAACCATGTTTCCTGCTTTAACCGAAGGCAGCAAGGCTCTAATCTCCCCCTCTTTCTCTTGGCCAGGTTTAAACCAGCTCAGCCCATCAGGAAAGGGGACATGCAGCAGTGGCAGCAGCAGAGGCAGCACTGATGACCTCCTTTCTCTCATCAAGCCCAAGGACCTGGTTGTTAATGTCCGGGAGAAGCTCCTTTTGGATTACAACATGTACATGTCCCGAATAGTCCCAACAGGGACATGTGCCAGCCCACCCGAGAGCCCCTCCCACAGTACGGCAGGCAGCCCAACACCCAAAAAGGTGAGAAAACCACTGAGATTACCAGGTAATCCAGAAATTTATGTATACTGTCTAGTTAGGCCCTTAAGTCCTCACCCTAAATCAGGCTTCCTCAAACTTGGCCCTCCAGATGTTTTGAGACTACAGTTCCCATCATCCCTGACCACTGGTCCTGCTAGCTAGAGATCATGGGAGTTGTAAGCCAAAAACATCTGGAGGGCTGAGTTTGAGGAAGCCTGCCCTAAATCAAAGGTAAGCCTTAGCACATACAATGGCTTTTGTTAAATCAAGCAGAATTCGATGCCAAATGCAGATTACAAATATGCGGCAGATCTTTGGCAAACCTTCAGTGACTCTCTAGTGAACACTCAACAAAATTAACAGAGGAGGGAGAATGTTTTGGAGACACACTCTGTTCAGCTTTTGGAGGAGGCCAAAGAGAATAAACAACATCATTTACTTATTTATTTAGAAGATCTATAAACCACGTGATCAAAGAGCTCAAAACACAGCCAAAATCCACCAATTAATTGAAAAGCAAATATGCATGAAACCATTGTCATTAAAACACAGATAATTTGGTAAGACTTTCGAAACAAACATAGGTAGCTGAATTATATGGCTAGGTGGGCTTACAGAAACAAATGTTTTCAGCAGGCGTCTAAAACAATATAGTGAAGGCGCCTGCCCAATCTCAAACTATTGTCAGAAATGTTTTAGAACAGTAACACATGTTCTAGCACTTACAGGTGTTTAGAATGTCTTGCTCTTGGATGATCCTATACAGAATTTAAGAGACATTGCAGTACTGCGACTCCCCTTTTCCTTCTTTTCAGTTCTTTGGGGATACAAATGTCACAAATGACACAAACACGGCTTGGGCCAATGCGGTGCTTGGGAGAATGTTTTGGGACTTCCTACGGGAAAAATGTTGGGCAGACCTAGTTTCAAACAAGATTCAGAAGAAACTAGGCAGAATCAAGGTAAGGAAATTGGCCCATTTTCTCTTCGCCTCTGTTTCTGTGTCCAAAGCAGATGCTTTATCACTGAGCTGTAGACCTTCCCTTTAGGAACCTAGGACTCTTTCTCATACTGAATGAGACCCATCTAGCTCAGTATTGTCTACACTGACTAGCAGCATCTCTCCCAAGTTTTCAAGATGGGGTTGACCCCATATGCTGGCGTTTCACTGGAAAGTAGTTTTTTGTTTCTGCCTTTCTTTGACTTCCATTCCTGCCAGATTGTTGTTGTTTCTCCTTCCTCTCTTTTGGTCCAACTCAGCTGCCGTACTTCATGAATGAGCTCACGCTCACTGAACTGGACATGGGGACATCCATCCCACAAATACTCAGCACGTCAAGCCCGACCATCGATCACCGAGGTGAGCTGTAGCAGCATGCGGGGGGGGGGGGGAGATTTGCACTGCCTCCCTCTAGTGGTGGGGCTGTATATGTTTCCCCGCAAAGGAGTGTTTCCCCAAATATGAATGAAAAAAGACAAAGTCACAGGAACATAATACCTGTTTCACATTTGTGAGAAATCAATCTTTTAGTGTGGCGGCATCTACATTCTGAAACTCTCTGTCTATTGACATCAGGCAAGTGTCATCACAGTGCTCTTTTCGGCATCTTCTAAAACCTTGCTTTGTTTACACAAGCCTACCCAGACATATAGAATATTGATGTATGTTTTAATCTGGTTTTAGGTGATTGCCGATTTTATGTTGCTTTAAAGAGTTGTTTTTACTTCTTTTTTAAGTGATGATTTTATTGTTTTATTCTCTTTGCAAACTGCTCTGAGGGTTTTCCTTTACAGTCAAGCAACGTATAAATGTTATGAAATAAAAAGATTAAATAAATAATCAGGAACCCAAATGACAATGAATTTAAATATATAAGCAACTATGCATGTATGTGAGTATATGTTTGTATGAAATATATAGACACTGTATATGAAACAATGAAGTTCTCCAAACAATGCTTAAGATTGGGGGGCGGGGAGAGAAACTGAGAGAAACCCACATTGACAGAAGGGCTCATCCCTCCTCAACAGCCATGCACATCTCCATTTGGCAGTGGTCACCTCTGTCCTCTTCTCCACTCTGCAGGGCTTTGGGTGGACATGGAAGTGACCTACAGCGGATCCCTGCAGATGACCCTGGAAACAAAGATGAACTTGTACAAACTAGGCAAAGAAGCCCTGGGAGAGGAGAGTGGAAAGGCAGAGGACGGCAGGGAAGGGTGAGGCCAGCCCACCAGCCTAGCACCAGTCCGAAGAGTGTTAGCTCCCCATTCTCCACAAATCTGGCCTTAAATTACAAGAGCCTGGAAAATCGTGATATGCCGTAATAGCCTCTTAGGAAAAGTTCGGATTAGGCGACTCCACTAATGGGGGCAAAGGATCTATTTACAGGCCTGGCGAGCCAAGCGAAGGTTACATTTCAACCAGATAAAAGCAGGCCAGGGGACGGCAGGAATGAGAGGCAACTTGTGCTCTCTCTGAGAGATTGTGCTGAACCATCTGTTGGATGGGATCATCAACCATCTGCCACAACAGGAGGCAGGACAGCTGGAGAATTATTGGTTCTAGGAAAGAGTCCATCGTTTAATCAAAATGGAGATCTGATTTTACAGGGTGGTGAGGACTGTTTCTTAGGTTCTCTGGTATGTATTTGGCATTAGTAACTTTTGGTGAGAAAATAGCTGGAAGAAAGAGAGGCGGGGGCTTGAGAGATATTACCTAATGGCATTGACACCTACAGGCTTTTATTTTATTTTTGCCTTTTTGTGGTTTGGCAAATGTATAAAATAACACATTTTTGCACCAAATGCACCTTTTCCTTCTCTGGTTAGTAAAAGGAGCTCAGTTTCAAGGTGCTAAGAATAAGAATAGGAGCTGGAAATCATTAGGCAGAACTGGCGCTTTCATTAGATCGAGTGAGGCAGCTGCCACAGGTAGTTGAATTTGGGTGTGACGTACCTCATGATCGTATTTTTATAACATGGGACAAACAAGGCGATACAAGCAATTTCCACACACCCATTTCTCTCTCCAGCAGCTAATGCAGAAAGCACAAGCACAATGAACCTGAGAAAATGAACCTAGGAGGATGGTAGGAAGAAAGCCAGGTGTTCCCTTGCTCAGACTCAGTGGCCAAGGGTGTTTTGCTAGGCGGGAATGTTACTCCACAGACAGAGATGCTGGTTGACTTGAAAGCTCCCCAGCCATTTCCTCCCGGCTGCTGAGAAACTCCCTTCTGGACCTCATCCTCTTATGTAGGTCACAGTCACCAGGATGCACCTTCTTAATCCCCAGGGGAAAGGAATTAAATAGCGCAGGCAGTCCCTGAAGCACACAGCACTGCGCAAGGGCAGGCCTTCCTTGGCCCTTGCAAATGGCTTATGTGGCTTAGGGTCCTCTCTCTCTTTCTCCCCTTGCAGTGTGAAGCCCCGCTTAGTCCTTCTGGCTGACAGCGATGCAGAGTCCTCCAGCGCTGGGTCCTCGGATGAGGAAGACATCCCCAACATGGAGCCCTCAGGGGTCCCAGGAGAAAGGGGTACCCCTCCTGGGGCTGAAGGGTAAAACCAACTAGAGACAGCACAGATCTACCCCCGACAACCTGTTGCCCTCCAGATGCTTTAGACAACAACTCCCATCAGCCCCAGCCAAGCACAGCCATTTGGGACTACATCTCCCATCAACCCCTGAAGCTATAGGGTGAAAATAGGGAGGGGAGAGCTATGTACCCCACCCAGGGGAGCCGGCTCCTGGGGCTGAGCCCTTTTGGACCCCTCAAATATTTTGGGGATAGGTGCTGGGCACCTCCAATGTCCAAAGAAGTGCAGAGGCAAAACCTGGAGCCAAGCGTGGTGTGGCTCCAGTGGCTGGCTCCTTCTCCTCCTCCTGCCATGGAGGAGGAGGGTTGAAGCAACCTCCTGCCAGTGGTGGCACCAGGAGGAGGGGAAGGAGAAGCCACCTGCCATTGAAGCTGCGTGGCTGCCACACACACCCAGATCCTCCCGATATCCTGACGTCGCGCGCATCAATGTCATGATGCAACGTCAACATCACGCATGATGCCACACATGCAGCATTCCTCCCCCCCCAACGCCCTCGCAAGCTGGTGCCTCTGACCCCACCTTGAGCTCCTTGGAAGAAAGGCAAGATATTAATGTCATAAGCAAATAAACAAGCAAACTCAAATCTACACTAACCAAATTGCCACTTTCAGCAAATTTGGGGTCACATACTCAAATGTTCCTTGACTTGGGCTTATGTCCCTTGCCCAAGACTCGCCTATGGCTGACCCTGACTTTGTTTTCTCTCAGCCACGTCGGTGGAAACAGCACCAGCCGGAAGATCCTGCGCTTTGTGGACAAGATTGCCAAGTCCAAGTACTTCCAGAAGGCCACCGAGAACGAGTTTATTAAGAAGAAGATAGAGGAGGTCTCCAACACCCCCTTGCTCTTGACGGTGGAGGTCCAAGAGCTGACAGGCACGCTGGCTGTGAACATCCCACCGCCCCCAACTGACCGAATCTGGTAGGAAGCTAGAAGGCAGAGAGGGGAACAGGCCTCAAAGGGTTTGCTGGGGCCTGTACTGTGTGACCAGACTGGGGCAAAGGGAAGGCAAGTGAGAAACCCTTGTCCATCTAGCTTAGCAGAGCAGGCTCTCAAACAATGGCAGTCAGGGTAGCCTAGAGAAGCCTACAAGATGGTGTTGCAGAACTGGGCTCCATATATTCCAGGCTACTTCAGTGCTTCATCAAAAAAATAATCACTGGCGGGGTGGGGGCATCTAAGAATGTAAGGATGGGCTCATTGCAATGGTTGCAGAGGGAAAGGGAGAGTCTACATGAGTCTTTTCTGCCTCCCTGCTCCAGGTACAGCTTCCGGACTCCACCACAGCTGGATCTGAAGGTCCGCCCAAAGCTGGGGGAACGAGAGGTCACCTTCATCCATGTCACAGAATGGATTGAGAAGAAGCTTCAGCATGAATTCCAGGTACCTGTCTTCGGAAATAGGCCAGGTTCCACAAATAGACCAGCTAGGCTCAAAGCAAGGAATGGAGTCTAATAAGTCATTCGTTAACACAAGATTTGGTTATATAATCATAGAATCATGATGGCCACCTGGTTAGCCAACTGTTCTGAAAGCGATGAGACGGATTGCTGAAGGATAGGTCTGGCTAAGGCTGTTTACCAAAACAGCTGTAAGCACAGGAAGCCGCCTTGTACTGAGTCACACCAGTGGTCCATCTAGCTCAGTATTGTCTACACTGACAGGCAGCAGCTCTTCAGGGTCTCAGACAAGGAGTCCCTCCCTGCCCTACCTGAAGATGCCAGTGGGGCATAGAAAACAGCCTTAGCCCAAGTCAGACCATCGGTCCTTCTAGCCTAGTACTGTTTACACTGACTGGCAGGGACTTTCAAGTGTTTTATGCAGGGCATATTCCCAGCGCTACTTGAAGGTGCTGCAGGGGATTGAACCTGGGGACTTCTGCATGCAACACAGGTGTTCTCTTATCAGTGGGCTTTTACAGTTCCCCTGAATGGAGCCTTCCTGTTGAATCTGCCATGTGATGAAAAAACCCTGCTGGGGGGAGATGCTGGTGGTGGTAGCGGAACCAGAAGTGGGTTTTGCACACAGAGTGCAAACTCTGTTGTGGCACTGAAAACTTATTGAGCTGAGCATTCAGAGGCACCTTGTCCCTTACCGTATTTTTCGCTCTATAAGATGCACTTTTCCCCTCCTAAAAAGTAAGGGGAAATGTGTGTGTGTCTTATGGAGTGAATGCAGGCTGTGCAGCTATCGCTGAAGCCAGGAGAGCAAGAGGGATCGGTGCGCGCCGATCCCTCTTGCTCTTCTGGCTTCAGGGATAGCCACACAAAGCCTCTTGAGTGCAGCGAGAGCGCTCTTGCCTCTTCGCTCAAGAGGCTTTGCATTGCTTCCTTGTTTCTTGTTTTTCTCCTCTAAAAACTAGGTGCGTCTTATAGAGCGAAAAATATGGTAATTCTGAGAAGGCAGTGTCCCACCCAGCCACTATTGTGCACCTGGCTGGTGGGTCCTGGGGTTCAAGTAAAAAAACACAGCAAAGCAGAGCCTGCAAACCTGAAGGCTGCCCATCCTTGGTGTAATGACATCAAGAGGTGGACTAAGCTGTGGCACCCATTAGAGAGAGGAGATGGAGCTGCCCTGTTCAGACACATCAATGATTTCCTGCAAAGCGCATTTCCACCATAGGTTGCCTCCAGACTGTTACCGCCTCGCAGGAGGGTTTGAAGCACATACTGGAGCTCTAGGCTTCCACACTGAAAGTGGATCAAAGTGCAACGAAATCACTTTAAAAGCAAACAGACGTATACTTCTTGTGGTTTTGAAAGTGACAGAGAAATGCACTGGAGAGCATGGGCGCTCAGTAAAGTCTGGATCTTATCAAACCTCAGTGTTAGCTTTGTGGAAGTATATCAAGATGAATGCTCAATAAACAGACTCTGGAGGGGCCCATAGAGAGCACAGTTCTCAGCAGATCATCTCCATTATATAGACCACTTGGATGCACCGAGCCTTCTAGAGGCATTTTTGCTTGCAGAAAACTTGGTGGCATATTTCTAACCTGATTTCTTTTCTCTCCCTCCCACCCCTTCAACCCCTTAGAAAATTTTAGTGATGCCAAATATGGACGATCTCATCTTACCCCTCATGCATTCTGGTTTGGAATCCCAGCTGCCCACAGAAGGACTCCAGAAGGAATTCCCAGGAGAGGGCGCAGCAAAATTTTGAGGAACTGCCCACTGGTGGGTTGGCTGGCTCAAGATGCTTGATGGGGTCCTCCAGGATTATCAGGGCCTGTGAACCCAGCATCACCCTTGAGCCACACTGCTGGTCTCATCCCTGCTGGCTCATCTCTTCAGCTTGTCGTTCAGGGGCTTCTCTCCAGCAAAAGAGGTCCCCCCACCCATCCTCTGGATATTTCACAGGATACATTTCTCAGTGTGGAGGAGATACTCCAAGATTCTCCCTTACAAGCACCAGATTCCTACCAGTGCAAAGAAGAATTTCTGTAGTGCTGTCATTAGCTTTGCAAAGAGGGAAAAAAAGTAGGGGAGATTCCAAGCCCACTTCCACCTAGGTCCCGTCTTTGCAAATAACAGCCATGTTAAGCATCTTTTAAATGTCAGAACAGTCATTAAAACTGAAGAGGCCAAAGAAAAGAGGGGATGACAAGGAAAGAAAGGGCTCTTTCTGCAAGCAGTCTGAAGTCCTCCTATTTCCACCCAGGTTTGCAATGGTGGGGAGAGAAATCCTAAAATCTGAAAATCTGAGTGAACCATCTCTCTGACCTCCTTGCTACTCACAGGCCAGAGGAAAGGAAACAGAGAGAGTTAACAGTAGAAGCGTTTGTATTTCCCCCGGGAAGGCATGCAAGGAACCTGTGAAGAACATCACACAACTCTTTACTCTGTGAAAATTCTCCCTTCTCCTGATGAGGGGAGGGGAGGTTTAAGGGAATTCAAGCCTCCAGATTGATGAGGAAAGTGTGGAATGCAGGTTGAGACCAAGTGAGAATGTATCACCACTTTAACAGTTAAGGCTCCCCCCCAAAAGAAGGAATCCTGGGAACTTTAGTTTGTTAAAGCTGTTGAGAATTGCAGCTCCGTGCAGGGAATAGGGGGTCTCCTAAGGCACTCTCAGTGAATGGGGTGGAATAACATATTGACGACACAATTTACGTAATTCATTATGTGGCTTTTTAAAATTCAAACCACAAATTATGAGGAGGGTTTTTTGGCAGGAAAGGATCAACCTCCCCTCACCCTGGCTATGCCCCAATTGTGATCCAGAACAGCACCATCCCCTTCCACGGCTGGTGGCTGATTGCAGCTGGGGCTGCTGACTACAGGGATTTGAAAACATACTCACAATTGCATCTAGACTAATCCTTAGGATGCCTGAGCATGTGGACTCTGCAGCTGGGACACTCCAGGGCTGGAGGCTGTGGCCAATTTCATGACAGTCTTTGGTGGGGGTAGGGAGGAGGTTTTCAGAGCTCCACAACGTCCTTCTTGGAGGTGTGCTATTTACTGCTGTGAGATTAGAGACTATCGAAAGAGGCAACCACAGAACCATGAGTGGAGGAACAAGGCAAGCGTGGCTTCTGGAGGCTTAGCCCTGTTATCCGAATGCTAAAGATATGGACTGCCTATGTTAGAAAGAGAAGCATATTGTGTTAATTCCTGAAACCTTTCCATGCTGTGCTGCAAGTGAGGCAGAAAGGAGAGGTGGCTCTCCTTTCTCAATAGTTATATATACCCTCTGCCTGCCAAGAGCACCCCAGCCCACCTTTGCAACCCTGCCTCTAAACCAGCCTTCCTAATACCCTCCCACAATGTTGGACTACAGCTCCCATCAACCCCAGCTAGCATAGCCACTATGGACTACAATCCCTATCAGCCCCAGCCAGCATTGGTGGGAGCTGATCGGAGTTGCAGTCCGAAACAGCCTAAGGGAACCAGGTTGGGGGAAGATGCTCTAAACCCATGTCATGTCCCAGGAGATTTCATATCAGGGACATTCAGCAATGCAAAGGAAGCCGAGCCAGTCGTGACAGCTAACCCGGCAGCATGAAGTGGGTTTTAGAGGTACTTTTTCCGTTTCCCATGCAATAAAACATTTTAACAGAGCAATAGCTTTGGAAATTCACGACAATGAAATGGTCGCAACTAATCAAAGGGCTTTACAAACCATGGATGACGTGCGAGCCAGAGGCAACTAGAAATGATGGGGAAGGTGAAGGGAAATAAAGGTTTGCATCGATCCCGGGGTGTGTGTTTGCTTTTGTTATTCCTTGTGTCTCTCGCATTTGGTCTCTGTCAAAGTACCCAAAGAGGCAGAGCTGCTCGTTCTGATGGTAAAAGCTGTTCAACAGTGGAATGGACTTCCTCAGGTGGTGGACTCTTCTTCCTTAGAGGTTTTAAAGCAGAGGTTGGATGGTTGTCTGTCATGGATGCTTTAGTTGAGATTCCTGCACTGCAGGAAGTTGGATTAGATGACCCTCTGGCACCATTCCAACTCTACAATTATACGATTCTATGATTCTAAGTCCAGATGATGCTATAAATGCATGGCCCTGAAATACTTCTGAGACAAATGTGGGGAGCATATACCTTTTCAAGAACATAAGACTAAGCACCGGTTTTGTTTCAGTGTATTTATGTTTGCAACTATTCAAAGCAGTGACAAAGTTGGACTGGAGTCTGGAAGCATCTTAGGAGAAGCCCTTTTCACAATTCCTCCTGGGTTTCCACCTTCCCCTTCACCAGGTGCTTTTTCTGTGGGCCCTGAAACAGAAGCAGAAAAAAATGGCCATGGAATCTTAAAAGCTATGCTTGCAAGACAAAAGGCAATAATTTGCATCAGGGGCAAAAGGGGACTTTTGTACATTTCTGCTCTTTTTGTTGTTTTGTCTCCACAGGGAGTGAGAGGTATATGTTGCAGGGCAGCCTGTTTTCCTGACTGATGCAAAACTGCCCTTCATTTCCAACAAATGTGGCTAGCAGGGGTAGGCAACATGGTGCCTCCTCTCCAGGTGTTCTGGACTAACAAATCTCATCACTCCTATCCTTCAGGTGCAAAAGAGAGCAGGACAATACCTAATGGAGTATCTTTGGCTGGTATTTGGCCACATTCCCCGGGCTGGGGCCTTCCAGGTGCTTTGAACTACAACTACCATCAGCCTCATCCAGCACAGCCATACAGTGCTGTGCCTGATGGGAGTTGAAGTCCAAAACCATCTGGAGGGCACCAGATTGGGGAAGGCTGGTCATTCACCTAATGCTTTCCCTAAAATTTCTCACTTTTTTTTTTTTGGTCTGAATTGAAATGGAAAATATATTTTCTACTTGGGATCAAAAAAATCTGTTCTTAGGCGATGTATAAATCTCAAAGAGGATATTGCAAAGCTGCATAAGGCACAGGAAAGGGTAATCAAAATTATCCAGGGTGTTAGAGCAACTTTCCTATGCAGACAGGCTACAATATTGGGGGCTTCTTAAGTATTGGGGGGAGGCAAATAAGATAGGACTTGACAGAAGTTTGCAGAAGTTTGTATGATGTGGCGGTATCTCCCCCCATAATACTAGAACCCAATGGAGACAAGCTGAAGCTTGGGTAGCTGTGATTCTTGCATTGCAAGGGCTGGGGTCCCTTCCAATGCTACAGTTCTATGATTCTGTAAGTTTCAGGACAGAGAAAAGAAATGGCACAATGGGGTTGTGCTTCTTAGATGTGCCCTGGGTAGGAAGAAGTTTTAGTACCCTTATCCCAATTATTGGTTGGCAGCACTGCTTCCCCCAGTCACATTTGGTCACATATCCTTCTCAAAGGGTTTTTTCTTCTCTACATCATGTTTCATGGCTAAGACTCACCATGAAAGCACGCTTTTCTTGAGCCGTCTGGAAGTGTCCATGACCAAACTTGGAGGTCGTGTCAATGAATTTCAGCTCCACAGGTTCCAAGGCCTTCCTGCTTGTATGGACCAGAAGGGACTGGAAGAAGGGAAAGGGGTCCATTAAATGAAAGTGCAAGGGTGAGGGGGCAGAGTTTTCTGTGGGGAATCGCTTGTTGAACATGGACAACTTAGCTGAGTGACATGGGGACAACCCTACCATTAGGCAAGGTGAGACGACCACTGAAGTCAAACCACTGGAGAATCACAGTGCCTGCTGTGGCTGCAGAGACCGGTAACTTGTAACTACTGCCTCAACCTAATGTAAGTTTGTACTGGTGGCGGGCAATTTAGGTGCAAAACCCATGCCACAGGCCAGTCCCTGGTCTGTCGAAAGGGAACCTTGCTAGGTCAAGGTTATCAATAATAAATAGTCTTAAACCATAAGAACAAGAATGATTGCTTAACATTTATCTCTTGCCTTCCTTAAGGTGCTTACAAAGGCTGCTCATTGTATTTCATGTTTCTTAACTTCTTGTGGTCCTCACAACACTCCTGTAAGGCAGGCTGATGTTATTGTCCCCACAGCAGCTCCCAAAGCCCTTTAGAATGGACGCTTAGCTGTAGCCCCAACTTCCCTTCTCCCTCAGGAACAAAGCACCTACAGTCTCGTGCCATTATTAGTACTACTGTTGATTATTACTTCAATTCGTTTCCCACCCTTCACTATCAGTTCTCAGGGTGGGTTATGACAATTTAAGATTCAATATTAAAACCAGTTTTAAACAAATGAAAGCCCCTGGAATAAGGTGACTACAAAAGACAGATATCTGATGTGTCAAGAGAGGTATATTCAGCATACAACAGACACTGTCTAGCAAAGGTGCACAACTTTGGGGTTGCTCCAGAGATTCCTCTCTCCCAGACTACTACTACCCCAAATGCCTGAGGGTGGTGCAGATTCCAAGAGGTCCCCTTCTGCTGACCTTAACACCTGAGAGTGTACCTGTAGGGAAGGAGGCAGTCTTTCAGGTATTTGGGGCCTAAATCATTTAGGGCTTTAAACACCTTGAATTGGACATGGAAATGAACTGGCCACCTGCTCATTGCTTGGGTCCCAATCCAACCAGTCTCCTTTGGGCCCCACCCACCCTCACAGGAGGTCACATCTCCCTCACAGTCCATGTCTCTGATACAGGCCTCACCTTCCTGAGGGTGAGCACCCGCTTCTTGGTGCCCACCACGCAACCCTTCACCATCACGAAATCATTGTTGACTTCTCCATACTTAGGGAATCCACCCTGGAGGCAGAAAGGTGAGTTAATGTAGAGAAGGAAGCCGCAGCGCCAGCAACAGAGTGCCCACCACAAATCTGGGCACAAGTACATAAGGGGAAGGACCATTGTCAGAGTCACAGGTTCGAGTCCCACATTGGTCAGAAGATTCCAGCGTAGCATGGGGATTGGACTAGATGACCCTAGTGGTCCCTTCCAACTATGATTCTATTTTACCAGCGGGGTAATTGTTTTCTCGGTTGTGTCATAATTGGTGGAGGCGTTGTTCTTCACCACTTTGCCATCTTCTATGTGAACCCCGCGCCCAATGCGGTAAACCTAAGGTGAAGAAGAGATGAGGCTCTGTTACGTTTGCACTTTTGTTGTTGCTGTTGTTATCAAATTAATATTAAAAAAGAAATAAAAGACCAAAACAAACTATTACTCCATCTTTCCACCTGGCACTTTTGAACCTGTACATGGAAACAGAATGGAATTTGAAAAGTACCAGCAGCCTGGAACTGTATTGTTAAATCCTGGAAGACCTTTAATCTTAATAGGATTTATGGCATTCAAGGGTTTTGCAAATTGCCCTTCTTGAAAAGATTTGTCACAAACCAAAAGTATTTAAAGGGCAAAGCTTGAATGACCAGGTTTTATTCATATATGGCCTGATTTTATTTCTCATTGAACTAGGTGCCAGCCAATGTCTGGCTCCTTTAAGACTATATAGAATCTTTATTCTCAATAATGATGGAACTCACAGGTGGAGAATACTTTTATTTTTATAAATCTATATTACTTGTAAAGAGAATCTTTGTACGAGTAAATACTTTATAATCCCTTTGGATCTGCACTATACCTTTGTCCTTCTAGGCTGTGACACTTTATGGTTTACATTTTTGAGTCTTTGTTTCTTTTAAAAAAAATTAACAACAAAAGAAAGAGTTCAGGTGCTGGGGAGCTATTGCCATCAGCATTTCCCAGACTCCCAAGAGATTGGGTGAGCAGGCGGGTATGGAATTGTGACGTTAGCCTGGGGCCAACCGGAAGCAGACTCAAGTCCATTGTGAATGAGCCCAAAAGAACAGGAAGGAAGGAAGATGAAGGAAGAAGTGCACTGTACCTTCTTGTTAAGTTCTGTGCGGTGATGGTAACCTTTCTGGCCAGCCCGGGCAATGGAGTAGCCCACCCGGGCAGGATGCCAGGCTCCAATGCATGCGACCTTACGCAGTCCTTTGTGAGTTTTCCTCGGGAGTTTCTTAGCATGCCACCGACTTGTCACACCTAAATGAAAAAGGTCATGTTGTTATAGAGGTTGTTAAAGTCTCCCTGCATGAGTTTTTCTCAGACAGCCCTAGAGATGCCAGGGATCCATGCAAAGTTCAGCCTCCCTCAACTATGCTATGTTCCTGAAAAATAAAGCAAGGTTCTAGTCCTCATAGAATCAGACTAAAGGGGTGATTGAAATAGAAACATAAGAAGCTTCCTTATACTGATCAAGCCTTTGGTTCATCTATCTCAGCTGTCTACACTGATTAGCAAAGGCTCTTCAGGGTTTCAGAAGACTGGGGTTTCTTCCAGTCCTAGCTGGAGATACCAGAGACTGAACCCTGGAACCTTTTGCATTCAAACCAGATGCTGTACCACCGAGCTACAGCCCTTTCCTTTTTGGACTACAACTCACATTAGCTCCCATCACCACATCTGGCGCTTGTAGCCCAAAATATCTGCACAGCACCAGGCTGGGGGGAGGCGCTTTAAGCCATGAAACAGAAAAAAGGCCTAGATGTTCTCAGCAGCAATGAGGTCTAGAAACTTGTTTTCCCAAAATCCTGGGTACTCCTGGAATCAATCATGTTCTTCTAGGGCAGCATTTTCCATATACAGTGGTACCTTGGGTTAAGTACTTAATTCGTTCTGGAGGTCCGTTCTTAACCTAAAACTGTTCTTAATCTGAAGCACTACTTTAGCTAATGGGGCCTCCCGCTGCTGCACTGCCGCGCGATTTCTGTTCTCATCCTGAAGCAAAGTTCTTAACCCGAGGTACTATTTCTGGGTTAGCGGAGTCTGTAACCTGAAGCGTATGTAACCTGAAGTCTCTGTAACCCGAGGTACCACTGTATTGGGCCTTAAAAGCTGCAGATTCCTACCACCCACCCTTTCCCCTCCCTTACCAAGGCTATGATAGCAATTGCCCCAAGTCAATCTGTCCACAATCTATGCCAGCCTTCCCCAGCCTGGTGCCCTCCTGATGTTTTGGACTACAACTCCCATCAGCTCCAGCCAACAAGGCCGTATTAGGCTGGGGGTGATGGGAGCCGTAGTCCAAGACCAGTGAAGACCTGGGTGACCTTAGGTCAATCACTGCCTCTCATGGTTGTTGTAGGAATTGAAAGGAGGGGAGAACCACATATGTTCCCTTGAGCTCCTGGGACAAAAAGGTGAGATAGCAATGCAATAAATAAGTAAAGTAATAAGGAAACATCTCTATGCCAAGGCTCACCACTGCCCCTTCCTACCTTTCATCCCATGCCCCTTAGTGACACCAATGACGTCAATCATCTCGTTCTGGGAGAAGACGGTGCTGACGGGCACTTGCTTCTCCAGCTTCTCATGAGCCCAGTCCACCTTCTCTGCCACGGTGCCCCCGTTCAGCTGGATCTCCATGATGTGAGCCTTCTTCTGCCTCAGTGGAAGGAGCTTCATCTGCAGCCAAAGAAGCTCAGCGTTAACACAATGCAATAGAGAGTGCCACCGCTTTGCAAAGCACCATTCTTCCCTAGGGCTGCCCCAAAGGATTATGGGAAGGCTTCACCTGGGTGTGCACGATGATGCGGATGACCTTGCAGTACTTCTTCATGGCTGCGAAATCCTTCTCCAGCTGCTTCTTCCCAGCCTCATCCTGCCATTTCTTGCAGTACTTGGTAAATGCTTTCTTCTTGCTCTTGTGCCTGAAAAGGAGAGACATATCCCATCATGAACCATCAGTCACAGGGTTTAGGCTGTGAAAAAGGCAACTTCCGTGCTAGAGATCATTAGGAAATGAACTGAAAATAAAGCTGCCAATTTCATAACGCTGTTATACAAATCTATGGTGCAATCCTGTTTGGAATAGGGACGTCCTACCATACCCTCAAACATTTCCCCAATGAAAACAGGGATGTCCTAAGGAAAAGTGGGACATTCCGGGATCAAATCAGAAACCAAGACAGCTTCTGTAAATCCAGGACCGTCCCTGGAAAATAGGGACACTTGGAGGGTCTGCCACAGTTGGAGGCAGCAATGCTTCTGAATATCACTTGTTGGAAACCACAGGAGGGAAGAGTGCACTTGTGTTCAAATCCTTCTTGCAGCTTTCCCACAGGTAACCGGTTGGCCACTGCGAGAACAGGATGCTGGACTAAATGGGTCATTGGCCTGACCCTGCAGGTTCCTCTGATGTTCTTATGTTCTTACTGCACATTTCCACCAAGGAATTTGCAAAACGACCTGACTGTAGTCCAGCCTCTCTGCAACCTGGGGCCCTGTAGGTGTTTTGGACTACAACTCCCATTACTCCTAGCCAGCACAGCTGAGGCTGATGGGATTTGTAGTCCAAAACTCCTGGGGGGGGGGTGACCACTACTGACACCTTTGGAGGAGGCACAAGAAACCAGCTTAGCACAGCTCATCAGCCAGCAGATGTTGCTCTAAGTCATTTACAAGAGGAAGCCCTTTCATGACACACCTTAAGCTGCCCAATGGTAGGGCCAGCCCTGTCTGTAACAACCAGTTAGAGATGTTTCCTCCACATGTATGTGCTGATTGGACATTTGCCATGTGGCACCTGTGGACCATTTTGTCTGCCCATTCCCTCTGTCTGCCACACAGGAAACTGCTCACCAGTTCTTGTAGAAACGTCTTCTACATTCATCACTGATATGCTCTGCGAAGATGGTCTTGAAATTCCTCAGCCCCCTGGGCGTCTCGATGTAGCCCACCAGTCCAACGACCACCAAAGGTGGTGTCTCTATGATGGTGACAGCTTCCACCTCCTCCCTCTTTGAGACCTCTGGAAATTAAAGGAATGCAGAAGGAGCAGGCTTAGAAGCACAGGAAACAGCCTGGTGCAGAGTTAGATTGCTGGGCTGTCTAGCTCAGTATTCAGCTGGAATGGGAACCTTTGGCCCACCGGATGCTGCAGTACCCGTGTGTTTCTCCCAGGGGGTACTCAAGGATACACAGTACTGCCACCTCTTTATGTTAAAAAGTGTGGCATTTGACTGTAAAAACTTCATGGTGAGTACCGACACTTATTTTTCTATGAAAAAAAAGCACTATGCAGAATGACACCAGCCCCAGCAATATTAAATTACCCAAAATGCAACCCCTTTCCTCACAGTGTTGTATAGGAGTAATTAATATGGTGGGTGACCACTGCAGATCAGATTTGGCTTCCAAATTCTTATTCTTATTCATATTGGATGTCCTGGCGGGGTTGAGTGGATGAGTGACTGCTGGCAGTAGTTGGGTCAGGCTAGTTGGTGATGGTTCCTTCTGAGCCCCAGGGCCATCAGCAGATGCTCAATCATGCTGGGGGTTGGTGCCTGCATTTGAACACAGGAATCTGCTTTATACCAACATTGGTCCATCTAGCTCTCTGTTCTTACTCTGGCTGGCAGCAGCTCCCCAGGGCCTCAGCCAGAGAAAGGTTTTCCCCAGGCCACCTCTTTGCGACCCTACAACTGGAGATGCCCCTGAGGACCTTTCTGTGCCCCACCACTGAGCTACAGTCCTTTCCCCCAGCTTTGCGTTGACTCCTCCCATGAATCCTTCCACTTACTTAGCCCCGGTCTGTAGTGTTCCCGGAGGATGTGAGTCATGCCTGCTTTGTAGCCCAGGAAGGCCGTCAGGTGAACCGGTTTGCTGGGGTCGTCTTTGGGCCACGTCTTCACCTTCCCGCGGTGACGGTGGCTCCTCTTGTGAGGGAGGAAGCCCAGGTGGCCATGCCTGGGAGCTGAAAACTTGCGGTGGGACTGGGGGACAGGGATGAAAAAAGGGGTGAAAGTAAAGCACACCCACACCCACAAAGATAACGGTCATTGACCAAGAACTTCCCAGTGGGATTCCCAAGAACATCCCAGTGCGATGCTTTGGGATTTGAACTCCTGATCTCCCAGGTCCCAGTCCAGCACAGTTATGGTCCTCATGGCATGACAAGCTACTGATTAATACAGCAAAGGGGATCTGTGAGGTTGCAGAAATGCGTTGAAGGGGCTGGGTGATCCTTGGTGTGAGGATAGGTCCATTACAAAGTTTATTGTGTTTCTGGGAAAATGCTGGAGAGTGTTTTATGTATTTAAAATACTTATTTGCTGCTTCTCAGGGTACAGCCATCAGAATCAAGCTTACAAAAGTTCATTAAAACTGCAAAACCATCACATGGTGTCTCCCCATCACAAAACTCCCAGCCCCATTGTTCCTATATCACCCACCCACCCACCCCAAAGGCAGGCCTAGCCCACAGCAAGTCAGTACTGACCATGATCAGACGTCTTCTCAGTCCCGGTCGGCAGTAGCGAAAGAGGCCACCAGCAAGTGACTTGGTTGCCTAATACCAAAGATGTTTCTCGGCCCCCAAGACATAAATTTAGCAGCTGGCTTCATTCTGATGCTATATTCATTTCATACCCGGGCAAGCTGACAGGGGCCTGACACCACCAGCAATTGGAATGGAGACGAAAGGTCATCTTGGAAGCAGGGGTCTCAGTTTACCACCATGTGCAATTACTATCTATGTACGGCAGACGGGAAGGGTCAAAATTCTGCCTTGCCACCTGGGGAACATGTCAGTCGTACATCAGCCTAGGTAAGTGAAGGAATAAGGAAGTGTGCCCCAGAGTATGCACAGTGCTGTCTATTTGCCATTCAGCACCCACAGTTAATACATATAAACATGGGATTGGCACAGCTAGCAGATGAAAAGAAATTTGGGGAAAATATTTATGAGGATAAGGCTATCAATGGTTACTGGCACAATGGCTATGTTCTATCTAAATCCACTGTCAAAAGCAGAATGCCATTGTGCTAATATCATGTTATGTGAGCTTCCCAGAAGAGGCACCTGGTTGGCCACCATGAGAACAGGATACTGGACTAGATGGGCCATTGGTCTGATCCAGTAGCTGGGCACTTCTTACATTCTTAGGAGAAACTATATCTCAAGTACACTGAGACTCCTTATGACATAGAAGTCCACTGAAATATGTATTGGTAAAGCTTCAGGAGAAGACAATTAACAGGTTACACACATGGTGCTGTATACCTCAAAAGTTAACTTAAAGAACTTTGGGAAACATTCTTTGGGAATGTTCTACCATATGTGGTGGAGTTGACCCATGATTCAAGTATGTTGGAATAAGGTGTTGGCGGAGTGTAGCAAATTAGCTGGGCACCTTATTGTTTAAAACAACAGCAAAACCCCCTGGAATTATTGACTATTTCTGACAAAACCAAACCAAACCAAACCATTTAGATATACACCTTTTTATTAGTAACTGCAAGACAAGTAGTAGCAAAACATTGGAAGGATGATGATGGACCTACAATGCAAGAATGGTATAACTATGTCTGGAACAATGCAGAGAAGCTGACCAAACCAGTTTAAGAATTGAGATGTCTGGACCATGATAATGATTTTGTGGACAAGTGGCTTTTCAGTGGATGAAGAGATCAAATGAAACTGTTACACCACCTTCCAGGCATGGGACACTATGGCATAATCTGTTGGGGTGAAAAAGCAAAATGCTTTATAAGGAAATTATAACAGAATTAATATTAAAGCACAGAATCAGAGCCAGGGAAAAGGTGGCAACCCTTAAACCACGTGGTTTAACCCTATGTTTAAACCACATGGTATCCACCCAAAGAATCGTGGGAACTGTATTTTGTTAAGGGTGCTGGGAACTGTAGCTCAGTGAGGAGCAAACTACAGTTCCCAGGATTCTTTTGGGGGGTGTTATCCCCCCCTTATTATATTTGAATCCTGCTTTATTTCATCCAAAGAGCTCTTATCATAGCAACCCTGTGAGCAAAGGAGGGACACTGACTGGCTGAAAGTGACGCAGTAAGGAATTTGAACCCTGGTCTCTCATGTTCTTCATCCAGCCCATTCACCATGTTGTCTCTTTAGAGCTGCTTTACAAAGTTAAGCTTTGTGTAGGTGGCATATAAATATGACAAAGGCACTATTATTAAATTTATTATAATCAATTATGACATGTGTATCCAGCTTTCCTGTAAAGGGAATTCAAGGTGGCATATGTGGTTCTCCCTCTCTATTTAATCCTGTGAGGTGGGAAGGTAGGGAGGTGCAACACAGCTTGGCTCAAGGTCACCAGTGCCCTTCAAGGCTGTGTGGGGATTTGAAACCTGGTCTGCCGTGTCCTTTTCTGCCACTAACTACCAAACCATAAGGTTGCCAGTTTATTTTAACTGTCTCTTATGACCATTAGCTTCTGAACAACTGGAAATTCAACGGGTGCAGCTCCTATCGGGCTTATGAGACCCACAGTGGGGAAGAAAACTTCAGAACAAGACCTTGCAGACAGAGGACTACATATCCCAGCAGCCACCGGAAGATTTTTTTAAAACAAAACCATTAGTAAGCGCATGCGCATTGCACCCTTTCGAACCTCTTAAAGCCAATATTTACAAACTGCACCTCCCATCACGCAGCGCGCGCGGCACGAGTGGCTGCGCATGCGCTCTTCTTTTCCTTAACCTGACCCGGTCCCTCTGCCAAGGAGGCCGCCATTTTGTCCGCATCGCTTTGCTCGCGCAAAGGCTGCAGCGATGCCCGAAGAGCCGGACCGAGATGTGTACCGCGCGCCGCCTTCTCGCACTCCTAAGACGGAGCTCACCAACCCGCTGTACCTGGTAGACCAGATATTTCGAGTCGTGGTCGACGCGCCGGTCACAGCCTGGAGGGGTGAGAAGGGGCGGGGCCAGGAGCCAAAGGGCGGAGTTAGACAATGGGGAGGGAGGGAAGCGCTGGGGGCGGGGCCAGGAGTCTGGGGGCGGGGCTATAAGACCAAGGGGTGGAAGTGTGGGGTGGGGCTAGGAACTAGCGGGTGGAGTTAGAGTGGGGCGGGGACTACAATCAGGAATGGAGTGAAGGGCTGGGGCGGGGCCGGGAACCAAGGGGTGTGGCTATGAGGTAAGGGTTGGGGGCTAGAATGCATAGGAAGGGCCACAAGGCTGTGGGCTCCTACAAGGCAGGAGGGAAAAAAATAGGGGTGCTGGGGGGGGTTATATGAGTGTGTGCATTGCAGGGTTGGACCTGGGCTACAGCGAAGGCCTACAATGGGAGAGGCTAGAACCCCTGGTGATGGTATAGAACAGGGTTTCCCAAACTTGGGTCTCCATCTGATTTCGGACTACAACTCCCATCATCCCAAGCTAGCAGGACCAGTGGTCAGGGATGATGGGGATTGTAGTCCAAAAAAAAATGCTAGAGGCCCTAGTCTAAAACACTGGTCTATAAGTTTGGAAGGGCTGGGATGGTGCTAGAATGCAGGGGAGGGACCAAGAGAAAGCTGCAGGGCTAGAACAGGGGAGAAGCCAAATGCTAGGGAGGTTTTGCAAGTGGAGAAGGGGCTGAGTTGAGTAGAAGGAGGCTGGATGATGTTGAAGTCTGGGGTGGGGAACCAATGGTCCTCCGGATGTTGTTGGACACCCATTAGCTTCAGTCAGCATCCTAGAGACACAGCCTTTCTCAACCTGTGGGTTCCCAGATGTTGTTGGACTACAACTCCCATCACCCCTAGCTAGCAAGGCCAGAGCTCAGGGATGATGGGAGTTGTAGTCCAACAACATCTGGGGACCCACAGATTGAGAACCGCTGCTGG
Organism: Podarcis filfolensis; assembly: GCF_964270895.1. NCBI lineage: Eukaryota > Metazoa > Chordata > Lepidosauria > Squamata > Lacertidae > Podarcis > Podarcis filfolensis. The sequence goes on along the minus strand of NC_139616.1, from coordinate 30,055,160 downwards.
AGAGGCTTATCTTCCCCAGCTCTTGGATAAGTGGAGTGCAGGTTGGAAGAGGGGTAGATTTTCTTCAATTCATCCTCCCCAACCTTGAGCCCCGGCCTAAATGTTTTGGGAGAACATCCTCCATCATCCCCAGCCTGTACTGTCAGTGGTCAAGGATTATGGGATTTGTAGTTCAGCAGGAAGACTTCTCTTATGAGAGCTCCCTGCAAGGCATAATTTTCCACGAGTTGACTCTGTCTTGGCTTCGTATTGCTTAAAAGACCTCTTTAGTTTGAATCTTGAAAAGCATCTCTGGACATTTCACTCCTGCAGAATGGATAGAGCGCCAGCATGCAAAGAACAAGTTTTATTACTATCACCGGAACTTCCGCCGTGTGCCGGACTATACAGAGTGCTTGGAGGACGACTACATATGTTACTATGAAGCAGAGATGCAGTGGACGAGAGATAAGTACGTCTTCTCTTTTTCGGAGGGTGGATAGGATAGCAGTTTGGCTCTCCTGCCAAATGTTTTGTTCTGTGCAGAGTTGGGAGGATGTTGCCTACAGTCTTCTAAGGATTGAATGGTTTGCAGTATTGTTATTTGACTTTCAGGATAGAAGTAAGGATTGTTGGTTAGACAGTATCATCAGTGTATGTAGTGCTTGGGTCCCTGCCATGAGAAGCTTGCAGTAGGCCAGAAGCAGGAAACCTTGGGCCCAGAGGCCAAATGCGGCCATCCAATCTTCTCTTTCTGGCCCTCAGGACTCTCTCCCCTGGCCACCGCTCCCTTTTTAACCCTGTTCTGCAATCTCCTTCAGTGTTTCTGCTTGGCTGGACAGTGTTCTTGACCTCTGATAATGCCTCCTGCTTTCCTGGCTAGAGAGGTTTATGATTGTGTGTAGGAACTAGCCTACCATTCAAAAGTAAAAATTTGCATTCATTGCTCTGCCCATTTTTGTCTCTGGCCCCACAGTCTATCGGCATGTGGCCCTTAAGATGTTTGCCCAGAAGAGAATGCGGCCTTCAACCTGAAAAGATTCTCCACTCCTGCAGAAGACAGTTGTGGAGGCAGGAATAGGCTGAGAAATTATTCCCCTCAAGACTGATGTTTTTGCTTTCCCTAGATCAAAGGAGGCTAATTTGTGGCCACCAGATGTGATTGTACTTCAGCTTCCAACAAACCCAGACATCCTAACCAACTCCCACCATCAGTGATCTTTGCAGTCCAAAACATCTGGAGGGCACCATGTTAGCAAAGTCTGGCCTAGTGCAGGGGTGGGCCTTGGTAATATGGTGCCCTGTGCAGGGCCAAAATTTGACGCTGCCATCCCCCCAACCCAAATCCGCCTTCACTAAGCTGGGTAAGGGAGGTGCCAGGCTTTGGGAAGGAGGTGTGAGCCTCTTGCAGGTTCCTAAAGTCCCTACTTCCAACTTCTCAAAGCTAGGCAAATGCTAACTAGTTTCTGAGAAGGAGGAAGGACTATAGGACCCTGCCAGAGCCCTCATGCTTCCTTCCCAAAGCTCAGCATTCACTAGGCTTTGGGAAGGAACCAGGAAGGCAGCCCCTTGGCCCCTGCTCTCAGTGCAGGGAAACCAATTGTGCTGCCCTGAATCCACCTCTGCGTATTGGTTCTAAAGTCCACATGGAAAATTTGAGTTGTGCAGAGGAGCTTGAAATAAATTACAGGGCAAGCTCTGCCAATAAACTGGGAGGCAGTTCCAGACATAAGGGGTAGGAAGGGAGCAAGAGTGGGCTTGTCACAGAGAGGAGGAGACCTGAGAGCAATAGAATTAAAAAAAGGAAAGTTGGAAGCAGGAATGTGGCTGCATATTAGATTGGGAGGGAGGCTGGGAAGTGGAGCGGACTATGGAGGGGTTTGTGGGACAATTAAAATAAGATAAAATAATCTTGTTGGACTGCTTGCATTATGTGTTTTTGATGTGTCATATGGACTTGGTGTAATTTTCTGTACAGAATTTCAATCCAGGAACTTAGGTAAAGTCTGTATTATTGCATTCTTCAAGTGTTTGTATCTCTCTCTTTCCACTCCCACAGGCTAGTTGATAGACAAATTGTGAGGATCATCCAGGAGAGAATGGGTGCTTGCAAGCAGCGGGAAGGACCCAGTTATTTGGAGAACTGTGCAGCAGAGTTACAGCACTTCAAAGAGGTGACCAAGGCCTATGACGACAGATGTGAGTCTATTAGTATATTGGGATTATTTCAAATTTACATCCCACTGTGAAAACAATCTGACTTAAAGGCTATGTTCCATCCTGAGCTCACACAGGTGGGATTGGGAAGCTGGTATGGAAGTCCACATCAACACTTGGGGCAGCCTTGCCTCCCTGGTTCCTCCCAGATGTGCTTAGACTACAATTCACATGGGCCATGTTGGTAGAATTGAGAGTTCAGCTTCTGGTAGGAGGCATATTTTGCTGCTTTCCAAGTGGCTTCAAGACCTAGGGAGGCCTGGATGAGCTACTGTCCTGCAGAGGTGCAAAGGTTCTTGCCTTACAAGTCGTGTTTTGGCTATGTGTGTACACATATAAAAATCCCCCAAAGCTCAGCTTAACAGTAGTAGTAGTCAAGACTCCTGCATTCACCTCTGTGCAGGACAGAGAAAGGCAGAGGGCAGAAAGAGACAAGGAAAGCACCAATCTTAAAGTAAATGACAGTGGAACTTGCTCTGAGCAGCAGGCCTAATGTTCTGATACTAGACTACCATTCAGTACAGCATTTTATTTTGCTATGTTGTTTTTGCACTGTTTGGTTTCAAAATGCATTCTTGTTTTCTTTGTTGTTAAGTTCCTTTGATGTGATTTGGGGGGGGGGCAGAAAAGTAGTATACAAATAAAATGAACTGTTTACTTTTTTATGGCAAGTTAGCATGCTTAATATGTAATTCTGCAGTGGAAGTCTCCCCTTTTCTCTCAGATCATGATTGTTCTCCACTGTCATCCTAGATGGCGAACTTGGCGGCCTGGGAACTGCTCGCAAATGCTTAATGAAGCAGAAGCACCGGATGATTAAAGAAAGGAAGGAGGCCAAGGCAGCAGCTGAGGCACATTAAGTGTTCTGGTCGCTTTGGCCTGGGATTTGCGCTCCAGACAAACTAGCGTGTGTGTCTGCAGATTAGACACTGTATGGATGGTAAATCAAGCATCATCTGTGCTGTTCTCTCAGAACTACTGTAAACATATACAAGGCAGACTCAGAATGTATAGTGGGAAGAAAATAAAGCTGTAAATGCTAAGATTGTCTTTGCTTTGTAAACACAACAGGAAGGAGAAATGGGATTAAGAGGAAACTAGTGGAGAGGGTTGAAAAATGGCAGGATGGGTTTGCCTTCTTGAATTATGGCTAGAAACTAAAAATTGCCTTTACACGTCACTGACGCAAGTGGCTGGTACATAAGTTGCTTTTCTAGGTGCCTGGCTAACCACATACTGTATATGTATGTAAAGGGTTTAAGAGGTGTACTTCCACAGCACACACTTCAAGAGAATTTTATGTAATCTACTGTGAAAGCACCAGCTTAGATATGTTACTTTCCCAGTAACTGCAATTTGTTTTTTCTTTAGTAAACCCAACTATAGTCTTGCCTTATGGGAAGCAGGCAGAGGGTCTTCTCAGTTGTGGCACTCGCCCTATGGAACGCCCTCCCATCAGATGTCAAGGAAATAAACAACTGACTTTTAGAAGACACCTGAAGGCAGCCCTGTTTAGGAAAGTTTTTAATGACTGATGTTTTAATGTATTTTAACTATTTTGTTGGTAGCCGCCCGGAGTGGCTGGGGAAATCCAGCCAGATGGGCGGGGTATAAAAAAAAGTATTATTTATTGGTCAGTGTAGTTCTGGTCAGTCCAAATGGTCAGAGCACTGGACTGCTCTTGTAGGTTAGGAATGATGGAGATTATGCCATTTGTAATTTTTAAAAACTAAAATAGAGTAAAAATGGGTAAGGTAGATCACTGGATCCAGCTTTGATGCAATTGTTTAAAGTGTCTTCCATTATTAAGCCATTTGCAGCCTTTGCAAAAAAGCCTTCGGGGGTGGGGGTTATGGGAGTTGTGGGCCAAACACCAGCAGGGTACCAGGTAAGCTATGAAATTACTGCTCTTCGAGTTTGTAGCTCTCTGCAAGTTAACGTACTGTGGCTTTTAAGATCCTGTACATAGTTCTCCAAACTCCAGTTAGTAAATGTTGATCTAGAAAAAAAAAGACATTCCTCCACCACCAAGGGATAACCCATACCCCATGGCCTTGAGAAGACTGAGCATTAAACCCTACATTAAAACAGACTGGAATTTAAAAGCTGGTTGGACACCACCTTCCAACAACTCCTGCAGCCAAGCTGGTGCCAAATGTATTGCTCCGCTTTTCTTTTGACCACATCAGTGAGGCTGAGGGGGAGCACTGTCATCTGTGCAGCCCAGGACCTCCATAAACCCTACCCAGGCTTGCACCCTGCAGAGGTCACTTGTGTGTTAACACAGCAAAAATGTGGTAGGCAGCAGTTTCTCTACAGCCACAGCAGGCACTGTGACTCCCCAGTGGTTTGACTTCATCCCCAGAGGTGCACTCCATTCTCTCAAGACAGACTGAGGCAACAAGTCTTTCTGAGCAGCAGCCCCCATGCTGTTCAACACAGCACTTGTTCAAAAATCCAAATGGGCCTGTGTCTTACAAAGGGTGGCAATATCCTTTTTTCCAATGGCTATAGCTACATGAGGAAATCCTACCTCCAGAAAAGCTGTGGGTTACCAAACAGTCTTGCTCAGCCACTGAAATGAATGGACTGGCTAGTTAGGTCCATTAATTTCAACAGTCTACTCAGAGCAGGACTAATGCTAGGATACAATCCTGTAAGGCAGTAAATCCCCTTTAATGCTGCTCAAGAGCTCCTAAAATATCAATGTCATATGCTAGATCCAACCTATACTGGGCACTTGGTAGCACTATAATTAAAAAATCAGACATTCAAGGAAGATAAAGCTACTAATGGCAATGTTCTATCTTCACTAAAGACAGGATGCCTCTGAATGCCACTTCTTAGGAAAAGTATTATTGTGCCCAGGTTCTGCTTGGGAAGCTTGCAATTATGGCTTGTGGTTGGCTTCTATAAGAACAGGATGCTGGACTAGATGAGCTCCTTTGGCCTGATCCAGCAGCCACACTTTTGTGTTCTTTTATTTCCTCTGGAGGCACTGATGTCCCTATAACCCATCCAACAACAAACACTACACATGATTTGCGAGACTGGTTTAAAAACTCTTGGTCACTTTATTTTAAAGTACATCTTTTAGGTAGTTGCCACAGCAGCTGCTTGGGTCCTCTGGACAGACACTCTGGTAGCATGAGTCTTTGCAAGATGATCAGTGAACTCCTGCAGGGAAAGGCAAAGAGACCATGAACATACGAATTGTTTCTGAACCTCATTCACCCCAGGTAATCTTTTGAAGTGGGTCAAACCTGCTAACTGCAGCTTGACCTGATGGCAACAGCTATATTCTGTTAAATACAGCCCTCAAAAGAATTGAAATGCTGGTTCTTATATGGATTCATGATTAATAATGTACCCCCATCCCTGCCTATGAGCAGAGATTCATGAAATAAAGCTAATTCCCAAAGACATCTTAAATGCATGCTACAGCTCTCAAGGCTGCTCTTACCTGATAAGGTGACTTGGTGAACACAGTCTCTTTCCACAGATCAGGGGTAAGGTAACTATAGGTCTTTGAGATGGCATCAAAGGTGGCCTTGGCTACAGAAAAAGAAAGATCATACATAGTCACCAATGTACACAAGACTGAGCTGGCAGCACCAAAACCAGTTGCTGCTACTGGAAAAATAATTGCGTTGTTGAGTATGAAAAGGAACAGGGAGACTATTTCATTGAATCTCACTGCCGTGCAAACAAACTCATTTGCTTTCCCTCTCGAAAAACGACAGTTGTACCACTTGGGCCAGGTACAACTGAGCAGAGCAGAGAGAGTTTTACCAAAACACATCCCAAAAGGCAGTACTTATGCGTGTGTGTATGTAAACATATACACACAGTATAGCTGCACCTCAACCAGGTGCCCTCCATATGTTTTAGACTACAGCTGCTCTCAGTCCCAACAGGAAGGCACAAAGTTGGCTAAGGCGGAAGTATTTCTCACCTCTTAACCAAACGTCCTAGAGAAATTGGCAGCTTGCCAGACTTTTTTCCCTTATGGCCCATGATGCCTACTGCTGCCCTTTACATGAATTACTTGTAAAAGTGACACAGTCTATTGCACTCCACTGTCATTTTTCAAGTAAATCTGAAGTATAGAAACGTACCAAAGTTGCCCAAGGTGGCAGTGCAGCCCCTCGCTGATGTGTAACAGTCGTCAATACCAGCCATCATCAGCAATTTCTTGGGAACTGGGGCAGACACAATTCCAGTACCACGTGGCGCAGGGATGAGACGCACAAGTACGGAGCCACACCGACCTGTCACCTAAACAAACACAAGTTTCACACAGTAAGAAACTGGCATGGATATTTTAATGTGAATAACCCTAATTTGAAGTCCCAATCCCTGGTTTGGCAAAGTGTCAAATGTTACCTTGCAAGGTACAGTGTGCGGCTTGCCGATCTTGTTCCCCCAGTAGCCTCTCCTCACAGGCACAATGGACAGCTTTGCAAGAATGATGGCCCCACGGATGGCGGTGGCAACTTCCTTGGAGCACTTGACCCCAAGACCAACGTGACCATTGTAGTCACCAATCGCCACAAAAGCCTGAAAAGGAAGACAAGAGAAGCCTCATCAGGGGTGCAGCTAAAATCCACACATCCCTTAACCATAGCACAAAAGCCTCAACAGAACATACCAGTGTTAAACAGGCATTCCTGAGGAACACAGGCACCCTGATCATGTCAACTAAAAACAGGATGTTCATGTCAATTCATCTGTTTAGAATCCACTTCTCTTTATCTGCCTTCCTCAACTTGGTGCCCTCCAGATGTTTATGGGAGTTTTAGTCCAGCAACAAATTGGGAGCCCAATTTTAGCCAACCCTGTGAGATGATTCGAGGAGGCTGCCCTCTGCAGGATTAATTGCTCTGGCTTTGCCTCTATCAGCCTCTGCCATTGGCTGTCAATTCTCTAGCATCTCTACATCATATGTAATTGGCTCAGAGATTTGGAAAGGCAGACGCAAACAGGTAAGTAGTTCATTCATAAATGTAAAAGAGCAAGGTCTGTCAATGGTAAGTGTGCTCCTACTCTGGCCCAAAAATAACACTTTAGGGCCAGACTGAATGTGTCTCCAAGAAAACATTTTTTTTTGTGAATTTCTGCTGTAAAGGTTGCCTGAGGCCAATCAAAAAATAGATCAATTTCTGGAATTCATATGGATGCAAAACGTTACCTTGAACCTGGTGCGCTGACCAGCCCGGGTTTGTTTCTGAACAGGCATGATCTTCAAAACCTCATCCTTCAGGGATGAGCCCAGGAAAAAGTCAATTATTTCAGACTCCTGTGAAGGCAACATTAACTGGTCAGTTCTCTAGCAATAAGCATAAATTAATCACAAAGTTTGCTGTGTTAAAACAAGGGTATGTCTCAGGAGGAGAATTGGATCTGGCTAGTTGGCCAGATCCAGACTTCTTCCATACCCCATTGTGACAAGTAGGCAAGGTTCACCTGTCAAGCATCTGACACAAGTGCAGTATTTTCCTTTGCCCATGTGATCCGAAAGATTTCCCTACAATGCTTGCTTTAAGTACCCAACAGTTGATCAGTGCTGAGCAGCTGATTGGCAACAATAGCAAGCCTTGCTTACCAAGGAACAATTGGGAGCATACTTTAAGGCTCCAATTGTTCCTTTGCAACCCTATCACGTATGATGTCCCCAGAGACCCACAAGCAGAGCATTAAGGCAACAGACCTCTCCTCCTGCTGCTCCCCAACTGCTGAGATTCAATGGCACAGCAGTAGCTCTGAACCCAAAATGACTTCAGACAGCCATCATGGAGAGCCACCACCAACTGACCTCTTCTCCTTAGGGGAAAAGAGACAGCACCTGTCTTTTATGCAGAAGGTCCTGGATTCATTCCTCAGAATGTCCAGGTATGTCTGAGAATGCCTCTTGCATTAACCTTGGATGGTTGCTGCCACTCAGTGTAGAGACAATACTGAACTAGATAGACCAATGATCTGACAAAAAAAAAATCTAATCACACAATCTTGTGACTGAATTCCATCAATTATGCATACACTGTGAAAAAGTCTTTTCTTTTGACTGCATAGAATTTTCTGCTAATCAGTTTCATTGGACAACTACTACCCAAAACCCCTCCTCTTGGTAAACTTTACCAATGGAAAAGCACTGTGAATCGTTCTCAGTCCTGAGAAACCCTACAGAGCCCCTAACATAGAGCAAATACCTTGATTGGAAGGGAGAAAAGGTAAATCTCCTCCAGAGACTTGATTTTCATGTCCTTTACTAGGCGACCAAGTTTGGTGACTGGAATCCACTGGGGGGAAAAATGAAAGGCAATCAGTTCAACCTGTTCAAACATTGTACATTGATCTTTATTCCATGTATACAAGAAACACTGACTGCAGCCTTAGCCACCCTAACAGAAAAGTAACTACAATATATCAATCTTTTCCATGTAAAAGCTATGGGTAGGATTTGCTGTTAAAAAATGGGTATACAGAAGAAAGGTTTTCATCTATTTGAACATAATCTATCAGCTCTGCTAATTTTCTATCTGCAAGGATTTGTTTTTTTAAAAATGCATTTCATTAAAAAATAGCACCTCTCATCTGCTTTCTAGGAGTACTCTGCCCCTACCATAATTGTCTTCTGCATACTTAAGAGCTGAGCCCTTGTTTGCCAGAGCTTTTTTGAAAAACCAAGGAAGCAGATTTAGTAAGATAATTTGATCATGGCACTGGACATTGTTGAAACCCTAGCAACTCTAAAACCAAACCCATCTAAGAAAAGTTTCCATTTATTAAAAGTTTGCTCAAAAAACTTGAGCATCCCATGCTGGAAAGAGGCTGCTGGGAGTTGTAATCCAAACACCTGGAGGGCACCAGGTTGCTGAAAGCTCCCTAAAAACACCAAAAAGGTGACTTGAACTCACTTCTTTGTCTTCAGCTTTGCCCCGAGCTCCACGCCCTCGGCCACGTCCCCTGCCACGGCCTCTCCCACGCCCTCGGCCTCCACTGCCAAAGCCTCCTCGGAAGCCTCCCCTGGCAGCAGCTCCTCCACCTGCAGCTGCTCCAGCTCCCCCTGCCCCTCCCGCAGCACCGGCGTCGTCCGCCATTTGCTGTAGAAACAAAACACATCAAACTTTTTAGTGCATTAAGCTCATGACATAATGGACAGTGACAGATATTGTGTTGGAACGGCAACAAAAACAGTAGGAAAAATTGTTTCTATCCTCAAGTAGCAAATGGAACCATATAGATGTGATCACATTTCAAAGTAGATGCAGGGTGCTGACCAAAGCATATTTTAGGAATCAGCAGCCCTAGGCAGTGACAGAAATGTATCAAAATTCACAAGAACCAATGCCAAGAAAATTAAGATGCCCTAGATTTTCCCAGGTAGTTCCCATTTCATGGTTTCTTTTCAAAACGTTAAATTAATCACTACATATAAGAACCATTTAAAGGGGGAGGGAGATGTACACCTGTCAATGAACTTATATCCCACCTTCTTGATCCCACGTTAAACCCACCGAATCCACCAACACAGTCCATAAAGCAGTTTGCACAATCAGAAAAACAAGAATAAGTAGCATGATGGCTACCACAGACCTTTAAAACAAAGTCTTGCTGTCTTCTAATGATCAACATTCCATAGCAACTTCACTCCCATTAGGGAGAAACCCCAAACCCTTCTCTAATTAGGCCATCCCCAAATTTCAACTTGGATGAGATGAACTTTTGTCATTCTGCTAGTCAACTCCCACCTCCTACCCAACTAGTTCCTTTCAGATCAGCTACAATGAAACTTTTCACTCATTCATCAAACAGCAACATCAAGGGGGCCAGATACAGATTGCCAGTACCACTTCAGGCCGCACATTTCAATGGCTCAATCCTTTCCCCCTTGATATACTGTACTTCTAAATGCAAGAATGTATATATTTATTGCTTCTGGAGAGGCTCAATCTCAACGTACGTTCTGAGATGCTAAAGTCTAATACAAGGTTTCTGATCCGTGTTGAACTGGGCCTCTGATTTGCCCATAACCCCATCACTATCTGAGGAAGAAAAAAAACCCCAAATCCCTTCCTCCCCATGAGACGGGTACTGCTCCTAATCCCCATCGCGGTGGGATTGCCCAAACTCCGGGCTCCCAGACCCTCGATGGCGACGGATTCAGCAACCTCCCCAACCCCAAAAGAAACATTGCACAACTTACGTGTTCTCGACTAGAAGGCCGAAACCGCGCGGCGAGGCCTATTTATATGCCGCGCATCTCGCGAGAACTACTTCCTCGAGCGATACATACATGTTCCTCCGCCCCGCCCTTAACTAGAGCTAATACGCAGCCGTAAGAGGCTTGTTATGTGTTATGCTGGAGGAGGGAGCCCCGGATCGAGCATGGTTAAAAGCCCAGGTTTATAAAAGTTAGGACGGGAGGAAGGAAGTTGCAGTTTCGCAGGCGCAAGGTAGGTGGAGGGCGTGTAGCGGGAACGGGAGAAGGGGGGGCATGTGGTGTTTCAAATTGTATGGAAAAGCAAGTTTTTGGTTACATTAATTTAGCTAAAAAATTGCCCTAAGAAGTTACGATATTGCTGCTTTTAGGTTAAGTACTAAATCTCCCAGCATGCTCCTCATCAGTTGGCCATTGGGGCAGCTAGGCCTGGGGCGCGAGGAACGCTGGGATGTGTAGTTGCTTGCCACGCGCCTTTTTCTCGCTGGAGGCTCTTTCCCTCCACCGGGAGTTGAGGCCCGAAATTTGGTCTCCGAGCTAATGCGGGTACATTTGCACTGTTGCACGTCGGACTATGCAGCTTTCCGACCGGTTCACAGGTGACTACTGGAAAGTCTGCCGCGAGATCAGCAGACACTTCATATTTTCTATCTCCACTTAAAAAAAAAAAAGAATTGTGGAACCTAAAAGGAAAACGCACAAGCAACTTCGTTAACAACTCTCAGGGCGGCAAACATATAAATGTTGAAAAAGTACCATTAAAAATGCTTTTATTGAATTTTTGCACCTCCCTAGATGTAGGGAGGGGACTTGCATTAATTCGGGTGCCATTTCACGCGCTAAGATGAACCTAGTTGGGGGCGATTACTTAAAAGTGAAACTAGGAGGATGGATGCACCAAGGGCAGTTGATATATTGGAAGCCCTATGTGAGCTTGCTTTGAAGGAAGACCCACTAAATTCCATAACGCTGCATGGCTCTCCCATTCCTCGTTCCCAGCTTGAAACAGTTTAGTTCTGAGTGCTAGAAAACTCAGTAGGTGTTTACATTACTTTGGGTTCTGTATTGTGCCTATAGGTTGTTAGGGCACTGTCTGAAAATCATCCCTGGCCTCTTCCAGTGGCCTTGGGTGAGATAACGGTGCGTAAAGCAAAGGGGGCATTAAGCTTATTGCCCATCAGCTCAACGTGTTGGGCAATGAAACCCATGCTCCTATATGTCCCACGAGCAGAAGGATCCATGCAATAGATGTTTTTTGTTGTATTGTGAAATTGCTTTGAGATTATTCATAGCATGTGATCCATAAATGAAACCAATAAAAATATGCTGTGTAGGAGGGAAGGCATACAGTACTACAAAACCAAACCAGAGTGCTAACTTGTCTTCTTTTTCTACAGGCCCCATCTGCAATGGCGTGCCACTAGTTTCTGAAGATCTACCTTTTTACACACGTGTTCCCTTCATCTCACAACCCAAGGCTCCTGTTTTAATTGCTTTGTTTTAATGGGATTGTGTGGTTTTTGCATATTTTAATTATGAATGTTTTATATGTTAATGTTGGGGGTCATAAGTTCTTATACTTGTACAATGCTTAGGGTCCTATTTTGGCTGCCTGCAGCAGAATCTTAGACGTCCATACACGTTGCACTTCAAAAGAAGATGGTTGCTGTGTGGCCAACAATTGCCAACAGCGATGGTGGCAGGCTTCAAAGTGAAGAAAATTAGCCATTTCTTGTTCACAAAGTCATTTTTGACTGACCCTGCTTGGAGTGATGTTGGAATATGTATGTGCTTTTTTGTTTGCCCAGAGAGTGAAAATGTTAGTTTGGGGCATATAGTATGCTGGCTTTAGGTCATGAGACAGATATAATAAACATTGTTTTTTATACATATTGCATGTACTTCTTGATCACTTGTGAGTGTCTGAATAGGAGAGAGAGAGAAGCAGGGTGAACTTTCTCTAAATAAAATGCAGCAAAAGTATGAATACGCTTCTTGGGTTTGGGCTGTTTACAACTGTAGCATTTTAAAGGGAACACTTCCTGATTGTGCTGCCTGATCAGGTGGGGAACTATTTTTAGGCTGAAGATGGCATTCCCTTCACGTCTGTTCATACACACACCCCTCTCCTCCAGATAAGCAAAAGGCATTATCAGAGTTCAAGGACACATTCCAGCCAGGTGAAAACACTCAAGGATGGTGCAAAACAGGGCTGGCAAGGTGTGTGGCCTGGAGAAAGTCCAAGAGCTAGATAAAGAGAAGTTTAGCAATTTACATCAGTGTAATTCTAGGTAAGGTCTTGAGCCTTGAAGCTTACAAAGGTATTGTGCATCCTGGGGATGATCACAGAATTTCTGATGGCTTCCTTCTATCTTCAGCTGCCTGACTAGAATGAGCCTTGCTGCTGTTTTCTAATGTTCGTCCTCCTTAGAGTAAACCCATTGCTATGAATGGACATAGCTAATTTGAATCTACTGTATTAATTTCAATGTCCTACTCTTAGTAAAAGTTAATTGGATATAACCTGTAGTTGAAGGCTTCATGCAAATAAGCATAAAATGTTACCATGTGGCAGAAATACATATTGCAGACAACTTTTTACCATAATGCAAATGAATACCACCCAATAAGTAAAGTTCCCTGTGCCATTTACATAGTAAGAATCAAACACTTAACTACACTAAGGAAGCAAAAAAAATCACTCAAATAAGAGACTTAGTGCCAACCTATTAATAGTAGCAAAGCTCACTGTTGCTAGACTCTTAGTTGGAATGTGGCTTTTGCAGATATGGGATCTTGTATTAATGGGAAAGTTAACAAATTTTAAAGAAATAGGCAGGCTAAACAACCATTTACTACAGTGTGGAATGACCATGTATATGGCAGTTACAGTGGTACCTTGGGTTAGGTACTTAATTCGTTCCGGAGGTCCGTTCTTAACCTGAAACTGTTCTTAACCTGAAGCACCAGCTGCCGCTGGGCCGCAAGAGCACGATTTCTGTTCTCATCCTGAAGCAAAGTTCTTAACCCGAGGTACTATTTCTGGGTTAGTGGAGTCTGTAACCTGAAGCGTATGTAACCCGAGGTACCACTGTATTGAGCATGGTTACAGACCAAGCACATAAGCATTTGGAATGACATTTAAATCAAAGCAACTTTCATGATGCTTTTTTTTAGGGAGACTGGTTCTGTAATTCAGGAATGGGAGGGAGATGATTGGCAATTCCTTGTTCTAAAGGTACTGTATGTAAGAAAAAACTTTTTATTTTTAATCAAACCTAAAAATGCTAACTAAATAAAATCGAGGACAATAATATGGTTGGTATCTTAGCGGAAGCCTTCATGTCCTAGAGTCTGACTAAGGAGGCCTCCAGGTCCTCAAAGCACGTGCCATTTAAGAGAGCTGCAGGGACACTCCTTTCTGTAGGCAAACTTACTTCCGCCTTGAGGAAGCTTCAAAATGAACCAGGAAGTTGCGTCTCCACCGAGCCGGTGCCGCTACTTTACTCTTTTCCTACTTCTATGTTTGTCTATGTCACTATTACACGCCGGAAGTAAGCGTTTCTTACCGGAAGCACGTGTTTGTCGGCATGGGGGCAGTGGCGAGGGAATCGAACCGGTAAAGAAGTCAGCCTGGGGTTAGAACATGGCAAGCCGGAGCTCCTCAGTAACCTTCAAGACCAAGTAAGAAAGGGGGAGCGGTTGCCATGGAGAATGCTTCCTGTTTCCTCTCGGGTGGGGTGTCCTTGTGCTATCGTCATGGCAACGCAGGACTTACAGGGCGGAGGGGGCGGTTGTTTGGACGCGCTAGACTCTCCTTCCCGCTTTTTGTAGTCCATCCTTGGGGTGCCTGACGTCATAATCGAAGGGGAAGGGTTTCTCAGAGCATGTGCAGAGTGCCTTTCATTTTCATTTCCTCACTGAGTCGCTGCCAGCTGGGGCTGTTTGAATAATCCTGTTTCAATTTTATTTTATTGGATGCCACCCTGAATAGTACCCTGTGCTTCTCCACTAAGTATCCAAAAGTGGCCCCTACATATTTGGGCATAATGTGTGGGGCTTTCAGTCAGTTCCCCTGTGAGCCTAGGATCTGCATAGATTCTCTGCATATTTATCGCTTGAGGATTAGGCACCCTGAGAGAAGACCTGGTGTTACTGTGGTGCCTGAGTGTTCTGCTCTGTCATCCGTGCTTTGGAGCCATTGTTATGGCTGAGCCGAAGCAAAGCCAACTCTCAACTCGCTGAATTGGTATTTTCCTTCTGTCCTTTCACAGCTATGCCATTTCCAAGAGAATCGAGCCATTCTACAAAGGAGGACGGGTTCAGGTAATGCCAGAGCCCAGGTTTTGACCATGCTGGCTGTGCTTACCACATGTTGCTGTGATCATGTGCAAAAAAGGCTTCTCCACTCTCATCTGTTTGTTTTCTAGATGACCCAAGATGGGGAATATATGTTCTGTGCTTGTGATAACAAGGTGAATGTGGTGGACGTTGCAACAGGAACTGTCGTTAACTGTATCGAAGAGGTAATAAGGACAACAGTAACCATCTTAATTTGATCCCTGAATATGTGTACTTGGTCATCTTCAAAGGATGCCATACCTCTGTTTCCTTTGAAGCTTTCTCAGACACACTCCCCACTAACCTCAGTCTGCCCTCAACCCCCCTCCACCTGCCTGCCTTCTGAGTAGTCCAGGGGGTGACACTGCCTGGTGACATTTCCTCCTTCTTGGCATCATTCTTTCCCTTGTAGGTAGCCATGTAAAAAAATTGTTTGTTTAGCTCTGAGCCATAACAAGACAGAGCAAAAAAACCCACACATTTTTAGATGAGCCACAAATTCAGCTTTTATTTCCTGGCTGGCTTTCCAAATAAAGAAATTAGCAAAATAGCCTGATTTTCATTATGAAACAACAAAAAGCAAGCAAACTTACTAGGTATATCAAAGTTATTGCTACTAAATGATAAACTTTTTTCTTTCTGTCTTTTTACTCTTCCAAGGATGAAGAAGAGGAAATTACATCATTTGCTCTCAGCAAAGATGATGAAGTAAGTGATCACAGAATTGCATAGTAAGAATTCAGAACAGAGGGTCACATGGGGGCAGAGTGAGATGATGGGTGGAATCAAGCACCCTATTAAGCTGTACATTTTTCAGTGTAGACCTTTATTCTCCTGCACATACCACCTTTAAATTAATGGTAGCTGTGCAAACTCAGTTTCTTTATTTTGGAGCCTCACAACTCTGAAGGGGCTCAGTTTATGTGGCAAAAGTGCCTAGAATTTAGACCACTATATAGAGGGGGGATGGAGAACCTGTGGCCCTCATGATGATGTTGGGCCACAAGTACCATCATCCCTGATCAGGCTCGCTAGGACTGATGGGAATTGGAGTCCAGCAACATCTGGAGGGCTACAGTTTAGCAGTCCCTGAATAGAGTGCCCCGTGTAATACACTTGTGATGCCCAGATTTTTAGACCACTGTGTGGTTCTCTTTACTAGCCAACCTGTTTCCACCTTTTCCTCTTGTTATTTCCCCCCATGCTAGATCCTTGTGACTGGAAGCCGATCGATGCTGCTGAAGCAATGGGACTGGCCAGAAAATAAATGCACACGCACATGGAAGGCTATGCACACAGCCTCCGTGGCCAGCATGGCCTTTGACTCGAGCTCCACATTGTTGGCTACAGGTACGAGTTGCATCTGTCCAGAGGGAATAGGTAGTCGCCATGGGACTGAGGAGGGAGGAAGAAATACGCCTCTCACCCCACCCCAGTGTTGATTCCTCTGCAGCTAGAGCTGGCCTGGAAGCTAAGACCTCCCTATTTGGCCGACTTTTTGTGCCTGCTTCATTTCTCCCTTTTGTTCTTCCAGGTGGCTGTGACAGCGCTATTAAGGTCTGGGATGTTCCCAGGCAGTACTGCACACACAACTTGAAAGGCTCAACGGGGGTTGTCCAGTAAGGAAGCTTTTCTTTTTCCATGTGCTCTTTTGCAATAGGGAAAAACTAGCCCAAACAATTTGTGACTTTCTGCAGGAGGGCGGCAAAGACTTAAAAAAACCAAAGTGTGTTATGCCTTAAATCTGTGTTAACCTCGTAGAATCATAGATGTCATTCTGATGTATGGCCATGGCATCTGGAGCTGGTGGGACTTGTTGTCCAAAGTGTCTGAAAGTCACCAGGTTGGTGAAAGTTGGATTAGCGTTTGCTTCATTTCCCAGTTACTAATTAACAGAACAACTTTGGTTGGTGCAGAATAGTCAGTCTCCTTTTCAACATCCGTAATAAAGCCCATGTCATTCAATAGAATACAGTGGTACCTCGGTTTACGAACTTAATCCATTCCGGAAGTCCGTTCTTAAACCAAAGCCTTTCTTAAACCGAGGCGCTCTTTTCCTAATGAGGCCTCCCACCACCAGTGCTCTTCCACCATTCAGCTTCCATTTGTAGACCGAGGTAAAGTTCGCTAACCAGAACACCTACTTCCAGTTCGTTAACAGGGCTGTTCATAGACCGAGGTACCACTGTATAATAGGATTCATCAACTGAGATTACTCTCCATCCCAGCAACTGAATTGTTGTTTCCCCCTCTGTTAAGCCAAGTTAACAAATAAACACAGACAGATGGTTTGCACTATCCTTATTTTTTTATAGCACCGCCTGTATGAACATAGGAACGAATCCTTATAGTGCATTAGACCAATGGCCTGTCTCAGTCAGTGTCATCTTCATTGATGGGAAACCTGTGTATTTCAGATATGTTAGACTACATCCCATGATCTCTGAACATTAGCCATGCTGGGTAGAGCTGATGGAGTTGTAGTCCAATAACATCTGGAGGGCCACAGGTTAGCAGTGCTGACTGGTAGTGGCTCTGTAGGGTCTTTTTCCAGTCTTACTTGGAGACGCCATTGGGGATTAAATTTTGGACCCTCTGCATGCTGAGCTGGTGCTCTGCCACTGAGCTGTGGAACATAGAAAGGTGCTTTATACTGAGTCAAACCACCACTTCATCTAGCTCAGTATTGTCTACATCAGCGTTTCCCAAACTTGGACCTCCAGCTATTTTTGGACTACAATTCCCATAATCCCTGACCATTGGTCCTGCTAGCTAGGGATCATGGGAGTTATAGTGCAACAACAGATGAAGACCCAAGTTTGGGAAACACAGTGGCAGTGACTCTCCAGGATTTCAAGCAGGGGGCATTTCCAGACCTACTTGAAGACTGAACATGGAACTTTTTGCATGTGTAGCAGATGTTTTACCTCCTTCCTTTAGAAACGTAGGACATTGCCTTATATTGAGTCAGACCTTCAGTTCATCTAGCTCTGCATTGTCCACACTTACTAGCACCAGCTGCCCAGGTTTGCAGGCAGAAGTGTCTGTCTTTGTCTCTCTCCAGCCCTACCTGGATATGCTAGAGGGAGCCTCCTGCACACCCAGCTTATGCTCTACCACTAACCTGCCTGTCTCTTTCCCCAGCCTTGTCGAGTTCCACCCAGACACTTCTAAGCTACAGCTCTTCTCTTCTTCCATGGACAACACCATCCGGGTTTGGGACCTAAAGTCCAGCGAGTGCGTCGCTCAGCTAGAAAACCATTACAGCTCTGTCACCTCCCTCGCTTTCTCTCCTGACAATGAGACGCTCATCAGGTGAGAACCTGGAAGGGGAGCTCCCTCTGTGCTTTCTTTCTGTTCTGCAGCTCAGAATCCATTTAAGTTTCATTAAATCACTTCAAGGCAGCTTACAAAATACAAGCAGTCTACAAATATACAAGAATTAGAATAAAAGGTGTTAGCCAGCAAAATTTTCAGTGCAATCCCAAAAGCAAACACTGCCATCCTTCCAAGAAAATATATGGTACAAAACAGAACAGTTTAAATACCCAGCAGAACAGAAGTGTGTTAACAGTGCCTACATATATGTAACGACACCTTCTCTCTGCCCATTGATGATATTTTTGTTGTTATAATTATTGTTATTGCTGTTATAATCTGTTTATTTATATACCACATTTTCTACAAATTTGTACTCAAATCAGTTTACAGCAGACAAAGACAATACAGTAACCATAATACATAATTAAAACCATTATACCATTTACAATTCTAAGTAAAGTATGTTAAGCAAGCACTTCTGTATTATGTCGGTGTCTGCTAAAATGTCTTTGCTTAGGCAAGGCCAATCAGACTTGTGATTTTAACATGTAACCTTATTTCATTGCGTGTGTGTGTATAAACTAGGAGTGTGCACTTGTTTGTAATACAAATGTAATGTAAATATAACTCCATTTTTAAAAAACCAAAGGGTGAGCAAACATGAATTTGGCACATTTGGTTTTTCATTGTTTTTGTTTGACCTCTCTAACTGATATTTTGAAAAGATGATGTCTTGAGAACAAAACCTGCACATTTCCCACTATTTGGGTGGAAAACCACATAAAGTTAACAGGGAAAAAAAGACTGGGTTGGTCTCCATTGAAATCAGTGGGAAAACTGTGAGGTGAAATGAAAGTTTCTCCCCATTGAACACCTCTATGGGAAACTGAAGCCAATACAAAACCTCTTGCCCAAAGAAAGCCATGTGTGAGACTTAGATGCTTTCAAGTCTCAGCCTGAGAGGAGTTGCATAAAATCTTCTTTGCCTCAGTTTCCTCACCTGTAAATGGGCAGTTTCGAGCCTCATTGCAATGCCTTTCAAACCAGTCTCATGGAAACCCTTGTGCTGTGTCTGCAATTCCAGTTACCTAGTTCCAAGGGGCTGAAAGTGACACTGTGTTTGATTTCAGCTCCGGCCGTGATAAAATCTGCACTGTGTGGGACCTGAACAAGGGAGAAGCCAAGGGCACCATCCCTGTCTATGAGGTGAAGTTCTCCCCCCCCCCCCCACTTTGCTTACTCGGAAGGGGCGATCTGGTCTCGAATTCTTCTTTTCTGTGATGTGTTGGGGTAAGAGAGTTGGCCATATTCACACATCAAGGTTTACAGTGAATACACAGGTGGCTCTCGCTTCACCCCTCCCCTCTAGCCACCAGGAGCAACAAGCCATAATCCCTGCCATAGTGTAAGATCTGACCTGGGGATTATCGTTTGCTGCACTCCAAACAAACCATGAAGTTAAAACCTTGGCTTACCTATCATGGTTTACTTGAGCAAAGCCACAATCCCCAGTTTGGACCCAGTGACTCTGGTTTGCTGTTCCTGCTTGCACTAGGGGAGGAGCAATCACTTGGCTTGTTAAACCATGGTTTACCATGACATGCACACTGTGCCAGGGTTTTGTTTTTTATTTTGAACTGCTCACCGTTCCTAATTTTGTTTCAACCTTAAAACTTGGCCATGTTCTGGCAAGCTGTTAGACTGACCCAGTCAGCCCACCACTGGGAATTGTAGTCCAAGCACCAGTTTGGCAAAAGCTGCCCTAGAGATACAGCCTAATTCCATGTGTCTCCTTGAGTATGAATAGGCCATCATCTGTCTTTTAGGTGCATTGCATGTTGCTGAATTTTTCCAGAGCCTCGCTTGGCCACACTGGTGTGAAAAGTAACTTTTCTGCCCAATAAATGCCTCTGGAGCCGCCTGGCATTGGTTTGGGGGGGTGGATATCTCTCACTCTTTTCCTGTTCATGACTCCTGCTGACTTCTTTATCCACCTTAGAGCATTGAATCTGTGGTCATGTTGCCAGAACAAGGGGATTTCTCGTGTTTAGGCGTGAGTAAAGAGAGCCTTCACTTTGTAACAGCAGGCAGCAAAGGTGGGTAGAAGACCTTTTTCTTACTCGTTTTATCAGAGAAAACAGTAAACAATTTTTTTATGTGTTAGTGGAGAAGTAAGGAAGAAAATAGAGAGTAAAAGCAGGACTTTTTCTTATAATTTGTGTTCTGATATATTAGGAATAGCTCTCCTAACACACACACACACTCACTCACTCACTCACTCACTCACTCACTCCATTTTTATCCTCATAACAACCCTGTGAGGTAGATTAGATTGAAAGACTATGGCCAGCCCAAGGTCACCCATGAGCTTCAAGTGGGAATTTCAACTTGGATCTCTAAGGATGTCGTGCAGCATTCTTGCCATTCTACCACTCTGCATCCAGATAGTTGGAAGGGAGCAGGTCCCACCCTTCCTCCTCCTGTTACCAAGTGCAAAGCGTGTGTGTGTGTGTGCGCGCGCGCGCACACACACGACTGCTGGAGGGCAGAGATTGCCTAAAGCCAATTACTGGGACAAGGGAATGGTATCCATAGGATTGGAGAAATGAGTTCTTAGGGGCACTTGACCTCCAGCAAAAAGCGATATATCCTGGAAGGTTTTCTCATAAGGTCTGGAAACCTGCCCACCCAGCTATGTTTTGCAAACAGAAGCCAAGGTTCCCAGCCTGCTGCAGTCCATGCCAGAGCTCACAGAACTGCTCAGGATATAAACCAAGGTGTGGGTTGCAAAGCCTTTCCTCGCCTACGCAATATTTTTTTTCTGTAACGATTGCCCTTTTTTAGAAATCTGTCTCGCCTACTTTTCCCAAACAAATTCAAAGTGACTAACAAAGAAGAAACAAATAACCAACCCCAGTTCAGTTCAGCTTCTTAAAACAGTCTGGCCAAGCTGCCCAGGTGCTAATAGGAATTGTAGTTCAGAACATATGGAGGGGCACCAGGTTGGCCACAGCTGCTTGAGCTACCCCCCCCCAATTACAAGAGGTCCCCATTTGCCTCAAACCTTGCCCATATTTGCAAGTTATGATGCTGATGTGTTGTGTGCTGTGTGTTAGGGATCCTCCGAGTCTGGGATGCGGCGTCAGCCACCTGCGTTCACAGCCAGTCCTTGCCCTGCCTCCCGGCAGCGTGCGTGGATCAGGAGGACGGGCTGCAGAGCCTCATGCATTGCGTCCTGGTGCCCATGAAAAGCCAAATTGTCACCGTGAACTCGGAACGCAACATCTGCATGTATGATGCACAGACCCTTGAGCTCAGGAAGCAGGTAATCCGCTTCTTAATTATTATTGATTTTTAAGATTTACAGTATTTCAGAGTTGCCATAACATAAGTTATTGGTCAGTCTCAGAAGGTGGTGGTCCCTCTTTCATTGGAGCAGTTCCAGATGTTTGTGTTCAAACCCCTGGAACGTAACTCCACCCCACTTTTCCGAATCTGCTGACTGGTAAGGGCAGAGTTTCAGGCTCCTGTCCCTATCAGAAGAGGCAAGGGACTGGAACTGGGACCCTCTGCATGCAAAGCAGGTACGCTAACCCATCCCGCTTGACTCTTGCTCTTCAGTTTGCAGGTTACAATGGAGAGGTTTTGGATGTCAGGTTCCTGGGCCCCAGAGACTCCCACGTGGTTGTGGCCACCAACAGCCCCCAGCTGAAGGTCTTTGAGCTGCTGACATCTAACTGCCAGATCCTGCACGGCCACACAGGTAGGTGGCAAGAGTCTCCTCCAGTTTTCCGTGCGGGATAGCTGCAGGGATGCCTTTCTCAGGGGCTGCGGTTGATGCAAAATTCGGCTGCTAAATATTGTATAGGGTGTTTGGTCCCAGGGCTGCCTTGTCCTGTTAATTGTTTGCCAAATCAGTGTGGCAACAGCACATCACGCCGGCCTTCTTTCTTGCAGATATCGTTCTTGCCTTGGATGTTTTCCGAAAGGGGAGGTTGTTTGCCAGCTGTGCGAAGGTAATTTCCCAGTTGGGATTCATTTATTTTTAATTCAAGTGGGTGATTTGGCGGGGGGGGGGGCCTCCAAGCCTGAGGCTCATCCCTAAACAGCCTGGGTCTCTGTGTTACTTATGCTACAGAGCCCTCTTCAAGCACAGAAAGGAACTTTTCCATGTGCGGTTAATGCACAGGATGCGGGCCTCTGGATTGGCTAAGTCAGCGCTAAAGAGACCCTTCCGTAACAAGGAAACTGGCCCAAGCGCTTCCTGCTCTGTAATCATCATTTAGCTTAATTAACTTACTGCTGCTGTTCCGATGCTGGCGTGACATTTAAGGTCAGGGCTGCAGACTTTCAAGCTCAATTTTAGCTCAGGAATTATCTGAAATATGTGGACAATCTAAACGCTGGATAAATGGGGGCATTGTTTAAAGGGTGCTATGCATAGACTCAGCTTTGAAGGAGCTCCGCAGGGTCTCTGAACGGATGCATTCCCCAACTTCGTGTCCTCCTTTCCTCTCCTCTGCCCCCTCCCCCCGCCTTAGCACTAGAATTGCTGGTCTCATGCAGGGTCTCCCTCCTGATTTCCCACATCACAGGACAGTTTCAGCAAGTTGCTTGTGTCGTGGTTTCTTGCAGGGAATTGTTTTCCTTCTTAAGGAACTTCCTGTGTCTCTGGATTAGTACATCTTGCTTTTGCAAGGCCCAGCCCATGCATACAGCACCCCCTCCCCGGGCCACAGCCCCTTCCATGCCACAACTTGCACCAACCCTGCTCTGCACTCTCCTGAGTGTTTTTGCCTGACTGGAATGTGTCCTTGAGCTCTGATGATGTCTCATGTTTGCCTGGTTGGAGGATACGGAGAAGGGGGGTCATGTAGGTACTAGCCTGCTGTACACAAAGCAGTGTTCAGTTGTTGGTCTGCCCACTTTTGCCTCTGGCGCCATCCACCACTGGCATGCGGCCCCCAGCACGTTGCCCAGAAGTGATTGTGGCCCCCAGTCTGAGAAAGCTTCCCCTACTCTCCTGTAACCCATCCTCCACCTCTTCCACTTCCAGGATAAAAGCATCAGGATTTGGCGGATGAATGACCACGGTAATGTCTTCTGCATCGCCCAGGGCCTGGGCCATACCCAAGGAGTGGGTGCTCTCTCTTGCTCCAGGTAACAACAACAGAATCCGTTCCCTGCCTCCTCCCCAGCCTCTCTTGAGTTTCTTGGTGTGTTGTTGTTGATGTGTTTATTTTAAGATTGTCCTCTTGTCTGCAAACCCTTGACTGGCTGTTTCGTAGCAGAGCTTTTTCTTCACCAGTGGCAGGTTGGGGTTCTTTTCTACTCTGAGTAGAAAATCTCCAGCTGCTGCATTTGGGGTTTTCTCTCCTTTGGCCCTTCCAGGGCCTCCAAAGACTTGGCCTGAAGCTTGCCTCCTATGCAATCATTTGCCGTCTCTCCCTACACCAGTGTGGTGTAGTGGTTAAGAGCGGTAGTCTCGCAATCTGGTGAACCGGGTTCGATTCCCCGCTCCTCCACATGCGGCTGCTGGGTGACCTTGGGCCAGTCACACTTCTTTGAAGTCTCTCAGCCCCACTCACCTCACTGAGTGTTTGTTGTGGGGGAGGAAGGGAAAGGAGAATGTTAGCCGCTTTGAGACTCCATAAAGGGTGTGAAAGGCGGGATATCAAATCCAAACTCCTCTTCTTCTTCTTCAACCATTCAGGGTTGGAAATGTGGAACAGTTGCATCCTCTGCCATCATCATGTGCACCCAAACACTTTGTGCAGACACCCAGTCCCTGAAATGTTTGGGAAAGGTGTGAAAAAAGTTCACGCTGCCCTGAGATGTGAGGGGGCTCTATGTCACATCCGCAACTTGCATTGAAAGCACATTAAGGAATCCTGAGAACTGTAGTTTGCCAAGGACTGCTTCCAGTAGAGATTCAACAGGTGCCATTTCAACTTCTAAACGCCTGCTGGAAACTTGTCTATACTGTCAAGCTGGTGCAGGCAATTAAGAATGCACCTTTCCGTAACAGCTGATTTCTGATTTTGACATTTTCAAATGGTTTTTATGGTATGGTTTTATTTATAATTGTTTTAAACCATGGTACATAAATAGTGGGACGCGGGTGGTGCTGTGGATTAAACCACAGAGCCTAGGACTTGCCGATCAGAAGGTCAGTGGTTCGAATCCCCGCAACGGGGTGAGCTCCCGTTGCTCGGTCCCTGCTCCTGCCAACCTAGCAGTTAGAAAGCACGTCAAAGTGCAAGTAGATAAATAGGTACCACTCCGGCGGGAAGGTAAACGGCATTTCCGTGCGCTGCTCTGGTTCACCAGAAGCGGTTTAGTCATGCTGGCCACATGACCTGGAAGCTGTATGCTGGCTCTCTCAGCCAGTAAAGTGAGATGAGCGCCACAACCCCAGAGTTGGCCACGACTGAACCTAATGGTCAGGGGTCCCTTTACCTTTATCTTACATAAATAGTGTACATAAGAATTTTTTATAAATAAATTTTCTGGAAAGTGCAGCTTCATTGAGAGATAAATTATAATTCCCGGGATACTTGGTGGGGAGGGAAGCAGTGTGCTTTAAATATATGAAGCAGATGTGACCCTTGCGACTTTAAAAGAGGATTAGACAGCTGCTTGGAAAAGGCTATCAAAGGTGCTCTTATATGACACCCGCCATCCTATTGATTGGAAGTGTTTAGTTGACATATCTGGCTGTTCCCTTCCCTCACCACCCCTCTTTGTGTGTCCCTCTGCTGAAGTGATGTCCTAGGTGACTGCTATCCCAAACAAGAGCGTAACATTCTTCGGCCGAGTCCTTAAACATGCTGTTTTTCCTGCACCACCATCCCCACCTCTTCTGGTCTCTCTTCGCTTCCTTTTTCCTTCTCGCTTTCCTTCCTCCTTTTCATTCTCCTCTTTGGTGC
This sequence comes from Podarcis filfolensis, assembly GCF_964270895.1. Lineage (NCBI taxonomy): Eukaryota > Metazoa > Chordata > Lepidosauria > Squamata > Lacertidae > Podarcis > Podarcis filfolensis. The sequence continues at coordinate 30,030,152 of NC_139616.1, read as the reverse complement.
CCTTTCCAGCACCCAGGGTTTGCCTTCCCAGCAGCTCAAACGATGGGGTGATACAGGTGAGCTGCGCAGTGCAGGTGGCTGCCTGCAGGTGTTACTGATTCCACTGCACGCCTCTGAATCCCAAGAGAGGGTGATCAATGCAGGCCCAGTGCTGCAAGCGTTCTCCATCCCAGCCTTTGCTTTGGGTGGGCCTTAGGCATTCCAAAAGGCATCCCCACCCCCCCACTCCAGAGCTGCAAATAGGCAGGGAGGAGGGGGCGGCAGTGGTCTGCAGACCTGTGTGTGTGCAGAAGCACTTCACCTTAGATCTCCCTGTCTAAAGCATCAGTTTGCACCCTGCCATTTCTCAAGGCAGATGAAAGAGCAGAGATCAAGAGGAGCGGATTCCTTAATTTCGCGTTTGAACTCGTTGTCGGGTCAGAGATAACGAGCGGTGCTGGAAAGCCTTAGAAATTATTTTGTTGCTGAGGTTCCCCTTTGATGTCCAAAATCTGTTGCTTTTTCTTTTCTTTTCAATCATTTCATTCGAAGAGCAATAGTTGTGACTACAGTACAGCTAGCAGAATCAGCTCCCAAATTAAATGACCAGAAATATTTGAATACATGGTTCTTAAAAAAACAAGAGATTTTCACTTCTCTTTTTTTGTGTGTTTGCCCTCCATCCCACTCAGCAGTCCGTGATCCGTATGAGATAGCTCAGTTGGTAGAGCATTAGACTCTTAATCTCAGGGTTGTGCGTTTGAGTCCTACGTTGGGGAAAAAGTTTCCTGCATTGCAGGAAGTTGTACTGGATGACCCTGGTGGTCCATTCCAACTCTATATTGAAGTTTATTTTTTTGTAGTAGAGCATATCGGCAGGGCATGTGCTTTGCATGCAGAAGGTCCCAGGCTCCTAATGGCATCTCCGGGTAGGGCAGGGAGAGAACCTTGAAAAGCTGCTGCCAGTCAGTGCAGGCAGTAATGAGCTAGATGGACCAAGGATCCGTCTCTGTATAAGGAAATGCACTACCAGACTTCAAGGGGGGCGGGCATAGCTCCTGGCTGTAGAGAGCTGCTGCCAGTCAGTGTGGACAATACTAAGCTGGGTGTACCTATGGTCTGACTTAGTATAGGGCAGCTCCCTATGTTTCTTCCTGGCTTCCTTTTTAGGGTCCCCCCCCAACTTCTGCAAATCCTGGGTTTCCCCTAAGGAAGCTGATGCCCTTCTCTCCTGCTTTTCAGTAGCGCTGTTTAGGCTAAACAGCTGGCATATGAATTGCGTCTGAGTTTACAATGAGTTTATGTTGAGGGGCTCAAGGCAGGTTTGTTCTCTGCACAGGTGCAGCAATTAGTGGTAGCTCTGTTGCTTCTGACCTTCCTTCCTTTTAATCTCATTCACTCTTCCCCCCCTTCCCCTCCGCTTCTTTCCAGGATGAAAGAGAACTTTGTGGTCACAGCCAGCAAAGACAATACGATGAAAGTGTGGAGTATCCCCGAGTACATCACTGCCAGGGAACCTACAGCTGCTCCCACCACAAATCCTGTCCCCCAACCTGCTGCCCCTCCAGTCACAAAGCCTGCTCCCCCTCCTCCTGCCCCTCCAGTCACAAAGCCTGCTCCCCCTCCTGCTGCCCCTGCTACCACAACTGCTGCTACAACTGCAACCACAACTGCTGCTTCAGCTGCAACCACAACTGCTGCCACAACTGCAACCACAGCTGCTGCCACAACTGCCGCCACAACTGGCACAACTGCAGCCACAACTGCAACCACAACCGCTGCTTCAGCTGCAACCACAACAGCTGCTACAACTGCAGCCACAACTGCAACCACAACTGCCGCCACAACTGGCACAACTGCAGCCACAACTGCAACCACAACCGCTGCCACAACTGCCTCCACAACTGCTACAACTGCCGCCACAACTGCTACAACTGCCACCAAAACCTCTGCCACACCTGATGCCAAAACTGCCCCCTCTAAAAGCGCAAGCTCAAAAAGTGCCAAAAATGTCAAAATTACTGAATCTCCCACGACTCCCGAAGAACCCGTAGCTCTTGAAGCCACAGTGACGACGACACCCCACCACAAGGTCAGGCAGTGGCGGAGTTTAGTGGTCCTTTGGAGCTTGGAGAGTGAGATGACCTCCTCCCTCCACAGCTCAGGAAATGCTTATCTAATAGAAAATGTGTTTAAAAATGTGAGGTGAACTTCTGTCGTTGTTGTTCTGCTCTTCCTCCTAATGGAGCCCAAGGCAGCAAACAGCAATACACAACTAAAAACAAAACAAAAATATATTTAGAACATCTAAAAATATTTTGGGCTGGGTTTTACGCAAACACAAAAAAGTGGGGTTTGTCCACTTCTGGAGATTTCCCCCAGTTGTTGTCTTATTTGTTGCAAGGTGGAGAATGCAGCCACTCAGGCCTGGAGAAAATTTAATAAATTTCCCGCCTTTGGGCCGTGGGTGGGAGATCAGGAGCATGCCAGTTTCTCACTCCATTCCTCTTGTCCATGAATTTTCCCTATCCCTTTTCTGGCACTGACCATCATGCTCATGTTGACTCCAACCATGGTTAGCTTCATTTTGGGTGAGCGGGAAGGTTTATGAACCTTCTGTGCTTGTAACGGGGCGGGGGGGGGGACCACCTTTAAATAAGTGTTAATAATAGAATTGTAGAGTTGGAAGGGACCCTGAGGGTCATCTAGTCCAACCCCCTACAATGCAGGAATCCTGCCCACAGTCATCCCTGGGTGGGCTTAAACCACCAACCTTCTGGTTAATAGCCAGATGCACTGACCTATTGTGCCACTGGGAAAACATCACCAACACAGTAGGGGCTGGGTTTGCAAACCATGGTTATTATTAACATTGGAATGGCCATAATGCTAGCTATGGTTAGTCCAAATTCATGTACAAGAGGGGGTGGGGAGGAAGCTCACAGGTCCCATGGCAAACTCACGAGTATGAGTTTAGCGACATCATGCCTGCATCGGGTCAGAATCAGGCTGCCATACAGATAGTGCTGTGATGTGTTGCAGAGCAGTTACCCAACTTATAAAAAATACTTATTTTTAACATGTAAAAACCAGTAATATGTCTTGTTGGTGCTCCTGGCTATTAAGAAGTCTGGAATTCGGAATAACTTGCAATTCCTCAGCTTGCAAGACAATGTAGCACAAGAAGACCTCTCTCTGTTTTTTTGTTAAGGATGTAAATAGCGTGGCGGTTTCTCCGAATGACAAGCTGATTGCTACAGCATCCCAGGACAAGACGGCCAAGCTGTGGACCTCCGACAATTGCGAGCAATTGGGAACCTTTGTCGGACACAAACGAGGCGTCTGGTGTGTGCAGTTCTCACCGGTAGATCGGATCCTAGCCACCTCTTCTGCAGATGGCACTGTGAAACTCTGGAGTCTGCAAGATTTCAGCTGTCTAAAGGTACCCTATGGGGCCATCTTTAACACCTAGCCATTATTTTTCATTGGCCAGAAGTTTAGGAGCCTTGAACTTCCTGTAATTTAGATTAAATGGTTAGAAATAATATATGGCTAACAGCGTCTGGTGTGTAAGAGGTTTAAGGAATGGCAAAAGGAGGATAAAAAGGGCCATTAATTTTCATGGGAGAACAGTGCTATCAGTAGCTACGAGTCACCATGGCTATGTTCTACCTCCACTGTTGGAGGCAGTGATGCTTCTGAATATTAGTTGCTGGAAACTTCAGGCAGGGAGTGGGCCATTGTGCTTGGGTCGTGCTTCAGGGTTTTCCACTGGGGCATCTGGTTGGCCACTGTGAGAAGAGGTGTTGCCTCTGTGCAGAAAATAAGGCAATTGTGCACTGGCTGCCGGTATGTCAAATTGAAGGTATTCCTGGTAGTGTATAAAGCCCTAAATGTCAGCCTTTCTGCATGCAGTACCTTCCTGTTCTTTGAGATCTGCTGGAGAAGCATTTCAAACTGTCCCATAGGACCTCCATTTGCCAGCCACAAGGACTGGGGCATTTGGCATAGCAGCACCTATGTTGTGGAGTTCCCTGCATGTTGCTTTGCATGCTAAGCACATGTCTTCTGTGTTTAGTTTTACACAGCAGTTCCTGCCATATTGCCCAGTTCTGTTGCTTCTCTTCTGTTTTTATTTTATAAAATATTTATTAAGGTTTTAAAAGTTTATATAAAATAGAAAAAACAAGATAAAAAACAAAAACAATAAAAATACATACAAGACATGCAAAACACATACAACAACAAGTATAATTTCAATCCCTTATATTCATAAAACTTACTTTCCTGACCTCCTCATACCTCCCCTTTCTGTATTCCAATCTCTAATTAATTCAATTCAGCAAATCCTTCCCCTAATTTCTGTATAATTTTTAACCTTTCTTTTCTTGATCACATAATCATTACAGCTTATAACCACTTAATTTCTGAATCAACATCGTTCTAACCTTCAATAATTTTACAATGTTTCCTAAGATAGTCCTTAAATTTCTTCCAATCTTCTTCCGCCGTCTCTTTTCCCTGGTCTCGGATTCTGCCGGTCATTTCTGCCAGTCCCATATAGTCTATAACCTTCATCTGCCATTCTTCCACGGTGGGTAGATCTTCTGTCTTCCAATACTTTGCAATGAGTATTCTTGCTGCTGTTGTAGCATACTGTTGCTTCTCTTCTGATCCTTGCCTTTTTACGTTTCTAGCTTAGGTGTTACACTGCTCTTATGCAAGTTTTTCCTCCCTGATTTAGGAGTACTGAAATGTGTGTATCAATAAAAAATAAAACAAATAAGATGTGTTGACCACCAGAAACCACATTCAGCCCCCTCTCTTGTTTTAATGAACAGCTTTCTTTAAGAGCAGTCTCCATTCTGGTCAAATCAGTAGTTAAACTCCCAGTAGCTGGAATAGTAGGCTCCATTCTTGATGAAAACTGAGGTTGTTCAGGATTCAGAATAAACTGGGTAGAATTTTTTATCCCATGTACTTCCCCCTCCTGTTCAGGAATGATTACGTAGCATCTTATCAAGCTATTCAGTGGACAAATGTTTTCTGACTCAAATATGTAGACATTTGAGTGGATATGTAATCTGGGGGCTGTCTGGTTGGCAGTAACTCATGACAGAGCCTTCTGGGTGGTGGGTCCCCATTTGTGGAATGCCTTCCCTGGTGAAGGGCGTCAGTCTCCCTCATTAACGTTTTGGAGAAATTTAAAAACATTCCTCCCCCCCCCCCGGCATTTAATGGCTGAAAGACATGTCTCTGGCATTCCTGAAATTATTACTTTTGAGACTAGGTGATTGCATTTAGGAGTTTTTAAAACTGTTTTTAGAAGTTTTAATTGTATTGTTTTAGTGTTGACGTGGTTGCCACCCTAGGAAGGAAGGCGTATAAATTTAATAAATGAATGTATAAATAACAGCAGGAGCAACTTCACTGCTGTCATAACATGCTTTCTACCTGCTCATGCTTGCTTCTCCCTCTTCCTTCCCTCTACAGACTTTCGAAGGTCACGAAGCCCCTGTGCTGAAGATCATTTTTGTGAGTGGAGGGGGACAGGTGCTGAGCAGGTATGTCTTCTGTGGAAAGGGTGGTGGCATTTTGCTCAGGCTGATGGGCTAGGCGGTCACCCTCTGAGGAAAACAAAATGGTTACCTGTTACTAGAGGTGGGCGGAGTCCCCAGTTCCCCTGCTTGTTCCCCAGCGGTGCCTCGTATTAACATATATACTGTATATAGCTCTATATAATAAAATTGTAAGGGTGTCATCGCGTAGTCCTCGTTGGAGGATTTGTAGTGCCTCATCACAACTCTGGATTGTGGAGGCAATGGCAGAGCAGAGCAAGCAGGGGCACAGCCGCTAGTATTTAATATAAATCTCTAAGCGCAATAATTTGTTTTGTTTATTGAGTTTATATCCTGCCCTTCTTCCTGGTGGACCCCAATAAGTGACATCTAATATTAGTACTTCCGGGGTGGCGCCACCGGCAATGGCGGACTCCCTCTGAACTGGAGGGAATAGCTCCGCGGGAAACGGGTCTTCTCCGCTACGGCGAAGCGGGGACCCTTTCAAAAATCACAGGCGGATGAAGCCTGTGACCATGGGACTCGGCGGGCACCTTTAGCGCCCCCCCCAACTCGCTAAGGAACCCACTAACGGGCTCCGAAGTGAAGAGGGGGAAGTGGCGCGGTGCTGAGAGTCAATGGCTATTTCCGTGGAGCGAAGCCGCATAGCCGTTGCCGGAGAGCACTGCCTTTTTCCTGGGACAATCTGGACTTTAAAATAAGCACCCGTGAGTACTTAGATTTTGAACAATTGGACAATAAGGACTAGCGAGCAGAAAAGAATTGGATCTTAAAATACCTATTTTAATTTGGTACGGAACGGGAAGGTCTAAACAGGAAGTCAGCCTTCCGTTCTTTTGTAAACAGAATAAAGCAAAGACAACATAAACTAGAGCTAAGAAAATCGTCTTTAAAGGACTGGATTCCATCATCTATAATTGTGGAACCCCCCTTTGACAGCAGGAGAAGGGGGAGGATCATTTTTAGACTGTTTAAAGTGAGTTTAAAGTAAAGTAACTTTCCTCCGTCCTGATACTGGAGCAGGGGTGTCAGGACCGATGTTTGAAGTTCATTGACCAGAAATAAGTGTTTTTGACAGATAGCGAAAAGAAGAGAAACATAGTGATTCCATTGTTCCTCTTCGCATTTGAAAGGAATAAATATTGGCAAAGTATCTTAAAAGGGGAAACTCTGTTGCAAGAACAAATAGAAGTTTTCCCCCTAGAGGGAGACTGTGAAACTGTAACCAACTCCAGGGAGCCGGCAGCTGTTATAGATTACAATCGTGGGAACAGGCATTTGACCTTGCAGGACAATGTATTCAGAAACCTTGTTGTGTGTCTTTTATAAAACAAATGCCCTACTGGAACAATTACATGAAAAGGTGAATTGGATGGCGACCTCGACTAGAAATTTGGAACAGGCAGTGGGAAACTTTGAACAGGCAGTGTGAAAATATGTGGAGCCCAGTCAGGAATTAAATCAGTAGTGTGTTTTACAGAACAGGCCCAACAGGAATATGAGTTTTCGGACTTGACAAATGAACTTGGAAAAAGCCAGATTTGGAAAGAAAAAGTTTGGTTTGGCTTGGAAATGGGGGGCTGGATTGACCCCCCTATGCTGAGATGTCTGGACTTTTCAAATATGGCAATGGGCCGTGAGATGTTTGGGATTGTGGGGGCTCTTAATCTTGGAGGGTTTTTGAAACATGCTGTTAAATACCATATGGAATTTAGTGTTGAATATGGAAAAGGGGCTGATCTGTCGAGAAGGGCTAAAAATATTGTCAAGCTGGAGCTATCACGAGCAGGAGACAAGGGAAAATACAGCTACAAATATGAAGAAGAGCTGCGGAAGGGACATGGAAGAGACTTGAGGGCCTCGGATACAAGGTTGCCAGGTTAATGAGCTAGATCGACGTGATAATAAGGACTGACAAAACCCGGAACCAGGAGGAAGGGACGTTGAATGAAGATTGGACTTGTTTGTATTTCTTTTCTCTACCATTAGAACTGTTTTATAAAATTGACGAACATTAGAAAAATGTTGGAATGAAATTACATGTCTTTAGCAAAAATGTTTAAAGAATTATGAAAGAATGTTATGGTTATGAGAAGCTGGTAAGGACAAGATTTAAGTTTTAAGCTTTAAGATTTATTTTATTATAGAAAGATAAGACTAAAACAGTTTAGGGTAATGTAATGACAGAATATTATGAAATATGGAAAGGATTTGCTGGGATAATTAACAACTAGGATACAAAGAAAGGGAGGAGGAGGAGGTCTAAGAAAGAAGGTAATGACAGTTGAGGATTTGGAAATAATGATTTTGTTTTTAAATGTTATTAATTGTTTGTGATGTAATTTTGTATTTTTTTTCTTTTTTTGTTTGAATCTGTATCTATATGGTGGGAGGGGTTTGTCTTTTTTCTTTTTTAATTTGTTAATTATTTTTATTTTGCATTTTTCTTTGTCTCTATTTTATTTTGTAACATTTTGAAAATTCCAATAAATATCATTAAAAAAAAAAAAAAGACATCTAACATTAGTCTCTCCTTGTCTCTTCTCCTCCTTCCCCCAAAGTGGAGCAGATGGCCTTATGAAACTTTGGACAATCAACAACAACGTTTGTGTGAAGACCTTCGACGCTCACGATGATAAGGTGTTGGGCCTACACGCCAATAGGAGAGACAACGCACTGGTGACCGGCTCCGCCGATTCCAGGGTCTTGCTGTGGAAGGTACAACCGACACAAATGCCTGACCTAAAGACCACCATTATAATCTGGCTTATTTGCTTTATGTTCTTTTTCTTCTTCTTCACCCTCTACCTCGTCGTCTTGATCAAAATTCGCTAGTGGAAACGCAGAATGATCCACCTTTCCTGTGGCCTGGTATTGATTCCGATCTGTAATAAACGGGTGCCATTTTTGAACAGAGTCAGTCAATACTGCTTGTCCGTTTCTTCAGTGAACCAAGTCCATCAGTTTATGAGTTCGTGCCAGTGGAAGCTGGTCCGTGATGGCAAATAGGCTGCTGCTCCACCAACCTCAGTCTGTCCTCAGCCAGCTTCCACCTGCCTGCCTTCTTACAACCATTCCAGCAAGTGGCCCTGGCTGTCAGCCTCTCCCTCCTTAGCCTCACTGTTGCCCTTGCTGAAGTCAGTAAGGAGGAGGAGGACACAACTAGTATTAGTTGGCTTTGTCTGTCATTGCCTCTGGCACCACTTAATATTGGTCCCTGTGCCTTCTGCTCCGGCAGTCTCAGTGGATACCAGCCACCCCTGGTTTGTGCCATTTCATATGCATTTTGAGTGCCATTTGATTAGAGTAGCTATGGGCATCTGTCATTGTGTGGTGGCGAGACGATTCAGAATTATTATCCTACACGCTCCTTGAGGATCTCACTAAATAATTTAGGAGTGATGAAAATGTCCAGGTTAATATGAGCATAGGAATCTGCCTTATACACAGTCTGATCGTCCGTACAACCAGCCCAATGTTGCCTGCACTGATGGGGAACAGCTGTCCAGGGCTTTGGGCAGAGAAGGGTCTTTAACCACCCATCCCTCTTCTCAGGCAACTCTGGGAATTGTAGCTCATTGAAGGGAATGGGGTCTCAGCACCCTTAACAGACTACAGCTCCCAGGATCCTTTGAGAAAAACAATGACTGTTTAAGGTGGTACCATAGTGCTTTAAATGTGTAGTGCGGACGTTGCCTTAGTCGTGCTTCTGAGTTTAAGCTAAGATTCAGGCCTCCAAGGCAGCCATGTGTTAATGCCCCCACTGCCAGGGATAGATCACGTGACCTAGAAAACTTGTTCCTCTAACTCCACTTTAATTCCTTTGCCTGCCTTGCCAGGAGAGGTTCTGTCCTTTAGCTTCCTGCTTTCATGATTTCTTAAAACTTCCTTCCTTCCTTCCTTCCTTCCTTCCTTCCTTCCTTCCTTTCAAGGTAAGGTGTCCTGTGATGCTGATATTGGTTCTTGTTCTAGTAAATATATGCTGTATTCCAGTTATCCTTCAGAAACCATTATCATACAATAACTGTGTGCAGCTATTCATAATTTTGCTTAACATACATTTCTGACTTCATTTTAGGGCAAGCCTAAAAGAGAGAGAACTGGACAAATTCACGGTAGATAAGGCTGTCATGTGACTACTTTCCACAATGGCTGTGCTCTGCCGCCATGGTTGGAAGCAGTAATGCTTCTGAATGCCTGTTTCTGGAAACCGCAGGAGGGGAGAGAGCTCTTGGGCTCAGTTTCTGCTCTCAGGTTTCCTGTTGGGGCACCTGGGCAGCCACTTTGAGAACAGGATGCTGAGTAGATGACCATTGGCCAGATCTAGCAGGCTTTTCTTATGTGCTTGTCTTCTTAAAACACAAAGCAATGGAACAAGCATAATAAAAGCATCTTCTTTTTTAAAGAAACCTTACTGGGTCCAGGAGTTCCCACAATCTGTGTGCCTTATTTTTCAGAGGAAGCATAACCAGTAAAACTGGTTGCAAACCTCAATCCCAAATGATGGTCTTGGCAGTCAAATAAGCCTCTCTTTTCACGATGAGGCTCCTTTCAAGAGGAGCTTAACTCTGGCTTGTTTTCCCAAAAGGAACTTTCATAGTTTCTTTAAGCTCCTCACCTCCCTACAGCACACTAGTGCTGGTAAAGACAAGGTATATCAACCAGCTGTGTTTGGGTAGCACTGATAATAATAATAATAATAATAATTTATTATTTGTACCCCGCCCATCTGGCTGGGTTTCCCCAGCCACTCTGGGCGGCTTCCATAGAAAACCAAAAATACACTAAAATATCACAGATTAAAAACTTCCCTGAACAGGGCTGCCTTAAGATGTCTTCTGAATGTCAGGTAGTTATTTATCGCTTTGACATCCGATGGGAGGGCGTTCCACAGGGCAGGCGCCACTACCGAGAAGGCCCTCTGCCTGGTTCCCTGTAGCTTTGCTTCTCGCAATGTTTCAAGCCGTGCTTTCTTTAGATGGAACCACCCACACAGATCCTCTTTTGTGTTCAGCAAAGCTGTCGTGACTTAGTTCTTGCCAGCCATTGAAAACTGACCAACGGTTTCACACTTGGGTACCTAACAGATGGATTTGGAAGTTTCAAGGCACAATTGATTCAAGCTCCATGCTTCTTTGGGTGTCATTGCCTTCAAAAAAATACCGGCTTGCGTTTCCTGTGTGGCCGGGGCTGGTGAAAGTTATAGTCCAAAATAGGTTTGGAGTAAGAGAAATCTTTGCCGATTTCTGCCCGATGCCTTTAACACAGAGTTAGGGAAGCTTTTTAGCAGATATTCAACCATCCCTGCCTCTGCAGGGCAGCTTCGACGGGTGGGTAGCATAACCTACCTGCCAAATTTTGCATTGAAGCAGCTGCTAAAACAGAGCTTTTCCCTTCCTTTTTAGTTGTGGTTTTAATGAAACCCATCAGCACCTTGTCCCAGCAACGGAACAATCAGGAGCTCCCTTTAACCTCCCAATTGTTCCAGTGTAGTTGTGGCTGTACCTGCCCTGCACCTGGTGGCGTAAGGGGGCTAGTGACCATGACTTGTGAAGGATGACATAACAGGCCAGACTGGAACTCGCCCCAGGTCAAATTTGACCCACCAGGCATGGGTTCCCCACCCTTGCCTTTTAACAGAACAATTTTGCTCTAAAAGCTTTTGCCTAGGGCTCTGGTACAAATGCAAATGTCAGCCGTGGTAGTGGGCACTGCTGTCAAGTGCGAAAGGTTGGGTAAGGTGGTTCTTAATGGACATTTTCACCTTTTGGTTAGCAGGTGAAGGAAGCCTTCTAGGTGCAGGCAAATTCTGTTTGCCTGGTGAAAACTTGCATCCCTTAAACAACCTGCATGATCAAACAACTTTGTTTCATTTTGCTTTTCACAAACAATGTGATTCAGATTTGTTTCTTTGAATCTAGTCATCTGACTAAATAAGAGTTTAACAAAGGGAACTACAAATCCGTATGAAATGGATGCACGGTAACATCAATAGAAATTTAATCGGGCCTAAATAAAACCATGTACAGCCTGAAGTTTGCTGACATATTGCAACATTCTCCTTTAGGAGTTTTGTTTCTCTAGCCCAAGATTTTTCCTTAAGGCTGGTGCCTGGGTCCAGCATCAAGCTTCCTCTTCTTGGTGGGGACTGATGTGCCCACACTTCAGAGTTCTTGACACTTAACCTCCCACTGCAGCAGATGGAGGGGGAAGAGGGCTCCCCAGGGCGGAGGGAGCAATGTCATAGTCAATTCTCCCATGGACTGACATCACTCCCGAAAGAGATTAGAGATAATTCATCTTTCTGGTTCCCTGTTGCCAGTGATAGTCAACATTAATTGTACTCTGAGTAGATCCCTTGAAAAAAATCAATGGATTTAATGGGCTTGTCCATTGCTTTCATTGGGTCTGCCCTGGGTATAAGTTAACTGGATATCATCCTATTTTGGTAAAAAATAATAATTATGTTTTCTTTTTTAATTATTTTATTTTTCACCACAAGAGCACAAAAAATTATTAAAGGAGATGCTTATACAATGGTGGTAAATACAACTGTATGTGTGAATATTAAACTAACACATAAATTAGGAGAGTCATATTTCTTGCTTAGGTGGAGGTAAGGAGTCGTACAGGTCATTGTTTGAAATGTAAAATATAAAGTCCCACCAGATTGCATAAAATTGTTCTACTGGTTCTGTGTCATTCATCACACAAATTTTGTGGGTTATCTTTTTGGTAATAGCCGGGTTCTACATTTAAAATCTAAAATATCTCTCTCTAAAAAAAACTACGCAAATTCTGTAAAGGACTTGAGTATGTATGTTTAATTTTCCTGAGTCAATTTGACAGCATACTTTTCCATTGCCTGGTGGGACGAGGGTAACACCTGAAAACATGACTGTGTGGGTGGCTCTTTCAGTTCTAAAACTGAGGGGGAATCCCACAGGAGTTTCAGAAATTGCATTTTCCGAGGCATCAGCCATTCCATTTTGCCATTTTTTCTTCTTCTTCTGTTCCTTCCCTTTTTTTGTGTTTCTGTATGTTAATAGGATGTCACTCAAATTGAGCTTGAAGAGGAACAAGTGAAGCAGGAAGAGCAGATTCTGAAGTGAGTATCTTGGGGCAACTTCTGCAGTTGGGCTGGGGATTGATTGCGGGGGGAGGCTCCCCAAAGATTGCCATCTGTCCCATAAAAGTGCACATATATAAATAAGAGCACTGAAGTAGCGAGTGGTTACAGCAGCCTTTCCTGCTGTCCTCCAAATGTTTGGACTACAACTCCCATCAGCCCTAGCTGCCTCATCCATCCCAGCATCAATGCTGATAGTGGGATGCTATTGCTGGGCAAGACACTCCTGGAGAATCTCACTTGTCTCTATAAGTGGTGGCATCAAGTATTTGAAAGTGGGAAGTCTGGGCTAGTTGAGAGACTGACCTCAGCGACCACCTGGAGGGACCACCCTTGCAAGGTACCCTGGGGGGTGTCACAGGCACTGGCAGCATGCCAGATACTAGATGGGACCCAAGATGGCCCTGCCTATCCTTCCCATGAGGGTTTTACAGTAGGGGGTCAGCTGCTTGCAGAGAGGGCTGTCAAAGAATGAGATTTCCATCTGCGTTGTGTTCCAGGCTCCATCCAGATTGCAAAACAGGGTAGTAGCAGGGTAAGGTCCATCCAGGTGGCCCAGGGAGCAATGGAAGGGATCCCCCATGAGGCCTTCATGGCCTTCATCTCCTGGTCTGTCTTCATCAAATACAGCATTTGCCATTTTAGCTTTTCTCTGCCATCACGGCAGCTAGAAACATGCTCTTTTCAAATTCCAGCTGTGATCCAGCACCCTCTCATTCTTGCTTTGTGTTTTCAGAGAGCAGCAGCTGTCTAACTTGCTGCATAAGAAGAAGTACCTGAAAGCACTGGGCTTGGCAATCTCCTTGGACCGGCCACACACGGTGTTGTCGGTGATCAAGGGTAAGGCTCTTGATAACAAAGAACATTAAGGGAGATTTTCCTTAAGTCTTGGCTGCGCCCTGAAGAAACCTTTTTGAGCCCCACTCTGTTGCTTTCACTCGGCCTTGCAACATGATTCTGTTCACAGAGAGTTCCATGGGGCTTACTTCCAAGGCCCTGTCTCCCCTATACATTTAAAGCAATGTCATACCTCTTTAATACCTCCTGTCGCCCAGTGAGCTTCATGGCCAAATGGGAGATTTGAACCCTGGTCTCTCCCAGGTCCTGTTCTGACACTCTGGCAACCAGGCCACATTGGCCTATACTCATTCCACTCCCAGAGCTACATTTCCCAGAGTTTCCTGGGAAAGTGGGACTGATTGTGAAACCACTCCTTAACCCCTCTTCTACACCCACCCACCCGGGATTTATTAGTGATTGACTGTTCGTTGTTCTTCTTAGCTATTCTTAAGGAGGCTAATGGAAAAGAAGACTTGGAAAAGAACCTCCTGAAGCTTCGGAAAGACCAGAAAGGTTAGTTGGTATGCTGCAGGGACGACCTCTAAAGGGGTGTGTGAGTGTACTGAACGTAACAATTACCCAGCAGGTGCCCTTTCGCAAAGTCTTTTTTTGTCCTTTTGAACAACAGCCATGGGAAAGTTGTGAGTTTAAGAAGAAAGACGGGTGAGAGGAGAGGTTGCTTGACCCTGCGCCCTCCTGGCATTTTTCTGATTCAAAACCTCCCACCAACACCGCAAGCTGCTTTTCTACTAGGTGGGGAGGGGTGTTGGATCTGCTTCCCTGCCTTGAAGAAAGGCGCAGGTCAGACGTGTGCCCAGACCTGGCCACGCTTCGCAAGAGAGGTGAGTTGGTTCAAGGTGGCCACGCTGCCTGCAACTTGCACTCCTTCCTGACGTGTCGTCCCCAAACCCCTTCTTCCAGAGGCTGTGCTGAGGTTTTCCATCACGTGGAACACAAACTCGCGGAACTACCTCGAGGCTCAGGCAGTGGTGGAAACCCTCCTCAAGCATGAGACGCCGGAGAGCCTCTTGCAATATGAAGGGATCAAAGCAGCTGTGGAGTCTCTCCTACCATACACAGGCAAGTGACCTTTTGAATACTTCTCCCATACCACCCCAGGCTTCATCCCATGTTTGTATCTTCAGTTACGGGTTCATATCCTGCCTTTCCTCCAGGGAGCTGTACATTGTTCCCTCTCCCCCAACCCAATTTTATCCTCACAACAAACCTGTGAAGTAGGTTATCCTGAGAGAGAGAGAGAGAGAGAGAGAGAGAGAGAGAGAGAGAGAGAGAGAGAGAGACTGGCCCAAGGTCACCCAGTGAGCTAAACATCTGAGCAAGGGATTTTTCCCTGGGTCCCTGCAGTTCTAATCCAGTATTCCAGCCACTGCACTACACCATGACTCATCCTAAAATGGAGATTGTTGAGTGGGTGTAGCAGGGCTTCCAGGTGGGATTGCAAAGGATTAGACCTGGGCCCTTCTGCATACAACACAGATATTCTGCCGCTGAGCAAGGCCCTTCTCTGGTCCACTGTTACTGATCTTCTTACGGCAGATCCCTTGATGAGCTCAGAACGCAGTTTGAGTGCCATGAACGTGGAAGGGAGCAGCTGCTGATGCAGCAGGAACAGGCAACTTTCATTCCTCCCCCTGCCTCTCTCTTTCTGCAGAACGGCACTTCCAGAGGCTAGGCCGGTTACTGCAGGCCTCCATGTTCCTCGATTTCATGTGGCAAAACATGAAGCTGCCTGACGCCGCCAGGTGGGACGAAGAGATGGACACATGATGAGCTTTGGGTGCCAGCGGCATGCGGGGCAGAAGAGCTGGACACTCCTGCCAAGTTGGCACTGCTCTCACCGGTGGAATATGTTGAATTGGTTTGTAAAAACCCCCCCACAAATGTACGTTTTTCATTTTGTAAAGCCATAAATCTCCCGAGAGTGTCTTCCTACATACATCCCTTTCCCATCCCCTTTAAAAATGAAATAAATTTATTTAGCATACTGAGTTTTCAGAATGAAATAATACTCCATTCTAGGCAGTGGCCCTGACCACCAGAGGCCATATCAGAAGACGGGAAAACAAGTGGGGATTGCCCAGTGGACAACATTATGGCTATAAAAGAGGCAGCCCAACTCTAGGTGGGGCGGTCTGGAGATTATGAGGTGTCTGTGAGGAGTTGAAGTTCAATTAGCTTCACAAAGAGCCTTAAGCAAAGGTGATAAACAGTGCTGTGGTGACTGTGCCCTTGGCTCTGTGAGGCAAACCGTGGGTCACAGTTGCCTTTCAGGCCATGGGCAGCAAAAAAAGAGGAGGTGCAAGAAGGGTTGTCAACAGCCCGGCCCACCACATAACACTTGCAGTGGAACAGATCCTCCAGCCAGTTCCATTTCAAGGTATCCAGTGGCTTGGTGTTCAGTGTTGTTCTGAGCCCCCGAGGTGGGGGGGTACAATAATTAAAGCACAATATTAAAAGCAGTTTAAAGCATCTTAAAATCTCAGAAATAAAGTGGGTCCTAAAAATATATGCCTCGTGAATCGAAAGGATATGAAAGGATTGGCTAATATTTTTTTATTTAAATGCACCCTATTACACCAAGTGCTTGAAACAACACAGCCAATTTAAATACTTAAAAATAATCACTTTTAATATTTTTAAATATTTACATATTTAGAAATGCATCTAAAGAGAATAACATACCAAGTGAATTTGAAAAAAAATCATACAGTACTTGTATGATAAATGTATTTACAGACTTCGTTCTGCAATCTATACATATTAACTCAAAAGGAAAGCCTACCACACCCTTCCCCAATCTACTGCCCCCCAGATGTTTTAAGAACACTCGGATCAGAGTTATATACCCAGCTCCATCCCATACATGCTTAAAAGATAACATTATATTAATGTGTAATATGAGCCCATTAAATTCAACTAGAGATCAAAAAACCATCAAGCACTCTGCTGCAAGTGCCTGCAGATAAAAGATGTTGAGATTGCTCAAGCAAGCAAGTCAAATTGCACACTACAGTGGAGAGGAATTTCAGTCATTGGTGGTTTGAGAAAACACAACTCCATTCAAATTAATCCATTGCCTTCTTAGCATTAACAATCACTATAAGGGTCACCCTAAGGCAGTGATGGATTACTCCCAACTCCCATTAACCCCAGACAGCATGTCCAAGAAATTCTGGGAGTTGTAGTCCAACATCTGGATGGCAACAGGTTCTCCAGCCCTAGTCCAAAGGCAAAGTATGGGGAACCACACATTTAATGGGGTGGTACTTTCAGCCCTACTTAAATCAGGCAGTCATTGGGTTTTTTTTATTTTGGAGGGGGACTATAACCCATCAGCCTCAGGAAGTATGGCTGATGTGAGAGCTATAGTTCTAAGCCTCTGGAGCACCCCAGGTTGGGGAAGGCTCCTGTATCAAGAGCTAAATGAGCCTGTTTATCCGTCAGAGAGGCCTGCAAGAGTCGCTTCCATTTTACCCACTCTCCAAGCATTAAGGCTCCGAGTTCTAAATGCACACATGTAGGGCTGCGTTTGTTGCCTTGCTCAGTACTGGCACTTCCCCCCCCCCCCACTTGTGTTTTGAACCATCTCCTGCTACCCCCCTTGTTTTGCACCCTCTATGTTGCCATTTCAATGGCAGGCTTGAGAGGATGCAGTGGGGCTGGCCCTGGCCAGAGCCCCTCGCAGGGCTCTTCTGGTGATGGTGGTGCACCTCTGGAGGATTTCATGGGCCTGAGGGCGTGGGGGTATCGTTGGATGACCAGAAGCGGGTTCAGAATCTGAGGAGCGAAGCAAAGTATCGGACGAGCCCAACGGTTGCTCCTCAAAGCCAGAGTCGCTTTGATGCTTGCTCTCCAGGGGCGGGGAGAGACAGCCATGACTCCTTGAGGAACAGAGGAGGGGGGTCTCTCTAGGGCTGCTGTTCCTCACCCTATTCACCTCAGGATTCTGGGGCCACTCATATCCCTGTCCACTCACGTTTCCTGAGCTGTCAGACAAGCAGTCCACCCCGCTTGCCAGCCCGGATGTGGTTACGGCCACAGACACACTCAGAGAGTGAGATCTCATTCTACTTGGGGGCGTGTTGTATTCTTGCATTTCCATCGTCATATTGGTTGAATGAACCTGGGCAGCACCCTCACAAGAGCCTCTCTGTTGGCTTGGGGAGCTCTTACTCAAGGGACTAGTAGCTTGAGATAGGTTTGGCATAGAGTAACACAGGCTGCTATTGACGAGAGTCAAGAATTTGCTGTGAGGGTTTCTGTATGGCTGGAGGAACATGGAAGGGACGTAGCCTGTAATCCCATTATACCTGAAAGACCAAAAATGCAAAAACGTCACTTTAAAAGCAAAATAAGTTCCAGGATGACAAAAATGGGTTGGTTTGTTTTTTCATTTTCATTTTTTGCAGGTGGGGGGTGGGGTAGGGAATGTTGCTGTGCAGCCTGGAACAGCAGGCTACCTCTCACAGGGCTGAACCTTTCATTCTACTGTTGTTAGTTTATTTTGTATGGCACAGATGATATCTGTGGCAAGCATCTCCAAGCTTTTGGTTACTAAGAGGCATCCCTGATGGTGGCGCCATCTTCCATGTGATGGCCCTTCAGATATTTGAAGATGGCTGTCACATCACTTCTCAGTCTTCTCCTGTCTTGTTTTAAATGTATGGGGTTGGGTGGGGAGGGATTACTTGCTTTTAATTAGTGTAAAATGCATTGTGATGGTGATTGGAAGGCAGTTAATAAATCAGTGATAATGATGATAATAATAAGCCAACAATGTTTGGTGCCCATCAGCAGTTTAGCTGCTGAGTTCTGTACCAGCTGCAGCTTCCAAACCAACCTCAAGGGTAGCTCCGTACAGAGTGCATTACAGTAAGCAAACTTTGCAGTTACCAATGCTTGGCCACTAGCAGACAAGTTATCCTGATCCACGAACAGCCCCAGCCCCACTGGCTTACCAAACAAGCCACCATCCATCATCTGATTTCTCCAGCACTTCCACCACAACCCCAATCTTCACAGACAGTTCATCTGACTTCTTGGCCTCATAAGCCTGTGTGACATAATACAGCATCCCTGAAAGAAAAGAGGAGGAACTGTTTCCAGCTCTCTACTTGTTTTCTTAAACAATACACCACATGAGCAAGGAAGAACAAAGGCAAGTAGGCAACTTCCCAAACCAATATGTAAACCGAAGCACAGCTGTCCTCCATATTGCTTTTCTGGATCTTGCAGTGCAGTTCTTCAACCCAAAAAATGTGTATAAAGAGCCATACATTGGGGGATTTGCTTCCAGATGTTTGGACTGTCTCTCTCTCCCATTAGCCCCAGCCAGCATAGCTCTGTGAAGCTGGGGCTGATGCGAGAGTTGTAGCCCAGAGCAGCTGGAAGGCACCAGGTTGATGGAGGCTGGCATAGACAACCCTGAGGCAGAGGTGACAAATGACCTGACTCAGCACCTAAGGCACCTGCCTGATGTTCCCCTCTATGAGAAAGCATCAGAGTCACTTGAGAGACTTGTCCAGACTCACCTGTCTCCTCGGTCTCCTCAGTGGCAGCTGCCTCCTCCGTCTCCTCTAGGTACGGGGCTGGGAACCAGGCAATTTGTTTCCAGTAGTTTTCCACCAGCCACCATCCTGCAGAAAATAATGACTATGAAAGGAAACTGAGGCCATCTGCAAGTTTCCCCCAGTGTGTCTTTTTTAAAGACAGAAGCTGATGTGTGGGGTCAACTGCACTCCTTAATCCCATGGGGATGATGGGAGATGTAGTCAGCAACATCTGATGGTTCACAGGTTTCCCACCTCTGTCAATAATCCTTACAACAACCTTAAAAACTAGATGATGATGATGATGATGATGATGATGATTATTTTATTTTATAATTTCTACCCCACCCATCTGGTTGGGTTTCCCCAGCCACTCTGAGTGGCTTTCAACAGAACATTAAAAACAGAATAAAACTTCAAACATTAAAAACTTCCCTAAACAGGGCTGCCTATGCATACAGAACTGGAGTAAAGAAGCATACCTGTCTTGTCTTTCATGAGGACTTCAAGTATTTCCCCCTTGGTGGCTCTGAAGAGCCTGCTGCTTGTGTCTTTGGTCTCATAGGCTTCAAGGCACCTGTAACTCTGGGAGATGACTGGCTGTGTGATGGTCGTGCTGGGTGGCAAAGGTGTCTCTTTCTTCCCTGGGCCCATTTCAGAAGGCAAAATCACAATGCTGCAAAAGTGGAAGGAATGATTTGTCTGCTGTGATTCCTGCACTGCAGTGGGTTGGACTAGATGACCCTTGTAGGACATCCCTTCCAACTCCATTCCTAGGATTCTATGTCCCTTTTTGAACTGGAATAAATTCCAAAGAAATTACAGCAGATCGGGAAAACTTGTCTTCTCACTGAGCTTGGTCTCCAGTCAAATTTCATCCCTGGTGACACCATTTATTACTTCTAATGCAATTAATTTATTAACTCCCTTCAGAATCAGTGTCTCTGGGTGTTTTACACATAAGATAATTTAAAACAGTTTAAAACAACAACAGCAAAAACAACAAATACATTTGAAACAGGACTGAAATCCTAACAAGTGAAAACACACGGTGAAGACTCATTTACCTAGCTGGGAAAGTCTGTTGGAACAAAAATGCCTCAGCTGTTTCTGGGAAGTGTAGACAGTGGCTGTCTGTCGTATTTCAACACAAATGTTACTCCACAGAACAGAGGCAGCTGCATGAAAGCCCTGCTCCGAGTCGCTCTCCAGAGTGGGCTTCTGAGATCTTTGGAACTTGCAGGAGAAACTCTCCCCGCAAACTTTGCCTAGTAAATATTACTTGGTGCCTTTCAAGGCTGGAATCCTGGAAAACATCTCATCAGAAAAGCAGCAGACTGCAATATAGGGAGCAACGACTCAGACCCATGGTCCATCTGTCACTGACTGGCAGAAGCTGTTATAGGTTTCAGGCAAGGGCTTTTCCCCAACCCTACCTAGAAATGTCATTGAGAATCAAACCTGGGATCTTCTGCATGCACAATAAAAATAAATAAATAATCCACCACTCAGGGCACTTCCCTGTATATAAAAGCATGCAAAGAAAGTAGGAAAGCATATAAACAAAATAGTGTGTTGCTGATGACGGCAACGTCACAGGTTTGATTCCATTATGGAACACCTGCATATTCCTGCAATGTAGGGGGTTGAACCTTGGGGTACCTTTGAACTCTATGATTCTATGAAAATGTGGCCTATCAATAGCAATGGCTCATTGATATGTCACTGCTTAGAATTAAGACAAATGCTTAAAACTCTCATAACCATAAAGAAAACTCTGGTGCTATGTTGGCTGCAGGCCAGTGAGGTATTTGTCATTTAGGAATCTTTGAAGTATCTCGATCAATT
This sequence comes from Podarcis filfolensis, assembly GCF_964270895.1. Classification (NCBI taxonomy): domain Eukaryota; kingdom Metazoa; phylum Chordata; class Lepidosauria; order Squamata; family Lacertidae; genus Podarcis; species Podarcis filfolensis. The sequence continues at coordinate 30,009,207 of NC_139616.1, read as the reverse complement.
AATCTGACAGATCAGTTCTATAAAAACCCACATGCACAATGATCCCTAGCGGTTTCCTTCAACGTGGCATTTTGCTGCAATTATTATTTCAACCTACTCTGAAATGTGCCCGTCTCTGCAGTAGTTCATGTCATTTTCCATTTTGAAAATATACAAAAGTTAATTTGTCAGTTTCAGCTACCAAAAGAAGGAAAGGGGGTGGGGGAAAGCTTTCAGGAGCCAATCTGTAATGGCAACTCTTACATCTGTCAGAATTTGTTTGCAAACGACAGTCAGCAGATCACGAAGGCAGCTCTGAGGGTCATAACTAAAAGGTTTTTATTTCTGCTCAATCCATTTACCACCCTTTCTCCTCACCCTTGCCACAACCACACTCCCATGTGTGCAACCCTGAGAATTAAAACCGGTACAATGAATACAGCTAAATTCAGACACAGAATCACTTCCAACATTTGGGAAGCTTCGTTGTATTTTGGCATAATATTGGAAGTGGCAAGCCACTGGCCTGCTAGGGGCTCGCAAGCCAAGGTTGGAAACCACATGTGAAGTGGGTTTGCAAACAGCAGTTTGACTTAGCTTTAGGGTTGGTCTGAACAGACAAGCCACAGTGATGGGCGTTGCTTTGTTCTAGACCACACACACAGGAGTGCCGTGAAGGTGAGAGATGAAAGTTGGCAAGCAGCTCTGACCCATGAATTGACTGTTGTCACAGAAGGCTGGTCACCAGGCCAAGGAGTGACAGAGCCCTACCAGAATTTTTATAGGTTTTGGGGGTCATTCTGGAATGATACAGATCCCTTCCAAACCTATGATCCTGTATGTGAAGTGAAAATCTATACGCGAAAACTTGCAGAGCCAGCCAAACCAGTTCCTTTTTTAAGTTCAGGGCCTTAGCTGGCCAGTTAACTGTGACCATTATCATATTCAAAGAGGTTGCCCTGCTGCCTGAGTTTGCTTTTCCCTCTCCTCCCTCCCCATCCCTTTTCCTTTTCTGTTGTGTCATTTAGATTGTAAACCTGAGGGCAAGTTCCATATTATAATTAATTGTTGCAACCCCCCTCAAAAACCCCCACCTTTAGATATATAAAATGCACACAGAGACGCTAGTCCTTCTAAATACATAGATATATATAGTTTCATTTCTTAAAAAATGACGGTACCTGTTCTCTGGAAAAGAAGGGTCCATATCTCGGCTTTGTGCTTCAAAAAAATGGACGACATCCTCTCCCTGGGAGATCCTGGCTTTTGTCTTCAGGAGCTCCTGACAGTAAATCTCCAGCAACATCAGACTCTCCCGGCACCTGCTCAACTTCTGGTTCTTCTTCAGCATCACATTTACATCTTGGAGGGGACCCAACAGAAGGGGGAAAGCCATCAAGGGATGCTGTGGTGGCTCTTGGCAGCACCTCCTCTCCCATCCCCCATCCTTTATACTCAGGGCTGTCTTAAGCATATGCAGCGCCGGGGTGCCTCGGGTTAAGTACTTAATTCGTTCCGGAGGTCCTTTCTTAACCCGAAACTGTTCTTAACCTGAAGCACCACTTTAGCTAATGGGGCCTCCGACTGCCGCCACACAATTTCTGTTTTCATCCTGAAGCAAAGTTCTTAACCCAAGGTACTATTTCTCGGTTAGTGGAGTCTGTAACCTGAAGCGTATGTAGCCTGAGGTACCACCGTAAAATTAAAATCTGATGAAAGGCCTCCCTTCTTCCCCTTTTACCTCGAAACCTGGGGATGGTCCGGTCAGACTTCTTCAAGAGACCACTTTCAATAGGGAACTTTTTCTTCAAGTCTTTCTAAGCAAAGGGCGAAACAAGAAGGGAAAATGAGTACTATCATGCTTCTCAACAGAGGAGAAATCATTGTGCACAAGCATGGGAAACTGGCCTCCCCAGTTTCAAATCTTACTCCCTTTACGTTCAAAAGAAAACTTACATGGAGTTTCTTAAATTCCTCAAACTCCCGGTAGATGAGAATGTTGTTTTGATCTGACCAGGAGACAAGAAGCATCCATACCTGGGGAGGGAAATAGAGCAGATGGTTCCTACAGGCCCTGAGTGTCTCCCAGCCAGCTCTTATTCAGTGCTACAGCTACACTACATTCTGGAAACCAAGACTTATGAGGAAGAGATGAGGGAGCTGGGAATGTTTAGCCCGGAGAAGAGAAGATTGAGAGGTAATATGACATCCTTCTTCAAATATCAGAAGGATTGTCTCACAGATTGCTTGTTTCCTGCCGCTGCAGAGGGTAATATTCAGAACCAATGGGTTCAAATTACAAGAAAGGAGATTCTGACTAAACATTAGGGAGAACTTTCTGGTGGCAGCAACCACGCGACAGTGGAACGGACTACCACAAAAGGTGGTGGATTCACCATTGGAGGTTTTTAAGTGGAGGTTGGATGGCCATCTGTCAGGGAATTAGCTGTGATTCCTGCATTGGAGGGGATTAGACTAGATAAACATGAAGAATTCAGATGAACTCCATATATAAAAACAAATTAAAATCTGTTCCACACCTAAAAATATTTTCAGACCCAACACACATGCATTTACTGTGGGAGTAGCAGAGGGGCAACTGAAATACCTTTTGTTTTCTATGCTTCAGCAAGCCCACTGCTTTCACCTCCACGGGAAACCTGCCGCTGCTCATCTCCCCCAGAGGACGATGCTCCATTTGTCTTGCAAGATCTATTTGAAGCACCTCCTTCCTGCAGGCCAGGTATTTAGGAGCACCCAGGGAGGAGGGGCCAGCTTTTCCCAGCTGGCTCTAAAACTCAGGTTTCCTCCTCCGCCCAGAAGTTGCAAAGTCTGGCAACCCTGGAGAGATTCTATAGGGAAAGGAGGCAGGTATAGAGCCCAGTCCCCCTACAAGGCCATCTCTCAGGAGATCAACCTTGTTTGTTGCTCCCCCAATACATTTTGGGACCCTTGGCACATTCAAAAGGGTGGTGTAGAGTGTCAGGAGCAGGGAGACACAGGCTCACATCTCATAGGAAGCTGCCTTATATTTATGAGTCAGACTCTTGATCCATCTTGCTAAGTATTGTCTTCACTGACTGGCAGCAGCTCTCCAGGGTTTCAGGCAGGGGGCATTCCCAGCCCTAGCTGAAGATTCTGAAGGTGGAACCTTGGACTTTTTGCATACAAAAGAGATGCTCTCCCACTGAGTCACAACCCTTTTATCCACACCCCGACAACACAGCACTTTCCCCCTAGTTGCTGTCCCAGAAAGCTCATTCCACATTAAAGGGAGAAGTTTTACTGCACTGGCTATAGCAAGCTGAAAAGGTTACTTCTTTGGGGTTCATTTTTGCGTTTTTTTTTGTACCATCCCTTGCTCCCTTTGTGGCAGCTTCCGAGACTGAATTACTCTGCAAAGTTAACGGTCAATCTTAACTAGGTTAAAAACCCAGTTTTACTTAAAAATAAACAGATAAACTAGAAGAAAGAGTTTTCTTAAAGCATCATATATAATACTAAGATATATCACAGGCAGAAATGTCTGTAAGGAACAAATGCACAAGTTGGCCCTAGTGCTTCTGCTGATGAGGACTGCCAGCTTACTAAAAATCATGTTGCCCTTTAATTGTGACATCATCCGTTGCACCTTGTAGGCAAATGCCCTTGACCAGCTTTTGATCCAAAACCTGCCCCCCCACCCCCAGCCTTCCATATTGGGAAATAGAGACACACAAGGATAATGGAGGAGGAGGGAGCAGAATTTGTTCCACCAATCCAAACTCAAGAAAGAAGCATCCTAAATACCCCCCCACTTCATTCATATGGACCAAGCCAGCTGACTCCCAATGCTCTGAACCTCTAATCTCTGGGAGTTGTTTTATCATGAGTAGGAATTTTAGAGAATTCTGATAAAAACAAAATTGGAAACAGAGACTGCTGCAGCTTGTGTGTTCATCTGTGGTCAGGAAAGGAAATCCATCAGGTGAATGCAATAAATACTCATTCACAACTTTGTTATTTGCTTAAGTCTGCAAATGATACATAGTGGCTTTTTTCTATATCAGTTTGACATTTCCTTCACATTGCATTGAAATGAATTTAAGTTACATTAATTTTGTAAATAGTTACATAGCGGACAGAGAGACAAATAATGTACAGTAGTCCAAAACATTATTGCAATGATGATGATTTCGGTGTGATTTGTGCATTGCAGGGGGTTGGACTAGATGACCCTTGGGGTCCCTTCCAACTCTGCAATTCTATGCTTCTATTGCATTTATATGTCACATTTTCTCAAAGGGTGGTTTCCCCCATCCTCATTTAATCTGCACAACAACCCTATGGAGTAGGTTAGGCTGAGAAATGTGGAGGGTGCCAGGTTGAAGGATGGTGTTCAAATCACAGTGAATTTTGCACTGTGGTTGGTGGTGATGGTTCACAAGGTCTTGTTCAATGGTTTTAGAGTGTACCCACTCCCCCTTTTTTTATGCCCATGGCAGCCATTTTGTGCTGGCAGCCATGGCACTTTGATCAAGACACCTGTTTTTTTAAACAACAAAAGCACTGCCCCATTATTCAGCTATTTGCTCCTCCCCTCCCAAATTTGCATTCCTTTCTTTTTCTCCTCTCTCTCACCAATGAATCCATTGCGCAACGTACCCTTGTCACATTTCTGACTTTAACAAGGAAACACTGAAATTAAAGAAATTCCCCCAAAGAAACAGATAGGTACGGCAGTATTTGCAAAGTCAATATAAGGTAAAGATAAAGATAATTTATTACAGTCGGAGACCAGCTTATAAAACACACTTGGGGGTATAGTCACAGAAGTAAAACAGACAATTAAAACAATGTACAACAGTAAATTTAAAAACAATGTACAACAATAAACTATCCCAGGGAGTTGACTCAGAGCCACCCATGGAATCGAGTTTGGGGATTTTCATGCAGGACTATTTTGAGTTGGGCGATGGTCTGCGCCTACAGATCTGTACACAGAATCTGGCGACCATCCAGGTCATCTTCTGATTTTTGCCTAACAGGAAAAGGTCAAATTTTTGCTTTTGCGGGAGGTCGGCGAGCTTCACCAGTAGGGGATCAATGATCTTACTACGTGCCTCTTCATAAAAGGGACATCTAAAGAACAAGTGTTCTGGGCTTCCTATCTCTCCCAATGGACAGGTGCAAAGTCTCTGAGCGTACGGGACTTTTCTAAAGGCTCCATCCAGGACCGGCGAGGGAAGAGCCAAGCTTCTGGCGAGTGTAAAGGCCCTTCTTGCATTTCTAGATACGAGATATGCTGCCGGTGCGGCTATATCTCTCTCTCGATTTCTCCGATTTTATAGTCGGGCACCTTGCGCAGTCCTGTTGTCTCTCGGTGTCTAATATTTTTTGCCTGACTGTAGCTTTTGCCTGGCCCAAGCCCAGACTTAGAAGGGCTTGAGGGGCAAAACCCAGCTTCTGGAGGGTGTTCAGGACTGCAAAGTCAATATGATTTCCTTGAGATGGCCAGAAGACAATGTTGATAGACAAGTGCTGTTAATTATTAAGGGGGTGAAGTATATTGTTGCAACAAATTGGGGTGGGGTGAGGGACTGATAAACAGACAGAGCATCAGGAAGTGGTACAAACGGTGAGCAAAAGTTTGAAGAATTATTGACTGGGCAAAGAGAGCAAGTTAGCCACAGTGGGATCTGCTCACGAAATAGGTCCATCTGGCAAGGGTAAAATGCTGACTTGGCTCCACCAACGCTCTGCTTTTAAGGGTTCTTGTGGGGCCAGGCCAGCTCCAGGATCTGACGGTCCTCTCAGGCAGTGGAGCCATCAGGCCAGGAATCTGGGTCAAATGTCCATGGGCCCCACTTGGTACAATGACCAGGAGCCCCCCCCCAAGTTAACAAGACTGGTGTACCACATTTTAAAGTAAGGGAAGGGGTACACACTTCCATCAAAACAGGGAAAGCCCCCATAAGCCAGTGTGGTTAGAGTGCTGGACCAACATCTGGGAGACCAGGGTTCAAATCCCAGCTTGGCCATGAAGCTACCAGATGACCTTGGGCCAGTTCCTGCCTCTCAACCTAACCTACCTCGCAGGGTTGTTGTGATGAAGAAATAGAGAACCATATAAGTCACCTTGAGCTCCTTGGAGGAAAGGCGGAATATAAATGAAATAAATAATAAAAATAAGCCATTTGTTCCAAAGTCTAAGGCTGTGTACACACCATATGTATAAATCACATTCCCCTTCCCACCTCAAAGAATCCTGGGAACTGTGGTTTACAATTGATGAATACTGGGAATACTACAGTTCCCAGTATTAATTGGCAGAGAATGTGCTTAAAAACCATGGTGTGCATGCACCTGCTCTCAGGCAAGGCATCCTAAAGGGCCACCTTAAGGGTTGCAAACCCAGGAATTCTCTGGTGCTCTATCAATATTGAGAAATAATCCATTATACTTTATATGACAACACAGGCTTCTCCTACTCCTGAAGGAAGGATCCAAACCAATGGATTCAAATTACAATAAAGGCGATTGTGAATGACTCCCTCATAAATTCTCCCTCTACAATTCTGTGATTCTATGATCCCCATGAACATGAATATACGTAGTGAGAAGTACACAGACATAGGTCACATTTGCACCATACATTTAGGGCACAATTAATGTACATTTCAAGCACACAGCTTCTTTCTCTGCCCCTCCAAATCCTGGGGACTGTAGTTTGTTAAGGTTGCTTGGAATTGTAGCTCTGTGAGGGGGTACACTACAGTTCCCAAAAATTCCTGGGAAGAGTTATCTGGGAATATGATTGATAAATGTCTTTGGGAATTGTAGCTCCTTGAGGGAAATAAGGGTCTCCTAGCATCTCTCAGCACCCTTAACAACCCACACCTCCCAGCGTTCTTTGGGGGAAGCGATATTAAAGCTATTTTAGCATACCATGCTAAAGTGGTATCATAGCACTTTAAAGGCATGGTGTGAATGTGACCATCATTGAATGGGAAGTCTTGTGCAACAATGGGCTTTGATGTAATCCAGTGGGTCTCTTCTAATATTCTTAGATCTTTCCTGAATCAAAAAATATCCCATCCCAGACCTCAAGTAGCCTTTAGGATTTACTGGAAGCTGATGGAGAAGAGAAATGATCCCTTGAGGAAGTTGGTATGCACTCTAAAAAGAAAGGATTGCAGAAACATCCATGGTAAAAAGTCCTGCTTAATATAGGCCAAAGATTGCAAATACTTACAGCAACCTGGAGAGTCAATTTGCATGTTCTGATTTCCTCATATGTGAAAACAAAGCAAAAGTAAAAATGTTCTACTTGTCTGCCACAATTTATTATCTTATTTCCTTGGGAAAACACCTTTTTGACTCAGAAACCCAACCTAAACATTTGCTAGCTATTTGCTGTCCTGGTCATTTAGGGGAATGGGAGAACATCAGTGTCTGAAAACCTTCCTAGATAGCTTAGAGAGGTTGTCAGGGCAGTTCCATCATCGGCTTGCTACATGTGCCATGTTTCTGGAAGTCAAAGCAGAAATTCAGCATGAGGTCCAGGCCTGGAGCCTCTGCCCTGTTGCTGATGGGCATTTCCAAAGCCGTTGTAGCAGCCCAAGTGTGACTTTTTGAGTTTCTGGTCCATGGTCTCTCTAGATTCAGAGGTGCTAATACAGCTTCCTGCCAAGGGTGCAAGAGATGGGAGCGAGCACCAATATGGCTCCATGCCAAGAACACATGGGGGTCTAGTTACGCCTCTGCCCTAAGATAGTTGGATAGAAGAATGCTAAACAGTAACTGCTTTTACATGTTTTTAATTATAATTGTTTTTTAACTGTTTTAACTGTTTTAGAATGGCTTGGCTTGGCTTGGCTTTTAAACTGTGCATCTGCCATTCTCAGCTCCTTTGGAAGAAAGAGTTGCATATAAATTCAATTATTATTATTATTATTAATAAATTAGCCTATGAAAAGTTGATGCACACCAATGTCTTTTTTTGTGGGTGATGCATTTCCTCTTTATTTGGAAAAGTAACACCCACCCACACCCAAAGTCACATTCAGTGAGGCTCTAACATGTCAACTTTGTTCTTCTGCTCGGCTTCTGGAGGAAAAATAAAGAAACCCCGCACTTGCCAAAACTTCTTAGAACCAGGAAGCAAAGGCTCAGCACCATTTACAAGGCTCAGATGAGAGACCATGTGCATGATCCCCACCCTAAAAGCAGATCAGCCTTATGGTAACTCTGGACTTTACAGGGCCCTTGGAAATTCACATCCTTCCTGTAAAAAATAATAATAAAAGTTGATACATTTCTACTGTGTCCAGTGCAAATATCAGCAGCACCTGCAAATTAAGTGTGTACACACACAAAAGTAGGCAAAGTGTTACGAGGTAGCAGTTGGATGTAGAAGAAAATAAATATGAACAGAAAACATGGATCTAAAATTTGGAGATTCCTGAATTTGCTCTTCCATTGCTAGCACCACAGCCAGCCAACCCAAGTTGCGTATCTGGCAGCAGAATGCAAGTGGCAGCGCTTCACCCACCTGTTCCACTGCTTCCACCTGGGCAGAGAAGCCAAGCAAGCAGCAACACTTTAAGGAAAACACTGCCTCCTGCCAAGTTCAGCAAGTACTGGGGCACAGCAGCACCAGATGTGGAACGCAGCGGTTGGGGCCAGAAGGCGGCAATGACCTTTTTGCCTCAGGTGGCTAAACTGCATGGGTCACCCCTGCCTAGCACCCAGATACAACCAACATATGCAGCTAACAAAGCAATCCTAGTGTGCTTTATTGAGTCAATTTGCATAGCTCAGTGGCAGAGCATCAAGGCAATTCAGAACTTTTCAGAACTTCTGCAGAGTTTTGCCCGTGCACCATAAAGCATGGAAATTGCAATTGTAGGTACTCAGACCTACCACCTGCATCAGGTAAGCAGTAAGCAATTCCACAGCAGCCTTTCCTAGCTGGAATGCTCCAGATGTTTTGGATGTGTTAGACTAGGACCTGCGAAAGCAGGGTTCAAATCCCAACTCAGCCATGAAGTCCACTGGGTGACCTTGAGCCACTTCCTCTCTTTCTCTCAGCCCAACACAGAGGAACACATGAAACCGGTCCATTCAGTTCAGTATTGTCTACACCACTGGTCTTGAGCTGGTGGGTTGGAACCCACTAACATGCTGCAGCCCGATCCAAGGTGGGTGGCAACAAGAGCGCTACCACCCTGCAAATATATGGGAAAAGGTTAAGAAATGGGTCCCCAAATGCATGTATGATTAAAAGGAGGTCCTGGGCCTTCAAAGGTTGAAGATACCTGGTTTGCGCTGATTGGCAGCAGCCCTCCAAGATTTCAGGGGTCACACCCTGAAAATAGGTCACACCCTATTACACCAAGTGCCATATATACATATTAACTCAAAAGGAAAGCCTACCACACCCTTCCCCAATCTACTGCCCACCAGATGTTTTAAGAACACTAAGAGTCCTGTTGGATCAGAGTTATATACCCAGATCCATCCCATACATGCTTAAAAGATGTTGTTGTTTAGTCGTGTCCGACTCTTCGTGACCCCATGGACCAGAGCACGCCAGGCACTCCTGTCTTCCACTGCCTCCCGCAGTTTGGTGAAACTCATGCTGGTAGCTTTGAGAACACTGTCCAACCATCCTGTCCTCTGTCGTCCCCTTCTCCTTTCCCAACATCAGGGTCTTTTCCAGGGAGTCTTCTCTTCTCATGAGGTGGCCAAAGTATTGGAGCCTCAGCTTCATGATCTGTCCTTCTAGTGAGCACTCAGGGCTGATTTCCTTAAGAATGGATAGGTATGATCTTCTTGCAGTCCATGGGACTCTCAAGAGTCTCCTCCAGCACCATAATTCAAAATCATCAATTCTTCAGCGTTCAGCCTTCTTTATGGTCCAGCTCTCACTTCCACACATCACTACTGGGAAAACCATAGCTTTAACTATACGGACCTTTGTTGGCAAGGTGATGTCTCTGCTTTTTAGGATGCTGTCTAGGTTTAGGATGCTGTCTAACTTAAAAGATAACATTATATTAATGTGTAAGATGAGCCCATTAAATTCAACTAAACAATTAGCAACCAAAAGAAACTTTATGAGGATCAGGAAGAGATCAAAAAACCATCTAGCACTCTGCCACAAGTGGGGGGTCTTGCTCAATATAGGCCAAAGATTGCAAATACTTACAGCAACCTGGAGAGTCAATTTGCATGTTTTGATTTCCTCATATGTGAAAACAAAGCAAAAGTAAAAATGTTCTACTTGTCTGCCACAATTTATTATCTTATTTCCTTGGGAAAACACCTTTTTGACTCAGAAACCCAACCTAAACATTTGCTAGCTATTTGCTGTCCTGGTCATTTAGGGGAATGGGAGAACATCAGTGTCTAAAAACCTTCCTAGATAGCTTAGATAGGTTGTCAGGGCAGTTCCATCATCGGCTTGCTACATGTGCCATGTTTCTGGAAGTCAAAGCAGAAATTCAGCATGAGGTCCAGGCCTGGAGCCTCTGCCCTGTTGCTGATGGGCAGTTCCAAAGCCGTTGCAGCAGCTCAAGTGTGACTTTTTGAGTTTCTGGTCCATGGTCTCTCTAGATTCAGAGGTGCTAATACAGCTTCCTGCCAAGGGTGCAAGAGATGGGAGCGAGCACCAATATGGCTCCATGCCAAGAACACACAGGAGCCTAGTTACGCCTCTGCCCAAAGATAGTTGGATAGAAGAATGTTAAGCTGTAACTGCTTTTACATGTTTTTAATTATAATTGTTTTTTAACTGTTTTAACTGTTTTAGAATGGCTTGGCTTGGCTTGGCTTGGCTTTTAAACTGTGCATCTGCCATTCTCAGCTCCTTTGGAAGAAAGAGTTGCATATAAATTCAATTATTTTTATTATTATTATTAATAAATTAGCATATGAAAAGTTGATGCACATCAATGTTTTTTTTTTGTGGGTGATGCATTTCCTCTTTATTTGGAAAAGTAACACCCACCCACACCCAAAGTCACATTCAGTGAGGCTCTAACATGTCAACTTTGTTCTTCTGCTCGGCTTCTGGAGGAAAAAAAAAATCAAAGAAACCCCCGCACTTGCCAAAACATCTTAGAACCAGGAAGCAAAGGCTCAGCACCATTTACAAGGCTCAGATGAGAGACCATGTGCATGATCCCCACCCTAGCTGGAATGCTCCAGATGTTTTAGATGTGTTAGACTAGGATCTGCGAAAGCAGGGTTCAAATCCCAAACTCAGCCATGAAGTCCACTGGGTGACCTTGGGCCAGTTCCTCTCTTTCTCTCAGCCCAACACAGAGTAACACATGAAACCGGTCCATTCAGTTCAGTATTGTCTACACCACTGGTCTTCAGCTGGTGGGTTGGCACCCAGTAACATGCTGCAGCCTGATCTAAGGCGGGTTGCAACAAGAGCGCTAACACCCTGCAAATATATGGGAAAAGATTAAGAAATGGGTCCCCAAATGCATGTATGATTAAAAGGAGGTCCTGGGTCTTCAAAGGCTGAAGATACCTGGTTCGCGCTGATTGGCAGCAGCCCTCCAAGATTTCAGGCAGGATCTCTCCCAGTCCCACCAGGAGATGCTGGGGACTGAACCTGATGCCTTCTGCATGCTAAGCAGTTGTTCTACCACTGAGCTATGGCCCTAGCTCACAATACTGCTGTCAGGATAAAAGGGAGAAGGTGGAGGCTGAAGTGTGTATGCTCTGTGGAGGAAAGGTGGGATAGAAGTATAAGGAATAAAGTATGTCAACTAGCCTATAAGTGAATAAACTACAGTATATTTTTAACTTACTCTCCTAATAATTTGTATATAAATTATAAAAGTGGTATATAAATTTTGTTTAAAAAAGAGGAAATGTTCAGACTTTCAAACAGTATGTTATGCCTGAGCCTTCATTGCTGAAACTCCCAACAGCATTGTCATGCTCACAAACACCTGATGAAGGGACCATTGTGACATAACCTATTCAAGTAGAGATAAGGGGCAACAGGCTGTCAACAGTGGCAGTAGTTGCGAGCTTCCCAGCTATTAAAAAGCCACATAGAGTCTTTTCATACTGCCTGAGGAATTAATCCCTTATTTAACGTTCATAATTGCTGGATTGATTTAACAGGACTGGAGCTAACATTTGCTTGGATTTGGCACCATTGATAGGCAACTGCCTGCTGCGTCCTCCGCTTTGAAGGCACCCTGGTCTTTGAGCCTCCAGCACCTTCTTCGGCATGTCCAACCCATCTAGGAGGCGTTTGATGCTGGTGTTCTACTGGGTCAGGAAGAAGCCCCTGACAGAGAAGCCATGCCCTACCATCTCGGCCAAACCTTCTGCATCTGCACCAGCTTGCAACACTCCTCACATTTCACCCTACTTCACGAGGAGCAAGACACAACCTCCTCCGCTCAGGAGGTCCAGCAGGCGCAAGGTGCTTCGACTGCCGAATCTCACCGACCCCATGTTTTTAAGATCTGCCATTGGCAGCATTGGCCGGAAGAGAGCCCGCAGGCGTGGCAAGCAAAAGAAGACTCCAGCAGAAACAGGAAAAGGGGTGAGGGCTAGGCTAGAGGCAAGAAGGCTCCAAAGCTATTCGTGGGGTGGGATTGCTTTGGAAGATGCCTTCTCACGATCTCTTCCCTTGAGCCATGTAAGGACATAAGAAGTGCCTGCTGGATGAGGCCACATTGGCCTGTCTAGTCCAGCATCCTGTTCTCACAATGGCCAACCAGAGGCCTGTGGAAACAAGAGCATTCTGTATTCCCTTCCTGCATCTTCCAGCAACTACTATTCACAAATGTTACTGCTGCTGACTGTGGAGGTAGAGCATTGCAGTTTGTAAAGGGTGCTGCAAATTGTAGCTATGCGGTAGAAGGGTAATCTACAGTTCCCAGAATTCTTACAGGGGAGAAGCGACAATGCTTTTAATTTATGGTGTGTACACAGCCTCAAATTAGCTACACCAGCTCTGAGCAAAGATTATAATGCATATTGTTGTTTTTGTTGTACTTTTATAAATATTATAAAACCCATTCCTGCAAGCCATGTAGTCTGGAATAAACTCAGTCACCCCTCCCATCATTAATTGTAGTCATAGGAGTTCATACATGCAGATGGAGCTTATTAATTTTAATAGAGCTACTCCAGAATAAAGAAAACTGTAGCTTATGGCATTACACTAAATGCTAATTAGGCTTGATATTTGATAATTATATAGTCATAAAGTAAACAAGAGTTAGAAAATAATTTCTGGTGTTACCATTGTTCTAGCTGATGGCACTGCAAGGCTCAGCAGATTGTAGAGGATGTCTAGATAAAATGGAACGGGAGAGACATAAAAAGCAAAAAATTGTAAATTGTATTATTTATTTTCTAACATTGTATTTTTAAAAAAACAAAAAATATATTCACCACACCTTAATTTCCATCTATTATTATTATTCGTCTGTTAATTAGGCTGCGTTATTATTATTATGAATAATTGAAACCTCCTCCCTTATTTTTCATCTACTGTTATTACTGCAGTCTGTTCATAAGAATAATATTATTCTTAATACGAATATTAGTGTTATTAATACTGAGGTCTTCTTCCTCGGCTGCAAAAATAACAACAGCGCCCCTCCCGTCCTAGGAAGCGGCCTACAGGAGTTGCCATTGACAACCACTCTCAGCCTCCTTTTTTCCCCCCCTCGAAGGGGCGGGCCCCTTCTGGCCCAGCATGCTTTGCGCGCACCCAACATGGCGGCGCCCAGCCCCAGCACGTCCGGACCGGCGCCTGCTTTCCCTTTCCCCTTCTCCGCCTCGACGGCCGGGGCTGAAAAACCCGCGGAGGGGCAGCCTCTGCCGGCCGCCGAGCCGAAGAAGAAGAAGCCGCCCTGTCGGGCCTGCACGGACTTCAGGAGTTGGATACGGGATCAGAGGAAGCAGTCGGACCTGGTGAGGGCTGGCAGTGGGGCTTCGGAAGGCCGCAGGGAGGGAGGGCGGGAGGAGGGAGCCGTGGCCCTTGGGAGCCCCGCGAGGACGCAAGGCGGGAGCGGGCGGAGCTGGGCGAGTTCACTTGGGGAGGGGGCGAGAGCAGGCGGTCCCTCGCTTGCCTTGGGACTAAGGGGAGTGGAGGGTGAGGGAGAAGCTCGATGCCGCGATCTTATTTAATTATTACATGTATAGGCATTGCTTCTTTTTTCTAAAAAAAAAAGTTTAGGGGTCCTCTCATTTTCACCCAAGAAAATCACCATTTTATAGTTCGAATCGGGGGGAAATAAATACAGTAAATGGACAAAAGTACAAAGATTTACAAAATGTTTAGGGGCATGTGTACCCCTGCGTTCCCCCAGAAAAAAGCACTGTGTGTATCCCACCTTTCCCTAAGAAGTGCAAGGTGGTGTACATGGCTCTCTGTCTCCCCATTTCATCCTCGCAACAACTGTAAAGGTTAGGCTGAGAGACCGTGACTAGCCTAAGATCACCCACTGAGCTTCGTAGTGAGTGGGGATTTGAACCCTGGTCTGCCACATCTTAGTCTAACACTGTAACCGCTACACAACTTGCACAACTCCTTAACAACTATCTCAAGGTGAGACACACAAAAGGTAATTAAAATTTCCAAACCAACAGATACATTTAGCACAAGACCAAAACCCTAGCAAGTGGGCACTTGCAGTAAAGACCCATTGATCCAGCTGGGAAAAGCCTGTTGGAACAAAAACTACTTCAGTTGTTTCTGGAAACTGCAGGTGGCTCATGGGGCATTATGGGATGTAAGGAGAGGGGTGTCACAGGTTTGAAATTGCCCTTGGGACATGGAGAGAGTGTTGTAAAAAGTATATATATGACCCGTCTTTTCCCAATCATTGTGGAATGAATCATGTGGGGCAGAGATATTCTCCTTCCTTGTTGAATTTATAGAGACATGAGAAGCTGCCTTAAGTATAACTATAAACTGCCTTGAGTATAACTATAAACTGCCTTGAGCATTAAAAATGTTATGTATGACTGCTGAAAGTAAATACCGGTAACTAAAAGATTTCTGATTCAGTTCCAAGAGTTTAACTCTCTGAGGTATATCCAACTAAGTTCTAAGTTCAGATAAGACCCACTGGAATTAAAGAACCTAAGTTAGGCATGCCCATTAATTTCTCTATCTAGGTTTTTTACAGGGTCCAGTGGGACCATGGGTTGATCTTCCTTGTTCAAAGACCTGTTCCCAGAAGCTATTTAAACCTGTGGAGCTCTCTTCAGGCCTCTAGGAAGTAGTGGCTATTCAATGCCTTTCTGCCCTGAGGATACAGTGGCTCTGTCTCTGGGTTCAAAATTAGCAGGGCACCAGGCATATTTTGCACCTAAAGATACTCCATTTGCAAGTACCTCAAAAAATCTAGGTTCCATTTTTTGCGCCTGGCTGACACTCAAGGTTTACTGAAATGTATGTGCTTTGAAGCCTCAAAGTATATGTTAAGAATAGATAATATGTTAAGGAATTTCACAGTAGAGTGTTTTGAAAACTGAAGTACGGTACCAAAATTTTTATTGTAAACACCAAATTAAACATGTATTAACAATGTCTGCTAAAAATGTGATATTAACAACATGTCACATGCGAATTGCATATTAGTTCATGCTTATCAAAATAATAAAAAAGTGTTGCTGATACCCCACCCCCCAGTGGGGCCTAGACATTCTGTTTTGGTGCCCACAACCCAAGTCCCAGAAGCCATTTGGCTCTTAGCTTTTCTATCCTAGTTTCTAAAACTGCTCTGTCTCTGGAGTCCCATAAAACTTTGTGGTGGGAGATTCCTGCCATTGTAGTCCTGCTTATTGGTGCTCTGGCTCAGCTTGGGAGAGATTCTTGGGGGGTATACGGAAGATTTGGGCATATCTTCTGTAGTTTTACTAATTACAGCTGAAAACTATGCATACAAATATTGGTGAGGTGTTCTGTCTGTGCTGACATCACAGCACAGACTGCTGTGCTGACATCACAGTGTGACTTGGCACAGTATGCTTTGCCCAACCTGGTTTAATCCCAAAACTGACAGAGGACAGTTTGCATATGCAGTGGAAGGGGAAACGAGCAGGGCCTTTGACACAGCTGTGACTTACAAATCTGCTTTAGAGTCACAGTGTGCAGGACTGTTCTGTGTTTTCTCTGGCTTGTTGCTGATGAGTACATGTTTTTTCCAATCTAGGAAACAGGAGCCACAGAGAAGGAGTTACCTCCTGATTGCCCTTTAGATAGAGAACAACTGGGGAGAAATTCGTGGTCGTTTCTTCACACAATGGCAGCGTTTTACCCGGATCGGCCCACTAAAACTGAGCAGAAAGACATGGTTCAGTTCATCAACTTGTTTTCCAAGTTTTTCCCTTGTGACGAATGTGCAGAGGACCTGAGAAGCAGGTGAGTGAATCAGCCAAATAGGTCCCATGCCTCACCTGCAAGAAGTGGCATTTAGCGTCACAATGGTATTTCTGTTAACCGCAATACTAGGTCACTAAGCACCCACCTTGAGGCTTG
This sequence comes from Podarcis filfolensis, assembly GCF_964270895.1. Lineage (NCBI taxonomy): Eukaryota > Metazoa > Chordata > Lepidosauria > Squamata > Lacertidae > Podarcis > Podarcis filfolensis. Next base: position 29,992,709 of record NC_139616.1, on the reverse strand, counting down.
CTCTTGTTTCTGTATAAGGTCCAAGTGATGAGCCATCTTAAATCACTGGCAATTTTGCCTGTAATTTTCAAGCCTGCTCTCTTGAGAGTGTGATGCCATTCCCACACTTCCCAGGAATTTATTTGGGGTGAGAATATAATCCAATTTCACACCTGTTCTAACACTCTCTTAACTTCCCAGCCCAGGAATCTTGGTATGAGGTGGATTGTAGTAGAGGCTGGTCCATCAGGGAAGAGAGGAACAGCCCTGCTAACCTCAGTCTGCCCTCTGCCAATCTCCACCTGCCTACCTCCATACTTACAACCAGTCTGGGAAGTGGCACTGCTTGCCATCTTCTTCCTGCTCCTTAGTTTCAGTGTTGCCCCTTGCAAAACGTCATAGAGAGGAGGATGGGGACAGAACCAGAAGGAGTTGGCTGTAACTGTTATAGGTTCTGGCTTCACTTACTGTTGGGCTCCTTGACTTGCACCCCACCAGTCCTTAGGGGGCACCAGCCACTTCTGGTGAATGGGAAGTTCAACAAAATGCCATTGGACTCTGTTTGATTTTCCCTCATACACAGATTACGAAGAAACCAACCTGATGCCAGCAACCGCCGTAATTTGACGCAGTGGTTCTGCCGGCTTCACAACGAGGTCAATAAGAAGCTGGGGAAGCCCGAATTTGACTGTTCCCTTATAGATGAGCGCTGGCGAGATGGCTGGAAGGACGGGTCCTGCGATTAGATATCCTAGCAAATACAAGATTGCTTCACTTTGATTAAAAGAAGCTAGAAAGAACTATGAAATCAAGCCTTGTTTGGACTTTTGCTGAAGTGTACAATTGATCTTTGGTATTGAGGTTGTGGTGATACAGGAGGAGGAGGAGTTGCAGGTGTTAGAATAGATGTCCTGCCTGATTGTTTCTGATTCTGGAAAAAGTAACAAGAAGGTCCTGAAGTAAGCTAGTCTTATGGGAATTTTCTACCTGCTGGTTGTCTTTTCCAGACCACATACTTACTAGCAAGTGCTGCCTTAAATTTTTTTTATCAGTACTTTCTTAATGGTAGGGAAAAACATTTCTCCAGCCACTGAACTACTAGGCTGGGGGAAAAAGTTTTAGAACTTTTTTTTGCCACCCCCAGTTCTGCAATCTGCCTTCATTTTTTTTGTCTCTGTGATCAGATTTTACATTGTGTCTTTTTTCTTCCCTTATCCTTGTAATCTGGAATGGTTTAAAAATTATTTTAAAGAGAGTACCATTTAACCACTGTGGAGCTGCAGGGCTCTCTTCGTTCAAGGGATACTAAAACCAGCCTTTCCCAACTTGGTGCCCTTCAGCTGTTTAGGACTACAACTTCCAGTGACCTCAGCACAGCCATGCTGACTGGTGCCAGTGGGAATTGTAGTGCAAAACAGCTGAAGGGCACCAGGTTGGGGAAGGCTGCCTTATGTTTTCCACAGGTTAATTAAGGTACAAAGAAATTTACAGAGTTGTAGAATCCCAGTAACTTTGCTGAAGTCCTAAAGCAGGGAAAATAATTTCTGAGTGCAAGTCTAGGTCTCACATTTCAGCTTTGTCGACAGATATTGTTCTTTGATTTCTATCTGTCTGGCTAGAGGTTAATATAAATGAAAGGAATGATTTAAGCACAGGGAAATTAGGATTATATATGTCAAATATTAAAATATAACTTGTGAGAGGTGGGGTTCATGAAGGTCATATTAGCCCCACAGCACTGGGAAGAGTCACTGAGCTTCCTTTTTCAAGGAAGGTTTTATTAACTCATCAGAACTTTGTGTGCAGGAAGTCAGGCGTTCTGTGAAATTATAATAAGAAATAGTTGTGCACTGAGCATATGAAGGTAGAGATGGACCATTACGTCTTGTAGGAATCCTTGTGTGAACAGCCTGTTGCCCGCATTGGTAGTGGGTTGAAGACCTGGCAGTGAGTATTTGAAGAGACCATTGGTCCTTGCAAACACTTTACATGGGTGGCGTTACTGCTCTTGCGCTGCAGAAAGTCCTGAGCTGTGAATTGTACTGCATCTTGATTTAGGGTAGATTTTAACTTATTACTCACAAGTGAAATTGAGATAACTTGCACTTAAGCAACAATTATGTGAAGCTGTTGGCCTGATTTAGATGTAACCGTGGTTTGTTTACATATACAAGCTGGGTCAAGCCATGAGCTTGCATGTTCCACCTCCTCTTCTTCCTTCAAGCACAACAGGAAGATGTTTGAGCCTTCCATTTTCTCATTTTGTCCAAATATGGGAAAGTTGTTTGAAGAAACCATGGTTCAGTGTGCCTGGTTTGTTAACTATGAAATAATAGTTTTTATATGATGGTTTGTTACTTGTGGTTCTAGATACGTACACTTGCCTCCTCATACATCATGAGCAACTTTAATAGCCATGTATATAGAAACATCTATGAGTGAGTTTCATCACTGGAAACAAACAGGTAGCTCTTGGGCACCTTATTAACAAAACCTGCCTTCATATGACTGCATATGCCCTGCCCCAGTAATCTAAATGTCCAAGCCATTTTATATGAAAAGAGTCTAGTAATACCTTGCTCTACATATAGGTTGCCTTGTTTGTACTAGATTTCCTGGTCTCCTGCTTTCAGGCTAACATCACAATATAGATCAAAAGACTTCTGGGCTTCAGCATCCTTCAGCAATCTGGTTCCCTCCTGGTGTTTTGCACTTACAACTCCCATCAGTTCTGAGACTGATGGGAGTTGTAGTCCAAAATGGCTGTGCTGGCTGGGGCTGATGGGAGTTGTCAAAAACACCAGGAAGGCACCAGGTTTATGATGGCTGGGCAAAGGGATGCAAGGCTCTGGCCTGGAGATGGGGCCTGTGCTTTGAAACGCTCTTAAGAAGCCAGTGAAATGGCAGTCCCTAAGCTGCCAGTGTTTCACCTTCATCCACTGCGAGCCAAACTAGAATCCTGCAATTTATAGCAGGTGGACCAGGGAGAATGACCTGTGAGGTTAATAGGCTCCAGCGTGGCTTGGTGCATTTTAAAGCACTTTCACGGTACCTAGGCAAGAAGGTGGCAATCCCATGTGGTGGCTGTATGGCTAAAGGTTTCGTTGACGGAAAAGTGATGTTTTGTATCTTGACTGAAAAGTTGAGCTGCTCTGTATAATTTATTTTGAGGCATTTCTGTTTATCGGTAAAGAATGTCAATTATCTAAATGCACTTGATGAAGGCAGTTGGTAAAATGTATCTCAAAAATGTATTTATTTCCTGGCTGGTGACCAAACAATAAAGTTAAGTATTTCCTTTATTCCTCCCTCGCATTTTAATTTTTAAAAAACATTTTGTCCACATTGTAGGGCCTTAGTAACCTGGGAAGGAGGGACAGAGAGAGAGAGTTGGTGGTGGTTTTCTTTTCTATTAGCAAGCCAGATTCAGATAATAAATTACATTTGCAGAGAGATAAGTGAGGTATCATATTAAAACACAGAATAGTTTGTAGGAAAATAGTATAACATTCCATAATTCTTCAAACAGTGGCTAAGAAGGTATTGGGTCTTAAATGGGCATGATCCAACAGAGCTATTCTTTTGTTTATGTTCTTAATGGTGTTGGGTGGGGAAGGAGCAGTTTTACAAGGAACGGTAATCATCTACTGCTGTAAAGCATGTCGTTTGTTTGTGCCTTTAACGGTTATCTAGAAGGGAGAATTTTAACAGATGCAGTGAAACAGTTGAGGAAAATGGTGCCTGCTCAAATTCTCCTTTCCCCTGAGCTCTTAATCTTTCATTACAGCGACCTAGAAGCAGACAGTTCACCAATGACATTTTCCCACTAATTATCATAGAATCTTCTCACATAAGTGCATCCACTCAAACACATCAACAGCCTCTTCTAGGATTCTGCTGTATTGAATGATAAATTCAAATCTAACCTAGAACCCTTCAAACTGAAGGCCTCTTGTTCTCACTGATTCCTAGAATGTGCCTTGTTTCATCTTCTTGTGCCTCATCAAAGGTGGGGATGGACTTCAATCAATCATCAATCATTTTATTTGTATGCTGCCTTTCCAAAGCTAAAACAGTGCTCAAAGCAACTTACAACATATAAAAATTACATAACTAAAAGCACAACAAAAGTCGTAAACAACAAACCAAACATCAAAAAGTATGCAATATAGATCCCAAGATCAAAAATAAAGCTACGAAGAATTAACAGCAACCCCCATCCCAACAAAATGCGCTAAATAATACCTCAGCACAGCATTTCTTTCTTGCACAAGTTTCATGGGGTTAGCTAATAACTGCCCCTTCAGAGCCAAGTAGGCATTGTCTACATTCTCAAAAGCTGTGCTAATTTCCAGACCCTAATCCGGGGAGTGGTGTGGGGCAGACCAAGGGCTCTGAAGGTGGGTTGAAAGCACCTGTGCTGAGGTACAAGAAGTCATCAGTGGGTGAGGGGGGGATAATGTGTTTTCTGAAAGAACACCTTAAGTCTCAGCATCATTACACGTGGAATAATGGGAACACTTTTAAGCTTCACCTTTGGTTTATTCACATCAGCTCATTTCAATAATATTCCATAATCAGGCACTGTTCGTTTTTTCCACTATTCCTGCATTTAGCAGTGCCCTGATTCAGCCTGAGGGTTGCCACTTTGCCACCAATGCATGTTACATCTTCCTTTTTCTTTTCTTTTTTTAAAGGAAGTGTTATGCCGGTGGGTGACATTAAAGAAGGGAACTCTGAATGTTGCCTATCCCTCTGGCGGTTGGAAAAATGCAGAGAGATGATGACTCACCTGTAATTGAGAGAGAGTGAAAAATCCTAAAGGCATACTAATGAATCTTACGAGTGACGTTTTTTCAGATTCCCCTCTTGGCTCCCCCACCCCATCCCCCCGGTAGGAAATCAGCAGAGCTCTCCCCCCCCCCTAGAAGGGGCAGATCAGAAGGAAGGACGAATTTTGAATAATTTTTATTCCTTTCTCCCCAGAGATGGGCATCTTGTTCATTGACTTGTCTTCAAATATGTGCTATTTATAAGCTATGCATGTGTCTGTTGCAAAAGGGTAAACCAAGGTACAGCCGGGGGGGGGGGGGAGAGTTACGACAGGAGTCAAGCTTTGAAAGAATCCAGATGCCAGTTGTAATTCTGGGTGTAATTCCCCTCCCTCTTTTTCTCTCTTCCCAGTCCAGAACGGAGAAATGATGTCAAAGTTGTCATGGTATCAGTATCTATGGCATGAAAATCATCAATATGATGTCAGGGAGGGAGGGGTTGAGAAAGGAGGGTTTAGGATGGCAGCCTGGAAAGGGGGGAGGATTCCTTTTAGCATTTTGCGGTAACATCCACATTGTCACTTTCCGCATCCCTCCTTTACGAATTATCTAGAACAGTTACCACTTCTTCATTCTGTATTCGGGACTGCTGGTGTGGGTTAGAAGCCTATAAACATGCATCGAAGCAAGTTGGGGTGGAAGGAAAATCTAGCTGTTTCCTGAGTGTTCAGAACATGTCACCTGTCATTATAATCCAGAACAACAGTCCTGTCAGGTAGGCCAGCATTTTCTCCAAATTGCAGGGAAAGGCTCACCAGAGACCACTTGCTGTGTTGATGGTAGAGGCAAGATTCAAACTTTGGGGACTTTCTAATTCATAGCTCTGCCTCTAGGCAACTGCTGCTACAGATCTTTTTTTATTCGGGGACATAGGAAGTGGCCTTATCCTGAGTCAGACATTCAGTCCATCTAGCCTACTGCACTGACTGGCAGTGGCTCTCCCACGTTGCAGATAGGGAGTCATTCCCAGCCCAAACTGGAGATGCCATTGGGAATAAACCTTCTGCATGCAAAACAGGTGCTCTACCACCAAGTTGCAGCCCTTCAATGCTGCCTTCTACTGAATCAGACCATTGGACCATCTAGCTCAGTGCTGTCTACACCGACTGGCAGCTGCTCTCCAGTCTCGAACTTTCTGCATGCAAAGCAGATGCCCTACCACTGAACTGCAGCTGTTGTAGTATTTATATTCTGCCCTTCTCAATATAGCAATTATAGTGGCAGCATACACAGTTCTTACCCATCCACATTTTACCCTCACAACAACCCTGTGAGGTAGGCTAGGCTGAGAGGCAGTGACTGGCTAAAGGTAACCCAGTGAGCTTAATGGCTCCTGGTCTCCTAGGTCTAGTCCAGCACTCTTAAGCACTGCACCATGCTGGCTTTCTTATCTTTCTTTGGGGTGTGGGAAAAGGGGAACCTACCGCCCACAGAGGGCCAGTCACTGGTTCCTCTGAAAGCAACACAAAACTCCCGTCTCATTTCTTGGTATTCTCATTTCTTCAGCAGTGACATCACACACACCACAGGCCCAGTGCAAAGTCCCTGTGGACAGTGAGGGGCTCTCCACGAACCTGTGACATTTTGAGGTGGGTGTGATTCAAATCCCTTGTGTTTTCTTGCATCTCATGTTTCATTCTGTGGCTGAGTGGCAGGCCCAAGTGAGCTTCATGGCTGTGTGGAGATTTGAACCCAGCCCTCCCACAGCCTAGTCAAATCGGTTAGCTACCACACCATGGAACAAGCTCTCCCTTCTTCCTGTCCATCCGGCTGTGACTGTAACTCTCTGCTCAGTACTTTCCCTCCTTCATGGGATGCATCCGATCTTCCTTCAGAGATGAGTCCCATCAACAAAACCCGCCTTTCCCAGAAAGCTTTCCCAATGGGCTGATTTGAGTTGTTTTTGATGGTTTACGCTGTCTTGGATTGGATCTTTTTAGAAATAAAAAACCCCCCAAACAAACCCAGTCTCGTTTTTTTATAGATGTGTCACGGTTTTCAATGCGGTTCTAGGTTGGTGTTTGAAATGTTTTGTCAGCTGCTTTGAGTGCTGTGAGAACAGCAGATACTGTGGCATGTAAATATTGAACATTAATTCTTAGCTATAGATACAGTGCTTTCAAAGTGTGCAAAAGGGACTTTGCATAAAGTTGGAACGGAACCTTTGGAAAGTCGCTGGAAGATTGCCCAAGAGGGCTTTAAAGGGTTCCCCAGCCCTACCTAGTTTTTAGACATACTTATGGAGGAGGAAAGGTCTTCCACCCAAGGTCTCCAAATGGAACATCCAGATTCAGAGGCTGTTGGACAAGATGAGCCTTGGGCACAGGGCTCTATATCTCACACATATAACAAAAGTTCTAATACTTCTGTAATTATTATCAAAATACTTACGGACTGTCTAAAACCTCAAATTGGTGTACAAAAGGCATGCAATGCCAGCAACCAAAAGAAAACACAGCCTGTGGGGTGTAGTGTTTAGAGTGCTGACCTAAGACCTGGGTGACCCAGATTCAAATCCCCACTCAGCCATACAAAGTTCAGTGGGTGACCTTGGGCCAGTCACAACCTCTCAGCATAAACTACCTTGAAAAGTTTGTTGTGAGGATAACAGGGGGGATGGGAGGGCCATGAGCTCCTTGGAGGAGGAATGATAGATAGATAGATAGATAGATAGATAGATAGATAGATAATGAAATACTTGGGAGGAACCTTCTTGTCACACACCCTCTTTTCTGAGGGTGCAAGCAGTACTGCAAGTTGCAGGAGGCAACTGATGAAGGGGTGTGCGGAATAAAATATAAAATAAGGAGCACTGATAAGTAGAAATGCAAAATAATAAGTGGGGGGGGGGGGAGCTGTCTTGGTGGGAGGGAGATCTGCAACAGTAGGCAAGAAATGAAGTGTGCACCAAACAGGGCAGGGGAGGAGCGGAAGAAAAAGAAGGAAGCATCTGGAGAATATAAATACATCCTTTAGATGTGTGGTTTATGTGCACTTTAACACATGTTAGGAGCATAAGAAAAGCTCTGCAGCTGGATCAGGACAATGGCCCATCTAGTCCAGCATCCTTTTCTCACAGTGGCCCTTCATATGTCTCAGTGGGAAGCCCACAAGCAGAATTCCCCTTCTGCAGTTTCCAGCAGCTGGTACCCAGAAGCATTGCTGCCTCTGGCTATGGAGCCAGAGCATAGCCATCCTGGCTAGTAGCTGTCAAGGAGGGGGTGGGGAGCCCTCTCCAGCCCAGGAGATAATAAAAATAGCAATTTATAGTAGAAAACAAATACAGGCAACTGAATCTAGCATGGAGCAACTTTGAAGTGAAAACCCAATCCAGCTATCATCTATCTATCTATCTATGTTTATTTAAATAAGGCAAGCTTCTCAATTGCACAAACTCTTAGCCGAGAGTGTAAAAACAAGAAACGCTAATAACTAAATTCCAATTACCCGTTAATACGTACAAAGAGGAGTTACCATGGGGATATTTTTGCAGCTGCAAAAATTATGGCCGTCAGCCAGCCCAATCACAAGCTTATCTACAAAGAACCTAACTAACAGCACCTGGGCTTTACTAATTAAACAAATCAGCACAAGGCTACTTTAACCTGGGAAAAGTAAATTCTTGACAGTAGCCATTGATGGCTTTCTCCTCCTTGAATTTGTCTAATCCTTTTTAAAGCCATCCAAGCTGGTTGCCACCGCTGCCTCCTGCAGGAGAGAGTTCCATTATCATGCTGGTGGATATCATATCAATATTTGCAAGTCAGAATCTTGAACTCAATGGCCAGTGGGTCTCTTATGGTAGCTGGCTAATTTGAGAAAGCTAAATCTTGAAAAAGTGACCCCAGGAAGGGTTTTTAAGGGTTATTTCAATGTAGATTGCATTTTAAACAGAGGATCCATTCAATCCTGTTTTAAGAGGGATTTTGCCGTCATTGCAATGGCCTATGGGCTACCAGCAAGAACTATTTATTGGCTGGAGAAAGACACCCAATGAATTTAACAAAATACAACAACAATTATGCTCTTTTTAAATGTGGGGTTTATTGGGTTGTTTTTTTATTTTGCTTATATATTTTGTGGTTTCATATTCTGATTTTGTTCTGTGAACCTGAGACCTTCGGGTATAGGGTGGTATATAAATTCAGAAATAAAAATAAAAATAAATAAAAATAATAAGTGCACCAGCACACTAGTCTGGACGTTTCCTGCCTCTAATGAGGAGGGCTGCAGTCCACAAAAGCTGCTGATGCCACAACCCCCTGAAGATGCTACTGTTGTTTCTGTTGCAGGGCTTTCCGTTTAAATATTATGATTACCCCCCCTCCCCTCCTAATATTCTGATTACCTTTCCAACCCCCAACCCCACCCCACCTATTATTATGATCGCTTCCCCCCTCCCGCCCCAACACCCACACCCACCCCACCCACTAGGTTGGTCGCTGCAGCAGGAGCGAAGCCTGCGCGCGCTGAGAAGCTGAACCCGGACAGGCGAGCGGGCAGGTGGTGGCGCGAGCTTCCCGGGTCTCCGCCCGCCCGCGCCTGCTGCCTGGCTCGCTTTGCTGCCTGCCAGCCTCTGCCGCCGCCCGCCCGCCCGCTCGCCCCCCAGGCAGGCGCCGCCGCCGCTTTCCCTTTCTGTTCTCTTCTCCGCTTGGAAGCGAAAGGAGGGCGCGCGAGCGAGGAGAGGGATCCGCAGAGAGGGCGCCTGGAGAGGAATCATGGAAGGAGCCTCCTTTGGAGCCGGCAGGGCAGGCGCGGCGGTGGATCCCTTGGAGTTCCTCCGGCGGCCTCAGACGATCCTGAGGATCATTTCGGGGGTAAGCCTCGCACCCCAAGCCACCCCCTCCCTTCGCCACTAGACCCACGCCTCGCGTGGCCTTTCAGAGCCCTCCAAAGGTCAACAAGCCTTGGCGTCGTCTGCTGCGCCCCTCCACCATATTAGGGGGGGTGTTATTCCAATTTATTATTTTTATGTTGCAGACATTGTGCATGCAGGAGAAGGGAGGGAGGGGCGCGGGCAACGCTCAGGTGCGGTGGGAGGAATGACCTTTTTATTTTTGGCGTGTCGGTTTGAAGAAAAGAAAGATGACTCTGCATCGTCTGGCGTGTTTGTGGGTTAATGGTGGTGTGGTATGGCAGCTTCTCGGTTTATTTCTGGAGTGCCTAAAGAATCCCCACCTCTTTAAATGTCATTAATTCACACACACCCCTACACACACACACAGCAGGGGAGGGAGGGGGGAATGCATGTGTGCCTTGAAGGAAAAGTCTGCTCCCCCACCTAATTTTCTCCTACCCGCCCCCCCCTCCCGCTCTGGTCAGGTTGTCTCTTTACAGCCCCTCTAGGAGACATAGATCTACCCCCTCCCCATGCTGTCAATCTGCTCTTTTGCTACCTGGCTTTGCAACAGAAGGTGTGGGTAGACTTCTCTCTCTGCTCTTTTCTGGATCTGAAACCCATAGCCGAGTGTGTGTGTGTGTGTGAGAGAGAGAGAGAGAGAGAGTCTTTGGGACTGAAAAACCGTTCTGCCATTAGACATTTTCTCTCTCTCCCCCCACCCCCACCCCCTGCCTTGGTTGAAAAAAAGCAAGCATGGCTGAATCCACCTGCAAGGCCTCCCCTTGTTGGAGGGATGGGTGTGGAATGATGTCACGCTTCCTTCTGCTGTGTTTGTCTTTCTTTTTCTCTCTCTTCCTTCCTTCTTGGAAGCAAGAGATGATGGCAGCAGCACCACGGCTGCCCACTTTGATGGCTGCTGGGTGACCGTTCTGGCTCCTCTCCTGAAAGGCGACAGCAAGATGGGCTCGGTTCAAAGGAGGGGCAGAATCATCTCTTGCTCACAGCCCCTTTTTGCTGTGGCTGAGCCTTGTGGCTTGGTGGTGTGGAAGGCAACGACGCTCTCATTTTTTCATGTATGTGTGTATACAATGGGTGTGTTGTTATTTTGTTGGTATTATAATATCAGGGGCCTTCTCGGGCTTTTGGAGGGTTCTCAGTGCCACCTTGACTAGGCTGCTCACAATTGATTAAATGTAAGATAGGAAACCGCCCTACATTGAGGTTAACTCTTTGAGCTCAGTATTGTCTACTCTAACCAGCAGAAGCTCTCTGGGGGTTTCAGACTAGAGAGCCACCATGGCATAGTGGTCAGAGTGTCGGACTAGGACCTGGGAGACCTGGGTTTGGATCCCCACTCGGCCATGAAGCTCACTTGGTGATTTTGGGGCAGTTGCTGACTCTCAGCTTAGCCTACTTTGCAGGGTTGTTGTGAGGATTAGATTAGGAGGGAGATAAGCATTTACACCACCTGGAGCTCCTTGGAGAAAAAGCTGAATATAGAAAAAAATAAAAATTACCTAGACATACCCAGGGATGCTGGAGATTGAATTTTCTGCATGCAGAGCAAGTGCTCTACCACTGACGTTTCTGTATGCAACTACTGATCAGTAGTCCTTTCCCCCAAAAGTAAAGTTTCCAGTCCTCTTGGTCTGAATAAAGGGCTGATTTGAATAACAACACAGGAAGCATTGCCTAGATTGACCATCAGCTTCTGTCCAGGGTTTCCGACAGGGTGTCTATCAAAGCTATACCTGGAGATGCCACTGGGATTGAACCGGGGACCTTCTGCAAGCAAAGCAGATGCTCAGCCACTGAGCTACAGCCAGGACCAGCCTGCTTGTGTGTGGTGGACTGAGGCAGCTGCCTAAGGCAGGAGAATCCCATGGCCCACCCCTGCCGCTGCTACCAGAGTTTTGCGAGATCTCACTGGAAGCAGCCACGTGACCCCAGAAAGCTAGGCCTTGATGGACAGGCAGCAGCAGGGGCAGCCCCTTTCAAAGGAATATGGAGGTGATCAGGCCTCTGTGTAACTAGCTTTGGTACTGCTCAAGGGTGCTGTCTTCTTGCTCCCTCCTCTGCCCCCAATGCGGAGGAGTAGAACAGACTGACTATGGCTAGAAGAGTTTATGATATTCATAACTTTGTAGGTGGCTATTGAGTACCTTCTGTATGGGGTGTTTCACTCTATAGCCTATTGAATTATGATTCTCCCAATTTAGGACCCATCAGTACTACAGAATTAGATTTATTTATCGTTTATATAGATGGGGATTTTTTTTAGATTCTGCTCTCCTGGTGCGCAACACCCCACTCAGGGCAGTTAACAACAATCCAACCCGAAAATGCAGTGGAATTCCAAATCAAGCAACAGCAATTTAATAAAATCAGAGACAAACACAACAGATAAAATAAAAAACCAATAGAGCAAACATCCACCTAAACAAGGAGGTTTCAGGCATCTGGCAGCCTTTGCCAAGCTGGCACTCTCCAGACATTTTGGACTACAACTCCCATCACCCCCAGACGACACGGCCTTATGGTACTGGCACTGATGGCAGCCAAAGGCCCAAACATCTGGAAGACACCAGATTGGCAAACACTGATCTGGAGGAAGCCTTTGCCCATGTAAGACAATAATAAACATTGAAACTACCATATGAGCATCCCCAGAATGCCTTCCCTATGTATCTACATTAGCCTGATTTCCAGCTAGGTAGCCAAATTAGTCCGTAGCAGCAAAAAATAAGCTTGTGGCACCTTAAAGACTAAAAATGGTTTATTATGGTCTGAGCTTTTGTGGCATCACCTTCATCAGATGCACTAAGTGTTGGCAGGTATATATAGCTATCTCTCTACATTGTTACACGGGGAAAAACATGAATCACCTCCTTGACTGCAGTCTCTTTCAGGAAATCCTTGACACACATCAGTGCATGGAAATGTTCATAATATCACTTAACACAGATTCATAATCCTTTCAGAAACCCTTCTGGAAACTGGTGCCCTCCAGATAGGAACACAGGAAGCTGCTTTGATACCAAGTCAGACCGTTGGTCCGTCTAGTGTATTGTCTACACTGACTGGCAGCAGCTCGGCATGATGCCCTCTTAGCCCTACCTGCCAGAGATGGAAGCTGGGATGCTCTACATGCAAAGCATATGTGCTGATGGGAGTTGTAGCCTCAAATGGCCATGCTGAATGGAGCTGGTGGGAATTTCAGTCCAAAACATCTGGTGGGGGGGCATGAGGCTGACGAAGATTGCTCCAAGACATTTACTCACTCATTTATGCAGATATAGTGTGTGGAAGTGAGAGCTGAAGGAGGCTCCTATTCCCCTCCGGCAGCTACAATTCCCAAAGTGGTTTAACAATTGATTTCTCTTCCCAAATCTGGGAACTAGAGCTCTGTGAAGGGAATATAGAGTTCCCCTAACAGCTCTTAGCAAACTACAGCTCCCAGAATTCTTTGTGGGAAGCCATGACTATTCAAAGTGACTGCACAGTAGTGCTTTATATGTATAGTGCCAATGTGGCTGATGTCCTCGAAGAGGGGTTGCTAACCTGTGGGCCTCCATATGTTGGCTGGACTACAACTCCCATCATCTCTGATCGCTGGCAATGTGGGCTGCTGGGAATTGCAGTCCCAACAATGTCCAGAGGGCAACAGGTTAAGCCACCCAAGGAAGTCCCAGAAGGACTTTGCTGTAATTTTGTGTCAGGGTTGCAGTGAAATCATCCCTGGGTGCTTTTCTCCATGTTTTTGGATAGGAGGTTGAGATCTTCAGACCCTGCCTTGGAGCAATAACTGTCTTCCCAGAGCATTAGCTTAAACCACTAATGGGTTTCACTTTCATTGGAGAGAATGAACATGTTGTTCTTTCGATATAGCGAGGCTTCCTGAAATCTCATAAGAGCTGGAAAGTCCTGGGATGTTTCCTCATTCCAACCCAGTTTGCTTTGTGGTGACAGTTTGCATTCTGCTTTTCCTTGCAGTCCTGGTTTGCAATGTGAAAATAAACCTTTCACTTAGAAAAAAAGAAGAAGGGGGCTTTTTACCAACGGAAATAAAATACAAGTATGGCCTTGTTTTACATGACTGGAGGAAGCAATGTGGTTAAAACCACGTGAACTCTAGTCAGACATTGATATGGGTGTTTGATACGTAGGGGGTGATACCAAATGTTAGTTGTACTCGGAGCAGACCCAGTGAAATCAATGAAATCAGATATCTTGAGGCTGGTGATATTAATCTGTCTGTTCTATGACTTAGTGGGATAGCACCCAGAGAATCTGGCCCTCTCTGCTACTGCTTGTCCACCCCCTGACCTCTCAGTATCCTTTTGCATGGTACTTCATACCGCCAGTAGTATGGAGGGGTGAATCTCTCTGTTTTGTTTTTCTCTCTCATTTTTCCAATCTTTGGCTCTCCAGGCTTCCGTACACGTTTGTTAGAGTCATGGTTAGTGCAAAGTCTCTCAAACTTTAGACCCCTGATGTTGTTGGACTTCAACTCCCATCACCCCAACTACTGGCCCTGCTAGCTAAGGATGATGGGAGTTGTAGTCCAGCAATAGCTGGGGACCCAAGATTGAGAAACACTGGGTTTGTGTTATGTGCAAACCCTTCTCAGTCGCTGAGCTATGGTTTGTCTGCTAACAACAAACTGTGATGTGAAGCCATGGTTTGTTGTTAGCTTATGAACCTTGGTTTTTTGCTTTGCAGAATTTGGATGGCACCACAATGTTTGCTGGGAAATTAGACAATGTTGATTGTCATACAGCTACCCTGCAAACAAATGTGGGATTTCTGCATGACAGGGGTTGGGCTAAATGACCCTTTGGGTCCCTTCCCAACTCTACAATTCTGTGAAATCGGTATGAATTCTCAGGCTGTGGCCACACTCACTTTACGTTATGTACTTACCATGTTTCCAGGGCTGTTTTTTCCATCCTTGTTCACCTGACATTATCCAGAATGCATACGTGCCCTGTACTTCATTATGAAATACTACTATTTGATTATTGTTTCTCAAACTAGTTTCACACCTATTAAGAGACCTTAATTTATTCCTAATCTCCAGCCAAGGTGTGAACAGCCCCCGCTCTGTGTTCAAATGAATCTAACACTAATGAAGCTGTGCTGATGTGAACGTCTGGGCTGAGGGAGCTGTGAAACGCACAATGCCCCTCCCCAACTTATCTATGCTCAAAGGCAGTCATGTGAACACATCCGTAGTCTAACCACCAAGCTTTGTGCACAGCGTGGAGAAGGTGGATTGATAAAAGTTTTTTTCCTTCTCTCCTAACACTGGAATATGTGGGTATCCAATGAAGCTGAACGTTGGAAGATTCAGCACAGATAAAAAAGGGTAAAGGTAAAGGACCCCTGACAATTAAGTCCAGTCGCAGACGACTCTGGGGTTGTGGTGCTCATCTCGTTTTACAGGCTGAGGGAGCCAACGTTTGTCCGCAGACAGTTTTTCTGGATCATGTGGCCAGCATGACTAAGCCGCTTCTGGCGAAACCAGAGCAGCGCACGGAAACGCCATTTACCTTCCCGCCGGAGCGGTACCTATTTATCTATTTGCATTTTTGGCGTGCTTTCGAACTGCTAGGTTGGCAGGAGCTGGGACCGAGCAACGGGAGCTCACCCCGTCGCGGGGATTCGTACCGCCAACCTTCTGATCAGCAAGCCCAAGAGGCTCAGTGGTTTAGACCACAGCGCCACCTGCGTCCCTCAGCTCAGATAAAAGAAAGCCCTTATTCAGGCAGCGCATAGTTAACGTACGGAACTCCCTTCTACAGGAGGCAGTGATGGCCACGTACCAAGATGGCTTTAAAAGATGGAGGAGGTGGTCATTGACAGCTACTGGCCATGATAGCAACACTCCTGAATCCCAGGAAACCACAGGAGGGGGGAGAGGGCTCTTATGCTTGAATCCTGCTTGTGGGTTTATCACACATCTAGCTGGCCACCATGGGAACAGGTTCCTGGACTAGCTGTTTCCCACTTTGGCCTGATCCAGCACTGCAGGGCTCTTCTGATGTTCCTATGGCTTGCTCTCCCTCCCTTGTCAAAGGCAGCCATGCTTCTGAATACCAGTTGCTGGAAATGGCAGGAGGGAAGAATGCTCAGGTCCTACTTGCATGCTTCCCTCAGGCATCTGGTTGGCCACTGTGAAAAGAGGTAGTAGATGGGCCTTTGTCATGACCCAGCAGCCTCATATATTCTTAGGACTGGCACCTTTCTCTGCCAACCAGCAGCAAATAACGGGCAGCAACCGAGGGGCCTGGCCAGGCGGGGAGTTGCTCCCTTATTTGTCCTCTGATACTTGACGATAAAGAAAAGCAGACAGTTCCACCCATTAGGAGAATTGCTTTTCCTTCCCCCGCTGCTGTCTGCGCGAGTTTGTTTTGCGTTTTAAGTATCATTGAGGGTGTTTTTATCTCCCTGGGGGTTGTGTTCAGTACAAGATGTTTCTAGGTGGTGGGGGCGGCAGGCTGGGGGTGGGGAGAAGCAGGGCTGGAGCTTGAACAGATGGGCAGCAAAACCAGGCATCTACACCAGCCAGCCACATTGTCATAGAATCATGGTGCTGCAGAGTTGGAAGGGACCCCAAAGGGTCATTTAGCCCAAACCGCTGCAATGCAGGAATCGCAGCTAAAAAAAATCCCTCACAAATGACCATCCAATTTATGTTCAAAAGCCTCCAAGGAGGGAGAGTCCACCACCTTCCTAGGGAGTCTGTTCCACTGTTGAGCAGCTCCTAACCCTCAGAAATTTCTTCCTGGTGTTTAGTCAGAACCTCCTTTCTTGTCCTTCGAATCCGTTGGTTTGGGTCTTATCCTCTGGAGTAGCAGAAAACCATTTCCCTTTTCTCCTCCATTTTGAGGAGAGAGGGGTGGGAAACTGTTGTTTCCAATCCGCATCAGTGCCTTATATCCAAGCAAAGTTTTTCCATCCTGAATTGTGCCTTGAATCGGGAGCACGTATTTGAACTGCTGAGAGCTTTGATTTTAAAGGAATAAGCATCTAGTCGTCGTCTTTGCTTGTGATGCAGGTTAGAAAATGGGTGGAAATCAAGTGGGTTGTGGCAACACATTTGAGAGAGAGAGAATGAGGGAATAGCGCAGGATGGGGGGAAATGAGGCATTGAAGGAAGGGCACCTGAGGAACTTGGAGAAGTGACAGAGCATCTGCTGTGCATGTAGAAGGCCCTAGGTTCGATCCCTAAGATATCCAGGTAGGGCTAGGAATGATTCCAGTCTGAAACCTGCAGGGCTGCTGCCAGTCAGTGCAGACAACACTGAGCTAGCTGGACCAGTGGTTTGGCTCAGGATAAGGCAGAGTTTCCTATGAGGTGTCTGCAAATTGGATTTGTGTGTGCCTGGTTGAGGGACTGGCTTTGCGCTTGAGGAAGCCAGGGTTGAATTTTTCTAGCAGTGAACCATTAGGATGACTTTGTCAGCTTTGGTTTGTTTTGCTATTTTGCAGTCTGAGAAAGAGAAGCAAGTACAGGCAGCACAGTCCTCTAGGAAGTAGCTCTGCCTTCCCTAGAGCTCTTCCAGATGACTGGCTTATTGAGTTCCTGATGCATTCATAGAAAACTTACATGGAGGCTCAGAGTTGCCTCCAGTTTTACTGAGCGTTTCTGCTGATTTGATTGCAGGAAGGTTATCAGAGTATTTGTTCCAATTTGCTCATGGGGTGTTATTTATTTATCTATTTTATTTATTGAATTTATATCCCACCCCCAAGGAACTCAGGGTGGCAAACGGATAGGCAATTTGAAAACAAAGCAGGAACGTTCTAAAACAGAATAAAGCATATCAGCAACAATTACAGTTAAAAACATCTAAAAGCAGTTGCAGTTAGAAAGGAGTTACAGTTACTTTCAAAAGCATTTTTTTTAATTGAAAAACGTAAAGGTTAAGAAAAATAAATCAATAAGCAATTACAAGTACAGTGGTCTCTCGGTTTACAAACTTAATCCGTTCCGGAAGTCCATTCTTAAACCGAAGCGTTCGTAAATAGGACTGTTCTTAAACCGAGGTACCATTGTAAAGACATTATACCACCCAGAGATTTTGAGGTTGACAGGAACAGCATTCTTCAGCTGCCACCAAATTCATGAGTAAACCAGAATGTTTTCAAACTCCTCCTGAAAGTGAATAATGATGGAGACAGGTGTGCATCACTAGGGAGGGCATTCTGCAACCCGGGAACCACTACTGAAAAGGCCCTGTTGCTGGTCAGAAAAAACCAGGCAGCCCCTGGTGACAGCCCCTGGTGTCAGCACCCCAATAGCCTCACCTGCTGATAGTAGTTTAATGAGTATTCTTCCTGATTTGCTCATAGGGTGTTTTAACACCTTTCCTAATGATCCCTACTGCCACAGATCACGTGCAGCAGCCGCTGACATAACATGAATTGTTCCTACTAAGGCCACATTCACACCCTACATTGAAAACACTGAGGTGCACAGTCTCCTCTTCACCCAAAGAATCCTGGGAGTTGCAGTTTTTTAAGGGTACCAAGAGTTGTTAGAAAGCCCCTAATTTCCCTCCTAGAGCTACAATTTCTAGAGTGGTTTAACAATCAATCCTTCTTTGCAGGGAACTCTGGGGTTTGTAGCTTGTGGAAAGGAATTGAGGAAGGAGCACCTAACAACTCTGCACCCTTAACAAACTACAGCTCCCAGAATTCTTTGAGTCGTTATGGCTGTTGAAAGTGGTATCATAGTGCTTTAAATGTGTCCTGTGATTGTGGCCAAGTTCTCCCCAGAATAGTTAAAATTCCAATGGAAAGTGATTCATCCTAGAAAATGCAATATTTTTGTCTTAGAATATCAGAACTACTTACACAGGTTGTTTTTTTGTTTGTTGTTTTTTAATGCAGAATTTAGGATAAAAAATAGGCTTTGCAGATTCCTGGATGGACAGAGCACCCGCCCCACTGTGTTCATGTGCCATTAAAAGTTCTCATGTGGTCATCTTGGCACAGAAAATTTATCTCTTGTGCCTCTTTAAATATTTTCAGCTGCTTCCTAGATTTTGTAACTTAAAAGTGGATAAGTGAGTTATATTAATATGCTCATGTGCTTCTTATTGAACATGATTTGGATCATGTTACCATGTTAGGAAGATGCATTTTCTGCATGCAAAATTCGCATTTTAATGCTGCTTACCCGCAGGAGCTGATGGGCTGGGCTGACACCTGAGCTGTGACTCACAACGTTCTTATTATTATTTCTGTTGTTATTATTACAATTGTCAGTCGCTTTATGCAGAGGAAAACATTTCAAAAAGGCTTGGCCAGATAAAATACAATAAATAAAAGCAGTTTAAAACCAGAACACTGGCCTCTTCCAGGTCCTAATTTGACATTCTTCACTGCTACTGGCCTGCCTTGCATGTGTGTTGTAAAGTTATGTTTTGGCATCATGTCCACGATAAGCATTGCAGCTTTGCATTCCCCTACAGCTGTAGTCTGTCCCTTAACTAGGAACCTCAGAACGTAGGAAGCTGGCTCATACCGAGTAAAACCACTGACCCATCTCACTCAGTACTGTCTACACCAGGGGTCCCCAAACTACGGCCCGTGGGCCGGATCTGGCCCACCAGGCTCATAAATCTGGTCTGCCAGCTGGGTTTACCTCAGTGCACGGAAACTGTTCTTTTTAACGGAAAAGCCTCGCCTTGCTGGATTTACCTCAGCGCGTGGCAAGGCTTCCAACTGGCTGCAGGAAGCTCCGTCCCCGCACGGCGAGGCTTCTTGCAGCCAATTGGAAGCCGCCTGCTCAGCCTCCTAGCAAGGAAGAATTCTGGGAAGAGGAATCTAAGGGGAAAGGATTTTCCTCCGAAGCACATGAGAACTTTTGGACTTTCCCCAGGTGGGTCGGGTGCTGCTATCACCATGTACAAGTCAGTTAAGTATGGGGCAAGGCAGAAGAAAAGGAGAGAGGAGCAATGAGTCCAGTTGGTATGCTACCTGCTACAGCTGGCTTATCAGCAGAGGTGTACTAGGCTCCCTTGCGCCCTTGGCAAGGAGATGTATTGGTCCCTTGCATCCTTGCCAGAGGATCTGAGTCAGAATGTTGTTGTTGTTGTTTAGTCATTTAGTCGTGTCCGACTCTTCGTGACCCCATGGACCAGAGCCTATGCCAGGCACTCCTGTCTTCCACTGCCTCCTTCAGTTTGGTCAAACTCATGCTGGTAGCTTCGAGAACACTGTCCAGCCATCTCGTCCTCTGTCGTCCCCTTCTCCTTTCCCAACATCAGGGTCTTTTCCAGGGAGTCTTCTCTTCTCATGAGGTGGCCAAAGTATTGGAGCCTCAGCTTCATGATCTGTCCTTCCAGTGAGCACTCAGGGCTGATTTCCTTTAGAATGGATAGGTTTGATCTTCTTGCAGTCCATGGGACTCTCAAGAGTCTCCTCCAGCACCATAATTCAAAAGCATCAATTCTTCGGCAATCAGCCTTCTTTATGGTCCAGCTCTCACTTCCATACATCACTACTGGGAAAACCATAGCTTTAACTATACAGACCTTTGTTGGCAAGGTGACGTCTCTGCTTTTTAAGATCCAGAATAGAGAGGTGCAATTTTTGCGCTCCCGTGGATCTGTGCCTCTTACTGGGGCCAGCCCTTGGGTACGCCCCTGCTTTTTAGGCAACATAAAAGGGAAGGATTGGTCTCATTGGTTCCCAGAGGTGGGAGCTGGGGGCAGAAAGAGCTCATTGACCTGTGCAAGTCCCACAAGCTCTTCCGTCCCATTCATTCACAGTTTTTCTCGGCATCCGAAATATGAATGTGAACATGTTACCCTATTCCAGGGCTCAAACTCACCTTCTTCTATGTCTGTGGCTTCTTTTGTCTGGCCCCTTCCTTTTTACTACTGACCCCTCCTTGGGTGTGTCTTGAACCCTCATCCAGGAGGGCTGCTTATGGTCTTTGAAGGCATTCTGCTCAGATGTGGTAAGAGGCCTTAAGCTGAGATAAGTTGCCTCCCTCCCTTAAGAATGCTGTGCTACAAAACTGTGGCTGTGAACAGATAAGGGCATTTGAACCCCTTCCTGAAAGGGTTGGCAGAATGAGGTGGTTCAGGGGTGTGTACTAGGATTCCACCCCTGTGGTCATGAGTTCAATTGGATCGCTGGACTTCCAGTGGTGCAGTCCAGTTGGTGATTTTCAATGAGAATTGGGGGTGGGTGTATTCCATTTTTAGTTTCTGCATTTTCTGATCTCCCTGGGCTACATACATATCATGCAGCAGCATATCTACCCCCCCCCCCACCAGCGCATAACTGGCATGTAGAATTACTCTCTAAAAGCTCTCTATAGCTTTTAGAATTGAAATACTTATAAGTTTATGTTGATTAAAATTGTTCTCCTTTTTAAATATTGTATTGTTTTTCCTGGTTTTTTTGCACTAAAACGTGCAGTGTGCATAGGAATTTGTTCATTCCCCCCCCCTTCAGATTATACTCTGGCCCTCAACAGTGTCTGAGGGACAGTGAACCGGCCCCTTGTTTAAAAAGTTTGGCGACCCCTTGTCTACACTGACTAGCAGTGGCTCTCCAGGATTTCCGACAGCAGTCTCTCCCAGCCCTACTTGGAGAGGCTGGGGATTGAACATGGAACCTTCTGCGTCCAAAGCACACACACTGCCTCTGAGCTATGGCTCATCCCCAAGAGCCAACTGGCAGGCCCCTTAAAATTCAGTTGCTCTTAAAAGTCTCTGTTGGTGAATTGATGCTTGTGCTGATAATACTTTGCCTTTTTCTATGCTTTACTACCATTCTGGACTTCATCCTGGTGGTAGTTTTAGTTCGTGGAACGCCCTCCCATCAGATGTCAAGGAAATAAACAACTACAGTGGTACCTTGGTTCTCGAACTTAATCCATTCTGGGAGTCCGTTCGACTCCCGAAATGGTTCAGAAACCAAGGTGCTTCTTCTGATTGGTTGCAAGAGCTTCCTGCACTCAATCGGAAGCTGTGTCGGATGTTTGGCTTCAGAAAAACGTTCACAAACCGGAACATTTACTTCTGGGTTTGCGGTGTTCGGGAGCTGATTTGTTTGGGAGCCAAGCCGTTCGAATACCAAGGTACCACTGTGTCTGACTTTTTGAAAAAATCTGAAGGCAGCCCTGTTTAGGGAAGTTTTTAATGTTTGATGTTTTATTGTGTTTTTAATATTCTGTTGGGAGCCACCCAGAGTGGCTGGGGAGGCCCGGCCAGATGGGTGGGCTATAACTAATAAATTGTTGTTGTTTGTTTTATTGTACTTTTTTCTAAATGTTACAGCATTCATTCATTCATTCATTCATTTATCATGATGCCATTATAAAGGATGTTGTTGGTGGTGGTGTTGAGAGGCTTTCTCTGCCACCGCTATTCCTCCCTTTGCAAGCTACCTCTTCCTTTTTCCATTCTGTTGAAATAACAGCCCCGCTAGTTTTCATCATAGCCCCAATTCCTTTTGCAAGAGTAACGGCTCCATATTGAAGTCATGGATGTGTCATGTGGACTAGAATCCTCGTTAGCCTTCTGATTCTCACTCATAAGCAGTACTGCAATTCTGTGGAAGCGCATTATGTGTCGCCGGATGCAGAAGCCAGCTTCCTGAGAATCTGCACTTTTATTTATTTTAAAAGCAAATTTCTAGTACTCACAACGGCGGTGAAAATAAACTTGAAAGGAGGGTAGGCAATGACTGCTGAATTCCTAGAACTTATATGTGTGTGTGCAACCTCCTTATTCTTGTGATTGTTGTTTGTTTCAAAGTGTTTTAGATATTGAATTTCAGATAGCTGTAAGTTGCCCCCGGGACCTTAGGGTGAAGGGATGGGTAAAAATATATCAAATAAAACAGTGATATAATGTTGTGAGTTGCGGGGGTGTGCGGTTAGCCTGCATGATGTCTGAATAGATTGCAATTCTTGGGGTCCTGGCTCCAGCAAGGGTTCAAATATAATGGAGGATTCTGTTGTTGAACTAGCCAGCCAAGCTTGTTCCTGGGTTAATCGCCTAAGCATGGTTGTGTTAGTATAACCAAGGAAGTGGCTTTGTTCCAGAGGGCAAATGGGTGGGTCCCCTCCCTCACCTGGCTGGTGGTAAAGGTAAAAGGACCCCTGACCATTAGGTTGAGTCGTGGCCGACTCTGGGGTTGCGGCGCTCATCTCGCTTTATTGGCCGAGGGAGCCGGTGTACAGCTTCCGGGTCATGTGGCCAATATGTCTCTGGCGAACCAGAGCATCGCACGGAAACGCCGTTTACCTTCCCGCCGGAAGGTATCTACTTGCACTTTGATGTGCTTTTGAACTGCTAAGTTGGCAGGAGCAGGGACCGAGCAACGGGAGCTCACCCCGTTGCAGGGATTCGAACCTCTGACCTTCTGATCAGCAAGTCCTAGGTTCTGTGGTTTAACCCACAGCGCCACCCGCGTCCCCTGGCTGGTGGTAAGAGGGACAAAAGCCAGAGTTGAGTCTGTGTGAGGGAGAGCTGGGCTAGAAGCAGGCAGAAGGCAGAGAGTGAGAGCCATGCCTAATTTCTGTTGCAATCCAGGGCTGTGACTGTGGAAGAAGCAAGACCTTCTGGGGTGTTAATGCTGTGAGCCCCTCCATTATATGCGCAGGTTGTATATAAGTGGAAACACCAGATAACATGAAGACACCACAGACTCCACAAACCTCGTTCCCTGGCGCTCCCTGAAATCTCACACGGTTCAGAGATTGGGTAGAGCTGTGCAAAAACTATATGATACACTGTACTATTGGGAGATCGATTATAGACTACTCAGGCGTTTCTGCCACCTGATTTGATCTACCTTCTGTCCACCAATTGTTCTAGAAACTCTATCTGATGGTTATCAGAATTGCAATATAAATACACATTTATTTATTTTTAAAAAAGCTTGATGGTTATAAAATCCAGTTTTTACATGTAAACATTTTTTTTAAAGGATGCAGCATCAAGTCTGGATGCACCAGCCCTTTTGCAGGGCTAAGCAAAGCAAGCAAACAAATAACGTCAGTTTTCTAGGTATTGCACCAAAGGTTTTAAAAACAAGATCACCTGGGAGCCTTCCCTCTCCTGGAGATAAAGAGTTGTAAGCACTCAAGCGCGTTGAAAAGTGCTATTGAAATTTGAAAGACTGGTAAGAGGATGAAAACACACTTCCGCGCATCCTGCCGCCCATTCAAATGCCTCTTAACTCTTGGTCTTCATGGCACACTCTGCGTCCCTTGGGGAGGAGGAAGCACTAGGAGGGGGAAAAGATCTGCGCGCACTCACAGTTTCCGGCTCTTCTGTGGAACAGAGGAAACATCCTTCCATATACTGAGCCATGCCATTGCTACATCTAATTCAGTTTTGTCTGCACTGGCGGTCAGTGGATTTGCAGGGTTCCAGTCAGGGGGTACCCCATACCTGCAGATGCCAGGGATTGAGTAAGTGACCTTCTGCATGCAGTGTAAAAATAAAGTAAGATTCTAGTCCTCCTAGCTGAATAAGGGCTATATTAAATAAGAAAGTAGGAAGTTGCCTTATATATACCTTTAGCTCAATATACAGCTTTAGATTCCCCAAAACAATCCTGATAACTGTAGCTTCTTCAAGGTGCTGAGGGTTAGTAGGAGACCCCTTAGTCCCCTCACTGACCTGCAAATCTCAGAGTGGTTTAGCATTAAATCCCTCTTCCCTCTGGGAATTGTCTCCTAACCACTCCCAGCACACTTAGCAAATTGCACCTCTCAGGATTGATTAACTGTGGTATCCCAGTGCATACACTCCAATGTCCCGCTGATGAAAGTTGGGACACGAGTCGGCCCCTCAACACACTTAAAATCATCCAGCCGCCTCCCTGCCCCTTCTCACTGACCCCCCCTTCCCTACTGGACACCTCAACAAAGGCCATGCTCTGACGGGTGCCGGTTGTTCCACACCAGAGAGTGGGAGCCAAAACGGGACACCCCTGGATCCAATCGGAAGCAGAGATGGGTTCTGTAATTCCAGGATACCCCACTCAAAGCGGGACGGTTGGAGGGGTATGAGAGTGCTTTATAGTGTAGATGGGAAGTAAGATTCAGCACTCAAAGCACTGAGAATGGTCCTCCCTTCAAGGCTAGAGATAGGAGGATGACAGGAAGCGAATTTCAGTTCTGGGGAGACCAGATCTCCGCCTGGTCTCTGTGCTGTGAGAGGGATGGCGAACTCACAGCTCTCTATTACAATTACTGTTGGGTTTACTAAAGGGTTTAATTAATGCTGTTGGCTTGGAAATGGTCATTCAGTTCCTTAACTGCTGCCAGGCTCTGTGCAGCAGCAAACCAGAGTGAGAGGGAGATTTCGCTCTGTCAATTTCTGTTTTCTTTAATGGCTTCTAATGGAACAGAGTAATAATACTATCTAAAATAGCAATGCTGTAGAAGGAGTAATGAACAACAGTGGATTGGAATGACAAGAAGGGAGATTCCAACTAATCCTTCTGACAGTAAGAGCCATTTGACAGAGGAACGGATTCCTTTGGAAGGTGATGGACTGTCCTTTAAATAGAGGCTGGACAGCATTGCAGGCAATTGGGCTAGATGACCCTTGGGGCCATCTCTTCCAACTCTGATTCTGTGTTTATAGAAAAATGGGTTATATTTGTTACGTTTTGAAATAATAGCATTCAACCTTATGGTTCCTTTGCTTTACCAAAATCATGCATTAAATAATAATAGATAGATAGATAGATAGATAGATAGATAGATAGATAAGCTGACATTTTGCAGATACAGAGAACTCTTTTTTATGGTCCCTCTGGCAAAGCAAGAGAGTGGCAAGGATGTTTGGAGCCAATGGGGTGGCAGGTGGAAAAGGTGCCCTCCACCCACTGACCCACTGCCCGTGAAACCCCGTGTGGCACTGAACCTCCTCCATTATTCATGCCGCACAAACATGCCCTGCTCTTTGGCAGGCTGCGCATGTTTCCCTTAAGTGGCTGTCAGTATTTCCAGCAGCGAAGGGGGGTGGGTGGGAGTAATATGTTCCTGCATTATTTATAAATGAGATTAAAAGAAAGAAAGAAAAAACCCATCATCACAAAGTGCTGAAGATTACACCTTCTGGCAGCCTCACAGCTTTGGCGAGATCCTCCTTGCTCTCTCCGGCGCCGCAGTTGTATGTCTTCAGTCCTGCTTTATTGCAGCCTTAGCCGTCCCAGGGCCCTCCAGATGTTTGGGACTACAACTCCCATCAGTCCCAGCCAACATGTCAGATGGGAGTTGTAGTCCAAAACATCTGGAGGGCCCCAGGTTGACCAAGGCTGTGGTTGCCTCTGCTGGGCTCTGTTCAGATGGAAGTACTTTGCAGGTCAGGAGAGCGGAATCCTGCAGTGGATCTGATAACGTTGCTCGAACCAGACTGCGTGCAGGCAGAGAACATGATAGCAGGAAATGATAAAGCGCAGGAAGTGTCAGGGGCCTGACTTATTTTGCCATACAGGAAAAATGAACCCTTTCCTTGCTAACTGTAGCTTGAAAGAAAGTTCTTCTGCACACAGCGCGTAGTTAAACTGTGGAACTTGCTTCCGCAGGAGCCAGTCATGGCCCCCGATGTGGATGGGTTTAAAAGAGGATTGGACAACTTCATGGAGGGAGAGGGCTGTTTCTGCTCTGCCACCACTGTCATAGGCAGCAGTGCTTCTGAATCCCAGTTCCCGGAAACCACAGGAGGGGAGAGGGCCCTTCTAACTGAATCCTGTTTGTGGTTGGCTACTGTGAGAACAGGATGCTAGACTAGATGGGCCCTCTTTGGCCTGATCCAGCAGGCTCTTCTGGTGTTCTCATGAACATCATGCACACCAGTGTTTTGCACCCCGGTTGCATGCACACTGCGGTCTCTTGGCTCCCTGTAGTTTCCCATCCTCCTCCTCCTTCCTGCCGACAACTTTAAGTCCCTCCTGTCCACAGGGCCTGTGGGATTTTTTTCCTCCCCCTAAACCCACCTCCCATTTTTCTCATTGGCCCTTTTTTCCTGAGGAACTTTCCTCAGTTTCATGGCTACCTACCCTTTAAGGCCCTTTTTCTACGCAGCTTTCAAGCCCTCACTCTTCCATCCCACTGGAAAAGCATATCCTGTCGCTGCAGGCCTGGGGGCTTTGGATGAAATAAACCAGCCTTTTTGTTCTCATTGTCACAGAAGCTGCATTGTTTTGTAACTGTCAGTGTACCACTCAGAAGTCAGAATATTTGTGGGCATTCCGTGACACTGCAGCTGCTCGGCCAATGCAGGCCGAGAGCCGGAAAGCTGAGTGGGGAAAGTACTGGAAATCAGAGGGCCCAAAGGAAAGGGGACAGGTGCAGCCCTCCAGGGAGGGCATTCTGTTAACAGGGAACCACCACCAAGAAGTCCCTGTCATGGATCACATCCAGCGGCGTCACCAACAGGTCTCCCCTCCCAACTGTAGGGGCCTGAAATGGTTGATCTTGGGAGAGGTGAGCTTTCAGTTGAATATTGTTCCTCCTTTTCCTCCCCCACAACAAAATAATAATCCTCTGTTCAGGTTTTCTCCATCGTTGTCTTTGGCTCCATCATCAATGAGGGTTACGTCAACGATGGCAGCAGTCCGGTGCTGCGCTGTGTCTACAACTACAACGATGACGCCTGCAACTATGGAATCGCCATTGGCCTCATTGCCTTCTTAGCCTGCAGTTTCTTCTTGGTAGTGGACCTCTACTTCCAGCAGATCAGCAGCGTGAAGGACAGGAAACGTGTTGTCCTCTTTGACCTTGGCTTCTCAGGTAGGACCTGTGGGGTGGGATTTGTTGAGGACAGTCTTCCCCAATCTGAGTCCCTCCTCCAGATGTCTTGGAGTACAACTCGCAGCAGTCCCCACCCAACACGGCCATTTTGGACTCCATCTCCTATCAGCACTTGTTGATTGCTTATTTTTTATTACTTATTACTTGATTCCTTATTCCTTTATTTGATATATATCCCTCCTTGCTCCAAGGAGCTGAAAGCAGTGTACATTTTATACTTGCGTGCATGCAATTTTGCCTAAAACTCGCCTCTTTTGCAAAGCAGTTTCCCTTACTCTAATGCATTTCTGCATGTTATCTTCTCTAAAATAATCATTTTGACGCGTGTTTTCCCCTAGTATTTGACTCTTTGTGCACATCCCGTGGCTAGAGAACTGTATTGCAACTGAAGTGCGAATTTCAAAAGGTGCTTCTGTTTTGGTTCTCATTTTGTTTCAGAAATTACGAATTAAATTGGCGGGTCTCTAAATGTGACGCAAATCGAATTTCTCCCCATCTCTAGTTTTGGGCCAAAACATCTGGAGGGCACCAGCTTAGGGAAGCACAAGGAAAGTCAACACACCCGCCTCCCCCCCCCGCCCCCAAGATTCGCTTGCAGGGGCAGCTGCAGCCTGATTTTTAAGCTGCAGGTCCTTAAAAACTCCTCCTAACTGTGGTGGCTTCACAGTGCTGAATCCACAGTACAGAGCCAGTTGTAGTGAAGGTGGAGCATATGCAGCCTGGTGCTCTTTAACTGACTCTGCTATTCCTTAAATCAAGCTTAAGTGTTGGGGTTTCCAACAGAGACGTCGCTTTGACAGCTAACTGTACCCAGGAGGGTGATGCTGTAACGTACAAGTAAGGTATTATGAAATGGCCATACGCTTATCACACCATGGACGTCTCCAGCAGAGTATTGTGTAATCTGTTTGGAAGCAGCTTCCCGGTGGCTCAGGGAGAAAGGGGCAATATTACTCACTAGGCATGAGGGAGAAATTCAATTCAGTTCGCATTTGAAGTGCTGTGAAACACTCGTTCCTCTTTCGTAAGAAATCCATCTTTTAGTGGGGCAACACCCGAACTTTGGAACTCTCTGCCTATTGTCATCAAGCAAGGGCCTTCATTACGCGGGTGCTGCTGTGGGTTAAACCACAGAGCCTAGGGCTTGCAGATCAGAAGATCGGCGGTTCGAATCCCCACGACGGGGTGAGCTCCCGTTGCTCGGTCCCTGCTCCTGCCAACCTAGCAGTTCGAAAGCACGTCCGAGTGCAAGTAGATAAATAGGTACTGCTCCTAAACGGTAGGTAAACGGCGTTTCCGTGCGCTGCTCTGGTTCGCCAGAAGCGGCTTAGTCATGCTGGCCACATGACCCGGAAGCTGTACTCCGGCTCCCTCGGCCAATAAAGCGAGATGAGCGCCGCAACCCCAGGGTCGGCCACGGCTGGACCTAACGGTCAGGGGTCCCTTTACCTTTTTAAGGGCCTTCATTATACTCTTCTCGGCGCCTGCTAAAAACATTTTTGTTTCAGCAAGCCCATCCAGGTATGTAGAAGGCTGTCAAGTGTTTTTAGCTGGTTTTCGCTTAGTGTTTTTTGAATGCTTTAAATAGTTGTTTTACTTTATTTCACTTATGATTACATTGTTCTTTTCATAAACCACTTCAATGTCTTTTTTTTAAAAAAAAAACAACAACAACCAATTGAGCACTATGTAAGTTTTGGGAAATAAATAAATAAGAAGACAAGCCTACCTAATTCTCATTTCCTAAAACAATAAACAGAAGCCCAGCCATCCTTTGAAATTCATACTTCTCCAAATTTTGCAGTGCAGTTCTCCTGCTAAGTGTTGTGTACAAAAGTGCTTGTACTAGAAAGTGTGCCTGAAATGCATATGTTCGAGCGGATAACATGCAGAAATGCATTATACTAGGGAAATTTGCCCTGCAAACAAGTGGGTTTTAGGGGAAATCACACATAAACCTGTGTATATTAGGATACTTAAATGCTGGAGGACTTCAGGGGAAACTGCAAATGGATATGGAAATGCGAAGAACTGAAGTTAAGGCTGGAAAATTGAGAAACTGAAATTGACAGATTTGCCCATTCCTAGCGCTGCCACCTGGTCCTTTCACCGGAGATGGCCAGGATTCGAGCAGGACACCCAGCATGCATTACCGCTGTGCTTTAGCCAACTTATTTTTCCTTGGGTAGCTCCTATGCCTTTTACAAACTGCATAACTTCCACGCTGTGGAAAGCTCCTTGCCCTGCAGCTGTTAATTGCAATAATTTATTATTTGTATGTCATTCTGTGGTTGTGTATCCAGAGAAGCTTACAGCGTAAGGATACAGCATAACGGAATCATCAAAATGCAAATAAAAGACACTGCGCTTGAAGACCCAGACAGGGATGGTGAGAGCCTGGGGAGAGGTGTAATGGTTAAGGATGCCGAAACTGGGACTTGGGAGACCCGGTTCAAATCTCTGCTCAGCCATGAAGTTCAACCTTGTCCTTGTCCCTCAGCCTTACTTACCTTACCTTACTTGACTTTAGCTTACCCTACCTCACAGGGTTGTTGTGAGGAAGGGAAGAACCACATACACTACCAAAAGTGGATATACAGTACATGAACTATAATAATGCTGCTTAACATTTGACAAGGTTCTGTGCCAATGGTGTATTGTGCATGTGAGAGGGAGAGAACAGTGACTCTTGTTACTCTGGTGGTACTGGGGCGACCTGATGTGTGTTTTTTTTTGCTTCCTCCCACCAGGGTTCTGGTCCTTCCTGTGGTTTGTGGGCTTCTGCTTCCTGGCCAACCAGTGGCAGAGGACGCCATCGAGCAAAGCAGCACGTTACGCAGGTGATGCGGCCAGGGCGGCCATTGCCTTCTCGTTTTTCTCCATCATCTCCTGGGTAAGCTTTGGTGTCCAGTGGTGATCCTGTAATAGTAGTAGTGATAATAATAATAATAATAATAATAATAATAATAATAATAATAATAATAATAATTTACAGTCATACCTCAGGTTGAAGTAGCTTCGGGATGAATATTTTCGGGTTGCGCTCTGCGGCGACCCGCATGTAACAGAGCGTGTTACGTCCGGGTTTCACCGCTCGTGCATGCTCAGACGCTCAAAATGACATCATGCGCATGCACGGAAGCGGCGAAACGCAACCTGCACGTGCGCAGATGCGCAGCTGCGTCTTACGTTTACTTCAGGATACAAACAGGGCTCCGGAACGGTTCCTGTTCGTATCCAGAGGTACCACTATATTTTATTTATACCCAGCCACTCTGGGCGGCTCCCAACAGAGGACTAAAAACAGAATAAAACTTCAAACATTAAAAACTTCCCTAAACAGGGCTGCCTTCAGCTGTCTTCTAAAAGTCAGATAGTTGTTTCTTTCCTTGACATCTGATGGGAGGGTGTTCTACAGGGCGGGCGCCACTACTGAGAAGGCCCTCTGCCTGGTTCCCTGTAGCTTTGCTTCTCGCAGTGAGGGAACCACCAGAAGACCCTCCGAGCTGGACCTCAGTGCCCGGGCTGAATGATGGAAGTGGAGACGCTCCTTCAGGTATACTGGCCCAAGGCCGTTTAGGGCTTTCAAGGTCAGCACTAACACTTTGAATTGTGCTTGGAAATGTACTGGGAGCCAATGTAGGTCTTTCAGGACTGGTGTAATATGGTCTCGGTGGCCACTCCCAGTCACCAATCTGGCTGCTGTAGTTGTACGTGTAGTTTTAGGGTCACCTTCAAAAGTAGCCCCATGTAGAGCACGTTGCAGTAGTCCAAGCGGGAGATAACTAAAGCATGCACCACTCTGGCCAGACAGTCTGCAGGCAGGTAGGGTATCAGCCTGTGTACCAGATGGAGCTGGTAGACAGCTGACTGGAACACAGAATTGACCTGCAACTCCATGGACAGCTGTGAGTCCAAAATGACTCCCAGGCTGTGCACCTGGTTGGCCACTATAAGAACAAGATGCTGGACTAGATGGCCCATTGGCCCAATTCAATTGCAAGACTCTCCTTACGTTCTTAGACTATTGGTCCATCTACTGTAGCTCAGTACTTCCCACACTGACTGGCAGCAGCTCTCTAGGGTTTCAGACCTGGGGATCCTACCCTCGGATCTGAGAATAGAACCTGGGACCTTCTGCATGCAAGGCCCTACTCACTGAACTATAGAGCCTAGGAAGCCAGACTTTTGGTCCATCCAGCTCAATAGTGCCCACACTGACTGGCAGTGGCTCTTCAAGGTTTCAGGCTGGAAACATTCCCAGCCCTACTTGGAGATGCCAGGGGTTAAACTTGGGACCTTCTGCATGCAAAGTCGATTTTCTATCACTGAGCTATGCAAAATAGCCCCATGAACAGGCATAAGATTGTCCTTTTAGCTGCTCAGTAGAGGCTGGAGAAGCCCCAGAAGTCTCTGTCCTCTATGTTCCAGTGCTTATGGGATCCGAAGAAGGTGACCATCTCCCCCTCCTTCCATCAGCCAATCCTCTCTTCTCCAGGCCAAGCAGACATGGGTCACATCTATACCAGACATTCAAGCACCTTCAGAGTGCATGGCTTCCTATGTCCTAAAATGTGCTGGATTCCACAGGAGGTGCCAAATGCGGCGCAGGAGTCCGTGTTCTGATCTGATGTGGCATGTGGCCTTTCAAGATCCTCTTCCCGCTTTTGCCTGCCTTTTCAAGCCATTCCAAGGGGGTGTTGACAGTTAACAGCAAACACTCTCGGATTTGTTCCCCTTTCATACTGTCAGGAGCTGCTAAGGGAGATGTTAACAGAATGCTCTGATCTGAAGGGAAGCATTGCAGCATTTGTGTCTCGCACGGTTTGCATTTTAAACATGCATCCTTTCAAAAAGAAAAAAGAAAAAGATGGGGAACATTTTTGGCAAAGGAGGCATAGAAGACTGACCTGAGGAACTCGAAAGGCTTCATCCTTCCAGTCTGCTCTGTGCTAGACCCCACCTTGCAAATTACACGATGGGATTCTGCCTTCCTGGCTACGCAGAGCCTCCTAGATACGTCACACTGCCCCCCGCCATGTCCACGTTGTATCAGTATTTGCCTAAAACTGTTGTGTGGGGAGAACCTTGGGCCCTCCAGATGTTGCCAAGCTACAACTCCCATCATCTCTGACCCTTGGTCATACCAACTAGGGCTGATGGGAGTTGCCGTAGTTGGCTATGCTTTGCCTCCATTTTCAGAGGCAGTCACTGTGAGATCACAGGATGATGGACTAGACGGGCCATTGGCCTGATCTAGCAGGCTCTTAGGTCCTTACGTAGTTTGGCGACATCCAGAGGGCCAGAGTTTCTCCACATCTGGCCCAAATGTTACATCTGGGTTGGTTTGTTTTTAAGTTGAGAGAAGATGCCAGCAAGGGAGGGCATGATGGAGGTAATGAACAGTTTTTATTGACGTTATATTACAAGTTTCTGGGATTTTGCTTTTTGTAGTCCACACTGCTCTATTTTAAATGAAAAGTGTGGTCTATAAATGTTTAAATAAATATATCGAGCCAACAGCCCCTTGCCTGTGAGAAAACTAACTCAGTGGTTCCCAAATCGGGTGGTACCAGTGGGATTACTTAAGGAGGCACTAAGAGGCAGGGGGGTACCAGAGGTGTAAAATAATAACAAACAGCAGCCGCAGCAGCAACAACTGCTTGTATAAACAAGTTGTATACCACCCTTTATCCATAGATCTCACAGCGGTTCACAACATAACTGACTATTTGAGTTTGAAAAGCTTGTGTTGCTGGATCAAGTTTGTCAGTTTTGTTGAATTAATGAAACTAAATAATTTTACAGTGGTACCTTGGGTTACATACGCTTCAAGTTACATACTCTTTTGGTTACAGACTCCGCTAGCCCAGAAATAGTGCTTCAGGTTAAGAACTTTGCTTCAGGATGAGAACAGAAATCGTGCTCTGGCGGTGCGGCGGCAGCAGGAGGCCTCATTGGCTAAAGTGGTGCTTCAGGTTAAGAACAGTTTCAGGTTAAGAACAGACCTCCGGAACGAATTAAGTACTTAACCCGAGGTACCACTGTAATTGGATTTTGAATAGATGTGCACTCGCTAGTTTTTGAACTTTATTGTGTCCTTATCTTCCTTAGTGGGTTGTGCAAACCACCAATCCGAGCAACCCTTTTTTTATTACAGGGTTGGGGGTTACCGGGGATGAGTTGAGGGAACGTTTTGGGAGCTGCTGACCTAAACCTTTGTCTTCCCCGCAAAAGGTTGCCCTGGCCCTCAAGGCGCTCCAAAGATACCGGCTGGGAACCGACATGTCCCTGTTCGCCACGGACCAGTTCCCCACCGACCCCAGCGCAGCCTACCCAGGCTACCCCACCGGCAGCGGCGTGGAGAGCACAGAAACCTACCAGAGCCCCCCCTTCTCGGAGACCCTAGACACCAGTCCAAAGGGCTACCAGGTGCCGGCATATTGAAGGGCAGGAGGAAGTCCTCTCCCTCCCTCAAGGTTGTATAGCAAATGGGAACCCGACCCAGAGAAATGGGGCAACTTTCCCTTTCATGGTGCAGTATAGTCAACTGGTTGGTTGCAAGTGTATTCTAAAGTACCTTTTCTTTTTTAAAAACAAAAAAAATTAATGTGGCAAGTTAACGTAACTGGGTTCAACTTACTCTTAGCTAATGGTGCAGTGAATTCTCTACAGTGGTATTGGTTCTTGTCTTACCTGTCTGAGGATATTTTTTGAATTTTTTTTAAAAAAAAACAACAGTGTTCCCTCTAAGCATGAAACGTTAGGATGGTTGCTACCAACTCCCATCTTTGTGAGCCGTCCCTGCGATCTTGGCTCATTGTGGCATTTTATTCCTGAATTCGCACACAGAAGCTGGCAATAGCCCAGCCTGTTAAGAGACGTCCCACTCCTTACACAGATAAGTAGATGCTTTATTTTGTGCTTCCGGGGCTTAATCCAGAAAATTGCTCCCACCGTCTTCATCCTAGGAACCTTCCAGATCATCCTCTCCTATTTTTTTATTCCCTTGCTCTATAGCCCTAGAAAAAAGGTAGTTTTAAAGCAGCCTTCTTGCCCTCCAGTTGTTTTGGATTCCAACTCTCATAATCCCCAGTGGGAGCTGATGGGAGTCCAAAACATCTGGAGGGAACCCAGTTGGGGAAGACTGTTTTCAAAAGGAATGTGCCAAATTTAAAACCAAAAATAATGGTTGTGTTGATTTCATTTGTGTGTGTGTTTGTTATGTACTTGGCATATTTCCTGTGCTAGATGAGTGAAAAACCTTCTGTATTAGCTGTGTTAGCTTTGTGATTCTGGTACCGCAAGAAGTTTCTTTCTTTTCCAAATGGCTTTGATGCAAGAATCATTTTTGTACACCTTTTACACAAAAATTACTGCTCTGGGGTGAGGGTGGGGTAACAGCCACACTGTCAGGCCATCAGCCTTTAAGAGTCTCCTAGCAGTGGGGATATGTAGCATTCAGTAGCTCAGCTGTTGTCTGAAAATAGGGCTTGCTAACTGCTAGGGTCCTCATCATATCCTCATGAGGAGTGTGATCCAGCCCACCAATTCTGCCTCTGCCTCAGAGATGGGGGACACACTTCAAGCAGTCTGGGAAAAGATGGAAGCGGAAAGGAAGAAATATGTCTGTTGAGGGAATAGCAGCAGGAGTGGAGGCTTCTTGTGACAGGCCATTTTTGACATGGTTGGCCTTAAGATGGCATCCATTAATTGGTTTTTCTTAATAAAAATCCCACCGCTATCAGTATGCGGCCATTTTGGCAGCCCCTTCAGTACCAAAAATTATCCACGCCATCCCTTTAAAATCGTTGTGTCTGGTAGAGGCCATTTTATTTTGAGCACAGAGTGGAATAACGTGCATCACAGTATTTGTTGGGAAAAGCTTCAGCCTTATTCTGTAAAGAAAGTTTGGGCAAAAAGTTTCACTGTGGCAGACAAGAGAAAACGAAAAGACAGTTGGAAGTCAGAAACCAGAGAGAAAAGGCTAAATTCCCATGAAGATGTGGGAATGCTTAAGTGTTACAAAGAGAGTGGGCTTAAATGAAATTTAAACTATGAGGAGATGGGTAAGTGAACTGAAATATAACGACACTGCCTTTTAAAGTGATTTCAGCAGCAAGATGTAAATTATTTTATATTAAGGCGGATCCCGATAATCTGCCATTCTCATTCAGCTGTAACTCTGGAGAAATTTGATCTCTGAAATCCCACCATGAAGATAGGGCCCCAGTCCAGTAAGAGAGAGCTGCATGTGCAAGGAAGCTTTCGTGAACATATGCCCTTAACAGTTTGATACACAATATTTCCGTGGAGGTGGCCAAATTGGCTGGAACTAAGAGTGTCCCATTTCAGTCTTTCAGATTTTACAATGGAAGGCCATCAGTCTTGTGGACAAAGACCTATATAGGGTTTACACTGATACAGAGAATGGTATTAATACAGGGTACACATAGAACTGTAGCAATATTTTCCTTAGAGAGAACACTGGCATTTTAGCAGTATACAAAATTGTGTCTAAATATTTTTTCGGGGGGCGGGGGGAGGGAGGGCAGACAAACACACACACACACACAAGTCACAAAAGTATAATACATTTAAATGTTTCTTTAAAATCGATTGTATATGTGAAATAAATGTCTGTTCAGTAAAGTGTATTTTTTCTAACTATAAAGAAATTCATTCAGAGTATCCTTGTATTAATTGTAAAGAGAAAGAAAGAGATTACGTTCTGTCTGACTAGTAGAACTGCCTTGGTCAGTAGTGTTAATGTGTTATATATTACAATTTTGAATGTATGCACCTCAATGCCTACATCTGTATTCTCTTCCTTTCCAACCCATTCCTAACCTCCCCACGATTAGCACTGCGGTTTATACAAAGCTGTGTCATTCAGACAGGACTAAGGCCAAGTGCAAGAGACTTTGGGGCCATTGATGGAAAAGCCAGAATACTCCCCCCACCCCGCCTTCTCCTGTATTTGGGAAGCTCTGGGTAACATACAGGCCCAGCATCACTGTGGAGTCGATTCTTCAGAAACCTTAATTCCCATTGCCCATTCCAGTCTGGCTGAGTTGTAGTTCAGAACACCTGGAGGGCGCCAGCTTGGAGAAGGCTAACGTAAGGCCCCAGCCACTGTCATGCTGGGGCTGATGAGGGTTATTGTCCAACAGCTTCTGCAGGGCCATTACTTCCACAACTCTGCTTTAGGTTAAAGACAAATGCCAACCTTCTTCACTCAGCACATAGTTAAACTATAGAACTTCCTTCCACAGGAGGCAGTGATGGCCATCCACCAACTTGGATGGCTTTTAAAAGAGGATTGGACAATTTCACGGAGGAGAGGGCTATCAATGGCTCTTAGCCACGATGGCTAAGCTCTGCCTTCATGGTTGGAGACCTCAATGCTTCTGAATGGCCGTTGCTGGAAACTGTAGGAGGGGAGAGCTGCCGCCGTTGTGCTGAGGTCCTGCTTGTAGGGTTCCCAGAAGAGGCATCTGGTTGGCTACTGTGAGAAGAGGCTGCAGGGTGCTGGACTAGGTGGGCCATTGGCCTAATCCAGCAGGCTCTTCTGATGTTTGCATGTTCACCTGCATACTTTGGAAAAAGGTGTGCAGAAGTCGGCAGGATGAAGCTCAGGCTCCATCTGAAAGCTGATTTGGGGTTCTCAGTTTGGAGTGGCAAAGGTACTTGCTGTTTGGGCCAACAGGAAGGACTCTTGAGGGGACTGGCATTTGGGGCAAATTTAGATAATCTACAAGCTTATCTTTTTTTTTGGGGGGGGGAGGGATAGATGAGCAGGAAAATAATATATACTTGGCTAAAGTTATATATTGGCCAGTCAGTCCTTTTTTTATTGTGTGGGCAAACTATCCAAGCCGACAAGTAATAGATGAATGAGCCGATTTCACCTGCTTTTGCCAGGAAAAATATTGCTAGCAAATTGTGGTTCTTTGAATTCTTTTGCCACTACCGTAATCCTAAAACATATTCTCTCCCCACACCCTGCTTGTAAAAAGGTGTAGCAGCTACTTAAATTTATCCCCTGAATGCAAATGGTACTTCTCTTGTAACTGTAGCTCTGACTTCCTCAACCTGGATGTTTTGGGATGACACATTCCATTTGCACCAATAAGGAAAGCCTCTGCTTTAAAGGCAGTGCTAGTTAGATGATGCGGTAGGCAAACCTGTCGATACCTTGCAAGAGATCAGGTGGCATGCATGCATCTATTGCTGATTGCAGTTGCTGGTGCCCAAGCCCAGCACCCAAGTGGTCTTCCTGTCTGGCATTGTAAGGGGGAAATAGTTGCCACAAGCCAGTAGAGAAAGCTGTGGGCCCCCTAAATAGGTGGTGAAAACGGCATCCACTTGGTGAATTGGTTAGCAAGGATCTGTCGAATCAAGGTGAGGCTCACAAACTGCACATCCAGAAATAACTTGCTTTGTTTCCTACCACTGGAGAAAAGGCAGGGAGCTGACTAGTTGGGTGTGACTGGGCTTCGAAATCCTTAAGTCTTTCAAATTATCATGCCGAACCTTTGTGTAGGTTTGCCAAGTTAAGTAAACCAGCCAATGAGACTTTGGCCTGTTGCCACCAATCTGCAATTAAAGTAAAAAGCCACTGCCGGAGGCGTTAAAAGAATTCACTCTCCTTGTTTCCATGTGCTCCTATCAGCACTCAGCCATTGTTTTGCGACTCAAGCCATGTAACAGGGACTCGTCAGAGGAACTGTGTACACAGAGCTCTAACCAAAATACATTCTTAAAGATTACATGGTAGATAATGAGTAGGAGCCGTTGGCAAGTTGTCCTGCTAGTTCCCCCTGCCCCATTCCTGTTTTTCTTGAGGTCAGTGCTCAGTGTTTATCTCCCATCCATCTTTCTGCCAGAGACCACTAACCCACGGCTTAAAGTGGGGGGGGGGGACACGTTCACAAAGGGGTGTGGAGCTGGTCAAACCCCATCAGTCCTCGGCACCTGTGCTGCTTTTGTGATGCTCATCCAGGCATTCAAAATGTGTCAAAATAACTTTCTGGTTTGCCAAAAGGGGTTGTTTGCAACTTGGGAATGCCTGCCTTGCACTGCCATCAGTGCTCTTCGTGCACAACAGCTCAGAGTATGGAAAAGCTGCCTCTTATCTCAACGGGACCACAAACTCACATGGCTGGGGTGAAGGTGCCACAGCTTGCTTCTGGCACTCAGGGCAAATCGCAGTTCAGAGTTTACCCTGAAGAGGAAATTGCCAGTAGCCTCCACCCAGCACAGCTAAGCCTTGACTAGAGCCATTGCGACAACCACCTGTTTTGAAAAGCAGTCAGGATTATTTGTCAAACAAACACCTTGTGGTGAAAGCTGACTTTTGACACCCAGGGTGTGTTTTCAGGGCCCACCCTATTCTTGTGACTGCCATTTCTTTTTAACTGTTGTTAATACTGAATTTTAAATTGTTGTAACCCAGCACTGCTGGTGAAGTGCAGGAAATACATTTAATGACATGCCAGCCCCACTGCACACAGGCAAAGAAAGCAGGCTTTGGGAACGGGTTCCATGCTTTATGGCACACGCCTGCTAAGTGCAATTGGAGGAAGGCTGGCTGACCTCATCCTCCTCTGAAATCCAGATAGAGCCGGAGCTCTGGTCCTGACTGCTGCAAGCTCAACATGCAGTTGCTTCAGGCTAGAAGAGGCCCACATCAGTCTGCTGAAAGACCACAATGTGGTGCTACCCACAGTTGGTTGATTGACTGATTTTGTTTATAGTCCATCTTTTTCTCCAAGGAGCTCAAGTTGGCATACATAGTTCTCCCCCTCCTCAATTAATCCCAACAATGCTGAGAGGTAGGTTAGGTTGAGAGGCAGTGACTGGCCCAAGGTCACCCAGTGAGCTGTGTAACTGAGTGGGGATTTGAACCCTGGCCTCTCATAATCTTAGTGTGACAATCTAACCACTACAGCACACTGGCTTTGCAGTCACCTGGTCGAGCATCCTGCAACTAGCATGCTAGAGCAAAATAAGAGTAACATGCCCCAAGTTTCTAATTATGCCACGAGCAGAAAGTTGTCACGCTTGGTTGCGGCCGCAGAAAACCATCTCACGTCTTCTAAACCATGCTTGTCGAGATGAGCTCAGCAACCTCTTCCATCATATCCTTAAGGGAATAATCATGGTGTGGCCTAACCCAGTTCTGCCCTTTCTCCTGTGGGGCTGTCAGAAGCCTTACTACAGTCTCACAGACACCCTTTTCCCTTCCATGAGGAAACGCCATCACCTAATCCTCCAAGTGCTACACAGAACGGCAAAGTCGATCACTTAATGTTTGCCAAGTCTTTATGCTGCAGGAGTAGAAACAGGTTAACTCTCACCAGGCTAACTCCAGCTACCTATAAGCCCTTTGCTCCTTCCATTCCAATACAGAGCATCTTTATGAAAACCCCTTCGCCTCTTTTGACGTCCTGCAATATACAGGCAGGGGAAACTCATTTTGCTCAAAGGTTCACTCATTTGCCTTTAATAGACTGTGTAGAGGCTACCACAGAGACAGACAGAGAAAGCCTTTCAGGGTGAGCAAGGCCCAATAATACCTTTTTAGTACAGAGAGATAGAAAGAAGCCTCCCTTTCATTTTGCTGCAAGTATGCAGTTCGACCTCACATTGTTTTCATCGTTTTTAATAGGATACCAAACATACAGATACCTCCCTTCAAAAGCAGACTGCTTCAAACACACAACAAAAAGTTGCAGTTGTTAGTGACCCAACGTGCACTGTGGTAGAAAAGTGAACTGTGTGAACATAGGGGCTTTCAATGTTTATAGTTCTATTTTTGTCTGTATATATAACGATAGATAGATATAACATTTTGGAAAGACAAAGCATCACTCTGTGACTGTGTTATTTTAATTGTCTGTATACCAACTGCAACTTATTTTTCAATAAACATTTACAAATGAACAGCTCGAGACCTCTTGACATTCTGCTGGATCAAGTGTAAAGGGGGAAGGAAGTGAGAGAGACCTGTGGGTGACTGAAACAGCTAAAGGATGCTTATAAATAGCTGATAGAAATAGTAAGAATCTAAACCAGCCAGGGTGACACATGACAGACATTGGCTTTTGAAAGCCACCAACAGTTGAGAAGTTTTAACCACAGCAGACCAGCTAGCAAAATCTATTGTGAGCTGGAAACTTATTTGTGAGTCAGAGCCAGTTGTATGTTCAATTTCATACTATTTCTGCACTTTAAAACAAAAAGGGGGGAATACAATTGCCAAGAACAGCTGCCTGATTTTATTTCACTCTTTCCAATGGGACTCAGGTGAGATGCCTGTGGTTGCCCTCAATAAGCCAGAGCAGACAGAACTGCTCTGGGGGAGAGCACTCTACCTGCTACATGGGGCCTCCCAAACTACTTCTTGATGGGCACAATGAGCACAGGCATACAGCTAGATGTATCAAAGGATCACTGAGAACACTTGGTGAGCTGTTCTTGTTTCATCCAAAAGGGGCCATAGGTCTCCCACATAACCAGGAGTCTTAACTCTGCAGGTTTCCCATGTTTGTGGGAAGTGTGTGTATTTGTTTCCCGTGTTTGGTGGGGCCACAGGAAACATGACCCTGCCTTCCTTTCCAACATACCCTGTGCATGTGGTGGAAAGGTCCAAAGTACCCTACATTCTTAGTTTTACTCAAGTACTACTTAACAAAACCACCTCAAGATAAGTCCTGCATTACTGAGCCAATCTTAACGATCATCTTTGGGGCCATGCCTGGATGTGTAACAGTTAAGTAACTTTTTCTTAAAATTGTGGGAATGATCCAAGGTTTAGATCAGACTTCCTCAACCTCGGCCCTCCAGATGTTTTTGCCCTACAACTCTCATGATACCTAGCTAGCAGTGGTCAGTGGTCAGGGATGATGGGAATTGTAGTCTCAAAACATCTGGAGGGCCGAGTTTGAGGAAGCCTGGTTTAGATCTCTTCCACCCCTCTAAAGCAAACAGGGAGTTCTTGTAACACCCCACCCCCCATTTCAGCAGTACTTGTGCAGAACTGCTACTAAATTGTGTCAAGCATTTTTTGATTAAAGAGCCGGGTGGATTCAGTAAAGACATGCCGATATAAGATCTTTAAAACAATAATTACTTGAAAATACTGACGTGAAAGGCTGCTGACATCAAGACTTGAGCAATTACAACAAGGTGGCAGATAAACTGGAAAAAATCTCAGTTTGGACAAGCAGCTCAGCAGGTGGTCCAATGGGGGTCTGGACTCTTCCATTTCATACCACAGGCTGGTGGAAATGGCACGACTGATTTGCAGCCTCTCCTACCCACAATGCAAAGTAAATGTTCCTGCAAACCTGGATTTGGGGGAGGGTTCTAAACTAGCTTTCCTCATGTGCCAATTCCTATGTGGAGGGTTGTTTTTTGGTGGGATAGATTTTACCTGTTGCCAAAGTATTTGCAATTTCTCTTCCTGGACTTGAACAAGAGGTTGCACACTCTCAGCTGGTGTTTCTCTGGTCTTGGTGAGTGTATTTCACTTCCAAGGTAGCCCACTAGGAAAAGTCTCTGCAAGGAGCTGTTGAGGTTGCTTACCCTGTGGAGACAATGTAAAGGAGGAAGCTCTCCCTGGCGACAGGGTGGAATTTAGATCCTAGCCAGCTCTCTCCTACCCGCTTCTAGGTAAACTCATAGGAAGCTTGCATTTCAAGGCATCGGATGGCAACATAGGATGGTGGTCAATGTGGAGCAGCATTTAATGAGCCAACCACTGGCTGATCTAAGCCAGCACAGATTCCTCAAAGACAATGGAAATAACTGAACTCGCATCACAGAGGCAGAAATGCACATTTTACACAGAGAAAAAGCATTGAATACCATTTTTTAAACCTACATGCAGTTTTAACAGAAGAAATCTGGGTTTCCTTGGAGAAACATTTAAGCTTGACAGAAAAAATGCTTTGAAGTCTAGATGCAGATATTTTCTTAAGAAGTTCCATCCCTGTCGATGGAAGAAACTCATCCAAAAAGCTGAACTGGGGTGAGAGACAAGAGTAGGCCAGAGGAGAGGCCCAAATCCATACTTGCCATGGCACCTTTGCCCAGCTCTACATTCCCAACACCCTTCTATCCTGTGCGGCCTACACAACTTACATCTTATGTGCGACTGCTTCTGAGCCATTCTCAGTGGCTTTCTGCAACCAAAATGGTAACCTTCCGGTTTTTAATTTTTTTTTACAAATGAAAACAACCCCTCCCTGCCCATATTTCCATATTGTGCCAAGGTCAGAAACTAGCTAATTCATCAACGGTGGTGGCAAACTAGACTCCACCCACTGGGAACTTGCAATTCCAGCCCATTTTTGTGGCAGGAGGCCCGTTGTCACTGGATTTCCCCAGTGGCCGCAGCTGCCGCCACCCAGGAATCCCCTTAGCCTGCCAGCACCTTCCACAAACTCCCTCTGCCCGCCCACAGAGCCGGCTGCTCTACACTCTTCTGAGAGCCTGCCTTCCAAGAAACGCAATTTTTTAAAGATGGAGACTGGCTTTATTTAGTTGCCTGGAACAGCTAGCTGATGATCCTGCTGATAGCCTGCAAGGAGGGGAACTCCTCCTCCTCCTCCATATGCAGGGCTTTGTGGGAAAGGAGGTCCTGTTGGGTCAGCACCTGCTGGCATGTGGGGCAGACGCAACAGTCAAGGTCGGAGCCCAAGTCTGTCTGCCAGGCGCTCTTCCGGTTCTTCCTGGATCTACCAATGGGGGAAGCGGAGGAGCCCAGCCTGGCCTTCAAGTCATTGTGAGCGGCAAGCAGTTCCTGCTGCTTGGCCGTGTCCGGCAACAGCACAAGGAGCTCGTTGAAGATCTTCTTGAAGTTCTCGCCCAGCAGCTCCTGGCAACTCTTGTAATACTGAGCTGCAGAAATCAGACCCTTGGATTGGAAAGGAGGGAAGGAGATTGGACAGTCAGAAAAGGAGGAGGAGGCTGGGAAAACAGCCTTCATGCAAATGATGTCTGGAGCGGAGGCAAAAAAGTTATCACCCCCCCCCCCCAAAATTTAGTAAATTTCTAAGAATGTACTAAATCACAAGCCCAAGTCTGCTCATGAATTACTAGAAGCCCATGCTCATCAAGAAATTGCAGGGTCACCTAGATCCCTTGAAGTCCCTGCTGAAAAGGTGAGTGGGCAAATGATTTGTGCAAATAGTGAATCCCCTGCAGATACCACATGGGTCACTAGGGAGATCTTCCCCAACCCCAGCTTCATAGGGACCCTTGGAGCATGAGAGAAGATGAAATGGCCTCTTATTGACAGTGACTGCTCCTATAAGCAGATCTTATTGGCAGTGATTCCAGTATCTGGGAACATGAAAGTACGTTTCCTAGAGAACCACAGGAAGCTCCCTTGCTGGAGAGCCTCCACCACTGCCCCGGGAGATTTTATAAACAAACTTGCTCAAAAGCAGCAGGTCCAGAACAGCTCTCCAGGCCTGCTTTTGGTACAACAAAAGTACCTTGGTCTTGTTTTTCAGGTGATATCTCCCTGTGTTTGACTAGGCTAACTGGGTAAGGTGACCAAGAGGTAAGTGCTCTATGGGATTCACCACAGAATCCAGGTTTACCTTGTGCTAGGGATAGCAAAGTGCTGGCACTATCATTATTATGAATAGTGATTACATATATATCCCACTCTTCCTCCCAAAGGAGCCCAGGGCAATGTCACTGAGCAGCCTTCCAATTCCAGTGGATACATGTCACTGCTTTCTGACCTCACTACCCCACCATAAGCCACAAAAAGCCACCAATGACTTCACCAAACAGTGCTAAAACACAGGCAGACGCTTAACATCAAGCCCAGGCCCACCCAGATACATGCTGCCACTCGTGGGAAGAACTCTCCGCCGCTGGATGTTCCAGTAGAATCGTCTTGCAAGTGTATCTAAGGGGGTCTCCCTGCTGCTCACCTGCCTGAACTGCCCGGAGTATGTCTTGAATTTGTTGAACTGGGATTCGTCTTCTTGCAGAAATTCCTTGATTGACTGGATTAGATGGATGTTCCGCTGCTGGAAGTTATCCAGGATCAAATAGGGTCCCTGACAAGGTTTTGGCCTGTTTTGAGAAGGGAGGAAAAATGCAAGATCTGAACTGGATCATTGGATGTTATCAGGAAAAGGTGTCTTGTTGAGGATGCTCCCTGGAGAGGCTCTTGACACTCCTTTATGGTTACTGATCTGAGGCTTCCCCCTTCTGAGGTTTCCCTCTCCCTACAGTAATTCCTAAACGGTGTGCCACAGCACATTCCTGAAACATGGCAAAACTGCTGCTCTACTGTGAAAAACAGGACTAAATTATCAACCCATAGAGAAAGCTGCCAGCTGCAGCCCTGTGTGACTTTCTGCTCTAGTGCTTATGGATGAAATATTGCTGTTGCTCTATGCATTTTAGAGCGCAAAACTTTTTTCAGGAGGGAGCCTGAAATGCTTGCAAATTCCCTAGAACCAGAAACACCCTGTTTGTAAAC
The DNA here is from genome assembly GCF_964270895.1 of Podarcis filfolensis. Classification (NCBI taxonomy): domain Eukaryota; kingdom Metazoa; phylum Chordata; class Lepidosauria; order Squamata; family Lacertidae; genus Podarcis; species Podarcis filfolensis. The sequence continues at coordinate 29,947,737 of NC_139616.1, read as the reverse complement.
TGGAACTAAAAAACCAGCTGTAAACAACACATTTTTCCTTGCATCTTTGCAGTGAACACGGGGAGAGAAAAATTTGTTTCTGGTTCTAAAGGATTTGCAAGCTTTTAAAGCTCCTGGAGTTTTGTACTCCGAAATGCGTAGAGCGGGGGACAGTAACCTTTTTCAGCCGTGGGCTGGTCCACCTTCCCTCAAACCATGTGGTGGGCCAGAGTATATTGGGGGGGGGGGGGGAGAAATGAACAAATTCCTATGCCCCACAAATAACCCAGAGATGCATTTTAAATAAAAGCACACATTCTACTCATGTAAAAACACGCTGATTCCTGGACTGTCCGCGGGCCGGATTGAGAAAGCGATTGGGCTACATCCAGCCCCTGGGCCTTAGGTTGCCTACCCCGGCGTAGAGCAACAAGGATAGATAGCTTTCATCCATAAGCACGGGAGTTTGTCACTTCTTGATCTGACTCTCCCTCTTCCGGCACACTCCCCTTTCCCAGCAGCCTGTGCTGAGGAGCATCAGGTGTGCCTGAATCACACAATCCCACTTTCCTCAGAGGCAGCAGAAGCACAGGGAGAGAGGGCCAATTCCAACTCTAAGGTCACATCAACACCATACATTTAAAGCACATGGCTTCCCCCACAGAATCCTGGGAAATGTAGTTTGTTAAGGCTGCTGCAGGGAATGGTGGGGGGTAACTACAGTTCCCAAGATGACAGAAGCCATGACTCTTCAAATAGTGTAACGCTGCTTTATGGTGTGGCCGTTACCTTATACACAGGAAAACAGCATTCCCCAACCTGGTCCCCTTTTGGACTATAAGATGCAACAGCCCCATCTTCTGGGGCATCAGTTTTGGACAGATGGCTCTAGAAAGTAACACTTTTCGAAGAAGAACCCTACCCACACCCTCATTCTGAATTTGGAAAGTGTGTGCCTCAACTATCAGAAGTTTGAGAAAGAGTCCCTAACCTCTACGAAACCGCCACCTTGGACATTTATTTATGGCAAAATATTTTTAGTGTTGTTCCATAAAAACTCCAAGGACAATTTGCATAAGAACATGCCACCTCCACCCCGAAACATAACTAAAAAAAGGAATAACAGAAGTCTAAAGAACCATAATAAGAACACAATAAATAAAGAGGCAATGAGGGCTTAAAAGCCAGATTTTTAAAAAGTGTATGAAACGAAAATACTGCCTAGATTCAGAGGCAACAGCAGTAAGCTAACGAGCCATGGCTTATAGTTTATAGTTAACATAACTAGAAGCAATGGTATTCATATGGTATATAAATAAAATGGATATAAATAAAACAACAATGATAAACTATATTTAAGGCACTGGGTTGGATTTGCACAGAACACCAAACCATGGTTTAACCAATATTTACTTAAACCGTGGTTTAATGTTATGTGCAAACCAAGCCTATGTCTACAAAGCCTGGAAAAACTAAAGGTGCCAGGAAGTCCTGGTGGTGACATCATAAAGAAGGCCCTCTTCCTTTGCAGGCCTCATCCTATACCAGAGGGTGGGAGGGCCCCGAAGACCTATGTAACAGCCACTCCATAAAGATGAAAGTCAGCAACACCACAACACACAAGAGCCAACTACTTACTCTTTCACAGGAGCAGGGGCAGACTCCGAGATGCTAGTGGGTGGAATAGGAGTGAAGCCAGGGGGTGGTTTGCTAAGAGGCACTGACAGTCCCGGAGGTGGCGGGGGGCTATTAACCAGCACCACAGAGTTGAAGCCTGGAAAAAGGAGTGGGGGAGACAACAAGCAGTTAGATCCTGCACCAATGGCATATGCAGCCAGCGATTTAGACATAGCTCTTTTGTAGTACACGGCAGGTTGCTCTGTACATGCTCAAGCGGCACCCTAGAAAACTGGTCCTAGTCCAGTGTGTGGTAATGGGAAACCTGGGTTCAGAGATTTCAGCATCTGAGGCTCAAAAGCTTTCAGACAACTTTATACAGCCCAAACAGTTGTTGCTTGTTCATTTATTTCATATAATTTATATACCACTTGATGGTAAAATAAACCCCTCAAATCGGTTTAGAAAAAGTGATAGTGGAGATTCTCAGGCGGCCAAATTCTGCACCGATGGAAGAGTCTTCACACCCACACCCACAACACTCACTCACCCCAGGAACAATTCTTCTCAAAACCTGAGAAGGAAGCCTGCAGCCTTTTACCTGGGGGTGGAGGCATTCGGGGTGGTCCAGAGTTTCCGAGGGCTGGGAAGTCTTCCTGAGGCAGCAGGGTCTGGCTGGCCACTGGGGGCTTCTTCAAACCAGGGGGCTCTTTAGAAGCGTTGCAGGTGCCCACACACTTCTCTGAGTGACCGTTCACAATAGCTGGTACATCGGCGTCGGCAGGCAAGGTTGGCACCTGCTCGGCTTCTGGTGCCTTCTCCGCAGAAGGGATGGGGGCTGGTGCTTCCTGCAAGATGGAGGGAGAGGCCGCCCTTGGCTTCTCGGCCCCAACTTTCTTCTTCTTGCCCACTTTGACAAAAGTCTGAGAGTTTGAGGCCGCCAGCAGAGAGGAGACGTCGACCATGGTCGGAGCGCTGCGGATCTCCTGGCTAGTCAGGCCACTGCTGCTCTCCTGGTCGTCGTTGCAAAGGGCAGCCTTGTTCTTTCTGCCACCTTTGCCGCTGCTGCTGGGGGTTGCCTTCCTGGCCGGTTGGCTGGCACTGGAGTTGCTGGTGGGCACGGCTTTCACCATGCTCTTGCCTGAGCCGCAGTTCCAGGCGGAGGTGAGGGTCGAGGCCGCCTTGATGTTTGGCTGCACTTTGGACACCAAGGCCGGGAAGTCCTCCTCCTGAAAGGCCGACCTCCTGGCTGTGGCCGTGTAAGTTAAGGACATGGCCGATGAGACCGTAGGGGCAGTCGAGGAGGCGGCAGAGAGGCTTGGGAAGTCCTCTTCGTCCAGTTTCACCGAGGCTGGCTGGGCCAAGCTGCAAGAAGAAAGCCCCGTGTAGAAAAGCAAACCTCCCCCGTCATGCAGCAAAAAACCCACCGGGAAAGAGGTGCTCTACTCAACTGTTTTCATTGAAACTGCACAGAATTAGATATATGAAGGAAATGGGGAGCCCCAAGGATAGAATGGGAAACTTATTTGGGAGCCTTGGGTGCTAACAGGGGAGCGAGACTCTCTTCAGCCTGCAGATCAAGCTGAAACAAGACATGGAGGCAGAGGCGAACCTAGGGCAAAAGATTCCTGCATTGCAGGGGGTTGGACTAGATGTCCCTCGTAGTCCCTTCCAACTCTACAATTCCATGATTCTGTAACTGGTGAATGAGGAAAAGGACTTTGCCTTGGAGGGAGACCCCCTCCCCTCTTAAACTAGGTGATATGCCTGACCTTTTGGCCCTTTCCAACTGTCATCTACTAGATCAAAAACTCACCTCTGCACAGAGCCCACTGCTGTCGAGTTAATGGCAGGAAAGTCATCTTGGCTCAAAACAGCCTTTGCAGCAGTTTCCTTGGGAGCTTGGGAGGAAGAACAGAAAGGCAGGCCTAACTTAGAGACTGTATTCTAGCAAGGATCCTGAGATATGGCCCCTCTCCTGCCTGGTGTTGAGCCCACCCCGGCCCTCAGAGGCCGCTCTCACCTGGCACATCGGCTGGAGATTTTGGTCCCCGCTTGGAGGTGCTCAAGTCCAGATCTTTTGCATCTTCCTTTTTGGCACGGGAGCTGTCCTCTTTGTCCTCCCCCCGCTTCTTCTCTTCTTGCCTTTTGGCGGCTACAGATGCCCTGACAGCTGCTGCAATGTCTCTGTCTTCTTCCTCCCTGTAAGGATTTTGAACAGTGCAGTGCAAGAAAGGCTAGAGTTAAAGGGACATGTCTCCTACCTCTATAAACCAGGTGGTTGGGAACCTCCAGCCCACGGGGCTAATTGAGCCTCCCCGCTTGGCCCATGAAGCCAAGCCATGCCCACCTGCCTTTCAGGCTGGGTGAAAAGGGCTTTGCAGGCACTGCCAATCAGCTGATTAGTGGCACTTGCAAAGACCCGTGCACTGATTGCTGGTGCTTGCCTACAGCTGCTTTGCATCCCCAACAACCAGCTGACTGTCCAGGCTTCAAGTGCTGCACACACAGAGTTTAATTCCAAACCACAGGGGCGAAAATGGGTCACTTGTCATTGTGACAACAGGCAACTGGCAGGCTGGCCCCGCCCACCCAACAAGCTTGGTCCATACAGCAGCAGGGGAGAGAATTGCCCCACTGGCTGGCGAAGGCTGCTGCAAAGGTTATCATGCTATACTGTTCTTGTAGAAGATGGTGTACAACAAGTTATGCTAGATTTTGAGATAACATATTGAAGTCTGGAAAAACAGAAGGGCTGGCAGAATCTGGGCTGCCACTCCAGGGGAGATAAAAGCAAGAGGCAGCTTGGTGCTGCCACCTGCTGGCAAAAGCAACACATCTCCAAAGTCTCATGCAAATAGAATGCATAGCTCATTGTCCTTAATACCTAAACAAACCCACATGGTTTCTAATGGGTTTTGCTTTTTCTTAGACAGGTATTTTTATAAGTTGTTTTATGCATGGAAAGTGTGCTATAGAAGTACAATAGGTTGTTGCAATGTTCTATTGCTTTCATCGTAAGGTGCATGTGAGGTATCTTAAAACAGAAAAAACAGAACGTGGCTTTTATAAATAGGAAAAAGGGGTTTTGCAACACACCCTCCTTTGCACTGACCTTTCCTGCCTGGGCCTGAGTCTTTGGTTTTTGCTAAGCGTGACAGTGGTCCAATTCTGGCAGCAAGCTCTGACTGCATCCTTAAACTAAGGGGACAGTACATGTCACATCCTGATTTGCACCCCTGTTCACAAGCCAGTTTCCTGCCCATTGAGACGACACCCAAAGGCTGGCTGAAGTTCGCTCACCTCTTATATCTCCAGCTGCCTCTTCGGTTTTGCTGCCCTCCTCGTGGCCCTGACCGGCCTCCTCTCACTTGCCTGTTGTATCGGTCAACCTCTTCATAGTCCTCGCCACCCACGACACCTGGGACAAGAAAGATACGGGGCCAGTCAGCCTCAAACTGCTATTTTCCACCTTGTATGGGATCAGTCACCAGTGGGGGGGGGGGCGGCGGGACAGGATAGGATAGAATAGGATAGGCTACAATGGAGGTGATGTGCTAGGAACAAGCATCAGATAGATCCTAGGCTTGTCTCAGCCAAAGCCTTGCTAATTGCCCCCAACCAAATTAGGGACATTCAAACTAATTTGGGGAGATTTGGAGTTTTTTGTTTTTGTTTTATAAATGCAGGCCATGTGTCTGCTGCAACTGAAATGTTGCTCCGCAGGCTTGTCTTGTCAATGTAGGGAGAGGTATTTTGTGACTGACAGGTCTAGTTTCTAATCAGAGGCAACAATACTAACAGGGCTCTTCCGGTCACCGTGCTTTGGGAAGGGATGCTAAAGTGTTATATCACCTTGCTCTTGCCTGTTCTGTGCTCTGTCCTAGTCCTGCTAGTGGCACTTGCTTGGAAAACACCAGTGGTGGATATGCTTCTGCCTCAGCTGCATGGCCACACATCCACCTCTATCAGATCAGCTCTGCACTTAATTAGCACAAAAGCTGACGGAAACAGAGAACACAAGCCTAAAGCCAGTCTCCATCCTCCATCTTGGATGCCTCCAAAATTTGGCCAGTTAGTTCACTGCTCGGGACACCTCTGCAATGGAATGCCATTTTCCTACAAAATCACATCCAAAAAACCCAACATGATTTTTGCCTCCAGTGCTTCTTTCTAGGCTATAAGAGAATATGCAAACACCCCATGGTAATCACACAGCTGAAAAACACTGAAGTGAATTGCCTTTGTCCTTTGAAACAGCCAGCCCTTCCCTGCCTGGCCAGTATGGCGTACCCTCATTTCTCCGCTGATGCCTCAGCGCATAGTTGAACTGGAGGTCAATCTGCCGGTTCTGCCTGGCCTCTGCCCGGTTCTTGCTGTGACAGGCCGTCTTGTGGGCTTTGTAGTCTATCTCAGTCCGGAAGGCATGAGTGAACTGCTCGGTGCTGCACCGGCCTTCTTCGCAGAGGAAGTGCTTCTCGCGGAAGTGTTCCCGGAGGTACTCATAATCGCTGCAAAAAGGGTAGAGGGGAGGCATGCACTGTGAGCTTATCTGTGGACTTGGTTCAGTACCTGGAAAGTCCATACCATAACAGATTTGAAGCACATTGCTTCCTCCAAAGAATCCTGGGAACTATAGTATAGGGATGCTGGGAATTGTAGCTCTGTAAGGGGTAATCTACAGCTCCCAGGATTATTTGCTGGGGGGTAAAGAAGCCTTGTGCTTCAAATGTATGGTGTAGATGTGACCCAAGTTTGTGGTGACAAATACAGATGGGAAAATGGAAAGCCTCTAAATTGGGCTGGGCAGGATTTGGACCCCTGGGCAATTTCTAGGAGGACCATATTGCACTGAACTGGTTACTGGGATTCCTGCAGAGAATGCTGAGTGAAGAGAACTTTGCTCTGACAGGGCAAGACTTTTCAAAGGATACATATGCAGGATCAGTTAACAGTCAGGCCTGAAGAATTCAGAGTTCTCCTTGTGTGCCCCAGCTTTGTAAATTTACAGCACGTTGGAAAGTTAGGAGAATTTGGTTTTTAAAACAACGGGCAGACCATTCAAGACTGAACCCAGCTCTGAACCTCAAGAACGACAACTTGACTGCCATCTATACTGCTAGTGAGTAAAGCTAGTTGTGTCCATCGAAGGTGACTGCAGTGTGGCAAGGAAAGAACCAGCACTGTAGTCACCTTCAACAGTAATGAGGAGAGAGCAAATGCTTATTTTTAGGGTTAATCATTTCAGGGGGCTATATTGGAAGTGATTCATGAAAGGAAGGAACTTTTCCAGCTGTCTCCAGCTGCATTTTCACCAGGGGAGGTGGAGGCTGGCTTGACTCCCAAGAAAAAGAAGAGGAGGAGTTTGGATTTGATATCCTGCTTTATTACTCCCCTTAAGGAGTCTCAAAGCGGCTAACATTCTCCTTTCCCTTCCTCCCCCACAACAAACACTCTGTGAGGTGAGTGGGGCTGAGAGACTTCAAAGAAGTGTGACTAGCCCAAGGTCACCCAGCAGCTGCATGCGGAGGAGCAGAGACGTGAACCCGGTTCACCAGATTAGGAGTCTACCGCTTTTAACCACTACACCACACTGGCTCTTGATTCAACCTGACTCCTTATCAAGCAGAGAACATGTAAACCCTCACCCATTTTCTTCAGTCAAGGGTTCTGTAACTGAAGTGCAGGGTGGGCTAGTTTCATCCCCAACCTCTCCTGCTACCCCAGGAACAGTCATCTGTCAAAAGAAGCTACAATTCATGGCGGCTGCTAGCCCTCCAAACCTGACCACCGTCTCTTCTTATGAACCTGGGCACAAGCACCTGGTTCTGGGTTGGCCAGCTGCATCAAGAATCTTAAGACTGATTAGCCACAGGCAAATTCCCATCTGGGGCTCCGCTCTAGCTGTGCCCACGAACCTGTAGTATTCCTGTGCCCCGTCGGAGTCACAGAAGTGGCAAAAATAGTGGTCTCTTCTCAGGTGCTTCAATAATTCATCATTATCCAAGTAGCGCTCGTCACAGAATTTGCACAGGGGGTGGCCGCGGTGAGACGTGTCGTCGGGGTCCCCGTGGATTCTGTGCCGGGCAAGGTCCTTACGCGAATACCACTTGCGCTCATAGGTAAAGATCTAGAACACAAGGAAACATGTCGTTAACTCCTTGCCTTCAAATAAGAGCAATGTCATTGGGAAGGTCAAGACCCAGCCCCACACACCAACCAGGTACCCTGGAGGACTCTCAACTACTTGCCTTCAGGTGTTTCACACACAGTCTGCAGCAGAAGAGCTCGTGCTGCTTCCTCATGTGCTGCTCCAAGTCCACAATGGTGGCGAATGGCTTGGCCTCTGGGCACAGCGGGCATTCGTGCTGCAGAAGCTTCCTAAAAGAAAGAAAAAGGCCATAATTTAGCTCCCCCAGGAGCTATTCCCTAGTTTCCCCTTTGGCACATCGTCCTTTTAATTAAAGCACCAGCAGGAGGAGAAAGGCACTGTATACATCAGGTGTGGAGAACCCCTCAAGATGTACAAATCCCATCAGCCCCAGCAAGAATGGCCAATGGGCAGGGATTCTGGGATGTTTGGCAATATCTGGAGGGTCAAAGGTTCCCTGCACCCGAAATAGCTTAGTGCATACTTCTGCAACGTTCAATATAGATCACTTACAAACACACACAGAGTCAGCATCAAGAAAACCTATAATGCTTGTTTTGCATAGTTTGCCCTTCTTGTTTAGGAATTGAAAACCCACCCCCTGGCCATGGAAATCCAACTGAGCTCCCATTCTGGTTTCTTGAGATTTCATCAGATATTGCCCTCAGACTCTTAGGTAGGGCAGACTTCACCAACGTGGTCCTCTTCAGGGGTTTGAGACTATAATTCCAAGAGGCTAGGGCAGATGGAAGCTCTAGTCCAAAATATCTGCTAGGTGCACTTTTAAATACTATCTTGAATCATCCACCACATAGGCCATGTTTCCAAGCAAGAGACCAGACAGACTCCATGAACTCTGAGTAAACCCCACGGTGCCATGAATCAGGATTTGGCACAGAGATTCCTGAAGAGGAAACCAATGTATATAGATGGCTATCTTCTAGGTCATGGGTAGGAAAACTAAGGCCCAGGGGCCGGATCTGGCCCAATCGCCTTCTAAATCTGGCCCATGGATGATCCGGGAATCAGCGTGTTTTTACATGAGTAGAATGCATCCTTTTATTTAAAATGCACCTCTGGGTTATTTGTGGGGCATAGGAATTCGTTCATCCCCCTCCCCCGCAAAATACAGTCTAGCCCCCCACAAGGTCTGAGGGACAGTGGACCGGCCCCCTGCTTTAAAAGTTTGCTGACCCCTGTTCTAGGTGCTCCTTTTTGGGATGGGACACTTTGCCCAATTTATCTAAGGGGAGTAAACTGCAGAAGATTTACCTATAGAGAGCATAAACTTTTCCATCAGTAAAATAGATGTCATATTTCTTCTCGTGCTGCAACTGGTTGAGTGCAATAGTTGAAAAGGATGCCAACTTCTTCCCAAAGACCACCTACAGAGAACACAAGGAGGAGAGTTAGAGGGCTTGCTGGGCCCATGACTGATGATACATACAGAGCTATGTTCCATTGGCCCAGTCCTAAAAGCTGGAATCCATACGGTAGATTCTGGAGTGGTGATCAGTGGATGCAGATAACACCTAGTGGATAAAGTGTGGAGTCTTGATGAGGAAGACACAGATTTGAATCTTAGCTGAATGCACTCACATTCTAACCTCTTTCACATGAGAGACATTAAACAAGGATGAACCATTGCTGCCAATGAGCCAGTGGAACGAAGCAGGAAAGAAGAGAAGATATCAATAGTTTTACCCAGATGAGCTACTTAAGCCATGTGAGCTCCCTGAGAAATTTAGCTGTGGCTTTCAAAACATGTAGGTTGCTAATCCGGCATGTGTACAACAAGAGGGGCTGGACATGGGGCTGTGATGTGTGAAAAAAGCTTGAACAAAGTCACGAGCCAAAACAAGTCTACAGCCTTTAAAAGGGGTGAGTAGTTTGCAGACCGCAGACTCCATTCAGCTCACATATTTCATTGGTTCTGCTCTGTGCCTGCCTCAAGGACTTTTGCCTGGCTGGAATGTGTCCTTGAACTGTGACTATGCTGCTTGCTTGTCTAGACTAGGAATGAAGAGGGATGGGTGGGTATATTCTTTACACATACAACATGTATAAAACACACACAAGTGTGTGGCACACAGAGACAAACCTCTGCCTTTTGAATGGCTGAGAAGTAGCCCACTACGCAATGATAAGATTCATAACAGTTACCACATCCACCTTTGACTTGGGCCCTGCCCACCTCTGGCGTGCAGCCCCCAGAACGATGCCCATGAGGGAACATTGCCCTTGTGGGGCTGGGGGGGGGAGTCTCCTCTCTAAACTCATTGCCTGGTCCTGCATTTGTGGGTAGCAAAAACCAAGGACTTACGCAACCCCTTCCTTGCAGGAATACCCAAAACTGGGGGGGGGGGCACTAGGCAGTTGCAGAGGGACTTAACTAATCACATGGGTACTTCCACCATTCTGAAGGACTAAAATGCTCACGATAGAAGTCGCTTACTATCCAGCAGTTCCAGTTGAACTTTTAAAAAAAAAAGTTTCACAGATTATTGGTGTGTTGCTCACCCCTCCCTCAGTGACTGGCGCGGTCGGCTGAGCTTTCATTTCCTCGCAATTTAAACATTATGTAAGAGGAAGTGCCTCTGGCTGGTGACACACCATTCCAAGAATAAATGGAATGCATCATCTCCACTGGGCATGAGAAAAATCCAAGCAAGCGAGTCATAAACCAGGATTGTTGTTGAAAAGGCTTGGGGTGGGGGGTTGTTCTTATGAACAACCCAAGTTACTGAGGGGGCGAGCCAACTCTAGGGGAAGTCACAAGATTCTGGCTAGCTACACCGCACCACTGAGACACTGTCACTAAGAGAAACTGCCCGCAGGTTTTTCTTTGTGGCCACAAGGGACAGAAATGCCTCTTTCAAAATGCTGAATCTTCAACATCTCCTATGTCTGTGAAGTTACTGGATTCTCTGGCTTGGTCCATACTTGTCTGCACACTGGGTAGCACTCAGCCACTCCTTATTTGTCAGCCTAACCTAACTGCCATGATTCTGTCTGACCATAGTTCTGTGACAGAGTACATGTTAGGCATGCAGAAGGTTCCCGGTTCAGTCCTTAGCAGTTAAAAAGTTGAAGTAGGAGATACTCTGGAGAACCACTGCAAGTCAGTGTCAATTTCAGACATTGCAGACTACAACTCCCATCATCCCTGGCAAGTAGCCACACTGGCTAGAGTTGTAGTCCAAAACCTCTGGAGGGTTCCATGTGGCCCCAATGGTCTGACATGGTATGAGGAAGCTTCTTAAGCACCAATGGTTGTTCTGAATTATACAGGGCTGGGAGTGGCCGATGGGACCATATAACACCACTCCTAAAGGATTGGCTCCCAGTGCATTTCCAAGCACAATTCAAAGTGTTGGCCCTAAACGGCCTCAGCCCGGTATACCTGAAAGAGCGTCTCCACCCCCATCATCCTCTGAGGGTCTTCTGCTGGTTCCCTCACTGCAAGAAGCAAAGTTACAAGGAACCAGGAAGAGGGCCTTCTTGGTAGTGGCACCCTCCCTGTTGAACACCCTCCCTTCAGATGCCAAGGAAATAAACAACTATCTGACTTTTAGAAGACATCTGAAGGCAGCCTGTTTAAGGAAATTTTTAATGTTTGATAGTGTTTTTACCATTCTGCTGGGAGCTGCTCAGAGTGGCTGGGGAAACCCAGTCAGATGGGTAGGTTATAAATAATAAAATTATCATTATCATTATTATTCTAAGAAAGGTCAGGATGCAAAACAATTAATTAATATTCCTGAATAAAGGAGAGGCTGCCACTGATGTCATCACCAGGGGACCATCTACAGAGAACCTCAAAGTCTTCAGCAGAAGAGACTGGAGGAGCTGACTTTCCCACATGTGAGGCCTGAGCATTCCTGAGCTTTACAGATACTGCCCAATGTCCAAGGTAGGGCTGGCTGCCAATGTGCAACAGAGAGAGGTCCCCCTGCTCCCAACTCTACCAATCTAACCCTGCCTGCCATCTCACTCTGGTTCCCTCTATTCCAAGCCCAAAAGAGCCACTTCCAGTGCAAAGGCAGTTTGACGAGGTACAGAATCACAGCAATCTACTCCAGTACTTGGCAGCAGCTGTAACAGGATGCTGCATTGCTAAGAGCATGGAGGAAGGCAAAATAGGGTGTGATAAGGAAAAAAGAACAAGGCAGATTGCCAGCACTGCAGACACAAACACACAAGGACATCTGGGTCGTTTGCTATGGTGGGTTTATGGTGGCTAGTACAGTATGGTACTAGTACCCTGGGAATAACCATCCACGTGCCCCTGTTCCTTCTGTCTCACTTTTTACAAAGTACCCAGTGACATTTTTGTCCTCTGTTTACTTGTTAACTCTCTCTCACACCTGCCAACTCTCTTGGGGGAAATCAGTTTTAGCAGAGGCAGAGGTGTAGCCTTTTTATGTAAAATGAAACTTAGCACAATATGCCATATAAGCAAGCAGAGAGGACCACAGGACGCTGCCTTATCCTGAAACACAGGCCCATCTAACTCAGTAATGTCCACACTGAATGGCAGCAGCGCTCCAAGGGACACATGGGATATTCCAAGCCCCTACCTAAAGATGCCATCAGGGATTGAACCTGGGGCTCTCTGCATGCAAAGCAGGGGCTCTACTACCAATAACCTGCCTGAGACATGGAAATAATATGGCAGTGTGAGCACTGTACTTTGTATTATACTCTCATTCTGTAAGTAGCTAACACACACACACACACACACACACACACACACACACACACACACACACCCCACCTGCTATGCAAGTATCTTACACCCTGAAGCTCCCTGCCACTGAACTTATGAATGGGCACATGGAATAGGGTGATCACAAGGAAATCAACAATGTCATGCAATGACCTCCTGGGCAAGGTGCTCTCTCTCTCTCTCTCCTGCCTATTTTCCCATGTCAGTATCTTTTGGACTATTGCATGTCCCATTTCCCCTTGCCCCCCCCCCCCCAAACATTCCCAAAGTACAGGACCTGAATAAGCTGGAAATGCTAATGCCTACAACAGATTTACTCCCAAGAAGAATGATCTAATTGAACCTTGATCTTTAAGCAAACATACTGTTCCTGCAACTGGAACAAAAATGATATCACTTGCTGCTGGACTGAAGCCAAGGAGGACAAAGAGAGCAGCCATTCGTTCTTGAATGTACAACAGTAGGCACCTTATGGGCATATCTACAAAATAAGCTCCCTGCTGGAACAGCCAGAGGTGTTCTGTTACTGGGAGATTCACTTATGTCCCCAAATACACGAGATAAACCTAGATTAAACATTTTCAGGATTTTTCTATATGGAGGATCCTTAATATTCACTTGCATATCACTAGACCAGGGTTGGGGGAGCTTGTGGTCTCCCAGGTGTTGCTGGACCCTGCCATTGGCCCCACCCAGCATAGCCAATGATTAGAGAAGTCCATGGCTTTCCCGCCTTTGCAGTAGAGCAGCCATTGCCCACCCAACACCCTCCAGACTAAAGGTCTATCCCATTTTAGTGTTCAGACTCTGAACAAATATTCAGCCCCATATGGAGACTGCTGGTTCCCAAAGGCTCATTGTACTTTTAAGACACATTGTTAAGTACATAACCAATACTGAATTTGATTAATCAAGATGTGACACCTGATACTAATGAGGTATATTCCTCATTGGTAGCATTCAGGGAAGCACTGAAGTAACAGGATCAGTAACAACAGTGAGGCACAGCAATGGTCAGAGAGCAATAGCAGAATGTACACACTGAATCTCTTCTGTCTCACAATTCTGCCAGATGAGCAGAGAGAAGCCTCAAAACATACAACACTCAGGCAGCCTGGATTCTCTGAATGTAACCTGGCAAGAAAGGGGAGTGGCAAGGAACAAGGGATGACTGGAAATTTGTTAAAACTGGGCTAGCAGAACTACCCAAGAGAGCAGGAAGAGCAAAGGTTGTGCCTCTCCAGGTGTTGTTGGGCCATCCTCTTTTTATAAGAAAATAAACATATTTTTAATTGATTTTCAAGAAAAAGAACATGTAAACATATCCCTTCCCACAACAGATTTCCAATCGCCATTGACAACTTGCCATGCTGGTCAATGAGGAATTTTAGTCCAGCAACTTCTGGAGGTCATAATGTTGGCTAACCCTGCATTAGAAGCTTCAGGTACTGGCGAGTAGAAACTAAGAAAATGGTGTCAAGCCAGTTTTAGCAGAATTCCAGGAAACTGTACAAAGATTTTGAACCAGATGGACCACAATGATACAGTGGTACCTCGGGTTAAGAACTTAATTCGTTCTGGAGGTCCGTTCTTAACCTGAAACTGTTCTTAACGTGAGGCACCACTTTAGCTAATACGGCCTCCCACTGCTGCTGTGCCGCTGCCACGTGATTTCTGTTCTCATCCTGAAGCAAAGTTCTTAAACAGAGGTACTATTTCTGGGCTAGCGGAGTCTGTAACCTGAAGCATCTGTAACCCGAGGTACCACTGTACTTGATCTTAGCCAACAGGCCGAGAAGCAATGGTAACACACTAGTACTACCCAGCACAAGACACCACAACATCCATCAAAATATGAACTGTCCATTAGAGAGCGTAAGTAGGGACAAAGCTCAGTTAAATTGCATGAATCCTAGAAGTGGAGCTTTAAAGTAGTGTCGAAAGCCCAGAGAATGGCAGAGAAATACTGGAGACCATCTGAGAACCAGATACAGTGGTACCTCGGGTTAAGTACTTAATTCGTTCTGGAGGTCCGTTCTTAACCTGAAACTGTTCTCAACCTGAAGCACCACTTTAGCTAATGGGGCCTCCCGCTGCCACCGGAGCACGATTTCTGTTCTCATCCTGAAGCAAAGTTCTTAACCCGAGGTACTATTTCTGGATTAGCGGAGTCTGTAACCTGAAGCGTATGTAACCTGAAGTGTATGTTACCCGAGGTCCCACTGTACAAGCTTTCTTTGAGGGATGGCTATGCAGGCAGAAGCATAGTAATTCAAAGTCAAAGGGTATGTAGATACCCAAGGCCAGCCTCAGGGTTGAATGCAACTCTCTCTATTAAAAACTCCTCTATCAGTTGGCAAGGAGTAGACAATATGTCTCCATAGCCTTCTGTGGCCTGGACACATTAAATCCCCAAATTATGATGTTAGCAGCACCAAAAGAATGAGAAGCCAAACTGGCTTTACTGCAAAGTGAGGCTTGTCTTGAATTAGGAGGTGTTAAATAAGCAAAAAGGGTGAGTCTGCAACTCCACCCCTGTGTGTATACGTGTTTGTTATACATCTCATGCAGAGCTCACAAGTACTGTTTCCTATTCTGTTGAAATAACTGACCTTCATAGCTTCTCCTTCCAAAACAATAAAAGGAAAATACTTTGTGAAGGTCACATGGTTCTTACAAGAACATGCTGTTATGTACAGTATTCCAAACCAGAGGACTGCACAAGATAGTTGTATGAACATTTAAACAGAAGAGATGTGTAAGCGACTGGCCACCGAGTTACAGATTTCAGCAGCTGTCTATGCACTTCAAACTCATCCCATACACAGAAGGGGCTTGGCTCAACAAATACTCTTTGGTAGATTAAGAGGTGGCAACTCAACCCTTTGGAGCATAAATGGATCAGCAAGTCCCATAGAACAGATCCCTCACATAAACAGCCAGCTGTTCATCATCTAAGATACTGATACTCAGAGGTTGACTGTCTCTGAGCTTGGAGGTTTTATCAACCTATTATGGTTAACAGCTAAGAACATAAGAGACCTGCTGGATCAGACCAAACAGCCTTCTTTCACTGTTGATCCCCAGCAACTGATGATGATGATGATGATGATAATAATAATAATAATAATAATAATACAACAATAATAATAACAATAATACTTTTTCAAATAAAATAAAGCAGGTAACACTAACAAAAGTCCACTGCTCATTTTTTCACTTTGGTGATAAACAATATTAGCCACACTCAGATCAGGCCCAATGAAATTGGTAGGCCTAATTACTAATACTGCCAATTGATTTTGTGGGATCTGTTCGCAATAATGATGGATGGATTTCACCCCCACCCCCACTAGTAATGTCAGATAGTGGGCTGTACTAAACTAAATTCTACACTGGGCAGATCCAGTGAAACCAATGAACCAGAGTTACTTATGTCCATTAATTTAAATGAGTCTACTCTGGGTATGACTAATGCTGGACACGATCCAGAGTGAGTGTGTGTGTATATGTATATATTCTACACTTACTTATAATACACTCAATAGTACAAAACTGAAGTAACGAATGCCTAGAATATATGAATGAAAGTAGAAATATATAGATATATTTCTAATGAGTGTTCATCACACAAACATATATTTACATTATTATCAGTTTAGCAGTTCTGAAAATAAAGGCATTTTTTGTTTTTCAGATCTCTTTAGATCTTGTTTTCCGTGTATGAGAGAGAGAGAAAGAGAGCGAGCGAGATACAGATAGCTATAAATCTTCCCCTTTTAGAGGTATCTCAGAAGCATTTGCCATCCGTAGTGGGCTGTATGGATATATAGTATTATTTGTTTTTTATGTAACCTGCCTCGGGACCCTTGGGCGGGGGTCGGGGCAGGGCAGGTAACAGATACAAGAAGTAAAACTGAAAGCCAGAGCCGGCCGTGGCCATGCGAAGAACAGGGAGCCTGCCTCCCTTCCTCCCTCCCGGCACCGGCTCCCCGGCCGCGCTCACCTGGGCCAGCTCCTCCCGGCAGACGGCGCAGTAGCGCACCCCGCAGAGCGCCCGCATCCGCACGGAGCAGCGGTAGCAGATGGGGTGCTCGCACCGGCCCAGCGCCACCACCTCTAGCTCTCCGCAACACAGCACGCAGCTGCTGGGTGTCTCCGAGCCGCGCGGCTCCGGCCGAGGCGAAGCCGCCATGGCGTTCCCTCGCCGTCCTTTCGGCTGCCTGCCTGCCTGGCCGGCCACGCCGCCCCTGCGGCCTACTAGGCCCGGAGCGCAGCCTAGCAACCGCCCCCCTCGCCCGCACAGAGACGTCGGCCTAGAGCGGCGGCGGCAGCGCCGCCTATCAGCGAGCGAGTGCGCGCGCACGCTTCCACGTCACCGCCGAGATCTTTTGACGAAAAGCGCCACCGACGCCGCCTCCTGCGTCGCATAGACTTAATGCATAGACTGACGCACGGGTAGCAACTCCCGCGTTTCTAAGTTTATCTTCCCCGCTTCCCTTTTTCCCGGGGGGAGGGGGCCTGAATTGCGAGCTTCCCATAGGAACCAATGGATAAAACGTTTCAGCACAGGTGCAGCTGGACAGCGGTTTGTGTTTCATCCTCCCACCACCAGTAACTATCATAGCTGTCAACGTTTTCCCTTTTTTAAGGGAAATTCCCTTATTCCGAATAGGATTCCTCGCAAGAAAAGGAAAAAGGTGACAGCTATGGTAACTAATAAGACTGGAGCGGATGCTCTTCTTTCTAATTCGTTCTGGAAATTTTCTAATTCGGGCCCTGAAAACACATGCACAAAATTTAAAAGGCTCGTTCTGCGCTTATTTACATAAATATTTTTTTCTCAGGTCTTTGGTCAAAAGAAGCTGCCAGAGTCCTGCTCTCAGGTAAAAAGACGTGGCACAAAAGGAAAACTGACTGGGAGGAAGGAGGAGAAAGATAAAACTCAGGTACAAGTCCTTAGTTGCAATTTATTCTAATGATTAGCTGGGGTGGAACAGTTCAAGGAGAGACGGGGTCCCCAAATTGCTGGCCTTTCAGCTGCTTCTATGGAACCACCCTGCATCCCTTCTCTTCTCTCCTTCCAGCTGATGGAAGGAGCCTGCATAGTTACCTTCCTGAGCTCACTGGTTTTGAGCTAGGACTCCAGCGGGAAATGTTATTAGACTGCCCTTTGCTGCAAGCTAGGAGTTTTGCAGAGGAGGCGGGAGACGGACCTTGGCTGGAAACCCAAACCAGATTCAGTAGTGGAACAAATTTAAAAATAGAAAACAAGAAATACCCCAAGGGGAGGGGGAATAAAAAATTGCAAGAATAAAATGTTGTCCCAAGCCAGCCTTCAGCCTGCACTCTGGGGTTGCCCCCAAGCAGCAAAATGGGATAACTCACAATATTGGCATTTGCATTTGATCTGGCTAGCAGGTCGTTTTAAAAATTAAGGCCTACACCCATCTTGGCCGATATCATTTTTTGAGAGTAAACACGGGTACACTAGAATCATAATTTTAACATTGAATTAAACATTGGACAACTTTCCATTGGAAATTTTGAAATGTCTTTCAGTGCAAACCAGGAAGTTCTCAATCGATGGATTAGTCCCTATTTCTTATCTCTATACTTCATGCACCATGTCCTCTTAAAATGACGCTCTAGCACGGTGAGCTTCTTTCTCTTTCTTTCTAGTGTAGAGAGTCCCCATCCATAGAGCTGCATATTCAGGCCGGCCGCTATATCAAAATATTGTAGAACGCCCCCTTCAGGCACTCAACTGTATTTGCTCCACAGACTTCAATTTGTTTTGCGGCCATTTTCTCCTCCCAAGGAACTGTGGGAACTGTAGTTTGATGAGAGGAAGGTATGACTATTTAACAGAGAAATCTACAGGGCACACTCACTCAAAGCTACATTTCCCAAGAGCCTTTGGGAAAAGGTCGTGGCAGTTAAATTGATCAAAAATGGTTATCAAGGTTTACCAATGTATTGCAGTGGTTAGAATGTTACAGTGGGACTTGGGTTCAAATCCATGCTTGTCCGTGAAACTCACTGGGTGACCTTGAAACAGGCTAGGCAGTGAAGTAGTGACTATTTCTCACAGAGTTGTTCTGAGGATTAAATGGGATATTGTCTGGGAGTAAAGGCAAAAATATTATTTTTCTAAATAAGAATAAGAATAAATCATCTGTAAAGTTCAAGCAAGTTGAAAGAAAGGATGGTTATACATTACTAGGCCTCGGTTTGAACTGCCATTTTGTAGAGGACATTTGTGCTGGCCCAAAGTTTATTTTTATTCCACATTAGCCTCAGGCCTGGTATAAAGTTGCATCATCGTTTGGGGTGTGTCATGACATGAAATGTACACGTATGAGATTGTGTCCTCATTTTTCCTGTACAAATTCTGCTTTAGGGCATTTCTATCATTTCAGCTAGTGTGGCATAATAAGCAGCATTATCACTATAAATTTGTTTGCATTTCATTTTTTGTCTCATTTTAATAATAGGAACAGAGGAAGCTGCCTTTTGCTAAGCCAGATCATTGGTCTATATCTAGACCAGCATTGTCTGCACAGACTGGCAGCAGTTCTGCAGGGTTTCAGGTAGGCAACATTCACAGCACTACCTCGAAATTCTGCCAGAGGATTGAACCTGGTACCTTAGGAAATTTTACTGACTGTTGCATTTTTATGGTTTGTATGTTTTATTACATTAAGCAGTATTTTTAAAAAACAAATTCTATTATTTTAGTCCTAAAGGGTGCTGTCCAAAGTGCTGGATATAAGCCAAAGAGTTCTAGATTCAAATCCTTTCTTAGCCATGGAGACATCACCACCTTTCAGCTTACTCTGCCCAATAGACTTATGAGAATGTGTTTATTATTTTTTTTTAAAAAAATATCCTGCTCTTCAGCTATAAAAGGCTTGCAGAATGGCTTGAAAAAAAGTCAGTCTCTGCCTGTAGGCTTACAACCTAAAAACACACAGCACAAAAAGAAAATGGATTGTGAGAGGAGGAAATTTTAAAATTCAGACTCATGTGCATTGTTACAAGTTCTAATGTGAAAACCCTCTACATCTGCTCCTCAAATAGCTACCTCTTGGTTGCCAGTTCATTTCCAGGCCTAATTCACGATGCTCATATTAGTGTTTGAAGGCTTGAAATACCCAAATATCTGAAAGAGATGTATATTTTTAGATTCTATTTTTAGATGTATATATTTTTTATGTTCTATTATTGTAGGTTGCTTTAAACTGATTTTAATACTGTGTTTTAATTGTAAACTGGGACCTTAGGGCGAAGGATGGATAATTAATAATAATAATGGTGATAATTATGATGTTACACGCCACCTCAATCTCTGAGCAGTGAGACTCCAGAAATTCTAGGAGGTTATACAGGGTTCGATTTCCTTGGAATGAAGGTCAGCAGAGATTGTGGAGTCTTTAGGATATATGGCTTTACTTACACATATAGACAACCTGAGCATAAGATGGAGGGTGTCACAGCAATAATATCCCAACTGATCTTGCTTCTTCATTAGTCACAGCTTGGGATCTAGCACAGAGTGAGCACATCTCTGTGTCCCAGCTTGCTTACAAAACTCAGCTCACACACATTTTCCTGTTGTTTTCCTACCTAGCAGCTAGGAGGGGTGGTGGTGGAAAAAAGGCCCACACATAAGCCTGGAGGGCCCTGCCGCATATTTGTAGCTCTTGCAATTTAGCTCTTTTGGGATGCCAGTGAGGACACTTCAGTGGGTAGCTAAGGCCATTGTCCTACAGAGAAGCTTGTCTGACTAATTCAGCAACTTCCTTTGTCAGGTTCTAACCTTCACTGGGTGCAGGACCCCAAGAACGGGAAGGGCCTCAGGGCCTCATCCAGACACACCCCGAAAACCCACAAGAACAACACTACCACCACCAAGTCAGTGAAAACCAATAAATGACTGCATTAAGAACCATGAGCAGTGCAAAGTGGAAATGTTTTAGCACCTCAAAAACCATTTCAAAATGCAGAATAATATTTGCCCTTTTTGAAAATGCTTTCAGGGGCTCGCAGGCATACAGGGCTCTGAGCGTGGGGCAACTGGAGTGTAAAGGAAAGTGTTAGGGGGCGGAGAGGTGATTAGGAATGACTGGCTGCATGAGAGCTGTAATTACTGCATAAAGCACTCCATGCTAGCAATTACCCCTTCCCTCCCCTGCCCCCAGTCTCTGTCCCAGATTAATGATACTTCTGCCACTGTTTTCCATGTCAGAGAAGCGCCCATCCAATTTGGGAAAGCAATTAGTGCGAAATGAGACGGCAGCGGCTGACTATAATGGGCCATCTTAAGTGTCACTTGTCTGTGAAACTGCGCAGGGACTCGAGTGATGTATCCTGCTGAACAGGGCATTGTAAATATGCCATCATAATGAAGCTACACACACACACACACAAGCAATGCTACTTGTCTCAGTCACTCCAACAAGCAAATTGAGCAGAACTACAAACTGCCACCACCTCCCACTAGACACTGACTCGGTGCCTGTATGCTGTCTCAGGAAGGCAGGCTTTGCCAAACTAGGACCCTCTGGATGTTTTGGACTATGATTCCCATCAGCCACAGCCAGTGCATGCTGGCTGGCACTGATGGGAATCGTAGTCCGAAAGATCTGGAGGGCCCCAAGGTGGCAAAGCCTACAGTGAGGGCTGTGGCCTACAGTTTATTATTATTATTAATAATAATAATAATAATAATAATTTTATTATTTATACCCTGCCCATCTGGCTGGGCTTCCCCAGGCACTCTGGGCAGCTTCCCAAAAAATTAAAATACTGTAATACATCAAACATTAAAAACTTCCCTCAACAGGGCTGCCTTCAGATGTCTTCTAAAAGTCTGGTAGTTGTTCTTCTCTTTGACATCTGGTGGGAGGGCGTTCCACAGGGAGGGCACCACTACCGAGAAGGCCCTCTGCCTGGTTCCCTGTAACTTGGCTTCTCGCAGTGAGGGAACCGCCAGAAGGCCCTCTGATTCCCTGGAATCTTTTTATTCCCTGGAATCTTTCACCACTCGGGGATTGGGGTGGCGAGCAACAGCAACATTCAGTGCTCCCCCACACCCCTGCTTTCAGATGCCACAAGATTTTCTGGGTTGTATCGGAGCAAGTTTTACTCAGAGTAAAAAATGAAAATGAAAAATGCAATGGGGCTACTCTGAGTACAACCACTATTGGACACACCCCTTGCTTGTTTTTGCTGCAGCAGATTTAACACAGGAAAACTCTCTGTAGCTAGATCCAGATTTCTTGCTGGCAATGAGTCTTTTGGCTGCCAGAATTTTAAGATAAGATCTTACCTGAAAGGCAGGTACAAATCTCTTCTTAAAAACGTTTCCAAATGCAAATTGTATTTGAATTATAAAGATTACCTTTGCTTACATATATACAAGCTGTGTTTTTGTTCTATTCTTAATTATGTGTCCATTTGATATCAATGGCGTAGGCTGTCACTTTGTAACAAGCAGCACTTCCTGGTGGTATATTTTGATAGTAGCAACTATTGGTGCCAGTAAGAAAGGCTAGTTTCAGGCTTTTTGGTATGCAAAATATGATTGTTTGTTTTTAAGCAAATTATGTTTTCTAAAAGCTGACAAATGCTGCTCTAGATTTCCCAGATTCCAGATAACCAAGGCACACCTTTTCTACATTAAAACAGGGGTACACTTTTTTCTTACATCTCCACCCCACCCCCAGTTTACTACTTTTAGAGTGTAAAAGATTAAGAATTACCGGTACCTGCCCTCAGAGGACCTTGCTTCACCCTCCCTTTGGTTTCTGCACAGGCTGCTGATCTGGACCTCCCTTTTGTCCAGAAGGATGCAAAGCCATGGGCAGCGACTCACGCCAAAGTGCAACAGGCACCCTCCTCTGGAATCAGGCAATTCTTCAGCCTCTCTGCTTTGGCAATGAGTGACTGCTGCAATCCATGCAAGGGCAGGGCAATGTTACCTACCTGCAGTGCTGACTGATTGGAAGAAGGCAAAGGCAAAGCAGTGACTCATACAGAGAAGCAGCAGGCAGTCTCCTTCAAGGGTGGACAATTCTGTAGCATCTTTGGAATGGAGGAAATTGACTGATTGATCAACCAACCTGTGCTCAGTGCAGCGAGTCAGCTGGCTGACTCCCTAGCAACAGTGCTGAGAAAGGCCCAGTTGGTCTCTTTTGTGAATGGGGGCTATAGAAGCATTTCACTTTTTGATTTGTTTATTCCTTCCGGCAACTATGGTTTGAGGAGAGATGTGAAGGAGGGGCAGAAAGTAGTGAGGCAGGTAGCCTGGAAAGAACATCATGGGAGAAGCCTACATCTGATGATAGCTAATCTCTCTCCCTCCTTCCCTCTCATTCCCCCAAGCCATCGAAGTGGTTGTAGAAAATGGCTTTGTTATACCGACTGCCTGAATGAATCACCCCAAATTTAGACTTGGTGTTGTTCACAGTTTAAAAGCCAAATAGGATTATCCTGTGCCGTCCTCTTTGAGGGCTGACTCACTTCATTCTTCATTCATAACCTGGGGGATGTGTGTCTATATAGCCCTTTCTAAGAAGCATTGAGTGGGGTGTGGGGTGAGGAGAGGAAATCAGTGAGTTGCAATTATGTACAAGTGGGAACCGCAACCGAGTGTTGCAGCGCACTTCCTCACTGCTTAACATGAGTGCTCCTGAGCAGCCATGCCCGCCTCCAGAAAATCCAATTTCCTTCCTCTTACCACCTAGTTTTCTCAATCAGTGAATCACATTTTTTTATGAGGTGGCCACATAAAAACAAGATAAAACACCAAAGTGATGTGTGCGATTTTTAATATAAAACAAGCTAAGCTATATCCTGCATGTTATAGTGATTAGAGGGTTTGACTGAGACCTGGGAGACCAGGGTTTGAATCCCTACTTGGTTATGAAGAAGGCAATTAAATCTTTCCCTTAGAATAGATCAGCCAATATTTGAGAACAGTCAATATTTCCTCCACACTGTCAGTATTTTGCCTGAGTATGTCAAACCAAAGAGCCCTTTGGTTGTGAAGGGGTGTTCAGTTGTTGCTGCTGCTTGTATCAGTTACAAAACTATTAAAAGAAGTCACACAAAATACCTGTAAGTTGCTTAGAGACCTTTGGATAACAAGCAAAAAATAAATACCAGAACTTAAGGTATGCAAACTTGAAGTGGATCAAAGTGCTCTGTCTCCTTTTTAAAAAACCCAACAATCCACTTTAAAAAAAAACCCCAAACCAGACTTTTGTAGTTTGAAAGGGGCAGAGAAACATATTTAAAAGTGTGTGGGGTAAATGAATGACTTAACAAGAGGACTGGTAAACACCTTACAAGCAAATCAGAATGAATGCAGAATAATTGTCTCACAATAAAATCAGAACAAATGCTCCATAAAGGCCTGATATAGTCTAACCATTGCATAAACTTTGGGCAAGCAAATCAGAACGCTAAAGGAACCAGACGTTTGAAGGAACCACAAGTTGTCAGAATAATCTTGGCTGGTGTTATGTACTGAGTTGAATAGGATCCAGAATGCAGCAGTCTGATTGGTCCGCAGAAGCCACCCAATCCAACTCCAGGTGGAAGTGAATCCGCAACCTGATTGGCCTACAGGTGAATCCCAGAATTAGCCAATCACGTGGGGCCCATTGTGTAAATAATGCATATAAAGCAGACATTTCGGGAGAACTTCCATTCCTCGCTACTCTGAGCTGAATAAAGAGCATGAAATCCACACTCGACTCAGAGTATATTTCAGCAGGACTCTTAGAAGTCAACACATAGACCAAGATGAGCTGGAGGACCATCAGCACCCTTAATCTAAAGGTTAAGAATGTATTTTGTCTGGTTATAGCCCCGAAGAAGAGGAAAATTTCCAGAAAGACCTAATAATTACAATTTATCGCCAAAAGGTTTGGGCACCATGAGCTTGACATAACTACTCTTCTGAAGAAGGCACAGGTGACCTGAAGATGTATTAAAAGAAACAATGTTTGAAGGTTAAGGAACAAGCAAGCCCCTCATTCATCCATTTCCAACACAATTATGTCTTCATATCCAAATGGGTGGTGTTTGTGAAAAGGAAGTGATGACTTTATGCAGCTTTTCTGAACTCTATGACAATAGCATTTTTAAGAGGCAGAAAACCACCCACCATCATCTCCTGGCCTGCTCTGCCAGCATTTCTGGCTCATTTCCTTTAAACAAGGCATTTGTAAGGCAACATAGCATTTACACAAAGCTGTTAGTAGAGAGCAAGTGGGGATTATGCAGCAGAGGGGGCTGAAAGCCTGGATCTCTCCATAGGGAGGTCCCCCTCTGATGCGTCAACTCTTATCTCAGATGCTGAATCACCCCTTTTTGGCTCTTGCTGAGTCAGGGTCTGTTCTGGGGTGGGGCAGTGGGAACAGGGGCGGAGGCAGGCACCCTAGAGATTTATTCCTCATCTCCATGCTGCAGCTCAGAGATAAAACGCAATTCCAGAGCAAGGGAACATTCATAAGTATGTCATGAAAAAAGGCATTTTATTGAACTCCAAGGAATATCTCTTCCCTTTGTCAGGCTAAATCAGCTTTTGCCAACCTGGTGCCCTCTGGAAATTTTGGACTACAATTCCCATCAGCCCCAGTCATTGATTTGAGCCAATGCAAGACAGCCAGTTCCACATGTTATGCTTTTAGATTTTCTGTGGACACATACACACTGTACATTTAAAGCACATTTAAAACACATTGCTTCCCCCAAAGAATCTTGACAACTCTAGTGTAAGAGTGCTGGGAATTGCAGTACTGGCATACTATAGTTCCCAGGATTCCTTGGGGGAAGGAACGTGCTTTAAATGTATGCTGTCATGCTATAGGAAAATGAAATGCACGCATAAATATGATACGTTGTATAACTAAATTGCTGTCTTTATTTTCCTTTCCCATTAACTTTTCTAGGTTTCTTTGGGGAAATGAAAGTGAGCGGTATAAATATGAAATGAAACGCTGCCGTGCTTGTGCCAGCCATTTATTATTTATTCCATAACAATTTTGTTTCATTTACAAATCACTTCCCATGAGTCAAAGCAATTCATTTATCATATTTGCATCAAATATTCATGGTGTTGCAAGTTGTGGGTTTAAAGATCAATCAAAGGATGGGCAGTGTTCTGTGTGCTGGAATCCCTGGGATTACTGGTGGCAACGGGTCATCTGAACTTCCCTCTCCTTTTTGCTGTGGCCACAGGAAGCCATAGGGTGGGTGAGCACTGGGGGGGAGGTAGAGGGGGCCCTGCCACCCCATCCATGCACACACACCTTTCAGACATTGGGCTGAAGTGGGAGAAGGGCCATTGCTCACTGGGAGTGTGGGAGAACACTTGCTTTGCATGCAGAAGGTCCCAGGTCCATTCCCTGGCATCTTCAGGTAGGGCTCGGCGCAACCCTAGTCTGAAACCCTGGACAGCTACTGCCAGCCATATTGCAGGTCCAATTGCTTCATATTGTGCATCATGAAGCAATTGGATGCATAAAGGCTGGCTCCTTTTGGAATAAAAATGGTCCAGACCCATCATTATAATTCAAAGCATTGCTAACCAGGACTTCTT
Organism: Podarcis filfolensis; assembly: GCF_964270895.1. NCBI lineage: Eukaryota > Metazoa > Chordata > Lepidosauria > Squamata > Lacertidae > Podarcis > Podarcis filfolensis. Next base: position 29,921,646 of record NC_139616.1, on the reverse strand, counting down.
CAAAACAGGTACGAAAACATCAGTCATACATCCAGATAATGCCATTAAGCATATGCTTATTCAAGCATAAGCTTTTCTTAAAATATATATAACAGAATTATGATCAGAGTAAAAATCTAATCTGTCTCTTCCATAGCTTGCATTAGCCTGCATTCAGCCTAAGGCTATGCAGCTCCTGGAAAGGCTTTATTATTACATCCTTTGTTGTCTCTGTGGCGTCCAAGAAAGACTAACAGGCAACTCCATTCAAGATGGAGATTTGCAATGGAATACCCTCATGTGAACTAAGGTTAAACACTCACACGAGTGCTAGCAGAGAGCATCAAATTTTAACCATTAACTCAGTTAGAAGCTTAGAGAACTTCAGTATGGCCCAGTGGAATTTTCTAGTGCTAAACCCTTTCAGCAATAAATGTCTAATATACTTACAGGCATTTTCCATTTTAGTGTGCAATTAAACAACTATACTTTCCAAGTCACTGTACACAGTACAGTACTTATTGGGACATGAGTGGCACTGTGGTCTAAACCACTGAGCCTCTTGGGCTTGCTGATCAGAAGGTCGGCGGTTCAAATTCCCGTGAAGGGTGAGCTCCTGTTGCTCTATCCCAGCTCCTGGCATCCTAGCAGTTCAAAAGCATGCTAGTGCAAGTAGATAAATAGGTACTGCTGCAGCAGGAAGGTGAATGCACTCTGGTTTCCATCACAGTGTTCTGTTGTGCCAGAAGTGGTTTAGTCATGCTGGCCACATAACCTGGAAAGCTGTCTGTGGACAAACACTGGTTCTCTTGGCCTGAAAGTGAGATGAGCTCCACAATTCCATAGTCGCCTTTGACTGGACTTAACCGTCCAGGGGTCCTTTACCTTTACCTTACCTTTACAGAGCACTCAAAAAGATGGATCAGTGACCTGATTAAATACAAGTCAGAGCTTTCTACATTCCTATTTAAATCAGCCCTTTATTCAGAATCATGAGGACTAGAAACTTACTTTCTTTTTAGGGGAAGGAGCATAGCTACTGCTTTGCATGCAGAAGGTCCCAGGTCCATTCCTTGGCATCTCCTGGTAGTATTGGGACAGACCCTCCTGCCTCGCCACCTGAAACCCAGGACAATAATGAGGTAGGAGGACCAAAGTTGCAACTTGATATCAGGCAGCTTCTGCACCAGCCTAATAGATCCAACAAGATTTTGCTTTTGATCTGCTCTGCCTCTTCCCCTTTTGGTTCCAGCCAACCGATTCCCATTCATATTGTTAGGTTTGTACTCTAGTAACTTGCTCTGCTGTCTTCCCTTTTCCTAATGAATGGGAAAGTGATGGGCACTCTTGTCACACGGCATACGCCAGACCCTAGTCATCTGCCCTTGTTTAATCACACATGAATTAATATCACAACAGCAAATCTCTTCCACACGCCTGGCAAGGTTCAGCTAATGAGGCTGCTCGATCGTCAGGCATCAAACCCAACAGGCTGTGAGATGTTCCTCCTGCCTGTCTATGTTTGCAAAAGCTGTTGTCTGTGCTGGAGAAAAATGCAGTTTAATTTTCGGGATTATTATCCTGTGGATGATGAACAGCCTATGGCTGTTTTCCAGCCCTTAGGGGCTGGAACTGGGGGGGGGGGGGGAAGCAACTCAGAATTAGATTTGAGCTGAGGAAAGACGAAGGAGGATTCATGTTTGAACTCCTTGGTGGCTGCCACTCATTTCCTTAGAAGCAGGATCCTTAGATCCTTAGAGTAACCTTGTCTCCATCAACACAGATGTCACTAAGGTGGAAATAATAGCACAGGGAAACAGTGCATAGTTAAACTACGGAACTCGCTCCCACAGGAAAGAGTGATGGACACCAACTTGATGGCTTTAAAAGAGGATCAGACAAATTCATGGAGGAAGGAGGAAGCTATCAGTGCCTACCAGTCATGATGGCTATGTTTTGCCTCCATGGTTGGCAATGGGGCATCTGTTTGGCCACTGTGAGAACAGGATGCTAGACTAGATGGGCCATTGGCCTGATCCAGCTTTCTTATGACCCGAATGGCTGAGAGGGTCAGAGCATCCTCACTACATAGATAGGCTAACATTTAGGGGTTTTTGATTCTGAGAAAAGGACAATTACAGAGCATTTATTAATTGGGTGGAACAGCAGGTGGGGCTGAATGTGGCCCTTATAGCCTCCCCATCTGGCCCTTAGAACTCTCCCAGGCTACACCCCTCGTCGTCGTCCCCCAGTGCTTTTTCCTGGCTGGAAACTGTCCTTGAATGGTGTGATGATGCCCCTCACTTGCTTTGTTTATCAGGCAAAGATTTGAACTAGATGACCCTCGTGGTCCTTTCCAACTCTACTGTTCTATGATTCTGATACTGAGGAGCAAAGGGAAATGTGGGAGCTGGGAGAGGAAAATCTCTGTGGCCTCTGCTAGCATCATTTCTCAGCAGAAAGATGAGAGGGGCAGTGCGGGTGGAGGGAGGTGTTTACACAGCTCCATGGAACAAACTCCGAAGCTTGTTTTAGATCTCACTCAGGGCTCATTTTGCTTTGAATCACTGCAATTTATCCCCGTTTCCCCAATTCCTCTGGGACAAGAGCAAAGGCAGACTTGCGCTCAGCACCCTCTCCCTCTCCCACACATGTACACTCTCTCACACACCCCACATACCCCACACAAACCGGGCCAAGATCTTGGGCATGGATGGTCTTCTTAACAGATGTTCACTTATCTTATTTCTTCCCTTGTTGCCCTTAATGAAGCTGGTGAGCCCACAAGTGCCTTCACCCTCCTCCCCACTGTGGGGGACTTATCAACATGGGGCAGGGTGTGTGTTTGTGAGAGAGACAGAGTGTGGTGATATCACCCCTTTAGGATCAGTTTATGGGAATGGGTTAGCACTTCAGAAATAATGAGCTTCCATACAGCTGTCTCCCGTTAAGGCTTCCAGGCCGGTGTCACAAGGTAACTGGGTGGAAGAGGTGAACGCCCATGGTCTAAGTTCCCATAAAACCTGGATTGGCGGGAGTTCTCAGCAGCCAGCTAAGCCGAGGTCAGCATCTATTTGGGCTTTTGACAGCATCTTCTTCTGTTGCTCAGCCTACTGAGATTTAAGTGTAAGTGTTGATGTTCATTAGCTGGATAAGTTAGCGTTTCTTGCTTTCTTACCTTCTGAGCTATTTTAATCTGTGTAATTATTTGGAGTTTTTCCTCCCTTGTGGAGTTTTGTTTTAGTAAAGTCTGTGTATGATTTTATGAAATTTGGTCTGGTCAGAGTTCCTGAACCCTTTCATTCTGACCACGCTTTTCGGAGCAAGGGTCATCCACCACACAGAGAGGGAGAAGATGTGCCCAGGACCAATTCCTGTTTCTGCTCCAAAGTTGCAACAACCTCCCATCCCGTGAACCTCCTGCTCTTTGCAGAGAGTGAAGCCGCATTTAAATTTCTCCCCATTTTGTTATTCCCCTGATAAATCCCCTCCTTACCTCCCCACAGCTCTATAAGCTCCACTGGGAGTTTCTGAGTTCGTATCCAGCTATCTAAGCATGCTACAAATATTCCATTGTGTGTGTGCGCATGCAGGAACAGCCCCAATCCTAAAAAGTACATTTCCTTGGGAAGGGGGCCCCAGACGTCCCTTGCTGCTGAGAGTTCCAAGTCATGATGTTTAGGAGCTTGGGCTGACGACAGGCCGAAATCCAACTGATCCATCATCCTTTCCTGGCACAGCTGCAGTGACGGAGACTCTTGTGTCAGTTGAATGTCTGCCTATGGAGTTGTGGCAGAGAGGGTGGTACCTCCCCTGGGGGTGGAGAGGGTGGGATGAGGATGCAGACTCCAGCTTGATCATCATGTCAGCTGGGGAAAGGGTGGAGCCAGAGGGAGGGGGTTCTCCCTCCACCACCCCCTGCCTGCAGTTATATACAAGTTGTAGAAGCAGCAGCAGCAGCAGCAGCAGCAGCAGAGAGAGAGAGAGAGAGAGAGAGAGAGAGAGACCTCCTCCACCTTTAACTCACAAAGGACTAGCATCTTCTCTTCGAAGCAAATAAGGCAGCTGCCACCCTGCTCCTGAGCCCACCTGAACCGGGGCTGAACTTCACCTGTGCTCATGGTTTTATGGCAAGTCTCCCGCAGGCCCCTATGGAAAGCCCTGGGCTTCCTGGGCTTGATCCTGCTGGTGGCCCCAGCAGGCGCCTGGTACAAGCATGTGGCCAGCCCCAGGTACCACACCGTGGGGCGAGCTTCAGGGCTTCTGATGGGAGTCAGGCGCTCCCCTTACCTGTGGCGCCGGCAGGCAGCAGAGGGCTCCCGGGATAGCCTGGAGGCTGCCCCCACCCTGCCCGTCAGCAGGGCCACTCAGTGGCTGACACTCCAGCAGGCAGAGGAGGAGGAGAGACCCTGGACCACTCTGGATCTGCAGCCTCACCTGTCCTCCCAGGTGGGTGCCTGGAAAGATGCTGCTTCTGCTGCTGCAGGGGCCATCAAGAGAACGCTCTGGCCTCAGGCCTCGCAGAAGAACCATGCCAGGCACCAAGGGAGGATCTGGGCAGCCCTGTGCCCAACAGGATGCCAGGAGGCTCTCTGGCAAAGCCCCGCCATGCACCCAAAGCTCCTGGAAAGGCTGATGTGGAAGACAGGACAGCCCAGCACATCGAAGGAGGCCAGGTAATTGGGCACAGTAAGTCCAGAGTCTTAAGCCTCAGAGGGCATCTAGGACATAGCTGTCAACTTTTCCCTTTTTTAAAGGGAAATTCCCTTATTCTGAATAGGATTCCTCGCAAGAAAAGGGAAAAGTTGACAGCTATGATCTAGGATGCAGCATTTGTAAGACAGATGAGCTTCCCCTTGACCCACTTCTAGGGGGTTTCCTGACAAAGTTTTAATATTTATGGACAAGGGTCATGCCTCAGTGGTGGAGCATCTGCTTGGCACACAGAAGGGCCCCTTCCCTTTAGTAAAAACCCCCTTTCCCAAGGTTGAGGTTGCTATCCAAGGAACGTTCCCACTGAGAGAAATCTGATTATATGGGACAGGGCATTGGAACGTAGAAGGCTGTCTTAGACCAAGTGGGACCACTAGGTCAGTGTCTGGAGGGAGCTCTCCAGGGAAGAGTCTCATCTAGCCCTGCCTGGAGATGCTGCAGACCAAACCTGGGACCTTCTGCATGCAACGCAGGTGCTCTCCCACTGAGCTGCAGTTCTTTCCATTAAGGCAAAGGAAGCAACCTTAAACTGAGTCAGACTGTTGGTCCATCTAGCTCATTATTGTCTACACTGACTGGCAGCAGCACTCCAGGGTTTCAGGCAGGAGTCTTTCCCATTCTTACCTGATGATGCTGGGGATTGAACCTAGGACCTTCTGCATGAGAAGCAAGTGCTCAGGCACTGAGCTGTGGCCTTTCCCCTTTGAGTTTTCACATTAGACCCTCCTGACAGTGCAGCATGTTTCACAAATTCAACCAGGTGGCTACCTGGAGCAGAGCTTTTAGTGGGCTGGCTCCCTCTGGAATACTCTGTTAGACAATTGCTCAACTGTTTGGTGTTTCTGATACCTGCTCAAATCCCTTCTGTATACCCAGGCAATTTCAGGATGTTGATATTGGCTGTGGCAGGAACAGGCAACCTTTGGCTTCTGGACTCCAGCCCTCATCATCTCGTAGACCATTGGCCCTGCTGGCATCTGGGGCTGCTGGGAGTTGGAGTTCAATGACACCTGGAGGGTCACAGTGTCCCCATCCTTAGGTTGTGGGCACCTACTGATCTGCCAGGTTTTTTTTTATCACTGTCCTTTTCTTTGAATGCCTTATTTTAATTTTTATGCATGCTGCTCTGAGAGCTTTCTGAATAGGCAGAGGTTTATAAACACAAATGAGCAACAGATAGCGATGGGACAAAATTACACTGCTAGGAAAACAACAGAGACCCTCCTTTCAGCTTCTTAGAATCACAGAATCATGTGTTGTAAGGGACTCAAAGGGTCATCTAGTCCAACCCCCTGCAATTCAGGAATTGCAGCTAAAGTATTTGATGGTCACCCAACCTCTGTTTAAAAACCTAGAAGGAGTCCACCACCTTCCAAGAGAGTCGGTTCCGCTTTCGAACAGCTCTTACTGTCAGAAAATTCTCCCTGACGTTCAGTTGGAATCTTGTTTCTTGTCATTTGAAGCCATTGGTTCAGGTCCCAGCTTCCAGAGCAGGAGAAAATAGCAAGGGCACAATCCAGCCAATTGTGTTTTGGAACAAGAGGTATCAGCAACCAGGGGACTAGCTTCCCTTCCTGGCAGAAAGTCGAGAGAAAAGGCCAGGGCTGCGTATTCTGCCTCGAAGATGAGAAGCCAGGCTGGGGTTTATGTGATGTCTTTGAGGAAGACAGATCCCAAGGAAAAACCTCCTCACTCTCCCAGTTCACTTAGGCCAGTAGTGAGAAAGAAGGCATTTCCCACAAAACGGAAATGACCACGGGAGCCCTTCTTCTGGCTCCACAGTCCTGAAGGGGAGAACATTTGTTTTGATCACGGTAGTGTTTGCTGCCCTAGGGTCCTTTGGGCAGGAGGGTGCGGTATAAATTTAATTGAGCAAAATGAATGAATGAATAAGTTGGCTGTGCCTGTCCTTCGCTCTGGCTCCAGCCGATCTTGGGCTCCACAAATCCCAAAGGAGCACTAGCCACCAGTGATGCAAAAGTTTAAGGCTGCTAGCCTAAATACGTAAGGATTAATCTCCAGACTCTCTACCATCTTGGTTGCCCTCCTCTGCACATGCCCTAGCTTGTCAATATCGTGCAGCAAGAGGAGAACTGTTAGATAAAGAATGTTTTTTTCAGATCAAGGAGTATGCAAGCTTTGGAGTTCCACTGAACTCTACAGCAGGCAGAGTAGACCCTTTATACCTATCTATAAAGAACCAATTATGCAACATGCTATGTGAAGGGAAGCTGCCCCTCTTTTCTTCCTTCCTCTTTCGTTCCCCTTCCCCTCCACACTGCTTCATGTCTGCACGGACATCACTGGATTTCTCATTACCGTATTTTTCGCCCTATAGGGCGCACTGGCCCATAGGATGCACCTCGTTTTTTGGGGGGAGAAATGAATAAAAAAAATTATTTCCCCCCCCCTCAGCCATGGGGCTGGGGCAGGGGAAGCCCAAGCTTCCCCTGACCCCAGCCCCCAGAACAGGCTGCTGCCCGCAAGCCTTGCGAGCCTGCGGGAACTCCCCCCAGCGCGCAAGGCTTGCGGACACCTGCGCGAAGCACGGGGCATCCTCCGGAGGGCGCCCCGTGCTCCGGGCTGCAGGCTGCTGCCCGCAAGCCTTGCGAGCCCGCGGGAACTCCCGCCGGGCTTGCAAGGCTTGCGGATAGCTTCCTGAAGCCTGGAGAGCGAGAGGTGTCGGTGCGCACTGACGCCTCTCGCTCTCCAGGCTTCAGCGAAAGCCTGCATCCGCCCCATAGGACGCACACACATTTCCCCTTCATTTTTGGAAGAGAAAAAGTGCATCCTATAGGGCGAAAAATACGGTACTTGCTAATGCAACTCTGGGCGAGTTACAAAGGGAGGTGGCAATGGGCCCCAGTGCCATGTATTATCTCTGAGATTTGCTCTGTTGCATTTTACCTGCATGCAAGACAGCCAACACTTGATGATGCACTCGTCAATTGAGGGGAAGATGTGTGTGAACCTGCCCATAAACGCCATCTAATGTGCTGCTGCTGTGTACAGGAAGTGTACTGCAGACTTTGCCAACCTGGTGCCCTTCAGATGTTCAGGACTACGACTCCAATTGGCCCCAGTCCACACAGCTGAGCGATGCTGGGACGGGTGGGAATCCAAAATATTTGGAGGGCACCAGGTTAGTGAAGGCTGGCCCATGACACGAGGGTGGAAGTAAATGACCTAAGAGCCTCAGGTTCCAGCCAGGAAGGTATTGAGTTCTCTGGGTAGAAAATTGTCCATTTTGTTGATGTGGAAAACGGAGGCCAAATTAGAAACCGTGAATTGCTTGAGTGTATGCGGCAGAGAACTAAGACTCTCTTTTCCCTCCATTTAGCGACCCTGAGATCTAATCTCTGATGAGATGAGGTACCCTGCTGAAGGAGTTGTCTGAAGCAGACTGGTGGATGAGCATAGAAACTGATTCCAGTACCTGAGAATGAAAGAATTTTGGAGCATCCTTTCGGAACCATGCATAGTCACACATCCCCAACCAAGGGAAGAAGCTGTGAAACCCCTAGTGTCATATAATTGTGTGGATTCTCCATCAGCAGCTATAGGATGCCTGCACTTTCCTGGTTCCTGGGATCGGGGCCAGAAGCTTTTTGATTGCCTTTTTCCAACAAGTAGGGGCATGGGTAGGAAGAGCCCTGTTGCTGTTCTTCTTATTATTATTTTAACCAACTTCATGCTCACATTTTTTTGGGGGTGGGGAAACAAAAGTGATATATTGTGTTGTTTATAACGGCTTCTCTGCAATATGGTAATATGTATTCATGTTCTCTCTCCCCACACACCCAAGGATGCTGTACTAATTAAAAACAAGATTTAATGAAATGAAAACCCTGTGCTTTCTTGTGTTATCAGGATGAGACAAATTCTTGAGGACAGCGAGATGATTTCTCAATTTAGTAGCGAACTCAAGGGAGTGATTTCAACAGGATTGGAAGCCAAATGGGAACACTGAGGAAGGGGGGGGGATCAATAGGCCAAGGGGAACTCTGTAGTTAACACAGAGGTGAAACAAATCTTTGCATGTGTTCTAAAAGGAACAAACAAACAAATATGGAGCCTCCCCCCCAAAAAACCACCAGTCAAAAAGGACTGAGCATGCCCAGTAGCCATAGAATTTGGCCGGAAAAGAAAAATAGGTGTATGTGTGGGAGGAAACGCAATGGAGTATTCTGGAGAAGGGCGTGGTGGACGGCTGGTGTAACACTGAACAGGATGTGGAATTTTAACAGCGTAAAGTCTTGCGGCATGTTAAAGACCAATGGATTGTTTTAGGGCATGAGGGGGTTTTTTGACTACAGTTTGCTTCATCAGCTACATTGAGGGCTATCCTCATTAGGAAAGGTATGCCTGTTGTCAGGGAATCAGGAGCAGGAGCACTGGGGAGAGAGGATTGGGAGAGCGAAGGGGAAGAATCCGAGGGCAGCGTAGGGGAGTATGACAGTGGCCCGAGAGATTCCATGAGCTTCTCCAGCGAATCAGAAGATTCCCAGAAGGGGGCGCCGATGGTCAGGGCAAGGGGGGCCCCAGGGGGGACGCACCAGAAACAAGGAGCCAGAGGGGAACCCCAAAACAGCAGTGGAGGATCGGGACCAGTTTCCCCACCAGAGCGTAGTGGGGGGGAAGAGTCACATGTGTCAGGGCCAGCGTCTCCTCCAGAGAGGGAGTCAGGGCTGACCACGCCTCCATTGGAGAGTGGAGGAACCGAAGGGAGGTCAGTTGCAGCTAGCCCCCCCCCCCGAAGGGGGAAGCAGTGACAGCAGCAGTGAAACGGTCAGGAGGAAAGCTGCTGGCTGGGCGCGCGCGCCAAGTTCAAATGTGCAGGCGCGCGGGAGAGCAGGAGACCCGGATGGGGAACCAGCTCCTAAAGCCCGCAGGAGGGAGGGAGACGGCTCAGGGGAATCAGCCTCAGAGAAGGCTAGAAGGGGCGAGACCCCGGCGGGCAGGCGGACCCAGAGGAGGAAAGAGCAGCGGAAAAGGTGGAGCAAGGCTAGAATCTTAAATTGGTGTCAAGGGGGAGGAGACTCAGACGGAGCATCAGCGGTCTGACAGTTGAGACGTAGAGCTGCGCGCTGCGGCTCTGGAAGTGAAACTGAACTTCAATAAAGACTTTTGTACTTAACAACGAAGCAGCGTTGGTCCTTTGTGAGCTGGGACCTAGGGTAGCTCTGACACCTGTATACATGAGAGTAAAGTGGGAAGGGAATAATAGAATCATCTAATTGAAGAGCTGGAAGGGACCCAGAGAGTCATCTAGTCCAACCCCCTGAAATCCAGAAAAAAATGTGTTACCCATCTATGGTCAATGGATCCAGCTACTGCTTAAATTATTTTTTTTAATCAATCTGCTAATGAACAAACAGACAAGTACAAACATGACTAAAAGAAAGAAAACAAATATTAAAGAATTTAAACCATAAAGCATTACAGCCTGGAAGAACAAAAGTACAAAGATATGGCAAAGGGATTATAAGGTATTAACTCATACAAAGATTCTTGTAACAAGTAGTAAAGATTTATAAAAATAAGAGCAGTGCTTTTTTTCTGGGGGTACACAGTGGTATGCATATCCCTAAACATTATGTGAATTTACGTTTGGCCTCATTGAGGGGCAGTATTTCAAAATGAGTAGGGAAATGAGACTACTCCTAAACATTTTTTTAAGGAAATAAAGCACTGAATAAGAGTATTTTCCAGCTGTGAGTTCCATCATTACTATATTTTGTACTAACTGAAGTGTCCAGACCGTCTTCAAGGGCAGTCCCAAGCAGCACACATTGCAGTAAAGTATCCTAGAAGAGTGTGGAACTGCACACAGATCCACTATTTACCAAGGAAGGGGGCATAGTTAAGACACCAGGAAAAGCTTTCCAGCAGATATTCAGATTATTGGAAGCGAGAGAGACTTGCTACAGAGAGGAGCAGCTGCTTAGAAAGCAATTCTATTTCTCCCTGGTTGGTGCCTCAGCTGCAAGTGAGGTTTTGGGGGATGTGCAGAAATGCTCCTTTCTGAGAACGGGACTCAAAGTGGCCTCTATTAATTCCCCCCTCTCTTGTTTGCTCCCACAGATAGGAATTTGCGAGATTTGTGGCCTGTTAATGTCTCACATGGGGAAGGGCCTCAGCTGTGGAGCCGTGTCTGGATCTCAGAAGCCCTTGCCCACAGGGGAGAAGTAGATCACGCAGAAAGGCAGTGGCTCTCAGATGCCAAAGTATCTTGGGCTGCCAAGCCAAGGAAAGCAGGAGACCAGTGGAACACACAACACTTCACCAAATACACACCTGCTTCAGACAAGCCGGCATTTGCCACACATTATGGGGGGGGGGAGGGGAGGCAGATACAGACTGTCTGCACACATTAAAAGGGAACTGTACTTTCACTGAGGTTGCTAGGAATTGTCACCCTGTGAGGTGCAATGTTCTAAATTTCCCAGGTGCCAGGTGCGTTTTGCTTCTGGACACGGGTCCAGTTGTGACTGTGTGGAGATTTCTGGACGCCAGGTTGGCGACTCACATCTCCATCGAGCCGGCTGATTTGTGCACAGCAAAAGAGGCACGTCTTATGCTTCTGAGCTGCCACACGAATCATGGACATCTTAGTCCTGGGCATCTTGGTCCTCCATCATCACATCAAGGAAAGGAAGTGCAGGGCTGAGTACAGATACAGTGGTACCTCGGGTTACATACGCTTCAGGTTACAGACTCCGCTAACCCAGAAATAGTACCTCGGGTTAAGAACTTTGCTTCAGGATGAGAACAGAAATTGTGCAGCAGCAGCGCAGCAGCAGCAGGAGGCCCCATTAGCTAAAGTGGTGCTTCAGGTTAAGAACAGTTTCAGGTTAAGAACGGACCTCTGGAACGAATTAAATACATAACCAGAGGTACCACTGTATATCCAACTGAGCTGCAGACTTTCCACAGGCCATGCAAATGGAGCTCACAGACCACAGTTTAAAAACCTCTGCCTAGTTAATACCATTTCCACTGTGTGTTTCTCCCTCTTGTATACTGGGATGAGTGAATTATTGTAAGAGCTCCAGTGAGACCAGAGAATCGCAGAATTGTAGCACTGGAAGGAATCCCTGGGGTTATCTAGTCCAACCGCCTGGTTGACATGCCATTGTTGCGACCCTGGTTTAAGGTGCCATTTGGCTCCTAGCTTATAAATCTCAGTTTCTAACACTGTGTAAGGGGCAAACTACAACCCCCAGGATTCTTTGGGGGAAGTCAGGTTCAATCTCCGATGCCATCGTCCAGGTAGGGCCAGGAAAGGCCTCTGCCTGAAACCCTGGAGAGCCTCTGCCAGCCAGTGTAGGCAACACTGAGCTAGATGGACCCATGGCCAGATTCAGCAGAAAGCAGCTTCCTGTGTTCCTTTTTATATTCCACAATTCCAGGGCAGAACACCTGCTTGGTGCCCAGAAGGTTTCAGGTCTAACCCTCATTATCTTCAGGTAGGGATGGGCATATCCTCTACATGAAACCCCGGAAAGCAGCTGCCGGTCAGTGTAGAGGACTATCCTGAGCTAGGCTGAACACATTGACTCAGTCTAAGGGCAGCCTCCTCTCATCAATTCAATCTGCAAAGCTTCTGGTTCCCATAATGAATGGCACTTGACAGGTGAGCTTTAAATGAATCCATTAGGCTCCCAGCGTTTGCCCTCTTGTTTGTGCCGCTATATCTGCCTCTCAAAGGACACTGTGGGGAAGCAGGTTCTGCCTTATTGGGATGCAGAGATAAAAACACTGCCTTCCGAACAGAGAAGATTGGCTCGGCAGAAGAGGCCAATTCACAAGAGGCTGATGGAAACCAATCTGAGGCGCGTAATTGATGCATTAACATTCTCATCTCCGCTGCCCCTGAGTCAGGAGAGGGTCCTTGACTTTGTCAATTACACAGAGAGAAATGTCAGGGCGTTCTAAGTCAGAGGGCCTCTCGGTTACCAGAAAGGCACTCGGAAAAGGCACCCAGCTCTTTCTCATTGATGCAAAGAGTCAGTCTGATTGATACCTTTCCGCAGGAACAGAGGGTAAAATGAGAATGAATGTGGATCTTTAAAGATATTGTTGCTACTGTTTTCGCTGCACAGGTAGAGTGCTCCTGCCCAAAGCTATTGTGAACAAGGCAAAATGAGCAATGGTGCTGCTCATCACTGTCCAGGGTCAGGCTTAGGAGGAGTGGAGAAAGAATGAGGTGGGTAGTTAACTTAAAACCACCCACCCACCCACAATTGCTGCCCCAACAATTGGCACAAATCTTGAATGAGCAAAACATTATTTCTTGTGTTTTCATTGGGTAGCATTTGGAGACAGGTTGAATGAAGAAGTAGGGGCTGGACTAGATGACCCATGGATTCCCTTCCAATTCTACAACTCCACAGTCTTCAGTGTGCTTTTCTGTGTTAAGTTACATCCTCAGGTTCAATCAGAAACTTCAGTGGTGCTACTGTGTCTGGCCAACTGCCCACATTCAGCCTCTGCATAAGAAGACACAAAATCATTCAACCTTATTTCAACAGTGGTCAACTGTCTTAAAAATGAGCTTGTTTTCATTGCATAAATACTGTTATTATGGGTCAGAATGACCCCCTGCCTCAGGAACTTTGCCCTTGCAAAGCTACCACAACTCACAAAACCAAGCTTAAAGTTGCATTTTTGTTTTCTTTCTCTCACACACAAGCTGAGGCTGAACTGTGGAACTCATAACAGATCGGAGGACCCCAGCTTGAGTTTCCTTCTCTTTCTTTACCATTCAGTGAACGTGTGTGTGTGTGTGTGTGTGTGTGTGTGTGTGGCCTTTGGGGCACTCGGGAACAGTGGCTGGAACTTCTCAGAAGGACGTCCACGGCAAAGCTAGCAGTGCCACCTGCTGGCGCCTCTTTGGAAATGCACCTGGGGAATATGGCCCCCGTCTTTCCCTTATCCATGTCCTCTTAACTCCTGGAGTGAGGGACCACAGGGAAACATGCAAATCTAGGATGCACCTGAGCTTATTGGAAAACCGGATCCTTCATTTCTCTTTTTTGCTCCTCATCAGAATCGCCTTGTTTCCAGTGACGGTCAGCCACAAAGGAGTATAGTGGAAGCAGGCTTGCATCAAGTCAGAACCTTGGTCGGTCTAGCTCAGTATTGCCTGCTCAGGCTGGCAGGGGCTTCCAGGGTTTCAGGTAGGAGTCTCCCCCTGGGGATTGGACCTGGCATCTTCTGCATGCAAAGCATTCGTTCTGTCTGTGAGCTGCAATAAGTCCTAAGCTAGGGAAAAGGCAGCCCACCTCCCTTTTCCTTAGCCCCCCTCCCAAATCTGGTATTCAGTGCTTTGGAACCTGGAGCAGTGGAAGCTTCTCCACTGGGACTTCTGCAGCCCTGTCCCACCAACCTCACTCTGCCCTCAGCCGGCTCACAGCTGCCTGCCTTCTTTCTTGTAACCAGTCCAGTGGGTTGGCCTGCTTGTCAGCTTCCTTCCCCTCCGAACTCTCAGTGTTCCTCTTGCACAACACAGCAGGTGGGAGGATGAGGACCAAACTAGAATTAGACATGCTCTGCCTCTTATTGGCTCTGGCGCCACCTAGTGTTGGGCTCCCTGCCTTCTGCCCCGTCAGTCTCAATGGGGACCAGCCACCATTGACCTGGAGGTTCTGTTTTTCTACTGCGTCTCATCATAGAAATGGTTTTAGTTGTCCGCTGCGAAGGCATTCTTCCCTAAATACAGTGGTACTTCGGGTTACAGACACTTCAGGTTACAGACTCCGCTAACCCAGAAATAGTACCTTGGGTTAAGAACTTTGCTTCAGGATGAGAACAGAAATCGTGCTCCAGCGGCGCGGCGGCAGCAGGAGGCCCCATTAGCTAAAGTAGTACCTCAGGTTAAGAACAGTTTCAGGTTAAGAACAGACCTCCAGAACGAATTAAGTTCTTAACCCGAGGTACCACTGTACCTCCATCATTGCCACATCTCGCTAAGATATTAAAATCAGCCTTTCCCAGCTGGTGGCCCTCCATATGCTTTGGAACATCTGCTGCTCTATAGGAGGTCATTTAACTGTCACCATCCCCTGTGGATCTCTGGGCTTTTGTCCTGAGTTCCAGCCCTGGCTGTACTGCAGATTCTGTTAGAACAGGAGCCCCCCCCCCCCCAAACCACAAACATCTAGGTCTCGGAGGAAGGGTGGTATACATTGTGATTTCAAAATTTGCACAGCAGATGGCAGTGCAGAGTCAGCTTTGCTATTCAGCAAAGATATTAAAGGTGGATAATCCTTTCAAAAAATATGTCTTTTTTCCAGTCTGGGGGTGAGACATATTCCTAAATTCTGATCATTTCTTGAATTATTTATTACATTTCTCCTCCACTTTTCCTCCAATGAGTTCAGGGTGGCCTCTATCACTCTCACCTCCTTATTCTAAATCTCACAACAACCCTGTGATGCAGGTAAGACTGAGAGATGCCAAAACGATCAAAGGGTTTGTGAATTTCCCCTAGGAGGGAAGGTTACAATGCTTGAGGATTTTCAGTTTAAAGAAGAAAAAGGCAAGTAAGGGAGAACATGACAAGAGGTGTATCAAATTAAGCATGAATTCTACCATTCACTAACAGACTCTGGTACCCTAGATCTATGAGAATACTATAACTCAGCAGAGGCATCTGAGGAAGCAAAATGGTGGCAGATTCAGGACCGGCAAAAGCAAGGATTTATTTGCCCAGTTAAAGGGTGTCCTTGGAGGATCAAGCTTCTATGAAGCCACTAAGGGGAGATCTGATGGATTGCCTTATTCCATGCACTCTTGCCCAGCCATTGCCATCATAACAACGTAAGAATTTGTCCTCCTAGATCCAGCACAATATCCTGGTTTCACATTGGACACCCAGATATCTTTTTGGGAACCCACAAGCAGGGATGGTGGAAGGGGGGTGCGGTAGGGGCAGTCAAAATGCAGGGCTGACAAAATGCAGGGCAGCACTCAACGCGGGGCCTGCAGTGCCAGAGCCACACATCTCTCCTGGGACGCACTGCCCAAATGGTCCACCCACTGCCTCCCCCCAGCTATAGGGTGACTGAGTGGGAGTAGACAGGCAGACTCTGGAGGCCCCGCGGTGCGCCCCGTCCCTATGGGTGACTCACCTCACCCCTGGGCCATAGCTGTCAAACGTTCCTTATTTTGTGGGAAAGTCCCTTATCCCAGCGCCGTGTCCCACTGCTGTCCCTTATTGATGATGTCCCTTAAATTTCCCGGCTTTCAAAGGAAGCAGCTCCTCTCCCTCCCTCCCTGCCGGCCAGGGAGGAGGGAGGCTCCAACTGTGTTGCTTGGCTGCATTGCTCACCCAATAAGGAGTCTAAGAACGACTGGGGGGGTGGAGCTTGCATGCCTTGTGCCAAACAAATCGGCCGCGTTGCCTGGGGACTTGCCTTTGCTCAGCGCTTCCTAGCAGAGAGGTGACGGAGGTTTTCCTTGCTGCATCCCCTTTGCCGGGTTGCTGCGCTGTGGGAACCACCGCTTGAGGCTTTGTTTGGCTGCTGGCTGGGCTTTCTGCCTTTGGCTCGGAGGGGCTCAGAAGTTGAACATACCTGCGCTCCGAAAATCCCTTATTTTGGCTGCTGATCCCTTATTTTCAAGGCTGCTGGTCCCTTATTTTCAAATCTGTAAGTTGACAGCTATGCCCTGGGTGCGCCCCCCAGGCACCCAAGCGGCTTCCTCTGCTGCTGCCCACAAGTGGGACCCAAGCACAAGGGAGTTCTCCCCTCCTGCACCAGGTATGCGCTGGGCAGCTGTACAGACCAGGGCTTCTAGAGTATCGGCCCCTGTCCTATGGAACACATTCCTCATGCGGACTAGACTGTGACCTTTTTTGTAGTCTACTGCATCAGCACGCGAGCAGTACATTATTATTAATAAAAATAAATGATAAAGAATTCTGCAGCCTATCTCAGAGAGATGGCAGCATTTGACAGAGGTCCAGCTCCGAGGGTCTTCTGGCGATTCCCTCACTGCGAGAAGTGAGGATACAGGGAACCAGGCAGAGGGCCTTCTCAGTAGTGGCACCCGCCCTGTGGAATGCCCTCCCACCAGATGTCCGTAGGTCCGTTCTTAACCTGAAACTGTTCTTAACCTGAAGCACCACTTTAGCTAATGGGGCCTCCTGCTGCCGCCGCGCTGCCAGAGCACAATTTCTGTTCTCATCCTGAAGCAAAGTTCTTAACCTGAAGCACTATATCTGGGTTAGCGGAGTCTGTAACCTGAAGCTTATGTAACCTGAGGTACCACTGTATCTGACTTTTAGAAGGCATCTGAAGGCAGACCTGTTTAGGGAAGTTTTTAATGTTTGATGTTGTGTTTTTAATATTCTGTTGGGAGCTGCCCAGAGCAGCTGGGGAGGCCCGGCAAGATGCGCAGGGTATGAGTAATAAATTGTTGTTGTTGTATATACTTATTTAAAAATGTGTTTTGTTGCTTTTCCAGTAAATATTACGAGATTGAGAAAGCAGGACAAAGCCAGGGAGATCAAGTCCAGAAAGGATACACAGAGCATCAAGCCGTATCCATGAGAGGGGAACGCGATGGCCAAGAGCAGCTGGTGTTTAGAATTATGCTTTTTACCAAGGAGATGGCTGTGATACAATCTTATGGAAAGATGAAACCCTAAACAAAGAAAGGGTCGGGGAACAGATAAAGAGTCAAGAATCACTAGTTGCAAGATAGCAGCACAAGGTTGTATTGGTTATTAGACCTACTGAGAACAGAACAATTTCATTCAACGATCACAACTAATTTGAGTCCATTAATTTCAAAGGGTCTACTCAGCACATCTACGGTATTTTATAGTTTTGTTTTTCATATTTTAATTTCCACCCATAGTTGTAACTCTTCCCTCTGTTTTGTATACATTATAAAATGAAATAAATAACTGAGAAAGAACAGAAGGGACCGTATCCTCAGGCTGACATGTACAAAGTTGGGAAGTGTATTTTTGGGAAAGGAGGAGAGGCAAGGATTAAAAGCAGGTCTATGTTACATCAGGAGCAGCGGTCAGGCATGGGGAGTCTTTCAGAAGCTGGCGTCCGTGGTACTCACTACAGCCAAATTTCCTCAGGAGTTGTGGAAAAAGATTAACCAGGCCCGCCCCAAAGAAGCAGGGTCGGAAATTTCCATATTCTCACGCCATTCCCTGCCACAGGTTCTGTGTTGCAGGAGAGAACTGGCCCAGGGCGTGATTGTGTCCCAGAATTGCACGTTTTTCTCGTGCCATGTTTGCAAAGACTGTCTTCGGCACAGTGGACAGGTTTTTTCCACTGGAAAAGAAGATCCCCAAAGGTTAAGCGAGAAAGTCTGTTGTAAAGCAGTGCAAATATTGGCTCTGCATAAATGCAGGATTGATCTGAAGGCAAGAAACCTTCTCTCTCTCTCTCTCTCTCTCTCTCTCTCTCTCTGCTATGACTTGACATGGATTCTGCACTCTCTCCAAGAAGAGTTGCTTTGGATTTAAAGTTTCCTCCAAAAAGTCTGCACAGCAGTGTTACTGAAGGAGCTGGTTCTCAGTTCAGAGGAAGGGCTATAGCTCACTAGGAGAGCACCTGCCTTGCATGCAGAAGGTCCCGGGTTCAATCCTCAATGGCATTTTTAGATGGGGCTTGGTAGAGAGCCACTGCCTGAAACCCTGGGAGAGCTGCTGCCAATCTGTGTAGACAATACTGAGTTAGATGGGGCAATTCTCTAACTTGGTGCAAGGCAGCGTCCATGTTCAAACATTATGAGTGCCTAGATGGCCATGCCAGGAACACATATAAGAAAAAAAGGAAGGCATACAAATAAAACGATGGATTGACTGGGCACAGGGGTGCAATTAGGTAATTTTTACAGAGTGGACTTTATGATCTTATGCCCCACCTCCTTCAATCCCTTTAGTTCAGAGCTTTCCAAATTGTGTCACAACACATTGGTGTGTTAAGAACTGGAGTTGATCTTTAAAGGGAGAGGGCGGTCTGCATGCACTTAAGGACACCACCTGCCTTTGTTGAGTCACCTGGCTGAGTGGGGTTTCAAACCCTGGTCTCCCGGGTCATAGTCAAGCACTCTAACCATTTCGCCACACTGGCTCCCTGCATAGGAAGCTGGAGCAGAGGGACCTTCCTTGTAACGAAGCATTGATCCATCTAGATCAGTATGGGCAACACTGACCGGCAGTGGCTTTCCAGGGGTCTTTCCCCAGCCCTACTGGGAGATGTTGAGGAAAGAACCTGGGACCTTCTATCACTACTGCTGCTGCTGCTTCTTTTCCCTGGCAAGCAGCAAAACTGGGGTGGTGGCAGTTCTTGAGCACTTAATAGACAGGCATACTTCATTGGTATTTGCCCTTGTTGGGTCTCAAGTTGGTTGAGGCTGACCCAGGGGATGGCTTTCAAGCCGAGAGTTGACCCACCTTTTTGTCCCAGCCTAGCTGTCAACCATGGGTATGCAGCGGTGGCCTGACAAGGTGACATTTCACAGCACGGTTTTAAAAAAGCCGGAAAAACTGGCTTTCATTTTCTTCATGCATGAAACGATCTCCCAGCTTTGCAACAAGAATGCTCCGGCGTGAGGAATCCGGTTTCTCTCTCTCAGCCCCTGAGCTGTGGCTCTCTTGAAACGGATTATCCTCCATGGCCTTCAGCCCAGTGGCGTAGCGTGGGGGGTGCAGGGGGGGCCGGCCGCACCGGGCGCAACATCTGGGGGTTAGGGTTAGGGGGCACAAATCCACGGGATAGGGGGCGCAAATCCACGGGTTAGGGGGTGCAAATTACTTGCCTTGCCCCGGGTGGTGACAACCCACGCTACGCCACTGCTTCAGCTTTTTGCTCAGTGGGGCCCTCAACTCTTCCCAGTCACTCTATTCTGCATTAAGTCCGTGGTATTAGTCAGAGGCCATGTGGTGTCCGGTGGCCCTAATGATAACAAAACTAAGAAGCCTCGTTTGCTTCTGCGAGGCTTTTTTGAGGTGTGCTTGAAGCCGCCTCCTTGTGTGTCCCCCACCCCACCCCCACCCAGCAAGCAAAAAAACCAAACACCAACTCCAGGAGAAGAAAGATGGCAGGAAACCCAGCCGTGGCCGTACTCTGAAATGGTGGTGCCTTTTCCCTGACTCAAAATTGCAGAACATTCAAAGGCAAAGCGGCGGGGAACCTCTTGCAAGCGCTAATTTTGTTGCCATTATGTCCTCTTTGTGAACAAAAGCAAATTTCCTGCAGGTAGCCCTTTGCGGAGGCAGAAAAGATTTGGGAAACCTTCACTCTGAAGGGGAGGGTTACAACATATGCTCATTGCCAGCATCTCCAGATAGGGCTGGGAGAGACTCCCTGTGTGAAACCCTGGAGAGATGCTGCCGGCCAGTGTCGGCAATACTGAGTGAGCTAGATGGACTGTTGGTCTGATTCTAAGTCAGCTAGAATATTTCAAGGCTGCCTCAGAAAGGAGAGAAGAGCCTGCCCATTTCAAGTGCCCTTTCGAGATGACTCAGGGGTTACTCCTTTTTTTGAGGAAGCCCAAAAGTTATGGCGGCAGTGGAAATCCCAAATTGCATCCTTCCCACTGAACTAATCAACATGTTCTCTTATGAAATACCCCTTGAAATCAATGGGACAAATGAACAAGACTACTCCTCAACTTATGGCGTGATGACTTGGTTATTCCTGGTACCTGTAAGGCTGAAGGGGGATCTAAAAGAGTTTTAAACAAGATAAATCAACCAGTCACACCCTAGGCTTGAGCCTGTGAACTCCTGCATGCACTCTGTTGCTGCGCCAGGGCTCTTTATGCAGCCAGTTGGATCCTGGTGGTACACAGAGAGAGATAAAACTTTATTCGCATTAGCCAATGGCCATAGCAACAGTAAAACATTACAGTATATGCAGAAAAGGAAATTTGATATAAAAGCACAATTTAAAGTCCCGAATCAGCTGTCAGTTAGTGGCCCTTATTCTGATTGCCCCTGCTATGAACCTAGCAACCTTTGCTGTTATCTGCTCATTTTGATCTGATAGAAGAAAGGGCATTGTGGCAGTGGTTGAGCGCCCTGGGATGGTTAGTACGAGTGGGGTGATGATCTCGTTCCTCAGGTCTTTGTAGGGTCCTGGTGGTGTATATAGGGGACGTAAGAACATCAGAAGAGCCTGCTTGCTGGATCAGGCCAAAAGCCCAGCTAGCCCAGCATCCTGTTCCCAAAGCTGCCAACCTGATGCCCATGGGAAACAGTCGAGCAAATCCTGAGCTCAGCAGTGACTCTCTCCATTCATGATACCAGCAGCAACCCCGCATGGTGCCATCCTGCCCTGGGAACTGGAGATGCCCTATACAGCACTGTGGCAAACAGCAGCCACAGATGTAGCCTCATCCTCCACTGATTGGTCTAATCCCCTTTTGAAATGAAGTTCCCCCCTGGATCCCTGTTTAGGGAAGCTTTTAATGTTCAATGTATTACTGTATTTTAATATTGTGTTGGAAGCTGCCCAGAGTGGCTGGGGAAACCCAGCCAGATGGGCGGGGTATAAATTATTGTTGTTGTTGTCAAACCAGCAGCTGGTATTCAGACGCACGATGCCTCTAATAGTAGAGGCATGGCGATAGTGGACAGAGAAGTTTCTCTCCATCTCTCTTCACACAGGAACTAGTGGACATCCAATGATTCAGGACAGTTAAAAGGAAGTGTTTGTTCACACAGTGTCTAGTTGAACATTGGAACTCGCTCCTTCAGGAGCAAATGACGGCCAACTACGTGGGTGACTTTAAGAGGGGGTTAGAGAAATTCACAGAGGAGAGGGCTATCGATGGCTACTAGCCACAAGGGCTATGCGCTGCCTCCACGGTCAAAGGCAGTAATGTTTCTGAATACCAGTTGCTGGAAACCATGGGAGAGGAGAGGGCTATTGTGTTCTAATCCACTGGGGCACTTGGTTGTCCACTGTGGGAACAGGAAGCTGGGCTAGATAGGCCACTGGCCTGATCCAGCAACTTCCTCTTATGTTCCTGTTTCGGGAAGCTCTTCATGTTTGATGTCGTTGTTGCTTTTCCTGTAGTTTTGTTGAAAGCTGCACAGAGTGGCTGGGGCAACCCACTCAGCTGGGCAGGGTATAAGAAATAAATTTTTGTTGTTGTTGTTACTACATAGCCATGACTAGTAGTCATTTGAAAACCCTGTGTCTCCACACATCTCTTCAAATGTTGCAGATGTGTGCTAGATGAATGCACTTTTAAAAAGACCAACAAAACAAATTAACTTTTGAAAACCAAATTGGTGGAATCCTACTAAATGCATAATGGCTTGGCCTGCAAATCAGGATGATCTGGGTTCAAGTCTTGCCTATTTCAGGCGCCCTCCCTTAAGGCAAGTCTCTCTCAGCTCCGCCCCCAGCATCTATAAATACCGTATTTTTTGCACCATAACACTCACTTTTTTCCTCCTAGAAAGTAAGGGGAAATGTCTGTGCGTGTTATGGAGGGAATGCCTATGGATGGCATGCCTACGGATTTTCCTCCTCTAAAAACTACGTGCGTGTTATGGTCGGGTGCGTGTTATAGAGCGAAAAATACGGTAAAGACCGACTCACCTTACAGGTTTGTCGTAGTCAAAATTACAAAGCACTGCTTTGTAAGCACTGCTTATATACTGTACATTTTTAGTTGTTTTTATTCCCTTTTCTGCTGTAAACTGTACTTTTTATAGTATAGTACATTTAAACTGCATTTTATTTTATCTGTGTGTTGCCAGAGAACAATCATGTTGTGTGGCCTTATTTAAATATAGTAAGCAAGAAAATAAAATGTGAAACCCTTTGAACACTAGACAGATGTTAAGCATTATTATTTTAAAATGCAGTGGCTGTAATAATCAGCAAGTGAAGTGAATCTTGGAAACGTGAAGGGGATACAGTACCTCCAGTGGCGTAGCGTGGGGGGTGCAGGGGGGGCCGGCCGCACCGGGCACAACATCTGGGGGTTAGGGTTAGGGGGCGCAAATCCACGGGTTAGGGGGTGCAAATCCACGGGTTAGGGGGCGCAAATCCATGGGTTAGGGGCGCAAATCCACGGGTTAGGGGGCACAAATCCATGGGTTAGGGGGCGCAAATCCATGGGTTAGGGGGCGCAAATTACTTGCCTTGCTGACAACCCACACTACACCCCTGAGTACCTCCAATCCTGTACACCAGCAGTCGCTGACCTGGCACTCTGAAGCAGTTTTGGACTACAACTCCCATCAGCCCCAGCATCCTAAGACTGTGCTTCCTTGGGGTTGATATGAGTTGTAGTCCCAAACAGCTGGAGGGCACCGAAGGTTGGCAAAGACACATGCCTAACTCAATCCCGTTCCCACTGCATGCCAATGAAGCAAATGCGGAGTAATCGTAGGCTCTCTCCCCTTTCTATCCAGTGTGGTCCAAGAATTTTCAACCATAAGTCCCATTATTCCTGGCTGATGGGAATCGCAGTCCAACAACATGAGGAGGGCACCAGCTTGGCAATAGCTGCACCCCCCTTCTCCCTTTTGCCCCCTTTCTTCCGGGTACACTTTTAAGCCCCAAAACTCTTATTAAAGATCCAGCCCTGCCTGGGAACTCTTCCTGCTCCGAATTTTCCCCGCCTCGCCTCTCAAAAGGGTGGCTGCGGAAAGATGGGGGTGGCGCTTTGCACGAGGCCAGAGGCACGCTTTGCTCCCTTTTCTGCTGGGCGGCTGCTTCACCCGGAGTCCCAAGGCTGGCCTTCGAAAAACTGTTTGGGGGTCCGGGGAGAAGGGCTGCCTTGCCCCAACGAACTCCGTCGCCCCTTTTAATTCATCCCAGCGCCAAAGGTTCTAACCCAGCCGCTTCTCCCGACCCCGCCGGCATCTGGGGGTCTTTCGCCCAGGCTGCCCTCGGGGGGAAGAGAGAGGTTACTGCAGGAGGAAGAAGAAGGGGGGACCCCCTCCCTCCCCATCTCTGGAAGGTTCCGGGTTGCAGCCTGGAGGAGGCGGGAGGGCGCAGCTGCGCCTTCGGCCTGCGAGCGCTCAGGGGGGCGCCATCCGCTCGCGAGTTGGCCCATCGGTGCGCCGCCGCCGCAGCTTCCAGGGCCGGGCTCTTGACCGTCGTCGTCGTCGCGGGCGCAGGCGGGAGGGTCGGGATGGTCCCTCGGGGCGGCCCAGCGGCGGCGACGCCCCCCTAAGGGCCGCCCCCTCGCCGCTCTCCGACCGTCGGAAGCGCCTGGGGCGCAGGAGGAGGCGGCTCAGGCGCTGCTGCCGCGGTTGCTGCTGCACAGGCTGCGGGCTGGCCGGCCGGCCATGGCCAAGGAGCAGGACGCCGAGGCGGCCGGCGCGGCGTCGGCGGCCGCAGCCGGGGCGGGAGGCCCCCCCGGGAGCCGCGCTCGCCAGCCGCCGCCGCCGCCACCTCTGCAGCCGCGCCTCTGCCACATGCTGAAGGGCGACAACGGCTACGGCTTCCACCTGCACGGCGAGAAGGGCAAGAGCGGCCAATTCATCCGCAAAGTGGAGCCCGACTCGCCGGCCGAGGCGGCGGGGCTGCGAGCCGGGGACCGCGTCGTCGAAGTCAACGGGCTCAACGTCGAGAAGGAGACGCACCACCAGGTCCGGGGAGACGGTGGGCTTTCGGGGTGGGGTGGGGGTCGACGGGAAGCCGCCAAGGCTCAGCCGCTGTCTGCCGGTGCTGGGAGGGCTGACGGTGAGCCTCCAGGCTCAGGCGCAGTCTACCGTTGCTGAGCACCTGCTACACCAGAGGCCTCAGGTGGGGCTTCCCCAAGGAGGCTTGGGTGGACCTTCCTTGCCACGACCTGGCAAGGCACGTCTGACTCCTAAACTGGCATCTGTTTTAGTTTAACAACAGCTTTTGGGAGAAGAGGTGTCAATTAGTTAAAAGCAGGGCGTCAATCAACGGAATCGATCGACGCTGGCAACCGTTTGACGTGGTGGCCAGATGGAACCTCCTGAGGCCACGCAGTCTACCTCTAAATGACGACGGCCCCCTAGGGAGCTGGCTGTCACCTTGGTGTTCTGCTCCGGAGACCTTAGAGGTGTCCGAAGCTGTGGGCTAGGGACTCTTAGCCTGATCCAACCTGCTTTGAAGGGCTGACTTCTGGATGCGGCTGGGGTGGGCTTGGAGTGCCAGATTGAGGGGAAATGCCCTTTTGGGGAGCAGAGGTGAAGGCAGGCCACCAAGATAGGAGCCAAAAGGACTGTTCCCGTCCTCCTGCTGCTCTGGGACTGCCTGATAAGGGCTTCCAAACCAGCTTGCTTGCTCTTGCTGGTAGATATGTGTGAAAGAGGGACCCACCTTCAGAGCGCCTTTCCTGCCCTGGGTCTCAGGGTTTTCAGTTAGGAAGCTGCCGTGTACTGAGTCAGTCCATTGGGTCCGTCTAACTTTGTGTCGTCTGTAATGATTGGCAGCAGCTCTCCAGGCTTTCAAGGAGGGTTCTCTCCCAGCCCTACCTGCAGATGCTGGGGATTGAACCTGGAACCTTATGCATGCAAAGCGGACATGGTTGTGGACCTCCTAAGGCCTTCTTAGTTATGTGTACTTGTGAAGGTGCTGCAGCAGATACACGTCTCTGGAAGCCTGTAAGGTTCTTGCGGCTGCAAATGTTTCAGGCGTGCAAGCCCAAAGCCTTAGGTGCACGCATCAAAATGTAATGTTGGAACGCAGGAAGCTCATGTCAAGTCAGACTGTTGATCAAGTTGGATAGCTCAGTGGCAGAGCACCTGCTTTGCATGCAGAAGGTCCTGGGGTACAATCCTCAACAATGGCATTTCCAGGTTAGGTTGGGCATGTCCCTGTCTGCAACCCTGGAGAGCCTCTGGCAGTCAGTGTGGACAGCACTGAGCTGCAGCCCTTCCCCAAAGATCTGAGAATGTAGGGAGCTGCCTTATAATGAGTCACACCTTTAGCTCAGTATTGCCTACACTTACTGGCAGTGGCTCTTCAAGTTTTCTGGCAGGGAGGCTTTCCCAACCCTACTCAGAAGAGGCTTTAAGCGACCCTTCGTATGGGGGGCCTGACACCCTCTCTACCTACTTGGTCCCCACGACTTGCTCGCTGGATGGATGTTTTGGATCTGCCAAGCTGGGTGCCACTGTGGAGTCCCTTTTGACAAATATACCCCCCCAGCACCACTCTGTGTCTCTTGAGATTGGGGCTTGAGCTGTGGATCCTCGTGGTGATCCAAAAGAATTAAGCTGGGCAGGCAATTTCGTTTGCAATTTCGTTCCAATAACAATTTTTATTGATGCTTGTCCATAGATATGCAAAAGTTCATACCCAGTACAAAGTATCTTTTTATAATACTTCAGAATAAAAGAAATGCTTTTGAAATCTAATCTAAAAAGGAACGGAAGCAAAAATAAGAAAACAAAGGAAAATAAGAAGGAAATAAAATGAAAATTTCACATGCAGTCATGGTCACTCCTTCTTGGAATGCATATCGTGAAGCTAGGGAGAGTATAGAAAAAGAGCAGCGATAGCAACTGAGGTTTTTAGGCTAAGTATTTGCTCTTATAAACAGAGATTTTATCCTGTAGGACTTTTTTGGGCTTAGACAGAAAGGCAGCTAAGTACTGTGGTGAATTGTGAATGGTGTAGAGAGCAGCCGGCACCAGCTTGGCGGCTTCCAGATGTTGTCTGACTTAATCTGTTGTAGTCCAGCAACATCTGCAAGGCACCAGGTTGGTGACGCTTAGCACAGCGTGAGTGAGTAGAGAGAGAATCTCAAAATGTTAGTTTTGGGGTTGGCAGCCGGCGGTCTCTGGGCAAAATCTGCCCTACTCCCTGTTTGGTGCCATTTTGCCTCTCGGTTACCAAGCCAGGGAGAGCATAAATTGGATGTAGATGAGCAGCGTCTGTGGAAATGAGATGTTGCAGCAGGGCAGTAGGGTGTTGGCTGTCCTCACCTTCCTTGCCAAGCCTGGCTCTCAAGTGAAATTAGTTTCTGTTTTGTGTTTTGTA
This sequence comes from Podarcis filfolensis, assembly GCF_964270895.1. Taxonomy (NCBI): domain Eukaryota; kingdom Metazoa; phylum Chordata; class Lepidosauria; order Squamata; family Lacertidae; genus Podarcis; species Podarcis filfolensis. The sequence goes on along the minus strand of NC_139616.1, from coordinate 29,894,992 downwards.
TTTTTATTCATCTTTTTTCTTTTTCATGTATTTTTCTGTGTTCTCTTTTTTGTATCTTTTTCTTTTTATATGACCTTTTTTCATTTTGTAAACTTATGTTTTTGTGAAACTTCAATAAATATCTTTAAAAAAAAAGAAATTAGTTTCTGACAGAAGAACCTGAGAAGAGCCAGCTATGAATTTGTCCAGTCCTTTTTCGAAGCCATCCAAGTTTATAGCCGCCATTGTATCTTCTGGTAGCAAATTCTGTAGTTTAACAATGCTAACTGTGCAGAGAAGTACTTTTTTGAATCTGTCCTGAATCTTCCGACAGTTAGCATTGGATTAACATTCAGCTGACTTGGGCACCAACTCTTGGGATTATCTAGATCCACTTGGTTCAGGATTCAAGAAGCTGTAACTTGGCACTTTATGAAATACCTGCATTCAGTCAGTCAGACTTCTTTCTTGGAAAACATAGGTCATCACAAAAATGCAAACAGGATAGATCACTTCAGCACAGGTGGCCCCCAGCAGATGAGCCGCCATGTTGTACAGTAGGGGTTGCCAACCTAGCACCCGCATGCGCCATGGCAGCCTCTGGGCAGGTGCCCCAGATTCTGAGCTTTCTTTCCTTTCTTATCTATTTAAAAAAGTAAGTCTCCAGCCCTCCTAGAAAGGAAGTTATGGAGTAAAATGTGCAGGCACCTTCTAAGTGATTTCTATGAAATTATTGTGGTGTGGCTTACCATGTACATTTCGCTTGGTACCGAGGGATGCTCCCTGTTGCTATTAGACAGCAACAGCATCAGGCAAGGCTATATGGTCAGGCAACCACGTCTGAAGCTGTAGAAGTGAGAAGTCAGTGGACAGGCAGAGATCAGAGGTGACAGTGGCAGTGATGGGGTGAATGGGAATGTTTGTAGGAGAGTCTTTCTGTTTGCGCTGGAGAGAGTAGCTATGCCTTGCTCTGAGTGTGGATGCCAAAATAATTAGAACTTGTATTTACGCCCTTTTAAAATGTGTTGTGGAAGAGGAGGTTATTGGGTTGTCTTTTTTGTTGTTGTTATTGTTATGTATTTTCTCCTTTCTATGTTATGATCTTATGTTGTGAAATGCCCTGAGATCTACGGGTATAGGGTGGTATACAAAGAAACAAGCAATCAAATCAAGCCCCAAAGAGGATTTGAGAGGTGATCAGCTGCTCTCTTGTGTCACAAAAATGACCAGCTTCCCTTGCCTTGCTGAGGAACTTACTCCTGCCAAAGCCCAGTTGCTTCCAGGAGTGGGGAGACCTTTGTCTTTAACCCACCTCTGCCACTGCCTTCTCTGTGGTCCTGGCCTCTGTTCACTTCCCTTGGTCTGCTATGTGTATTGCTTGTGTTTTTGCAAAGCTCCTTGAATAGCTCTGCGTTCCTTCTGATCCTTCATTGCAATTGCTGCACAGTTGAAACGTTTACTTGCTCTGCGGTTGAGCTCGGAGGCCGTCTTAATGGGAAGGAATGAGCAGGCTGGAATCTGCGTCGGAAATCAGGTTTTAGGATTTGTTTTGTTTTGTTTTCAAGCCACGGGGGTTTCCTTTCGTTTGTGCATGTAGGAGTCGAGCTGGATTGGCAACGTTCTTCTCTAGCTCAGGTGAATTAGTTGCACAAAGCATAAAGCATGAATGCCTCTGTGGAAATTTTCATATTGGTAGATGAATGCAGCCTTGCAAGTAGCTGCTCGCCTGGGTCGGCTGCGGTAAGCAAGAGGTGTCCCTAGGCGAACAAGCAACAGAACTTTTGCAAACTGGAAGAAGAGGCGAATAGGTGATTCCTACCCCCTGCTTCTCTGGGGCCATAAATGGTATGTGTCACCAGGTGGCTGATGCAAAGTGGCTCTGAAAGGGAGCAGAAGGCCTGCCTGGCACTCGCATCGTTGCTCTTCCAGCAAGCATATGATTGGCAGTGCCTGGCTCATTGCCTCTGGAGATTGCAGGCAGCTCCCTGGATCAGTTTAGTTAGTTCATTTTAAGATGGGCTGCACTCTGTAAATTTCACACCGTGGGCATTCTGTCATCCACAGAGACTGGCTGCCTAACCTTGCGTTCAGGGTAGATGAATGAAGAGGCACTTAGGTCCTCAGCATCGTTTGTCATTTGGTACCTTGGTGGCTGGACAGTGTCCTCTCTGAGAAGCTGCATGTGGGCAAATGCAGGAGCAAATGGCTGGCACGGGCTGCCATCGCACCTCTTGACCATGCAGGCAGGGCCCATGGCAGTCGCTGCTGGTCTGCCTGTCATGCTTTTGCACAGCTGGGAAAAGCATTCAATGAGCAGAGCAGCAGAGGGGAAATGGACCCCCTTCTCTCTGGTTACTAATTGCCTAAGGGGCCTCCTGGGATGATCTCTTAGCACGTGGGCAGGTACATGCTTGCAAGAGGTAATCCTGTACAGCATCTGTCTCCGCCTTCCCCAGCCTAGTGCCCCCCAGATGTTTTGGGCTACAGCAACTCACATCACCCCCAGTTTCATGCAGTCATGGAGGGCACCAGGCTGGGGAAGGCTATTCTCTCCAATATTTGCTTAACTTTCATAGATTTTAACTCTGTGGCATCTGCTATGAATTTTGGAAAGCTGTTTGTCCGTCTGTTCTTTTATGCATTTGGAAACATTCTTAAGATACAGTGAGCAGATTTTGCATGTTGGCCCCTGAGATCAAGGAGCAGGGTTTTGGCTATTTTTGGGTACCATTGGATGCCATTTTGCATCCTGCTAGCTAGGGACCATGGGCGTTGTAGGCCAAAAACATCTGGAGGGCTGAGGTTGAGGAAGCCTGGTTAATAGGCTATATTAGCCCAACCTACCTCACAGGGTTGTTGTGAGGATTCGGTGGAGAACCACAAATGCCACCTTGAGCTCCTTGGAGGAAAAAGCTGGGGAATAAATGCAGCAAATAAATAAACACAACGCACCAGGCATACGGTTTGCACTCGGCAGAAATTCTGTAGCCGTAATTGCTTGGTTTCCGCCCCCGGGAGTCCCTGCTCATATTTGTTTTCTTCCTTTCCTGCCCATCCTTCGCCAGGTGGTGCAGCGCATCAAGGCTGTGGAAGCAGAGACTCGCTTGCTGGTGGTGGACAAAGAGACCGACGAGTACCTGCGGAGCCTGCAGCTCACCTGCACCGAGGAGATGGCCCGCACGGGCATCGTGGCAAACCCCGAGGTGTCGCCGGTCAAGCCGACTGCAAGCGACAACAACGGCGAGGCCTGGAAGCCCCAGTTGGACCTGAGCAACCGAAACCTCAAGAGGCACAAGCACAGCTTGAGCTCAGAGAGTGGGAAGAAGGTAAGGCCAATTTCGGGCGCATGTGGAGGGTTGTGTGGGTGTAACTCCGGGCAGCCAGAGGTTTCTGGGTTGCTCTGGACTTTCCAGGATGGTGGCGGCCATGCGCAAGCGTGATTTATATTTCTCCGCTTGAAGCACACTTGCACCACTTTATGTCATGGCTTCCCTCAAAGAATCCTGGGAGCTGTAGTTTGTCAAGCGCGCTGGCCTCCCAGAGCTGCAGTTCCCAGCACCCGTTGCAAACGACAGTTCCCATGAATGTTATAGAGTGGTATGAGAGCACACTTTGAAGGCATGCTGCACATGCCTGACGGAGTTTGCATTTAAAGAGGAAGCTACCTCATTTGCAATTTCTGAAACAACACTTTGAAATTCTGGATTTTGCAAAGCAGATTGCTGGCCAGCTTATGCATAAAAGAATGTGTATACTTGTGTGCATAGAAATGCCCCTTTTGGTGAAAATAAGATTCAAAAATGCATTGTATTGGGGGAATTGTATTGCAAAAAATGTGTACTTTGGGCAAAATTGCATACAACGATGTGGATATCGGGAGAGATCAGCACTGAAATGCATGACGGATTTTCATGAAGACTAGCCAAACTTATATGGGAATGTGTAGATGTTAAGGTTGGGGGAATGAGCTACTGAAAGAGGCTGAAATGGTCAGATTCCCCCATCCCTTGCCCAGCCACTGAAAAGCCTGATTGTGTTTCTCTTGGGCTGAAGGTGGCAGATGGACTTGCTTTGAAGGAATACAAAAAGGGTGGGTGGGTAGGGGCACCCAGGAGCATTTTGACTGGACATTGGGAGTGAGTGTTGGGACTGTGATGAATACACAGCAGAGGGAGGTTTTTAGTTGGGCTTTCCTGCACCAGGGAGGGGTATGGTGGTGGGAGAGATAATCTGGCATTAGCGGAAAGGGAAGGGTTAGGGGAATGAAGTGGTCCTTAGTTACTCTGTGGCAAATGAGGTCAAGATGTGTCGTTAGGGCTCTATTTACAGGCGCCTGGGGTTATGCCATCAGCAGATTCTCTAGGCTGAAAAGGGGGCTAAGATATTAGCTCCATTAATTCCGACCTCATTTGGTGGTTTGTAGCAAAACAGGCAGGCAAAATGGGAATTCTGCGACCACGAAACCCAGATTCTGTGTCCTGAATAATTGAAGGGAAGCTAAGCAGGTTTGCAAAAGTTTGCAGACAGTTTTGGATTGGCTCTCGATAGAGTAAAGGGTATCTGTTTGGGTGTGGGCAGAAGGAACTACATGGATAACTGAAGTTCAAACATTTGTTTGAAGTATTGTTCCCCCTCCCTCCTACCCAGGCCTGCAAAACTTCTTCTGCATCAGACATGACTCACCTTGGTTCTATGCAAATGTAAATAAATTGGAGAAATAAATGACAACAATAATAAAAAAGTCAGAATTGCTACCTAGCTGAGAAACTTGACAAAAAATTTCCTCTCTCATCCTGTATTGGAAATGGTTTTTCATAGTGGTGTTTAGACAGGCAGCCTTGTTTTAAAAAACAGCCTCAATGTGGACTGGTGATTTGTGAGCTCTTCTTTGAAATACAGTTAAATTTACAGAATAATCCTATCCATATATGCCTGGCCTTTGCATAGGCCATTGGGTTTGTGTGTAAGAGAGAGGTATATTGGGGTTTTGGTTGCTGCTGTCTTTTAATTTGTATTTTGAATCCAGTTTTTTTTTAAAAATGCTGCTTTTCATATTATAGTTAAATTTGATTCTGAAATGTGTGCATTTCGCTCTGGGACCTTTGGGTGATGGGCAGATTATTATTATTATTTGAAATGAGCACATGAATAAATATTTTTAATGGGGCTTGCTCCCAGGCAAGGGCAAACAATCTTGCACCAGGTACGTCTTAAACCGGTCGAGAACCCTACTGATTTTATAGGTGCCTTTGCGTTGTAACGAGCCCCAGGCCAGGAGCCCTGATAACCTCAGGCAAGCGCATGTAGCTCAGCTCCTGAGAATGCCGTCATGTTCCCTTGACTCCTTTACAAATGCACTTCCGCTCTTGCTCTGCGCAGGCTTTTGAAAAAGAGAAAAAGCAACAGTGAACAGAGAGGGTCACCATCAGGTCAGGTTTATAAAGCTTAAATTACAGCTGCTGCGAAACACCTTATTAGAGAGACCCTGGGGCAGGATCTGCAGCCTTCCCAGCACTAATTAGCCCACTTGTGATGTTTTCCAGGGGAGTGGGTGGAAATCGCTCTCTCGCATGTTGCGAATGGATCGCTAAGGGGGAGGGAAGCATCAGCCCCTCTCCTGAGTAAAGTTGAACTCATGGCAGTGTGTACCCCACTACAGTGGTACCTTGGTTTAAGAACAGCTTAGTTCATGAACAACTTGGATTAAGAACGCTGCAAACCCAGAAGTAGGTGTTTTGGTTTGTGAACTTTGCCTTGGAAGCAGAACATGTTCCACATCCTGTTGAGTGTGTTCCATTTGTAAATTGAGTCTCCCGCTACTATGGGAAAGCACGCCTTGGTTTAAGAACGCTTTGCTTTAAGAACGGACTTCCAGAACACATTAAGTTTGTAAACCAAGGTATCACCATATATATATATATTTAAGGGAAATAAATTAAATTATATGCCCCACGGAAATCTCAGTTCTGCAACCTGCCGAAATGAGGCAGATAAGCATATTTACATTTTTCTCCCATCCTCCTCTTATTCTGCATTATTGGGGTGAGGGGCAGTGACTAACATTTTCTGTCTGCTGTAACTTTTGTTCATCCATATGTCCCCCTTAGCTAGCTTCACAGAGTTCAGTACATAAATGGATCTGTGCTTTCAGGTTTATACTGAAGACTATAGACCTGCTCTTTTTTTTTTAAAAAATTAAAATTAAAATCCATTTTTGAAGTCTTGCAGGATTGTGGCCTTTGGTGCACCGCACCGGCCTGGCTGCTCTCAGGCAGACTTAACTGGTGAGGCTGTGATTCAGGGTCCTCTGCCGCAGAACTGCAGACCCTCCTCAAACGTTTTCCAGATTCTATACAGGGCTGGCTTTTAAAAACTCAAAGCATTCATATCCAGCCCAGGAAAGGTTCGTTTTATGTCTTTTATCAGAGGAGCTCTGATTGTGAGGGAAGATTGCACAGTGGCATGTTTTAGGCCTCAACGGCGCGCTTTTCTGAGAGGACAAGGAAGATTCATGGCCGTTTGAGAGCCTGCCACGTTGCTGACACAGTCCAGTTTTAACTGTTGCTAGACCCAGTGAGACATGTTATCGTCCCAGGCAGGTAGCTCAGGTGGTTAGAGCTTGGTGCTGATAACGCCAAGGTTGCAGGTTCGATTCTTGTATGGGACAGCTGCATATTCCTGCATTGCAGGGGGTTGCATTAGATGGTACTCAGGGTCTCTTCCAACTCTACACTTCAATGATTTGGGATGGCTTGTTGTTGGTTACCCTCTAGAACAGCAGTGGGGATAGTTTTCTCAGCCCGAGGGCTGCATTTTCCTGTGGGCAACCTTCCAGGGGCCACATGCCTGCAGTGGGGAGGGCTAGAGGCAAAAGCGGGCAGGGGAATGAGTGTCAATATTACCTTTGTACAGTGGGCTAGTTTCTACATCCGCTGCACTTTCCATCCTCCAGGCAAGCAGGAGACATCATCAGAATTCAAGGACATGTCCCCGGCAGGCAACAATCCTCCAGGAGGGGATGGAGCAGGGGCGTGGCTTCGGGAGAATTCTGAGGGCCAGATAAGAAGCTTGGAGGGCCGTAGGTTCCCCACCCCTGTTATAAAACATGTTGATGCTCCTCTTGGCACCTTGACCCCCTTGGCTTTTCCTTCTCTTTGCCTGTCACCACTATTCTTATTATCGCTATCATTTCCCTCTGTTGTTTCCCCTTCACCGTGCTACAGTTCCCAGCACCCTTAAACTACAGTTCCCATTATGGGAGGAAGTGCTTTAGATGCACGCTGAACGTGCTTGAAATCTGCGGTGTTGATCTACCAGCGTTCTTGCAGAAAGCGCAAGCCTGCAACCGAGGGAGGGTCTGGGGCAGGCATGGGATCAAAGTGTGCGCTCGGTGCCATACGCATGACCTCAGAGCATCCTCCTCTCCTTCTCCCGCCTCCCATTAGAGTTCTGGCCAGGAACTTGAACCGCCTGGTTGTTTTTGAGTCGGGGTGTTGGCAGGAAGCCCCTCCCAAGAAGGAAGGTACCCACCCCACAACAGAAATTTCCTCTGCAGCTGTATTTTTAGTGAAACACAAAGCAAGTGGAAACGGTTGGGAGGTGGGAGCAAGATTAGCATCAGGATGGGCTAGGCTGGGCCCCACGTTTGTTCCCAGGGACACAAGCGAGCGCCGTGGGTCTCTGGACCAAAGGAGCTTCAGATTCCCAGCAGAAAGGGTGGGTGCTACTGAGGAATTGTGCACCAATGTCTCAGTGGAAGACTTGGCAGTGTGATGTTTCCATGGCCAGGATCAGGCCGCTGGGTGCAAAAGAACAATACAGTGGTACCTCGCGTTACATACGCTTCAGGTTACAGACTCCGCTAACCCAGAAATAGTGCTTCAGGTTAAGAACTTTGCTTCAGGATGAGAACAGAAATTGTGCTCCGGCGGTGCAGCAGCAGCAGGAGGCCCCATTAGCTAAAGTGGTGCTTCAGGTTAAGAACAGTTTCAGGTTAAGTACGGACCTCTGGAACGAATTAAGTACTTAACCCGAGGTACCTACCACTGTACTATAAAATCATCTTGTTAGTCCTCATGTTGGCTCTAAAGAGATGGAAGTAGTACCCCAACATCTTGACTCTCTTCTTCCATTGCCCAGGATTTTTGTTTATTTATTGTGTATTTGTTGCATTTATATCCCTTCCTCTGAGGAGTACATGGCTCTTTTCCTCCCCATCTCACCCTCACGACAACCCTGTGAGGGAGGTTAGGCTGAGAGCGAGTGACTGAGATCACCCAGTGAGCTGCATGACAGAGTGGGGGATTTGAACCCTGGTCTCCCAGGCCTTAGTCCGATGTTCTGACCACTACACCATGCTGGCATTGCATGTGGTGATAAGAGGTTTTGGCTCAAAACCTGCCTCAGTGCATGTTTTACGCAGATAAAATGGGTACAAAGATGCATAGTTTGCGAAATACAAAATTGCTTCAGAGACAGTGCTTCACGCGGGTTGAAAAATATCAATTTGTAGATTGATGGAGAAACAGGAAGTAGGAGACTTATGAACGAACACATGCAAAACGGAGACGTATCAAGTGATCTTGAGCGTGCAATAAGGAACAAAAACCTCATTATCCAAAGGGGCACTCCCTCATCCCTGATCTATCTCAAATGAGATAGTGAGAGCCAGTGCAGTACAGTGGTTAGAATATTATTCTAGGACCCAGGAGACCAGGGTTCGAATCCCACTTGGCTATGAAGCTCCCTGGGTGCCTTTAGGCCCGTCATTACCTCGCAGGGTTGTTGTGGGGAATAAATGAGGAGCAGCTGCCTCTTTTTTCTTTCCTGGTTTCCTGACTGGTGAATGGGTCTGGAAAGGACTGGGCAGCCTCAAATTCTCAATCTCTCTCTAGCCAGATAAGAAAGAGTGGTTTTTTGTTTTTTTAAAAATGTAAACTTCGTTTATTTGCGGAATTAATTAATAAGCCAGAAACTTTCAAACTCACTCACTGGCTTGTAAGAATATTAAATAGCTGTAAACTAATTAGGAATATGTTGGCAGGACCCAGGCGACTGCGTGAGCTCTCGTGTACTCCTTATTCTGCAGATCCCAGCTTAATCTTTTACATCTGACTGTTTAAGCATTTGCCTGACAAACAGAGCTGCATTCAGGCAAGCCACAGATTTAAGTGGTGGCTTTAAAGTTCTCTGAAGGGCCTTTTAATTCCATTAACGGGTTGGCGAATGCGGGATTAACGGGTCATTTAAGACCTCTGAGCGGCTCTTCATTGGGATTTCTGATAAAGGAGCTCTGGGGAAAAACCCAAAGGCCCCAGTAGACCAGAGCTGATTTTCCCACGGGTTTGAAGGGAGCAGGAGGTGTTTTAGAAGCTCCCTGAGGGACTGGAAGAGTTAGAGGCAAAATGAGCAGTAGTCAGGTGCTGACAACTCAGAACCATGGAAGGGACCCGAGGGTCATCAACAATGCAATGCCCCCTGCAAGGCCATGGGTGGCAAAAGAGAGAGAGAGTTGAGATTGCAAAGTTGTGCACTTGGAACAATTGATGCAGGCTTCTCAGACTTCTCAGTGTGCATTTGTGATGATTTGCACTCATGATGGTGTTGGCACTCTGATTCCATAAGAAGAGACTGATGAATCAGGCCAGAGGGGACCTAACTTGCCTGACATCCTGTTCTCCCATGGCCAACCAGAAGCCAGTGGGAAACACTCAAGCAGAACCCTCAAACATCTGAGGCTGTAGGAGAAGGCTTTGAGGTCAGGGAAGATGATGTCCGGCTTCAGCCCCCTCACCTTTTGTTTTTAGAAAACAAGCACTTCTCTCGAATTTGAGATAGGCCAGTGTGTTTGGTCCCCAGGAAAGCAAGATGTTCAACTTGGTGCAGAGAGGGGTTGGCGAGAGGAATTATTTTGAGCCAGGGCCTAGGCTTTTCAGAGGCATGTGAACTAGTAATGGAGGCGGTGCCTCTGAGCAGGACTTTATCTCCTTCCCCTTACCACCAAATAACCATCAACTTATAAAGTCCACAAACTAGAAGCCTCAGGTCCCAGTTCCTCTCTTCTTAGAGATTAGATGCAATGATTCTGTTAAAAGCTCATGGCTGCTGTTGTCCCTGGATACCTTTTTGCAGGGGAAAGAACATCAACAGACTTGTTGCACGATCTCCTCCACCCCATCTTTGGTGTCCTTTAGGGCCTCCTTTTGCTTTCTCGGAACCAAGCTGCTCACAGCTCTGTTCTCTTTCGGGGAAAGGGCCTGCTGGTGATGTTTCCTGGAAGTAGAGCTGTGTTTATGCCAACGGCCCAAGCGATTTGGTGATGATGGGTGGTGGGGAAAGAGTTCCATTAACATGTCTGTGATGATCTCTAGGGATGGGAGATCGCTAGGGAAGGGGGAGAAAGTCGACCCAACTGACAATTAAAAGCGAACCTGCCGAATTCACACTTTGCAAAACAATGCAAGAACCAAAGCACAGCCTCCTTGGAAATACGTGCTTTCCTGACTTTTGCAGTGCAGTTGTAATGTGTACAAAAATGCACATGCTAAGGTAAAATGTCCATAAAAATGCTTATATTGGTAAAAAATAACATGCAAAAGGGGAAAATTGCTTTGTAAACAAGTGTACTTTAGGCAAAATTGCATACAAAATGTGTATATTGGGAGGAATTTGCACTAAAATGCTGATGAATTCTAAGGAGGGTTTTCAACAATGCAAACAGATTTGGCGAACTGAATTTAAGACTGGAGAAATGAGAAGCTGAAAATGACAGATTTCCTTCTGCTTAGGGATCACCCAAGGTGGCTGGGCAATCTTCTCAGGATTCAGAAAAAGGCAATCTCTTGCAGTTTTGCAGAGGATACTGCATGGGCACTTTGGCTGCCATCGATGCTGGGTCAGCGCTAGTGTGCCAGCATCGGTGGGTGGCCCCAAGGGGGTGTGATGAGGGCAAGGAGACTCCCTTGGGTTGTGGGTGGGCTTGCTCCTTGGTGAGAGATTGGAGCAGCTGGCAGGTGCATGCGTGTGGGTTCACCTGGCTCCCAAGAGTGAAGAGGAATGGCAGGGAGCTGCATCTGTGGTTAGAGCATGAATCCAGCTCACAAACACATATTCAGTGTGATTGGTGGGAGATTTTGCTACTTCATATTCTTTTGATTGGTTGGTTGTAATTAGAATCCCGTTAACTGCTTTAGAGTGGATGTTTTGGGGCCCCAAAGCAGTATGTATAGATAAATCGTAACATTTATCCAGTTTTTAAAGATTATTTTATGGATTGTGTTATTGTATGATTAAAAAAAAAATCTGTTTGCCTGTTTGCAAATTGCTCTTTTGCAAAGGGTGGCAACATAAATTATCTAAGGAACACACTGCTACATTGGAACCCTTGAGAAATTATCCCCTTCTTTCATACCGCTAGGGTAGCCATGCAAACCCTTTTTTCAACATGTCAGGGAGCTGCCTTTTAGCCTTTTACACACACAGTGGTCAAGATAACTTGCCTTTTTTAAAAAAACCTCTGGCAAAAAACAACCTCCCTGGCTGACTGTTCTGAACAAAGGCTGGGATCTGTGGACAGGTTCCCAAATGCTTCAGCTGTAATTCAGAGCAATATATCAGGATTATCATGCCAGGTTAATAGCTATGAAGCCTTCTTGATAGACTGTGATTAAAAGCACCTTCAGAAGCCAAGTGCGTCATAATGGAGACAGATCTGCCACTCTGGAAAAGCCTGCAGTGATGGAGAGCAGAATCCGTCAGGGTCCTGCAGACAGAATAATCAGTGGATTGGAGTGCTGTTCCTGTAAGCAAGGGCTTTTTGGGCGGGTAGTGGGGGGAAAGACGGTTAAAATGGAGACATGGCAGGGCAGGCTTCGCCAGCCTGGTGCTCCCCAGATGTTTGGGACTGCAGCCTCGTTCAGCACAGCTGTAGGATGCTGGGGCTGATGGCAGCTGTAGTTTAAAATATCTGGAGGGTGTGAGGTTGAAGCACAGGAGGGAGGCAGAGTTGCTCTTGTGCTTGAATCTTGTTTGTGGGTTTCCCACTGGGGCATCTTGTTGGCCACTGTGAGAGCAGGATTCTGGACTAGATGGGCCATCGATCTGGTCCACCCGGCTCTTCTTATGTTCCTAGATTAGGGAAGGCTTGGATAGATCTCTGTTCTGATCTTTCAGGGCACTATTTACATTCCTGCTAAAGATCTCGATTAGCCGCTTAGCTTTAATTAACAGCACTGTTATGTCAGCTCAAAATTTCCTCTTGTGTTGACAGTAAGCCATCTAAAGTGCTGTTCCTGGCCTAGGTAACATTTCAAGGCCAGCAGCTTTGGTTGTTGGTGTGGAAACCCTCTCAGTCAAAACCAAGAGGTGTTTTTTTCCAGCTGTCTTTGAATAAAATTACATTTATAGCTTTAATAGTAGTAAGAAGTGGAACGTACATAACATGACTGCAGAATCTCTCCAAGAAAGCACTCATAGTCAAGAAATGGAAGCCAACAGCTCTCTGAGGAGAACCATTTTGCTCTGGAGATAGTGGTATCAACTGAGCTGCCATCGGCTTACCTGGCATGGCGAGGGACAAAAAGCCAGCACATTCCAGGTTCGCCCTGGAAGGCCGAGGCCCCACCCTGTAAGGTCAATAACTTGTTCCTGCATTATCGCCATTTCCAAAAAGGTTGGGTCACCTGGATATTTCTCAGAGGCCTCTGAGGCCTGTTTCACCCCCCCCCCAATTTAACTATAAGCATTCCATTAAAAAAAAAAGTGAGCTTCAAAGCTGTTTATTGTATGAATCTTAACAACAAGAACTTGGTACCTGAGTTCCTTTCCTTTCCCCTCCTCATTCATTTTTCCTTTTGTGTCATGTCTTTATAGGTTGTTAAACCTGAGGGCTAGGACTGTGTTGTGCTCTATTGATCTGTAAGTCCCCCTGAGAGCTTTTTCTGGCTGAAGAGCAGGGTGTTAAATGCTTTGAATGAGCAAATAGATAGCAATACTAATGATCTGCGAGTGAGTAGCTTGATCTGAACAGGCAAGACAGCTTTGGTGCCCAGGAGACTGTGAGTAAAGGCAGTGGGATCAAAAAGGTCGAGTTACACATAACTGATTTGAACTCAGCTTGTGAAATCTTTAGCTTCAGATTTGAGGCAGGTCTCTAGTGGAACAAAAATGTTTTGAAATGTGGGACCTACAGGTTTAGCAAAGAATTATAGACACACATCTTCTTTGACTTCAGGATTATATTTTTGGATGCTGCCCTAGGAGAGGTTGAGGTGCTTGAAGTGGGGTGAAGATGAATTGTAGGATTCAATGTGGAGCTGCTTTATGTTGAGCCTTCCCCAATCTGAAGCCTCTTTTGGGCTCCAGCTCCCATCATCCTCAGGCAGCTTCATGGTACCAAACATCTGGAGGGCACCAGGTTGGGGAAGGCTGGTAAAATATGTCTGCTCTAGCATATATCTCCCTAAGGAGATGATGGACTTTTAGGAGGAATTTAAAGATCTTCCTGTTTCCTCAAGGCATTTGATGGCTAGAAGATAGTATTCTTGGTAACCCCATAATCACCAGCTGAGAGAATGTTTTTAGAATGTTTCTAACTGTTTTTAGAATGCCTTTGACTATGTTTTTATTATAATTGGTGTGTTTGCCACACTGAGCTTTTTCAGGAGGAAGGGCAGGGCAAAACATTGAAATAAATAGGGAATATGGTTCCTTGACAAGGGCCTCTAGTGATACTAGGGTCTCCGCAGCAAGGGAAGGTTGCAGTGTTTGTGACTTCTTAGTTTAGAGAAAGGTTGGGCAAGAGGTGACACAATACATGTTTCCAAAATTATGCATGGCATAGAGAAAGTGGATAGAGAAAAGTCTTTTTCCCCCTCTCATAACACTAGAATTTGTGGACATCCAGCAAAACAGAATGTTGGAATTCAGGAGTTACAGAGGATAGCCATGATGGCTTCACAGTTGGAGGCAGCAATGCTTCTGAATACCAGTTGCTAGAAACCACAGTGGCAGAGAGTCACTCTTGTACTCAGATCCTGCTTGTGGTCTTCCTATTGAGGCATCTATCCCATTGACTCATTGGCCTGATCCAGCAGGACTCTTCTTCTTCAGGGCTGGTCCAGCCATTGGGCACCCACTTCATGTGGCAGATTTGGGATGGGTGGGAAATACCAGTGAGGGACTGGAGAGCAAAGCAGGGGAGGGGGGGAATTAAGAGCTTGCCCTTCCTCCTTTCTGCCTTTAAGATGCTGCCCCATCAACAAGGCAGCTTGTTGTGCTACATGAAGTATGGTGTGTGCCTTTGTGGGCACCATCTTGTCTGCCTCAGGCAGCGACATTTCTTCATCTGGCCTTGCCAGTCATTAAAAGCAGGAGGACAGGACAATAAAAATGGAGGAAATGTACACAGGAAGTGTGGGGGATTCAGCAGTGGGGCTGAATGGGTGCTGCGGGCCCGCAACACCTGGAGAGCACCAGAGAAGGCTGTTCTCTGTTTGCAGCAAGATTGGAACCTGTTGGGCCTGTGCCATGTTGCTAACAGTTCTCCTGTTAACACAGCCGTGACACAAATGAAGAAGCAGGTCAGGAACGCCTTCCAAGCTGGAGCAAACATACTTGATCAGCTCCACCCAAAAGCAGAGGTCCTTTCTGTCTCCTCTCCAGGCTCACACTACCTTCTTATGCAGCCAGGGTATAAAAGGGTTGGTGGCTTTATTCGTGAATATTGAATATAGTAAGGGCTGCTGCCCCTGTTTGCATGGCTTTCCAAACCCCTGACTTGCCTTGCCAAGCCCCAGCCCATCTCCTTACAGCTCACCCAAACCCCCATCCCATCACAGCTCCTATATCCCCTCACAGCTCCTCTGTGTCACACCACCCAAACTTCTGTTATGGTAAGAAATGCCACTGCTTTCTACAAGTGGTTCTTTCATGCCTTTCACAATCAGTTCTGGATGTCTGTGCCCATCAGGGAGAAAACACCTATCCCTGGTGCTCACGGCCACCTGACTGCCATGGAAGATGTGGATAAATTTTGGGTCGGTTTCAACACTGCATGTCTTCCTTCCTTGCTAAGTTTCCTTCCAGTTTACTGTGAGTCTTGGCGATCTTCAGATAAACTCCCTGATGAATCACTTTGGTACCAGCTGATAATGTGGTGCTTTCTTCTTTCATTCCCTTGGCGCCTCTTTTTCCAGAAAGGTAGATTGTGCTGGTCTCTTGCAGGATAAGCAAAACCAGAGGCCTTGGGGTCCTCTTAAAGTTTACTGTAATAAATGTGTTGGTCTTTAAAGGTGCCACAAGCTTCTTTGTTGTTTGTGTGCTGCTTGTATACTTGGCCCTGCATAACCCAGTTTGTTGTGTAAAACCGAAGAAGTTGAGCAGATTTTTAACTAAAAAAAATCATTTAAAAACAAAGCAGCTATTTTTTGCCCTCTCTCACACCTTTGTTAGAGGGATGTTTGCCAAGAGGCGAAATCTTAGACCATAATGGCTGCTTTCAGAGTGTATGGAGAGAAAACGGTTCCTGGTCACTCTGTCCTCTTTGCTTTGTCTTGGATCAAGATAGATTAGATTCCATCGCAGCATTCTTCCCAGCAAAGGGCGGGAATGGATTATATTTGGCTGCTAAGCTGAAAACGGAGCTGATAGATCCTGTCCATCACACCATACACACCCCGCCTCTCCGGAGATGGCGCTGCTCTCTGCGGGGTTATCTGACCCAGCTGATAATTCGTGATTTGTACCTGCTTAAAAGTAAATTGAAGAATGTGGGAAGGTGGAGACGTGCTGGCTGGGAGTTGTATCCTAAAACATCTCTGCGGTTTCACAGGGTTAGGCGAAGGCTGGCATAGGATATGCAGTGCTCAAAGTGACGTGTGTTGGTAGAGGCGTACGTGAACAGTCGTAAGACGGGTTTTATCAGGGCCTCAGCCACGTGTGTTTCTGGAAGCTGCTGCATTTTGATAAGCTGGGTGGGAATGGACGGCTGAATTCTTGCAAGCTTCTTTTGATTTAATTAACCGGAACATCTGTCCCTGGACAGTTTTCCGAAGGGTAGAGAGGTGGCTGTGTCAATTTCTTGGACCCAGTGACAAAAGCACAGAAGCCGAAGCTCTAATAAAATTTGTCTTTGAGATGTTCTTCCTAATAGTTAAGTTTATGACCTTAACGTGTGATGGGGAGAAAATGGATGGAGGAAAGTTTCTGTCTCTCCCCAAAAAAACACTAGAACTTGCAGACATCCAGTGAAGTTGAATGTTGGAAGCTTCAGGACAGTCAGAAGAAACTACTACTTCACGGAGCACAGAGTTAGATTGTGGAACTCACTTGTACAGGAGGCAGTGATGGCCGACAACTTGGATGCCTTTAAAATGGGATCGGACAAATTCATGGAGGGGAATAAGGCTGTCAGTGGCTGGGGAAACCCAGCCAGATGGGAAGGGTAGAAAATTATTATTATTATTATTATTATTATTATTATTATTATTACTACTACTACTACTACTACTACTACTACTCATGATGGGTCTGCTGAAAACCACAGGGAGAGAGAGGGCTTGTGTGGTCAGGTCTTGCGTGTGGGTTTCCTTTTGGTGTATGTGGTTGGCTATTGTGGGGCAGGGTATTGGACTAGATGGGCTATTAGCCTGATTCAGCAGGGCAAATTATTATGTTCTGGTAAGATAGTAAAGAAAGATTCATGGCCCTTTTTTGCTCTCCCCCCCCCATAAATTATTATTGTATATAAATTATTTCCCCTTTGCCTTGTACGTGTTCATTTTAAAAGGAATGTACAGAAAAGAACAAAGTCCATTTGGTTTCTAAAATAAAGCCAAGGATCTTACTATGTTTATGCAGAATTTTCAGCTGATCTGCTGAGGAACTTCTGCACAAGTTCTAGGAGGGGAGGAGAGGATTCTGGGGCAATTTGGGGGGGACCCATTCAGAGCCAAACTGGATGGGATAGGGCAGCTACGTGCTTGTATTTGTTCACCTATAGGAGGGTTGCGGAATCATTAAGAATACAGGCATAAAATGCTTATACTGGGGTAAATGTGCATAGAATGCATATATTACTGAAAATAACATTAAAAATGCATTCTAGTAGGGGAAGTCACTTTGCAAAAACATGTATCTTATGGAAAACTGTATGTAAGCATATTTATATTAGGAAAAATCTGCTGACAAATTTTCATTAGGCTCTTTAATGTTAGAATTGAATTTAGGAGTTTCACTTTTCAGTGTGCAGTTTTTCCACATTTAAATTGCATAAGGGCATTACAATGTAAAGGGCTGGACAGAGAGCCAAAATTGTGATTTTGTTAATGTCCACATTTGCTAAGAGGATGTTTGCGGGAACAAAAAAAAAAAGTGTGTTGTAACTTTACACACAGGCAGCTCCTGCAGGAACGGAAATCAAGGTCATCTGCTGGCCTTGCTAAATAGCAAATGCTGCTGCTGTTATTATTAATGATAATATTTATTCAAAAGCCTGAGCTCAGTAGCGCTAAGAGGATGAGATTTGGGAGGCAGGCATACCCATTTACTGGCAACAAGATGTTCCTTTGCCAGCTGTTCTTAGTTTGGTTTGGACTTCGACATGAGCTTAGTTCAAATGTAACACCCAGCCGTGGTTTCAGGCCTGGTGCCAGTGGTTGACCAGGTCAGGCACTGGCTAAGGGACCCTGGAGCTTGGAAGGGGGACACCAGAGAGCCAGTATGGTGCAGGGGTTAGAATGTTGGACTATGGCCTGGGAGACCAAGGTTCGAATCCACACAGCCCTGAAACTCACTGGGTGACCTTGGGCCACTTACTGCCTCTCAGCCTTACTCAGCTCTCAGTGTTCTTGTATGGATAAAATGGGGCGAGGGAGAACTACGTACCTGACTTTGAGCACCTTGGAGGAAAGGCAGGATATAAATGTAATCAAGTAAAAAAGAAAAAGAAACCTCACTGGCCCAACTCATCACCATTCACTGACTGTCCGCCCACTAGGCCCCTGGAGGCTTTTCAGCAGCACATGATAGAGCTGCTTTTGAAAGTGACCCAAGCGCAGGTCTCATCTGTGGTGGCTGCCTTCTATTTTAAATTACCAAGAACGTAATGCCCCACCTCATAGATCTACGAAACCCATTGCTCTCTAGATCTGTAGGCCAGGGCATCGATACCTCATAACAACAGCCTGCTAGATCAGGTCAGTGGCCCATACAGTCCAGCAACCAGTTCTCTCCACTCCTGCAGTTTCCGGCAACTGGAAATTGAGAAGCATGACTGCCTCCGAATGTGGAGGCAGAGCATAGCCATCATGGTCAGGAGCCATTGGTAGCTTTCCCTTCCATGAATTTGTTCATGGAAGGTCGGTGGTCCGAATCCCCGCGATGGGGTGAGCTCCTGTTGCTCGGTCCCTGCTCCTGCCAACCTAGCAGTTCGAAAGCACATCAAAGTGCAAGTAGATAAATAGGTACCGCTCCGGTGGGAAGGTAAACGGCGTTTCTGTGCGCTGCTCTGGTTCGCCAGAAGCGGCTTAGTCATGCTGGCCACATGACCCGGAAGCTGTACACTGGCTCCCTCGGCCAATAAAGCGAGATGAGCACCGCAACCCCAGAGTCGGCCACGACTGGACCTAATGGTCAGGGGTCCCTTTACCTTTACCTTTTTAAGTCTGTGGCCATCACAGTCTCCTGCGGGAGAGAGTTCCAAAGTTTAACTCTGTGCTGCATAGAGATTGACTTTCTTTTATCTGTCCGGAGCCTTCCAACATTCAGCTTCATTGGATGACCACAAATTCTTGTGTTAGGAAAGAGTTGGAAAAACCTTTCTCAGTCCGCTTTCTCCATGCCATGCATAATTTCATAAACTTGTCATGTCGCCTCTCACTCGCTTTTTCTCTGAACTGAAAAGCCCCAAATGCTGCAACCGTTCCTCACACCATTCCCTTCGCTCCATGCCCTTGATCTTGCGTTGGGGCCTTGCTTGTGGGTGAGGTTGGTGATCACATGGCTTCTGCACCCACAGCCCTCCTCCTCCTCCCCTCCCACTTGCCCACTGGCTGTTCCAAAATACTTTGTACCCTCTTTGTCAGGCTGTTCTTGCTCCAGGAGATAAGGGGGGAACGGAGCAATGCAGGGAATGTTGGCGTGCTCTCGGGGCAGCTGCTTCAGAACTTGCTGTACAGTTTGGGCTCCGAGATAAACCGTGAAGAGGAACTGTGTTCCTTGCTGATAAGGTTTTTCGGACACTGGCTCCTTTCCCACCCTGTTCTGCTTTGGGAAAGCCTGCAAGAATCCTGGTCACATCCTTCCACTTAATTAAAGGGGAATAACTGTACTGAGGGATGGGTGCATGTTTGCACCTGACTAGCCCACAGTGGGCCAGGAATAGTCAACTTTCCCTTCTGATCTTGGGGCCACTCTTTTATCCAGACCAGACTTCCCAAACCTGGTGGCCTCCAGATATTTTGGACTACAATTCCCCATCAAACCCAGCCAGTTGATGGGAGCTCTAGTCCAAAATGTCTGGAGGACACCAGGTTATGGGAGGCTGTTTCAGACTGTTGTCAGCAGCTGGTGGTGTTTTTTGCTGCCTCAAGGACAACCTTTGCCAACCTTACGCCTGTCAACTGTTTTTAACTCCCATCAGCCCCAACATTATACTGTGCTGGTTAGGGATGATGGAAGTTCAAGGCACCAGTAGGCTGGGAAAGGCTGACCTACTGGGTGGCATTTCTGTGTGGTCATGAGAACATAAGATCACCAAATCTTACCAGATCATGGATATCAAAGCTGAAATCCTTCCTGCTTACTTTACAATTGAGTTTTTTACCACTTAATTTTTATAGGAGTATGGTGTGATGGGAGGATAAACTTATCGTCACAGCCAAAGCAGCAGAGTGGCTGGAACCGTGGTTTTCTCTCTCTCCAGATGGTACTGCTTTGTCCTTCAGTGAAACAGCAGCCTGTCTTTGCCCTGGCATTCTTGTCAGCCAAAAGGGTGACATTTTCTGCAAGGATGTTGCGTTTGCTCTTTATGGGCCTGATTAGCTGCACTTTGGCTAACCTGCTTCAGTCACCTTGAGTATTGACCTCTCTGTGCATAGGTGCCCTGCAGTATACCTGTTCTTGGCCTGCTGTGGTCTTGCAGTGGTTAATCTGGTGGAGGCAGTTTGGGTGGTCTTTCAGTGCCAGGATTTGTGCCAACAGGTGGTCCTCAACCCAAGGGCTGAAGAAGGTGGGGCACAGGTTCACCTTTTGCACCTGCACTGATATTTGACCATGGGTGCTAACTGTAGAAACATCATCTATAGATCAGCCAAGAAGCCTCTAGGTGTAGGGTGGAGTCAGATGCATGTTTAGAAGGCATGGGATGTTGTGAAAGAATAAGGCTGTTGTATTCTGGTCTGATGCCACAACCTACAAGGAAAGCAGCAAGGCTGAAGGCTCCTCAGAGGTTGCTGCATCACAGAAAGCTCCAAGTGAGCAACTTGCTCTGTCAAAGGTTGGGATCAGACTGAGGCTTTTATACCTGCACAGGAGAGGAAGGTCAGAAGTGCACAGCAAAAAGTTCTGCACAGGAAGGTCAAAAGTACACAGGAAGGTCCAACGTTTAGCCTGAGAAATAGAAATTTAACCAGGTGTCTTCTCCCCCTCTGATTGGCTGAGAGGTTGGGATGAGGTGAAAATAATGTGTATAAATCAAGGTGGAAAATAAATTAATTAACAGTTGAAGAGTTCAAGAGGTTAAAAGGGCTGAAATACTTTGAGCTGGAACATTGGAAATAGTATAGTTGAGTACTGCAGCAGAAAAAAGCCGAAGGAAGACCTAAAAGGGACCTAAAAGCTGGATTGAGGGTTATAGATCAATATGTATTGGCTTGTTTAATAATAGGTTTAGCTGAATGTGCTTATTTTTTCCTGTGTTTCTTTTATGGGGCGCGGGTGGCGCTGTGGGTAAAACCTCAGTGCTTAGGACTTGCCGATCGCATGGTCGGCGGTTCGAATCCCCGTGGTGGGGTGAGCTCCTGTCTTTCGGTCCCAGCTCCTGCCCACCTAGCAGTTCGAAAGCACCCCTAAGTGCAAGTAGATAAATAGGTACCGCATTATAGCGGGAAGGTAAACGGCGTTTCCGTGTGCTGCGCTGGTGCTGGCTTGCCAGAGCAGCTTCGTCACGCTGGCCACGTGACCTGGAAGTGTCTCCGGACAGCGCTGGCCCCCGGCCTCTTAAGTGAGATGGGCGCACAACCCTAGAGTCGGACACGACTGGCCCGTACGGGCAGAGGGACCTTTACCTTTACCTTTACAGCTAACACCTCAAACTATAAAGCTTGTTTTCTTTTGGGGAAAAATACTGCTATCTAACTTGCTGCCTTACTAAAACTTTTAAGTAAAGCACAGTTTGTTTTGGATAATTGGGTTTATGCCTCCCTTTTCACCCCATGCCTAAGTGTCATGCCATTCTACCCAGTATAGGGAGTTGGGCCAGTTAAAGTCCAAAAGTGGGAAAAACTAGTAGTGGTGGTGATGATAGGGAGACGATACCCATTGGCGGAAGTGGTGATGTTAACAAGACGTGGGGGACTGGTTTGCTTCCCTCTCATGGTGCAGACCACAGCCTGTGCTGTCACAAATGCACATTTATCCTCCTTGAAAAATACCACAAAGAAATGCTCCAAATCAAGGGCAGATGTGCAGAAAAGAAGACCCAAAAGGCGCTTGGTTATTTTCCTCTTCCAAATTTTCCTCTCCAAGCTGCTTTTCTCCTTGAGGGGAAAATATGGAGTCCAGGAGTGGGGAGGGACTGCTGTCTTCTTTTGGCAGAGAGAAGAGCAATTTGGGGAGGGCAATTCTGAGGGGGAAAGTGAGCCGAAGGGGACAGGGTTAAGGACCTTTCTCCTCACCCTCTTCTCATTTCATTCCCCCTTTTGCCCACCCAAAAATGGGTCAGAGCATAATTACACATATTTCACCACATGTAGTTTGGGTGAAGGGCCTTGGCTCGGTGGTTAGAGCACCTGCTTTGGATGTAGAAGGTCCCAGGTTCAGTCCCTGATGTATCCAGGTAGGGCTGGGAAAAGACTCTTGTCTGAAACCCTGGAGAGCTGATGCCAGTCAGTGTAGACAGTACTGAGCTAGATGGACCAAGGGTCTGACTGTATAAAACAGCATCTTACATTCCCAGTTTTGCCCTTAATGATGGGTTTTTATTTTATTTTAAGGTACCTCATATACAAATGTGCATACAAACAAAGCTATCGTGTAGCTTATCCTTTGCATGTAGCTAATTACACGAACCATTGCAACGAGCACAAATATATATACTTTGCACGCAGATGGTGTAGCAAAGATGACTGAAAACATGAGCTGTGAGGCAGGAAATCTCCAATTCAGATTTTAACTCTGAGCTGTTACCTCCTGGCAAGCTGCTCTTCTCTCAAGCTTGAGCCTTGTTTGCAATTCGGGGGATGATAAATACTGGTCTAATTTAGAAGATGATATATCTGAAGCCCTTGAAACGGACTGGATAAATGCTCAGAACTGCTTTTACGACCTCAGTTTGCACACATTATTCTGAGCTCACAGCTGGAGTTGGAGTCCTACCAGGCTGCATACCTTCAAAATGGGTTTAAGAAATCTGGATGATTTTGGAGTGCTGATAGCATTCCAAAAATTTCAGGGCAATGACCTTCTCTCAAGCCTCCCTTCTGCCTGGGGAATCTCAAGATTCCCCTGTCGGATAGAGGGGTATATGTTGGGAATTGCAGAGATCATGTCCAGGCTAGGGGTTCTGTTTAGTGTCAGTTTACAGGCAATTAGTAACACTTTAAAACCTGAGTAGAGGAAAGGGCTTCATCACCTCCCATGGATTTGCCAAGATACTCATCTGTCTTTGGCTGGCCTGAGAGGAGGAAGAAGGTTGCCTCATGATTCCAGGTGGGTTTTTACAGTGTTTGCAGATGATTTCCCTTTAAATTTAAGTTTAAATTTAAATTAAAAGACGACAGATAAAACCAGCATCCAGCTGGTGTGTGTATTTTAATACAGAAAAGACACACATAATGGAACAGCTGTGCAATTCCTCCTGACGTAGGTGACCTATCGCACAGCTGTTGGGGTAGGTTATTTGGCTTGCTATGGTCAGTACAGATTGGTCAAGCTATTTTCTTCTCTGTGATTCTGCCTCTCTCCAGAAATGATTTCGACCCCTTCCATTTAACATTTCCCTTTTCAAATAGCATGGCCTTTATATCTGTTTCTTTTCTCCACCCCACCCAACTGCAGGATGGGATCGTGATTGCAGTGAGGGGAAAGGGGCATTTAAACCTTTCAATGCATACAATGGCCCATTGACAAACACCCCCCCCCCCGCTCAAAAAAAGAAAATTAGGCTGGGGAGAGAGGAACTGCCCACTTGGTTGAAGATTATTACTTGGATTCTTGAAATCCAGAAGTAGAGTTGGTATTCCAATTCCAGCTTAAAATAGAACAGCATGGATTGCAGGCTGCTTTAGCCAACCTAGTGCCTTCCAGTAAAACGGATGTGCTGGCTGGGGTTGACGGGAGTCAACAGAATCATAGAATCGTAGAGTTGGAAGGGACCCCAGGGTCATCTAGTCCAACCCCATGCAATGCAGTAATTGCAGTAATAATAATAATAATAATAATAATAATAATAATAATAATGGCATTCCTGACAAGACGACCATCCATCTTCTGTTGAGAAACCTCCGATGAAGCATAGTCCACCATCTTCCCAGGTAGTCCAATCTATTTGGAGGGCACCAGGTTGGCAAAGGCTTCCCTAGGGAGCTTTGTGGCGTCATTCTTGGGTCTTGCACATGTTCCCAAGGACAAACCCAGAACCATTGTGTGGGGCCGCCTTTTAAGTTGGGGAATCTCTGGGGCGGGAAGCCCTTGCAGGCTCCTTCCACTCAGGCCTGCCTCGTTGCGAAACCTTTCCCCTCGGATCCCCCGATGACTCACTCTGGCACTGAGAGGGGAAGCTGGCTCCACTCTTAACAAACATCAGATCGCTGGCGTGCTGTATGAATGGAGACAATTATGCCCGCTCTGCTCGGTGGCAGGGACCCAACTTTGGCTTAGTGAGAGGAGCAGGGGCCGCGACAACATTTTTTGTGACAAGCTGTTTGTGGGGGAGAGGAAAGGCTTGGCTCCCTCTGCCGCTGTTTTAAAGCCTCTAAAAATAAGTGTTCTTAATGTTAAAGTTCACAAGAGGGAGGTGCTTCTGGCAGGCACTTGAACCATTTTTCAGTCCTACCCTAGCAGGCTTAAAAAAAATTATATATTAAAATATTTACTATATTATAAATATTAAAGGTAAAGGGACTCCTGACCATTAGGTCCAGTTTTGGACGACTCTGGGGTTGTGGCGCTCATCTCGCTTTATTGGCTGAGGGAGCTAGCTTACAGCTTCCGGGTCATGTGGCCAGCATGACTAAGCTGCTTCTGGCGAACCAGAGCAGCACACAGAAATGCCGTTTGCCTTCCCGCCGGAGTGGTACCTATTTATCTACTTGCACCGGTATGCTTTTGAACTGCTAGGTTGGCAGAAGCTGGGACAGAGCAACGGGAGCTCACCCCGTCATGGGGATTCGAACCGCTGACCTTCTGATTGGCAAGCCCTAATCTCTGTGGTTTAACCCACAGCACCACCTGTGTCCCGTACTATAAATATTACTAAATATGCTATGATATTCGGCTTTTTATACATAAAACAAATAGCTGTATGAAAAGCAAATGTAGGAATGAAGTGGTGTGTCAGAGTAGGAATCTGGACGCCGAGGTTCTAGGACCATTATGAAGCTCACTGGGTGACCTTAGGTCAGTCGCTGCCTCTCAGTCTAACCTACCTCACAGGGTTGTTGTGAGGATTAAATGGAGGGGGGAAAGTGGGATATAAATGTGATAAATAAATAAAATAAATTCAGAATAAAGCAGCCGGTGCCAGGTCATTGGCAGGAAGTCTAGAGGCTCCCACTGGTGTTTGCAGCCTCTGGGAATGACGGAGCTTGTAGCCAGTTTCTCACAGCTTAGGATCCTTCCTCTTGCTTCGTTCCGAGGCGTCCATTCTGTGTGAGCGTTTAAAATATTACTTTGCTGCCGCTCCTCCCGTTACACTGAGGTCTTGGGTTACATGTAATGTGAACCGCTTCCTCGTACAAAAAGTTATTGTTCGTATTTAATTTCCACACACCGAAAGGCTCTGTATATTAAAATGTCCAACTTAGATGTCAGTTAGGAGTGGCCTTTTCTGCTCTTCATAATGTCAATTGCTGTGTGGTGTGTCATTGTCATAAGGGACGTGGATGGCAAGCCCCCCATACCATTGCCTCAAACTGTCTCCAGATACCTTGATACTGAAGCATTGCAAGAAGTTCCCTGGACATGGCCCCAGTCAGTAACCTGGATGGCGGACCTCTGGAGGTCCCATGCAAACTGCTCCAAGGCCACATTCACACCATACATTTAATATACTGTGATGCTTCTTTGAACTGTCATGGCTTCCACCCAAAGATTCCTGAGAGCTGTACTCTGTGAAGGGTGCTGAATAGTATTAGGAAGTCGCTATTCCTCTCCCAGAGCTGCATTTCCCAGAGTTCCTTATGAAGAGATACTGACTGCTGAACCACTCTGGGAATTGTAGCTTTGCAACGGGAATGCAGGACTCCTAAAAACCCTTAGCATCCTTAACAAACTACAGCTCCCAGAATTCATTGGGTGAAGAAGCTATGGCTGTTTGAAGTGGTACCATAGTGCTTTTAATGTACATTGTGAAGGTGGCCTTGCCAACTGGGATGACTAGCAAGGGAGCTGAAGATATTTCAGAAGAGATGGCAGGAAGGGAACATGAGACAAGTCCTTGGCTGGCATCTGTGTGTGTGTGTTTTTTAGGGCTTCGCTGGAGCATTTTAAAACAGTCTGCTCTGAAATGCCAGAGTTCAGCAAAAGCTTTTTAGGACACCCTCTCCCAGTCTGGTGCCTTGAAGATGTTTTGGACTACTATTTCTTACAACATTCCCATCAGCCCCATCCGTTTTATCCACACAACAACCCTGTGAGGTAGGTTAGGCTGAGAAGCTACCTTTTTGCAAGGAATAAAAACACACGCTTGGTTCTCCTGAGACTATCCTTAACTCATCTCAGGATATCATTAGGTGCTTCTTGTTGACATGCCTGTGCCAGGGTCCTTCCAGCTCTTATTAAATTATTTACTCATTTTTTCTTGCTGGGAAATTTAATTACCCCCCCAAGCTTCTTCAAGTCAACATTACATTTTATTGATGTGCCGGATGCTTTTGTACTTGCAGTCTTTGGAGTTTCTGAGGTAAAGTGTTTGAATATGTTTAATTTTTTTCTCTAAAGCACAGTGTTTCCTGTGCTCTTATAAATTGCAGACACCCCCTTTGCTGCTTTGTAATGCTCATTCCCATCCCTGAGAGCTAGAAAACAAGCATAAATTGTAGGACTTTCCCCACCTCCCCTTTAAAATCTCTGTGGAGCTGTATCTGGCGCTCCCGAGAATGGATTTTCCTTGCTCTAAAGTGCTGACACCTGACTAATTAATTGTCCAGACGTCGCCTCGTTAATCAAGGCCAGTGCCAATGTTTATGGTGCTGAGTCTGGAGCAAAATATGCTGAGGAGGTTTTGCTTTTCCATAATAAGAAATGAAAAGTATTCTGCCACAAGAGTCCAAATAACCACGATGAACCTGTCGACAAGGCTAGAAATTCAGGCACCATTGCCACTACTCAGACGTAATTTACACATGAGCTTGGGTGGTAGCCCAGGAAACTGTTAATTGAGGGCTTGTAGCCAACTATGTTCTATTCAAAGTAGACCTATTGAAATTAATGAAACAATAAGTCCATCAATTTCAGTGGGTCTGCTCTGAGTAGGATTAACCACTGGGCCCAAACTGAGATTTATCTGCTGTGCTGTTGGAGGAGCATGCCCTTACTTATTGCATTTCAGGGTCAGGTAACCTGCTTTAGCCAGAGGGCCACATTCCCTTTTTGGGAATTGTATGGGGCCACATGTGTGCGGTGGGCAGAGCCAGAGGCCAAAGTAGGTGGGGCAAAAAAATTACCTGGTTACACTAGCCTAGTTTCTATGCATACTCTTAACATCCCTCTCCGTCTGGATGATGATGATGATGATGATGATGATGATGATAATAATGATAATAATGATAATAATAATAATAATAATAATAATAATAATATACTGCCCATCTGGCTGGGTTTCCCCAGACACTCTGAGCGGCTTACAACAAAATATTAAAATACAGTAGTCCGTCAAACATTAAAAGCTTCAAACATTAAAAGCTTCAAATATTAAAAGCAAGAGGCATTCTCTCCCCCCCCCAAAAAAGTATATGAAAATGCATATCTTAAGGGAAGTGTGCATAAATTACATATATTAGTGAAAACAACATTTTAAAAAATGCATTGAGAAATTACACTGCGCAGGATTGGCATATTAAGGAGAATGCACACTGAAATTCTGCTGAATTTCCATTAGAACCTTTTTTTCTGATGTGGAAGTGTAGTGAGCTGAACTTAAGATTTGTCCAATCCTACCCATCTCTCTGGATTTCTGAGCGGACCTGGTTGTGTGTTTTTTCAAACTATCTCCAAAATCTGCAAAGGCTAACTATAAATTGTGCGTTCCCAGGAACAGATATGAGAAAATCCTTATTTTCCCTGGAAGGTAAGGGGCCAAGGGAATGTAGCCAAGATTTGCTTTTGTTTTTTAAACGTCAGAATACAGTTTGTATTTTGATAAACACAGAGATGATTGGGGGTGGTTGCCAAGGCCGGTAATTCAAAGCTAACAAAATTTCATATCAGCTCCAGTTAAAACTCTAATAAAATCCCAACAAGGCCCTTTCAGTAATGGATCTTTGAACTGTGTCATTTCAGTTTTTCTAAAATAATAATAATAATTCAAATAGGATTATTCTCTCTCCCCTCCAGCCCAGGTTCAAAGCCCCCCACCCCCCCGTTCTTGTTAAAATGTGTCCTTTGGGGTCGAGAAAGCTCAGAGTTCCAATATTATTCAACCAGTTAAATCATTTCCTGTTTTCTGCAGTTTTTGAAGAATTCTCTAAGGCAGGCTGGAAATATTTGCAGATACTCACGAACTTGCTGGCTTGCAGGCCCTGGGAAATATCCTGAGTTTGTTACATTGGTCAGGAAAGATGAGACAGCTGTGTGTGTGTTGCACAGGATGATATGAACCGTTAAAGACAAACTCAATCGGACCAGATAATATCCGCTGACCTAGTAATGTGGTTGCTATGGAGGGACAGAGAATTGTACATGTTACATTGGCCTGACTTTGTGATACAATGCTGTGCTCCTTTATCCAAAACATTGTGTTTCCTAGAGAGAGAAAGAGATTGATGGTGGTGGTGGTAATTGACAGTTTGTGGTTTGTTTGTTTGTTTGTTTGTTTGATTGTATTTATCCAAGGAGTTCAAGGTGGTACAGTCGTACCTTGGATCCTGAACGCCCTGGAAGTTGGACGTTTCGGCTCCCGAACACCGCAAACCCGGAAGTGATTGTTCCGATTTGCGAATGTTCTTTTGGAATCTAAATGTCTGACGGGGCTTCCAGGGCTTCTGATTGGCTGAAGGAGCTTCCTGCAGCCAATCAGAAGCCACAATTTGGTTTTTGAACATTTTGGAAGTCGATTCGACTTCCAAGGTACGACTGTATACATAGTTTTCCTCCTTCCCATGTTAGCCTCGTAACAACCGTATGAAGTAGGTTTTGCTGAGAAGCAGTGACAGGCTCAAGGTTGCCCAGTGAGCTTCATGGCTGAGGGGGGAATTTGAACCCTGGTATTCCATGTCAAATCTTAACATCACAAGTTCTGCTAACTGGGCTTGCCACCATTTTGACTAGTGACCTGGGTCTTAAACATGTTTCCATAACATTAAGTTGATGGCCGTTGATTTTAATTTTTTTACATGTTTTTTAATTACATACGGATAGTGTTGTAAACCTTTTCTTGTTCTTTTTAAATTATATGGCAGTATATAAATATATTTTATAAATAAATAAATGAAACCATCACCGTTGGATCACCTAGTTCAGTATTGTCTAAACTGGCTGGCAGCAGTGGTTCTCCAGGGTTCCAGGAAGGGATCTTTTCTAGCTGTACCTGGAAACGGCATCAAGGATTGAACCTGGGACCTTCTGCATGCCATGGCATATAAATATTCCTTTTGCAATCTGAAGTTTCCATATTCAGTGTCTGGAATGTACAGCTCAAAGGAGCAGGGTGCCAGTGTATGGGAAGGAGCGTTCTTTGCCTGAGATCCCCTGCCTATCAGAGTAGGACTTTGCAGGCTAGATGGACCAGTGATTTGATAAGGCAACTATTGTAGGAAAGACCGTGCAAGAACTTTGTGTGTGAAAAGTCTTTGATGTGATCACTGGCACTTCCAGGGAGGGCTGAGAGAAGGCTCCCTATTTGTAACCCTGGGGAGCAGCTGCCGGTCAGTGCAGGCGACCCTGAACAAGATGGACTAATGGTCTGACTCGGTATGAGGCAGCTCCTTATGTTCATACTGTATTCATTTTCCAAATATTTCAGCTATCCCTGCATTTGTTCTGCCTCTTGGGAAAAAATAAGAATAAGTTATTTAAAAAAGGCCCTTCACTTGGGCTCATCTGACTTCATACCTAGCATATTTCTCACTAATGGTGAGTATTTACGTGAGAAATCACATGATGGAGCGCAGAGCAAATAAAGGGGGAGGGGGAGGAGGAATTGAACGCAATCCAGCATTAATCTGTCTTGCTAGAAATAAATAACATGACATCCTGCTTTACTGTGGAAGACAAACAGCCAAACCGTGGAATACAATGCTGGAATCTGCTTTAGATTAGATTACATTGGGTTTATTTATTGTTACCCTGCCACACCAGCAAAATAACCTTCAAGGCAATTTAACTGTTGATTAAGAGGATACACAAACATTTACCCTGAATATCTGTGTGGTAAGCCCCGATTTGCCTCTCCCATGATAAGAGGCTATCTGCTGTCGATTTCCAAAGAGACAAGTATCCATGATTCCAGATTCCCAGCCACCTCTGCCCACAAATTTTTGCTTTCTCTCTAACATGGATATGGGGAGGCTGTGGCCCTCCAGAGGTTGTTGGACTGCAGCCCCCTGCAACGCAAGAATCACAACTAAAGAACCCCCAACAGATGGTCATCCAATGTTATGGGATGGCACCTGAAACTAGACAAAGAAGGTTCCAGGCAAGCCTTTCTGGGGAGAGTATTCCACGAACAGGGAGCCACCACTGAAAAGGACTTATTCCAGGCTTCCTCAACCTCAGCCCTCCAGATGTTTTTGGCCTACAACTCCCATGATCCCTAGCTAGCAGGACCAGTGGTCAGGGATGATGGGAATGGTAGTCTCAAAACATCTGGAGGGCCAAGGTTGAGGAAGCCTGACTTATTCTGTTACTACCCTCTGGGCCTCTTGTGGAGGGAGCATAGGAGGAAGGGCCTCAGATGATGATCACAGGTTGTGGGTCGGTTCATAAAGGGAGAAGTGTTCCTTGAAATATCAGCAAGGAGAGGGGTGATGAAGAAATTGGAGAGGAAGGCAAGAATGTGGAGACTTTCCTCCAAGGGGTAGAAACAGTAAAGTCTTACTTTAATGATCAGATTCAGATACATTTAAAAACAAATCAAAATAATAATAATCAGGGTGTTTTTTTCAGCCGGAACTCAGTTCCGGCACCTCTCAGGTGAGCGTCATTGCTTTTATAAGAGAATAAGGGAGGTATTCTATTTTTCTTGAAAAATAGCACTGATAAATAATAACAATAAATAATACAGACTGCTTTTGTAGCTTGTAGTAAAAGCTTCCTTGTGGGCTTCCACTTAGTAGGGAACAAAACATTAAATTGCCTCTTGAATTCCTGCAGGTTAGTTCCAAGGCAAAACCCAATGCCCTTTTGAACTGAAACCACCTGTTTCTTTGTTGAGCTGGTTGGATGTTTGGTATCCTTATTGTAGTTTTTACACATCTGACACCATTTTCAGGGCTCATTTCTCTCTCTCCTTTTGCTAGCTGGGTCCAAGGCAGGGAGCCCCGTAGAAGGAAGTTCCCATAACTGAACAACTCTCACTTCTAGCTTGTGGCAGGAAAGAATTCTGAGCAGGGCCTCTTCTGCTGCTCTTAATAGCTGGACAGCTTTTCTCCTCATTGTAGCACCATAGAGGGAGAAGCTTCATGGGCAAAAATTCACCCTTCTACTCATCTGTCTTAATAAAGGATGGGAGCCATTTAAGGAACCTGGGATCCCTAAATCGGTTGGGGGCGCTAACCCATGGACCCTCTGATGTTGCTGATGTACAGTTCCCATCATCCTTGACCACTGGCCATGCTGGCTGATGGGGGCTGTAGCCCATTAGTAACCTCAAGTTACCACCCCAGCTCTACAACATCCAAGCCTCCGAGGAGTATTTTGAAAAATGTTATTTGCATTAGCATCTATCGAGGGACCCTTCTTTGTAAAGAAAAAGGCAGGTAAATAGAAAATCTGCTCCTTTCTCCTCCTGTACAGACAGCCATTTGGAAACTATTCTTTGTAATTGGATTGTTTACACACCATTTTTTTCTTCAGAGATAATTTGCAGCCAAACCTTGGGGAGTTGTCATCAGGTGGTAACTCTTTTCTCTGGCAAATGTGCTGGAGAGGAGGAGGGAAAAGAGAGAACACTTTATTTATCGCTAGCAGCCTCGTACCTGGTGTTGCTCAGGAATTCTAAGAAACAAAACCAGTTTTGAAAAGTACGGTCCGCAATCTTACTTCGAATGGCATCTAGTTGTATGCAAAGATAGACAGGAAACATTCATCTCAGGAACCATCATGCAAAATTTGGTTATGGTATCTTAAAGCTAAAGGTATCCCTGACCGTTAGTTCCAGTCATGGACGATTTTGGGGTTGCGGCGCTCATCTCGCTCTATATAGGCTGAGGGAGCCCGGCGTTTGTCCGCAGACAGCTTCTGGGTCATGTGGCCAGCATGACTAAGCCGCTTCTGGCGAACCAGAGCAGTGCATGGAAAGGTGCCCAAGTGCATGGTGGCAGCCCAGGAGAAGGCCTTTTTTATAGCAGTCCCTGAATTTTGGAATTGTCTCCCCACAGACGCATACCCAGCTTCTTCACTATATGGATTTTGACAAATGTTGAAGACATGCCTCTTTACCCTGGCCTTTGACACCTGAGATGTGCGTTTTTAGGTCCCATCCTATTCCTCAAAATGCAATATAACTATTTTTAATCCTGAATTTTAATTGTTGTAATCTGCCCTGGTATCTGCTGGTGATGGGTGAGTAATAATAATAATAATATCAGTTGCAGTGGTATATTGCTGAGCTACAGTTTGCCCCCTAAAATAACAGGAAGCGGTCTTTTTTCAAGTCAAACTGTTGGCCATTCTAGCTCAGTAGTGACTGCACTGACTGGCAGCAGCTCTGCAGGGTCTGGCACAGGGGATCTCTCCCAGGGTCACCTGAAAGTGTCAGGGACTGAACCTGGGACCTTTTGTGTGCAAAGCAAATGCTCTACCAGTGAGCCATTGTCAGTAGCAGCTAAGCAGAAGATCTGAATCCTGGCCAGAATCAAGAGACTCTTCCCATTGCTCCACACAGCCTCTCTTGCTGTGTATGCGCTGCTGTTCTCTGCAGGCCACCTGGTGCAGATTAGGGGCGGGTGCAGGCCCTCTCTTGCTATCTCGCAATGGAATTATCGCCTGTGTGTCATCACTCAGCTCTCATTTCGGGGGACAAGGGCGTCTGTGCCAAGAAACTTGGCAGGCTTTCATTTTCAGGCGTTTTGTCTTTGTAAATCTGGAGAGGCATCTCAAATGTGATTAAGGTACCAAAGAGAACATAATTTGCAGAAGGTCATCAGCCTGCTAATTTGCTGGCATGCCTGGCAGGGCTAAAGGAGGAAGAAAGGGGATCCCAGCGTTTGATCTGCCCTCATCTCAGGACATGTTACTCACACAAGCGATGGGCAAATCTTTCAGTTTCGGTTTTTCTCCCATTTTCTCCCCCCCTCCCCCCAATCTTCAGTTCTCCACGTTTACACATCAGGTTGCAAATTATTTTTTTTTAAGTGGGTGTGAAAATTCACCAGTGGTTTAGTTAGAATTTCTCCTAGAATACACATGTTTGTGAAAACCATGATTTAGTTTTAGGTGCAAACCCTTCCCAGTGGTGCAACAATGGTTTGTTTTCTAACAACAAACCATGGTTTGTAAGTCATTGGCTTACAGACCAAAATTCTGAAGGTAAGAGGTTGGGGAAAGATAGCCTGTGCTGACAACATTAAAGCCTCTGCTCTGGTGACTCTGCTGGGTGCCTTGTTTGGGTCCCAGATAACCCACTTGAGCTTCCACTGTCTGCCGCAGGCCTTGTGCTTATTCCACCTTGCGGCACTATTTCCTGTAAAAGAAAGAAAAAAAACAGCTGATATAATATTGCACCTTTTTTAAAAGGGTGAAATGCTAAGGCAGGGGTCTCCAAGATGCAATTGCCCCAGTGCTGAACTCAGCCCAACACTGCTCAAATAGTAAAGACTTTGTGTTGACATGGGAACGGTCCCCCCCAGCCACAACTGCCTCTCCCCAGATATGTCACCTCACTTGTTTGTGGCCCTGTGGTGTTCTTGTGGTACCTGTGGTTCGCTCACAGGAAACCCACAACCTTTTGGAAGAGAAAAAACACTGATGTGTGAAAAGCCACAGATTTCTAGGACTCACCAAGCACTTGAATTTCTTTGCATAGGTGTTGTCTCCAGCTAAGTTCTTCTTAGACCCACTGAAAATAATGAACCTAAGTTAATCATGTTTCCCAAGTTAACAATGGGTCTGCTCTGAGTAAAGTTATTAGTGGATCAAGGCAATGGAGTGACTGCCCTGTGAAGAAAGCTTGCAGTGTTTGGGACTTCTTAGTTTACAGAAAAGGAGGCAAGAAAGAGATGACATGATAGAAGTCTCTCAAGGCACTAGAACTTGTGGACATCTAATGAATGTTGAATGTTGGAAAGTACTTCTTCATGCAGTGAATAGTTAAACTGTGGAACTCACTCCCACAGGAGGCAATGATGGCCAGCAACATGAAAGGCTTTAGAAGAGGACTAGACTAGAGGAAAAGGCTATCAGTAGCTATTGCCCATGATGGCTTTGTTCTTGCCTCCAGTCAGTACTTCTGAAAACCGGTTGTTGGAAACCACAGGAGGGGAAAGTGTTCTTGTGCTCAGGTGCTTCTTGCAAGTTTCCCGCAGGCAACTAGTTGGCCAGGATGCTGGGCTAGATGGCCCATAGCCCTGATCCAGCAGGTTCTTCTTATGTTCTGAGGGACACTGTGTTAATGTTTTGATTTTGAAAATCAAGGGTGTCTGATCCATTCAAATATACTAATGTTTTGGATTGTGAAAAATGCTACATTCTAAATTGTGCCTTGCCGGTGTGCTGTAAACCAGGGGGGTTTCCAAACTGTGCTCTAAGGATCACCAGTGGTCCATAAGTTTAATTCAGGTGGTCCACAGCATGCCTGTGAAGATGACGACCAACAGCTGTGATGGGACAGACTGGAAATGGCAGGTGGGAGGAAGTGACTTGAAAGCAATCAGAAATGGATTGCAATGCAGTTTGAATTGTGGGAATTAAAATTGTGATGCCAAAACCATGTAGCATCTAGAATAATGCGTTGCAATTGTGACAACAGCCAATTGAATGACATTAAGTGGTCTGCCTATTGACCTGTAGCAATTTTCAAGAGCTCCTTGGGAGATGCTGCTGTAAACCAGAGACTATTTTACAGGAAAAAAAGTTCACTTTCAGCAAGGAAAAGTGTTGATGAAGGAAAGGAATGCTACTTGCTGGAGACCACCGTTGGACAGAGTGCTTTTGTGCTGAAATCCTGTGTGTGGGTTTCCCACTGGGGCGTCTTGTTGGTTCTTCTGTTGGAGAACAGGATGCTGGATTGGACAGGCCATTGGCTTGATCCAGCAGGGCTCTACTTCTGTTCTTAATTGAAGGCAGAAGGATGGAGAGTCTCCACAGTCATAAGGGATAGGAACACATGTTGTTTTTTCAATGTCCACACATTTAGCTAATGATAGGCAGCTCACCCCGTTTTTTGGCAGCATTTAGCCTCTCAGATAATCCTATGTAGGGTGTTTCATTTAAGATCTGGTTGGTCAGGCGTGCTTTGAAGTGGGAGAGGGCCCTGAACGGGTGGGTCTAATTTTATCCTTTTGTCACTTAGCAAGCGTATTAAATTTATTCTGTCAGGAGGGATTGGACAATTGGTTTTTAACAAATGCACTTCCTCTAATTGAGTCTATTTTTAATCTGCCCCTGTTTGGCCTTGTGGAGATGGGTGGGTGTCTCCTGTTCAGGGCTGTTTCCTTAGTGCATTTTTTCTTATTGTGTGACACTTTTTATTTCTATAAAGAAAGAGTAAGAAACAATCCCACACAACAATGGCCTCTTTTCCTTCCCAAATCCAGGATCTGAACGGGCAACCCAAGGACCTCTGCCCGCGACTTTGCCATCTCAAGAAAGGCCCCACTGGCTACGGGTTCAACCTCCACAGTGAGAAAGCCAGGCCCGGGCAGTTCATTCGGTCAGTAGACCCGGATTCACCAGCATCCAAGGCAGGACTCCGACCGCAGGACAAACTCGTTGAGGTAACGGATGACAGCTTGAAGGGAGGAGGACCTAGGAGCAGAAGCTCTTCTGCTCAGTCAGGCTCCACCTGAACACTTCCACAGTAGCCCATTGCCCTGGAATTGTTCATTCACCTTTTTATGCAGAGCCCACACTATGACACTGTCAAAGACCTGCATGTTGGTGTTTGAATTCTGTCTGTTTCCAGTCAGTTTGTTGCAAGGTGCCTTCCTGCAGTGTTTCTCCATGAAAGAAAACATGCTTTTGAGCATGTGCAGAGTAGCATTCTCTCGTCACTGAGCAGCTGCTTCCAACATCTGAGATGATCAGGCAGGGTTAAATTCCAGGGAAAAAAAATACTTTGGAAACCCTGAACCCCCATGTTTCAGAGAGAGAGAGAGAGAGAGAGAGAGAGAGAGAGAGAGAGAGAGAGAGAACACAATTGCTCATCTCTGCAGTTGCCTCTTATTGCCCTCTCTGCAGGAACACACCTGTTCTGCAGCGACAGAACTCTCTCGCTTTCTCTCCCCTGAATCTTTAATGCCTGCAGTGCAACAGTACATGTGTGTGCGTGCACATGAGAGGGAGGTAGGAGAGGCCACCTAGGAGGCAGGTGTGTTCATGAAGACAGATTTTGCTTCCAGCACTCAATATGTCACCGATAGGTGGCTGATTATTAATTTAGCAACCCCCTGGCACGTTTCCTGAAGTGCACAAAGAGGGGAGGAGGTGAACCTGTGGAATTTGGAAACCTGATCCCAGCTCTTAGGGGCTCCCATAAATGTTTGATGCTCAGCAGCTCCTCAGTTTGGGCTGCGGTGCCTGCTCTTGTGAGGTGAGGGGAGGAACTGTTCAGTCTCTGCTTCATGTTTTTCTTGCCTCGTCTTCTTTCTCTTTGCACCTGTCTCCAGCTTTGAAGCAACTGTCAGGGGCCTGCCTGCAAAGGTGCAGGCTGCAGGTGGCAACAACAAGTGTTCAAATGGAGACAGTGTCCCAGCCAGAAGCCCTTGGGAGGCTTTGAAGAGCTCTCCTTGGCTTCTGGCTCCCTTCCAGCTTCACCTTCCTGTTGGCTACTTGAGGCAGGCAGCTGAGCCTGTAGTGGAAGAGCAGTCAGGGCCTGCCTCTGGCAAGAGAAGCCATTTGGGTGGTTGCTAGGAAATGGAGGCCCTCAGAAGTGCCGAGGGTTTTGTATTCCCGCACCAGAGGGCTGTCTGCTTCTCTGGGGGACATTTAAATTTTGCCTTTTCTTCTGAGGAGCTGAAGGTGGTTTCATGGTGCTTCCCTCGCCTCACTCCATTTTATCCGCACAACAATCTTGTGAGGTAATCTAGGCTGACAGACAGTGACTGGCTAAAGGTCATATGCTGTGAGTTTAGCAACTGTGCTCCAGGGTATCTTCAGGCTCGCCTGATTCCTTAGATCCTTGCCCAATCACTGAGATCTTTCGGGGAGTCTCTGTTGGTGGTCACCCATAGCTCAGGTGCATCTACCAGAAGCATTCACTGTAGTGGGACCAAGCCTGTGGAACTCCCTCCCACCTGAGGTTAGACAGGCCCCGTCCTTGCTGAACTTCAGGTGCATTGTTCCAGCAGATATTTTAAAATAGTGGTTGGTTTTATGATTAACTTTTAATTTGTTTTATTCTCTGTATGGTTTATTTTTATGGACTGTCCCCACAGGCCGAAATGCTGGTGATGGAGCAGTAGAGAAATTACTTTAAAAAACCAAGCAACAACTTAACCACAGCTTTGGTTTGATAGGTGAGCTCAGCACCTTTGTGGGGCTAAGAGCAGCCAGGTCAGGGGTATTTGGGGGGGGAGGTGTAATCCAGATGGGGAGCATATTCTGGAGCAGCCTCACCACTGTTTTTGCTCCAGGATAAGCACTTGGCTAAGCACATCACTACCTTGCCCATGTAACTAGTTTGCTGACATTTCCCCTCCAAATCCCCAAAATAATAATAAAAAGAAAACAGTCAAAGCAGAAAGCAGCAGCACACCACATGATGAACTGATTAATTGCCTTCCATTGTCAGGTGATAATTGGCGCCCGGGCATGAACAAAATGATCCCCTTTGCTCCATTATCCTAGGCTAGCAACAAAAGGGCAGTGATTGTTTGTCAAAGCCGTGAGAGCCGCTGTGTGGAGTGAATTTCCCCTTTGTCCTGGTTTAAAATAGCAGATCATAGCAGAACCATTCCCCTCTGGCTGCTGTTGGTTCCTTTGTTCTAAAAGGGACAAAACCTTTATATCTATCTATTGGAGGGGGAGCAGTTTGTTACAAAATCTAATGCTAGATTAAAACAAAAGAAGAGGCCAGCTGGATCAGGCCAGGGGAGGTGCCATCCAGTCCAGCATCCTGCTCTCACAGGGGCCAACCAGATACCCTAGAGATCTCCAAACTGTCTCCCAAGGCAGCTCCATGTGAAATGCATTGTGGTAATCCAGCCATTCATTCTCTCCCCCTACCTCTCTTGTTTTCTCTCCCTCAGGTCAACGGGATCAACGTCGAGGGCCTGAAGCATTCCGAGGTAGTGTCACATATCAAGTCCAAGGAGCATGAAGCCACACTGCTAGTTGTGGACCCCGAAACAGATGAGTATTTCAAGAAACTGGGCATCACCCCTACAGAGGAGCACATCGGAGGTAAAGCATTTCTCCTAGAACCAGCTTTCGCAGAGGGGGCAGAGATTTTGCAAGGGAGATAGATGTCCCTGTATAGGCCCCATCTGCACTATACGTTTAAAGCACAATAATACTACTTTAATAACACTACTTTACTCGGTCTAGGACCCTCGTACCTACGGGACCGCCTCTCCTGGTATGTCCCACAGAGGAACTTACGGTCTTCAAACAAAAACATCTTGAAGGTCCCAGGCCACAGAGAGGTTAGGCTGGCCTCAACTAGAGCCAGGGCTTTTTCGGCTGTGGCTCCAATCTGGTGGAACGCTCTGTCACAAGAGACTAGGGCCCTGCGAGACTTGACATCTTTCCGCAGGGCCTACAAGACAGAGCTGTTCCACCAGGCCTTTGGCCAGGGCACAGCCTGACTCCCTCCTTTGGCCAGAACTCTAGCCCAGTGGTTGCCATCTATTTGATTTGAATTAATTTTATAATGAATGGTGATTTTTAGATTTTAGAATGGTGTATTATTTTATTGTTGTTAGCAGCCCTGAGCCCGGCTTTGGCTGGGGAGGGCGGGATATAAATAAAATTTATTGTTATTATTTATTATTTAAACAGCCACAGCTCCTCCCCCGCCCCCAGGAACTGTAGTTTGTTAGGGGTGTTGAAATTTGCTAGGAGACCTCTGCTCCCCTCCCAGAGCTAGCATTACCAGAGAACCTAACCAATAAAAAATACAGCAAAGGGAATGAAAACAAATGACACTTTTCAGTAGAGTGGTACCCCTTTATTATGTACCCAGTAGCAGGAGAAAAGCTGACACCCACCACACATTATATAATTTTTTTTGCTCATATGATTTTGTACTGTAACCAATCTCACCACACGACTGGAAGTATAATGCGGTGAGATACAAAACAATCTGTAGTTTCCAGAATTCTTCCGGGGAAGCCATGACTGTGTAAAGTGGCAGGTTAACTGCTTTAAATGTATAGTGCGGATCTGGGATACATAGGTTCTCTTCTCCGCCGCAATTTCATCTTCACAACAACCCTGCAAGGAATGACTGGCCCAAGCAAGATGTGAGCAAGATGGCCGAGTGGGGATTTAAACCTGCAGTCTCCCCCTAGCTTGATGCTCCACAGCAGTTGTGATGGCTGAGCCTGATGGGAGGTGTAGTCTGAAACATCTGGAAGGCACCCAGTTTGGAAAGCCTGCTCTTTAGTTAGTGTCAAAGCATGTTCCTTGTCTGCAGTAACAACAAAACATCTTGGAATCATCTTTCTCTGCTTGAAGTTTCTACAGTCACTCTGAACATTCCTCCAATCTTGCCAAGGAAGAGAGTTGCTCTGGGCATGTGCAGAGTTTCCCCCTTCATCACAGAAACTGCAACCAGGTTCCATGCACTGGGGATGAAGGGGAGAAGAGCTCTGCCAGGTTTCAGCTCCAGACACTTTCACAAATGAAGCACCAGCCACTGGCCTGGATCCAAGTAGAGAGCAACATTTTGCAAAACAGCCGTTTTAAAAAAAAACCCTAGCAGTGGATACCCCCTCTACTGGCCTTGCAGTTTTTGGGTTTTGTAAGCTGTTGCTTAGCCAGAGTTGGGGGGGGGGAGGAGACCACTGGGTTCCACCAAGCATCCATATCCCTGCTCTCCTTGCAACCCCCAATCCTCCTTCCTTGGCTGGGTTGAATGGAGAGCTCTGTGTGTTTTTAACACAGCTGTTTCTTATCTAACTATGCTGAGTTCTGCCTCCAGTGCTGGATTGTCTTTTCCTGGCCTTCAGTGGAGAGAGGAATCCAAAAGAACGACTTGGAACAATTCAGAACTGGAGGGGGGCGGGCGGTGGATGTAGAGAAATGGTGTCAGATGCTGAGAGCAGGAGCAAAATAAGAGATAGGGTCAGGGAGAAACTCTTTTTCTTTCTTGGCATGGTGGATAATAAAGCCCCTGTTCTCCTCTTGAGGAGATGCAGCTAGTATGGTCACCCAGTCCCAGAAAGTATGAAGGGTTTCGGGTTGTCTCTTGGAGTGCTGAGGCCTGTTTTCAAGCGATAGCTGAGGAGGAGGAGGAGGAGGGCCAGACCAGCTGCTGCTGAGTTACAGGCAAAGGAGAGAAAGAGGGGGAAGTCTTGCAGGAGTGACGAGGCCTTTAGAGCCCACATCCACAGGATATCAGTAGGGATGCTTCTGTTTATGAAATCGTTGCTGCATGTTGACTCTTACAGATGGTCTGGTTCCTCCATTTGCTCCTGATGTTGTAGAATAACTTTATGGGCTAAATCTGGGACAGGAAGAGCCCACACAGCATGTAGAGTGTTGGACCACAGTGGACCTGGGTTCGGATTCCTACTCATCGTCAGAGCTCATGTGGTGACTTTGGTCCTAATTTATCCAAGAGCATAAAAGCAGCCTTGCTGAATCTGGCCAGTGGCCCATTTAGTCCAGCATCCTATTCTCAAGCAGGGCCTGCATGCAGTATTTATCTATATTTCTCTCTCTATATATATACATATAGAGAGATAAATATCTGCTAACGTTCAAAGTGTTTTACAAGGGAGATAAAACAGTAGCATTATCAATGAGAATATTAACAATTTAAGACTTTCAAAAATTTAAAATAACAATACACTATATGGGTAGGCTTGTCTAAACAAAAATGTTTTTAGTGGGCACTGAAAAGAGTACAGTGAAGGTGCCTGCCTGATAATCAATAAGCAGGGAGTTCCAAAGTGTAGAAGCTGCCGCACTAAAAGGTTTCTTCCAGATGTTGAATGGGTATTATGCAGCACCTGTAAAAGTGCCAGTTCCAAAGATCTGACCTGATAAAATAACATTTATGCCTGAAGATATTCCTGAAATATATCTAAAAGAATACCTGATAGGATGTTTTATTATTATTATCGGTCAAGATACAAGTCAGTGAAAACATAATAACAATAAGAAAAGAAAATAAATGTTAGCAATGCATATGCATAAAAAAGGATAATAGGCATAGCAAATGCAATACTATCTGTCTAAACAGAGTTAACGTATCTACTTTAATGATCTACAACGTTCTTAAGTGTGTGCATAGTTTTATATTTTCCTGTCAATACATTATGAAAATGCTCCATTTTCTGCAGAAAGATTATGAAGTTGCCTTCCTTCACTTAATTTTGTGGGGGAAATTAAAGGGACTTTATAAGGATGTCCCCCTGAGCCCACTAGAGCAGTGGTGGGGAACCTCCATCTTACGGGTGCCTCTATACCTGATGTCATATGGCAAAAATGCAACTCTCTGCTAAAAGTGGAGTTGCCTTGACAAGCGTTGCCATGGTCCCTGGCACTTGCAAAGGCACAGGGTTTTGCAAGACCTGGCAGACAGCTGAGCCATGGTGCCTGCAAAGCACTGTGCCTAAACAAAAATGTTTTAAGCAGGTGCCAGAAAGAATACAGTGAAGGCGCCCGCCTGATGTCAATAGGCGGAAGCTCCGAAGTGCAGCATTCATGCAATCAAAGTCACAGCTGGTTTGGCCCTCAGAAGGACATACATAGGAACAACCCTCACCTGCAAATGTTTGGTGGGGCTTCATGGGGAGCCTCTTTTCTTTTTGGTATGTTTAATAGATTATTGTATTTTAATGTTCTGTTGGAAGCCGCCCAGAGTGGCTGGGGAAGCCCAGCCAGATGGGTGGGGTATAAATAATAAATTATTATTATTATTATAAGGTGTCTGTGCTAGTAGAACTTTGAATCTCTGAAACCAAATGACAGTAATGTTTGACACAGGGATAGTTCTGTGGTTCTTTTGTTTTTTTGGCATGTTATCAGGACGTTTGTTGAGTTTCCACATGACTGTATTCAACTGGGGTTCTTTCTCCTTTGCCTTCAGGCGGACTTCCTC
Organism: Podarcis filfolensis; assembly: GCF_964270895.1. Classification (NCBI taxonomy): domain Eukaryota; kingdom Metazoa; phylum Chordata; class Lepidosauria; order Squamata; family Lacertidae; genus Podarcis; species Podarcis filfolensis. The sequence continues at coordinate 29,852,772 of NC_139616.1, read as the reverse complement.
AGCCCATGACCAATGGGTCAGCACAAACGCAGGTAAGTGATGGGTATGGATGGGTGAATCTGCCTGCTTCTGTCTCTCTTGGTTTCTTATTTTTCCATTCTTAAGTTCAGTTCTCCATATCATTGGGCATTCCCCCCCCCCAAAAGTCATCATGAAAATATCCACATTTTAGTGCATCCCCCCCCCCCCGATATACACATTATTGTATGCAGTTTTGCCCAATATACACATCCTTTTGCAAAACAATTTCCTGGAATAAGAAGCATTTTGATGCATACCTGACTCTAGTATATTCATTTTTGTACACATTCCCTGCCTGGAGAACTGCTCAGCAAAATTGGGAGGACTGCAAATTTTGAAAGATGACTGTGTTTTGAGTTCCAGTTTGGTTTGCCTTGAAATGCACACTGAATCAACTTCCACCCCTACCCTGTTACCTGTTCAGAATGTACAGCAGAGCTGAGTGCAGCTTTCTTCAGCCTGATGCCGTGCAGCTGTGTTGGACCACAACTCCCATCAGCCCCAGCTAGCATGGTGCCCGTGTCCTTAGCCCATGGTGGCTGGGGCTGATGGGAGTTGTAGTCCAACACACCTGCATGACACATGGCTGGGGAATTCTAGTTTTCTTCCAGGTATTCACCTTGAGTCACAAATTTAAGATGTGACACATAGGACATGTCCATTTCGGATCAACGAGATCCCTGGCCATCTTCCTTCATTCTCCTCCGGTTTCTGTGGCTTCAGCAACCTTTGGCCCAACTTATTTAGATCTGTCTTCCTGCAGTGCTAGGAAATGAGATGGATCACATGAGATCGAAGGGCCGCAGCCTATAATGAGAAATCCTTATCAAACTGACCCAACACAATATGCTGCCTTTTCTTAAAAACTTCCGTGACTTGTTCTCTGCCTGGAAATTTTATTGTGAGCCATGCAGGGGAAAGATTGCAATGGAGATTGTATGGGTTGACCCACCTTCCTGTTCTTCTTTATGGCCCATGTTTCCCCAAGTGGCACCATCACGCTCACCATGCTGGCACAAAACCTCAAGGCACTGTCCTACAGCTGTCCAAATCGTGTTCTTAACCCCTCCAATTCCACTTTTCTTGTAATAAACACACACCCTCTTTCCATTCCCGACAGCTGAATGGGGGATCCATGTCCTCGTCCCACAGCGATTGCCAAAGTCCTGAGAAGGAGTCTGAGGTAAACAAAGCGATCCCATTTCTTGACCTGCCCAAACACTGCACAGGAAACCTCGTATATATTCTTTCTTGCATTGCCAAGGAAATCCCCTGGACCTGCATCCTTCCAGGGGTCCCCCTCTGGATTCTGCCCCTTTTTCTTCTTCCTCCTCCTGCCTCTGCCAAGTTCTGCCTCTCCCTCCTTCTCAGTGTCTCTGCGGCATCCACCCCAGTGGCGTAGCGTGGGGGGTGCAGGGGGGGCGGGCCGCACCGGGCGCAACATCTGGGGTTAGGGCAAATCCATGGGTTAGGGGGCGCAAATCCACGGGTTAGGGGGCGCAAATTACTTGCCTTGCCCCGGGTGCTGACAACCCACGCTACGCCACTGATCCACCCATCTTCTCTTTTCTCCTGCTTCTAATATGGAACAGGCTTTTGTCTTCTGCTCATCTGGACTGGGACTTTTTCCATCTGAAGGCAGTCCTGTTTAGGGAAGTTTTTAATATTTAATGCTGTATTGTTTTTAACACTTGATTGGAAGCCACCCAGAGTGGCTGGGGAAACTCAGCCAGATGGGCGGGGTATAAATAATAAATTTTTTATTTATTATTATTATTATTATTATTATTATTATTATTATTATTATTATTTCCTGCTTTCTGGCCTTCCACCTCTTGTAAATCTCAGGGGCATTTCTGCACCGACTACCTCCTGCTTCCTGCACAACTTTTCCAAGCTTGTCACCCTTCATGTGGTTTTAGGATCAGTGAGTGGTGCCCCTCTTGGTAGTTCTGCCACCCTTAGATGTTTGGCGTGGTAGTGTCCTGGGGGAGGGCATTCCCCGTGGCAGCCCCAAAATTGTGGAATTCCCTCCCCACAGAAGTGCACCTGCAACCTTCATAGTGCAGCTTCTTGACCCTGGCCTCTTGACACCTGAGATGTATATTTTTGGGGGCCCACCCTGTTTTTGTGACTGCAGATCATTTTAACTGATTCTAATATTGTTTTAGGGACGCGGGTGGTGCTGTGGGTTAAACCACAGAGCCTAGGACTTGCCGATCAGAAGGTTGGCGGTTTGAATCCCTGCGACGGGGTGAGCTCCCGTTTCTCGGTCCCAGCTCCTGCCAACCTAGCAGTTCGAAAGCACAGCAAAGTGCAAGTAGATAAATAGGTACCATTCTGGCAGGAAGGTAAACGGCGTTTCCGTGCGCTGCTCTGGTTCGCCAGAAGCGGCTTAGTCATGCTGGCCACATGACCCGGAAGCTGTACGCCAGCTCCCTCGGCCAATAAAGCGAGATGAGCGCCGCAACCCCAGAGTCAGTCATGGCTGGACCTAATGGTCAGGGGTCCCTTTACCTTTACCTAATATTGTTTTGGGGGACCGTTAAGTCTAGAGAAAAGGCGAGCAAGGGATGACGTGATGGAGATTTATAAAAATTATCTGTGGCATGGAGAAAGTGGATAGAGAAAAGCTGCTCTTCCTCTCTCATAGCACTAGAACCCATAGCCATCCAATGAAGCTGAATGCTGAAAGAATCAGGACAGATAAAACTCCTTCTTCATGCAGCGCATAGTTAAGCTATGGAACTCCCTCAAGAGGCAGCAATGGTCACCAGCCTTGCTTCAAAAGTGGATTAGACAAATTTGTGGGGGAGAAGGCTATCAATGACTACTAGCCACAGTGGCTATTAGCCTGATCCAGCAGAGCTCTTCTTAAGTCCTTCTTTTTCTATTGTTATAACCTGCCCTGGGACCTTATGGCAATGGGCATGTCATAAAAAATTAGTAGTAACTGTAACAACGTGGATAGGAAATGTAGTTGTTGTTGACGTTGCTGTTGCTGCTGCTGCCGTGTAAGGCTTTCCACTCCAAAATTTAGCTTCCTTGCTCCCTCCTTCCAAACAAGCAAGTTTTTTTGTGGGGTTTTTTGTCAGCTGTTAAACATCTGCCATGTTCCACCACAGAGGTGGCCAGAGTCAAACTGTCTTCTCTTATTTCTCCTTCCGGGGACCCCTCCGGATGAAAGAAGGAAGAGAACAATAGAAGCCACTAGGAATATGTTGATGTAGAGGGAATATGAACTATTTATTGCAAAAAAAAAAAAAATCAGCAGATTCCTGCTCCCGAACCCCTATCCTTTTTTTTTTTTAAAAAAAAGCTTAATTGCATTCAAATGCGAAGGGAAATACTTGAATGCAATGCAGCTTATTTATTTCCTCATGCTCTGCCACCACTGCAGCCCTGTTTCTTTAAGAGAGAAATATGCAGGCCTTGATTAGAGGAGAGTTTTGTGAAGACCACAGAGAGGCTTGAATTACGGGGGATCCGATCCCTGTTCCTTCAGAGGAGCAACTGGCCTCACTGTTCACTGGAGTCCAAAAACTCTGCATTCTTTCCATGCCGGGTTGGTGGTGAGGGAGAGGAATTATTCACTAGTTTCATCCAGCTTTTGCCAGTGCTGGCTGATGTCCTGCTTTCTTACAGGCTTCATCGGCTTGGTTCCGCTGAGGGCCTTTCTTGGTTTTATCGCCTTGGGTCCCGATCCTGCCATGGGCTTGTGGTTTTGAATAGACATAGAAGGAGAACCCTAAGTGGCACTTAATTGTCCCAGAGGTCCACTGTGATAGGGGAGTGGGGCCAGTGTTAGAAACTCAGATATGTAAGCTAGGCGCCAAATGGCACCTTAAGCTTAGGTTATGTCAATTCGCCAGGGGGTTGGGTACCACATCCTATTGCTTTCTGACGCTGCTCATCCACATCCCCTTGCTCCCTGGGTTGGCAGTTGGAGGTCGGATCCTGCCCGAAGGTGTCCAGTTGCTGACTGCTGGTTTGTTTAATCACCACTGTAAAGCAGGTGACATCCCTTTCTCAGGCCAGGCATAGCACATGAGACCTTCTCTGGATACAAAGCACATGCCTTTCCATTAAGCTGGAGGCCCATCCCTCCTGCACTCTGCTGGTGATGCATGATGATGTTTCGGCTGCAGAGTTGGGTCTGTGGTGGGTTGACATGGGGCCAGATGGGTTGGTACTTGCTGACGTTCCAAGAACTTGGGTGCTATGAAGAGTAAGCGCAGCTCTTCGGCATCAGAATTAGGAACATAGGAAGCTGCCTTATATTGTGTCAGGCATTGGTCTGTCTAGCTTAGCATTGTTCACACAGACTTGCGGGGTCTCCCAACCCTGCCTGGGAAAGAGACCGGGGATTGAACCCAAGGCCTTCTACATGCAGAGCAGATGTCCTGCCACTCAGCTACATCCATTGGTCCATCTAGCTCAGTATTGTCTATATTGATTGGCTACGGCTCTCTAGGGTTTCAGACCAAGGGTCTTTCCTAACCCTGCCTGGAGATGCCACCAGGGACCTTCTGCATGCAAAGCAAATACTCTGCCCCTGAGTTATAGTTCTTCTCAGTTGCTGCTTCCTCTCCTAAGAGCAGAGGCTGAGTTTTGCCCTGTCAAAGGCCCAAGAGACCCAGTCTGCATCCTGCGATGACTCTTTAGTTTTTTTGCTGCCTCCTGTCAGCTCCATCTGCAAGGTAGCCTCTCCAAACCCTGCAAAATGAGTTTGAAAAGAGATGGCAGGTTGAAGTGGGGGGAAACCCACCCCCCGCAATAAATGCAGCACAGGAGCCCCCACCGTACCCCTCTATCCCTCCAGTCCTTTCCCTTCTTTTGAATCCCATTCTTTTCTCTTTCTTTTTTTAAAAAATCCTGCTAGGTGGGAGAGCCTGGGAAGAAGGATCCGTTTGAGGAGAGCGGCTTGAACCTGAGTCCCACGGCAGCGGAGGCCAAAGAGAAAGTGCGGGCCAAGCGGGTGAACAAAAGGGCCCCCCAGATGGACTGGAACAAGAAGCGGGAGATCTTCAGCAACTTCTGAGCCAGCCGGGGAGCTCCTCTCGACTCCTGTTGCAGCTCCCCCCACCCCGGCCTGGAGACATTTGCAAATGAGCACGGGGATGGCGACGGCCGCGCTGTGCCTCCAACGGGCACCGCTCCAAGGCGTGCCAGGCTCTGCTTTTTACCATAGGTTTGTGTTGCTTTGTACAAAGCACATTCCCTCCTTCCCCCCCCTGCCCCCAGCCTCTTTTATTGTACAAAAGTGGTCAGAGAGAGAGAGAGAGAGAGAGAGAGAGATTGAAACTGCAGGGCTCAAACACAAAAAACAGGCAACTGTGAAACTGCCACAGTAACAAGCAGGAAAAGCAAGCGGCAATTTTCCTTTCCTTTTTGAATCGCTTAACCTGCAATATTTAGAATGTATTATTTATAGGATCATTTTTATATCATTAATTGTTTGAGCTTCTTCTGCCTCTTCTTGTAGCGATGTCAATATTTTTTTTTATAATGTCCCAACCAGAACTTGTTAACCAGAGCCTTTCCACTTAACTGGATGCTGCGGTCTGCACTGTGATGGGTTAACAGCAGCTGTTGCCAACCTGGTGCCCTCCAGATGTTCTAGATAATGCCCACTCCTTGCAGCAGCCCTTGGTTTCGGGCAGGAGGGGGCATCAGGTTGGCAGAGACTGCTGGGTTTCCATGTTGGCATCCTCATAAATGTGGTTGCCTGACCATTTCGTGATTGTGCGAGTTTTCTCTGTGGCTTTAAACTTGGACTTTTTATTTTTTAAAGGAGGGAAATTTTTCCCACCCCTCCATCTGTTCGTAGTTAGTGCTTGAAACGCCCTGACCCTTTAAGCCTCAGGCACAGCAAGCCCCCTTTTCTTTGCAAATTGTTTTTGCCTTGTTACCACTTTTCAGAACAACTGCGCTTTCCGAAAAGCCCCTTCCCTTCAACACTTTTCAGAACAAACGTGCTTTTTGAAAAGTCCCTTCCCTACCAATCGTGGCAAAAGACCACAATTATTAGGTGCACTCAGGTGCAGAAATGCATGCTGTCCCTTGCCAACCCCCTGGGGCCAGGGTAGGGTAGAAGGAGGGGAAAAAAGCAAGTGCCCCCCCTCTTTCTAAATCCTGACATTTATAAGGAACACTGATCTGAATTGGCTGTAGCCAGAAGCTGGAAATAACACTTTCTAGCGAGACTCGGGAGAAGCACAGGAAGACAATTGTATCCGTGAAATACTAACATTCCTGGGAGCGGTTCCTCTAGGAGACGGTGTCCTGCTGGCAAACGGACAGGCATCTTGAGATTTAAGCAGAAGCACCCCCCTTTTTGTGCAAGTTCATTTAACCTCCAATCGCACAACTATTTCCACTTCCAGGCCTTTTGAAAACATGCACCCCATTTCAACATTGCTGATGTTTCAGTGGCTGCACCATTGACCAACCTTCCTTTCAGTTTAGCAGCAGTAAGGTATCTGCACGTATCAGCTGTTCCAAAGAAAGGCTGTAGTGGATGGTCTCCCTTTTAACATATGACTACTAACCCTTTCCACAGGCAGTGCCCGGGGTGGGAGATGATGGACAGAGTGGTCCCCAAAGCCTTTTTCAGGCTGAGGACCACATTCCCTTCTGGGCGATCTTTTGGGGGCTGCATACCAGTGGCAGGAGAAACCAGAAGCAAAGGGGGTGGAGCTGACAGGGCTCCCCCCCCCAAAGGTCTGAGGTTCTACACCAACCCTCACCCTTCTCCAACCATGGAATCCAAAAGGTTTCATTACAGTCCAAGAACATTTCCCAGTCAGGGATGAAGGACATGATGAAAGCACCAAGCAGGCCTTGGTTTGAGAAGGGGGAGTGGCCTGGGAAGCATCCTGAGGGCCAGATGGAGAGGCCTGAAGAGCCGCATTTGGTCACTGGGCCTGAAGCACCCCTCCCTATAGCCAAAGTCAAATCTCATGCTTTAACCATGACGCGTAAAGCTGAATTTAACAAGCTCTGAATGTGTTTTAGCTTCTGCAGTGTTCTTTCTGAAGGAATGGCTCAGAAGCACAGAATGTGTCTCTTTTTTGAGACGGCAACACATCCGCATCTACTGACCATCTGACTCGCTCATTACCAGCGTTAGGACCTCTACGTTACTTCCCCCACCCCTCAAATAGAATAATTGTTATTAAAGGCAAGGAGGCATGGAAGAGGTTGGATTGCCATCTTTGAGGGATTATTTAGCTGTGATTCTTGCAATGCAAGGGGTTGGACCATATGACTCTTGGGGTCCCTTCCAACTGTACAATTATATGATTCTGTGATTCCCTAGCTCAGTGGTGTCCAAACGTTTTTCAGAGGGCCAGATTTGATGAAGTGAAGGGCCGTGAGGGCTGACCAAAGTTTTTAACCTTTTTTTAGGATTGAAGTTGTTGAGCTTTGTTTAGGATTGAAGTTGTTGAGGTTTTTTAGGATTTTACTCTAGGAAATAAACTGCCACAGGGGCTGGATTAAACCGACTGGAGGGCTGGATTAGGCCCCCGAAACAGACTTTGGACATGCCTGCCCTAGATAGATCTTGATGTTGTTATAAGAGGACAAGAGTTGGGAGACAGATTGACCATTTCCAGGGAAGTTCTTACCCCTCCCTGTTTTAATTCATGGGAGGGAGTATACTGTTTGGTGTGCTTTTTTTTCTGTGGTAGGCACTGAAATGTCTTGAATCCAGGCCTGAGTGAAAGTGGATAATTCTGGGGTATTGCTCCTACTTACTAACTGAATTTGATCCTTCTCGATGAGTGATGTATGTCAACTGTGTGGGCCACATAAAAGTAAAGCACACACTCCTGTGGAACCTCTACACTAGGCTCTTCTGTTCTTGAGGAGATCCCTTTGCTAATCTGGTGCCCTCTAGCTGTTTTGAACCACAGCTCCCATCAGCCTCAGCAGGCACATCCATGGTTTGGGCTGATGGGACTTGTAGTTCGAACATCTGGAGGGCACACAGTTGGCAAAGGCTGCCTGAGAGTGATCACATTGCAGCAGCAACTCAGAAATTGTTATCCAAACTCTTCTCCTGATTCTGCTAAGTGAGGGAGGAGTAAAAAAAAAAAAAAAAAGGAAGATAGCTAATGATTTTATAACACTGTTAATCTGGTAAGGGGAGGCAGGTAGGAAGAGTTTTTTCTTCCAGCCTTCTTTAGTGAGACATCACAACCTTTCACACCCTTTTCTTCTTTACAACCACTTCCACAACAAGTATTAAAAAGCAAGCTGGATGGGATGCAGTTTCTCTTTCATAAAAAGAGGTCTGTATGACTAAGCAATTGCCACCCTTTTAATTAGGGCACAAATGTACAATCTATATAAGTATTCAAGAAGTGGGGGGGGGGGCATTTTGTTTTCAGGGATTCTTCAGCGGTGATTCCTGCATTGCAGGGGGTTGAAGTAGATGATCCTTTTGGGCCCCTTCCAACTCTTACAGCCCTACAATACCCGCAAGATGACCAAGTGCCCTTTGATATAAGTACACTCTGGGGGCTTTGTGTATGTTTTGCAAATAACTAAGCTGAATAAGGTGCCTTAGATTATTCTCCTGTCCTCTGGGGAAATGGCTGCCATGTAGCAAAGCTGGCTTGGTAAATGGTACCATTCTCTTGTTATGTGATTGGTTTTCAGGAATAACCTAGTATACAGTTTCATTACAGGAGGCTTTGAGAGAAAGGCAAGGTGGAGTATCGGTGTCCATGATGGACAGCCCTGTACTCATAGTCTGCCCCAGGAGTAGCCAAAGCAGTGTTCTCTAGGTGTTTCTGGACTCCATCTCCCATCATCTCTCACCATTGGTTGTGTTGGCTGGGGCTTATGGGAGTTGCGGTCCACAACATCTGGAGAGCACCATGTTGGTTACCCTTTGTCCACACCAGCTTTTACCAATCTGATGGTCTCCAGTTATTTTGGACTACAATTCCTAGCAGCCCCAGAGCACCAGGTTGGGGGCAGCTGGTCTGGACGCCTAAGAAATGTGCCCTAATTCTGCACCTGAGTTAATCTAATTGAATGCCACATTTTGACTGATTTTGCATAGTCTGCCTGGTTATCATAGGGACACCATTGTAGTCCTCACCTCTGTCCCCTCAAAGGCCTACCCCCTCTGTCTTCTGAGGTAGCACCAGGCATCACCCACCACTTTTGTATTTTATCTCAGTAGGCATGAGAACTAGAAAGCGGTCTTTTTGCAAACAACAACCCCCCCCCCCATATTTCAGATTGATTCCATGGATGTTCAGTGATTATAAGCTCAGCAGACAAGAAGGGTTTAGCTGCAAATCACTGTGCTCTTCACTTTATGATGATGATGATTTTTATTTTTATTATTATTATTTTAAAAACAGGGTTTCTAGCCCACATGGAATCTGGGGAAATGTCAGGAATTCTTTCCCCCTTTGAGACTCATTCTTTGCCAAGCTTGACCAAAACATTCCAATTTGTTTTTAAAAACCTGCACCATTGAAGACTGTGAAGCTATGTAAAAATAAATATATGTAAATATGACTAATTTGCACAACTCAGTCTGCAGACGTGGGATTTTACCGCATTCCCAAACCATTTATTATTGGAGAACAGCCGTACTTGCTGACTCCCAGTCCAGCCCCAGTTATGCTCAGTTAGTCCCATAGATGCCCATTAGTACTGAAAGGGGGCTTCGTGCTGATGCCACAGGAAGGGTGTGCATTATGGAGCAAATGCAAATAAGAGTGCATGTAGATCTTCCTTCCCCAGACTGGTGCCCAGATGTTTGGAATACATATCCCATCACCCCTGACCTTTGGCCATGCTGGCTGATACTGATGGGAGTTGTAGTCCAACAACAACTGGAGGGCCCCAGGTTGAGTAAGCCTGCCATAAATCTCTCTTGATGACTCGGGACCACTGATTCTAGGAGGATAATGAAACGTTTGTGAATGAAAATGTGGCTTTCTGAAGAATGCTCTGCTGAGTCTTCTTTAATTTTTTTAACAAAGAAAACACTTATTGAGTAAGACTGGTAGTAATTCAGGTATATGCTAATACCTGCTGATAAGGTTGCTTGAAACTTGATTTTGACAACGGTCGGTGTGAGATTTATAAAGGCTTTTTTTGGGGGGGGGCTGCTTTGATTCCTTAAATGATTGGAGGGCGCTTGTTTTTCAAATTAGGCTAAATTTTTTACCTCCAAAAGAGTTGCCCCCAATTCATTATTAGCAAAGGTGCTGATGCACCACAGGTGTGTGTGAGGTGCTGCTGCTGCTGCTGCAGTTACCACCAGCCTTGGGCTGATGGGAGATGGAGTCCAGCAACATCTGGAAGACCACAGGTTCTCCACCCCTCTGATACATGGAAAGAACATCTGGTCAGTGGAAGATGAAACAGGATAGGAGGCCTTTTGAAAAACGCCTGGATAACACCTTGGGCTCCATGATCAAAGAAAGGTGAAATATAATAGTAAGGAAATGAATGAATGCAGGACTGGTTTGAACAAGGATTTCTAAAGTCATTCTTTATGGATAGGAGAAGTGTGACAGAAGCACAAATTTGAGGGTTGTGGTACAATTGAAACCTCCTATACAAATCTGTACCTATAGAGGTATCTTTCCCCCTACCCCTTCCAAGAAAGCAAACATCCCAGTCTCTATTCCGTGGATTGACTCATGACGATTTAAAAGCACGCCTGGCTCTCTTTTCTCTGCCATCCTATATGCTCTGCAGCACTTAACTCAGTTTCTGCACATCTAACCTAGACATTCACTAAAAAGTTATAAGAAGAGCTGTTAACTGCATTGTGTAAAAAAATGTATACTAAAATGTCAATAATAAAACTGGTTTCCCATGTACAGCGAGTTTTATGATGTTGGTGTCCAAATTATTATTTCCTTATGGTATCCCTCGCTTCCTCCCATCCAGCTTTTGTGTCTGTTTCCTGGCTGTGCCAGATTGCCTCACTTCTAGGTGCATTTAAATTATCAGGGAAACATATTCCAGCCCCTCAAGGAAGGTTTGAAGCAGGGCCAATGAGGGGGTATGTCATAGGGAGAGTCCCAGGGGACAGAAGGAAAGGCCTGGAGGGCTGCTTTCAGATCCTGGGCCCAAGTTCCCCACTCTGGATTAAGCCCCCTCTTCCGGGAAACCTGAGCACCAAACAGAGACTGTTAGACAAAATTCTTATTAAAAACAAAACTGTTTATTATATAAAAATAAGAATTACTCTTTAGGTAGATGCACTTGGCTTATGTGACAGGGTAAGCAAAGCTCAAGGCTTACACTGTATTCCAAATACCCCTTTTGTTTGGGACATCTCAAAGGCTTCGTTCTCACATAGGAGAACTCTTACCCAACCTGGTGTCTTCCAGATGTTTTGGACTGTATTTTATGGCTGAGCTGTTTGGGGCTGGTGGGAGTTGTAGTTCAAAACATCAGGAGGGCGATAGATTGGGAGGAAAGCTGATCTAAAATCTCCAAGCCCTGGAGCCTATCAGATACAATTGGGGTGGGAAGAATTTCTTCTGTCTCATCTGTTTTTAAACTTCCAACTCTCCCTACCTTGGCAACAGGCTAATTCCTCCATGACGCTGGGACAGGCCTGAATGACATCATCCAGTGGAGCTGGATAACTCCTTTTGCCTGGTAACTAGCTTATTAGCATTTAAATTGGAAATTCTTCAAGGGCAAAGGCAGCTGACAGAATCCACAAACACTTCTTAGGAAGGTCTGGTCTGGGAAGAAAATATGACCGGCCTCCTTCACAGTGTGTGTGGAGGCAGGGAGAGGCATAATGACAAGGAAATACAACACACCCTGAGCGCTGGTTGCCCTTCAGGCAGAGGCTCTCAAAGTGGGAGCCTTGCCCTTTCAAAACAAAGGCCGGAGGATGTCATGTGAGCTGAACCTTAGAAATTCTGGTCAGACATATATAGCTTATGACAAAGAGATCTCCAGACATATCAAAACATGTGGATCTTCCATTGACAGGACACAAACTGAACTTTCTGCTTGTTTTCATTTTCACCCTAAAGAAAGTTTCACCCATTTTCAGCCTGCGTTCCCCCATCTCCTCTTTCTAGCCACAGGAATCCAACAAAATCTTCATTTAAAAGATACTGGGGGCTGGACTATACTTTTGAAGTAGACTCTCATCATTTTAAATACTCATGGCTTTGCCCAAAGAACCATGGGAGCTGTAGTTTGTTAAGGGTGCTGGGAGTTACTGGGAGACCCCCTATTCCCTTCCAGCTTCAATTCCCAAAGTACTTTCAACCCCTCTTCCCCAGGAACTCTGGGAACTGTAGCTCTGTGAGGGGGAAAGGGGCTGGCAGGGGGACCATGACTGTTTAAAGTAGCATGTCACTGCTTTAAATGTATGGTGCTGATGGGGCCTGAGCTAGCTGAACTGAGTTATGTCAAGATGTACACGTGCAACTGATTTCAGTGGGACTCGAGTCCAGCTAACTTAGTCTGGAATCTAGCCCCAATACATTGCACTTATTTAACTACTCTCTGTGTGGCTTCATACTTGGGTTAAGAGGAGTCCTTTCAGGGCAGCCTGGGACACCACACTTAAGTCAACTCTGTGGTCCTTTTATGAGGAACAATGCTATTTGGACCCCTCTCACCTGTGCATGGCTTGGAAACCAGGAACCAAGTCATTGCTGTAGTGCCACCAGATTTCAGGGTGAAAATCCCTCTTGCTCAAGCCACTGGCAGGTCAGCTACAGCATCATCAGTCCATTGGTGGGCCCCCAAGTCCTAGTCCCCCAGTATGGTGGCCTGTTCCAGTAAGTGTTGCATCTCTCAGCGTTTCCTCGAAGCTGGACAGATGTCCCTGTTGAGGCATTCACTGCAGCGTGGATTTACAGGTAAGCAGACTTGCTGCCCAAACCCAACAAGAAGCCAGTTTATCTCACTCCAGAGATCTCTAGGAGGAGAAGGAAGGGAAATGTTCATTTATCATTATTATTAATTTGATTAATCACCCACCCTTCACCCTAAGGCTACAGGAGCTGTAGTTCAGAAAGATTTGAAGGGTTGTTGGTTAGCTGCCCCTGGAGCTTAGCTGAAGGCCTAACCCTGTGGTAAATTTTGTATGGGAGAAGGGAAGCCTTCGGACGTCCTCCTCTGAGGCCGTTTAGGGCTCTGAAGATGGAAAACACCACTTTGGATTGGGCTCCGAAATGGAATGGGAGACAATGAAGACAGCAGGTTGATCATAAAGCCAAACTATTGTTAAAACAAGCCACAGCTCGTAAGCCAAAAACAAACCATGACTTCACATTTTGCTTAGGCCAGGGGTCTGCAACCTTTAAGACAAAAAGAGCCACTTGGACTCGTTTCCGAAGGAAAAAAAACTGGGAGCCACAAAACTTGTCATTATAAAAACAACTTTTTTGTCACTTTTTTATTATTTCTTTGTTTGACCCCTCAGAATTACTCCTCCTCATAGAAATAAACATTAAATTAACAAGCTACCTTTTTTTGTGTGTGTTCTTCACTCCCCTTCAAAACAGTGACCAGCGTACATGCCCCCTTTCAATGCAGTGACCAGCGTACATGCCCCTTACAATGTAGCGGGTGAGCGGGCGGGAAGGTGACGTCGGGACGGTGCATGACTAACGCACGCATCGCCCCCATGCGACGTCACAGCCAGTACAGCGCCCGCCACAGTGGGGAGTGTTGGGGCGCACAATGCGCCTCCTCCCCTCGCTAGTATCTGCCCCGGAGCCGCGGCAAAGGTGTAAAAGAGCCACATGCGGCTCCAGAGCCGCGGGTTGCAGATCCCTGGCTTAGGCTAAACAAACCATGGCTTGGCATCATGTGTGGCCCAGGTCACTGAATTAAAAAAAAGAAACTGAGAGAACACGTGGAGTAAAGAAACAAGTCAGAATTGACCCCGACTGCCTCACCTGGGGAGCCACTCTTCCAGAGCCAGCCGAGTCTCCTCAGGAAGCTTCGTTTCCTTCTTTGCCCACTTCAACCTGTTGGAAATCCGGTGCACATGTGTGTCCACACCTATGGAAAATGGTGAGTAGAGTCAGGGGAGAGGAGATCCCATATTCAGTTCCCAGAATAGTTAGAGGATATTTGACCCCTACTTGAAAGGATGGTTTTGTCTTTGAGAGGAGCTTTCGACCAGAGGAGGGCTGGGGGACCCGTGGCCCTACAGATGTTGCTGGACTTCCAAGTTCCAGCACCACTGGCTGCTGGCCCAGCTGGCCGGGGGGCTGATGGGAGTGGGAGTCAGGAAACTGGAGGGCCACAGGTTCCAGATAGTCACTGGGCTGTCAGTAGCAGATACAAGAACATACTGCTTCACATAGTACATAGTTAAATTGTGGAACTGTGGAGGCAGTGATGGCCACCAACCTAGGTGGCTTTCAAAGAGGACTGGACAAATTCATGGAGGAAAGCGCTATCAATGGCTACTGGCCATGATGGCTATGCTCTGCTTCCAAATTTAGAGGCAGCAATGCTTCTGAATACCAGCTGCTGAGAACTACAGGAGGGCAGAGGGCACTTGTGCTCAAATCCTGCTCGCTGGTTTCCCACAGGCATTTGGTTAGCCACTGTAAGGATAGGATGCTGGGCTAAATGGGCCATGGGTCTGATCCAGTAGGTTCTTCTTATGTTTTGAGGGATACAACACAATGTTTTGATTTTGAAAATCCAAGTGTGGTCAATTCATTTTAATATACTAATGTTTTGGATTGCGGAAAATACTGCTTTCTGAATTGTAAACCAGGGGGTTCCCAAGCACTGGTCTGAGGACCACAGTGGTCCGTGAACTTCATTCAGGTGGTCCACAGCATGCCTGTGAAGATCAGGGCCTGCTGCTGTGAAGTGGCAGGCGGAAGGAAGCGACTTTTGGAATCAGAAATGGAAATTTCAACATCCTTATTAGGGCAAGGCCTTTATTAGGCCAACGCAAATAGCCTGGCTAGCTGGTAAGCAAAAGTGGGGGGAGGGGAAAAATAATGCCCCTTTTAATGTCCCGAGTCTGCATTTTGTAAGAGTCTTAAGTCAGAAGGTGGGAGGAGGCATTCAGAAGAGGCTCGCAGCTGCCATGGAGGTATCAGGTTGCCTCAAGGCCTCAAATATAACAATGGCTGATTCCCCACCTTTGAAATTACTGGGCACTGTCTGTCACCCAGCACTGCCGCCATCTCTGGGCGAAACACACAGGCTCCTTGATTAATCGGGAAGGAATTCCACCAGAGAACCCCCAAATGAGATTCTCCCCACCCTCAGTTTTTAATCAACTGGTTCCTGAAGTCCCATTCATCAAGAATCAGCCCTCCCAGGTTTCCTGTAACCAGCAACCTAAAATGTTAAATGGAAGTACTGTTAAAATAAAAAAGGTGGGTTGGTGCAAGCATGGGCCATGGAGCCACAGCGCCACCTCCTGCCTATAGCAGGATTGCATCACAGTCCCAAAATTCAAGGTAGGCAAAAGTGAAGAAGCCTCCTCACAGGAACTGTTTTGAAGTGACAGCTATTCATTTGAAAAACATAGATTCTTCTGGAAGAATGGCAGACGAAGTTGATTGACTTTATGGGATTGGCAGAAATGACTGGCAGAATCCGTGACCAGGGAGAAGAGTCGGCAGAAGAAGAATGGAAGAAATTCAAGGACTACTTACAAAAACACTGCAATATTAATGAATGTTGAGTGATGTTGGATTGAAATTAAGTGGTTTCTAGCTGTAATGGTACAAAAGAATATGAAAAAATGGTTCTTTTTTCTTTGTATATAAGTAAAAGTTTAAGCTACAATAATTTAAGAAGATGGATAGAAAATAAGGGTTTTTTTAACTGTAATGCTATGAGATAAGGATTTGCTGGATAAACAATTTGAACTGGAATACAAGAAGGGGAGGCATGAGGAGGTCAGGGAAATATGTTATTGAAAAATAAGTTATGAACTTTATGTGTTTTTATTATTTTTTCTTTTTAATTTTTTCT
Source organism: Podarcis filfolensis (assembly GCF_964270895.1). NCBI lineage: Eukaryota > Metazoa > Chordata > Lepidosauria > Squamata > Lacertidae > Podarcis > Podarcis filfolensis. The sequence continues at coordinate 29,836,770 of NC_139616.1, read as the reverse complement.
TTGTTTGTATAAAATGGAAAATTCTAATAAATATCTTATATAAAAAAAGAAAAACATAGATTCTAACACTGAATTCAATGGGGGTGCTGAGTAGACATGGTTATGATTGCTCTGTAAGTGTGTGAGCCACAAAGGACCCATTTCACCTCTGCTTCAGGTGGCCTTAGACAAACTATGTACGTAAGAAGAGCCCATATAGTCTAGCATCTTGTTTTCACAGCGGCTACCCACATGCACCAAAGGGAAACCTGCAAGCAGGACCCGCACACAAAAGCCCTCTCCCCAGGCAAAAATGCTCAAGGGGTGTGTGAAGCAAGACTGGTGAGGGTGTGTGGCCTGGGGAATGTTCAAAGGGCCAGATAGATAGGCCCAAAGGGCCACCTTTGGCCCCTAGGCCCAAGAGTCCCCATCCCAGATCCTTCTAGAAGCTCCGATTCCTAGAGCAAATGAATTGGGACTGCTAAGAGAAAAATGGAAACAGTACCGATTCCAGAGACGTCTTGCCAGGCAATGTCCATCACCAAATGAGCCATCTTGGGTCCAACCCCTGGGAGTTTCACCAGCTCCGCCAGTGTCCTTGGGATGTCTCCAGCATAGTCCTGCTTCAGAATTGCTGTGGTCTGCTTGATGTAGCTCACTTTCCGCTGTATTCAGTGAAAAATGGGGGGATGTGTGCTGGAGGTTTAGCCAGCTGACAAAGAAGGCCTCAAGCAATGGAGGGAATAAGGGGGCTGACTATGAGGAATGAGGGGCCGGGATGGAAGCAGGGACCACAATGACAATGGAATCTCTGAGCCCGGCTTCGGCTGGGGAGAGCGGGATATAAATAAAATGATATTACAGAATTATTATTTATTATCTAGCAGGGGTGTGCTTTCAGAACCGCAAGGCAGGAAGGATTATTAAGCCCCTTGGTAAGGAGGTCTCTCTGGTCTCAACCAGACCCACAACATTTGGTGCCTCCTCTCCTTAAACAGCTTCCACAACCCAGCTAGTCATTAGGACCACTTGTAATCAAGATCTTGAACCTGTTTGCTTATTTCCTCCTCCCATCCAATCTATTTTCCTTTTGTGCCATTGATTACTTAATATTGAAATACAGGAAGCCCACAACTTGCGCATATTTAAAAACAATTCAGCATTAAATATTAAAAACTTCCCTAAACAGGGCTGCCTTCAGATGTCTTTTAAAGATAAGATAGCTGCTTATTTCCTTCACATCTGAAGGGAGGGCGTTCCACAGGGCGGGTGCCACTACCGAGAAGGTCCTCTGTCTGGTTCCCTGTAACCTTACTTCTCGCAATGAGGGAACTGCCAGAAGGCCCTTGGCTCTGGATCTCAGTGTCCGGGCTGAACGATGGGGGTGGAGACGCTCCTTCAGGTATACAGGACCGCGGCCATTTAGGGCTTTAAAGGTCAGCACCAACACTTTGAATTGTGCTCGGAAACGTACTGGGAGCCAATGCAGATCTCTCAGGACCGGTGTTATGTGGTCCCGGCGGCCGCTCCCAGTCACCAGTCTAGCTGCTGCATTCTGGACTAATTGCAGTTTCCGGGTCGCCTTCAAAGGTAGCCCCACGTAGAGCGCATTGCAGTAGTCCAAGCGGGAGATAACTAGAGCATGCACCACTCCACACCACACCAATGGCTGTGCTCTACCTCCACTGTCAGAGGCAGAAAGCTTCTGAACACAAGCTGCTGGGAATTGGAAGTGGGCAGACCTGTTGCATTCAGGGCCTGCTTGCGGGCTTCCCATTGGGGCATCTGGTTGGTCACTGTGAGAACAGGATGTTGGGCTGGATTGGCCCCCTTTAACCCAATACAGCAGCTATGATCTTCAGACGTTCACATTTTCTAAAGTCTTTAAAGCTGTTCTCCCAACAGTTTCTAAGAACCTTACCGCAACTCTACCAAACACAGATATAACCAGCTTCATTTCCTCAAAATGCCCAGCGCTGATTACTAAGATTAGGGCAAGGAAAATATTGGCTTAATGCTCTTCCTCTTTCCTATTCTCTCAAATGGCTCACCTTCCAAAACCCCACAGGGTAGATGAGCTGGCCTAGAGTCACGTCATCAGTCTCCAAGATGTTGTCCACAGTGAGGCCATGTTCCCTCAGGCGCATCATGGCCGCCGAAGTCACCTGATCTTTGGTTTGGCTGGAGAGCATGAGTGACAAGAGGACCTGGTAGCGCCTAACCTACAGTATGGTATGGAGATGGAAGGTGATCATCACAGGTTATCATCTTTCGTCAGATCTACTTTGTTTTTTTGCTAGAACCACCTAGGGGCCATATTTCTTGATAGGCAACATATGCTAGTAATGGGCAGGGCCAAAAGCAAAAGTAGTTGGAGCAATGGATGTGGCTAGAGCCTTTACATCCCAGCTACGTAAAAGCCAGAGGTTTCTACACACACAGATTTCTCTGCTGTCTTCCATCCAGGTAAATGGATGGAAACATTATCAGGGTTCAAGGGCACATCTCAACCAGGCAAAAACACTCAAGGAGGGTGCAGAGCAGGGCCAGTGAGTGGTTAGCTTTCCTAGCTTCAGGTGGGGAAACCCATGTTATCATTGTTAAAACCAGATCTGTTCTACAAACAGATCTCAACCTCTACCTCCTGCCCAGTCCTGCTCTTTGAGGGCAGGAAGGCAGACAATGCAACCTGCCAAGATCCTTCCAGCTCCTAAATATGTGCAGTTTAGCTCAGTTTTGAGCTCCAGGGCTCTCTCCTCACCTCTGGAGGAGCATCACTGTCAAAGCATTTCCCAGCACCCATCTGGTCCACAGGGGCATCTCTCTCCTTCCTCATTTCCCGGATGTTGCTCAGGTGCTGCTCCCAGTTTTTTGGTTCCCACTTCTGCTTCTTGCCCTCTGCTTCGTTTGTCTTGCCCAGACCATTTCCTCCGGGAGAGTCATAGGCAACACTGACTGTCTTCTGCTTTCGGTGGATCTTTGCGCAGAAGGTTTCACTCAGTGTAGGAACACCCCCTTCCCCCCCTGCAAAAAAAGAGAGGGAGAGAATACTGAACTGCAGTGAACTTTAAATTGGTATTGGATACTAATTAGCTACCAGGCTAAGTTCAAGGTGCTGGTTCTGATGGATTGCATTTATATCCCGTCTCTTTTCCCAATAGCTCACAGTGGCTCAAACCCACGACCCAGAGATTAAGTGTCTCATGCTATACCACCTGCATGCACAAAGCCTTCCCACTTTTGGTAGAGCATCTGCTTTGAGCACAGAAGGCCCTAAATTCAATCCTCAATGGCATCTGCAAGTGTGGCTGGAAGAAAAACCCCTTGTCTGGAACCACCAATGGATGCAGCTCAGTGGCAGAGCACCTGCTTTCATACCCTCCAACATTTCTCCGATGAAAATAGAGACGTCCCATTTCATAACGATAATTTTACTATTTATACCCCACACATCTTACTGGGTTGCCCTAGCCACTCTGGGCAGCTCCCAACATATATGAAAACACAATAAAACATTAAACATTTAAAAAACTCTTCCCTATACAGGATTGCCTTCAGACGGCTCGGGGGTCGGATAACTCCATATCCTCCAACATTTCTCCCATGAAAATAGGGACATTCTAAGGAAAAGTGGTACATTCCAGGATCAAATCCGAAACCGGGGCGGCTTCTCTAAATCAGGGACGTCGCTGGAAAAGAGAGACACTTGGAGGGTCTGTGCTTTGCATGCAGGAGGTCGCAGCACCAATCCCCAGCGGCATCTGCAGATAGGACGGGGGTCGGGGTAAAAACTCCCTGCCTGAAACCCTAGACTAGAGCCATTGCTGCCAATTCCTATAGGCAAAACTAGGCTAAGTAGACCAATGCTCTGATTCAATATACGTCTCAGGGGGCTCAGCCCAAGCCTCCTGGCTCTTGCCCCCAGAGCCAAGAAGCCTCCCCGAACCCGCTTGCCGGGTCTGACCTCTCCTTTTGCTCAGCTGCAACCGGGTGCAGACCCCGCGACTCGCGCACATGCCTCCGCCTGGACCCAGAACTACAAGCTCCACAATGCCCCGCGGCGGCCGCCGGCGCATTCACCGTGTCTGCCTCGCACACCAAGCCGGAAGTGGACCCGCGTTTCCGGTGGAAGGGGGCGGGGTCTATGGGCTGAGGAGGAGGCGGCGGCGGCGGCGAGTGGGACGGGGGGTGGGTTTCGAGTGTGTGTGTTTATGTGGGGGGCTAGGAGCACAGGAGGTGAGTAGCCTCACTGGGAGCAATGGGTGCCATGGGGATAACAAGGTGCTGGGGGCTCTGGAGCGAACTGGGGGTTGGGCAGGAGGGAGCAGCAAGCTTCTTGCCCTCCCCTCACTGACTTTCTCCCCACCTGGCCTACCTCACAGGGTGGTTGTGAGGGTATAATTTTTTTGTGGGGGAGGGAGGAATAGAGACTGTGTGCACGTCCTGCCTTTTGCTCCTTGGAAGAAAGCTAGGATGTCAACAAATATGTAAACATGTAATGCCTGGATGGTTGCAAAGTTTGTTGTCTGTGGGGACAGCCTGGCCTACCTCATCGGGTTGTTGTGACGATAAAGGTTTTGGGGTGCAGCTTAGACCCATGTGCAGCTGCATTGATTGGAAAAGGCTTAACGGAAATGGTGTTAAACGTGTAACAGCAGCTGTGGCATGAGGGTGTTTTGTGGAGACAAATAATGAATTAGCTTCTGCAAAGACAGAGGTGGTGGTGGTGTCACCAAGATTGCAAGTGATGTCCTGGGTTTGTCTTACCTCCATGCTAGGAGCAAATGGCTATGCATGTGTTTTGCAATCTCTTAACTTGCAGGCCAGTTTTAGAGAGGGGAACTTGTGCTGCTAGCAAGCAATGCATTATACCGTTGTGACACTGAGTTCTGCAGAATTTGTTGTGCATGGAAACAACTTTCAGAATGGTGGCCCTTCTTCTAGTCTTCTGTTAAGAGTCTTATAGTGGCACTGAGATATTTGGACCAGCCAAGGTGCTCTGGTGAAGTGGATGCAGCTGTATAACCTGCCTCAGGGGGTTGTGGTGAGGACAAGAATTGTAAAGCACTTTTATGTTGGGAGTAACATAGTGGAAAAATACTCAAGATAACTACAATAAATGAAATAAGAGCTGTTTTAATAAAATCTGTAATAGTAGTAGTAGTTGGCATCTGTCTTGAGAGACAATGGAGTGCACCTCCAGAGGTGAAGTCAAACCGCTGCATTAGCAGCACTGAAGTGAACCTCCCCTGGGCAGTGACCAAGTCTGGGCAGTGTGTATGGAAGTCCTGGGCTGCCCAGATGGCAAGACCCTCTCTTTCTTGCTGATGTGGTCCAAAGGAAAGCTGAGCAATATGTTTGGCACTAGCTTGGTTGCAAGGAGTTGCCGGGAGGAGGTGTACAAGGTGCCCTCCAACTGTCTTAGGGACTCCACTCTGGTTTTATGTAGGGTTTACTCCTTAGCTTTTTCTTCTCCCAAAGTTATACCACAAGGCAGTGGAGGTTTAGAATCAGAGTTTTCTTTCTCCTAATTGGGCTACCTTCCCAGGTTGATGAGCCCCATCTGCCCCTCACTTCTGTCACTACAGCATGTGAAGAAACCACATTCTTGACCGTTGGACCCACAGTTGGTCTTGTCTCAATCCACCGGAGCCTGTCTTTGCATGCAGGGAAAGTCCCTAACTCATTGAGGGTTTGAGACCCATGGGCTACCCTCACCTGCTTTAACTGGCCAGTCAAAGCCATTCCTGGGGTGTGGCCACTGTTGCATGCTGACCGCTTCTAGGAGCCACAGGTGAGAGTTGAGTGCAGGTTGGGGACCAAAGGTGGACAAACTACCTCAGAAAAAGCATGTTGTGTCCTCCACCAGAGGTACTGTCCCTCTCCTAACACCCCATCTATTAAAAGAAGAGAGAGTTGTTTGACAATGGAACAGATGATCTCGGGAGGTGGTGGACTCTCCTTCACTGGTGGTTTTTACACAGAAGTTGGATGACCATCTGATTATTTAGCTGTGATTACTGCATTGCAGGGGGTTGAGCTAGATGACCCTTTGGGCCCCTTCTAGCTCTACAGTTCTGTGATTCTATGACTTTGGTTTGCATAGCCTCCATCCTGCCCCCAAAGACTAACAGATTTATTGTGACAGGGGCATTTGATTTATTTATAGTGACTATGCCTGCTTTACCATGTCTTATTAAATTTATATATTGTCTTTCCTCCAAAGAGCCTAAGGCAGCATACACCCCTGCCCTTGTGAGGTAGGTTAGGCTGAGAGACAGAATGACTGGTTGAAAGTCACCCAGTGAGTTTCAGTGCTTGAGGATAGAATTGAATAGGTCCAAAGTACAACACTTTTAACTGCTGTGCCACACTCACTCTTTGGGGGTACATAGGAAGTTGCCTTATACTGAGTCAGGTCCTTGGTCCATCTAGCTGTGAATACTGACTGGCAGCGGCTTTGCAGGATTTCTGGGAGGGGACATTCCCAGCTCTACCTAGAAAAGCCAAGGATTGAACCTGGGAATTTCTGTGTGCAAAGCAAATGCTCTACCACTCCAGATATGATACGCTCATAATATAAATGGATAATGTACTCTGGCTTTGCAGTCTGTGTCATATGAGGCTCCGATCCAGTGCTTGGCAGGTGCTTTGATGAGCATGTGGAACTACTCCACCCATTGAGCCCTTGGAGCAGCTTATGCATTCTATTGGATTCACACATGGCACTGTCTTTAAGGAGTGGAAGGGGGAACCTCTGCTTGTGTGGAGCACACTGTGTATCTATGGAGCATCTGTGTTGCACCAACTATATGAAGAAATGTGGGGCTGTTGACTATGTTCTGCTGATGGTGCCATCCTCTGTCTTCTACTTGCACAGGTTCCTTGATTCTTTCTTAGTTAACGATGGCAAAGCCACAAAGCAAAGATCCTGGCCTAAAGGAGAAGTTCAAGAATCTCTTAGGACTTGGGAATTCCAAATCTAATTCCAAGTCATCGGAAGGAAAGCAAACGGAATTTGTTATCACCCCAGAAATACTCAAGGTAACACACGAATATACTGGATGCCTGATATACATCAGCATCTGGAAATTAAAAGAGGGCAAAGGCTACCTAAGCAGGTTAAACACAGGAGGGAAAGAGGCAGTGTCCTATTCTATGGTGTGGTAAGCCCAAGGATACAGAGTACAGAGCTAGGCAGGGCTCAGGCTGGGTGCTTGACCAGTTGAGGCAATGCTAACAAAAAGCTCAAATGGAGGCTGAGCCCAAGGTGGAGGCTACATCCAAAGTGTTAGCTTCACCCATGCTAGAAAGTGATATTTTATCTAAAGCACCTCAGCCTTTTCCAATAGCCTCTTACTGCCTCTGTCCTTATTGGGTCATCTGCAATGGAGTCCTTCATGTCAGAGGATAGCAGTGCCGTATCCTCAGTCTGGAGGGATGCTGGTTCTACTGGCTTATCCAGTAGCAGTGCTCCTGGGGTTGGCCCTCTGTGCCCTTCCCCTTCTGGTTCAGGAATCTTCAGCCTCCTCACTTGAAAGAGGACCTGATGGCTGGTCGCTGACAGACAAAACTCTTCCATTTCCACTTTTTGATGACACGGCATTTATCTACCTGTGAATTACGATTAGTGCCATCTGTTTGCTTGCAGCTGAGAGTTCTGGCAGTCTCTTCGTATGGTGACAATATGCTGATCATTGGCCATGACCCCACACAAGAAGAGATCACAAAAGCAGAGGAATTGTTTTATTTGAGTTCAGTGTTGCCATAGAGAAAGCTCATATACATCTTAAACCAAAAACAAATTAGTTTAGATATTAATCACATTTTTACTCTGCCCTTGCTTGTGGGGCTCAGAACAGCATTTTAGCTGTGAGGTTAATCGGGCTGCAAGCAACTTGTGATGGTTTAAAGCTGCCTTCTTTTCCTTTCAGGAACTGAGCATAGAATCTGGCTTGAACAATCGGATAAGAGCAATCGGTCAAATCTGTGAGGTAGCAAAAACTAGAAAGTTTGAAGATGTGAGTACATGGGCAGAAAACTGATAAATGTATAAGGAAGTTACACCAAAAGGCCCCTTCCTCACAATGGACAGTGAGGTGTGAATGTGGGGGGTAACCTGGAGTTTTCTGTGCCCTCAGCATGCAGTGGAAGCCATCTGGAAAGTGGTTGATGATATGCTGCAGCCCGACCGACCAGCTGAAGCCAGGCATGCTGTGCTCCACCTCCTGAAGGCAATTATTCAAGGGCAGGTAAGACACAGAGTGCACCTGAGGCATGCAGAAACTAGACACTGTGAATGGGACTATGGACTAGCAGAAAACATGATTTCCAAATTCCAGTAGCCACAATTTGTCAAGAAGCCACTCCTCTCATCTTTTAGGGCGAGGGGCTTGGTATCCTCCGAGCTCACTTTTTCAAAGTGATTAAAGATTATCCTTCTAATGAAGACATGCACGAACGGCTTGAAGTGTTCAAGGCTCTTACGGATAACGGAAAATGCGTAACGTATTTGGAAGAAAATTTGGGTATGTCCCCTTTTTAGCCACTAATTTAATCGTGGCAAATTCTTGCTCAGAGAGGAGAGTGACCAAAACCTGCAATGTGTCAAAGTTTCATAATAATGGAACGTTCAGTTTACTTGTGCTATACAAAAAATATTATTAGTTAATATGCTTTGCATGTAGAAGGTTCCCGGTTCAGTCACTGAACTGAACTTCTACGTAGGGCTAGGAGTGTCCCCTGTCTGCAACCCTGGAGAGCTGCTGCCAGTCAGTGTCAGCAAGACTGAGCTAGATGGACAAGACTGAATAAAAGGAACCAATGGCTCGACTTGGTATAAGGCAGCTTCCTTTGTTCCTGTAAGTTAACCCCCCAATAATGAATCCCAGATCTGAATCATACACACATAGTTTGACACAGAGGCAGGTTTAAAGGTCAATGAAATAAATACAGCAGCATATGTCTCCTCTGTGGGTGGGCTGGTGGTATTTCCTTCGTGCTTGAGGACTTCCCAGGAGTACTTGGCTGCTCATTAGTGGAAGCAGAATGCTAACCCAGAAGGACCTTTGACCTGGTCCAGCAAGGCGGTTCTGATGTTCCTGCAATAAGACATGTCTGGTGAATATCTGGATGGGTCAGGCAGAAGCACGAGAGGTACATCTGTCACGGCTGTGAAACGCCTTCTGGGGTTCAGAAAACAGGAGGTGTTACAGCAAGTTGAAAACAAGTTAATTTGTAGTGATTTTGTTTCCAGGCTGCATTCCTCTTTTCTTCTCCTTCAGCTGAATTTGTCCTTCAGTGGATGGATATTGGTTTGGATTCAGAGTTCCTGCTGGTGCTGGTCAACCTAGTCAAGTTCAATAGCTGCTACTTGGATGAATATATCGCTGACATGGTCAAGTAAGGCTAATCTTTAAACCTTCTGTTGGTTCTAAGAAACCCTGTTTGAGGGTTAAATTAGCAGTCTGACCTCCATGTGGACTCCATATTTTCATCTCTAGGTAGGGCTGGGAAAGACCCCTGCCTGAAACCTTGGATTGCTGCTGCCAATCAGTGCTGATGATACTGAGCTAGATGGACCAATGGTCTGACTAGGTAGAAGGCAGCTTCCTATGTGCCTAATCATAAGTGCATGATGATAAAGGAGAATTCGGTCAGGGCAACCAGCTCTTGTATCTCTGGGATGGGGTGGGCTTCCTGGTAGGGTTGAGCGTGTAGATTTAGAAATTTTGCCCTGGAGGGCTAGATTTTTATTTTTATGTTTTTCTTTCCTACAGCATGATTTGTCTCTTGTGCATTCAGACATCTTCCGCAGTTGACATTGAGGTCAGTAGTTATGTGTAATACTATGGGTGTTAGGACAAAGTGCCATTATAAATAGGAGAGCAATATTTGTGGTGTTGGTGGTGCTTTCTTAAAACACTTCTACCCATTCTCCCTTCCGGTTCCCATGACTGGAATTCCCTCCAGAATCCTCTGGGATGTCAAACCTTTCTCTCTCAACAATCCCTCCTTGGAACCAACTTTTTCTGTTAATTTGTCGTTTGTTGTCTCAAGTGGAAACAGTATTCCCCTTCTCTTCATTAATAGCAGTGGGGTTGTGGTTTGGGACAGAGTTGAAGCTGGACTGTAAAATCTCGGCTGTGGAACTCTCTTCCTACTGAAATTAGAGAGGTCCCCTTGCTGTTGAATTCAGATGCATGGCTAAGATTTTCCTGGTTCAGCAGGCATGTAAAGGTAGTTCTCTGTTTGTTTCTGTCTGTTTGAGAGCCAGTGTGATAAAGTGGTTAAGGTGTTGGACTAGGACCTGAGAGACCAGGGTTCAAATCCCTGTTCTGCCAGGAAGCTCACTGACTGACCTTGAGCTCAGTCACTGCCTCTCACCTAACCTACTACAGCCTAGCCTGTTGTTGTGGGGATTAGAGACTTGGGTGACACTGTGGTCTAAACCACTGAGCCTTTTGGGCTTGCCAATTGGAAGATCGGCAGTTTGAACCTTTGCTACAGGGTGAGCTCCCGTTGCTCTGTCCCAGCTTCTGCCAACCTAGCAGTTCAAAAGCATACCGGTGCAAGTAGATAAATAGGTACCGCTCCGGCGGGAAGGTAAACAGCGTTTCCGTGTGCTGCTCTGGTTCGCCAGAAGCGGCTTAGTCATGCTGGCCGCATAACCTGGAAGCTGTCTGTCGGCCAGTAAAGCGAGATGAGCACCACAACCCCAGAGTCGTCCACGACTGGACTTAACAGTCAGGGGTCCCTTTACCTTTACCTTTACCTTTAGGATGTATACTACTTAAAGCTCATCAGAGAAAAAAATGTGAGATATAAGTGTATTTTAAAAAAATGAATTATAATCGTTCTTCTTTGTATTTCTTTTTTAAAAAGCATTTCATATGGAAATCCTGAAATTTAAGTTTTAAAAAGTACCTGAAATAAATAAGATTAATGATACTGTTCCAAGGCAATCACATTCCTTTTCCCTCTTCCCAGGTTTCCCTGCAGGTCCTTGACGCCGTGGTGTGCTACAACTGCTTGCCTTCGGAAACCCTCCCAGTCTTCATAATCACCTTGTGCCGGACGATCAACGTGAAGGAACTCTGTGAGCCTTGCTGGAAGGTCCGTTATCTTGCCAGTTCTCTGGGTAGAAGGCAGTTCGGTGGTCCTGGGGGAGAAAAGACTGAATGTAGGAAGCTATTTAGCTATTTAGGCTAAATAGATTCATAGAACTGTAGAATTGGAAGGTACCCCCAGGGGTCATCTAGCCCAACCCCCTGCAGTGCAGAAATCCCAGCTAAAGAATGCTTGGCAGATGGTGATCAGACCTTTCTTAAAAACCTCCAGTGAAGGAGAGGCCACCACCTTCTCAGGTAGTCTGCTCCACTGTATCAACGGTTCTTAGCATCAGAAACTTCTGCCTACTGTTGAGTTATAGAAACATAGGATCACCGAATTGCATAGTTGGAAGGTACACCAAGGGATATCTAGTCCACCCCAGGAGGTCCAGCTACCCCCAAGGCTTCTGCATGCATTCACTGTGCTGAAAAACCAAAGGTGGCATTTTGCACCAAGATCATTCTTGCATTATCTTTTCCAAACTGTTAAACTTGATGATTCATTATCTTGCAACTAGAATTGTGCAAATCTTGTATACGTTCCTTATTGCTACTGCAGGGTTTTGTACCAGACTTTGCACTTTCTATAATTTTTCAGTGCATAAATTTTGTGCATTTCTTTTTTCTTTTTGTCCGTTTGTGTGTGTGTGTGTGTTCATGCATGTATGTATGTGCGTGTACAGAATTCCGAGGGATTTGCTTCTGTTTAACAACATGCTTCTGTTTGTCCTTCAGCTCATGCGCAATCTGTTAGGAACTCACTTGGGGCACAGTGCCATTTACAACATGTGCCGGATCATGGAGGACAGGTACTTCTGTGCCACCTGCTGAAACCTCTGCTTTCCCTGGGGCCGGGAGCAAGCGCAAAGTTGGGTGCCACGCTGGTACAAGAGAACTGCTTTAATGCTGCCCAAAAGATTGTAGGGGTACAGGGGTTAACCCCACTCTTGACATCCTAGGGCAGGCAGCTGGACTTGCAAGCTTTGCATGGACTGCTTTGTGAGACCAATGCTCAGTGGCGGTTCACTGAGGAAGGCTTGGATAGGGCTGTCTTAGCAGCTATCCAGACAGAGAGAAGAGCATGAGCTCTTGATATTTTTCCCCCAAGACCTACTACCGGCAACTCCCCATTTACACAGGGGTTATGATCTGAGGCACCGCACGTTTAAGTGAAATTGTGTATACTTGGAACACAATTGAAAAAGTCTGCAAACGCCACAATCACTCCCTCCAAACCTCCTTGCTCAAAATCTCCATAGGCCTCCTGAGTTTGCACTTGCAAAGGCTCGTGGGATTGCTAGACACTGTTTTTGCACCCTTTTTGCTGTTTCTTCTCTCTTTTAGGGCCGTTTTTGCTTCATTTCATGCCACTTGCAGGTTTGCAGCGACGCACGGCCATGTGTGACTTGAATGCGCGTAAATGGGGAGTTGCCTGTATATCGTCATCACTGTTGGAAGTTTTAGAAATCCAGATGACACTGACCCCATAGGGCCAGGTGTGCACCGCAAGGAGGTTGGGAGGAGTGGACTTGTGCTGATAGGAGCAAAAAAAATGAAAGATGGCTCTGGCCCCTCCCTCCCCCTTTCTCACTGGTACTGATTTAAGGAAGATCCTGAAGCCCAAGTCTGAGACCCACTAATCGTGGTCAAAATTCCCATGTTTGCAGGACCTACATGGTAGATGCCGCACTGCTGAGAGGGGCTGTGTTTTTCGTGGGCATGGCTTTGTGGGGAGCGCACAGGCTGCAGTCACTCAGGAATTCGCCAACTTCAGTACTGCCCTCCTTTCTGAAGGTAATTCTGAGCCCTTCGAACCAGGGTCATGCGGGTGATAGATGGTGGAGGCTTAGATTAAAATCCTGGCTCAGGTGTGAAGTTTGCTGGGTGATCTTGGGCTTATTACTGCCTCTTAGACCAGGGGCCGGCAAGGTTTACCGGTTCACTCCAGCGGAGATCTCTCTGTGGGCCAGATTGTGTGTGTGCATAAGTGTGTGCGCTCGTGATTTCCGGTGTCTGCATCTGTGCAGACGTGATTTCCGGTGCTGTGGAAGTGAGTCCCCATGCCGTGCTGTGCCAGTTTAGTGCAGCGCGCGGGGACTCGCTGAGCGGGTGGCTTGGTTCGGGGGCAGCTCATGGGCCGGTTAAACAACCCCCGTGGGCCACTTGTGGCCCATGGGCCTTAGGTTGCCTACCCTGGCTTAGACTAACCTACCTCATAGGGTTGTTGTGAGAGGATCCCTGTACAATGCTCCTCAGAGAAAGGATAAACTGCAATAAATAAATTTTGGGGAACGCGAATTCAGAGGGAACCTATGGGCTATTGAGCTGAAGCTCCTCTCCATAACGGTTGAAAAGATTGCTGTTTCTCTTGCTGTAACAAAGCTTCAGAAGCAGCAAGGACGGGGGCGGAGGGGTGTTGGAAAAAGCCAAAGATACCTGCAGTCACAGCCTGCTGTTTCATCTGTGACCACACTTCCGTTCACCGTGGTTCAGTTGCACCACTTACAGCCTTTTCGTTTTTGGCTGCAAATTGTCTTTATAGTGAGTTTGCCAGGGCTCAGAAGTTCCTTTCTTTACTCCTGAGTAGCAGTCTGCACTTTCTGATCTTCCTTGTGCACCTGAAGTCTCTCTGGCAGTTTTCCCACACACATTATTAGTTTTGGATGGCAGGGTTGCATAGCCTTCAGGCTAGTGGAATCTATCTTTTCACTATAAGCATCACCTAAAACCAGGTGCAAAATCATGGTTTAGGAAGGCAGGCATAGAATTGCAAAGTGTGGGACTGTGCTCTGAGCACAGTCTGGGAACCCAAGCTTTCCCGATTTCAGCAGACTAGAAGGGGGAAAATACTTTTTGTTGTCGCTACTGTTATAGTTGTTGGGAGTTGGAAACAGTTTCTGCTCTATGAATCACTTGGGAGGTCTTCCAGGAAACCTTGATCTCCCTTCTGACCACTCCCGTTGTATGGCACCTAACATACTTTTCTGGGCGCTTCCTTCTTGAAGTGTCCTAACCCAGTGGAACCAGCAAATGGGCCCTCTGTCATTCAGGTGGTCCCGGTATGTCAGTTCCTTACTTGGGGCTTTCTCTCCCCCTTCCAGGCCATGACGAGTCCGAATACCATTGTGTCTTATGAAATAGTCCTTTCCATCACAAGGCTGATCAAAAAATATGGGAAGGACCTCCAGGCAGTCACTTGGGACATCCTCCTGAATATCATCGAGCGGCTGCTCGAGCAGCTGCAGGTAAATGGGAAGCCCCTTTTGTTTTATTTTTAATACTGGTTTTGCAAACGTGACAGAAAAAGAGAACCACTGCCAGCTGGCATTATGAATACAAATATTCTGACTTAAACATATTAATATAGAAAGTCCCTATGTTCAAATGGAATCCAAATGAGAGCAAAGATGATAAGCTATACTTTCAAGCACAGAAAGGGCAGTAAGATCTTCAGACTGCTGAATAGCAGATGATGGTGATGATGATGATAATGATATTTATACGCCACTCATCTGACTAGGTTGAGTGCTTATTTTTCCAGCCTTTCAATAGCAGGCTCTGCAGCCATAAGGTCTCACGGAATCAACGTCCGTTGTTCTAACACCATGGAATAGAATTTAAAGAGGCTATTTTGGATGTGTTCTGGGGGGAGGGGTGCAAAATGGCAGAGTTATTGGAGTAGGATTAGAGAAGGGTTTCACTTTCTTTAATTTCTAGCCTGCTACTGCCTGTTCTGTGTCTTTCCAAGCATCAGTAAAGGATAGAGGCATAGGAGACTCTGACACTTCCTTCCGAGTTAAAACATTCAGAGTCTCGTGGCACCTTAAAGACATCACAGTTTTTTAAATGGAGTAAGCTTTTGTGGACTCAGCCCACTTCATCACGTATATGAAGTGAAATCTTAGTTGGCAGATATATGGGGAAGAAAATCGTAAGGTGGAAGTTGAATTATAATGGAATGTGATAATTAGAGCTTAAATCCATGTTACATAGGCACCCTTTTTATTGTTGCCAATTGGTGACATGGCTGAGATGATTGTATTAATACTTGTAGTGGGACAGGGAACCATTGGCAAGAAACAGTCATTGATAACACAGATATTCCAGCATTGGTAACCTAATTGATGCACATGTAGTGTGATAAAAGTTATTTTGTCTTGATTTAGCCTGCAAGTGACTGCACTGAGATTCTCAAGTTGTGTTTTCTTCCTTTCAGACCTTGGAGAGCCCGGAGCTGAAATCCATTGTCCATGACTTGCTGACCACGGTGGAGGAGCTATGTGACCAGAATGACTTCCATGGCTCTAAGAAACATTACTTTGAGCTTGTGGAGAAATGTGCAAGTCAGAGACCTGTAAGGCATGGCAATGTTTGAGAAATTTCCTGTTGTTTCCTTAGGACTTCCTTAAAGAGCACTCAGCGGAGGGGCACAGGGAACTAAAATCTTATATTATGCAAGGGATGGGGAGGGGTGGATCCAGAACTGGTTTGCCCTTCGGGGGGATTTTTGGGGGGCAGGTGAGCAGGGCCACTCTGGTTTTAGACAAGGGCCATTCTCAGCCCTACTTGGACCTCCAAGGACCTCCTGCATGCAAGGCAGATGCTCTGCCGCTGAGCATGGGACTTCCGCTACCATTCAATAAACAGTGTTGACAGATCACCCTTTATATATGAGTAATTCTCAGTTTACAATCTTACTTTGTTGAACTTGGATGTTTTTTTAAGTACTGGCCTGCCTTTCCTTTTGCTTAAAAGGAATCTTCTGTTCTGAACCTGATCACCTACCGAGCTCAGTCCATCCACCCCGCGAAGGACAGCTGGATCCAGAAGCTGCAGGGGCTGATGGAGAGGTTCTTCAGGTAGGGACCCTGCAGCTCTTACCTGTGGCTCCTCTCCTCATATCTCTGACTTTCCATCCTCTGGATGTTGGTCACAACCCAGATGATTTGGGCTCCTCCTCCTTTTTGAAAACACCATTGTCCCTTTTTCCTCCTCAGGAATGAGACACGGAGTGCTATTCGCATCAAAGTTCTGCATGTTCTCTCTTTCGTCTTGAGCGTCAATAGGCAGATTTATGAGGTGAGTTTTCATTTTCACTCTGATAAATGTTCTTTGGGTGATGTCAGACACATGTTTAAGTCTGGCAGAAGGTCACTTCCTTGAACTTCTATCAAGATAGGAAAACAAAATGGCAGCAGAGGACAAAAAAATGAGTTTTCAACCACAAAAATATATATTATGTATGCACATGATGACAGCTATGTTCAAATTCATCCGGTGAAATATGCCACTATTTAAAATTCTTAGTAGCTCTTCAGCTTCAAATGAGAATAGCATACCTCCTCACACTAGGACAACATCCTAATAACTAAAACCAACCTTAAAAATGACACGTTACTACCCTCCAATACCAATAATTATTACACTTTCCATGGATCATGAATACAAGGACCTAAATTTTTACATTTTTTTGTATGTTTCATTCCCTTATATTTTCATTTCCTTATTTCTTACATGATGTTGAACTATGTTTTGGATTAAATAAAATTCATTCCTTCATTTGACTTTATGACACCCTCAATTAAAGAGCTGTCTGGACCTTCCCCCAGCTTCCTGGCTTGCACCTTCTCAATTTTATCTTCATTCTAGTGCATTTAAAATATTTCTGTCCTGGTTTTTCATAAAACGTATTCACCATACGTTTATAGAAACAGTAAAAACCTACAGTGAAAAATTACTAATACAGTATTAGCACAGCTGTCAAAATCAATGTTCCACCTCTTTCTTTTACCAGCCTCATTAGACCACTCTGTCTTAGTCAGCTCACAAAAGTCTTGTCCTGTTGCAGGAGGAGTTGATTAACCTGGTGGTCCTCTCCCAGCTGGCCCACATCCAAGAAGACAAAGACCACCAAGTCCGCAAACTGGCCACCCAGCTGCTGGTGGACCTGGCAGAAGGCTGCACCTCCCACCACTTCAACAGCTTGTTGGATATCATAGAGAAGGTGAGGCAGCTGTCAGCTCAGCTCTGGGCTTTGGCAGCAGGAGCTGTGCCTGCTCTCAGGAAGTGTCAAAAACAAGGGAAGAAATTTTGCTTTGGGGAGGGGTTTGCACTATGAACTTGAGGAACTTTGCTGGTTTGAATATCCTGTTTGGTTTTGCAAAGCTGAGTGTGTTTTTGCAGGGGGGATGGCAGTGTGTCAATTTCGGGTAATGATCTAAAGAGCTTTGCTGTTTAATTTTGCATAGGCATCATCAGGTGCTCTGTTTTGGATCAGGGTAGAAACCTTCAATCAACAAATTATTTGTTTCTTCTGTGTTCCGTAGTCATCAGGACAATGGCTTGGTTATGAAACCTACAAATATTAAAGTATTAAGATTTCCTGAAGTAGCAACTCCACTGAAATCTCTGAAAATGAAGAACCAGATGGGATGTCACTGGGTGTCATGGACACAGCTAGCCACCTAACCAAGCTTGGCTATGCTGCAGCACATGTTAGCATATTCATGTGAAGTCTGATGAAAATGGAATCTCTCCTATTTTCGTGGATGAGACATAACAGCTATAAAATAGCTGATTATCAGATCTAAAAACTCACATATGAAACTCCTTTTGGGTTCACAAGCATGGAAAACCTCCAAAACAGCCTGTTGGTCCAGGCAAAGATACCATTTTGCTTCTTCTAGAGAGATTCAGGCCTCATTCACAACATTTAAAGCTCTATGATGCTGACTTCCTGACTTCTCCCAACAGTCCTGACTTCCCCCAAAGAATTCTGGGAGCTGTAGTTTGTTAAGAGTGCTGAGAGTTACTCAGAGACCCCCACGAGCTGCAATTCCCAGTCGTTCCCAGTGAATATGGATTGATTGCTAAACCACTTGAGGATTGTTGCTCCGGGAGAGGAAGAGAGGTCTGCTAACAGCTCTCAGCACCATTAACAAACTACAGTTCCCAGGATCCTTTGCAGGAAGCCATGAAAGTGGCATCGTAGTGCTTTAAATGTATGGGATGAATGTGGGTGTTGTTGCTTTGTATACTTTATGTAGCTCTGCTGTTGCCAGGGGTATTTATTCTTGCCATCCTAGCACTTTTTTTGCAATCCTTATGTAATTGCGGGCCTTGGCCCTCTGCAAAGCTTGTGTATGCTCTCTCTCCCTGAAAAGGTTGCTTCCCATTCCCTGCTGCCTCCCACTGAACTAGAGGAAAGAGACTTGCTGTCTTACTCTGCTTCTTTAGAAGATGTGAAGACAGCAGTCCTGGGCCTTCTGGTCATTTTCCAGGTAAGTGACCAGGTTGTTGAGCCCCGGGGTGGTTTCCTCTTGGGCTTTTTAGTTTATAAATAAATAAATTCTGGCTTTCCTCTTGACAACATCTTGCTTTCCTCCTTTCAGACAAAACTCTACAGTTTCCCCCCCAGCCACGCCACCCGCGTCTATGAGATGTTGATCCTCCACATTCAGCTCCACTATAAACACAGATACAGCCTCCCAGTTGCCAGCAGCATCCGGCTGCAGGTGAGGAATGTGTGCGCCTCTCAGTCCCACTTCCAAACTTGCAGGGCTTGCAGGGAAGATGACAAGGAGGAGAGAACTGGCTCCAAATGGTGCTGGCAAGGGGATATTGCTGCTAACTTTCCAGAAGTTTGTTCTGATTTTGTTAAGTCCTGAGATGCAGCAATGGATGTGATGCAGGGCACAGAGATCTCCCCCAGCCCACTTCACCAACTGTACTCCCTCCCTTTGGCTTCTAAGATTTGAGCAGGCAATACCCACGCGGTTTTCAAGCAAGGGCTGAATTCCTCCCCCCTCCCTTTTTCAATTATTCTGAGAACTTAATTCCATGCTCAGTGTTTAACAGAGTGTGCTTTGCCCCAACTGTCACATAATCATACCCCTCAGCCCCTACCTGTAAAGGTCTTGGATAACACTCTCTCCTTTATGTCCTATCAATAAATACATTTTTTTTCCTGTCTGATGGAGGAGGACACCCAGAGATGGGCAGTTCCTCCCAGGAAGGGAGGAATAGGCAATTCCTATACCCTGCACATTCTGCTCAGTTGATTTTTTCCTACCATTGCTGTGCTGGGTTTGGCAGAGAGGATGGTTCAGTCCAAAGTGCTCCTTCATCTTTCTTGAATGCTCTGACCTGCTGGCAGGGGCAAAGGGGAGGAGCAGCATATCATACAGAGCCTTGCAAGTCTCGCTGCTGCTACGGATTTCACCACTCCTGCTGGTGGTAAATTACGTCTGGTGAGTCGTGGCAAGTGGCTTGCTTGGCCCCGTGGTTAGGCCCCGTGCACTACCAGTTCACTACCTTGGCTTGCAGAGCTGATGTCTCCGTCACTCTTCTGCTCCTGTGGAACTCCCTGCTGCTTGAAGTGCAACCATCTTTTAGAAACATTGCAGGACTGCTTGGATTGGATTGAGAAGATCTCTGAACCTGCCTTGGAGCATGTGGGGGAATGCTAGGCTAATTATTTTTCTCTTGCTTATTTTTAGGTATTTGACTTCTTGCTCTCACTTCGGGCTGACTCTCTCCACCGACTGGGCCTGGCTACCAAAGAAGGGCTCATGAAATTCAGCCCCTACTGCCTCTGCGATTTTTTGTAGGTTTTGTCTGATTGTAGCCACTGTTTCCCAAAAATAGTTCTGCTATGTTCTAACCTGAGGCTCCCTTCTACCATGCTGCCCAGAAACTGAAATCTCAGTTCAATTGGTGGGCCCAGCCTCTAGCTCTGCAGTGGTGGCCCTTGTGCCTTTGGAAATCCCAGTAGGTCTGTACTGGGCAGTGACACTTCAGGGGTTTTGAAAGGCCTTTAAAGACCTATTTGTTTCAATTGGCCTTCACATGAGTAAGCTTTCTCCCGTTTACTGGATTAAGGATAGTAGATTATGTGATTGGAAGATTTGAATGGGTTTCCATTCTTTTAAAGGGTTTTGGTAGTAATGGGGGGGGGTGTGTGTTGTAATGGGTTTTTATCATTGTTAATCCACTTTGCACAGACAAGTAGAATGTAAATATTTTAAAGATAAATAAAGCCACTTAGAACATGGATTCTTTGTAAGGTTGTACTTCAAGATGCTACGGTCTGGCAGCAGGCTGATTTTTTTCTCCTTCTTATGTCACAGGGAACCAGAGAAGAAACCTGCCAGCACCCTCTCCCCTCCCTCGGGAAGCCCCAGTGTGCCTCCCCAGAGCACGGGCATTCGTATGGGCCACTTACCTTACTCCGTTTTCTTTGGAGTCCTCCTCCAGTGCTTGAAGCAAGTGAGTGATGAATCAAAACCTGGTAATTGGATCCCAAGCTGCAGATCAGGGATGGGGAACTGGATGTGGCCCTCCAGCTCTCTTTCTGGCCCTTGGGACTCTCCATAACCCATCCATGGCTCTGCCTTCTTTGGCCCTGCCCATCACTGGCATGCTATTTTATTTTGAGAGTAGCGCCTTACGAAAGACATTGCACATCATGCTGAAATGCATATGGAGCATTGCATATAAAACCTAGTCATTTTTAATGTAAGGAAACTGAAGGTACTTTCTACCACCTTTGGTGGACGTGCCCAAGGATCAAGGTTTTCTGGGAAATGATTTATAATGAAATGAAAAAGGTGCTTAAATGCACGTTCGTGAAGAAACCAGAAGCCTTCCTCCTGGGTATGGTAGGCCAATTGGTGTCAAGGAAAGACAGGACGTTTTTTATGTACGCTACAACAGCAGCAAGAGTATTATTAGCAAAGTATTGGAAGACACAAGAACTACCCACACTGGAAGAATGGCAGACTAAGGTAATAGACTATATGGGACTGGCTGAGATGACCGGCAGAATCCGCGACCAAGGGAAAGAGACGGTGGAAGAAGATTGGAAGAAGTTTAAAATCTATCTTAAGAACTGTTGTAAAATTAATGAATGCTAAAATGTTTTGGGTAATGCAAAACAGAATTGCAGCGACTAGCAATTGGATATGAGAAATAAGATCTAAAGAAAGTCTTATATGGAAATTAGGGGATGCTGAAAAGATTGATAACAGGGATGCAGAAAGGGGAGGTATGGGGAAGTCGCCGAAAGAAGGTTAAGGAAAAAATGTTAAGAAAGTATACGTGTTTATATGTTTGTTTGTTTATGTATTGTCTTGTATTGTCTTTTATTATGTGTTTAAAACCTAATAAAAATTTTATAAAAAAAATAAAATAAAACCTAGTCATTTTTAGTGAGAACTGAAAATATAGGTCCTGCTGGAAGGGTCTGGTTGCCAATCAGGAATGGGTATATGAATGCTGACTTTATACCAGCCAGGTTCCCTCCCAGTGTTTAGGCCTACAACTCCCATCAGCCCCAGCCAGCATGCCCATGCTCGAGTCAACCCCAAGGTCATGTGTCTGGGCTGGCTGGGACTGATGGGAGCTTTAGGTTAAGACATTGGGAGCACCGCTTTGGCAAAGGCTGCTTAATGTAGTCGCATGGTTGCAGCTCTGCTTCCTGGAGATGGAGCCTGGCATTCTATCTGCCCAAAGAGTGTGATTTGCAGCCGGGCTGCAGTTCTTTCCATGCCACCTTTGAACTGCCCTGCTCCCCTGAGTGTCTCTTTCCTTTTTTTCGTTTGTAGGAGACAGACTGGAAGGTGCTGAAGCTGGTTCTGAACAAGTTACCGGAGTCTCTGCAGTACAAAGTGCTTTACTTAACATCCCCTTGCAACATTGACCAGCTGTCTTCTGCCCTCTGCTCTATGGTGAGAATGTGCCTTTTTATGACACCATCTGAGCATCCAGATGGGGCAACAAAGGTCCGCATTAGGGAGCTTTTGATGGTTGCCCTACAATTGTGGCATGTGTTAGTGTCATGGGAGAGCTCTCCAGTGGAGAAGCCTGTTGTCGTTTGCTGAATATCTTGCCTACCATTCACTGTAAGGCCCTCGGGTGGGTTGCAACAATGCAGAACAGGAGTGGGTAACCTGTGGGTGCCTCCCTTTGGATTCTGTAGCAGTGACTTTTTGTGTGTGCCGCCAGCTTACAGACAAAAAGATGACCGAGCGCCTGCGGGGCACCCCGGAAACTTTCTCCCGTAACGATTTGCATTTGGCTGTGGTTCCAGTGCTGACTACTTTGATCTTTTACCATAATCACCTGGACAAAAGCAAGCAGGTATTATTGCATGCACAGGAACTGAGTGGGACGTGCTCAGTGGGTGAGCCAGGAGAATGACACTGCTGCCAAATAAATAAATATGGCTTAACTTGAGCTTGGCTTTCCTTGACTTGCATTTAGCTATTAAACAAGAAACAAAAGACCTGTAAGTCATCAATCTTTTTGTGTGGCAGTGTCTGTACTCTGGAACTCCCTGCCTGTTGACACCAGGCAGGTGCCTTCACTGTGGTCCTTGCTTATTGCTTGAAACATATTTGCTTAGGCAGACCTATCCAAGCAATGTAGAATGTTAACGAGTGTGATAATCTCTTTTTAGTTTACTGTTTATATATCTTTTAACTGGCTTTTACAATCATTTTAATGTAGGTGTTGGTTTTTGGGGGGGGCGGGGCGGGGACAAACCACTTGGAGCTTTTATTACAATCAAGCTATGAATTTTGTTCATATAGTCATGTGTGAATTTTGTTAAATTAAAAGGGACACTCAGAGAGCCCTGCACCGAAGTGCCTGTAAACGCATCTGAACTGAGTGCTTGGTAATGTTCTGTTTGTGTCTTTGCCTTCACCAGCGGGAGATGGTGTATTGCCTGGAGCATGGCTTGATCTATCGCTGCGCCAACCAGTGTGTCGTGGCTCTCTCCATCTGCAGCGTTGAGATGCCAGATATCATCATCAAGGCCCTGCCTGTCCTGATAGTCAAGCTGACACATATTTCAGCTACGGCCAACATGGCCATCCCCCTCCTGGAATTCCTTTCAAGTAAGTGTATGCGTATTCCATTCTCGCTTTTCAGCGTGTGGATTACAGCTCAGGAGAGGAAGGGACCTTTGCTTTCCCTCTGTGCAATTTTTGAAAATCTGTAGGTAGATTGGATGGCTGTAAAAGATGATTGGACAAGGCTGTGGAGGATGATAAGGCTATCCATGGCTACTAGCCATAACAGGTCTGCTCAGCCTCCACGGTCAGAGGGAGCAATACTTCTGAATACCAGTTGCTGGAAGCCACAGGAGGGGAGAGGGCTCTTGTGCTCAGGTCCTGTTTGCGGGTTTCTCACAGGCATCTGGTTGGCCACTATGAGAACAGGATGCTGGACTAGATGGACCACTGGCCTGATCCAGAAGGCTCTTCTTAGCTTCTTATTCGCAAAGTTTCATTCTGGGACTTTTTGAACAGCAGCAGCTTCCCACCCGACCCCCCCAGGTGTGCCACAGCATAAAACTGATTTAGAAAGCCTTCCAAATCCTGCATGTGTCTTGCTATGTAGTGTGAGAGGGATGGTGGCTGATTTGGGGAAGCCAAGTCAGAAGCCCCCTGTGGCACGTGGAGCTAATTGTGTTCTTTGGATCTGGAGCAGGGGCGAGGGGCTCTTTTAGCCCAATGGCCACATTCTTTCCTCGGCAACCTCCTGGGGTCCAGATGTCTGCGGTGGGTAGGCAGAGCAACAGGTGCGACTGATCTTTTATGCAGCAGGTTATGCTCTAGCTACTGCTCCTCCATCTGGGCAAGAGGCTTTATTACAGTCCAATGACATATTCCAGCCAGGCCAAAGCATCTGAAGAGGGATGCAGAGCAGCACAGCTAAGCTCCAGGGAGAGTCACAAGGGCTGGGTAGGGAGGGCCGCATTTGGCCCCTAGGATGGTGTTTTCACCCATGCTCCAGAGAGGCAGCCAGATCATAAGCACATGGTGGTGACCTCTGTGATTCATGCTGGAGAAACCTGTACCTGTGACGGAACAGTTTGGGCATGCCCAAACCAGCCCCCCTGTAAACAAGGTGGCTCCCTGTGTGAAGTGGGTTTCTGCTAGCCATCCCATCTGCAGCCAGACTCTTTTACTGTTTCCTCTTTTCCCAATCCCAGCATTGGCCCGTCTGCCTGCCCTCTACAGGAATTTTGCAGCTGAACAGTACGCCAGCGTCTTTGCCATCTCCTTGCCCTACACAAACCCCTCCAAGTAAGTTGTGGGTGGGTTGTGGTGGTTGTTTTGGTGGGGGTGTTTTGTGGGATGTGCTGGCTGAGGCTGATGGGAGCTGTAGTCCCAAAACAACTGGAGGCCGCCAGGTTGGGAAAGGCTGCTATAAGCCATAACCAAGGCAAAACTCCCTCCCATATGTCATCTGTCGTAACTGTTGTCCTCTCTGTTTCTCCAGTCTGCACAACAAATGGTGTGTGTTTGTCAGCCTTTCTCTTTACATTTTATTTTTCAGCCTTCAGTGGGGAGTTTGGGTGCCTTTCTATGATTGCACACTTTAAATCCTGTTGTTAAATAGAAACATTCCCCTTAACCTTTTTTATGTTCCAAGTTTCCAACTAGTATAAGTAATATCACAGTGTGATGCTAATGGCGTGTTGCACAGTAATTCACATATATACTATTTTAAGCATTGCATCTTGCCATAACATTATCATTCCCCTTGAATGCCTTCCAGGTTTAACCAGTACATTGTATGCCTGGCACATCACGTCATAGCCATGTGGTTTATCAAGTGCCGCCTTCCCTTTCGGAAAGACTTTGTCCCCTTTATTACCAAGGTAAGCTGGTTGCTGTGCCTGAGAAGCACAGGGGAAGAGCTGACATGCCGGACAGGAGTCAGGGAACAGGATAACAGGATGGGACCATGACGGACACTGCTGCTCTGTGGTGAGCTCCACCTCCAGAGCAGTCCACAAAACAGAGGGGGAAACGTCTTGCCCTGTTCCACCACGGAACTATGTTTTTGGGGTGGTTTTTCAATGTGGCGTAGATTCCCAGTGGGCTGATCCACACTAAATTTTGTTCTTGAGCTTTACAGTTTGTGGTTTGTCTGGAGGAAGCAAACTACAGGTTCAGGTTTGGGTGGTGTACTCAGCCAAACCATGGCTTGACTCATAGCAGTATATTAGCAGGAGGACCTGGAAGCAGGGGAGTGCAGTTTCCTCCTCCTTCTCCAGGAACTCTTGAGCTTGTGCTTTCGCACAGTTTGGTTTAGCATTATGTGTGAACCGGGTCATTGTATAGCTCCAACCAAACAAAAGCAGAAGGCAAACAGGGATTAAAGCTTGAAGGAATTTGCTTGGGGACAGAGACTGAGCCAGGGAAAGGGAACCTGCTGCCTTCTGGATGTTGCTGGACTCCCATCCCCCAGCAGCCCCAGCATGACCAGTGATCAGGGATGATGGGAGTTGGAGTCCAGCAACATCCAGAGGACCACAGCTTCTCCATTCCTGGACTCAAAGATCTCAGTCCTGCCATTCTCACAGGCCCAGTTTGGTGGGGGGAAAGGGAGAGGGCCTTCTTGGTAGTTGCTCCTGGATTTTGGAACTCTCTTCCTAGAGAAGCCAGACTGGCTTTCTCCTTGTCCTTCTGCTGGCAGGGGAAGACTGTCCAATTCTGACAGGCGTTCAAGAACTGGCTGGTTTTTAAGGAAACTGTTTTTAATTGTGCTGTTTTCATTGCTTTTATTACCTGTATATTTGTATTTTATATTGTTTTAACTCCATTACAGTTGAATATTTTTTTTACGGTTTTTCTTTTATATGTTTTTAGCTTTTTGTACAGTGGTACCTCGGGTTACGAACTTAATTCATTCTGGAGGTCCATTCTTAACCCTAAACCATTCTTAACCTGAGACACACTTTCGCTCATAGGGCCTCCCGCTGCTGGTGCACCGCTGGTGAGCGATTTCCATTCTCATCCTGTGGCAAAATTTGCAACCCGGAGTAACTACTTTTGGGTTAGCAGAGTTTGTAACCCGAAGTGTTGGTAACCCAAAGTGTTGGTAACCCGAGGTACCACTGTATTTTGTTTTAATTTGTGTAAGCTGTCTTGAGTCCTTCTCTGGGGAAAAGGCAGGATATGAATGTAAATATAATAATAATAGCAACTTTCAACTCTTCTTCGTATTCTCTTTATGTCAGGGTTTGCGATCAAATGTCCTCCTCTCCTTTGATGACACACCAGAGAAAGACAGCTTCCGGGCTCGTAGCACCAGCTTGAATGAGAGACCGAAGAGGTAGGTTGTTCCCCGAAGGTCCACTTCTTTTTACAGCACTTTGAAGTGCTCTTTGTTAAAAACACCGATTTGTTGCCTTCTGGGGGCTGCTACAACTTTTCTGATGGGTCAGGTTTTATGCCAATGAAGCTACCTGATTTTGTTCTGATGATGGTCCATGCCCTTGCAGCTGAAAGCTGTCCCACCTCGACTCACTGCTCAGTCCAGTTTGAAGTATTTTGCCTCCTCTCATCCTGCAATGCAGTGCTGGAAGACCTCTAGCCCTCCGACTGTCACTGGACTCCAACTCCCATCACCCCCTGCCAGCATAGCCAAGTGTCAGGGATGATGGGTCTTGTTGTTCAACAGTAGCTGGACGTTCCCTACCCCTGCTGTAATGATCAGGTTGCAGCCCATTTAGCTGGTGGTTACACTGGAACATTTTGTAAGCTTTTCAGCACCAGACTAGAAGCTTCTTCACCCCCAATCTGGAGAGAGAGGAAAAACTCTGCAAAAGCATTATGATTTGTTCAGAGAGAACTATGGTCAATTGAAAGCATTGAAGCTGCTTTCAGTGGGTTTTTGAAAAAACTGCGGGTAGCATTTCTGCTTTGGCTGACTTTGCATCTGGGAAAAGCAATCCTAGCCCTGCATTCACTGTCCATGCAGCAGTCTTTGGGTTAGGGATTCAGAGTTGGTTTGACCCTGAATGTCACTGGTTGGGAATCACAACCAACTGCAATCACATCCTGCTTATTGGCTTCCCGTTGGAGCATCTAGCTGGCTGCTGTAAGAACTAGTTGCTGGACTAGAAGGGCCACCTTTGGGCCAATTCAGCAGGACTTTTCTGATGTTCTTGTGTTCAGAACTTGCTAGTGGTACTGGTGTATTCCATAGCAATTGCCATTGCAGTATCCTGACCTGGCTGCATCATTAGTCCAGACTGGTGGTGTCTTTTTGGTCTTCATGTCATGGATACAACATTACTGCATTAGTGCTGGGTCCGTCCACACGTCCTTCCCGTTTATTACCGGTAGTTGTTCTGCAGCGTTTCTCCCAACATTACCAGAGGGTACCCTCACACTGTAGCGCAGCGAAAAATAAATTGGAACATTTGTGGTATGAAAAGCTACAGGGTGTTCTTTGAGCAGGAGATACACCCTCCCTATGTTATCAATTTTTTTGAGTCATTCAGGCAGCGGTTTCACCCTCAAACCTTAGTGATAATGTTGCAGTGAGATGCAGCAGCATAAATGTAGCCAGGCATTGCCCTGAGGGAACTTGCTCACTCCATAGGTACATTTTGTTTTGCTGGAGACACTTCACAGAAGGAAAAATAACAGAAGCTGTTGCCACTTGCGCTTTATGCTGCCCTCACCCCAGGAATCTGCTTTAGACCTTGATGTTGGGGCTGATGATTCCATAGTCTTCTGTCTTGTCATTTAATTGGGTTTGGGTTTTGTGAACTGTGCCTCTAAGCTAACGCATATTGCACATTCCCTACCCACTGTACAGGCCCACTTTTATTATTTTTGCTCAGGGCTCCATAGTATTCCAATTGCCACTTTTATTTTGTAACATTTATCAATCTGGGGTAGAATGGGGGAGATGTCGGCTGTCTTTCTGTTGTCTTTTTTCATTTTTGAAATGTTTGTTTATGCTTTTTGAGTTTTGCTTATTGTGTTTAATTCCCCCCTCCCTCCTTTTTTTGGCATCCTGTTTTTTTGTTTTTATTTTTACATCACCTTCCGGGACTTTTGTGGCCTTCCAACCTCCATCCTTCCACTGATTTTCCTCCTGTGCAAAATCACACCTCCTTTACGTGGGGTCTTGGTGGTGGTGCCGCTGCCTGTTCTTCACCCCTAGTAGCTTTAAGATAGCCAAAAATGCCAGGCAAAGCTTGAATAATTCTCCTCCAGTGAAAGAGCTGAAAGAACCCTCTGGTGTCGATGCCTTCCGGTCCCGCAGCATCAGTGTCTCTGATCATGCAGCCCACAGGTAGTGATTCTTGGAGAGCCACCTGGGCTCGCGGCCACATTATTTGCTATGATGGGGAGGGTGGCAGATGGAACAGAGGGGATTTGCATGCTGGGGTTCGTGCATGATTTCCTTAGAACTGAGCCCTACCCAACAAGGTTTGCTATGCAAGTTCTTTCTTCTGTTTGCCTGTTTTAAGGTTGAAAAGGACACACAATTTAACGCTGCTGCAAATGTTGGTTTAGTTGCGAGACTCCCATTCATAAAGATGTGAGAGGGGACAGCTGGTTTTGGCTGGGCTTGACCTTTCCCCCCAAATGGTGGTTGTTCCAAAGGCAACTTCTTGAATTAAAAAAATTAATTAAAAGTGCTGCATTTTATAGGGCAGCTGTCACAAGACTATTTAGCCGTGGGATGGAATAGAAGGTAACTTTACCATGTGGCACAAGAGACCACTTGGTATAAAGTTTTGATAAGCTGGTGATCAGATCTGTTCTGTGTTGTCCCGTTATTTTGTACAACACAATGTGTTGCTTAAATTTTTAGAGGGATAGCCCTTGGGTTTGTCTCCTGTAGCAAAAATGACAAAAGTGTCTTGTGACACCTTTTAAAGATGGACAAATTTATTATGCTATAATAGCTTTCATGGACTCAAGCCACGGAATGCTGTGTCTTAATGACGTGACCTTGAGTCCATGAAGTCTTTTGCCATCATATATTTTTTAGTCTTTGAGGTGCCACAAGGGGCTCCTTGTTTTTCAGGTACCCTTCACTTTGGGGGCTTCTGATTTCTTTAGTCCTCCTGCTATCCCATGCTTAGATTCATAGAAAGTATAAAAAGGAATGTCAGTTTATAACAGTAATGACCTGGCACAATCCTAACCATGTCTACTCAGAAGTAAGTCCTACTGAATGAAGCGGGGCTTACTCCAAAATTTGCAGGATTAGAATCACAGCCTTAACGAGCTCTTAAGCCCCCACAGTCAGCAACTGTGTCTCTTGGAGGGCTGCTTCAAAATGGAATCCAAGTCTGTGACTACCTAGCCTGATAAGTGACCTGCTAGTAGGTCCTGTTGCCACAGACACCATACAGCTACAACCCCCCCCCCCAGCAATTGAGGGGTCAGGCAAGCCTACTCCAAGCAGATGAAATAGCCCCTCTTTAGTTACTTTCCCTCCTAGATTTTAAGAAGACACATAGGCTCTCATGATCCCATATTTCAGGTCACTCCTTTGTGGAGCCACATTCCAAAGTTTGATATCCATAAAAAAACTGCTAAGCTTGTATATGTGTGTCCCACCCCCCTGCCTCCCAGCTTGCTGCATGCTGTAGAGATTGTGAGACAACTGGTTTTCCTTGTCCATTGTGCTTTGGCAAACATCCAACCCACCTTTTTCCAGCCGGCTGCAGACCTCCATCACCAGTTCCAGCCTGGGATCTGCTGACGAGAACTCTATGGCTCAAGCGGACGACAGCCTGAAAAATCTCCACTTGGAGCTGACGGAGACCTGTCTCGACATGATGGCTCGATACGTCTTCTCAAACTTCACAGCTGTGCCCAAAAGGTTTCAGTTCTTACTCGAAGCCTGAGTCCCCAGCCCTCTTTCAGGGATGGCTATTGTTGGTTTTATATGCCAACTGCTTTGGCTCATTATTTGCTTCTCAAAATGTGATACGCCCTTTCCTTATTGTGAAATATTATGCCCCTTATAATGAAGTATGAACTGGATCTTCGTCACCTTTCTGCATCCTGGTGCTGCTTTGGGCTATCTCCCAATAGGCCCCAGCCAGTGTCGCCAGTGGTCAGGACTGATGGGATTTGTATTCCATCTAGAGGGCACCAAGTTGGCTAACCCTGGCTTAGATGGCCTTAAAAGGACTGGATGTGGGAACCAGTGAATTTGTCTTATTTGCCATGATAGCTATGTGGAGTCCCCATGATCAGAAGGAATGTCTCTCCGGTGGTGGGGAATGTCCTGTTTTGTGGGCAGAGAATGCTTTTACCTGATGGACCTTTGGCCAGATTCATCAAGGCGGCTCTTCAGTTCCTTCATTTCAGCCTGACGCCTGTCAGATGTTTTGTTGGACTACAGCTCCCAGGAGCCCCAGCCAGCACCGCCGTATGATGCTGGAGCTGATGGGAGTATGGCTATATTGGCTGGGGATGATGGGAGTTGTAGCAGCTGCTTTAATTCATTGCCCATGTCTTCCCGATGCTTCCAGGTCTCCGGTGGGAGAGTTTCTCCTCGCTGGAGGGAGGACCAAGACGTGGCTGGTGGGCAACAAGCTGGTGACAATCACAACAAGCGTCGGGACGGGAACCAGGTCTCTCCTGGGCCTTGACTTGTCAGAGACACAGAACAGCACAGAGGCAAGGTAAGCCCTGATGCACCTCTCACCCCCCTTTTAAAAATAATACTAATACTAAGCAAAGGAGACTGGGGAAATGACGCTGGGCACTCTTAAAACTCCAGGGGTTGAGGGTAGGGAAGAAGGGACAAATAACTATTGTGGGGTGATGTCACAGAGTTTTTAATATGGTGGATGTAGAAATGGGAGGAAAGGGCCCTTTTGCACAAAGAGCCTGGCCTCAAAATCTGTCTGGGGCTGGGAGGCCACTTGATCACCCTTCTCCTCCTTCTGCCACAAGAGGATGCTCCCTTATGCTGTTTTACACAGGAAGAGAGGAAGCTGACTTTTACTGAGTCAGACCATTGGTCCATCTAGCTCAGTACTGTCTACACTGATTGGCAGGGGCTCTCCAGGGTTTCAGGCAGGAGGCATTCTCAGCCCTACCTGGAGATACAGGGGCTGGAGCTTGGGACCTTCTGCATGGAAGGCAGGTGCTCATCCCTTTGTGCTGTGGCCCTTCCCCATCTACCCCAGTTGATAGCAGCGCTGGAGGGTCTTGGCCTTTCCCAGTCTCCTGGTCCCCTTAACTGGAGATGGTGGTACGCCTACTGGGCCTTCTGCTTGCAGAGCAGGTGTTCTGCCACTGAACCATGGCCCCTCCCCACAAGATCTACCAGCGGAGACAAATTAATTCCTTTGCGGACTGACGACATTCCTGCTTTGGATTCCTAGCTCAGACCACACCTTGCAAGTGAGGCAGACCAAAGAAGCTCCAGCCAAGCTTGAGTCCCAGGCTGGCCCACAAGTGGTTCGAACCCGCAACCGTGTTAGGTCGATGTCTGGTAAGGAGCCTCCCCTGATTTTTATGTATGGAAGATTCAGGTGTTTAGAGCCATAAGGCTTGCTTATATTGTTTGTTCAGGATCAGGCCTAGCTACTGCAGAGTAGATACTTCTGAGACAAACGGGGTTTGAGAACATAAGAGGAGCAGCCTTTTGAATCAGGTCCAAAGGGGCCCATCTATCCCAGCATCCTGTTCTCACAGTGGCCAGCCAGATGCACCAGTGGGAAGCCAGCAAGCAGCAGATACATTTTCCTCACTTGTGATTCCTCGAGGGATAATGCGCCAATATTTCAGTGGCAGCTGGTTGGCTTCCTGATTGTAGAAGCTAAATTGATGGTGCTCTGAAGGATATGCATATGCCCCCAATTCACACACTGTATGCCAGAGCGGTGTGCAGCAATATAGAAAAAGGTGCCATGGAATATTGACCTGCTGATCCCTGGTAAATGCATCCATAGCCTTCAGCTGATTATCCAGCACTTGCAGGCTGGAGCTGGTAGGAGTTGTTTTCTAAAATGGTGGTAGGAGTTGCATTCTAAAATGGTGCTGACTGGGGGAGGGGCTGATGGGAGTCGTAGTCCCAAACATCTGAAGGGCACCCGGTTAGCAAAGTTTGGCTTATTGTGACTGTTCGGCCCAGCAGTTCTCCCTCTTAGAATAACTGGAGTTCTGTCCTTATAAGCAACTTCTAAGTCCTACCTACATGTTTCCAGTTTCTGGGGCTTCTCTGAATTCCTCTTTTCCTTGTTTGCTAGACAGTGGCCCAGGCTTGGCCTGGTTACTTGGGGGCTAATGGACCAGGGGCTTGATGTCATTTTCTTGTGCTTGAATCCTGCTTGCAGGTTTCCCACGGGAATCTGGTTGGCCACTGTGAGAACGCGATGCTGGGCCATGGGCGTGACTCAGCCGGCTCTTCTTAGGTTCTCAGTGCTTAGTCAATAGAAACTGGTTTGGGAGAGGTGCATCTTAGTTTAGCCTCTACCCAGCAGGAGACGGATTCTGACCTCAGTGGAGCCCACCACAATCTCCATACAGCTGCCTGTCGAACAAGTGTTAAGGAGAATTCACAGGTGTGCAGACGATTCCCCCCCCCCCGCTTTGCCCAATAAAAGACATCACCTGAACTACTTTAGGGTCTGTCTCTGCCTTCTGATTCACACTGGTGATTGCTTGCCCTGATAATAATAGCTTTGGATATGAGAGGATCCCCCAGGCAGAGGATCTTTGCACTGCTAGATCAATACTAGATCAATACAGCCCTAGAGTGGGATTAACAGTCACTGGAAGCCCCAGGAGGGGAGGGCGCTCTTGTGTTCATATCTGCCTTGTAGGCTTTTGTTTGGGCACTGTGAGTACAGGAGGCTGCACTAGATGGGCCACTGGCCTCATCCAGCAGGCGCTTCTTATATTCCTAAGCACACACAGTTCAACTCCGTTTCTTCTCAATAGCTGCCTATGTTTTTTGTATTGTCTTTGAACCAATATGCAGCCCTTCTGCAAAATCCTCCTAACCTCTCTGCTTCCTCCGAATGCCCTTTTGCCATCCAGGTGGCCATGCCTTGCGGGTTGGGGCATTAGACACCTCCACCTCCCATTTCCCAGCCACCCCGATGCCTCAAGGATTTCAGAGCTCTCCTGCTCCTACTGCTGCTCGAGCGGAAAAGGCTGTTCCTGGGCCTCTACAGAAGGAAAAGGCCAACTTGGCTGCGTACGTCCCCCTGCTAACACAAGGCTGGGCGGAGATACTGGTGCGGAGACCGACAGGTAGGCCAGGTGAAATGTATGCCTTCACAAATATGGCATGTGTTGGTGCACATGTTTCCATGTTGCTGAGTGTAAAGGGCTTAGGTAAAGGGACCCATGACCATTAGGTCCAGTCGTGGCCGACTCTGGGGTGGTGGCGCTCATCTAGCTTCATTTCCCAAGGGAGCCGGTGTACAGTTTCCGGGTCATGTGGCCAGCATGACTAAGCTGCTTCTGGCAAACCAGAGCAGCGCACAGAAACGCAGTTTACCTTCCCGCCGGAGCAGTACCTATTTATCTACTTGCACTTTGACGTGCTTTCAAACTGCTAGGTTGGCAGGAGCAGGGACCGAGCAACGGGAGCTCACCCCATAACGGGGATTCAAACCGCCGACCTTCTGATCAGCAAGTCCTAGGCTCTGTGGTTTAACCCACAGCACCACCCGCGGCTTAATCAGTGCCTTATCCTAGAATCATAGGAATGATGTAACACTGTGTGTTATTATAGGAGTTTTTCAGGAATGTGTCCTAGTTGCAGCCCCTTGTTTATGTTGTGACATGGACAAGCAATGATGTTCCATCAGCCTGGTGCGAAGTGTTTTGTTGTAATGCTAAAAAGCAATTAGCGCTTGGAGAGAGCACTTATCATGCCTTGTGGCTTTGGTGTAGGGGACCTCCAGCGTTCCGTGAAAACTTACCAGGTATTCCCCAACATGAAGCTCAGTTAACGGTGCACAAAGTCCTGTGAAAAGCAACTTGCCCATTGCTATCTGTTTCCCCCCTGCTCTATATGTAGCTGCAGGGAAGTGTGGCACGAGGGGCTGGGGCTGGAGTTCAGTGGTAGAGTACGTGCCAGGCATGCAAACGGCTCCAGGTTTCATCCCCAGCATTCCCTGATCAGAAGCAAGTGACAGAAAAGCCACAGCACAGAGCAGGAGGGGCCCACAGGCTGACCTGGCAAAAGGCAGCTTCTTGTGTTTTTATGTGATTCTTTTAGGGCTGTGCATGGCACCCTCAATCCAGTCTGGGACTCTGAATCAGCCCTGATCTGACTCTGGACAGTCTGGGACCAACCTGGACCAGGGGCCTGAATTGATTTGGGGTGGGGGCGGTCAGCCCTAGCATTTAATTAAGGTTTTAAACATGCTGTTGGGAAGGGAACATGTTGATCAGTGGAAAGGTCAATCCTGCTGGAATCACCAGCACCTTTCCTGCAGGCTGGGTGAAGCAGATCCTGCAGATGCTGCCTGCCTCCCCTCAGCCCCAGGCGATCCGGAGCTCTCTTGGCCTCATTGGGGCAAAGCCTGGGTCAGCCCAGTTTGGGTCCAGGCATTACAGTGGTACCTCATGTTACATACACTTCAGGTTACATACGCTTCAGGTTACAGACTCCACTAACCCAGAAATAGTACCTCAGGTTAAGAACTTTGCTTCAGGATGAGAACAGAAATCGTGCTCCGGCGGTGCAGCAGCAGCAGGCGGCCCCATTAGCTAAAGTGGTGCTTCAGGTTAAGAACAGTTTCAGATTAAGAACAGACCTCCGGAACGAATTAAGTACTTAACCCAAGGTACCACTGTATTTGAATCTGGTGCACAGCCCCAGTGTCTTCTAGGCAGAGCTCTCCATTCACCTAGGAGGCCAGTGCTGGATGTTTGAGATGTGTTCAACCTGGAATGAGACCCTGAATCCCCTGCAGGACATTTACGAAAGAGGGAAACAAGACTGGGGTCATTAACAGGGATGGGATTTTATTTTATTTTTAATGGGGAAGATTCCCCCCGCTCCAGGCAAAGCTGTGCAAAGGATGGCTTCTCAGTGGCATGTTCTGCTTTGTTCTGCATCTTCACCTTCCCACCACTCCAGGTAACACGAGCTGGCTGATGAGCCTGGAGAACTCCCTGAGCCCGTTTTCCTCGGATATCAACAGCATGCCCCTGCAGGAGCTCTCCAATGCTCTCATGGCGGCCGAGCGCTTCAAGGAGCACCGCGACCCCACCCTGTACAAGTCCCTCTCGGTCCCTTCCTCCACCTTGCCAACGGGGACTGCCAAGCCGTACTTTCTGCAGCGCTCAAACACAGGTGAGGCAGCTCAGTGGCTGGCCCAGGAGAGAGGGTGCGAGGATGAGACAATAGCTAGTCATTCCCAGCCAAAGTGCTTCATGGCAGAGCCACTCTGCTTTAGGAGAACAGGAGGCGCACACGATTCACCTTCCTAAAAGGAAGTCTTTAATCTAGCCTGAAGCCCAGCCACTGTTACAGCAGGCCATGTGTGGGGCTAGCAGGGGCTGATGGGAAGTGTAGTCCAAAACAGTTGGATTGCTCCAGGTTCGGGAAAGCTGCCTTAATCAATTAGGGATAATTCCATAGAAGTTAGATCATGCTTCTTGAATAAATTATGCTGCCTTGGACCACTTGAGCCACATTCACACCATTCATGGAAAGCAGTATGGGGTAAGGTAAAGGACCCCCTGGATCAGGGGTCTGCAACCTTTAAGACAAAAAGAGCCACTTGGACCCGCTTCCGAAGAAAAAACAACTGGGAGCCGCAAAACCGGGAAGGTGACGTCGGGACGGTGCGTGACTAACGCACGCACTGCCCCCATGCAACGTCACAGCCAGTACAGCGCCCGCCACAGTGGGGAGTGTCGGGGCGCGACAATGCGCCTCCTCCCCTCGCTAGTATCCGCCCCGGAGCCGCGGCAAAGGTGTAAAAGAGCCACATGCGGCTCCGGAGCCGTGGGTTGCAGACCCCTGCCCTGGATGGTTAAGTCCAGTCAAAGGCAACTATGGGGTGCGGCAGTCATCTCGCTTTCAGGCCGTGGGAGACGGTGTTTGTCCACAGCTTTCCGAGTCTTGTGGCCAGAATGACTAAACCGCTTCTGGCACAATGGAACACCGTGACGGAAGCCAGAGGATTCTTTGAGGGAATGACTTTTTAAAAAGTGGTATTACATTTCTTTTAATGCATGCTGTGAATGTGGTCTTGCTGAAGAAATGCAGAATAGGAACATAAATCCTTAGGGTTGTATCCAATGTTATCCCTATGTGGATTAGACCTATTGAAATTCATCGGCATGACTAAAGTCGGGTTGCCATACATCTGGATTCTCCTGGATCCCCACCCCCCAAAAAAAGCTCAGCAGCTTTCCCTAAAAAAGCCTTTTGTGTCTGGATTTTTACTTCTTGAAATATGGCAAACCTAGACTAAAGATTTGTAAATTTCAATGGGTCTGTTCTGAATAACAGTTGGATACAACTCTGAATAATCCATTTTACTTATGTGTGTATAATTCAGTCATAGAAAGAAGCACACTGCTCATTCCACTAAACACAGCAGAATCTGTGCTTCTGCTGAGCCAGCCTGAGCCAAAGAGTGTTTTGATCAATGCATGCTTCACTCATGAGTCTAGGTCTCCTTCCAGAAGTTGTCAGGGCAGACTGGGTGGAGGACTTCTCTGTTAAAGCTCCCTTGTTCTGAAACAATGGTCTGCAGCAAGAAGGGGGGTTGGAGAATTCCCTTACTGCTCAGGTCTGTGTTTATTTCAAACACCAATGTTCTGTGTCAGAGTAGCTCAGATTCTGTAACCTGGCTAAATTATGCAAATTAGTATGCATGGTTTTCTTTTTCTTTTTGCATAATTTTTTCTGTGATCTTTTTGTGTGCGTAATTTTGTTTCTGCTCATCATGGGGAGAAAGGCACAGATCTGCGCAAGAGCCCTGATAAAACTGGGAATGTTTCCTGCAGTTGCTCTGACTTCAGCCATTGCCCCCACAAGCACAATATTTACACAACCACAGGGACTAGAATCTTGTTTCTTTTTATCCTGCAGGCAGCTGCATATCCCACATCTTTTCCACTCTCCTTTGGAATTGCAGCATTGCGCACAGCTCTGCTGCAACCCCGCCCACACGAACAGTGTCCCGCCTACTCACCTTCCAGCCCCCCCCCCCCCGTTTCTGAGATTTAACCTGTTGCTACCCACTCACTTTCTAGCTAATCTGAATAGCCCCGATGACAGTAAATGAGGCTGCTGGTGGGTTTGTTTCTGTTTTTAGATGGAAATATAGTTAATGCCCAGATTCTAAATATTGTGCACTGTACCACACACTCTTGGCCAACCTGGAAGGCATCAGGTTGGGGAAAACTGCTCTCCCAAATTTTACACCTGTGCAGGACAGATCTCAAGAACAGAGAACATGCATGTCTCCTGGCATTAAACATTGGAATCAATGGCCATGACTCCTGTTGGTAAATTCATTTCAGGGGGTCTACTCTGAGTAGGACTTAGTTGGAGACAACTCTAAATTCAGGTGAATTTATTATTTCGGTCACAGACCAGTTTAAATTCAAGTGTAATTGACAGCATCTAAAGTGCGGTGTAAAAAAAAAAAAAAGTAGTAGTGTTCAGATGCCCATTTACCAGGAAATTTTAAGATGCAAGAACCTGGGAGCTGGGAGCTTTTCTTTTTCCTGGTGCTTTAAGGCTGAACCGCTGTAGTGATGGAAGTGCTGGTGCTTTCCCCACCTCTTTGGGTTGTGTTTTAGTTTAGGGAAAGGGAGGGTTTGGGGGATAAGTGACTAATCTCATATCTCCTTTTCCTGACTTCCTGAACCATACCTACTTGCATAAGCCGCCTCTTCTTAACCATTCCATTGTCCAGTATTCAGTGTGGGTATCTGGATGTTTCTCCCTCCCTTCTCTCATTGACTGATTTACAAAGCCCAGAACAACTTGGTTCCAGGGTGCCTCAGGGACCTCCTGATCCCTTCCAACCCAGCTCAATCACTGAGATCAATGCAGGAGCATCACTGGCCATTTCCCAAGCTGGGGAAGCTCATTTGACAAGGAACTGAACCTTTCGTGCCATTGACCCAGTATTGTGCCTGTGGAGACTGTTCCAGCCTTTAAACACCTGCTGAAAACTTCCCCATTTTGCCAGGCCTTATTTGGGCAGTTAAGAATACATCTTTCCACAATAGTTAGCTGATTTCTTATTTTAACACACACACGGTTTTATGTGCATTTGCTGTACGTTGCTCTGGTTTTTGTTTTATGAATTAGCGGTATATAAATATTTGTCTGAATAAAAATAATAATGCAGGGCAAAGTCCACTGTCAAGTTCTCTGCAAGCCCTTTTGAAGTTCTTGCTCTTTTCATTGAGAATTGCGAAGGAGGACCATCTGCTGCATTGCACCATGTTGGATGGCTCCATCCTCGTTTGGGGCAGGGGTAGGAGGAGGAAACTCTCCCTGTAACACAGCCTTTGGCAATATGGTGCCCACCAGATGTTTGGGACTATAACTCCCATCATTCCCAGCCACCATGGCTGATGAGTATTCTGGTCTAAAATGGCTGGTTAATAAATTAAAATCATCACCATCATCCCAAGCTATGTTGCAGGGGTCCTCAGCCCCCAAAGGCTCAGCCTTGGCTACACCTCTTCTAAGTGCTCTCACACTTCCCTACCCTGTTATTTTCTCCCATGTATTTTGTTGAAGCTGACTCTCTTTCTGATTATGTGTTAAAACTCGGTGCTTTAATTTTATTTATTTATTTTCTCCATAGAGTCTCTTCCTCTCTCTCTTCCTCTCCTTCCTTTTTGATGTCATTCCTCCCTTGGTTTTCCCTTCACAGTGGCCTCTTTCTCTTCCATGTACCTGACCAGTTCTCAAGAAAAGTTGCACAGGAGCATTTCCTGGGCAGGTATACTTGCATATCTTTAAAGGAGGTTTATTAAAAATAATAATAATAAAAAGAAAAGCAAGAAGGAGGAGGGAGGGGGAGCAAGGATTGACATAAAAAGAAACAAGCACTGTGATTCATAGAGGCTGCCTTTCCTCGTGCTTCCATCCACTCCTTCCATGTTTTATGTCTGTCCCTGATCTCATTGCACTCCAGGGATGGAAATTCCAGTGGGCATAAACAAGTCCAAGCC
Organism: Podarcis filfolensis; assembly: GCF_964270895.1. Classification (NCBI taxonomy): domain Eukaryota; kingdom Metazoa; phylum Chordata; class Lepidosauria; order Squamata; family Lacertidae; genus Podarcis; species Podarcis filfolensis. The sequence goes on along the minus strand of NC_139616.1, from coordinate 29,797,712 downwards.
AGACATGGCCTCGGTTGGTCCATGAAAGCTCCATAATGCCTTGGTTTTGGGGTGGGTGGGGAAGCTCTTTATAGGCAGGCCACCAAACTGTAGGGCAGGGCTGCCCAATGTGGTTGCCCATCAAATGGTGTTGGACTTCCATCTCCTACCAGCCCCAGCCAACGTCACCAACAGCTGGGGGTTATTATACCTTTATCCTGGCCTTTGGCACCTGAGATGTTTGTTTACAGGGCCCATCCTATTCCTGTGGTTGTGATCTGTTTTAACTGTTTCAGATTTTAAATTGTTGTGACCCACGCTGGGACCTGCTGGTGAAATATTATTATTATTATTATTATTATTATTATTATTATTATTAGTTGCATTCTAACATCTGGAGTGGACCACATTGGCTATCTCTGCTATAGAACACAGAAAGAAGGAAAGTTGCAATTCGGGTGCAGCTTAGAAACAGGAAAAACTGAAACTGCCAATGTTTCTCTACCCCTGCCTTTTGTTCAGTTTTGAGTCTTCCATTTCCACCTCCTAACTCTTTTGTGTGTTGACCCTGCAACCCAGCCACAGATAATAAGTCTATCAATCAAAATTCTATCTGAATTAAGGCAAGGAGGTTAAGAAATCTTTCAGGGGGTCTGTCTTTCTGTTGCCTACTCACGCGAAGGCTGCAATCTAGACTTTAGCCTTTGCCAGTCTTGTGCTCCTCAGATGTTTTGGGATTATTAACGCCTAACAGCCCCAGCCAGGATAGCCAAGCTCGCTGGGGCTGATGGGAGCTGTAGCCTGAAGCAGCAGCAGCAACATCAACAGTTACATTTATATATTACCTTTATCTTCCAAGGATCTCAAAGTGGTGTACATGGTTCTCCTCTACCCCATTTCATTCTCACAACAACCCTGTGAGGTAGGTTAGGCTAAGAGATGATGACTGGCCCAAGGTCACCCAGGGAGCTTCATGGCTGAGTGGGGATTTGAACCTTGATGTCTTCAGTCAAAGTCTCAACATTCTAACCAGTACACCACACATCTGGAGGGTACCAGGTTAGCAAAAGCTGCAGTCTAGAAATCCTTTTGGTTCTACGGTGAACAGAAGCAGAAGCACAAAGCTAATCAATGCTGTTTTCGTGCAATGTACAGAACATTATCCAACCCTCGCTTAAAAAAAACAACCACTCAAGTAAAATTCTGATGTGGCATTGCTGCAGGTCACCATTGATTGCTGTGTTTGAAGAGATGCTGTTAAAATGTCCACAGGATCAGGCAGGTGCCTCTCACTTTGAATGAACCTCGCTTTGAACGAATCTTAAAAACATTGGTTAAAAAACGGCAGCCATTTCACTCTGAAGCATTAGAGGAAACTGGGCAGGGGTCTTCTGGCTTGGACAGTTTAGCAGATCAGCACGTTTGTTTGAGGGGTGTGTGTGTTTTGTGTGTGTTTACAGCTAACTCTTGAATTTCTGCTTTGAAATAACTTTTTTTTATCTTGCAAGCTGCAATCAATATCCCCCCCCAAGCTGCTGCAGTGGTGGTCTTGTCTTTTCTTGCTGGTTTTGTTAATTTCATTTGTGTGCCGAAAACTATGTATTTTTTAAGTTTGTTTTTTGGGTGTGTGTGCGGGGGAAAACAATCTCTGCATGTGCAATTGGCCTCTATTTATTTCTTGTCAGAATCTGCCGTGGTTCTGGAAGAAGGAAGCCCACCGGAGACGGATTTAAAAGATGCAGAGTCTCGCCTGGAATCTCAAGAGATTGAAGACTTTGAAGCTGTGTGTCCGGAGCAAGGCCTAAGCGAGGAGAAGGTGGTCAAATGCCCCGGGACGTATAGTCGGGTCAGTAAGCTCCCTTGCTTGATCTTGAGTTAAACCTGTCAAGGAGAACATAATGAGACATTCTTGAACTTTCTTCAGATAAGTATGCCTTTTGTGAGTGAGTGTGCACACATGCATGGGGTGTAGGTTTAGCTGTTATTGTCAAAGAGGAGTGTAGTTTCCCTGAATCACAGAGTTGGAAGGGATCCCGGTGGTCATCTAGTCCAACCCGCTACAATGCAAAAACCTTTTTGCCTAATGTGGGGCTTGAACTGAGGACCCTGAGCTTAAGAGTTTCAGATTCATATGCAACATTCTTGACCCAACAGGGTCTCCTCCAAGCGGTGTTCATTTCCTTGTTTATTGGACCAAATTCACAGAAAAATCTATGCGGTTTACATAAAAGAATATAGACACACATGTTGACAGAACTTTAAAACACATGTATGGGCTGGCTTGGACTGATGGGCTGTAGCCCAAAGCATGAAGAGGCTTTGGCTGAGGCTGCAGTCGAGCTTTCAGGGAAATTTTGATGCTTCTCTTCATGATCATTATCAGCAGCAGCTTATAGCTGAGAGACTTTGGGGTTATATCCATTGCTGTACAAGTGGAATTCCGTTTGCACAGCAGGACTTCCTCTTATCCTCTCTCCTATTCCCCCGCCCCCAATGCTCCAGAGGGGAAGGCTTTTGCACAGTAACATAGGAAGATGCCTTATACCAAGTCAGACCATTGGTCCATCTAGCTTGGTATTGTCTACACTGACTGGCAGCAGCTCTTCAAGGTTTCAGACTAGGTCCTTGCAGCCCTCCCTAGAGATGCCACTGACGCTTGAACCTGGGACCTTTTGCAGGCAATGTAGATGCTCTGCCACTGAGCCCACAGCCCTTCCATGAGCAGAACAGCATGTTGGTTGCAATCCTGTGATTAGAGCAGGTATGGGGAACCTTGGGCCCTTCTGTGTTGCTAAACTCCCATCAGCCCCATCAGCCAGTGTCCAAGGATGATGGGAGTTGTAGTTCAGCAATACCTGGAGGGCCTATACACCCTACCGGAGTTTAATATTCTCAAACTGTGGAGCCCGGACAAAGTTCAGGAATGGATCCTGGAGAGAGACACTCTGTTAGATATCACAAAAATACAGAACCCAGGGTCCTCCCACTGGTTTCCCCGACTGAAAACAGTCAAAACCTGCGCCAATTATTTGGCGAATATCACCAATCCCACCCTTCGGAGAGCTTTCACCATGGCCCGTTTTCAAACCATTCCTACGGCTTATTTGTCAGGCAGATATGCAAAAATCCCAGTAGAGCAGCGTATATGTCCTTGTTATATGAGAACCAAAGAGGATCTCACACATTACATGTTGTATTGTCCCATCTATTCGGCCTTCAGGGATGCTATGTTACAAACTATTCCCAAATCAATAGCTAACTCTGAGGACCAAGTAAAGTTTTTACTGGTGGACGCTGATCCACGGATTTCTCACGTGGTAGCGGTCTTTGTGGTGAAGGCTATGAAAACTAGGGTATGGTTCCTGGAGGAAATGGTGAGGTTCCTCCCATTGCTCTCCTAACCTGTTGCTGTATCTTCTTTCCTGAATGGCGAGGTTTTTTGGGTAGTTTCCTTGCTGGGACAGCATGGCATGAATTTTAGCTTATTTTTATAATTTTATTGTTCATCTTTTAATAATGTTTTATGGTATTTTGTGTAAAGGCATGGACCTCACAAATCTAATAATAAACTTTAGTGTATTATGATTCATCTATCATCATCTTTCTTACCTGGAGGGCCCAAGGTATTTCTGTATTAGAGCTTGGCAGCTGGTGGCCTTCAGTTGCCAAACCTCCCTCTGTCTTCCTTTTTTTACTGGGCTGCTTGGGAAATGGAAACAGGGTTGAGGGTGGTCATCCCCTCTCCTCTACCCAGGGTGCATTCTTCTCCACATACTTCATGGGATCATCTGGTCCAACCCCATGACATGCAGGAATCTCAGCCGAAGCATCCATGGCAGGTGGCCATCCAACCTCTGCTTGAAAACCTCCAAAGAAGGAGAGTCCACAACCTCCCGAGGGAGACCATTCCAATTTCAAACAGCTCTTGCTGTCAGAACACTTCCTGATGTTTAGCTGGAATCTCCTTTCTTGTAACTTGACTCCTGCAGAAAAGGTCCAGCTTCCCAGTGCCTGCTTGGCCAGATGGGTTGCTGTCAAGGGTCATCTTCTCTCAAGTTATCTTTCAGTGACCACCTCTTCTCCTTCCTTCTCCCCTTCCTCCACCCCTGGCTTTGTAGTCCTCGTCGACATCCAGTCAAGAAGAGAAAGTTCTGAAACCAGATGATTTGGCCCCCATGGGCATCCCCATCGAAAGAGCCCGGAACTTGGAAGACAGCCGTGAGTTTGAGGCACTCTCTTTCCAGCCCTCCCAGCCCCTCAGCAAGTCCAGTTCCTCTCCGGAGCTTCAGACCCTCCAGGAAGTCCTCAAGGACACCGGCAGCGAAGATCCGCCGGGGAAGCTGAGCAGTGACGGGAAGTCCAAGTCTCAGTCGGGACACTTGGAAGGGGAGGCAGCCGGGAGCTGGCTAGGCAGAGGGGAAGATGACCGCCCCCTTGGGGCACCCAGGGTGGGATGCAGTGCCCCTGTCTCTTCTCCACGCTCTCCAACCGGCCACCGCCCCCGAGGGTACACGATCTCTGATTCAGCGCCCTCGAGGAGGGGCAAGAGGATTGAGAGGGACCCCTTCAAGGGCCGCGCAACAGCTTCCAACGCGGAGAAAGTGCCAGGAATCAACCCAAGGTGAGTGAATTGTGCATGTGAAGAGGCTGCATCAGACAAGGGAGCGTTCTTTCATTTTTCTTTCTGACCACATCAAAGACAGATTTGGTGTCCAGATCAGTGCGTCTCAAACATTTTTGGGCTTCCACCTCCTTGGACACATAAACGAAAACCCTAGTGCCCCCTACCCTCAGGGGCATAGTGTGTTGGGGAGGTGAGGCTTAAGGGGCCATGACCCCAGGCATGTTTTTCTAAGGGGGCGTGACCAGGCACCCCCATGATGGGTTCCCTCATCAGAGCCTGGCTCCAGTGCACAAGAGAGCTGCAGAGACTAGCAGCTTCCTTGTGCCCAACACCACCAGCCACAACTCCATTCGCGGGTCAAAGCTGAGCCGGGGACAGAGAGAGGAGAGTGACTGCAAGGTATTAAGCAACCTGCTTCTCAGTGTCCTGGGAGCGTTTGGCTGGCTAGTGTCTGAAGCAGAAGGCTGGCATTGATGGGCCTTTTCACCTGATCCCACCACATCGTGTCTGAATTTGTCCAGTTGCTTTTGGAGGGGCTCACTTGTATACTTGGCTATTGCTGTTTGTAGAGGTGGAGAGTTCTACATGCTAAGATTGACCGAAACCTTTAGAGATAATGGAATTAAATCTATTTTAATGTTTTCTCCTTAGCTTTGTGTTCCTGCAGTTGTATCACTCTCCTTTCTTCGGTGATGAATCCAACAAGCCCCTCCTGTTGCCAAATGAGGTAGGTTTGAGCATGTCATTTAGGTAGGTTTGAGCATGCTCTGTTTGCCAACCCCACGTACCCTCTAACCCCTTTGCTAACCCCCATACCTGGCCAGCCCCTCCTCCCTTTTCATAAAAGATGCCAAGGTGGCTTTGACCATGCTTGCCGTTCTAAAGCTTTCCTCATTTATATTTTTATTCTTAGACGTTTGAGAGATCAGTTCAGCTGCTGGATCAGATCCCCCCCTACGATACCCACAAGATTGCAGTACTATATGTTGGGGAAGGGCAGGTAAGGGCCGTGTGCATCAGCTTCCTGGATTTTTTTTGGCAGAAGGTGCTCAGGGATAAGCTGTTCCCTTCAGGAAACTGTTCCGTTCTGCTGCCTGCGACGTTTGGGGGACCCTGGATGCAAAAGGGCCTTCTCAGTGGCGGCCCCCTCATCTCTGGAATAGCCTCCCCTCTAAGGTGCATCAGGCACTGAAATTGTTAGGAGGTGAAGATGCACCACTTTGCCCAAATCTTTGGGAGGGAGGTGAACATTATTATAAGCCCCTCGGTTTGAAATGTTCCTCTTGCCTCCTTCATTAAATTATTTGACGTTGGTTATTTTAATCATTCTTATGCATATGTGATTTTTGGTTTTATTGTATTCTGCTTTAATCATGTTAGTATCTTTTGCCCTAAGACTATTTGCTGAAGGATGGATTAAAAATACTGCAAAGTCAGATAGTTGTTTATTTCCTTGACATCCGACAGGAGGGCATTCCACAGGGCACCACTACCAAGAAGGCCCTCTGCCTGGTTCCCTGTAACCTCACTTCTTGCAGTGAGAGAACCGCCAGAACCACATTGTAAAATGGCCTCGCAGAGGATCCATTTTGTAGAGGGACAAAAGAAGCTTCCTTACGTGGAGTCAAACCCTTGGTCTGCTTAGCTCAGCATTGCCAATACGGACCCTCCAGGGTTTCAGGTCGGGGTCTTTCCCAGCCCTAACTAGAGTTGCCATTGGGGGATTCAACCTGGGCCAGCCTTCTGCATGCAAAGCAGATGCTCTACCACTGGGCTTTGGCCCTTCCACATCCTAAAAAGGCCCCAGGTTTTTCTCTAGGTAAAATAATGTGGAGCCCTTGAGCCTGTTGTCCACACAGCTGCTCTCGTGGTTTTGTCTCCACCCCAGAGCAATAACGAGCTCGCCATCCTTTCCAACGAGCACGGCTCCTACAGGTACACGGAGTTCCTGACCGGCTTGGGAACGCTCATTGAGCTGAAAGACTGCCAGCCAGACAAGATTTACCTTGGTGGCTTGGATGTGTGCGGGGAGGACGGGCTGTTTACCTACTGCTGGCACGATGACATCATGCAAGGTAGGCCTGAATGAGGGAGTGTCTGTGTGTTGAGGCTGGGTAGCCTTTGTGCCCTTATTCTTTCAGGGATAGTGCTTTCCACTTTGCGGAGGGCTCTCTCAGAACTGGCCCAATGCAATTTGAAACCTAGTTTGTGTGGTGTGTAAGTTGAATGCCTTCCACTATGAAGAATAACGGGCCTGAGGGTGCCTTTAAGGGCAGCAGAGAGGGCAGTTGATGGGTTTGCCCCAGGGGGCAATACTCCCCCCCCCCAAGTCTCCTGTGTAAGCCCCATTGAGGCTTTTTTTAAATTTTCCTTTCAGCATTGCTGCTCATACACTAAACAGACCTTCAACTGGGTGTTTTGGGATTTCAGCTCCCATCAGTTCTATCAGGACAGCTGTGCTCCCTTCTGCCCTGGCTGGGGCTGGTGGGAGTTCTCATCCAAAACATCTGGAGATCACCAGGTCGGGGAAGGCTGGTCTAGCATATGAAACGTTTCCTCCTCTTGTGGCTTGAGACTCCAAACTGCATGTAGCCTTCCTTCCTCCCTCCCTCCTTAGCCATTTTCCACATTGCGACTTTGATGCCCACCAAAGACCTGGACAAATACCGCTGCGACAAGAAACGTCATCTGGGGAACGACTTTGTGTCCATCATTTACAACAATTCAGGGGAAGACTTCAAGCTGGGAACCATCAAGGTAAGGAAATGTGCCTCTGCTGAGCGGCTTGGTCCTGACAGATGGCCAGTTTGGTTCTGGGATGGATTTTTCCGCCTGGAGATCATGTGGGGGGATAGGAGCAAGGTTTTGCTGCAAGAATCACAGCTCTGTGATAAATGCCATGTCTCCTGTTCCCAAACTGAGAGGATCCAGGTGTGCCCCAAGCATTTCCCTTTGCCCTCACGTCCATGAGCCTTGATCTTGGCTTGTGTCTGAGGAAACTGCTCCATTGTTTGGCACCGGACGAGACGGCCAGACTCTTTCTACTTTGTAAACTCCTTCCTTTCCATTCCCAACTGCCAGTCGCTACACATCTCAGTCTTAACTGGGAACATCTGAGAACCTCAGTATCCCTCGACCTGGAAACTAAACTCTGCCTGCAGGCTGTAGGGTTTTCCTCCAGGAATAGCAAAGTGTATTCTGTAATGAGCTTTTCACAGTAAACTGACTTGGGCTGATTAGGGGAATGAAAGCTGTTAAGGCCCAAACCTTTCAGCCTGATGGAACTCAAGACAGGCTTGCTTTGTCCTACCCTTACTAAGGTGGCTGCAAGGGAAGAGAGAGTTCCCATGCCTGTAAGAGACGTCTTAGGCCTGGGCATTGCCCCTGGACCTCGCTGGCTCTCTCCCCGCCATACACCCTAATGTTCTTCCCTCTCCAGGGCCAATTCAACTTTGTGCACGTCATCATCAAGCCTCTGGATTACAACTGTAACCTGCTCACTCTGCAGTGCAGGAAAGGTAGGCCCAGGCCTCTCTCTTCTTTTTACCACCAGAGTTCGTGAAGGGTGTTACCTCCAGAGATTTCCACTGGCCTGGCAATCTCAGAGCCTTGGGAAGGATTTTAGCTTATGTCTTGGATGCGCAGGGGAGGAAACAGGATGTACAATTTCAGAAATAAAATTCTTAATGTTAATTTTAATTTTTTGGCTTTTATTCCTGGACATCTAAAAGCCACGTTTTCAGAGGTGTAGGGAGAAAAAGGTGTAAAGAGACAAGTTTGTAGAAATGATGAATTCTTCAGGGACGCAATCTCTTACCTGACAGAATGCCTGGTTTTAATAATTATTTCAACTGTGTGATGTATTTTATTCTGTTTTATGTATTTTGTTTCCTGCAATGGCTTCGGCTACACAAACAAATAATATTCATACAATTTGTACAGTTATGGACTGAGGATGCTGCAGTCTCCCTCTCTTTCTCTCTCTGGTCTGTAGATATGGAAGGGCTTATCGACACCAGTGTGATGAAGATCGTTTCCGATAAAAACTTGGCTTTTGTCGCCCGCCAGATGGCTCTGCACGCCAACGTGAGTGCTCTTGTGGGAGCTGGTAACAGATCATCTTTCATTTGAACTTGGCAACTCAGCCTTTGGCATCCTGTTGCCCTCCAGCTGCTTTGGGCTACAGATCCCCTTGACCAGAGCCAGCACAGTCGCAGGAAGCCGGGGCTGATGAGAGTCCAAAAGGCCTGGAGGGAATCTGGCTGGCAAAGGTCCTGTCTCTCCAGCCTTGCTGGCTGATGGGAGCCATCTTCCAAAATGGCTTGGAGGGGGCGCCAAGTTGACAACTGACTGCTGCACTTGGATGGCGTCTTAAACCAGCCTGCCTGAGTTGACCTTCCTCTTTGTTTCCCACTGTTTCCCTTAGATGGCTTCTCAGGTCCATCACAGCCGCTCCAACCCCACAGACACGTACCCGTCTAAGTGGATTGCCCGCCTGCGGCACATCAAGAGGCTCCGGCACAGGGTAACACTGCCTTTGCTCTCTCTTAGTGTTTTCCCTCAAGTTTCTTTTTCTTGTGGCATGTGACTCTTTCCCCTCTAACTTTAACGCACACACACCCCATCCCGAATATAGGGGTAATAATCACAGAATTGTAGAGTTGGAAGGGACCCAGGGGTCATCTAGTCTAACCCCCTGCAATGCAGGAAACTTTTTGCCCAACGTGGGGCTCAAACCCCTGACCCTGAGATTAAGACTCTCATGCTCTGTCAACTGAGCTTTCCTAGGAGTTGTTTGGAAAATACCAGCTGGTCTCTTTGTAATAATAATAATAATAATAATAATAATAGGTAAAGGTAAAGGTACCCCTGCCCATACGGGCCAGTCGTGTCCGACTCTAGGGTTGCGTGCTCATCTCGCTCTAGAGGCCGTGAGCCGGCACCATCCGAGGACACTTCCGGGTCACGTGCCCAGCATGACGAAGCTGCTCTGGCGAGCCAGCACCAGCGCAGCACACGGAAACGCCGTTTACCTTCCCGCTATAAAGCGGTACCTATTTATCTACTTGCACTTAGGGGTGCTTTCGAACTGCTAGGTGGGCAGGAGCTGGGACCGGTCGACGGGAGCTCACCCCGCCGCGGGGATTTGAACCGCCGACCATACGATCGGCAAGTCCTAGGCAATGAGGTTTTACCCACAGTGCCACCCGCGTCCCAATAATAATAATAATAATAATAATAATAATAATAATAATAATAATAAATTTTATTTATACCCCGCCCTCCCCAGCCAAGGCCGGGCTCAGGGCGGCTAACAACCAATAATAAAAACAAGTTGAATGAATACAACTTAAAAACAAGATTAAAATACAACATTAAAACATTAAAATGCAGCCTCATCACAGAGGAAAAAGGAAAAAAGAAAGAGGGGGAGAGAATCAAATTGACTCCAAGCCAAAGGCCAGGCGGAACAACTCTGTCTTACAGGCCCTGCGGAAAGAAATCAGATCCTGCAGGGCCCTGGTCTCGTGAGACAGAGCGTTCCACCAGGCCGGAGCCAGTGTTGAAAAAGCCCTGGCTCTGGTTGAGGCTAATCTAACTTCCTTAGTGCCTGGGACATTTAGGGTGTTGCTATTTATGGACCTTAAGGTCCTCCGTGGGGCATACCAGGAGAGGCAGTCCCGTAGGTACGATGGTCTTAGGCCCTGTAAAGACTTCTGAAAGCACTGAAAATAAAAGGGTTGGGTTTTTTTGAAGGACTTGAAATACGTTCTCTACTTTCCCTTCTTTCAGATCAGAGAAGAGACTCAGTACCAGGCTTCTGGTTTCCCCAGCATGCACCCTCCCGCCCCAGCCAAAGCGTCTGCCCACCTTCCTCAGGACCCGGCTCCCACCTACGAAACGGGACAGAGGAAGCGCCTCATCTCCTCGGTGGACGACTTCACGGAGTTTGTGTAGCGTTGGAACGTGTCCTGCATCAACTTGTCCGGTGGGCAAAGCCTTCTTGTTTCCCCCACCCATCCAGCTGCTGCGGAGAGGAGATTCCACGTTGGCGACACTTGGAGACGGGTTTCCCCGATCCAGGACACACCACTGCCGCTCTGGCGGCTCATGCTCCCTTTGAAAGCTGCTGGTCCACAGTCCTGTCAGGCTGCCATTCTCCAGAGAGGACGGTGGAGGTGTCTTGGATTGCCATTGCTGTTGTGCGTTTTTTAAACTAACACTTTGAGGATGCGTTGCTATGAGTGAATGGAGGCAGATCTAAGACACACAAGATGCTCGTTGAAGGGATGGAAGAAAAGGTGTCTCAGTAGCCTGACATGAACTCCCCAGCAACGCCATGAATGTTCCTGGCTGGATGAGTCCCAGGCCCCAGTGTGCATGCGTTTTGCCTCCAGCTCATGGTGAGGAGGCCTGGGGGTTAGTGACTTCGTTTTTCTTTTCCCAGAGGATAATGGCGGTGTGGATTTTGCTGCTGGCGAGTGGTCTTTCCTGAACAGTTGTTCTTTGCAGCAGGTCAAGATGCCAAACACTGAGCTTGTGCACAAACAATTTGGCCATGCCCAGAGTCAAGAGACACTTTGGGCTGGTTTCGCTCTAATCTATTCGCTGCAGAGTTGGGGAGGGAAGAGGAGCACGTTGGCCTTGAAAAAGGAGATCCCTGGCTTTTCCATTTTAAATTGTCCCTTGCTGGAAGAAATTTAACCTCTTCCTTTCCTTTGCTGGGACGAGCTTTTATTGCCATTGAGGCCGTGGGCTGTGTCGGCCTTTGCCAAACTGGCGCCCTCCAGTTGTTTTGGATTGCAACTCCCTCTAGCCCCCCCAGCCAAAGTGTGCTGTGAGTTGTAGTCCAAAACATCTCCAAGGCTTTCTGGTCATTGCTTAGAGGAAGAGCAGCCTTCCCCATCCTGGTGCCCTCTAGATGTGACTGGGAGTACAGTTGGCATGGGCACTGCGGTCGGGCTGATGTTACAGTCCAGCGACACCTGGAAGATGCCAGGTTGAGGAAGTCTGACCTGGGCGCCACTTGATTTGCGGCGGTGCTGCAGTAGAAGAAGCATGGGAGTTTGCCCTGTGGGATGTTCTGCTGACTTTTGCTGCCATCCTTCTGTGGTCGCTGGCGCTCCCTTCAGGACTGCAGGCGGGCTTTCACAGGACTAAACCCAAGGGCCAGCAATGATGTGAGGGTTTGATTTGTAGCTAGTCTTCCTTGGAAATAGCAAATGGTACAGAAGGTAAAGCCTTCCTTTACTGGGATTTTAAAAGGGGGGTCACCTAAAGATGACTGGATGTCACTTTCCTTTGTATCCATCTTGTTTGGCAAATGTCTTACAACACACTTAATGAAATAAAGTGTTTCTTTGACAACCAGATTTCCAGTTGACATCTTGCACCATTTGTAACGTTCTCCTTCCAGTGTGATTAAATGTTGGATCACCTCTATCTATATGCTTCCTGACACTCTCAAAGGACTCTTAAGATGTTAGTGAAACAGGGCTTACCCTTGCAGAAGCCATGCTGGTTCTGCTTCAGCAAGGCTTGTTTTCTGTATGCTTTGTAATTCTGTCTTTAATAATGCTCTCCACCACTTTGCCTGTAAGAAATGTTAAGCTATTTTTTTTTAATAATTGATGATACACTGGCCACTTTACAGTCTTTGTATGGAAACTGATCTTGGGGACAAGTTGCATATTTTTGTAGAAGATCAGCAATTTTACATCAGAATTCTCTAAGAACTCTTCAGGGGTTGCTATTCAGACCAGATTTGTGAGTAAGGCCTAGAATTCCGCCTTACTAGTCACCACTATTCGTTCCTCATGTGAAGCTCAAGTGAAACTTTGTTCCAGCACAGGGGGACTGCTCTACATCTTCCACCATGACGACAAATGTGAAGAATTCGTTTAGCTTCTCTGCAGCCTCCCTTTCTTCTTTTAGCACACCCTCCCTTGTGGTTCAAAATCTACATGCCTCCTTTGCTGGTCTCCTGCTGCTAATGTATTTAAATAATTTTTTGTTGGTGGTCCTTGTGTTTTTAGCAACGTGCTCAATTTCTTTGTTTCTGTATCTCTTATTGTCTGTTTGCATTTCTTCTGCTGAAGTTTGTGTTCCTTTTAGTTCTTATTTGGACAAGACTTCCATTTTCTGAAGGAAGCCTTTTCTTACCTCATCTAATAGCTTCTTTGACTTCGGTTGTTAATCACGTTGGTGTTCTCTTGGCCTTCATGGTAACTTCCCTGGTCTGCGGTGTGCATTCTAGTCATGTTTCTAATATCTTGGTTTTATACCCCCCCCCCCCCATAATTTGGAGAGGCTTAACCCTTTTGACTTTGTCTTGAAAGTTCCTTTTTACCAGTCCCCTCATTTTTTGCAAGTTTCCTCCTTTGAAGTAAAATGTGACCATGTTGTATTTTCTTGGCCATTGCCTAGTTACATATATGCTGAACTGGATAGTACTGTGCTCACTGTTCCCAGTGAGTTCAACAACACTTACATCTTGCACCTAGGCACCACTTAAAAGCAAGTCCAGGGTTGCTGCCTTTCTGGTTCCATGAGCAGCTGTTTTGAAAGATTGCCTCCTTCCCTACAGACCTTCAGGTGTTATTAAGATCAGCAGAGGATCTTGGTCGTTCCACTGCACTCAGAAGCTTGTGCGTCATGGCCCAGCTGAAGACATCTGTGGCAGTCCCAAAGTTTAGGAATCTCCTCCCTACAAAAGTAAGTGATGCAGCTTTTGGTGAAAGCTTTACCCTGGTCTTTGACATCTGAGATGTATATGTTTCTAAGGCCCACCTAATTTATGTAATTCTAGGGTGTTTTAAACGGTTTTTAACATTGTGTTTTAGTTGTTGCAATCCTGGGACCTTAGTGTGAAGGGCAAATATGCTGGTGCTGATTCTAAGGCACACTCATTTAGGGTTTTTAGAAATGTTACCTCCAGTTGTGACTGGAACACAAATATGGCCACTGTATTTGTGGGTTAATGAAGTCGCCCAGTGTTGGTTGCCCATGGAAAGAGTCCCTTCTAATGGATAATTTCCCTCTTCCTTGGAGTGACACCCTCCTTTCTCGAGATCCACCTTTTCTGCTGTGGTGGTGGAGCTGTTACTCTAAAAGTGGAGTGCTGCTGTTGTGTCCCTGAAGGCCTTGCCTACCACCAACCTCTCATCTTCTCCAGGTCAGCCACCTTGGCATCAAGGTGTCATGAACTGGTAGGACAACAGGGAGGAGGAAGAGGATCCCGACGAGGGGTGCAGCTGCAACTGGGACCCATTGAGGCAAGCCACGGATGGGAAAGGAGAGGTTGGGATTGTGGAAAGCACACATGGAGTGGCAGAGGGTGGCGCAGGAATGGGGGTCAGTGTGCAGGGACCAGAATAGCAGGACTTGTCATCGGAGCCAGAGGCCCGTCTCCCATTACCAAGGTGGGCTTTGAGGTGTATGGAGCAGTGGGAGGTGTGCTCAGGGAGGCTTAGGCAGGAAGGACCCACTGCCCAGGTGGGGCTCATTAGCTCGGGAAGGAGGTGTGTGAGTCCTTGACTGGAGCAGGTGAGGCTCACCTGCCTCGTCCAGCCCAGATGCTGCAATCCACATGCAAGGTATAAAGGGGGAGCCAGAGCTGAGCTGCTTTGTCTGCTTAACTGCCTATGTTGACGGACCTCAGCTTTGACGTTCTAGGATTTCTACTGGACTGTGCCTTGGGTTTGACTCTGGACTGTGTTTCCTGATTGCTGGACTTGGCTTACTTAGACTATGATTCCTGACTGTTGGGACTTTGTTTATGTGAATTGACCCTCGGACTGTGTTTCCCAACGGTTGAATTGACATACAGTACTGTATATGCCAGTGGGACTTGCTGCCAGGGGACACAAGGGGGCAGACGTGTCCTATGATGGCCAGGCACTCACTGCACCCAGTGCCTACCCATGACTTCTGTCCAGTAGGGCAGACAGTTGTACAAGTAACATTCTGTGCAGTGCACTCAGCACCCCACCTGGCTTGCTAACTGCATACCTCTTGTTGTTGTTTGAGTTTGCGAACTTGGGTCTGGGTTGTTATTTATTGAGTTTCAATTTAGCAAGACACTTCCATTTGCTTAATAAGGCACAGAAATCTTTATTGAGCCGTCCATTAACTTTTTAAAGTAGACTTTGTCATTTCTTTTTCACCGTTACAAAAAAACAACGTATGTTTGCAAAACTTAACATTAATCACAATTGCTGCTGCTTCTGCCGTTGCTACCAGAAGCCTTGATAAAAGCCACCTGCCTCTAAAGAGAGAGCTGGGTTGTGGTTTTTGTTTAGCTGGCGAGAGTTCTGTGCTAAGCAGCAAGTTACTGTAGGCATCAGTGTGGGGTTTCGGACAACAATAAATAAGAAACCATCTGCCTGTGAGTAAATACCAAAATATACATTCAAGAGTTTATCTGGCAGGTAGGGACGTGAGTTGGGTCCGCTGCTGATGAGAGAGGGGGGCGGTGGGCAGCGGGCATGGTCTGCGCTGAAGTAGATCTATCTACAGCAAAGCACCAGGGACATTCTCCTTCCTCCCATACCAGCTCCTTCCTTGCTACCTTCACGTCTTCTGTGCTCCAGAATGCTCCTCCTCCCTGGGAGGAAAACACCCCCCACTCCCTCCTTAGTGTAAGAGCACAGCTCGTGTGCTAAGGCGCTTGCTTCCCTGACTTGACTAGGATTTACCCTTGTAAGGACCTACATTAAAAACAACAACCCTAGAAAACTATGAGAACTTTTTAATTTAGCAGAGAAAGAAGTGCAAAATCCCTTCACTTGGTTCAAGCCATACCCATCTCTAGCTCACTTCAGTCACTTCCCACACACACAGGCTGCATTCTTTAAATAAGCCAACAGATCAATATCTTATTTTCTCCACTTGTGGCAACAGAGGCCTGCTCTGGTCAAAATTTGCAGCTTTTTGCATTGCATTCACAGGGAATGCAGGGAGCCCACTGGCTCACTCACGATAAAAGCTTCCAATGTGCGCTCAAGTCTAGTGGATGATGACTGGAAAACCTCCCTGCTGAATCTCCTTATCAAGGACCCATTACAGAAAGTCTTTAGTCCTGCAGCAATTTATCTCCTGGCCAATGCAATGCAATGCCCTTTTCCCATCCACTGACCATCTCCTACCTCCTAGCGATCTTTCTTTGTTCCTTCACAGAATGAAGCAAGTGCATTTTCCACTTTGTACCTGATGAGTAAAGCAGCTTGGAATATTTTAGAAAAGAGTTTGTTAAAAAATAGCACCCTTTATAAATAATGAAATATTATAAAAAGATGTGCCTATAACCATATTTTCCTCATTTTTAGGATGATGGTTACAGCCAAAAGAATTAGCAATTAAAAAAAAAAACATTCCAGAAAAAAAAAATCTCTATTTACAACTCCTACCAATGATGCTGGCAATGGAATAAGCAAGTCAGCATTTAGAAACGGCACTTGTGGAAACCCAGTCAAAGACTAGGTGTAGGCTTTGATATCAGAGTTCTTTTTAGACTTAGCAATGTCTAGGAGAAATTATGGCTAGTGCATTGCAGAGAGTTCCTGCCCCCCTGCCCTGGATGTGGGGAACAGAAAGATCTCTCAGACTTCCTTTGGCACAAATCCCAAACACACGGGCGCTTTGCTTGCACACCACAAACATTTTAGCAAGAAGGCTTTTGACACCCTTTTTTTTTTAAATAACTCCTATCTACATGTGTTGAGCACAGTACCAAATGCTATAAAAATATAGCAAACATACAAAAATATACATTATTTTTCTCCTTGTAAAAATCCCGTATAAATTACTTGCAATATACATAACATTAAACTGGCCTATGGAATATGATGACAGGAGCAGTGCTATTTGGGGGGTGGGGGGCAGCAAAATGTTTTGAAGAAAGGAAGCCAGAATTGACTCCCAAAAGCAGAGTTAAGGTTCTAGAGAAACTACAAGCCAGCTGTAGCTTCCAATGGAAGGATGTAACTCATTCACGTCAAATGAATGGTGATGGTGGTAGGGGGGTGGACTTGATTTTTTAAACGCACTTGTTTTCTGAGACGCTCCAAAAGCCACTCTGAATCAAAGCTCATTACCTTGTGTAAAACAAGGAAACTGATTGAGGCTAGGATAATACCAGCACATGTACAGTGGCAGCCAGTTCTATGGGTTAACAGCACATTGCTTTAAATCTGGGATGGGGGAGGCGGGTAGCAACAGCTGCAGCATCTATTGGCCCATGCTGTGATGCAAACTGCTGAGGTTTGGCCAGGGACACACCTGTGGGAGCTTACAGACCAGCTGCCCATTGAGCAGCCATGCTAAAATACTTTTGCACAAAATTTGCACAGAGGTGATGCGATGTCACCTGCTTATTGGGCATTCATTCTGATACTTTTAACACAGAGCTTATGCAACACTGCCAGCTGGTACTTGTTCTCCCACATTTCCCACTGCAACTTTCCATTGCTTTTTTTTCTTCCTTGATTTTTGCATGGTAGAAAAGCAACATGCTCCACTGCATTGGGAAGTCCAGGATAACAATCAAATTTTGCGTAAATAAAAAACCGTCTTCCTAAATGGAAAACTACATATAGCTTTGGCTGTGATGTCGACATGTTATCCTAGCCTCAAATCAATTTTTAAATTGAATCTTTGCTTCTGAGCTGCTTGGGAGCATCGCTTCTCTAAGCATGGAGAAGCAGATCTTCCCTCTTCTGAAAAAGGGAAGAGTACAAACGTACAAACCTTAGCCATTTGTACTCTTCATGATATGTGGCACTGCCAAAAATGTGGGCTGTCCGCTGGCCCTTGGAGCCTTGGGGGAGCCACCCACAATGAGGGTAGCCAGGGGCACTCCCCTGTGCTCATATTCCAGTGGCCTGTTTTAAATTATGATCTACAAACAAACAAAAATACTGCTTCCATGATATATTATCCTGCTCTTATTTTAAAAGTTGCATGTGTCACCGTTAGCTAAGGAAAGCATTGATTAAAGTGCTGGGCAGTAAATAGAAATAGTAAACCATATATATATATATAATATATATATATATATAATAGACACGCAAACACCAAATATAAACACACTCAGGCACCTCAACATATACAATGATGGATGCAACACACCAAGCTATTCAATTGGGGTTTTTTTTTGAGGGGGGGGGGCAAAGGGAGACACTGTTGGAATAAGTACCCAGTGAAACCAGCTCACAGGGACAGGTCTCTGCAAACAGCATCACCCCCAGCCCCCCTTTTCAATAAACACTGTTGGCCCATCCAAATGTCTGTTTCTGTTGACAGCATTTTGGCTGAAGAACAGGGGTCCTTTCTCTTAAAGACTCTCAGGCTGAAGGAAACTTTTGGGTTCCTTTTGAATATTCTGGAGGAGGGCATGGCTGTCTCAGGAGAGAACTTCCTGAGGGAGAATTGACTGACTCGCTCCTGCGTAGTTTCTTCCTCCAAAGTGCACCTTCTTCGTGAAATGCCTGGAAGGGGAACCTGACCCCTTCCAGGCGCTGCTGTCTCCACTTCCCAGCCCAGGCTCAGCCTGCTGAACCCTGGAGATCTCTGGGCTTCTTTGCCTGGATGGTGCAGCTTTTGCCTTCAGCAAATCTCGATGAAGAACCATTTAAAAGTAGACCAGGTTGCATTTCTGTTTTTGATATTAAAAGTTCTGGCTTTGCTTCCTTACAAGTTTTTCTTCTTCATTTTTCCTTGCCTGGATTCTGGTTTCTTTTCTGCCTTTCACTCCAAGGATGCTAATGCAAATATTGCACAGCTGGGCTCACCTTTTCTAGCTCCTGCTTGCCCTTTGAAAGACAGCATGATCTTGTCTGGCCTCTGAAAAAACCTTAATACTGATGCACTGCTAAGGCCACGGGCCATGACTGTGGAAAGCAGTGGGTGGGAACTCTGGTGGCTCTAGGCGACAGCGACCCTCTCGTCTGTTGGCAACAAACTCGCAAAAAGGCTGTTGCTCTTGCTTACTGTCCCCGTAAATGAGAGGCAAAGTTTTTGGCAACCAAGTTTGAAACTGCAAAAGCCTTTTCCCTTCTGCTTACGTAGGAGGGCCACCCGACTGCTGCAACTCTGTGGAACCTGGCTGCTATTTGCCACTGGGATGGACCCTGTTGTTTGCCCGCAACGGCTTCTTCTTTTTGACTACTGGCACGGCCGATGCGTGTGTCTTCTGCGGAGACAGCAGGGCGCCCTGGCTGATGCCCTGCGGGGGGGCTTGGATAACCTTGATGGGTGACGTGGAGCTGCTGCGGGGCCGAGAGGGCAGGAAGCGGCTGCTGTTATTAGGGGTGAAGTTAGAGGAAAGCACCCCAGGGTCTGCACGGATTGGGTGGTGCCGGCTTGCTTGCTGTCCACCCCTCTTCCTGGCTTGTCCGCTCCGTGTGCCCTCTAGCTGGCACTCAATGTGGTACACATCATTGGTCACCTTATTCACCTGGTCAAACCGGATGAGCAGTGTTTCGAAGAGGGAGAGGAGGCGCTGGATGTCGGCATCCACTTCGGAGCTGTCCCGGGCGCTGGGGGCCAGGCTGAGTCCATCCAGTTGGCTGGAGGAGGTGGAGGCGCGGGAGCTGTCGGAGGTGGCAGTGGGCGTGGGGCCTTGCAAGGAGTGGGAGTCCTGGCTGGAGGAGCGGGAGGGCAGCGGCTCCATGCCTTCGAAACGCACCTTGTGGCGGAACTGCAAAGGACAGAAAGGGGTCATTTCAATGGCTGGGACTGTTTTACAGAGCAAAAGGCTGGCAGAGAAGCCAAATCCATGAGTTTTGCTCCCGGCTGTCTCATTGCTGTTGTCTCAGAAATCCTCCCTTGCCTGACACCATCCCTTTCAGGACACAGGGTAGCAGCAGCACCCCCAAGAGTCCCTGGCTTTGATGCACAACCAAGTTTAAATTGGCTTCCTGCAATTCTGGTCTGGCACACCGAGCGCCAGAGGGTGCAGGAAGCTGCATGTCTCCTGCAGTTCCGGAGAACGTGGTATTTGGGTGCAGAACTTCAGCTCCACCATCATCACAGCTTCCTTTTCACAAACAGCACCTTGGCTGCCCTGGAAGACCTGACGGGATACGCGCAAGATGGGTGGGCAAAATAAGTTCCCTGTGTTTGGGGATGGGACAGCAGTCCTCCCCATGACTAGCAAAACAGAATAAATTATGCAGAATAGGAAACTGTGCATAATTTATGCAGGTTGCAGAATGTGTCTTTTCTGCCTCTGGCCAGACTTTTACCTCCTTGGCTTTGGTGAATCCCATCCACATTTTGAGCCTCCGGACAAAGAGCTCCACCATCTCGTAGTCCTGGGACTCGAAGGCTGGCCGGTACATCTCAAAGCGGGTCTCGCGGTAGTGGTGCATGAGCACCGCGGCAAAGAGCCGCAGGACCACCCACAGCTCCAGCATGACGTAGCTGGCGTAGAAGAGGTGGGAGAGCCCCACGGATTCGGGGAGGAAGAGGGGCAGGCTGCTGCTGCTGCTGCGGAAGGCGGTGAAAAGGAGCTGGAGAGTGCTGGGGAAGCTGGGGAAGGCCTCGGAGTGGGAGAAGAGCTGGGCAAAAAGGAGACACAGCAGAAGTCTGAATGTTAGCTCTATGTGGGTTGCCGTTGTGGGCAACCATGTCCCATTTCACGTGCTGCCGTTGCTTGTATGTGTGGGGAGGCTTAGTAGGGCCTCTCCCTAGAGCACCTTGTGGCTCTCCAGATGTGCTCTTGGATTTCAGCTCCCATCAACCCCAGCAGGTGGTATGGACAAGGCTTGGGGACGATGGGAGTTGTAGTCCAAAGGCATCTGGGGGCATGGCAGCAGAAGCCTCTAAGCTGGCTTTTGGAGAGAACCTGGCCAAACTAGTCAACCCACTCTTCTCTCTGCCTGCATCTGGGAGTCCAGGCTTACCAGGAAGCCGAGCTGCGCATAAGCCAGAGTCAGGATTGTGAAGGCCAGCCCTGCAGCAAAAAGCTCCTTCGTAGACCTCTGCAAAGTCTTGCCAAAAGTGGACCATTGGCGGATGAAGCGCAGCTGTTGGGAAGCCTGTAGGGAAGGAAGATGAGAACAGAAGCCTGTTTAAAGCACTTGGCACCCCATGAACTGGCCCCTTTGCAGATCAGTCTGAAGGGCCATTTTGGGGGGTGGCGGGGGTGTCTGCTGACACCTGCTCTGTCTCTCTGGGCACCAGATAAAGACCTTTGTATTTTCCCAGACTGTTAAATCTCCAAAGGAATTCTTTTCTCAATACTGTTGTTTTTAAAGGTTTCTTCTTTTTAAAATCACACTGTAAGCTGCTCTGGAAATGTTTTGCCTTGAAGGCTTGAAATAAATAAATCCATGCTCCTCTCTGAAAGGGACCACAACTCCTTCTCCTGACAGGACAGCAAAACTCCTATACATGATTCGTTTCTTCCAATTCTTGCTAGAGAAGAAATGGGCTTAACATGTCCAAAGCGGTGGGGCCAATCTTGCTGCACTTAAGGGCTGAGGCTCTTCGCCCTCTGCTGGCCACAATGTTTAAGCAGAAGTTGGCTCTGTCTTCTGCTGAGTTGCTCAATCCCATGAAGGCTTTTTCTCATCCCCTCACAAGCCCCAAAGCAGTTCTACATGGCAAATCTTTAGGAAAAAGGAAAAGTCAGCCAGCCCTCCTGAAGTATGAAAGAAGAGGCGAGACTGCTGAACTCCAACTCCCATCACTGGCCATGCTGGCTGCTGGGAGTTGAAGTCCAACAACATCCTGGAGGACCACAGGTTCCCCACCTCTGCAATTTGCTGAGATGGCTTTGATTCACCAGTATGTCTGTCTAATTTAGCTGCATTCCTCCTCACTTTTATGCAGCCTTCCCCAGCTTGCTGCCTATCAGATGATGTTGGGGGGTTCCCAATGCTCCCACTAGCCAGCCAGCAGGGACAAAGGTGAGTGCCGGTGGGAGCTGCAGTCCAGAAACATCTGTTTGGGAAGGCTGCCTCGCCTCGCTCTTCTGTTCCCTGAAGCAGTGACCAAACAGGCATTGTCCCTGGCTTCTTTTCCTGAAATGCATCAAAAGGGAGGTCTGCATCATGCATGCCAGCGATCAAACTGTACCTTGACTGTCAGCACGAAGAGGAGGCAGGCCGCCAGGCAGCGGAAGGCGGTGTGAAGAGAAGCCACCTGGTAGAAGCTGGTGAAGCCCTGCTTGTCTCTCAGGTACTTGGCCCACTGCCGGTTGGCCAGGGTGACCTGGCTCAAGTGGACGACCACAGTGCCAGTGGTCAGAAGGATGAGTAGCCACTGCCAGTAGCTGCCCACGCTGGCAAAATAGGCCCGGCCTGCCTTCTGGATGGAGAGAGACTCTGAGACCACAAAGTAGACGACCACAATCATGAAGAAGACCTGGATCGGGGGGAAAGAGTCTGTTAGTGCCACGGAGATGGCGGCTTCCAGGTTAGCAGCCAAGAATAGCCTACTCAAGAGGAGACTCATTGAACTGAACGGGCCCAAGTGTGCCATGCTTAGCATTGTCAATGGTTCCACTCTGTGTAGGACTTCCATTGGAAACAACCCCAGGCTTGTATGCGTTTCTGCTTGGTACGGGATGTGAGCTCTCCAGTGTGGAATTTAACACAAATTTTAAACTTTATTGGACAGGAAGTAGAACTATGTACGCTCCTTCCCTGCTTTGATTCCCTTATTGGAGTCTATAAAAAGAGCACAATCTCCATTCTTAGCAACTCTGTGCGCTCTAAAGCAGCCTTCTCCGACTTGATGCTCTCCATATATTTTAGGACTGCAGCCCCCACCCCAATCCTTAGCTAGCACAGCCATGTTTTGGACTACAGCTCCCATCAGCCCCAGCATCATATGTTTGGAGCTTATGGGAACCATGGTCCAAAACATCCAGAGGGCACCATGTTGGGAAAGGAGGACAATTCCGCAAGAGGTGACACCTGTCCTCATCCCTTGCCATACTCAAATTCTTCATGTGGTTGGCACTAGATAAAAGAGTGTAAACAGGAGAAGCAACAGCATCTATGTGCTCCCCAGTTGGACGAAAGATCCTTCTGGGAAGAGGCGAGAGAAACCTTTCTTTGGGACTGACCATCATGAGGAGCTGCAGCGTGACTCCCTGGCTAAGCGGAAGGGGCGGGAGAGCAGCCACGGCCACGGCCGGCAGTGCGTGCTTCACTATAGGGAACTCCAGCCTGAGTGTGATGACCGCATGGAGGCCCAAGCCAGGGTTGTATTGGGCCAGTTCCACGAAGACTGCTCGGCTCCTGCAGGAAGTAAAAAATGGGTAAGCAGCAGCAGCAGCAGCAGCAGCAGCAGCAGCAGCAGCAGCAGCAGCAGCAGAATAACATAGGAAGCTGCCTTATACAGAGTTGGTCCATCTAACTCAGTACTGTCGACACTGACAGGCAGCAGTACTCCAAGGTTCCAGCCTGGGAGTCTCCCACCATTATCTACAGATGTTGGGGGCCAAACCTTGGAGCTTCTGCAGTCCAGCAAGGATGATATAGCAGCATCCTGTGTTAAGAGAAGGACTGAACCGGATGGTTCAAGTCTACTTGTTGGACGAGCGAGTCTGCCTAGCCCCTCAGATCGGTCTTATCCGAGGCACTGATTCCCCCAACATGCTTACACGTTGCTGATCCAGTTGTTCCGCTGGAGGATCTCTAAGCGAGCCCTGCTTTCTTCCAGAGTCGTCCCCAGATCCTGGACATAACCACCACTGTCATAGAAGGAGAGGTAGCCCCAGTACCAGGCCCTGAAAGAGAAGCAGGGCCAGGCCTATAGGTCAAGCCGAGGCCTGGATGGAATTCGTCTGGTCCCTTGTCTTCCGTGCATTGGCAGGGCCTGGTGCTCTGCTCTGCTCAGCCCATCTCCTGACTGAAAATGTTTGAAATTTAACTGGAGGACAAGAATGGGCCTTGTCTGCTCTTCCCACAGTGTCTCACACACTTCTGTCCTTTGTTGTGAGCTTGTGTTCATATGCCCAAATGCACTGGGAGCGAGGAGAAGGGATGAGAACTGAAAAAGAGGGGATGATGCCCTCAGGTTTCACTATTCTGGTCTCAAGTATATCAAGAAGTATCTAATGTAATTAAATCACCTATTCGGGCTTCTCCACAACTGTCATTATTGAACATGTGGACAATCAACACAAAAGCTTGTTGCCCTAAGGAGCTTTTGACGTGAATGTTAGCTGCAGCCAGGATTTCAATAGCTCAGCAATGGAAAACCTTGAGAAATCGACATTTGCCTTTGTGGTATAGGAACTTATGGACTTCAGTTATTGTGGGGAAAATTACACACAGGTTGTGTGTTTCCAGGGGGATGGAGGATCCAGAACACTTTTAGGACATCTGGTGGGGTTTTATTTCCAATGCTTTGGACTTAGATGCTCAACATTCACCATCCCTGCCAGCTTGGGAAATCTGGATTTCTTGAGTTATATTGGTGTGGCACCATTTCTTTCTCTTATTATTAATTGCTTGTTTGCTTTGTATATGCCATGATGGTATACCCTGCTATCGTACTTTTGGGTTGCTAGTAATGGTAAAAAAGGGATTAAAAATTTTTTTTTGAAGAAGAAGATACAGGGAGCTGGCAGGAAATGCCCTTCCTTTGATTTGTGCAAGGGATGTACAGGAGGAATCTAGTGCTTCTTACCCTGGCAGATCAGGTGGCGAGTAAGTCCATGATGTTGTGAGGTTGCCGGCAACACTCTTCCAGCCTACTGCATAACTGGCCGTGTCAAAGCTGTCTGAACCAAGGATGCATTTCCCCCCGGTTGCAGATGGATCGGTCCCACTAAGGATATGGCGGACGGAACTGGGACACTCCGCTGGAAAAAAGCAGTCAGAAGAGGGTTCTTCATTGGTCGCACGGCTGTGATGACATTGCTGCATTATTATTTTGATGACCTTGCTTAGTTCTGAGGTTTTAACTTAGGGTTCCAGTGTATATGTAACATGCCCTGGGACCGTTTGGTGAAGGGAAGGCTGGAAGTATTGATTTGTTTGTTTAGTGTTTGAAAGGAAAGGTGGAATATAAAAGCAATTAATACATCTACAAACAATTCTCATGCAGAAACGGACTAGGAAAGATATCTGCTTAAAAGGCTTGTTGTATGTGCCTGAATCTATATATAAAAGAAATGTGTATGTGTGTGAATTTATTACATATTTCTACTTCCATCTCACAAACGTTCCCAAAATTGCAGCCTCTGGCTTTTGAGAAGAGCATCTAAAATGGCAGCATCCTGTGTTACAATTTCCAGGTGCAGAATCGAGAGAGGCAAGCAATCAAAAGGGTTGCCTGCTAGCCAAGGCTTGTTCTATGGAAGGCAAGGCCCTCCACCACCTGGGCCTGACACTGTTGGTTGTCTGCACAGACTACAAATTGCCACAATCAGACCCCAGGGGGTTAGCAAGAGGTGCTGGGAGATTAAATCATTTTGGATCTGCCTTTGCCAGCCTGGTGTCCTACAGTATTTTGGACAATAACTCCCATCAACCCCAGCCAGCATGGCTGTAAGATGCTGGAACTTATGGGAGCTGGGGTCTAGCAAAATCTGGTGGGTGTCAGGTTACTGAAGGCTGTTCTAGATGCTTCAAGCCTGCGCATGACAACAGAGGCTCACACACCACCACCATTGTTGTGTGTCCTGCAGAGACAGGAAACTGCTTCACTTACAGAAATAATCTAGCTGCCAAACTCTACAGTAGCTGCAGATTCTGAACAATCTTCAAAGGCAGCCTCATGTGCAGTACATTACAGCTGCCTAAAATAGAGGCTACTGGAACAGAGTTCAATGAAGCCATGACCTTCCCATCCAAATCAGGTCGCAGCTAGGCCACCAGCCAAAGCTGGTAGAAGAAGCTACGGAGGCCACTTGTGCCTCTGGTGATCCAGTAATGGACCCAGGAGCGCTCCCAAGTGGCACACATGCACCTCCAGGGAAGCGTGACCCCATCCAGGACCATCTTAATGAGGATCTCCCACCTACCTTCTTGGAGGCGGATCTGCCGCAGCCGTGGGGACCCCAGGGTGACACTGTAACTTCCCCGGCCTGACTGGTTGTTGTAGAGATAGGGCAACAGCCCTTGGGACATCCAGACCCAGAACTCATCAGATCTGTGCATGCACGGTCGGGAGAGAAAAAGGAAGGAGGCGGTTGAGTGGAGACTTTGCTATTCTGCAGCCATTTTGGCATTAAGCAACCAAAACTGAAAGGTTCAGACTTCAGTAGTCACCAGTTTCCGTGGCAAAGAGGAAAGAGGAATTTCTTGGGCCCGGCAAGGAGTTTCTGTCCCTGCAATAATGACATCACTTCTGCAGAGAAGCTGACTTACACTGAGTCAGATCCCTGGTCCATCAAATTATGTATTGTCTTCCCCAACCTTGTGAACGCCAGACATTTTTTCCCCATCAGCCCCGGGCCGTACGGCTGTTTGGGACTGCAATTCCCACCAGCAAAGCTGAGCAGAGTGCTGAAGAGGAATGTTTCCAAACATTAGGCTGGAGACCTGAGCAGCAGCTGAGCTATGCTGAAATACCTCTTGATGCGCAGGAACTGCTCACTGCCCAGCTGCTGCTTGATGGAGCTCTGCAAGAGGAACGCCCGGCTGTTGTGCGAAGCATCGCCATAGTTGGTCAGGAGGGTCGCCAGGAGGAACAGCATGTAGATGAAGAAGTTCTAGCAGGGATGACAGACGGAGGATCTGATTCGCTCTCTTGCTGGGAACCGCCTGTGGCTGCCTCAGCAGAAGAGCCACCCACAGCTTGCACAAACCAGCAGAATCTCACCCCCTGCCCGCCCTTGGAGTGGGGCCACCATGCACAGGGATGCTCCTTAGATTGGGAGCTGTTGGATGAGCCCCTCTTGGAACATAGAAAGCTGCCTTATGCTGAGTTGGACCATTGGTCCATGTAGCTTAAGCACTGTTGACACACTGAGTGGCAGCAGAGACTCTCCAGGACTGCATCCAGGGAGACTCTCCAGTCCTACCAGGAGATGGCATAAGGGATTCAACTTGGGACCATCTGCCTGCAGAGCAACTGCTCTACCACTGAGCTCCAGCCTGTCTTCTGTGCTCCTCTCCCTATGGAAAGCTGCCATATCTCAAGTCAGACCATGGGTCCATTTAAGCTCTTAAGGATTTTAGGCAAGGAGTCTTGTCCAGTCCTCCCTGGAAAAGCCATTGGGGATTGAATCCGCGACATTCTAAAGCACTGAGCCACTGAGCTTTCAAAGTGCCCAGTGTTGTCTGGAAGGCACACAGGGCCTGCCCTCCTCCTCCTCCTCCCCTCCCTTGCTAATCTCCCTCCTAAAATGCATCAGACGCCGCAAACTGGCAGCAACTCCCCCTCTTCACCTTGAGCAGGCCGTGCAGAAGCTTCACTTTCTTGGCCTCTTCCTTGGCTTGAAAGAGAGCAAATCCCTGAGGGGGCCGGACCCGGCCAATCTTCTCCGACACGTGCTCCACGAACGGGTATTCCACCAGAGTGTCATCCTCCTCGGGGTGCAGGCGCTTGGCCACCAGTGAGAAGTAGAGGGCCTCCAGCAGAACCTGAGCAGGGCAGAGGGAGAACATTCAAGGAGGTGGCTTCTTGGACCACTTGACCAGTGCACAAGTCATCAGTGGGTCCGAGACACATCTGTGAATTGTAATTCTCATGTCCACTGCCGAGTAACTTTGGCGGGCGGTTGATTTTATTTCTATTTATATGCTGCTTAATCGGAAATGGGACATGGGTTGGAATGGCAACCTGGAATTGTCCGGAAGCAACCTCTCCCCTCTCCCGCTGAGCTTCCATCAGAGCCTACCTTGGATGGTTCCCACAGCAAGAAGGAGGAGAGGAAGCTAAAAATCCCTGAGATGAGCCACATGAGGGCCACGCTGGAGGTGAAACCCACTCCAATCCACACGGAGACTCCAAAGCAGATGACCAGGCAGGCCAGGCTGATGGCATGGGCCAGGTAGGAGCACCAGAAGGGAAGCAGGCGCTTCCGGAGAGCGTGATCTGTGACTGCAGGAGACACACACAAGACAGAAGGGGTGAGCACGGGCTGGTTTGCTTTATTCAGTCTGCTTCTGTGGGGCAGGGAGAGCAGCTACATGCTACACACGCAAGGCAGGGTCTGCACCATTCTTAAAAGTTTTGAACCCTTTTATATAAATAGAGGGGGAAAGATGGTATCTGGAAGAGTGTAGTAGTAGTAGTAGTAGTAGTAGTAGTAGTAGTAGTAATAATAATAATAATAATAATAATAATAATAATAAATTTTATTTATACCCCGCCCTCCCCAGCCAAGGCCGGGCTCAGGGCGGCTAACAACCAATAATAAAAACAAGTTGATTAAAATACAACTTAAAAACAAGATTAAAATACAATATTAAAATATTAAAATGCAGCCTCTTCACAGGAGGAGAAAGGAAAAAAGAAAGAGGGGGAGGGAATCAAACTGGCTCCAAGCCAAAGGCCAGGCGGAACAACTCTGTCTTACAGGCCCTGCGGAAAGAAATCAGATCCTGCAGGGCCCTGGTCTCATGAGACAAAGCGTTCCACCAGGCCGGAGCCAGTGTTGAAAAGGCCCTGGCTCTGGTTGAGGCTAATCAAACTTCCTTAGGGCCTGGGACCTCTAGGATGTTGCTATTTATGGACCTTAAGGTCCTCTGTGGGGCAATTACTTTTTATTTTTCTCAAGATCTGCACACCCTGTCCTGGTGCTGCAACAGAAGCTGGTACGAAGCACCACAGGGGCTGGGCAGATGCCCTCATGAAAGGTTGCACATCCATAGAGTTACAGGAGTCAGTAATCTGGCTTCGTTCCACAGAATGGAGTGTGCATGAGGGGAGGATGTAAGAACGTAAGAAGAGCCTGCTGGAGCAAGCCAAGAGCCTAGCTTCCTGTTCTCACAGTGGCCTACCATAAGCCCATTATGGGACACCCGCAAGCAGGATCCAAGCACTCTCTCCTGCTGTGGTATTCAGAAGCATTGCTGCCTCTGACCGTAGGGACAAAACATACCCATCATGGCTAGTAGCCACAGATAGTCTAATCCTCCTCCATGAATTTGTCTCCTCCTATTTCAGAGCCATCCAAGTGGGTGGCCATCACTGCCTCCTGCGGGTGCGAGTTCCATAGTTTAACTACGCATTGTTCTGACTCTTCCAATGCAATAGAGAAGGTCTTCAGCTGAGGCAGAGTGGGAGTGTGATAAGCTGAAGGTGACGGAATTCATATCAGTGGTTCCCATAGTGGGTGGTACCACCTTCTGGGGGGTGATGGGATTATCTAGGGGGCAGCACAGGGGCATTGGAGGTGTAAATGGCTATCATACTTTGAAAAGCTGGCATCACTGGATCAAGTTCATTAACTTTGTGGAATTAATTAAACTAAATAGTTTTAACAGGATTTTGAATAACTGTGCAATTAATTGTTACTGTTTTGAATTTTATTGTGTTATTATCTTCCTTAGAGGGCTGTGAAAATTGCTCTAACGAATAATGCTTTTCATAGGGTAGGGGACGCAGGGATGAATTTATGGAACTAAGGGGGCAGTGGCCGGAAAAAGCTTGGAAACCGCTGGTTTAGAAGAAATCCTATCACAAGGGGATGGGAGGTGGCTCAGTCTCTGGGAGGAAGATGCTGGCCTAGGCATGACTGGAAAGTGAAGGTGACATGATGGGTCTAGAGGTCTGTGCGTTCCCCACCCACTCCCACAATCCCACTTCCAAGCTGGTCACCAATTGCCATATCCCACCCTACCTGTTCGCGTTGATTTGGCCGAGCGGTTCAGTTCTCTGCCAGGGGCTGCTGCTGCTGCTGCTGCTACATTCTGCCCTTTCTCGGTCAGCCGCTGCATCATGATAGTCTCTGTCTTCTCCCCAAGCATGCTGGATCTGCCAGAAAAAAACACAAGGGTGTTAAGCACTGCATCTCCTTTGGGATGGAGGTCAGTAAGCAGCTGGCCTCGTGCACCAGCACCAGCACCACTACCCCCTCTGTCATGGGAGACTTACAGCCCTGAGATGAGGTCAGTTTCAACCCTGGGGTATGGTCCCATTTCCTGAGGGTGGGAGAGGCTGCCAGCTCCATCGGTGAGAATCTGCCGGATCAGATCTTCATCTGCGACCAAGAAACGTGTGTCAAGCTGGGTTCACATCAAGATATGTTAGCAGCATGAATTGTGCTTGTAGCAGGTACTGTGTGGGGCATATGTGTTACTCTGCAAATATATGCAGAACAGATTTGCAAAAGGCTGGTTCTCCCATGCAGCAATCCTGAGATTTCTCCTTGGCCCTATGCTGCGTGCGGTGGACATGAATGCCCTAGAAAGGGGGAAAGTGAACCCTCTGCCTCTCACACATTCTTACTCTGCCTTTCTTCAACTGCACAAGTATTTCCTTCCTTTGTTCCTTCCACTCCTCCGTATAAACAGCACTCAGGTTAACAGGGCTGGACCTACTATTGGGCGGAGTGTCACCTCCCTAAGACAACAGGTGCCAGAGGGTGGCAGCACCTCCCAACCCCCAATTCTGCTTGAATCCCCTAATCTATCCTGCTCTGCACTTCCTCAGGTAGTAGGCTACCCTCAGGAACCATGTAGATCAATATCCCGATGCCAGGGTTGAAATCAGATGCAATGGCCCCTCTAGATTCTCTGCTAGTCCTTCATCTGAGGCAGCAAATCTCACGTTCTTGACTATTAAGGGCACCTGGCAAACCTCAGAAGGGAAGCTGTTGCCCTCCAGATGTTAAGACTCCAGCTCCCAGCAGCCCGCACGGTCAGGGAAGATGAGAGTTGTAGTCCAGCAACACCTGGAGGGCCACAGGTTCCCCACCTCTGTGTTAAAGAGAAATAAATGTTTGTGGCAAAGAATCCTTTATGAATCCATTCAGATTTGGACTGTTTTCCTGTCCACCCGCCTCATACCTGAAGCTGAGAAGTATCTGGCCTGAGCTTGCGGGAAGCCAAGCGACAAACTGTCCTCCTCAGCTGCCAAGGGAGCCTCCAGGCCAAGATGGCGACTGGTCCTGCCCCTCTTCAGCTTCTGGATTGTGTTGCCCATGATGGAAGGGTCACTGAGCAGGTCGGGCCAGTTGAGGAGGGCCTCGTTGGAGTGCCACCGTATTAGGCTGAGGCAGAAACAAGAGCAGGGAGGAAGGATGAGCACGGGAACAAGGAACACCCTTAGGCAGAGCTCTTTAATAAATACAATCCTCCTCTTCAAGCTGACCTCACAGCCCAAACTGAAGCCAAATGCATACATCTCAGTGTGGTGTAGTGGTCAGAGTGATGGACCTAGCACCTGCGAGACCAGGCTTCAAATCCCTGTTCTGCCATGAAACTCACTGGGAGACCTTGGGCCTGTCACAGTCTCTCAGCCTAACCTCCCCTCACAGTTGTTGTGAGGATATAATGGGAAGAGAACCACGTACAGCACATTGAAGGAACGGCGGGATATAAATGCAACAAATAAATAAATCCCATTTACCTTTTTGAATCGTCCAGGAACAAATCTGTTTTGGTCTGCTCTGAAAAGGCCTGTAGGGAAGGAAAGAGGGTTCACTGCTCAGCCAGGCTTGGTTCTTTGGGATCAATGCAGCCCCTTAGGGAGGACCACTGTGAAGGCTATTCATTGGACACTAGGCCACAGGCAGCTGACATGAGCCCCTCACTCAGATGTTGCTGGACTCCAACTCCATCCATCAGCTCTAGTCAGCAAGGTCAATGAGTGGAAGTTCAGGACCTCAAGGACCTTAACTCTCAGCCTAACCCACCTCACGAGGTTGTTGTGAAGATAAAATGGGGGGGGGGGGAGAACCAAGTACACCACTTTAATGCTCCTTGGAGCAAATGTGGAATATTAATGTAGTAATATTAATAATAAGGATGGAAGTTGAGAGACCAGCAACATCATGAGGGCCAGGGGCTCTCCACTGCTGAATGAGGTAAAAGGACATAGATCTGAGGGAAAGAAAGGCAGGGCTTGAAGTGGGGCAGGGCCTAGGACCCCTTTAGAAACCACCCCACACTTCTGTCCTGCCACTTGCCACTCTCACCTCTGTCCGAAGCCCAGGGAAGGTGAGGAAGGCGCTCTCCATAAGAGACGAGTCCAGGTAGTTGTCGATCTCTAAGGACTGCTGGTCTGAATGGGCCAGGGACTGGCTGACAGACACCTAGGAGAGAAGAGGGCGCTTGAGGCAAGGAAGGACATTTTCCTTTCAGCCGGAAGGGCAAATTTGTCAGACTTTCCCAGGTAACCCCAACTTTTGAGGAGTCACTTTGATCTTATTTTCAATGGAAAAAGCCAGCCAGCTGCCAACAGCTCTTACTTTCTTTCCATTTCCCTATTTAAAAAATAGCTGTTAGGGATAAGGGTGCCACTTCTCTAAGTCAGAAATTCACAAGAACCACTGACTTGCTAAACATCTCTGTTATTCAGAGGGGCCTGTTCAGTCACATTTAAGCTTCCAGAAATCGATTCCTGCGTGAAACGCCAGAGGACTGTTGCCAGTCTGAGCAGAAGAACGCAGCCAGTTGGGTCAATGGCTACCGAACTTGGTGGTATAAGATGGCTTCATATGTGCCACCCATGAGCTGTTTTCCTCTTCTGGGCACCACCCAATCTTGAAGAGGAACCTCAAAAATTCTGATAAAGAACTGTGCATTGAGTAAATGATGTAAAACACAGATGTACACAAGCAAAATATTATATTGCATGGATAAATAAACATGACTATCTTCTCTAAAAACAGGGATTGCCATGTTTGCATTCCAACCCATTAAGGAAATAAGCAGTGAAATGTATTAAATGAAACATTCTGGCTAAAACTGGTAACCATAGAACACAGGAAGCTGCCTTATAGCAAGTCAGGTGACCCTTGGCTCAACTAGTTCCATGCTGCCTGCACTAACCAGCAGCTGTTCTGCAGTTGTTCAGGCAGGGAGTTTTTCCTGGCCCTCACCTGGAGATTGATCCTGGGACCTTCTGCATGCAGAGCAGATGCTCTAACATTGAGCTATAGCCATTTCCCAAAATCTAAAATCATATTTATTGCAGTGGCCTGCGGCCAATTGAAGGCCTTGCCCAGAAGCAGTCTACTGCCCCTTTCCCCAACTCACTGTTACCTTGCTCCGTGCCATACGGAAGAGGAAGAGGAGGGCCAGGTACAGGGGATAGACAACCAAACTGGACACCAGACCAACCACAGCTGTCTCACCGTTGACCGGGATCAAGGTGGAGATGGCCACGTTGCTAGGAAAAGACAGGAGAGAGTAAGCAGGGAGGACGCTAGCACCATTTCTAGTGCAAGACAAAGCTGAGATGGACATCCGCCCCCATATTTATGAGTGTAAGGTGTTTTAAATTGTTTTTAATATTGTTTCTAATGCTGTAGCCAGCCCTGGTACCTTAGGGTGATGGGCAGGAAATAAGCAAATAAAAAAGGCAGCTACCTTTTGTGGCATGTTCTTAAGGCCACAGGACACGAGGGAAACACTGGCCATGCTATCCCACAGCCCCCCCACTGATCTATCTTTGGAAGGAAGTGCCCCTCCTGGGCTAGATAGGATCAGAAATCCCCAACGCACCTGAAGTTGACATCTCCCACAATGCCGTACCACACGGCATTGGCACACAGGAAGAGGAAAACAAGGAGGCAGCAGCAGGATGCCCTCTGGACGCGGGTGAAGCGGCTGCGAGGGGGGCGATCCCACAGGGACAGCCAGACATGCTTCTCAAAGAAACCCCGCTGCAGCTCCTCAATGAAGATCCGCAGGAAGCTCCTGAGGTCAGCCTCGCCTGCGGAGCCAGAAGCGGGGGAAGGGTCAGTCAAAATGCCCATCTTAACATTATTGTCCCTGCAGAGAAGGAATCTCACCTCAACCCGCACCCCCAAGTGACTGTCCTCATTTCAGTCTTCAAAGTTTGACTGGGGTTCAAGCGGAACCCCATTTCAGCTTGCCACATTTATTTATTTATTTTAAAAAACTTTTAAACAAAGTAATAATAATACAAATAAAAATGTGCAAACCCCCCACCCCCCGAGACCATTATTTACCATAATTATCCAACTTTCCAAAAATTTAACACTTCTTGAGATGGCTTGACCCCCTTTTTGTTTTAACAATACAAATTCCGCAAATATTTTCCACATTTCCTCAAAGTCCATATTCCCCTTCTTACTTTGATAGCACACGTAAATTTATCATTAATCACTATCTCCCTCACTTCTTTATACCATTCTTCTATTTGAAATCCACCTTGCTTTTTCCATTTCCTAGCTATGATCACTCTCGCCGCTGTCAGCAAGTTTGTGATTATGGCCACATTTATTTAACAAAAGGTATAAATTGCTAAATCATCAACAACGAAAACCCTAATGGGAGCTATAATTGAAAATGGCCATGCCAGCTGGGGCAGATGGGAGTTGCAGTCCAAAAAATCTGGAGGGCAACAGCTTTGGGAAGGCTGTTGTAGGCAGATTTTGCGTCTTCAGTGTGCTCCCTTTCCCACTCACTGGCAGCAAAGACTTCCTTCTCCACCAGGCCGTCATTCTCCTCGCTTTCGACAGACAGCCAGTCGTTCACCAGGAAGTGGTAGCTCTTGCAGGTCTGCAAGTCTCTGACAATGACGTGCTGCAGGTACCATGATGGATTTAGCCCTAAGCAGCATGGAAAAAAGGAAACACAGCTTTAAGACATCTTCTTTTTATCTAATTTGTTTCCAAGATGCATCCACTAACATTCTCCATGAATTTAAACTGTTTTGGGGGGGCAGGCGGGGGGGGGGAATCCTGAGTACAGGGGTGGCACAAGACATTTTGCTGCCTGAGGTGAAATACAAGATGGCAACCCCTTGTTGGACATACAAAAGTCAAATGAAAAGGTAGCTAAATTTGACTTCAACACTGGCAATGGGATTCATAGGAAATGCGGAACAGGCTGTTTGGCCCACATACATCTGTCCTCCAACAGAGAAGGATGATAATTGGGAGATTCACAAAGAATAGTCACTTCTCCTTAAGGCTGCTCACTTCTCCTTCTTAAGCCATATGCTGCCTGAGGCAGTTGCCTCATTCTGACTGATGATCAAACCAGCCCTGCCTGAAAAGGGTCTGTGTAGTTTTTTAAGTGACCGTTTTACATTCATTATGTTTCTCATTCAGCTTTAACAATTCAGGCTCTGCTAAACTGTAATTATGATATTCTCTGCGAAATGCTAGCAATGAGTTTTGTCCTTTGTCTTGGCAGATGGGAGACATGCAGCTTCAAAGGGCGGGGGGAGGGGGGGAGGCTCCAGCAGGAAACTGCCAAGTTGCAATTCATCAAGAATTGCAGCTCTATTCATTTGGGTTGCAGAGGCTGGATGGATCCCAATTTGTTTTCTAGGCGCACACTTTGCACACACAACTGAGCTGGTATGGGGTGGGATTGAGTGTTATCTCTACCCACCGACGCAACCTAATAACCGCTAATAACCCTGGGAGAGCCAGTGTGGTGTAGTGGTTAGAGGGCCGAGCTCACTGGGTGTGACCTTGGGCCAGTCACTGTAGTCTCTCAGCTTAGCCTACCTCACAGGGCTGTTGTGTGGATTACATGAGGAGGGGGAGAGCCAGGCAACAACAAACACAAACGAACAGGCTTTGGGTCCCAAGGCCTGGTGCGCCTCAGCTGCAGTCTGCTCTCACATACGCACCTTTATTGTCGTGCCAGATGCGAATCTTCCACACGCTCCCAAGGCTCCGTTCTGTGGCGATCTGGAAGATATTGAGGCTGTTGCGGTGGAAGGCGTTTTCCCCATCCAGGTGCCGGTGCCCAGATTTGCTCTCCATCCCATACAGAGTGATTCCCACATGAGCCGTTGTCCCTGGAAGGAAGGAGGGGGTGCAAATTCTTAAAGAGGGAAAGTAGCCTGGTTTTTGTCTCATGTGGGGCAGGGGAGAGGAAGGTGAAACGGGACCCTTCAAGCATCCTTCAACCCCCAGCCTCCAGTCTGGGGCAAATGATCCCCCACCCCCTTTGCACCTCAGCTTTGCATCTGGAGAAAGGGGACCCCAGGGAGGAAAGGCGTCCAGTTCATTTTAATTCGCAGTTCCTGATCCAATAACTGAAGTGAAGATTTGCACTACTCTGAATTTCGTGGTGCGGTTTTATGTCAGGGTTATTTTTTTTAAAAAAAATACGTCAGGAAAATTTAACTGTGACCCACCTTACATTGCGAATTACATTAAAAATGCATTGTTTGGGGGGAAAGGGCAAACAAAAGAAACCCCAATTCTCTAACACACATCCACACAGTTATTTAACATACAGCCTGAGGAAGTGTCCCGGTGATCTCAAAAGGTCACTCGTGACTTTGTGGCACTTTGGTTGGTTTTAAATTATTCACTATTATTCATTAAATTTGCTAGCAACTTGTTACACACAAAGGCCTCAAAAGGCAACATTAGCAAGAACTTTATGGTGGCAAGATTCATTCGACGATGGAGCAGGCTCCTTTGAAAGCTGGTGGACTCTCCTTCATTGGAGGTTTTTCAGCAGAGGTTGGGGCGGCTACCTGTCAGGGATTCTTGAGCTGCGATTCCTGCACTGCAAGGGGCTGGACTAGATGACCCTTGGGGGTCCCTTCCAACTTTACACAATTCTATTATGCCTTGCAACGTATTTAAAACGTTAGCGTAAATAAGCATAAGTAATAATTTAAAGACATTCATACAAAAACACATGCAGGTAATAAAAAAACCACACCCCTAAAGGGAGATTACTGTCCAGCAGGGTTCAGATTATTCTCCATCCCCTCCCTTCACAGAAAGGGGAAGAGCACCAGGCTTCACAAAGGCCTCCCCCCATCCCCAACCAGCAAGTTTGGGAAGGGTTATTCTGCATTCTGGTCAGAACAGGAACATGCTTCTCTGGTGTGCTATTCCACCACACCCAGGGATCACATTACAGCATCCTTGAGAGCAGCAGCTGAGGGGTTGGACGGATCCGTCCTCCATTTCCTCTCCAAACAGGAGTGGCTCTAATACTCATTCTCTTGCCAGGATTTTACTGGGAGGGGATGTTTGTCCTGGATATTCTCTCCACAGAGCGGCTAAAAAGGCTTAATCCAGGCTCCTCTTTGCTCTGTCAACGGCTGCCAAGGGCGCAACAGTTCCACCTAGCCCACCCCAGTGACCCTCTTGATCTGTGGTGTGCGGTTTAAGCAGGGTGGTCTTCACCAACCTGGTGCCTTTTCCAAAAACTTTTTTTTTAAGAGCAGAAGAACTAAGCTCTAGTCAGAACAGAGCAACTGAAATTAAGCCCATGGATTCCAATGGGTCTCCGCTGAGTCGAATTCAGCTGGTTGCAGTCCTAAAAAGCTAAAACTAAACCTAAGCATGCTTACTTCCTCCTCCCTCCCGAACCATTCCCCTTTTATGCCATGTCTGCTTGGATTGTAAACTTGCAGGTAGGGATGGTCTTTCCCCCCCGTTATTGGTTTACAAGCCACTCCTGAAGCCTTTTTTGGTTTGAAGTGCAGGAGAAAAAGGCCATTATTTTGTAAAGGTCTATTTTTATTTTAAAAACTCATACCCAATACAAAGTATCTTTTTATAATACACCAGAATAAAAGAAATGGTTTCAAAATCTAATCTAAAAGGGAACAGGAGAAAAGAGGAGGAAAAAGGAAAAAAGAAAGAAAAGAAGATGGGGAAAGAATAAAAAGTCTTCTGGTTCTCTGTCTGTCATGAACATCCAACTATTTTGTTTTCTGTAAGTCAATATTGTTTTCAATCTTCAAATCCAGCTATTACAAGTTCATTTCCCTTTTCATGCAAAAAGTCCATAATAAGTTTCCAATCCTTAATAAATGTCAATACTGATTCTTCTCTAAACACATTAGCTTTGCCACCTCAGCTAAGTCCATTAATTTTATGAACCATTCCTCCATAGTAGGTAGGGCTGTATCTTTAAATAATTAAGCGCTAACATGGCTGTGGGAGAAGACACAAACATTTCTTTGAGAGTGCCCAGAGCATCACAGCTACTCACCTGACCCCTTGCCCCAGCCCGTTTTCACCAGGACCTCATACTTGTACAGCCCATTCTTCCCACAAAAAGGGATCACCCCAGCGCGGTTGATGTCGATCAAGTCCAGTTTGTGCACAATCACAGCCGCCACCGAGTATGTCACAAAACAGATGGCGCAAGTCAGCAGCACAATGTAGTTCAAACCTGGGCCTGGAGGCTGAGCAAAATATAAAGCATATATATATGTGTGTGTGCCTATGTGCTTTCCTTCCCTGCAGAAATTTATAGGTTACTTTGAGGAACAAGGCAGCTCACCCATACAATGATAGATTAAAAATACAATCACTATATAAAGTTATTTATTCCATGTAATGTATATACTGCTTGATTGTAAGGAAAAAAGGGTGTGGGGAATCAAAACAACAGAAGTACCAATATAAGGATCAATATAAAAAGGTAAAGGGACCCTTGACCATTAGGTCCAGTCGTGGGCGACTCTGGGGTTGCGGCACTCATCTTGCTTTATTGGCCGAGGGAGCCGGCGTACAGCTTCCGGGTCATGTGGCCAGCATGACTAAGCCGCTTCTGGAGAACCAGAGCAGCGCACGGAAACGCTGTTTATCTTCCCGCCGGAGTGGTACCTATTTATCTACTTGTACTTTGACATGCTTTCGAACTGCTAGGTTGGCAGGAGCAGGGACCGAGCAACGGGAGCTCACCCCGTCATGGGGATTCGAACCGCCGACCTTCTGATCAGCAAGTCCTAGGCTCTGTGGTTTAACCCACAGCATCACCCGCATCCCTAAGGATCAATATAGAAAAAGTTAAAAGCAGCTGTTTGAAAAAGTTAATAACCCTTAGACTTGACTCACAGGCCGAATGAACTGCACAGAATGAAGGGGGACAAAAAGGCTTGCGCCAAAAGCTGTCAGATGCTGGGTTAAGCACACAGCCTTGTCAGGGGTGGCCCCCTCCAAGGGAGCCATGCCTTCAGTCTTCCAGTGCCCCTCCTGCTCGTTGAAATATTGGCACAAGGAACTGTACAGGCCCAGGGTCACTTCCACAGCAGTCCAGGCAAAGTGGTTGGTGATGTTCAAGTAATATTCCCTCGCAGGGTTGCTGGTGCTAAGGGAGAGAAAGAAAGAAACAGTAAGGAAGGACTGGTTGTAGAGGCACACTTGACCTGGGGTTGTGAGGAGACTTTGGTTCATGGTTCAACCACACATCCTCAATCCAGGCAGATGAATCAGAATAGTTGTATCTCTGCATTCAAGGCATGGATTTAAGGGAGGAGAGACATCCATCCACCTCCTGCTATATCCACTAGCGTCAGCCACTAGGCTAGCTTCTTCCAGACCCCACCCACAGCAAGCTCTTTCCCTGCCTGGGAGCTCATTGCGGGCTCTCTTGCATAGCTGCAGAGGTGTCACTTACTCAGGGGAGACAAAGAAGGTGTAGCGCCGGTGGTCGCCCTGAGGCATCCTGGTCATATCCTCCAGGTAGATCTTCTTGGAGGCTGTGCAGTTGTGCTGGTGGGTCTCAAGTGAGTGGAAGAGACAGACAGCAATGAACGGCTCCTGCTCACTGGACACATAACGGTCTTGTTGTTGGGAGGAAGAGAGGAAAGACAGGGTCAGAAAACAACTAGATAGGGGAGCCACGAGCAACAGAGATTGTGCAATAGAACTCTTATTCATATAGGATTGAGATGATAGATAGATAGATAGATAGATAGATGATAGATAGATAGATAGATAGATAGATAGATAGATAGATAGATAGATGATATATAAAGGTAAAGGGACCCCTGACCATTAGGTCCAGTCATGACTGACTCTGGGGTTGCGTTGCTCATCTTGCTTTATTGGCCGAGGGAGCTGGCGTACAGCTTCCGGGTCATGTGGCCAGCATGACTAAGCCGCTTCTGGCGGACCAGAGCAGCACACGGAAATGCCGTTTACCTTCCCGCCGGAGCAGTACCTATTTGTCTACTTGCACTTTGATGTGCTTTCCAACTGCTAGGTTGGCAGGAGCAGGGACCGAGCAACGGGAGCTCACCCCGTCGTGGGGATTCGAACCGCTGAGCTTCTGATTGGCAAGTCCTAGGCTCTGTGGTTTAGACCACAGCGCCACCCGTGTCGTTGAGCAGTTAATGTGCGTAACAAGCAGCCATTATGCACATTCATAAGGCCTCCTGAGGAATGTGCACATTATCTGTCCATGGAGAGGGAACTGTGCACATTTCCTGGTCAGTATACACAATCTCCTTCGGGAACATGCATAGGCTGACTGAATTCTGTAAATTCTCCAGCCACTATGCATAACCTCCCCACAGGCTATAAGGAATGTGCATATCTAGACAGCACTCTGGGCAATATGAACTTTCTCTGGTCAGTATCCATGGTCTCCCAGAAGCAGAAGGGCTGAGGAATATGTAAAATAGCTGTCTGCTATGCTGCACATTAACCACTCAACTTACATAACCATATCCATATATATCTACAGTATATACACACACACTTCCAGACAGGTATTAAGGGATGGGTTCTCCCCAGGCATGCAAGTTTTTAGCACGATCTACTTTAATTGCTTGCTTGCTTATTTATTTATTTATTTATTTATTTCCGCTTGCCCTGAGAGCCCAGGGCAAGGTAAATCAAACATGGAACAAAGTCCAATAAACAGTTCTAAAATGCACTGGCCTAACCTCACTGGAGGAAGGACAGGAGAAATGCATACACAACAGACATTGTTAAAACTCTGGGTCCACGTAGCAACTTTGTAGAAGCCACAAAAACCCACCCTTACCATTTACAACACTGAAGGTGACCTGGAAATACAACCCTGCTTCTGCATTGTCATCCTCCACCATGACCACTGCAGTCCCCGAACTCCTTTCCTCAATCATGACCGTAATCATGGTGATGTTCTTCTCTCCGGGGTCCAAGACCGTAACAGCAATAGCCTTCTCGGGATCCAGGCTCCCCACTGGTATCTCTGTCCCGTTGTTGTCCTGGAACTCCATGGACGCCACCTCAGAGGAGACGGTGTAGTTGGTGACGAAGCCAAAGGGGAAAGGGTTGTAGTCCACCCGGATCATGACTTGGACAATGTCTGTCAGGTCGGAGAACGTAGCGTTGAAAGCTAAGGGGATGGAGAACTGGCAGCTGGGGTGCTCCTTGTAGCAGAGGAGGCCCAGTGGGCCGGCCCGCTTGCCCTTGGCCGTGATGTTGCTTCCCGCCAGTTCCAGGGGCTCCTCGTTGAGGACTCGGGACTTCATCAGGATGCGCATCAGGTCGGTGGAGAGGGCGTACGCCTGGGAGGCCACCTGCACGGGGCTCTGGTCATTGCACGTTTCCCGAGGCTCAGTCTCCTGGGAGACGGTGTTGACAAGG
Source organism: Podarcis filfolensis (assembly GCF_964270895.1). Classification (NCBI taxonomy): domain Eukaryota; kingdom Metazoa; phylum Chordata; class Lepidosauria; order Squamata; family Lacertidae; genus Podarcis; species Podarcis filfolensis. The sequence continues at coordinate 29,756,706 of NC_139616.1, read as the reverse complement.
TGGATCAAGTCCCCTGCAAAGGAGCCAGGAAAGGTTAGTGTAGTCCTTACTGAGGATGGAAGTTCAATTAATTAAATCAGGGGTGGGGAACCTCAGACCTGGGCCGCCAAATGTGGCCCTCCAAGCCTCTCTGCCTGTTCCCTGGAACTTTCTCCAGGCTACACCTGTCACTGGCCCCGCTCCACACTTTCTGCAGGTGCTTCTGACTAGCTGGAATGTGCTGCTGAACACTGACAATGCCTCTTGCTTGCCTGGATTGAAGATGGAAAGGTAGCACTCTCTCTCTCTGTGTGTGTTTTGCCTGTGCAGAAAACTTTGACGGGGGTGAGGGAAGACTCACACCCCTTATATGAAATGGTACCCGACTTCCGGTTAGCGCCAGCGCTTAATGGCGGATTTCTCCCGGAGCTCCGGGAGAGATCTGCTTCGTAGGTTCGGGTCCTGCCAGCTACGGCGGAGCGGGGACCCTCAAAAATCACAGGCGCGTAGCCTGTGAACTGGAGACTCGGCGGGCACCTTTGTGCCCCCCCGACGCTGTGAAATAGCCTTTTTAAAGGCTGCGGATCAGCGGAGGGGTTACGGAGCGGTGCTGAGAGTCGCTTTCACCCAGCCTGCGAAGCGAAGCCGCGTCGCCATTAGCGGAGAGCGCTGATTTCTTCCGGTGAATTTGGACTAAAAAGAACAACTATCCGTGAGTAGGATTGACTTCTAAAACCAAATTGGACACTAAATTTTAAGAAATTGGGTACCGAGACGGACAAGCACCAAAAAGGAAGTCTGCTTTCCGTTCTGCAGCAAGATCAAAGCGAAAGGCATTTAAGCTGTAACCGCTGGAAAGGAGAGTTGCAGGAACTAAGAAATTCAACACCAAGCAAAGAACTCCCTCCCCGAAGGCAGGAGGGGGGGGGAAGAAGACTTGAAAGTATTTTCCTGCCAATTTAAAAGAAATTGAGTTATTTATCGCTGCTCTTCTACCTGGGGATCGGACTGCCGGAGAAAAAGCACCGGCTAAGGACTGTTGCTACAAGAAGGTAAAAAAGTATCTTTGACTGACTTTGGCTACTCTCAACTTGAAATATGTATTTTGTTGCAAAGTAAAGATACTTGCAGGACATTATTGATTTGAAACCTCCAGAAAGAGAAAAGAATAATTGAAAGGGACTAGAAGGACCTTTGTTTAATTTTCTGGAGAGTGTGGGACTAATTAGAAAGTAAAAAACTGACTTTACGCCCTCTAGAGGATTTATAAATTGTTTCAGCAACAAGTGGAGTTTAAAATCTGAGAACTTTGTCTGACAGCATAAGAGTGTGGGAATGACCTTGACTAAAAGACTTTGTTATGGCAGATGGTAAAGAGAAAGAGGATTCACAAGAAGCAACCTTGAGATCTGGCAGACAATACAAAGTGGATCTTTCCAAGCAAAGAAGGGCTTCTGTAACAGGGGCCTCTGGAATTACAGCTGTCTCAAAGGCAAAAGTGAAGACAATGTCTTCAGAAGAATCATTTGCTAAGGTTTTGGAGAAGATAAACGATTCATTGGAGGAACTAAAAAAGCAAGGTGTAGAAACTAAAGTACAAATTGCTGAAACAAATAAGAAAATTGAAGAAATCTCTGGGAAAATTGATTTAAATACAAAAAGCATAACCGACCTTGGGAACAAAGTGAACTCAAATGCAGAAGCAATTGGGAAATTACTGGAAGATTCATCTACAACACGAAAGATAGCTGAGGAAGCCAAAGAAATTGCAACTGCTGCTGAGGAAAAGTTTCCACCAGTGTACAAGAAACTAGATGAGTATGAGCTGGCACTCTCTATGCAGGATATGCAACGTAAGGAGAGGAACCTAAGGATCAGACTTGTGCCGGAAAAGGAAGGAGATAGCCTGGTGGACTATTTGACAAAAGAATTTTCTGACTTTTGGAAGCAGGAGCTGGACAAAGAAGAATTTAAGATAGAAAGCGCATTTAGATTGGGAGCAAAGCAGAGGAAGAACAGACCCAGAGACTGCTTAATAACTCTAAGATCAAAGGAGGAGCGAGACAAAATATTGAACCTGCATTTCCAAACAACCCTTCGAATCGAAGATTTTCATATTGAGATTTTTAAAGACATTCCCAAAAGTATTTTGGATGCAAGAGGATTCTACAAAGACTTGGCGACACTGCTGAAGAGGAACTACATACCATTCAGGTGGGAATTTCCCCAAGGCTTGTCTTTTAAATACAAGGGGAAGAAAAGAAGAATAAAGACAGTGAGTGATAAAGACAAGTTCTTGGGAGAACACGAAGAAGACCTACAGAAAGAGACATTTCCAGGACAAGGGCATCCGTCATTGGATACGGACACGGTACCACCGACAGACGAGGAACAAAAACAGGGAGCTGTAGGAGGAAGGGGTAAATAATCCCATCATGGCTTTGCAACTTCTAACCTGGAATTGTAACGGTTTGAACATTCCTAGAAAGAGAAAAAATATATTCCACGCTTTAAAGAAAGACCAATTGGACTTGATTTGTTTACAAGAGACTCATGTGACAAGAGCACATAGAAAATTATTAATAAATAAAAGATTGGGACAAGAATTTATATCTTCAGACAGAGTAAAAAAGAGAGGAGTGGTGATCTATGCAAAAGAAAAGTTGCAACCGAAACAAATCTTTAAATATGACCAAGGAAGATATCTGGCAATTGAAATTCAATCCCAAGGAGAAAAGTACCTGATAGTGGGAATCTATGCACCAAATGAAGGGAAAGCTGAATTTTTTAAGAAGTTGCATGAAATTCTGATGGACCATATGGATTACAACTTAATTTTGATGGGAGATATGAATGGAGTAGTTTCAACAAATATGGACAAAGCACAAAGACAGGTAATAACAAAAGATGGAAGACTACCAAAGACTTTTTTCGAAATGACTGACAATATGGACTTGATTGACATTTGGAGAACAAAACACCCATTAGAAAGAGAGGGAACCTTCTTTTCTGAAGCCAAAATGACATGGACAAGGATTGACCAAATCTGGGTGACTAGCAGTATGGCGCCGAATATAAAGAAAGTGGAAATCTGCCCAAAAACCTTCTCCGACCATAATGCAGTAAAGATGGTGATGAAGCAAACAACAACTGGCTCTTTCAGATGGAGAATGAATGACAACTTATTCAGAGATGAGGAGATTTGCAAGAAGGCCCAAAAAACTTTGAAAGACTATTTTGAAATTAACTTGAGGACTAAAGTAGAAAAAAGAATAGTATGGGACGCAAGTAAAGCCGTGATGAGAGGGTTTTTGATACAACAAAATACATTAAAGAAGAGAAAGCAAAATGAGAGGAAGGAAAAAATCTTGGAAAAGATAAAAGAAGGGGAAAAGAAATTAAGATTGAAGCCGAAATCGCAAGAGATTTTAAGAGAGATTAAATTCCATCAAACACAATATATGGAGCTGATGAATCAAGAATTAGAGTGGAAAATCAAGCAAATGAGACAAAAGACCTTTGAATCTGCTGATAAATGTGGCAAGCTATTGGCCTGGCAAATAAAGAAGAGACAAAAACTCAACACGGTAACAAATATAGAAGTGGAAGGAAAGAACATAAGTAACCCAGCGGAAATTAGGAATTGCTTTCAGAACTACTTTAGACAACTTTACACACAAGGGCCGCAGAAAGAAATGGACATACAACAATTCCTCGAGAAAAATGGGCTGAAAAAGGTTTCACAGGAAAGTAAGTTAATTTTGAACCAGGAGATATCAGCACAAGAAATAGAAGATGCCATTCAAGGCATGGCGTTGGGCAAATCCCCCGGGCCGGACGGACTGACTTCCAAATACTACAAAGTTTTGAAGGAAGGATTGATACAACCTTTGAAGGAAGTCTGTAATGAGATTATGGAGGGGAAAAGGGCACCCGATACGTGGAGAGAGGCTTACATTACACTTATACCAAAGACAGAGACTGAAAAGACCCAACTTAAAAACTACCGACCCATCTCGTTACTAAATGTGGATTACAAAATTTTTGCTGATATTTTAGCAAAAAGATTGAAAAGAGTTTTGATGGAGGAGATTCATGGGGACCAAGCGGGCTTTCTCCCGAAAAGGCATTTGTCGGACAATGTAAGGAATATAATTGACATTTTGGAAAAGTTGGAAGTGAATATAAACACTAAGGCTGTTTTGATATTTGTGGATGCCGAGAAAGCCTTTGACAACATTTCTTGGAATTTTATGCTAAAGAACCTCCGGGGGATGGGGGTAGGCCAAGGGTTTGAGAATGGTATAGGTGCAATATATTCTGAACAGAAAGCAAAATTAATTGTAAATAACGTGGTTACAGAAGAGTTCAAGATTGAAAAAGGGACACGTCAGGGGTGCCCTATCTCCCCACTACTTTTTATATCGGTCCTGGAGGTTTTGCTTAATATGATTAGGAGGGACCAGTTGGTTAAAGGGATTCAGGTCGGAGCTAAACAATACAAACTGAGAGCATTTGCAGATGACTTAGTACTAACACTGCAAGAGCCAGAAGCTAGTACGAAAAGAGTTTTGGAAATAATTCAAGAGTTTGGTCAATTGGCAGGATTTAAATTGAATAAGTTAAAGACAAAGGTATTAGAGAAAAATTTAACACAGACTGAAAAAGAAAGGTTTCAGAATGAGACAGGGTTGGCCGTGGTTAAAAAAGTGAAATATTTGGGTATAAACATGACAGCTAAGAATGTGAACCTATTTAAAGATAATTATGAAAAAACTTGGACAGAAGTGAAAAAAGATTTGGAGATTTGGTCAAACTTAAAGCTTTCCTTGTTAGGTCGAATCGCAGTTATAAAAATGAATGTATTGCCAAGAATGTTGTTTTTGTTCCAAGCATTGCAAATAATGGAAAAAATGGACTGTTTCAAGAAGTGGCAAAAAGATATATCTAAATTTGTCTGGCAGGGCAAGAGGCCCAGAATTAAATTTAAGATATTAACGGACTCAAAGGAAAGAGGGGGGTTTGCCCTGCCAGACTTTAAACTCTACTATGAAGCGGCAGCTTTCTGCTGGCTGAAAGAATGGCTACTTCTTGAAAACACAGACATTTTGGATTTGGAAGGTTTTAATAACATTTTTGGGTGGCATGCATATTTGTGGTATGACAAGGTTAAAGCACACAAAAGTTTTAAAAACCATATTGTCAGAAAAGCATTATTAAATGTTTGGATTAGATATAAAGATCTGCTGGAAAATAAAACTCCAAGGTGGCTGTCGCCAATGGAAGCTAAGGCAGTTAAAAAGTTAAACATGGAGTCGAAGTGGCCAAGATACTGGGAAATTTTGGAAAAGGAAGGGGACAAATTGAGATTGCAGAGTTTTGAGAAATTAAAAGGGAAGGTGAGAGATTGGCTGCACTATCATCAAATAAATGAAGCGTTTAAATTGGACAGTAAAATTGGCTTCCAGGTGGAAAAATCAAAATTGGAGACAGAATTGTTAGAACCCAGTACTAAGAATTTGTCAAAAATGTACAACTTGCTGCTGAAATGGAATACACAAGACGAAACGGTTAAATCAGCTATGATTAAATGGGCTCAGGACATTGGTCATAATATTTTGTTTGCTGATTGGGAAAAGTTGTGGACCACCGGGATGAAATTTACGGCATGTAATGCTCTAAGAGAAAACATTATGAAAATGATATATAGGTGGTACATAACCCCAGTCAAGCTTGCAAAGATTTACCATTTGCCTGATAATAAATGTTGGAAATGTAAAGAAAAGGAGGGTACATTTTTTCACCTTTGGTGGACGTGCCCGAAGATTAAGGCATTCTGGGAAATGATCTATAATGAACTTAAAAAGGTATTTAAATATACTTTCCCTAAGAAACCAGAGGCCTTTCTCTTGGGTATTGTCGGACAGGGGGTGTTAAAGATGGATATAACTTTCTTTTTGTACGCTACAACAGCAGCTAGAATGCTTATTGCGAAGTACTGGAAGACTCAAGAACTACCCACACTGGAAGAATGGCAGATGAAGGTGATAGACTATATGGGCCTGGCAGAAATGACGAGCAGAATCCGAAACCAGGGAAGAGAAGCAGCGCAAGAAGAATGGAAAAAGTTCAAGGACTATTTAAAGAAATATTACAAAATTAATGAAAGTTAGAATGATGTTGGACTGGAAAGTAAATGGTTACTATTAGCAAGGGTTAAGACAAGGAGAATAAGGAAGATTAGATTAAATTTAAATTAAAATAAGGGAAGATTTGCTGAGTAATTGATAAGAATTTGGAATACAGAAAAGGGAGGCATGAGGAAGTCGGGGAAGAAAGGTATAAGAAATTAAGATATGAAATGGTACATGTTTTTCGTTTTGTTTTTGTTTTTGTCTGTTTATGTATTTGTTATATGTTTGTTATTGTTATAAAAACTTTTAATAAAAAATTACTTTAAAAAAAAAAAATATATGAAATGGTACCCTTTCATTGACTTTGTTAAGAAAGCCAAACATGGTTTTCACCCTCCTTCGACCAATGGAACATTATGGAGAGACGTGTTTGTTTGATTGCCCTTCTTGGAACATCTAAAACCACAACCACCAACTGCTGTTTTTCCCTTTTTCTGTACAACTACTAAGCTCTGTTTTCCTTGTATGTCTTGTTACTTGAAATTAAAAATCAATTTAAAAAATAAGCCTCTGATTCTTGCTAGAATTTAAGTCCAGCGTAGAAAAATAAGAGTCTGATCCACAGCTCCACTCACTTTTCTCTCTACTGGCATGTGGCCCCCAGAAGAATGCCCATGAGGGAATGTGGCCTCCAAGCTGAAAAAGATCCCTCACCCTTGAATTAAACACTGTGCTGATCATCCAACCACAAATTAAACCTCCTGCCCTCCAGTTATGTTTGATGCTGAGGATGACTAGAAGAGTGACTAGTGGGGTGCCACAGGGTTCTGTCTTGGGCCCGGTCTTATTCAACATATTTATCAACGACTTGGATGATGGACTCAAGGGCATCCTGATCAAATTTGCAGATGACAACAAACTGGGAGGGGTGGCTAACACCCCAGAGGACAGGATCACACTTCAAAACGACCTTGACAGATTAGAGAACTGGGCCAAAACAAACAAGATGAATTTTAACAGGGAGAAATGTAAAGTATTGCACTTGGGCAAAAAAAAAAATTAGAGGCACAAATACAAGATGGGTGACACCTGGCTTGAGAGCAGTACATGTGAAAAGGATCTAGGAGTCTTGGTTGACCACAAACTTGACATGAGCCAACAGTGTGACGCAGCAGCTAAAAAAGCCAATGCAATTCTGGGCTGCATCAATAGGAGTATAGCATCTAGATCAAGGGAAGTAATAGTGCCACTGTATTCTGCTCTGGTCAGACCTCACCTGGAGTACTGTGTCCAGTTCTGGGCACCACAGTTCAAGAAGGACACTGACAAACTGGAACGTGTCCAGAGGAGGGCAACCAAAATGGTCAAAGGTCTGGAAACGATGCCTTATGAGGAACGGCTAAGGGAGCTGGGCATGTTTAGCCTGGAGAAGAGGAGGTTAAGGGGTGATATGATAGCCATGTTCAAATATATAAAAGGATGTCACATAGAGGAGGGAGAAAGGTTGTTTTCTGCTGCTCCAGAGAAGCGGACACGGAGCAATGGTTCCAAACTACAAGAAAGAAGATTCCACCTAAACATTAGGAAGAACTTCCTGACAGTAAGAGCTGTTCGACAGTGGAATTTGCTGCCAAGGAGTGTGGTGGAGTCTCCTTCTTTGGAGATCTTTAAGCAGAGGCTTGACAACCATATGTCAGGAGTGCTCTGATGGTGTTTCCTGTTTAGCAGGGGGTTGGACTCAATGGCCCTTGTGGTCTCTTCCAACTCTATGATTCTATGATTCTATGACCATAAGCAAAGATGCTGGAACTCAACCCTGACGGAGGGGAAAGAAATGCAGAGAAGCCAAGAGTGCTCAGCAGAAATCTAGATGGACCCTTTTTTTAACACCTGAACCTTGAATACTGATCCCACTGGGTTTCCCTTAGGATCTCATGAACTGCATAATGACACGGAATATCGCATTCCATACTCTCAAATTCACAAAGAAAGTAATTATGAATAAAGGCGACTGTATTCCTAACAAATGAATGTGAGGGTTTTCATTTGCTGAAGCGAAGTCTAAAGTGTTTCTTATGCCCTTACCTCTCACTTAAAGGGAAACTATGTGCTGTTCCCTCGGGTTCTCAATAATGGCTTTCAAAATTGAAGATTTGCTATGCGCACACACACACAAAAATTGATTTGGGGATTTATTAACATAGGAACACACGAGGTGGGCTTAAACCCAGACATTCCTCTGTCAAACTCCATATTGTCTACACTGACTGGTAGCAGGCAGGATCCGCGACCAGGGAGAAGAGTCGGCAGAAGAAGATTGGAAGAAATTCAAGGACTATTTACAGAAATACTACAAAATTAATGAACTCTGAAAGATGCTGGATTGAACTTATGTGGTCTCTAGCTGTTATGATAAAAATAACTGGGATTAAAATTGTTTAAGTCATAAAATTTAAAATTTAAAAAGTTGATTGGAATATAAGGTGTTAATTAAAAGGAATGTTAAGAGATTAGGATTTGCTGGATTAACAATTTGAACTAGAAAACAAGAAGGGGAGGTATGAGGAAGTCAAAGAAACATGTTATTGAAAAACTGTTATTGAAATTGATTTGTTTTTAATATTTTTCTTTTTCTTTTTCTTTTTGTGTTTGTATAAAATTGGAAAATTCAATAAATATTTATAAAAAAAATACAAAAAATACACTGACTGGCAGCAGCTGTGCAGGGTTTCAGAAAGGGAGTTTCCCCTCCAGTTCTACCTGGAGATGCTGTTGGAGACTGAATCTGGGACCTTCTGTATGTAAAGCAGATGCTTTGCCACTGAGCTAGCCCTTCCCAGGTACTAAAAGTCCCATCTTTTACAGCTGTGCTGGTTGAGGTTGGTGGGAGTTGTAGTTCAAAACATATGGAGGACGTGGGATTGGGGAAGGCTGCTTCAAAAATGAACTTTCCTGCGCACTCACCCATGATGTTGAGGATGTTGTCTGCGATGGTTGTTGGGGTCATGGTCCCTTGCATGGTCTCTCCCTGCAGAATGGCCATCATGTCTCTCAGTTTCTTCAAGGTCTTTGTCAGGCAAGCTTGGCAAACAAACTCCTTGTTGGCTACCTGTGAATCCAAGATGCAAGTTAATTGACCTTATATGTTGAGCCACCAAGTTGCCAGTCCTCATGTGAGTGTAAGATCTGCCTTCTGCAAATGGCAAACTGCTACTTCCCACACAACAGCTTCCAGGCATGCACTGCTATCTTTGACACCAAACAGTAGCAAATGTACTCACATGGGCTGAGAAATCCCAGCCCATGGGAGAACCATGGACACCATTGAGCGCCTTGGAGGAGAGGTGGGATATAAATCTAAAAAACAAATAAACTTGGTGTCCTTCAGATGTTTTGGACCACAACTCCCATCAGTCCCAGTATCCTATGGCTATGCTAGCTGTGGTCCAACTCCCTTCAGCGCCAGCCTCCCTCCCACTTGCTCCCCATGCCCAAGAGGCAGAGCAATGCGGCAAGAGTCTTAATAGCACAAGGATGGAAGAAGGAAGAAACCCCGATGAAAGAACTGTGGCAAGAAAAAATGATGGACTATGTGGAACTGACAAAACTGACACATAAACTACATGACAAGGATAACTCTGATTTTAAAGATGAATGGGAACCTTTTATGAAATATTTGAAGAGGAAACAAAATGAATTGGGCTCTTTGGCAGGTTTTGAATAAACATTCACAAACTCTTTATTGTAATATATAGACAGATAATTTGAGGATTTTACAATTTTACAACATGCAGACAGAAATATGTGTTGAGAAACCAGAGAAAGGAGCTGAGGGCAGTCTGGGGTGGGGTGGGAGGATGGGTGTTCTATCTGGGGGGGAGGGGGAGGAAAAAAATGGAGGGGGGGACAATGTAGATGATGTATTTTTGTTAAATTACTGTGTTGAAATCTTTAATTTTTTTAAAGAGGCAGAGCAATGCGATACCACCTACCGTACACTGAGCCAGGGCAGCCGCGATTTGCTGGATGTCATCCACAGTGGTCACATTAAGAGAAATCAGAGTTTCTGTAATGTTCCTCCGTGTCCAGGCCCGGAGACGGTCTTCATGTTTGGTTTCTGGTTTCAAACGCATGGAGCACTCATACTTACATTGGGGGTGAAAAGAAAAGTATGTGAACTAGATTCTTAAGACAGTTCTTATGAGAGCCTATGTAGTGTACTGGTTAGGGTAAGACTAGGACCTGGGAGAGACCAGGGTTCCCACTCAGCCATGAATAAAGCTCACTGAGTGACATTGGGCCAGTCACTGCCTCTCAGACTAACCTCCCTCACAGGGTTGTTATGGGGATTAAATGAGGAGAGGGAGAATCATTGATACTACCCTGAGCTCCTTGGAGAAAATGATGGTATAGAAATGCAGTAAATGAATGAATAAACAAGCCATGGGCTCTCTCTTTCAGTGATAAGCAAGGAGGGAAACCTTTCCATTTCCATGGGGTAAGTAGCCATCGGGAGGGGGAAACATGTGGAGTAAGGCATGTTAGTTTCTGTTTGCCACTGAGCAGCTGCTTAGAGTCACAAGGCTCTGTTTACATTCCAGAGACAGTCCAGGCTATTGGAAGTCTCATGGGAGACTAGAGACGGATGTGACGTTACTGGTTTCCTGTTTCCTTTGTTCCTTTATTCAGTTGCTCTCTGCTTTCATAGAGAGAGGATGTCTTTTCTGTCTGCGTAGCTTAGAAATAAAACTCTTTGCAATGTAGCCATCACTTCCGCATGCTGCTGGAAACTCTGCTTAATGGGAACGTGCCTTGGAGCCTCATCAAAGGCTCAGGTTGTTAATTATTCTTCGGAGGCGATTCCGAAGGCTCGGCCGGAGGAAAATGAGGCTTTATTAGCTTGGCCGAGCGGAGATGCCGACAAGGCAATCTCACAGATAAACTGGTCCCAAGCTGTTAAGGGCTTCCTGTACTAATAGTAACATCTTGAACTTGACCCAATAGCAAACTGTCAACCAGTGTGCGTCTTTGAGCACAGGTATCATATGCTGACAGGGTCTCACTGCTGCCAGAATCATGTTGAATCTACTAATAATGCCTACCTACCTACCTAACAAATGTCCTTCCACCCAGCCACCAAAAAAGGTGTTGCTTCATACCTCATTTAAGATGGTGATGAGAGCCAAGGAATATTCAATGACCTGTTGGGGATCGCTCTGTTTCACCAGGCCCTGCAGCACCACCTCAGTCTGGTTGGAAAGCCATTGGGGAAGGCTGTGAAATCCTTCTGGAGGGCTAGGCAGCGTGATGGCCATGGAGCTGGGAAGGAAAACAACCTTTCAGTGTCATGCAAAAATTTCCTGCACATAGAAAAATAGATGTCTTATATGCTAGCTTTCTATCTGCAGTATTATATTTTAAATATGGAACAGTGGTTCCCACCACCCAAAGGGGAACACTGGGAACTTTGTGTGAAGATTCCTTGTGGTTTAGGGAGATAGAGTACTTCATTTGGTCCTAAGCATTCTTCAATCCCTAGTTGTTTTCTTGAGGTGCAGAAAAGGTAAAGGGCAGGACACACCCACTCAGGCTCCTCACATGTTTTCCTCTCCACATTAAAGCCTTGTTGTGATGGATCAGCTCAGCTTCCCCAGAAATTTTCTAAGAAAGGAGCAGGGGCGTGTGATGCCAGCATGGGAAGCAGGCATCTCGTTTAAGATGAATGTTGCATTGCTCTGTTTCCAATTTGTCCCCAGCAGAAGCCCATTCATCACCACGAAGCTGTTTGTTACTGATGAGAAAAGGGTGCTGAATCCTTTCTTGAGACAAACAAATTGGACAGCGCTTACAGACACAGCCTCTCCCCTTGATTTATAAACCAACAAACTTGCATTTCAGAGAGTATCGATCTCCCACCTGCCACCCATATTATCTCAAAAGAGCTGTAAACTTGGACAAACCCTTGTCATCAGCCTTTCCCTAACAGATGCCAGGAGTTATTGCCAACTCCAAAGCATCTAAAGGGCACTGCAAAGGAAATGTTCTGTTACATAAAAATGTAACTCTTGCTCCTAAGTTTGCTAGGGCACCATGAGGTTAACTTGTTAAGCCTGGCCAGAGGTCAGTCTGGAAGGTGGAACCCTGGCTGGTAATTAAGTGTCTGTAGCTGGGAAACCTAGCAGTTTCCTGCCAACCTAGCAGTTTGAAAGCACTTCAAAGTGCAAGTAGATAAATAGGTACCAATCTGACGGGAAGGTAAACGGCGTTTCCGTGCGCTTAGTCAGAAGCAGCTTAGTCATGCTGGCCACATGACCATGAGCTGTACACCGGCTCCCTCGGCCAATAAAGCGAGATGAGTGCCACAGCCCCAGAGTCGGTCACAACTGGACCTAATGGTCAGGGGTCCCTTTACCTTTACCTTTAGCTGGGAATTAAGACCCTAGTACTTCCCTGAGGTTTTATGGGTTGGTAGATTAGAGAACCGGGAGGAAAGATGACCAGATCAAAGCATGATCTCAGAATATAAAGGAAACACACCTCTTGCTATAATAATAGATAACTGGCTTTAGCTTGAGAGTTTTTAACTAGAGAAAGGGAAAGCAGATTATGTCTGACTCTTTAGCTGAGGTGCTATGAACAGATGCTAAATTGGGTAAGGCTGATGCCAACTCACCCTAACTTGGAAGTCTCCAGGCTCTTGGAAACCCCTCTACAGACCTACGGGAAATTCTTTCCCAGGGATGTGGTGAGTACTCAAATAAAAACTGCTGAACATTTTGTACTAACCCATGCAAGTTTGGATTGATCCTTGAAATAGGTTAAGACTATTTCCAAGCAAACAGGACTGGGTGGGGGCATCCCTTATTATGCAGGGGGGGGGGGGACTGGTGGTAGCAGGCTCACCTGTTGACGGACCAGTCATCCAGCCTGCCCATCTGGCTGCAGACAAAGAAATGACAAGCATTTGGAGGGGACTGAGGAAACAGTAGGGTTTGTGGGTATTTATGAGTGCTCATATGGGTTTTTGAAGTCAGCAGAGCAGTATTAGTTCGTCTTCTGTAAAAAGAATACTGTTTTGGAAAGGAAAGGCCCTTCTATGTGGAGATTTTTGTCCTAGCCATCACCTGTATTGGATTTGACATTGCTTTAACTGTTTTTAATGTGTTCAACAGTTTTAAATGTGTTTCCACTGCATTGTGGAATTGCTTCAAGATGCTCCAGTGGAAGGGAGCCACAAATTAAACAACATCAACAATCATCACCTGTTGAAAGCCACAACGGTTGCTCCCAGCTGGTCCTGCACCAGCACTGAGACAGACACCAGGGAGCCTCCCTCCTGGAATCCAGGGGGCAGGAAGGCAGAATGTTCAGAATGGCTGCCTTTATATACCCAGAATTCCTCACAGTGACCGGTTCGGCAGCGGGCAGCAAGCAGTGTGTATACCAAGGGGGTGTCTTCGTCCTCCGTATCTCTCCAGCCTGCCAGCCAAATGCACAAAGTAGATCAGGGGTGACTACAGAAGGTTGATTAGGATTTACTGGGTAATTTGCATTGGGTTGCTTCCAGTATTAGAGTAGACCCATTGAAAATAGAGGCCACAACTAACGTAAGGCCACTAATTTCAATGGGTCTGCTCAGAGGAGAACTTAGCTGATACAACCCAATGGATTTATTTATTTATAATAAATATTCATAAACTGTCTACTCATATGCAACAACAACATGGTGTACAGCAGGTACAATATAAAGGTTTAAGATACCATAAAGACTATTCTGTATTGTCATAAAAAATGGCAGGCTCATCTTAAGAAAATATGAACAATTGAATAAGACTGTTGGCATAAAATATTTTCAAGAGACACTTGGAAGTGAGCAACAAGGATGCCTGCCAAATTTCTGTGATGTAGGTGACACTGAGAATGCCCAACTCCTAGCTGGCACCTTTTGGGCTTCTGAAACATGAACTAATGGCGCTACTGTTGGTGACCAGAATGGCTTCCAGTTGTTCAACAAAATGACTTTTCCCACCTGAATTAAGCTGCTGAAATGAAGAACCCTTACAGGGTTGTTGGGATAAGAAAATGGGGAGGAGGAATATGTAGACCACCTTGAGCTCCTTGGAGGAAAGCTGGGATATAAAAGTAATAAATAATCCTTGGATAAAGGGCGGCATATAAATTTAATAAACAAACAAAAGAATAAGAAAAATGGCTCAGGACACACTCAGAGGAGGCACCTTTTCCATAGGCCCCATAGCCAAAGACTAGCTTTAAGACAAGTCTCCAATAAGTTCAATCATCTATCTAAGGTGTGGGCAACCTTTAGCCCTGCAGATGCTGCTGAGCTACAACTCTCATCTCCCCTAGCCATTGGCCACCCTTGCTGGGGCTGATGGGAACTGTAGTTTAGCAACATCTGGAGGGCCACACCTAGTCTATCTAATATACTACACTGTCCCTCCTATTTCTTTTAGGGATCTATCAAACCAAGCAAAATTTGCTCTCAGGTACGTATTTTGAAGCCCGTGTTGGACATCATCTTACAATCTGGTCTCACCTGTACATTCAAAATGAATCTTGGCAGTCAATGCTTGGATAGGTCCCATTGGAGACAACCAGCAGGACCCCCCGAATGGTGGCTGGTTTGGAAACAGGTCGATGGAGGCAAAGCCTTCCTCCCCTGTGGCCAGGTCTGTAATGTGCAGAGTGAAGGTATAGCCCTCGCCGTCCTTCAGAGCCCCTGGCCTCAGGACCAGGTTCATTCCTCTGCTGCCGGTGGAGGTGGTTGTTCTGTCCAAGGCCAGAGTCTTATTTTTGAAGCTGTGTGCCGACCATCTCTACACAGACAAAAGAGGCGCAGAAAAAGACCAAGAAAAGCTTTAACTTTTGTCATGTAGAAATTCAAAAAGGAATTTCTAATGTTTTCAGACTGAGTTTGCGTGTGTGTGTATAGAGGAAAGTTACTTTCAACGTCCGGCCAAAGTTTTGGATGATCACTCAACTCCATTCCCAGACATTTGGGCCAAGGAGAACCAGGCAGGAGCCCAAACTGTCTGCTGGGAATACTTCCACCGTGGGATCCAGCTTGAGTCTCCTGCATTACATCACCTTCCAACTATTTTTTTTAGAGGGAACAGGAGAACACGGGTGGGGGCGAGACTGAAGAGTCCTAGGACCTCTGCAGGGCCCCATCACTTGGTTTAAAGCAGGCTTCCCTAACCTGGTACCCTCCAGATGCTGCGGACTACAACTCCCATCAGCCCCAGTCAACAAAGCCAACGGTCTAGGATGATGGGAGTTGCAGTTCAACAGCAACTTGAAACTGGATCTGACAGAGATTCAAGAGGCCTGTTCTCTGCGAGAATCATGTTCTCTACTTGATGAGGATCTCTTGGGAGCTTTTGTTTGTTGTCACTTTAAATGTTTATAGACCACACTTCCATAAAAACACAGCAAAGTGGTATACAGAATACAAGATAATTAAAACCTCAGTAAATACTGGTTGGTAAAAAGAAATTCACATGGCAAAGGCCTATGTGAATAATACAGTTTATAGGAAGTGTCTGAAAGAAGGCAGGGATGATTCCTGATAAACATCAATCAGCAGTGAGTTCCACAGGGCAGAGCCCACCACACTAAAGGCTCGATCCCTAGTGAAGGCTGTCTAAATCTCAGGGATTTCCCAGAGTGCTCCATCAGGTGTGGCATTAGGAATTCAGTGAGAACTCCCATCTCATGCTCAGACTGTATATAAGTGTAAATAAAATCTGATTATCACAGAAACTCCATAAAGTCTCCAGGGGCATCAATCCAAGGAATCCAAACCCATGAAAAGTGTTTGGACCCTGGAAAACCTCTCACCGCCTAGAGATTGGTTTGTGCTTAACAATACAGGCCACATTCACAACGGAACATTTAAAGCACTGTGATACCACTTTAAACAGCCATGGCTTCCCTCCAAAGATTTTGGGAGCTGTATGGTGGGAAAGTGGTTGGAGAAAAAAAATTTCTCCCTCTCTCATAACACTAGAAGTTGTGGGCATCCAATGAATGCTGGAAGACACAGGATGGGTAAAAAAAAGGAATCCTTCATGCATTGCATAGTTAAAGTATGGAACTATCTCCCCCACCAACTAGGATGGCTTTAAAAGAGGACTAGGAAAATTCATGGTAGAGAGGGCTATTGATGGCCAGGATGACTAATAGCATCTCCATGGTCAGAGGTGGCAATGCTTTTGAATACCAGTTGCTAGAACACACATGATGGGAGAGTGCTCCTGTGCTCAAGGCCTGCTTTGCGGGTTTCCCATCTGGTCAGGATGCTGGACTAGATAAGCCAATGGCATGATCTAGCAGGGCTCTTCTTATGTTCCTACTTATCATAATAATCATAATCATCATAATTTATTTATACGCCGCCCATCTGGCTGAGTTTCCCCAGTCACTCTGGGCGGCTCCCAATCGGGTATTAAAAACAATACAGCATTAAATACTAAAAACTTCCCTAAACAGGGCTGCCTTCAGATGTCTTTTAAAGATAAGATAGCTGCTTATTTCCTTCACATCTGATGGGAGGGCGTTCCACAGGGCGGGCGCCACTACTGAGAAGGCCCTCTGTCTCACAGGGGCCACATCAGGCACCCAATTAGCTGGCAATTGACTGTGCAAGGCTGACCCCAGAAACATCCAATGGCCACCTTACCCCCAGTTTGGAATTATTCTGGCAGTTCAAGCAGGTCCCTTCCAGGTACACATAGGAGCTGCGGCTCACTTCGTAGACAGACTGGGCCTTGCAAGAGACACACTCCAGGGAGACGATGGGGACCGTCCCCTTCTTCAGTAGCACCTGGGAGAGAAAGCACAGTGAGCCCACAGAAGCAGAGGTGTCAGCAGAATCCCTCCCCAGAGGATAACTGGAGGAAGCAGAGTCTGTGTTGAAAAGAGAGCAAAATTCTGAACTATGAGAATCTGAATTCTGCACCATGAGGCCCTGAATCCCACAACCAATATATTTCTTCTTTTTTTTTTTTGTTAGGTTAACTTGTTTGTAACATCTGATTTTATTGGTAATTTTAAAGTATATTTTATGTAAACTGCTTAGAGGTTTTGATCATTGAGCAGTATATAATTTCTATTAAATAAATATAAATTCTGCAAAACTAATGGATTTACATAATTTCCCCATCATTTTGTGTGATTCGTTCTGTTACTTAAAATAATCATTTTGCACGATGTAGGCTGTAATCTATAGGATGACCAGGGGCAGGGGGAAGGAGGGGCAGTCCATACAGACCTAGATAGAATTTTCTCTTACAGAACTAGGAAGATTCCACATTCATTGAAAACAACCTTCCCTAGCCTGATACCCTACAGTATTTTTGACTACAGTTCTCATCAGCCTCAACATCATAAACGGCTATGCTGGCTGGGGCTAATGGGAGTTGTATTACAAAACATCTGCTGGGTACCAGTTCAGAGAAGGCTGGCATGAACAGGTCCTTTTTCACACAGCTGGAACCTACAGACAAAGAGTGATGATTTCCCAACCCCACAAGAGGGCCCTTGCATTTTGAGGTTAACATCCCCTCCATTAGTTAATACTACACAACTTGGCTCCAGGGGATATTTTCATCAGATTTATCCCAGGCTTCACTAAATTAAAGGCGGCCAAGTTTGTCTTTGCTTCTGCTTCCTGCCTACATCAGATACGTTGTGTTTTACATTTCTCTTTGATGCCTTAGTCTCAGAATCCTAAATTTATAACCTGCTACCTACAGCACTTGGGAGGGACTTGTTCAGCCCATATCTCCATCTTAGAATCAACTCTGCAAGCTGACCTCATGGCTGCCTCATAAGACTACTTTGGGAGTCCTGTTTGTTTTTATAGTTTTTCTTCATTCCACCCACCCCTAGCTCCTGCTTTGTGTAACGTCTTGATGATGAAGAGTTCTGGAGGACTCAGAAGCTTTCCACACTTGTGTAACACTTTGGTTGGTCCCACTGAAGCTATTGCCCAACTGTGGATGGTTGGAGAAAGGGGAATACTGTTCACCAAGGTTTTCCTCAATTACGCAATTGAAAACAGGACTGCTGATTGATTAAGCAAACAACACACAATGAGTCAAAAGGGCAAGTATGAAAAAGACTTGGAAATGAGAATTGAATGGCAAATGCTTGGAATTCCCAGCTGGGTTCCATAGGGAAATGCTTTGCTAAACCCTGGCACCCCAGGATGGCCTCCACTTCCACGGGACACTTGTCTCTCCAACAGCGTAGGAAACGGTCTCATAATGAGCCAGATCATCGGTCCAGCTACCTCAGTGCTGCCTGCACTAACTGGCAGCATCTCTCCAGGGAATAATATAACATGTAGTTAAACTATGGAACTCACTCCCACAGGAGGCAGTGGTGGCCACCAACTTGAATGGCTTCAAAAGAAGACTGGGCAAATTCATGGAGGAGAGGGCTATTGGTGCCAAGTAGCCATAATTGCTATGCTCTGCTGTGCTCGTGGAAAACAATCTTACTCGGCTACGAGTGATCGCCAAAGAAGAAAGCTCTGCCTTCATGTTTGGAGGCAGCAATGCTTCTGAATACCAGTTGCTGGAAACCACAGGAGGGGAGGGTTGTTATTGTGCTCAGGTCCTGCCTGCAGGTTTCCCTTTGGGACATCTGGGTGGTCTCTGTGAGAGCAGGATGCTGGACTATGATGGGCCTCTGACCCAATCCAGCAAGCTCTTCTTGGATTATTACAAATTCTTTCCCAACCCTACCTGGAGATGCTGGGGGTTGTACTTCTGCAATACAAATAGAGTACTTGTATTGCCTTCTGCAATACAAAGCAGATGCTCTACCACTGAGCTATGGCAACTGTGAGATACTCCGGCTATTGCGCCATTATCTCCATGCAACTCTAAATAACTACAGAAGCCAAGGGTGTCTCTTGAGGCTTCAGGCAATAATAGGCATTTTTGACAGTAGCGATAGAGCTGCTGTTTAATGTGGCAGGCTGTTAAAAGAGCACCAAAGCCCTCTCTCCGCAGAGCAAGATTGAAGGGCCCCATCTGTTCCTCCCATCCCTGTGACAGTCAAATCATTGTTTTGCATTCATGTATGCAAGCGAGATTGTACGGAATGTCCTTGAAAGACTATCAATTTGACTTTGGTTCTTTCTGCCTCCCCCCCCACCTTCCTATTTCCTTCCAGTCTTCAGTTTCCAAAAGAACAACACACACACACACACACACAAAAGGAAAGAGGGAGAAGAGCAAGAGGGAGATCAAGGCAGTAAGAATTTCCACTTGCAGACAAACGGCATCTCGGGTTGCCAAGCCTCTCCTGGAGCTGGTGATAGAAACCATAAGGTTTTTTGGCCTGCAGGTTCCTTTTGCTGCTCAGTTTTGTTTTGCGGCCTACCAATAGGTGCAGTTATTTTAAAAAGAAGGGGGAATGTGTGTGTGTGTGTTACCCTCCCTCTCTCCCTCTGCTTTTTCCAAGGCACCATGGGAAGAAAAGCAAAAAAGAAAAGCCTCGGCTATCAGCAAAAGGGTTCTTTTTCTCTCCTAATGTTCATACAGTGGTAACTCGGGTTAAGTACTTAATTCGTTCCGGAGGTCCGTTCTTAACCTGAAACTGTTCTTAACCTGAAGCACCACTTTAGCTAATGGGGCCTCCTGCTGCCGCTGCGCCGCCGGAGCCCGATTTCTGTTCTTATCCTGAAGCAAAGTTCTTAACCTGAAGCACTATTTCTGGGTTAGCGGAGTGTGTAACCTGAAGCGTATGTAACCTGAAGTGTATGTAACCCGAGGTACCACTCTATTTGTAGATGGGCAACTCTGGGCATTCCATGCCTGCCTCTGCAACCCCACCCAACACACTGGGCTATCCTAATCTATCTGGCAGCTGTCTCCCTGCAGAAATGGGAGCCATGTAGCTCAGTGGGAGAGCATCTGCTTTGCATGCAGAAGGTGCCAGGTTCGATCCGCAATGGCATCTGCAGGTAAAAAAGACTGAGGTGTCAGGGTTGGGGATGAGCTCCCTTTCCCCATGAGGCCTGGAGAGACATTTGCAGAGACAACAGTGATGGGCCAGATGGGCCAATGATTTCACATATGGCAGGTCTGTGTAGGAAGAGGAAGATCCCAATGTCAATCCCTGGTAGGGCTAAGAAACACCCCCTGCCTGAAAACCTGGAGAGCTGCTGCCAGTTAGTGTAAACAATACTGACTCAGTATAAGGCGGCTTCCTATGTTCCTGTTTAAGTCAGCCCTTTATTCAGAACCATGAGAACTGGAATCTTACATTTTAGTTGAAGGAATATAGATGGAATATAAAAGGAATATAGATACAGCACTTGCTTTGCATACAAAAAGTTCCAAATTCAGTTCCTTCAGGAAAGGCTAGGAGAGACTCTCTGCCTGAAACCTTGGAGAGTCACTGCCTGCCAGTGTAGTCAGTACTGAGCTAGAGGCACCAAAGGTAGGACTCCACATATAGCAACACGTGTGTGTGTGTGTGTGTGTGTGTGTGTGTGTGGACCTTTAGGACCTGCTGCTTATCAATGAAAGCAGCACTTTCAATTTCCTTTGCAATCTTTAACATGTTTCCCTTCCTGCCCTTCTCCTGTGGCCGATGGGGCAGCTGAAGCCACAGGAGACTGACTTCACCACAGTCACACTGTGAATCTGTGGCAGAGCCAGAATGCAAACCCAGGACTCCCAAATCAGAGTTCATCCTATCCCACTTGTGCACTTTTGGGGGGGGGCATTTTCAGTCCAAGGGCCACATTCATTTGTGAGCAACTTTCCAGGGGCCACATGCTAGTGGTGGGTAGAGCCAAAAGCAGTGAAATATCTATGGGAGCAGAAATCCTGGCACTTTTCGGCTCAAATTTCACCTCAGAACCTCAGCCTCAGCCATGAACATGCAACACTAGTGTGGCATAATGGTTAGAGTGTCAGACTCGGACCTTGCAGGCGAGAGTTCAAATTCCCTCTCAGCCATGAAGCTCAATGGGTGACATTGGTCCAGTCACTGTCTCTTACTCTAATCTACCCCACAGGGTTCTTGTGAGGATAAAATGGAGAGGAGGCAGAACCATGTAAATCACTGTGAGCTCCTTGGAGGAAACATGGGATAGAAATGTAAGAATAAAAACAGTAACATTACTACAGTAACAGTGTATAGCTTACGGCATGGGTAGGCAAACTAAGGCCCGGGGGCTGGATCCGGCCCAATCACCTTCTAAATCTGGCCCGCAGGCGTTCTGGGAATCAGTGTGTTTTTACATGAGTAGAATGTGTCCTTTTATTTAAAATGCATCTCTGGGTTATTTGTGAGGCATAGGAATTCATTCATATTTCCCCCCCCAAAAAAAAATATAGTCCGCCCCCCCCACAAGGTCTGAGGGACAGTGGACCGGCCCCCTGCTGAAAAAGTTTGCTGACCTCTGGCTTACGGGTATTGCAAGCATTACAGAGAATATGTGTGAGGTGATGTGAATGCTTAAAAACGGAAAGTTTTGTTCTGGGTAGCACTGCCATGATGGCTGGGGCTGATGGGAGTTGTAGTTCAAAATATCTGGAGTTGCAGAGAAAGATTTATGAAGACAGAACAAATTCTCAGATTCATTGGGGAGGCAGGTGTGAGAGGCTCTAATTCCAGGGACCTTAATGCAGTCTCAACAGAGCACCACGATCATCAGTACGGACTAGGGCCCTGCATGGCTGTTCACACAATTAAGTACCAGTGGAGGGGCATTCTCAAGGAGAGTATGAGCCTGCCTTTCCCTACTGCCCTGAAGCAACCCGCAACGGCAGTACAGGAAGGTACTGTTTGAGGATGAAGAGCAGAGAGGACTCCATGACACTAACCGTTTGATTCGTAGCTTCAGGACTCATCCCCGTTTTCCAGACAGCGAGGTCGAATGTGTACTCCACATCTGCTTCCAGTATGGATCGGGAAACAGTAACGACACCCCCTGTGGCAGTGAAGTTGAGCGCACACCCCGCAGATGAGCTCTGTTGCAGACAAGGAAACAGGGAGGAGGAGGGCAGAGGAGACATTCAAAACCTGCCTTAAAACAGAAGGTCAGTCCTGTCCTGAGGGTCTGAGACCAGAACCTGGGTATATGTCAAACTTCTTCCTGTTCTAGTACCCTCATCTTGTTAAAACAGGCTGCGCCAACCATGATGGGGCTGACTGGAGCTGATGGGAGCTGTACTCCAAAATCTTAAGGGCACCAGGTTGGCATGCCAAAGCAAAGAGGGGAAGTGAGTAAGAGTAAATGCAGCTTCCATGCCTACAAACGGCCTCCGACGGCCAAACTTTTGGGTTGCTTTTCTTGTAGGGCGTACTTCAGGGCAAAATATGTATGCCGCCAAAACACAATTTTGGAACAGTCATGAAAGATAGCAAAATAAAGGTGGTGTGAACCAGGGCAGGTGAGTGTCCCTGCACAGTCCTGGGGCTCTGTTCCTAAAATTGGGCAAAGGAAGTCAAACATTTGAACCGAGGGTGTTTAATGGGAATACACCACTGCAGTCTAATGAAAAAAACTTCTTCTTTGTGGGGTGGGAATCCAATGCACAGGTATAGGATAGGAAATACCTGGCTTGTCAGCAGAACAGGTGGATATCTGGATTGTAGCTGATCCCAAGCTGAACCTGAGACGGCAGTGTGATGTGACTGCCAAAAAGGCTAATCTGATTTGGGAGCTGGTTAATCAAATTATGGTTTCCAGTGCATAGGAATCAATCACCTAGGGATGAGGTGGGGGCTCTCCTTGATCTAACTGGATTTTCTGCATTGAGCAGCGGGGTTTAGATGACCTAATAAACCCCCACCCACTTGTATCTCTAGAATTCTATTTTAGGCCACATACATGCCATACATTTAAACTAAACTTTGTCTGCACCTCCCTCCCCCCCCCAAGAATCCTGGGAACTGTAGTTTATCCCTCAAAGAGCTACACCCTCAGCAACCTGAACAAACTACAACTCCTAATATTCTTTGGGGGGGAGGGAATATGACCTAAATATATTGCGTCAATGCAGCCACAGTCTTGAGCTCAGCAAGCCTTAAGCCAAATTCAGCTACTGTGCCCCCCGCCCCAGTTGCCAATCCAAAAAGCAAAACACATCAAGGCAGAAAGCAGGGGGAGAATGGGGACATGGGGTCTCGGCTCACAATGCCCCTCCCCCTTCTCAAAGTACAGATCTCCTGCAGCACTAGTTCCAGACCAGGCTTCTAAGTCTTTAAAAGGTAAAGGTACCCCAGACCGTTAGGGCTCTGGGGTTGCAGCGCTCATCTCGCTCTATAGGCCGAGGAGCCGGTGTTTGTCCGCAGACAGCTTCCGGGTCATGTGGCCAGCATGACTAAGCCACTTCTGGAGAACCAGAGCAGCGCACGGAAATGCTGTTTAAATTCCTGCTGGAGCAGTACCTATTTATCTACTTGCATTTTGACGTGCTTTCGAACTGCTAGGTTGGTAGGTGCAGGGACCGAGCAATGGGAGCTCACCCCGTTGCGGGGATTCGAACCGCCGACCTTCTGATCGGCAAGCCCTAGGCTCTGTGGTTTAGACCACAGCGCTACCCACGTCTAAGTATTTAAAATGATGGAAATTACCCACAAGTGCACCCCCACCCAGCTGCTCCTTCACTCAAAGCCCAGGGTTTGCTTACCTTGGAGGAAGACATACAAGACCACTGATAATGCAACGGCGTCTGTTCCCAGTCTTCTAGGTTAGGGTCGTATGATTTCTCCCCATCCAAGATCAGGTCTCGGGTGCTGGACCACACACGGTACGATCCTCCATCAATGATGGGCACCAGCTTGTTAGGAGTGACAGTCACATTTGCGAAAATGCTCTTGGACAGTGGTGTGTCTCCGAAAGAGACCAGGAACTTGAAGCAGTAGGTGCCCAGGTCGAGTGCCAGCTTGGGGATGACCAACTGCGGCCGGCTGACGTCCACGTTGGACAGGAGGACTTTGTCAGAGGCGCCCAGTTGCAGGCAGCTGGGGGCTTTGTAAATCTCCCACACGTACTTGGTCTGGTACCTAGTGCAGCCCCGCAAGTCAAGCTGGGCTTCCAAGTAATTCTTCTGCGACCGCTTCATGACCACTTGCCCAGGTAACGCCAACTCAGCTTCTGGTTCTTCGCATTCCAGCACCTGGACCGTGATGGTGAGCTGGGCAATGGAGAAGCTGATGAGGTTGGAGGCATTCACTTCCACCAAGTAATCCCCATGCCTTAGGTAGGTATGGCTGGCGGATGGCACACTTGTCCTTTGAGCTGGAGAACCATCTCCAAAGTGCCACCAAAAGGCAACTTTCTTTGCGCTGGGCAGCACAGACACCTCAAACGTCGTTGTCCGGTTAGCAAAGGAGCTGACAGGCAGGAGAGAAAGTTGCATTATGATGTCTTGGACTTCTATCACGATGGTTATGTTTAGGCTGCCCAGACGGTTCCAAGCGGTGAGATGGATCTCCAGACGACCTGCAGCTTCTGGGATATAAGAGATGCTTTGGCCTTCCACGCGGACCTGGGAACGCCCGTGGTCTCCCTCCAAGGAGAGCTGCCACAAATATGATACCCGCGAGCCACTGTCAACCTCAGCTGTGAAGCGCCTCTCTATTCCAACAGGCATGCCTTGCTCACAGCAGTCCGTGACCTTCAAGCCATGGATGGCCTCCAGCACCACAATGAGAACTTCCGTGTAGTCCACACTGATGTGGTTCTCTGCAGTCACCCTTACGAAGTAATCTCCAACCTGGGTGAATGTATAGGTGAAGCTGGAAGAGTTGAGTGCCATGGAGTGGTTCCCGCCGACACTCATCTTATAGCTCACAGAGGAACCAGCAGCCATCCCAATGACAAAGTTGACCTCTTCCCCAGGCTCTAGCACCTCCTTGCCCACAGTGAGTTTTAGGCCCTGGATTGGGTCTTCCACGGTCACGCTGTGGCAGGCCACATCCCAGCTGACATCGTTGGAAGCATTTAAGCAGACGGAGAAGACTCCAGGTGAGGGGAATGTCAAGGCCACTCTTTGCCCACATATGGTGGTGTTCAGCAGCTTCCAGGTCCATGCTACATCAGAACCCCTTTCCAGCTCCCCAGAGAAGTTTACCTCTGAGCCTGACTCAACATAACCAGTATAATTCAGCCTCACGGTCCTGATCCTCACTCCTATGATGGGCTCCTGAATGTACACCACAAGCGTTGCATTGGCAGAGCCAAATTTGTTCTCTGCCACAACGGTAACTGCTTTGGCACCAGGACTTGGGAAGGAATGTGTGATGGCAGAGGAGGCAGTTTGGAGAAAGAGACCATCCTCCAGGTACCAAATATACATCAATCCAGTCCCAGCAGTGACACTCGTACTTATGTTTACAGAAATGTTGACTGCAGCAGGGTTGGGGGAAGCGATGGGCTTCAAGACACCAACCTGCTCAATGAACTCCACTGTCTTGTTCACTGTTGAGCTCCCCAGCATATTTGTGGCTTTCAGGTGGATGACGTAGACCCCTGCTTCCAGGACAACCAGGGAGAAGGTCTTCCCTGCAGAAGTCTGCACAGGGTGGTTTTCCTTCAGGAGAGTCCAGTTGTAGGAGATGTTGGTGCCCTCCCTCACTGCCGCCTGCATCTGGAGCGTCTTGTTGGTGGGGAAGTAGGTGTCATCCATGAGGTCGCCACCGGCAATGTGAAGCCCTTCGATCTGCTCCAAGACGTAGATAAAGATGCTGTCCTGCAGGCACCCAATCTCGTTCTCTGCAGTCACGATCACATTGAACGTCCCAATTGAACGGAAAGTGTAGGAGATGGTGGAGTAGCCTGGGATGGGGGTGCACCTATCGCACAAGATCCAGGAGTACCGGATAGCAGTGCCAGCGAGGAGGGTAGCCGTGAAGCTCACAGAACCATTTAGAGGCACCACTGTCCTGCTGGCATTGATGGTCAGGCCTTGAAGGCGCCTCTTCACTGTCACATTAAGCCTTGCTTCACGGAAGCTCACATTGTTCCAGCCCGTCAGGGTGATGGCATAGGTGCCACTTTTGTTGTAGGAGTGGGTGATGAATTTCCCCAGCTGGCTCATGCCATCCCCAAAGTACCACAGATAGCTCACATTGGTCCCGCTAGCGTTGGCAGAGAACAGGTAGACTTGGTTCAGTTCCAAAACCTTCGAGCCGTTGGACTCAATCCTGACGACCCCAACCGGCTCTTGGACTTCCACAAAGACTGAGTCGTTATTGAAAGATACGTTGTTGCAGACTGTCACTGTGACCAAGTAGACACCGGGGGCTTTGTAGGTGTAACTAACTTCCGTCCCACCAAACCGAGTGGATTCGTTTGTCCCAAAGTCCCAGAGGTAGCGATAGGGGTAAGGGGGTAAAGCTGTGACTTGGAACTTGCTTTCGTTGCCCAGTCTCACAAACTGCGGCCTTATGAACAGCGAGACGTTGGTGACCTCTGGCTCCACACAGACCTCGGTGTAATAATGAGCTTTGTTGACCTTGCTTGAGAGGACCAAAGAAAGGCGAAAGGTGCCACTGCGGGTGAAGTTGTGCCTCACCGTTGGGTCCCCATTCACGGTGACGTTGGATGACCCATCTCCAAACGTCCAGTCAAAAAGGTAGTCCTCTGGGTTACCAGAAACATAGGCAATAAGTTGTACATCGGGGTGCTCTGGGATACAAGTGGAAGGCTCAATCTTGAGAACCATCAGCACAAATATCCGGACAGGAACAGCTTGGGAAACGGAGTTGACTGGATTCGTTGCTGTGACGTTTACTGTGCAATTCATCTCCTTTAAATAGATGTGCATCACGGATGCCACGGAACTGTTCACCACGGTCCCGTCACCCATGTCGAATATCCACAGGATGCTGTCCCCTGTTTCCACGGAAGCGGTGATCTCTACTGGCGTGCGGAGCTCCATTGCTTCCTCCAGAACCACCTGCAACCCGCTAATCTCTTCAAAGACACGGTAACTCTGGAATGTTTCTACAGCACTAATGGTGTTGTTGGCTCTCAGGCTGACGTTGTACATCCCCTTGTTGCTGTAGGTGTGGACTATCGCCGGCAGGCTTTGCACAGACGCCACAGAGCCATCCCCAAAATCCCAGGTGTAAGAGACCCCATAGCTAGAGGGCAGGGGGACAGCTTTGAAAGTGACAGGGCGACCAGCAACCAAGACATCTGCATCAACTTCCAGGGTCACTTCCATCAGGTAAGTATAGATGTGGACAGGAATCGTGTAGGTCAGGTTCTCAAATTCATTGGATACTAAAACACTCAGGATATATTCACCTGCATTTGTGACCAGGCCGGGGAGAAGGGGGCAGGGGGAGAGAGGGAGAAAGGGATGGAGGGAGAGGGAGAGGGAGAGGGAGAGGGAGAGAAATGAATAAGAACTTCCCACTCCTGTGGTTTCTCTCTTTGAACAATATGTGCATATTTGGTAGATGAAGGATAAGCAAGTGTGAAATGGTTACTTTTGAGGATGTTTCGATTTGCATCTTAATCATTTTTTTAATTTAAAAAATCTGTACTGTTTTTACTGCTCTGTTGCATGCTGCTCTGGGCACCTTTAGTTGGAAAGGCAGGGCAACAGCAACAATATTTCATTGCATTGCATTTCATGGAGAAGGGGAAATCTGTCAATTTCGGTTTCCCATTTTTCCAATCTTATGTTGTTATCCAGATCCGTTTGGAAACATTTCCACATCATGAAAATCCATCAGCATCTCAGTGCTAATTTCTCCCACTATACAAATCTTTCTATAAAATCTTGCCTAATATGCACATTTTTATATAACAATTTTCCCTAATACAACCAACTTTTGTATGCTGTTTTCAGTAACTGTACTTCAAAATTCAGAGGTGTGAATTTCTGAGGATGGCCGAGTTTCAGTTCTAATATTATTTCAGAAAGGATAAATTAGGTAAGGTTGCCATGAAGGGAGAACTGAATTGATTTTCTTCCCCATCCCCATCTTTCATGTCAGAGAGGGGACAGGACCGAATGAGGAACACCCAGCACTATCTTCCAGACTGTCTTCATGGGTGGAATGAGAGAACAAATCAAGCAAAAGTACTTAATCTGAACCATTTGCTCTTAGAAACACAGAATCTGGAGCACATTGGTTTCACTTGCCACACAGAGTGTATGCAGATTTGAATGTTATCAGATAATTTCATTCTGCGTATTCATTCACTTATATCATTTGTGCTTGATGTTCAAAACATCATGCATACACAACCTCATAAGAAGAACAAATAAAAACTTAAAATACAGCCAGATTAGCAGCAGGAGAAATCCTCTGAACTTAAGCAAGTTCCCAAGCGGTCCCCAGAAGAGGCAGGTCTTGCAACTCCCTTCTAGAGGCCTGAGATGTGCTCTAACAGCCCTGAAAAGGCAATTATCACGAAAAAGCTCCTGAGCTGGTCAGTCAAATGACAAACGCACTGGTTTTGGGTGACAATCCCTGTTGATTTGGCGGGTTCTTCCTCGTGCAGGAACCTTTCTTATAAAACCCCCACTGTGCATTTGCCTGCTAATTAATTGCAAACTACATGATAGTCACAATAACATGGGATCAGACACCACATTCATGATATATAATTCCTGAAATATAAAACGTTGCAATTGGTGCTGTATTCCAAAGACCATCCATCAATGGGAATTTCATACAAGGCCATTATTCAACCACACTTAATAGCAACCAGTTGGCTAACTACTTCTTGCTGAGGTCAACCTGACCTCCCACAGGGATGGAACACAGAGTAGAGCACCAGAAGTAGTTCAAAAATGCCAAGGGGGGACATTTGGGGAGAGGCAATCTCAAAGGAACTTGCTTTGTAGAGCCACTGAGTGCTGTCTGCGCACACAGGAGGCAGCAACTGGAAAAGCGAAAGGGGCCACAAAATGAACTCTGGGAGTTGGGATAGCTCAGTCGGTACAGCATGAGACTTTTAATCTCTGGGTCATGGGCTTGACCCCCACACTAGGCAAAAAGATTCCTGCATTGCACGGAGTTGGTCCAGATGACCCTCACGGTCCCTTCCAACTCTATGATTCTCTGAGTTCCCAGCTGCTTGTTGGGCCCATTTGTGTGCTAATAGTAGTCAGATACTTAGCTGTGATTCCTGCATTGTAGGAGGTCCATTGAAGGGACCTTTGGGTCCCTTCAAAGTCTACAGTTCTATGGCTATGATTTGCATCAACGCAGAAAGTAGAAACTGTCCTAAGCACACATCCCGTTTACTCAATTGGCCATGGCGTCGCAAACGAAAAACAAAACAGAACACTTTTCTCACCTGATTCTTGGTAGGTATGCGATACATTATGCCCAATTACAACCTGATGGATGTTGGGGTCTGGCACGAGGAAAGACTCGTTATAGGGAGGCCTGAACTGGAAAGCAACACGGTCGCCGTCTCCGAAGTCCCACCTGCACAGCAGAAAAAGTAGTAAAACATGCAGTTGCTGACAGGTAACAGATCTCCCTGTGGAGATGGCACTCCCGAATCAGTGGCACATGCCCTTCTGACTTGCACTCTTTATAAAGACTTGAGGAATGAGATTATCACCCCTCTTTTATTGTCCATTCTGGGTTACCCAGCCACTGCCACAGCGTCCTTTTTCTTGGCAGATCAAGATGAGCAGGTGACAGCAAAGGTTGCAAGGTTTTTAGCTGGGGCAATCAGAATAAGATCCACCATTTGACTATTGATTCAAAATCCCAAAATGTATTTTATATAATTGACTTTTTATTTCTATTTTTTGTATATTGCATTGTTGTTTTATTCATTCAATTCAATGCAGTTGCAGGCAGGTAACAGAAAAGCTGGAAGGCCAACACAGCTGCCCAGTCCATGGAAAACCTGCTTCCCACCCCTGATGCATGGAGTGGAAACACTCCCCTGCGCAGCCCTTCTTTTTCATTCTGTTTTGTTCCAATCATACATCGGGAGAACTCACAGGAATGTGGCATCCACAGCAGAGTCCACTGTAACCATGGCTGCCAGTTCCACAGTGCTGTTCTGAGGGACGAGGGGTGGGATCTCAGAGACCACCAGATCCTTCATCCTGTTCATCTTCTCCACGGTGATGTTGTAGTCCACAGTGACGTTGCTGACGTGGTTGGAGGCAGTGAGCTATAAGGGAAGGGGAAAGAAAGAAAAAGCTCTGGCACAGTATGGCACAGATATATAACCAAGGGGCATTTGCACCATGACATCCTTCAACATCTATTTCCCCCTCCTCTCCATCATCCGCTCTGGGAGAGAGAAACGTGCTGGAAATCCTCACATGCTTTTACCCCTTCATTCCTCTCCTTGTTACCCAACACGTAAGAACATAAATGCAAAAGAACATAAAATCGTAAGAAGAACCTGCTAGACCAGGTCCAAAGGGGCCCATCTAGCCCAGCCTTCCTGTTCTCACAGTGGCCAACCAGATGCCCCAATGGGAAGCCCATAAGCAGGACCTGAGCAGAAGACCACTCTCCCCTCCTGTGGTTTCCAGCATTCAAAAGCACTGTTGCCTTCAACAGTGAAGGCAGAGCAAAGCCATCATGGCTAGTAGCCATTGATAGCAGCTGCCTGTGACTTACCGACAGCTTGTACACAGCCGGTGTCTGGTAAATAACGTGGAAGACATCGTTGTAGAAAGTGAAAGAGCGCTTATCGTCCACGGTCCACCGGAAGGTAACATCCGATCCGGCATCCATCATGGGGACGTAACTCTGCAGTGGATGGGAACAGGCAGGCACGTTTAATGTTTAATAGGTTATTGTATTTTAATATTCTGTTGGAAGCCACCCAGAGTGGCTGGAGAAACCTAACCAGATGGGCAGGGTATAAATAATAAATTATTATTATTTCAGAGAAAAGTTTACATGTGACTTTCCACTTCAAATCATGACCATTATAAGAGCAGGGCCCCTGGCGAGTGGGCTCCATCATTCTCAAACCACTTTTGTCAAAAAGCAGAGGAGAAGTCAACAGTATGTCAAACTCAGAAAGGGACGGATCTGACAATGATTAGCTGGGAAATGGTGCAACAGCCTTCCCCAGCCTGGTGGGCTCCAGATGTTTTGGACTGTAATGGCCACAGATACGCTGACAGGGGCTGATGGGAGTTGTAGTACAAAATAGCAGTGTTGGCCAGGGTTAATACGAACTGTAGCACAAAACACTCAGGAAGGCTGAGTTAGAACACATAAGCATTTTAGTGCATATTTTCCTGAACATACACATTTTTGCAAACCACTTCCCTTCATATAATGCATTTTAAGTTATTTTCACTAATATATGCATTTTTTTACACCCACATACCCACACCCACTTTTGTACACATATCTTGGCTGAAGCACTGCATTGCAAAATTCAGAAAAGTGCAAATTTCAAAGGATCAGTGCATTTCGGTTTGTGCATCGTTCCAGAAGGTGCAGAAGAGGCAGGGTGGTGCTTAAAGGAGAACCAAAGCAAATGTATCTCCTTACCCTACTTACCACACGGTTATTCAGCAAGACTCTGGTCTCTGGGTTTGGGGTTGCGCGGAGGCCTCGGATGGCATCCTCTGCTTTCACAGTGATGGTGATGTTCTGGGAGCTAACAGCGTTCTCTGCCCACAGCACTCGGGTGCTGGCATTTCCCCCGATGTTCTCCAACACGACGACTGAGAACCAGGTATCATTGGTGTCCCTGGTGCACTCAGGCACAAGTGGGATGACAGAAGGTGGGCAGCTCCTTCCAAAGGGAAAGCTCTGGCTCCCTGCGAACCATCCAGCAGTTGCGTTCACCCCAGAAGAGATTTTCACCACCAGCCAAGTGTGGTTGGTTTCCACGTAGATTCGGCCACCTTGCTCTGGAGGGTAAATGACGCGGAGGCCCGACACCGGAGAGACAGCCACGAAATCACAGGATAGGTTGGCGCTGAAGACTCCGTTCTCTACAGTGGCCCTCACGGCATACAGGCCAGGGCGGTCCACACCCAAATTCCCTTCCCCGATAATGGCTACTGTCTTTTCAGCAAAAGAAAGGACCCTAAAGTAGCAGGTGGAGTCGTTATGCCAGCCACCGGCCTCAGGGTGCATGAGAGAGCCTGGCTCCCAGTCTGAAGAGTTCAGGGTGAAGTAACTCATCTGGTAAGATGGCACCTGGCTTGGGTGGCAAAGGATGAAGGCCCCAGGCCCTGCGTCATGCTGGATGCTCACGGTGTCATTTGGCCTGATGAAAGTGTCTTTGCTCCTGAAGTGCAACTGTGAAAGAGAAGTCACGGTCACTTCGATACTCCAAACCCAGCCCATTCTGTATGGGCCGCTGCAGGCCCCACCACCACCCTTGTACTGCAACTGTGAGTTGAATGTTGGGTGCAGGGGTTGGTTATGCTGGTCACACCCAACTGGGTACAGCAGGCTCAAAAGAACTCATTTATCTAAGACATTGTGCCCAAGTTTGCTTATTTCTTTCTTGCTCCCAATCCATTTTCCTTTTGTGATCCTAAGTCTGAGGTCTGGGCAGAGGCGGAGCTAGACGCTCTGGCACCTGGAGTGGTGCACATGCTGTGCACCCAGGGGCAGGGCTAGCCTCCCGTGGGGGCGCGGCGATGTCACCCCCCTCAGGGATGACACCCAGGGCGGACCGCACCCCCTCCTCCTCCACCAGTGGGTCTGGGACTATCGTTTCCCCCCCATTTTGTGATTTGTAAACCACTTTAGCAGCCCTTCTTGGTTAATGCACAGCATATTATTTCATTCCATCTGTTACATCTTCTCAACCAAATTGGTCAATAATGCAGCTATCTGCCCATACAAGCCTTCTGCTAACCAAGAACGCAGCCCAGGCTGCAACACATCAGAAGCAGTCAACAGGACAAAGCAAAACTACTCAAGGTAGCGCTAACTACTGAGCCCAAACAGACCCTCAGAGGAAAGGAGGGGGGAAGCGGCCAGGATTAGAAACAGAGTCTAGCCAGAAGCAATTGAAACTCAGTACTGTATATCGATTCCAGAAAATATTACTGAGTGACTTAATATGGCACAATGGTAGAAATATCCCGGATGCACTTTCGGTTCAAAACACTCACAAGGTACCGTGTGGAAGGGCCAGGTGGCAAGGTAAAAAGCGACTCTTTGAGTTCGCTCCTCCCTGACAGGTTTTCACAAGTGCGAGGAGAGGGGCTGGGCGAGCTGGTGGCAGAGTTGTTGGCACATGTCTCCGGATCACAGCAGTTTTGTAGCGGAAGGCATGTATTGGTCAAAGGGCACCACAGGAGCCCAAGCGCACACTCCATTTCTGCCCACGTCCCATTCTCTTCCAAACTGGGTAACAGCTCCATGGTGTTCAGGACTTCCTTGCAGACTATGGGCAGGAAGGAGAAAAGGAGAAAACAGATAAATATTGCCTGAGCCTTGTCTGGGCTCCAGAGATACATTAATAATCTTATTTATTTAATCAAGAACATAATACTCCATAACATGTAAGACGTAAGAAACAGATGTAAAATATAGTTGAATGGAAATTAAAATGAAACCAAAAATCAAGGTACAAATTTGAGTTGTTGCATTCACAATATCTGGGAAGAATAATAATTATTGATATTGGGGGAGCAAAACACATCCTTTTCTGTTATGTTCTGCTTGTAAATATGTTGTCTGGGTTGGGTGGGTTGCCTTATGACATTCTTGTGTGACGCTGAAGGGTTACTAAGAGTTCCAAACAGTGGTGTAACAAAAGCTGGACAAAACAACAATGCTGGAACATTTGTGGTATGAAAAGTTACAGGATTTCAGTAGGAAGCTATGGGCATGCGATGATTGGAAAAGAAGCAGCATCTCTGCCCCCAAACCTTTGCAGATGCAAAGAGTATTGAAAGCTGGATTGTATATAACTATCCTGAGCACAAATAATCTTGAATGATGCACAATAAAAAGGGTTCCTGCCAGTCCCAAGAAAGCCCTGGTTTTCTGCTTCTCTGGAGGGTAGGACCTGAACCAGTGGATTCAAATTACAAGGAAGGAGATTCGGACTAAACATTAGAAAGAGCTGTTTGACAGTGGAACAGACTCCTTGGAAAGGTGGTGGACACTCCTTCATTCAAGGTTTTTTAAGAGAGGTCTGATTGCCATCAGTCAAAGAGTTTTTAGCTGAAATTCTTGCATTATAGGGGATTGACCCTTGGGGTACCTTCCAAGTCTACAATATTATGATTCCATAACGTTCCAATGCAATGCAGAAACTGGGGCATGAGACCAATTTCCTTCTTTTCGTACAAATATTTCAGATTCACATTAGCAAGACTTCCCAGCAAGCCACATAATGGCACCTCACCTTCTGTGAGTGCTGGGCGGTGCACTCGAAACCGGACTTGGACATCCCTCTTCAGTTCCTGAGTCACAAGCTCCAAGGCTACCAAATAACCCTCCTGCTGGAACGCCAAGCCGGGAAACACCACCGTCTGGAAAACACAACACTCAAAAGGTTCACAGAGCTGCAGGGTGCCTTAGCAGGGGAGATCTCGGCTGGAAGGGAACCACTAGCATTCCTCACCTCCACCGTTCCTGACGGGGCTGACAGCTCCTCGGTTTCCGTAGCATTGCTCGTGGCCACAGGAGTATCAAAGGTGGGAGTGCCCAGGTAAAAGTGCTCAGCATTTAAAAGGATCTCTGTTTAAAAGAAACAGGTAGGGAAGGAAGTTAGCCTCTATTCTTTTTTCTTATGGAGTGACATTAAGAGGAGCCTGTCAGATCAGCCCATCTAGTCCAGCATCATGTTCTCACAGTGGCTGAACAGTTGCCTGTGGGAAACCTGCAAGCAGGACCCAAGACTAAGCACATAACATATATCAAGTTATGCTATATATTTGTTGCTATATTTTAAAAATCCCATTTTTATTTTTTTTAACTATCACAGCTATTGGGAAACAGAAGAATCAATTGGACGGAAGATGCGCCTACTTTGGACACCATCTAGTTATTTGGATACGTTCAATGGGAAAATGTACCTGGATGCATCTTCCAAAGTTATTATTAAATTCCTCCCCACAAGCCTTTGATGGACAAGCAGCCTTCTGATTCTGTAAAAAGCAAGCCTGCCCCAGGCAGCCGATGGGCAGAGCCTACTCAGTGCCTGGATATATTTTTCATGGACTGGGGGAAGAACTTCTGGCTCCTTGTCCTTCCCTCCCAGCCGGAAAAAAACTAGAGTAAGTCACACAGAGCAGAAAGACTGCGAAGGATGAGAGAAATGACGCACAATGTGTTGTCCGGGTTGCAGAATTATTGGTGCAGAATTTTAATGTTAAGTACAGAACTCTGCCCACAAGCTGCCTCCAAGAGAGACCCTTCATGAAGCCACCCACCTTGCGGCTTGTGCTCGCAGACATAGCTGTGCTTGGCTGTGCAGAGGTCTGTGTTGCACTGGCCGGCCGGGCCCATCCGGACACAGTGGTCAGCATTGGACGGGTGAGGCTCTCCTGGGAGCCAGTTCTGACAGCTCTGCAGATTGAAGCCTTCCTCTCGCTGCAGAGGGCTGGGGCTTGCGTTGAACCCGATCCAGACATCCAAGCTCCTTTTGGGGGAAGAGAAAGTCCAGAATAGTATCAGGGAATCACAAGGCATTAAGCACGCCACCAGTGCATGCATGGAGGAGTTTGCAATCCGAATTCCAACACTGGAGGAGGCAAGAGCAGGGGTGCCAAAGGTAAGAAAGAGAACCTGCCTTATACAGAGTCCATCTAGCTCATTAATGTGTACACTGACTAGCAGCAGCTCTCCAGGGTTTCAGGTGGGGGTAATTTCCAGCCCTACCTGGAGATGCCATTGGGTACTGAACCTCAGACGCCTTACATGCAAATCAGATGCCCTACCACCTAAAAATAAAGCAAGCTTCTAGTCTTCATCATTCTGAATCAAGGGCTGATTTAAAGAGAAACATAGGAAGCTGCCTTACAGAGAGTCATACCCTTGATCCATCTAGCTCATTATTATCTACACTGATTGGCAGAGGCTCTCCAGGGTTTCAGGCAGGGAGGGGTCTTTCCCCAGCCCTACCTGGTGATGCTGGGGATTGAACCTGGGACCTTCTACATGCAAAGCAGATATTCTATCACTAAGCTATGGAGCTTCTCTAAAGAAGAATGGGAGGAAATGCTTAGGCTTCTGAGCAAGGTCAGTCAGTCAGTAGATTAAGCTGGAAGGGTCGTGCCAAAAGCTCCATGGAAACTGTGATTTACCACCCTTCCTAATAAATCTAACCAACATCTAATTTCTTGGTGCTGAAATGGGCTGTTGTTCTGAGCACTGGTAACTCTTGCATTGGACTAGCACAACAAATTGTACACAGGACTGTCAACAACAGATTCTCAGTAATTCCCATTAGTTCAAAATGGAACTGTGGGGCTACCAACTGGAACTGGCTAGGAGGATCGCTTTTTCCAGTTTTCAAACAGCTGCAGTGGCTGCCCGTCTGTTTTCAAGCACAATTCATAGTGCAGATGTTTAAGGCCTTACACTGCTATATCAGTTGCTGGAAATGGCAGGAGAGGCGACTGCTTTTGTGCACGGGTCCTTCTTACAGGTGCATCTGATTGACCGCCAAGAGAACAGAATGCTGGACTAGATGGGCCATTGGTCTGATTCAGCAGGTTATTCTTATGTTCTTATGCTTAGGAGCTGGGGACCTAAAGGACCACTTTCAACCTAACTGATCATCATCCAGGGCCCTCCTCCACGTCCCTCTGAAGTAGAGAGCGGGTGATAACTGGAGAGAAGGCTTTCTCAGTTGTGACACCTCATACGGCAGCCTTCCCCAACCTGGTGCCCTCCAGATGTTTGGCACAACTCCCACACAGCCTGAGCCTGCATGGCCATTTTGCCCTAGACAGCCTCAACTGTTACGGTGCTCTCTCTTCCAGTTAACGGAGGTTAAAAGACAGCAGGGTCCAAAAACACAGGAACAACCTTGGCTAGAAGGGGTGGAGGCACTGAAGTGGATGTCTGCATGATTTAGCAGCAGCAGAAGCAAAGAGTGTGGCTGGAAGAAGATGTCACATTTTCGAAGCCTGACATTTCACGAGCACTCTGGACACATCTGGTTGGAATAACAACCCTTCTCACCATTGGGGACATTTCTCTCCCACTTGAATCTGCTCTGAAATTGCAGTCTCTGTTGTAATTCAGGGAGGCTGCTGAGAAATGTGCATTGTCCAGATGTACCGAAATCAGCCTCTGAGTACAGCAGCCTGCTGCTCCTTAGGAAAGCTTGGGGCTTGTAGGAGCAGCACTCCTCTTTGGGTGCCTCTGATGATCCACTGCTATGCGGCTCAGTTTCCATCGGACTGTGGGAAATGGAGCGAACCAGGACCCTGAAGCCACCAACTTTTGGCTCTGCCTCTCTAAATCACTCTGTTCCAGCTGGTCATTGCAATATCTTTGTAACTAAGAACTAAGTAACTGAGCTTCCATCTTTCCTCCTCCCTTCCAACTGCCTTTCCTTTTGTGTTGTGCCTTTTAAATTGTAACCCCAAGAGAAGGCATTGCTGCTGAGCCACTCTGGACAGCACCAGTTATTAGATAATCAGAGTAAAAGTATGCTTTTAGCTTGTTTATGTATTTGTGTTACTGTACTTTATTCTTGTTACGAATCACTTTGGGTGCTTTTTGTTGTTGTTGGAAGCAGTACATTTTCAATAAACCAGTACATTAATTCAACTATGACCAAGCCTCTTCCCATCTCCACCCCTGAAGTAGTGGGTGTCTTCCATAAGACAAGACGGCGTGGCTTAGCTTGCAAGAAGATAATAAGTGGTTCTCCTACCACTGAGGCTCTTTGCTGGTCATAGTAATAAATGAGGTCATCTCAAAAAAGAGCTTTTGCAGCGAAAAAACGGTGACAAAAATAACTTGGCCTTCCAAGCCAGTAGGGCGTGCTTTTTCTTCTTTTTAAGCTACAAAAATATGTCTAAAGAACAAGAAACCGACTGTGTTTTGCTCCTGAGCAATTGGCTTCACTTAGAGACTAGGAAACATCCAAGCCGCTGCCATCGCTGAAGGCCCAGGGAGATTTTCCTGTCCTAATTCCAGCTATGATCTAACTCTTAACTCATTCCCGCCCCCCTCAGAAAAACGACGAGATGGACTGCACCTCCCGCCTGCTGACCACTGGCTCAAGTGGGGGTCTTTGGGCAAGTGTGTCAGTGGGCAGAAGGGATGGGCAAATCTATTCGCTTTGGCTGCTCTCCATTTCTCATTTCTCCAGTCTTAAATTTGGTTCTCCACATTTTCACGTCAGTTAGCTGATTATTATTTTTGAAAAGTCCTCATGACAAAATGCATCAGCATTTGGATGTGGATTTTTCCAAACACAAAAACTTTTGTATGCAACTTTCCCCTACTATGCATGTTTTTCCAAAGCATTTTCCCCTAGCAGAATGCATTTTTGCAGGCAAGTTTTATTAATTTGTGCATTTCCATGCACACTTTGCCCCCCCCCCCATACATGCATTTTTGTACACGTCGCTTGGCTGGAAAACAGCATTGCAAAATGTGGAGAAGTGTAGATTTCGTTCACCTACTCTTTCGTAAAGTGTGGATTAGGTAGATTTGCCTTTAAATGCAAAGCGAATCAAATTTCTCCCTCACCCCAAGTGGGCACCTTCCCCACCAAGCGCTTCCTTCCTTAAGCACCTCAACACCTTGAGGAGAGGTGGGGGGGTGGGCTGAAGAAGAGGAACAGCAAGAAAAAGAGGAGAAAGACATCAGGCATTGCCTTGTTCTTATGTCTTCTGGGTCAGTACTTGTCGTTGTGCTCCACCTTGGATTTTGATATGAGTGGGTGGCACAAAAATATTTTTTATAAACAATTTTTTTTAAGCATCAATGGAGGGAGGGAGAGAGAGAGATGGAGAGAGGGTTCTCTGGCTGCCACACAGGCTAATGGGAAACAGATTCCTTCGGCAGTTGCTTTCCCACAAGAAACTGAGTATGTGAAGGACCTTCCAAGAAAATGCTCAGTAGCTCCACCAATTCATCTTCTATCACTGAATTAGGAGCGGGGGGCGGAGGGGGCTGTTGGACGAACGGGAGGAGGAAACTTCATCAGCTTGGAATCCTTTGCGCCCTGTTTATCTAATAGAACGGATCAAATAAATACAGCAATACCAGGACGTAGATGACACTGGGACGCGGGGCGGGGGTGAGAGGGAAAGCAAGGCGCACGGCAGCTGGGAAGGAGCTCACCCCACCGCGCCCCATCCCCTCCCTTGGGGGCTTTCATTCCGCCTTCAGCCCATCCAGCAAAATAAAATAAAATACACAGCAACACCCCAGCCTGCACATGAATCAAAGAGGCAGTATCCAGCTACGTTCTACTCAGAGAAGTCCCACACAAATCAGAGTTCAATCCCACCAATTTCAACGGATCTGCTCAGAGCAGGACTAGCACTGGACATAACCCAAAGGCCGAGAGGGCAACTGGCCAGTGACTCTTAGTGACTCTACAACCAAAAGTTGGGACGTATCAATAATCTCAGACTCCAGACCTGAAAAGAGCCCAAATCTGGGATCTAGAAGAAGGGCCAGTTGGGAAAATGGACTCAGGGCCAGGGGCTCCTTGAGCTGGAGAAAAAAGATTTATCAGGGTAGTGGCCTTCGCCCAACCTGGTGCCCTCCAGCTGTTTTGGACTGCAACTCCCATCAGCCCTAGCTCTTGAAACAAACCAGATGGGGTGCTGGCTGGGGGATGAAGAGAGCTGTAGTCCAAAGCAGCTGGAGGGCACCAGGCTGGGGAAGGCTGTGTTAAGGACTTTGAAGGGAATAAAATACAGATGTTCTCAGTCTTGTCTGTGAGGTATTTGAGCAGATGCCGGCTAGAGCCCAGTGCCGGAGGAAACTGGCTGTTTTTCCTCCAGACAGATGAATCGTGAACTACGTAATGAGAAGCAGTCAACAAAAAAAGGACAGCTCCTCCAGGTGTCCTGTTTATTGAGCGTTAGTGCTGATTTGCTTGCACAAAGGTTAGATTATATCTGGCCTTTACTGAACCCTGATTTCAGGGGGTTAAACTACAGTGGTATCTTGGGTTAAGTACTTAATTCATTCCAGAGGTCCGTACTTAACCTGAAACTGTTCTTAACCTGAAGCACCACTTTAGCTAATGGGGCCACCTGCTGCTGCCGCACCGCCGGAGCACAATTTCTGTTCTCATCCTGAAGCAAAGTTCTTAACCTGAAGCACTATTTCTGGGTTAGTGGAGTCTGTAACCTGAAGCGTATGTAACCCGAAGCGTATGTAACCCGAGGTACCATTGTATATGGAGATTTAGGTTCCTTCCAACTCTATGATTTATTTGCAGGGTGTTTCAATGCCTTACAATATGTTATATGTTGTATGTTCACAAATTATTTGTTCACCCTACACTTTTCAATGCACTGGCCTGTCCCCCTTCTCTTTTTTTTAAGTGGCTCTGTGGCACTAAATTCACTTGAATTACATAAACCTAACTTTCCTGGTATGCGCTTGAATCCTTCCTGCAAAGCACTTTGACAGTCTTGAGACGCCCAAAGAAGGAAAGAAATAAAGAGGAATAAAGTAGAACGTCCTGTATCTTGGCAGTGTCTAGGAAGGCTCAACAGGAGCTGCCGATTCCACCCACTATGAGGTGGAGGCAGGATAGGTGCCAAATTGCAAAGGATTTGATTGAGCAGAGCCAAAGCAAATTGCACAGTCTTGAGGAAAGTTATGGTATAGCAATGTAGCCTTTAAAGTGACAGAGGGCTTTAGGTTGATGAAATCACGGAAAGGCAGGCCCAATGCAGAGGCGATGTTTCTGACCTAAGATTGTGTCATGGGATCGTGTACTCTCTTCCCCTCCTCTAGGAGGAATTCGTTCAGTCTGCTTTTTTCAACAGACCGGCCCAACTTGATGGATCTGGAGCTTGCTCGATGACTGAAACTCCCAACACGCGATCAGATTTTGCACTCTTTCAGATTTTGCAGTGCGGTTTCAGAGCACAAAAAGTATGGAACTCTCCTCCACACACACATTTTTACAGTTAAATGCATATGAAACACATATTTCAAAGTAAAGAACAGAAAAAAGCATTGGAAAACACATCTTTTTAAGGAACGGGTTCAATAATAAACGTGGTATCACATGTATCTATGTGTACAATTCAAATGTGAACTTTACATGCATTCTTTCCAAACATCCAGACAAAACCGGATTGATCTATACTTGAGCGCCAGCAAAAATGAAATGAGATGGGTGTAAGTTGATGCGTCCAGCTCTACATTCCTCCCATAGTTTGCTTTAACCTTAGTAGGGTGGTACACCTGCACCAGCCCTAACTGTGGTTAACCATAGCACAGATGGCTCCTATTAACAGAGTGTGAACTTGGGATTCGAAGTGGATTTGCTACTTAAGACCAAAGGCCCATCTAGTCCAGCACCCCATTCTCAGAGTGGCCAGTCGGATGCCCCAATGGAAAGCCCCTAAGCAGGACCTA
This sequence comes from Podarcis filfolensis, assembly GCF_964270895.1. Lineage (NCBI taxonomy): Eukaryota > Metazoa > Chordata > Lepidosauria > Squamata > Lacertidae > Podarcis > Podarcis filfolensis. The sequence continues at coordinate 29,715,079 of NC_139616.1, read as the reverse complement.
AGTGCAACATGACTCTCTGCACTTTTGATTCCTGGCAGTTGGCATTCAGTGGCATTTACTGCCTCTTGACACTAGAGATAGAACATACTTCTGGCAATGACAAGATAAGGTGTTAGCCACCAATGCAGCACATAATGCCACACACACAGCCATGATTAATACAAGGTGAAGGGATTTGCGGTGGAGAGAGAGCACGGTGCAATTCCATTGATTATTAAATGTGACATGGCATCTTGAATCTTAATGTGTTCTTTCCCCTGTCACCACCCCCCTGAACACAGATCTGCCAGACAGATTCAGCAGTGTCAGGACTCAAGCCTGCAATGCGTCCGTAATACTTTGGGAGTCTGGCAATCAGTCTGAAAAGGAGAAGATGAAATAGTGCAATAAATTAATCATTTAAGAGGCTGGGAACAGGAGGAGATGCTCTTTATCAGTGGAAACAAAATTTAATGGGTTTTGGATGACTGACTGAAGAACACTCCTGCCGCAGGCCTAATTTGGTCCCGTGCTAAGAGCAGAATCTCATGTTCACAATCCTGCGCTTCTGGGTAGGTGTTTATCATGGGTAGATACTCCTCATGCAGCTATGTTTGTGTCTATGTAATCCATTAAGGGTGTTGGAAGTTGTTAGGAACCCTCTATCGCCCTCCCAGAGCTATAGTTCCCAGAGTTCCTGAGTTTAACAGAGGGCTTGACTGTTAAACTACTCTTGCAACTGTAGCCAGAGAATTAGGAGGGGAAGCCATGACTGTTTAAAGTGGTATCATAGTACCTTAAATGTATGATGCGAATGTGGACCTTAACAAAGCGGCTGCCGAGACCATATAACACCGGTCTTGAAAGACCTACACTGGCTCCCAGTACGTTTCTGAGCACAATTCAAAGTGTTGGTGCTGACCTTTAAAACCCTAAACGGCCATGGTCCAGCATCCCTGAAGGAGCGTCTCCACCTCCATCGTTCTGCCCGGACACTGAGGTCCAGCGCTGAGGGCCTTCTGGCGGTTCCCTCACTGCGAGAAGCCAAGTTACAGGGAACCAGGCAGAGGGCCTTCTCGGTAGTGGCACCCGCCCTGTGGAACGCCCTCCCACCAGATGTCAAAGAGAAAAACAACTACCAGACTTTTAGAAGACATCTGAAGGCAGCCCTGTTTAGGGAAGCTTTTAATGTTTAATAGATTATTGTATTTTAGTGTTCTGTTGGAAGCCGGCCAGAGTGGCTCGGGAAACCCAGCCAGATGGGCAGGGTATAAATAAATTATTATTATTATTATTATTATTAACCTCAACAAGTATCACTTTATTGCAGGTAATTAAAGAACCATCTATCTTTTAATCACTTACCTGGTGACGCGGGACACTAAGAAACTCTGGATCTGGGGGCTGCTGACGAAGGCCAGAGTACCGTTGCCATATTCCCAGCAATGCTGCTGAGCCTCTGGCCATTCTGCTTTCTCCGCCACCAGCCAATAGCAGTGGCTGTTGCCAGGGAAGACCACGCTATCCAAGGGGCACACTGGTTGGACCGCTGTGGAGGAAGCATCAACATGTCATTGTTCAGGCTGCTTCCTGGAAGCTCAAGGGTCAGACTCTTGTCTTTCCTGACCAAGCTATGGCAACAAAGTCATTGAAGAACCCCAGGGCAGCCAAGGCCAAAATGAAGAGCATTACCTTGCAAAGCTTTTAGCAAAAGTCACCTAAATAATGTCGATGAGTATAGGGAGAAAAGAAATCATGGTAACTCTCTACTGAGCAAAACTGGACAAAAACAATGTATAATTTGAGGAGAAAGTAATAGAGAGGTTTTGCCTTTGTTGCTCCAGGCCTTGTAGAGAGCAGGGAGACATTCAACCAAACACACAGAAGAGAAACCCCCTCACAAGTGGACAGTCAATCAGGGCATGTGATATCTCAGGAAACAACAGGCCACTCTGCCTGGTTGCTAGGCCTGGTTGCTAGGCAACACCTCCACCCCACCCTGCTCATTGAATTTAACACTAACAGAAATAATTAACTAGGGGTTAATTAATTGATTCAATAAAATGTTGTTCTAAATTAAATGTACATAAAAATACCTGTAAGTTGCAGTCCTTAATCTTTTCTAATAAATTCATTTAATTATACTATTAAACAGTGTGTACATATGCAGATAAATATTCACATGAATCAAACACACATTTTCCTATTTCTGTTCAATAAAACCATTGGTCGTTATTGCATTATCTCAAGAAACTTTATGTCAAGATTGAAATTCCTGACATAATTACTCTCAAATCACAAATTCTGTGCATCTCTTGTGTCTACCACATTTCACTGAAGTCTTATGGGAAACTAGAATTGGCAAAAACTTCCAGCTTAAATATAATGGTTTGCTGGGCTGCTCTGTAATATACAACAAATGTCTCCATAATATCCTGTCACCCCAAATATAAATTGTCTTGGAATGTATCCAATTCACTTGTATATAATAAGCCTCTTTAGCACCCCAGGTGATCTAGTAGCTTGAATATGATTGGAAAGGGTGTGATTTCATGGTATAGTCCATATTCTACAGGAGACAGATGTTATTGGGTTGTTGTTGGGGTTATTTTTTTATTATGATATATTTTGTGGTTGTATATTCTGATTTTATCCTGAGAACTGCAAGTACAGGGCGGTATACAAATTTAATAAATAAGTTAAGTAAGTAAGTAAGTAAGTAAGTAAGTAAGTATTGTAGCTTGTATTTAACTCTAAGGCCACATTCACAGCCTACATTTAAAGTGGTATACCACTTTAAACCGTCATGGCTTCCCCCAAAGACTCTTTGGAGCTGTAGTTTGTTAAGGGTGCCAAGAGTTGTTAAGAGGCCCTATTTATTAATTACATTTATATCCCACCTTTCCTTCCAAGGAGCTCAAGGTGGTGTACATAGTTCCCCCTCACTCCATTTTATCCCCACAACAACCCGAGGTAGCTGAGGTTGAGAGACAGTGACTGGTTCAAGGTCATCCAGTGAATGGCTGAGGGGGGATTTGAACCCCAGTCCAGCATTCTAACCACTGCACAACACTGTTTCTCTGTTCCCCGCTCAGAGCTACAATTCCCAGAGTGGTTTAACAACCAATCCCTCTTCACAGTGAACTCTGAAAATTGTAGCTCTGTGAGGGGAATCTGGACTTCCTTACAACCCTCAGCACCCTTAATGAACGACAGCTCCCAGAATTCTTTGGGGGAAGAAGCCATGACGGTTTAAAATGGCATCATAGCACTTTAAAAGTGAATGCTGCCTAAGTTCTACTACTGAAATTCATGCACCTCAATTAGTTATGTCCATTAATTTCAGTGGCCTACTATACGTATGGCTTACGCAGATATATATACCCTGTATATCTGCATTGTTGTAACCTGTCCTGGAATCTTGTGATGAAGGGTGGGTAATTGAGAACAACAACAACAACAACAACAACAACAACAACAACAACAACAACAACGTGAAGTTGCCAGCTCTGTCTCTCCTCATCAGACAATATTCAACTCACTTTGTCTGGACTCTTTCTCCTGCACTGTGATGCTATACACAGCTGACAGGTCAGTTCCCCCTCGATTCCTTATCTGCAACCTCAAACTTTCATTTGTCTTCACCACACGAGGACACTGAAGCTCTATCTCCTCTGGGGCTGCCACCACCGTGACGTTGGTCTGTGCGGACGTCAACCGGCCACCGACAAAGATGGCAACCGTGACGCTGTACTGCCCAGGTGACGTGTACTGGTGGAGGGCAGTTGTCTTGGTGGTGTTCAAAAGGCCTGTGTGGTCCCCAAAGTCCCACCGAAAGGTGTCAATGGGAATTGGGGCCCAGACGCTGAAAGCTACCCCTTGGTAAGGGGCAAAAGGTGCGTCAGGCCCCACCAAGGAAATGGGCAGCTGTGCCGGGAAGACACTCGGAACAAGGGCAGGGCCGCCACACACAGGCCCGGCGGGAGGCACGTCACAAAATGGCAAGCAGTCCGAGGAAGAGTTTGGTTCGAGAGCGATGCCACACAGGCAGTGTGCGTCATGGCTGAAGCCCGCATAGTCCTGCCCTCCAGCAAAGCAAAAAGCGCCGCATGTCTCTTCCGTCAGGTTCTGAGGGAGGGTGGAGGTGAATCGGACAATGGAATCGGCCACACCTGTGTTGTTGTCTGTCAGGCAGGCAATGTAGTCAGCTCCTGCAAAAATGGCGGAGAGGTGGAGAGAGAGGACAAAACAAATGAGGTCTCACATAAATACGGAATTCTAAATTATAGTTCTCAAGTCATTAGGCCAGAGGCAGGGAACCTCCAGCCTGGTGGATCAATGCGGCCCTTCAGGATTCGCTATCAGGCCCTCAGAACTCTTGCAGGCGACATGCCTTAAGATGCACCCCTCACCAGCCCCAATCTGTAGCCTCCTCAGCTGCTTTTCCCTGGCTGGAACCTTCTCTGAACTGTCAACGATGAGCTGCCCTGTCTCTGTGGCACCCGCTATCTTGCACATGCCTTGGATTTATTTTTTAAAATTTACTTTCTGAGCAAGCAGTTTATGGGTTGTGGCTAATGTCAGTCCTAGTCTAGGTAGACCCATTGAAAATAATGGGTGTGAATTAGGTCTACTAATTTCAGTGGGTTGACTCTGAATAAAAAGTTAGTTGAATACAACCCCATGGATTATCTAAGTAAAACAAATACATAATCCTCACTTCCCTATATGGTAAATATTCCCACTTTTGCTGGTTCAAAAAAAAAAAAAACATTGGAAGAGGCCTGATAAGCTGATTTTCTTATCTCAATGCAGCACAATGGAACTTCATAAAATGGGACTAAAAGGCATCTATTTTTATAACGTCCTTCGGAGACAGGCCAGACTTGCATACCAGACTGGTACATTCCCTTTCTTGAACCAACATGCTTATGTCTCCCGTTATAAAAAGAAAACCTTGAATTGGTCTGACTTTATCAATCCACCATTATTTATTTATTTCCCAGCTTTCATCCTAAATTCCCAGTGTGGGTTACAGTATTAAAAACAACTTTCAACTATAATGCTCACCCTCCCATCCATAGCAAACAGAGGAGAGGCGCCTTTCCCCCCATTGATGGGGTGGCTGATATAAGTCACGCTTGCACAACATTGTGGGCCCTGTCTCTTTCTTTCCTTTTCCCAACCCCCAATGTGGCCGCCATTTTGTCTTCTGCCACACCCTACAGCAGCCATTTTGTGATTGGTGGCGCTCACTCAACATTCTGAATGTGCCCATCGGCCCAAATAAATGTTGGCATCTCCTGTCCTAGCCTCACCGCAAGTAACGTCGCTGAACGACACGTTGAAGAGCGGGACGTTTGCCACCTCAGGAGGCTGAGCGCATCTCGTTTCTGACCGACGCACAATCTTCACTCTTCTCTCTTCCACCCAGCGGGGGAGCCAGGCGAGGCGGCAGTCGCAAAGGAACGGGTTCAGGCTTAAGTTTCTGAAAGCAGGCAGAGGAGTGAGATGAAAGGCACATTCTCCTGACAAGCAAAAGCCAGCCTTATAAAAAAATTATTTTCCTACCAATAACCGCTGTTACTTATAAAGCAGAATGCAGGATTCCCGCCCCTGCCCCTCCCAAATTATAAGTGCCTTGCAATTTCACATTGGATGGGTTGCTGCAGGATTTCTCTGGCCTAGGAAGAGAACACAATGTCTCTACTAGGTTTCCAAAGGATTATGACAAAGTCTGTCAAAAGCTATGGCACGTTAATGGCAAGCCCTCAGAAATGTCAGAGCTAAAGAAACAATGGGAAATTTCTTTGCTGCTGTGAACCTACTTTCTGCAACGCTACACACCAAAGATTAGTGGGATGGAAATGTGGGGGTGTAATTTAGAGATTAACTTTCTAGGGTCCCTGCAGCTGCTGCCAACAAAGGTGGCACTAGAACAGCGTCACCATATTTCAAAAAAACCAGGAAACCACCAAAAGTTGTTGACATATGGCAGCCCTACACTAGAAGTGCTGTAGTGGTGTCAGACCCGGGAGATCAGGGTTCAAATCCCTTTTCAGTCATGAAGCTCACTGGGTGACCTTGGGCCAATCACTGCCTCTCAGCCTTATTTACCTCACAGGGTTGTTGTGAGGATTAAATTGTGAGGGAGAGAACTATGAGTTTCACCTTGACTTCCTTGAGGGGCGGGCATGAAATATGGACTATAAATGCAATAAACCCACTGCACTATTGCATTAGAAAAAGGAGGAAAAGAAACAATACTCTCTTGAAAAGATATGGAAGTTTAGCATGCTCAGACTTACATTTCACTTAAATTAAATAAATTATCAAATATTCCATCTTGTAATGAAGAAATCTTGTTGTTGCTTATATCTCTGCAGTCAGGGAGAGACAAAGAACAATATTATCCTGAGTATTATCTTGAGAACAAAAAGGCTTTGTTTTCTTGCCCAGACCCCCACATCCTGCCCCATATCAGCTGGAATGAAACAAGAGAGAAAGGAACCAGAGTCCTTGCTAATTTAGCAACAGCCTAAATACCTTTAAATAGGTTTAAACTACATGTTACGTCATATTTTAGAGATGCATGTTTAGCATTACCCTCCTTAACTTCCAGGGGGGAAAAAGGATTAGGAATGTGATGCATGGAGAGAAGGGACTTTAATAACACTTTCCCGCACTCCCTGCAATGTCATTTTCCTGCCACAGGTCGCTCCACCATCTGGCAAGTTCCCTTTTCCCAGGTGGTTTGTGGCAGGAAAATGGCACAGGGAGGAAATGGTTAAAGCCTCTGGAGGTTTTTTGCTGGGCGAGGGGAGAAAGGAAAGTGGCAGGAGAAAGAAAATGGTGAGAACTAATTAGGCCTTTTAAAAAGCAAGTTTAATGTCATATGTTGTTTGGACCTTAAATCCCACTTTTTCATATAAGCCCTTAGAGCTGGTCTCTGTCTGAGCTGACACTGGCTTTCAGCCCAGAGTGGGATGCCAGCCTTGGTGTCTTTTCAGACCAAGGTACCCTGAGTATGAAACTGCAGCTAACTGTCTTTGGCTATGTTGGCCTTCTCCTTAAACCACCTCTCCTTTCCTGCACCAGGAGCCAACAGGCCCCAAGATGCGTCAAAAATGTCTGTCCACCCAACCGACCACTTAGGGCTGACAGCTCATCCAACACTGTTCTCCTTTTTCCCTTTTCAAGAAGGATAATATTGTTCAATGAATAGAGGGCAAAGGCTTTGGCTCGCTAGGGTAACAACGTTCTGAGGAAACCAGGGAACCAGAGCGGCTCAAATCACAGCCCATTTTGCTTTTTAAAACCTCATCCTGTGGTAGGGATGCAGGGCTGTGTGAGAGAGAAATTCATTTGCGCTTCCCAAATCAACATGTGGAACAGAGCACAGATATCCTCCAAAGTTTGCTCTTCTCTGAATTTTGTGATGTGGTTATCTAACCGAAAACTGAGTTTTTAACAATGTATTTTTTCCCCTTTTGCATCTGGTCCTGCTCATCACTGGCATCCGGCCCCTAAGACAGCTGCCCACGAGGAAATGTGGCCCTCAGGCTCTGCTCCATGCTAACAGAAGTCAATATTCTGCATTAATGAAATGCAAATTCTTCACTAAGAAAAGAATGAAATCTGTGCTTTGTACAGATCATGCAAAGGTGCCCAGCTCCTTCTCCTGCAGAATAGCCACTGAACAGCATGAACCTCGTTCCCCTCCCCTGGTGTGCCCCTATACTTTTGACCTCAATGTCACAGCATTTAGAGTTTTCTTTTAAAATTTAAAGCAGGGATTCCGCACACGATGAATGGAGCACTCACTCCTAGGGATGGGCAAATCTGTCAGTTCTTGTTCCGTCAGTTTCTCATTTCTCCAGTCTTAAATTCATGTCTTCGCATTTCCAGATCAGTTGGTGATTTTTTTTTTCAACCCTCGTGAAAACTAACGTCTTTATGTGAATTTCTTCCTAATACACATATTTTTGCATGCAGTTTTGGCTGATATCACATTTTTGCAAAATGATTTCCCTTACTATAATTCATTTTCGTAACTTGTTTTCAATAATGTGTGGCTTTTTCTGCGCACCTTACATTTTTGTGCACATCACTTGGCTGACATTGCAACATTCGGAGAAGTCAAATTTTGAAGGGTGGCTGTGTTTCGGTTCACTTATTGTGTTGGAATGTGCCAATTAAACATGTTCGCCTTTAAATGTGAACTTAATCCCTGCTCAGTTCCACCTTTCCTACGTGCAGGGTGTCAACGGTGGGATCACAGAATACACACAGGCCTGGGTGACAGGAGGCTTGCCAAATACCAAAAAAGGGAAGGCAAATTTAAATGCTGCAAGATTTTAAAGGATGTAACGAGACACTCACAATTTTGTCAGGGAAGTCAGCTGTGCAAATGCCTCGACGTTTAAAACACTGATCTTGTTACTGGAAAGATTCCTAGAGAGAGAGAGAGAGAATGAGAATAGAGCTTGTTATCGTTCACATTTTATTTTGTCTTTGTTCCATCATCCTGGCTTCAAAAGTGCTTGTCTGTCTCCCCACTTCATTCCAGACTGAGACAAAAAGCTGTTTTTTGGCAAGTGAAAACAGAGGGATCCGCTTAGCCAAAGACAACACCTTTCAGCTATAAGCCACTCACAATTCCTAAAGCTGGATTATCCATTGTAGGAAAATGAGGCCATATATGAACAAAAATAGCCCAAAATATTTCAACGGTAAAATACATTCAGGTGGAATCGGCAAAGGACCAATTGTTGTTGTTATAAAAAATGTATTGCATTAAGAATGTAGTACATTTTATTTTAAAAAATTGTAAACCTTAGTAAGTTTATTTTTATTAATCTTCATGTGCTAAAAACATTTCTTACTAGAAGAAAGATATTAGATAGAAGCATGCATGCGCATAAAATCAAGCGAACTCACCAATGATATTCATATAAATAGCCACTTATAAAACGTCAATAAATATTAAATATTTTATACTTCATAAGTCTGCTTATAAATTTTTCATTATTAAATTAAATATTAAATGTGATAACATGAATCTCCTCCATCTTCGGTTATTCCAACTCCTTTCTTAAATATATATTGCCCTAGTAATCTCCACCCTTCCAATTCTCCTCTATAACCCTCTGATTCTTTAGTGTAATTTTGAATTTAAGAATTGACATTTGCTCCCAGATTTTCACCATTTGCTCATTTTAACCTGGCTTACTGTTTTCCTTCCCGTGTTTTAGCATGCATAATCATTGTGAAGGTTGAGATAACAATAAAAAGCAAGCTCAGATATTGTATGTGTATTCTTGTTCAAACCATTTAAGAAACCATTTTGCAAATCAAAATCCATTTAAAATCCATGTAACATTATACCCAGGTGAATACAGTGGTACCTCGGGTTACAGACGCCTCAGGTTACAGACTTTGCTAACCCAAAAATAGTACCTCGGGTTAAGAACTTTGCTTCAGGATAAGAACAGAAATTGTGCTCCTGCGGCGCGGCAGCAGCAGGAGGCCCCATTAGCTAAAGTGGTGCTTCAGGTTAAGAACAGTTTCAGGTTAAGAACGGACCTACAGAATGAATCTAGTACTTAACCTGAGGTACCACTCTAATGAATCTGGAGCAAGCACTTTTAAGATTTAACACAGATGTTACAGTTGACATGAAGGGGAACCTCTGGTCACACTCTTTTTCTAACCTTCTCTGTCACATCCAAATGGGAACTTTCATACCTGGAGGTGATGCAAAGTCCCATTCTGGATGCATAAATGAGACTTTGCGCTTCCTGTTCCTCTCTTCCCTCCTCTGTAAAATCTGAGATACGTGTCTTGTTCCAAAATGAGGGGGGAAAGCACACACACATATATAGAGAGAGAGAGAGCACTCCCCCCCCTTGAGCAGTTCCCCTTGTGGATCTCTTGCCTTAGCTTTCAATGGGAGAACTGAGGCATGTTCTGGCAACTTCTCAGCTGGTTTACTGCAATATATTGATTGTGGGTCTGCAACTGAGACCCAGGTGCAATTACATTGCATCAATTCTAAAACAGAAGAATTAGGTACTCGTTTGCTTTGGAACTCAATTCAAGGTGCTGGTGCTCAGCTTTAAAACTATGCGGTAGGACACAAACTGTCTGTTTGGATCACACCATTTCCTCTTCATTCCATTTCCTCCAATGAAATACACTGGCTCTTATGGGTGCTTAGAACAAGGACAAGTTCTTCCCAACTCCACGGACCTCTTAACGTTTCTCACACCACCAGTATCTGTCAATATTCTGCTTGTGTGACACATTCCTCAGCCACCCGCACCAGACAGAATCTCGGGAACATTCTGTGACATCAGACCGACTCTGCCAGTGGCTGTGGGAGAATTCGCTAGCAACAGGCTAGGAAGGGTTCGGAGGGCCTTTTCAAAAATCCCAGCTTTCATTTCAGACTTAATTTAAACCCAATCAAGTGGCTAAAACAAAACAGGATTTGTTTGAAAAGGGATTTTTTCAGCTGGCCAAACCACAGTTCCCAAACGCAATTCCCCCTCCTCCCCAAGCTAGAAGACGACGATAAAAAAATAAAACTGAAAGTATTATTATTATTATTATTCTCCTCCTCTGAAGTCAAGTTATAACTTCGGGATAAATGAAGTCTTTCAAAAGAGACTTTTTAGCAAAGATGCAGGCAGGATAGGTATGAAATATTCAATGGATTTGACGTCTTCTTTGAAAGGTTTGGGAAAGGGGTGTATTTCCTTTCCTTTGTTCCCTCTTCATTTTCTTTCCCTTTTTTGCCTTCAGCTTAATAGCACATTAAAAAGAGAACTGCCAACACATACATTTTACAAAACTCTTTAATTTAATGCATGCAAATTAAAGCTCACAAAGATGCTTGCAGCCCCCCAACCCCCCGCCCTCATTTCCTGATGGCAGAGTGCTCAGGAGCAACCGTGCAAAATCCTTGGCGCCCGCAAAGGAGCTCTTCTCATTTGACACTGAGGATCATTTCTGCCTACTCCCACTCACAAGGCTGGAGACCAAGAACACCAGATTTGCTCTGAAGGATCAATACCACAGCAGCTCCACTCAAGACTGGCTGGCCCCTCTCCACTTGGTACGGACGCAGTTGTTTTTATAGCTCAAACACCATTTTCCTTGGCTCTTCGTTGCGTACATCTAGTCCCAAACTGCTTAGGAGGGTTTTCCACCTTCTGTCCCAAATACCCAAACGATGTGCAGTGAAAATTCAGATTCTGCAAAGGCTTCTTTTGCAAAACGTCATTCTGCCCGGCCATTTGTTTGTCAAAGAGTGCTCGGGTTTTAAAAATAAGAGGCGCTGAAGCTCAGAACCAACTGACAGCCCTTGTGTCTTGTGCACAGATTTTTAAAGCATTCATTTAAATATAAAGGTGAGGTACCTATTTAACTTTTTACTAATTGAAGGCAGCATACAACTAAAAGGAACAGTCAGAAAACAGTTGAAGAGCCATGCAGGAACAAAGGGATTCTGCACATGTTCAAAGGCACTCTCTTCTCTGTTATTATTTGACACAGGCTTCAGCCAAACTCCAGAAAGAAGCTCTGGAGCAAAGACCTCATAAATCCTCGCTTAAACTGCAGCTGTTGCCTCTCTGGATAAGGAACGCAGTTGCTTACCTATTCTTCAAACACACTCAATATTAAGTTAAATTAAAAAGGAGGAGGGGAAATTGAAATTAGGCAACCTACTTCTATTTGAGAAACGCTGGAACTCTGGCCTTTTACAGGGTTTTGAAAGCAACTATTGAGACAAACCGTACTTCCTGAACTTGGCACCCTCCATATGTCTTTGAACTACAGCTCCCATCAGTCCCAACCAGCACAGCATTTTGGGACTATAGTAGCTCCCACCACCAGCTCCAGCACTGCACGGTTTTTATGGCTGGGGCTGATGGCAGCTGTAGTCCAAGACATCTGGAGGACATGGGGAAGGCTGAGGACTCAGCTGCCTTGGCAAAGAAAAATCGCTTTATATGCATTGTTTATGCATTCTAACACTGTGACACCAGATGGTGCTGTGGAGTTCCGTTTTTGCTAACCCGATTTCTCATACAAAGTTTGCAACGTGTTTAACAGAAACACTTCTTTGATGTGTCTAGATCCGGCCTGAGTTAATCCACGTGAACCATGCTTGTCAATGACCACACACCTGGCTGCATCAGGCCAGTAAGAGGTTTAGGGTGGGATATTTAGAAAATTGGCTGTTTTCCCCTTACTCCTTTTCCTCTTAAGCCACAAATTACTAACTTAGGTTTGTGGGGGCAAGCAGGCTGATAAGGATTTTTGTGGGTTACTTGTGACCTGGTTTGCAGAGCAGACCTTCACACTGGTAAGGATCCTGTGGGGTCTCTCACCTGGGGCAGCAGCATGTCTGCTCAAAAGGTCTCCCATATTTGGTTTTAAAAGCAAAACAAAACCTCCCTGCATATGGAACAGCAGCTCAGGGGGAAAGCTAGTCTCCCTGAGATACTAGCTTTCAATGGGGAAGGAGGGTTTTCTATTTAATGTGTGTAGGGGGGGCAACTGGTCCTGCCATTCTGCCCCCCCTCCAACCTGCATTTCAAAAGTGCTTTTTCTGACGGGCCCTCGTTTAAGCTGCGGCAGAGTAGTTTTCCTTGTGACGGCTGCCTTCTCATTCCTTTTTTCTCTGCTGCTCTGCTACCTCCCAGCCTCAAAGAGCTGTTATCATGAAGCTGTCACATTAGAATATACTGGAGCCCAAATGCCGCCCCCGCCCCCAGCCGCTCAGCAGCCCCCTAGAGTCATGTGAGTGCAATACTGGAGGTTTGCCATTTCAGTTGCTACTCTTAACTAAACAGCAAAATTGTTCTCCTGTTTCAAATACCACCACCATCACCACGAGCCCATTGAGTGATGGGCAAAATCTGTCCATTTCAGTTTCTCATTTTTCCAGTCTTAAATTTGCTTCCGTTCCATTTCTGCACAAGATTGCTTTTTTTTTTAATAATAAAAAAAGAACACACAAAAATCCATTAGGCTTTTTGAGAGCATTTCTCTCCAACGTGTGCATTGTTGTATGGAAAACATACATATGTATGTTGCAATGAGACAATGGAGTGTGCCTCCGGAGGTGGTCAAATCGCTGGAGAATCACACCGCCTGCTGTGGCTGCAGAGACTGGTAAGTCATTACTGCTGCCTCCTGCATTGTTTTTTTCTGCATTAGCAACACTGAAGTGACCTCCCCGAGGCCCAAGCCTGGGCAGTGTGTATGGAGGTTTTGGGTTGCCCAGATGACAAGGACCCCCCCCCCCGTCTAGCTGATGTGGTCTGAAGAAAAGCAGAGCAATACATTTGGTACCAGCTTAGGGACTCCACTCCAAATTTGTGTAGGGTTTACTCCTTAGCCCTTTCTTCTCCTGAAGATACCCTGCAATGCAGCTGGGGTTTAGGACCAGAGTTTTCCATCTCCCAGATGGGCTTCCTTTCCAGGTTGATGAGCCCCATCTGCCCCTCACTACCCTCTACAGCATGTGCAAAAACTGACTTCTTGACCGCTGGACCCACTATTGGTCTCGTCTGCTCAATCTGCTGGAGCCTATCATCGCATGCAGAGAAAGTCCCCACCACACTGAGGGTATGAGACTCATCAGCTACCCTCACCTGGTTCAGCCTGCCAGTCAAAGCCGTTTCCTGGGGTGTGGCCGCTATTGCATGCTGGCAGCTTCTAGGAGCCACAGTTCAGAGCTGAGTGCAGGGTGGGGACCAAAGGTGGACAAACTACCCCAGAAGGAGCACGTGTCCTTCACCAGAGGTAACAACCCTCCCCTAACACCCCAGAGGAGTGTCAACCCCTTTAATATAAATGAATGAAATGGCAATAGGCTCCCAAGAGCCCACATCACCCAGTTGCCAAGGAGGAACATGGCAGCTCTTGCATTTATTTATTTCTCAAGGCCCACAAACACTTTTGTGGCATCACAGCACATGATTTGGAAATTACTGGAAATCGGGAGTTGAGTCCCTTCCAACACTACAACTCTAGTGGCCTACCCCCACAACACCTACTCGCTATGGGTCCTACTAAAGCCAACAGTCTAATTGGTCAACGTCTAAAAGATATTGAGCATCAGAACAACCTGGCCACTATAAGGAAATTCTGCCCCTGGTATGTTCATTTTCCACCTCTCCATTTTGACTCTCTGGCCCCATATCTGCACAAACTTATTATCCCAAAATACAGACATGCTTTTGCACTTGGAAGACTGGATGTTTTGCCATCTGCGGTACTTGAGGGTCGATTCCAAAAGAAACGTCTTTGCCCCTGTGGAGATGGTAGCACCAAAACAGCGGCACACGTCCTCCTGTCTTGTACTCTCTACAAAGACTTGAGGAACGAGAGCATCACCCCACTCGTACTAACCATCCCAGGGCGCTCAACCACTGCCACAATGTCCTTTCTTCTATCAGATCAAAATGAGCAGATAACAGCAAAGGTTGCTAGGTGCATAGCAGGGGCAATCAGAATAAGGGCCACTAACTGACGGCTGATTCAGAACTTTAAATTGTGCTCTTATATCAGATTTCCTTTTCTGTGTACACTGTAATGTTTTACTGTAGCTATAGGTAAAGGTAAAGGGACCCCTGACCATTAGGTCCAGTTGTGACCGACTCTGGGGTTGCAGCGCTCATCTCACTTTACTGGCCGAGGGAGCCAGCGTACAGCTTCCGAGTCATGTGGCCAGCATAACTAAGCCGCTTCTGGCGAACCAGAGCAGCGCATGGAAATGCCGTTTACCTTCCCGCCGGAGTGGTACCTATTTATCTACTTGCACTTTGACGTGCTTTCAAACTGCTAGGTTGGCAGGAGCAGGGACCGAGCAACGGGAGCTCACCCCGTTGCAGGGATCCGAACCGCCGACCTTCTGATCGGCACGCCCTAGGCTCTGTGGTTTAACCCACAGCGCCACCCGCATCCCTTATTGTAGCTATGGTCACCGGCTAATGCAAATAAAGTTTTATCTTATCTATCTTATCTTATCTTATCTTATCTTATCTACAATTCTGTGATTTTATACCATTTTCTGACTGATAATGCCTTGAATGGAACTTGGAGAGGATAGGCTTTGCCACTGTATCGCTCCCCTCTGGATGGAGCAGAGGGATTCTGGTGCAGATGTAAACTCCAG
The DNA here is from genome assembly GCF_964270895.1 of Podarcis filfolensis. Classification (NCBI taxonomy): domain Eukaryota; kingdom Metazoa; phylum Chordata; class Lepidosauria; order Squamata; family Lacertidae; genus Podarcis; species Podarcis filfolensis. The sequence continues at coordinate 29,699,907 of NC_139616.1, read as the reverse complement.
GCTTGACAAAAGCAAAGTAGCAAGCCCCTGCGCCTGCTGCGCACTGAAGGCGCAACGCATGGCCTTGCCTTTGATGTAATCTGCATCATGCATGCACCTCCTCTGGGGTGGCACAAGGGGCTGCTGTTGAGACCCGTCCAAAGAACACATCATGTGAAACAGGCAACTGTTCCTTTGCCAAGTGTGATGTCATGTTCCCATTATGTCATCCGTAGGCCTGCTCTGCCTTTGTTTCTCCGGGAAAAGAAATAAAAAATGAGGGGGAAGGGGGAAAGAAGAAGAAAAAGAGACTGGCTTCAGATTCCTCTTCTCCTGGACCTTCTGGCAAACGGCATCCAGCCAGAGCCATAATGGGAAAAGCATCAAGGAAAGGCATCTGCCCAGATTCAGGCGGGAGGAAATAGGCAGCAATTCGCTGCAGCAGATGGTGCAAGAAGAAGCACAATTGCAAACCAACGGGACAGGAGTACAGACACTGCAAACGGGGTACCAGTAGCGCAGTAGTCTGGGGTCATGGGGGGACAAAGAACTATTACTATTTCTGCAGCAGGGCCCTGCAGATTCCCTGTCTCAGGCGTCCTAGAGCCTCCCTGTTAACATGAAAGGGAACTTTTTCAACCCATTACCCCTGAGGATGTGGACAGGCTGCTTGGACACGTGAAACCAACCACCTGTCTCCTTGATCCTTGCCCATCCTGGTTAATAAAAGCAAGCCGGGAAGGGCTGGGCAATAGGCTCTGCAGGGTGCTGAATGCTTCCCTCTGTGAGGGAGCATTCTCAGACCCACTGAAAGACTCAGTCATTAAACCGCTTCTTAAAAAAACATCTTCAGACCTGGCCAGTATGGCCAACTATCGTCCAGTCTCAAATCTTCCATTCTTGGACAAGGTGATTGAGCGGGTGGTTGCCGAACAACTCCAGGCACACACAATTCAAAGTGTTGGTGCTGACCTTTAAAGCCCTAAACGGCCTCGGCCCAGTATACCTGATGGAGTGTCTCCACCCCCATCGTTCTGCCCGGACACTGAAGTCCAGTGCCAAGGACCTTCTGGTGGTTCCCTCACTGTGAGAAGCAAAGCTACAGGGAACCAAGCAGAGGGCCTTCTCGGTATTGGCACCCGCCCTTGGAACACCCTCCCATCAGATGTCAAAAAGATAAACAACTGCCTGACATTTAGAAGACATCTGAAGGCAGCCCTGTTTAGGGAAGTTTTTAATGTGTGACATTTTAATGTATTTTTAATCTTTGTTGGAAGCCGCCCAAAGTGGCTGGGGAAACCCAGCCAGATGGGAGGGGTACAAATAATAAATTAAGCCACTCTTATTTCAAGTCACTCTGAAATAAGATATCAGAGCACTCCAAATAATTTGCCCATGTACATGAGAAGTCAACACATGCAAAGTCAACACATGGGAGATCTGAATTGATCATTGCAATGCATCCCTGATTATACAGTAATATTATAATTATACAATACTAATAATCTTTGAATAATCTCCAAAGGCTGTGAGGAAGCATGGCTGGGACAATCATGAAGGGACCCTGCACTTTTGAATTTGCCAGGACGCTACAGAGGAAAATACTGATCTAGGGGTCATCTATCTTTTAGTGTGGCAGCAGCTTTGGAACTCCCTGCCTATGGACATCAGGCAAGGTGCCTTCACTGTACTCTTTTCAGTGCCTGCTAAAAACATTTTAGTTTAGACACATGTAGAATGTTTTAATATGTTTCTAATTTATTGCTGATTTTTAAAAAAATGTTTTCAATAGTTGTTTTAACTGCTTTTACTGATAGATTTATTATTGTATCTCTTTGTAAACAGTTTTGCAAGCAAACAAATGTCTAATGTTATTTCAGGACCATCAGAAACCTCTGGATTTTCTCTCCAGAGACTAGAAGACTCCAAATTTGCAGCAAACCTATGATGTGCTGTGTGGTTGTTGCATTTTCAGTTGTGGCAAACCAAGCCACCTGAAAAGGTACTGGTGACAGGAAGGATATAGGAAGCTCACTTACACTGAGTCAGGTCCTTGGTCCATCTTGCTTTGTGATGTTGACACTGGCTGGCAGTGGGTCTCCTGTGAAACCTTTTCCTAGCCCTACCTGGAGATACCAGGGACTGAACCTGAGACATTTGGCATGCAAAGCAGATGCTCTACTACCGATCACCTATAATAATGGTTTGCTTGAGGCTATCAAGTGTCTTGGTGAAAATTAAACCCTGCAGCTTCCTGCCTCTCGAGCCACAAGTCTAAACCCAGAGTGCTCCTTCTGCAGCTGTCTGAAAACACTGTGGAAGTCATCTTCCAAAGCCCACTATTGGAAAGGAAATCTTTGACCATTTGGAATAAAGGAGGGAACAAAATCACCACAGGGAGACTCCCCCCGTCTCCATCCTGTGGTCCAGATTCTGCCTAACTCTTCCGCCTCTCAGCCAGGTTTATTATATTTAGTCATGATGCAAAGGAGGTTAATTTTAGAAGGATGATAGATTTTGGAAGCTGGAAGGGCTCCCCTAGAGAAAACTATACACTGAAAGCTCGCTGTTTGCTTTCTCAGTATCAGCTGAATGTAGCTGACAAATGCTCCCATCAGCAACTTTCAGGCCTCAGAAAAGTTTCAGGTCAGCATCTAAGTACATGCTAGAAAAGGGCCTTCCTTGGCCAAAACAGAAGGAGAAGAACCAACAGGATAAACTGCAGATCAGCCTCCTCAAAATCTAATGGGAGTTGTAGTTCAGCAACATCTGGCAGGTCAAAGGTTCCCCAGACATTGGAACGTAAGAAGCTGTCTTAATATTGCCAGTCCATTGGTCCACCTAGCTCAGTAGTGTCTACACTGATTGGTAGCTGCTCTCTTTCAGACAGGGGTCCCTCCTAGCCTTTCCTGGAGATGCCATTGAGGACTGAGCCTCAGACCTTCTGCGCACAAAGCTTTACCAATGAGCTATGGTCCTTCCCCTGCCCAAAGGAAATCTCCTACCGCAGAGACCAGAAGGAAGTGTGTTTTAAGGTAATTTCCTCTTGCATCTTTTTAATTAAAAGCCTTGGAGCAGTGCGGGGCTGGGACCCGGAAGCTAAGCCTTACAAAACAAGAACTGCTTAAAAAATGTATCAATCTCCCTCTTTAGCAGTTCTTGTTTAGTCGTTTAGTCATGTCTTCGTGACCCCATGGACCAGAGCACGCCAGACACTCCTGTCTTCCACTGCCTCCTGCAGTTTGGTCAAACTCATACTGGTAGCTTTGAGAACACTGTCCAACCATCTTGTCCTCTGTCATCCCCTTCTCCTTGTGCCCTCCATCTTTCTCAACATCAGGGTCTTTTCCAGGGAGTCTTCTCTTCTCATGAGGTGGCCAAAGTATTGGAGCCTCAGCTTCATGATCTATCCTTCCAGGGAGCACTCAGGGCTGATTTCCTTCAGAATGGATAGGTCTGATCTTCTTGCAGTCTCAAGAGTCTCCTCCAGCACCATAATTCAAAAGCATCAACTCTTCGGCGATCAGCCTTCTTTCTGGTCCAGCTCTCACTTCCATACATCACTACTGGGAAAACCATAGCTTTAACTATACGGACCTTTGTCAGCAAAGTGATGTCTCTGCTTTTTAAGATGCTGTTAGCAGTCATAGAACTGCTGAAATCATAGAGTTGGAAGGGATCATCTAGTTCAACCGCCTATGCAGCTGTCCCATATGGGGATCAAACCTGTAACCGTGGTGCTATCAGCACCACACTCTAATCAACTGAGCTATCCAGATGCTGACCCCACTAGGACCGCTTTTCAACAGATCAATTTCAAAGAATGCTCTTCAGAAGCAAAACCGTGTGGCTTTATCAGGACTCCAGAGCAGAGCAAAGCGGGAACGAAGTGCATAAGGCTCTACTTGGTGGGTCAGAATGCAATGGCAGGTCACTCGCCTAAAGTTAAGAGACCTGTGTGAGATGATGAATACTTTGCTCAGGATGAGCCACCTGGGGAGCTGAAGCTATGAGATCACTCCCTTCCTATGGGATGTCTGACTGCCTCCTCCGCCACCAACCTGCACTCCCCAGCTGCAGCAAATAACAAAGGATGATGGAGAAGGGAGCATCATTCATTTTGTCAGTTAGTCAGAAGGGAATAAATGGTGCATCTTCACAAATCCCACATGTGGCGATGTTCTAAAGGCCAGAACAATCCATCTGGCCTTTGGTCCAAAGAAATGGGAATCTGACCAGGGAAAAGGAATTAGTAAGTGACAGAATAGAAATTGGACATCTCTTCTGTGCAAAAGAAAACCACCTGTCTTGGTTCCTAAGCCACTCGCCTTAATACGTGGCAGTCTGGACCACTGTAATAGAGGAATCACAGCTAAAGAATCCCCATCAGATGGCCACCCAACCTCTCTTGGAATTCCTCCAAAGAAGCAGATTCCAGCATCTTCCAAGGTAATCAATTCCAATGTTGAACAGCTCTTACCCTCAGAAAGCTATTCCTAAAGTTTTGTCAGAATATCCTTTCTTGTCATTTGAATCCATTGGTTTGGGTTGTATCCTCTGGAACAGCTGAAAACAAGCTTGAATATGGCCTAAGGCTGTGTACACAACATATATTTAAAGAGCCTATTTTATTGTTTTTATTATTGCTTGTTAGCCGCCCTGAGCCTGGCCTTGGCTGGGTAGGGCGGGGTATTAATAAATATTATTATTATTATTATTATTATTACCCACCCAGAACCCTGGGAGCTACAATTCTCAGTAAACTACAGTTCCCAGGATTCCAGGTGGGCGGGCGTTTTAAGTACACGTTGTGTAGTGTACACAAGCTCTAGACAAAACCTTCCTCTGGTTGCCTTAACTCATTTTTTAAATGTCTACCTCCTTCTGATCCTGGCCAGCTGTTCTCCAGCACCTTCAAGAGAGGCAAATCTGTCCTTTTAATCTTTCCCCCATAAAGGAATTATGTATCTCACTGCGTAAAAGTCTAACCGCATTACCAATCGTTAACAGCCGGCGAGCGGCTGGGAAGTGGGGGGGGGGGGGAAGTGTCCCTCCCTGAGGCCGTCCCAATGCGCCTGCCTCTGTTACTCCAAAGGTGCAGGGAGATAAGAGACAAGGGAGAGGGTTGCAGATATCGAAAGAACTTTTGCAGGCCATTTGCAGAGCAGGCCCTGGGCACGTGAAGTGGGCGTCCCCTCCTCTATTTCCCCCTTTCCACCCCCCCTGGTTTGTTTGTGATCCTGTAAACCCAAGGCCGTCCAGTGCACGTTGTTGCGTCGTTCCCCACGCCGTCCCAGCAGGGCTGCTGTGCTCGAGCGGATTGGCTCCCCCGCTCTCCAAAGGAAACATCTGCACATTCCAGACACATTTTGTAACGGGAGTGAAACCCATCCTTGAAGTGAAATTTTACAGCCGCCATAGCGCACAGTAACGAGGGCTGGCAGGAGGGAACGGAAAAGTCATGTTTAAAATATTATTCCAAGGGAGGCGGCTGCCAGGGCCTCAAATTAATCATTAGAATATGTCTTTGGAGTGGGGGGGGGAGAGGAGGTGGTGGGGAGAAGAAGAGGCGTTATGTAACGTTTCTGTCCCCCTCCAGATTACAGAATGGCCTCCTTTCGCTTCCTTGCCGACCCACCCACCGCCTCCAAGTGCAGAAATGCGAAGGAGGCCTTGTTGACAGGGCTGAGAGCCTCTCCTGCGAGACGGTGGGCACAGCAGAAAGGGAAAGAAAGAGGAGGCCGGCAGGCCGGCCCTCTGCGGTTAACCAAGACATCATTTCACGCTTCAGAGAAGTGGGCTTCTGAGGGCCGAATGAGATGGAACCATGACACCATAGTTACGCTATGGCACTCACACCACAGCTGTGCTTCCAAGGAACTGGGAATACAGTGGTACCTCGGGTTACATACGCTTCAGGTTACAGACTCCGCTAACCCAGCAATAGTACCTCGGGTTAAGAACTTTGCTTCAGGATGAGAACAGAAATCGTGCTCCGGCGGCACGGCGGCAGCAGGAGGCCCCATTAGCTAAAGTGGTGCTTCAGGTTAAGAACAGTTTCAGGTTAAGAACGGACCTCCGGAACGAATTAAGTACTTAACCCGATCGCCGAAGAATTGATGCTTTTGAATTATGGTGCTGGAGGAGACTCTTGAGAGTCCCATGGACTGCAAGAAGATCAAACCTATCCATTCTGAAGGAAATCAGCCCTGAGTGCTCACTGGAAGGACAGATCGTGAAGCTGAGGCTCCAATACTTTGGCCACCTCATGAGAAGAGAAGACTCCCTGGAAAAGACCCTGATGTTGGGAAAGATGGAGGGCACAAGGAGAAGGGGACGACAGAGGACGAGATGGTTGGACAGTGTCTTCGAAGCTACAAACATGAGTCTGACCAAACTGCAGGAGGCAGTGGAAGACAGAAGTGCCTGGCGTGCTCTGGTCCATGGGGTCACGAAGAGTCGGACACGACTAAACGACTAAACAACAACACCACTGTACTGCGTCTGATGTGGCGCTGCCATTCTGAATGGTTAGCAGTTCTGACAGCTAGGGGTGATGGGAGCGGTAATAATAATAATTATTATCATCATCATCATATATTTATACCCCAACATCTTGAGATAGGCTGGACAAAGGCCAGGGAGAACAGGGTCCCCACTCAGCCACAAAGCTCAGTGGGTGACCTTGCACCAGTCGCCATCTGAAAGCCTAACCTTCCCCACAGGGTTGTTGTGAGGATTAAATGGGGAGGACAGAGTATGCTGCCTTGAGCTCCGTGAAGGAAACCATATGAATAATTCTTAAATATTAAATAATTATATACTGCGACACACTGATGTATTTAAACCAGTGGTTCCTCCCCCAAAAAAATTGGGATTCATTGTTGCAGATTTGAATTTTATTGCGTATTACCTTCCTTAGTGAGCGGTACAAAACGTTGTTCCGAATAATGCTTTTCATAAGGTAGGGGGCACAAAGTGCACATTGGAAAGGATGGCTGCATTTCAGTTGATGTATTTCTGCCCCCCCCCCATGCAAATTACGTAGATTTGTAAACTCACTAGAATTACTCCCCCCCCCCACTGCCTAATGTGATTTCCTCTCTACCCCCACCTTCCAGAAAAAGAGAAATTCTACACTCAGTCAGTTCATTTACTTTGTGAAGAAAAGCTGGTGGCTATGATCTTCAGAAGCACTGCATATTTGCAGGTGTCGTTCCGAAGCCATTTGGCATAATTTATCCTGCTTCTCCTTATGAGAAGGGGCCAGGTCAAGGTATTGAACCCCTTCATCCAAGGGCTCTCTCCCTGGCTCACTGTGTCTTTGCCCACAAAAGGATCCCTGTAGCCGTGAGTGCTAGAACCTGGCTTTGCCTTTTCAAACGAGAGCCAAGATTATTGTTCTGTTGTTGCTCCACACCCTCTTAGAAATGTGAATAATTAAGTGGTATATAAATATCATAAATGAATAAATAGGAGTGGGGATCCTGTCAACATGCAACACTCCTGCTCAAAGATTGGCACTGGTTAAACCATTTCCATTCCCTTATAAACAGTTTGTTATCTTGATTTCTTATTCTTCCGGTAAGTTGAATATTTACATATAAATTGTAAACAGATAAAAACATTCGCAGGATTGTTATAATAGCCTGTAGTTTTATAAGACTGTATATTTACAGTAGATAATTAAATGAGCAAGTCAAATGAATTTGGATATGCAGAAGACATTAAAAAAATAAATTTAAGGAACCGCAGAAAAAGGGGGAAGGAAGTCAAATTTTGAAATGTTAAATTGATTGTAAAATTAATGAAATGCATACACTTGAAAAGTATAAATAAAAACTTAAAAAACAAAAACAAAGGTCTGCACTGGTTGCCAATTTGATACTGGGCCAAGTCCAAGTTTGAGCCCTTAACAATTCGGGACCAGTTGTGGCATCACCTTACTCCAAATATACCCTCTCAGTCGCTTCAACCTGCTGAACTGTTACAGGTGCCAGATAATGCTAGCTCTGCATTTGTAAGAACTTGATCTTTCTGTGTGGCAACTTCTGCCCTTTGGAACTCCCTGCCTATTGATATCAGGCAGGCAACTTCACTATACCCTTTTCAGAGCCTGCTAAAATCAGTTTTGTTTAGGCAAGCCTACCCAGATATGTAGAACATTGATATGGGTTTTCATAGAATTGTAGAGCTGGGAGGGACCTCCAAGGGCCATCTAATCCAACCCTCTTCAATGCAGGAATCTGTTTTCCCCCCTTTTAATCTGGTTTATAGCTTTTTGTTGATTTTAAAGAATTTTTAGAATGCTGTAAATTCTTGTTTCATGTTACGTTAAAGAGATAAACTCTGTTTATAACTTTATTTATTTATTTTTTTTAAAAAAACCTCAATGGGGTCGATCTGGAGAGAGTGGCGTATTCTGCCGAAATAAACATCTGCTGCAGATCCCTTCAAGTTTCCTTTTTTTCGTGAGCTCAATCAGACTCCAGTGTGAGCCTCCCTAGTCTGCGAGGCAGAGCCGAGAGCCGCCTGCTTCTGGTATTAATAATCTGTGCGGTTAGGTGGCTCCTTCTGAGCAACAGAATGTCCTCGAGAAAAAAGCAGGCAGAACATTTCAGCCTCAAGAATAGGACAATATGCACTGGGGACCCTGAACGATGCATATGGTGGATGGGGTGGGGCGGGGGAAGACAAGGGCTTTGGGGTGACTGACATTTTCAGCAAGATCACATAGTAAAAAGTCCTTCCCTTTCAGGTGGAAAATGCAGGGGAACCACTGATCTTCTGCTGCTCTCATGTGCTGAAGAAAATAAAGATTCTCTCTGTATGTTGAAAACCAGGGCTAGCACATATCTTAGGGGGCACATTTCCAGTGTCTGTTCCAGAAGAAAAGCCCCCCGCCCCAGCACAACTCCTAACCCTAGAAGGGGAGGAAGGTGTGCAAACGGGCAATTCAACAAGGACATTTGGGAAGTTTAAAAATCCAAGCCGTGCAAAAAGTTGCATTCTGTTAAAGGTAAAGGGACCCCTGACCATTAGGTCCAGTCATGGCCGACTCTGGGGTTGCGACGCTCATCTCGCTTTACTGGCCGAGGGAGCCGGTGTACAGCTTCCGGGTCATGTGGCCAGCATGACTAAGCCACTTCTGGCGAACGAGAGCAGCGCACGGAAACGCCGTTTACCTTCCTGCCTATTTATCTATTTGCACTGCATGCTTTCGAACTGCTAGGTTGGCAGGAGCAGGGACCGAGCAACAGGAGCTCACCTCATCGCAGGGATTCGAACCGCCGACTTTCTGATCGGCAAGCCCTAGGCTCTGTGGTTTAACCCACAGCGCCACCCGTGTTAGGTGATGTTAAAAATTCAAAAAAAGGGACTGGGAAAAGTAAATGAAGTAGTCCAGGCTCCCCTGATCAAGCCCACCTATTTCTCCTCTGCTTCTGCATTAATATGGTCAAATATTAATCCTTTAGAGGATTTCCTCCTGCTATAGGGATGCTTCAAATGTCGTGAAATGCATTGATCGATGGAATTGCTGGACCTCTCAGGAGTGAACATGGACCACTGGTATCAAACCGTATGGAAAACAGCCCTACTAGAAAAGCTAACCGACAAACTGAAATTAATGTGGGGACAAACAAAAGAGGATGCCTTCAACCCAGTGTGGCTTCCCTTCATCACATCGCTTTTTTAAAGGCGGAAGAGGGCTGTACACTCATGAGCAACCTTCTCCGCCTGTGATGCCTTCCATATTCCTTGGACTACAACTCCCATCAACCCCAGTTAGCACAATCATGTTTTAGATTAGAACATAACTCCCATCAGCCCCAGACAGCACTGCCATGCTGGCTGGGCTGATGGGAGTTGTAGTTCAAAACCTTTGGAGGACACCAGGTTGAGGAAGGTTGCTCATGTGTAACCAAGACAATGAAGACCAAAGGCAATAATAATAATAATAATAATAATAATAATAATAATAATAATAATACTTTGACTACAGAGTTTAAGTAGGAGTTGAGCAATTGCTGCTTCTCTCTTTCGGCTCTCAGTCTGTTGCTCTGGACATCTTCAGATCTAGGCAGAAAAGAGCCAAGATTTCTGAACTTGATCTGCCTGGGAAAACTCTCCGTCCACAAACCCCGCCGACTCTGAGCTGCTGATAAGCACACGCTGACGAATGTTCACACAACTACCCAGGGACTGGGCGGGCTGCGGAACGCAGGTGTTTCCAAAAATCTTTGACAGGCCCTATGAAAACATGTCTGTCTGTTGATCTGCGTGTGCGGAGACATACAGAAAAGAGCCACAGCAACACCAGCTTCCACTTCACCTGCCAGGTGCTCTCCCGCTTCCCCTGCCTTTGGCCTGCCACCTGCCTCAATGGAGACCTAAGTCCGTCCTCTCCAGCGAAAACAAAACAAAACGGACAGCAGGAGACTCGTCTGGGCAGGCTACTGCTTGGCTTCTGTGCTGCTTTCAGGGAAGGTTGCGGGGCTGTCTCTTCCTACTTAGCGCTGAATAAAAGGGCTTATGCTGAGCTCCCAGAGGTGGACAGGGCTGGGATGCAAGCCAAGAGCAGCCACCTGTGGAGGGAAGCATCGCGGAAGCGCCAAGAAGCACTGAACACTTCTCTTCTCTTCTCTTCTCTTCCTGAAGCTTAAGAACACAGGAAGTTGCAGGACACCGGGTTGGAATGCCCTTGCTCAGTGTTGTCAACACTGGCTAGCAGCCTCTCTCTGGTGTTTCAGGCAGGGATCCTTCCCCATCCCTACATGGAGATGTCTTCAAGGATTGAACCTGGGGCTTTCTGAGTGCAAAGCAGGGGCTCTGATCCGGAGCTACAGACCACTCCACAAGAGGTCAGGAACAGAGTTGGAGTATCCTAGGCAGGCACCAAGGGATCAGAATATGATCGTCAGACTATTGGTCCATCTAGCTCAGCATCATCTACACCAGTCGTTCCCAAAGTAGGCAGTACTGCCCCTTGCAGTGGGTGGGATTACTTGCTGGTCGCTAAGAGGCAAGGGGGCAGGAAGTGCCAATGACTATCAGACTTTGAGAAGCTGGGATGAGCGGCTCAAATTCATCCATATTGTTGAATTAATAAAATGAACTGGATTTGGAATAAATGTGCAACTAACTGTTACTGTTTGGAATTTTATTGTGTTGTTCTCTTCCTTAGTGGGTTGTGCAAACCACACTCTTCTGAATAATGTTTTTTATAGGGTGGGGGGTGAGTTTATGGAACCAGGGGAGCGGGGACCCCAAAAAGTTTGGGGGCCACTGATCTACACCGACTGAAAGCTGCTGTTAGGAGCTGGAGTCAAGCATAGGTCAGCAATCAAAGAAAAAGCATGGTGCCAGTGAAGTTGTATTTATTCAAGGAACCCAAACAGTGCAGGCCTAGTAACCCCAGCAACCTTCCCCAATAGGTATTGCTCCAACAAGGCAGCTGCGAGGACTGGAGGTCCCTCGTCTTCCCACCACCTCCTAAGGCTCCTTCTCTCCGGGGTCTTTCCCAAGCAGTCAAAAACTACATCTTTATTCCTCTACGTCAGGGGTGTCAAACTCAAATTCATCGGAGGCCGCATCAGCAGTTTGGTCACCCTCAAAGGGCCGGTTGTATCTATAGGACTCAATATGCGCTCAATATAAAAACAAGTGGAGGTTTCCTGAATGCATGTAAAGTGAAGGTTTCCTGTGTAGAACGGCCGGCGCCGCTAGAGGGCAGACGTTCTCTGGCTTGGAGGCTGCCGCGCATGCGCTGAAGAGGTGGCTTTCTTGTGTCAAAAAAAACCCAACGAGAATAAAAGGTGAAGGCTGGCGGCCGGCGGCGGCTACACGGGCCACATGACGAGGTCTGGCGGGCCGGATTCGGCCCGCGGGCCTTGTGTTTGACACCCGTGCTCTACGTGTTCTGGGAGACCAAAGGCGAAGGGAGCTGGTCTCCCTGGCTTCATCAGCAGCTTGCCTCATCACTGTCTCCTGGACCCCCTCCTCTCCAGCCTCCTCTCCTGCCTCTGAGTCTGAACTGCCCTCTGTCACAGCCTCTTCCTGCTCCCTAAACCCTGTTGCCTCTTAAGCTTCTGAAACCTCCTCCTCCCAGTCTGCTCCTTCTTCTTCCCTTTGGCCACTCGTCGTCATCCCACCACTAATCTCCTGGCTCTGACCTTTCTTCCACTGAGGGTTCCCTTGGGGTCCCCCAGCTGATGCCTGTCACCACTCCTCTGCATCCAGCCAGTCTATGACAGCTGCTCTCCAGAGTTTCAGACAGGGGACATTCACAACCCTACTTAGAAATGCCACCAGGGAATGAACCTGGGGCCTTCCACATGCAAGGCAATATGCATATGCATGCTGCATCTGTATCTATAGCTACACACACACACACACATACACACACACACACACACGTATATTCCTCAACAGGCACCAAAGAACGACACAGGCAGGACCTGAGATGTATCATGCAAGAGTAGGTGCTGTTATGTATTGAAGTTCTTACCCTGGCCACCAGGGGTATTGTGTGTATATAGTTTTCACTCAGGTCCACGTAAGTTAATTTAGGCGGTGAACCCTGTTTGCAGATCAGTTTAGTTCCAGCTTACTATAAAGAACCACTTGGAGAAATCTCTGTGTCGACTGCTATGTCCACCCACAACTTAATAGGTGCCACCACACTGAAGGCCTGTTTCCTGAATCTAGGTGAGGCAGACACCTCCAGCCTTTGTCAAAAGCAAGCGGTTCATTCTGTGGTCTTGCTTCGGCCTGCGGACTCCACCACAAGGCCATAGCTGTCAACCTTCCCTTTTTTTGCGGGAAATTCCCTTATTTCAGCGCCGTTTTCCGCTGCTTCCCGCTGCTATCCCGGATTGTTAGATATCCCGTAGACTGTCTCCGGGACAGGTGAGGCTGCTGATCCCTTATTTTCAAATCCGAAAGTTGACAGCTATGCTGCTGATCCCTTATTTTTGAGGCTGCTGATCCCTTATTTTCAAATCTGAAAGTTGACAGCTATGCACAAGGCCCAAACAGGACACGATGACAGGTTGTTCGTGGGCAGCAGAGCAGTGGAGGGGACAATTCGGCCAAACTTTCTCAAGGGTAGGGGATGAAATTTCCCAACATTTCAGGGAGAACCCGTCTGTGAAAGATCATCACCTGAGAAATTTTCACCTCGTTCTAGGAATCACATTTTATTTGCAAATCTATAAATAAATCAGAAGAAGTCTTGAGATTCAAGGACTGGAGCTTCCAGCCCTTCTGGTACGAGGAAAAAGCATCTCAGACTAAACGACTCAGGGTAGTGGATCTTAACAGCACTGCAAATCTTCGCAGTGATTTAACACCTTCATAAACGGCAGGGAGATGTCAAGGTTCTGGTAGGAGAAAGCGCCCGCCTTTGCTGCCGACACAGATTTACTGCTGCATGTCTCTTAAAAAAGAACCGGTTGGGTTCTACAGACTTTTTCCATCTCTTTCCCCCGCCCCAAACCTCTTTTAAAACACTCTCCTCAACAGCCTTCCTTCTACTACTGTCAGAGATCTCTGCATCGGTAGCCATGCTAAATTGGGTAATCCTAACCACAACTTTCTGTAAGGATAATTCACAACCTGCATAAATTCCTGCGTGGATAATTTGCAATCAGAAAGTTTGCAACCAACATTGATTCCTGAAAGGAAATTCAGGACTAGTACTGATTCCTGCAAGGATAATTTGCAACCAGTGTCAGTTCCTAGAACTATAATCCACAACCAACACCGGTCACCCCACTTTTAGCATTTTGGTATCATTTTTAATGGATCTTCTATTGTATATTATATTTTTATATCTTATTGTTTTGAAAATCCCTTCCGGCCAATGCTACTCTCGACTCCTGCAGCCCCTGTTAACTCTGCTGGCCCAGCTCTCCCCTGTCTCATGCAAGGGGCAGAGAATCATAAGAGCAGGCACCGGGAAAAATCACGATGTGGGGAAAACCGTGAAGCCAGCCAATGCCTTGACATAGCTCCATCTTTATTTCAGACATCATGATATATCGGTATGTTGCGGTGTTTAGCTGGTGATATACTGAGATGCTGAAAACCAGATACAGTCACACCTCGGTTGTCGAACATAATCCATTCCAGAAGACTGTTCGACTTCTGAAACATGCAACAACTGAAAACTGAAAGGGGAAGCCAAGAGGGAAACTCAAAACAGAAGCCGCTTAGCATGTTCAGCTTCCAAAAATCGTTTGAAAACCGGAACAGTTACCTGGGTTTTTGGCGTTTGGGAGCCGAAATGTTCCAAAACGGAGGCATTCGGGAACCAAGGTTTGACTGTATTGCCCAGCCCTAGATATCAGAGCAAGAGAATCCAAGAAGAGCCCTGCAGCTAGATAAGGCCAAAGGGGGCTCAACTAGTCTAGCCCCATCCTCACAGTGTCCAGCCAGATGCCCTCAAGCAGGCCCTTAACACAACCACAACAACTCTCCCCACTAGCGATTCCCATCAACTGGTATTCAAGGGCTCAAAGGAAGAGAGTCACAGCATTGTTCCCAAGAGCTTGGGGGGAGGGGGGGGCTTGCAGGATTCAAGACTGACAACCCAAGGTCCAGCCGGAATAGTGCCACTGCCTTAAAGGACCTTACCCAGAAAGCCAAATGGCCCAAGCAACTGCCTGCTGATGCAAAGGAGCAGCTCTTGGTGGGGTGGCCTCTAACAAGCACACCCCCTCCCCAAAAAAGTATCATGCAGGAGGCCCGTCTCATCAGGGCACCTGGCAGACGAATTCACCGCCTCCAATACTTTCCAACTGATTTTCAATGTTCTCTCGATTCTCCTGAACACCAGCGGTTACTGCTGGATGCAGTTTCCGGTTACTGCTGGAGACAAACCCAGCTGGGCACAGCTTCCTCGGCAAGGAAAGGGATGGGAGATTTCTTTTTTCCCCAGGCTGCACAACCACAGGGGAACTTGCCAAGAGCCCCTCCTAAGCTCAGCCGCTGCTGGGAACAGGGAGGCTATTCATCCCTACCTGGGGTTTTAAGAGCACGGCCAGCAAGGCGCAGAACTGCCGCGACTTTGCCAAAGCAGCGAGCCCAAGACGCAAGAGTCTGGGAGGCCCGTCTGCCCCAGTTTGCTTCCAGAGCAGGGGTAACCAAGGATCTGTGTTGACACTCCCATCGGTTGCACACTCACTGTGTTCCCAGTGCTAGGTTTTTACATCAGCGCTCACACAATTAGTTTAGAGAACATGCATTTTGGATAACGTCATAATTTGGATAACGTCAGGCCAATCCATGGCCCATCTGGTCCAGCATCCTGTTCTCACAGTGGCCAATCAGATGGCTGTGTGAAACTCACAAGCAAGATTTGAGCACAAAAGCCCTCTCTCCCCTCTTGTGGTTTCCAGAAACTGGTATTCAGAAGCACCACTGCCTCCAACTGCAGAGGCAGGGCAGAGCCATTTTGACTAATAGCCATTAACAGTTCTCTCTCCCTCCATGATTTCGTCCAGCCCCCTTTTAAAGCCATGTAAGTTGATAACCATCCTGTGCCTCCTGTGGAAGTGAGTTCCACAGTTTAACTATGCACTGTGTGAATTACTACTTTCTCCTATCTGTCCTGAATCTTCCAACGTTAAGCTTCACTGGATGTCTATGGGTTTTAGTGTAATAACAGAGGCAGAATCCCCCCCCTCTATCCACTTTCTCCACACGGTGCATAATATTATGAACTTCTATCATGCTGCCTCTTACTCGCCTTTTATTCTGTTGGATGTGGTGTTTTTGAAACCAGCTTCACACCTATTAAGAGTCTGTTAGCCATTCCTAATCCATCTCTCGCCAAGGTGTGAACACCTTTGCCTGGGCTACAGACATCTGGCCTACATATGTTCAAGCATCCCTTTGCCGCCATAAGGTCTAGAAACTTGGGGGTAGTTTTGAAATAAGTAAATAAAACCTGGACCCTCCACCCACCAATTCCTTTTTCTGTGTTTGCGTGGAATTATAAACGCCTTTGTAGAAACTTCCCACCCTTTTCTACAAACTTAAAAAAAAGAACTGTTGTTATTAATTATACTTATTACCTGCCTGTCTTCCAAGAATCCCATAGATTCATAGAGTTGGAAAGAACCCTCAGGTCATCTAGTCCAACCCCCTGCAATGCAGGAATCTTAACTAAAGCAACCAAGGCAGATGGGCATCCGACCTTCGCTTTAAAACCTTCAATGAGCCCACAACCTCCTGAGAGAGACCGTTCCACTATGGAACAGCTCCTACTGTCACAAAGTTCTTCCTGATGTTTGGTCAGAACCTCCTTTCTTGTAACTTGAAACTGTGAGTTCGAATCCTACCCTCCAGAGCAGCAGAAAAACAAGCTTGCTCCCTCTACCATGCGACAGCCCTTGAGATACTTAAAGATGGCCCCCGTTTTATACTCCAACAGCCCTTTGAGGCCGGCCTAGATTGAATTCAAATGTCCGAGTGGGGATCTGAACCCAGGTCTCCGCAGCTCAATGTATGAACTGCCACACCCTCATGGTGTACGTTTTGAAACAAGTGACTGGTGAAGGGAAGAGTGGAAAGTGAGGGGACGGTTGGCAGCGCATGCCTGCCCAAGTACTACAAGGCTGTGTTGGGCCCTGTTGCTATGGAGCTTAACAAATGGCCGCCGCTCATTTAGATATTAACCAATGCTCTCCACTCCCCGCCAGCTCGCCGG
This sequence comes from Podarcis filfolensis, assembly GCF_964270895.1. Taxonomy (NCBI): domain Eukaryota; kingdom Metazoa; phylum Chordata; class Lepidosauria; order Squamata; family Lacertidae; genus Podarcis; species Podarcis filfolensis. The sequence continues at coordinate 29,683,214 of NC_139616.1, read as the reverse complement.
GTGATCTGGGAAACAGACCCACCGTGCCAAAATCTGATATCGCTTCCTCGATGCAAGAAGCCCGAGCGCAGCAAGGCGGGGTGACCCATCCCAGTTCGAAGGCAGCCGCCCTGCCACTCCACAAGGGCTAATGATTAACCTGCAAAGTCCAGGCCAGCGTGTCTCAACTCACCTTCCTCCTTTCAGGAAACCTTTTCCTTTCCACATTCTCCTATGCTCTCTGTGGCCCATGTGGCCTGGGCAATGCAGCCTAGTAGTTCCCAAACTTTTTGGGGGGCACCCTCCCCTTTGGTTCCATGAACTCATCCCCTGTGACCCCCCTACCCTTTAAAAAGCATTATTCAGAAGAGCAGTTTGCACAAGCCACTAAGGAAGATAATAACGCAACCAGATTCAAAACGGTAACATTTAATTGCACAGTTATTCCAAATCCAATTAAAACATTTTAGTTTATTCAAGTCAAGAAAACTGATGAACTCGATCCAATGATATCAGCTTTTCAGTGTCTGATTTCACCTCCAGACTCTCCCCCACTCCCAGCATGCTATTTTCCTCTCCATCTTTAGGCACATTTTCTCCTAATATATGCATTTTTGCAAACATTGGTTGATTGGTGAACTGCACTGCAATATTCAGATAAGAGGAAATTTTGAAGGCTGAGTTGCGTTTCAGTTCTCATATTATTTATTTTTTATTTATTTCAAAAAAATTATATATGCTTGACTGAAAAACAAAACAGAACCTCAAAGCGGTTTACAAAAAGATATAACAATGAAATCAGTAAAACCCTAATTTAAAACATATAAAAGTTAAAATACTTAAACTGATTAAAAGTACCTCAACTTTTTAAGCATCTGGGAAGGCTTGTCTTAGCAAGGATGCTTTTAGCAGGCACTGAAAACAGTACAGTGAAGGCACCTGCCTGATGTCAATAGGCAGGGAGTTCCAAAGTGTAGCTGCTGCCATACTAAATGACGGAGTTCTTACAAATGTGAAAAATGTATTATGTGTGGCACCTGAAGTAGTGCCAATTCCGCTGATCAAAGCGGTCATTGGGCACATGGGGGGGGGAGACAATTTGGTAGGTAAATTTGTTCCAACTTGTTAAGGGCTTTAGACATCAATAACACCTTGATCCTGGACCGGTAGCAAGTCAGCAACTAGTGCAGATTTCGGAGCACAGGTGTGGTATGCTGACAAGGCCTCACTCTTGTCAGCAATTATGCTGCAGCATTTGGCACTAGCTTCCCTCAAGTGTACCGGTAATCCAGTTTTGCAGTAGCCAACACATGAACTACTGTGGCAAGGCTTTCCTGGTCCAGAAATGGCTGCTGTTGTCAATCTGGTTGTAGTTGGTGAAAGGCACCTCTAGCCACTGAGGCTACCTGAGACTCCGGTGACAGAGCTGGATCCAGAAGCCACCTCCCCCCAAAAAAACATGACTGTTCAGAAAGTGTGAATTTGAGAAATTCGGCTTTAAATGTGAACTGGATCAATTTTGTTCCCCATCCACGCTCCGGAACCCAAACAACAACTCTCTGACCCTTAGACCCTTAACTGCTCCAGAATCTGGACACCAGTCCTGATTCGATGGACCCCAACGATGCAGGAGAGAAAACACTGCAAATATATGAATGAAAAAGAAGGCGATTCTCTTTCCATCTGTCACTGGAGCTCCATGCAGCTTTATACTGTCCTCAGAGCTCCGAAGCAAATTGCAGGAAATGCTTATTCCAACTTTTTTTCCTGCTTATGTAACCTTACCACTTTAAACACAAACACACAGAGAGAGACGGAGTAGCAATGAGCCATCTCCTTAAAGAAACTCTCAGCAGAGGAACAGAAAAGCACCGAGATCTTTCCAAACAGAAACCAGTTGTCCCAGAGGGCTGTTGCAGCACATTATATGCAACAATTTCACCCCAGCCAGCTTCCAGGCTGGACCACTGGGTACCGACTGGGGCAGAAACGACTTTTGGGGGTGAAATACCAAACTGGACAATTCCTGCTTACAGCAGGTTCTGGAAATAAGCAAGGATTCTCTGCCATGGGGTGTGGGCTTCTTGGTTGGTGGGTGAGAAGTGGGAATCCTAGGAACAATATCAGACGTCATAGCCATTTACCAAGCTGCTTTATACTGAATCAGGCCCTTGTGGTCCATCTACCCTAGCTTTGTCTGCACTGACTGGCAGCTGCTCTCCAGCATTTCAGGCAAAGGATATTCCAAGCCCTACCTGGAGATGCTAAAACCTTCTGCATGCACAGCTGATGAATAGCTGTCAACTTTCAGATTTCAAAATAAGGGATTAGCAGCCTCGAAAATAAGGGATCAGCAGCCTCACCTGTCCCGGGGACAGTCTACGGTATATCTAACAATCCGGGATAGCAGCGGGAAGCAGTGGGAAACAGCACTGGAATAAGGGAATTTCCCGCAAAAAAAGGGAAGGTTGACAGCTAAGAGCTGATGCTCAGCCACTGAGCTACGGCCCTTCCCAGTCCAGCATGGTGACAAGCTACACCACAGCTTCTCCTGTGCCAAGGATCAGTATATGCAAAAGAAAAGAAGAAGAAGAAGAAGAAGAAGAAGAAGAAGAAGAAGAAGAAGAAAGGTCTAGTGCATTGGTTTCCTAAATGGACTGTCCCACCCCTTGGGGAGGCAGTAGGATTTCCTGGAAGTATGCTAGAGGGCAGAAGGTGGTTCACTGGAGGTGAAAATGGCTATCAGACTTTGAAAAGCTACTATCACTGAATCATGTTCCTGGTTTGTTTGTTTTAAAAATTAACGAAACTAAATAGTTTTAGTTGGGTTTTGAATAAATGTGCAACGAATTGTAACTGTTTTGAATTTTATTGTGTTGTTCTCTTCCTAAGTGAGTTGTGCAAACTGCTATTCTGAATAATTTTTTTTATAGGGCGGCAAAGTGGGCACTGGGGGTGAGTTAATGGAACCCAGGCGGGGCAGTAGCCTAAAAAAAGCTCTAGTACATGACTGAGTTGTGGAAGAAAGGAATTTCATCCATGGGACCCTCTGCCCAAACTCTGCAAAGCAGAATTTAGCAGTTTCGCCAATTTCTTCGGTTCAAATAGGTGAGAATCAGCCTTCAGGCGACAGATGCCCACAGGAAAGCCTCTCTCCCAAAAATCTTTCACGCTCAAGTGCTACAGGAGAGTAATGTGCCCAGCGTCTGCAGGATCGGGCCCCCTTTCTTACTGTTCCCCAGCATTTGGTGCTGATGGACCCAGCTCTTGTCTCTGACAGCTCCTTCTGCTCAGAAAGAAGAGAGAAACATTCCCATGCGAAAGCCATTAAGCCTTTACACAGAAGCAGCACATGAGGCAGAACCCGTGACCGTTCCTCTTCCGAGCGCCGGTGCCAGAGTTTTTTCTCCCGTCAGAAAACAGCCGCAAGGGCAAGAGAGCAGGGCCCCACCTGCTTCCTTGTCAGGGTAGGGCGTGTTGAATTTTTCAGCTTTCAGATTCCCAAAATGAGGGGTACTAAAATGCTGCAACATGACTTGGGAATTCAAAAGATATTTTGGTTAAATGGATATAATTTAGTTTTGTTAGAAAGTAAAATGAATGTAAAATTGCACAGAAATCATTAACAATTATTGCCAAGTACTTGCAGTTGTATCATGTTGCTGTTGTTGTTTAGCATTACCTGACATTTTCAGGAGGTAAAATTAAAACTCTTTGGTTTTCTGAAAGCAGCTTATTTGCTTCTTCATCCAACGTAGACTTACCAAGCGAAATGCTGTCGAATCACAAAAATAATAGATTTGAATTCCTCACACCCAAAAACCTATTTTTAAGATCCCTCAATGAAGAAACTAGCAAAAACTCCAAAACTGTAGACAGGGCGACAAATCTGCTATTGATGGTGATGAATCTGAGCATTTATATGGCGCTTTAGAACATTTATATGGCACTTTAGAAACCTTAACGCCCACAAAAAATATGTCGCAGGACACACTCATGTGTCATGAGAGAATTGAAAGCCTGCCACAGGAATATAAACTAAATGAACAACCAGCAGCTCCCAGGACTTAGCCACTCACAAAGAAGGCTGCCCAATGCACCTCTGAATGAGTCACTGCTCAGAACATCCCTTCTTCCAGCCAGTCTCCCCAAGTAATTCTGCCTCATCTCCTGATGCAACAGAATGACAATCTTAAAAACTATATCAGATTACTCCCATGGGATAAGATGGGGGCAGAGAACCATTTTTCAGTTCAAGGGCCACTTAAGTTTATTTGCAACCCCCTGGGAGCTGCACACCAGTGGTACACCACTCTCTATCCTGCTTTGAAAAAAATCTTCTGCCCCACATCACCAGTTATGAATGGTGGGTGTCCCAAAATCAGCATACCCATAACCATTTATGGGTAAGTATCTTCAAGCAAGTCAAGAGCTCCCTAAGGAACTGATGGGTTGGTAGGTCCAAAATGCTTCCAGCTTTGCCCAGAAAACTAGAAGAAGTCGCTCTGTGGATGCAATATATGCTCACATCCAACAGGTGCCCTTTTTATAGACTGGTTACTTCGGAAGATGATACAGATTACTTCCTTGACTTATAAGAATTCCCCCTGACAACCCAAATCAGGCACCACCCTGTTGTCTTTCTTCTGCAGACAGCAACCTTCTGTGAGACTCTGTTTTCTCCAGATGTTATTTTTGGTACTTGAAAAAACTATGCCGAGGGGCCAGGGTGTGCGCAGAGAAAGGATTTAAAGCTATAAATTATTTCAAAGGCTCAAGACTTGGAGGCATCATTGAGATTTTACCCAAAGAAGAAATAAGCAGCGTAATACTTTTCTGGATCGGTTTCTAACACAAATGAGAAATGCTGGCATCAGCATCAAAACCTTCTTAAAACCCCTTGAGAAATGTAGGATCATGGATCTGGTTTTGGTCAGGGGCATTAGTGACTGCTGTCCTCTGGATAAAGCATGCAGAAAGTCTGCTGATTAACCTGGCTTGCAGATAGCTATATGCCCAGCTGACTGGCTAACAAAAGTGATTTCCAGACGACCAGGCAGGGAGTTCTTAGAAAAAGAATAGTTCTCTACAACATCATTATTCGTTATTCATCATCATCATAATCATTATCATCAAGGGGTGCAGTGTTTAATTTGCTTGACTACAAAGCTGTCCCAAGTAACCAGATGCATGCACACATTATCTAAAACCCAAGAAAATTTGCTTTTTTGCTTCAGAACATCTAGTTCCACATAAGTGCAAATTGAACTGATTAATCAAAGCTCATATACTTAAAATTAGTCAAGACTCATTTTTCAGATGGCATCTGCCTAGCAGTTTATAAAAGGTACACAACTGAATACAGGTTTGTGTAAACTACTAAGATTTTAAAAAATAAAATAAAAATTCAAACCTGCTCATTACCAGAATATTTTTTTACCACTCCTTGAAACACGTTTTCTTTCTATCTGCTGGGCATACACAGCGCTTGAAATCTGCAGAGTCCTTTTAAGATCTGCATTTGGGTCCTTCCCAGCAGCCCTGTGGTGAGGTTAATAACATCACCATTTTACAGATGGGGAACTGAGAAATAAGAGACTTGTCATGCAAGACCACCAAAGTGGCGTTCTAAATATTTATGGGGCTGTAAACTCCAGTTCGCCACCAAGCATGATTTGGCTAAGCAGGGATAGTCTTGCTTTAAAAACTCCAAAGGAGGCTCAGCAGAGCAAAACTTCAAGCAGGAATGATCAGCGATCCGGCAAAGTCACTTTGCAAGTTCTGAAACTAAAGTGTGCCACAAAGAAAGCAATGGTGATCAAAAAGTCTCTCTGCAAAATATCATGCCTTTAACAGAAGTTTTGATACCTGATCCACAAGACACTTCCTTCTTCAGAATCCTACTTCTGATTTACTAAATGCCCTTTGGATCAAAGAAGTCATACCTTTATAGCAGGGCACCAAGCAAACTTAAATCTGCTCATTTTCAATCAAATGAACTGCTCATCTCCCTGAGATGCTACAAATTATACCTGTATGCAATTTATACACATTTTATCATACGAAAGGCATGGTACCCTGACCCTAAGAATGTCTTCCTTTAATACCGATGCTTCCTGTCCCTTTTTTTAAAAAAAAAACCCATCATAATTCAGTTTGAGGCACTACTGATCAGTTGCACCGGCAGATATGTCCTAGAGTGGTGGTAGCCCGAGAAAGGGTCTTCTTCGTGGTGGCCCCTGAGTTGTGTCTGGCACCTTCATTATACAGCTTCTGGAAGATGCTGAAGATGCACCGCTTTACCCTGGCCCTTTGATACTTGAGGTGGAAGTACCCAGCTTGTTTTTGTGATTGCAAATTGTTTTAAACTTTTTAATATAGTGTTTTAATGCTGTAACATGTCCTGGGACCTCAGGGTGAAGGGCAGGTAATTAATCATATACCTCTAAACAGTTTACAAGAAATATTAAAATTACCAATAAAAATATTGAAAACAAGTACTTATAAAGATTAAATTAACAGTACTGTAATAAAATAAAATAAATCATGTCAACATCTAGGTACCTGGATAGGCTTGCCTAAACAAAAATGTTTTAAGCAGGTGCTGTCAAAAGTACACTGAAGATGCCTGTCTGATGTCAAGCAGTAGGCAGTTCCAAAGTGTAGGTTCTGTCACACTAAAATATCAATCTCTTACAATTGCAGAACAAGTATTATGTGGCTCCTACAAGTGTCAGATCAAAAGCAGTCAAGCGGGCACATATAGGGTAAGATGTTCCTGTTTTATATGCTAGTAGTACACAACACCTCACCAACTGGGAAAATAGTAATAAGGGACGTGCTTCTATGAGGGGAGCCAATACAGTGTAGTGAAGTTGAGGCCAAGCTCTTATCCTTTCATATACCAGAGTTTTTCAAATAATTTGTTAAGATCACAAAGGCATGCAGTCTCAATGCATCTCTGTTATCTTATAAATATCACATCCCCGCCCTTCCAAAAAAACCCTTTAGCAAAAGGACATTCCCCAACACATGTGTGTAACACAAGCATCCACTCTACGGGTCCAGCACGTCCAAAAAAAAAATCATTTTATTAGTTCCATACATGCTATTGGGTCTGTCTGGTGTTAACATTCCATCTGTACAATGACATCGTATCTTCCTCAAATTCAAAGATAAAGTAAATGAACAAAGAGAAGCATATCTGTGGGTGATATCCAATCTTACTCGTACCCAGAGCAAAGGGGTCCCCAAACAATTTTGGCCGGGGGGCACATTTGGACGTCTGAGAAACTGTCATGAGACCCACAGAATATGCATATCACAGAATAACTGGTGATGCTTAGAACCCTCCTGGAAATTAACAGACAAAACATACACACACACACCCTGCAAAACCCAAATAAAGCAGGAACGGAAAAGCAAGCAACACACCCCTGCAAAAAAACCAAAAAACAATCCCTCTATTATTCTCACTCTGGTTTTTTTTTGCCCCATTATATTTCCTTGGAGCATCTGTACAAAGTAAACGCTAAATTTACAAACACTGATAAAATGGAGATTGTTCCCCAATACTTTCATGAACTAGACGGCTTGATTTGGGGGGATTTCAAAAACAGCCCATGTTACATTAGGGAGGGGACACTCCACAAAGACATCTAGACATCCAAATCAAAGTGCAAAGGACCCACAACAGTGACCACAGTTAATTTTTTTTAAAAAACCAAGCCAAGAGTCAACACAAGGAGGTCCCTTCTGACAACACTAAAGGTACATCTAGTTTAGCATCCAATGCAGTCACCAACCTGATGCTCGTGGGAACCCACAAGCAAGAAATGAACACAGATGTGGCCTTCAGCTGCAATTTACTCCAGCCACTGGTATTCCAAGGTTTGCCCTCTTTATGAATACGGAAGGACCGCTTAGTTATCATGCTTATATTTAGCTGTCATGGGGGTTGCAAGGAGCCCTGGTTGGACTGCACCTCTCAGGATCACAAAACAGCTTCATCAGAACACCCGAGCTTTTGCTTCTATGCTTCACCTCATTATCCATTTCCCCTTGATGGATCTCAACTTCCCCTTCCATGAGCCACAAGTGATCAAACTCAGGTTATCCTCTCTCCGTTTTCTAAACCAAATCTCACAGACACTCGGCCACATCATTTCCACAGCGATTCATGGTGGTGGGAGCATGTCAACCGATCTATTGGTTCTGATTCCTAGGTGGCAGGTCTCCTTCACTGAAGACTTTTAAGCAGAGGTTGGTTGGCCATCTCTCCGAGATTCTTTAGCTATAATTCCTGCATGGCAAAAAGCTGGAGTAGATGACCTTTGGGTCATTTCCAAAGGCTTCTACAGTATATGCTCCCTGACAGATCAAGAAGCACCATTCCTCTGAAAACCAGTTTCTGGGGAACACAAACATGGAGAGTTGTTGTTGTTTGAGGACTCCCAGTGGACATCTGGTTGTCCATGCTGAGAAACAGGATGGTGGACTCGATGGGGCCTTTGAGGTCTGATCCACCAGGGATTTTCTTATGGACAGAGCAAGCCAGACAACTGAACTCACCACCAACCATTTGCACCAGGACTCAATTAAACCATGTCCCAAACCACCTTTTCCCTACCAGACCTCATTTGTCTTGCTCTAAGCTTCGCAGCCACAGCATCGTGGGCCCTTTCAGACAACCCACCGAATGTGTCCCCAACTACAGATGCCACCCAAGTCAGAATGGGAAAAAAGACATCAGAAGCTTCCGACAACTAAGGGTCCTTTCATCCACTGGTTGCAAGGTGAATCGCTCAGATTTGGTACCCAAATTCCTCCAAAGTGTATCGCTGTCAGTCACTGCACAGGGCTTGGTGGTATTTTATTGGACTGACCCTGGGGAAAGGCTGTAGCTCAGTGACAAAGCATCTACTTTGCATACAGAACGTCCCAGTTCCAATGCCTGGCATCTGCAGGTAGGGCTGGGAATGTCCCCTTCTCTGAAACTGTGCAGAGCCACTGCCAGTCAGTGTAGACAATACTGAGCCAGATGGACTATTGGCCTGACTCAGTATTAAGCAGCTTCCAACGTTGCCATGTAAGGCAATTTGCAAGCTACATATTTCAACAGATCTCTTCAACGTGCACCTCTCCTCACTAGGTGCCTAACTTCTCCTATATCAACTTCACATTTGTTTTATTTTACAAATGTATAGTGATATATGTGTGTATTAAATTCATAAATGTGCAACATATAAATAGCAGAATCAGTAACAATAGCTAATATACTACCTACACAAAATCAGGAAAAAATTTACACAATAACAACAAAGCCAACAGCTTTACAATAAATAAAAAAAAAGGTTCAATCTTACTATCTGTAAAGTTGTTGTCCTGGTAACTCACAAATCATCTTTCAATCGTCTATTGTCTTGGTTTCTAAATTAATCTTTTGTGTAATAAGTTTTGTTTTGTTTTTACCAACAGAACAATATCTCTTTAACTTTTCTGAAATTATTGGAACTTTTTAAGTTTTCCAGGACCCGGCAATACAAATTTCTACAGCTAAGTATTTTTTCATCAGTTCTAGAACTATTAACCAATTTAAAATATCCCAAAATAATATCTTTTGGATGAAGAGGGATATTATATCCTATTTCTTGAATAACATTTCAAACTTTTTTCCAAAAGGGCTATATGTACATGAATGCGCACCCAAAGCTATATATACAGTTGTATCCTCCTCAGAATAGAACAGGAACAATTTAGGATTCTTATTTTAAAGAGATCTACTCGGAGAAAATATTAGTTGAATGAAATCTAAAAAGCTGCCAAAGCTGATTTTACTTTGCTAACATGATTTACTATTGCTAAATGGATATTTCTTATTTATACGGAGTAAGGAATCATTGAGAAGTTATTTTAAAGCAGTTTTCTTTTCAAATGGATGATAATATGAAGACCAACTATCAAAAAGAGTTTTCCCTATAAATGCAATATTGTTCTTTTACCTACCTAAATAGTCAAAATAAATACAAGTCTCAAAATTAAGGAAAACTGACAGAAGTGGAAGAAAATGGGAGGCGGGTGAGAATTTGCTAACTAAAAAACATTTCGACTCCAAGAAAGGAGTTGAAATTCCAAGAAAAGAGTTGAAATTAATTCAAGTTATTAAAGCAACATTTCCCCTTTCTGCCAAAATAGATATTTTAAATCCAGCTTTGACCATCTAGAATATCTTAAGATTCCCATACTTTCTGGCAATCTTTCTGCATGCCTGATTGAGAGATCTATGCAGCCCAGCACTTCCTCCATCACAAACAGTGGTCCAGCTCCTGAATCTATGCACAGCAGAAACTTGCGATTAATGCTTGACATCCCATGAAAAGGTGGTCAATCTTGCCTCTGTCTTTTCTACTTGAGTACATATGGACATAAGAAGATCCCCGCTGGATCAGGCCAATGGCCCATCTAGAGCAGCATCCTGTTCTCACAGCAGGAAACCAACAGGATTTGAGCACAAGAGCAAATTTCCCCTCCTGTGGTTTCCAGCAACTGGTATTCAGAAACACCATGGAGTATATTTAGATTCCCATATAGCACAGCCGCATAATCTCACTCTCGTCTTGAGATTGACACTGTTAGGCTCAATTAAGCCAACTGGGAATTAAGCTAAAACGTCTACTCAGTTCAGCATCTGCACCCTGTGAAAACATTTATGGGTGAGATGAGCAGAAATTTCAACAAATACCAACTTAAAAATTACATTGGAATATTTCTGGGGTTTTGTTTTTTTACTTTTGATGCTCTTCTACCACCCAAGGTATCTACTGCAAATCTAACTTTGGGGTTTTTCTGCCAGTAAATGGACTGACAATTTAAGGGCTCGATTTTTGCACTTGATTTGGGTCTCGTTATTCCTTTCGGTGCTGAACAGTGAAATTAGTCACCAAGATAAAGATCAGCAGAACAGGACCAGCCCTTGCAAGTCCTGCTCCCTTACCTTTAAAGTAATATTTATTTATTTACTTATTTATTTATGCATGCCCCGCTCATCTGGCTGGGTTTCCCCAGCTGCACTAGGCAGCTTCCAACAGAATATTAAAAACACGATAAAACATCAAACATTAAAAACTTCCCTAAATTTCCCTTCAGATGTCTTCTAAAAGTCTGATAGTTGTTTATTTCCTTGACATCTGATAGTGGCGTTCCACAGGGCGGGCGCCACTACCAAGAAGGCCCTTTTGAAGGCACATTTGAAGTGCATTAATTCCCTCGAAGAATTCTGGGAACTTTAGTTTACCCCTCACAGAGACACAATTCCCAGCAACCTTTAACAAACCACAGTTCCGAGAAATGATAGTGTGTACACAGGAACTGGGGACCTTCTGCATGCCAGGCATCTGTTGTACCACTGAGCTTCAGCCCTTCCCATGCAAATTTAGTTCTGTAGAAGCCACTTGTTAATTAAATGAATTTAATCTAAAAACGAAACATCCAGAATCCAAAGTTATCAGTACTTTGTTTAAAATGGTGAGTTTGTTTCGAACCAACGAGATTCTTCACATTCACCAAGAAGACACCACAGAACAACATCGTATCTGAGCAACGAAATTGTTATGCAAAGAAGGGGGTTTAAGCACAAAGTAAACTCAAATAATTAATAAGTTTTGCTTGACCGCACGGCAAGATCTGCGGCTTTCCCAACAGAGAAAGGCCAGACCCCCTTGGGGTTTTCCAAGTGAAAGAAAAATCGGCCTCCTCCTAGCAAATTGCAACTTTTCTTTTCTTGAAATAATAAGTGAACCTTTTCCGTTACAGAGAACTTCTCATCAGGCAAGCAGACAGGCAATGTTAGCTCTTATTAGAGATGCAAGCTGCAACTTCAATGCACACCTGAGATTTAGCACAATGGTTTTCAGAATGTTTGAGAGACCTAACACGTAAGACGATAACACTGTTTTCATTTCAATTCCAGGGAGAGGTCTACCTACGTGGGGAATGTGCCTGGCTACCTCCTTTGAGTCCCAGACGCCAACACTACAAAGGACAATGTTTTGGCTGTTTGTTATTTCTTACTCCTTGGTGTCAAGGATGCCACCGTTATCTGTTCTGGACATCCTCCTTCCATTGAATCAGGAGAGATCAGTGGTACCCTATCCTCCTCAAGCAACAAAGCAACCAGAGATAAGAGATGGTTAGCTTAGCAAAACAAAGCAAGGACACAAGAGAGTTTATAAAATGATGCACGTTGTGGACAGAGAAGAACAGAGAATTTTTGTATTCCAAGTACTAGAATGTAAGACCCTCCAATGTTGCCTTTCCCAACCCCGTGCCCTCCAGATGTCTTAGTTCTGGAGGGCACCAGTTTGGAAAAGGCTGATTCAATGAAACCTGAATCAGAGCAGGTGAAAGGAAGGACATCTCTACCACCAATATTGTCACAGACCTAAAACATGTGATGGACGTCAGCTTAAAGGCAGAGTAGAGATCCATCAATGAACACAAAATAAATGTCTTTCTTTGCACTTTGATATTGATTTTGCTTGATTTATGTATTGTTGGTTTTCATTGTCTTAAAAAAAAAGTAGGTCTTGTTGCAAATGCCTTATGAAGCTGCTTTGAGGTCACCTGTGATGGAAAGCAGCATGCAATACCTTTAAATGAATGTAAATAATGTAACAACAATTACGTTGGAAACCCAACACTCAGAGAAAGTATACCTCTGAGTGCTGCTGGGATGAGGCAGTGAAGAGTCCCTTTTCCCTTCAGGCTGGGCTCAGGACTTCCTCTCAGGGCAAGTCTGGTCAGCCATTGTGGGAAGGCAGCTGCTGGACCAGGCAGGCAGACCCTCAGACAGATTCAGCGGGACTCCTCTTAGGTTCTTCAGCAGGGGTTGGGAACCTGCGGCCCTCCAGATGTTGCTGGACGGCTGGGAGTTGGCGTCCAACAAGATCTGGAGGGCTACAGGTTCCCCTTCCTTGTTCTTATGAGATGGAAACTCTTGGAGACCAAGATCAGGGTGGGTGTGGAGTGAGACTGCCATCCCCTTGGGATGCAGGATGCCATCCTTAGGGCACAAATTCTTTATGGAAGGAGGCACTAGGTTTGCCAGATGGCTTTGCAACTTCAGAAACTATCCTGTTGGGACTGGGCTCAGGAGGCAATTAAGGAAGGGTGCAAGGGAGACTGTCCTCCCGACAGAACATGGCTAAGAGAATCATGGATGTCCCTTGAATTGTGTGCTGCATCTTTGGCAGGGGCACTGCATCTCCCCAACATCCCCCCATCCAAACCCCACACATTCTTGTGCATCCTGTTGGTGTATCAGATTAATGACAGAACCAACACAAAGGTTGCTCTAAGAGTTCATGTTCTTCAAACTGTGGGTCTCTAATTGTTTTCGGACTGCGACTCCCATAATCCCCAGTCAGCTTAGCAGCTTGTTAGGGACGATGGGTGTTGAAATCCCAAAAGAATCTGGGGACCTAAAATTGGAAAACACCCATCTAAGATGTATGAGAGACTCCAAGATAGGCATCCTCTGAACATGGAGGTTCCATTATGCCAAAAGCCACTGAAAAGGGGACACACATATACCCCTCTCTTCCACCATCTTTCTAACCTGTTCTACATGTCGTCTGGGCCCACAAGAGCCCCATCAAACACCATAGGGTTCGCTTCTGAGTCATAAAATCATATAACTGTAGAGCTGGAAGGGGTCCAAAGGGTCGTCTAGTCCAACGCCTTGCCAGGCACGACACACCCATGCTCAGGGGCTGGAAGCTTAGCAACCCAACCCTCCCCGAGAAACATCTGGTGGCCGCGAGTTCCAAAGACGCTCCTGCCCAGCCTTGCCTCCTTCCGCCTGTCCTGAGAGACGTCAACCTCGACGGCTCCCTCTCTCAGAACAATGGGTTCCCTCTCGCTTTTTTGGAGGGGGGAACCCTCTCCCCCGACAGAGAAACAGACAAGAGCAGCCCCCTCCCCCCCCCCGCCAGTACTCACAGCGCGACGGTGGCAGCCGGGAAGGCCGGGCCGGGCAGACGCTGGAGCCCTCGGGCGGCGCAATCCACGGCGCAGGCGGCGGCCGAGAAGCTCCTGCAGGCGCAGTCGGGGCCGCAGGGCTGGCAGCTGCGGGCGCTGGCCGGCGCCAGCCCGCCGCCCAGCAGGCAGCAGAAGAGGCACCAGCGGGGCCAGCCCGCCGCGGCTCCGTCGGCGGCGGCGTCGAGGCTGCTCCGATGGCTGCGTCGCGGCCGGCTCCCCGCTCTCCGTGGCCGGAGGCAGCGCCGAGGAGGCATCGCTTCAGCGCGGGCATGGCATGGCCGCTCCGGCCGGGCCGCCCCCTCGCCTAGCAGCAGCAACGGCGGCGGCCCATGGCCGGGCCTCCCCGCTGCCTTTTCCGCCGCCGGTGCGCTCCGCCGCTCCGCGCCCCTCCGCCGCGCTCCGCGCTCCTCCAGCCGCCTCCTCCTCCTCGCCCGCGGCGCCGCAGCCAGCCAGCCAGCCAGCCGAGCGGGCCTCGCCTCGTCGTCGTCCAGCACTCCCGCCGTGGCCGTGCAGCGGCAGCCTCCGCCTCCTGGTTCCCCTCCGCCTCCGCCTCCTTCCCAGCCCCGTCGGGGCGCCTCGCCAGCATTCCACAAGCCCCGCTCCAGGAAGGAAATCCAGGCCTGCCCCGGCCAAGGCGGCTCCAGGGCCAGGCGGCGGAGGAGGGAGGCAACCCTGCCAGGCCCCTTCTCGGGGCAGCTCCGGACTCCCCGGCCAGTCCGACGGCAGCGGCCAGAAGAGGCCCATGCGGCGGCGCCTCTCCCGGGACGCCCGCGAGAAAAGGGCCCCGGGCTCAGTGGAAGAGCATCGTCTGCCCTGCAGGATCAGTCCCCGGAATCTCGCTGCCCGGAGAGCCGCTGCCTGTCAGTGTAGGCAATACTGAGCTAGATGGAGAGATGGGTGCAGCTTCCTGGGAGAGCATCTGCCTTGCACGCAGAAGGTCCCCAATGCCATGTCCAGGTGCTTAAAAGACTCCCTGCCTGAAACCTTGGAGAACCACTGCCAGTCCCTGTAGGCAATACTGAGCTAGATGGACCAAAGAACTGTCTCCATATAAATTAGCTTCCTCTGATTCTAAAGTAGGCATGTCCAAAGTCCGTATTGGGGCCTAATCCGGCCCCTGTTGGTCTTTTCGAATGGGATTGCATTTTTCATTTCATTTCCTATATTTTGTATAGTAGGCGGTTTATATACCACAAAGATCACACATCCTATAACAATCCCATCCAATGCAAGTAAGTCATAATAAAAATAGATGACTGTAAAATAAACCTATACCAAATAAAGTAATATTCAATAATTCATTCAGATTATAATTTTGCACCATAAAATTAACCATCAAAATATCAATAAATAAAAATTTAACAAAAATTCACTCCCGGCAGTCACAATAAATCATTACTAGACTATAATCAATTAAAAAAAACACATCAAAATAACATCAAAACATAAAATACCAAGTACTTAAATGACGGTAAAAAGATCAAACTGAGCAGCAATGGCACATAGCTTATTAAATTACAAAATGCACATATGGGTGAATTTGGGTTGTGCAATTAGCTACCCAGCTAAGTTCAAGGTGCTGTTACTGGCCGCATACCTAAAGCATCCTCTCATCCCTTGTATCCCCAACCAATCACTGTGCTGGGCAGGTGAGGGCCTCCTGCAGGTGCCATCTCATCAGGAGGTCGGATCTGCACAATATGGTAACCAGGCCTCTAGTGTCCTGGCGCTGACCCTTTGGCATTCCCTCCCGTTAAATATTAGATAGGCGCCATCTCTGGTGCCAGCTGAAGACCTTCATCTTCCAACAAACCTTTTAACTGGATATATTTATCCCAGTCAGCATTGGAACCAAGTTTTAACTTCTTCTATATGGAATTGTTTTTAAATGTTTGCATTGGCTTTTTTAAAATATATTTTTAAAAAATGTTTTATATCTGGAACTGTTCTAAATTGTTTTTACACTTTCCTAGTCTTAATGGATGTAGCTGTTTTATTGGTTTTATAATTGCATATGTTATTGTTGTTACCCGTCCTGGGTTCTTATGGCAAAGGGCAGATAAGACATAAAATAAATAAAGGATGGCACATGGAGATTGGATATTAGCATGTGCAAGTGAAACCCTGCAGCAAAATGTTGCAGTGTGGGCAGCTTTATCTTACGGGTTTCAGCCGCTCCACTTCATTCCTATTCCACAGTTTTCTGATTCCACCAGAACCAGATTCTCCATCCTGAATCTTCCAAAATTCAGCTTTGCTGGATGTCTCCAGGTTCTAGTGTTATGTGAGAAGGAGAAAAATGCTTCTCTACTTTCTCCATGCCAAGCTTAATTTTATATGCTTCTATCATGCTTTCTCCTACTTGCCTTTTCTCTAAACTGAAAAGCTCCAAATGTGCCTTCAGGCCTTGCCCTGGAACCACTCTTGTCCAGATTCGCCACAAAAAACAAATTAGCAAAAGGAAGAAGACAGTTCCAGACCATACAGGAGAAACAGAAGAGAGAACATAATTCACATCCAATATGCACCTTTCTTTTAAAAAGCAAGCTTAAACTCTTTGCATTTATTTTGGAGAGAATGCAACACCAGGGCCACACACCAATTTCCTGCTGGAAAATTGTACCTTCCCTGGCTGGTCTAAATGGTACCTTTGCAGGCCAATAATAGCCAGGGTAGGTGCAGGGGCAGAGAGAGAGAGACTTTTGGAAGGAAACACATGGGGGGGGGTCCCCAAAACCAGACTGGGAGCATGTTCTGGATTGAGGGCCCTGATAATATAAAAATATACATAAATATGAATATAAATAATTTATTATTTATACCCTGCCCATCTGAAGGGCTTTCCCCAGCCACTCTGGGCGGCTCCCAAAAGAATATTAAAAAAAACATCAAACATTAAAAACTTCTCAAAACAGGGCTGCCTTCAGATGTCTTCTAAAAGTCAGATAGTTGTTTATTTCCTTGACATCTGATGGGAGGGCATTCCACAGGGCAAGCACCACTACTGAGAAGGCCCTCTGCCTGGTTCCCTGTAACCTCAATACTCACAGTGAGGGAACCACCAGAAGGCCCTCAGAGCTGGACCTCAGTGTCCGGGGCTGAACGATGCCCTACCACTGAGGCAACAGAACCATAGGCGGGAACCATTTTTACACTGACTCAGATAATTGGTCCACTTAACTCAATATTGTCTACATTGATGGGCAACAACTACCGTATATTTCTTTATATACTTGAGACCAGACTAGTGAAACCCAAGGACATGAATTTTTTTGTTTCACCATGTGGTGGCAGATGACTATCAAAGTTGAACGAAGTAAAATTAACCGTCTGCCTAGAGAGAAAGCTGCCTCGGGCATAGCAGGGGATGCAAATCGGCCACTGACAATCCAGATAGTTTGGACTATAACTCCCATCAACCCCAGGGAGTAGGGGCACATGGAGCCAGGGGTTGATGGTAGCATGGCGGTGGTTGCTGGAGCTGATGGGAGTCCAAAACATATGGAAGGCACCAGGTTGACGAAGGCTGACATGAGTCAGCCAACAGTGGATTCATGGAGAAAGTAACATGGCAAGTCAAGATGATAAACTATGCTGAGCTAGCTAAAATAACAGGAAGATTAAGGGATCAGAAATTTCATGACAATTGGAACAAATATTTGACATATATAAGAACTAGTTGTAGAACTTTGACGACACTGGTGGGACTGGAATAACTCTAACAGCGAACGACTAATAAGTAAAGGAGATAAAATACGTGATTCCAGAATTTATTTGATACTTACCAAAGGAGTGGAGGGAAGTCTAAGGCTTGGTGGAGCTTAAAACAACTATGTAATATATGTATGATTCATGGACTGGATATGACACATGTAATTTATGTATTATACTTTGTATTTGTTTATATGTATATATAATGATAAACCAATAAAAAGTCATTTGAGAAAAAAGAAAGAAAAGAAAGTAACATGCCGCCTTGGGACATCTTGGAAAAACCCCCAAGACAACAGACTCATTCTCAGCAACATGGGCGCCTTTATTTCTTTTGTTAATCAGGAAGATGGTGGAACACAATTCCTTGCCAGATATACACATTCATGGGACTCATTAAAGGTTCATCAAAATTTGTAATGGCAGCATCCAGAGGTGAAGGATGCTCCATTTAAGGTGAGTCCCCAAGATGTCTTCTAAACAACAGAAACACAAAAATATCATATAGAAATCCTTCTCCTCACCTTTACCTGAGATTCGATGCTGCCTTGACTTACTACATATGGCTATTATGTTCAGGTGTGTTTATGCTGTATATGTTATTTTGGAACATTATCCGTTTCTTATAATTAACGTTTTTTTAAAAAAACTAAATATATGTCTGCTTTCGCCACATGGGGGCAGATGTCTCCAAATAGTAAAACATGGAAGAATTGCAGCGGCAAAACTATCCCCTGCTGGCTCTTTCGTTCATATGGTATTGGTAATTTCTAGCCTGGCTGGCTGGCTGCCATTTTGCACCCAGTTCCAGGTTTGTTCCAGGGAATTGCTATGCAGGGGCAAGCAGGGAGACAGCCACTATACAAAAAAATTGGGGGAGATAGAATCATAGAGTCATAGAATCATAGAGTTGGAAGAGACCACAAGGGCCATCGAGTCCAACCCCCTGCCAAGCAGATTATTCAGAGTATTTTCTTCCAAGGGGTCTCTTTCGGCGAATGGCCAAGAGGGGGAAAGAGTCCCAAAGTTGGCTTGAGAGGTCCCATAATGATGTCTCCAGCTCATGAAGGTCACTGAATGGAAGCCACTCTGTAATATTGTTTACACCCAATGGCTCTGTCAAACCCTGTCTTTACTCAAGCTGTTGTGTAAAACAGATCTGTACTCCATTGGTGGCAGCTGCTATTGTGATTGCTTTTATGGTTAACACACACAAGCCGAGTTGTCTCCAACTTAAATTGTTCCATGCACAGAACAACTTCCACAAGCGCAAGCAAACTACCCCCCCACCATGTGCCTTCCACACCACCCCCAAATATGCTCAGATTACTGGGGAGAAACACAGAGCACATTTGGGGGATGAGAAGGGAGATCCATTGGCACTTGTAGAATTCATTCTGCAGGGGCAATGATTTTACTGGATGCAACCTATTGAGGTTTATTGGAAAATCTCATATGTTGTTTTCAAAACAAGAGGGTGCAGACAAAAGGCTGGTATTGGGCAACGGCGCGAGCTCCCGTTGCTCTGTCCCAGCTCCTGCCAACCTACCAGTTCGAAAGCATGCCAGTGCAAGTAGATAAAAAGCTGTGGCAGGAAGGTAAACGGTGTTTCTGTGTGCTCTGGTTTCTGTCACGGTATTCCGTTGTGCCAGAAGCTGTTTAGTCCTGCTGGCCACATGACCCGGAAAGCTGTCTGTGGACAAACGCCGGCTCCCTTGGCCTGAAAGCGAGATGAACGCCACAACCCCATAGTCACTTTTGACTGGACTTAACCGTCCAGGGGTCCTTTACCTTTACCTTTGGTATTGGGCACTCTGCAGAGGTCTGTGGATTCTGCTCATATGGCAGAGATATCAAAAGGCTCATTGACCCTCCCCCCACCTATATGAGGAAATTGACAAGACTCGGTAGGGACGAAAAGATCATGGTTAGGGCAGCAAATGTGTCATTGAACTCAATGCCTCTTGCTTGTCTGATGGAAGCTAGAGAAGGTGTGAGTGCAGAAATTAGTCCACTGTGCAAAGGCATAATTTGTGTTCATTGCTCCATCCATTGGCAAGTGGCCCCAAGTAGCTTGCTCAGAAGAGAATAATAATAATAATAATAATAATAATAATAATAATAATAATAATAAATTTACTATTTATACCCCTCCCATCTGGGCCCTTGGCCTGACACATGTTCCTCATTCATGCATTACAAAGAGAACACGTGGCACAAACAGGACAGGCACCTAGATTTTCAATTGATTATCTATACATTAGGTGCGCAATCATAATTATCTTGCATAATACATTATGTTTGCACACAACGGCAAGAAATTTGCATGGTTATTTTTAGTATTCAGGATGATTTCCAGAGGCAGGTACTTACATTATTCAACAACATTTTTCTCTAGTGGTATGGCTGCTCGTTTGGTTTAAAGTGAGGCGAGACAATTTCATATACTGTAATAATGTTGATGTGCAGACTTCTTGTTTAAAGAACAAGAAAATAAGAAGAGCCTAACTGCTGGATCAGATCATAGGCCTCTCTAAAGCAGCATCCTGTTCTTACATTAGCCAACCAGTTGCCTTTAGGAACTCCAGCAACCTAGAAATGCAATAATTTCATTTCATTTTTTCATTTCACTTCTAATTTGTATACCGCCTTTCTATATTACTATGCACAAGGCAGTTTACAGCAACAAACTATACAACAAAGAACACACACCTTATAAAAATCTGATCCAATACAGAAAGTCATAATGAAACATAACTTTAAAATCGAACAACTTATATCAAATAAAGTAATATTAAAGAATCTATTAGAATATAATAGCACACAATAAAATTCAGTCAGAACACCAGCAAATAATAATTACCGTAAACATAAATTCACTCTTAAGAACTACAATAGATAAATACTTAACTATGATCAATAAAAAACAACTGCAAGTCACAATGCATGTGATACCGCAATACGTACAAAGCCATGTAAAAGGATCAAACCGAGAAACAAAGACGCACAACTTATAAAATTATTCTTTTAAAATTCAGGGCCAATACTGAAGGTAGGGCATCGCCATCATAGCTAGTAGTCACTGATAGCCTTGTCCTCCATTAAATTGTCTAACACCGTTTTAAGCGGTTCAATGCCATCACAATGGGCTTCTCCACACTTCCCTTTCCTCCACTCTTTCCAGGCAGGGCCTGCACTTTAAAGCTCTGTGTCTGAGTGCCCCCACCCCCTTTTTTTGTTTCACTTGAAAAAAGAGCTTTTCCCTCAAAAACTTGCTGCATCTAAACAAACACCAATCTGAGGGAAATCTGAATGGATGTTTCCTCTTAACTTAGCTGGTTTTTGAGGGGAAAGCTCCAGGCCAAAAACACACACAAAATGACGCTCAGATCTGTGCCTGGAGGTAGTGGGGCAAAAGGTAAGTGTGAATAAACCCTCTATTATGAGAGAACAAATTCCACATATATATATATATATTAAAAAAACAACAACTGTGGAAGAGTCCTTCCTTTCGTCTGTCCTGAATCTTCCATCATTTAGCTTCATGGAATGACCCCACTGGGCTCTAGCACTGTGAGAGAGGCCTAGTCACTTTCTCGACACCACACACAATTTCATACATCTCTATCACTGCCCCCATTTTATTTTTATTGTCTACATACAACCATTTCATATTTGTCAACCAGTCCTCTGTGAAATCATTTATTTACAAGCAAGTGGAATGGTGAAGCTGGGTTCAGAGATGTTTTACATTATTACTGCCCCATTGTCATCACCGCCACCAGCAATATTTTTGGAAGTATCATGACAGAGAAGAAACAACTTCTTCTCACAGCACAGAGTTAAACTACGGAACTCCCTTCCACAGGAGGCAGTGATGGCCACTCACTTGGATAGCTTTAAGAGATGATTGGAAAAAATAAACAGGAGAAGGCTATCAATGGCTACTAGCTACAACGGCTATGCTCTGCCTCCACAAATGCTTCTGAATACCAGTTTCTGGAGGACACAGGATGGGAGATGGCTCTTGCCCTGCCTACAGGGTTTCCCTTTGGGGCATCTACCTGGCCATGGCCACTATGAGAACAGGATGCTTGGCCTGGCCCAGCTGTTTCTTCTTGTGTTTTTCTTAACAATTACTGTTATAATATTAGATTTACCACCCACCCTTCAGCATAAGGTCCCAGGGAAAGTTACGACGATATTAAAACATGATTAAAATTAAAATGCACGTTGAGGGCAAGCTTGATGACCTAAAGTTCATTATTTCGTTCAGGACAAGAATAATAACCCCGTCTTAATTGCACTGCTTCTGTTGATGACTTCCCTGTCCACCTTGCCAGTGGGGCGGGGGGAAGGAATCCTCCGGAGTGACCACCAGCAATTGCAAGTGCTCTATTTTTACTAATTACGCTGCCGCTGAAAACTACTCCTCTCTACATAACATTCCCCTGTCTTGCTCTCTAACTGAGGCAGCCCACATTATTGGAAAGCGATCAGCGATGGGAGACTTGCTTAAGCAACCCAGCAGGTGTCTGCTTTGCTACCCAACAAGTCCCTATGCCACCATTAAGCCTTTCTGAATGTTTTCCAAAACCAGTTCTAATTGTCCCCTGTGACACCAGACTAATAATAAGTTTGTTACTAATTGACCTCAGCCCTTTTTATATCTTCATATGTGCCAGCAGTCATTAATGAATGAGCCCGAGCATGTTTACAGAGAGGCTCTTAACCTAGCATAGCAGTCATGATCATCTCAAATGATTGGGATTTTTTAAAAGACAACGTAAATTAGATACTAAATCATGAAGCGGGCACCTTGGGGATTAATTGGCATCTGTTGTGGCCAGAGGAGGCAGCTTCCACTGCCTCCCTACTGTGGCCAGCTTAGTGCTACGTGAATGAGCTTGGGGGCACCCACCTCCTGGTTTAAACTAACCACAGTTTCTTGTTACACAGAGAAGGACCAGTGAGGGATGCTGTCTGGGAACACTCCCAAAGGCCAGTTAGAGAGGCCAGGGTTCATTTGACCATGGTTTCCTCACTCATTTTAAGAGAGACGTTTTCACATTAGCAATTTCTGTGCAAAGGACAAAACATATCTTACTATACACACACACACAAACAAACTTATGTGGGCATGCCAGTATACTCACAGGGAGTGTCAGCTTGCATAAGGAGAGACCTATCCTTCCTAGTGGCGTCCAACATGATTTGTTCACTACCTGGCTTCATTCTTTATTACCGCATGGTGTACAAACATAGGAGCCTGTTTGTTGAATCCAGCATCCTGTCCTGCATCCTGTTCTGTATTCAGTGGCCAGCCAGATGCCCCAATGGGAAGCCCACAAGCAGGACCAGGAACTGAGTGCAACAGCTTTCTGCCCACCTGTGATGCCCAGGAACTGGCAAGCAGAGGCACAATGTCTCTGATGGTGGAGGTAGAGCCAAGTCATGTTTTTTTAATGATTCTATTCATAAGCCCTGCTGCCTGGGGGAATCGGGAGGAGTAAAAATATGTCTAGTTGGAAGATGCAAACGTGATGTAAATGGGTTTAATTTTAATAAGGGTCCTGCTGGATCAGTCCTAAGGGGGCTCATCTAATTCGGTACCCTGCTGTCACAGTAGCCAAACAGTTACCTCAATGGGACAAAATGATAAAAAGCAAACGTATAAAAGTAAATAAGGTTGCAGTTTCAGACTCAGTATGGAAAATAGTTCACCTAGGCTAGTAAACAAAGTGCCAGGAATGAGAGCAGATGTAGTGGCTTGCCTCTGCCTCCAAGGTTGGAGGTGGAAATGCTTCTGAATAACAGACGCTGGAAAACGCAGGGGGGTAGAGAGAAGACTCTTTTGCTCCAGTCCTGATCCAGTGCAGCAGCAAAAAAAGCTCATGCTATTCTAGGCTGCATCAAGAGAAGTCCAGTGTCCAGAAAAAGGGAAGTGATAGTACTGCTCTATTCTGCCTTGCTCAGACACCACCTGGAGTCGTGTGTCCAGTTCTGGGCACCATAGCTAAAGGAGGATATTGACAAGCTAAAATGTGCGCAGAGGAGCGTAACCAAAATGATAAGAGTGTCTGGGAACCAAGCCTTATGAGGGAGTTGGGGATGTTTAGTCTGGAGAAGAGAATACAGCTTTCCATCTATGGGAGCAGTCTGACAAGAAAGATGAGCTGCCTCTTTCTTAATTTTCACCTTCCCGGGAATTCCCAGCTGAGAACCTTTCCCCTCAGACATCACCTGATTACCATCTTGAGTAATATATCTGGAGTTAGAAAGGTGTGAAAATCACAATCTCCCGACTACAGTGTGGAAGGGCATGAATATAAACAGTTCTTTTGTACTGGGGGGGGGGGCGGCACACAACCGCTTTCCTGGAAACCACAAGATTAAAAATGGCATGTACCCGGTTTCATATCTTTGCATTCCTCGAGGTGATTAATAAAATGGTACCTTAGACTGTACAGCTCAAGTGTAGCTCAAAAGCGTTTGTTTATTCCACCTTCTCCACTGCCTCTCTCTTATTTTGCCTTGATAATTCTCGTGAATAAGTATTGCACAATTGGATTGCTGCACAGTACTAGGTTCCTGAATTCCTTCCCTCAATGTATTTAATGATTTGCTGCATTTATATCCTACCTTCTTCTCCAAGGAGCTCAGGGTGGTGTCCATGGTCCTCCTCTCATTTCATCCCCACAACAGACCTGTGCGGTAGATAGGTTAGTCTGAGAGAGGCAGTGACTGGCCCAGGGTCATCCAGTGAGCTCAATGGCTGAAGGAGGCTTTGAACCTTCATCTCCCGGATTCACTACATCACACTGGCTGTCAAAAGTATTGACCAACCTTGTAAATTTATTCATTCTTACTTACTTCTAACATTTACACCCTACCTTTCCTGCAAGGAGCTGAAGGTGATGTTATACATATTTCTCCTCCTCCCCCATTTTATCCTCACAACAAGTTGCTGGAAGCCACAGCAGATGGAGAATTGGCCTTGTGTTCCTGTCCTGCTTGCAGGCTTTCCACAGGCCATAGGAGCCAACTTCAGGGGGCCATTGGTGCTGGGCACCCACAATAATATAATTGTGGTAGCTGGGCACCCACAAAGTCAATGAGATAAGGCGGCAGGCGGCAGTGGCTCTGCCACTGAGGAGGGGTGGGCAGGCTTGGACATAGAGACAGTCTCTCCCTTCCCCACAGAAAAGAGTGCCTTGCTGGCTGTGGAGCGGCTGCCGCCGGCCACCACAATGCGGGTGTGTGATATCACACACACATACCTGCATGTAGTAAAAAGGTAAAAAGATAAAGGACCCCTGAACGGTGAAGTCCAGTCAAAGGCAACTATGGGGTTGCAGCGCTCATCTCGCTTTAGGCCATCTCGTTTTTGTCCACAGACAGCTTTCCAAGTCATGTGGCCAGCATGACTAAACCACTTCTGATGCAACAGGACACCATGACAGAAACCAGAGCGCACGGGAACATCATTTATCTTCCCGCTGGAGTGGTACTTATTTATCTACTTGCACTGCTGTGCTTTCAAACTGCTAGGTTGGCAAGAGCTGGGACGGAGCAACAGAAGCTCACCCCGTCACGGGGATTCGAATCACCAACCTTCTGATCGACAAGCCAAAGAGGCTCAGTGGTTTAGACCACAGCGCCACCTGCGTCCCATGCATGTGTGTGCAGGTGTCCATGTGCAGGTGTGTGCGTGTGATGTCGCATGTCTGCGTGGTGGTGGCGAGCACCCACAATCCTGAGGGCGAGGTGGCACCCCTGCCACAGACCTCTGGCTGGCCACTGTGAGAGCAGGATGCTGGACTAGCCGGGGCATTGGCCTGATCCAGCAGGCTCTTCCTATGTTCTTAAAACCAAGACACAAATATATTAAATAAAGAACTCCCCCCCCCTCGGGTCTCAGCTCACCTTCACCCAGGTGTATCTCCTGGGGCAGCAGAAAAGCCTGGCAGTGGCTTGGCTCCCCCCCCCCACGACTTCACGGCGTGAGTGAACTCGGGCGCCCCTAGCGGCGGAGACGCGCCGGGAGCGGCAGGCGGGGCCGGACGCGCGGATCGACGGACCGAGCGGCAGCGGCTGCGAGGGAGCGAGCGAGGCAGGCGGGGATGTTGCTGCCGCTGCTGCCGCTGGAGAGGTTGCTGAGCGCGCGGGAGCTGCCCGGCGGGAGCCGGCGGTGAGGCGGGCGCCCTGCCTGAGCCAGCAGCATGTCCCGAAAGAAGAGCCCCAAGACCAAGGGCGGCGGCGCCGGCACCGCCTCGGCGCCCTCCTCCGCCCTGCCCGGCCAGGGCTCCCGGGGCGCGGCGCCGACGGCAGCCCCCAAGGGCGCTGCCGGAGCCGGAGCCCGGAGCGCCCCAGCCGCCGCCGCCGCCGCCGCCGGCTCTTCCACTGCCAACGGGGCTGCGCTGCCCAGCCGACCCTCGCTGAGCTCCAGCGGCGAGTTCTACGACGTCGCCTTCAAGGTGAGCTCCGGAGCTCGGCGCCGTCGGGGAGGGGGAACCAGACCCGGGGCGGCGGGTGGAGAGAGCGAGCGAGGCGCCCCAGGCAGTCCCGCGGGTGCGTAAAGGCGCTTGGAGACTTGAGCCAAGAGGGCTCCCAGAGCCGTGGAGGGTGGCGGCGTCTTTTTTTGGGGGGGGGGGTTCAGGACATCAGAAAGCCAGGCTGTATCTCGCCAGCTCATTCAAATTAGATTTATTTTGGCGCGGTGGGGGGGAATTCTGAGAAAGTAAAAACTTACACACACCTGTTGCCAATGACCCGTTTGGCAATTAAGCCCCTTTCCATATGCACCTTTTGCCTTGGGGCGCCTTGTGGTGCTGCGTTCTGCAAAGCTGTCCCCCTCCTGCAGAAGAGGGGTTCAAACCAAGCTTGTTTTGAGTCTCAGATAAGCCCCAGGAGAGGAGTCCGGCTGGTTGGAGGGGGAGGTGTTTAGTCACCCTTCAGCTGCATATTTATGGGACTCCTATGGAGAACACCTGTTGCTTTGCCTCCAGGATGTGGGTGTTTGCTGGTAGACTGCCTCTCTATTTGGAGGTTCCTGGTAGGGAAGATGGCAGCTGTTAGACATTACTGAGGATTTCATATGATTCTCTATCTGCCTGTCTTTTTCTTTTCCCCCCAAAGCTGCCTAAGGTTGCAGCCCTAGCCCCATTGAATTCAGTAGGATAGGCATGGTTAGGATTGTGCATGGTCATCATAATGTCTTGTGACAAAGAAGAAGGGAAGAAGAGTTTGGATTTGATATCCCGCTTTATCACTACCCGAAGGAGTCCCAAAGTGGCTAACAATCTCCTTTCCCTTCCTCCCCCACAACAAACACTCTGTGAGGTGAGTGGGGCTGAGACACTTCAAAGAAGTGTGACTAGCCCAAGGTCACCCAGCAGCTACATGTGGAGGAGCGGGGGCAAGGTTTACCAGATTACGAGTCCATCGCTCTTAACCACTACACCACACTGCCTCTCCATCACCCTTTTTTGCTTCCCTATCTTCCTGTGATCCTGAGGTCTAGCTGCTTAACAGGAGAGGGCTGTTCTCCAAAGCACAGAGAGGCTATATAGGAAAGGTGCCAGAAAGAAAGCCTCTTTCCCTATTGCAGGTGTGCAGGAATGGAAATTGCTCTGCACATGCTCAGAATGACTGTTGTCACACCATATGTCTCAGGTGTGAGTCCTGGAGCGAGGGTTTCAGGGGCTGAGCCCTAGATTAGGGGAGGGGGGCTGTGGCCCTACAGAAGTTTCTGGGCTCCCGCTCCCTGGAGAGAATTGGGGGAAATGTTGTGGCCATGGCAGTACTCAGCCGTGAGGAGTGTTCTCTGCCAATTAGTCCTTCTCTTTCCTTTTTCAGTTTAGAAAGTTGTTAAAAAGCAACAATAGTGAATGTGAAGGGGTGTGTGCTGAGTGTTTCTCTTTAGCCCTTTTCACAGCAGGCCTGCCTATACTGCTGAGTTGCAGCTGAGATACTCAGTCAGGCATGATTGACAGAAAAGTTCTGGGTTGCAGCACACCTTCGGCTGTGGGTTGACTCCCTGTTTTCTGAAGGGCATGGGGGGCACTCGGCTATCCCATTTACTGCACGTTTGCATGCCAGAAAACAGAGCACATAAAACACAATAAAATACGTTTACAATTAAATGTAGAGTTAAAAATAATTTAAAATATTAGAAAGCAAACAAATATTTAAAAACATGCCTGTTTGGCACATTTACGACATGCTTGACAGCTGTTTGCATGTTTACTATACGTTTCACAAATGTAGTAAATGTGCAAACATGTAGCAAATGTGCAAAACAGGCATGCAGATGTAGTAAATGTGCAGGCAGCTGCATGGTTTGCATGTCTGCACATTTACTACACGTTTGCACATACGTAAATGTCTGTGGAAGGTTGCACAAAATATGGAATTAGTCTTTGAAAAGAACACCACCGTACTTTTTCTGCAATGTGTAATAGCCCACCTGCAAGCAAAAGTGATTGCCAAGTTAAATCATGGAGCGGGTGAGGCTGGTGATCGGTTTCCTAGGACTGCAGTTTAGAGAGTTCTTGTGCCTGTGAGAAGGAATTCATAACTTACTTTCTGTGCCTTAGAGAAGGGTCTTGGAACCATAGAATTCTTGAGTTGGAAGGGTCCCTAGGGGTCATCTAGTCCAACCACTGCAGCTCAGTGGTGGAACATTTCCACATTCAGTAGGTCCCAGGTTCAGTCCCGGCATGTCCAGGTAGTATGAGGAACCACTGCTTTCTGAAGCCCTGGAGAGAAGATGCCAGTCTGTGCAGAAAATACTGAGCCAGATTGGCCAATGGTTGGACTTGGTATAAAACTGCTTCTTATGTAACAGAAACTACAGAGTTCAGAAAATTAGGATCAGACAAATTAATGGAGGATAAGGGTATCAATGGCTACTAGCCACAATGGCTAGGCTCTCCCTCCAGTGTTGGAGACCATATGCCTCTGAAAGCCAGTTGCTGGAAACACGATTGAGGAGAAGGCTGTTGTGCTTGGGTCCTGCTTGCAGGTTTCCCACAGGCATCTGGTTGGCCACTGTGAGAACAGGATGATGGACTAGATAGGCTCCTTTGGCCTGACCCAGCAGGACTCAGTTTTTACATTTCTTAAATAACATGAGAGTGACCCACAAGCTAATCCTATACAGATTTACCTGGGAGTAGGGCTCATTGAGTTCTCATTGTATTTGGGGAAAGCACCTTGGCTCGGTGGTAGAGCATCTGCTTCTCATGCAGAAGGTCCCGGGTTCCATCCCTGACATCTCCAAGTTGGACTGGGAATGTCCATTCCTGAAACCCTGGAGAGCCTCTGCCAGTCACTGGACAGTACTGAGCTACATGGACCAGTTCTCTGACTCAGTATAAGCATCCTACATCCTTACAAAGTTCTAGGTAGCCAGAGACGGTCCTGGCTGTGAACCCTGGAAGATCTGCTTCCTACCTTGCTGGATTTCCTCCACCAGGTCTGGGAGTGAGGGACTGACTCCAGCTACAAAAGCAGCTGAACAGACTCTTATTGGTGTTGGTGTTGTGTTATTAGTGATATTAATTTTTGTATCCTTAATTTTAAATCTTAATTATGTTTTATGTGGGCGTTGCTTCTATTTGCTTGTGTGCTTTTTGATGTTATATTGTTTACTTTATTATGTAAACTAATTATGTTTCTAATTATGTATTTTTTTCCTAATTATGTATTTTGTTCATGTCGTAAGCTGCCTTGGGCATGATTTTAACATATGGAAAGGTGGCATACCAATAAAATTATGTATGTATGTAGAAGCCCCTGCTTGAAATAATATATTGAGTTCAGGATGTGGGCTGCTGTGCAGTGCTGCTCTAAACTAGCCTTCCCAGAACTGGCACCCTCCAACAGTGGTACTACAACTCTCTGTCCCTGCTGGCTGAGACTGATGGGAGGTAGAGCACCAAACAACTGAGGTGCCAAGTTGGGGGTGGCTGCTAAAAGTGTTATCTGACCGGCCACTGAAATAACTGGGGCCAGAGCAATGAAGTCTATCACAGTCCGTCAGGTCACGCTTCTGATTCCAGCCCAGAGCCGCCGTGTGCCCGGCAGAAAACTTGCAGCCTGTCTGGCACGTAGATAGGTTTAAACTGCCAGGAGAGAGAGTTGATTATGAGGCACTGATAGATGAGTTCTCTCTATAAGGAGCTGGAATTGTGTCAAGAGGGCCAGCACTAACTAGGCAAGCCAGAAGCTGAGGGTCGGGGGGCAGATAGCAATGTAGTAATAGTCGTAGTATAGAATGTGGTTTGAGGATTGTATTGGACCCCTGGATTTGAGGTTCCCCAACCATGCCCCAGTGTTATCCATTCACAGTCTGATGCGCTAGAAGCAGAGCCGTAGCTAGGTGATCTTGCGCCCCTGGTAGAACCATCCAGATTGCGCCCCCTAGCCACAGACAAATCAGCTCTTCTTTCTGCCTCTCCTCCAACCCCCCATTCAATTCACCCTCTATTTAAAACCATTTCTTATGAGGCAATAATCAATATTTATATTTATGGACATTTTTTTAGCCGGTTTTGCGTCCCCAGTCCCCTGTGCCCCTGGTGGGGGCCCACCTCAACACCCCCTAGCTATGGCCATGGCTAGAAGCAGAGGGCCCAGAAGATAGAGCTCTGCGGCTCCAGGTCACTAGTAGTAAAAGGGGCTTATCCAGCTCTAATCCCCACGCCCCATGCCTGTTCTTTTCTCTTTAGGTGATGCTTGTTGGCGACTCCGGGGTTGGCAAGACCTGCCTGCTGGTGCGGTTCAAGGATGGTGCTTTCCTGGCTGGCAGCTTCATCTCTACAGTGGGCATTGATTTCAGGGTAAGGTGATCTTTGGGGTGACTTTGTTCCTTTGCTTCAGCTGCACAGGCCTGACTTCATTACATTTTGGGGGTCGGAGAGTCAAGAATCCGCATGAACAGGGAGCCTAAGCCACCTGGATGTTCATTTTTCTGCTCCAGCCTTATAGGAACTGTGTCTCATGCAATGGCTTTCATTTTATTTCAGCGCCACTGTGGGACAGGAGGCTGTCTTGGTGGCTGGCACCCTGTAGACCCAACCTGTCTATCCCTTGCCTTTTACCAAGAGCCGTCAGCCCTCGGTGATTACATGAGATGGTCACGGACCAATGTCGGGGAGCTCTCCTGCCACTTTGTTGGTGGTTTGGCCATGTTGATAGTCACTGTGGTGCTGTAACGATGGACACCTGCCTAGTTTGCAAAAGAAACTCTTTCCGTTCAAAGCTGGTGCCCTGAAGGGTTGTGTGTTTGGAGGACCTCTGAGGGCACTCAATTGTTGCCAGATCAGAGAGCGTGTTGTTCCTTTGCTCTGTAAATGACCTCCCATTTCCCTGGATTTTACAATTAGGGGAAGCAAATGTTCTCATTATACATTTTGCAATGAGTTTGTGAATGTCGGTACGGCAGATAGGGCTTGATCTTGGAGCAGAAGTCCAGGGCCACGTAACCAAGGGGGAACTGAAAGGACCACTCATGGAGCAGCAAACCAGATCCAACATCAGCACCTTGAGCCGTTGATGGCCTGCCAAGGCCCACTGGGACTGATGCTGGTTGCTGTAAGATCTGCTGTTTCTTACTTTTGTTTCTTACTTTTCTAGTTTGGGGCAAGCCTGCCATGAACATGGTTATGGATGCTCACTTCATTGTTTTTTACTTTAAAAATGCATTATTAGTAAATGTATTCTCTGGGCAGCTAGCAATAAACAAGTCTTTATTTAGTGCTATTTGTTATTCTCCTTACTGTTCTTTCCTCCAACACTTATTGCCAGGGAAGCGAGACCTGTTTTATTCCTGTAGTCCTGAAGGTGCTATGGCTTAAGTGGATTTTTGAAACTGCTCGTGTTCAGAGTATTTCCTTCTTATCGGAATTGGCTTTTTTACTGCAGTGTCAGGGGTGTGGAAGCTGTTGTAAAGCACGGAATGGTGGTGTCGGTTGTGAAGATGAGAGGAAAGTGAATTGTGGGTTTCACAGCTGAAGTAATAATACTTGTGGCTTGTAATACCTTAAAAGCCCAGGGTCTGAAAGTACCTGCCGGCAATGATAGTTAATGCATGTTCTCGGTTGCAAATGTCATACCTGAAGTTGTGATGTGGTTAGGAAGATGCTGAAACCCTTCTCTCTTGGAAGAAAACCGTTTGTTCAAACATGGGTTTGCTTCAAGCAGGTCCATCTGGGTGGATGACTCTGAATTGAACATTTGCCTTTTTAAAACAAAAACAAAAAACCCTCTCTTATTCTATCTATAGTGATGAGACTATCTATTATGTGGGCGTTCTGAGGTGGTGTAGTGTAGTATCATAAAATAAATAACAAAAAATATACAAATACATTTTGTGTACCAGTACCGCTTTACATACTGTTCTGAACCATCTCAGACCCATGAGGCCTTGGTGATGGTGTTTCCCCCCCCCCATCCCTGTATATAAATACTGTATGGAATGGAATGGAACTGGCTGATTAAGTCTGCCTGTTGTGATTCTTCGCCTGGCCTCCCTTTAAGTCGTCCACATAGGAATATAAGAAGAGCTGGCTGGATCAGGCCCGTCTAGTCCAGCATCCTGTCCTCACAGTGGCCAAACTGATGCCCCAAAGGGAGGCCTATAAGCCAGACCAGAGCACAAGAGCCCTCTCTTTTCCTGTGGTTTCCAGCACTCATTCGTCTCTCAGGACGAACGATTTTTTTGACTCTTAACTTGCAGCAGCTCTCCAGGTTTTCAATTGGGGATGGGGATTGGATATTTGCAACCTGACCTAAAGATGCCAGGAATTGAACCTGGCACCTTCTACATGAAAAACAAGTGCTTTTACCACGTTTTAGACTTTTCTTTTTTAATTTTTTAACTGCGCTCTTTCCTATTGCCTTTTGTGTTTTTAAATGGTTTGTGTTTTAGCTAGAGAAGCAACATGCACATTTTATAAATAGCTAAGTGGCTGGAACACACACAGTGTGCATGGCCCTACCTACCATCAATGGTGTGACCTTGTCAGTTTCTTACGAACTGCATCACGGAGCGTTCTGGAGTCGCGGAGCTACAGAACACGAGCTTTTTCCCTTTTAGTAGCATCTGCTTTTTATTCTTGCTCTCTTTCCCGTTCCCCCCGCAGTATCTCTTCAGATCTCTCATTCCTCTTTAAGAGGATTTTGGTGTGATGAGAGTCTCTTTCAAGTTGCAAGGAAGCTGGCCAGCAAGCACCAGATTTTCTCTCTCTCCCTGCCCCCCAGCAATGGTTGCAACCCTGTCGGCTGGTTGCCCATGGAAGGCTTTGCTATGAAATCTCCCCTGCGGTGATTAGGACCTGCAAATGCAGCTAGATCTGGAAATATGTGTGGAGCGTATTGGTTTCATTTATGAATCACCCTCCGTGGGGCAGCCCAAAGTGATTTACAATCTAATAAAAGCATAAAACAGCTTACCTGTGTGAGACCACCTTCCCGCATATATGCCTGCTCAACTGCTTCGATCTGCAGAACTGGCACTGTTTCAATTGCCATATAGCACTCACTTTGCATTTGTAAGGAATCTTTTAGCACGGCAGCACCCACCCTCTGGGACTCCTTGCCACTTGACATCAGACAGGCACCTTCACTGTTCTCAAGCCTACTTAGGCAGTGCAGAATGTTGGTGTTTGTTTTAATCTGATTTTGGTTTATTGCTGATTTCATCTTTTGAATGCCTTAAAGAGTTTTTTTCAGGGATAATTTTATTGTTTTGTTCTCTTCGTAAACTGCTTTGAGTTTTTACAATCAAAGGGTGCATAGATTTTATGAGATAAAATAAATAAATAAATAAATACAGAACTGTTAAATACCGTATTTTTTGCACCATAACACTCACTTTTTTCCTCCTAAAAAGTAAGGGGAAATGTCTGTGCATGTTATGGAGGGAATGCCTACGGGTGGCATGCCTACGGATTTTCCTCCTCTAAAAACTATGTGCGTGTTATGGTCGGGTGCGTGTTATAGAGCGAAAAATACGGTATATTAAAACAACTGGAAAACAATTTTTTTTACATGCCAATTTTATGTACCAGCAAGGATATATGTGCTGGCTTCCTGCTGTGCTTTTCTAAAAAAGAATTCCCAGTGAAATGGCAGTTTTTTATAGTAGCTGATCCCTTGACAGAGTGGGACTCAGTTGATTTTGTTGAGCTCCCCAAAGCCCTGTTTTCCTTTCATTTGGAGAGGTCTTGCAGCCAGTTTCCATGTTCCTCACGGGAGATTTTGGCTGATTTGTGGAGGGTGGGACAGTTATGTTCTTGGGCATCCTCCAGTGATAAATTTCCAGTACCTGAAGTGTATGTGATCTTTGTGATAAATGCCTTTCGTATTTCTAGACTCTATGGGTGTGTTAACATAAGCATTGTCCCCAGTTATTTATTTAGTTGTGCACATATAGAGATTTGTCAAAGACTTTGTCAACTTCAAGTGAAGTTTAGGTGGATTTTCTCTCCCCTGTGTATATGTGCCACATATTTTGACTCATTTTATGTTAGTAGTTGTATGATTTTGGTGTTTTATTTTCTGCGGGCTTGTGGCAGGCGAATAAAATTGGATGGATGACTTGCCAAAGTTCTCAAACCATAAACAAGTCTTGTGGCACCTTAAATCCACTGCAGTACAAACTTTTGTGAAGTACAATCCATTTTATCAGATGTGTGAAATATCATTCTGAGTTACAGGAATCTCTTTGCATGTTTTGGGGGAGTAGGTGGGGATTTAAAGCATTAAGATCAGAAGGACATGAAATGCAGAAAAGTGCAGACGCTTGCAATTATGTAAGTAACTGTGGCCATTCACAGAGCAGGTTTGTAAGTCTTTAAGGTGAAAGAAGAGGCTTTCTTGTTTTTCCTGCAAGAAACTTAACACAGTTTCCCCTCTGGATGTCTTTCAACCATGTTTCCCAAAAGCTGGAAAAAGTAAACTGACTGTGATGATAAATTAGAAATAAGAAAAAAAACACAATGGTATAGCTTCTTCTTCTTTGGCGATCACTCATAGCCAAGTAAGATTGTCTTCCATAAACACTGTTTTAACAATGAGTCCGTAAGTGACTGTGGAGGCCAATTCTGGATCCACACATCCTTCCACAGTGGGGACATTGGTTTCCAGTCGGGAGCTGATCACGGTGTGGATTTGCCAAGCATGCCTTCCTCCTAGCACGTTTCTCCCTTGCATCCTGAGTTCGAGTGTCTTCAAAGCCCATGACCCCTTTGGTAAAGGCTGTTCTCCAACTGGAGCACTCGCAGGCCAGTGTTTCCCAGTTGTCAGTGTTTATACTACATTTTTAAAGATTTGCCTTGAGACAGTCTATAAACCTCTTTTGTTGACCACCAGCATTACGCTTTCCATTTTTAAGTTCAGAATAGAGTAGTTGCTTTGGAAGACAATCATCAGGCATCCACACAACATGACCAGTCCAACAAAGTCCCACTCGCTGGATCATCACTTTGTCGTGGTGAGTGGGCTTGCATGTTCCTGTAACCCTTGTGAGCGAAGCCATCAGGAATCTCGTACTCCCAGCAGGGTCACCCAAGGAGGTAAGGTCAAAGGGAAGGAGCCAGCCAAAGAATGATCCAAGAAGTCCTCAACGGCAGAACAGGCGGATGATAACAAGCGGTATGTTACAATGGCTGTGAAGGCAGATGAAGGCTGCAGCAGATAGGAATCTACCGGTTTGTCGTGACTACTTTATGCCTTTGGAACAGAGCCCTACTGCGAAGACTGTGCGTTGATCAGCATGCACTGATCTACACACATAAAACAAATTCATGCACAGGCGTCTTCCAAAAACCCAACCCCAAACCCAAAAGTCCCATGGCGATCGGCAATGGTATAGCAACACCTGGATAGCTCAGTTGGTTAGAGCGTGGTGCTGATAATGCCAAGGTTGCAGGTTCAATCCCTGTTTGGTACAGCTGCATATACCTGCATTGCAGGAGGTTGGACTAGTATCAGCAGGGGGCCGGTCCACTGTCCCTCAGACTTTGTGGGGGGCCAGACTATATTTGGGGGGGAATGAATTCCTTTGCCCCACAAATAACCCAGAGATGCATTTGAAATAAAATCACACATTCTACTCATGTAAAAACACCAGGCAGGCCCCACAAATAACCCAGAGATGCATTTTAAATAAAAGGACAGATTCTACTCATGTAAAAACACAC
Organism: Podarcis filfolensis; assembly: GCF_964270895.1. Classification (NCBI taxonomy): domain Eukaryota; kingdom Metazoa; phylum Chordata; class Lepidosauria; order Squamata; family Lacertidae; genus Podarcis; species Podarcis filfolensis. Next base: position 29,647,278 of record NC_139616.1, on the reverse strand, counting down.
TAGTTCCCGGACAGTCCATGGGCCGGATTTATAGGTGATTGGGACAGATCCCTAGGACTAGATGATCCCTAGGGTCTCTTCCAACTCTACGATTCTGTGATCTCAATCTCTGTCTTTGAGTCATCTTACTTCCTTGTTACAGAATGGGAAGGGACAGGGATGGAAACCATCAGGCCCTCTGGACCTTTCTATGTGGCCCTCAATAACTCTCCCCAAGCTGAACCCCTCTCTCCAGGCCCACACCCTTCACTGGTCCTGCAAGCTTGCCCAGAAGGGAGCCTGCAAAATGTTCCCCGCCTCTGGTGTAGCAGATATTTAGCTCGGTGGGATTGTTGCTTTTAAGCCCTCGTTTCATTAACGGCAGTTGCCAGTGTTGTGTACCATGCAATTATCTGGGACAGATTTCTTCGCTGTTGCGACAAGCCAATCCCAAACAAAAATTTGTCTTCATATTCTATGAATTATTGATTGGGATACCGTTTGGCGGCCTACTTCTGCTGGTGGCAGGCAATAGGATAGCTTGCAATTCTTTCCCCAGCATTTCCAGGATTGTCTGAAGCAGAGGGTGTGGGCTGGTGGCAGCAGGAGACAGCAGAAGGGCCCCTGTGTTTGCACCCTGCAATGTGTGGAGTGGTGATTTGGGTGCAGGCACTAAACAGTATCCAGAAGCTCTTCCCGAGACTGAAAACCCTGGAGAGCTGCTGCCAGTCAGTGTCAACGGTACTGAGCTATATGGGCCAGCTGTCTGACTTGGTCTCAGGCCATGGCTTTGCTGGGGCTGATGGGAGTGGTAGTCCATGCCTCTGGAGGGCACCAGCTTGGGGAAGGCTGCTCTGCCATTCTGCTTGTCCTTTCTGCAGCAGCCCAGTGCCTGATGCTCATTTCTGGGATTTGCACATTGGCTTATGTTGTTTTTTTTTTTATAAGATTTTTATTAAGGTTTTACAAAAAAGAAAAATAGAAATTCACAGAATAAAAAACCATAAATTACAGAAAAAAGAAACACACAAAAGAAAAAAAAATACAGAAAGAAAAACACAACTAATTAAGAAAAATTACATTTAAACAAAGAAAAAATAAAACCATTCCATTTTTCCAATAACCTCAATTTCATATGCTTATGTTCTTGACCTCCTCGCACCTTCCCCTTTTTGTATTCCCATTCAAATATTTAATTCAGCAAATTCTTACCCTTTATCAAATGTTTAAACTTTGTACCATAACATATACTATATCCCTATTTTTCAACCAATTATCAATACCTTTTTTGCATAATCTTAATAACTTTTATCACTAATTACCACTTATTACCCATCCAAGCACATTTTTAACACTCATTAATTTTATAATATTTCTGAAGATAGTCTTTGAATTTCTTCCAGTCTTCTTCCACCAACTCTTCTCCCAGGTCTCGGATTCTGTCAGTCATTTCCGCCAATTCCATATAGTCTATCAGCTTCATCTGCCATTCTTCCAGGGTGGGTAGCTCTTGTGTCTTCCAATACTTTGCGATGAGAATTCTTGCTGCTGTTGTTGCGTACATAAAGAAATTTCTATCTTTCTTTGGCACCTTGCACATTGGCTTATGAACCGGAGAGTTTCACTTGTTTGTCGGACAGCTGCAATTGCCCATTGTTCCTGTCCCGATATGAGTTGCAGAACAGGTGAGGCTTGTTCCGGTGGCACAAGGGGGACCTTCTAGCTGCCTGTGTTTTGTGCCTTTAATTTGTTTTTCCACCACGGCAAAAGTGGTGCCTCTATCAGGGAAGATTGAGCTTCTCTGGCTCTTCCTAGGCCTTAATTAACGCATCAATAGGCTGACTGACAAGGTTCGAACTGTGTTTGATTCCTTGCATAATGGAAAGTGAAATAAATTAACACTTTCTCCATAAATGGGAGATAGCAGAGTGACAAAAGTATCAGCACCACCCTCATCTTTGACTTTTTGAAGGCTTTGAAGAGGCACCAAGCTGAGATTGTGAATTGATGCTCCTCCTGCCATAAGAATCAAGCTTCCAGATTAACAGAGTACTATTTGGGGGGGGGGGTTTGGGGGGGTGCCCTTTTAATCTGGGGATGAGCTCCAAATGACTTACACTGATGTAAGTGAGCTAGTAGAAACTTACCGGTGCTATTAATTTCCATAGACTTGTGTTGATTTCTGTTACCTGAAACTTTTCTGTACCACTCACCATGTTATTTTGGGCTTGCCAGTCAAAAGGTTGGCGGTTCAAATCTGCACAATGGGGTAAGCTCCCATTGCTCTGTCCCAGCTCCTACCAACCTAGCATTTCAAAAGCACGCCAGTGCAAGTAGATAAATAGGTACCGCTGTGGCGGGAAGGTAAACGGCGTTTCCATGCGCTCTGGTTTCCATCATGGTGTCCCATTGCACCAGAAGCGGTTTAGTGCTATTGGCCACATGACCCAGAAAGCTGTCTGTGGACAAACACCGGCTCCCTCAGCCTGAAAGTGAGACGAGTGCCACAATCCCATAATCAGTTTTGACTAGACTTAACTGTCCAGGGGTCCTTTATCGTTTTTTACCTTTTAGGGTTGTGCAAAGCTCCCATCATCCCTGACCATGGTCCATGCTGTGTGGGATGTGATGGGAGTTGTAGTCCATAACATCTGATTGGTGAAGGCTGAGGAGGACATTGTTGGCAATATTGTGCTGTGCTCACAGGTGCGTGGAGGAGAGGCTTACCGATGACTATTAGCCATAATGGCTGTGCTCTTTCTCAGCAATTGAAGGCAGCAATGCTTCTAAATACCATTTGCTAGAAACCACAGGAGGGGAGAGCTGCTCTTGTGCCCGGGTCCTGCTCACAGGCTTTCAACTGGGGCTTCTGGCTGGATACTGTGAGAACAGGATGCTGGACTAGATGGGCCACAGGCCTGATCCAGCAGTTGCTTTTTATGCTCTTGCATAGTTATGCATGGAGGATGTAGAGTCCGTTAACAAATCTCAATTAGAGAAGTTATCACATTTTTTAAAAAGGAAGTATTTTCCCCTCCACCTCTCCAAAGTCAGTATTTGTGACAAAATATGGGGGGTGCTTGACTGAGCTCTCTTGTGTTTTTCAGTCTCTTGCCTAGTATGTTGAGGCATGGGGATGGGAATATATTTATTTTATTTTCACCCTGTCTTTCTAATATGGACTGGAGAATGGCTTGCTTTATGTGGGGTGGGATCCCAGGCAGTTTCCTTTCCAGGCACTTGGCCAGATCTAGGCCTGCTTGGGTTGAGGTGCAAGGCACCCTCTTCTTCTGCCCATGCCTCAGGAACTATAAGACATTTCTCTGGTGGAAAGTTTTCTCAATGCAAAAACTGTCCAGCCATTACAAACAGTCTGATGATGAAGGGGTAAGGTGAGGGTGGGGTCAGGGGAGAGAATCAGAAGGATGAAATTAGCAAATATTCAGCAAGCGGGATTGCAAAAGATTGCCATCCAGGCGTTCTGTAACCCTCTCCGCACGAATCTGAATTATTCAGCGCGGAGAGTGCCATGGAGGAATCAAATTGTGTTCTTGCCTGATTTAAGAGGAGAGATACTGAAACACCAAAATGCACACTTGGAATGACTAATTTGCAAAGACACAGACAAGTGTCTGGATAACGAAGAAACATCCCTAGAATGAATTATTAGATTTGAAGCCTGTAGCTAACTCTTTCTTGTCTCACTGCTGGAACGCGGAGAAGAGATGTGTTTGAAGTAATGGGTTCAGAATTTGCAGGATTTAGAATCTGTGTGCAAGTGTACTTGCATAGCAAGCAAAGGGCGACATCTGGTTATTGGGGGCTTAACTTTCACTCTAACATACAGAGCATGCTTCTAGCCATCATGACTGCAAAGCAGGAATGGCTAACCTGGTGCCCTCCCAGGTGTTGCTGAACTGAAACTCCCATCACCCCAGACCATTGGCCATGCTGGCTGGGACTGATGGGAGTTGTAGTCCAAAACATCTTGAGGACACCAGGTTGACAAAGGTGAGCTTGTTAAAGCGAGTCTTCCCATGCCTAAGACCTGTCCATGGTTCTGAAGGATGTGTATCTGAGTGTTCGTGCTTTCTAATTTTTGACAGAGTGGCAAAGATACTACCTCTGTCTGTCAGTTCTCCACCCTGCCTGTCTCCTCCAGCTGACTCCCTTTCCTAATTTCTCTAGGCTCTTGTGTCCCAGAGGCAAAGTGAGGCAGGCCAGTGAACCATGCAGAAGCACTGCAAGTGGAGAGCTTTGGGGCTCACTGGAGCATTTGATTAAATTTAATTTCTCATGACCTGCTAGCTGTCTTCCTGCAGCACAGTAGCAAACCTCAGTTTAGGGCTTAAGTGCCTAGTTTGTTTATCATCTGCTAGGAACATAGGAAGCTGTACTGAGTCAGACCAATGATCCAGCTCAGTATTGTCTACACTGACTCCAGGGTCTAAGGCAAGGGATAATTCCTAGTGCTACCTGGGTGTCAGAAGCGAGCCAGCAATAAACCACATGGAGTAAGTGAAAGTTAACTCTATTAGGAGCAACAAGATCTACTCAGGAGTGTCAGGCTAAAGAGCACAACAACTCTTCTCCGTAGCTCTTGCCCCTATGAGGGTGGAGGGGAGCTTTTTGCTGCAAAAGGGGAAGACACCCGTGCTTCTTCACCAGCCTGATTCATCTCTGCCTCTTGGCCTCCCTCCTCTCCTGCTTCAGCTGCTGCCTCTGATTCTGGGCTTCTCTCTACCACAGACTCTCCCAGCTCACTAAGCCAGGCGTAGGCAAACTCAGCCCTCCAGATGTTTTGGGACTACAACTCCCATCATCCCTAGCTAACAGGACCAGTGGTCAGGGATGATGGGAACTGTAGTCTCAAAACCTGTGGAGGGCTGAGTTTGCCTATGCCTGTACTAAGCCCCTTTGCCTCTTCAGCTTCTGACACCTCTTCCTCCCATTCTTCTCCCTCTGACCACTCATCATCATCCCACCACCAGTCCCCAGGCTCTTTGTCTTCTTCCCTTGGGGGTTCCCCAGCTAGTGTCTCCCACCATTCCTCTGCATCCAACGAGTCCATGACATTGAGCCTTTATTGACTGCAGAGAAGATATTCTACTCACTGAGCTACGGTCCTTCACTATACAGTGTCAGAACATTGACCTATCTGGCTCAGTATTGTTTGCATTGACTGGCAGCAGGATTTCAGGCAAGGGATCCTTCTCAGCACTGCCTGGAGATGCCCAAGGTTGAACCTGGCCCTTTTTACATATGAAGTGTGCAGTCTATAGTCTTTCCTCTAAACTGAAAGTAAGGTTCTAGTCCTCTTGGTTCTGAATAAAGGACTGGTTTAAATAGGAAGCTGTCATAGTCCTGTGCTGCTTAGCCATGGCAAAACTCAGTGGCAGGAAGGCCAGCCAACCAGCCAAGTTCCGGGGGGGGGGGTGTACTTGCCTTGAGACAGAGTCTGTATGCAAGGTTCAGTCCAGTCCTAAGCTCAGGAGTATCTCAGTTCATGTAGTCAGATGGTCCGGGGGTCAAGAAAGCTGAGAGTCTAAGGTCACGAGAAGCAGCAAGGTCTAGCCAGGAATGACAAATGTTGTTTCCAGCAACTGAATAATAATAAATAATAATAATAATAATAAATTTTATTTATACCCCGCCCTCCCCTGCCAGAGCCAGGCTCAGGGTGGCTAAGACCAGTAAAATTACAGTAAAAACATAATAGGAAAAAAACAAACAATTTAAAATACAGGTTAAAATGCAATTTAAAATGCAGCCTCATTTTAAAAGTAGCCCATAAATCAAAACCATAAGGGGAGGGAAACATAAGGGTCAGACTGAGTCCAAACCAAAGGCCAGACGGAACAGCTCTGTCTTGCAGGCCCTGCGGAAAGATGTCAAGGACCCTAGTCTCTTGTGACAGAGCGTTCAACCAAGTCGGGGCCACTACTGAAAAGGCCCTAGCCCTAGATGAGTACTGAAAAGGCCCTGGCCCTAATGAGGCTGGAAACCCTGCTTAAGAAAGCTGGAGCCAGCTGGTTCACATCAGGAGCAAGAAGGCTGATCAGCAGTGGGTGAAGTCACTGTGCCTCCTGCTCCTTCAGGCTGCTGCTCAGCAGGTAAAGCCAATTCCTGGCCCAGGACAGAAGCCACCTTACACTGACTCAAGACTCATGGCCCACCTAGCTTAGTATTGTTGACACTGATTGGCAGCATCTTTCCAGGGAGTCATTCCCAGCCCTGCCTGGAGATGCTGGAGAATTGAGCCCGTGGCGCTCTGCATGCCAAGCAGGTGCTTTGCCACTGAGCTGTGGCCTTTCTTAGAACTACTTGCAAGAGTGTTCATTACAATGGTATTAAGATTGCTTAGTAGTCCTGATAAGTGCTGGAGCTGAATTGGAAAAACAAACTCTTCCCCTGTGAGTTTGAAAACAAGAATGGAATGGGGGCGGGGGACAACGACAATGCAGAGCCTTCTCCGCCAAGAATAACAAAAGTCTAATTTGTAGCTTCCGACACTAATTAGCTATCTTAATTACTGCCAGCGACTTCCTCTCCTTCAGGTTATCGCAAGAACCTTCCTTTCTGAAATGCCTGGGGAGAGATCAGCCCTTTCCAGATGACAAAATTCTCCCCTGGAGATGGTGCACAGGTGTTCGCAGCAAACGATCGGCTACTTTCTGTGATGGGAAGAAAAAAAAATGGAATCCTGCATTCCGTGACTTGTATAAATTATGGAACTATTCCCTTTGCTTTGCATAAGTGAGTGTTGTTGCAGCAGAGGTGATTCCTAAGAATCTTAGTTGCCCACCTTTCTGAAATTTCCTTCAGGGCCAGAAAGGAATAAAGCTTGCTGTTTCTTTGCTTAAAACGCAACCACCACAACCACAAACTCAGAGTTTCTCAGGAAGGTGAAATCTGTGCCTCATGCCATTCTCTGCATTCCCCCGGATTTGCAGCAAAAGCCCATATGCAGTCTCTGTTGATCAGCTGGTAATTTGCACGACAGTTGGGGGCATGGGGACAAACTGCAAGAAGGCAAGCTGCTTTCATGTGTGGGGCAGGTGTAGAAACCCATGCACAAATATATTTGCTAATATGCTAATCTGCATACTAGACCCCTGGCTAGTAGCTCAGGTCCTATCTCTACGCATCTGTCCACCTTCCTGCTCTTCCTCTCAGGAGAAATTTAGCACTTTTCCCTTGCTGTAACTATTTGTGCTTGGGAGGTGACTCACTGCTAAGTCAGAAATGTCAAATGCAGCGCGCGCACACACACTTCTTCAAGTCAGTTTATTCGTGCCTTGGAGGTAAACGAACCTTCATTTAGAAGTCTAATACTTGTATAAGGTGCTTTTTTAAAAAACGAGTGGATGGAACGGGTGCTTTCTTTAATAACCGCAGTCCTGATAAAATGCACCTGATTCTTACCAGCTACCATTTTGAAAACTTACGGGGACATTTCTTACCCCACTGCCAAATTAGTTTCTTTTCAAAAGCCCTGAAGCCAGGGACATACTATAACAAAAGGGTTTGATTTAGGTGAAAGCATACAGTGTGTCTTATTTATAGGATTGAATGATAAGATCCCGGCTGCGTCGGTTCTGACTGGCAACAGGAAAACCACTTAAATTATCTTTGTTGGGTTCCAAGCCTGGTTAAAATTAATATTATTATAACAGCTGCTTTCCTGGTCACCCATGGAGAGGAAGGATTGCCTGTAGGCGAACAAGCAGTGAAACCTTTGTAAACAGGAGGAAGGGGGAGTATTTTTTTATTTGCCTTCCAGGCTGTCAATGTGTTAACAAGGGTGCATGTGAACTATGAAAAATGTGGGCTAATAATGACGTTTGTGGACCTATTTGCCTGGTTGAGTTTAAACGTAGTGTTTTCCTAGCAAAGCTCTTTCTTGCCCTAGGAAATGTGTGTGTTCAAAATGGGTGTTGCAAGGAAATAGCATAGGAAGCTGACTTATACTGATCATCCCCCTCAGTGCTGTTGACACTGACTTGCAGCAGTGCTCCAGGTTTTTAAATACCCAACCCAGAGATGCCAGGGATCAAACCTTGGGAGCTTCTGCAAGCAAAGCAGTGCCGTATCCACTGTACTATGTCCCTTTATCCGCCTTCCAGTTTGCTTTTGGTGACAACTGTTAAGCATCAGCTTTGCAGAAGCTTTGCAAGCGATGCTCTGCTGAGCAGCAAATCCCACGGTGTGCAGAGAGTTCCTTTTCAGCTTTGCTGTAAAGAGTTCCCCCCGTTTCAGGAGAAATCTGAGCAAAATATGAGCCCTGCTGCTGGTCCGGGCCAGAGGCTTCTCTAGTCCAGCATCTTCATTTCATTTCACTTTTAATTTGTATTCCGCCTTTCTATATTACTATACGCAAGGGGGTTTACAGCAACAAAATACACAACAGGGAACACATGTCATAGAGTAATCTGATCTAATACAAAAAGCCATAAGAAAACATAACTTTAAAATGGAACGGCAACTTATATCAGATAAAGTAATATTCAATCATCTGTTATTGTTTCCTGCTTGGCAGGGGGTTGGACTCGATGGCCCTTGTGGTCTCTTCCAACTCTATGATTCTATGATTCTAGATATAATACAGTCATACCTCGGGTTGCAGCCGCTTCAGGTTGCGTTTTTTTGGGTTGCGGACTGCTGAAACATGGAAGTACCAGAAAGGATTACTTCTGGGTTTCGGCTGTCGCACATGCGCAGAAGCGCTAAATCGCACTTTGCGCATGCGCAGAAGCACCAAATAGCAACCCGCTCATGTGCAGAGGCGCAGACGTGGGTTGCGAACGCTGCGGGTTGCGAATGTGCACCCTCACGGATCACGTTTGCAACCTGAGCATCCACTGTAGTGCACAATAAAATTAACTCTCAAAACATCAGCAAATAATAATTCGACAGAAATTCACTCTTGACAATTAAAATAAATAAAATAAAATCCAGATGCCCCCAAGGGAAGCCCACAAGCAGGACCTGAGATTCCCAGCATGTGGCATTCAGAGGCATGCTGCCTCAATTAATGGAGCCAGTATGTAGGCATTGCGGCTAGTAGCCATTGACAGCCTCCTTCTCCGTACTGCTCACCAGATAGGAAGGAAGAGGTGTGGGTGAAATTTAGGACTTCTGATCAGCAGTGGAGCCTAGGAAGCTGCTTGATAACTGGTCCATCTGACTCAGTATTGTCTGCACTGACTGGCAAGGGCTCTCCAGAGTTTCAGGCAAGGGACATTCCCAGCCCTACCTGGCGATGCCTGGCTTGAACCTAGGACCTTCTGCAGGCAAAGGAAGTGCTCTGCCCCTGAGCCACAGCCATTCTGGACCCTTCTGAGTGACAACCTGTATTCAGAGCACCTCCACCTAACCTGTGAACCTATGCCTTATAACACTTTATGGCAGAAACGGTGCTGAGAGTTCACGTTCTTCACCCCGCCATGAAGGCCAGGACACGACGTCTCAGGGGCAACGGGTTCCCTGCCCCTGGCCTTAAGGCGGCACAATGGCTGGATGTTGTGAGCCTGCTCTGGAGGATTTTTGCTTGTTTGCTTTGCTTTCCAGATTAGGGCCCCCTTTGGACAAAGCCCCCAGTTGCCCCTGTGGAGGTGGCAACTCCTAAGTGCCTGAATCCCACTACCAGCCTTGGATTTGGTTGTCTTTATTTTGAGCCAGCCAGAGGGTGCCAGCCTCTTTCCCCTTCCTTTCAGACTTCCCGTCCGGCAGAGTTTCAACACAATAAATGGACTTCCTTTTCGCTTTTGAGCAATGCTTCATCAATGTCTGTGAGCCTAGAAGAATTGTGTGCATTCTCAGATGGAAGCTCCGAATTGTGTAACACAGAACCAAACACTTCGTGCTGCCAAGTTTTAATTATTTTTCTCTTTTTTATTTTTATATTTATACCTCACCTTTCCTTCCAAGGAGCTCAGCGTGGCAAAAAAATGGTTCCGCTTTGCCTCTCCTCACAACAACCCAGCAGTGTAGTGTATTCACAGGAATTCGTTATTAACTGTTTGTGGATATCCATTTTCTGCCTATCTCGTTTCTTGTCGAGATCAGCAGAGAGAGGATATCCACAAACAGCTAATAGTAAGTTTTCATGAACACCCTATCCCGCTGACCGTTTTTCGTCAGAAGACATGGCAAGGTAGTTTATAACCTCCACAAAATATAATATATGAAACAAAAAAAAGTAAATTAATTTGTTAAACTATGGAACTCCTTTCCACTGGAGGCAGTGATGGCTCTAAAAGAGGATTGGACAAATTCATGGCAGAAACAGTTATCAGTGGCTATTTGTCATGATGGATGTACTCTGCCTACATGGTTGGAGAAAGCGAATACATTAATTCTGAATGCCAGTTGCTGGAAACCTCAGGAATGGGAGAGGGTTCTTTGTGCTTGAATCCTGCTTGCATCTACTTGGCCACTGTGAGAACAGGTTGCTGGACTAGATGGGTCATTGGGCCAGATCCTGCAGGCTTGTCTTATGTTCTTAAATACAGTATGAAGCATCAAAATTTATAAGAGAGGATCTGATTCACTCGGTACCCACACAAATTCCACATATGCTAAACACACCTGTACCTCTGCACACATTCAGCCTCAGGTCCTTTCGCTCTCAACCATTAGTGACCCCCAACAACCCACTAGGTCAGGGGTGGGCCCTCTGAGTTTGGTCTGCCAAGCTCTTTGGGCAAGCCTTACCCACCTTTCCATCCCCTGATGAGATGTACTATCTGGCACAGAACAAGCACAGTTGCAGAGGAACGCTTGGGAGCATGCTGGAAGGCAAAAGCAAGCAGAGTGATAGATGATATCTCTCTTTACCTTTTTAAAAGGCAGTTCAGAAACCATTTCAGAAAAGAGAGTATATCTACCATCGGATCTGAACTTTATTGTGACTTTTATGGGGTGATTCTTTTTGTACTTGCTGCCTCTAGGATTCACACCAAAATGCTTTCAGAGACAACTATACATTAGCATGGTGGTGCCCTGCTTTAAATATATTTTTATTGCCCCCCTATTTTAATCCTTGCTTTTTTCTCATTTTCTTTGCTGTATTTTTATTTATCTGTCATTGACATAAGAGCTTGGCTGCTGGATCAGGTGAGTGGCTCATCTTGTTCAGCGTTTTAGCTGAGATTCCTGCAATGCAGAGGGTTGGGCTAGATGACATTCAGGGTCCCTTCCAGCTCTACAGTTCCATGATTCCATGATCCTGTTCTCACATTGGCCAAACAGATGCCCAAAAGAAAAGCCTGCAAGCAGGATCTGAGCACAAGAGCCCTCTCCCCTCCTGTGGCTTCCAGCGACTGGTATCCAGAAACAGTACTGGCTGTAACTGTGAAGACCAGGCATGGCCATTGTGACCTGGAGCTGTTGATAGCCTTCTCCTCACTGAATTTGCCCAATCCACTCTGAAAGCCATCCAGATTGGTGGCCATCATTGCCTTCTATGGGAGCAAGTTCCATAGTTTAACTACATGCAAAGATTATTTTCAGTATTTGCAGATGTGGTTTGTTGTATATCATTCAACCTGTTTGATTTTTTAAAAAAGAAAATATATTTGGCCATAAGCAATAAAGCAATTAAAGTTTGATGTGACCTAAAAAGATGCCTGTTAATTGCATCCATGTAATAAATGGGACCAGTTTACCTGTAAGATTGCCTTACCCTATATGCAACCACTTGACTGCTTTGATTGACAGAACAGGCACTGTTACAGGTGCCAAATAATCCCCATTCCACATTTGTAAGAAATGGATATTTTAGCGTGGCACTTTGGAACTCCCTGCTTATGGACATCGGGAGGGTGCCTTCACTGTACTCTTTATGGCAGCTGCTAGAAACATTTTTGTCTAGCCAAGCCTATCCAGAAACATAGAATGCCAACGTGTGTTTTGATCTGGTTTGTAGCTTATTTTTTATTTTAATTTCCTTGAATGTTTTAAATGAGCGTTTTAAAAGATTTTACCAATAATTTAACTGGGGTTTTCCCCCCTCTTTGTAAAAAGAACTTCAGTCAAGTGGAGTATACATTTTCTAAACTAACAAAGTCAATCCTTAGATTCTCACCCCCTGCTGAAACCAATAACACTTCACCTATTTCTCTCCCTCTGCCCCTTTCCCTTCCCTTCAAGAGCCTCATGGATCTTCCAAGCCAAGCAGGAACAGTCAAAGTTTAAAGTGTTAGCTTCTTTTTGTTCACATGATTCCAGTCTACCCCAACTTGGGGCTGGTGGGAGCTGTAGTCCAATGTGTCTGGAGGATGCCAGGTTTGGGGAAAGGCTTCCTTGTTCCATAAATCCCCATGTATGCTAATGGAAGCCCTGCAGGCTATTGCGAGCAGTGGAGAGGGAGGCCTCTCCAGGTGCTTGCGAAGGGGATGAAAGGTCCTCCTCTCTCCGGGAATGTTTTTCCACATTAGCCTCCATCAGCGCATCAGCTGTGCACCAATCAAAACAGATTTGCTTGCCAAACAGAAAGCGATCGTAAATCAGTGGCAGCGATTACGATGTTCCCTCTGCAGAGTAATATGCAATAACACAATCTCCTTAAAAGCTGCCCCCGGCAATTAGAAAGGAAAAAAGGTATTTACCACCAAATGCAGTTCTGGAGGGCTCCCCTTTTGGCTGGCTGCTAAAAGCTTTAGCTGGTTCATTGCAGCTGCACCAACAGGATTGGGAGGGAGGGAGGGCGGGCAGGCAGAGGAGGCAGCGTGGAAACTGTCGAAAGGGAGCCAGGGGCATGACCCTGGAACCACTGGGATGCTCACTTGGCTGAAGTGTTGGAGCCAAAGTGTGGCCTGTCACCACAATTGCACATGTCCTGCGGTTACCCCATCATCCAAATCCTACTCCAAGAAAGTCTGCCTTTTCTGTGTAGTTTGCAACTTCTCTGACCTTGCATTGTTCCGGGTTTTGCTGGTCATGCGGAAGGAGCTGTTCAGGGGGCTCTGCAGTGTTTCAACCACTGGAAAGGTCCGTGTCTTGGAGGCAGAACATCTGCCTTGCATGCCAAAGGCCCTCTGTTCGATCCCCTGCAACTCCAGGAAGGGCTGTGAAAGACACCCTGCCTGAAACCCTGAAGGGCCACTGCCAGTCAGTGTAGACAATACTGAGCAATATGGACCAATTGGTCTGACTCGGTAGAAAGCAGCTGGTTCACCTGGCTTTCTGAAATCAAGGACTGCTGAGACCTTTGGGTACATTACACATCCGGTCTTCCCGCTTTATGCTTTTCCACACTGACACGGAATGTGGAGCTGTGATGCAGTCCAGTCTGTGGTGGCTGCAGCCAAGGGTTCCTCTTGTCTCACATTCCTTTCCAAAAGAATAGCCTGACACGGGAATTCCTATGGGAAGCTCATGGGAAGAGCAAGATGGAGCTGGCCAACTCCTGTTGCTTGCCCCTTGCACCTGTCAGTCAGGTACCAATTTGGAGGATGCACTTGGCGAGCCCAGCCTTCCTGAATCCAGTTGTCATCCAGATCCAGGCATGCCAACTCTAGAGGACGGAGGTGTCATCAGCCCTCTCAATATTCCTTAGCAGAGGGCTCACCTTCCCCTATGATTGAGGGGGCAGAGGAGGCCAAACCAGCAAGCTGAGTGTGGCACAGCATCAAAGGCAAGCTCCTCTTGTGTGTGAGAGAGGAGGAACCATGACCACTGAAGCTGTGCCACACTGGGCAAAGCCACCTCCCAACAATGCACTTCCAATGATGTGTCTTTGGTCCAAGGTGGCACCTCTGTCCAAATCTGTTGGACCACAATGTTCATCAGCCCTGGCCAGCACAGCCATATTGGACTACAACTCCTATCATGGCTGTGTTGGCAGGGCATTGATGGGAGTTGTAGTCCAAAGCCTTTGGTGGGCACCACCTTGGAGCAGCCTGGGCTAGGATCGTGGCTCATAATTGCTGAAATACTGACAGACCAATCATCCCTGAATTTGTCTGATTCTTGCTTAAAAGCCCTCTTGAACATTTGATTCTGTCAGCTATGAATTTGAGACGTTTCCCTCCCCCCCCCCAGCCCTGTTTTCTCCCTTTCCAATGGTTAGAGGGAGGGAGGGGAGAACAGTCTCTTTTGTGGGTGATGCCTAAAAGCATTTGATTAGAATAGCTAAAGACTGGAATCAGATGTCGTTAGGGTAATGCTCTGCGTTCATCATCATCATCGCCATAGAAACAGCCTATGATGTCAATCAGTAGAAAAGATTGGTGAGTACTTTGTCTGCTGATTGGGTAGGAAACAGCCTCCTGAATGCTGCTCTGCTTACCCATTAGGAAGGCTGAAGGAAGAAAATGAGAGGTGGGATGTAATTGCCCAGAGACAAAGCTATCAGTTGGCTGCCTTCTTCCTGCTGTCTGCCTGAGCCTCCCATCCCGCAATAGCTATTGGCTGAATGCTAGGATATCATGGACTGTTTGTTGCTGTCTCGAGGCAATTTGCTCATAAGATAATTTGAAACAGTTAAAAACAGCAAATGTAAACAAGACTAAGTCCCTAACAAGTGGACGCTTGTGGTAAAGACCCTGTTGGACCAAAAATGTCTTCAGTTGCTCCCAGAATGTGCAGGCGATGCCATATTTCGACAGGAATGCTATTCCACAGAATGGGGCAGCAACCCTGAAGGCCCTGCCATGTGGGCTTCTGATATCTTTGGAGAAACTGGACTGTAAACATCTACTCTGGGTGTAAAACGGATGAGGTAGTTTCTCAAGTGGTCTGGTCTTGAGCTGTATATAGGGACGTCTATGTTAGGACCAACACTTTGTTCACAATGCTTTTTATATGAATAATAATAATAAAACTGCTTTGATATGTAGAGGGTTTCATACAGAAAAAGAGAATAGTTTTAACTTTACAAATGTCAGTATCTTTTGTCCTTCAGAAAGGTGCAAACTCTGTTCCTGTGTAGACAAAGGCTGGTTCCTGTTGCTCTAAAAGTATGATATGTCTGCTGCCCCAGAATCTCTTATGGTATACTACTTTGTCCATGGCCAAGCAAAGCCCTCCTTAGTCAGCCTGCCTGCATTTGCATAATGTGTTTGTTCTGATGTTGTGCTATCATTTCTTGTGCTGCAGTGGACAGATTGTTCACCAGACATTGCTGACTCCATTATTTACCTAGGCTAATTGGCCGCTTAATAGCATTGTTCTCATTTCACAGGCGGTTCATCCCTGTCTGCAGGGTCTTTAATTGCCAAAATAACAGCAAGTTTGTAGTTGATTGTTACAGATTGCCAGATGTGTTAAAAATCTGCATCCAGATGATTGCAGTGCCAATATCTTGTGTGAAGCGCAAATGTTTTGCAAGAATGTAGGCAAGCTCTGCGGGTGGCGAGATGTCAGTTTTGTCTAGGCTTTAACCTGGTGCCCTCCAGCTCTCATCAGCACCAACTGGGGTAGGGGGTGGTAACTGGGAATTTGGACTCAGACACCCTTGCTGATCTAACTTCAAATCTCTCCGTAGATCCTGGTCCACCTTCTGCCCCCTCCTGCTTGGAAACCCACTATATCTTTGGTGTGAAGATGCAGGAGATTTCATCTGGGAATGGACCCAGGTGTGGAGGAGTTGAAAGTGGCTTGAGAGAAGCTTTGCTACCCATGAGAGGTGTCCATGCACTTTTGTTCCACTGTCCCTGCTGGTCAAATAAGTGTTGCAGGTTTTTGAAGCAATGCAAGAACCTTTGAAGCTTGTTTTACCAGAGACACAAATAGGCTGAATGTACATTCCTCGCGCCATAGAATTATAGAGTTGGAAGGGATCCTGAGGGTCATTTAGTCCAACCCCCTGCACCAGCTGCACTCTCACTCAGAGCTTTCTCTCAAGCCATCATTTGTCTGCAGCTTTCCTTGTTCTGAAACATGCAGTTGGCCTTTTTTTCTCATTTCCAGCAGCTCTTACCCAGGCAACATTTGTGACTGCGTTCTGGATTTTACCAGCTCGCATAATGTCTGCTTTTCCAAGCTCACAAATGCACTCTTCCTGCGTTCCCCTCCCGACCTCTTACAGTCTGCAATTAATATACTTTTTATTCCTCTTAACAAAGAGATGAAACAATTCAATACAGCCCCATAAAGATAATTGCTGCAGAGTTTGAAACTGGCAAACTTTTTTTTTAAAAGGGCATGACAATTAGTCGCAATTAAATGTGGTTCAATCACAAATGGGGCTGCTTTTTTTAAAAAAAATGGTGAGAAATGAATTAAACCCCCTGCTTAAAGTAACCAACATGAATCAATTTATTCCACTTTGGGGCTCTTAAGCTAGACACACAAACAAAAAGCTTTCCTGCTCTTGCATGTGTGTGTATGTGTGTGTGTGTGTACACAGAAATGAAAGCCCTTACCTTACCTTATGTGAGAGCCAGTGTGGTGTAGTGGTTAAGAGCAGTGGACTCGTAATCTGGTGAACCGGGTTCGATTCCCCGCTCCTCCACATGCAGCTGCTGGGTGACCTTGGGCTAGTCACACTTCTTTGAAGTCTCTCAGCCCCACTCACCTCACAGAGTGTTTGTTGTGGGGGAGGAAGGGAAAGGAGAATGTTAGCCGCTTTGAGACTCCTTAGGGTAGTGATAAAGCGGGATATCAAATCCAAACTCTTCTTCTCTTCTTACCTCCCCAAACTACTGTCCTCCCCCACTGCCCCACTGACTTAGTGTTCCGAAGTTAGAACAACTTTTTCCTGCATTGTAGCCCCATTTTTTTCCTGACAGGAAAAAATAGCCACTGAGATGACTAACATCCCAATCATAAAAGGATTTGTCTTGCCCTAGATCATCTTTGTTCAATATTAGCAGAGGAAAAATGGAAGTGGCAGGAAACTGGCATGAGGCCCCAGCTGATAATTTATTACACTCTGAATGTTGGCAGTTTGGGTGCTGAGGAAATTTGTTCATTTCTGAGACAGGTAGGTGAAAGTGAACACCCTTGAAGCTTGCTTGACATGAAGGAGGCAGAGGAGAGACTTCCTCATCTCTAAACCAGCTGGTGCTTCAACCTGGTGCCCTCTGGGTTTTTGGACTACAACTCCCAGCCAGCATGGGAGTTGTAGTTCAAAAAGGTGTGAGGAGCAGCAAGTTGGCGAAGGCTGCTCTGAGGAGCTGAAATGGGCTTACTGAAGTGCCAGTTGTTTCTATGGTAATTGCCTGTGTGGAGATTGAGTGGCTGTTTACCTACTGAAATTTCGTAACCCAGAACATATGATTATTGAAGTCGTGTGTGTGTTCAATTGTAGAAAATGGAGCGGAGGAGAGGCTTGCCATTTTGAAGAGGCATTTTAGTGGGCTGGATCCGTGCCAAAGAACTACTTTTTAAATTCAATTTTGTTGGAAATTATATATACAGCATGTCACGGCGTTTGGAGAAGGGGCACAATCATGAATAATAGGCTTCTCTGGTCTTGAAAGCTCTCAGTGCAAATCCAAATACCTCCTGCCAAGGGGGATGGATTGAACCTGCAAGGCTGCCAGCTACAAATCCAGAATTGTGCACCCAGTTGCCCATACCATCACATACCAGGCTCAGCCCTTCCTTGGTGGCCCTTGCTTATCCAAAAGATTGTAGAAAAATCCCCAACTATTCACCTCAGGTTTATGGCTGTGACACCTGTGAAACTGCCACACCTGCAAGAAACCGACTTTTCGGTATGGCAGCATCTACGGTACTCTCTGGAACTCCCTGCCTGTTGATATCAAGCAGGCCCCTTTGCTGTACAGTGGTATCTCGGGTTACATACCCTTCAGGTTACATACACTTCAGGTTACAGACTCCACTAACCCAGAAATATTGCTTCAGGTTAAGAACTTTGCTTCAGGATGAGAACAGAAATTGTGCTCCAGCGGCGCAGCAGCATCAGGAGGCCCCATTAGCTAAAGTGGTGCTTCAGGTTAAGAACAGTTTCAGGTTAAGTACAGACCTCCGGAATGAATTAAGTACTTAACCTGAGGTACCACTGTACTGTTTCTGACACCTTTTTTTGTTTAGGCAAGCCTTCCTGACCTTGTGGTTTTACAATGTATATACATATTTTTAACAACTGTTGGTTTTATCTTTTATTTTGATAATGTTCTTGTGCCTGCTTGTTTTTCGAGTGTTAATGCTGCTTTCTTATGAATATTTTACACTATATTTTATGCAAACTGCTTCAGGAGGAAAGCTGTTGTTGGCCCCAGTGGGAGGCTCGCTCCCGATGCAAAAAAAACAACAAAACAGGCCTGGGAACATCTGTGGGGGTCCATGCAGACTGAGAGCTCCATGTGTACCAAAGGGTTAAATCCCGCAAACTCCCCCCCCTACCCCCCCATAGGGTTCCATTCTGGGCCAGTGCGCATGCGGTTGACTCTATTAAAAAAATGAAACAACCTCATGCAATTGCTACTTCATGCAGTTGCTAAGGGGAAAGTGTCGTAGGCAAAAGGTGCGAGGTCCAATCCCCAGTGGTCTCTCCGGGTAATCTTGGGAACGTGCCCCTTGCCTGAAACCCTGGAAAGACCTTCTGCCAGTGGCATGCGGTGAAATTGTTTGTAGGGGAACAGCTAGGGCCAGAGGTGCCGGCTTGCAAGGGTGATTGTGGGTGGGCACTGACACTGAGTGTGTGAGCATCACAACAGAAGCTTCCTGGGCTTTGGGAAGGAGGTGTCAGGTATCTGACAGGAATGCTGGAGCCCTTCTGCCTCCTCCCAAAGGGCAGGCTTTGGGAGAGTGGTGGGAGGGACCTGCCTCCTACCTGTACAGTGGTACCTTGGGTTACAGGTGCTTCAGGTTACAGACGCTTCAGGTTACAGACTCCGCTAACCCATAAATAGTACCTCGGGTTAAGAACTTTGCTGCAGGATGAGAACAGAAATTGTGTGGTGGCGGCGCGGCGGCAGCGGGAGGCCTCATCAGCTAAAGTGGTGCTTCAGGTTAAGAACAGTTTCAGGTTAAGAACGGACCTCCGGAACGAATTAAGTTCTTAACCCGAGGTACCACTGTACTATATAATACAGGATTGTTCTGTACGTATTTCAATGTAAACTGCCATGTCCTGTATTGATACAGTTTTGTCCTATATTTCAGGTCTTCTCTCTCTCTCTCTCTCTCTCTCTCTCTCTCTCTCACACACACACACACACACACACACACTCTACCAAGTTAGGGATCCTCTCCCAATTCATGTGTTTAAAAGGGTGTGTGAAAGGGTCATTTCAATTTTTCTAAATTACGTGCTTTGGATTTGTTTTATTTTGGCCAGCTGCTCATACAGGCTGACCCTGTCAGCTGTGGCATGATAATGTTAGTAGTTTTGTTTTTTAATTTAACGACCATTTTGTTTGTAAGCCACCTTGGGACAGGGGGGAAATTTGACTGAGGTGGAATCTACGCACATATAAAAAACGCTGTGAATTTTGAAACATTTTGAAAACTACATTGAGTTTGCCATAGCTCACTGCTGCTATCTAGTGTCACATTTGTAGACTGCACTTTACAACACACTTAAAGCGTTTTATTTGCAGCTATATAGCTGAGTCCAGGGTTTGCATTTGACGTGTAAGATGCTGATGAATTTTATGAGGACTTTAGAAAGAATGCAAGCTTATATGGAAATGTGAATTTAAGATTGGAAAAAGAAGAAACTTGAAGTTGACTGCTTTGCTGTTCCTTGGAGCCACCCTGGGAACTTGTTGAGGGCCACCAAATATATAATTCATGTCCATCAATCAGTATAGTGGGGTTAGCAGGTAGGCACTTTACAGGGTAGCATGTGCAAAAAAGAGAGGGAGGTCCCTGCCCCCGAAGAACTTGCCGTGCAAAGAACGAGAGAGAGAAAGAGAGAGAGAGAGAGAGAGAGAGAGAGAGAGAGAGAGAGAGCAAGCATAAGTGAAGCTGCACACACTTCAGCTCCATTTCAAGTAGTGGTGGAGGTGAAGGGGGATTAGAGAATTGCAGGGGTAAAAGAGCAGGCAAGGAAGAATGGATGGACCTGTGGGAGGTCTGTGTTTACTAGGACAGACCGTCTGCAGCATTCATGCCTCTTATTTCTCCCGCTTCTCGGCTACCCACGTTCTCCTGTGTTGAGTAATCCATCGGCAGGAGAGGAGCATAATTCATCCGACCTTTTATCTGTCTAAAAGAGAAATGAAGTATTTTTAGCCTCACCTGAAAAAGAAAAAAAAAGTGGCAAAACTCTGAGAAATCTGCCTGTCTTGGAGACAGTGGAGCCAACCAGTGTTCGAAACTCCCATTGTTCTAGGCGCATTTTGCAACAGGGAATTTCATTAGCACAAGCAGTTTCTGAGCTCTGGGTGCAGTACTGTGCCCAAGATTTTAGATTAAAACTGCAGAGTGGAAGGAAAGGAGGACCCTTTTCTGCCTCCCTACTTCCAGCCACTCTCTGAAGACTGGAGAAGAGACCCTCTTAAGAATATTAGGAGGGCGAGCAGGGGCTTTGTTTTTTGCAGTATTCAGATGAGGACTAGACTATGTGAAAAATGAACATAAGATTTTAGCTGCAGTTCATTCATTTTCAGCTTTGTATTCTTGTTATAAAAAAGTGTGCCTAGACATTCCGTTGTTGTGCCCATAACTTAGGTTTAAGGTGCCATTTAGCTGCTAGCTTCTATATAGGTAATGGTAAAGGACCCCTGGACGGGTAAGTCCAGTCAAAGGTGACTATGAGGTTGTGGTGCTCATCTCACTTTCAGGCTGAGGGAGCATTTGTCCACAGACAGTTTTCCAGGTCATGTGGCCAGCATGACTCAACCACTACTGGCACACAGAGGACCGTGACGAGTGCCAGAGCGCACCGAATTGCTGTTTACCTTCCCGCCGCAGTGCTACCTATTTATCTACTTGCACTGGCGTGCTTTCGAACTGCTAGTTTGGCAGGAGCTGGGACAGAGCAATGGAAGCTCACCCCATCATGGGAAGTCGAACCTCTGACCTTCTGATCAGCAAGCCCAGCATGCCACTTTTTCTCCTGAGTACACAGCCTAAAGAAGAGTCCTGTGTGACACGAAGTCTTGTTCCCCACATTTTAGATGCCGGCTAGTCTCAGTGATGCTCTTCCTTGCTTAATTTCTTTCTCCATGCTCACAAAGTTATTTGGGGAATGTGATGATGCTGTATTGTGGTATAAACAAATCTCTTTCTGTTATTAGGTCCCTTGATCTTTCTTTCTTTCTTTTTAAAAGAAAAGGTTGGGATATACACATTCTGAATAAATTAAAAGAATGATAAATATCATGGCAAACTTGCATGCATCTCAGTAAAATGGATTCAAGCAAAGAAATAGGACTTCAAGCATGACATTGAGATTCCTGGCATTTTTAGAGGGCATTAGAATATCACTGGAGGTCAGTAGGAACCTCGGGTTGGAGAAATGCAAGATAGCAAACTGTGCTTGAAGGTAGCATTGGGTGGGCAAATCTATCATTTTTTTTTTAAGTCTTCATGGAATTTTTTTCCAGCATTTTACTTTGAATTTCTCCTAATATAGTGCATTTTGGGGGCTATTTTCAGTGGCACATGCATTTTTGTACACATGACCTGGCTAGAAAGCTGTGCTGCAAAGTTTGTAGAAGTGCAGATTTTGAAGAAGTTTGCAGATTGGTGTGGAAAGTGCTGTAAGTTCTCCTTCGGAGGCAAATGGAATTGAATTCCTCCCCCATCTCTCTGCTTGAGAAGCTGCATTTGGGAGTCATTTGGGTGAGGGAGTAGCTATCTCCCCCTCCCTGGACTGGCCATAGCTCATCGGTAGGCCACCTTCTTTGCAGAAGGTCTCGTGTTCAGTCTTTGGCATCTCCAGATAAGGCTGTACCTGTTTGAAACCTTGGAAAGCTGCTGCCAGGCAGTGCCAACAATGGACTCTGTATAAGGCAGATTGCAATGTCTTTTTTAAAAAATCAGACCTTACGGTAATTCTGAACCATGAGGACTGGAATCTTGCTTTATTTTTAAGGGAGTAGCTCTGTGGTCCCCTTCATGGATCACTGCCTTGCCGTGGCGAAGGGGCTTGAATAACTCAGAGAAGCTATGAGCTATGCCATGTAGGGCCGCCCAAGATGGACAGGTCATAGTGGAGAGTTTTGACCAAACGTGATCCACCTGGAGCAGGAACCAGCTGGACCATAAAGAAGGCTGATCGCCGAAGAATTGATGCTTTTGAATTATGGTGCTGGAGGAGACTCTTGAGAGTCCCATGGACTGCAAGAAGATCAAACCTATCCATTCTTAAGGAAATCAGCCCTGAGTGCTCACTGGAAGGACAGATCCTGAAGCTGAGGCTCCAATACTTTGGCCACCTCATGAGAAGATAAGACTCCCTGGAAAAGACCCTGATGTTGGGAAAGAGGGCACAAGGAGAAGGGGACGACAGAGGACGAGATGGTTGGACAGTTCTCGAAGCTACCAGCATGAGTTTGACCAAACTGTGGGAGGCAGTGGAAGACAGGAGTGCCTGGCGTGCTCTGGTCCATGGGGTCACGAAGAGTCGGACATGACTAAACGACTAAACAACAACAACAAAGCTCTGTAGTAGAGCATCTGCTGTGCATGCAGAAGGTTCTGGGTTCAATCCCTGTCATTTCCAGGTAGGAATGGGAATGTCCCCTGTTTGAATCCTTGGACAGCCGCTGCCGGTCAGTGTAGTAGTAGACAATACTGAGCTAAACAGGACGGTGGTCTGGATTTGGTATATGACAACTTCCTCTGTTCCTATCCATTCGTGGCAGCTGAGTTTCCAGCGCTTCTGAACATTTGCTTGGTTCTAATAAAAGCCCTTATTTAACTGTCCCCATGAATGAGTAACGTTCCTGTTTTCAGTCTTCGTTCCGCACCCCTCTTCTTTCAAAAACACACACAAATGTTCAGGTTTCACAGAGCGCAGGCTGCCTTATCTCTCCCTTCCCATCCCTCATTCCCAGCCGTGATGTTTCTAAGTCCAAATGCCATGCTGGGGAGACAGGAGGCCTTTTCCATTTCCAGCTTTGCTTACACTGCTGTCTCCACGGCAACCGCTCAGCCTCACTTCCGCCACAGCAACAGACCCTTGGACAGATTCATCGCTCTGAGTGACGGCCTTGCATGGAGACTCCTGTTGGGACAGGGCAGAAAAAGCCTTTGTTATGTCTGCACCATTCGTGTTGGGGCTTGGGTCTGGCAAAAAAAGATAACAAATAGATGAATAGATTTTCATTTTCTCTCCATCGCGTCTGGTCTTATTTTGGGGGTTTTCATTCATCATTCACATTTAATTAATACCGTTTTTAAAAATGCATCACATTCACATCACGGCTGTGCACAGTGGAACTCCCTGCCACTAGAGGTTCAGCAGGAGTCACCCTTACTTGCTTCCAGAGCTCTTTTTCTGAAAACCTAATATTCAGACAGGCCTTCTGATCCTGGTATTCTTTTACTGAAGTATTTGATGTTTTAAACATTTTTATTTTAGTATTATGCTTCTACATTGCATACCAATGCAATATTTTATATGGAAGAGAGGTCTATACATATTTAAACAATAAATAAATAAATAAATAAATATTTTATGGAATTATTAAATAGAATCAATATTAAATAGAATCAATAATAAACGATGTATTAAATTTATATTCTGGTTTTTCAAACTCTGAAGGTTCCTAGGGTGAAACAGAAATTATATAATATAAAGGCTGTTAAACAGCGATATAAACCATTTATCTTTATCTACCCTCCTACAAATCTTATCTATATAACATTGGGTTGTAGCAAACTAAGTTTTTCTCAGGAGGAGACCCATTGAAAAGAATGAACCCCAATGAGACATTACGAACAGTGTCCCAGGCAATGTCATTGCCTAACAAAAATGGGTATTTTCTTAGCTGCCTCATAAAAGTAAATAATGTAGGAGGCAACTGGTTTGTTTTTTGTGGCGGGGGGCGGGGGGAGGAAATTCTATGTATTGCTGTATGGATATATTGATGGAATTGCCTTTTCTGCAGTGAGCTCAGCTCCATTTTATACTCACAACAACACAAGGAGGAAGGTTGAACTGGAGATGGCTTCCAAGAAGATCTGGTTGGCTGCTAAATTCTGCCAGAAGTTTTTTCCATCTCAGTTAGCCCCTCACTGCTGAGGCTTTTCGATGTTATATTGTCGGAATGTCAAAGGATGGTGGAATCTGGTGCTCTGGGACCTTTTGGCCTGGGCTTTTAAAATATTTTTAAATAATGATGCTCCATCAGCCAGCCGCCTTTGAAAACACATTAGAATACTGATTAGGGGGGAAAGCATTTTGAGAGCGCAAGAGTAATGCATTAAGAGACCGGTGAGGTCAAGGAGATTTCTGTGGGCACCAGGGCAAGAGTGATGGAAACGCCAAATGGGAGGGGTGAGTGTTTTTTTTTGGGGGGGGAGGGAACTCACAAAAGGTGACATTAGAAAGAACTGAGGGTCTGTGTCCTATAGACAATCTGCCATGCACATTGTTGGCATCCATCTATCTCAAAAGACAATGGAGTGTGCCTCTGGGGACGAAGTCAAACAACGGGAGAATCACAGTGCCTGCTGTGGCTGCAGAGACCAGTAACTCGTAACTGCTGTCTCCTATGTTCTTTTTGCTGCATTAGCCGCACCGAAATGACCTCTCTGGGGTGCAGGCCTGGGCAGTGTGCATGGAGGTTCTGGGCTGCTGTGGTCCAAAGGAAATGAGAGCAATACATTTGGCACCAGCTTGAATGCAGGAGTAGCTGGAAAGAGCCATACAAAATGCCATCCAACCACCTTAGGGACTCCACTCCAGTTTTGTGTAGGGTTTACTCCTTACCCTTTTATTCTTCCAAAGATGTCCTGCAATACAGTGAGTATGGATTGTTCCTCAGGGTTTACTGCTGAAGCTTTTACAGTTAAACCTCGGAACTCAAACATGATCTGTTCTGGAAGACCGTTCGACTTCCAAAACGTTTGAGTTCTGAGGTGCAGCTTTTGATTGGTTGCAAGAGCTTCTTGCACTCAAGCGGAAGCCATGTTGGACGTTCGAGTTCCAAGGAACATTCGAAAACTGGAACACTTACTTCCTGGCTTTCGGTGTTCAGGAACCGAAACGTTCGGCAACGGAGCCGTTCGAGTTCCAAGGTTTGACTGTAACTCAGATGAGTATAGCCGCAAGGCAGCACAGGTTTAGCATCAGAGTTTTCATTCTCCAAGATGGGCTACCTTCCCTGGTTGATGAGCTCCATCTGCCCCTCACTTCCCTCTCTACAGCATGTGCAGAAACCACCTTATTGACTGTTAGACCCACAATTCGTCTTGTCTGCTCAATCCGCCAGAATCTGTGTTCACATGTAGGGGAAGTTCATGTATATTATTTGAAGTAATTTTTAATGTGCAATTTCCATCCTAGTAGAATCCCCCTTTTGTAGAATGCCCTCTCTGGTGGTGAGGTATGCCTGTCTATCTCATTATTAACTTCTGGGAGGAATTTAAAAACATTCCCTTTGACCTCATCATTTGATGGCTGAAAGATAGCTGTTCCTGGAAACTGTGGAAATTATTAGCCTTGAGAGTTTTACCTGTTTTGGTTTTTTTAGCTATGTTATTTTTTAAAAAATATATATTTATTTTATTTCAAATACAGTGGTACCTTGGGTTACGAATTTAATTCGCTCCGGAGGTCCGTTCTTAACTCAAAACTGTTCTTAACCTGAGGCACGTTTTCACTAATGGGGCCTCCCACTGTCGCTGCGCCGCCAGCACGTGATTTCCGTTTTCATCCTTGGGCAAAGTTCTCAACCCGAGGTACTACTTCCAGGTTAGCAGAGTTTGTAACCTGAAGTGTTTGTAACCCGAGGTACCACTGTATGTTTTCATTTTATTTTAAATTCTGTTGCTTTTCCACATTTGTGTTTGCTAACTTGGACTGTTTTTGAGAGGAAGGGCTTGAACCCAAGTTGTTAAGTGCCTTGCAAATTAATACCAGAACCTTGAACCTGGGCCTGGAGTGTATGGGCACCCAGCACAAGCTTTTGAGCAGAGGTGTGATGTGCTGCCGATAGTCTGTCCCTATCAATAATCTAGCCACAGCGTTTTGCACCAGGGAGATCCTCTGGGCCAGGCCCCCAAGGGCAGTGCATTGCAGTAATCAAGTCTTGAGGCTGCTGGTTATTACCCACACCTTTTCAATAAGGACTCTGCAACCTGAAAGATGAGAGAGTATCTTTTTGTTTTAAGGTGACAGTGGAATCTTTAAGAAAACTGACCCTTGTGCCTTTTTCCTGCACTGATGCAGAATTTCAAGAGTGTGCACAGCCCTGTTCTTAATTTGCAATTCAGAACAGTTCCCCAGAGGACCTTTAAGGAGAAAGAAGACTCACTTGGGATGCAGCCGGGAATGAGCAGCTCCTCTACAGCCTCCCTTCATCTTCAGAGGCCTGGCGCGGTTCATCTCTTGCCAAGGAATGGACCTTTAGCACATAACTGATGCTTCAAAGCTTGCACCAGTTACCCTTACATTACTGGGCCAGATTCAGTATTCTTGTATTAAACTGCAAGGCCCTTAATGGCTTGCGTTCAGGATAACTTAAAGACCTCTTATTCCTTAAATCCCTGCCCAGTGGCTGAGATCTTTGGAGAAATATCTGCTAGTGGGTTCAGGAGCACAGCAGCTGAGCCGTTCAGCATTGTGGGGCCAATTCTATGGAAACTCCTGGCTTGAGACAGACCCCCTTTTCCTGTTGTACTTCTGGCACTTGACAAAGACCTTTCATAAGAACCTATGAAGAGCCTGCTGGATCAGGCCAGTGACCCATCTAGTCCAGCATCCTGTTCTCACAGTGGCCAACCAAATACCCCCAAGGGAAACCCACAAGCACAAGAGAGCCCTCTCCCCTCCTGCGGTTTCCAGCAACTGGTACTCAGAAGCATCGCTACCTCCAACTGCATAGTGACCATGGCTAATAGGCTAATTTCCTAGTTCAGCGGGCGTTTTAAGGAAGCGCTTCAGTTTTTAGGATTAGTTTTAATTGAGCGTACCCATCGTATTCATCCTTATGCACACAGCGCTTAGAAACTTCACTAATCAGGTATATAAACTTTGGTTTATAAATAGCTTGCTTAAACGAATAAATGAACTTTGTAAATGAACGTTTCCTCCATCTGATCCTGCCCTCTGCCCTCCTCTTGCTTTCCTGGATTCAGATTAAGTATCTCTCTCGGTATGTGTCTTAATACCTACCTTCCGAGAGTATTAAAGTGTCAAGGAGATTTAGGATGGGGTCTGCACGCTCGCTGCTTGCTTCCCACATCACGTTCACCTGTTGTCGCCCCTTCCTTCTGCATTTGTCAGACTTGCTCTTCAAGTTCCCTTAGCAACGATGTTGTTTCTTGGTTTCATAGGGAGGCTCCTCCCCCTCCCCTTTTCCATTAGTTTTTTTTAGCCTCTAAGAGGTAAAGGCTGGAAAGTAAGGAAACCAGATATTTTATTTTCAGTGTTAATGACCACAGTCATCTCATTGCTATTTTGAGTAGCTTTGGGTGCATTTCGTGAAGCAGAGCCCAATGAAAATGATGCCCAGGGCAGGGAATTGGAGCTTCTGAGCTTTTACAACCCAGGGGAATATGTGGAAATTTAATCAGCTGCGATAGGCGTCACAAAGTACCCATTTTACAGAAGGAAAACTGACAATGCTCTGCAGGTTGCTTTCTCCAAATGGACAACTACACCCCAGCATATAAAAATAGACAAGAAATCAGGCATCCTTTCCCCTGAACAGGCAATCCTCCCCATTAAACAACCTCCCTTAAGTTATATAAAAAATGGAGGTTTGAGAGATCTCAGTGAAGCAACATCCATAAGAATAACCTGATCCTCCTGTGGTTTCAGATCATTGCTGCCTCTAACATTGGAGGCAGAGAATAGACATCATGGCTAGTTGCCTTTGATAGCCCTCTCCTCAATGGATTTCTCTGATCTTATCTTGAAACCATCCAAGCTGGTGGCCATCATTGCCTCCTGTGGGAGCAAGATCCATAGCTGAACCATGTTCTTCCATAATTGAACTATGCAATTATGGGGGTTGAGCATCCTGTACACCTCCCTTTCCCAACCTGATGGCCTCCATATGTTTTTGACTGCAACTCCCCTCAGCCACAGCTACAACTCCAGTGCTGGCAGGGGCTGATGGGAGTTGTAGTCCAAGACATCTGGAAGACACCAGATTGGTGACAGTAACTGCACCCCTTGCCCTGCACAGTTAATGCCAAAGCCGGCTCCGGGCATTTGACAGAGGCTTTTGAAAAATGATCGGCTTATTTTTTGTACGCCTGTTGCTCCATTCTTTAGCAAGAAAGGATTTCAGGCTGATTTGAGGTTGTTTTGACAACACCACTCGCCACCTTTTGGAGGGTTTCTTTTTACACTTTAGTAAAAGCATGTTTGGAGCTGGCATTGCGTGGATGATTGACAGCTTTGGAGGCTGGGTGGTCTTTTATGTGCCACTCATTCCTTCATTCATTGGCAGAAAAAATAGGGGTTGCTTCTCTTTTTCCCTGCTAGGAAGCCATTCTTTTGGCAACAGAGCTTTGAATGTCCTGCCGTTCAACCCAGGCTCTGGATTTGATATTGGGCACCCTGAAATTCTTCTTTGCAATGAGTTTCTTATTCTCGTGACTGGGAAGGTGAGGCTTTGAAATACAGTG
This sequence comes from Podarcis filfolensis, assembly GCF_964270895.1. Lineage (NCBI taxonomy): Eukaryota > Metazoa > Chordata > Lepidosauria > Squamata > Lacertidae > Podarcis > Podarcis filfolensis. The sequence goes on along the minus strand of NC_139616.1, from coordinate 29,618,625 downwards.
GTACCTCGGGTTAAGAATTTAATTCATTCCGGAGGTCCGTACTTAACCTGAAACTGTTCTTAACCTGAGGTACCACTTTAGCTAATGGGGGCTCCCGCTGCTGCCGTGCCGCCACCGTGCGATTTCTGTTCTCATCCTGAAGCAAAGTTCTTAACCCGAGGTACTCTTTCTGGGTTAGCGGAGTCTGTAACCTGAAGCATCTGTAACCTGAAGCGTCTGTAACCCGAGGTACCCCTGTGAAACTTCAGAATCAGAACGGGGCCTGAGTAGGATGCCTGGTCATTGGGAGATGGTGTTTTTGTTATGTCCTTGTCCTTCCGTGTGATCAAAAACCAAGAACAGCTGCACTTACCTGCAAGCAAATAAGCACTTATCTGCAAGCAAACTTGTACTATAGCTATCACATGATACAAACTTGGGTGCTAGGAAGGAGCAGAATCTAGTCCAAGTGCTCTTCTTGCAAGGCAAAGGAGTAGCAGTAATAAATCTGGTCCAAGAACAAGAGCCCCAGAGTTCAGGAATGCAAGAGACTGCACAGGAGCTGCAAAGTTGTGCCAACGAGTTTCTCCACCTACATGCCAAGCTTTTAAGCAGAGTTGGAAAATGTCCTGCTAATTGAATCATAGAATCATAAAATTGTAGAGTTTGAAGGGTCCCTGAGGATCAGCTAGTCCAACCCCCTGAAATGCAGGAATGTGCAGCTGTCTCATATGGGGATCAATCCTGCAAACTTTGTGTTATCAGCACCACACTCTAACCAACTGAGCTAATTGTAAGAATCCCTGTTCCTGTGGGAATTCCTGGCCTGCAGGTGGGTGCTCCGCCTTGGGGGATTGAGCCTCCTCTTTGCTCTTGGGGTGCTGTCTCCCCTGGGAGACAGTGCCAGATCCCCTCCCCCTCATGAATCCCCCACTCTGTCAAAGGAAGTCACATCCCTGAGCCTTCCTTGTCATCCACAAGCAGAGAAGCAGCAGCCCCTTGGTCTCTCACCTTGTTTGTAACTCTGGAGAGGGGACTTCATCAAAAGGTCTCTGCTGTGTAGTTATACCCCCCCCCCCCGCTTCTTCTCTTTCATCACCCTCAAATGCCCAACCCTCCTGGTCTAGATCAGAGTGCTCAGAAGGAACTGTGACAGTTCTTGATACTCCAGTTTTTGTAGTTTTGAGCAGGCAGCAAAAAATGTGCTGTGGAGTGGGGCTCTCAAGTGCTTGGTGGGACACCTTCCTATGCTATTGAGCTGTCTTTGGCCATATGCAGACTTGAGAAGGGCTGTAGCTCAGTGGTGGAGCGCCTGCTTCATCTGCAGAAGGTCCCAGGTAAGTCTGGGAGAGACTCTTGCTTGAAATGCTGGAGAGCTGCTGCCAGTCAGTGTGGGCAGTATTGAGCTAGATGGATCAATGGTCTGACTCAGTATTAGGCAGCTCCATATGAAGGGGCAAGCCCATCTCTCCTTCCCCGCTAGACAGAGGGCATGGCGGGGGGGGGGGGGGAGCCTGTTCCTTCATGTGATACTTTTGTTGGTGTGTGTGTGTGTGCTCAGAGGCAGGAGGCTTTGGAGTGGAAGATGCTGGCTGCTTTGATGTCAGTGGGTCGTTCTGTCATGCTTCCTTTGGACTTCCTATGCTGCTTAATTGGGAACTTATTTCCCACGCAGAAAAACCAGCCACTTGCACTGGTTGCTGCCGTGGAGCCTGGTGATGGTGCAAGCTGTGGGATGATAAAAGCTATTATGGGATGTGCCACTCCCGCTTACGAGTTGAATGAGAGGGGTACTTGAACAGAAGAATGAACACAATTTTTCTTAATGCCGCTCCACTGCCAAGAAAAAATTATAAATTGACAACATGTGAAATTCATGCAGCATTGGATACAAAGCTTTAAAAACCTCACGTTGAGTTAAATTGCAAAACCTCGTTTAGCGGGAAGGAAGGAATTAGCAGATGTCCTACTCTGTGCCAGGAAATGCGCTTGGCAACTAATTCCAAGAGCCTGGAACGGCGCCTTATCTTTTCACGCAGATGCTCAGCTGACCTTTCATCATATTTCACGTGCGCCCTTCCCAAAAGCTTCCATGGATCCGATACTCGGTCACCTGCCATCACTGGCTGCCCAGAACTCAGTGTGCCAGGAGGAGATGGATGGGTGTTTTGCAAAGTCCACCTACTGTTTCTTAAAGCTGCTGTGTCAGGTTGTGAGGTGGAGGCTGCCGTTTTCCTGGAATCTTGGCAGCTTATGGACTCCTAACCCCCGTAAACCTGTAAGCTAATAACAAGCTTGGCCCCACCACCATCCTATAAAAGCTGTACCTGGCTCTGTTTACTCAGAGGGGAGCTTCAAACGGATCAAAGCCAGGAACTTTAATTAAAATGTATCTTGACATTTTGATAGCTTGTGGTCCGGGTATTAGCATTCATGAAAATTCATACTCCCAGAGTTGTTTTTTTCTTCTTCCCTAGTATGAATCTGAGCGCCGCAGCCTCAGAGAAGCAAAGCAAAAATAATGGTTTCCGAGAAACGTTTTTATTCTAGTTAACATTTTTATTATCACGCCGTGCCTCGCTTTTCTTCTCTCTGTCCCCTCCGCCATCCATCTTGCACGGAGTTGGCTAATGAATCTTTTCTTGCCGTGGTTCACAGTGAGCAGGAGGAGAGTTGGGTGATTCCAGGACATTTCCCAGCATCTTTGCATGGGACTTTTAGGTTCGGGGGCGGGGGAGTCAAAAGAATTTGCTGAACCTTTTCTGAATGCATTGCAACTAGGGACAGCCCTGATGTGAAGCTGAATTGGTGAGCGCCCAATACAGTGGTACCTCGGGTTACGTACTTAATTCGTTCTGGAGGTCTGTTCTTAACCTGAAACTGTTCTTAACCTGAAGCACCAGTTTAGCTAATGGGGCCTCCCGCTGCCGCCGCGCTGCCAGAACCTGATTTCTGTTCTCATCCTGAAGCAAAGTTCTTAACCTGAAGCACTATTTCTGGGCTAGCGGAGTGTGTAACCTGAAGCGCATGTAACCCCAGGTACCACTGTATACCTCTCTACACAGGACAGGCTGATTTGCGTGGTTGAATCGCTGATCTCGGTTTCCCATTTTCCCAACCTTTAATTCAGTTCTCCACATTTCCACATCTATTGGTGATATTTTTTAAAGCCTCGTGAAAAATCATCAGCATTTTAGGGCAGATTTCTCCCCAAAAAGACATTGGTCTTTTTTTTTGTATGCGATGTTGTCTAGTGCGCAAGGCCATATTTTCCCAACTGGTTGTTGTTTTCACTAACCTGCTCGGTTTTTGCGCATACCTCAGCCCAGGGCCTGCATTTTTATATATATATATAATATTTATTAAGGTTTTACAAAAAACAAAAGTTTACAGAATAGAGAAAAAGCATAAAAAAGAGAGAAATAAGAGAAAATACAAAAAATACATAGCGAAGAAAAAAGAAAAAAAAGGAAAAAATACAAGATACAAAAAACAAGTAGATAAGAAAAAATTAAAAACAAATCCATTTTTTTTATATCTTTAGGCTCATTTGCTTGTTTCCTTGACCTCCTCACACCTCCCCTTTTTGTATTCCCTTTTACATAATCAATTCAGCAAATCCTTACCCTCTTTCCTTTATCTTAACTCTATATCTTAACATATTATAACTATATTTTTTCATCCATTAACAATCCATTTTTGCATATTCTTAATTAACCTTGTTGCTAATGCCACTTAATTTCAATCCAGCATCATTTTAACATTCATTAATTTTACAATATTTCTGCAAATAGTCTTTAAATTTCTTCCAATCTTCTTCCACCAACTCTTCTCCCTGGTCTCGGATTCTGCCAGTCATTTCCGCCAATTCCATATAGTCCATCACCTTCATCTGCCACTCTTCCAGGGTGGGTAAATCTTGTGTCTTCCAGTACCTTGCAATAAGTATTCTTGCTGCTGTTGTTGCATACATAAAGAAAGTTCTATCCTTCTTTGGCACCAATTGACTGACTATGCCCAGGAGAAAGGCCTCTGGTTTCTTCAGGAAGGTATATTTAAATACCTTTTTCATTTCATTATAGATCATCTCCCAGAAAGCCTTAATCTTTGGGCACGTCCACCAAAGGTGAAAGAATGTACCTTCATTTTCTTTACATTTCCAACATTTATTATCGGGCAGATGATATATTTTTGCAAGCTTGACTGGTGTCATGTACCACCAGTATATCATTTTCATAATATTCTCTCTTAAGGCATTACATGCCGTAAATTTCATACCAGTGGTCCACAACTGTTCCCAGTCAGCGAACATAATGTTATGTCCAACATCTTGTGCCCATTTAATCATAGCAGATTTGACCGTTTCATCCTGCGTGTTCCATTTTAACAGCAAGTTATACATTCTTGAAAGTACCGTATTTTTCCCTCTATAACACGCAGATTTTTTCTCCTAAAAAGGAAGGGGAAATGTCTGTGCGTGTTATTGAGCGAATGTGTGGTCCCTGGAGCCAAATGGCAAAAAAAATCAGGCAAAAATCAATTCGCGCGTCTCGGAGAAGGAAAACCTGAAAAGAGGAAGTGGCTGCTTTCCTGCATTCTGCCTCAGGGTCTTACTGCCCACCCTCCTCTCTTTCCTTGCTGTGTTTGCTCAAACGGAACAAAGAGCAGGGAAAGCCCCTCCCCTCCAGGCAAGCAGAGGGGAAAGCAGAGAGAGAGAGAGAGAGAGAGAGAGAGAGAGAGAGAGAGAGAGAGAGCTGGCTGGCTTGGGTGGGTAGGTGAGGGAAAACTTTTGCCTTCCTTTCCTCCCTCCCGTTATACCCCTCTCCTGCATTCTTAGCCAGCTGCTTCTCTGCACACCCCTCTCGTGCTCCTTGTCCATTCTGTATTTTTCCTTCCTTCCCCACTTAAAATGTGGTTAAAAAGCATGGATCCACATGGATCCTCAGGATCTTTGCATTGGGTCACCCCAAATTCACCATCAGATCACATAGCATGTCCATGGCTACAGCCTGCCCCCCCCAAATCACGCACCCACTGTTGCCTGGGGCTGCAATGGTGCAAAAACGTGGTTACAAAACATGGATCCTCAGGATCTTTGCATTGGGTCACCCCAAATTCACCATCAGAGCACATAGCATGTCCATGGCTACAGCCTGCCCCCCCCAAAATCACATACCCACTGTTGCCTGGGGCTGCAATGGTGCAAAAACGTGGTTACAAAGCATGGATCCACAGGGATTCTCAGGATTTTTGCATTGGGTCACCCCAAATTCACCATCAGATCACATGTCTGTGGCCACAGCATGAAGCACAAAAATGATACATCCACTGTTTCATTCAGAATGTTTTTTCCCTTGTTTTCCTCCTCTAAAAACGATGTGCGTGTTATGGTCAGGTGCGTGTTATCGAGCGAAAAATACGGTATCTTAGTTTTGGGATCTAACAGTTCTGTTTCCAATTTTGATTTTTCCACCTATTACCTGGCACTGAGCAGCACCGCAAGATTCATAGTGCTGCGAATTCTGATGGGTGGCTATGTTTCAGATTGTTTTGGAATGCGCCAGTTAAACAGGTTTGCCTTTAAATGCAGACTTGATTGAATTTCCCCACCATCCCTGCTTAAGAGACCTTTCGGTTGCCCGAAAACATGCACCAGAGAGCTGGCGCTTAGGCTTAAAAAGGTGGCAGCCAGAGCAGCTTTTAAACTGTTCCCTGAGGGGATGGCTGAGAGGATCTGGAAGCATCTGGTCTGTCATGAATAATTCCTATAAGGATGAAGGTGAACATGGTTTGGTTGCCTAAATGGGGATGAGAATAGAAATGGGCTATGGAAGTCCAAGATGGGGCCATAGGGCTTCTTCAGGAGGGGCCACACCAGGAACCAGCCCCTCCTGCAGCACAGCATTGACCAGCGCCAGGACCCATCAAGACCATCCTCCTCCTCCCACTCTAACCTGGCTACAGTGTTCAAAATTTCCTAGGCACCAGGCACGTTTTGCAGCTTGGCATGGTCTAATTGTGACCAATTTGAGATGCATGGCAACTGGGACTCGAGAATAAAACTGCTGCCCTTTGCGCCGCAACGTGAGCCACCTGGGTGGCACTGCAGGCGGCAGTAGAGTAAGGTTACCAGACAGCCCCATTTCCCAGGGACAGTCCCCAGATTTACAAATCAGTCCCCATACAAAATCCATTGAAGTTGAAAAGTGTCCCCGTATTCATTAAAAAAAATCTGGTAACCTTACGCTAGAGTGAAAATGGTGCCTGATGCAACTCACGAGTAAAATTGCTAACAATTCTTGCCGCCCCGCCCCCCCCCAATTGCGACTAGACGTTCTGCTGTGGCGACTGCAGCTTTTGTTTAAGTTGCCTTTTGGTGAAATCTGAGTTGCCTGGCAGGGGTACCAACTTGAATAAAATATTGGGGGACCCAGGTAAGCCCTGCCCCACATAATCAATCACAAGACATGGCACACAGACACAATTTGAGAGGCAGTGCCCATCAACTTTGGGGGGAACGTTTGCATGGTAGGTTTAAGCGCCTAGTCCACAACAACTGACAATTATCCCAAAGAACCTGACTTGGCAGTGCCCTGAGCTCTTTTTTCTGGAACTGCACTCAGGGGAGTCAAGTTAAGTATGAAAATGGACAACTTTGCCCTCAAAGTTGTCCCAATAAAGTTGTCCCAAGAGGCCTCCTGAGGGCTCCAAAATTGCTACCCTTTGGACACACACACACACACACACACACACACAATTCCATCCAGCTTGCTTACAGGGTGCTGGTCATGCCCCGCACTACTCACAGAGAGTTTTACGCAGCAAAATAAATTGCAAGATCCGCTCCTGGCCTGGTTTCCTCCTCTGTTATGTAATGCCTCCAACCTATCGCCTCTGCATGTTGACCCTTTGGGAAATCATGCTTGGAAATAAATGAGGCCAGGAGGAGCACCTCTTTTTCCTTGGCCAAAAAAGGAGCCACGTGGCCTTATGAATTATTTATCCCTCCCTCATTCCCTCCCTCCCTCCCCCACCTCAAGTGTTTTTTTCCACCCTCCTGTCAATTTCCAGCAATGCCTCGTTTAAGAGGAAGTGCACAAACATTTGTGTGTTTTTATTATGGAAGGAACTTTTGTATGGTTGACTAGATAGGGGACAAAAAAGTTCATCTCGCTGAGGGAAGGGGCACCCAAGGGATCTGCATGGCTAGGAAATGAGCTTTCAGAGCATCTCGAGGCAGTTCCTGGTGCCCCCAACCAACAGAGGCACCCCCCAACTGTCTTGCAGAGTGAGCTGCTGTTCTCCCTCAGTGTGGAGAAGCTGGGAAGGTTAGACCATCTAAGAGATCTCTCTCCCTCTGGAACATCTTACCTATTTGGGGTTACAAGGATGCTTTGCCAGCCCCTCCCCCAAGTCTTGGTTTTGTGGTGCAAAGATAAGAGAGCTTCTCCCTTTGGGTCTTTAGAAGCCCCACTGGAGAGACAGTGTGGTCCAGTGGTTAGAATGTCCGACTAACTGATGGGAGACCAGGGTTCAAATCCACACTCTGCTCTCTGGGTGACCTTGGGCCAGTCATGGCCGCTCCGCCTAACCTACCTTGCAGGGTTGTTGTGGAGATGAAATCATAGAATTGTAGAGTTGGCAGGGACCACAAGGATCTTCTAGTCCAATACCCTGCAATGCAGGAATCTTTTGCCCAACGTTGGGCTCGAACCCATGACCCTGAGATTAAGAGTCTCATGAATGAGGAGGGGGAGGACCATGTAGTCCACCCTGAGTTCCTTGGGGGAAAAGGTGGGGTGTCAATGCAATGCAATGAATGAATGAATGAATAGGTCTTCAGGTAGGGATGCTGCCTGGGGTTAGTGGCCAGCCAAGAGTAGGCCTTCCAGTATTTGTTTCAATGAATTTGAGGCTCTTTGAGCCAATCGTGCCATTCAGGCAGCTCCTGGGTGGCTGCCATGCTCTAGGAACACAGGAAGCTGCCTTATAGCAAGTCAGAACAATGGTCCATCTAGCTCTTCAGGGATTGAGGCAAGGGTCTCTCTCCAGCCCTACCTGGAGAAGTCGGGGAGTGGATCTGGAGTCTTCGGCATGCAAGGTACATGCTCTGTCCCAGAGCTACATCCCTTCTCTTTAGGAACTGTACCAAATCAGACGAATGGTCCATCCACCGGCATCATCTGCACTGACAGGTAAAAGCTCTGCAGGGTTTCAGGGAGGAATATTCCCAGCCCTACTTGGGGATTAGACCTGCAGATGCCCTAACACTGAGATCCACCCCCTTTTCTCTTGTTATTTCACCATAACGTCCAGACCAGCCTTCATCCCACTCTTGGGCTTGTATTAGATTTATTACCCAGTCCTTCACCAGAAGGTGCTAGGGCAAGTTCCAGCAAAATAAAATGCAGTATTCAAAACAGGGCAGATACCACTTTGCCCCGCAAAAGATCCTGGTGTATTGTAGCTCTTTGAGTAGGAAACTACAGTTCCCATTATTCTTGGAGGGAGGAGAGAGTCATGCACTTTCCATGTGCATTAGGTAAAGGGTAAAGGGACCCCTGACCATTAGGTCCAGTCGTGGCCGACTCTGGGGTTGCGGCGCTCATCTCACTTTATTGGCCGAGGGAGCTTCCGGGTCATGTGGCCAGCATGCCTAAGCCGCTTCTGGCGAACCAGAGCAGCGCACGGAAACGCCGTTTACCTTCCCGCCGAAGCAGCACCTATTGATCTACTTGCACTTTGACGTGCTTTCGAACTGCTAGGTTGGCAGGAGCAAGGACCGAGCAACGGGAGCTCACCCCATCGCGGGGATTCAAACCGCCGACCTTCCGATCGACAAGTCCTAGGCTCTGTGGTTTAACCCACAGCGCCACCCACGTCCCTTCCATGTGCATTAGATGTGCCATAAATGTGGGGTGTGTATATGCCCCTTAACAGTTTAAAACTAACCACTATTAACCACAGTTTAAAACTAACCGATCAGCCTCAGCCAGCACAGCCAGACTCCCATCAGCCCCGGCATCATGCAGCCGTGCTGGCTGATGGGAGTTGTAGTCTAAAACATCTGGAGTGCACCAGGTTTGTGGAGGCTGGTTGAACTAACCAGAACACAATGCATTATGGTAAATCACTGTGCTGTGTGTTAAGAATATAAGAAGAGCCCAAAGGGGGAGCCAATCTAGTCTAGCATCCTATCCTCACGGTGACCAACCAGATGCCTCATTGGGAAACCCACAAGCCAGACCTGAGCACTAGAGCCCTCTTCCCTCCTGTGATTTCCAGCAACTGGTATTCAGAAGCCTTGCTGCCTCCGACTGTGGATTCAGAGCATCGCCACCCTGACTAGCAGCCACCGATAGCCCTCTCCTGCATCGTGTTCTCTTCTACCTCAGATCAATGGCTGGCAATGCCTGGCGCACATGATGTTCTGTCATCCGTTGTGTTCAAGCAAGCAGGTCAGACGAGTGAGCGAGCAGTGGCCATCAAGTGACTCCGTGTTTTGCCGAAATGCCTGGTTAAGCTTGTGCTAGAAAGCCTTTGCGATCCACCCAATTTCCTCTTGATTTCTTCAGCCTCCAATTTAAGCCTGCCTGGGATGCTTGCCAGTTCCAAGAAAAAAAATTGCTGTTTCTCGCCCCCCCCCCCCAACTTTCTGCTTGCTTGGATTCTTTGTGCAAAACCCTAGGCTTTTGGGGAATCTAAGGAGGTGAAGAAAGGGGACCACAACACTCTGGGTGCTGAAGCTCCCCCCTTTTCATACAGCTCCAGTAAAACTGTCAGGTTTGTACCCTTCCTGTGGCTTCATGTGTATCAATTCTCGCCCTAGCAAAGAATTATGAGGGTCTGGGGTCTATTCCAGTCTCTGGCTTTGTACACACCATGCATTTAAAGCACTTTCCCCCTAACTTTCCCCCACGCCAAGAATCCTGGGACCTGTAATTTACCCTACACAGAGCTATAATCCCAAGCACTCTTAACAAACAATAATTATATGGGGGGGGTTGACATGTTTGTAATCCAAAACATATGCAAATCAAGGTACCACTGTATGTGCTTTAAATGCATGATTTGGCTATGACTTGCCTTTGTAGAATCATAGAATTGTAGAGTTGGAAGGGATCCCACGGGTCGTCTAGTCCAACCCCTGCAATGCAGGAATCACAGCTAAAGAACCCCCGAGCTGGAAGGACCAAGAATCTTGACTCAGAATCAGGCAACTTCATTTAATTCTCTTTTCCCGCTGTTGTTTCCCTGGCAACACATTTTAGATTGTAAACTCTTTGGGGCAGGGACCTGCCACTTTGTAATCCACAAAACACTGAGTGCCCAGATGGTGCTGTATAATGTTTGCAACTCTTCCCCTTTCACTCTTGAATTTGGGGGCCGTGACTCTTACTATATCTGCTTCTAAAAGGGGTATCCAAGCATGGGACCCTTTGGATTCTGCTGGGCTCCCACTGATTCCCTGCCCTCATTCCTGAGCACTGCTGGGAGTGGTCGCCCCCCCCCCCCCGCTTCCAGCGTGGCAGTGCATTGGGTACCCCCAGCTGGGTTGCCGCTTTCAAGGCTGGCCGGGCTGCACTGAATTTTTTTGCCTACCGCTGGCAGGATTTGGGAGACTTGGTTGTGTTGTGTGTAATAAATATTTTGCATATGTATTTATAGCTGCTGAGTGCTAATGTGGAATTCGCCAAGGGAATAAATAAAGCAGGAGTTTGCTGAATGATAAATGACAGCTCTGCCTGCTCCCTGCCCTACCTCGCGGAAGCTGCTACAGCAAATGAGCTTCTGTAGCAAATTAGACTCGGTGGAAAGCAGATGCAGCAAGGACTGCTCTCCCCTGGGTGGGACTCCGTCAGCCTGGCTAGTGCCTGGGAGAGGAGTCTTATCCCGAGTCAGATCCTCACTGCATCTAGCTCAATATTGCCTACACTGGCTGGCAGCAGCTCTCTGGGGTTCCAGGCAGTCGTCTTTCCCAGAGGTTGAAAATGGGAGCTTCTGCACGCTAAGCAGGTGCACTGAGTTATGGTCCTTCCGTTTAGGAACTTAGGAAGCTATCTTATACAGTGGTACCTCGGGATGTGAACAGGATCCATTCCGGAGCTCCGTTCGCATCCCAAATGGAACGCAAGATGTGATGGCGCGTCTGCGCATGCGCGGGTCGCGTTTCACCACTACCGCGCATGCGCGTGACATCATTTTGAGCGTCTGCGCATGCGTGAGTGGCGAAACCCGGAAGTAACGCGCTCCGTTACTTCCGGGTTGCCGCGGAGTGCAACTCGAACGCGCTCAACCCGAAGCACATTCAACTTGAGGTATGACTGTACTGAACTGAATCAGACCATTGGTCCATGTAACTTGGCAATGGTGACACAGGTTGGCAGAAGGTCTCCAGGCTTGCACACAGGTCTCTTTGCTGGCTGTACCTGGAGTTGACAGAGATTGAGCGTGGAATCTTCATGCAAGACAGGTGCCCCACTGCTCAGCATGGCCCTTCCCTAAGGTAGGAGTCATAGAATTGTAGAAGTGAGGACAAAGGCGAGAGTGCCTCTGAGGCATGTGCCGAGAATTTCTCTCTCTCCGCTAGACAACCATGATGAGCTTCCCAGTCCAAAGAGTATGTTCTTGTCTACGTCTTGCGGGTTTCTCTGAGCTGGAAAACCTGCCTCCCGCCAAGCAAGAAGGAATTGCAGGCCCAGGTTCTGGAGCACTCTGGGGACCTGCTTTGAAACATCTTTTGTGTTCCTAGACAAGGCACCCCATTTATTTTGTTTCTTATGACACTCATGTCCCATGTTTGCTGCCAAGAATGCTAGTGGCTGTGCTACCCATTTTCTAGATCAGGTGCTGAGGCTGTCAGACCACAGCTGTCAACCTTCCCTTTTTTTGCGGGAAATTCCCTTATTCCAGTGCCATTTTCTGCTGCTTCCTGCTGCTATCCCAGATTGTTAGATATCCCGTAGACTGTCCCCAGGACAGGTGAGGCTGCTGATCCCTTATTTTCGAGGCTGCTGATCCCTTATTTTCAAATCTGAAAGTTGACAGCTATGCGTCAGACAGATCTGCACGGGACTATGCCTTGAACCCAAGTTTTCTATTGAAATTTAACAAATAATACTAATAAGTTGGAGCACAATCGCTTGCCCACTAGGCAGCACTACGGCGCCTTCTCCCCCCTCCCCACAGGCTGCTTTCCTCCACACACTGGATAGAACAGCTAATTAAATGGATTCTGCAAGCAAGATTTATGCACACATCACAAGCTGTATCTTCTGCTCTGCTTTCTTGGCTAGAAATGCTTCCTCCTCCTCCCTTCTCCCTTCAGTTCTGGGGGCCGGCACTTCCACGTCCAGCACCCGGTCTTCACCCGAAGGTGCACCCTTCTCCTTTTCTCTGTAGCCAGGATGGCCCTGTCTTCTGATTGTGGGTCACTGGGTGCCCCTTGCTGCAAATGGGTGGGGAGGAGGAGCCTCGCTGTGATGAGAAATAAGCTCGCGGGAGACCATATGCTTGTGAGGAGTTGTTGTCACACTGTCTGTGCCGTAGCAACATGCCAGGTTTCTACACAGACTCTATAAATAATGCAGCACCAGACAACTGGACTAAAAAGAGTCCCCCTCCCCTCCCGGACCAAATCTCTTAATCAGATGCCCTCTTTAATAATACATTTTTGGTGTCTGTTATTTTTGGATCCAGCTTTGTTTCCATGCTTTTCTGTTTTGCTTTTTAAATGTGCATGTGTGTTTGTAACATAGATACAACTATATAGAAAGGCCTTCGTTTAGTGGCAGAATACATGCTGGGCATGCAGAAGGCTCCCAGATTCAATCTATGCAGGCACTTACGACTACATCCTTCCACAATGTTTAATTGATGTCTGTTTTTCAACTTTTAATGGTTTTTATAGTTTATTTGTATGGTTTTCGACACGGGTGGCGCTGTGGTCTAAATCACTGAGCCTCTTGGGCTTGCCAATCAGAAGGTCGGCGGTTCGAATCCCTGCGATGGGGTGAGCTCCTGTTGCTCAGTCCCTGCTCCTGCCAACCTAGCAGTTCGAAAGCACATCAAAGTGCAAGTAGATAAATTTGTACCACTCCGGCGGGAAGGTAAACAGTGTTTCCGTTCGCTGCTCTGGTTTTGGTGTTCCGTTGCGCCAGAAGCGGCTTAGTCAAGCTGGCCACATGACCCAGAAAAACTGTCTGCGGACAAATGCCGGCTCTCTCGGCCTGTAAAGCTAGATGAGCGCCACAACCCCAGAGTCGTCTGCGACTGGACTTAACTGTCAGGGGTCCTTTACCTTAACCTTTTGTATGGTTTTATTGCCCTAAATTCTTTTGATTTTTTTAAAAAAGGTACAGCTGTATACAAATATTTTTATAAATAAATAAAATAAACAAATGCCCAGTAGCATCTCCAGGTACTGCTGTGGAAGAGAAGCGTACCTGAAATTCTGGGAAGCTGCTCCAGGGCTCTCTGTCCATAAGCAAAAAACCCCTGTGCAACCATACTGTGTCAAAAACGCCAGATTAGGAATATCATACCTTGCAATAGGCTCCTCAAAGTCAAGGGTGGTGCTGGATGGGGCTGATGGTACTCCAAAATCCCTGCACAACACCAGGTTGGGGAAGGCTAGATTGAGGGTGACAGCAGTATATGGACAACTCATCAAGCAAAACAGGGGAGGAAGAAGAGGAGGAAGGGCAACTAGTAGCAGCTGCTGGTCTGCTCCTGGAATCACTAACAAAGCTTTCAAAGAGATAACCTTTGCAGATCACAATCTTTTGCCCCAGATGACCCAAAACAGGCAGTAATCACTTTAACCACATTAGGGATTGACTATTTTTCTTGAGGTAGGACTACCTCCTACTGCACCTTTTTCTTCTTCTTGTGCCAACAATTCCTTTGCTGTTACAGAGGGGGTCTCCCATGCCTACCTGCTTCTTGTCTATCTAAGTCTCTGCCTTGTTTTAAAAAATTCATGTGCCTGTATTTTTGTTGTAAGTCTGTATCTTTCGCCTTTATATATAAATGAGTGTCCTTCGGGAAACTCCCATATATATCGTATGTCTGCATTTTTTAAGGCCTCCGTCAAAAATTTATTCTAATTCTTAATTTAAAAGAGGTTTCCCTAAAAATCTTGACCCTGTTGTCCCCAACCCTTAGTCCCATTTCAAATCTCTTGTGGAGAATTGTTTCTTTGATTCCAAACAATCTCCAGGCTGCTGTCTAGGAGGGCATCTCAACTAATACAGAAAGCAATTATTAATCCTGGGGCTTTGGGCAATGAGCAACATGATCAAAATGTATGCTTCTCCACACCTAATTTGTGTAACCACAGGCCTCCCAGTAATAATTCCAATTATTTGCTTTTGAAAGGTCAACAATTAATACTGCATTTTCTTTGGAGTTCAGCCACACTGTGTTGTTGTTTTTGATTAAATAGATGCATGGTGCCTACCTAGCAAGGCAGATATAACCTGCCAGATCTAATTACTCAGCACGGGGTAGGGATGAGGGCAGGACTAGTCAAGGCTAACAAAATGGTGAGTACTTCTTAATGGCTTCCCTTCAGGCAACTCAGTTTTGGAGTCCAGCACTGTGTATCCCATTTGCTGCTGCTGTTTTAGGATATTTACTAATTGCTTGTTATGCACAGGTCTCTTAAGTGACTTACAACATGCAGCTCATAAAAAGTACTGTTTTTTTCGCTCTATAAGACTCACCAGACCACAAGACGCACCTAGTTTTTGGAGGAGGAAAATAAGAAAAAAAATATTCTGAATCTCAGAAGCCAGAACAGCAAGAGGGATCATTGCGCAGTGAAAGCAGCAATCCCTCTTGCTGTTTTGGCTTCTGGGATAGCTGCGCAGCCTGCATTCGCTCCATAAGATGCACACACATTTCCCCTTACTTTGTAGGAGGGAAAAAGTGAGTCTTATAGAGCAAAAAATACGGTACTTATTTAATGCATTTGTATTCCACCTTTCCTCCAGGGAGCTCAGGGTGGCTTGCATCGTTCTCCTTCTCCCTCTCCCCCCTCTCCTCCTTTCTTTCCCTGGGTTCTTTTCTCCTTACTTCAGCTGTGCTACTAATAAAACTTTTAAAAGTAAATGAACTGTTCAGTTCAAGTAGTAATAACACCACCTTTTGTTTTCCTAACGCTGAGGCTGAGTGCAGTTGGAACTGCTTGGAAAAGAGTGATGGATTGTTATGCTTCCATCTCGATGGGCTTGGCAGCTTTGATTAAACCATTTGTCTCTGTACAAGTTTTGACACCGTATAATTCAGCTCCCAAGAAAGCTGGAGGTGGTCCTTTTGCCTGTCTTTCAGCGGTAGGTGCAGCTGGTGCAACATGCAATGGCTGAGGTGCCTAGTGGGACTTCTGCAGCATTACACACACCACCCTGGTGTTGAATTATCTGCACTGGCTACCTGTTAGTGACTGAGAGCTTATCCAAACTTCCTCATGTCCTGGTGCTTCCCTCCACCCCTGGAAAAAGCAGATTTTCCCTGGGAAAGGAGGGGAGCAAAGAGACAACGGCTTGGACCCATGCCTAGAAAATATGGATCAAGTGGAAAACTATGCATGGAAGAAGCAGGAGTATTACTGACAAAGGAAGAATGGCAATTGAAGCTAATAGAGTATACGGAACTGGCCAAAATGACGGGAAGAATCCGAGAACAGCAGGACTAAAAGTTCACCAAGGACTGGACCAAATTTGTAAATTATTTGAAAGGCAATTGCATTCAATCAAATACGCTGGTAGGATTGCAAGAAGCTTTGTAAGGAAAGGTACAAAAACCACTGCAGATAAGAACAAGAATGGATGGTGTTTTAATGTTTTTGATTTTAAAGCAATGGTTAAATAGTGAAAATGCAGAAATTTGAAATGAAAGATAGAAAATCATAAGGAAGGTTTGAAGGAAGTCAGGGCCCTAAAAAGCCAAAATGTATAATATAAGAGGAGACATTGCAATGGAAAGTATTATTGTAAAACTAATAAAAATGATATTGGGGGGGGGGGGAGGAACAATCGGGAGTATGAACGAGCCCTTAGTCAGGCTTAAAGTTTTCACTGATGACACTGATGACAGTACCCACCCTCCTGAATTCCCTACCCTGGGTAATTCATATGACGGAGACAGTAATGACCTTGAAATGCCTCTTAAAGATGACCATGTCTAGCCAAGCTCTCTTGGACTTGTGATCCTTACGTTTTTATTTTCTTCCCAGCTCAGTTCTATTTGTGATAATATATCTGAGTTTTGCTGCTCATCTAGGTCTTAGCAAAATTAGCTGGATGCTACTGTTGTATTTTTATGTAAACCGCTTAGAGATTTTAATTATAGTGATACAAACTTTTTATTTAAAAAATGAATGAATGCAAGGGAACCTCTCTGGATTTCTCCCTAGGGATTGTATTGTATTGTATTTCTCCTCCCACCTTGTGTACAAAACCTCAAGGCGGCACATGTGGTTCTCCCCTTGCCAGTTTCATCTTCACAACAGCCTTGTGAGGTAGGTTAAACTGAGAGACAGTGACTGGCCAAGGTCACCCAGTGAGCTTTGTGGCTGAGTGGGGATTTGAACCCAGGTCTCTTAAATCCTATTCAGACACTATAACCACTACACCACACTGTCTTTCACTAGTTTTGTATCTGGGTGAGGCATTTCCTCCTTCATCTGCTTTTGCTTTCGGCAACCAACTTTGTCTGTGTGTGTGCTTAAAAAATGAATAAATTCCTGCAGCCTCTGGGTCCTAATTTGTGGATGCTGTAGTGATAATGAGGTTTGCAAAACTGATATGTATTCGCCCCTTGACAGTACCTCTGGAAGTCAGAGCCAAATCATTGCTGGTAATTAGCTTGACAGTGGCCTCACCTTCCCTCACTTGTACCCCGAATACATCATATCTTCCTCTTTAAGTTACAGCAATGCACCTCTAGAGGCAAGCAGGAACTCTCTTATTTTTATTTTTTGTTGGACTCTGTGTGCTTCTCCCTCCCAAACCTGATACCTGTGTCGCATCTACAGGGCTTCATTTGAATATCTTCAGACTCCCCCCCCCTTTCCATCTTAAGACTCTTAGAAGATGCAGATTTGTGGCAGACAACCATTTCTCTCTCCCTGCCCCCAATTTTCATGTCTATAATTTAGCACAGAGGTGTTGCCCTCTCTGAGCTCCTTTTGTCTGGCCCTTGGGACTTTTCTGCACACCACATCTCTGCCACAATCATCACTGGTCCTGCTTTGCCCTGTCCTTGAATGATTTTGCCTGGCTGGAACATGACCTTGATCTCTGATGATGCCTCTCTTACTTACTTGCTTGGATGGGAAATAGAGAGGGCTGTGCAAGTGCATGGATAGAAACTACTCTACTGCAGAAATGTAAAATGCACATTTTTTTGTGCTTTGCCAACTCCCCACTAGCCTCTGGAGGTTCATCAGAAGGGGGAAAAGGAAGGGGAAAAGTCCTGATCCAATGACTAGTCAGATGAAGCGTTCTGGAGAACTCTATTAAGTTTGCATTCTGGTTTTTTGCAAAAAAAAATATTTTACTTTTTGGTTGGCCTGATAAAGCCATTGCCATAATAAAGGATTTTAGAAAATGTGTGTGTGTGTGTGTGTGTGTGTTGGAGGGTCACTGGATGAGGATA
This sequence comes from Podarcis filfolensis, assembly GCF_964270895.1. Lineage (NCBI taxonomy): Eukaryota > Metazoa > Chordata > Lepidosauria > Squamata > Lacertidae > Podarcis > Podarcis filfolensis. The sequence goes on along the minus strand of NC_139616.1, from coordinate 29,600,985 downwards.
ATGTGATAGGACCATATCCTGAGTGGTGCTTGGCTGCTTTCTAGGCAAGTCAGGAGTTGCTTGAATGAGGCCTGTGAAATTATAAGAAAGAAGACACCTATTCTCGCTACCTCCTTCTCTATTTCTCCGTTTTACAGAAAGGTACTTGAGATGCAGAGAGGGACTTGGCTTGCCTACTGTAGCTGTGGCAGAGGCAGAATCTGAACCCAGATCGTGGTCCAGCACTCTCTCCTCCAGGTCAGCTAAGGTCATAAGAACCTTAGCAGAGCCTTCTGGATCAAGCTAGTGGCCAACCTAGTCCAGCATCCGGTTCTCACAGGGGCCAATAGGATGCCCCAAAGGGAAACCTACAAGCAGGACCCAAGCACAAGAGCAACTCTTCTCTCCTGTGGTTTCCAGCAACTGGTATTCAGAAGCGTTTCTGCCCCCAGCTGTGGAAGCAGAGCATAGCCATTGCGGCTTGTAGCTAGTGATAGCCATTGATAGTATTCATCTGTGTAGTTGTGTTTCCTGAAAGTTGTGTCGCTGTTAGATTTTGTTACCACCGTTCTCCAGCCAGTCCCAACAACAATTTAGAAATCAGTGACGAAAAGTTAAAACAGATTACAGTCCCAGGAATAGGAGGGGCCCTGAAAATGCACCTCTCAAGCGTCAAAAGCCAGGGTAAAAGAGATGCGTCTTCAGCAGACAATGAAAACCATATAGCATACCATCCAACTTTTTCAGACACAAAACCGGGACGCTCCCAGGCAAGTCACATGACCTGTGCTGAGATCTCACCTCGAAAAAGCACTTTTTCTGGGCAAGAGCACAGTACGAAATCGAAACACCTAAAGTGGCTGCTGCAATCTCACGCGAAAAATGGGGGTGTCTTGTTCTTATCGGGGCAACTGGCAGGTATGGTATAGTGTAGGTGCCAGGTGAGAGGGAGTTCAGGACCTTGGGGGTTGCCACAGAGAATGTCCTCTTCATCCTGTGGCACCTCCATCCTGAACTTCTGAGGGCAATGGGACAACCAAGAGGGTCCCCTCTGCTGACCCGAGTCAGCCTCTTAGTTATTTGGAGCCTAAATCGTTTAGAGATTTAAGTACTAAGTGCCTTTCAATGAGCACAGAAATGAACTGGCAGCAAGGCACTTCTGCTTTTAAACTGTATATCAGGCTAACTTGCCCTAAATCCAGGTATGAAGCTATAATAGGAAGTGTGGCAGGTTAGCCTGACACAAAATCAAGCAATGTATTGGAAAAGACTTGGTTTCTATGTTCCGAATCTTCTGTTTAGGTTGGTGGTTGTTCTCAAGTTGAATAGTTTGGGAGTGTGTGTGTGTGTGTGTGTATCATCACTTTCCAAGTGATGGCTGTGAAATAAGATTTCAGTCTCAGCCCACTGTGCCTTGACTTTTTAAGAAGGCCAGGATATCCATGGTGCAGAAGGGCAGACCAAAATAACCCGGAAACATGTATTTTCCTCATCATCTCCTTCAGGGCGTCAGGGGCTCTCAGGCATGGAAATGAAACGGGGAGCAAGGGGTATCAAAGATCATTCTTTCACAGAAACATACTATCCATTTAAAAGCACATGGCTTTCCCCAAAGAACCCTGGGAGCTATAGTTTATGAGTGCTGATGAACTCTGTGAGGAGTGAACTACAGTTCCCAGGATTCCGTCAGGGAAGTTATGTGCTTTAAATGGATTGTTTGGATCTACCTCTTGTGTGCTTCTTCCCAGTGGCTGATTATTCTGATCCCATACTGTATAGTCACAGCTCAGAGCAGCTCCTTGCAAACAGATGTCCTCTGGATGTTTTGGACTTCAACTCCTAGAGTTCCCTGTGAAGAGGAATTGACTGTGGAAACCACTCTGGGAGTTATAGCTTGAGTGGGGGGAATAGGCGTCTCCTAACAACTCTCAGCCCACTCTTTAACAAACTGCAGCTCCCAGAATTCTTTTGGGGAAGCCATGACTGTTTAAAGTGGTATAGTGCTTTAAAGATATTGAGTAAAGGTGACCTGAATCTAGTCTTCCAAGGAGCTAGTGGTTTGGTCACAAATCCTTTGCTACTTTAAATTGTTTTTTGAACCAAAAAAAAAATCCTCCTGCTTAGTTAAGATATGTTTATTTAATCAAACTTTTCATTAGCCTTATATAGTTCCCCCTCTCCAAACTCTGATTATTTTAATTATCCGTTGTGCTATCTAATTAATTTCTCCCCTCATCTTGTGTTTTTGTTTCGTTGATGAATTTGTTTTCGTCGCAAGGGCTGAATCTTTTAGCAGAAAAGGGGGATATAAACAAACAAAAATGGTTCTTTTTTTTCTAAAGATGCTGCCGATATCCAAAAGTCTTCTCCCAAAACACTATTTGCAATGGCCCAGCCTGCTCCCTTCCTCCCTTCCCCATTCCAGTTGGTTTTGACTCCCAGATCCATTATAGGCAATTTGGGATGAAGAATATCTCATGGCAGCGAAGTGCTCATTAATCAGCCTCCGTGTTCTTTCTGACAGCTCGACAAAGAAGGAAATTAAATTCCTGAACTTCGTTCGGCAGAATCTGGTGGTCACAACACTTTTCCTGAGTTTCATTTCCAAGGAAGGGAGTCTGGGTATCTTTGCCCTGCCCTGTCTCAGTTGAGGCTCCCAGGGAAGGCTGAACTGAAGTAGCCAGGGCAGGCTATGCAAGGGTGCAACAGATGAGACAAAGCCTGAACTGTCAGGACCTTGGACAGATCGCTGTGGCTGGAGCTGGCTGGAACTTGCCCAAGGAGAGCTGTTGTCTCAGTGCTGCGCAGAGGCCTCCTGAGGCCATCTGAAGGCCATCTGGTCTGGGCCTGTGGTTAACCCTTGGAGGAAATGATGGTGCTTCACAAAGAAGAAGAGTTTGGATTTGATATCCCGCTTTATCACTATGCGAAGGAGTCTCAAAGCGGCTAACAATCTCCTTTCCCTTCCTCCCCCACAACAAACACTCTGTGAGGTGAGTGAGGCTGAGAGACTTCAAAGAAGTGTGACTAGCCCAAGGTCACCCAGCAGCCGCATGTGGAGGAGCGGAGACGCGAACCCGGTTCCCCAGATTATGAGTCTACTGCTCTTAACCACTACACCACACTGGCTCTGCGTGACTCTCCAGCTGCTGGCTCCTGCCAGGTGGAAGTGGTGAGGACCACATCAGGGGTGTTTGTGTGTGGCTCCCTCTGAGGGGCCAGGTGAAGCCACATTCTCTGGCTGAGAAGATCCTGGAGTGGAGAACATGGCAGTGTGTTGCTGAACAGGAGTAATATCCAATCTTATTTCCAGATTTTGAGCTCAGAGACGGTTAGAAAAGGTTGCTTGGGCTAAAAGGCTGTTCTGTGTGTAAACAAGGTGGAGCAAGCTTGTTTTCTGTTGCTCCAGGAGGTAGGACCCAAACAAGTGGATCAAAATTTTGAAAAATGAGATTCTGACTAAACATTAGGAAGAATTTTCTGACAGTAGGAGCTGCTTGACAGTGAAAAAGACTGCCTTGGAAAGTGGTGGACTGTCCTTCATTGGAGGTTTTTAAACAGAGGTTGGGGAGAACCTATGCCAGGGGTTCTATAGCTGTGATTCCTGCATTGTAGGGAATTGGACTAGATGATCCATTGGATCCTTGAACGTGTCCAGAGGAGGGCAACCAAAATGGTCAAAGGCCTGGAAACGATGCCTTATGAGGAACGGCTAAGGGAGCTGGGCGTGTTTAGCCTGGAGAAGAGGAGGTTAAGGGGTGATATGATAGCCATGTTCAAATATATAAAAGGATGTCACATAGAGGAGGGAGAAAGGTTGTTTTCTGCTGCTCCAGAGAAGCGGACACGGAGCAATGGATCCAAACTACAAGAAAGAAGATTCCACCTAAACATTAGGAAGAACTTCCTGACAGTAAGAGCTGTTCGACAGTGGAATTTGCTGCCAAGGAGTGTGGTGGAGTCTCCTTCTTTGGAGGTCTTTAAGCAGAGGCTTGACAACCATATGTCAGGAGTGCTCTGATGGTGTTTCCTGCTTGGCAGGGGGTTGGACTCAATGGCCCTTGTGGTCTCTTCCAACTCTATGATTCTATGATTCTATGATTCTATGATTCTATGATCCTTTCCATTGCTATGATTCTGTGATTCTATTGTTCCATGATTCTATGAAATCAGCACATGCACCTCTGAGGGTGTGTCCTCTGGTCATTCCTGCATGCCTGTTGCATTCCTTATCTTTTCTCCATCTCCCCCTGCCACTCCCACCTCACAATTTAATGCCATTGTTGATACTATCCCAAAGTCATTTCACGGTTTGAGATTTTAGTTCAGTTTTTCTTCTTCACACTTTTCATACGAGGTGATTTTTCAGCCTCCTCCAGTCCGTCGGGATAGTTTTCAGTTTAAATGCTGAGACACAGACAGTCTGCGAGGAAGCTGAGCTTTTTTGAGAGTCATTAAAGGCAACTCTCAAAATTGAAAACATAAAGTTCTGCCTGTTTTTAAAATTACATTTTAAAATAACTTCATGTGTAATAAAAAAAAGGAAACACGGTGTGTCTGTGGGTATCACATAAAAACCCAACAAACTTTTGAACTCATTTCTATAAGTCTGTAAGAAGATTCAGTGAATCATATAACTGCGGAGTTGGAAGGGACCTCAAAGGATCACTTTGTCCAGCCCCCTCAGTGCAGGAATCACAGCTAAAGAATCTCTGACCCATTGCCTCTGTTTAAAAACCTGCAATGAAGGAGAGTCCACCACCTTCTGAAGGAGTCCATTCCACTATTGGAACAGCACTTACTATCAGAATCACCTTCCTTGAGTCAAAATCACCTTCCTTGTAATTGGAGTCCATTGGTTCGGGTCCTAGCAGCAGAAAACAAGATTGCTCCATCTTCCAAGTGATGACAGCCCTTCAGATATTTGAAGATGGCTGTCATATCACCTCTCAGTCGTCTCTTCTCCAGGCTAAACATTCCCAATTCCCTCAACCATTCTTCATAAGGTTTGGTTTCCAGACCCTTGATCCTCTTGGTCATCTTCCTCTGCACACCTTCCAGCCCTGATCAAAAGTCCAGCTTCTCTAGTACCTTCTTTCCATCAGTGGCCAATCAGATGCCTTCAGGAAGCCCATAAGCAGGGCACAAAAGTAAGAGCTCTCCCCTGCTGTTATTCCTCAGGTACCAGTATTCAAAGGCAGGCTGCCTTTAGAGCTGGGACTTCCACACTGCCTCCCTTAGTCATAGCCGGTGATAGACGTGCTGTCTTCTTCTCCTTCCATGAGTTTGTATAGATTTCCCCCTTGAAGCTACCCAGGTTAGTGCTCACCACCATATCTTGTGGCAGTGAATTCCATAAGATAATCCTATGTTGTGTGTGATGGAGTTGCAATTAAAAGGGATCCCACGTTCAGTACTACGGGCCTCTGCAAAAGTTTTAGTGGGGACAACCTGCTTCTTTTCCAATTGGTGAATGTCCTTTAAAAGGTAAAGGGACCCATGACCATTAGTCCAGTCGTGGCCGACTCTGGGGTTGCGGCGCTCATCTCGCTTTATTGGCCGAGGGAGCCGGCGTACAGCTTCTGGGTCATGTGACCAGCATGACTAAGCCGCTTCTCGTGAACCAGAGCAGCACACGGAAACACTATTTACCTTCCCACTGGAGCGGTACCTATTTATCTACTTGCACTTTGTGCTTTCGAACTGCTAGATTGGCAGGAGCAGGGACCGAGCCATGGGAGCCCACCCCATTGCGGGGATTCGAACCGCCGACCTTCTGATCAGCAAGTCCTAGGCTCTGTGATTTAGCCCACAGCGCTGTCCTTTAGCCTGTTGCTGAAATCCTGCAACTTTTCACTATGCATATGTTCCAGGACTTCTGCAGGGTGTGTGTGTGTCCTGCTTTCGTTGCACTACAGTGCAATGCTGCAATATTGGAGAAGCATTGCAGCACAACTTACAAAGCAGAATGTTGTGTGGATGGAATGTTGAGTGGACAGTTCAGTGCAAATGCACCCCAGTACACAGTAACATATTGTACAAGACACCTGCCTTACTCCCCCCCCCCCAAAGAAAGCCAGCCTGGAGGGGTCCCTGGTGAGATGGAGGATTTGGTCTCTACAATCTCTACAGGCAGACACTGGTTTGCTTTCTTGCCTGCCTTCTCCTTACTCAGCAAATATGCCCGCAGAGAGCACTCTTAAAACTAATGGAGCCTGCAAACGTCAGCTTTGCAACTCTTGCTCGCATCGTGGTCCAGCGGGGCTTTGCTCTGGGCTTGCTCATTCTGTTCCCTTTGCCTTTAAACATTTAATTCTAATTGGCACAAAGTGTTTAAATATGTATGTATTGGCTTGCCAAATGTAGGGTGGTACTAATTAGGTATAATCCAATTGCTGTCAGCTCCACTGTTAATTAAGCTTTTCTGGGCATGATACACTCACCACCTCCATTTCATAGCAGCCGTTGCTATATATGTATATATATCTGCCTACACTTTTGTTGCTGGTTGAGTAGTTTTTGCCGTTGTTTGGATGCTGCTGAGAATCAGCCAGGCGGGGGGAAATATATAAGTATCTCTTCTCCCTTGGAATAATAGGAGTACAGGGATGGGTGTATCTGTCAGTGTTGATTTCTCTCTGTTTCTTGTTTTTCCAGTCTTAAGTTCCGTTCCCAGCTTTTCTGCAGAAGCTTGCCTTTAAAAAAAGTAAGATCTCATGAAAATTCTTTTTTTTTTTTTTTTTTTGCTGCTCATTTCTCCAAATATACACATTTGGGTGTGCAATTTTGCCTAATATACTCATTCTTTCAAGCAGTTTCTCCTACTGAGCTGAACCCAAGGGTACGAAAGGAGCTTGTGGATGTAATATCAGAGCCTTTGTCTATAATCTTTGTGAATGCTTGGAGAACAGGTGAAGTCTCTGTGGATTGGAGGCAGGAAAATGTCTCCATCTTCATAAAGGGGGGGGGGAGACAGTGGCGTAGCAAGCTGCTTGAGTGCCCAGGTGGTCACACATGCCTTGCATGGGCACACTGATCATGGGGGAGGGCATCACTCCCAGTTGCCCTCCCGGTGCCGCACCCTGCGCTGCTTTTTCCGGCAGCACTGGGCCTGCTGGAGGGTGGCCACGACAGCTGGGGTGCCCTGCAGGCGATGGGCCGCCCTCTGGAAGCTGCTGCCCAATATGGACTGCCCCCCCCCAACTACACTACCCAGGTAACTACTGGTGAGTTTGACATCACTACCAGGAAAGGTTCTAGAGATAAACAGTTGGTCTGTGAGCACTTTGAAAAGCATGAATTTTTCAGAACCAAGTCATGCGAGGCAAATCACCCATGATATTCTTGTGGAGAAGCTGGTAAAATGTGGGCTGGATAACGTGACTGTTAGGTGAATTTGTAGCTGACCAAACCCAAAGAGTGCTCACTCTTCCTCGTCATCCTGGGGGAAAGTGACAAGCTGGTTGCTGCAGGGTTCTCTTCTGAGACCGTTGTTGTTCAACATCTTTATAAACAACTTGAACGAAGGTATTTGCAGGTGACACCAAACTGAGAGTGGTAGAGACAGAATCAGGATTCAAGATTGCTTTAACAGATGGGAGAAGTGGACTCAAACTAATGAATTTCCATAGGGACAGGCATCAGGTTTGACACGTAGGCAGGAAGAACCAGCTGCACAAATATATGAAGGGGACATCTGGCTCGCCAGTGCAGTGGAACCTCTACTTACCACCATAATCCATTCTGGCAGCCCGTCCTTTAGGCGAAACGTGTCGCTGGTAGAAGTGCCATTGTGCGCATGTGCAGATGGCAGCACCTGCTTCTGCACGTGCGCAAATGGCAGAAGCCGCTTCTGCACATGTGCGAATCTCAGCAAACCCGGTATTTACTTCTGGGTTTGCCATGGTCGTGACTTGGATCGGGCCCAAGTAGAGGCAGTCGTAACTAGAGGTTCTACTGTAGTACAGGATCTTGAGGTCTTAGTAGACCACAAGATTAACATGAGTCAACAGTGTGATGTAGCAGCAAAAAAATACAATTATTTTCTAGACTGCATCAACAGAAGAAAGTGCAAATGACAGCCCTTTTATCATCTCCCAGGTGTCACTGACTAGATTCCAGCTGGAGCGCTCCATCTCCCAGTCAGCAGTTTGCTTCTGCAGTTGGATCACTTGGTTGCAGAGTGTGGTGGAGATTTACATTTTTAATGCCCATTCCTATTCTCCTTAATACCCCCCTTGCAGCTACCACCACCACCTTGAGATTCTGTTGGAAGCGGAGAGTTTCTTTCTCCTGTTGGTTTGGGTCCATGGGGGTCCAAATGCGTGTGTCTGTGTTTCAGAGTTTCAAGGCCAATGCGATTAAACAGGCTTTGATGTTGATGAGTCCTCATGTTTACTGCTAGAGATAAATGTGTTCACGAGTTCCATAAAGCTGGAAAGGATGGAAACGCACAGAGCCCAGGGTTGTGTATGTGTTGCCTAGGAAGCTGCTACTCCTGTTGTGTGGTTGTGTCCTGTGTCCAAAATGGGAGCCTCTTGGGATTTCAAGGCTTCAGAAAGAGGGGTCCCTGTGCCCACAAGCTTCTCTTTCTATACCCAGGTATGGCTTAATTCCCATTGCTTCCCCCTACCCAGACCACCTTGTAAGTATTTCTGGCCTAGGCAGTTTTGGGCTTCATGAACAGAAGTATAGTGTCCAGGTCAAGGGAAGAGATAGTACCACTCTAATCTGCCTTGGTCAGACCCCACCTGGAAAACTGTGTCCAGTTCTGGACACTACAGTTTAAGAAGGCTATTGACAAGCTGAAAGGTATGCAGTAGGAGGGCGGCTGAGATGATCAAAGGTCTGGAAACCAAGCCTGATGAGGAACGGCTGAAGGAGTTGGGAATGTTTAACCTGGAGAAGAAAAGATTAAGAGGTGATAGGATAGCCATTTTCAAATATCTAAAGGGCTGTCACATGGAAGGTGGAACAAGCTTGTTTTCAGCTGCTCTGGAGGGTGGAACCCAAACCAATGGATTCAAATTACAATAAAGGAGATCCTGCCAGTATGAAGAACATTCTAATTCTAAGTGCAGTTTGACAGTGAAATGGACTCCCTCAGAAGGTTGTGGTCTCTACTTTCATGGAAATTTTTAAGCAGAATTTGGATGGACATCTGTCAGTGATTCTTTAGCTGTGATTCGTGCATTGCAAGGAGTTGGACTAGATTAACCTTTGGGGTACCTTCCAGTTCTATCATTCTATGATTTCCAGGCCAGGTTTTGGTAGCTTCATTAACTGTGAACACCAAAATTTGGGATCCCCTCCAAACCGGTGCCAAGGTTTTGCACCATTTTGCAGTGAAAACCCTGTGCCCCATAGTGAGTATATGATACTCAAAACTGTGGGTCATGGGTACCCCACCCCCAAACCCAAGGTTGTCTATTTTGCTTTGAGCATTTTTGGGGTGGAGGAAGCAAGATGTGAGTTTTTCAGTGCAAAGGGGTGCATAACTAGTGCAGACGTTTGCCGCTACTTTGGAGTGAATCGGACAATGTTGGGTTTTTGAGTGAGAACCACAAAGCCCGGTTTGATGCAAAACACAGGGTTTGTGGTGCAAGGTGAATACAAAATGAGTGCAAAACATTGGCATCAGTTTTTTTGCAGGGGGGGGTCTCAAATTTCAAGGTTCGCAGATAATGAAGATGGTTTTGGTGTCTGCAGAGCTGGCAACTGGACTTACTGTGTGTGTGTCTCGGATTTGCTCCTGATGCCTCTGCCTGCCAGCCAGCCTGTTCACTGCCCCCCCCCCCCCGTCTCTCTTACTGCCAAATCCTCATTCCAATCCCCCTTCAGGCAAACTTCTCAGCTGAGCTCCCAGCTCACAAATTGCTTCTAGATGGACTACCAGCTGTACCAATCCTCCCAATTTCTCAACACTTTTCTTCCTGGGGGAAAATGGACTTCCATTTTTCTGCCTTGTTCTCAGGATGCTTGAGGATTTCTTTGTAATTTTGGGGGGGGTCTGTGGTTTGAGGATGCACCTTATTGTTGTGGGGTGGGCGACAGTGAGGTGTGTGTTTGGCTTCCTGGTAAACTCTGCAATGTCCCTGCCTACTCACCCTTCCTGATCTGCAAAAGCCCCATGGGAAAGAGAGATGTTTTCTGCCTGTGGCCTGTGCTTTAGTTGAGCAGCCAGGAAAGCTGCACTCCAGACCCCTGGTGAGATGATTTGTTTGTGCAATGTAAGAAAAGACCCTTACAAACACCTCAAAAGGAAAGTCAGCATGTTGCAAAAGCCAGCATGTTCTGAGTGCAGATAATTATATCTGGATGCTATCCCTTGATTGTGCTGATTGTGGTTCATTCCAGAGGAGGGATGGATGAATTTGTCAATTTCAGCTTATCATTTTTCCCAACCTTAAATTCAGCTCCCCACATTTTCATGCTGGTGAAAGCATTTCTCCTAACAAAGTTCTGACCAACGTGCATGGTTTTGCAAGCAGTTTTCCCTGATATAATTCATTTTTGCATGTTATTTTCACCACCATACATATTTTTTATACACCCATTGCCCTAATATTGCATGTTTGCACACAGTGGTTGGTTCATTCATTGGGGGACTGTGTTGCAAAATGTGAAGTGTGGGCTATCAAGGAGAGCTGAGTTTCGGCTGGTTTGGGAAGTGTGGTGAGGTAGCTTCTCATTAAAATGCAAGCAAACTCAATCCTCTCCATCCTCCCTCCTCCCAGTGGCTTCTATCACAGCCAGTTGTGGGCTGCTGTGGTGCACAAAGGAGCTGTATTTATGATGCTCTTGCCGGAGGGAGCAGGTGTGCAAAGCCCCCCCCCCTTGCTTCTCTCCAGTGCTATCTCTGCAGCACCTGAGGGGCCGCCTTTTCTATTCTTGGCCAAATTGCTACAGAGATAGTTAGTATGTGACTTTTCCCTCATGCACTTTCATTCAAAGCAACAATGGGAGAGATTATCTGAAATGGAACGGGAGAGAGGAGGGTTTGGGCTCCATCAGCGCGCGAGTTAAAGCATAAAGAGTGCTCTCTGCCACTTTGGAGGAGGGTGCCGGGGACCAAACTGATTGCAGACAGCAGAGATGCTTCATCCTGCCTCCTACTCAGCCACCTTTAATGATGCCCCAAATGCACCACTTCTCCTTCCTTGCTTTTGTGCAGCCTCAGATTGCCGGTCCTTCGGTAACTTTCTCTGCTCTTAAGAAAGTTCAGCGTGTGACTCAGGAATTAATAGCAAGCCTTCCGTGAATTGCAAGGGAGGGGAGCAGCTTCGTTAATTAAACCAACGTAGTTTGAAAGGGCAGAGATGTCATAATTAGTGTTAACCAGCCTGAACGATAGCATCAGACAGATCTGCTTGATATGTAAAAGTCTGTAATTCCAAATCTCTCTCTCCCTCCTTACTCTTAATGTGTGCTATCTCAAAGTTATGATGCTTGACTTTGTCCTTGAACACCTTCAAGTCAGGATGAACTTAATGTCTCCTTCTTTGGAGGCTTTTAAGCAGAGTTTGGAGGGTCATCTATCATGTATGATCTAGTTGAGATTCCTGCATTGCAGGGGGTTGGAATAAATGACCCTTGGTTTCCCTTCCAATTCTACAGTTCTATGATGCAGGGAAAGTTCGCCAAGTGAACAGACCCTCCTCGTTCTACATCTCACTCTCAAAGGATTTCACCCTGAGGGTGCAACAGTGGCATTGAAGACTCAAAGACAGGCAGTGATCAAAAGCCTTCTCAAAGCAGGGAAGCTAACTGAACAGGAGTTTGTGGGGTGCAAACACAGTGCAGTTGGGATCTAGGGGATTTGGGTAAATGATACTGCAGGAAAGGTTGGCTGCCTTTTGTACATCCTCTGCAAAAAATGGTATCTGGGTATAGAATTTAGCAAGCAAACAGTGCAATCTTAACCAGGTCTATACTCGGAATTATGGGTTTTACTCTAGGAAAAGTAAGTTTAGGATTGCAGCCTGTGTCATTATTATTTTTTAACTGTTCAAGTTTCTAACCTTTAGGACATACAAACTTTAAAACACATGAACAGTGCATTGTGAAATTTGGGGCATCATAATGTGGCTGAGCAGCATCCCCAGTGCTCCAGGTGGGACAGGGCAATGTAGCTGCCCCCCACCCCCAATGGCTACTGGAAACAGAAGGTACATATTTGCATAACCCCAATCTTGGAATCTTGCTTTTCTAGGCTCAGAGTCCAAGTCACTTTGATTTGATTTGAAGCATCATAGTGTGATTTCAAGCATCTGATTTGAACAGCTCTGATCTGAAGCATCACAGTGTGAGATGCTCTGCACAAAATCATAGAATTGTAGGGTTGGATGGAGCCCCCCAGGGGTCATCTAGCCCAACCCCCTGCAATGCAGGAATCACAGCTAAAGATTCTCTGACAGGTGGCCATCCAAGCTCTGTTTAAAAACCTCCAAAGGAGGAGCATCTACCACCTACTGAGGGAGTCCATCCCACAGTCAAACAGCTCTTACCATCAGAAAGTTCTTCCTCATATTTTGCACAACACCGTGATTTTGTTGAAGCCGAGAGCCTGTTCTGTCCATGTCTACAGGGTGGGGAATTGAACTTATATCTCTTGCTGTCGAAACCCAGACATTGTTGCATTTATCCTGCATTTAAACCCAGACACTGTTGCATTTATCCTGCATTTAACCACCATCTGGTTATTACCTCCTCCCACATGCAGTTTGTTCTCTGCCGCCTTTGCCTGCACTCTCTGCCCCGTGAAATCTTATCTGCCTTTCACTCTTCCAGCGCTCCCTAAAATGTTCCTAATGCGGCAGCTGCGTTCTCCGTGTCTCCGATGGAGCTGATCTTAAGGCAGCCATTTCCATGCAACACGGATGAGGGCCCTTTGGAGCCCTCTGTACACAAACAGACACACACACACACCGCTGGACTGTGTAGCATTGCGATCTGTGTCTCTTCCGAGGAATGAAGAAACCGCCAGGTGATGGGTTGGGTTCGACTTGACAGTTCCGCTCTTCCCAGGCTGGCTCCTGCAAGAAGCGTTTGCAAGTCAGAGCTGTCTGCATGGGGATCTGTATTGGCAGATGTGTGAGGAGACGAGCGAAAGCAGCAACACACAGGGAGTGCTAAGGAATAGGCAGTGTGCCAGGATAAATTCTCTCCATTGCAGAACAGAGCAGCTAATCAGCACCTGCCGCCAACACCGGGTCCTTTTCTTTCCTCACCTACCAAATAAGTGGTTGTGTGGGAAAGGGAGGGGCTTTGGGGCTGCCAAACAGCCACAGGAGAAGAGCTATGGTTTCAAATTGGATGGGGGAACCATGCATTGCAGCGGGGTTGGACTAGATGACCCTTGGGGATCCCTTCTAACTCTAGGATTCTGTGATCCCATGACAAGCTGCATTAGGCAGAGTTCAGTCCATTATTCCATCTAGGGTGGCACTGTCTGCACTGCTTTGGCAGTTCAGCTCTCCAGTGTTGCAGGCAGCAAGCCTTGATAAGGTTCTAGTCTTCATGGTTCTGAATGAAGGGCTGGTTTACAAAGGAAGCTGCCTTGTACCAACTCAGACTCTTGGTCCATCTTGCACAGTGAAGGCAACACTGACCGGCAGCAGCTCTCTAGGTTAAGGTTACCAGATTTTTTTTCAATGAATCCAGGGACACTTCTCAACTTCAATGGATTTTGTATGGGGACTGATTTGTAAATCCGGGGACTGTCCCTGGGAAATGGGGATGTCTGGTAACCTTACTCTAGAGCAGGGGGCATTCGAAGGCTTGCGTGGACATGCCATGGGTCTAACCTGGTGGGCAAGAGGGGCTAGCGCAGAATAACTGCCCCATGGGTCAGAGTCATGGGCAGTCACAGGGATTCTTCCAGTGAGGAAGCAAAGCAAAGGTTGGACTCACAGCGGTTCTCAACCTGTGGGTCCCCAGATGTTGTTGGACTACAACTCCCATCACCCCTGAGCTCTGGCCTTGCTAGCTAGGGGTGATGGGAGTTGTAGTTCAACAACATCTGGGGACTCACAGGTTGAGAAAGGCTGGGTTAGAGTGTTGGACTTAGACCTGGAGACCAGGGTTCAAATCCCTGCTCTGTCATGAAGCTCAGTGAGTTACCTTGGGCCAGCCATTTACTCCCTGCCTAGCCTACCTCACAGAGTTGTTGGGGGGATTAAATGAGATTGGGGGAGAACCATGTCCCACCATCTTGAGCTCCTTCGAGGAAAGGTGGGATATAAATAAAGGAAACAAACAAACAAACAAACAAACAAACAAACAAACAAACAAGAAAAGGATAAAACTGTCAATAGAGGAACAGGCTAATTTCCCTACCTCCCAAATGAGAAAATGTATGCCTGTCCATCTTGCCTTACATCTCAGGTTCTGCAAATGCTAGAGACGTGCTCTTTTAAAAAAATGAAAGCTGGGGATCTGGCGATTCATCTGGGCTGCGGCTGGGATTGTTGCCTCCCCCCCCCAATTCCTATGGATGCCCATGTTCAGAGCCGTCCAGCTCACCCTCAAACATCCTTCATAACAACCAAAAGTCTGCTGCTAGAAGGGAGTACCAGATTTGGCCTCCTGGCTGGGCTGTTTTCTGCTACAACAGGTATCATCCAGCTGCAGCCTCTGCACTGACCTTCAACGCTCTCCTGGCGGAGCATCTCTCCAAGGGTCTCTCTTGCATTCTCGCTCCCCCAGATTTTGCTTTCTTTCTTACTTTCTTAAACCGCCACCTTTCCCAATACTGTGATTCATTCGCTTTCTCCCTGTTCAGACAGTTGGGTTTTTTGTAAAGGTATTTTTAAACCTCTTAAATCATCATTTCCCCTCCAGCAGACGGTGTAAATTTAGCCTGTTGCCTCGCTGCTGCTGCTGCTGCTTCTCCTCATCTTCTCTCCTTTGTGAAGGCTTGGGGTTTTTTTTCCGGGGGGGGGGGGATAAGGAGAAGGGTCCTGGCCAGATCCTTTGGGAAGGAATGGAATCTGAATTCCTGACCTATCAATCAAGAAAAATCAATCTATTAGCAGGGCGGCTATCTGCTGCTTGCACACAAAACCGATCTTCTAAAAGAACTTTCTGTTTTTTAAAAGCTGGTTTTGGGGATAGGGCCAGTGGTAGAGCATCTGTCTGGCAAGCTGAACATCCCAGGTCCGGTCTGCAAAAACATCTCCAGGTAAGGCTGGAGTCTGAGACCCTGGAGAACTACTGCCAGGCAGCATAGACAATACTGCTAATGTTCTGGAGTTGTGGGCTTTTATGTCCTGTTTTTGTAGCTCTGTGATGCAAAAGTCCCTCTCCAGATGGCAATGTTTCGGTGACATCGGGGAAGCATTGCAGGACAACTGATAAAATAGAATGAAGTGTTGACAATCCAGTTATAAACCCAGGACTGATGCGCTATTATTGTGTCGACGACACGTTGTAGAAGACACCCCCAACCCACCACACAGCCAGGGCCCTGTGTAACAACACTTTTTGATTTGTTTTCATGTTGCACCAAAAAGATCCCAATCTGTTTGTGCATGCTGAGCTTGCTTGATCCTTGGACGGCGTATAATCGAAAAGAGGGACGAGCCAACACTGGATTTCTTTGAAATAAATTGGCAAGGGTTGATTTTTGTCTCCTGTTTGTTCTGGCTTTGAATCCAAAATGTCACCATGTTCTTGACTTCATTGGCACTCAACAGCTCCTGGAGACATTTCCTGGCTCAAAGAATGACTCTTTCACAATTGTTTGGGGCCGCCTTCATTTGTCCATTCCAGTAATGCACTACCTTCCCTCTCCTTGCCTCCCACTTCGCTGGTATTTTCCCATTAGCTCTTTCTACCCTGCACTGTTCTTTTAATAGAATCATAGAGTTGGAGGGGACCATAAGGGTCATCTAGTCCAGCCCCCGCAGTGCTGGAATCTCAGCTAAAGAATCCCTGATAGTTGGGCCTTCCAACCTCTGTTTAAAAACCTCCAGTGAAGGAGAGTCCACCATCTTCCAAGATGGTCCATTCCACTGTTGAACAGCTCTCACCATCAGAAAGTTCTTCCTGATGTTTAGCCAGAATCTCATTGTTTTGGGTCCTCCAATCTGAAGCAGCAGAAAACAGGCTTGCTACATCTTACACCTGACAGCCCTTCAGCTATTTGAAGATGGCTCTCATGTCACTTATTACACTTCTCTTCTCCAGGCTAAGCATCCCCAACTCCCTCAACTGTTCCTCATAAGGCTTGGTTTCTAGACCCTTGATCAGCCTGGTCGCCCTCCTCTGCAGACGGTTCCTGCTTGTCAATATCCTTCTTAAACTGTGGTGCCCAGAACTGGACACAGGACTCCAGGTGGGGTCTGACCAAGGCAGAATAGAGTGGGACTGTTGCTTCCCCTGATCAATATGCTAGGCTTCTGTACCAATACTTGTTTTGCTGCGCATTCACATGGCTGCAAATGAGGAAAGTATCTATAGCAATTCAGTGGAGCAGAGAATGTGAGAGTATTTGTGCATGGCAGAATTGAAGAGATTTAGCACACACTTCCTCTTCCCAGGGTTCCTTGGGAACTATAGTTCTGTGAGACTGGAAGGCAATATTTATAACTCAGCCTCCAGTTCCCAGGATGTTTTGGATGGTATGTAATCAGCCTTCCCCAACCTGGTGCCCTTTAGAAGGTTAGGACAACAACTCCCATGAGTTCCAACAATATATATATTTAGCACATTATTGATAGCCGGCCCTACCATTAGCCAGAAAGAGGCAACTGCTTCAGGTAGCGGTTGATGGGGGCCTTTGGCAGCAACCCTATGGCCATTTCTCCTGAGGAGCGCCTCCTGTTCCCCTCTGTTGGAGGACAAGTGTGTGTGCCCAACAGCCTCTACTGCTGTCCCACTGACAGTGTTGCAGTAAGATTCAGCTGGCTTATGTATTCAGAATGGGGTGGAGTGGGACACCATCTTGTTTTTGCTCCAGGCAGAGGAACATATTGGGCCAGCCCTGACATCATACATGTTAATTGGCTCACCTGTGCACCAGGAGCAGGGCTTTTGTGAATTACTGCTGTTAATTGTGTCATTATTATCACCAACCTTCCTTCTTTGCATTTCATTTCCTTCTGACCTCACTGTTCACAATCCTGCTCCCACCCCAGCAAAAAAAAGCAAAAAGCAACAATTCATGTGAATATATACTTTCCTTGCCTCTGATGAAGTGAGCCATCATTTGCAAAATCTTTATGCCCACAATAAATTTGCTAGCTTTGAGGTTGCCTCAAGACCCTCTGTTGTTGATGTTTTGCTGTAGACAGTAGGGGACTCAGATGGCTGAAACAACCGCCCCTCTGGAAATAATGCCGGAGGCCGCTCTCAGCTATTTAGACTCAGGTTGCTGAAGGCTCTGTTTGTTTGATCAATTGTGTAGGCAAGACCAGAAGGCAGCAGAGATACTGAAGTGTTGATGTAACCTGCCACTGAGTGCCTCTTCCAATCAGGATAAGAGCCACTGCAGCTCAGTGCTAGAGCACCTGCTTTGTATGCAGAAAACCCTGAATTCAATCCTCAACAGCATCTCCAGGTATAGTCAGGAAGAAGAGTGGCCTAGAACCCTGGAAAACTGCTGCCTGTCATTGTTGACAATACTGAGATAGATGGACTCTGTTATAAGGCAGCTTATAAGGTAAAGGGACCCCTGACCATTAGGTCCAGTCGTGACCGACTCTGGGGTTGCGGCACTCATCTCGCTTTATTGGCCGAGGGAGCCGGCGTACAGCTTCTGGGTCATGTGGCCAGCATGACTAAGCCGCTTCTGGCGAACCAGAGCAGCGCACGGAAGCACCGTTTACCTTCCCGCCAGAGTGGTACCTATTTATCTACTTGCACTTGGACATGCTTTCGAACTGCTAGGTTGGCAGGAGCAGGGACCGAGCAACCCCATTGCTCACCCCGGGGAGCTCACCCTGTCACAGGGATTCGAACTGCTGACCTTCTGATCGGCAGGTCCTAGGCTCTGTGGTTTAACCCACAGCACCACCTGCATCCCAAGGCAGCTTATATTCCTATTCAAATCAGCTTTTAACTCAAAATCATGAAGGCTGGAAGCTTCATTTTTGAAGAAGGGGATGTAGCTCAGTGGTAGATAATGCAGAAGGTCTCAGGTTCAATCCACAGCATCTCCAAGTAGAACTGAGAATGTGCTCTGTCTGATATGCTAGAGAGCTGCGGCCATTCAATGAAGGCAATACGGAGCTAGATGAACCAAGGGCAAGGCAGGCACCTGCATTCTCCCCCACCTGAAGCCTCTCAGCAGCTGTTGGTTTATTTCAGGAAGTGAGGGGTCTTCTCTCCCCTCCCCTCCTCCCAAGGTCATTTATATTCTGCAAGCAACCTCACCGCCTCCAAGAGCATCAGCACGATTCATTTCGAGGTTGGGTGCCCTGATTGAAAGGTGCTGCTGCCACATGCTTGTTATCAGAGACAAGCTCCCTGAGAGGGAGCAGCGAGATGAGGGAAAGAGGGTTGGGATCAGAGAAGCGCTCTGTGTGAGTTGAGATGGGTTGATGCTCGGCAGAAGCATGTCATGTAGGAGTCCGACAACTCTGTTCAGTCTCAAAAGCCCATCTGCCTCTTCTCCCTGACCCCCACTTCTCCCCCAAAATAAAATAAAAATGCTCTTAGTTTGAGAGCAGTTGGAAACGCTAGTTTGCGGTAAGAGAAGAAGGTATTTGCAGGCACGAAGAGTTGTTTGTTGAGAACAGAAGAAGTTGCCAGGTTGGGGTGAATTGCTCCCCCAGGACAAGGATAAGTACCCAAGAAGAGCCTGCTGGATCAGGCCAGTGGCCCATCTAGTTCAGCATCCTGTTCCCGGATGCCTCAGTGGGAAAGCCACAAGCAGGATTTGAGCACAAGTGCGTTTTCCCAGTGTGGTGTAGTGGTTAAGAGCGGTAGTCTCGTAATCTGGGGAACCGGGTTCGCGTCTCCGCTCCTCCACATGCAGCTGTTAGGTGACCTTGGGCTAGTCACACTTCTTTGAAGTCTTTCAGCCTCACTCACCTCACAGAGTGTTTGTTGTGGGGGAGGAAGGGAAAGGAGAATGGTAGCCGCTTTGAGACTCCTTCGGGTAGTGATAAAGAGGGATATCAAATCCAAACTCTTCTTCTCCTCCTCCTGTGGTTTCAGCAGCTGGCATTGTAAAGCATCACTGTCTTCAACTATGGAGGCAGAGCACAGCCATTGTGGCTCGTAGTCCTCAGGAGCCTTCATCTCCACAAGGAGGCTGTAAAAAACTTGTGCCTTTCCAGTGGGCAGAGAAACTGGTCTTCTGAAGTGAGAATGGGGGCAAAACACCTATCTGGTTCCACCAGTTGGGTTCCCTGCTTTTCACTCCACCAGTCGCCAAAGGCATCCCTCTTCGCTGGTCTAAGAGCAACAGAAGCCACTCAGTTGCCTGGAGAAAGGACCGCTTGTACTCAGTTGCCTGGAGAAAGGACCGCTTGTACTCAGTTGCCTGGAGAAAGGACCGCTTGTAGCAGTTGGGCAGGTTAATTGGTTTGATGGGCCAGTACCTAAGTCCAGCTGCATGGCACCTCCAAGACTAGCAACTAGGGGAGGGGGATGTCTTCTCTGCTCCCATGCTCACCAGAGTGTGGCTTTTCAATCATAATTTGTGAATGGTGGTTCTTTCCGTTAACTAAAGCAGGAGAAGGTTCCCTGGTGATAATGAAATCACTTGGAAATCCTTCTCCCCCCACCCCAAAAACCCATTGTCTTGTACTTTGCTAGAGACAGCCTGTCACTGAGCTTAGAGGTGTTGAAGGATGTGCAAATTACCCACTGCAAGCAGAACAGGGCCGAACTTCCTGTAACTGTTGAAGGTTTTTGCAAAGGACAAAATACAGCCTAATTGTTACGCAAAGAAAGGGGGAGGTTCGTTCTTGTTTCCTAGAGAGGTAGATTAGGGCATGTGTAAAGGTGTGACAGCTGAAGGCAGGCCTGATTGAGGCACTGGTATGCCTGGCCATCTGTTGAGACTGTGGCACACTGTCATAGAATTGTAGAGTTGGAAGGGATGCCAAGGGTCATCTAGTCTAACCCCCTGTAATGCAGGAATAACAGCTATGGACTCCTTGACCAGTGGCCATCCAAACTCTGCTTAGAAACCTCCCAAGGAGCTCAAGGCAGCATACGTGGTTCTCCTCCACCTCCCCATTTTATCCTCACAACAACCCTGCCAGGTAAGTCAGACTGGGAGATTGTAACTGGCTGAAGGTCACACCAATGACCAATGGTCTCCCAGGCCCTGGTCCAGGGGTAGACAAACTAAGGCCCGTGGGCCAGATGCAGCCCAATCGCCTTCTCAATCAGGCCCGTGGACGGTCCGGGAATTAGCGTGTTTTTATATGAGTAGAATGTGTGCTTTTATTTTAAATGCATCTCTAGGTTATTTGTGGGGCATAGGAACTCGTTCATCCCCCCCCCAAAAAAATATAGTCCGGCCCACCACATGGTTTGAGGGACAGTGCAGCGGCCCACGGCTGAAAAAGGTTGCTGACCCCTGCCCTAGTCTGACACTGACTGCTAAACCAGACTTGCTTCCATGTGGTGTCTTGAAGAGCAGGGAGTCCACAGACCACAGACGATTAGAGAAGCCACTGATCAGGACCCTGGACAGTTCATTGGCACAGACTCTCCAGGGAGAGAGAGAGAGAGAGAGCTGTTGCCTCAGCAGTGTGCTGTGGGCTTATCCACACTTTTCCTCTGCTTTTTCCAGCCACGGTCTGCGATTTAAAGCTCTGTGTCGGCACCCTCTTTTTGTTTTGCTCCGGAGCTTTCACCACCAAACCCCACTTTTTAAATCTAGATCAGAGCAAACATACACCCACAGAAAACCCGAATGAATGTTTTCTCCAATTCAGCTTTAAAGAGCAGGTTTTCATGGGGAAAACCTGGGGTAAAGCAAAACAAAAACAGCCATTTGGACATGGAGCATTAAAACCCTGACCTCTGCCTGGAAAGAGTGGGGCAAAAGGTAAGTGTGGATAAGCCCCTTATGGGGCTGACTGTCGTGGTTGAGCTACAGTCCTCCTTTGCTTCAGGGCTTACATAAACCTGGAGCTCTCATCTTGCAGTTCTCTCAGAAAACCATTGTTTGTTTTCAGAAGTGGGAGCCCTTCTCTCCGGCTGGCATTGTTAGGACATGAATCTCACTTGATCCCTAATGAAAGCAAATCCGTGGAGGGGATAAGCCGTGCTGTCGACACGGGTAATGAACTTGAGGCCTTGCTTTTCTCTGCAAAGCAAACTCATTTATTCCTTGCATTGAGTGAGGCGCCAGCTTGGATTGCAGGTCGTAATTGATGGACGGTCAGAGGCAGCCTGGTGAGGATTGTCTGAGATGCCAATATCCATTCCAGTGTAGATTCTGATAAAGCCTGATGCATAAAGATGGGTATGCTTAATAAAGAAAAAAAAAAGAGCATTTGATCTTGCTGCCACTTGCTAAGCTGCTAATGGAGGCAAGAGCTGGTTGAATGAATTTTTGATAAAGGGCCCAGCAGTTTCATAGGTGCAAAATGGATATGGGGTTGGAAAACAGACTGGTGACCAGGGCTCTTGGGGTGATGTGTAGTGGTTAGAGCATCAGACTAGATCCTAGGAGACCAGGGTTCGAATCCCCACTCAGCCATGAAGCTCAGTGGGTGACCTTGGGCCAATTAGCCTAACCTACCTCACAGGGCTGTTGTGAGCACAAAATGGAGGAAGAGGTCTATCTTGGGATCTTTGAGGAAAGGTGGGATATAATTGTAATACAGTGGTACCTCTGGATACGTACGGGATCCATTCTGGAGCCCCATTCACATCCTGAAGTAAACGTAAGATGCAAATGCGTGTCTGCGCATGTGCGGACCGCGTTTCGGTGCTTCAGCGCATGCGCGTGACTTCATTTTGAGCGTCTGCGCATGCGCGAGCAGCAAAACCCGGAAGTAACACACTCTGTGGAGCACAACTCGGAAATACTTAACTTGAAGCTACTTCAGCCCGAGGTATGACAGTAAATAAATAACAAAGTGAGGTTATTTACACTATATCATCTTAGCTGTTCTGACTTTTCTTTAAAAACATGTTTCTTGATCCAGATTATTGATCTCCCTATGGGATTCTTGTGGCATATATGTGCTAAATGTTTAATCCAGTTATCAACCCTCTTTCAACCAAGAGTCCTTAGCAGGAATGTAAGAAGGCACTGTTTTGCTCATCTGTTCTGTATTTGGTAAACGCTCCAACGTTTCTGTTCCACTTCAGTCCGCCTTCCGCTCAAACATCGTAACTTACATAACTAAGTAAGTTGCTATGTAAGTTAAGTTATCATTACCTAATTCCATCCCATTCATTTCAGTGCAGAGAAAGGCTATGCAAATGAGGGGGAAATGTAATCAATTGCATTTGCAGACTGAAACTCACAATAACAGTGAAAACATACTTGCTGGATTGATTGATTTCCATACTAGATGTGAGACGAATAAGTGAACGTGAGCAAATTTTGCTCTCATTTCCCGTTTTATTGGATGTCACTGACATACCTCATTCTTAGGCACTCTGGTGCTGTGACAGGACCAAGGGCCTCTAATGAAGAGGTCCTAGCATCCTCAGAAAACTCTGGTTCCTGTAGTAGCTTGAGGAACCTACAGCACTGAAACCTGTTTCGCAACCAGTTTAAGATACATTGTGCTGCCGTTGTCATTTAAGCAAAGGACTACAGCTCCCATCAGTTGCAGCCTGCACATCTGTTGAGTTTCATGGTGGTGGCAGCAGTGTGTGTGTGTGTGTGTGTGTTTGGCAGAGGGAGTGGCATTTTGAAGGAATACACAGGCATTCAGGGAGTTACCGTATTTTTCGCTCTATAAGACGCACCAGACCACAAGACGCACCTAGTTTTTGGAGGAGGAAAACAAGAAAAAAAATATTCTGAATCTCAGAAGCCAGAACAGCAAGAGGGATCGCTGCACAGTGAAAGCAGCAATCCCTCTTGCTGTTCCGGCTTCTGGGATAGCTGCACAGCCTGAATTCGCTCCATAAGACGCACACACATTTCCCCTTACTTTTTAAGAGGGAAAAAGTGAGTCTTATAGAGCAAAAAATACGGTAGTTCCAGGCATACCGGGTAGGAAGGTTGAAACAGTCGTGCCTTTTGAGGAAATGGGAGAGTTTGGGACGGCGGATCCTACTGGAACCAGGAAAGCAAAGCTTGCAGGCATGGATGTGTCATGATAAAACAAGGCTGTGTGTGTGTGTGTGTGTGTGTGTGTGTGTGTGTGTGTTAGATTTGAAGGGCAGGGCAATGAGGCTGTGCTGACTGGCAATCTGGTTCGGGGTTTAAGGAGGGCACCATGAAACCAGCTCAAAATCCTGGGCTAAAGTAACCCAATACAGTGGTACCTCGGGCTAAGTACTTAATTCATTCCGGAGGTCCATTCTTAACCTGAAACTGTTCTTAACCTGAAGCACCACTTTAGCTAATGGGGCCTCCTGCTGCTGCCGCGCCGCTAGAGCATGATTTCTGTTCTCATCCTGAAGCAAAGTTCTTAACCCGAGGTACTATTTCTGGGTTAACGGTGTCTGTAACCTGAAGCGTCTGTAACCAGAGGTACCACTGTACTGTATCAAGAGAAGCTGAATTCTGCAGCTCTGTGAATTATGAAAACAACACAGAATCCTTGTCCTGGTTCCAATAAATCCTTCATAGCCTCCCCACACGCAGGCCGACTTCTGAGAGTTTATCAAGCTGCTAGGGAAACATTAGCACCAGAAACTTGATTTTCTGAGTGCGGTAGGGGGAGCAGAGATACTTGCGCAGCTGAGCTCTTTGATGGCTTTTTGGAGTTTGCGCATGGGACGTTACAGCTTCTGTCTCGCGCCTGATGTGCTTGCTGCTGGTGTGTGCCTCTCCCCTTCTTCCTCCCCCTGTTAGATCTCTTCAGCGTGCCCAGCCCCTGCATGGGGAAGGTTAGCGCTTCGCTTTTTTGAAGCTGGCTGCCTCTTGGCTCCACTCTCTCTGGGATGGCGGCTTTGGAGCCTGAGATGAGAGCTTTGTAGCTCTCGTTCTGGAAGTTCCTGCCTCGCGGAGTCTCGGTCAAAGATTTAATCTTCCTAAAGCGATGATGCTCGCAGATTCACAGAAGGGCTGGAAGCTGACGTGATGGAGATGGCAGGCAGGCAGGCAGGCAGCCCAGTTTTGCTACCAAAATCTGTACTGAGTCCGAGGTTCAGTTCTTGGCATTTCCAGGTAGGGCTAGGAAAGACCCCTATTTGAAACCCAGCAGCAGAGCCGCCTCTGGTCAGTGCAGACAAAGCTGAGCTAGATGGACCAGTGGTCTGACTCAGTAAAAGGCAACTACTTATGCTCCTGTTTCAGTCAGCTGAATAACAAAACCATGAGGTCTAGAATCTTATCTGAGTGGTAGAGTGTCTGCTTTGCAAGCAAAGCACCCCAAATTCAATCCCCAGAATCTCCAAATAAGACTGGGAATATCCTTTGTCTGAATGTTTGAGAGTAACCACTGCCAGTGGTGTTTTTGCCTGACCTGTTTCCTGTAATTGTGTGCTAATCTTCTGGCAAGAACAGCTGATATCCCTTTTTAATGCCTATTGTTCCAAGCTTTTAATCTTGCTTCACGGTGGATTTTATTGCCTAGTAAACTCTGTAAATGCTGGAGGGAATCGGGGAACATACATAATGTTTCTTTGATGATAAATGACCGGATTTGCAATGTTTAGAAAATGCATAATGCAGCCAAGGGACCCCAAAATGGGGAAACCTTGGTCTTCCATGAGATGTGGGACTCAATCCCTCAGGAGGCAGTGATGGCTCCCAACCTAGAGGGCTTTAAAAGAGGATTGGGCCTTGCAGGGGGCTGGGCTCCATAATCCTTGGGGTCCCTTCCAACTCTGTGATTTCTATCTTTCTATGTTCCCTTTGCGGATATGCGCACCCTTTAACATCGGCCTTTGTTCTCTTGAGACTTTGACATGGCTTTGAATTAACTTCTAAGGCTGGCCTATCCCAGGAGGGAGACTTTGATGTCTGTAGTCTCTGCTCTCGCCTAGCAGGGACGGATTGTCTGCAAAGAGTTTGCTGTGTCAGCTTCTGCATTTGATGGCAAAGTGTTGCAAGAAGCATGGTGAATGAGATGCTTGAGTGTGCAAGAACTAGGGAGGTGGGCAGGTTGGAGGGGGCTCTGGTGGGTCCCACCTCGGTTTAAAGTTCAGCATCTGCCAACAATGTTTGCTGGTGCCCAATACTTCAGGACTGGATTACTACAAGGCACCATTTGTGGGGCTTCCCTTGCACTTCATCCAGAAACTATAGTTAGTACAGAAAGATCTTTGCTCAGAGATCTGCATTGACAACCAATTTGCTACTGGGCCAAGTTCAAAGTGCTACTATTAGTATGTAAAACCCTTAACAACTTGAGACCAGTTTGCTTGCAAGATCACATTAACCCATAAATGCCCACTCAACTCCTTTGAACTGTAGAACTGGCATTGCTACAGGTGCTGCTTAACGCCCATTCTGGATTTGTAAGAAATAGCTATTTTAGTGCGGCAGCACCTGCACTTTGGAACTCCCTGCCTATTGATAACAGGCAGGTGTCTTCACTGCACTCTTTTCAGCACCTGCTAAAACTATTATTGTTTAGGCGAGCCTACCTAGATGTTTAATGGGACGTGGTGGTGCTCTGGGTTAAACTACAAAGCCTAGGACTTGCCGATCAGAAGGTTGGCGGTTCAAATTCCCGTGACGGGGTGGTGAGCTCCCATTGCTCGGTCCCTGCTCCTGCCAACCTAGCAGTTCAAAAGCACATCAAAGTGCAAGTAGATAAACAGTTACCGCTCCGGCGGGAAGGTAAACGGCGTTTCCATGCGCTGCTCTGGTTCGCCAGAAGTGGCTTAGTCATGCTGGCCACCTGACCCGGAAGCTGTACACTGGCTCCCTCGGCCAATAAAGTGAGATGAGCGCCGCAACCCCAGAGTCAGTCACGACTGGACCTAATGGTCAGGTGTCCCTTTACCTAGATGTTTAGAAAGTTAATGTGAGTTTTAATCCCTTCTTTTTTTCTTTTTTTAGCTTTGAGGGCTTTTTAAAAAACAGCAGTGTATAAATTGTATGAGATTTGAAAATAAATAAATTGAGACCAGCAGCAGGCAGGGAGCCCAACAGAAAGTGGTACCAGGGCCAATGATGATCAGAATCAGAGCTCATTAATTTTTGTCTCCCTCCACCTTCCTTTTGAGTTCTACAAGGGCAACACTGAGATGGAGGAAGAGGAGGAAGGTGGCAAGCTGTGTCCCCCCCCCAGGAAGGGAAGGCAAGCAGGTGTGGGTTGGCTGTAGACAGACTGAAATTGGTGGGGCAGTGCCCTGTTCATCCTAGGTGACTAGCCTCCACTGGGCATCAGAAGTATTTGTAATCCAGCTTCGTAGGTTATTTGGCTGCCCCAAACCTGATGTCGATAGAGGCTCACATCACACATGGATTAATTCACTTCTTTCCCCTCCTCTCTTCCAGAATAAAGTCTTGAATGTGGATGGCGTGAAAGTGAAGTTGCAGGTAAGGCAAACTGTGTCCTTCTGAGCTCAGGGTGCTTCTGATATGTTTAGGGTGTGTGTGCCAGGATAACTCTTTCCATGAGCAAAGCCCTTGTCATGTGTTGGGCTCCCAGCACCCTGCCAAACAACTGTTAAATAGTGGAATTTAATGGAATAATGCTCTAGCAGCTGAGTGTGAAGAGAGGTGTCATATTTAAAGAGAAGCCCTACCCAGGCACATTTTTCACCTACAGGGTCATTCCAGTCTCACGCCTTGCATGGTTTTCACATCCTGCTTGCAGCATTTCCAGAAGAGGCATCTGGGTGGCCATTGCTGGGCAAGATGGGTCATTGGCCTGATCCAGCTTCCAGGCTCTTCTGAAGAACATAAGGAACTCCCTGCCTGTTGATATCAAGCAGGTGCCTTCACTGTATTCTTTTTGGCACCTGCTAGAACATTCTTGTATAGACAAGCCTGCCCAGATGGTTAGAAAGTTGTTGTGAATTTTAACCTGATTTAGTATTTTAACTTTGTGTACATTTTAAAGTATTGTAGTGATTTTTTAAAATCGTTTTATCTTTTCGTAAACTGCTTTGAGGGTCCCACCCCACCCCAGTAAAGCAGTGTATAAATTTTATGAAATACAAAATAAAAAGAACAGCCTTCTGGCTCAGACCAGCAGCCCATCTAGTCCATGCTCCTGTTCTCAAAGCAGCCACCCAGATGCCCCAATGGGAAATGCACAAACAGGACCACCCCCAGCAGAAGAGTGCTTTCCCTTCCTGCTGTTTCCAGCAACTGGTTTTTTAGAAATAGCAGACTGTGGATGTAAAACATAGCTATCATTGCTAGTAGAATTGGTCCTCAGCTGTTACATGCTCTTGATTATGACTGGCTGCAAAAAAACAAACAAACGTATTTCCATTATTTGCTGATGCTCATGTTACAATGCAGCCCCCTGAGGCATCAGGGTGCTGTGCTGTTATAAGTCTGCCTCTACCTCCTTTCTCCTTCTGCTCACACTTACTTGGATCCCTTCTAGAGACGCTGAAAACCCACCAAGTCCTACCACATAGTCATGATCAGTTGGGGGGTATACCGTAATACAGCACCAACAGTTCCACAGGTAGCAATTTGTCACCGCCTGTCTCCATCTTCAGAAGGGGCTTAGGGAATGTGCAAAATGGTGGGATTTTTTTAGTACCGATGGGACTGGTGGCATTGGCAATCCTCTCCCCACACAACAGAGGAAGATGGTTCACCCTGTGAAAATGCCTTTAGTCCATTAAAGGCAGATAAATCTAATTATGAGGGTGCCCTTCTGGCTGGTTGTCGGATGGATTTTCTCATTTAAGGATGCACCGTAAGCTGTTCGTCAAGTAAATGGGAACGGCTTCAGAATGCTGCCAGGCTGAGGAATGGCACGGCCCGTTTTGAAGAGGCATTACTCATGTCACCTTTTGCCTATAATTATCTTTATCAACATCTCTCTGCGGGCTGAGAAAATTAATCATGTTTCAGATTGATGGGGCCCCTTCAGCTCCTTGTTAGGAAGGACACCTTCCACCAAGGGCGGGGAGCTGCCTTGGTGATCGTGGAGAGAGGAGCTCAACTTCCTGCTTCTTTTCAGAAAGGACAACTTTAGATTTCTGCTCAACAATTTCCAAAACAGTGCGTCAAGGGCAGCCTGTAATTTGAAGCCTGGGGAGACATCCTGGGGAGATGGAGGCTCTGTGGGCAGGTGGTTCTCGTAAAGATCCATTAAAAGCAAGACCATTAAAGGTCTGGACTCAACCCTCAGAATTTTGGAAACCCCAATAAACAAGCTGAAAAAGGGAAATGTCACTTCCTACCAACCAGGTGCTTTCAGCAAGAGAAGAATGAATCCACCCTCTCTCCCCACCTCCCTGACTGACTTGGGGCATTGACTTATGGGATGGAAGGAAGGAGATGATGTGTGTTACGAGTTGGCCTCTTGTGACTTCATTGCTTGTTGATGTTTTCAGATCTGGGACACGGCCGGCCAGGAGAGGTTCCGCAGTGTCACACATGCCTATTACCGAGACGCCCATGGTAGGAACCTCTAAGCGTTTCTTGCTTTCTGATTGAAACTCAGTTTGAGTGGGAGAAGTTAGAAGAGAGAAACTGTTGTCAGCCTGGGGCTCCATCCATTGGTCTTCTGCTTTGATTTTCAGGTTGGAAGCAGGGCAGAAAGGTGGTACCGAAATTGAACAAATAAATAAAATAAACAAATATGGAAAAAAAGAGAAGTATTTTCCCCAAACCTCCTAGTTATGAAAATGTTCGCCCCTTTCCAAGCCCACACATGACTATTGTTGTACCCCTGCCTGTGGTTTCAGCAACATTCTTCCATCCATCTATCTATCTATCTATCTATCTATCTATCTATCTATCTATCTATTTACAAAACCCACTCTCCTCCCCGCCCCCCCAAAAAATCACCTAGGAGAAGGGCCATAGCTCAGTGGTAGAGTACCTGTGTTACTTGCAGAAGGTCCCAGGTTCAATCCCCAGTGACATTTCCAGGTAGCGCTGGGAGAGATCCCCATCTGAAATCCTGGAGAGCCACTGCCAGTCAGTGTAGGCAGTACTGAGCTATATGAATCAATGGTCTGACTCAGTATAAGGCAGCTTCCTGCGTCCCAAAGCAGTAAATACAATATGGCCCTTACCTTTTGCAGCTCCAATATGAAAGACACAACACAAGAGGAAAATGGATTTCGGAGGGAGGAGGAAAACTGCAAATTTGGGTAGCAGTTCTTTATTACAAGTTCTTCTAATGACCAGCTGGGACAGAAGTGTTTCAGGGAGAGGAGGAGCCCCAAAGTTGCTGGTCTTCAGCAGAATGGACAAAGAGGGCTTCCAGCTCCCACCTCTGCCCTCCTACTTTCCTTAATACCAGATCCTTGCTTCCATCACTAATCACTGCTTCTTCATAGTTTAGTGACATGGACTAGCCCAGCCAATAAGAGATCATGTAGTGAGCAGTGGATGATGGCACAGAATTACAAAGCCAGCCAGGTTTGTAAACGGGAGCAGAGAGAGTCAGTGGAGAATGAAGGTGTTGGGTTTGAGCACTTTGAAAGCCATCCTTGGAAAACAGTTGAAAGGAACCTTTTGACATTCCTAAAATTGTCTTTTAAAAGCAATGAGCCCTTTCATCTCACCCCTTCTGAACTTCTACAAGCTGTCAGCTTCTGGTATCCCTCAGCCACTTCAATTGGTTCCCAGTGCTGGATTGGACTCAGGGCAGATTCTTTCTTTCTTTCTTTTGCTTTTCTCTGCTTTATGAAACTTATTTATTTGGTTTTTCATATTTTACAATCACATATCCAACATACAACATAAAAACAAGATTCCAAAGAATCTCCTGGACTTCCCTCTTCCCCTTTGTGGGTCCTATTGTTAATCATTTCCTCCGGCATCTTTTATGATAATCCAAATCTTGTACATCTCCATTATGTACAAAATTCACCGTTAAACTACAAATGTCATTCCAATCCTACTAATGATTTTAGCTGTTCACAATGGTTTTTAAGATAAATTATAAATTTCCCCCATTCCTTGTTAAAGTTTTCGTCTTCCTAATTTCTGATTCCTCCTGTCATTTTAGCCATTTCAGCATAATCCATCAACTTAATCTGCTATTCTTCTTTGGTAGGGTGGATTCAGGTCATATACAAAGCATACAATTAAATCCCTATTATACCACTTTAAAAAGTCACGGCTTCCCCAAAAGAATTATGGGGACTCTAGTTTGTTAAGGGTACCGAGAGTTGCTAGAAGACCCCCTATTCCCCTCCTAAAGCAACAATTTCCAGAGTGGTTTAGAAACCTGTCCCCCCCTCCCAGGGAACTCTGGGAACTTTAGCTCTGTAATTTACAACTCTTGAGCTCCTTGAAAGCCTCCTTATCCCCTCATGAGTGAGGCCAATTATAGAGACCATGTGAAAAGGACTTTAAAAAGTCTTTGGCCAGATATATTTCCTGGTTTGATTTGAAAACTTTTATGTTTTGAATCCTGTCATCACAGCCTGTCCCTGCACTGGCTGGAGGTTCTAGCACAGAGTTGGGGAGTTTTCAGCCTGCAGGCCAAACTTGGCTCCCCATGTGGCCCATGAAGCCACTTTAGGGAAGCCACACCTGCCCTGCTTAGGCTGTGATTCCTGCCTTGCAGGGGGTTGGACTAGATGACCCTTGGGATCCCTTCCAATTCTATAGTTCTGTGATTCTGCCTGTTATTATTACAGCTACCTATCTAGTTTTATTTGCTGCATGAAATGGTATCTTTATGCCCTTTGGTTATGTTAGTTAGTAAATGATTGTCCTTTTGAGCCACGTGGGTTTCCTGCAAACACACCATATCATCTTCCCCTCTCTTAATCCAATAAGAGATATTCTTCCTATTCGCTGGACGGTTCATTCCATTAACACTAAGAGAGAGATGCCCCTGATCTCGAGTTCGCCAAAATGCTTCTCCAGCCTGGCAGAGCAAGTGGAAAGCAAGGGGAAAGTTGCTGTTGTTCTTATTATTAATTATTATTTGCATTAGTATCCCACCTTTTTCTCCAAGGAGCTCAAGGTGACGAACATGGTTTCCCCTCTCCTAATTTAATTCCCAAAACAACCCTGCAAGGTAGCTTACGCTGAGAGGCAAGGCCCAAGGTCAACCAATGAGCTTCATTCATGGTTGAGTGGGGTTTGAACCCTGGTCTCCAAGTCCAATACTAACCACTACACCACACTGTCCCTTACCTGGCGTTTAGTCACATTCTTCAGAGGGGATGGGATTTGCCACATTGGTTCAGAATTTCCAACATCAAAGGGCCATTGCCTCTCCTCCCCGGCCTCACTTGTGACTTTGCAGAGAGTGGCATTTTGCAAAAGGCAAGAGAAAAAGGAATGCCACTCACTTCTTGCAGAGGAAGATCAAGGAGCTAAATGGTGGGATATTTGGGGGGTATCGAGCTAGGCTCTTCCTTTCCTTGCATGCTTTGAACTTGCACAGAATTCCAAACAGGGAAAGCGACAGCATGAAAAGCCCCCTTTGCCTTGTCAAGGGCTGCCAGCAGATGCTGGCAAGCGCTGTTTCCCTCTTCAGATTGCTGCTCTCCCAGCCCTCTAAAGTCAGGCAGGCAGCCCCATGAAGTGCCTTGAAGTCTCTGCCTAGCTCGTTAGCAAGGAGGAAACTTTCACACTGGAAGCCTTCAAAGGAAGCCTTCAAAGGTCTGCAGGAAACAGAGGTTTTTTAAAAATGGGGGTGGGTGGGGGAAGGTGCACAGAATAAGGAAGGTGGGGCAAATTAGTGTCCTACTCCAGATTAAGTGGGTTGCCTCCCACTTCCCTCTGGCTGAACAGGCAATGTAACGACCCCAGCAGCAACTAGGATACTGAGTTGGAGGCAACAGTGTCCTCGGCTAAGGAAGTGACCAGCTTCCTGGGTCTGAGCCTGATGTGGCGTGGTTTTTAGAGTGTTGGACTAGGGTCTAGGAGGCCAGGGTTCAAATCCCAGCTCAGCCATGAAACCCATTGGGTGACCTTGGGCTAGTCACAGTCTCGCAGCTTAACCTACCTCACAGGGTTGTTGTGAGGAAGAGAACCATGTATGCCACCTTGAGCTCCTTGGAGGAATGTGATAAATCATCATCATCAGATGACCACAGAACTTGAGGCTGGCAGCAGGAGGCCACTGAACCAGCTGCCATGGTAACCAGGCCCATAGAACTATGGCCAAGATCCTTTCCCCTGGCACAGTGTGCCTCTGGCAAGACCTCACCAGTCCAAGCAGTGCAGGCTTGTGCACCACCAGTTGGGAGGCCAGTTGGGAGGGGGTCCTGCCTTCAGGCCAGAGAGCTGACCCTTTAAGAGACTCCAGAAGGGGTGGGATAGAGGCAGAGGCTCAAAAGTGCTCCATTCACCTAGTCAGAGCTCTCAAGGGTATCTCCCCAGGCCTACAACAAACAACAGTCTGTCTGCTTTCTGTGCTCCTCTGTGGAACCAGGGCAGGGCAGGTGAGGGTCCCATCGCAATTGCCTCTCCCTTCTGCTGCCCACACACTCTCCACCCAGTAGAAAGAGCACCATGAGAGGAAAGCTGGCCTGGAGGTTGTTTTGCAATCCCAAACAGCTGACAGAAGCTGGAGTCAGGCGTAGGTCAGCAATAAAACCATAAAGCACCTGATGTCAGTGAACTCATTCAGAGAAGCAAAACAGCTCATGCCTAGTGGTCACAGCAACCCTCCCCAGTCTCGATCAAAAGAGGCAGTTGCGAGGACTGAAGTCCCTGCCTTCTCACTGCTCTCTAAGGTTCTTCCTCAGCAGCCTAAGGCTCCGCCGTCTTGTCTCTCTTTGCTCTTCCCTCTTCATTCCTCTGCAGGTTCTAGGAGACCGGGGGGGGGGGGGAGCTGGTCGCAGCAAGAGGGGGAGACTCCCTGGCTTCTTCAGCAGCCTGCCTCATCTCTGTCTCATGGCCCACTTCCTCTCCTGCCATTGCATCTCCCTGCTCACTAAACCCTGTTGCCTCTTCTCCTTCTGACACCTCCTCCTCCTCCCAGTCTGCCCTCTCTTCTCCCTCTGACCACTTGTCATTCTCCCACTGCTAATCCCCAGGCTCTGAGCCTTCTTCCCTTGGGGGTTCCCCTGCTGGTGCCTCGCACCACTCCTCTGCAATTCAGCCAGTCCATGACACCAGCTCTGCCAAAATGGGGCACCCAAGAAGGCATTGGGACAACTCCAGAAATCCTTGCAGCAATCCCACCTGGGTGTGTCCAGGGCCCCTTCTGATTGCAGCTGCTTTGCTGATACTGCTGGACATGGGAGCGCCCCCCCCCGACACCCCATCTACTAGTCTTGCAAAGCTGAGGGGTCAGAGAGCAAGGGGTGTGTATGTGTGGAAGCCTCTTCCAGTCCAGTTTCCACTCGCCAACTAAAGCATTGCCCGTGAATTAAAGACCACAGGAAGCAGGCCTGCCAGGACTCAGCTGTTTCCCAAACGCTTGTTGTTAAAACTTCAGCAGTAAAAAATTTAGAGCTCTCTCAGAGAATCAGTTAGTGGTTTCTCAAGTGGAAAGGGAGCTCGTTAAGTGAAAGTGATTAAAATGCTGATGAGAAGGAAAAATGCAGAAGCAGGAAGAGAGAATTTCTCACCACGGGAACCCTGGAGGTATGAAGAGCTGGGGTGGATCAAAGAATAGAATCGTAGAATTGGAAGGGACCTCCAAAGGTCAACTAGTCCAACCCCCCGCAATCACAGCTCAAAAGGCCCTGGTGGATGGCCAGCCAACCTCTGTTTAAATATCTCCAGTGAAGCTGAGACCACAAAATCCACAGGCTAGATTTTGCATTTGTTGTGTGGCAGAGAGGTGTGTGTCTGTGTGCTTTGTACCTGCACCACAGGGGTCCATAAACCACCTTATTATTTGAACAGAATCAAATTTTCCCACTCCTCACAAGCACCCTTTAAAAAAGAGGCCTAATTCAGCCCTGGCCAAAAGGTACCCGACCCCAAATGTACTGTCCTATGTAAAATACAAGGCATGCATTGCAGGGACATGGATATCACTAGACGACCCTTTGGTCCCTTTCCAGCTCTCCAGTTTTGTGGTTCTAATCTGTGGTGTTTGACTAGCGGGCTGACCTGTGCCTTGCCTTCTCTCCCTGTCCCTTGGTCTTCCTCTTCAGCTTTGCTGCTGCTCTATGACGTCACTAACAGAACCTCCTTCGACAACATCCAGGTAAGTCTTGACAATGGTTGCTGATGTCCAGGGGTGCAAGAATTCTGGTGCCTTTTCCGGTTGTTCCATGATGCCGAAAGGTTTGGTCCTGACAAAGTGGGCTGCTGAACAGGGCATGGAGCAGCTTGTTAATCCTCCCAGCCACCATGACACTGGAAGTCCCCCGCAACTCCCTTCTTCCTA
This sequence comes from Podarcis filfolensis, assembly GCF_964270895.1. Taxonomy (NCBI): domain Eukaryota; kingdom Metazoa; phylum Chordata; class Lepidosauria; order Squamata; family Lacertidae; genus Podarcis; species Podarcis filfolensis. The sequence goes on along the minus strand of NC_139616.1, from coordinate 29,566,501 downwards.
CACTAAAGACCCAAACTGCAGCTGCTCACTGAAGGAAGACTTCTCCAGAAGACATCACAACTCCTGCACCTCTCCATTAAACACTGCCTGGAGCAGCATTTCCCAAACCTTATTGGGTCACTGTCCCCTTGGTCCTATAAACTCACCCCCTGTGCCCCCTACCCTATAAAAAGCATTATTCCGAACAGACCCACTAAGGAAGATAGTAAGACGATAAAATTCAAAGCTGTAACAATTAATTACTCATTGATTCCAAATCCAATTAAAACTAATCAGTTCAACAAAATTGAGGAACTTGATCTCCCATGATGCATTGCAGGGATTTGGATAAGATGATCCTTGAGGTTCCTTCCAGCTCTACAGTTCTATAGTTCTATGCCAGTTTTTCAAAGTCCAGTAATTATTTACACCTCCAGCACCACATTGGACAAAGGCTGCTGCAGTTTAAATTGGTCTCTGGTAGGCCTCGCTTTGTCTGCGCGCTTGGAGGGCTACAAAGGAGATGGCCCTGATCTTCCAGCAGTTCAAACCAATCGTCTCAGGCAACTTCTGATATTTTCAGTATTAGGAGAAAAATGGCCATGTGCAGAATTAGTTAGCTCGCAGGACTAAGGAGCTTGGGAGAATACCAATTATAATAGCAGTAGTAAGTTTAAAAGGCCACAGTATTGAATTTGGATGAGGAAATTACATCTCTGGGAGGTTGGCTTTCCCCTCTGGGGCCTTTTCCCTCAGATACAGCAGGTTTAAATTAAAACGGTGTCCTTTGTCTTTTGCATGTGACTGCGGGGGGCGGGGGCAAGCTCTGGTGTGGTCAGAAACTCATCATTTAGTTGGTGGCAAAATATTTTGCTCCTGAGGTTTCATTCCGTCTCATCTTTTCCTGCCCTCTTTTTTGGGGGGGTCCTCCTCTTTAATTGGGAGGAAGGATGCAGGTGGCGCTGTGGGTTAAACCACAGAGCCTAGGACGTCAGAAGGTCGGCAGTTTGAATCCCCGCGATGGGGTGAGCTCCCATTGCTCGGTCCCTGCTCCTACAAACCTAGCAGTTTGAAAGCACGTCAAAGTGCAAATAGATAAATAGGTACCGCTCCAGCGGGAAGGTAAACAGTGTTTCCGTGCGGCTTAGTCGTGCTGGCCACATGACCCACATGTTGAAAAAAAGCACTGCTGGTGGCAATCGCTGCCTCCTATGGGAGCAAGATCCATAGTTTAACCATGAACAAATGCAACACTAAATGAGAAAAGGGGAGCACCTGTCTCTGCACAGATGCAACACTGATAACTGAACCAGCAAATGTTGGATGGTATGTTTTGCTGCTAGTCCAAGCTGGGCTCAGCCTGTTGGCAAAGGACTCCGCCGTGACTTCTTTTTACGTGCTTCATCTTTCTTTGCCCTCAGATAAACATCGGTCCACTGACTAAACACACCAGACATACATTATTGATTGATTTGTTTTTAATGCATAAATTTGTCCCTCGACCACATTTGTGGAGCTTTTGTGTCACAAAAGTTATACCTATAGCAAGCAAGTTGTCATTTGTTCTGAGATGGAGACACACCCCCACACAAGAAAGCTTAGAAGAAGAGGGGCTTTCCCTCCCCGCTTTTAAAACAAGGAATCCTTTCAAAAAGTCATGCCAGAGCACTGCCATATTTGGACTTGGAGTCCAACCGAACAACCAATTCCAGTTGTTGTGGTTGGCAACTGTCTGTCTCAAGAGACCATAGAGTGTGCTTCCGGGGATGCAGTGATACCGCTCTGAAGTGGTCTCCCCTGGGACACAAGCCCGGGTAGTGTGTTTGGAGGTCCTGGGCTGCCCAGATGACGACCCCACTTTTGGGTTTGCTGATGTGGTCCAAAGGAAAGCAGATCAATATGTTTGGCACCAGCTTTGGTGCAGGAGTTGCCAGAAGCAGGCGTACAAAGCATCATCCCAACTGGCTTAGGGACTCCACTCCAGATTTGTGTAGGCCTTACTCCTTAGCCTTTTCTTCTCCCAAATCACTCTGAATGCCAGCCGGTGAGAATCCCAAGTAGGGAGAGCGCTGTGGTACTCAAGTTCTCCTTGTGAGCTTCCCAGGGGCATCCGGTTGGGCAGTGGGATGCTAGACTAGATGGGCCATTGGCCTGATCCAGAAGGCGCTTCTTAAAATCGGTTCTCAACCTCTGGGTCCCCAGATGTTGTTGGACTACAACTCCCATCATCCCTGAGCTCTGGCCTTGCTAGCTAGGGGTGATGGGAGTTGTAGTTCAACAACATCTGGGGACCCACAGGTTGAGAAAGGCTGCTTGCTTTACCAGGATTTTGGCAACGGATTGTGGTTAAGTGTCACATCTCCACTGGAATTATATCTGTACTTGGGATAACAGTATTTTTTAAAAATGCCTTCATTTTATTCCGATAAACCTGGAAAGCTAACAGGGGAGGTTTTGAGACTACTGCTTCTGGAGAAGGAAGGTGAGCTGCCTTTTATTAATCTGCTACAAGGATATCTCTGACACTACCGATATCATGAAGATTAAGTGCCTGGATATACAGCTTCGAAAGAGTTTCCGGGATAAATTGGCTGAAACGTGGACTCCCCCCCCTTTTTTTTTATCTAGCAACCTCAGAGCTGTTCTGACACTTCAGGCGGTGTTGAGAGTCAGGATGCTGCTAAGTCTGCCTTTTAGCCTACATTGTGCTGCTTCTACATGCCTTTAACGTGATGGAGAAAACAAAAAAGGAGAGCTCCGTTTCCACCGAATGTACATTGCACAGTCTAGGGCATGGGTAGGCAAACTAAGGCCCGGGGGCCAGATCCAGCCCAATCGCCTTCTAAATCCGGCCCACTGATGGTCTGGGAATCAGCATGTTTTTACATGAGTAGAATGTGTCCTTTTATTTAAAATGCATCTCTGGGTTATTTGTGGGGCACAGGAATTCGTTCATTCCCCCCCCCAAATATAGTCCAGCTCCCCACAAGGTCTGAGGGACAGTGGACCGGTCCCCTGCTGAAAAAGTTTACTGACTCCTGGTCTAGGGGCACTTCTGGGCTCCACTCTGCTTCTTGGAGGCCCAGGTAGCCTCAGGGGCTAAAAGTGCCTTTTGCCCGCTGTGCTTGATATGACAGTCTCAGCTATTCCTGGATCAGAGGAGCTTGAGCACTGTAGTTCAGGTGCTGGTTACTTCAGGGCTGGATTACTGCAATGTGAGGCTTCCCTTGTGCTTGATCCAGAAACTGCAGTTAGTGCAGAATGCTGCAGTACAATTGCTGACAGGAGCAAGACCCTACCTTGCCAGCATGAGACCACTGCTCAGAGATCTGCACTGGTTGCCTATATATTACGCAGCCAAATTCAAGGTGTAACCATGGGTATATAAAGCCCACAATAGCTTGGGGCCAGTTTACCTGCAGGATCTCCTTACCCCATATGTGCCCGCTCGGCTGCTTTAATCTGTGGAATGGCATTGTGACAGGTGCCAGTTAATATACTTGTAAAAAAAAAAAAAAAGTATTTTTGTTTGGCAGCAAACACCCTTTGGAACTCCCTGCCTGTTGACATGAGGAAGGTATATTTACTCTACTCTTTAAAGCACCTCCTAAAAGCATTTTTGTTGAATCAAGCTAATCCAGACATGTAGAAATTAACCTGTTTTTAGCTTAAATGTTTATTTTAATTATATTTTGATTATAAAACCACCTGATCTTAACTTTGCATTTTATTAAAAATTTCAATGTTTTTAACTTTTTTTTTTTTTTTTGTAAATTGCTTAGAGGTTCTGTTAACAATCAAGCAGTGTATACATTTTATATTAAGTTAGATGTTGCTTTTTTAAAGAATCCCTTTTTTTTAACCCAAGATGGGAGTGTAAACAAAGCAGTTTCCAGTGTTCTGTTTAACTCAGCCCTTTATTGAGAACCCCAGGGACTGGAATCTTGCTTTATTTTTAGGGGCAGGAACCACAGGTGATTAGTAGAGCCATTGTTTTGCATGTAGATGGTGCCAGGTTCAGTCCTCAGTGGCATCTCCAGGTAGGAGTGGGAATGATCCTTGCCTTCAACCTTAGAGTGCTGCTGCCAGTCAGTGCAGGCAATACTGAGCTAGATGGACTCATGGTCTCCCTCAGTATAAGGCAGCTTCTAGTATTCTATCTCACAGCAGCAGGCACTGATCAGACCCTGACCACCTTCAGCAAGGTGGTAGCTTCATGGGTCTTCAGACCATCTCCTGGAACCACTTTTGCTGTGTTGAAAAGTGCATTTGCCCCTCCTTGGCCCGCATCATTTCAGGGGGTTGGACTAGATGACTCTCGGGACCCCTTCCAACTCGACAATTCCGTGATTTTATGATATTGCCACAGGAAAAGCTCTGCTGGAAGTACCATGATACGTGGCTCCTCCATCTCCCCGCCCCCAAATACATTCAATTAACAAGAGCGCTTTGCCAGGCTGAGTAATAAATTTGGGATGACTGATACTGGAGGCAAGCTTCATGGACATCCCTTGATCTCTGAGCCCAGGCACCACTCCTCTGCTGTCAACCCCGCCTTGAAGTGATTTAAATTGAGTGACATGGGTTCTTCTGCCCAAGGCAAATTCCATATTGGGGATCATTAGGAAAGAGATCGAAAACAAAAGTGCTGATATTGTAGTGCTGTCTTACCAAACGATGGTGATGCCACATTTGGAATTCTGTTTTCAGTTCTAGCTGCTTCATCTCAAAAAATAAAATAAAATGGGGGGGGGGGGAGAGATATTGTAGAGCTCGAAAGAGGACAGTAAAGGGCACGCCAAATGATCAAGAGGCAAGCATGACTCCCCTGTGATGACAGGCTGCAACCTTGGTGGGGGGGATTTTTATCTTAGAAGAAAATTGAGTAAGGGCGAGACATGATAAAGACATCCAAGATGATGCTTGGGGTGTGGAGGAAGTGGATGGAGAAGTTTTACTTCTCTCATAATTCTTGATCAAAGAGGATAGGAGATTTAGGACAGACAAAAGGAAATACGTCTTCACACAAGTGCATAGTTAAACTATGGAACTCGCTCCCCAAAGAGTTGGGGATGGCCACCAACTTGGATGGCTATAAAAGAGGATGGGGCAAATCCAGGGAGGAAGAGGTCCCCCCCCCTTTTCTTTCACACAGCTGGTGCGATGGGCATAAGAACATAAGAACATTGCTGCCTCTGACCATCAAGGCAGAGCATAGCCATGGGCATAGCCTTCCCCTCCTCCATGAATTTGTCCAGTTCTCTTTTAAAGCCATCTAGGTTGGTGGTCATCGCTGGCTCCTGCAGGAGAGAGTTCCATGGTTTAACTAAGCTCTGCATGAAGAAATTTCTTCTTCTGTCTGCCCTGAATCTTCATTCAGCTTCATTGGATGCTCTTGAGTTCTGCCTTTGATCTATTCCACTGTCCCGCCCTGGCCTCCTTACTTTCCTTCCTGATCTTCTGTTGCAGTGCATCTTGTGTCCCACCGAACATCAGAGATGTGTGTGTGTGTGTGTGTTGCATTAGAGGCGTTTTCCATGGTTGCCCCCAGGCTTTGCAACATCCTCTTTTGGGGGAGGGCCCAATCTATCTACTTAATGGCCTTGCACCACTAAGCAAAGACTATTTCTCTATGATGATTATTTAGACACGCTTTCAGGCTGTTGCACTGATTGTGTCTTTCGGCTTTGCTTGATGGCACTATTTTGAGTCCAGACGTTCCTGCTTTCTTCTTTACGTGCTCATGTTATACTTCTTGGTGCCGTTTTTAGATGCTGCTTTTGCTGCGTTAGGGTTGTATGTTTTGCAGCATTCACCGAGCTTCTGGGGCACGGTGTAGAAGGCAAGGTATAAATCTGGATTAAATAAGTAAACAAAGAAGACCCGTTCCCTCTGGAAAGTGGAATCCGAGCATATTTTGGCACGTGCCGTGTAGCAGACGAGCAGCAGAAGGTTGCTTCTGATGTATCAACTGTGTACCTCAGGGCCAAGCAATTAGGAAACTTTATTAAACCCTTTTTTTTTCTCCCACGCAAAAAACCAGCAGGCAAAGCATGATGACTTTACACAGCGAGGAGCAGAGGCTGCCAGGCATTGCCTCCTCATTTCCTCTGTGTAATAATGACTTTAATTAGGGGCATTAGTAGCACTTGCAATTTAATTCCAATGGAAAATCCTACAAGATGGGGAGCAATTATTGGCTCAACTGTTGCTTGTTCTCACTTTATTTCCCTCCCCCTTTCCTCAAAGATGGAACATATTTTAAGAGGAGAAAGAGGAACGTGTGTTGTTGGAACGTCTCCAGGGCACAGAAGACAAAAGCGTCATCCAGGCCAGCGAGAGTGGAGTCTGAAGAGCAAAATGACCTTGCCAGGCCATCCCACAGTCTGCCAAGTGACAGGGAGAAAACCCTGGAGCTACATGCACCCAAACATTCCCAGAGCTATGCTATGTTGACTACAGTCCTTTTACAGAGCCAGTGTGTTGTAGTGGTTAGAGTGTTGGACTAGGATCTGGGAAAGTAAAGGTAAAGGGACCCCTGGCCATTAGGTCCAGTCATGACCGACTCTGGGGTTGCGGCGCTCATCTCGCTTTACTGGCCAAGGGAGCCGGCGTACAGCTTCTGGGTCATGTGGCCACTTGTGGCGAACCAGAGCAGCGCACGGAAACGCCGTTTACCTTCCCACCAGAGTGGTACCTATTTATCTACTTGCACTTTGATGCTGGCCACATGACCCGGAAGCTCCCTCGGCCAATAAAGCGAGATGAGCGCCACAACCCCAGAGTCGGTCACGACTGGACCTAATGGTCAGGGGTCCCTTTACCTTTACCTAATGATGATATTTGATCTCCCTCCCTCTTGGAGGAAGGATGTTTCTGAATGCCAGTTGCTGGAAACTGCTGGAGCAAAGAGGGCTCTTGTCTTAGGTCCTGCACAGGGGCATCTGGTTGGCCATTGTGAGAAGAGGATGTTGGACTAGAAGGGCCACTGGCCTGATCCAGTGGGCTCCTATTGGGTTCGCATGCTCATGTGCTCTGGTCCTGCTTGTGGACGTTTCAGAGGCATCTGGTTGGCTGCTTCTGAAAGCAGGAAGTAGGACTCAGTGGGCTGCTGGCCTGATCCAGCAGGCTTTTCTTATCCTTGTTCTGGAGGAGCAGTTCATCTGGCTGTTTAATAAACACAGCAGCAGGAGGGTCCATTGCAGCCTGATGAGAGCAGGAGAAGCACAAACCCTGCATGCAACTCTGCGAGGCCCTTTGCAGTTCCACTTGGAGCAGATGAGAAAACTGAAATAGCCCCATCGGGAGCAACACAATGACACACTCCCGAGGAGAGCACATTAACTCGTTTTAAGAGCTCTGCCACCTGAAGTCTGTAGGCCTCTTCCATTTAAGCTAGGAGATTAATTAACAATGACTGGGCTGCAGGCAGGGAAACTTCCGTCTTCAAGTAATTGCTGCACTGCAGGAATGGTGCGCTTACAAAACGGTCGCAGCATCTTTCTCCAAGCCGGTGCCTTCTAGATGTTTAGGACTATATGTCTGTTATCAGCCCCAGCTTCCACCAGGCTCAGCATCATTGGGTTGTGCTGGGCATGCATGATGGAAAACATTCTTCCTCTCCACTCCCTGTTCAGGCCTCAAAATCATCAAATGGAACCAGGTTAGTTTTGCCATGGCCTGATGATGATCAGCTTATGGTAACATAGAAGCAGGGTTTTTCACTGGTGGCAGCAGCGTTGTGGAATTCCACCCACGCCGAAATATGAGAGGGCCCATCAGCATTGGCATTCCGCCGGCTCTTGAAGGAATACTGGTTTATGCAGCTGCTTCCCTGAACTTGAACCTCCTGATCTGATTGCTTTAATTGCTCTTTTAACTGTTACTTTACAGCCGCGTTTCAATGAAAAAGATAACTGTGGGTGGTTTAATTTTTTGATGGAATTTGGTTTTTATTGCGTACTTTGATGGTGAGAGGGTTTTATACTTGTAAATGGTTTAGAAGCCATTTTGGCCTGTAAGCAGTACGTAAATTAATACATGATGAAGATGATGACGAGAATCATGGTCCATAACAACTAGAAGGTACCAACTTGGCCAAGCCTCACCTGATGTTCCTCCAACCCTGCCAGGGTGAGGATCCTGAGTAAGCCTAAATCCCTCTAGGTCAGGAGTGGGGAATCTCTTTCAGCCTGAGAGCCCCATTTCCTTCTGGTCCACCATGCCAATGGTGAGCACACCCAGAAGGAAAATGGGTGGAGCAATGAAGTAGGCTGTTTCTTACACACACTGACATCCCGCTCTCTATCCACCATTCATTCACCCAACAGCACAGCATTCTAACAGAGCGATTCATACACTCATGTCAAATCACTTGCTGGCTGCAGTTTCCAGTGGTGAGATCTGTGTGACTGAACTATCAGTGGCTACTAAGCCCAATGGCAATGTTCCACTTCCATACCCTCCAACATTTCTCCGATGAAAATAGAAACGTCCTATTCCATAATAAGAATACTAATTTTATTATTTATACCCCACGCATCTGACTGGGTTGCACCAGCCAGTCTGGACAACTTCTAACATATATAAAACATAATAAAACATTAAACCTTTAAAAACTTCCCCAAACAGGGCTTCTAAAGGTTTTATAGTTACTTAGCTCCTTGGCTCAGGGGTTGCATAACTCCATACCCTCCAACATTTCTCCCATGAAAATAGGGGCGTTCTAGGGGAAAGCAGGATATTCCAGGGTCAAATCAGAAACCAGGACATTGTAATAACCTGCAGTTTCATATATATTTAAAGTAGATAATTAAATGAGCAAATTAAATGAATTTGGATATGCAGAAGATATTAAAAAATAAATCTAAGGAACTGCGGAAAGAGGGGGAAGGAAGTCAAACCTTGAAATGTTTAAATGATTGTAAAATTAATGGAATGTATAAATTCAAAAAGCATGAATAAAAAATAAAAAATAATAAGCAGAAACCAGGACGGCTTCTGTAAATCTGGGACCGTCCCTGGAAAATAGGGGTGCTTGGAGGGTCTGCATTTCCACTGCCATAGGCATTACGCCTCTGAAGACTAGTCGCTGGGAATCGCAGGGGAGAAGAGTGCTGATGTGCTCAGGTCCTGCTTGTGGGATCCCCCCTGGGGCAACTGGTTGGCCACTGCGAAAACAGGATGCTGGACTAGATGGGCCATTGGCCTGATCCAGCTGCAGAGCAGTTCTTATGCTCTTACTGATGAAGCTTGCTTATGGGTACCATCCTGGCACTTCCAAAGCAGCTGTGAATCTCTGCATTGAGCAATATTTACACATGCCTCCGGTCTACACACACACACACACACACACACACACAGAGGAGTAAATGTGAGCCAGCTGCTTGATATGGACTCTTGCACCTGAACTCTGTGCTCTTAGGAATGCTACTGAAGTATAGCCCCCTCCCAGAGTGGGTGTTTTAAAAATAAAAGTAGAGAATGGTGACATATCAACAACATCTCTCAGCTGCAGCAACCGTGACTGCTTGTTAGGAGACATGTTGCAAATACAAATTATTTGTTTGCAAGCGCAGATGTGTCTCTCGGGCACCATCTTGTGCCAAAATGCAGCCATTGCATGCTGGTCAGAAAATACACTGTACTGACACATTTTCTCCCCAATCCAGCTTTGAAAGTACAGTGTTAGAACTTCTTCTATCTTCTTAAAATACTCCAGCCTCCTTCCTGAGCAGCCTCTCTCAACCAGGCACCCTCTCAATGTTTTTGGCTGCAACTCCCATCAGAGAGAGAGAAGGTTTAGTTTCATCTTTGATGTGAATAGGCATCAACTGAGAGCCAGTGTTGCATAGTGGTTAGTGTGTTGGACCTAGGATGTAGGAGCAGGGTTCAAATACCCCCTTGGGCATGAAGCTCACTGGGTGACCTTGGACCAGGCACTGCAGCTCAGCTTAAACAACCTCACAGTTGTTTTGGATGTTTGTCCAGAATATTTCTATTATTTGTTTTATAAGAAGTCTCTCTCTCTCTCTCTCTCTCTCTCTCTGTGTGTGTGTGTGTGTGTGTGTGTATATCATAAAAAAGGAAACTAAAGTGGTTTACAACAATAAAAACATTAAAAAGTAAAGAAACAGATGTCAATTAACCGTTGTGGAGGGATCTGTTCTTGATTGCTTGCATAGGCTTGGCAGAATGGAAACATTTTCAGCAGCCACCTCTGAATTGTTCTCAGCGTTGTGTTAAATGATGAAACGCCTTTCAGAGAAGTCGTAGAAATCTCAAGGCAATTTGAAATCATGCAGTTAAAAATAGCAAACAAAAAAAGGTTTGAAAGCAATGCAATTACTATTATTGAAAGATGGGTTTTAAAAAATACCAATAAACACCCAATGCCTTTTTTTTTTTTTTTTTAAAGGGAGGGTTTGTGTGAGAACCATTTCATGAAATAGAATTGTAGAGTTGGAAGGGACCCTGAGGAATATGCAGCTGTCCCATATGGGGATCAAACCTGCAACTTTGGCATTATCAGCACCACACTCTAACCACCTGAACTATCCACATGTCTTTAAAAAATAAGGGTGTGTGAGAGAACCATTTATATCACCTTGAGTTCCTTAGAGGAAAGGTGAGAGGTAAATGTAATAATGTATAAAAATGAACGATATTTTGCATGGAGAGGAAGGGGGTCCTTGGACCAGATGATGCTTTGGGGGGGGGGGCTGGGCTTGGCCATAGACCTCCGCCCTGTTGCTTGTCTCTATGCTAGACGGATTTAATGTGGAATAAAACCAGTTATTATCTGTCCTGGGTGGAGGGGGGATTTGAGTGATGAAGCAGCAGCTCTGTGAGGTGAGCCGGTGTGGTCCTCTCAGCTTCCAACAGCCCCCTGCCGCTCCATCAGACACCCTGTCAAGAATTCGGCCGGACTCCCCCTGATTAAATCTGTTCCGAATTTTTAAAAAGGGCTGGTGGGAACTGCCAAACGAGTTCTCGCCCTGCTGGAACGGCTGTCTGGATGAAGCATCAAGCTTGCCACTGGCCATCCATACTAATAAGTTTGCGGGTTTTCTTTTACTACTATGTTGTGGCACGGTGTCAGGCTGGCAAGGCAGGTGGCAGGATAAGTCCCCCCACTCTTGTTCTGGGGAGGGTGCATGTGTGTCAGGAGCTGAGAGGCAGTGGGGAAACAACCTCACATCGCACCGAGACCAAAGACCAAGGGCACCACAGCTGATTTCTAGGGAGCCTAGTCTCCTTCTCTCTTTTGTTCTAGAAGTTTAAGTAGTTTTTTAGATCCTGTTTGTTTGTAGTGCGATGTGAGAGCTGTGATGTCTTGTTCTATTTTGCTCACTTTTGAGGTGGGTTTTTTTTAAAGGGATGTTTTCTCTTTTATGCAAGCTCCTCTGGTGACCGGTTTCATTGCGTCCCATAGGAGGGGGGTTGTTATATTGTCTACATCATTTTCCTTGAAGTAGTTCTGGAGAGTTTTTGTGAGACTCTCTCTAATTTGTTTATTTGTGGTTAGGATGGGACTGAAGGACCATGATGGGGTGGTTTGTGTTCCCTCTCCTATTCCAAGGGTAACTTCTACTGGGGCGTGGTCTGTGATTCTTATGTTACCTATGTTCGTTGATTCCACTGAGGGGATCAGACCTTGTGTGAGCAGAATGTTGTCCAGTCTGGACATTGCAAGGGCACCACAGTTGAAGAAGGATATTGACAAGCTGGGTGGCTCCTGTCATGGATGCTTTAGCTGAGATTCCTGCACCACAGGGGGGTTGGGCTAGATAACCCTTCGTGCCAATATCCTCTACAATTCTATGATTCTGAGGTGTGCAGAGGAGGGTGTCAGAGAGGATAAAGGGACCAAGCCTTATGAGGAACGGTTGAAGGAGCTGGGGATGTTTAGCCTGGTTAAAAGAAAACTGAGAGGTGATATAAGAGCTGTCTTCAAATATCTCTGGGGCTGTCACATGGAAGATGGATCAAGCTTGTTTTCTCCTGCCCTGGAGGGTAGGACCCGAACCAATGAATTCAAGTTACAAGAAAGGAGATTCCGACTTAACCTTAGGAAGATGGTTTTCTGATGGTAAAAGTAGTTCAACAGTGGAATGGAATTCCTCAAAGGGGGTTATCTCTCCTTCACTGGAGGTTTTTCAACAGAGGTTGGGTGGACACCTGTTAGGGGTTCTTTAGCCGTGATTCCTGCATTGCAGGGGTTGGACGAGATAATCCTTGGGATCTCTTCCAACTCTACAATTCTGTGACATTTGCAGAGCTCTTTTCCTAAGTGTTCGAAGTGCTCAGCAGATCCTCATAACAACCCTGTATGATAGGCCTCTTGTTATAGCTTAAAAATTGGAGGCTGAGGGTTGTATCCGACAAAGTTCTATGTGGAGGAGACGCACTGAAATAAATGGAGCTAAGTTAGCCATCCCCATTGATTTCAGTGGTTCTACTCTGAGTAGGGCTAATATTGGTGGCTTGCCTTGGGCTCTCCTCTGTGCTTGTGGCTCACCAACAGTTTGAAGTGTGGGATCCTCAAGTATGCAACTCATGTTCTGCACAGGCTGGTCTGCCCCAGCTCCCAACGCTCCTTACAGACAGACAGACAGACAGACAGACAGGCAGAGGTTCAGACAGAGCTGTGCCATGCTTGAAGAAAGAGGGGCATGAAATGTTTTTCTTAAAGGGCCAGGCCTGGCAGTCTCGTTTCAACATGCCATGCTGTTTCTGCCCTGAGAGGAGGCTGGCATGCTGGACACAAATAGGAAGAAGAAGAAAAAGAGGAGGAGGAGGAGCTGCAGGCCTGGATGTAAAGCAAGTGAACCCAGAAGAGTACTGGAGGAGAGGCATTAACTGTTCTTTTCTCTTTTTTGTCATTTGCTTCCTCCCTCTGCCACTGCCAAGTTGCATGGGAGCAAAACATTAATTCCAGCCTCTGAAGCCAGGAGCTGGAGAAATGGTTTGGCTAATGGCTCATGACATTATAATACATGTGCAGCCCACACAGCTCCCTCCCCAGAAAGAAAAGGGTCCATTTAGATTCTGAGTCTCATTATGGGGCCGCAAGTTTTACTTAGATCGGGAATGGCTTCCTCAGGTGTTGAATGTTGTTATGATGTTTTTGTGGCATCAGATCAGAAGTGGTCTAGCTTCACTGACTGAAATTCAGGTAGCGGCATTTAAAAGTCTCGTTTCGCTGGCACCAGACCCCTCTAAAGTTACATCATAATCCTTAAAGGCATTTCACGCCTTTGCTGGAGGGGCTGTAGTAGAGCTGGGACCTTCCTCCACCTGTGGTGGGGCTGTGACTTTCTGAAGAAGTTTTAGGAAATGGCATCTGGGGAAGTATCTGAGATGACAAAGCAGCTCCTAGTTCCTAAAATTGTAGCATTGGAAGAGACCTCAAGGGTCATCTAGTCCAACCTCTTGCACTGCAGCAATCACAGCTAAAGATTCACTGGCATATAGCCATCCAACGTCTATTTAAAAAGCTCAACAAAGGAGAGTCCACCACCTTCTGAGATGGTCCATTCCTATGTCCACAACTCTTACTGCCAGAGAGTTCTTCCTAATGCTTAGGTAGAATCTCCTTATCAGTGCTGGATTTACGTACGGTATAAACTAAACAAGCGATAGCTTAGAGCCCCACTCTCTTGGGGGCCCCCAAAAAATTAAAACAAAAAAATGGATGTACATTTCCAAAATATAAGATTTTTAAAAATTATTATTTTATTATGTGCAAATGGCTTTAGATACCTATTAGGTCCATAAATTACCATATAGCATATATTCAACACAAAAAACAGTGACAATTTGTTGTTGACAAAGGACAGCTGGACATATATTACCTTCAGTAGCTTAGGGCTTCATCAAACCTAAATCCGGCCTTGTTTCTTATAACTGGAATCTATCAATTCGGGTTCTAATATATTTGATTTTCAATAAGCACAGGACAACTGTGTTTAACCCAAACCCAAACGGAATAAAAAGTACCGTCTGTCATTTATGTGAGGCAATTACAAATGTACATTGTGTTATAATACTCTTAAAACAATTAAATCTCTCCACAGTGTATGTGCATCACTGGAAGTTTTATTGAGGAAGTTGACTTGTTGGCATAAAAGTAATAAACATAAACCAAGTTGTCTCCAACTTGTCTTTTTTAACTTGACCCCCAACCACTCTACTATGTTGAATTAGCCTCTCTGAGAGCAGCATTTCAGCCTGGCTGTTTTGAACTACATCTCTCCATCGGCCCCAGCCAGCTGCTTCCAGAGGAGGCTTGAGGTCTCCACAGCAGCTGGCTATTCTCCTTGGTTTCTAGCTTTAGCTCCTCTGACCTTGTTGTTTTTCCTTTGCTTTGCCAGGCTTGGCTGACAGAAATCCATGAATACGCAAAGCAAGACGTGGTCCTGATGTTGCTGGGAAACAAGGTAAACCAGGCTAGTTCCTGGCAGAACAATACAGAGCCAGGTGCTCTGCGGCAATGGAAGCCGTTTGCTGGGATGAAGAGGGTGTGGATGCGGAGGCAGGTGTCTCAGGGCTAACCCTGCCCATGCACACGGATGGGGGCAGCAGCAGCAACCAGCTAGGCAGTGGAGGCCACTGCCCTCTTACCTGTCCGCCATCTTTCTTACAACCAGACAGCAGGTGACTGTATCTGTCACTGTGTGCCGGTCCCAGGGGGAGGTTACCGTGGGGCGAGGTCCAGGACCTGAGTCGAGGGACGGCAGACAGTCCTCCACGGGCGAAGCGGGGTTCAAAGCGAGGAGCCGGGCAAGGACAGGAATACTGGAAGAACAGGACTGGATGCTGGCCGAAACAGCTCTTTAACGACGTTGCTCCCGCAACCTGGGACCGGGCTGACTGGCCTTTATTTTCTCTAAGGCCAGGGGCGGCCCCGGCCCCCAAGAGACCTGCCTCTCCTGGCCTTAAGGCAAGCACTCCTCCTGGGAGAAACCAGTTCCCTTCGCCTCTCTGCCCTGAGCCTCTGCAGTTCAGGAGTGGCTGAAGGGTTACTGGACCCAGGGGGAGACTCACCTGTAGGCACTGAGTCCTCAACCACCCCCGGAGCCAGAGTGGCTTCACCTGGTGCCTGCTCCTGAGGATCCGGCACAGGTGCAGGCGCTTCAGAATCAAGGCCCTGCCCCAGTTCAGCCGGCCCTGGAGGCGGGGACTCCTGTGCAGGCTGGGATTCCTCCGGATCAGCATCTGAATTGGATTCCCAGGCCATCACACACTGACTGTGGCTCCAGCCACTGTTGTGATTCCTTGCTTTCTGCCCCACCAGTCCCAATGAACACTAGGCATCACTGCAGATACATAGTCAAAGAACACAATTCTGCTGGAAAGAGTGACAGCCACCAATGTGGATGGCGTTGGAAGATTGGACCATTTCATGGAGGGCCATTGATGGCCACTAACCACAATGGCTATGATATCCCTCCACAGTGGAAGGCAGCAATGCTTCTGAAGACCAGTTGCTGGAAACCACAGGAGGGAAGAGGGCTCTTGTGCTTGGGTCCTGCTTCTGGGTTTCCCTTTGGGGCATCTAGGAGGCCACTGTGAGAGCAGGATGGAAGACTAGGTGGGCCCTTGGCCTGATCCAGCCAGGCTCTTCTTATTCTCTTATGCTGGTTTTTGTTTTTTTGCCACCCCTAGGTGGACTCGACCCAGGAGCGAGTGGTGAAACGAGAAGATGGGGAGAAATTAGCCAAGGTACGGGAACCACCTGCCCTCACTAAAACAAGCTGAAATTCTGCTTCAAGAGAGCCTAATTTCTGCAACCTTGTTAATTATTATTTTCACATCAACTTTGCAAACATCTGGGGAGGCTTAGCTAAACCAGAATGTTTGCAAAGTTGTTGTGAAAATAATTGTCTGCCTGTTGATATCAGGAGTTGATATCAGGATAAAAGGAGTTCAGCGAAGGCCTGATATCAACAGGCAGGGGATTCCAAAGTGTAGGTGCTGACATACTAAAATATCAAGTCCTTACAAAATCAGTGCCCTCACACAAAATCGGTGTCCTCAGGCTGTTTTGGACTAAAATTCCTGGCTGACAGGAGTCATAGTCCAAAACATGCAGAGAGCACCTTGTTGGGGAACGTTGAGCTAGATTTCCTTCTAAAAGAAATGGAATGTAGGTTTTTTTCTGGAAAAAATGGTGGGAGAACTCACCACACAGTTTCTTTCTTTGTTTGCTGTCGACCCCCCCCCCCCCCCGAGGCAGTGGCTAAATGTAAGATGCGATTTAAAAATTCACACACATAATGATCTGGATTAGAAATGGCCACATTATTCATTACAGGTATAGGTGTATTTTTGGCCCAGGCATTGGGTGTATATCTGTTCCAGCCCTCCCGACAATAAAATATATATACTTTTTTAACAGAAAGGGAGCCGAGTCCCCCCCCCCCCAAACAAAACCACAAATCCTGAATTTTAGGGAACAGGCAAACACTGAATACCATCTTCATTTTTGTAGGAATACGGAGTGCCCTTCATGGAGACCAGTGCCAAGAGTGGTTTGAATGTCGACTTAGCGTTCACAGCTATTGCCAAGTAAGTTGCTTCTTTTTGACTTTCCATCTTTAACTTTCTCAGGGGACGTGGCACTGGGGGTGAGTTTATGGGACCAAGGGGGCCGTGTCTCAAAAAGAACCATTTGTGATGGTGCCACACTGGTGGCAAACTGGTCCTTACCTGAGACAGGTAAGCAGGAGAAACGCCTTGTTGCAGGGCTGTGATAAGAGACTAGGGAACCAGATTGATCAAACTGCTTGCATTTTGTTTCCAGGGAGCTGAAGCACAGATCTATGAAGCTGCCCAACGAGCCTCGCTTTAAACTCCACGACTACGTCAAGAAGGAGGTGAAAGGCGCCGGCTGCTGCGGGTCCTAGAACCCGCCTGGCCCATTTGAGGTTCTGCCCTTTGTACAAAGACTCGCAACCAGCGTCCCACGTCCCCTGCTGCATCTGTCTATGCCACTACATGATTCCTTCTTCGTGTCTGTGTGTTTGTCCAGGTGAAATTGGACATGTGGGAGTGCGGGAGGCGGAGGAGGGCCTGGGTGGCTTCTTTCCAGGAAGCCAGACACAGCTAAGAGGCTAAAAATAATAGATCTGTCAGGGAAGAAGGTAGTTGATAATCAACGGGAATTGTGGCAGCGAGTGAAGTATCTTTGGCAGCCTTCAAGCACAGGCACCACTAAAACGAACAGGGTGTGTGGTTTGTGTGAATGGACATGCAACTCCTGTGCATTTTGGAGGTGCGCACGTAGGACGTTTTCCTAGGGGATGGCATTCTGTACCCCCCTTGATGTTAAGCTTTTCCCTGTTGGCGGCAACCTTTTTGGAATTGTGCTCCATGTTATTGTTGCAGCTTCAGCAAGTACCCAGGCCTGGTACTTCCAACCCTTATAAGTCCTTTATTATTATTTTTCAAACTCCACTGACGCTGCAATACGTACCCTGCATATGTAATATAGCACCCAGAGCAGGGACAGAATTTGGCACCTCTTAATTCTGAGTAGGTACCCTTATAAATAAGTTTTATTACCATTATTATTTTGCGCTCCCTTGGCTCTGCACACCCCGTGTAGGGGAACTGCTCACACCTCCCTAAATCCTGCGCTGTTCTTAACATCCGAGAAAGGGAGGGGAAATTGCTGCTGTCTGCAACATGTGGATAGCCTGTAGGGAGGAAGGAAAAAAATCCAATGTTTTCTTCTTGGGTCACTTGACCGCTGGGAGTCCGACTGGCTCATTCCTGAGCGCAAACACTTTGGCTTCTTTTTGTGGAGGTAGGTTATTACACAAAGCTAACTGGTTTTGTATCTTTGAAGTAACTATTTTTAAAGTGCAATTTGTCTCCCACCACTTGGTACTGTTTAACTCCCTTGCTGTGTCTCTCATGGTTGCTCTTGGATACAAGAGGGTCTTTTTCAAACAGCTGCAACGTCGTGTACAAAAAAACGCTTGCCCTTTCAGCTACTTTGATGGTGGAGCTGCCTGGCTTTCTTTTTATGGCAGGGGTTTGAAAATGCAGCGCTTTGCTTCCCCCCCATAGGAGCAGGCAAGTGCGATGCCCATGGGGGTTTGTGGGGTCTCCAGGAAGGGGGCTTTGCTGTTCTTTGTTGCAAGGGAAGCTGCTGAGAAACCACCTTGCCCGCTTCTGCCTGCAGCTCTCCCCAGCTTCCACCTCCCGTTGGCGTCAAGAAAAGGGAGGTAGTGTAGCTTCGTGGCCGGAAGCACAAGGTGAAAAGTCCCTGACTCAATAGCCATAAGCAAAATCTCACAAACTAGCCCCAGATCTTTGGCACAGCACCAGCCCTTGACAGTACAGGAATAACCCAACACCTTACATTACCGTTGTAAGGATAATTGAGAATGTATATGAAGTGCTTTGTACACTCAAAGTGCTATATATATGTATATTTATTTATAAATACTAAGTTATCATGCTTTCTTTGGTACTGTGGGAGTTTTGTGTGTGTATGCTGCTCATTTTCTTTTACTTAAAGGGTTTATTCAGAAACAAAGGCCCTAGGCTGGATTCCTTTCCCCTCCTTATTGTTTCCGAGCTACTACAAGTTTCCTAAGGAAGACCACCTTGCCTCAGAGCCGGTTTGCATGCTCACAGCTCTCCTAAAAGCTTCAAGGGTCACTGCATCGCAGAGGAAACCAGCCACATAGTATGTGAATTGGGGCAGTTTCATTTTTTTTCAATCCTGTACCATAGGAAAGCCTGCTGCTGGCTCTCGATCCAAACACTCCCTTTGCAGAATCCTGCAGCTTGGCTTCTGCGGCCTCCACTTTGCAAGAGAAGCATGGACTCAAAAACGCTGCCTCTTTGCAGGGACTTGGGTCTGCCTCCTACATAGACTGGCTGTTACTGCCACCTAGCAAGAGAGGCCTGTCCAGTTCCCAAACAGTGTTATTAATGTAGTAAGAAAATGCTGCCTCTTGTTTATAGCTTTCTCTCTCTCTCTATCTCACCCCACCTCAATATTCCTAATAAAAGACTTTTTTAAAACGTCGTTTTCCGGTCTCAAAAGCCTTAGGAAAGGAAAGCCAAAACTCTCCCTACAAGAACTTGCATTTTCCGTTTTGCTGATCTGAAAGAATGCTTCCTTTCTAAAAGACCTTTGTGGGTGTAAGTCCTGGTAGTTGCACCACTGAAGGAACCTAATGTGTGGCATGTGCAGCTTCCAGGTGACACCTGACACCTACACTCAAGTAATGCTTTCATCCTGTGAAGATGCACCTCTTTACCATGGCATTTTGACATTCGAGATTTATATTCTTAGGATCCAGCCTATTCTCATCATTGTCATTTGTATTTTTGTGACCCTCCCATGGGACCTTTGGGTGAATGGCAGGTATTTCATTAAACTAGTAATAATGTCACCAACCAATTTAAGAGTGCTGCGCTCCATCACCATACGTGGCAGTTTATTTAAAACCTGCCCAGCGTGAGAATTTCTGAGATTCCGTCCCCGCCTAAACTACAACCCAAGAGATCTGTTGCCTGCACCCTGATTTTCAGCTGGCGATCTGCAGAGAATCTTGTGCCAAACACCATTCTCACCATCCATCATTCAAACTGGGGTGAGGGGGAGTGGAAGAGAAGAATCAGTAGAAGCCTCAGACATTTAACTGCCACTTAGCATAAATCAGTGTGTTATTTTTCCTGTTGGCAAATAGGCATATTGCATAATGGCAACAACAGCCAAGGAAACAAATTTCACTCCCCCCCACCCCCCGAAACAGGTCTCCAGGAGTTCCAACAGGGGGGACACTCAGCCCAACCTGGAATCATGACTGAATGTGGGGCCTTTCGCATTCAAGCAAATACTATACCATTGGGCTACAACTACCTGCCCTCCCTTATCAAATGACAGTGTGAGAAGCTCAGATAAGTTGGTGTCTGTGGTGTGAGATGAAGGATTTGATAATCCCCAAACATCCAGAGCCAGAAACTCTATTCAGAGGCAGAAGTTTTCTGTGCAGTATACCTTTCCCCCTGCACATTGCGCAAACACAATCTGTTTCTTTAATAAGCTATTATTAATTGGAAAAAAGTATATTGTTGCAAACTTCTTCACCAAGGGCTCTTATATATATATTTTGGCATGAGAGAAATTCAAATCTGCTCTTATTTTTGTGACTGGACAACATTTAGCTTGCTAAACATACGTTTGATTAAAAAGCCCTTGGAAAACCAAAAGATTTTAAGTTTACCTTCTGAAAATGTCAGATATTATAAAAGCACAGCCTTTCTGATAAAATGTGTCCTAAGCATACATTACCTTGTAATAATAAAGCATTAGCTTATTTGGTCAGAGCAGGCATAGGCAAACTCGGCCCACCAGATGTTTTGGGACTACAACTCCCATCATCCCTAGCTAACAGAACCAGTGGTCGGGGAAGATGGGAATTGTAGTCTCAAAACATCTGGAGGGCAGAGTTTAGAGCATGGTGCTGATAACGCAAAGGTTGTGGGTTTGATCAGCATAAAGGCCACCTGCATTGCAGGGAGTTGGACTAGATGACCACGGAGGTCCCGTCTAACACTATGATTCTATGATTCAGCAAGCTGCTTTCTTCTCATCTTCTGCCCACTTCTGCTTTTTAATCAAGATAGGTGTCAAAGGTCAGTCTCACAATGGTTATTCAAAGGTTTCAACAGAAGACGTCTCAAAAGTCTAAAAAGTAAAGTTTTCTCAATAGTTTTTCAAAAGTTTCAATGGAAGACGTCCCAAAAGTCTCAAGAACTGATACTGTTTCTTAATAGTCTTCATCAGCCAGTATAGTGAGCACTGATCCATAGCGTGAATCTTACTTACATATTCTTGTGAAAAATATTGGCTGATGAAGACTATTATGAAACAGTAGTATCATTCCGGAAACACCCCTTGAGACTTTTGGGACATCTTCCGTTGAAACTTTTGAAAAACTATTGTGAAAACTTTACTTTTTAGACGTTTTCTGTTGAAAGTTTTGAATAACCATTGTGACTGACCTTTGATGCCTATCTTGAACACATGGCTTAATGTTCTGCTTTATTTCTACCTTTTGAATGATCTCCTTATTCTATTATATATGCTCTAACAGTTATTAGTCTACGTGTTGGGTCTATATTTCTGTGACTGGTTCTCATTGCAACACAGGGGTTTGTTTTTGGCACTTCTGCTTTTTGACTTGTCTGTTATGCTCAGGCAGATCTGGCAAGCCCACGTGATGCATTCCAACAGAACCAGTCTCTGAACACTAATGAAAGCAAGTTCCTTCACACAGATCTTCATTTCCTTAGGGTGCTTCCTATTTGCAACCAGCATCTGCAGGGCAGCCGAATCCAGAGCAAAGAAATTTTTTACACTTGCAATTAGATGTCAAAAATTTATTTTACAGAACATTTTATTAAACAAAAGTTACAAAATCTTGCCAGAAAAACTTGCATTTCTTTTCTAAGCCAGGCAACACTAGAAAGAACAGATAAAAAATTACAGAAGGAAAATGTATTAAACAAAATTTACATTTTTGGCCAGGAAAATCTGCATTTCAGCATTCTCTGGCAATAGAGATGCCCTTTGTCTTTGAAGAGCACTGCCAGCTGTGCTGAAAACACTTTCACACGGCACACTTGTTCCTGGGATAGCCAGAAACCTCTTTGCAAGCACCTTCAACATTGGGAAGGATGCCTCATGTGCCTTCCACCACATCAGAGGGCATTCATCAAAGTCCACTCTTGGCATAGCCATATAGCTTCTTAGCTCTTTTTCTGCTTTCAATTCAGACAACGGTGCTAATCCATCTTCTGCCAGGTCCTCCTCTTCCTCCTCTAAATCAAAAATTTTCGCCAACCCTTTTTTTGGCTGAGGAGGCGGAGTACTGGGCTCCGTAGAAGCAGCACACAGACTCCCATGCAAGTCTGCCATCTTCTTTATGGCCTCCTGCCTGACAGCCTCAGGAGCCTCCAAGAACCGCAGGCGAAACCTTGGGTCACACAGCGAAGCTAGACCTAAAGTGGTTGTCATAGGTGCACTTTCATACTTTTCTGACAGTGCACCCAAAATTTCATGTTTAATATCCTGCAGCAGCATACTGTCTCCCTCATCAGGCTGGAGACTTTTCTTAATTTGTCTATAAAGCGGCAGAACAGATGAAGCAGTGATATCATTGCTTCCGCTCAGAGTCGTGGTGATGTCCTCTAACACAGTAGTTGCAGACACAAAGTCTTGTATAGCAGAGATATCACACTCTTCCAACATCAAATGGTTTTTGGAGGGGTAACCCAGAAACATCTCACTTAATGCACTTTTGTTTTCAAGAAACGTTTGGCAGAGCTTAAATGTGCTCCACCATATTGTGGGACAAGCACTTGGCAAGCTAACTTTCTCCATCTGAAGTATCTCTTGAGATCTGGCAAAGTCTCTTCTCATTTTCCAACTATGGCTAATGCTATTCTGCAGGTTTTTCAATCTTGTAACTGCCTTTTTCAGCTGTGTCAAGTTTAAAGCTCGGTTAACCCCAACAGTTATATTGTGGGCAAAGCAGGAAACATGCTCTAAACCCAGCTGCCTAACTACTTTTACAATATTTGTACCGTTATCAGTAGTACTGCAAAATATATTCTTTACATCTATGCCCCATTCCGATAATGTGTCTGTGAGCATTTCACAAAGATTATCTGAGTTGTGGTCCTTCAAAATATGTTTACAGCCCAAGAAAGCATTAGTCAACTTCCACTCATCTGATATGAAATGTACAGTCACTGCCAAAAATTGAGTGCCTGCCACTGATGTCCAGCAATCAGTAGTGATGACCAGCTCAGTATCCTTTATCCGGCTTACTTCTCTCTTCATTTTCTCCACGGTGTCATTGTACAGTTTTGGAACTCCTTTGGTTGCAAAGTATTTTCTGCTGGGCAACTTATATCTTGGGTTTAGAGTGTTAACCATCTGGATAAATTTTGGGTGGTCCACTGTGTCGTAAGACTGCATGCATGTAGCCACATACTCTATGATGGCCTGAGTACAAGATTTTGGTGCCTTCGAATTGAGCGGCTGAACATCCAATGTTGTTTTCAGCCGTTTTTTAGGATTTTCTGCAACCGTTACTGCAGGCTCAGCAGCACTAACTGTTGTTGCAAGTGGAGGATCATCAGCTTCATTACACGAATCGACGGAAATGTCTCTTGATGGACAAGCCAACTCCCTAAATTTCAGTGGGTGGTGAAACTTGAGGTGGCTACTTAGATTTGAGGTGTTTCCGCCTTTCGCAGATACCGAATTCAAACATATCTTACAAATGGCGATATTATCAACCACCACACGGTCACTTTCATCAGCAGGCAAGCCAAAATGCACCCAAACGGCACTTTTGGTTTTGGGCTTGGCTACCAAATGGTGGTATTCAGGACAATTCAAAGAACGGCGATGATGAGTTACATATAATCTGGGAAAACATTAAAGAAAAAGAAAAATCTAATTTTGATATATACGATATATGAAAAGCAACTCAATGATAGCATTCTTCAACTAAACAATTAAAGATTTCTGGAGAAGATATTAATGTCCTATATAGTCTTGGGGGCAACTTTAAAATTTTAGAAAGTAGTAGATGGCAGTGGAGAGCTGAGCCTGCACTGCGCAGGAATAAAAAAAGCACTGGCTTCACGGTTTTTCTAAAATCATGATTTTTGCATAGCACACACACATCATGATTTATTGCCACATCACATACTATGAAAATGCTATAATAGTGTGGACTTCAGAACCGGTTTTGAACTATACACAGTGGTACCTTGGTTTACGAACTTAATCCGTTCCAGATTGGTTCTTAAACCAAGGCATGCTTTCCCATGGCAACGGGGGAACAACTTGGATTAGTTTATGAACAACTTGGATTAAGAACGCTGCAAACCCGGAAGTAGGTGTTTTGGTTTGTGAACTTTACCTTGGAATAAGAACATGTTTCACTTCCTGTTGAGTGTGTTCCATTTGTAAATTGAGTCCCCCGCTGCTATGGGAAAGCACACCTTGGTTTAAGAACGGACTTCTGGAATGGATTAAGTTTGTAAACCAAGGCACCACTGTATTGATACATCGCCCAGCCCCCCTCACCAATTTGTTCTCTTAGCAGCAGCCCATACCTCATAACGTCTCGCAGAGTTGGGAGTTCAGAGGGCAACAATTCTCTGCCAGTTCCAATTAGATCGCTCACGTGCGCGGATGTCCCAAGACTTGTTCTCTGGTTAGAATCCATTGGTCAATTCCCACTGGTTAAGACGGTAGTAGTAGCAGCACTGACAGACAAGTAATTTTTAACACAATGATGAAGATTCTTCAATCTGTGAAAGAAGCAAATACAGCTACAGCACATTAGTGAATTATATGTGTTTAACTGTAATATACAATTCTATATAAAAATATGTATAGTATATAAATAAAAAATAGAATCAATATATAACTGCAAGTACTTGACAATTATTTAAATGTTTATGCAATTTTACACATTTTTTAAAAATAAGAAATTTAAAATTACGTTGAATTCCACACAAATGTTAAAAATGTTTGTATGTACAGTGGTACCTCGATGTGAACGGGATCCGTCATTTTCAGCGTCTGTGCATGCAGCAGAACCCAGAAGTAATGCTTTCTGTTACTTCCGGGTCGCCGCAGAGCGTAACCTGAAAACGCTCAACCTGAAGCACATTTAACCCGAGGTATGACTGTACTTATTTAGCAAGCAAAACTAAATTATATTAATTCAACCAAAATATTTTTTGAATTCCCAAGTCATGTTGCAACTTTTAGCACCCCTCATTTTTTGAATTTGAAAGTTGAAAAATTCAACACACCTGAATTAGGTTTGTACCAACCTATTGGCACTCCACATATTCTGTTTGCTGGCCATTTTCCTATGAGAAAAACAATGGAATAATACAGTTATCTCAATCCACTAACATTGGCTGGGGTAGTAAATGCATCTCAATGGCAAAACTCGATGTATTTCTGGGACATTTTATGTCGCAGGTGATTTTTTTCTTTTTCAAAAGGAAAACTAACTAGTAACAGGCTAAAATTTGGGGCTATTCATCCAAGGAGCACCCTCTAGGTCTACTTATGCGTAAAGTGCACAACGAAAAGTGTGTCTGGTAAATTTTCTTGGATGTAGGTTAAAAACTCACCACAAAGGCCTGGCACAACCCAGTGTCCTGCTAGATCACTTCTGATACCAACATAGTCTCTTCTCTTCTCCCATGTGCTTCCTGAAGAAAATTAAAATAATAATAAGAATGAATAAAGTGCCAATAATACATTTTGTTTTCTAAATAGACAGGAACAAGGTTCTAGCTTGAAAGGAAGGTGCCTCTCTGAAACCAGCTTTTAAGCCTCAGCTCGTGCTCGTAATCAGTAAACTGCAACCAGTTTTCATACGAGGTGTCAGAAAATTAAGAGCTCATCATCGGCTGCTGTCTGATGGGCCTAACAGATTACCCACACAGATTTTCCAAAATCACAGTTTAGGCTCCTCCCTATCTACTGGGTTCATATCATTCAGTGGCAGCAAACACACCTGGAAAGGTAAAAGAGGAGGCCTTAACAAGGAGCCCAGGGGCTGGACCTGGTCAAAGGGGGTCCAGCATCCCGTTCTGAGACTGGCCAACCAGATGCCTTGAAGAATTCTGTAATCATCCTAGCCACACTCAGAAGCAAATGCTTCTCACAGGTAGGAAAAAAGACCTAGGGAAGGAGGCCTCAACAAAGCCTTAAACCAGACTGGAGACCTACACATAAAATGAACTGACCCAACACTCAACATTGATATGTCTGTCCTGCTATGCTGCCGCAGAATGATCTGCAGCAGCAAGAGGTTGCAAGATCCTCCCTTTCTGAAAGATAAAGGGTCCTCTGCAGGATCTAAAGCAGATCACCCATTCCATGAGAACTATGAGGCATGAATGAGAGGTTTTACCACCTCCTTCAAAGTTCTAACTTTCATTAACTCATACAAACAGGTAAACGCATTGTCTCCTTTCTGGCCCTGCTACCAGAAAATCAATTCACCCTATCACCAATTGTGAGAGATCTAGCAGTTAAAACAGTGGTCTTTTAACTTTTTCAGAATATAAACCTGGATTTGGGGACCAATTTCATAATTTGGGGCCATGTAACTTATCTAGTGGCCTGGATAAGATCTCAACTAAGTAATGTTGCAGACCAGGTGCAAACCCTGCTCAGCCATGAAATTCACTAGGTGACCCTGGACCAGAGTATAAATATATAAACTGCCACGTGGGGATTAAAAAACTATGGGTGTCATCCAATGTCAATCCCACTCAGGGCATAGCTATAGAAATTACTGGACCGAAGAGTGCCCTGTCCATTATTTACCATGGGTCTACTCTGAGTAGACTCCTTCCAACCTAGCAGTTCGAAAGCACGTCCAAGTGCAAGTAGATAAATAGGTACCGCTCCGCTGGAAAGTAAATGGCATTTCCGTGCGCTGCTCTGGTTCGCCAGAAGCGGCTTAGTCATGCTGGCCACATGACCCGGAAAAACTCTGCAAACTTCGGCTCCCTAGGCCAGTAAAGCGTGAGGAGCGCCGCAACCCCAGCGTCGTTCGCAACTTAACTTAACGATCGGGGTCCCTTTACCTTTTACTCTGAGTAGAACAGTGACTGCAATGCTACACCAGGACGAGGTTTTCCATTCCTTACAGCATTTTCGTAATGTTCCAAAGCTTTCAACAGGTCTTAAATAAATATAAAATATTTTAAACAAAAAGCACAACTGCGCCTGTTCACACGTGATTTGTGCCCCTTTTCGAATGTTCTGCTGTTGCTCAAGCAAGACTAACCACTATAGCCCCAGAAACTGGCCTTTCCGCCCGCATAAAGCGAACCTTACCGTCAACACTTCGAGCGCGAGCGGGAAAAGGAGCGCGCAAGCTCTTGGAATCGGCTTTTATAAACTCGCCCCACTTCCCAATTGGCTGGTACTTGCGCAGGGACGCTAGCCAATTGCGTTGCCTTGTCGCGCGACCTTCTGCAGCCAATCGTCTTCCTCCACCTACAGACTCTCCTTCCACTGGCCGGCACAGTCTACAACTCCACGCCATTGCTCCCTCCCCCCGCTGCTAGCAATCTCTCTCGGGACATTTGATTGGATAAGCCTGACGTGACTCAAAGTCGGCACAGCCATAGAGGCAAAAGAAAGCAAGGTGGGGAGTAGACGGAGGCCTTCTCAGCGAGACCAATAAAAAAGCAGCCGGAAGGGCCGCGCGACACGCCGCTGGAGCAGGCGCTCATGGGATCTGTAGGCCGCAGGCTACAAAAGAGGAATCTCAGTGAAGCGCTTCACTGGGAGGAAAAACCACGAATCCCGGCAGCCCGCGCGGCGAGCGATACGGGATCGTCATTTCCGGCCCGGCTTGCTGGGAGGCCCAGAGGTGGGGAGCAGACAACCAGGCGCTTGGCGGGGCAGGAGCTGGACTCTGGCTGGGAGAAGGCGGGGGAGCCACCATGTGCCGGGGGGCCGCGCTTGGGCCGGCCGCCTCCTCCCCCCGCCACTCCCCCGCGTCAGGTGAGAGCGCGAGGGGCGGGGCCTGTGGGTGGTGAGGGGGAGGGGCCTCCTGAGGCGGGCGCCCCTCCCTCCAGGTGCTGAGGGGAGGGAAATTATTATTATTATCATCATCATCATCATCATCATAATCATATTCTATATCTCTTTAAGGGGCTCAAGATGGTATACGTGGTTTTTTCGTACCCCCAAATGCATTTTATCCTCACAACAGCCCTGTGAGGTAGGTTAGGCTAAGGTAGCATTATTCATTTACTACGTGCTTTTTAGCATAATAAGGATATTGAGATTATATATATACAGTATACACACACACACATATACATACTGCAATATATATGGCAGAATATATATATTTTTGCCTGCCCCTCCATTTTTATCCTCACAACAAACCTGTGAAGTTGGCTATATTGAATATCAGTTACTGGCCCCAAGGTCTGCGATTCTGTTGTTGTTGTATCGTATTCTTTGTCGTTGTCGTCCATCCTCCCCGCTCCTCCCTTTTTCTCTACCCAACAACCCTGTAAGGTAGGTTAGGCTGAAAGATAGTTATGGGCTCCAAGGTCACATTGCAGTGTACATGGTTAAGTAGGGCTTTGAATCCCTCATCTTTGACCAATCTTCTCTTCTTGTGCCCTTTCCTTGTGTGTCCTGGCTTGGATTGTAAGCCTGTGGATGTGAATTGTCTTATTTTCTAGAGGGGTTTTGTTGTTGTTTTTTGTTGAAGAGCACTACAAAAATGCTTTAAATCAGTGGGCAGAAAGCATATTGAAATTTCTGGTAGGTGTCTGAGCAATTTCTTGTAGATTGGCAGGTACATAATATATAATATGTTAGAATAAAATAAACTCCTTTTCCCTATAACGTAATATAATAGCTGTAAACTATAATAACTGTAGCAAAATGCAACCCCACATTATAATAGTGAAATGAAGAAAGATTTGTTGGGGGAGGGTAATCAGAATTAGGACTGGCGGTCACCCCCCCCACCTTTGGTATTCTAAATAAATTTGGAGGTTCAGATTTCTTTAATTCTAGTCCTTCACACCAGATTACATTTAGCAGATTTCAGGGATCTAGATGTTAAAAAACAGAGTAGATTCCACAGACTTGAATCTTGACCATACTCGCTTTAAATATATATATATATATTTAATGTCGGTGCTGATTGGGATGGCAGTCCATTTGGGCACCCAACTGACTGCTCTAACTACTTCAGGGCAACCAAGGCAGTGTCTGATCCATACAAGGGCCTGCAGCTGGATTGCCACTGCCTTCTCAGGCACCCTGTCCAAGAAATGAGTACAGTGGTACCTCGAGTTGCAAACGCCTCAGGTTACAAACTCCGCTAACCTGGAAGCGTTACCTCGAGTTGAGAACTTTGCCCCAGGATGAGAACGGAAATCATGTGCAGCGGCAGCAAGAGGCCCCATTAGCGAAAGCACACCTCTAGTTAAGAACAGTTTCAGGTTACGAACGGACCTCCAGAACGAATTAAGTTTGTACTAGAGGTACCACTGTATTTGTGACTGGACAGTAGTTATTTAACACTTCTGAGTGCTGAGGCAGGGCACACCAGTATCTCTTTCAAGGCAGATGGCACACAAAGCACTCCTGCAGCAAACCCCACCCCCCACCCCCAGATTTGGAGGGCCTTTGCAGTGTACTTCAGAGTTGGAGAACCTGTGACCCTCCAGATATTGTTTCACTACAATTATCATCATTCCTTGCTGACTGAGGCTGATGGGATTTGGAGTCCAATACTATCTGAAGGGTCATAAATTACCCACTCCTGCTCTAAGTCCGCCTGCACACCATACATTTAATCCCCACCCCTGAATCCTGGACACTGTTGTTTACCCCTCACAGGGCTACAATTCTCAGCACCCATAGCAAACTATAGTTCCCTTGATTTTTTTCCCCCTGGCAGGTGTGGGACCAGTGATGTGCTTTAAATGTACAGTGGGTACACAGCCTTAGTCTTTTTATGAGATTCTGATTTTATAATTTTTACGGTGGACTTCCTTGAGTTTAGGACAAGTGTTACAGCAACTTACTGTTTCAGCCTTAAGTTTGCAGGCTGCAAGAATGTATTTCATGGGTTGCTTTTAAAAAAAACCTTGATATGTTGCAAATGGATGGGTTTTTTTTTTAAAAAAAAGAAACACTTGCCCTTCTATGAGTAAGGAGGGCTTCCCTTTCTTGGCTGAAGCCTGTTGGGAATGGCCGAGATGAGGAAGTGCAAGATGATTGGCTGAGGTTGGTAGGGGATTTTCCTGATGGATTTACATATCGCCTATTGCTCTGCATGCCTTCCTATTTACATCACTGAGAGAGCAGACTACAGCAGAGGCCAGCAGGCATGGAAGAGACATTTTGAAAGAGGGAAATCTTTGCCTGAGATCTTCTCTGTGGAGTGTTCTGCATGATTCAGCTCTCGGTCTGCATGTGAGGTAAAATACTTCCTCTGTGGACTCTCTCGCTCTCACTGGGAAAATACTGTGGCTCTGTGTGAGCCCATCAGCAGATCACTAAACTGCTGCCTAGATCAGAGAGAATTGGAATCAGTTGTGTCAGTTGAATAACTTGAGCTCAAATCAGTTTATGGACTTGAAAAACCTTCATGTTTTATTTTTCCAACTTAGATGCCACTATTCATCCTCACAGGCTCCCAAGGTGGTTAACTGTTTAGGCTCCTGTTTTGTGTTAGCTCTTAATGGAGCTGTAGAAGGTTTTGAACTCTTAGGTGCCTGAGCAAAAGGATGGTTTGAGGTGTCCTGGTTTTGACTGGTGTTAAACTGTTTGCTGCTCTTTATTCCCACTCATTCTGGAGAGCTGCTGACTGTTGCCTCCTTCCTTGGAGGAAGGTGCAGTGTTCTGCCTATGGGCGGTTGTACTTCATAGTGGCTTTGTTTAACTTCCCTTTCATGCTTAGGAGGTTTTGTGTACAAGGAGGGCATAAATGTCAGTGATTCCAGAGTTTTCATTTCTCAGGGCAGCTCTTTAAGCCAGCTGGTCTTTCACCCATTGGATGAAGTGCTACAGCTGTTTTCTGGGCTCTTGGGCCAGCTGAAGCAAAGGTTAGCCTTGTGCACTGCTTTTAAATTTGGTTTTAGAACAAAGTTAAAGCAGACAGTTGAAAATCACCTATCATTTTCTTGCTTCTCTGATTTTGTTACCTTTTGAGATGCAAGGAGGCTAGGTTCTGGTGGATTGTGAAATGGTGCTGGGGGATGGAATGCAGTGTGCTGTAATTTGTCCAGCAATAACTAGCAAGGGTCCAGACCTTCCTAATGTGCAGGTGCAGTGTTAGAAACTCAGATATATAAGCTGTGCACCAAATGGCTCCTTAAACCAGGGTTGCAGTCACCAAAACGGAATGTCTAGTTGCCATTTTTGGGTAACATGGCTCAGTCTAAATTGTTATTTTTCAAAGGATGCACTGAGTCTGATTGATTCTCAGTGAAACATCTGGCTAGTTCAGATGACAACCTTCAGCTAGTTTAAGAGCTTTGACAACTTAAAGCAGAAAAGTCCCTTGATCCAGGGACAGTCCTCATATATATTGGCCTGATCAGATCTCTTTTTCTTAATGGTTACTGCTCCTGCTCAGGCTGCCTAGAAGAAACATTATGGTTCCAGAAATTCATTCCTAATTGTACAGATAAAATATAACTGATAGCATTCTACAGAATGGGGTATTAGCATGTGAGAACAGTCCAGATCCAAATCCAATGATTCCCAGGATGCACCTCCAGATAGTGGAGACATCAGGTGCCATCCTGGCTGCTAGGCATCTTCACTTGGTCACAAGTAGTTGATAGCCAGATGCAAAATGCACCTGCCGCCTGACTAATTTTGAACACTGCCCAGGTGCATCCAATATGAATGTGGGCTGTTTCTGGCTTTCTGCTAAGTTGGTGCATCATAGATGAGCCCTATGCATCAGTTTCCATGGGTATATGTGACCAGTATTTCATGCAGCAAGCATGTGAAATGTGAGTGACATGTCCTTAAGTACCTAGAGCAGCAGATTAGTCCAAAGCCCCTGACAGAGGCCTCGTGTAAGGTTTTGCATGCACCATTCACAAGTTACACATTTACAGCAGCAGCAGCATAGCAAATGTACTCTGAGTAGTGATGATTGCGGCATGGCAGAACAGCTCTAACTGCACAGGGATGGGAGATACCTAGTGGTGCTAGCATAATCAATAATATAACTAGAGTCCTGTTGGAACTGATCAAGGGTCTCTCTAGCTCAGCATCCTTTTTCCAGTGGTGACTTTGCCAATGTGTCCAGGAAACCCAAAAGATAAAAATGCTGAGAGCCAGCTTTCACATTTTAGGGATTACTTCAATGCTGAATTATGAAAATGTTCAGCTGTTTCTTTGGCAGCATTGTAAAATGCCCAGGTGACTCAGCCTGACAACCACATGTGAAATACCTTTAAGGAAGTAATTGTGAACTGATTTCAGTGCAAAGTGTCTTGGCTTGGATTTGTGTTTTAGAGGGTTAGACATGAATTAGTTTCCATCCTTTCTCAGTCTATGTAAGCTTATATTTTTAAAAATTCTATCTTTTCGTTGTTGTAAATAATGCATTAGGTTCTCTCTTAAGCTTATTTAACACTGATTACAGTGGTACCTCGGATTAAGAACTTAATTCGTTCTGGAGGTCCGTTCTTAACCTGAAACTGTTCTTAACCTGAGGTACCACGTTAGCTAATGAGGCCTCCCGCTGCCGCTGCGCGATTTCTGTTCTTATCCTTAACCCGAGGTACTATTTCTGGGTTAGCAGGGTCTGTAACCTGAAGCATCTGTAACCCGAGGTACCACAGTATATGCTTCCTAGTGTAGTTTGGGGGAAATCCTTGGTACCCTGTCTGCTGTGGCAGCTAGCAATTTGAGATATTTATTCACTTACTTTAGTATCGGGCTGGCAGTCTTGCTTTTGATTCTAGTGTCTGAAATTTTATTTTCTTTCTTTTCTGTGATAGTAGCAGCTTACTTAACCAGTTCTTAAATGCTTGGAATATTTCTCTTCCTCCGTATTCCATAATTGGGCTAAACTAATCTTTGCTGCCACCAGCATAAGCTGGACCAAGCTTGAGCAACATTTTCTGGAACAGATCCAGTAGTAGTCCTTCAGGTTCATCTGTTAACATGCCTGTATTCATAAAACTGGTAATGATCTGGGGAACCTGTGACCCTTCAGTTGTTAGACACCATCGGGCCAGTGGCCAGGGATGATCAGAACTGCAGTTCAGTGACATCTAAAGAACACAATATTGCCCATTCTTCTTCTATTCCCAGACAATAGGAGGGGTGAGACTTGGACAAAATAGCCAGCTCCCAGGGAGAAACATAGGTGAGCCCTCAGTTGCTTCCTCATACCCTGTTTAATTTTGCCCAAGAGGTGATACTTCTGAGTGGTTTTGAGACATCAAGATGGCTGCAGGCTCTGCACTCTTGACTGAAGAGCTTTTGTGGTACCCTTCCAGTATTTTCTCAGCGAAGGACAACCCCGCTGATAACTAGCATGTCTACTTAAATAATCTCTGTGTTGATAATTTGCAGCTTTGGTCAAACCAACCTGCCTTGTCAGTTGAAGGTGATTCTGTTGTGTTAGAGTTTGTTGGGCTTGAGTCTGAAGGTGCAGGAGACAGATCCATTTTCTCTGATGCAGCTTTGGTGAGTGCCCATGAGCTGCAGCAGAAGTTGGCTAAGGAAGCAGTTTCATGGGCTATGGTCAGTGTTCCCACGACAGTGCCTGGATCTGTGGCCTCTAAGTGCAGATCAACAAATGCAGGAAACGGAGAGCCCTGTGGGTTTTTCCTTTCTTTCACCATGAGTAACTCTGCTTCATTCTAGAGTCCTGTAATTGTTTGTTTTCTTCTGAGTAAACAGACTTGCAGCAAAGGAAACAGGAGGACACAAATACTACTGGAGCACATCAGATTTTATAAGGGGGCAGGGAGAAGGAAGTCTAAATGTAAATAAATCCATATAAATAATTCTATGACCAAAAAAATGGCATAGGTTTCTTATGTACCAGCACATCACTTGGCCATATCCATCTGGCTGGCCAGAACTGAGAACAAATTCATGGAGTATTAAGCTGTCAATAGCTACTAGTCACAGTGGCTTTGCTCAGCTGCCTCCTGAATACCAGTTGCTGGGAATCACAAATGGGGAGATGGCTGCTGTTGCACTCATACCCAGCTTGTGGGATTCTTATTGGTGCATCTGGTTGGCCACTGTGAGAACAGGATGTGGGACTAAATGGGGCCTTTGCTCTGATCAACCAGAGCTGCTTTTATGTTCTTAACAGAATGATGGCCTCAGTGGACCCTGACTGGTCTGACCCAGCAGGGCTCTTATGTTCTTATCCCTGTTCCTAATCATATACTGAGGTGGATGGCTTCTACCTCCTCTCTGGCATCTGATTGCCATCAGCAACGTGACTGACTGAAAGCTCATTCTTTCAGCTTACTATTTCAAGTTTATTTTTTATTTTTTGGGCAAAAACAGAGAAGTAAATTAAACAAACAAACAAACAAAAAAGCACAACCCTGAGTTGCACAGCTGTCTTTTCCAAACAGAGGCAGGCCGTGGGACCTGGTTCCAGTCATTCCACCACCACCTCTTCAAGGTAGGGCTGCATGTTCTTCTTTGCCAGCTGTGTCGCAAGAGGCTGCTCAAACTGCTTGTGT
This sequence comes from Podarcis filfolensis, assembly GCF_964270895.1. NCBI lineage: Eukaryota > Metazoa > Chordata > Lepidosauria > Squamata > Lacertidae > Podarcis > Podarcis filfolensis. The sequence goes on along the minus strand of NC_139616.1, from coordinate 29,532,211 downwards.
TCCTAGTGCAAAGTGAGAGGTTTGGTTTGCTGATGGAACAGGCAGGCTAGAACGTGGCTTAGCACGTACAGTCTTGGGAGTAGAGAACACCAGAAGAGACTAGCTGCTGGATCAGATCAAGGTGGGGGGGGGTGTGATTCAGTCCAGCATCTTGTTCTCACAGTGGCCAACCAGATGCCCCAGTGGGAAGCCCACAAGCAGGACCTGAGAGCAACAGCACTCTTCCCCGCTTGTCATTCCCAGCAACTGGTATTCAGAGGCATGCTGTCTCCAACAGAAGAGAGTAGGACTTACCCATCCAACTTGGTGGCCATCACTCCTTCCTGGAGCTAGGGCACTGTTGCTGGATAGGTGCTTCTGCAGAAAGAGAGCTTGTCTCCTTCCAAAGGTAAGATCAGAATATTATTTTTGTTTTTTAAATTCTCTCATACCAAATGTAACAGATTTGTAGAAAAGGCTTTACATCCTGAAAAAAAAGGTAATGCATGTACTGTTGTAAACCAAGAAAATCTTTAATAAAAAGTATTTTTTTAAAAAAAAAAAGGGACGTGGGTGGCGCTGTGGGAGCCTAGGACTTGCCAATCAGAAGGTCGGCGGTTCGAATCCCCACAACAGGGTGAGCTCCTGTTGCACGGTCCCTGCTCCTGCCAACCTAGCAGTTCGAAAGCATGCCAAATTGCAAGTAGATAAATAAATACCGCTCCATCGGGAAGGTAAACGACGTTTCCGTGCGCTGCTCTGGTTCGCCAAAAGCGACTTAGTCATGCTGGCCACATGACCCGGAAGCTGTATGCCGGCTCCCTCAGCAAATAAAGCGAGATGAGCGCCGCAACCCCAGAGTAGGCCACGACTGGACCTAATGGTCAGGGGTCCCTTTACCTTTACCTATATTTTTTAAAAATTACTTTAATTAGGAAAACAAAAAAATAAAAACACCTCCATAAGATATAAACAAGGCACACATCATTACAGTCAAGCCACCGTTAAAAAATGAGTCAGGAAAAATTAATTAGATCCTGCCTATGACCAATTCTCCAGGAGGGTCCTCGATTGGTCAAAGTAAAACAAAATACTCCAAAGAGCAATATAGCATTAAATAGTAGGATGTGCATTTAAAAAATAGGGCCATGTTTCTCAAGCTGTGCAAATCACTTAATTAAGGCATTCCTTAAATTACTGAGGTCTGTCACATTCTTCCTGACTTTGGAACTTCATTTGGTGGCCTCGCCAAGCTTCTACATACCCCCTCTCCACAGTTGGTGTACATACATTTGCTCCAGATGACGCCACTTTATCTTTGGCTGGAGGTAATTAGATTCACAGCAGTCAGAAATTCACAGCCCCAACTTTTTTGGGGCAGGAAGTCAATCCAAGCCTTTCCTGCTTATATTCCTGTTGGGCTTGCAAAATCATTTGCTCACCCTGTTTTTCTGCTGTCATATCTTGTTTAATTACTTACTGTGTCTGTGGAATGCTTTCCCTAGTGAGGTTTGCCTGGCACCTTCATTATACACCTTTAGGTGCCAGGCAGAAACATTCCTTTTTAACTAGACCTTTGGTTGATTTGATTGACATCCTATTCCCTTTTAAAATGTGGGTTTTTTTGGGGGGGGTTATTGGGTTGTTTTTATTTTGATTATATATTTTGTTGTCTTATATTTTGATTTTGTTCTGTGAACCGCTTTGAGGCCTCTGGGTATAGGACAGTATATAAATCATCATCATCAACATCTTTTTCTGTGTTTGAAAGCCCACATGGCTGAGCATACAACTAGATGCTCAAGGGCCTATTCCTGGGGTCCTTCCACTTTTGTTCCTTCATCATGTTTATTTTGTGGAGCTCCTGTTTCATTTTACATGCCCTTTTAATCTATGAAAGTTCATCCCTTCTTTGGCTGCTGGTCTTAAACCCATTTCCAGGCTGCTATGAATAATCCAAGGATGTTGGTAATCCCTAGTAAATCTCCCTTGCTAGAGAGTCTTTTTTCATGGCATTGAAAGAAGTGCCTTTTTTGGAAGCATCACAAACTCCATCCCTTGTACTCATCTCAGGATGCTGCAGGCTTCTCTCACCACACACCTCATTTAATTTAAAAATTAGAGCCTACAGTAAACATGGCTGCTTGGCCACATTTTGTCTGACTCTTACGTGATGTGTGTGAACCAGCTTAGAATGTTTACTTAATAGCTGCGGCGAGAATTTTTGTAGAAAAATGGCTAGTATCTACTGCTCTTTAATGCCACGAAAGTGATTGGTTTCTGCTGCTTCTCACAGCAGCAAAACCCAAAGTTAATTTCCTGTTGAGTGAGGTACTACCTCTTTATATTGATCTTGAACCTTTTGCCCATCAACTTCATAAGAATGTAATTGTCTCATCTGGTTGAAGTACACCTTCATTTTGTGTTTAGTGAAATTTTAGCTTGGAAGTAGCGAAACCATTTCATATGCCACAATTTTAGCATCCAACTCAAACCAAGGCTATACAGGGTGGGGGACATTCCTTTGTTTCCCTCTTCCCCCATGCCCCCCTTTTTTTGGTTTCATTACTGGCTGCTTTGAGAATTTGAACCTAGTAAAAAGTGTTTAAAGAGCTGGGGAAAAGAGAAAGCACCTGGATGCTGAGCTCTCTTGTAAGAATGAATTGTTAGTTTCTCTGTTACAGTGTTGACGGCTCCACAGTTTGCCTTGTCGTTTTCTGAGCTGAACAGGGCAAGTAGAGTCCAGGAATTGCAGCTCCCTTAATTGATTCAAGGTTTTGCTCTTGGCCTCTTCCCACATATGGCTCAGGTCACATGGAAGAGAAATGTTTTTGCAACAGAAGATCCAAGTGTGTTAGCTGTGCCTCCTCCAAGAAGCCAGCCCACGCAAGGAGAGGTCCAAGCACCTAGGTGGCTTTTAGGTGGCTCACAGAGCAGCCTAATAAGTGGCCAGCTAGGTACCGCTTCCTTTCCTAGGCCTGCCACCTGACATGTGGGGATTGAACCCTGAGCTGTGTGTATAGGCAAAGGCTGAGTCCCAAGCTCTGCCAGAGCACAACCCCTGAGAGAAGTTTGTATCAAGGAGAAGCACATCCAGCATCTGCCCTCTGGAGGGGCTGGATCTGGCTTCCTTTGGCATTTGTTTACATGGTAACCCTTTGTCTTTTTGATCCAGTCAGACTCTTGGAGAAATGGTGGGAGTGTTTCAGGTGGACCCACCATCTTCCATCTTTACCTGGGTAGAAGTTGGTCTGAGAGCAAATCAGCCATACAGTTCACCAGTTCAGACAATTATCTAGCTGTCATTTAGATCATGGAATCATAGAAGGGAAGGGATGCCAAGAGTCATCTAGTCCAGCCACCTGCAATGCAGGAATCTTTTGCTCAACATGGAGCTCGATCCCACGACCTTGAGATAACAAGTCTCATGTTTTACTGACTGAGCTATCCAGCTGTTTCCCAACCTGGCACCCTCCAAACATTTTTGAGTACAGTGCCCATCAGCCCAAGCCAGCAGGGCCAGGTGAGGGCATTCTCTGTGGCAGCCCCTAAGCTGTTGCACTCCCTGTCCACAGAGGTGTGCCTTGCACCTTCATGATACAGCTTCTGGTGAATATTGAAGACACACCTCTTTATCCTGGCCTTTGATATCTGAAATGTATATTTTTAGGACCCACCTTATTTCTGTGCTTGTCAGTTGTTTTAAACTGCTTTAATATTGTATTTAAATGTTGCAACCCACCCTGGGACCTTAGAGTGAAGGGCAGAATAATAGCAATAATCGTGCTATTTTTAAAAATATTATGTTATTTTAAAAAAATATTCTTAAGCCAGCTGTGCACAGGCTTGGTGCAGCACCTTTTGCATGTCTGAGATAGATTATAAATAAAGTATATTGTCCTTTAACAATGTTCTTTATTTTTATGTTACCAGAGGCAGCGTTTAGAACATTCAAATGTGGGGTTAGATTATGAGCGCCAGTAAGAACACCCGCTACAATCGTTTCCCCAGTGGTACAACAAACTGTGCTGCTTCAGAAAACACTAACGGGGTAAGAGAATGCAAGATTATTTTGGGGGTGGGCCTTTAGAGTCCTGGCTTTTGTTAGCTTACTCTCTGAATTTCTCAGAAAAATGGGCTATGCTTCTCTTGACAGTCTGTAGTCGTATCCAGTCACCCCTCCTTTTACTAACCCTGTTTAACTGGTGCTTTCAGTCCACAGAGGACAGATTATGTGATGATGTGTTTCCTCTCTTTTTCCAGACCAGAATGGAGACAACTTTTGGGCCTGCTTTTTCTGCAGTGACTACCATCACCAAAGGTCAGTGTTGAGCAATCTCTAGTTATTATCACACTGCATTGAAGGGTTATAATTTTGCTTCTGTGCATTGAACAATGAAACCCCGCAGCATCTTATGTCACATCCACAACATGTATTTATAAACATGGCTTTCCCCAAAGGTGCTGGGAGTGGTAGTTCTGGGAGGGGTGAACTACAGTTCCCAGGATTCTTTGTAGGGGAGCCATGTGTTTGAAATGTATGGTGTGAAAGTGTTTCACTGGATCACAGTGGACAAGGTCCTCTCTCACATGTCCACATAATGTTCAACCCCACAGGTGAGTTATGGAGGAGAGGTGCTCCCCTCCTGATGGGAGAATATACTGGGAGAGGCACCCTCTCCCAACAACCAACACCAAGAGCCATTTAGGGCTTTAAACATTAGCACTGACACCTTGAAATCAGACCAGTGCAGTTCTTTTAGGGCTGGTGTTATATGATCCACTGTACAATGTTCCTGACAGCAGTCTAGCCTCTGCATTCTTCAGTAGCTGTGGTTTCCATGCTGTTTTCAACGGTAATACTATGTAGAACACACTGCAATAGTCTGTCGTACTTTGTGGAGTTGATGGAAGCAGCCAGATTTATTTATCGCCAATGAATTGCAGTAGGCAAACACCACAGCAGTGTGTGCCCGGTGGTGTAGGAAGGGGGGTGCGGTGGGTGTGGACCGCCCCTGGTGTCATAACTGAGGGGGGTGACCGTGGGGCCTGGCCTGCAGTGTGCCCGAGCCACACATCTCTCCTGGGGAGTGACGCAGTAACTCGGGCACCTGCAGGCTCCATTCTGCCCGAAACAGCAACATGGGGCTTGTGGACTCCATGGAGGTTCCATGCAGCATGCTCTGCCCTGGCTTGCCTCGCCCCATGGGCGGCTTGCCCCGCCCCTGGGTGCAGAGCATTTGTGCTGCCCCGGGCGCCCAAGCAGCTAGCTACGCCGCTGTAGCAAGCTAAAGAAACCTTTCATAGGCAGAGCCAATTGAGAGCACCAGTTGGGAGTGCTTAATAAATACACATACCATGTGTGGCTGTAATGCCAACAGCCGCTAAGAGTAGGAGCATTCATCTTCAACTGTTTTTTGAGTTTGCGGGGTTAAAAGCCTATGGAGGGGAATTGGAAGCTCTTGTTCCTTTTTGTTCTCTTTTTCTTTTATGTGTGTGGTTGGGGGAGTGCTGTCCCCCCCCCCCCCGAGCTGCTTCATTGGGAAATTGATCTATGGATAGATTATAGAGCAGCCTTTGCCAATCCAGCTGGGGTGGAAGGCAGCAGGTTGGCGAAGGCTCTTCTAGAGACATCTGATCTGGTGTATAGAAGTTGCAGAATTTCTCAGATGCCTGTCCTGGTTCTTCTTTTAGCGGACGGGAGTAGTACGTTCAAACAGCATCGCCGGACACCCTCCTCTTCCAGCACGCTCACCTATTCCCCTCGCGACGAGGACGATGGCATGGTATGTTCTTTGGCATGAAGGGTCACTTGCAGCTGGGAGAGGAATGGGGTTAGTGCTGTGGGAGGTGGCTTTGCCAAGCTGCTATCATGGACTCTGCAGTTTGCATACTTATGTTTTCAAGTCCCAGTTTCTGGTTGCCTGCTTTTGTTCCCTTCACTTCAACACCACTAAGAAGGTGCTCCTCTGCACATCAATTCTATGCTGTGTGAAATGGAATGTAGGTACATAAGCCCGACATTGGATTGTGCCACCCACAGACCTCCTAACTGTGTTCGTGTCTGTCTGCTTCCATGGACCTTGAGCAGGAGGCTTCCATGGTAGGGAATGTATTTGCAGCTGTCAGGGTGCAGACCTTGCCTGTGCTGTTATGGTTTCTTACCTGCAGTTTTCCAACAAATACATGTCTGCTGACAGGCTTCGGACTATGGTCTCAGCCTAGCCTACTTCACAGGGCTGCTGGAAGAATAAATGAGAGTATTTGGCTTCAGCCAGACATCAGTTGTGTAGTACAGAGCAATATGTTAAGTATTCTCATGTGTGTACACACAGAGAGTGCACACTTAGGCTTGCCTGGTCACAATGCTGCAGTAACAGTAGAAAGCACAAGCCCCGGCCCCCACTCCCCAAAAAATCAAGCTGTAGGCCTAGCATCCCTCCAGATTGGATTGCTGAAACATGAAGCTGCCCTTTGTCTTGAAATGTCAATTGGTGTGAAAAGCTGCTGTTGTCTGGGGTGTGGTGGTTTGAATACTTTACCTTAGTATTCCATCAGCACTGGTTATCTCTTCATTTTTGGGCCAAGTTTAAGGTGTTGCTTCTTACCTTTGTGCTGACAGCTGACTTTTCTTCTTCTGTTGTGCCCTTTCCTGCTGCTTCTACCCCAACCTCTCATTTATATGGATATTTGCTTTGCAGATTTGTGTAGCTGTTTCCATTTTTATTTTGATGTAGACAGGATTTTATCATGACCTCATCTGATTTTGGGCAACGTATGTCACTCTGGTTTCTGTTGAAGAAGCATGGGGTTTGAAAGCCTTTACATTAAACAATAATTCCCATCAGTGCTCTACATATTGAATCACTGTATCATAGAGGCACTGTGGGCCGAGCATCCCTGCTTCAAATCTTTCATCAGCCCAGCAAGATCGCTTGGTAATCATCAGCCAAGTGCTGTGACTGTCTCAGTTTCCATCTGCAATAACTATTGTGATGGCTACTGGCTTGCTATACTTATTTTAAGGCATTTATATTCCACCCTTCATAATATTTGTCCCAAGGCTATTTATGCTGCACTTAAAAACACACACCAAACACAACAGTATACTATGCACTGGCTGAATTAAAATCAATAAACAAGTAACACACTTAAATAGCCATTAAACCCATAGAGAGAGAAGCAGAGCTTAAAAGACAGCTTCTTTCTAATGTTAAAAGTACAAACCATTGAAAACATCTTCCCCAACAGCCTAAAAGTTAACATGGTGTATCTTAGGTGGGTCCCCATGAGTAAGTGAGTTCCATAATCAGGGTGCCCTGTATGAGAAAGCCCACCCCTTTGTGGCCACCCACTTGACCTCTGAGAAGACTCTCAAGGAAAGATCTTGAGGTTTGGGCAGGGTTAGTATGGGAAGAGGTAGCCCTTTTATGCTACCTGGTAGTATGAATTTCGGTGTATAAATCTGTTTCATTTTGTGTAAATTACAGTGTATTCCACACCCATCAATCAGGGTGGTTTTATGGTCAAATATTAACATATATAATAACAACTAATAAAAATAAACTAATAGCAATTTTCTTAAAGCAGCATAAAAGTAATAGATGGATCAACAAAAGCTAAATGCCCAGGAAAATGACAAAGTCTTGGCTGCGTGATGTAAAGAAACTGGAGAGGGTGTCTGGGGAGAGCGTTAGAAAGCCAAGGCATCACCCCTGAAAAGGCCCTTTCTCTTGGAGCCACCCACCATACTTCAGATCAGCCTTCCCTGGCCAGCCGCCCTCCAGATGTTTTAGATTTTAACTCCCATCAGCCCCAGCCAGCATGACCAGTGGTCAGGAATGATGGAAGCAGTACCCAAAACATCTGGGGGTGCCAGGCTGGGAAAGGCTTCAGACAGCAGGTGAACCCAGAGACTGGCCTCTGGAGATGGTCTCCTAAGTACAGGCAGGCACATAGCTGGAGACAGGTGAGTCTTTTGGTACCCTGGTCTCAAGCCATGGAGGGATTTAAAGATCAAGGCTATCACTTTGAATTGGGCCTAACAATGGAACAGGAGCCCGGAGCAGTTTCCAAAGCGCGGGCAGCATTTCCTCCAAAGGCCTCCTGAAAAATATTTGTTTCTCCAGGCGCTTTGGGAGAATCTAAATCAATTCAGTGTTGGTCAAGTGTTCTGTATTTTATGGTTGTTGCTTTTTTACGTGATGGTGACTTATACGTACGCCTGTAAATAAAAACAGAGTAATGGAAAAAATTGTATTATTGTAATAACCTGCAGCTTTATAAGAGTATATATTTAAAGTAGATGAATAAGCGAGCAAATTAAGTTAATTTGGATATGCAGAAGATATTAAAAAATAAATTTAAGGAACTGCAGAAAGAGGGAGAAAGAAGTCAGGTTTTGAAATGTTAAAATGATTGTAAAATTAGTGAAATGTATAAACCTGAAAAGCATAAACATTTTTTTAAAAAGAGTAATGACTGGTTCCAGTTAGCAGAGTTCAGGCATTTTTCTGAACTGCATATTCCCAATCTTCAGTAGAATAACCTGAAGCTTACCAGAGCATTACTGCTAAGTAATAAGTATTTGTTGATGAAACAGTCGTAAGAGCTGTGCCCTGACTTGTGATATCCGTCTTACTCATGGTCTGGATTTCCTTTTGAGGCTTGTATAATACAACCTGCTGGTTGCCTAGTCTGAGAAGTATTGGGAAAGATTTCTAACTTGGTGACAGAATGTCTGCTTGCATGCAGAAGGTCCCAGGTTCAATTTCCATCATTTCTAGGTAGGGCTGGGAATTTCCCCCCTGCCTGAAACTCTAGCGAACTGCTGTAAACAACACTAGGTCAGCAAGACCACAATGGTTTGATTTCTGGGGAAGACCCATGGCTCAGTGGTAGAACACCTGCTTTGCATGCAGAAGGTGGTAGGATCAATCCCCGACGGCATCTCTAGATAGGGCTGGGAAAGACTGCCAATCACTGTAGGCAACACTGACTAGATGGACCAGTTGATTCAACTCGCTATAAAGCAGCTTCCTGTGTTTATTCTATTTGGATTTTCTGTAGTCACACTTGGCTCCTTGGCTTTTAACCATTGCCATTTAACTGCCAAATCAGTTCAAATGACACAGTCTTCTGAAACCCCCAAAGCAACCCACCCAGCCCCGCTACTCAAGAGATCCTCTCTGGTGCTGCTTTGAGGAATGCTGTGTTAGAAGTCTGAGGGGCGTGTGGTTCCACTGGCAGAACATCCCTTCCTGAGCCAGTCCCAGAAAGCTTGCAGCCAGGACGAGGCTGGCGATTGGTGGGCTTTCTGCCCAGCTGGCTCTCCCGCCAAACAGGAAAGCCACAAAGCAGAACCCGGACTGAATTGAATAGGAGGAAGTCTCCAACCATCTACGCAAAGAAATTTGGCAGAAGTGAAAGAGGCAGCCTAACAACAAGTGCTCTTAGGAACAGCAGCACCCATGAGAGAAGCATGTTACCCTTTGGGTAAAGGATCCTAGCCGGGAACTGGCGCTTCTGGAAGGAAGCCCAGCCAAGCACCCAGAAGTTCCATGTCAGGAAGGTGAGCCGATATGCAGAAACATCAAATATTGAGACAGAAGTAGGCACTTGTAAATTCCAGGAGCTGTTTCACACTTGTCTGAGGTTTGTCTAGCTTGAGTTTGCAGTTTAACATTTCTTTTGAAAGAAGCAGGTTTTCTGCAAGTCATTTAGCTTGCATAAAATGAAAATGAGATGATTTACAGAGGGCAGGAGTGTGTATATGTATTTTCAGGTGAGGTATTAAAAGATACAGCTCTGCAGACTAAATAAAATCTGTTCTGTCTCCTCCTGCCTTTGCCTCATTGCTGAGGCCCAAATTCACCCAGATATCACTAAATTTTAAGAAGCTGCAGGGTTTTTATTGTTGCTCCTAAAATGTGAACAACTTGTAGTTGTTACAAAAATGGTGCTGTAGGGTTCCTTCTGTTCACTTAGAGCATTAATTGGCATTCTGCAGACCATCTTTTACTACCAGAATCAGAGGAACCACCCATTGAAATGGAAGCTCAGTTTCAGTTCAGCACAAGATATGTGGATTTTGCAGAAAAGCCACAAAAATTCAGCTTCCTGCAAATCTCGGTTTTGGAGTAGAGATGAGACCTTTGAAAAAGGCAGTTGCCGAGCCCTTTATGATTGCTTGAAAATCTGCGGCAATACCTGGTGAAATCTGAGGAGGCAGAAAATATTTGCAATGTCTAGAAGATGCTGACCCTCCCTGTGAACGATGGAAGCAGAATAAATTTGCTGCATAGTAAAAAATGCAGAATAGAATGCAAAAACAAGAGAGATGCAGGCTTGCTTAATTTCTATAACTTAGAAAGGTTGCAGAATCCAGCTTTGATTGGCATAGAATGTTGATATGAATTTAGTTCAAAGAACACACAGCCCTCACTTACGTGTGTAAGCAAGAGTTTTCTGGGATCTCCCACAGTGCCCAAACCCCAGACCAACTGCTAAGCATGGCAGAGCCCTGCTCTGTGTTTTGTCACATGTGACTCTAAATTGCTGTCCTTCTTACTCACTCTCTCTCTCTCTCTCTCTCTCTCTCTCTGCAGCCACCAATCAGCACTCCACGCCGGTCTGACTCTGCCATCTCAATCCGCTCGTTGCATTCAGAGTCCAACATGTCCCTGCGCTCAACTTTCTCTCTCCATGAGGAAGAGGAAGAGCCAGTAGGTATTTGGGGGTTGTTGGCGGTGGTGGTGGTGAGAGTTTTCCATAAAAAGATGCAGAGGATAGAGCCCAAGGGCTTTTATAAACTGCCAAATAGAGGAAAGGCGTGTAATGTGGCAGCCATGACCCAAGTAATTGGTGGCCAAGGAAGATAAATAGCAATGCTGTGTACATTTATCAGGTGATTGGTAACTGAAGCAAGGTTGGTTAGCCTGCTTCCAGCTCAACCTACGAAATGCAAATCTCTACCACAGCCTTGCTGCAGGAAGAGTTTTTCTAAGATCCAGACTTTGGACCTGTATAGAGTTCAGAACTGTGACCATGCTGTAAAAATTATTCACACACAAAAATGCACAAACCAGATCCGGGACCTTTGTAATATCTTAATTGCATTTTAACCCGTTTATCTCTTGTTGGCTGTAGTCACAAGCAGCAAAAGGTTTGTTTAGATGTGCAAATGTAAACTTTTAGTCATATTTTCAGGTTGATTTAAACTAGTGGTTCCCAAAGGGGGTGATACCACCCCCTTGGGGGTGGGAGTGCTAATGGGATTAACTAGGGGGCACTAAGGGCTGCAGGGAGCGGTGCTAGAGGTATAAATGCTGGTATTGGAAAGCTGGTATTACTGGAGCAAGTTAATTTTGTTGAATTATATAAGCTAAATAGTTCTAATGGGATTTTGAATAAATGTGCAATTCATTGTTACAGTTTTGAATTTTATTGTGTTTCTGTCTTTAGTGGGCTGTGCAAACCACTGTTCTGAAAAATGCTTTTAATAGGGTAGAGTAGGGGGCACTGTGGATGGGTTTATGCAATCAAGGGGCTCGTGGCCTGCAAAGGTTTGGGAAGCACTGATTTAAACCCTTTGCAAAGCCTGAGCTTGGACTTAGTTTTCTGCTTGCTAATTGTTCTTGGCTCTTGCACTCTGCAAGCTCACCACTTGTACTACGGAAGGTTGCTGAATCTGAACAAAAAGGGTGAAAGCTTCCCTCGTTTACCTTTGTTTTCTGGTTGTTCTCCCTGCTCAGGAGCCGCTGGTGTTTGCTGAGCAGCCCTCAGTGAAGCTCTGCTGCCAGCTGTGTTGCAGTGTGTTTAAAGATCCAGTAATCACGACCTGTGGGGTAAGGACAGGAACCAGGCTGCAGTTTCAGCTGCACAGAAGAAGAATACATTTTTTAAAAAAGCTACAAATGCTAGGAATCCTTTTCTTCCTCCCCCCACCCCCGACCGATAAATAATGACTTCTCTTAAGAGAACAGATTTATAGCGATGGAGAGGAAGAGGAAGAGGAAAATTGTCACCTTTTTCAGCCTGGAATGTTATTGTCTCACGAGTGATGAAAATCATTTTTAAAACACTAGCATGTTGTAGCTTTGTTGCTTTACACATATTTCATGTTGTACAATTATGTTGAGTTTTTGCATATTTAGTCTCGCCAGCTTTTTTCTTTCCAATTTATTTGTTTATAAAAAAATATTTGTATAATGCTGCAGCATTAAAAAATATCAAAGTGGTTTACACTTTGCAAAGTGGTTTGCACAATGAAAATAGAAAAAAACCATAATATAAAACCATTTTAAAAGTTAAAAACTGGCATCAGTCGTTTTGGAAGGATATATTCTTAATTGCCTGCATAGCCTTTACAGAAGTAGAAAAGGTTTCAGCTGGCACAGAAGGTGCCTTCTGGATCTCTATTGGCAGAAAGTTCCACAGGATTGGGCCACTAAATGACACTATTAAGGCTAAGTTTCTTGGTTGAACCTTTTTAAAACAACAACCCTGTGTTGTGTTACACGCAGATAGCAAGTATATAGCTTTTTAAAAAAAGAAAGAAAAGAAAAAGAAAGAAAGGTGGCTATTGAGGGATTGGGGATCAAGTGTCTGTCAGCAGAACCTCATTACCTCAGGGAAGATGACTCAGCCATTACCAGCCTTTCTAGCTTCGTGGAATATCCATATTTTGAAAATCCTTCCTGCAATCCTGGAGAGCCATTGCCAGTACGTATAGATAATTCTGGACTAGGCAGACCCAAAGGTCTGACTCAGATCTTAAGGCAACTTCCTGTGCTCCTAGGACTAGAGGGAGATTTTGCCTGATCTGGAAAAGTGATTCTTAATGGTCATGCACTCTCTTTCTTCACAGCACACATTTTGCAGAAGATGTGCCTTAACCTCTGGTAAGTGCTCAAAGACATAATTTTGCAACATTCTCAGCTGTCTTTTCAGGGGGGCGGGGCGGATGTGTGTTTCTTCCTCTTTTGCTTTCTTTTGAGAAATGCAACTTGTGCTTGTATGTCTGCAGCTCTCTTCACCCCTCTGAGAATTCTGTGCCTCCCCTAAAACTCAAATGGTCTGGTCCTGCTTTGCAGATAGATTGTCCTGTTAGCTCTCATTGAAAAGTAGCTTCTTGATTTCATCAGAGCCCCAGAGCTGGCGCTGGGCCACTAGGCTCCAGTCAGTCTTATGCTTTTTTAAAAAAAAAGGGTTTATGGAAGAAGAAAACCCCTGTCAAAGATGCATAACCAACCATTATTTGCTGATGCTCTATTGATGTTGTTAATTATATTTTAATGAATATTTATGGGTTGATTTTATTGTATTTTGTTTGTTACTTGATATCCTTAATGAAAGTGTTGGTTATAAATATTTCAGTAAATAAGCAAAATCAACCAGCTCTTATACAGTCAAACCTCGGAACTCGAACGTAATCCGTTCCGGAAGACTGTTTGACTTCCAAAATGTTTGACTTCCGAGGCGTGGCTTCCGATTGGTTGCAAGAGCTTCTTGCACTCAAGCGGAAGCCACGTCGGACGTTTTGAGTTCTGAGGAACATTCGAAAACTGGAACACTTGCTTCCAGATTTTTTGGCATCCAGGAACTGAAACGTTCAGCAATGGAGCCGTTCGAATTCCGAGGTTTGACTGCATACTGAAAAATTGCAAGGCACAAGCAATCTGCCTGTGTGGTTGCAGTTCTGCATCTCTGATCACCTCTCCTCTCTCTTGCCTAGCTGAGAGCTTTGTAGTGGCTGTTTGTGAATCTACTTACAGAACACAGACCACTGGTCTCTGCGACCGCTTGTGATTTGTATTTTGTTTTTTTAAAATGAGCTGCAGAAATCCGCAGTGCAAAACAGCTCGGCCTCCCTCCCGCTGAACGACTCAAAATCCAGCAAGTAATCAGGGCTGCTCTGAAATGTGTAACTAATCCACTGAAAGGAGACGAACTCTGCTGCCATTGTTATAATAATTATTATTGTCACCGTGTTCTCCATTACCAAAATGCCCATCTTCATGGTGGGTGTGCGTGCACCCTACTGCTGCAGGGCTGGGCAAGTTTCTCCTCCTTAGCAACTATTTCCCCATGTGCCGTGTTGTACCCTTCCTCAATAGGAGCAAATGGCAATCACTCACCCTTGTTTTAAGGTGGTTTTGTTTAGCGCCATCAGGGAACATGGCGCTTGTTGCAGATTAGGGAAAAAGCAGGTCCCTACCCCTAGGAGCTTACAGCCCCAGTTTTGACAGAAGAGGAAAGGGAGAGACCAGAGTCATGTGATAGATATGCACAGATGCAACTGCACAGGCTCAGGCTTGGCTTTGCTTAATGCTTGACCTGCGTCAGTTATATTAATTAAGCATATCTTCGTAACTACTTCTTGTCCAGTAATGTGACATCTGGTGAATGCCAGCTTGCTTGTGCAACAGGGTTTCATGTTCTCCATCCTGTCCCGCCCCCCAAGAAAGGTTGATGACACCCAGTGTGGTGTCTGAACTGACCAATCCTTACATGACTTTGTTGGGGCGTCTGTGTCTTCTCCTGCAGAGAAGTGCCCGGTGGACAACGCCAAACTGACTGTGGTGGTCAACAACATTGCTGTTGCTGAGCAAATTGGGGAGCTCTTCATTCACTGCAAGTACGGCTGCCGGCCCGCTGCAAGTGGCAAGCCTCCTGCCTTCGAGGTGGACCCTCACGGGTGCCCCTTCACCATTAAACTGAGTGCCAGAAAGTAAGTCTATGTGGAAACTTTTTCCCAAGGAAAACTTCTGCTTTCTAACTTGTTCCCCATATGTTAAGGGGGGTTGTAGGGGTTATGCCTTCATGTTTATGGTGGGCGACCATCTGAACACCATCAGTTCTTCTACTGTGAAGTGGGTATTTTGTGGTGTCTACACCACAGCTGCTTAGATCTCCAGCTGTAAACCTGACCCCGAAAGGCTGGGGAAGGCTGCTTCATAGCCTGTTATACTAGAGCAGGGGTAGCCAATGCAGTGCCCTGGAGAAGTTGTATGACAACTCCCATCATCCCTGACTATTAGCTATGGTGGTTGAAACTGGTGGGAGTTGTGGTCCAAAACATCTGCAGGATGTTGCATCCTTTGCCGCTGAACTAGAGGATGAACAGTGTCATGTGAGAGCTTGAAAGGGCCCATTACCTTGCTGCACTGCTAGGGGGTGCTGTTTTGCAGGCATCTCAGTTGGTAAGGAACAGAGCAACCTTCGTCAACCTGGTGCCTTCCAGATGTTTTGGATTCGGAATGGCCATAGCTCAGTGGTAGAGTGTCTGCCTTGCAAGCAGAAGGTCCCAAGTTCAATCCCCGGCATCTCCAGGTAGGGTTGGGAGAGCCTACTGCCTGAAATCCTGGAGAGCTGCTGCCAGTCAGTGTAGACAATACTGAGCTAGATGAACCCAATGTTTTGACTCTGTATAAAGCAGCTTCCTATTACAACTCCCATCAGCCCCAGCATTATTTTGCTGCACTGTCTGGGACAGCTAAGACAGAGTCAGCTTTTGGGGGGTTAGGCTTAGTTTATCCATATTCTCTCTTTCAGATAAACGAAAAGTTACTAAATTTCAGAACCTTCCCTGGTCTTTCCAAATGACAAGATCCACACACACACACCCTGCCATGTTCTAGCCTATCTTAAAAAAGGGCTACATGAGGAAGTTGCCCCTGGTGCAGTGGCTGGAACGTGTCCCATATTCCAGCCCCCTTTCACTCATGAGAGTAGCTCAGGGACAGATAATTGTTTTCCTCCTGCTTGTTTGCTAATAATGCGCCATCTTCTTCATCCAGGGACCATGAAAGCAGCTGTGATTACAGGCCGGTTCGCTGCCCCAACAACCCCAGCTGCCCGCCACTTCTCAAGATGAACCTGGAAGCGCACCTCAAGGAGTGTGAGCACATCAAGTGCCCCCATTCCAAATATGGGTAAGCAGAGGGGCAGAATCCTGAAGATTTAAGCAGGGACCTGCTTGGAACACCTTTTATTCTCTTCTTCTTGTTGTTGTGATGATCTTTTGGGTAAGTGGGAAGGTTGTTTTGTTAAGTATGCTATTTGGACGATCACTTTCCAAGTTTCGATTTTGATTCTTACAAAATGTAATTATATAAGCCACTTTGGGGCTGTTCCTTTGTAAAATGACTCATGAATGACGACAACAACAACAACAATGCTAATGCCGAAGATCAATCCTCAAGCTCTTCCCCATAATGCTCAGCTCCATCCTTCCCCAGCCTGGTGCCCTGCAGATGTTTTGGCCCACAACTTTCATTGGTCCCATCCAGGATGCAATCCAAAACATCTAGAGGACCACTAGGGTGGTGAAGGCCACTATAACTACTCCTTTCCTTTAGGTCAGAGGTCAGGAACCTTGGGCCTAATAGCTGAATGCAACCCTGGGGGCCTTTCTCTAGCTGGTAAATGGTACTCCCCCAGGCAGTGCCCATCAATGCTCTCTCTACACCCTCCTCAAGTGCCTTTGCCTGCCAGGAATGTGTCTTTGAATTGTGTTAATGCCTCTTGCTTGTCTGGATGGAGAGGTGTGTGTGAGTCATTGAAGAAACCTCTGACTTTTGCATGGTTGGAATGGAGCCTACATGTAAAGGTAATAAGTAGCCCATTCACATTTGTTCTGCTCACTTGTTGCCTCTGGCTCTGCTCACCACCAGCATGTGACCTGCAACCTCCCAATGGTTGCTTTCGGCAGGGGAAATGCAGCCCTCAGGCTGAAAGAAGTCCCTCCATCCCTGCTCTAGGTGTACATTCATAGGAAACCAAGACACATACGAGACCCACTTGGAAATGTGCAAGTTTGAGGGCCTGAAGGAGTTCCTCCAGCAGACAGACGATCGCTTCCACGAGATGCAGGTGGCCATGGCACAGAAGGATCAGGAGATTGCCTTTCTGCGCTCCATGCTGGGCAAGCTCTCGGAGAAGATCGACCAGCTGGAGAAGAACCTGGAGCTGAAGTTTGGTAGGTACCCTGTCTGATGTGGTGGAGGGAGTTGAGAGAAGCTTTGGGAGGGCATGAGCCAAATCTTCAAATGACCAAGATTGCCACTAGGCAGCCCTGAAGATCAGGACTCTCTTTTTAAGAGGATTGTCACCTCAAAAAGGTGTTTGGGACTTTTCACTTTAGAGAAAAGACAAGTAAGACATGACAGAAGTTTGTAAAATTACACACGGCATGGAGAAAGTGGATAGAGGAAAGTTTTTCATTCTCATAACACTAGAATTTGTTGGCATCCAATGAACCCAAATGTTGGGTGCTTCAGGATAGAAAAAGAAAAGTTCTTCACACAGCACATAGTTAAAACTATGGAACTCACCCCTATTGGAGGCAGTGGTGGCTTTAAAAGAGGATTATGTAAATTCATGGAGGAGAAGACTACCAACGGCTACTAGCCACAATGGCTGTGATCTGGCTCCATGACCAGAGGCATTATGCTTCTGAATGCTAGTTGCTGGAAGCTGCAGGAGGGAAGAGTGCTCTTGCGCTCAGGTCCTGCTTGAGGGCTTCCTTTAGGCACCTGGTTCAGTATAATATTTATGACCAGTAAGACTTAAAAGGACTGGGATTGGGGTGGCCTGTACAGTTGGAAATATCAAGCAAAATTTTAATACATGTGTGTGTGCGCACACCCACACACCTACACCTGAATTTGCTTTTAGAAATTACAAGCTCTTTTCTCCCAATTTTGTCACTATTTAGATGTCCTGGATGAGAACCAGAGCAAGCTGAGTGAGGATCTGATGGAGTTCCGGAGAGACGCTTCCATGCTGAACGTGAGCATTGCTGCTTGTAATGCAGAGTCTCCAAGCTCAGAGTGCCCCTTGGGCATAGAGGCAGAGCAACCCCATGCAGTTCTGCCTCCCGCCTGGGTCTGAAGAGGGAGGTGGAGAGCTCTATGGGCTTGCCTCTGCCCCCCTGGGGCTCTCAGAGTGGCTGTTGAAGGCAAAGCAAAGTGACATCCCTCCAGCTGATGCAGCTTGTGTCTGCATTTTGGGTGATCTGAGCTTTGAGCACCTGTGGTGCACTGAGACAAAACAAGATGCTCTTCCCTTCCCTTCAGGTTGATTGTTAGTTGCGCGGGTTTATTTTCTGGCTCCCTCCCAACTCCAACAACGCCCTCCCCTGCTCTGTTTGAGACATAGGATGAAGTTTGGAAGAAGCCTGTACCCATTGGGGGAATGGGAGTCCTAGCAATGACAAATTTTTGCTGGTCCGTAAGGCCAGCTAAAGTTTGTCAACCTCAAATGTATCATCTTGCTATCTTACCATTGGATGGCCTCACCACTTGAGAGTGATGGCGTCCCATACATTTCCGCTCTCATGTGATTATGGCTGCTCTGGCCCTAACCTGCCTTAACTTGCTGTTTTAGGATGAGCTGTCCCACATCAATGCCCGGCTGAACATGGGAATCTTGGGCTGTGAGTACCCTGGTCTTTCTTTCCCCAAGCACTGGCAGAATTTCTTTGTTTCTGGATTTTGAGGTTTTCCGTTGGTTGGTTGGTTGGTTGGTTGGTTTGCTTGCTTGTTTGATTCCAAACTGTGCAGATGCCCTGAGAACAACCTCCCATTGAATGAGGGCAAGGGTAGGTTGCAAATGCAAGGACATATTAGTAGGTTTAATTGGACCATCCTAAATTGAAGAAAGATTATGCCAGGCTTCCAATTTTACAAAAGTTTTCTAGGGAGGCCTGGAAATGGACCAAAACCTCAGGCTTATGGTGGAGCAGTTTGAACAAACACTGGTTGTCCATATGCAACCATACTCTAGCTTTAAAGAACACCAAAGGAAACACAATATTTGGTTTCCACTGAAGCAATAGTTGTATGTTGATAGCGCAACACTCATTGTTCTAAGAGGGCTGCTGGGCGGGATAGACCCACCATGATCTGATCCTGCAGCCCTGTTCTTATGTAGGAATAGCTTCTCAGCACCCTCCCCAAAAAGCACTTCAGGGGGTTCTGCCTATAGAAAGCAGTGGCAGTGTAACTAGCTTCAGGTGTGTAAGTCGGTGCCTCCTAAGAGGACATTGATCCTTGGCAGGGGTCTTGCTCTCATGCTGCTGGTATTGCCTTCTTCTTCCTCTCCCCCTGCAGCATACGACCCCCAGCAGATCTTCAAGTGCAAAGGCACTTTTGTTGGTCACCAGGGCCCTGTTTGGTGCCTGTGCGTCTATTCCATAGGGGACTTGCTCTTCAGCGGCTCTTCAGACAAGACGATTAAGGTAAGAGCTGCTTGTTTCTGAGCCTGAACTGAAGCCACAAGGAACCTCCAGTCTGCAAGGTTGAGGCAGTCTCAGTGGGGGTTTTTTCCAAAAAAAAAAGTTTGCATGTTGCTATTCCTCAGGTGGTCATTTGCAACAAGCTGTAAAATTAAGGAACTGAGCACCTCCCTTGTTTATGAGGAGCAGGCAAAAGACTGAAAACTGAAGTAACCATTAACATTACAGTGGTACCTCGGTTTAAGAACAGCCCTGTTTACGAACTATTCGATTTACAAACTCTCCAAAGCCAGAAGTAGTGTCCCGGTTTGCAAACTTTACCTCGGTCTAAGAACAGAATCCAAAAGGTAGAAGGGCACCGGCGGCTGGAGGCCTCATTAGGGAAAGCGTGCCTCGGTTTAAGAACGGTTTCAGTTTAAGAATGGACTTCTGGAACGGATGAAGTTCATAAACCGAGGTATCTCTGTAAAGTAAACAGATGAAAATTATTATGTATTCTGAAAATTATTACTCCTCCTCCAGTTATCCACAGTGCCAAGCAGACATAAAACACTTGTTTCCATTAAAAGAGCTGAGAAAAAGAGGGGTTGGGGTGGGGAACTAATATTCAGTGAATACTACATGACTTTAATCAGCCTCATTTTCTCAGTTTCCGCCTCATAATTGTCATAAACTACTAAAAATGGAAAGTTTGCCTGAATTTGAAACAAGCTTCCAAGTGTGGAGTCCTGGCTCTTAGGAGGGGAAAGGATACTGCAGGTCTCTAGTCAGCCATGTCATTTTAACAGGGTACACCAGGGGTCAGTAAACATTTTCAGCAGGGGGCCGGTCCACTGCCCCTCAGACCTTGTGGGGGGCTGGACTATATTTTTTTGGGGGGGGGGGAGAACAAATTCCTGTGCCCCACAAATAACCCAGAGATGCATTTTAAATAAAAAGACATGTTCTACTTGTGTGAAAACACGCTGATTCCCGGACCATCTGCGGGCCAGATTTAGAAGGTGATTGGGCAGAATCCGGCCCCCGGGCCTTAGTTTGCCTACCCCTGGGGTACACGTTTAGATCCAAGCAAGGACTTGGAAGGGAGGGTTGAGCACTTCTCAGAGCAGCTATGTGCTATAATCCTCTCCTTCTGGAATTACTTCTCAGTGGAAGTGCACTTGGAAAGCCTTCTGAGTATGAACCAAGGAAGGGCATGACAACAAAACCACCCATTTCTTCTGCCCTGCCCTTGGGCTCCCTGCTCCCTGCCAAATATCTGTCACAGTGAGAACTGCTAGGGATTGCATTTCTCTGTTTCTGGCTCCCTAGGAAAACCTGCCTATTCACTGACTTTCCTGGACTGGCTTATCTTGGCCTGAAAGTTGGGAAAGCAGGTGCTCAGATGACAGGCAACCTGCTTCCTGCCTTCCCAGCTGTGGCATTTCGGCTGACTTCCTGCCCTGGTTCCTGGTTGCTCTGGAGCCCAGTCACATGACTCCCCCCCTTCTGTTTCCTGTTAGGTGTGGGATACCTGTACCACATACAAGTGCCAAAAAACTTTGGAAGGCCACGATGGGATAGTCCTGGCTCTCTGCATCCAAGGGTGAGTCAGAGCGGCTGCTTGTGTGCTGAATCCAAATAGGAGTCGTTCTCAAACCCACTATTTTCCTGATTGCAAAGAGGTTTTACAAGTGCTCTCGTAACATGGCATTTGCTGCTGTTCCAGTTATTTGGTTGGTCAAACTGAGCATCTAGTGGTGACTCTGGAGATTTGCTTCAGGCAAATCCATCTCCCTTTATTCAGGGCCGTGTAGATTTTTTGTTACTTTCCATAATTCTGGTTTTGCTGTTGGGGGGGGGAGGGGGGTGTTCATAAGCTATGCAGGGCAGCTCCAACCCCTGATCTTTGGAAATCCTCAACATCCCCTCTCTCACTTCTGAGGCTTCAGCCGCCACTTTCCTGCATCTTTTCACAGCCATGAGAGCTAGAAGGGTGCTTATTTTTTATTATGAAAGTTAAGCTTCTCTGGAAGATAAAATGTCCAGCTGATCATTTGCATTGGGCATTTTATTCTGTGCTCGAGGGGAATCCCAGACCTCTTAGCATAGGCTTGCCAAATAACATCATCAAAGTTAGTAGTCCACAAGATTTTACAGACTTACCTACCCACACTTGCCTATATCAATCACATCACTAGCAGCCTGAAGATAACAAACAGTCTCTCCTGAGCAAACCTCCCCTGCCTGATTGCTTGGAAGTGGTTGTTGCTCACCACAAGCACCCAGGCCAAACCAGCTGTGCTTTCTCTTCTTCGGACGGCCGTCTTAGCACTCCCTGAAGGTCTTTGTTTCTCTTTTGCCCAGGAATAAGCTGTACAGTGGCTCTGCTGACTGCACCATCATTGTAAGTATCCAAGTCTGGGAAGGGCCTGGCTCTTGCTTTATTGAGGGCGGAGGGGGAGTCTGTGGAAAAAGCTCTTCCTCTCTGTGCTGTGGAGGTCATGGCCAGGAACAATTTTACATGCCCTGCCTTTTTGTAATCTTTGCAGGTCTGGGATATTCAAACCTTGCAGAAAGTTAACACTATCCGGGCCCATGACAATCCTGTCTGCACGCTGGTCTCGTCACACAACATGCTTTTCAGTGGCTCCCTAAAAGCCATCAAGGTACCATTTAGGATTGGGTCCTCCAGCCAAAGAAGGCCCCCAGACCATCCCTTCTTCTTTTTCCCCTCCTGGTTTCTAGGCCACCTTTCCTCAACCCTCATCCTCCACTTCTAAATTCTGACTTTTTATGTAAAAAAATCTCTCTTCACTGTTGCTGATTCCTCCTCCAGTTACCCCATTCCCTCATCTAGCAGGCTGTACTAATTTCCCTCGCCCCATTCAACTTTACCATTCACGAAACCTGTGGTTGAGCAACAGAGAGATTCCCACTTCTTATGTATTATAATACATTTACGGTCGTACCTTGGATCTCAAACGGCTTAGTTGCCAAACATTTCGGCTCCCGAATGATCAAAAAACAGAAGTGAGTATTCCAGTTTTCAAACTTCTTTTGGGACCCTAATGTCCGACAAGGCTTCCGCAGCTTCCAATTGGCTGTAGGAGCTTCCTGCAGCCAATCAGAAGCCGCGCTTTGGTTTCCGAACGTTTTGGAAGTCGGAAGGACTTCCGTAATGGATTCCGTTCAACTTCCAAGGTACCACTGTGTATCCCACACTTCTGCTAAGAGAGATGTACGTGGTTCTCTCCCACCACCCTTTATCCCCACAGAAACCCTGTGAAGTAGGTTAGACTGAGGGATGGTGCCCCCAGGCCATTCTGTGAACTCTGTCCCTCTCTTCTTGCTTTCTCTCTCTCACACACACACAAGAGAGAGCGCTATTTGTAGTGTAACTAGAGCTATTTGCAGCGTGGTTGGCTTGTGAGATGCTGTGCTGTAGCCTGTCCATAGACTGGAGATGTGGTGGGAGGGTGGGCAGACGAGCAGAGACTAAAAAGCAACCTTCTGCTCAAAGGTACAATTCTGCCTGTCCTTCTGGTCTCCAGGTCTGGGACATCGTGGGCACTGAGCTGAAGCTGAAGAAGGAGCTGACGGGCCTTAACCACTGGGTCCGTGCGCTGGTGGCATCCCAGAATCACCTCTACAGTGGCTCCTACCAAACGATCAAGGTATGTGCACTCCCAGATTCCTCACCCACCCATTCCATCCCCCCCAATATGTGCATCATTGTCTGCTGCCATTTTTCTTTTCAACCCAAGCACATCAATCTTCCCTCCCATCTTTTTCTGCCCTAGATCTGGGACATTCGGAACTTGGAGTGTGTACATGTCCTGCAGACGTCGGGTGGGAGCGTCTACTCTATCGCTGTCACCAACCACCACATTGTCTGCGGCACCTATGAGAATCTCATTCACGTAAGGGTGGCGAAGGCTTGGAGTCAGGGGTGCAAAGGTGCTGGGGTTTTGCAGTCTACACAGGTGGGTGATGGGACACCCCCCCCACACACACTGTGGCCTCATCCAACCCTTTGTGGTGCTTGGCAAGCCAACACTGGCAGAACAAAAGCTCTGGCAGCGGGAGAGCTTTGCTGTGTCCATGCAGGTTTGGAAGGTAATCCTAGGTCCTCGCTTCCTCCCGATTCCAGGTGTGGGACATTGAGTCCAAAGAGCAGGTGCGTACCCTGACGGGACACGTGGGCACCGTGTATGCCCTAGCGGTCATCTCCACGCCAGACCAAACCAAAGTCTTCAGCGCTTCCTATGACCGGTCATTGCGGGTGAGGCACTGCTAGCTGGGGCAGAGGGATGTGCTTTGGGGAGGAAACAGAGGCTGGCTATTATTATTATTATTATTATTATTATTATTATTACTGGTAACATTTGAATAGTGAGGGGAGTGGGTTGATCAGGTTAAACCAGCATTTTTCAAAACTGCCATTTAGGGGCGGGAGAGGCAGTATGGCTATTGGTGTCCAAGCAGTGTCTCCATGGTATGATTGGCAATAGGGAAATCCCAACCCTTTCACCAGGGTCACAACAGAGAGCTCCTTCTCACAGCACATAGGTAAACTATGGCACTTGTTCCCAGAGAAGGCAGTGATGGCCACAAACCTAGATGGCTTGAAAAGAGGGTAGACAAATTCATGGAGTATAAGGCTCTTAGCCAGGATGGCTATGCTCTGCCTCCACAATTGGAGGCAGCAATGGTTCTGAATAGGGGAGAGGGCTCTTGTGCTTGAATCCTGCTTGTGGGTTTACCACAGGTATCTGGTTGGCCACTGCGAGAACAGGATACTGGACTAGATGGGCCACCCACAGGCCTGATCCAGCAAGGCTCTTCTTATGTCTGTACCCTGCAAATGTGCTTGCAGAGTACAGTGGTCTGTTTTGGTTCTCATGGCCTGAATTTAAGTGTGCTTCAAAAATCCTTGATACTGATAGGAGGGAGTGGGTTGGGACAGAGCTTGATGGTGCTAGCCTGGAGCATTTTTGAAGCACTTCATTCTTGATAATAGCTTGTGTTCTTTGCCCAGGTATGGAGCATGGATAACATGATCTGCACTCAGACTCTGCTACGCCACCAGGGCAGCGTCACAGCACTGGCTGTCTCTCGGGGTCGCCTGTTTTCTGGTGCTGTTGACAGCACGGTTAAGGTAGGTCGCCAATGTGTTCAGGGGGGTGCGCAGCGTTGAGCAGGAGGGAACAGCATCACGCCACATTAGGCAGGCAGGTTGTTGAGCAGGTTTAGCTGTCGGAGCACTGCTGCTCCCTGAACCCACCAGCGCCTTCACACCAGAGTTCCTTACACTGCAGATATGCATGTGGCAGAAAAGGTGGTGTGGGTCCATGAATGTGAGCCAGTGGCCTGTTGCAGAACACCTTCCTTCTAGCATAGGCAAGTGTAGAAAGTTATTGGCAAGAGTGAGAGGGCTTTTTCTGTTTCTTATCTGATTGAGCAGGAGGGAAACTTGGATCAAGCTATTCCAGGTGCCTATCTGTTTGCTGTGGTTTGCAGGGTTAAGAGCTTGCTGCAGCAACTGTACTGCTGAATCCTGTCTCCTTGGAGTTCTGATAGTCTAGCACAGCTTGTCTGTGCTGGCCTGTGGCTGAGAGGAGTTCTGCCCTAAAACATCTGGAAGAGACTAGATTAGAAGAGGCTGCTCTAGCATGCCTCTTCCCCATGCCCCATGCCCCATGAGTTGGGGTAGACTGCCTGGACCACCCAGTCCCCAAGCAGTTTGTGCTCTTTTGCTCATTTCTCAGCACTAGCCCAACCGAATCATCTGATTTGTTATTTGCTTAGTTAGGTTGTATCTCTGATTATTAAGGGTGTGTGTGTGAATTTTGCTAAGGGCCCAAGTCCTGGCTGTCCCTCCCCCTCTGTAACCTCGTAGGGCCCTCGCTCCAAGCAGTTACCCATATGATGTGTACCTTTAAGGCAGCCTTTGTCAACCTGGTGCCCCCCAGATGCTTGGGACTACAACTCCCATCATCGCTGTGCTGACTGGGGCTCACGAGAGTTGTAGCCAAAACATCTGGAGGCCCCCAGGTTGGAGGAAGACTATTTAAGGGCAAGATTTCTGAAGCAGATTTTTCTTGAGTTGGCAACTTTGTGGAATCAGCACATTCCCAGACAGCAGCCTTCCATGAGTTGTTGCAGAGTCCCGGAATGGTTTATTCTCATAAGCTAGTGATTGGTCAACCTTCTGCCTACTTGGCAGTGCAAAAACTCTTGCAGTTGTCATGCATACGTCAGGGGCAGATGTGGCTGGTGTGCAGAGGTGAGATGGATGGGTCACAAGTTGTGTGGCCCTCACTGGTAGATCTGCTGGTTTGAACCCGTGGGGTCTCTCGCCTTGTGGGGCAGGTATTGTCTGCACCTAACCTTGCAGCAGATTGGCCCTCTCTTGCGCAGGCCCTACTGACTTTCCTTCCTGCCGCAGGTTTGGACATGCTAGTGGGTGCCACTGCCTGCTTGTGGACGGCAGACTACCAAATAATCCTCCGGCTCACACATGTCGTCCTGCTTCCTTGCACTCCAACGCCCCTCCCACTGTGCGCACCAGCCGTGAGCGAGCTTCACAGCCCACGTACCTCAGCACTGCCACCCCTGACGCAGCAGGCCCTGTCCCAAGCAGGGCTGTTTGGAGATAAAGCTCGCAAGACCACATCACAGCGGCATCGTTTCTGATGGAACAAATAGGGCACTGCAGCCTCAAGACAGCAGCGTTTGGGTGAAGTGGGATTAGTTTGATGATCCAGGTGTGAGCACCCACAATGCACCTTTGCCAACAGCAGTGCCAGAGCCAAGGATTGGGGGTGACGGGGAGAAGACCCCTCTCTCTTCTGGCATTTAAATGTATCTGCTAAGCTCTTTCATTTGTGCCCACCGCCAATGATAAAGACCAGTTTTCCCCTCATGTAACCAGGTACGATTTTTATGTCTCAAAGATTCCCATCCCTCGCATCAGGTACCGCAAGGCCATCCATTCACAGCATCATGTCATAACGGCACCAAGCCCCCAATGGTTTAAAACAAAAACAGGGAGAGCCCACTGTTGTGTTTTTACTGACATTTTCTACTGTTTTTAAGATTGTGATATAGATTTGGATTATTTCTTCCTTGACAATAAAAATGGACCATTGTTTTAGGCCAGCATGAGTTATTGACCAGCTTGGAGCATCTTAGCAAAAGGAGTGTAACGTCTCTTTGATAGTTAACCTACCTTGCAGCCCCAGCTCGTTATCAGAGACAAGCGATTTCAAAGTTTACTAGCCCACACCTACCTGCGGGTACTTCTGTTCCTACTAGCTAGTGAATTTGACAATTTTGTTTCCCCACTTTTTTACACAAGTATTGCAGAGAAATGGCAGAAGACTTGTATTTGCTTCTTTGAAGGTGTACATCATGCCACCAGCTGTCAAAGGTGAAATGCTTTAATAATAGCCACGGGAATGTGCACTTTCGCCCTTGTCAAGAAAACACTTGTGTTGATGCAAGAGCTGAAATGAAACCTTTTATCTCCGTATCTTTGCAGACTATGTGCTGCACCAGGGAAGATAGCTTTGGCCTTTATGCGCTGTTTGTGAGCTTCCCAGAAGATCTAGATCTTAGGTGCTGATTTGGTCCCACTTTTGGAAATCAGAAGTAGCTGTTGTTAAAGTTGGTGCTTTAATACGTTTGTAGGTGGGTGTTGGCTGTGGAAATGAAATGAAAACAGGTGCCCATCCGCTCCCTTCCTCCCAAGCACCAGTTTGTTGAACTTTGTGGGTGCATAGAAGCAGGGAAAATCTGGCCTCAGCAAAGTGAGAGAAGCAGAAAGGCTGGAATGCTCAATAAGTAGACAGACGCTCACTATCTCCTCCCTCCCACCCACCTTTTCACCATCAAATGGGTGAATCACAGAACTGCGAAGTTGGGAGGGATCCGAAACTCCTGCAATGATGGCACAATGTGAAAGAGGCTAGCTCTGCAGACTGCTAAACACTTTCGTGCTTTGTTCCACTAGATAGGGCTACCAAGCGTCTAAATCGCCAAGACCCACCTGTGTGACTGGCACTCAGCATCTATTCCCAGTTAAGTACAGTTCAGACTTTCCCCCCTTTGGCTGCAGCCAAAACAAGAGTTTCACAGGACCAGACAATTTGGACATTTATTAAGCACTGATGGCCATCAGTGCATCCACAGCGCCGCCTACCTGTCTATTGTAAAATTGCAGCATGAGCCGATCGCTCAGCACCATAGCGTCCTTGCATGCACCCAGCGGTTTAGCACCTCATGGAAAACTGCCTTTGGAGGTCGTTTCCCAATAAAAAACATTATTAGTGTTAACGTCATGTTATGTATAGTCATGGCAAGCGAGGAGGGCATCTTTCCCATGTTCTTAAGTATTTGTACCCAGACAACTTCTATTTTTTTCCTTTTTTTCCTTTTTTTTAAATAGGAGCAAATATTTTTTACAGCACCACAAAAGCCATCAAATATTATAATAATACAGGTGGGGATGCAAGAAGCAAGGAAAGGAGGCTGGCAGCAAGATGCATAGCTTTGACAGAAATGGGAAAAATACAATACAGTTTCCATAACTTAATAATAAAAATATATATAATATATATATAATATATATAATATGTATATATCCAGCATTAGAATCTTGGAATATTCTTTCTTTTCTTTTTTAAGATACATTTTCTTTCTTTTTAATTTTTTTTTTTTACAACAGGTATCTTCATGTTGTCGTTTTATTTATTTTTTATTTATTTTAATGTAAGAAATTTCAAAGTTGTGCCAGACACATTTTGGAGATCAGCAAAGACAGAGCTATCTGTGCTTGAGAAAAGAAACGAGTGTCACCACTCAGACATAGACACCTGGATTTCAAATAAACAGAAACGAACAAACAAAAAATACCCACAGCGCCAGGGAACCATAGGTTATGATGTTCCAGACCAAAAAAAAAAAAGCCAGTTCTAAAAAAACCAAAACTGGATTGACTCCCATTTGTACAATGATATACAGCTGTGCATACATTACCTACTTCCACACACATGCATTTAAACACGCTCACGCATATACACACATGTGGCTGCTCACACACACACCCCAACTTAAAAACAGAAACTGCCGTACAGAAAAGAACACGCTGAGAGATGAGATTTAACAAAAATTCTGAAAACAAGGCACATCCTTTGATTTTTGTTTAAAACTGTAAAAATAAACATGGCAACCAAAAAAATCCCATATAACATAAACGTAATATTTTTGCACACCTTGAAACAAGATAAACTGTACCTTTTTAAAAAACATTGTGCTACTCTTAAATGATGTCACCACAAGACACACAGCTTATTATAAGTCTAATAGTCAAGCTAAACTCCAGTTCTTTCAATTTTATCTCTTAAAACTGTTTAATATACAGTTGATAATATTTTAAAATCTTTTTTAATATATATTAAAGTCCTTTCTGATATTTTTTTGTTAATTATCTCTGGGGGTGGGTGGGAAATCCATTCTTAAATAATTTCTTTCCAATAAATTAATACTTCTTTTATATAGCTTATTTTTCTCATCCCTTTATCACACGCCAAAGGGGACAGAAAATTCTTTTGCTTTTGTTTTCACATGTAAGAACATTCATAAACATGGCTGTTGCGAGAGGAGGAGAGACCCTCTACCAAAGCAATAATAAACTCAACAACAGAACCCAACTCTGCTTTTTTTTCAGCCTGTCACTACACTGGCCCTATGTAGCAAAAGCACAGGCATCAAAATCAAGTGGGTTTAAGAGGCTTGGTGGTCTTGCTTGGAAAAATAGTCATGGTGCAGGACGGCTGGAAGGGGGTTCTCCTGAGTTGTTGATCTGACCTGATTGGTTGAGATTCGCGAGTGGACCATCCCTCAAGCCAAGGCGGGGCGCTGCCCCCCTTTTCTTGTCTTACAGATTTTTTAAAAAATGAAATGAGCTGCAAGTAAAGAGGAGAACAAAGAGGAACGAGAGAGAGAGACTGACACAGACAGTTACTAAACATTAGAAATGGGTGAATGGTGAGGTGATATAAAAAAAGGATGACTTTGGACCTAAGAAGAGCCTCAGAGGCTCACAAAGTTTCATGCCCAAGGCATATAATGTCATCATTTGGCCTCAAAACTGCAGGGAGAACAATTCCCTGAGTAATTACTTGCTTAGGAAGAAGGGTTCCAGTGCTTTTGGTGGGAACAGAAGGGGGTTCCTTATCTTAAGAGGAAGCCTGAAGGCCCACAGCAACCAAAATCTCTGATCCAATGATAGCTTTTCTCTCTCCATCACTGCCAGATGATTTCTGGTGCTTATACAGCTATGGATCCAAAGGCAAGATGGAACACAAGGGAGCAACATTTAGAGAAAGATATGGCCATGGTGCAAGTGTTAGCAGCAATGAGGAAGAGAGCAGAACAGAATTAGGTGTTTGAAGCACCGAAAGAGTCCAAAAACTTATAGGGGCAACATGAACTAAATGTAAACCTCGCTGCACGTTAAACAAACCCCCCAGAGATTACAGCACCGGGACTGAAGCTGCAGCCTTCTGCTGCAAGTGGCAATGAAGATACAGATTTTTGAGATGCCTTTTTGGACTTGTCTTGGTGAAAAATGGCTGTAGTCCTTGTGGTGGTTTTAAAAGGAAGAGTGCCCACAAGGGAAGGATGAAATGCAGCAGGCCACAGACACTTAAAAGGCAGCCAGGGCTCAACAGTAGGAAATGCATTTCAACTGTTAAAAACAATGGGGTCTGGGCAGAATGTCATTCCAAGGATCTCCAAAATCTCCTTCGAGGGAAGACACTACAGGCCAGTCATCACAGCCAAACCAGTAATCTTGAAATACTTGCCAAAAGGTTTAGTTAAGTCATAATAATGTCCACTGCCAAGATAGCTTCCAGTCCAACAGGACAGAAAAAAACACGGGTTCATGCTTGCCCACTACCATAAAGAATGCATGACAAGCTAGTCAACTTTGGTGCTGCGACACTCTGAAATGACCTCCACTTCCTGCCAGGCTACCACCACCACCACCACCACTTGGTTTCCTCTACTGGTAATTGATTCAAGTATCCAACCATCAAGATTAACATAAGACTGGATTCTCACAGGGGACAGTTTTACCTTGCCAAGAAATGCCCCAGGAAGGAAGAAGAGGAGTATTCCATTGCTGCTTTAAGAAGAGAAGATTGCAGCAGGAGTGTGGATAATCTATTATTGGAGATTCCAAGATTGTGCTTCTTTTTGAGAATGACACGGGACCATGATGTGGCAGCCGGGAAGATTAGAAGAACCTTGTGTGCCAGGTGTTAACAGCTGTGGACCAATCCAAAGGGAGCTGCTCTGCTACTCCCATGATGCTTTGAGCATTCAGAGACTGGCTCTCATTCCTTAACTCCCTGCAATGTACAAAGATCCCCACTGCAACCAACTGCAGAAAAAGGGGACTTGCAGGGAGGTCACAACCAATTCAGTCTACATGCTACAAAACTTCTGGATAACCTTGCAGCCTTTGAGGCACCTAGAACCCAACCTTCTGTTGAGAGATCCTTCCCCATAAACTCCTACAATGCTGAGAGCCTCAACCTTGCAAGGGCCCTAAGCCAGAAAAGAACCAAGCAAGACATAATGTTGGGCACTGGCGGAACAGCTTCACCTTGCTGCTGCTGGTCCCTCTCCCAACACCCAACAGCTCTCAGGTTGGTTAGGATATTGCAAGAGTTGATACTAGACAGGTGGTGCAGACACTGACGCATTTTTCATAGTTGTACACACCAAAAGTTGCTGCTCCTTGGGTGGACCTTCCTGGGAGACTGCACTTGCTCAGGCCATACAGCACTGCAAGCCCAACAGGGCTGCCTCTGCAGGGGTCATCATCTCCATGTCAGGCCTCTCTTAGCTAGCAAGCCACCATCCTCAGCACTACAAGCTGTTGTGTGTCCACAATCTGCTGAGAATTGCAACCGAGATACAAGTTGAGAGTCAGAGGCTGAAATCACATCCCAGCTAACTATTGCAATTCACTTGCCTTGGCAGAACCAATTTGGATAGTTGGGGTGCAACCGTTATTGCATTTGGAACAACAGAAATGGAAGCGGCAGGGGAGTCCTCTTTTACCAAACTCCTGCTAGACTACAAAACTACCACTGGCCCCTGCTCAGTGCTGCTGCTTCTCCACCAAAAGCTCTGCAAGATCAATACATTATATTGCCCATGTCTGTTTACTGTCTCCTTAACTCTGCCCCACTTCCTGTTCCTCCCGGGAATAACCACTGTAGACAGTACTTAAGGAGGGCTGCATTGTCTAAATCAACAACAAACTCTTTGGAAACAAGTGCCTTGAAGTGTGAGAGAGCGCAACCAAAGTCTCTCATGCTCATAACCCCAGCTGCCCTAAGGATAGAGAGATATATGTATATCTTTAAAAGAAAAAATCGGGAATAAATATTCATTTATGGCAGCTCCTGAAGCCACCAGGGATATATTTACAGGGTTTTTTTGGCCAGGATTATTTTGTTTTCCTTTTTCCCCATTTCCCCTTTTTATGTTTCAACACTGTATCAGTCATGCAAATGTACCAAAGCTTTTGCGCGGCCCTTGCCAGGAACAATACTTTTTTTTTCAAGGCAAACAAACAGGAGAAGAAGAAGAAGAAGAAAAAGGAGCTTATTTCTCAAATGGGACTCGTTTAACGGAACAGAACTTCTTACAGTCACAGCTTCATTATCACCAGGAGAAGACAAACACCTTTCGGGACAAAGAAACGAAGCATGCAGCTAGCCGAAAGCCTCCTCGACTCAACGGCTTCCCTTGGGCATTCTCCTGCCCCACCTTTTCCAGCGCTTCCCAATAAGGGCAGATGGGCACAGGAACCGAGACAGCAGCACAGGAGAGAGAGGACAGCGGTGCTCAGTCAAGGAACAATACCAACACGGAAGGCAAGAAGAGTTTCACTAAGACGAGATTCCACCCCAAACAGAAAACATGAAGAACCAGAGAAGACTCCATAGTTATTTGTGCCACATTTTGATAACACACTGGGGGACTGTAGCGACTGGGGATTGGTTGGTTGGGAGAAGGGGGTGAGGGCAGGAAATACTTTCCAAATTAAACGAGGAGACTCAAATTTGACCGAGTGGAGTAGATTTGCCTGAAGATCGTCTTGCAGGTAACAGAAGTTCCTGCCCCAGGCGTACGGCTTTTTGCTTCATTCTTAGGAGGAGAATTGAAGTCACCTTGTATCCCCCAAAGTAAACAGGTGTTAAGGAAGGAAGGGGGAAAATAACAGCGCAAGAGCGGCGGCTCTTTCCTTTTCTTTGCCGCTTCCACAAAACTGGTCTCCAAGCCCCAAGAAAGCCTTCCCCAAGCATCTGGGTTTGTTTCAGCACAATCCTGAGGTAACCTTATCTTTGTGCAAACCTCAAAAGATGGAAGGGAAGGAAGGGAAGATCTTCATGGAGATGATTGTGCCCTTGTGCCCATGGCAGATCCTGAGGTTGGCTGCGATTGCTTCCCAGCTCTCATTCCAACATGGCATCCAGTTGGTCCGCAAGGTCGTCAAACATGCTGCCAATGTCATCGAGAATGCTGACTGTGCTCTTGGATTCTGCGGTGGAACTGAGGGCAAAGGACACCAGCGCGAGTTAGGAGAGCACAAGGAAGACCCTCTTTTCTCACTACACAATTTTCTACATTCTCCCATGCCTACTAGCTTTCAATAGCCCTCTTCTCCATGAATTTGTCCAATCCTCTTAAACTTGGCGGCCATCACTGCTCCCTGTGGGAGCGAATTCTAAAGTTACAACTGCACTTTGTGACAAAGGACTTCCCTTTGTCTCTCCTGAATCTTCCAACATTCATCTTCGTTGGATGTCTAGAACTCACAGATATCCAGTGAAACTGAATGTTGGGAGATTCAGGAGAGACAAAAGAAAGCGTTGTGAGAGAGGCAGAAAAACTGTTCTCCATCAATTTTTTTGATGCCATACATCATTTTATAAACTTATATCACGTCACATGGACTGATCAATTAACATACAGTACTTTGTCTTCCATCCACTTAAAATAAAATTATCATTATTATTATTCATTCATTCATATGCCACCCATCTCATTGGATTGCCCCAACCACTCTGGGCAGCTTCCAACAAATTAAAACACAGCAAGACATCAAACATTAAAAACTTCCCTATACAGGGAAGTATACCAAAGAAGAACCAAAGAAAGAAAACCAAAGCTGCTTTTTCTGAGTCTCTTTAATGGAAGCAGATCACTCAGGAGGGCTAGCTAGCCACCCTTCCCTGACTCCCACCTAGTACCTCTATTCCAGCAGCCTTTTTCTCTTACATGCCCTGGCTCTTCACTTTTGTTTTGCTCCCATCCCTCCATCACCACCACCATTCCCCACTCGCCCAGCCCAGTAAAGGCCCTTACTCTGCTGCTTGCCCATCCTCTTGCTTGATCTTTTCCTCCACGGCTTGCAGAGCGGCAGCCAGGGAGGCGCTGGTCTCCTCCAGCTTCTGGTGCACGCTCTCCGTGCTGACGATCTCCACCGACGGCCCAGCCATGGAAGAGCGGGGAGGCTTGACTGGCACTGTCTGAGGGGGGGCCCCGCCGGGAGACAAGGGCTTAGCCGGGCTGGAGCACAGTGAGGGAGGCGTGCTCGAAGGCTTGATGGTGGGCGCCAGCTGCTTGGCAGGCGACGGCGCAGGCGTGGAACTGGCACTCGCCGACTGCAGGGCAGCGTGGACCTTAGGCTTGGGCGCCGTCGGGGGTGGTGTGGGCTTAGGAGAGATGGGCGGCGGTGGGGTGCCGTGGACACGCTTCACCTCTGCGAGAGAAGAGAAAAAGAGTTGCTTCTTCGCCACTTCCTTACATGCAATTTGCCCTTTTCACAGCTGCTACACACTTAGGTCAACGTCCATTAATTTCAGTGAGTTTAATTTGAGTAAGCACTAACATTGGATACAACTCCCTGACTCTCTAAGGCAGGGTCCTGAGGACTCTTGATCTCTTTCAAGGCTTGAGAACATAATGAGAGCCAAAGGCCAATTCAGGTCAGCATCGTCTTCTCACTGTGGCTGGCAACAGTTCTTACTTCTGCAAGTTTCCGGCAACTGGCATTCAGAAGCATACAGTTGTACCTTGGAAGTCGAATGGAATCTGTTCTGGAAGTCCATTCAACTTCCAAAACATTCAGAAACCAAAGCGTGGCTTCTGATTGGCTGTAGGAAGCTCCTGCAGCCAATCGGAAGCTGTGGAAGCCACGCCGGATGTTCGGCTTCCGAAAATAGTTTGAAACCCGGAACACTCACTTCCGGTTTTCGATCGTTTGGGAGCTGAAACATATGCGTTCCAAGGCATTCAGCAACCAAGGTGCGACTGTACTGACTTCAACCATGGATGTACCACCATAGTGATCAGGGTTAGTAGACTTCGACAGCATTATATCTCAATTTGTCTATTCTTCTTTTAAAGCCAACTAAGTTGCTAGTCCTCCATACATCTTATGGCAGTGATCTCTGGAAGGCAGGAAACTCGTAAGAAGAGCTGTGAAGCTGGATCAGGCCAAAGGGGTCCCATCTAGCCCAGTAACTTGTTCTCACAGTGGCCAACCAGGTGCCCCAAAGGGGAGCCCATAAGCAGGACCTGAGTACCACAGCATTCTGCCTGCTTGTGATTCTCCAAGGCTAGATGGCCATCTCTTCTGCAGTTCCGATTCCTGCACTGTAGGGAGTTGGGGAAGGTGGCCCTTGGAGTCCTTTCCAACTCTACAGTTACGTGATTTCCATAAACTGGTATTCATAAGATTGCCCACTCTGACACCTGGAAGCAGAGTATAGCCACTATGGCTAGTAGTAACTTATTCCATCATTAATATTCTGTCTTTACCACATCAGCAAAGTATTTGCCGTCTAAGACAACAAAACTGTGCATCCTCTCCTGCATTCAGTCACCAGAGACGATAGCCTCAAACCAAGCTCCCTCCATCCCAGCCTGCTGACCCCAGACACCTGCCACCTCCCTGCCTCGGCGCAGACATCCATAAGAATATGGTTACACCAACCGCAACCATAGCCACTGAAAGCAGCTTGGGGGGAGTGAAAAGGGCAATGGGAAGAAGCAGAGAAGTGGTGAGCGGGTCAGGAAGGCTCCCTGTTGAGGGAAAAGATAGGTTATGGTTTCTCTCCCCCCCCCCCCCGCCATGGCAGGGCACACCTACCTGGACTGCCGGGGCCAGGAATCGGGACCTTTTTGGAAGTGGGCGTGGGAGGCCCAGATACTTTCTGGGGAAGGACCGGCTTGGGCGAAACCGGCGGCTTGACGGGCCTCTTGGGTTCGCCTTCCGGAGGGAGCTGGGCTGAGGTATTGTCACATTTCTCCTGCTGATCAGTGAGGGCTGTGGCCTCGGCGCCGCTCATCTCGGAGGCCGGCCGGCGCTTGATGGTGGCAGTGCCGTTCTGGTAGATAGACAGCGGCGCCAGTTCATGCTCCTTGTCTTTAGACTTTGGCCGCCTCTTGACCGTGTCTGACTCGGTCAGGATAAACTTGACGCTGTCCTGTTGGCTCTGCTTTGCACGGATCCTCCTCTTGAGAGTGGCACTGGCCTCCACCTTGGAGAGGTCCCCGTGCCGGTGGGCCAGCGACAAGCCCTCTCCACCTTCAGCCTTGGCGACCCCCATCTGCCGGGGCCGCTGCTTGATCGTCAGGTTGCCCTCCTCGGCAAAGGGGATGTTCTCGCCAGAGCTGTTCTGCGGGGAGCCTCCGCCGTGCTCCACCCGCAGCCGCTCCACGGGGCCGCCATCTTTGCCCGTGTCCGACTTGATGCTGTCGGAACGCTCACGGCGAGCTGCGGCAACCAGCCCCGTCACGGGGCCGCTGATGGTGCGCCGGCGGTTTACTACTTCGCCATCTGGCCCAATGGCATCCTTGTGCTTGACAGTGGCCAGGACGGTGGCAACGCGGGAGTGCTCTGGGCTGGCTGGGTGCACCGCGACGCCGGGTTGCAAGTAGTAGCCGTCAGGACCCTTCCCAGCTCCGGGCGGCTTCTGTAGAACAAGCCCTCTCCCGCCACCACCAATGGACGACATTTCCAACATGGCAGCGATGCTCTTCACACTCCCAGCGCTGCCAGTGTCCACTGTGCCACCAAAGTCGCTTGCCCGCCTCTGCTGGTGCTCCTGGGGCGGTTCCAGGCCCTCCTCTCCTTCCTTGGTGAAGTCATCAGTCATGTTGGTGCTGGAGATGGCCGAACTGGAGCGTTTGGGCGGTGGAGGCGGAGGCCCCTTCTTCTTAGGCCGCACCGCAAAGGACTGGCTGCGGTTGACGTTCTTATCGCCGCCTGACTGTGCCCGCACCGAGTGGCTGCGCCCGACTCGCCGTTGCACGGTGGCGTAAGGCACAGCGTCCGGCACCAGGAGCTCGTCCCGTTCCTGCTCGCTGTCCGACATGGCGTAGCGGTTCAGGCTGTGAGCCCTCTTCTTCGGCCGGCCTCCCTCTTCTTCCCCCTCTGTAGCTTGAGGCGGCAGACAAAGCACAGGCACCGAGACAGGCAGCACGGGCACCGCCTGCGCCAAGGGGCCTGCCGTGTGGACGTCTCCCTCCACAGGCTGCGGCATGACGTAAGCAAAGCCCCTGTGTGTGGGGGACTGTGGCAGCGAGCGAGGAGACATGGGGCGGTCTGACTGCGGCAGCAGCTGCGGTGTGGGCTTGACCTTGGCCGTGGCATGCGGCACGGAAAGCGCCTGTGGCGAGGACGGGCGGGGCTTGGTGGGTGTCTGCGGCGGAGTGTAGTGGCCCGCAGAAGGGGGGAACGATTGCCGGGGCTTTCCAGGAACTGGCGGCACGCTGGCTCTCTTGATGCTGTGTCCGTGCCGGAGACTCCGCACCTCCTTGGGCAGGGTGGCCGGGCCTTCCTTCCCGTCCTCGGCCAGGAACTCCTGGCTTTTGGACATGCTGGTGCTGGTGGCTTTGGGTCCGTCTCCCAGCAGCTCCTGGGAGCTGCTAATCTGCTTCGCTCTCCCACTCAGGCTGTTCTCGTGGACGAGGCGGGAGGAATGCCGGAAGGGCGGCGCCCCTTCGCGAAAGTGCCCCACGTGGTTGACCTGCTTTTCCGTCCCCCCCTCCTCACTGGTGCCCGTCATGGCCACCTGCAGCTCATTGCTCAGTTCGCTGTCCTGGAAGGTCTTCATCTTGGGAGACTGGCACTCAGCTGCCTCCTGCTGAGGGGGTTCTATGGCCACTGAGTCCTGAGACTGTGGCGCCCCTTTCTTCTTCAGCGTCCCCGACACGTACTCGGCCTTCTGCAGCTCCGCCAGCTTCTTCACTGCTAGCATCAGCTTCTTCTGATGGCCTGAAAGAACATGGGGGAGAGAGGAGTCTGTCTCTTTGCACAAAAAGCCCAGCTGGCTGTTCAAAATCCCGAGACTCTGCAAACCACAACAGTGGAAAATGACACATCGCAGAGGGTTGGACCAGATAACCCTTCGGGACACTTCCAACTCTACAATTCTATGATTTTGCGATTCTATATTTTCTATATTTCATCAGCTAGGAAAGCACTCAGCTCAGTCCTTATAACATTACTTATAATTTACTCCAGGGAACAGAGTTGCTTTTTTCCAGCCTTGTACCACCAGTCATGAACTGGATTGAGCCAAGCCTTCTCCAGTTAAGGAATCAGCTTGTTTTTGCCTGCTGGAGGGCATCTCTCTTACTCCTTGCTACAAAATGCACCATGGATGGATAGGGGCCTTTTCCTGGGCTTGGGCTTGTCCATCAGCAGCAGCAACAACTTTATGTGGCCACTTAACTCTTCCCTGGTATTTAAGGCAAACTCCCCCTCTGCCATAAAAAAACCCCTGATCCTGTGTCCATGGGTCTAGCTGCAGTCTTTTTTCTTTCTCTTTTACCCTCCACACACAATTGCTTCTTTTGCATGTAATTCTAAGCCATAGTTTGGTTAGCCTGATTAAGGTCTGTTTGAGCAGCCAAACCTCACACAGCAGGCTTAAGCATGGTTTTCTTTCTGGCAACAAAGCCACAATATGAAGGCATGCTTTGTAGTTGGGCTTGTGAACTGCAGGGCTTGCTTGAACAATGGTTTGGTGTCACATCTAAATCCAGTAGTGTTGCTTAACTGTTGTTTGGTCATCCCACCCCAAATGTTCACCAAGCTGCAGAGGCAAGACCAGCTGAGGAAAAAACCCCAAACATTGGGGGGGGGGGGGGAGAGAACAAGCCAGGTAGCACAAGCCAGGTAGCTGGTTTGCTTATCTGTGAACAAACCATGGTTAAAACAAACCATGACTTAGAATAATGTGTGAATGCAGCCACTGTAACATCCTTATTGTGTCATTTTCTCCATTTGTCCTCCTTTTTAATGGCATCATCTAAATAAGGCAAAAGAGAAGACTTTTTTAAAGGGCAGGTAGGGAGTTTGTAGATTTGGCATGTCACACATTCAACTGGACATCCCTGCCATGCTCAGGCTAAATTCTCTTTGCAAAAGCAATGTCCCAGGCAATCTGAGCCACCCTCCCTGCCAAGCCCACACCTTCCCACAAACAAAGCATGTAGGTAGGTGGCCAGGATGCACAAATGCAAAATCACAAGTCTTGCTGCACTCCCCAAATGCCCAGAGAGAGAGAGACATGGCAGAACCAGGTTGGGAATCTGCCTTTTCTCACCCAGCTTTGTGATGCCGATCTCCTGCAGGTCCTCCCAAGTGATGTCAGTGATGAAGTCAATGTTCTCATAACCATTTTCCACCAGGACCTTGTAATACTGTGCCAGCCCAATCATGGAGAGCCAGAGAGCCAAGTTAGCCTGGGGGGGACAGAGGACAAAGTATGTAAACAGCACTCCCTGAATCACATCGTAACTGAAACCACCAGAGCTCTGAAATCAAACCTTGGTGCAGTTTGTTTTCTCCCAGAATCCATGGGTTGTTTCCACAGTAACAGTTCGGTCTTTGGGCTGCCATGCTTTGGAATCTGTTTTATCGAGTATCCAAGGTACCTTGTTACCAGATCATTGCCAGCCTGTCTATTGAAGCTCTATTGTGCCATTTTGAGAATTATGCACCTTTAATTAAACATTTTCTTATTGCAGCTTCCACCCTTTTTATTGCTTTCTGAAGAACAGGACGGCAGGTTTAATAATTCACAATAAAGTCCCTCTTAAATAGCTGTATTAATTGCCCCTTATTGTCAGTTTCTATTTCTGCAAATGGAGGCTTTAGTAGTGGCTTCCTCCAGTGATTAAAGATTGATTGAATGAATGAATTTTATTATTACGGTCACAGACCAGTTCCGGCTGTGATTAAAGATTCTATCCCCAGTGCTTCCTCACCATGGGAACAAGAACATGTATAACATTCAGGGTAACCCAGAAGGTAATTTATTAGTAATATTGCATTACACTGAACTGGAAAAAAAAGCAAAAACTATAAACAGGAAGCTTTTAATTAATGTTTCAAGGTTCTTTCCTGATTTCTGATTCAACATTGTAGCTGGAGCCTAATTATGAGGAAAGAAACTGCTGGATACAGTGCTATATTAAGTGATGTATGGAACCAGAGGGGACGTGGGTGGCGCTGTGGGTTAAACCACAGAGCCTAGGACTTGCCGATCAGAAGGTTGGCTGTTCGAATCCCCACAACGGGGTGAGCTCCCGTTGCTCAGTCCCTGCTTCTGCCAACCTAGCAGTTCAAAAGCACGTCAAAGTGCAAGTAGATACATAGGTACCGCTCTGGTGGGAAGGTAAACGGTGTTTCCGTGCACTGCTCTGGTTCACCAGAAGCGGCTTAGTCATGCTGGCCACATGACCCAGAAGCTGTACGCCGGCTCCCTCGGCCAATAAAGCGAGATGAGCGCCGCAACCCCAGAGTCGTCCGCGACTGGACCTAATGGTCAGGGGTCCCTTTACCCTTTACCTTATGGAACCAGAATTTTAATTTTGGTTCCAGCTGATTGCAGAAAA
This sequence comes from Podarcis filfolensis, assembly GCF_964270895.1. Taxonomy (NCBI): domain Eukaryota; kingdom Metazoa; phylum Chordata; class Lepidosauria; order Squamata; family Lacertidae; genus Podarcis; species Podarcis filfolensis. Next base: position 29,492,007 of record NC_139616.1, on the reverse strand, counting down.
GCAGTGCCTTAGCAGCACTTAAGAGAGGCCAAGTGCAGAAGCAAACATGGGGACCCAAAAGTGACAGGAGACACCCTGGAATTTCTCTTGGTTGGTGTAGGCTGGGAGTTGCCACCTCAGGGTAATGAGCCTGAGATGGTGACCACTCTGTGTGCAAGAAAGAAAAGACTTACTGGCTTGTACTCTGGAAGCCACTCGGGGATATTTAGGCTGTTGATCTCTGAAGCGATCTTCTTCCTATGTCCTGGTTTCGTGACCCCAATGGCAGTCAGGTCCTACAACAAACAGAAGAGCCACTTCTTACTAGGTGCCGCAAAAGCAGCAAGCAGAACCCCCAAAGAGGGATCAGTTGGAACCGCGAAGAATCACATGTCAAGGCAGGAGGGTCACTGGCAAAGCCTCGAGGGTTCCTTTGAACCCGACCAAGTTGTCCACTTGCCCAGCTAGGTAAACGTGGCTCGTGGACTGAAGGCAAAGACCAAAAGCAAAGTTAACATCATAATTGCGTACAGAATGTGGCAGCGTCTTCTCCCTCCTAAGACAAGTGTTCCGGGTGCCAGCCAACAGGAGGCTCATTTTGGCTGCCCCCACCCACAGTCTCCCCCCAGTTTTCCATTTAACATAAAAGAGAGAGTGTTGCTGGAAAGGAACTAAAACTTGATAGAAGAGATTCTGTAGGCCTGCTGTGTAAGGCACATTTGCAAGAACAAGCAACCAGGGAAGAAATCCAAGATTGTTTCACCGTGCAAATGATACTTCTTATATTTTAAAATATATTACCATCTAAACCAGCCTTCCCCCAACCTGGTGCACTCCAGATGTTCGGGGCATGCTAGTTGGGGCTGTTGTTGTGCAGAAAAAGCTGGAGGGCACCAGGTTGGGGGAAGGCTGATTGAATGCACAGCATATGTTACGTTGCTTAATATCCATTGCCAGGCAACATATAGGAGACAAAATTACTTGGCAGGGATGCATTGCACACCTGTAAAATTAGCCAGCTCCTAACACCAGAGCTTTGTGTGAAAGAGAGCCTGCCATTGCACCGTGTGGCAAGCTCAGCTCCCTCCCACCTCCCTCTTTGCCAGCCCTCACCTCTGGCGTCATCCGGCTGATGGTAGGGATGTCATACCCAGCATTGATGAAGTTGGAGGCATAAAGCTGCAGCTGGAACTTGTATAGCCACTGGTAGACAGCCTCTGAGCTCTGGCAGCAGGGAGATGAGCAATTATTCACGGCTATTTTTAATCCACTTGCAAATTTCCTACCCTGAACCCTTGAAAAAGGGAGGGCTAGATGCTTAAATGAACCAATGCAGCACTGGTGGGTGCTGGTGTGTCCACCAATTAACCAATGGTGCTTGCAAAGGTCTCAGTAAATTTCCCCTCAAAAATCCGCAGTACACAGAATAATATTTGCTCTTCCTGCTTGCTTCCTGTTTCGCGCTGGCGCAGCCCCACAGCAGCCATTTTGTGGCGTGTCCCGCCCCTGTGGCAGCCATCTTGTGACTGGTGCCTGCGGCTCTTTATCAAAATTCCACTGGCCCAGAAAGTCTGGCGACCCCTGAAATAAACTGGGCCGTTCTCTTTCTTTATATCACACAAGAAGTCGCGCCACCAGCTCCCTGCGTGTAGTGCGTTGCAATTTCTGTGATTCAGAGTTTACAAGCACAGTTGTGTGTGTTTGTGAGCTGTGGGCCCTTGTGCTGGTAAAACCCAAACCAATGAATTCAAATTACTGGACAAGAGTCCATAGAAAGCCTGGACTGCTCTTTCCCCCAAAAACTATTGCTAGGAAGTGTCCCTTCCCACATGCCTGTGCTATTCCATCAATACCACAACTCCAGCCCCCAGCAGCGAGTTTCTCAGACTTGCCTTCCCTTCTGACATGGGCTCCACTTTCTTCGGCTGCTCACTGTAGGGCTGCCCTGGGTATGATGAGGTGCCCAAACTATGCGTCCGAGAAGAACCTGGAACAAAAGCAGGCAGGGAGGCGGTGGATTAACATTACGGAGAGGCCCACTGGGACCCTTCACACAAAGGCCAAAAGCAAGGTTCAAGGATGCCAGGTTGCCCACCACATTTCAGATCTTGGGAGAGCAGTGGGCCTCATCAAGAGCCCCTGGTTTGTCAACCTCTGACCAACATTTGAAAGTGGCTCCCAGCTGCCTGCCCCTCTCTCTCTCTCTCTCTCTCTCTCTCTCTCTCTCTCTCTCTCTCTCATAAGAATGCCAGACAGAACATTTATTGCCCTTGAGCTCCCATGAAAGCAAATGGCAAGGTTGCTGTCCAGCTGTCCATGCATCAAGTATCACGGACGGGGGCATCTTTCAGCCTCAGGGCCCTGTGGGAGAGGCAAAAGTGGGTGCAGCAACAAATGTGTGTTTTCATTTTGTGCAGTAGACTGCATTCCTGCCATGCAAAAGTCAAGAGGCTTCTATCTATATCTACGCGAACCCAGGCACCTCCCTATCAGAAAGGATGACATCAGAAGAGCCTGTTGGATCAGGCCAATGGGGGTCCAGATTGCTGTTCTCACCTTTGCCAACCAGGTGCCTGTAGGAAACCTGGAAGCATAATGGCACAAATGGCTTAGCGGAAGGGAGTCTGATTTGCACGTAGAAAATCCCCTGCCTTAAAGCACAGTGAGCTGCTGCCAGCCAGTGTCGCCAACGCTGAGCTGGATGCACGAATGGCCTGAGACAGTAAAAGACTGCTTCCTGCATTCCTTAAAGGACCACAGCTCAGTGCCAGAGTGCCTGCTTTGAGTGCAGAAGGTCCCAGGTTAAATCTCCAGCTTCTCCAGGTAGGACTGGGGAAGCCTCCTTGCCTGAAATGCTGGAGAACCCCTGCCAGTCAGTGCAGGCAATACTAAGCTAGATGGGCCAAAGGTCTGACTGTATAGAGGCAGCTTCCTACAACCCTATGACATGTCCCACCCAGGCAAACGGAGCAGGGAGAGGGAAGGGTTTGGCCTAGGGAGTGAGGACAGGGATGATCCTGTGGAGAATTCAGAGGGCCAAGCAGGGAGTCCAGGGGGTGGGGGCAGTGGGGGCGCATTGAGGTTTCTCACCTTTGACCTAAAGAGAAGAGGGTGCCCCAGAAATTCTGAGCTGGAAACAAAAGGCTAAGTGACTGTCCCAGAAGCAGAGGCCTGGCACCTGCGTCCCCACAGCGGGGCAGGGGTGGAACCAGTCCAAGATGGCAGCCAAGGTGACCTTGAAGCTCCCCAGCGAGGAATCGGTGCTCTCTCAGCCAGCAGGCATGCAGCCCATCCATCTGGATCAAGGGGGCGAAAGGCACCCCAAGCCTCCAAGAGAGATCTTTGGCTAGACGGGTAGGGGGCCTGGGTTTCTTGGCGGGTGCTAGCCCTGACAACCCCCATCCCAAAAATAAAAAGACAGGCTCTACTCCAGAAGCTGCATCTTCCCTTTCAGAATCCACATAAACTCCTGGCCGATAATAAGCAACCTTTTCTCATGCTGCAGAACCTCCCTGGAGCCACACCTTGAGCTCTGCGGACTGCTGAATCTCCACGCTTGAGTGGTAGAGCGAGGCTGAGGAGAAACTTATTCCACTTTGGAAAAATCAACCTGAAAATGCGACACACAGAGACACACACGCTCCCGGGACGCAACCGTCTCGGCATTCCCACCTGAGTCCTGCCTGAAAAGGGACATGTGCAACATCACCCTTGAGAAGCAGGCAGAGCTAAAAGAGGGGGAAACCGCCATCTGCCCATCTCTGCGTTCCCCGACCGGGAACATCGTCACACTTCTGAAGGCGCACTGCCACCAAGCCGGATTCACCGTGCCAACAAGGGAACAGGAACCATCGTTTTCAGGGGTGGGGTGGGGGTCCGCCGAGACCCACCTCCTGGCGACTTGTGCCTGGGGGACCTAGCAGAGACCTCTAGGAAGCGGGGTCCTCATCAGGTTTTCAGAAAGGTTGGGATGTCTGGAGCTCAGAGTCCCCTCAAAATAGAATACAGATACACGGGTTGTTGGTTTTTTCGAAGGGGGGGTGCAGGGAAAGGCAGACTAGCCAGTGATAAACAGCAATTGGGGACCAGATTGCTCCTTCGCTGGAGGTTGGAGGACAGCCAGGAAGCCAGATTGTGGGATGGGGGGCTCTTTCTGGGACATAGGCACCACCAACCCCCCCCCCCACCAACCTCACCCTGGCAGCAGCACCCCACCCCACCCCAATTTCCCCCTACTAACCAAAGCAAGCGAAGGCATGGCAGCAGCAGAGAGGAAGGGTCATGTTTAGCTCGGAAGGTTCCCCTGCAGCTCTTCAAGGAAATAAGGGGGGGGGGACCCAAAAAGGCTCCGGCGGATGAGCTGTGAGCATCCACGCACCTGCAGGCGTCTCCAGTGCTTTGGCAGGCCCATCACCCACGCCGGATTCTTGCACAGACGCCTTCTGGGAAAGGACGGTTGCCAGAAGCTGAGGAATGGCAGGCGGGGGGGGGGGGGGTGAGAAAAACACATACTCTGTTAAAAAAGAAAGAGACTGCAAATAGGGTCCTGGAAGGCAGGGGGGAACTGGCAGCCCCTCACCCCCCAAACCAAAAGATCTAAGACTCTGTTGGCAAAGCTACTCATTTGGGTACAAGAAGGAAAACAGGTGGCACAATGGCACGGCTGCTTGGCATGCGTGCCTTGCAGCACAAATTTTGAAAGAGGCTTCCGGTATCTAGAAAAAGGAACGGCTTGGGGGGCAGTGCAAGGAACTCTCTCTCTCTCTCTCTCTCTCTCTCTTTCTCCCTCCTCCTCCTGGCCCACTTTTTCCAGGGAATGGAATGAGCCCCTGGTCAGCTTGCCAAGTAGTCAGAAGAGGTGCACCAATGCGGGCTGTGGGCAATAGGGGGCAGCAGAGGACGTGCAACTGCCAATGGTATCTAAAGCTATTTTCACCAACCTGGTGTCCCCGTCCCCCTCCCAAATGTTTTGAACTACAGCTCCCATCAACCGCAGCCAGCAAGGCTGTAGTCCAAATCCTCTGGAAGGCTGCCCAATTCAACTTGCAAGGGCAAAAGCTTTCTTGGGACGCAGCTGAGCTTGCTTTTGGAAGCCAGGGTGGTGTAGTGGTTCAGAGTGAAGGACTAAGACCTGGGAGACCTGGGTTCGAATCCCAGCTGAGCCGTGAAGCTCACTGCATGTGACCTTGGACCAGTCACTGTCCTTCAGCCTACCCTACACCACAGGGTTGTTGTGAGGATTAAATGAGGAGGGGGAGAACCTCTTGAAGAAAAAAAAATAAATATAAATAAATGCGAATAATAATAATAATTTTAAGTGCTGGGATTCAAAGAAGCCAGGATGTGGGGGGGTTTTGTTTTGGGGAGGGGAGATAATCCTTGCATCTCAGACTCTCTTGATGAAGATAACATCACTCTGAACATGCTTCGAGGAACATGAGCCTTTTAGAGAATCGTGGAATCAAAAGAGCTGGAAGGGACCCTGCAGGTCATCTAGCCCAACCCCCTGCAATGCAGAGACAACATAGGCAAGCTCACCTTGACACCTTCTGAGCCCGGGTGGAGGGGGGCGTGGCCTCCGCTGCTGGTGCTTTGGCCACTCCCCGAACTCCGCCCACTGGCCACGCTTCCCGTGCTGCCCACACTGCTGCGGTCGCCACCTAGCCAACAGGGAGGGGAGAGGCGGTTAAAGGCCCAGAGGGGCGGCGAGAAAAAAGATATTGAGCCTGACTTGACTCTGCAGCATGTTAAGGACTCGCCTGGTAGCCAGGAGTGACCACCGGGACCACCGCATGCAAGGGAACTGTGAGCCAGCTAGAGGAAGGAGCCCCAAGCAGAGAAGCCAAGCAGGCTCCTCGAGGAGAAAAAGGTGTGGTATAGATGCAAGAAATAAATAAAACTTGGGGTGGAGGGACCAGGTGTCATGGCAGACACAGCTGTTGCCAGTGAAATCTCATTCTCCCCCCACAGGAACATAGGAAGCTGCTTCACTCCAAGTCAATCCGTTGGCCCATTAGTTCAATACTGTCCACACTGGCTGGCAGCAGCTCTCCGGGGTTTCAGGCAGGGGACATTCCCAGCCCTTCCTGGGGATGTCTCTGGGAATTGAACAGGGGTCCTTCTGCAAGCACAGCAGAAGCTCTTCCACTGAGCTGTAGGCCTTCCCGGGAGCTTAGAAAGCTGCTGCCTCATGATTATGACCACTGGGTCATCTAGCTCAGTATTGTCTACACTGGCTGGCAGCAGCTCTCCAGGATTTCAGCCAGGATTTTGCTGGGGATCGAACCTGGGACCTTCTGCATTGCAATGCAGGTGTCCTGCCACTGAACCCCAGCTCCAGAGTGCTGGACCAGATGGGTTTCTGGCCTGATCCACCAGCGCCTTTCTGATGCTCTTACCTGCGTAGGGTTTGCGAAGCACCCAGATCTCTTCTGGTGGGGCTGGTGTGCCAGCGCCTGGCGATGGGGACAAGTGGGACGGGCTGGCGTCAGACCCTCGGGAACCTTCTGGGCCAAAGACCACAGGAAAGAGAGCGAGAACATAAAGCAAGTCAGCGGAATCCCATGAAGTTGCGTGTGAGCCAGAGAGGAGGGGGCACAAACGGCGGCAGCTGCCCCCACAACCAACCTCCATATCTCCAGGGTTTGGGAGGTGGTCAGCCTGCCAGAGGCTGCCCCTCCCTCCGCGGGGGCACCAATTATTGCCCAGCGCTCAAGAGAGTTATTCTCAGCCATTGCAATCCTCCCACCCTGCCCATCCCCCAGTGGCGTAGCGTGGGTTGTCAGCACCCGGGGCAAGGCAAGTAATTTGCGCCCCCTAACCCATGGATTTGCCCTAACCCCAGATGTTGCGCCCGGTGCGGCCAGCCCCCCCTGCACCCCCCACGCTACGCCACTGCCATCCCCAGCACAGACTAAGGTCCAGAAGAAGAGCCTGCAGGATCAGGTCAGCGGCCCATCTAGCCCAGCATCCTGTTCTCACAGTGGCCAATCAAGTCACCGTGGGAAACAGGATTCGAATGCCAGAGCCCTCTCCTTTCCTGTGGTTCCCAGCAACTGGCAATCAGAAGCATTGCTGGCTCCCAAGTGTCAAGGCTGAGCACAGCCATCCTGGCCAGCAGCCCTCAGCAGCCTTACCCCTCCACAAATTTGTCCAAACCTCTTTTAAAGCCATCTGAGTTGGGGGCCATGCCTGCCTCCAGTGGGAGCGAGTTCCACAGTTGCTTTGTGAGCTTCAAGGGCATGGAGGTGGCAGTGGCTGCCTGTCCCTTATATTTTGCCCTTAGCATCTCATACTCAATAATAATAATAAATTTTTATTTATACCCCGCCCTTCCCAGTTCAAAAACCGGGCTCAGGGCGGTTAAGAACAAATTTAAACACTTAATTATAAAAGCAGCATAAAATACAGTATAAAAACATGAATAACAATAAAATTCAAAAATCAATACTCAAGAGATACAGGGATCTATTGTAGGGGCAAGGGGGTAAGGAAAGTGATTTATTGATATCTATCTATATATCTGGGACGCGGGTGGCGCTGTGGGTTAAACCACAGAGCCTAGGACTTGCCGATCAGAAGGTCGGTGGTTCAAATCCTCGCGACAGGGTGAGCTCCTGTTGCTCGGTCCCTGCTCCTGCCCACCTAGAAGTTCAAAAGCACGTCAAAGTGCAAGTAGATAAATAGGTACCACTCTGGCGGGAAGGTAAACGGCGTTTCCGTGCGCTGCTCTGGTTCGCCAGAAGCGGCTTAATCATGCTGGCCACATGACCTGGAAGCTGTACACCGGCTCCCTCGGCCAATAAAGCGAGATGAGCGCTGCAACCCCAGAGTCGGTCACGACTGGACCTAATGGTCAGGGGTCCCTTTACCTTTACATCTATCTATCTATCTCCCAAAGCAGCTTACAAACCGCAGCCAGAGGCAGCACTGTTTCCAAACACCAATTGCTGAAAATCAGAAATGCATGAGAGTGGGGTGGGAGAGTTCCTGCTGCTCTCGGGTCCTGCTTGTGGGCTTCCATTGGGGTCACCTGGCCGGCCGCTGTGAAAACAGGAGCCTGGGCTAGAATGGGCCACTGGCCTGATCCAGCACTGCAGGGCTCCTCTGCTGGCCCAAATAAACCACCATGCAGGCAAATCCTGTGTGCATCTCCATTTGTGTTCTCTGGCCACATGGATGGGGCTCGAAAGTGCTAAAGTCCCACTGCCCTGAAGAGTCCCTAGCTTGGCTCAGCAATCAAGAACAAAACTTTTCTGGTCCACCCGTTTATCGGACAGGGATGTTTGTCCCCCTTGTGAAAAAGAGCCACGCGCTGGGGAGGAGGGGGGCTGATGGGAGGGGGAGAGGAGGAAGGAGGAGATGGGATGCAGCGGTGCTAAAACAAACACTAAAATGGTTCTCAACAGGGGAAAGGGAAGCATTTGCACTCCGGGGCTCACACCTCACTCAAGTCATGCTACACCTCACATTGCAACCCATGTCTGCCTGTAACACAAGCCACACCTTTGCAGATCTTCATTGCACCCCCAAGCACCCTGCTTTTCTGAGTCTAGGGTTCCTACCTTTGTTCTTGCAAAATACAGGAGAGGGCAGGGTGGGGCAGTTGGGGGACATTTGTGTGTGGTTTTTTGTGTGTGGTTTTTTTTTAATCTGTGCTAAAGTGACTTCAAAGCAATCCATTGCAATTTATTGCAGCCAAACAGGATGGCCCTTCTGCAATTCGTCACACACACACACACACACACACACACACACACAAATTTGTAAATCTGTCTGTGCTTGGCTACCCAGAGCTTAAACACATGCCATTTCATACTTCCATTCAAACACAAGCATTTGTAGAGGATCCCTAACTTGGCACACAGAGAAGAAGTCAGAGAGGAAAGACCTGAAATGCAGGAGAGAACTGCATCAATACAGGACTTAGCACTTGACATTGAATTACAGGGCAATCCTGTATTATAATGGGCCTTGATGGCAACCCTACAGTTTCTACCCGAGCCTGGGGCTCTCAAGCTGATTTGAACTACAACTCCCATCAGTCCCAGCCATCATAGCCCTGGGATGCTGGAGCTGATGGGAGTTGCGGTCTAGAACATCTGAAGGACTCCCAAGTTGCCAAAAGCTGCTCCAGCCGTTCTGCTTTTGCCAATTCTTACTCTCCTCTGAAACGACTTCCCTCCTTCTACACCTTAGACCTGAAACTCTAACTCACTCTCTCTCTCTCTCTCTCTTTCTCTCTCTCTCTCTCTCTCTCTCTCTCTCACACACACACACACCCACACCCACCCACAGACACACACACACACACACCCCACCTTGGACTTCCATCTGCTTTCATAAGTGGCAACATATCAGGGTGTTGGGACTAGATAGGTGAGTTTTGGGTCCCTTCCAGCTCTCCAGTTCTATGACTCTATGAACAAGGGAAGCTTCTTGCAGGCAGATTTTGCCAAGGAGTATAATAAAGAAGCCTCCTTTGGAAAAGGAACATTTTTTTCCAAAATACATTCAGGAGTGCCAGCTTTTCATTCCTTCGTCTTGTCCTCGGCTTTCATTAGTCACAAAATACTGCCCCCGCCCCCAAAATTGCACAATCTAATTTGCAGAAGAGAGAGAGAGTGTGTGTGTGTGTAATATTGATTATTTATAGGAATCGGGGGCAATGAGGGCATTCATCATCATCATTGCTCCTCTGGGTAGCTACCGGCTGCCGGCTCTCCTCTTCCAGAACCCCCCTGGGGAAAACACTGCAATGATGATGATAGGCCAGGGATCTGGTTGTGTGGGGGTGTGTGTGAGGGTTTCATATCCCCCAAACCACCCAAAATTTCAAGCCAAGAATTCTCTTTGGAGAGCTTTCAGCTTGGCCAAAAATTGACTGTAAGTTGCTTGGGGCAGAGACCTCTCTTTTTCATTTACTTTGCTTGGCAAGCCCATCTTTGCACCGTGATATTACCAGGCGTTGCATAAATTAATAGGGAGATCATATAATCAGAACCGTAAAGTTGGAAGCTATCCCAAGAATCATCTAATCCAAACCCCTGCAATGAAGGAACCAAATATTGAGAATCCCTGACAGATGGGCCACCCAACTTCTGCTTAGAAACCTCTGATGAAGGAGTCTCCACCACCTTCAGAGAGAGTCCATTCCATGCCAAGCAGCTCCTACTCTCAGAAAGTTCTTCCTACATATCATTTTCAATAATTATAAAACATAATTTTGTATCTTATACAATTTTTTGACTTCTGCCAATCACATCTGAAAATTTTCCAATCTTCCCCACTTAATTTACATTTCCTACTCCCACTATTACATTTAAATATCATAACTAATGTCTCTCTTCTTTGCAACATTTCATATATTTCTCCTTACAAAACTTCTTGTAGTCCTACTAGCGTAATTTGTTTATATGTGCCCCTTTCAAACCTCGGCTCCTCAGTAAGCTCCTTATGCAGCCGCACTAGTTTCTTTCGATGCCTGACCCACATCCTTGGACGCATGCACACACAGAGAGCAGAACCTGGATGAGGATGGGGGGATGAGAGGAATGCAGGAACCCCCCTGGGAGCAACGCAAAAACATGGCAAAAGCATAAATTAGAAGCAAAGGAAGCGATGCAGGACAGACTACCTGGGATGGTGCCAGGCCCTTCCACAGCGCCGTGGGGGAGCCGGCGGTAGCCAAAGGAACTGAAAAGAGGCTGGTGGGGGTTTGGTGGAGGTGGAGGCAGGAAATGGACCTGATGATGGGAGGAGGAGGTGATGGAGGAGGAGGAGGAGGAGAAGCAGGAATGGCCATTAGGCACCGAGGCCCCTCCAGCCGGGAGGGAGATGGCTTGAAACTGCCCCAGGTAAGGCCCAGCGTCCCACGGACCTGGCAATAGAAACAACAAGAGGCAAACCGTGAAATGGGTCCTGCAGACCTGGAGAAGGAGGAAGGGGATTTTTTAGCTGCCTATCAAAGTTAGAAGATAGGGAGTCAGACCCATCTGGCTTCATACTGTCAGCACTGACTGGCAGTAGCTCTCTGGGGTTTGGGGCAGGAGACTTTCCCCAACCTTTTCCTGTGGGGCTGCTTTCCACTGAGTCAGACTACTGATCCACCTAGCTCAGTGTTGCGTATACGGGCTGGCAGTGGCTCTCCGGGGGTTTGGATGGGGCTCTCTCCCAGTCTTACCTAGAGACGCCAGGGATGGAACCCAAGACCTTATACATGCTACTGCCCTTCCCGTTAGGAATGTAGGAAGCTGCATTAGACCAAAGGTCTAGCTTGGTATATCAAGCTCAGTAGTGTCGACACTGACTGGCAGCAGCTCTCCAGGGCTTCAGGCAGGGGACATTCCCATCCCAACCTTTCTGTATGCAATGCAGATATTTGTCTACTGAGCCAGCCTGTGATCCTATGGAAGCCACACCTGCACTTCCTGCCCCCACCTCCGCCAGCTGCAAAGAATCATAATTGTTAAGATTTGAAGGGACCCAAAGTCAGCTAGTGTAGTCCAACCCATTGCAATGCAGGAATCATAGCTGAAGAGAGCCATGGAAATTGGGTGGGCCTCAGCAAGAGGAGCTCGAGGGTCCTGCATATGCTACAACCTCCCTGGCATTCCCAAAGAACAGCCATTCAGGGTGCAAAATCGGAATTGCCTACGCTCCGAACTTCCCCTTACTGATTTACTTTATGGCAATGAACAGAAAACTCCGGGGTCTCCATCTGCAAAGGGCCTCACACCTCAAGAATGAGGCAGGTCAGGTAGGAAGCAATAGGAGAAAAATAGCCCACACAGGGAGGAAGTCTTGCCTGTTCGTTTGCTGATCGCTTCGACGAGGGTGGAAGGGAAGTAGCCCACACGGTCATTGCCGGTCCGGTTGTCGTGGATGCAGCCTTTCCACCGGCCGTCGGCGTGCTGCTCCAGGACCTGGGAAATTGGGAGGGTAGTGGGGGGTTAGTAGAGAAGGGGGGGCAAGTAATGGGCCAAAATCACCTTCAAAGTGGGTTGCTCCAGGGCCTTGACAACAGGTTGGGCATGGGAGCTAGAAGATGCCACCCAGCCTGGGATGCTTCAAGGCCTCGAGACAGCCTCCAAGCCCCAGCCCCCTAACTCAAAAAGTCTTCCCTACTAACCCCCGAGTGTCCTAACTGCAGTTCCTCAGTAGTGTGCCAGGGAGAGCTGGTCCACGTAGAAACTGGCCTATGGTAAGATTTGCATTCCTTGCTCCGCCCTTTTTGTCTCTGGCCACACCCACCCATCATGTGCCCTCCTCCCCCAAGACAGCCCAGATTGCAATGTGGCCCCCAGGCTGCCAAAATGCTTTTTCACCCCTGACATAAATCCTCTGAATGAGGCGGAAACCAGGGTAGGACCCTCCAGGTGTTTCATAATAGGACTTGGGGAGAGATCTGGGTTCTAATTCACACCCTGGGCTGGTTAACCTTGAGCCAATCACTATGGAATCAGAGTTGGAAGGGACCACAAGGGTCACCTAGTTCAATTCGCTGCAATGCAGGAATATTCTGCCCATGGGGCTCAAATCCATGACGCTGAGATTAGGCGTCTCATGCATTACCAACTGAGCTATTTCAGGTCCCATCAGCACCAGCTGAAGATCAGGGATGAGAGGAGATGGGATCCAGCAACATCCAGAGGATGCCACATCTCAACCAGGCCTCGTCTTTGGCCCAGAACAGACCCCCTTTGCACGGTGCACTGCCAAGGCTGGATGAAGAGCTTTTTCCAAAAATTCTAATGCTTAGATTACTGTGGTCCACAAGCAGGTGGCTGGCTTGAGGCACTTCAGGCAATGCAGGTGGCTAATCCTAAATACAGCTACAATAGCAGCAGGTGCTCTAACTGGCAAAGCTATGGATGTTGATCCAACACTTTCACACTCTTTGGCTATCCTATATATAGGAACGGGGCCGGTTCCTCAAGCTGAAAGCATTTCTGCAATCTCTCACTTTGCCTGGTGGGTGGAATCCTCTGCTACCTTGTCTTTGGGCTCCTCCTGCACCTAAGGTATCTCCTGAGAGGTGTCTAGGACCAGTGAAACATCCCCCTCTGGGCAAACAGGGACACTCCCAGTATCCAAGGTGTGTCAGAGAGAGGCTCTGCCCAACGTGGAGAGGGAGGTGGGACTTCTAGGATATCCTATGTATGGTACAATCGCATCTTGAGTAGGGGCTATGTCCCAGTGATGGTGCGCATACACAAAACCGCCTATATTTGAACTTGCATGAGCATCCTTACCTTCCACAGCCGATGCACCAACCTGGCTTTCCCCTCTCATTCCCCAGCAACCAGCAAGGTAGAGAGCGTAAAAACTCCCCACCTGGATTACTGGGCAAGTCTCGCTCAGGGTGCAGGCTCTGGGGGCGGTCTTGCGGGGCTGCCCAAATTCCCACAAGATCTTGCGAGAGCACCCCTGAGCAGGGCTTGCCTGGGAAACGAGGTGGAGAGCTTAAAAGCTCTTTTTGCTTGCATTTAATTGGCCAGCTTTCAACCACGCAAGGTGTGGGGGTTTTTTAAGCCAAGCAGCGCCCGCAGGTTTCAAATCGCTGTAGGCGATTGGAAGATCCAAGAAATATGTTGGTGGATGGAACCACCGGGCTAAGCTGGCCCCAAGGTTGGACTTGCACAAGTTAATTGTGCATACGACACAGTCGTACCATGTGGGAACGGAGTCTTCCGCAGGCCGAAAGTGTTCCTGCAATTGCTTGCTACCCCTAGTGAGCAGAGACCTCTGTTCCCTTCCTTTTGGCTCCTTCTGGACACAGGTGACAAGGGAGGCGTTTCTGCCTCCTGAGATGTGGCCATGTCTGGTGCAACATCCCCCTTTGGGCAGGCAAGGACACTCCCAGTGTCCAATGGTGCTGGGGTGAGCATGTCAGAGGTGACAGAGAGGGAGACAGAACTCCTGGCTCCCCTTGCAGAGATAAAGGAGACCAGGGAAGCCCCTGCCCCCTCTCAGATCCTCGCTAGCTGCTTCCCGCATTCCCGGCAGAGGCCCCCACATCTGGCTGGAGTCCTCCTCTGGGTCCTCAGCTTATCTTCCATTCCTGACTTGGTCAGCCCAGTGTTAGAATATTCCGTTCCACCTTAAGTACAAGCATGACTGTTGTGCGTCACACGCCTGTTTACACTCCAGCACAGCTTGCTGGGAACTTCCGTTTGCATATTGCTTATGCTGCTTGCTTGAACACGAAGGGGAGAAGACATGTTTTCCCTCTTGTCCTGATGTACGCTGAATAAACTGCTTGTAAATATGCTTTACACAGCCTCTCCCTGCCACTTCTGTTGTGCGTTTACTCTACTGAGTTGCGTGCCCAGCTTCTGAAGCTCTGGGTCGCAGATTCATGCTGCACCAAGGACTGGAGTTCAACCGGCATGTCAGCCGGTGGGCTGGAGCGAGCTGGGGGCTTGCCAATTGCCCCCGATTCCTTAGCAGCATCCCAACACCCAGGACAACAGGCAAACTCACTGTGATGATGTCCCCGGCTTTGACGTTGAGGCTGGTCAGGTCGTAGTTGTTGCAGTAATCTTTCACGGCCCTGACCTGCAGGGCGGCAGAAGCATCTAGGCAGAGACAAAGGTGAAGGAGGAGGAGGAGGAGGTTGCATGCATTCTAGCGAAAGAGGCGCTGGGGCTCAAGGCTACAGGGAAGCAGGGCTTTTCCACCCAGGGACCCTTCCTCCGAACCCTTGACAGGGCTAGCAGAGGTTGTGCGTTGGTGGCAGATGGGTACTCTGTACATGCTTAAAGGCACTGCTTTACTTGACCAAGGAGTGGGGCAGATCTGGGCGATTTTCAGTAAAAGGCAGTGTGGTGTAGTGGTAAGAGTTGTACTTTAAGACCTAGGGGACTGGGGTTCACCCTCAGCCATGGAACTTGCTGAGTGACCACAGGACAGTCTCCCAGCCAGACCTACTTCACAGGGTTGTTGTGCAAATAAGAATGTAGAGCCGTGGATGCCTCTTGGAGCTCCTCGGAGGAAAAGTGGCATATAAATGTAATAATGAACAATAAATAAATGGAAGAGGAAGGATTTGCAGCTTCCCATTGTTTAGCAACAGGAAAACCAAGCTATTTATTCCATCTTAGTAAATTGGTAACCCAGGAGAGGTTATTTGTGTGAAAGGATTGCGAAGCAGACCTTGCAAGCCTGACGTCTGCCTGTCCGAAGACATTTGGGGAAACCGAGGCAGAGAAATCCAGCTGGTGACCTCTTCTGACTAGGGAGGGAAGAAGGCGCCAATTCCCATTCTGCCCTGCACCTGTCACGCACAACACTGTTTCATTCTCCTACAGTTCACCGTTTGCCCCAAATTACATTGTTCATCCTGTTGTTTCAAAATTACATAACTTGTGTAATTGCGTAAGTTACGTTTTCATTCCACCCTGTTCATTTCAATGCAAAGGAATGCAAATTGGTGGTGGGGTGTGTGTGTGTGTATAATTTGAGGACTAAAATCAACAACAGCAGATACCAACTATATTTGCTGGGTTAATTTCTGTTCCAGGCATGGGGCAATTAAGTAAACATGGGCAATCTGGGCTCCCATTTCTGTTTTTGTCGGAATTATGCGGCATCCCTTCTCCTGCCCTGTGTTAATTAAGATGGGAGTGTGTAATTGGCTAAGAATTCTTCCAGAGAAGCCTCCCTAAAATGAGGCATTGCACAGGTATCACCCTCCAGCTCCCAGCATTTAGGAATATTCAAAGAAGAGACTCACCTGGGAACGGCCAAATTTGGGGTGAGTTTTTCTCCCTGCTCTACAGATTAAACCCACTTGGAAAACGAATGGTTCGCCCATTGCAAACCGGTTCCTGAAACCTACGTTTATAAACTGTGAGATTCCCAATTCTGAGGTACCTACAGAGCTAGTGAAAGGGACTGGAAATGAGGCCCCACAAACACTAGGTGGCGTTTGGCAACCTGGATTTCCTTTGTTCTCTTTAAAGTGAAATGGGTATAAACAATCAACACAGGTGGCTGTTGTGATGATGACTGGGAGAGAATGCCTACAATGTGATTTTAGGACTTTAGAGAAAGCACCTACATTAGCTTAAAAACACGCTAGAGGGAGATAGAGCGCTGCGGCATTGCCATTCCTCTTATATTTGGCGTTTATCAATTTCTGACTGTTGAAAGGGCCTCACATTCACAACCCCAAAGCTGGATGCTCCAAAGTGAAGAAAAGAGAACGCCTTAAGGTCTGTCAGTGAGACCCTCCTTGTGATAGGCAAGACAGCAACATAAGGCAAGGCCTTCGCAGTGCCTGCCCCCCTCCCCTTATGGAACTCCCCACGCCCCACCAGAATGAGATATGACAAACCTCCACATTAGCTGTATTTATTTGTTGAGGCCTTTGTAGCCTGATTATCCTGATGCTGGTTAGGGTTTAAGGTTCCGTGTTCCTGTTTTTATATAAAGGATGTATGGTGTCATTCCAGTTTTTTATTTTAAATTTAATATTACAGCTTAATTTAATATTACACCTGAAGGCAGCCCTGTATAGGGACGTTTATTGCTTGATGTTTTACTGTGCTTTTAATATTTTGTTGGAAGCTGCCCAGAGTGGCAGGGAAAACCCAGTCAGAAGGGCAGCATATAAATTATAAAATAATAATAATAAGCAGCAGCTGTGTTGTAAGCAGCCTGATGCTCTGATCCAGAGGAAATGCTGGGTCTAAGAGACTATGAAATTAATCACTTAAGCGTGTTAGATCCCACGTAGGCCTGCTGAAATTAACATGAAACACGGCTAATGGAGGCCCATTAATCTCAATGGGCCTAACGGCCTGGCATAAACAATCTAGTTCAATAAAAGAGCTGTGCAACAACAGCCCTGCCAGGGAGACCAGCTGTGTCATCTCCCGTTCTGCAGGCTACGTTTGTGTGAGTGGAGAGGGCAGAGCACCTCCACTTGAGTGCGGCCAACTTTAGACTGACCGTAGAGTCGGACGGGGCTCCGAGGGTCATCTAGTCCAACCCCCCGTGATGCAGGCATCGCAGCCGAAATCCCTCACAGCGACACCCCTTATCCTCACCTCGGAGCATCTGCTTGATCTCCCTGCTGGCCTGGGTGGCCGTGAACTGGTTGACAATGTCCAGCGCCGTCTGGCTGTAGGTGTTTCGGATGTGAGCGTTGATTCCGCTCTGCGAAAACAGACAGGGGTGGGGTGGGGAATAGGGTGGGCTGCCTGAGACAGGGAAAATGGAGATCTGGGATGGTGGCGAGGCAAGCGATGGCAAGGAAGAGCCTGAAGATGCCGTCCAGGGAGGGCACAGGCTCTCTGGAGCTCAGGGGACCCTCACCAAGCTCTGCACCTTGGCACGAGAGAGGGGCTGCCCCCCAAGTTCTGTGCCCTCCCTCTCCCCACCATTCCTGCAAGCGGACCAGGGCAGGGTGCTTACATCCAGGAGGAGGCGCACGACCTCCGTCTTGCCACATAAGGCCGCCTCATGCAACGCAGTGCCTGCCTTCGTCTGCCTGTTGATGTCGATCCCGGACTGGAGAAGGAGTCTGCGGGAGGAAAGAGGGCAAAACAACAACAACAACTAAGCCCCGAAACCCCTGGCAGATGCTCCCGGGTTCAAGGGCACCTGCCAGATGGGCAGAAATCCAACAGGTGCCACTGTGGAGGCCTGGAAATGGAGCTGCAGAGACAAGGAGCCCCCAGACAGAGAGAAGACAAAAAAAAAAAAGGTCTGTAAACTTTCACCCGCTGCAAATCCCACGCAAATAATGTCTTTCATTCTGCTTTCTGGGCTTTCGAAGGAGCCATGGCTACTTGAGTCTTCAAACCCATTTCCCAGAAGCAGCACTGAAGACCTTTTTTTAATTTCAGGGGGAAAGAAAGGAGCGGCGCACTTGCGCATTAAACCCATGGGCATTTGCTTTGGCCAAACGTTTGCCCCGGCTTGGCTTTCCTATGCACACAGTATCAGTGCCTTACATCAGGAGGTGGAAGAAGAGGCACCCTCGACTCACAAGGCTTTCCACGCACACTTTGGATGTGGTGCGCAAGACCGTGTGAGCCTGACACACTAAAAATGGGGAGAAGGGGTTGGGTGGGGTGGTCCTGCTAGATAAGGTGAGGTGGCCTAGCAAGGCCATCCGATGCCAGGGTAGATGGGAGTAGATTTGAACTGGCTGGGGCTGATGGCAGCTGTAGTCCCCAAAAGCTAGAGGGCATCAGGTTGAGGATAGTTGAGCTAGGCGATCTCACTTAGCCCCTCCCGGATTCAAAACCACTCCATCAATCAAGACTCTAGCCCTGATGAAACCTCAGTTGAGGCTCAATTCTCTGCTCCTCCCCAGGCAAGGTCTCTGAATACTGCTTGCCCCTGGAGGAAGACCCTCACATTTGCTGGGCTATTAAGTGGCTGTTTCCTGTCCACCAGACTCTTGGGCCCCACAAGACTACCCCATTAATAACTCCCAGGACAGGAAATGACTTGGCGGGCGGCGGGGGGAATGCTTACGATTAATGCTTCGCCTACAGCTCCTTCCACCCTCTGGCTTTGACTTCTCCTTTCTGAAGCCTTCCAGGCCCTTCTCTACCTTACAAGGCTGATGCGAGGACAAGCGAGATAGCAGATGCAGAACATTTCGACAGTTGCCCATAATAGGCCAGGGATGAACTTTTCTGGCTCTCATGGGTAATAAATACTCTGAGAAGCTCAAAATCCAGGCATCCCACACACAGGCAGAATCCGGGGGGCAAAAGCAAAGGAGGCTGTAATATGGAACATGCTGGGGTTCAGCCCACCCCAATGGGGTCCCTTCAACATGCCAGGGAAGACAAGAAGCCCTATATAATGTATTCCACAGTGGGGGCCTGGGCTACCCCAATAGGGACATCCCACCCCATCCACCATTCCACCAGGCTATAGGAGAGGGAGAGAAACTGGTCTGAGACTTCTCCATCCGCTGAAAGGCCACCAGTCTTTGGCTCATCCTCTCCCAACCCAGCTGGTCATTGCAAGGACTTCACGACAATGACCGGTCTGAGCAGCTTCCTCCCTCCCAATTACATACATGTTGTAGTTTTTTTTAAGACCCTAGGCTTGCTGGCAGGAAGAGTCCTATCACGGATATAAACAATGGTGGAAGTTGAATAAGAACCTAAGAAGAGCCTTCTGGATCAGGCCAATGGCCCATCTAGTCCAGGATTGGACTCACAGATGCCCCATGGGAAGCCTGTAATCAGGATCCGAACCCAAGAGCCCTCTCCCCTCCTGCAGTTTCCAGCAACTGGTTTTCAGGAGTATCTCTCCCTTTGACTGCAGAGGCAGAAGAGAGCCATGCTGGCTAGCAGCCATAGAGACCCCTCTCTTCCATGAATTTGTCCAGTCCTCTTTTGAAGCCACCCAAGTTGGTAGCCATCACCGCCCCCTGTGGCAGCGAGTTCCATAGTTGAACTATGTGCTATGTTCTTTTATCTGTCCTGAATCACCATCTTTTTTCCCCCAGCTTAAGAGCAGGATTATAGATGCTTTAAAAAAAATTAATGCAGTAATCCCTGGGGTTTGGTTCCAAGGGTTATGCATATATATGAAAATTGTGTCTGCCCAGGCCCCTTGGAGCCATGCCACTGCTAACAAGTGGGGGGGGGGGAAGCACCCCCAGAGCAAATGGGCCTTGCCCAGCAAACAAGGCAGAGAACTTAAAAGCAGTTTCCATGCCATGTAACCCAAGCAGACCTGGTACAACGCAAGCTTTTTAGCTCCCTGCCTTGCTTGAGGGGTGAGGTCAACTCAGCCTGTCAGCTCTCAAAGGCCAGGGATGCTCGCGTGAGAACTCACGGGAACTCAAATTATCATGCAAGATCTCACGAGAACATCCCAGAGCCAGTGCATGGAAAGGGCCTTGCTAAGCAAGCAAGCAAGGCTTAAAAGCCCTTTTCACACTGGTTAACCCCAAGCAGAACTGGCACAGTAAGAGCTTTTGCTTGGGACTTGACTTGTGCAATTTCTCCCCCCCCCCCCATTTTTTATTGATTTCCCACATTTATCACAAAGAAAACATAACGAAACACACAAGAAAGAAAAACACAATAAACTACAATAAACTAAACTAAACACGAAATAAAATTATTACTTCAACTACCTAAATCTCTTTACATTGGTGACTGACTTCCTCAAATCCCCTCTAACTGAATTTCATTATGTCACCTGTGTAACAGTTCTCCAAATTCATATTTCTCATAATATTAACTCTTTTCATTTACTAACCTCTTCACCTTTATTAATATTCATTGACTTGTGCAATTTCAACTAGCCCACCTTGAACTGCATGTGGTTGAAATCATGCAAGTCAAACGCATCTAAGACGAGGTGTTGCTGAGAAATACTGAGAAATAAATAAACGTGGGGCAATTTGTCTGTGAACAGAGCGCTAATCCTCCTAACTTTTGTGGGAGGAGGAGGAAGAGCAAAAATCTGGTTCCCCACCCCCCCAAAAAAGCATTTTAAGAACAATGATATCTAGAAACATGGTCCTGCTCTTCCTCAACCTTGCACCCTCCAGATGGCTTGGACTACAAATCCCCACCCAGCTTGTCTGCTTTGGACTACAAGTCCCATCAGCATGCTGGCTGAGGGCTGATGGGAGTTGTAGTCCCAAACATCGGAAAGACACCAAGTTGAGGAACGCTGCAGCACCCCTTCAGGAGCCTCATCCTGGACTCCTTCAAGTGGAAACACAGCATGGAAATCTCACAAATGATCCTAAGTGCTGCGGGAGAGGCCTCCAGAGGCCAAGACGAGCAGCTGCTATCCTGCTGAGATACAAGCCCCAGATTAGCGAAGCGGAGGCTGCAGACAATTTGCTAAGTGAGTTGCGTGCCAGCGGGGTGCGCAGGGCAGCTCCCTTCCTAACACACTGGCGCACACCAGAGATGAGAGGTGGATCCGGCAGTCTTGGGATTTGCAATTTCAGCCACTAATGCACTGGCAGCAGAGTGGGGGGTAGGGATAATCCTATGCTGCAGGAAAGCCAGCCGGCCAGTCAGATCGCCAGTGCTGATGCCAAAACAGAGATGCAGGCACCTAGACCTTGAAAAGCCTGGAGAGCAGATCCTGGCTGGACGCCCAGGAAATTTGTCAAATATCTGAAAGCTGACTGGCACCTTGGCGGTTCTGCAGGCACTTCGAAACAGAGGCTGAAATCTCCCCACGACAAACACTTAATGTTTAATATCCATCTTTTGTGCGCTGTGCCAATGCCATTCTTCTTCTACCCTTCCCCAGACGCCAGGCAGAAGGGGACATACCTGATGATGTCAATGTGGCCGTTCTTGGCCGCCAGGTGCAGGGGGCTGGTCCCATTGGGGTCGGTGATGTCTCCTGGCTTCGGCTCCAGGAGGGCGGCACACATGTTGCTGCTCAACAGCAGCTGCACTACCTGGAGGGGCAAAAGAGATGATGATGATGATGATGATGATGATGATGATGATGATGATAATTTATTATTTATACACCACCCATCTGGCTGGGGTTCCCCAGCCACTCTGGGTGGCTTCCAACAAAACACTAAAATTCAATAACCTATTAAACATTAAAAGCTTCCCTAAACAGGGCTGCCTTCAGATGTCTTCTAAAAGTTTGGTAGTTGTTTTTCTCTTTGACATCTGGTGGGAGGGTGTTCCACAGGGTGGGTGCCACTACTGAGAAAGCCCTCTGCCTGGTTCCCTGTAACTTGGCTTCTCGCAGCGAGGGAACCGCCAGAAGGCCCTCAGCGCTGGACCTCAGTGTCCGGGCAGAACGATGGAGGTGGAGACGCTCCTTTAGGTATATTGGACCGAGGCCGTTTAGGGCTTTAAAGGTCAGCATCAACACTTTGAATTGTGCTCGGAAACATACTGGGAGCCATATAATCGATGTTATATGGTCTTGGCGGCCGCTCCCAGTCACCAGTCTAGCTGCTGCATTCTGGATTAGTTGCAGTTTCCGGGTCCCCTTCAAAGGTAGCCCCACATAGAGCGCATTGCAGTAGTCCAAGCGAGAGATAACTAGGTGGCTGGAGGAGAAAGCAGCACGAGGGACAACGGAAGCCACCTGATGCCAACCAGATTCCAAGCCAGAGCCCAGGATTGTCTGCAAGGACCAGCAGCAATGGCTTGCCAGGATTTCAGGCAAGGAGTCAGTCTCACTCAAGTCTCTCCAGAGATGCCAGGATTGAACCCGGGACCTTCTGTACACACAAAGCAGGTGCTCTATTACTATGGCCCTTTTCATAAAAAAATAAAGTAAGGTTCTAGTCCTCAGCAAGGGCTGCACTACATGGCGACAAAGGAAGGTGCCTCATACCAAGTCAGACCACTAGCCCATCTGGATCAGTATTCTCTACACCAGGGTTTCCCAACCTTGGGTCTTCAGCTGTTTCTGGACTACAACTCCCATCATCCCCTAGCTTGCATGACTAGTGGTCAGGGATGATGGGAATTGTAGTCCAAAATCAGCTGGAGACCTAAAGTTGGCAAAGCCTAGTCTACACTGACTGGCAGCGGCTCTCCAAGGTTTTCGGCAGCGGTCTTCCCCAGCCCCACCTGGAGAAGCCATTGGGGGTTGAAGCTGGGACTTCCTGGTGGGTTCTCTCCCACTGAGCCTACAGGAAGAGGGAAGGAAGTCAACCTCCTGCTTCTCCCAGGGAAGCATTTGGTTACACACCCCAACCCACCTCAAGTGCTCGCCCCCCATTTCTGCCGCCGCAGCCGGTTGACTTACCCCAACCCTTCCGAACTCGCAGGCCAGGTCAAGTGGCGTCTTGCCCGAAATGTCCAGGATGCAGGGGTTGGACTGGTGCTGGAGGAGCATCTCTGACTGCGGGATGGAGAGAGCGAAAAAGAGGCAGGCACAACAAAATGCAGACGCTGAGTGGAGCCATGGGCCAAAATCCACCGTAGAGGATTCGATCTCTCTGTCCACTGTCTGCATTGCTGGAGTGTCCAGGGTGGGGTGGGGGGAGCTGCTTCCCAGGGGTTTCTTCCCAAACCACTCCAGCAGGAGGGGGAGTCCACATAGGAGAGGCAAATAACATTTGGCGTGTTCAGGCCTTCACCTGAACACTTATGCACCAAGCCCCATAAGGGAGCAGAGGGGCAGGTGTAAGGGAACAGGGGTTTGGATTTGGATTTGATATCCCGCTTTATCACTACCCGAAGGAGTCTCAAAGCGGCTAACATTCTCCTTTTCCGTTCCTCCCCCACAACAAACACTCTGTGAGGTGAGTGGGGCTGAGAGACTTCAGAGAAGTGTGACTAGCCCAAGGTCACCCAGCAGCTGCATGTGGAGGAGCAGAGACGTGAACCCAGTTCCCCAGATTACGAGACTACCGCTCTTAACCACTACACCACACTGGCTGTGGTGTTGGGTGGTGTAGGGCACATGTGGTGTAGGAGTAGGGCACATGTAAGCCCCACCTCCATCAATGCCATGCACTCCCCACCAGACCCCAATGTTGTCCAGGATCTGCAGGGAGGGTTTGTTTAAGAATTCTATGGGCCCTTTGCAAGTCAAAGGCAAGTCAAATTCTCTATGCCATTGGGCAAGTAAAATTCTCTTCCCACCCCCAGAGAGCTGGAAGAAGCTGCATCTCTCATGGAATGGCGCAGATGAAAGAGAAAATTGGTTTTGTTTGCACCTCAATGAAAAACAACCTCATTTGCGCTTCTCGAACCAATATGCCAACTGAAACAGGGTCAGCCTTCGAAATTGGCTCTCCTCCGAATTTCTCCAGACAAACAAAGCGTGCAGAAATGCATATATTGGGGGGAAACGAGCAAAAAAAAAAAAAGTCATCTTACTTAAAATAAGATACAGAACTGCACTGCAGTCAATGGAAAAATTGCTTGCAAAAGATATCTATCAGCCAAAAATGCATGCAAAGATGTGTTTATTGGGAGGATTTCACAGTGACATGCTGAGAATTTGAGACTGACAGATTCATCTATCCCTAGGCAGGACCCACTTGCCCACCCATTTTGCCCCTTACCACATCATAGTGGCCGTGCTGGGCTGCCAGGTGCAAAGGGATCTGCCCTTCATCCGACTGAACATTCACAGAAGAGCCAGCCTTCAACACCAGCTTCATGGGGTCCTTCTTACCCTGCCAGGCAGCGTAGTGCAAGGGGCGCATCCCTGTACCACATCCAGGAGGGGGTGGGGCAAGAGAGAGAGATTAACAACGCTAGTATTGAAACCACCCCTCATTTCTGGGGGCATAACTCAATCCAAAAGCACTGGGAAAACTTCTCAAGGCACAGGGAGAACATTGGAAGTGTCCAACAACCACCTCAAACAAACCACAGTAGAAGAATATGGGAAACTGTGGTTTGCCCAAACCACGTTTAGTTAATACACCAGGACATGGTGGGATACACTTGCAACTTGATGACACACTGGTTGAATTATATTTGCTGGGCTTGTTCCAGCTGCCTCCAAAGAAGGGTTCTTAATAATAAAAATGCATTAAGGTCATAGTGTAGATGGGCACAAATCTGACCTCAAAGCTGGCAATAGCCACAAGCTGACCCTAAGGTGGCCATAAAGGAACAGAGGAACTTCAGAGGGGGTGCACCAATGAAAAACAGCTGAACTGCAATTCATCAAGAGGCTGAATGCATGTGTTAACTGCCTTACCAATGCCAGGGTGCCTGTGGTATCAATACCTGGTTTGTGTGGAGATGTAACATAACCATTATCACTATCTCTACTTTTCTGCCTTGTCTTTCCTCCTGCCCTCACTGTTTACAATCCCTCGCACCCCTCAAATCATGAGCTATGCAATACTTCATGCTTCTGATGAAGTGGAATGCAGCCCAAAAAGTCTTAGGCCAAAGTACATACGTCCCGCCCCGCCCCGCCCCCCCCCATCATTAAGGTTGTTTTCTTTGCAAGAGACTAACAGTCTTCTCCTCTAGAAATGGGATACATGGAATGCTCATGAAAAAAAGACCATAGGACCTCCTTCAGCACCTTGTGAGATCTGTGCCCCCTCTGTCTCTCTCTCTGTTCTCTGCTGTAGCACAGCTCAGTTCCCCAATTCCAGAAACCACCATGATCAAAGCAAAGCCCCGCCCACTCAATCAAAGCCCCGCCCACCTTTCCCCAAATCCCACCCCCAGGCGCTCTCTGCATTCCTTCTAGGAGTCCCTCTCCTGTGCTTGCCTTTGTTATCCTTGATATCCACAGCAGCCTGAGCCTCCAGCAGCAGGGAGATGAGTTCTGTGTTGCCATTGAGGGCCGCGTGGTGCAGGGCAGAGAATCTGCAAGGAAAGGGGGCAAAGCAGAGATGTCAAGTGCCGGAGAGACTCCCCACCACAACCACCTCCTCCTCCTCCTCTTCTTGCCCTGCCCAATTCCCCAACTCTCAGTTCACGCCAATGCAGAAAGCAGCAGCCCCACAAAAAGCTAACCCTTGCTAAATTTGGCCCTGCTTCAGATTTGCAGGCTAGCTCAGAGCACCTGCTCCCAGAGCTCTCTCCCCTTTCCTTAGATCAGCAGGAGACGCACTGCCCAGGTACAGCTGGCACAAAAGCAGGTCAAGGCTTTCTCTGCCGCAAACCCCAACTCTAAGGGAAGGACCTCCCCAGGATCCTTCCTGGCTCCCACACTCCCCTTGTTTGCTGATATTCTGCCAGCAGGCAAGGGCTTCTTTGGTTACAGGACTTGTGGACATCCAATGAAGCTGAACGTTGGAAGATGCAGGGCAGATTTTTGTAGAAGTACTTTTTCACACAGTACCTAGTTAAACCATGGAACTCACTGCCACAGGAGGAAGTGATGGCCACCAATTTGGACGGCTTTAAAAGTTTACAAGACAAATTCATGGAGGAGAGGGCTATCGATGGCAACAAGCCAGGACAGCGATGCTCTGTCTCCTTCCATGCATGGCCAGAGGCAGAAATGCTTCTGAATACCAGTCGCTGGGGATCACTGGTAGAGAGAATGCTCTTGTGCTCAGGTCCTGCTGTGGGTTTGCCACTGAGACATCTGGCTGGCCACTGTGAGAACAGGATGCAGGACCAGATGGGCCATTGGCCTGATCCAGCAGGCTCTTCTTATGTTCTTATCTTTAGTTGCATGCACCCAGGACGCGGGTGGCGCTGTTGGTTGCATCCTACCCTGGCATCTGCTGGTGAAGAGCAGGTAATAAATTTAATTTATCATCATCACCACCAGTCCTTCCTTGCTATCCCAGCCTCTGGAGGTAGATGCTGACCTTCCAGGAGAGGACTGCCAAGACCCTGATGTTTATCTTGGCACCAGTGAAATACTTTCCCCGCTGACCGGCACACACTTAAAAATTATCTGTGTGTTTTTAGCTTAATTTTTTTAGATCCTGGATTAAACTGGATTTGGTACTGCTATACAACTCTGCCTCTGGCTGCTACTTCCAGATTATTATCGTTTTACTGCTTTTAAGCAATGGGTAGCTGCTCCGAGAACCTTTGGGGGCTAAAGAGGAAGATGGAAAACTTCAAAAAGAAAATAATTAATGAATTAAATGACCGGTGGGTTTTTTAGACGGAGAGGCAGAGATGAGGACTACGGGCTGGATGCGTGCACGTAAGTCATATCTCGATCCTGGGATATTTGGGGAAGACGCACGCAGCTTTCCAAACATTTCCATAAAAGCACAGACCCAAACTATGCAGATGTAAACCAGAGCAGAGTTATTATAGCTGCTAAGGAATGCCCCAATTTAGCACAGGGTTCGTGGGGTCTGCTTGGCATTGTAGCAATTCCACACATACACACACAGAGAGAGCAATGGGACTCAGCAAATCTTCCTCTCCCGCTCTTTCCAGGAAAGCTGCCCAGAAGCCTGGATTTCAGCGTTCCCTGGGATTTGTGTGTCTGGGGGCCATGGGGAGGACGTGAGAAACGCACTTGGGTGCCTCCAAAATGCTTCCAGCAGGGAGGCTGTTCCTGTTATTTTTCTTCCTTAGATCAGTCCACAAGAAAAGCAAAAATATCCCTCTCCACTGAGCCATTTCGGTTTGTTTTTCAGCGTTTTCATGTTGTGAACCGCCCTGAGACCTACGGGTCCAGGTGGTTATACAAATTTGTTAAATAACCAAATAAAATAAAAGTGGGGAGAGAGGAAAAACAACAACCGTATACTCTGCCTTGAGCTCCTCGGAGGAAAAGGTGGGGTATGAAATGCAACCATTAACGAATATTCTGCAACGCCACAGTGGTGGCACCAGTTCAGCTGGCGCACTGAGATACAACGCAACGAGGTATTCTCTCTCTCCCTTCCTCTCTCAGACACACACGTGGCTCCTTGCTTGGGCGGCCTCTGGTCTCTGTGAGACTGCTCAGGATACTGACCAAAGCGACCTATTCTCTCCCCTGCCTTCACAGGGCCAGAAAAGGCTGTGTGCTGAGCACCCATCCCTTGCCTGAAGCCAGAAGAGCCCGGCTTTGCGTGGGAGTCTGCGCCTCTCTCCTGCTAATGGAAGAAGCGTCCCCCCCCTTTCCGCCCCCTTGTCTTTCAGCAAAGACTCATTTACTTCTCCGTCTCCTCCGCCTGCCGCCTGCCAAGCCGTCTGCACGGGCTGCTTGGAAAGGGAGGTGGCACCTGCCCAGGAGAGGACAGAGCCGTTCTCTTCCACCAAAGCAGGCTTCCCCAACCTGGAGCCCTCCAGAAGTTGCTCTTTTTATTTACGACTATTTATTAAATTTATATCCCACCCTTCCTCTCCAAGGGCCAAGTTCAAAGCCCTTAGCAACCGACAGGTGCCTTCGCTGTGCTCTTTTCAGTCCCTGCTAAAAGCATTTTTTGCTTAGGCAAGCCTATCCGCATATGTAGAAGGCTGGCACAAATTTTAATTTGTTTTTAGTCCATTGTTATTTTGAATTTTCGAAAGTCTCAAATTATTGTTGGCAATTTTATTGTTTTATCTTTTTTTTCTAAACCGCTTTGAGGGTTGTTGTTTTTAAAACAATCAAGTGGCACATAATTTTGTTGAACTAAATAAAATAAATAAAGGAGCCCAGGATGGAAAGAAACAAGCGATTATTAAACAATATAAGCGGCTTAAGAACAATTCCAACAAAAAGAAGTCAGAGATGGCACCTGTCTAATATTTAAGGGGAGGGCATTCCAAAGGGCTGGTGCCACAACACTAAAAGCCCAATGCCTACATTGCAGGGAACAGATGTCCTGGGAAGATGGTGCCTTCAAGACAGCCTGCAAACAGCCATGATTGACTGGGTATATAAGGGAAACCATGATCTTTTGAGTATCCTGGTCGCGAGTTGTAGAGCGCTTTATACCTAACAGTGCACCTTTCCCAAATCCAACCATCTTGGACCCTATGAGGCTTTATATCCCACCCTTCCTCTGGGGCACGTGACTTCCCCCAAAGAATCATGGGAACTGTAGTTTAAGGGTACTGGGAACTGTAGTTCTGCTAGAGGTCACTACGATTTTCAAGATTCTTGGGGTTTTTTTCAAGATTCTTGCTACAGGTTTAGAACAAAAGCCTGTCTAGTCGAGCATCCTGGTTCCAGCAGAGACCAGTCAGGTGCCCTGAAGCATAAAGCCAATAGTCATCCCCTGGTATTTGCCCCACAACCTGGACAAAGAGCTTGTGTTTGCTGCTGTTTTGATGCCATTTGGTGGCTGGCCCCTGTGAGAACAGTATGCCAGACTAGATGGGTCATTGGCCCGATCTGGAAGCCAGGCTCTTCTTATGTTCTTTGGTTTTCCAGAAGGACACACTAACCTGAATTCACAGAGATCACACCTGGGGAGTGCAGAGAAGGAGGGGAAAGTTTGCTCCATTGTACTATTTTCCATCTCAGCAAAAATTGCCTCCTCTCATCTCCTACAAGTCATCACAACAGTGGAATTACCTGGGCCCCGGCAGCTGCAAGCAGCTTTCTTATATCAAGAAAGGAATGGAAAAGGAATGCACTTCAATAGGAAGCAAACGAGGTCACCTCATAAGGCAGCAGAATTGCTTCTCCCCCCCCCCTTTTTCAGGCACGTGAAGCGAACGGAATTAAGAATTCTGCCCTCGGAATTCTGTGCCCGGCATAAATTACGCAACCCAGACAGGGTTGTACAATGGCTCTCTCTAATTTTGCGTCATTTCCATCTTTTGCTAAAGAGTGGGATGGAGTGCAACGCATCACTCAAGATCCAAGTCTCAAAGGAGGCAGTGAAGGCCACCGACCTGGATGGCTTTGAAAGCGGATGGGACAAAACCATGGAGGAGAGGGCTATCAATGGGCTACTGCTCTGCTTCCACAGCTGGAAGCAGCAATGCCTAGTTGCTGGAAAATGCAGGAGGGGAGAGGGCTCTTGTGCGTGAATCCTTGAACTGCAGGTTTCCTATTGGTCGGCCACTGTGGGAACAGGATGGGCCACTGGCCTGATCCAGCAGGCTTTTTTTTACGATCTTAAGTCATGGGGAGGCCAGGTACAGTGCTTGTGATGTACAGAGGAGGCCACCGAGAGAGCTTCATGAGGTCCTCTACAAAACCAGATGCAGGCAACGCAAGGGGGTCTTAAGAACAAAGAGAAATTTCTTCATGCCCCCCCCTCCTGCAAGCCTTTCCATCCACTTATTAATTTTATTATTACTTCTTTATCCCGCTTTTCCTCCAAGGAGCTCAAGGTGGCGTGCACAGTTCTCTTCCTCTCCCTGTTTTAGCCTCACAACAACCCTGCGAGGTTGGCTGCGCCCATGCACAGCTGGAGCAAGCCCCAGAAACTTTCCCCAGCCTGCTACCCTCCCGAATTTGAGGACTACAACAGTACCCATCAGTCTCGGGCAGCAGAGCTGTATTGATGTTGGGGGCTGATGGGAGTTGTAGTTCCAAATGTCTGGGGAAAGTCACTATCCAGCCCACTCCCCTCCCCCCTACAAAAAAGGATCTCTTGACCATTAACTATTTCCACCTGTGGGAGACAGAAAGATTCTTAATGGCTACTTGTCTTGCTGTGTCCAGGATCTGACAGGATTGGAGGAAGCCTTGACCAATGGACAAAGCTCTGGGCTTCCCAAGGAATCTCCTTTCCTATCGCTAGAATCCATTGGTTAGGATCCTTCTCTCTGGAGCTACAGAAAACAAGTTTGCTTCATGTTCGTGTGGCAGCCCTTCAGATATCTGAAGATGCTAAACACAGGCTTCCTCAACCTTGGCCCTCCAGATGTTTTGAGACTACAGTTCCCATCATCCCTCACCACTGGTCCTGCTAGCTAGGGATCATGGGAGTTGTAGGCCAAAAACATCTGGATGGCCAAAGCTGAGGAAGCCTGGCCTAACATAACCCCTCTTCTCAGTCCTCTCTTCACCAGGATAAACATCCCCATCTCTTTCAACTGTTCCACATAAGGCTTGCTTTCTTTGCCTTTTCCATGTTCCTAAATCCTTGGATCATACGGTAGCTAAAAATCTCCCCTTTCCTACTCACTGGGCACCTGTTGGATGCTGGAGACAAGGACCCTGCTGCAGAGATAGCAACAGCCCATCAAACCCCCCACCCCCATGACGCTGGACTGCTACCCCACTGGTGCTATTGGATAAACAGATTTCATCTACTTACCCATCAGTGTCCTGGAAATTCACATTCACCCTCTTGGTTGATCCCAGGAGCTCTGGGGGAGAAAAAAACGACAATGGGAAAAAGAAGGTAAGGATTAGAGGTGTGGAAGAAACAGAATAAGGAGCAGGATTCCTCCAGCGTGGCAATACTGCACTAGATGTGGCGTTGCTCCGACTTGGTCTAAACTGCTTCTGGCTCAGGTGGAAGGTTGTCTTCCTCATCAGCCCTGCAGCAATATGCCTTAACAAAATCCCAGCGGAGGATTGGGGACACACCCAGGGAATGGAGCGACTCGCCTGTTAGGACAGGTTGCAAGGTTTGGGACTTTTAAGTTTATACGCAGGGGTCAGCAAACTTTTTCAGCAGGGGGCCAGTCCACTGTCCCTCAGACCTTGTGGGGGGCCAGATTATATTTTGGGGGAAAAAATGAATTCCTATGCCCCACAAATATAAGTATATACATATATACACATATATATGTGTGGATGGAATTTCAGCATAACAATTTATCAAAAGTACATCATCCTCATTTCTCCCCCCCCATTTTTCCCGTCCCCCCAAAAAAAGAACCCCCCCCTAACCCACCCCAGACTTCCCTCAGCTCCTCTCTCTGGTTTCTCAGCACATATTATTCTCTGCATGTTATAAAATTGTAGAGATCCTCAGTTTATCTGTCTGTATATTATCAATAAAGAGTTTGTGAATGTTTATTCAAAACCTTCCAAGGAGTCCAGTTCATTCTGTATCTTTAAGTACATCGTAAAAGGTTCCAGTTACAGATAGGTAGCCGTGTTGGTCTGCCATAGTCAAAACAAAAAAAATTTTTTCCTTCCAGTAGCACCTTAAAGACCAACTGAGTTAGTTCTTGGTATGAGCTTTCGTGTGCATGCACACTTCTTCAGATACACAGTAAAAGGTTCCCATTCTTCTTTAAAGGTTCCCATTCTTCGTAAAAGGTTCCCATTCTTCTTTAAAGTCACAGTTATCCTTGTCACATAGTTTATGTGTCAATTTCGCACATTCCGCATAGTCCATCAGTTTCTC
Organism: Podarcis filfolensis; assembly: GCF_964270895.1. Taxonomy (NCBI): domain Eukaryota; kingdom Metazoa; phylum Chordata; class Lepidosauria; order Squamata; family Lacertidae; genus Podarcis; species Podarcis filfolensis. The sequence goes on along the minus strand of NC_139616.1, from coordinate 29,460,407 downwards.
TTGCCACAGTCCTTTGCCCCACAAATAACCCAGAGATGCATCTTAAATAAAAGGACACATTCTACTCATGTAAAAACATGCTGATTCACGAACCGTCCGTGGGCTGGATTGAGAAGGCGATTGGGCCACATCCGGCCCCCAGGCCTTAGTTTGCCTAGCCATGGTTTAGAGGAAAGGTGAGTTGGAGGCAACACGATGAGTTTATGAAATTAGGCATTGCACAGAAAATGTGGATTGAGAAACGTTCTTTCTCACAGCACTAGAACTCATTGACATCCAGCGAATCGGATGGTTGAGAGATTCAGGATGAGTAAAAGAAAAGACTTATTTTTTGTTTGTTTTAAATTTTCATAATTGATCCTTATTCGAAGATATACAGAAATACATACCCACTACAAAGCATCTTTTTTATAATATACTGAGATAAAACAGCTGCTTAGTCTAAAAGAGAACAAAGTCAGAAGGAAGAAAACAGAAGAAAAGGAGAAGTCTAGAGGAGGAGAAAGTAAGAGGGGAAAAAAGAAAGAAAAAACTAGAGTAAAATAAAAGGACTTCTGGCTCTCTGCAGCTACAAGCGATATTCATTCTTTAAGATCCGACCGTTCTATCTTCTATAATCTTCAAACCCAGATGTTACAAATTCATTTTCTCTTTCACGCAAAAAGTCCGCAAGAAACGTTCAATCCTTAACAAACGTTAGTAAGGATTTTTCTCTAATTAAACATATTAGCCTAGCCATCTCAGCCAAGTCCCATCATTTTATCAGCCATCCTTCTATCTGTAAAAGAAAGGACTTGTTGGCACAGCACATTGTTAAACTATGGAACTCACTGCCACAAGAGGCAGTGAGGGCCATCCACTTGCATAGTTTTAAAAAGTATAAAAGCGGATTAGACAAATTCGTGGAAGAAAGGGCTATCAGTGGTTACCAGCCATGATGGCTATGCTCTGCCTTCACTAGGGGAGGAGGCAATGCTTCTGAATACCAGTTGCTGTGCTCTTGCCCTCAAATCCCACTTCCCCTCTGGGGCATCTGGTTGGCCACTGTGACAACAGGATGCTGGACTAGATGGGCCCCTGGCCTGATCCAGCAGGCTCCTCTGATGTTATGTTCTTATGTTCAACTGGGAAGAGGATGATGGGGTCTGCATGCCCACAAAGCCACTTGCTATGGCTGATTCAGAAGATGGATGGAGGCTGACAGGGAGAGAGAGGTCTGCTTCAGAAACTGGTCCTTGGCCCATGCGAAAGCAACCACACATGGCCATTTCTGCCAACAGAGGAAGGATAAGACAAACGAGCTGCAGGTTCCCGGGATCAGAAATTCCACAAATATCATTGCAAGGGGAAGAAGTTGCTATGGCAACCCCAGATTTGTCTTGGGAGGGTTTCTGTGTGTTTGGGGTGTGCGTGGAGACAGATGAAAATCTGCTTCAATCTTGGAGAAGACACTGGGAGCCTTGAGATCTCCGCGTGAAACCAAAGTCCCCTTGGCGGCAGCTTTCCCCAATCTGGTGCCCACACCCCATATGTTTTGGACTAAATTCCCATCTGCCCCTTGAGCCAGCACAGATGATATGATAACAAGTTCACCCAACCGAAGTTTCACATGTTTTGATCATTTAGTGTGGATTTTAGTTTGTGCTTTTACTGATACTTCTAATGTTCTGCTTTGAGGCTTTATTAAAATCAAGTAGTATTAATTCTGGAGGGGGTTAAAGAAATAAATGGTGATGCTGGGAGGGGGCTGATGGGAACTGTGTTCCAAAACATCTGGAAGGCGCCATGTTGAGGAAGGCTGCAGCTGAATCCCCACAAGCATTGCTATGGATTTCCTAATGCTCACCGTTAAAAATCTGGATTGTGTGTTCATGTAGAAAGGAATATAGTGGTACCTCGGTTTACGAACAGCCCTGTTTACGAACTATTCGGTTTATGAACTCCGCAAACCCGGAAGTAGTGTCCCGGTTTGTGAACTTTACCTTGGTCTAAAAACGGAATCTGAATGATGGAAGGGCACTGGCGGCGGGAGGCCTCATTAGGGAACGGGTGCCTCGGTTTAAGAACGGATTTGGTTTAAGAACAGAATCAGGAACGGATTAAGTTTGTAAAACGAGGTACCACTGTATATAGAGATGTATCTAGTGTCAGCGAACTGCCATTGGCTCAGAGGCGAGGAATAGAAGGGCAGTTGTGTTACAGGGAGCCTCCGAAAATCTTGCGAAGCAGTTCCTCTTCCGGGGAGGAGGAAAGCCCCACCTCTAGTGGGGAAGAGGTGCAAGGACCAGAGGATGCTGGTGGGAGCCTTAACACTGCTCCTGGGCAAGCCGGACAGGAGGGAAACACGCCCTTGCCATCGCCCATCCTGCGCAGTAGCCTAAGGCGCAAAGAGGGAAGGAGAAGGTTGGGGGTAACGAAACTCTTATGTTGGGGGAGGTCCAAAAAGAGATGACTCCCGGATTCTGCTAGCGATTGAGCCAGACATGAGCTTTGGAGCTCTTCACTGTAAATAGTTTGCACCAAAATAAAACCTGTAAAACACAGGTTTGGAGTCCTGCCTGGTTACTCTCGAGCAACCGCAACAGCCATCTGACATCTAGCAAAGGGCCACAGAGGCAGAGAAGATGTCCCAGTGGCATCTCTGGGTAAGGCCAGGAAGGACTCCAATCCCCGGAGAGCCACTGCCAGTCAGTGTAGGCAGTATTGAGCTAGATGGACCCATAGTCTGATACAATATAAGCCTGCTATTATTTCATCCTTTTGTTCAGAATCATAAGGACTAGACACTTACTTTATTTTATTTTTTAGGGGAAGGTCAGGAAGGATTCCTGCCTGAATTTCTGGAGAGCTGCTGCCAGTTGGTGTAGACAGTAATGAACTAGGTGGATCAAAGATGACCCCTTTAAGGCAATTTCCTATGTGCAGTCCAAAAAGGAGAAAGTGCAAAAAAAAAAAAAAATCAGGACCCCCACCCCAGTCTATATTGCAGGACCCATGAAGACAACAGGATGTGCACCTTTAAAGGAAAGGATCGGGCCTTCCCCACCCCCACCCCCCCTCCCACCCCAGGCTTGGAGGAAGCACCCACACAATCCAATTTCCCATTTGCTACTTCCCTGAGACCAGGAGAAGGAGCAGTGTGCTGATAATGGGGTTAAGAGCAGAGAACAGCCATCGGTCTTCTTGACAGGGAAAGCACAATCAGGGAGAGAGGCTGGCTTGTTAAGGAGCAGTGCAGAAGGAAAGGCGGGGGGATGGAGAAGAGGACTTGAAGGGTGGCGATGGATGGGGAGGGTGCAAGGAAGGACGTGTGCTCCACAATTTGCTTTTATTTAGCAATGAATGAATCATTTGCAATTTAAGCCACATAAGTATATGGGGTGTTGATGGCATTAAGAAGCACAGAACCAGATCACTGGTCCACTCAGCTCAGTGTCACCTGCACTGGCTGGCAGCAGCTCTCCAAGGTTTCAGGCAGCAGTGCCTCATAAGAAGAGCTTGCTGGACCAGGTGAATGGCCCATCAAGTCAAGCATCCTGTTCTCACAGGGGCCAACCAGATGCTCATGGGAAATATATAAGTAGGAGCAAATCTCCCTTCCTGCTGTTTCCAGCAACTGGTATTCAGAAACATTGCTGCCTCCAACTGTGGAGGCAACTAATGACCATCATATAACAATTGACAATAACACTGCTAAAAATGCACACTGATGCAACTTGTAAAACCCAGAATAATAATGCCAAACACAGCATGTGCATATATATCAGGCAATTATAACTGGTCAAATACAGATGGCCATATTCAAAAACTTCGCCACTTGCTCTGTGGCTGACTTATTGCAGCCCTGAAACAGAGTAGTCATAGGAGACTTATCACCTCTCCGTCTCCTCCTCCATCAAGCTAAACAGACTCAAGTCCCTCAACCGTTCTTCATAAGGCTTGGTTTCCAGACCCTTGATCATCTGGGCTGCCGTCCTCTGCACACATCCCAGCTTGCCAATATCCTTCTTAAATTACGACACCCAGAACAGGACACCAGACTCCAGGTGAGGTCTGACCAAGCCAGAATAGAGTGGTACTATTACTTAACTCCCATAGTGATTGCAGAACCACTTCTTTTATCATCAAGCATCTCTGCCACTATGACAGGTAGGAAGGAACATCAGAACGTAGGAAGAGCCTTGCACTGCTGGATCAGATGAAGGGGGGGGGCTGTTTTCACAGTGGCCAACTAGATACCCCTCTGGGAAGCCCAGAAGCAGGACCTGAGCACAGCAGCAGCCTCCCAACTTGTAATTCTCCACAACTGGTATTCAGAGGCATTATTCCTCTAGCTGGGGATATAGAATACAGCCTTCATGACTAGTAGCCACTGATAGTTTTGCTGTCCACCAATTTACCTAAACCCCTTCTGAAGCCATTGAGGTTGGCGGCTATAGAGTACCAGATTTCACTTATATGCTATAGAGAATGTGACCAGGTCCCCTGTGAGCCTCACCCTGGATAGTGTTCCTTATCATTTGGCAGGATAATGGGAGACAGCATCAAGCAGTTTGCTGCATGGCACACCAGGGTGAATGATTTCCAGACACTATCCATACCCTAAACTCAACACCAAGTTAAGTGAGGTTGTTGTCAGCGAGGGAGGGAGGGAGGAAAATGCTGAAAGGCTTGAGGAGGGTCGTTGCCTGTACCCCTCACCCAGCAAGGTAGCAAAGAAGTACGCGGGTTAAATTTCACCTACGGGCTTTGAAGATCACTGGAAACCGACAGGCAAAGACAGATTTAAAGCAACCACATCGACCTGTGAATTCAGCGCCTGACAAGACCTTTCAAAACTGAAGCACATTTTTCATCTTGCAGAAAGCTACAGGCAGGCGGCCACACAGGTAGAAGACTCCTAGCTCTGTGCATCATCACTTGTGCTGCTGAAGGAAGTATGCCTCTGGGTACCATTTGCAGGGATGCAGGCAGTGGGAGAGGACCTTGAACTCACATCCTGTTTCTGGCTTCCCAAAGCATCTGACAGGCCTCTGAGAGGACAGGATGCTGGACTAGGTGGGCCATGGAGGCAAAATGTTCAGTCCTAGCGCCGGCCTCAGTACCTGGCATCCAATTCCCGTTTTTCATTTTGAAAGGCACCCTTCTAGTCCTTGTGGCCATGAGAATCATTTAGAAAACGTGTGGAGCTTTGCAGAAAGACAAAAAGAACTCAGTGGGGTTGCTGAGCAGGATTGCCAGGAGGCGAGACTCCTCAAGACAAACAGCGAGTGTTATGCAAATTAGAGAGTTGCATGCAAATGTATTCAAACTTGCGTGCAGCCTTCAGAATCCAAATCTCCACCCACCCACTCTTTAGAGTGCCCCAGTTTTAAGGGCCTGCCCTGCCAGCAGAGCAGAGCTGATGCAGGGGCTGCCTCTGCTTCCGAGGTCAGCTGAGGTCCCAAGAAGGCTGAGGTTGGAGGCGCACGCTCCAGCCTCTGGAGCATCATCTCCCAAGATGCACCACTGCGCCTCTCAGCAGCGGAGAAGCCTTATTTGATCTTATCGCTTAGCTTGTCAACACGATGACATTAAGAAGCAGCAAAACAGGTTGGCTGGGCTGCGGAAGAAGAGGGGGAGGTGGATGAGTGGGTGGGCGGGGGCACGAGATGAGGCGAGGGACCCCCCTGGCATCCATCTGGCCTCCGCCTGTGGGTAGAAATTGCTGGCGCAAGTAGATGCTAATGACTTCCACCGCTGGGGATCGATTTGCTGCTACACCAGAGAATCGAATTCCTGTCAATGGGGAAAATTGAAACTGAATATAAGCCAGCTTATTTTTTATTTTGTATATGATTTATATATTAAAGAAACCAGCTCTTCCTGGATTTCATTACTTTGGACAGCTCCATGGAATCATGGAGGAGGGAGGGTCTGCGAAGAAAGGCAGGTGCCAGATTTTAATGCATCACAGCCTGGGGCAGACAAATCACAGTGGACTCAGAGGTGGAGATCCTGGGTTTGGATCTCAGCCAATTTGTGATCTTGCACAGATCTTCAATAGCACTCAGGGAAGCCCATCCAGACTTCTGGGTTTGATGTGCGTCAAGCCTAAATAAAGAGGTGGCTACCCATGAGCATGTGCAGAGTTTAATACCCTCTCATTACAGAATGCTGGGATCGGGGTTGGTGGGTCAAGGTTTCCACAAGAGCTGAGCTCACGCCAGAAACTCTCCCTTGAAGAAGTAGCCACAGGACTTCAGCTCCTCACCTTCCTCAGGGGTCGCACCCCAGAAAAATGAACAATTGCACTGGCTTACATCATTTGGTGGTTCTGACGATGAAGAAAATTAAAGGCCTTTCAAGTGGACAGCCAACTCCTCAAAAGTAATTTCATTCTTAGTTATAATTTGGGATGGATTGGCAAAACTGTGCTATTTTTTAAAAAACCCTCACCAAAAAATTGCTGCATTTTATCGAGGATTTTTCTTAATTTCCCCCTTCTTTGTGTGCATTTTTGCCTAATACTGTATACACATTTTATGCGAACAAATGCATTTTTTGCATTTTCATGCACGCTTCCCCCTAAGAGACCCATCTTTTGTAGAGATATTTTGGTCAGAGAAGTTTGAATTTCAAAGGACAGCTGCATCCCCCAATTGCTGATTCTTTCAGGCAGCTGAATTAGGCTGGTTCACATTAAAATGCAAACTGAGTCAAATGTCTCTTCCATGCCTTGCATATTACTAACTCTAAACCAACAGCCTGGCTGGCTGCATTTGCCACTTTAAAAAATTCTGGCCAACATAGTTTGCTAGGAGTTGCTGGGAACTGTAACTGTGCTGAGTGGTGTGAACTATAAACAAGGGCGGTTTTAGGGCAGCGCGACTGGTTTGCCCGCACTGGGTGCCAAGCTGAGAGGGCACCACAGGGGGCACTGCAACAATGACTTAGAACGGAAGGTGAGAGGGTAGAGGGCACCAAATTTTGGTGCAGCTGAAATTTGAAAGCCCAAAGTCCGCCACTGCCCAGAAACCTCTGAGGGAAAGAATGTGCATTGAATGTGCTTTAAATGTATAGTGTGAACACAGCCAAGGAAGGGTAGATCAGCACTCCAGCACAGACCACAGTTTAAGTAGGGTATTGACAAGCTGGAAGGTATGCAGAGGGGGGCAACCAAGAGGAGTGGGAGGTCTGGAAACTAAGCATTATGAGGAATGGTGGAGGGAGTTGGGGATGTTTAGCCTGCGGAAGAGAAGAACTGGGAGGTGCAGCACAGCCTTCTTCAAATATCTGAAGGGCTGTCACATGAGACGTGGAGCAAGCTTGTTTTCTGCTGCTCTAGAGGGTAGAATCCAAATCAGTAGATTCAAATGACAAGGAAGGAGATTCCGACCAAACATTCGGAAGAACTTTCTGATGGTAAAAGTGGTTTGACTTAGTGGAATGGACTCGCTTGGAAGGTGATGGACTCTCCTTCCTTGGAGGTATGTAAACAGAGGTTGGGTGGGCCATCCGTCAGAGGTTCTTTAGCTGTGTTTCCTGCAATGCAGGGGGGTTGGACTAGATGACCCCTGGTGGCCCCCTTCCAACTCTACAATTTTGTGATTCTAAGTAAGAGGAGGAAAGGACAGCTTCCATTCACAGCTGTGGGGAGAAGCTGGTTCAAGAGTGATTTTCCACACCAGCGTGCCTCTCTGTTGCAATCCCTGCCACCCCATGCTAAAGTTGCAATTCTCCATTGCCACATTCATCTCTTCCTGTGCTGCCCATGAAAAGGTTCAGACACACAAAGAAATCCCAGCAACTCTGAGCACTACCGACACTGCAGAAAACAGATATGAAGCTCTTGCACACCGGTATCTGATAGCTCGTGGGGCAAGCGCACATCCTACATTTAAAGCACCTATAAAGCACATGACTCCCCCCAAGGAATCCTGGGAATTGTAGTCCCCCCCCAATACAGCTGCAATTCCCACCACCCAAGATTCCTTGGAGAAAGTCAAGTGCATTAAATGTGGATTGGCTGTGCTTCTAAAGGTATGGTGAGGGTCTGCCCCTTGTGTTAAAATGCTCTTGGATTGATTAATAACAAGAACCACACAACCCCTCCTTCAATCACAACCCACCTTTGCATTTGCTCGTCAGGTTGTCAGTCACATTCCTGTCCCACCCCTTCCCATCCTCAGCATTATTCTCATCCAGGCTTCTCCAACCTGGTGCCCTCCAGTTGTTTGGGACTATAAGAGGGTGATGCTGTGGGGTGATGGGAAGCACAGCCATGCTGGCTTAGTTATAGTCTGAAACATCAGGAGGGCACCAGGCTGAAGAAGGCTGGATTCAGAGAGAGAGAGAGAGAGAGAGAGACAGAGAGAGAGAGAGAGAGAGAGAGAGAGAGAGAGAGACAGAGAGAGAGATTTCAGCATTTCCCTGCAGGGAGCTTTATGGCTGAATCAGGATTTGAACACAGATCTTCCCCACTCAAGTCTACCTCGCTGGCTCCTTGTGCTGGGGCTTTGGCTCTTTAGCAATGCAGATCAGAAGATGCTAAGAGGCAAAGTAAATTTGCCAGTGCAGGATCTGGTGAGGGCCACTGGCTTCTTCCCCTTATCTTATCTATAGTATTTATATCCCATCTTTCCTCCTCCAAGGAGATCAGGGTGGAATGTTTGCTTCTCTTTCTCCTCATTTTACCTCACAACAACCCTTCATAGTAGACTAAGCTGAGAGACAATGACCGGCCCAAGATCACTTAGTAAGATTCATGGCTAAGCAGGGATTTCAACTCTGGTTTCCCAAGTCCACACACAGACCACATGCTATAGACTCGTGACTTATATATGGCTTTAAAAGCGGGGACTAGAGGAAGAATAGGTCTATGAGCCATGGTAGTGATGGGGACCCTCTGAACACACCACCTCCTGGGCCCAAACGAGAAACAGGCAGCCCACGCTCCCACCATTGAATGCAATTGTATCGGGTAGCTAAAGGTGGCCAAGGGGTGACCACTCCAGGCCGAAAATAACCAAGATTGCCATGGTTACCACTGTGCCTGGCAGGGCTGGATTTATGTACAGGCTAAGTAGGCTGAAGCCTAGGGCCTCTAGATCTAGGGGGCCTCACCAGCCTGCCCGCTCCCCAGAACCGCAGACAGTCTTCCCTCTCCCAAAACTGCAAACCAAAGACTTCATGCGAGGGCAGGGCAACTCGGGCCTCTAAATCTAGGGGGTCTCGCCAGCCTGCCCACTCCCCAGCACTGCAGTCTCCCCTCTCCCAAAATTGCAAACCCAAGACTTCATGCAAGGGCATTTCTCCCCCATTTCAATGACATTTTGCTTCAAAAGAAAAGGCAGACTTGGACATCGTCTTCCTCCATAATCCTCTAAGGGAGAGGTCACGTACTCAACTTGGATACAGTGGTACCTCGGGTTACAGATGCTTCAGGTTACAGACGCTTCAGGTTACAGACTCCGCTAACCCAGAAATAGTACCTCGGGTCAATAACTTTACCTCAGGATGAGAACAGAAATCATGCAGCGGCAGTGGAAGGCCCCATTAGCTAAAGTGGTACCTCAGGTTAAGAACAGTTAAGAACGGACCTCCAGAATGAATTAAGTTCTTAACCCGAGATACCACTGTACCACCCTCCCCCCATAATCCTTGGGATATACAGTCAAGTACACAGCACCCCTCCCTTGAGGGGAACAATGAACATCCACTGATGTCCTGAGGCAGGTGTTCCCAAAGCCCATCCTCAGGAAGGCCAGAAGGCAAGGATATGAACTGATAGTTTTATTGTTCTTTAGGTGGCCTGGCAAAACTGCCCAACAGTTGGCAGCGAAGAACAAACAGCAAACGAAACCCCCAGCTCGGCTGATCTTCTGCCTGAACCTGAGCACGAATCCCTGGTCTTCAGTACAATCCCTTGCCTCAAAGCAGGCGGAGCCTTTTTTCCAGAGATGTGCCAAAGCTCAAATCTCTGCACACTCTTCCAAGACTGGCTGGGGCTTAATTAGAGATTCTAGGTGCCCATTAAATGCTGATTGAATGTTACGATTCTGAGCTGGGGAGGGAGGCAGGGAAGGAGGAGCCCTTGGCAGAAAGAACCCCCAGGACCACCGCCCCCTTCATACCAGTAAGAGGGGGTAGGGAAGGAAGGAGGAGGAGCAGCAGGGCGCCCACAGCTGGGCAACAGGAACCGGTTCCTCGACAGCCTTCTCTGGGGAAAGGGGTATTATTTTTTCTGCTCCAATGCACCATCCTCCTCGCTCCCACCATCAATTCTGCCACCTTAGCCTGCCAAAGTGCCCACTATCTATTTATTTATTAGATTTCTGTCCCACCTTTCCTCCAAGGCACTCCAGGTGGCATACATACTTCTCCTCTCCCCCCCCCCCACCTTCACCTCACAACAACAACAACCCTGCGAGGTAGAGTTGGCTGAGAGGCAGTGACTGGCTTGAGGTCACCCAGTGAGCTTCATGGCCGAGTCGGGATTTGAACCCTGGTCTCTCCAAGAACGCAGACGCTCTCTAAAGGGACGCGGGTGGTGCTGTGGGTTAAATCACAAAGCCTAGGACTTGCCAATCAGAAGGTCGGTGGTTTGAATCCCTGTGACAGGGTGAGCTCCCGTTGCTCAATCCCTGCTCCTGCCAACCTAGCAGTTCGAAAGCACGTCCAAGTGCAAGTAGATAAATAGGTACCGCTGTGGCGGGAAGGTAAACGGCATTTCCGTGCGCTGCTCTGGTTCGCCAGAAGCGGCTTAGTCATGCTGGCCACATGACCCGGAAGCTGTATGCCGGCTCCCTCGGCCAATAAAGCGAGATGAGCGCCGCAACCCCAGAGTCGGCCACGACTGGACCTAATGGTCAGGGGCCCCTTTACCTTTCCAAGGAGGGCACTCTTGTGTTCTAATCCTGCTTGCAGGCTTCCCTTGGGGGCATCTGGGTGGCCGCTGTGAGAAGAGGATGCTGGACTTGTTGGACTATGGGACTGATCCAGCGGACTCTTGTTATGCTTTGACTCACCTGGCTGCCTCTGCTTCCAGGCCAGCTGACATTCAGCCATAATGTTTTAATGATTGCACAATATCTTTTTTTTCTTGCATTGGCAGTATATAAATATCCTTGCAAATAAATAAATGAATGCAAACCACCCAGAACAGGAGTATTACAAGCCCTCCTATTTTTGGATACTCTCGCCTTTACCACCCCACTCGGATAAATTGTGCCTTCTCGGAACTGGGCACAATTTGCTACTGATGAGCACTAAAAATAGGGGCTTCCCCCCTCCCTTTGCAGTCAGAAGCCCTGGAAATTATTCATCGTCAGCCTTGGCGATTTGACAAAAACAGGCCCACTGCCGAAACATTTTTAACAAGCCAGGAGCATCGCCCGATCTCCTTCCTCTGCACTTCAAAACCTGCCACATCCCAACGGTGCTCGTATAATCTGCTCATAATCTGAACACGGGGATGCCTAATAAACATTAACGCAAAGGAGCGACGGGGTGGGGAGGGAGGGAGGGGGAGGAAGAAAAAAGGAGCGCCGACGAGGAGCGGAGCAACCAATTACTATGCAGTGGGTTTAATTCTCAACAAGCAGCTACTAATTATCTGGCATTTCAAGCCCAAAGTGGCTTTAAAATAAAAAATAAAAAATGAAACCCCTGAGCAGGAGTGTCAACTCCCCGGAGAGTCCCCATCCTGCATCATTTGACGTGGTACAGTCATCAGCAAGGACAGCGCTTATGACTGGATGGGTGGGGGTGTCACCCAGCTGCTTTCATAGGCCAGGGGGGTGGGTTAGAGAGGGGCCCCATCACATCACCTGCAACATTTCAGAGGTTTTTAAAAAGAGATTGGATGACAGCCTGTCAGGGATTCTTTAGCTGTGGTTCCTGCATTGCAGGGGGTTGGACTGGATGATCCTTGGGTGCCCCTTCCAATCCTACAATTCTATGATTCTGTGATTTTGAAATCTGAAACGCATATTTTTAAGACCCATCTTATTTCTGTAAATTGTTTTAAGTTGTATTTTAATCAATTGTTTTTATACCTGGTGTTAGCCGCCCTGAGCCCGGTCTTGGCTGGGGAGGGAGGGGTATAAATAAAATTTATTATTATTATTAAACTGTTTTAATATTGTGCTTTAATGTTGGAACCCACCCTGGGACCACAGGGTAAAAGGCGGGAAAATTTTTTATTTATTACTATTATTATTGTTGTTGTTGTTATTGTTATTGTTATTAACTTATTTCATAAACTTTATTTACCTCCTGATAATTTAACCCCAATAATTTACCAGTAAGAAAAATTAACAACAATAATTTAAGACTTTCAAGAAGTTAATACAGTACCTATCAGCAATCAACTAAAACTCACATCTACTTTCTAAACATCTGGGCAGGATTGTCCAAACACAAACGTTTCTAGCAGGCACTGAAAAGAGTACAGTGAAGGAACCTGCCTGATATTAATAGGCAGGGAGTTCCAAAGTGTAGGTGCTGCCACACTAAAAGACTGAGTTCTTACAAAATTGAGTCCTATGTGGAACCTGTGGAAGTGCAAGTTCCTCTGACTGAAGGTGTCCAGTGGGCATCTTTTTGTAGTAACGTTGGTGGTGGTGATAATGACGATAGAGTGCCCTGAGGAAAGGCTTCCGTCTTGTCATCTGGCAAGCAGGACAGTCCTCATACAGATTCTTGACAGCTATGTTGAAGTCGAAGGGAACCAGGCAGAGGGCCTTCTCGGTAGTGGCACCCTCCCTGTTAAATGCCCTCCCATCAGATGTTCAGGAGATAAAGAACTACACAGCTTTCAGAAGATGTCTGAAGGCAGCCCTGTACTGGGATGTTTTTAATGTTCAACGTTTTACTATGTTTTTAAATGTACTGCAAGCAACCCAAAGTGGCTGGGGAAACCCAGGCAGATGGGTGGGGTATAAATAATAAAATTATTATTATTATTTGCATCTGGCCGATAAGAAGCGGGTATGCCAGCGGATGACAAAATTTCATTCAGCACATGTGCAATACAGCTTAGGCTGTGCCCTCTCTCTTTTTTTTGCTTCCCTCTTAGGGTGGCCAACTGGATCCCAGGGTCCTGGCCTTGTTATTCATTTATTCACATCCCATGAAAAATAAATCAACAACAAGAAAATAAAAATAATTCCAGACCCAATATTAAAAGGCTTGTGGAAAAGTGAAGGTCTTCAACAGCTGCCTAAAAGACAATAGCTATGGCACCTGTTTGATACATAGCTTGCTATGGATGATGGGAGTTGTAGTCCAACAACATCTGGGAACCCAGGCTTGAGAAAGGCTGGCTTAGACAATATTGAACTAGGTGGAACAATGGCCGTGCTTGCTGGGGCTAATGGGAGTTGTAAATTAAAACTTCTGGAGGGTGTCAGTTTGGGAGAGGCTGGCCTGTTCTCCTAGTAATATCCTGGAATAATTGGCCACACACAAGGTTGAGAGGCCTCACTGCTGGGTTCTAGTTTTAGCTAAAAGCACGCAGAGTTTTCGAGCGGTTAACAAAACCGCCCATTAACCAGGCTGGCTGCCTTCTTCAAAGGCTTCAGTTGCACCGTGTGAGAGGCACCATGTGCGCAGACCAGACCAAGACCACGCCTGGCGCACGGATGCAAAACGGTATAATAATAATAATAATAATGCAAAAACTACAACACTTATATAATAACATAGAGGCTAAGGAGAAATAAATCACGAACAAATCAACAAACGATGTGAAATGCCGTTGTCGGCTGGCTGGGGATTTGCTTGTAATCTTTGTAATGGCTAGCATTTTAATATTGCGAGATAGTTTTATATTGCATCTGCATGTGCTTGTAAGCCGCTTTGAAGAGGGCAGCCTCAAAAAGCAGATCATCAATCCAACAGTCGGCTGGCTCAGTATAAAAGGCAGCTTACTAGGTTCTGATATTCCAGGTCATACTGTTTGTCCCTATGGCATGGTCTAGTCTGTGCTCTGCCTAAGAGGCATCTTCCCCATTGCTTTCTGAGACCCTTCTACCTGGAGATTCCAAGGACTGAACCTGGGACCCTCTCCAAGCAGGGGCTCTGTCACGAAGGATGCATGGCAGCCTCCTTTTCCATTCTGTCCTGTATGCATAAAACTGTAGGGCTGCAAGAGATCCAAAGGGCAACCTAGTCCAACCTGCTGCAATGCAGGGATAACAGCATGCAGCGGCGTTTCTGTTCTGCAGTTCATCTTCTGCCAAAAAAACCAAAACACCTTACTGATTGTCTTACTGCCACCATGGTGAAATCACATAACTTAACACAGCGGTTGCAATTAATTACATAAAATACATTGTTGCAACATTGTGTTGCATTTCCTTTGCAGTAAAATGACAAACGGGGAGGAAAATGCAGTCAGTTATGTACCATTTATGTACTGTACTGAAAGCAACCACAGTGAATACTGATTGCATTAGCTGGACTGATTTCTGTTCCAGACACAGGACAAATAAGTGAGGGTGGTGTCGCTGTGTTGGGACTAGGACCCGGGAAACCAGGGTTCAAATCCCCACTGAACTCATTGGGTAACCCTGAGCCTGTCACAGTCTCTCAGCCTCCCGGAACTGGTCTGTGACCGTAATAATAAAATTCTCGTTCTAATTCTAGTCTCTCAGCCTACCCTACCTCACAGGGTTGTTGTGGGGGAGAAAATAGGGAGGGAGAGACCCATGTATGCTACCTTGAGCTCCGGGGGGTGGGGTATAAATGCAATATTTTTTAAAAAAACAAACACGTGCAATTCCTGCTTCTGTTTTCACTGGAATTCGCCAACATCCCTCTCTGTTCTGGAGCTGTAGCAACCAGCAGTGTGATTTCAAATGGGGCACATTCTGCAGCCACTGACATATTGCTGTCCTGTTGCAGAAGATGCATTAACACACACACACACACACACACACACACACACACACACGTGCGCACGCACACACACACACACACACACACACACCGCCTCTCTGGCTGCAGCCACATTCTCTGCTCTCTGACCAAATGCATTGCTCAGCCACCCCAAGCTGGCGCCTTCCACTTATAGGCCCAGCCTGGGAAATGGCAGAAACAAACTGTAAAAGAAAAGGGAAACCCAGAACTTGGGGTGGGGGCGGGGTGAAGGTGGTGGGAGGTGTTTCTCTAACCCAGCAGGCTCCCTTTGCAAGCTTCCTACACAGCCATCACCCCCCAGAGCAGTACACACAAAACACACACACACACACACCCATGCGTGGGGAGGGAGGGAGGAAGGAGAAAGCCAGCCATCTGCCACCGACAAGAGATGGCAAACAAGCTGCGTCTGTGGGCAAACACTCTCCCAGATCGGAGCCCAGTGGCTGTCAAGAAAAGGGGGCTTTCCTCTCCCTCGCCCCCGGTGGCGAGGAAGGAGCAACATGCCTCTCCCAGGATGGAGTGATGGGTGGCTCCTTTCAAGGGTGCTTGTGCAGGAGAACTTCTCAGGGGTTTGTGCTTCCCGCCTCTCATAGCGTCCATCTCTCAACATGTCGCCTTTAACGGCACCCAAAATCAGTGCCAACGCTTTCCCTCACAGCCAAGTCAGAAATTATGGAGAGGGTTTTGCAGTTGCTTTTGCAGCTGCAGACATCTTCTCTGATGTGTCTTGGGCTGATAGTTAAGATGCCCGGCCAAGCTACAAAGCAACTCTCCTGCCTCACTCTCTGCAGGAAAGTCTAACAGTCACACACACACACACACACACACACACACACACACACGGCCACCTCGTTCCGTGGGAACCTGAAAGGCAACTGATTTGATTCATCTCTCAGCAGGTGATGCAGGCTCTGTGCTTCACTGCGCCAGGGGTGGCAGGCGAGCACGAACCCCCACAAAGCCTTGCGAAAGCAGGCTGTCCAAGGACCAAAGCGGGGAGATTTCTCTGACCCACTTGGCAGCCTCACAGGCAGCTGTGCCAACCTGGATTCTGCCCTTCCTAATCCCTTCCCCCAGAAGCAACCCCCTCTTCAGGGTCAGTGATGCCAATTCCCAGCCTCCTAAAAGCACAACAGTGGGGAAGATGTGGTAAGAGTTTCTCTGGTCAAGTTTTTAAATTTTATTTTATAGTGTATATAAAGCAGAACAATTATAACCACAGACAAAAATCAAAACTACAAAATAGGCAGTTGTACAGGGGTTAAATTAACAAAGTCAAAGTAAAGAAAATGAGAGTTTATCTGATTATCAAGTACAGTTCCAGATTAACCTGGCTTGTGATGTGGGTTATCTTGAAAATGACCGCTCTGCTGGATAGTCCATAAAAGAATTCCAAATCATATTAAAAGTGTCTGGAGGTCCTAGTCCTTGTTAAAATCTCAAATTATAGCTATATTCCAGAGAAGAGTGTACCAACATGAGGAAGATGCATTGGTTGATTATTAACAGAGTTCTTTTTTTAAAAAAAAGTGCACAACCAATCTTTCTCAGCACTCCAGCAACTACCCGTATTTTTCGCTCTATAAGACGCACCAGACCACAAGACGCAACTAGTTTTTGGAGGAGGAAAACAAGAAAAAAAATATTCTGAATCTAAGAAGCCAGAACAGCAAGAGGGATCGCTGCGCAGTGAAAGCAGCAATCCCTCTTGCTGTTCTGGCTTCTGGGATAGCTGCGTAGCCTACATTCGCTCCATAAGACGCACACACATTTCCCCTTACTTTTTAGGACGGAAAAAGTGAGTTATAGAGCAAAAAATACCGTAATGTAAAACATCCAATGGGAGACAGAGGGCGCTCTATGTACCCTAGGCTCATTTGCTCACACTCTCTTAGGGTGTCTCTGAGCACAAGCAGAGTATACTCTCCTCACAAGCGAGTATACCAGAACATGCCTCTTCCATGCACAGAAAGGCTGCAGCTAGGGCTGGTTGACCTGATTATTGGCCACTGCATCCTGATTTTCTTGCACAAAACTTAGACTATGTCCAGTCTTTAGGGTCATTTGTTTGCAGGGAGGTTATATAAGAAGGGAGCTTTGTACAAAAAAATGTACACAGACATGAAGACAGCCTTTGGATCAACAGTCCGGAAAACTGCACCACTGAAAACCTTGTCTGGAGAGATCATCACAGACTGCAGCAAGCAGATCAAGTGGTAGAAAGAGCACTATCAAGAACTGTGCTCACAGGAAAACACTACATCCAACAGCAATCAACAGCATCTCTGCCTGTCTTGGAAGAGCTGGGTGTCCCTCCCTCCCTTGACAACTTGAAGAATGCCATCAACTCCCAGGAATTCCAAGTGCTGAAAGCCAGCCTCAATACCTTCCCCATAATGCAGCTCCACCACTTGCAGCATTGGGGGAAAGGATCTATGCCACAAAACATGCACAACCCCAGCATTGTGGCCCTCTGCAAGAACAAAGGTGACCGCCATGATTGTAAGAACTACTGTGGAATGTCCCTGCTGAGTACTGCGGGGAACGCCTTTATCCCATGTAAGTTCTCAACAGATTACAGTTACTTGCTGACAGGGTCTATCCTGAATCACAATGCAGCTTTAGAGCTCAGAGGTCAACAGCTGACACGATTTTCTCACTGCGCCAGCTGCGGGAGAAAAGCCGAGAGCAAAGACGCCCCTTGTACATCGCCTTCATAGACCTGACAATGTTATTTGACCTTGTCAGCCAAAAAGGACTCTCCACACGGCTCAACAAGACAGGATGTCCACCTAAGCTTCACAAGATAATGGTGTCCTTTCACAAGAACATGAACAGCACCGACCAGTATGGCGCTCATCCTCAGACACTTTCCCTGCGGTGTGAAACAGGGCTGTGTTCTCATCCTGACTGTCTTTGGCATACAGTGGTACCTTGGGTTAAGAACCTAATTTGTTCCAGAGGTCCATTCTTAACCTGAAACGGTTCTTAACCTGAAGCGTGCTTTTGCTAATGGGGCCTCCTGCTGGGGCACAATTTCCATTCTTATCCTGGGGCAAAGTTCTTAACCTGGAGCAACCACTTCCTGGTTAGCGGAGTTTGTAACCCAAAGTATCTGTAACCCGAAGCGTCTGTAACCCGAGGTACCACTGTATTCTGTCTCCTGTTGATCTCCTATGCCTGCAGCTTGACTAAAGATGGTGTATACTTCCATTCAAGGAACAACAAGGGTCTTTCAACTTGGAACGTCTCCATGCCAAGACCGAAGTGTGGCAGGTTCATATCTAAGAGGTATTATTTGCAAATGACACAGCCTTGACAGCTCACTCTGAGGAAGCTCTACAGAGACTCATCAACCATTTTGCCCAAGTCTGCTTGGAGTTAGGCCTCACCATCAGCCTGACAAAGACCAACATCCTAGGGTCAGGACATTGCCAGCACTCCACGCATCAGCAATGGTGACCCCACATTTGAGGTGGCAGACAATTTTGTCTACCTGGGTTCCACCATAACCAACAACCTTCCTATCGATGTTGAGCTGGACAAGGCAGCCACAGCAATGGCTCACCTCTCTAAAAAGATATGGGAGAATGTGATGCAAATAACCAATAACACGATGAAGGTCTACCAGGCTTGTGTGTTGAGCACATTGCTTTACAGAAGAGAGTCATGGGCAACTTACAGCTGTCAGGAGTGATGCCTCAATGCCTTCCATATGCACTGTATCAGGAAGATTTTGGGCACCACATGACCAGACAGAGTCTCAAACAAAGATGTGCTCTCCCAAGCCCACATGCCCAGAATGTTTGTACTTCTCTCTCAGTAATGTCTATGCTAGTTTGTTCATGACCACAAAATGGAAGATGGCAGGACCCACAAGGATGTGTTCTACAGGGAGCTAGCTTCAGTCACTAGGCCTGTTGGCTGACCAACTCTGCAGCACAAAGATGTCTGTAAACATGACATGAAAGCTGGCAACATTAACCCCACCATATGGGAATCCCTTACTGATGACTGCATTGCCTGTAGACAGACAGTCGGGTCATGCATCCACAGCAGTGACCAGGGGAGGAGTAACTGCTGGGAGGAGCACACAGAGAAAAAAAGCCATAGTGCATCTGCAGCAGCCCAACTGGATGCCTTCATCTGCCCCAGCTACAACAAAACATGTCTCTCCTGTATTGGTCTCTACAGCCACAGCAGGTGCTGTGATGCTCCAACAGTTTGATGCACCCCCGCCCCAAGCTGCACTCTTCCATTGTCTCCCGAGACAGACGGATGCCAACAACTATACAAGAAGAGCATTCACCCTGATGTGCTTACAAGGTGTCCATACACCTTTCTGTTAACAGCTGGTTCATCCCACAGTTCTCAGTGACTTTTCTCCATCACTTTCCTAACTGCAAACAGTCTGTAGTTTGTTTTTAAGAGATTTGTTGCCCTAGGCAGCTATCGTCCAGTTTAATTGCTAGCTTGCACTTGAATCCCTCCAGAAAAATAGTGACAGTCTAGAGAGACTTCCAGGCCATATTATTGTTATTATTATCGTTACCCTGACCATCTGGTTGTGTCACTGTTATCTATGCAGATTTGAGCACCATATTATTATCTTCATCATCATCAGGCCGCTAGTTGCCAATATGAAGATGATAAGACTGGCCTACCTTTTCAGGTTGTTGTAAGGACTATTGAAAAAATACCAAGCCAAGCGTTTGAATGTTATTTGTATTATTTCCCGCAACTCTGCCCATAACCTGCTCCTGTTTTGGTGCCAGACTTTCACCATGTGTCTTTGTTTTCAACAGAGCGCTTTCACGATGGAGACTCAGGGAGGGGTGGTTTGGGTGACAGAAAACACTGTGAATTGGCAAGGAAACCGAGGAAACAGAAATAGCTGCCTTCCCCTTCTGTTCGGGCTGCCGTGAAATGGGGCCAGGAGCTCCTGGGGCCTTAATCAGCTACTATGGAGAGAACAATCAGACCTTCCGCTCACAAATAAAAGCAGGTTAAGAGGAGAGGTTGTGCCAGCCAGCCAGAAAACGGCACTGGGGAACAGGGGTTGCTGTTGCCCAGGGAAGGATTCCGAAGGGAATCCCTGGGCAATCCTCTGGCAATGCAAGTGAGAGGCAGAGAGGGTCTCTCTGTGGCAAAAACACAGCAAAAAACCAAAACACCCTTGCAAGTATGAGCAGCACCCACCCCATAATAAGCACCCATTTGAAGGTACCTCTAAAGCGAAAGCTCAGGGGGGCCGAAGGAGCATTTTGTCCAACCCTCCATCCCAGGTAATGATCTCAGAGAATTCCAACGGAAACAAACAGGAACGGAAATTGCCAAAGTTTGCTGATTCATTTTCAAGTCATTCATTTATTGCTGTTATATGGCATCTTTTTATCCAAGGAGCTCAAGGTGGTGTCCATGGTTCTCCCCCATCTCATTTAATCCTTGCATCAACCCTGTGTGGTAATAGCTAAGGCTAGGAGGCCATCTGGAATTTGAACCCTGGTTGCCCAGGTCCTCAGTCCAATACACTAACCATTACACCACACTGGGCTTGTGCACGGAACAGAAATCAACCCAGTGAATCAGATCAGCTGCCAATGCTTTTGTTCTGCAAACGAGACATAACTGGTTAAGTTTCCTTATTTGCATTGCATTTCCTTTGAACTGAAATGAATGCGGTGCAATAACGCCATGGCAACATAACTTACATAATCTATGCAATTTACACAACTAATTATGCAGCTTGTGTAATTTCACCACACAGGACAGCTAGACGGAAAATGTAGGTTTTGGTGGAAGATGAAGCGCAGCAGAACAGAAACAGGGCTGCATGCAGCAAGCAGAGGGGAGAACAGAAAGTGATGCCTCCTTACCTCCCTAGTCCAAAGCCAAGATACTTGGGCCACCCTGTCCCCTCCTTCAGAGATCTCTGCCATTCAGGTATCATCAAAAAGGAGCAAGCAGGAAATTTATTGTTTGTGAAGCCAAAATGAACTCCCTTGCACACAACCTCTTCCCTGGTGGTGGTGGTGGTGGTAGGTACCGTATTTTTCGCCCCATAGGACGCACCGCCCCATAGGACGCACCTAAGTTTTTTTGGGGGGGGGGAATAAAGAAAAAATTTATTTCCCCCCCCAGGCGCGGGGCTGGCGCGGGGGAAGCCCGAGCTTCCCCCGACCCCAGCTCCGAGAACAGCCTGCTATCCGCAAGCCTAGGGAGCCCAGCGGGAAGTCGCCCCAGTCTCCCCAGGCTTGCGGAGAGCTGCACGAAGCCTGGGACTGTAGGCAGCTCTGCGCAGCCCTCGGGAGCCTGGTGCGAAGTTGCGCCGGTCTCCCAAGGGTTGCGCAGAGCTTCCTGAAGCCTGGAGAGCGAGAGGGGTCGGTGCGCACCGACCCCTCTCGCTCTCCAGGCTTCAGCGAAAGCCTGCATTCACCCCATAGGATGCACACACATTTCTCCTTCATTTTTGGAGGGGGAAAAGTGCGTCCTATAGGGTGAAAAATACGGTAACTCCAAACTCCACAGTTGGACAAAACCCAATAAAGGCAGTGTTGTAGCATGGGTTGCCAGAGCCCGGGGCAAGGCAAGTATCCTAGGCAATATCTGCCAATAGGCTAGAGCCAGCAGCTCAGCGACCTACAGCCACGGCACCCCATGAGCACTGAGCACAGTTCAGAGCAGGATGGGGGATTGGTCAGGAGCGGGTATCTTTCTAAAGTGTGCGCAGAGGGTGCCCCCGCACCCAGCTGTCACTCAAATCCACTCCTCAGTCCCTTCATGTGAACACTGGGAGATTTTAAAGGGTGGTGGGACAGCACACTATTTTAAATTTATTACTTTCTCTCTCTCTCTTTTGAAATTTTGCACCCCTAAGAATTTGCATCCAGGGTAACCGCCCCTGTTTTCATCCCAGGGCAACCACCCATGCTACACCACTGAATAAAAGTATTGCCAATTATGGGTGCTGGAGTTGTGCCCCCCACCCCACCCCATGGTCCAATACTTTTGCTGTTTTCAAGTGTTCCTTGGAAAATAACATCCCGTGACCCAGGTGACGGGAACACCTTGGGTTCCTCAGCGCCTTCTGCTTTCCGTGTGTCTTGGTGGAGCTGCTCTTCTGCAGTAAGTTGCCTTTTCCATTTAAAGCACCTTGCTTCACACTACCGTGGACCTGCACCCAGGGGAAGGGCCAAGGCTCACTGGTAGAACATATGCTTTGCATGCAGAAGGTGCCAGGTTCAACCCCCTATGAAATCGCCAGGTAGGGCTGGGAAAAGACTCCTGCCTGGAAAAACCGCAGCCCGTCAATGTAGATAATAATGAGCTTGGTGGACTGATGGCCTGACTCAGGATAAGGCAGGTCCCTCCATTCCTACGTCTGCAAAATAATCCATCAAAATGCGCTTCGTATCTCGGCATCTAATCCTCTGTTTCCTCACGTGCCTCGTGGGGCAGTCAGGCCTGCCTGCCATGGAACGGATTGGTATGAAGGAAGCGAAGGGAGCGGACGTTTGTCCCTGGAGCAGCCAAGAATCTTTAATGGGCCTTTAGAAAAGCTGAGGCAATGGTTTCATTCTCCTTTTCCTTTTCATCCCTTTACAAATGGGAGTGGGGGGGGGAGCGCTTCTGCCTCAGAGGCTTAGCTAAAGCATTTGCAATGGACAGAAACCATGCCTGTCTAATATCTCAACACTTCCCTCCATCCCCTGGCCCAGGGGAAGATGCTCCCACAAGGGAACAGACCCCAAATATTCTCATCCATAGAAGCCAACTCCTGGGGGCCAAGGTCCCTTCGGAGCTCCCAGTAAAATATTTGAGGGGGCCAGGGCCCACCAAAGCTGATGGGCATTGCCATTCAAATGGCATGCATGCACCGTGTCATATGATCAATATACGACACAGGGCTTACCTGCACCCTCATATTTTATTCAAGTTAGCACCCCTGTTCTCACGATGAAACAAGGCTCATCGCCACGCACAGCCACTGCCAGGCAGACAGAATCATAGAGTTGTAGAGCTGGAAATGCAGTAAACTTGCCCAATGTGGTCCTTGAACCATGATCCTGAGATTAACTCTCATGCTCTAACAACCGTATTTTTTGCTCCATAAGACGCACCTGACCATAAGACACACCTAGTTTTTAGAGAAGGAAAACAAACAAACAAAAATATTCTGAACGAAACAGTGGATGTATGATTTTTGTGGTGCATGCTGTGGCCACGGACATGTGATTTGACGGTGAATTTGGGGTGACCCAATGCAAAAATCCTGAGGATTCATGTGGATCCGTGGTTTGTAAGCACATTTTTGTGCCATTGCGGCCCCACACAACAGTGGGAGTGTGATTTTTTTGGTGCAGGCTGTGGCCATGGACATGCTATGTGATCTGATGGTGTATTTGGGGTGACTCAATGTAAAAATCCTGAGGATCTATGAGCTTTTACCTCCCCCCTCCCAGGCAGTCTCCTTTATTGCTAGTGTTGTGACGTGGGGTTTGTGATTTCAGCTCTCTTGACATAATATGCTGGAGACAGTTCTGTAGTAACGCTTCTTTATTACAGCAAACAAGACTGAGAACTGAGGAGGGGAGAGCTACATTTATAGGGACAGGGAACTAGCTAGAAAGGATACATTTTGGAGGGAACAATATCAGGCAATCACAGTCCTGCCTTTTGGAGGAAACCAATAAGACAGAGGATCCAAATACAGCAGCTTAAATGAACCAATAGTAGCTGTACCCTCTGGAACCAAAAGGCAGTTACTTTACCCTAATGCAAATACAGACAACAATAATACAGATATAAAATCCTTTGACTCAATACACAACAGCTAGCGTCCCTTATCTCCCTCCCGATAGCTTGCCGATCAGCGGCTTTATTTCAACACCCACTTCCCTCTTTAAAAAAAAAAAAGCATGATCTGCTTTTTGCCCCTGGGCAATTCGGTTCCAGGAACCACGCATTCGCTCCATAAGACACACAGACATTTCCCCTTACTTTTTAGGAAGAAAAAAGTGCGTCTTATGGAGCGAAAAATACGGTACCTGGAGAGATACAGAGCCTGATGATCTGACTCAGTAGAAAATAGCTTCCCAAGTTCCTATGTTTGCTCCATCCTTCAATGTCAAGCAGGGCCCTCAGTGCTGCCCACCTTTTCGGGTAAACAAAGTGCAGAAAGGTCTCACTGCTGGGAGATCTACAACAGGGTTTTCCCTCTGTGTGATCTGTAAGGTCTCTGGGGCAGGAACCCATCCTCTGCCTAAGTTGTTCCACCTTGCACTGTGCACGGAAGAGGCATGATGGTGCCAAAAGCAAGGACACGGGACAGCAGCTTTTAACAACTGCTTCCAAAGCTGCGTTTGCAGCTATTTGGTCCCACGGTGATGCTGTGAGGCAGGGCATCAAGTCCCTCCCTGTGTGGTTCATGCCACACAGACAATTCCTCGCCCCATGAAATGAGCATCTGCTCAGGGATGGAGGAAACTGGTCCACTTTGGGTTCTCCCTGTTTTTCATTTTTTTCAAACTTAAGTTCGGTGCTCTACATTTCTACAGCAGTTTGCAACTGGAAAAAGAAGCCTCATGAAAACCCATCATTTTAGTACTGATTTATCCTAAAATATACGTGTGCATACAATTTTGCCTAATATACTTTTTTTCTTTTGCAAAGCAATTTCCCCTTTTATAATGCGTTTTCAGTGTGTTATGTTCACTAATATGTGCATTTTAATGTGTATGTTTCCCCCCAGCGTTTGTACGCATGACTTGGTTCAAGAACTGCCTTGCAAAAATCAGAGAATTGTGAATTCCAAAGGATGGCTGTCTTTTGGTTCTTGTACAGGCTCCAGAGAGTGCAAATTAGGAAGGCCTCCCTTTAAATGCAAACTGAATCCAATTCCGCCCCCCCGCCCCCCCATCCCAACCTGTGATCGGTCCCATTATTAGCATTCCACTGCCTCCTTCTGCTCCAGGAGAGACGCAGATGCACAGTCAAGACGCCTGTGTCACCCAAGCCAAGATATCGATTGGCACATCATGAAATCTGGGAAAGGCCATGGTGGAGAGAGGTCGGATGAGGACGGAGGATGTGGAGGAGGGAGGGAGAAGTGGGGGGGGAGGGAAGAGATTGTGGGGCAGTCTGGTCGCAGTTCCTCAAAGAGGATATTGCAGAGCCGGACAAAAAAGTTCAGAAATGGGCCGCTAAAATGATCGAGGAGATGGAGCAATTTCCCTTTGAGGAAAGGCGAGCAGCTTTTGAGACTCTTTAGCTGGGGGGGGGAGTGAGGTGACATGATAACTAGAATTATGCCTATTGTGGAGAAAGAAGACAGAGGGTGTTTCTACTTCTGTTACCTGGTATTTTTATTTTATTTCATTATTTTATTTTTTATCCTACCTTTAACCCAAAGGTCCCAGAGAAGAATTACTTTGTGCTGTTATATTGTGCTGTTAATTACAGAATTAACAGCACAATATGTATAACTGATTTAAATAACTGACGATCACAGAAAGAAGGTGGGCCCTTCATTGGCGTAGCCAGGACTTTTGTTGGGGGGGGGGCAAAACCAACAAGATTGGTCAGTTAGTATTTCTATTGTTTTACTTGGGGGCGGGCAGCTGCCACCCCTTGGCTATGCCCATGGGGTCCTTACTAGAAATCATTGCAGTCATACAATGAAGCTAAACGTTGGAAGATTCAGGACAGACAAAATGAAGGACCTTTTTCACACAACATCCAGCAAAACTAGGGAATTTATGTTGGGAACCGCCCTGAGATCTACGGGTGAAGGGCAGTATACAATTATTATTATTATTATTATTATTATTATTATTATTATTATTATTATTGCTGCTGCTGCTGCTGCTACTTGCAGGCACAAGATGCAATGATAAGCCACCAACCCAGACAGCTGGAAAAGGGAGCTGGAGAAATTTATTTCCTAAAGCGAGAGCCCCTTGAATGGTTACAAAGTGCATGAAAGATAAGTCCGTCGACGGCTGCCAGCCTCCAGGGTTGGAGGCAGGGCCTTTGAGTACCATGTGCTGGGAATCACAGGTGAGCGTAGATACTGCTGTTGTGCTCGGGACCCTTCCCAGAAGAAGCATCTGGGCCCCCTTTGCGCTGATCCAACTACAGGGCTCTTCTGACATGCTCATCACATCAGCCCACAAGTCCATCCGGCTCGTAGTATTCCATCTACACTTGCTGGCAGGGGGTAGCTGCCCAGAGTTTCAGACAGGAGTCTTTTCCCAGCCCTACCTGCAGATGCTATTGGGGAATTGATCCTGGCTTCTTCTGCAGGCAAAAGGGGGCTCTATAGTCCCTCCCAAAATTGTGTTGGCTCCTTGTGAGAAATTTGGAAATTAAATTACACAGATCTGAAGCTACTACAGAGCAGACCTGCTGTACATCTGCAACTTTTTCATACCATGAAAGGGGGGGGTGTCCTACTTTTGTTGCACTATAACACAAGAGTGCCTCTCCAGATGGTGATGGGGGGGGGGTCCAGTCTAAATCCACCACTCGTGCCATATGATACGAATGTAAGAACCAGTGTTAGAAACTCAGATATATAATCTAATTGCCAAACCTAGGTTACGGTCCCCACAACAGAATGTCTAGAGGCTGTTTATTTCCCCCAATGGAATTCATTTATTCATTTATTATTGACTTCATTTCATTTCGATTACCACTTTCTATTTTAAAGAACGAATCTCAAAGTGGTATAAAGCACATTAAAACATCAAATAAAACAATTCAGAATAAAACAAATTCAAGTTTCAAGGAAAACATTTCAGATCCTCCTCCAAGTGACATATAGTGGTACCTCGGGTTAAGAACTTAATTCGTTCCGGAGGTCTGTTCTTAACCTGAAACTGTTCTTAACCTGAGGTACCACTTTAGCTAATGGGGCCTCCCGCTGCTGCCGCTGCGCCACCACCACGCGATTTCTGTTCTCATCCTGAAGCAATGTTCTTAACCTGAGGTATTATTTCTGGGTTAGTGGAGTCTGTAACCTGAAGAGTCTGTAACTTGAAGTGTCTGTAACCTGAGGTACCACTGTACTGGTTTTCCCTGTCGCCAACCTGGTCACAATTGGACCTGCACCAGTTGCAAAACATGCCTGGCGAAATCTTAACACTGGTAGCAATGTAAGAAAAGTCCGCTGGATCAGGTCAGTCGCCCATCTAGTCCAGCATCCTGTTCTCACAGTGGCCAACCAGATGCCCCAATGGGAAATCTGAAAGCACTCTCCCCTCCTGTGGTTCTTCAGAATCATTGCTGCCTCCGACTGCGACTAACAGCCATCAATAGCCAATTCTTCCATGCATTTGTCCCATCCTCTTTTAAAGCCATCTAGGTTGGCAGCCATCACTGCCTCATGTGGGAGGGAGTTCCAGAGTTTAACTTTGCACTGTGGGAAGAAGGACTTCCCTTTATCTCTGCTAAATCTTCCAACCTCCAGGTTCACTGGATGTCGAATTCTAGTGTCACGAGAGTGGGAGAATTATAGCGCCAATGGCACGCTGCAGAAGGTACCAGTCTAAAAAATCCCACCCCCACCACTCCCAGTCTGGAAAGGCCAGCACCACCCAGCCGGAGAAAGGGCAAAGCTTGTCTCTGGAGCATCCTTCAGTTTGCTCAGAAGCAGAAGGAGGGGGAGGTCTAAGCTGTCACAGCAAATGGAGAAGTTAATCGGAGAGGCTTTATGGCTGCAGAGCGCCAGGATGAACAGCCCAGGGAGGAGAAATAAAAACACCCTCAAGATGTACGGCCGCAGAGGTTACAGCTCTGCCAGCACTAGCCTTGGAACGAAAGGCCAAGCCATGGCTCATTCTAGGCTGCTTCTGCCTGCCACAGCAGCTGCAAAGCCTTCCACCTCCCTGTGCATCTGAAAGGCCAGGATAGGTCCATGGGGGTTCAGGGCCTATCAGAGGACGGGGAGAGCTGAAGGGCCACTTCCAGGAGCTGACCAAGGCTCAAAGCAAAGCTGTAGGTCACAGGAGAGGAGAGTTTGTGCTTCCTCTGACAGGCAATAGTGATTTACTGCCTTGGTAAAAGAACAGCCCTTAGAAGGCCATGTACCGCTCTGCTCACTGGACCTCAACAAGGATATTGTAGGGCTGGGAAAGAAAAGGGCAGCCAAAACAAACCAGGGGCCAGAGCTGTGATCCCTGTATTCCGGGGGGGGGGGGGGGGGCTTGACTAGATGATCCTTGTAAAGGTAAAGGTAAAGGGACCCCTGACCATTAGGTCCAGTCCTGACCGATTCTGGGGCTGCGGTGCTCATCTCGCTTTATTGGCCGAGGGAGCCGGCGTACAGCTTCCGGGTCATGTGGCCAGCATGACTAAGCCGCTTCTGGCGAACCAGAGCAGCGCACGGAAATGCCGTTTACCTTCCCGCCACAGCGGTACCTATTTATCTACTTGCACTTGGACGTGCTTTCGAACTGCTAGGTTGGCAGGAGCAGGGACTGAGCAATGGGAGCTCACACCGTCGCAGGGATTCAAACCACCGACCTTCTGATCGGCAAGACGTAGGCTCCGTGGTTTAACCCACAGCGGTCCCCTTAAACTCTACAACTCTGTGATTCCATAACCTCAGAAAGTGGTGAACTTCACTGCAGGTCTTTTGTCAGAGGTTGGGATGGCCATCAGTCAGGAAATCTTTAGCTGTGATACCTGCATGGCAAGTGCTCTACCGCTCACTCACATTCCTTCCTCTCTAACATATAAGATTCTAGTCCTCATGGTTGTGAATAAAAGCCTGAGTTCAGTTGGAACATGGGAAGCTGCGTCACACCGAATCAGACTATTGGCTGACAGTGGCCCTCCGAGCTTTTCAGGCAGGGAGTTTATTCCCCGCTTGGATATTGAACCTGGGACTTTCTGCATGCAAAGCAGATGCACTGAAGATTATTTCTCCCCACCCCTCGACGCAAAACTGTGGCTCACTCACATTGCATTATCCACAGGAAATGGACATCTGCAGAGCAACAAGAGGCTTTTAGCCGCTCAGCTCTCCAGTGACCCTCGAATAACGCAAAAGATCACGGTCTCTCCCTGCCCCTCTTTTTTGGCATGACTCATCTTTGCATCCGACATCATCGCGACACTGCAGCGAAGAACGCGATGTAAAGGCAGGAAGAAACAAGAGCAGGATTGCGGGGGGGGGGGGAGACATGGTGATTTCATTCAGGGCCAGGTAGGTACTGCATGGGAGGGATGTGTGCGCAGGGAGGTGAGGCACATTAGCAAGGACAATGCTCTCCTGGCACATCCATGAACAGTGAACTCAGGCCGCAACAGGTGCAGGTCTGCCAGTGGCATATTGGTATGGCCACTGCAGAATGCAGGAGCCGGCGCAGTTTTGCAGTCTCTGCCCCAAGCCACATGCAAAAAGGACACCTGCCCAGAACCAGGGTGTGTGATGCGCCATCAGCCCCAGCTATAGCATAGCCAGCCAATGGTCACGGCTGATGGGATTCATGGTCCAAAACATCTGGAAGGCTACAGGTTAGCGAAGACTATTCTAAAGCACGACAGGAAATGCACATGCATACCTATGAACCAGGTAAATATTTTAATTAACTCCCCATGTGCCCACTTGACTGCTTAGAAATGCCACATAAAATTTGTCCTGCACTTGCAAGGAACTGATTGTTCAGTGTGGCAGAATGAACACTTTGGAACTCCCTGCCCATTGACATCAGGCAGGCAGCTTCATTTACTGCTTTCAGCACCTGCTAAAACTTCTGCTCCAGCGAGCCTCCCCAAACATGTGATTTCAGCATGCAATCTTCACACATGGTGTTAAGTTCAGCTGTTTAAAATTTCCGATTTTAATTTATATCCCCCCCCAATGTAACTTCTTAATTATAATTTTATTGGCACCTCACTGTCTATCTTGGACCAACTACAGTGGTACCTCGGGTTAAATACTTAATTCGTTCCTGAGGTCTGTTCTTAACCTGAAACTGTTCTTAACCTGAAGCACCACTTTAGCTAATGGGGCCTCCTGCTGCCACCACGCTGCCAGAGCACGATTTCTGTTCACATCCTGAAGCAAAGTTCTTAACCTGAAGTGCTATTTCTGGGTTAGCGGAGTCTGTAACCTGAAGCGTATGTAACCTGAAGCGTATGAAACCCAAGGTACCACTGTATTGTAAACCGCTTAGAAGCCTTTCGTTTTTGTAAGCGATATATAATTTTTATGAAATTGCAAAAATAAATAGAACGAATAACACCTTCATGCAGTCCAGTCACACCAGTAAAACTTTTCAACACATTACTTTGATCCATCTGCCCAATTTCTGCTTTGGAAGTCCTTTGCAAGGACTTCCCATACTACGAGGGAGGGGAGGGGAGGCACTCCACAAATGCTCAGAGGTTCTCTCTCCTGCCCCCCGGTCCTTTTGACAAGGTGTTAGGCTGACCCTGAAACCCAATTCTGCAGCAACGTCCCAGGTAATCTACAGCTCAGTCCAAGCTGGAGGATGCAGCTATCAATAACTACTAGCCATGACGACTATGAATCTACCTGCACTGTCAGAGGCAGCAAATGTATCTGAATACCAGTCGCTAGGAATTGCAAGACAGAGAGTCAACGTTGCGCTCTGGTCCTGGCTCTGGTCCCTTTGCGGGGCATCTGTTTAGCCACTGTGAGAACAGGATGCTGGAATAGATGTTGTAAGGTAGAATTTGGATAGCCATCTGCCATGGATGCTTTAGCAGAGATTCCTGCATTGGAGGGAGTTGGACCAGGTGAACCTTGGGGTACCTTCCAATGCTACGATTCTGGCAGCCAGGCTTCTCTGATGCTTTTAGGTAGGGCCTAAGCTCCCCTAAGCCGATCCTTTGACCGATGTGTGTGTGTGCATTTGTGTCAGCCGCAGTGATTCATTTCCCATCCAATCAAGCTCTCCAAACGCAGGGGACGCTCATAATTCAGGGGGCCTCCTGACTGGCGGAGCCTGATTGATAGTTTTGGCACATCTGGAAGCGTTTGGCTGCTGTCCCACCTAACTGTTCTGGCAGGAGACAGCTGAGCAATTGGATTTGAGGTGGGGAGGGGGGAGAGAAACAGGGGGGAGAGAGAGAGAGAGAGCGCTGGAAGGAACAGGAGGCTGCTTGGCCAGCCAGAGAAAATTACAGGCTCTGTGGCTGACAAGATGAGCCTTTGCAGGACTGCCTGGACCAGGAGACCAAGAAGGAAAAAGCAAAACACATAGCCCCCCCCCTCCAATCACACACACTCGTCTTCTGGCTGAAGATGGCCCCATAAGGCAGTGCAAGCGGGGGGGGGGTGGGAGGAGGCTGCCTGGCTCCAAGTCCATCCCCCAGTAGCAAAAAGAATTATATAACACAGTCAGGATCAGCGTCGCTCCATGCCAGCCCCTGGACTGAGGCTGGCTTTGTCTCCAGGAAGCCTCTGACGTGGGTCTGTGAGGAGTTGGCCTCACCGGGGGGGGGGGGGAAGCAGGGCTGTGAATATGCCATTGAAGCACAAAAGAAGAGCCTGCTGGATCAGGCCAATGGCCTGTCTAGTCAGGCATCCTGATGCAACGGCAGCCAGCCAGATGCCTCTGTGGGAAACCAGCGAGCAGGACCCCAGCGCAACAGGAACTCTCCCCTCCTGTGGTTTCCAGAAACACTGCTGCCTCCAACCATGCCAGCAGAGCAGGGCCATTTTGGCTAGTAGGCATGTTGCTGGCCATCCCTGCCTCCTGAGGAAGTGAGTTCCCTAGTTTAACACTGCACAAAGCATGGCTTTCTTTTCTCTGGCCTGAATCGTCCAACTTTTGGGAGGCATGCCTGAGTTCCCATAGGCATGAAACTGGCTATGTTGGACTTAAAGGCCCCTCCAAACAGAGTTTTCTGCAGCTGTCCATATACAGTGGTACCTTGGGTTACAAACACCTCGGGTTACAAACACTTCGGGTTACAAACTACGCTAACCCGGAAGTAGTACCTCGGGTTGAGAACTTTACCCCAGGATAAGAACGGAAATCGCGTGCTGGCGGCACAGCAGCAGCAGGAGGCCCCATTAGAGAATGTGTGCCTCTTGTTAATAACGGTTTCAGGTTAAAAATGGACCTCCAGAACGAATTAAGTTCATAACCCGAGGCACCACTGTATAGTCATCGAATCAAAGAGCTGGAAGGGAGCACAATGGTCATCTAGTCCAACCCCCTGCATGGTGGTTCCTTCCAACTCCGATTCTATGAATATTTATT
This sequence comes from Podarcis filfolensis, assembly GCF_964270895.1. Classification (NCBI taxonomy): domain Eukaryota; kingdom Metazoa; phylum Chordata; class Lepidosauria; order Squamata; family Lacertidae; genus Podarcis; species Podarcis filfolensis. The sequence continues at coordinate 29,428,260 of NC_139616.1, read as the reverse complement.
AGAAACCTGCAGAAAACCATCCGTCCAGAGGGGTCTCCAAGTCCAACATCCTTTTCTCACCATAGCCAAGTGTTTTCTACGAAATGCCATTGAGGCAATAATTATGCATCCGTGGTGGTTTTCTTCTGGACTGAAAAGTTTTTCTCCCTCTCTCATATCACTAAAACTCATGGATATTCAATGAAGCTGAAGCCTGGAAAACTCCGCAGAGAGAAATGGAAGTCCTTCAAACAGAACACTGTTAAACTCTGGAACTCTCATCCACAGGAAGCAGCGATGGGCATCATCCTAGATGGCTTTAAAAGTCGATTTAACAAATGCATGGAGGAAAGGGCTTTCAGTGGCTACTAGGCACGATGACTATACTCTGCTTCCATCCAGTATACCTCGGTCCAGTATACCTGAAGGAGCCTCTCCATCCCCCATCGTTCTGCCCAAACACTGAGGTCCAGTGCCGAGGGCCTTCTGGCGGTTCCCTCCCTGCAAGAAGCAAAGCTACAGGAAACCAGGCAGAGGGCCTTCTCGGTAGTGGCATCCACCCTGTGGAACACCCTCCCACCAGATGAACAACTACCAGACTTTTAGAAGACATCTGAAGGCAGCCCTCTTTAGGGAAGCTTTTAATGTATAACAGACTACTGTATTTTAATACTTTGTTGGAAGCCACCCAGAGTGGCTGGGAAAACCCAACCAGATGGGTGGGGTATAAATAATAAATTATTATCATCACCATCACCATCATCATGCGAGGCAGAGATGCTTCTGAAGGCCAGTTACTGGAAACCGCAGGAAGGGAGAGCTGCTCTTGTGCTCAGGTCTGGCTTGTGGCTTTCCCATTGGGGCACCTGGTTTGCCCCTGTGAGAACAGGATGCTGGACCAATTGGGCCATAGCCTGACCCATTAGGTTCTTCTTATGTTAAAGCAAAGCATCCCAACTGAAGGCAAAACTCGCAGTTTTGAGAAACTTTGCCAGTGGAGAAGCCGCATCAAGGGCCCCACCAGGCCCTGGGATGCTGCATGCACGAGTGATACATCATCAGCGGACCTGTGGCAATGTAGGCCTGAGAGCCCACAGCACACAGCTCCGGCAGCAGAGGAGGGCATCTGGTGACTCACAGGAGGCCTAAGGAAAACAAGCAGATAACAGAGGAGGGAGGGAGACGCAGCACAGCAGCCGGGAGAGGAGGAATGGGGCAGGCAGGAAGCCGGTGGGGTCTGTTTCACCAGGATGCAGTCCCCAGATTCCTGTCCTCACCATCCAGGCACAAGAGTGAAGCCTGGGGGCCTCTGCAATCTCCTGAAAACCTTTGAAGATTCAGGACAAACCAAGCAAAGCAGTCCTTTAATAGAGCCTGACTGATGGATCAGAACGAGCACCCATCAAGTCGTTGTTGTTTAGTCATGTCCGACTCTTCATGACCCCATGGACCAGAGCACGCCAGGCACTCCTGTCTTCCACTGCCTCCCACAGTTTGGTCAAACTCATGCTGGTAGCTTCGAGAACACAGTCCAACCATCTCGTCCTCTGTCGTCCCCTTCTCCTTGTGCCCTCCATCTTTCCCAACATCAGGGTCTTTTCCAGGGAGTCTTCTCTTCTCATGAGGTGGCCAAAGTATTGGAGCCTCAGCTTCACGATCTGTCCTTCCAGTGAGCACTCAGGGCTGATTTCCTTAAGAATGGAGGGGCTTGATCTTCTTGCAGTCCATGGGACTCTCAAGAGTCTCCTCCAGCACCATAATTCAAAAGCATCAATTCTTCGGCGATCAGCCTTCTTTATGGTCCAGCTCTCACTTCCATACATCACTACTGGGAAAACCAAAGCTTTAACTATATGGACCTTTGTCGGCAAGGTGATGTCTCTGCTTTTTAAGATGCTGCCTAGGTTTGCCATTGCTCATAGAATCACAGAATTGTAGAGCTGGAAGGGTCATCAAGCCCAACCACCAGGAATCACAGCCAAGAACCCCTGACAGACCTCTGCTTAAAGACTTCCAATGAAGGAGAATCCACCACCTGGCAAGTTAATTGTCCCCTTCAGAAAGTTCTTCCTAATGCTGAGCTGGAATCTCATTTGAACCCGTTTCAGCCCAGCATCCTGTTCTCGCAGTGGCCAAGCAGATGCCTGTGGGAAACCTGAAAGCAGGACCCGAGCCCAAGAGCCCTCTCCCCTCTTGTGGGTCCCAGCAATTGGTATTTGAAAGCATTGCTGCCTCTGGCTGTGGAGGCGGAGCATAAATGCCACCATGGCCAGCTGCCATTGGCAGCCCTGTCCTGCCTGAATTTGTCCAACCCGCAAAGAGGAATGCGGTACACAGTTTTCTTGCCATGTGGTTCCTTCTTTACAGCTCCATGTCAGAGGAAGGAGGTGTCTGCTCATCGCCTATCAGTCCCGCAAAGCTGCCCCTTCTCGTCGAGGCAGCGTCTTGACCAGGAAGAACCTTTGCCAAGCCAGAATTGGAACCCACCTCCCAGAGTGTCCGAGGCTTTACTCAGCAGCTTCATCTCCAGCACCCCCCTCCCTCCCTCCCTCCCTCCTCACCACCATATCTCATGTAGAAAGAAACATCTGTTCCCTTCATTATTTTGTTCCATTTGGAAGCGTGAAAATGAGAGACAGACGTCAGAAGAACGGCTGCACTCAACGAAGAATCTGGCAGAAGGGTTTGGGAGAGGAAATCCAGCCTTGCAAAAAGCTGGGAGGTCAGCTGAGAAGTTGTGTCCAACATGAACAGGACCAATTCCCCGCCCCGCCCCCCAACAAAAATCTACTTTGAGGCCAGGAAGGTGGCTTTTTGCTGGGTGGCTCACAGCCTCATCTGGAAACCATCAGGAGCTCTCCTGTTACTCCACGAGACAACCAAAGGCAGTGAGCTGCCCCTACCTCCAGACCAGCACCGTCAGTGCCGGACAAGAGGCAGATCACATTACTGAAACAGAAGAGGCTGAACTGAGGTGAGAGCCAGTCTTGGACAAGAGGAAGCCAAGTGAGGCTGGGTAGCCCTCAGGCACTCAGAAAACAGCCTCGGCCTGTGTCAAACCTTCGGTCCACTGTGCTCAGCATATTGCCTACAGCAGAGATGGTAGATCTTGTAATTTTCTGCTCCCCTCTGGAGCATCAGAAAACGAGCTTGCTCCATCTTCCATGTGAGGGCCCATCAGATATTTGAAGATGGATCTCAGAACCCATCTCACTCTCTTCCTTTCCAGGCTAAACATATCCAACTCCCTGAACCGTTCCCCACAAGGCTTGGTTTCAAGACCTTTTATAATCTCAGTCGTCCAGGCACTAGGCAATAACATTCCTCTTTGACCAGGCTTTGGCTAATTGACATCTGATGCCCTTTTAAAATGTGTTGTGGAAGGGAAGTTTATTGGGCTGTCTTTTTATTATGCATTATATAAATACACACACACACACTGATTTTATGTTGTGAAGCGCCCTGCGATCTAGAGGTCTAGGGTGGTATACAAATTTAATATATTAGTATTAGTATTAATATTAGTATTCCAGCTTTTCAATATCCTCCTTAAACTGTGGCGCCCAGAACAGGCCACTGGACTCCAGGTCCAGGTCTCAATGGACCTGCAGCAGGTCAGGGTTAATGTGAGTTGGAGTCCAATAACATTGGGAGGGTCACAGCTGCTCCCCAGTCCTGGTCTACAGTGACTGATGGCCACTCTCTGGGGTGTGAGATAGGGGTCACTTCCCAGACCCTACCTGGTGATGCCACTGAGGACTGAACCTGGGACCTTCTGCATGCGAGGCAGATTATCTACCGCACTTACAGCTTCCTTAAAAACAAGGGAAGATTCCAGTCCGGTGGTTCAGAATTTAGACTGTGTAGCTCAGCATTGCTCACACTGACTGGCAGCAGCTCTCTAGGGTTTCAGGCAGGGCTCTCCCCTAGTCCAGCCTAGAGAAGCCATTGGCGGTTGAAACCTAGGACCTTCTGCCTGCAAGGCAGGTGTTCTCTCACTGAGCTACAGCCCTTTCGCCAAGAGAAGCAATTTCCAAACAGATGGTTGTTTGGTAGGCCTTGAACTGCAATGGCCCTGAGTTCCAGCCCTCTGCTCAGCTGGTGACTTGGGGCAAGTTCCTCAGTTTCCCCCTCCTCACCTCTCACAATGACAAGTGCAACAAGCAGCCTTGCAGGGTCACTGCAAGGATGGACCCGACAAGAAGGACTGCAGAGCTCTCTGCAAATTAGAAGTGCCCGATAAATTGTTTGCTGGTGACCGCTGGGAGCACACTAATGCTTCAGCACTGCAGCACCGCTCATCTGGAGACAGAAATCCAGTCCAGACCCAGGCAATCGGCTGCTTAATCATGCCAGATATTAATGGAGCGAAAATCTATTTCGGAAGTATCTGAAAACGCAGGAAGATGGCGGCTCCATGGAAGGCAGCAGGAGGGGCCATCCATAGCAGGGAGAGGGGGGCTTCTGTTTTTTTTTCTGTGCTGCTCAATTGCATTCAAGCCCCCCACCCCAGCAACAACACATAGGATTTAACTTGTCAGGCTTCTAGTCCCCGTGATAGAAGTTCTTCAAGCTTCCAAACCAGAAAATGGAAACCGGGGTGGATAAAAATCAATGTTTTTTTTAAAAAATATATATATCAAATTTTTAAAAATTTAAATCAGATTTTTTTATTTAAATTGATTTTTTTAAAAAAAATTAAATCAGATTTTTAAAATAAAATGCTTTTGGAGGAATGGTCTTTCTAAAGATAGTTTTCTATTTAAGTTACTTTATAGTCCAAAGGCTATTCATCAGGAAATAAGGATTTGTTTTAAGTTTTTCATGTGTGCTAAAACTCAGTCTAAGGTGTGTTTTTTAAACAAAACAAAACAAAAAACTTCGACCACATCAGTTAACAAACATGGATGCATATGCTATAATGTTATTGCTTTAGTTAAATAAATAGTTTAAATTGTTATTACGGAAATGATTATTTTTCTCCTTCCAATAAAGTACAGAAGAAAAGTTGTCCAAATATAAACAAACCTCACAATAATTTCATAATTATCTGCCTATGTATTTCTAACAGTACAACCAAATCAGTAATTTTTGATATAACTGTAAAAACTACTCTGAAAATTGATTATTCCAAAAATGAAACCTTCCTCTGGTTGCAAATATTAAGATTATACCGGCAAGAATGAGTCTTTCTGTAAAAAAGAAATGATTTAAATCAAGTCTTAATGAGTAGTATTTAAATTGTGATTTACATCTATTTGATTTAAATCAAATCCACCCTGATGGGAACAGCGATCATCTACTGTGTAGGCTTGCTCTGAAGGCATGATGAGTTTCAAGAACATTAGCTGGGATTCCTGCATTGCAGGGGGTTGGAGTGTCCCCCAACCTTGGGCCTCCAGCTGTTTTTGGACTACAACTCCCATCATCCCTCGCTAGCAAGACCAGTGGTCAAGGATGATGGGAATTGTAGTCCAAAAACAGCTGGAGGCCCAAGGTTGGGGAGCACTGTACTAGATGACCCTTTGTGTCCCTTCCAGCACTACTACAATGATTCTAATGTTGCAAACAAACGTGCTGTTTAAAATGTCGTGATTCAGTTTCGAACGTTCCATCGTGGAAAACTAGTGTCTTTTTGAGAATTTTCCAGCCCCCCCAAAAAATAAATTTTACAATACAAGGAAGGAGATGCAACTTTAAAAAAAGTATTATCTGTTCTCTCTCTCCATTTCCCACAAGCAGGGCTGCATAGCCCATAACTTCACTCAGCAGACACCTATGGGCTCATCCATACTTCTACTTGTGCCCTGCCTAGAAAGCACACTGACCTGCTCCTTTCCAAGGGAAAACCCAGTCTTTAGTGATAGATTGTGTGCTAAAGAGTGGCCCTTCTCCAGGGGAAAGCTGGGCGACAAGAGGAAGTGTGGCTAAGCTCTGAGCGAGCCCAAGACCAGAAAAGCTGGATTTTGCAACCTGTATGAGTTTATGCGAATTTGTTTGCAGGGCTTTGTATAATTTATTCTGTTTCCTAGACGTAAAGCAGGTCAGCGAGTTTTGCTATTTCAAGCCTCTCTTTTCAAAGCATGCACGCACTGCTTTCAAAATTAGTTTACAAAGCAAATTACAATATGAACAGAAGGCCAAAAAAAGAGGAGAGAAGAAGGTACAACTTCGTAAATGCATACATGGAAAGCGAGATCTTCAGGGGTAAAACACATACAAAGAGAGAGAACATAACCAGCAAAGCTGTCCTTGGAAAGTTTCTCTTTATAATCACCAGGACTAGAAACTTAGTACTATTTCTTAAAAGGAAGAGATTTGGATGCTGATTTCTGTGTTCAGCATAGAAGTCAACACCAACATGGAAGGCACAGCTGCGTCCACAAGCTTAGAAAAATCAGAAGACTATCGTAAGCTGCCTTACACTGAGTTGGAGCATTGGTCCATCCAGCTCAGTATTGTCTACACTGGTTGGCAGTGGCTCTTCCGGGTTTCCTTGCCTGTTCCCACTCTAGCTTGGAGATGCCATTGTGGACTGAATTTGGGACCTTCTGCCTACAAAGTAGGTTCTCTACCACAGAGCTACGGCTTCTCCCTTAAAAGTAAAACAAGATTCCAGTCCTCATGTTTCAGAATTAAGGGCTGATTTAACTAGAGACACCAGAATCTGCCTCTACAGACCTTTGGGTCCACCTAGCTCAATACTGTTTACGCTGACTGGCAGCGGCTCTTCTGGATTTCAGGTAGGGGACGTTCCCAGCCCAGCCTGGAGTTGCCAGAGTCAGAACCTGGAACCATCTGCATTCAATGCAAGGGCTCTGCCACTGACCTTAGACGCTTCCTCTTCTTCCCCACCCCTTGGTCACCTCTGAGCATCAGTTTCCATCACCACCTGAAGCAGAAGCATCTGGCCAAATGGCACAAGACTGGCTTAAAGGTAAAGGGACCCCTGACCATTAGGTCCAGTCGTGCCCGACTCTGGGGTTGCGGCGCTCATCTCGCTTTATTGGCCGAGGGAGCCGGTGTACAGCTTCCGGGTCATGTGGCCAGCATGATTAAGCCGCTTCTGGAGAACCAGAGCAGTGCACGGAAACACAATTTACCTTCTCGCTGGAGTATTTATCTACTTGCACTTTGACGTGCTTTCGAACTGCTAGGTTGGCAGGAGCAGGGACCGAGCAATGGGAGCTCACCCCGCCGCAGGGATTTGAACCGCCGACCTTCTGATCGGCAAGTCTTAGGCTCTGTGGTTTAACCCCACGGTGCCACCTGCGTCCCTATAAGACTGGCTTAGGCCCGTCCAATTAGGCTGCCACAGAGACTGACCCATTAAGTCCTATCCAATTATCTCCCCCAGGCTTTCCTGGGACTTCTGCCATGTGGGAATCCCTTGCAGACGGCTACAGCGCCTGGAAAGAAGCAGGTCATGCATCCCACAGCAGTGACCAGAGAGGGAGAAGAAACACCATTGTACATTTGCATCAGCACAACCGGACGCCTTTATCTGCCCCGGCTGCAACAAAATCATCGTCTCTCCAGTATTGGTCTCTACATCCACAGCAGGCGCTGTAATTTTGCAGAGGTTTGACTTCACCCCCCCCCCAAGGCACACCCTTCCACTGTCTCCCGACACAGACAGATGCCATCCAACACTGGGTGCTGACAAGAGGCACCTTCACAAATTCCTGGTGTGCTGCAGTGAGGAGATTTGCGCTTAGCAAGAAATCAGCAAACCGGCAGACTGTTCACAGCTTGGGTGACTGAGAGGGAGCGTTAAAACACTTTTGGCTGGGAGCTGTGAAAACCCAAAAGTGCTGGTTGTTTTCTCCTGTTCAGACCTTCCCACCCCCAGACTGTTCTTCAATTAAGAATTTTAAGAACAAGTAAAAAAACAACACCACCACCAAAAAAACCCTATGAATATTATTACTAGTACGACTACTATTTTGGAACAAAATGTCTTTTTAAGACGAGGCTTTACTCATTCAAAATAGCACAGCGTGAGAGCTTTCATGTAAGACAACCTGCAGCACTGGACAATCATCATTTGTGTGTGGACAGAAGATATAAACAAAAGTTAATTGGGGGTTGAACTAGGTAACCCCTTGGCCATCAGTTCTATGATTACAGTGGTACCTCGGGTTACATACGCTTCAGGTTACAGACTCTGCTAACCCAGAAATAGTGCTTCAGGTTAAGAACTTTGCTTCAGGATAAGAACAGAAATCGGGCTCCGGCGGCATGGCGGCAGGAGGCCCCATTAGCTAAAGTGGTGCTTCAGGTTAAGAACAGTTTCAGGTTAAGAATGGACCTCCGGAACGAATTAAGTGCTTAACCTGAGGTACCACTGTATATGATTCAGAACAGAGACAGGGAACCTCTGGTCTGTGGACCAGTCTTGGCCAACCAGGAGGTCCAATCTGACCTGAGAAGTCATTCCCCTACCCAAAAAACACTTATGGCCACTTTTGACTTACCCAAAGCCAATGGGTAGGATTCAATCCTGCTGGGTGATAGGGATCGGCATACAGAAGCAGATCTCCACCCCCACCTATGAGGGTCAACTTTGACAGGTAGGAAGGACCACCTATTCAGTCACCTGATGTCATCATGACACCAGGTGACTGGCAGACAGTGGCCTCAGCCACCTGTCCAAATTGTCCCATGGGGCGGGGGAAACACAAAGATCAGGACTGTGAGGCCAAAAAGGTTCCCTGCCCCTGATCTTGTTTGCACCAGACGCGGGTGAGCAAACAACCAGATTGCAATGGTGTAGAGGGAGTACGATTGGGGGGGTGGATCTTGTCGGAGGGACCTGCTACGTTCCTCAGCACAGGCCCCACCATGTCAACACTGAGCGCTGACCCCAACACCCAAGTTGATCCACACACAACAAATGCAATGTAGGCATTGGGACCACCTCCTAAGAACGTGACAAGATCCCTGCCAATGGCCCATCTAGTCCAGCACCCTCTTCTCATTGTGGCCAAATGCCCCTAAGAACCTAGGAGTTAAGATAGACTGTGTCTGGACCTGGAGGCCCCATAAGTATGTAAGAAAAGCTTGGCCAATGGATCAGGCCAAATGGGGCCCATCTAGTCCAGCATCCTGTTCTCACAGTGGCCAAGCTGGACCATAAAGAAGGCTGATCGCTGAAGAATTGATGCTTTTGAATTATGGTTTGGAGGAGACTCTTGAGAGTCCCATGGACTGCAAGAAGATCAAACCTCTCCATTCTGAAGAAAATCAGCTCTGAGTGCTCACTGGAAGGACAGATCCTGAAGCTGAGGCTCCAGTACTTTGGCCACCTCATGAGAAGAGAAGACTCCCTGGAAAAGACCCTGATGTTGGGAAAGATGGAGGGCACAAGGAGAAGGGGATGACAGAGGACGAGATGGTTGGACAGTGTTCTCGAAGCTACCAGCATGAGTTTGACCAAACTGTGGGAGGCAGTGGAAGACAGGAGTGCCTGGCGTGCTCTGGTCCATGGGGTCACGAAGAGTCGGACACGACTAAACAACAACAACAACAAAATTCCAGCATCCTGATCTCACAGTGGCCAACCAGCTGCCCCAAAGGGAAGCCCCTAAGCAGGACTCAGGGGCAACAGCCTCTCCTCTTTTCCTAGGCTTCAGCTTTCCAGGACAGAGTGCTTTCTCTCTTGCGCACGCTCTCCGTTCCTCTTTCTCTCATCTACGCATGACCTACATTCAGAGATCCTCAATGGGCACTGCTCAGACAAAGGCAGCATGTACAAAAGAGCCCCCCCACCGGACGTCCCACATCGTTTCTGGGTCCTGGCCTATTATCTACCACCCTTGTGGGAGGAAAGGGGAGGGAAGAGAGTGTGCCCAGAGCAATTACACGGTTTCTTTCATCCATATAACAAGCAGGAAGAGGGACACATTTTCACATCTGCAGAGGGGGGAGCAACTCAGGCCCAGGAGCAGAGCCCTCAGTTGCCATTTAGAAGGATCCAGGTATGGTTTCTAGAAGCTTCTCCAGGTGCCTTGTAAGGGGAAAGCCCACTGGAAGAAGAGAGAGCTATATCGATAGCTACTAGCCAGGACAGCTCTGCTCTGCCTCCATGCATGGCCAGAGGCAGTAATGCTTCTGAGTACCAGTTGCTGGAAACCACAGGACGGGAGAGGACTCTTGTGCTCAAGTGCTGCTGGAAGGTTTCCCACCTGGCTGGCCACTGTGAGAAGAGGATGCTGGACTAGATGGGCCACTGGCCTGATCCTGCAGGCTCTTTTTAGGTTCTTAGACCCTTTTGCTGGTGAAATCTCAGTCAGAAGAAGCAATACCTCAGCCTTCCACACCTTAATCCTCCCCCAGATGCTTAGTCAAGCTGGTTGGTGCTGGTCCGTATTGTCATACAAAATGGGCACGTCAGCTTGGACTGATGGGAGATGTAGGCCTAGTTTATCATATTAAAACACAACAAAGTCATTCTTTGTCACAATTTTGACTGAGGCTGTGTGTTGTTGTTGTTGTTGCTGCTGTTGTTGCTGTTTTGAGGGGGAAGCATCAAAATTAAGTATTTGATTAAAATAAACCCTGCAGGATGGAGACAAGGGCCTCAACTGCATCATACATTTAAAGCACTAAGAGGATGCTCTACGTTTAAACAGTCATGGCTTCCCCCAAAGAATTCTGGGAGCTGTCATTTGTTAAGGTTGCTGAGAGCTGTTAGGAGACCCATATACCCCTCCCACAGTGACAATTCCCAGAGTTCTCTCAGAAGAGGGATTGATGGTTAATCCACTCTGATAATTGTAACTCTGTGAGGAGAATAGCAGTCTCCTAGTGACTTTTAGCACCCTTAACCAACTGCAGCTCCCAAAATTCTTTGGGAGAACTGGTGACTTCCAAGGTGACGTTCTGCCCAATTGCTCCTTAAGAAGGTGCCCTTGTTCCTGCCTTCCAACCTTCTGGCCAAAGCAAAGCCACTGGGATTCCTAGCACACACTTTGCACTTGATTTTATAGATATTAAAAGATAAATTATTAAAGCCTCTCCAATTAAAAATTAAGTATCGTTAAGCTTATTAGACAGCTGTGTTTAGGATCTCAGGGCTTTACATTCAAGCAAAGCCCCACAAAAAGGTGTGGGTGAGAGAAGAATTAAACAAGGGCTATTCCTCTGCCCTGTAAACGATGCCCCAAATTGCCCAGCTGAAAGCGACCAGCCCCACTTCCATTCGCTGCTTGCCACCCAAAAGCACCAGCAACATCAGGGCAGAGGGGTTAGCCAAGCCCATCGGCTGAAGTTTCAAGCTGGTTTCCATTGTGAACTGCTGTATTTTTACAGTTTTCATGTACAGAAGTTTGGAAGCCATCCCAGCCATCTAGGTGATGAAGGGCGGGTACAGAAAATAAAATAAGAAAATATAGAGAACAACAGAAGATGCTGTGCACTAGAGCTCTAGCTCAGCAGGAGGCTGCCGAGCTGTCGCAAAACCCCCGGAGAGCCACTGTAGTCAGTACTGGGCTTGATGGGCCAAGACGTCTGACATGGAATAAGGCAGCTGCTACGTTCTATAGCTCAGTGGTCCAGCATCTGCTTTGCATGGCGGTTCAACCACTGGCATCTCCAGAAAGGGCTGGGAAAGAGCCTGCTCTGAAACCCTGGAGAGCCACTGCGTTTCCCAAACTTAGGTCTCCAGCTGTTTTTGGACTACAACTCCCATCATCTCTAGCTAGCAAGACCAGCGGTCAGGGATGAAGGGAATTATAGTCTGAATACAGCTGGAAACACAAGTTTGGGAAACATGGTGCAGACAATACTGAGCCCAATGGGACCAGTGGCCTGGTTCAACATAAAAAGCAACTTCCTACGTTCCACTATTTCGGGTCATATAATCTGCATTGCAAAATGCTGGACTAGATGACCCCCTACAATTCTGTGATACTATAGATATAGTCCATGCTCTGCCTAAGAGGCATCTTCCCCACTACTTGCTAACAGATCGTTTTCACGAGACTTCATATGATGCACATTCCTATGTCCTCATATGCAAGCCTGTCCTGTTGCGGAAGATACAGTTCAGCCACACACACTGGGCTTCTCTCTCTGCTTTGATGGGCTTGCTCTCCAATAAAATGAATATAATAATAATAATAATTGTCAGGGGCTCAGGAGCAGGAGCACAGGGGAGAGAGGAAATGGAGAGCGAAGGGGAAGAATCCGAGGGCAGCGTAGGGGAGTATGACAGTGGCCCGAGAGATTCCATGAGCTTCTCCAGCGAATCAGAAGATTCCCAGAAGGGGGCGCCGATGGTCAGGGCAAGGTGGGTCCCAGGGGGGACGCACCAGAAACAAGGAGCCAGCGGGGAACCCCGAAGCAGCAGCGGGGGATCAGGACCAGTTTCCCCACCAGAGCGTAGTGGGGGGGAAGAGTCACATGTGTCAGGGCCAGCGTCTCCTCCAGCGGGGAGAGAAAGTGAGTCAGGGCTGACCACGCCTCCATCGGAGAGTGGTGGAAAGGAGGGGAGGTCAGTTGCAGCTAGCCTCCCCGGAGGGGGAAGCAGTGACAGCAGCAGTGAAACGGTCAGGAGGAAAGTTGCTGGCTGGGCGCGCGCGCCAAGTTCAAATGTACAGGCGCGGGGGACAGCAGGAGACCCGGATTGGGAACCAGCTCCTAAAGCCCGCCGGAGGGAGGGGGAAGGCTCAGGGGATTCAGCGTCAGAAGAGTCTAGAAAGGGCGAGACCCCAACGGACAGGCGGAACCAGAGGCGGAAAGAACAGAGGAAGAGGTGGAGTAAGGCTAGAGTCTTAAACTGGTGTCTGGGGGGAGGAGACTCAGATGGAGCATCAGCGGTCTAACGGTTGAGACGTAGAGCTGCACGCTGCGGCTCTGGAAGTGAAACTGAACTTCAATAAATACTTTTGTATTTAACAACGAAGTGGCGTTGGTCCTTTGTGAGCTGGGACCTCGGGTGGCTCTGACAATAATAATAATAATAATAATAATAATAATAATAATAATAATAATAAGTGGTTTCCCCAGCCACTCTGGGCAGCTCCCAACAAAATATTAAAAACACAATAAAAGATCAAACATTAAAAACTTCCCTAAACAGGGCTGCTTTCAGATGTCTTCTAAAAGTCAGATAGTTGTTTATTATTATTACCAGATAGTCTGGTAGTTGTTGTTCTCTTTGACATCTGATGGGAGGGCATTCCACAGGGCGGGCGCCACTACTGAGAAGGCCCACTGCCTGGTTCCCTGTGATCTCACTTCTTACAGTGAGGGAACTGCCAGAAGGTCCTTGGAGCTGGACCTCAGTGTCCGGCCTGAACGATGGGAGTGGAGACTCTCCTTTGGGTATACTGGGCCAAGGCTGTTTAGGGCTTTAAAGGTCAGCACCAACACTTTGAATTGTATAGCTTGGCTGTCCCAAAAGCTGGTACACTCCAGAGGTTTGGACTACAACTCCCATCTACCCCAGCCAGCATGACAGGGCAAACAAAGAAGTGACTTATTCATGCAGCACATAGCTGAACGATGGAACTCACTCCTGCATGAGGCAATGATGGTCACCACCAGCTTGGATGACTTAAAAAGAGGATTAGAAATATTCATTGAGGATAAGGCTATCAGTGGCTATAAGCCATGATAGAGGCTACACTCTGCCTCTACATTTGGAGGCGCCATTGCTCCTGAACACCAGCTGCTGGAAGCCACAGCAGGGTAGAGTGCTCTGATGCTCTGTTCCTGCTTGCAGATTTCCCACTGGAATTTGGTTGGCCACTGTGAAATCAGGATGCTGTACCAGATGGGCTATTGCCCTGATTGAGCAGCCAGGCTCTTCTTATGTTTTTATGGAACCTCCAGATCCAGGTGCAGTCTATCTAGAGTCCTAGGTTATTTGGGGTATTTGGTCACTCTGAGAAGTTGCTGGACTACGGTAGATGGGCCATTAAATTATTATGTTCTTTTGACTTGCAGTGCAAAACCTCTGGAGAGGCACCAGGTTGAGGAAGGCTGATCCAGACACCGTAAAGGGCAAAGAAAGGGGAGAGGGAATTGCACCCACTGCAGCTTGCGATCAGCTAGGATTCCCTTTGGAGAGCTACAACCCCAGAAGATCTCCCCCAGTCCCTGCCAGGGTTTCCGCACTCCCCGGCTGCCTAACAACGCTGATGATGATTTGCTCACCCAGCCCTCCCAGAGTCTCCTTAGTAACCCAAGCTCAAAGGCCTTTCTGTTGACTGAGTGGGACGGAGTTGGCGGCATCCTTTGAAAAACACCGAATCTGACAGACGCGCCTCGGGTCTCCAGAGCATCCCATGACAACAGTGCAAGGCTGAGTCATGCAACCTGAACCACGCAGAATGCAACCTTCACTATTTACGCAGAATGGACGCACAAACGAAACAAGGCTTCTTTCTCCCCAAATTCTCTTGCTTTCTAAACCCTTTTTAGAATGTATATATCTCTTCTTCCCCTTCCTCTGAACTCACTCCAGCCTGCCTCCTTCCATTCAAGAGGCCCCCAATACGTGCAGAGACACGGCCACAGAGTGTAGCTCAAAAATCCCTGTCTCCTTTCAAACATCTTGAAAACCACCAAGAAAATGCATTAGAAAATAGAAAAAAGAAAAAGAAAAAACCCAACCAGGCTCATCCTGTTTTTAAAGCCACTTATATGGGATATTTTTGGAGCCTGACTCACAACTTTTCAAGCTGCCCAAACAGGATTGTGATTCGGGATGCAGCAGCCTAAAGGGTGCCTCTAACTTGGCGTCCCCTTTCACCTTGCGCAGCACCCCAAGAAAATCAGCCTCTAGAACAGGGAAGATGAACAAGCTTATGGAGCTCCTGGAAGCTATGCATTCAGGCTCAACTGACCAGTGGCTCCCTGAGGCCACTGGCCCTGCAGGGATCCCTGCAAGATCTGTCTCTAGCCTTCGTAGGGAATCAGCAGCATCAAGAATTGTCATAAGGCAGGGAGTCCCATGCTTCACATGGCAAATCATCAATACTCTGGTCTCTGCCCACATGGGGCTTCCAAAAATCAAAGGTGAACAGAAGAACAAAACTGTAGCCAAGACTATGGGTCCTCTTAAAAAAAGGCAAGAGAATTTAGCAAACACAATCTCCCCTTCCACAGTGTCCTTTTCATGCCAATAATTCACCCAAGCATGGCCCTATGCAGATTCTAGAGTGTCTGTTATTTCCCTGCCTGAGCAAGGAGTGCCATTCCAAACGGCCTTCTAAATCCTCCTTTCTTGGTCAAAGGACTCCAGATTTCTCAACCTGCTGCCCTCCAGATGTTTCAAATGAGATTGCCTTACCCATATATGCCTACTCAACCATTTTGATCTGTGAAAGTGGCACTGCTACAGGTGCCACACAATACCCGTTCTGCACTTGTAAGAAATCAGTATTTCACTGTGGTAGCACTTACACCTTGGAACTCCCTGCATATTTAAATCGGGCAGGCACATTTGCTGTAGTCTTTTCAATGCCCGCTAAAAACAATTTTGTTTAGACAAGCCCACCCAGATGTTTGGAAAGTTGATGCAAGTTTTAATCCGCTTTTAGTCTATTGCTATTTTAACTTTTTGAAAGTCTTAAATTATGGCTGTCAATTTTTCCTATCAATCATTTCATTGTATAAATTTCACGAAATTAAATAAAAACAGTTCCCATCGGCCCCAGTCAACATTTTGAATAAAAACCATGCATTAAAAATGATGCATACAGCAACACTCACCATAAAGCCAAGATAACTGCCAGAAGTGTGGTATTCACAGTCAACAAATGCTCTGTCAAACTGGTTGCGTCTTTAACAAGCACCAGTCAGATACTTGTCTCTGCACAGAAATCTATACAATGCACACACAGCTACACCCACAGCCAGAACCTAAACAAGTGAGGCCTAATTTATATGCTCAGCAGATAAAGAAGTCCAGGGCTCAGTGGCGAAGCACGAGGATTAAAATCTTTATTTTTAGGGAGAAGAACAAAAGGAAGTGAGTGGCAGAGCACCTGCTTGGCATGCAGAAGTTCAAGTCCCCAGTGGCATCTCTGGGTAGGTGCTGGGAAAGACCTGGAGAGCCACTCTGTCCTGAACCCCACCCTAAAGGTAAAGGTAAAGGGACCCCTGACCATTACCAGCCTACCTGGCAGCAATCTGGTATGTCAAGTCCCCTGTTTGGGGTCAATCCACATGTCCGAAGTCCAAACCAAAGCAAAGTCCCACAGAGAGTGCAGCATCCAAGCTGAGATCCATCAACAGGGGCGGTTGAGCAGACACAGCACCTCAGCTCTGCTGCCCTTTTATAACTTGCATGCTGATTGGAGCATCTGGGCTTGATGAGGCCTATGACCCTCACCTGTCCAAGCCAACTCCAGCTGAGGAATCACACCCCTCCTCCCAGAGCTAGCAAGCCCCACCTGGGCAGTTAGGGAGCTGGGCTGTGGGCCCTTGCCTGCTCCCTATGCCTCAGAGCTTGCCATTTTCATGGAGAACAGGGGTCCCTCTGACTCTTGTGATGGGTCCTGCTGCTCTGGTTCCTGTGCACTGACCCCCACCCCGCCCCTCGTCATCCTCTGTCACCCCGTGAATGCTTCCCTACACCAATGTCCCTAGAAGAAAGTGGTAAATCATCATCACCATCATTTTATTTGTATGCCGCCTTTCCACAATTAAAAACAAGGCTCAAGGCGGCTTATAACATGACAAGATTTACATATTTACAAAAGTTATAAACACATCAATAAACCACATCAAAAAAATACGCAGCCAAATGGAAAACAATTTCCACATAAAATCTAAAACTAAGAATACAGCATTAAGATCACAGTTTAAAATGACAAAGGTAAAAAATATCAGCAATTTTAAAAACAACAAAAAAGGAGCCCTCTCTGTCCAGCAGCAACGGCAGCAGTCCTTTATGGAGCCTGTCAGGCCCTGTCCTAGGCCAGGTGATGAGTGGCAGGGCTGGGGCCCTCAGGTGCTCAGCAGGGGAGTCCTCCTGGGTAAACCGGAATTTGGCAGCCTGGTGCCCTCCAGATGTTTTGGACTACAACTCCCATCAGCCCCAGCCAACACCAATGGGAAATGAAGTACAAAACATATGGACTGCAGGGGAGTTGGGCGAGAGGACCCTTTGAGTCCCTTCCAACTCTATGATTCTGTGGAGGGCACCAGATTGGCTAATGCTGTGGGGAACCTTTCTCAGGACTGTGCCACTTCAGACTGCCGGGGGTAGTGGTGTGTGTGCTGCATTTCTGAATGCCTCCCCAATGAAGAAAACAAAACCCAACACCTCCCTGCATAAAGAAAAACAGGGAGGGGGGAAACCAACCCTGTCTTCCTCCTGACAGGATGGTTTTCTGTTTGCAAGGGGGTGTTTCCATAAGGGAGGGTCCGAAAACACAACACACACCCTCCCCTACAGGCCTAAAGTGGTACACTCCAAGGACAGTCGTATCCCTGGGTGTATCCATTGGCCATTCCCTATTTGTCGGCCCCATCAATGCCATGGCTTGGATGTTTGCACCTTGCCACAGCAAGAAGTTCCCGGCTTCCAGAGCAGCAGAGAAAGAGACAATGACTCCCCTGTTTTCCCTGGGCTGACTAATTCCACCTCCCAGCCAGCCAGCCAGCCTGGAACTTGGAGCAGGGCAGAGCACACCAGGCGTCCCAACTTAGGGAGAGAGACACCCAAAACTGGCTGGCCTGGACTCCCCCTCCCTCTAACATGTGCCTGGGAAGGAAAGGATGAGGCAAGCAAGGGTGGCCTGCCAACTCTGCAGGGAGGGCAGGTCTCCAGTGCTGAAGACTCTGCTAGGAACACACCATGCAGACAACTGCCAAGAGTCACCCGTCACGGCTTGGCCACTACCATGCTCCCATGATCCACTGCGGTTGTTTTCTAACCAAAGCAGGTGGCAAGGCCCATCCTTTTCCGAAAACTGCTCTCTCTGACTTGGAAGCTATACTCTCTATGCGGCGAAATATGGCCCTCAAGACCACTCTATCAGGCCCTTGGAATACTCCACAGGCCACACACACCCTGGACTGGCCTTGCATCACACCCCAAGTGTTTTTCCCTGCCATGGGTCATCCAGACCAACTCTTTGCAATGTGTACTTGAACTCTGATGACAGAGGGAGGACAGACAAGGGTGTGTCGAAGCTAGGGTATTGCACTTGATTTGGCATTGTATTAATGTGGCCTCCATTGGATTGATATTAATGAAAAATTAATAAAAAAATAATTCAGAAAAAAGATTGGCAGCCGCTGTTCCATCCTCTCTTGTTTCAGCCAAACCCACCACTGGCCCTCCGAATTCTGCCCAGAATGAAACTTGGAAATAAGTTTTGCCAACCCTACTCTATGTGCAGGGAGGCTGTAACTACGTACTTTGCACATGTTCAGAGTTGCTCTTCTGCGTACAACAGACACTAATCCACAAAGGTCTGGGATCTACTGATAACAGGAAACTTCATTGCCTATCGAAAGGAAGAGTAAATATAAACAATTCTATGACGCCTGAAGACAGGCGACAGAGGATTATCCCACTGTGCTAATAATACTGATTATTTATTTATTTTTAATCTAGTCAAAGGATGCTGCTGCTGCTGTATAACTTATTTAACGAATAAACAGGTAATGGTATCAGTGACCCAATACGATTACAAAATGGAGGCAAGGTACCAAACAAGATGTTTGGAAGCCATTTTACTGTCTCTACCTACATAATAAATAGATCTATTTGTGTACTTGAAAATTAAAAATTAATAGTAAATCATCATCATCATCATTATTAAAATATATGTATATTTGTAACTGTGATTCCAGCATTGCCAGGGGTTGGAGTAGATGACCCTTTAGGTCCCTTCCAACTCTGAAGTTCTATGGTTCTATGTGCTGATAAACTGTTGGTCATTCTCAGACAGATCAAATTGCCAAGGGGGTGAAGGCAAGACAGGGCCCAACTCCTCTCTCACTCCCTGGTGACAGAACCCTGAATCTCCAGCAAATGAGAGCATCTGTCTCCCGGCAGTTGACCCACAGGAACATGCACCAAGGGTGCGTTAAACCAGGTCAGTGAGAGGGTCTGGAGGGCCAGACAGCGAGATCTGGAGGGCAGGATTTGGCCAGCGCTCCAGAGGTTCCTCCAGAGATTCTCAGGAGTTTGGTTTTGACTGACGCGCCCCCCCCCCCAATATTTGAACAACACATCTCTCCAGATTGCCTGCGGTGCTTGTTAGTGTACTGTCCAATTATTTCAGCAGCAGGATAAATCATGTAGCATCATTATTTTTACAAAAGGAGGCAATTCAGCAAGGGGAGAGAGGAACAGCACCAGGAGAGGAGTCTTGACAATCTGGACTTCCACCTTCTCTGAAGGAAGGAGAAGCCCCGCAGTCAAGGGCAAAGGCACAGCTGGCATCCCTTGCGTTCTCCTCGATAACAAAAAGTTAGAACTTCAACCCATAAAGCTCCTAACCTACCTGCCCCCTCTACTTCCATTACAGAATCATGCTTGGTTTATCATTCACAGAATCACAGAATTGTAAAGTTGTAAGGGACCTAGTCCAAGCCCCTGCAACACGGCTAAAGAATCCCTGACCATCCAACCTCTGTTTAAAAACCTCCACGGAAGGAAGGTGTGCTGCTCCAGAGGAATCCAAACCAACGGATTCAAATGACAAGGAAGGAAATTCTGACTCAACATTAGGAAGAGCTTTCTGATGGCAGGAAGTGTTTGACCGCAGAATGGACTCCCTTGGAAGATGGTTGTCTCTCCTTTGTTGAAGGTTTTTAAGCAAGAGCTGGATGGCCACCTGTCATGGATTCTTTAGCTGTGATTCCTACATTGCAGAGGGTTGCACTGCATGACCTTTAAGGGTCCCTCTCCAAGTCTACAATTCTATGATTCTTAGGACACGGGTGGCATTGTGGTCTAAACCACTGAGCCTCTCGGGCTTGCTGATCGGAAGGTCAGCGGTTCAAATGCCTATGATGGAGTGAGCTCCCGTTGCTCTGTCCCAGCTCCTGCCAACCTAGCAGTTTGAAAGCATACCGGTGAAAGTAGATAAATAGGTACTGCTGGGGTGGGAAGGTAAACACTGGTTTCCGTCACAGTGTTCTGTTGCACCAGATTTAGTCCTGCTGGCACCATGACCCTGAAAAGCTGTCTGTGGACAAACGCCGGCTCCCTTGGCCTGAAAGCGAGATGAGCACTGCGACCCCATAGTCGCCTTTGACTAGACTTAACTGTCCAGGGGTCCTTTACCTTTTTTTTACCTCTATGATTCTATACCCTCGAAATGAAAACTTACACCAATAACATCCTCCTCTACACACACACACACAACCAGTGACCCCAGTTCCCTCCTATCAGAATTTGGACCACCCCATCACAGCCAGCTCCCATCATTGCTGCCTGCAAGATACACTTCTGCCACAACGTCGCAAGGAGAACATTCAGAGCTCTGCAAAGCCTTCTCTGGGTTTCATTAAACACGGCTGCCGGAGGAGGAAGTTATTAAAGTGATCAAATGGAACGAGGAAACCCAGAATTAACTGACAGCCGCAAGAGAATGGAGGGTTCCCTCAACCAGCAGAGACAGAACATGACAGGTTTGGAAACAGAGGCTGGCTGGGAGGGAAGCGCAGACTCCTCTGAAGACTGCCGGCGAAGGGAGGCTCGGATTTATGTTCACACTCAATACTCCGCATGCAAACGGGCATTTGGAGCTGCCCTACACCAAAGTCAGGACAGTGGCTCAGCAAGCTCACGACTGTCTACACCAACTGACAGCCGCTCTCCAGGGTTTAAGAGCAGGCATCACAGAATAGGTTAAACGGGGTTTTCAACAAATGTGCAATTAATGGTTACTGTTTTGAATGGTATTGAATTGTTATATTCCTTATTGGGTCATGCAAATCACTATTCTGAATCATGCTTTTTATAGGCTATGGAACTGGGGATGAGTTTGTGGAACCAAGCAGGGTGGTCACAAAAAGTTTGGGAACCACTGATTTAAAGCAGATATATAAGCTATTCCCTGAATGGCACCTTAAACCTAGGTTATAGGCACCATAATGGAACATCTAGGGGCTGGGTTTTCCCCCTGGTAAAATTTTATTATTGTCATTGTTGCTGTTGTTAATTTCATTTCCATACTGCTTTATATTATAAGGAAGAAATCTCAGAGTGGTTTACAACATGTTGAAACATCAAATAAAACAAAATGTGCCTGGCACTTGGCTGATTTCTAACAGCGCTCTCAAACCCTTTCACCAAGCTCTCCACCTTGACCTCAATATCTCCTTCCTGTTCATCACCACTAGTTCAGATGTCAATAGTGAAGTTAGGGTTTTTTGCATTTGCCATTTTCCTTCCCATTCTTGAAGAGATCCTTTCAGAGCACCTTGCAATCCCTTTCTGCTTTAACCGCCCTGAACAATTTGGGGCCATCTACAAACTTGGCCACCTCACTACTCACCCCTAACTCCAGATCATTTGTGAACGGCTTAATTGGGAAGTAAAAGAAAACTTTGGCACATTCCTCCCAGTCAACATTGAGCCAACAATAACTTTCTCAAAGGGAGGTTGATTTGGGCAGAGGAGCCATTGTTCTAGTTCGGAAGAACAGTTTCCACTTGGAAAAGGCCTAAGAAGGACGTCAGATCCTAATCTACAGTCTTGCTGCAGTAAACTGGCTTTTCCCATCACCTTTTGCTGATCTGGGAACATAAGAATACAATGGCTGCAACAAATCAGACAGCTGTTTGTCTGGGTGCTTTTTCGTGGTGAGGTTTCTTATTCTTATTCTTATTCATTTAATTTCTATATCGCTTTACATTTTAAAAAAAAAATCTCAAATCAGTTTACAACACCTTAAAACATCAAATAAAACAATCCAGAATAAAACAAATTCAAGCTTCAATGAAATATTTCAGATCGTTCTCTAAGTGACATTTTGCTTTCCTCAGTCACCAACATCCAGAGATCTCCACGTGGTCGCAACTGGACCTACACTGGTCACAAAATGCGCCTTGCACCTGGCTAATTTCTAACACTGCTGTTGACATGTGTTTTAATCTGGTTTTTATCTTATTGTTAATGTTAATTATTTTTGAAGGTTTTCAATGGTTGTCTTTTTGCCAATAGTTCTGTTGTTCTATTCTTTTTGGCAAACTACTTTGAAGTCTGTTTGTTTTGACAATTAGGCAGTATACCAATTTTATGAAATAAATATTAAGTGAAATAAACTGAGCTGTTCCTTCCCCTCTCCTTTGCTTGCACATTCCTTCACCTCCGCTAAGAAGGAGAGCACATTCCAATCCTGTGGATGTGCTGTATCGCAGCATCTGTGTCGCGCTTTTATGAACAACCTGGATCCCAAAGGAATAGAGAGTTTGGCATCTGCATATTTATAAGCCTCTGCATTATTCAGCTAGGCAAATGAAATGGCTTTGAAGAGTGAAAGTGGGCGGTGGGATGCAACCTGTCTCCATCATTGGAAACAGCCCCTCTTGACCCCTTGGCTGCATCCATCCATCCCACATTCACACACAAACACCCCTCAAAAGCTGGAAGAAGTCAAACTGCACAAGAAATCGAGAGATCATAATTCAAGGGCGCCGTGCAGTCAGCAGCAACAGGTGTCCAGTGCAATCGATGGAAACCTCAAATGCAAAAAGGTCACAAAGACATCAAAACCCATCATGCAGTGCTCCTCGGCTGCCCACTCAAATCTATTTTGACTCTTTCCATAGCCTGAAACTCAAAGGCAGGTTTCATGGGCTTTCCAGACAGACTCTGTCCTTCCGTTCAGACCCAGACCTGCTTGCCTTCCCTTGGGTTTCTGCATCACCAGCCCTCCGGCCATGCCCAGAGAAGTTTTTTTTAGCTACCTTGAGCATCTTCCCACTCCAAACAGCAGCCACTTATTCCTAGGAGAGCTTCAGCAGTTAACCCTCGCCTGCCCTATTTCCAATGCCCCTTCAGAAGCGGTTAAGGCACTGCCGTTCATAGCTCTATCCTCATGCTGTGAAGGGAAGGAATGACTCTCATTTTCACCTATGGCATGGAAGACGGCACAGAGACAGTGTGCAACATTTTCATGGAATCCCAGAATTGTAGAGTTGGAGGAGATCCCACTAAGGCAAAGCTCTTCCTCAAAATCTGACCGATTGATTCAACTCCAGCCTGAGCGTTTGCTGCACTGTGAATGCTGCTTGGTCCCGAGAGATGCATTATTTTTACTGAGCATGTGAATTTCGCACCCTGTTATTAGGAACGTGGCCCCTGCCTTATAATGAGCCACACCACTGGTCCATCAAGCTCAGTGCTGGCCACACTGACTGGCAACAGTTCTCTAGAATGTCCTAGTCTTACCTGGAGATACATGCCAGGAATTGAACCTGGGACCTTCTGTATAAAAGGTAGATACCCTACCACTGAGCTAGGGGCCCACAGACTGCCCACAAGTGACGCAGCTTTTGAAAAGGCCCCAGCCATTTCTCTCTGGGTAGCAGAGCCCATTGAGTTTTCAAGGGGCGACAAGCAATGATGTCTCAACATCGTAAGATACAGAAACCAACATCATCCTGGCAATGAAGATGCCTTGCCCTCCTCTCTCAAACAAACTCTCTCCATAAGTGCTGAGTGTATTCACTACTGGATCTGAACATTCATCTTGCATGGAGAAAACGAGTGAACTCTGCACATGCTCTGCACATGGCCCACCTAGTCCAGCATCCTGTTCTCACAGAGGTCAACCAGATGCCCCAATGGGATAGGAAACCCGCAAGCAGGATCCAAGCACAAGAGCCCTCTCCCCTCCTGTGGTTTCCAACAACTGGTATTCAGAAGCATCGCTGCCTTTGACCATGGACGCATTGCATAACCATCACGGCTAGTAGCCACTCCATGAAACCGTCCAAAGGTTGGTGACCACCACTGCCTCTTGTGGCAGTAAGTTCCATAGTTTAACAATGCGCTGTGTGAAGAACGACTTCCATTTCTCTATCCCGATGGGAACAACCTGGCTGTATAAATGGTAGGTTTGGCTAGGAACAGATAAGTGGGACGGTGGGGAGAAAACCTGCACCAGGAAGCATTGCTGCAAACTGGCAAAGCCTTCTGTAAATGGTGGCACCTGTGCTCTCACCTTCTAACAAGATCGCACCGTCCTACAGTCCTCCAGGAAATCTGAGCACGCCAGCTCTTGCAAGTGAGGCTGGCAGATTAACGCAAACACTTCCAACTCAATTAAGGGGCCTTTCTGCCTGAGCATCTGAGCTTGACAGGAGCAGACTTTGTGGGGTCTGTGCCTGCAGGGTCCTGGGCCCACGCTTTCCTCCCCGCTAGGAACCCGACACACCTTTGCAATGTGCGCGCACACAAACGCCTCTCTTTAAACCTCTCTTTTCCGGTAGGAACAAGAAACATTGTTCGAGAGAGCTTTAACATTCAAACACAATAACAAGAAATAATCGCCCCGACGTAAGGACAGGCTCCTGCTGCAGCTATCATGGCTAAGCTGCTTTGGGGAGCTTTAAAGGGATTTTTGGGAGCTTTAAGACAATTAAAGGGGAAGAATCAAGCAGCACGACTAACAAGGAGAGCACTTCATGGCAAAGCAGTGGGGGGGGGCAGCACCTGTCTGCCCTCCCCATAAAAACATACAAAGAATTCTGCCAGGTCATTCCAAAGGCATGCCCTGGAGTTTGGAACTTTTTTCCAACTGGAGGGCCACATTCCCGCTTAGGAAACCTTTTAGGAGCCACTACCAACTCCCCATCCTCCATCCAGGTAAAGTACAGCCATCATCACAGACCAGGGACACATTCCAGGCAGTCACAGATACAAGAACCTGCTGGTTTCATTTCCTCTCTGTTTCTTGTTCTTCCAATCTTTACTTCAGTCTGCATTTTTTTGTTTTAGGAAAACAGGTGTCGGTGCCCAACATGAAGTTCTTATACAGAAAATGCCACATTTTAACCGGGGGCGGGGGGAGAGAAGGTGCTGATACTGCGTACCCTTGATTCGCCCCAGAATAAAAGCACTAACACCATGCATTTTCGTAGGTTACTTTTACTAATATACGCATTTACATGCACATTTTACCCTAGTACCGTGCGTCCCAATTTTCCTCTCCCATGGACCACTTGAAAATTGCTGAGGGTCCCAACAGACCACCTAACGACTTTTCTGCCCGTTGCAGCAATTGTACTGCGCTGTGCTAGACAATGGATAGCTTTTAATTGCATCTTTATTGTTTCTTTCATTTTCTTCTAGATTGTGTTTTCTTGTACAGTGGTACCTCGGGTTACATACACTTCAGGTTACAGACTCCGCTAACCCAGAAATAGTACCTCGGGTTAAGAACTTTGCTTCAGGATGAAAACAGAAATCGTGCTCCGGCGGCACGGCGGCAGCAGGAGGCCCCATTAGCTAAAGTGGTGCTTCAGGTTAAGAACAGTTTCAGGTTAAGAACGGACCTCCAGAACGAATTAAGTACTTAACCCGAGGTGCCACTGTACTGCAATTTGCATTCTGTGGAATTCAAACTGTAATACATGAGAATACAACATAAGAAAGGAAGGAAGCAATAAAAATGCAATTACAAATCAACATGAATATCTATTGTGGATCACCTGAATGAAGCTCATGGGCTGCTGGGGGTCCACAGTCCAAAATTTTGGAACAGCTGCCCTAGAATAGGCCTCTTTTTTTTTTGCACACCTTCCTTGGCTAGAGAGCTGCCCTGCAAAATTCAGAGAAGTGTAAATTTCAAAGGATGGTTGTGTTCAGCTGACAGAGCATTAGACTCTTAATCTCAGGGACAGGGTCAAGTGTTCCAGCCCCACATTCTGCAAAAGATTCCTGCATGGCAGGAGATTGAACTAGATGACCCTTGTGGTCCCTTCCAGCTCTATGAATCTGTGTTCCGGTTCTCATACTGTTTTAAAGGAGTGTGAATTAGGTCGGTTTGCCTTTAAATGCAATATGAATCTTCCTGCTGCTGCCATGCCACCATGGCACAATTTCTGTTCTCATCCTGAAGTAAAGTTCTGAATCCAAGGTACTATTTCTGGGTTAGCGGAGTCTGTAACCTGAAGCGTCTGTAACCCGAGGTACCACTGTACTTCTAAGAAACAGCGAGTGATTCTTCCGGCCTTTCCCAGATCCTACCAGTGACAGTGAAAGAACAAAGCTCCCACGGCAGACTGGAAGAGACAGAGCCCATCCCCAGAGAACACTCCCTGACCATGAAAATATCATCCATTCACACATGCAGCCATGTCAAGCGCAGCGTTAGCTGGGCATGTAAACACAGATGACCACAGGGGGAGGGCTGTAGCACAGCGACAAAGCATCTGCTTTGCATGCAGAAAGTCCTGAGTTCAAACCCTGGCATCTCCAGGTAGGGCTGGGAGGGACTCCTGCCTGAAACCCTGGAGAGCTACTGCCAGTCAGTGCACTCTCAGCAGTGTACAGTGAATTAAAAGCACAATTAAAACCCACACCCTGCCGCCAAAGTATCATGGGAACTGTAGCTTACCCCACACTACCCTTGATGGCTCCCAGGATTCTTGGGATGTGTGTGCTTTAAATATATGATGTATAGGCAGACAGTAATGTGGAAATTCATAAATTCCCAAATTTTTAATACTGGGGTGGGGTGGGGGAACCTGTGTACTTCTGATCCCCCCCCCAACCCTGAGTGCATTTTGTAATCAACCTTCGTAAGATTTTGGACAGCTACCTTACATGTCACAATCTCTTCCTAATGCGGAGATTATCAGCAATGTGGTGGGTGGAGTGGGAACCATTGTATTATTACCCAGTTATATGAATTAGCAAGGTTTGCAATCTGAAGATGAAAAAATCTGCTGAGTATCTAGTTCAAGGGGAGAAAGCTTTCCCAAAAGAAAAATTGTCAATACCTGCAAGGTATGTGTACGATAATGAGGCCCTTTATTGTAAATAAGAATAATCATTTCCACACATTTCCAATCCCCAAACAGATCATTACTGAACAGTGTGATGCACCTCATGGTAAGCCGTGGTTAAAGGTTTTTTGTGCATAAACAGAGTGCCCTGCTTTGCTCCACCCTGCTAGAGAGGGAGAAACAAACCATGGCTTTGCACTGCGTCCAAACTGGGGACTGTGGTTTTTTTGATCTGAGGCCAGAGTTTGTTCTTGGTTTTTCTGCCGGAAGCAACCCACAACCCCCGTGTTATGTCAGGGATCTTTGTCCATCGTTCCCACTTGCTAGCAGCAGAGGGATCACCTCTTCACAGGAAACTTGTAACTATGACTTTGCACAAGGATGGGAAATCTGTAGCCCTCCTGAGGCTGTTGGATGCCCAAAGTTCACCATTCTTGACCATTGGCCAGGGTGGCAGGAGCTGATAGGAGCCAGGACTCCAAGAGAACCAGTGAGGCATAGTGGTTAGCGTATCGGACTACGGCCTGGGAGGCCAGGGTTCGAATCCCCACTCAGCCATACAGCTTGCTGGGTGACCTTGGGTCAGCAACTGCCTCTCCGCCCAACCTACCTCACCGGGTTGTTGTGGGGATTAAATAAGGAGGGGGAGATCCCTTCATGCCACCTTGAACTCCTTGGAGGTGGGGTAGAAATACAATCAATAATATACAAACAAACAAACAGCATCTTTAGGGTCACAGGCTCCCCACCCTTGAAGTTACCATGATGTACAACTGCAGCTAACTAGGTCCTGAATCTCACCCCCGTGTCCTGGCACAGAGACCCTGCAGCTGTGGCTTCGGAGCAGTCAATCAGTTGGTTGCCAGTGGCTAAATTATGATCACTTCCAGGCAGGGGAAATTTACCAGGCCTGGTTCTTATTTATTTTCCTGCAGGCTGCAAATGACTAACACAGGGTTACACCAGCCAGAAGCTGAGTAAGAGAACCTGGAGGCCAGCGCTTCTGGTCAACTTATTTGCAAGGCCGAACTTCCCAACACAGGAGCAGCCACCATGGTGATGGCCCTCCTCAGATGTTGCTGGACTCTGGCCCCCTCCAGTGCAGTGGTGGGTGTTTTCTGCAACATGACATTGGTGCAATAATAGTGCATTAGGGGTGGATTTCTGCTGGGTTGTCCTATCATTCTGCTTTGTCAGTTGTTCTGAGAAGCTTCCCTCGCATCATTGCTGTCCAGAGGGGTCCACTTTCAGAAGAACAACTCAAAGCCTCGCCATGTTTGTGAGCTGAAAAGTTACAGGGCGTCAGTGGGAAGTTGCAGGATGTGTGCAGATCGTACATGAAGTGGTGTGGCCTCTGTGAAACTTTTGCAGGTACAAGGGGTGTTAAAAACGGGGTCACAGAATCATAGGATACAACTCTACGCAGAACTGTAGCTCCACAAAAACAATTGTAGAGTTGGAAGGGACCCAAAGGGTCATCCATTCCACCCTCTAAGCACCTTAATGCCATCATGAGCTCAAATAAGCATGAATGCACAATAAGGACATCTAGTGGGGCCCTTTGAACTCTTCAACCCAAGCCAGTATGAGTAATAATCAGAGATTACTGGAGCAATGTTAGAAACTCAAATAGGCACCAAATGGCTCATTAAATCAAGGTTACAGTCTCCAAAACGGAATGTCTAGTTGCCGTTTTTGGGTAAGCCCGCTTGAAAGTCTTATTTTTCAAATAATAATAATTTTATTATTTATAACACCCACCCACCCATCTGGCTGGGTTGCCTGGCTGTGACTGATTCTCAGTTAAACATCTGGCTAGTTCTGATGACTACCTTGAGCTAGTTTAAAAGTTTTGAGAACTTAAGGAAGAAAAGTCACTTGATCCAGGGAGAGTCCGCACATATATATTGGCCTATTCCGACCTCTTTTTATTAATGGTGACTGCTCTTGCTCAGGCTGCACAGAAAAAAACATTTTGATTCCAGAAATTAATTCCAGTTGTGCAGATAGAATATAACTGACAGATTCTGCAGGATGTGTTACTAGTGTGTGGTTCTCCCAGGATGCACCTCCAGATGGTAGAGATGTCAGGTGCCATCCTGATGCCCAGATATCTTCATTTGGAAGCAAGTGGTCAATAGCCAGGTGCAAAATGCACCTGGCAAATTTCAAACACTGTACTGGAGTTGGAGTCCAACACAATCTGGAGGACACAGTGCTAGTTACTACTGTACAGAAGGGTGACACGGCTGGATCAGGCCAACGAGGGCAAACCTAATCCTGCATTCTGTTTTGACAGTGACCAACCCCTGACAGCCAATGTGGTGTAGTGGTTAGAGTGTTGGACTAGGGCTCAGGAGAGCAGGGTTCAAATCCCCACTTGGCCACAAAGCTCACCTAGTGACTTTGGGCCAATTGCTGCCTTCTCTTTCTCTCAGCCTAACCTACCTCACAGGGTTGTTGTGGGGATTAAGTTAGGAAGCAGAGAACCACGTGCACTACCTTGAGCTCCCAGGAGAAAAGGTGGGGTATAAAGGCAAAAAAATTGAAATAAACCAATGGGAAGCCTCAGTGCAGGACCTGAGCTCAACCACAGTGCTCTCCATTGATTCTCAGCAACTGGTGCTCAGAGGCGCACTGCTTCCAACATTGGAGGAAGAACATAAGCAACATGGCTGGTAGCCACTGACAGCCTCGTTCGCCTCCATGAATTTCTCCAGTCCTCTCTTAAAGTCA
Organism: Podarcis filfolensis; assembly: GCF_964270895.1. Lineage (NCBI taxonomy): Eukaryota > Metazoa > Chordata > Lepidosauria > Squamata > Lacertidae > Podarcis > Podarcis filfolensis. Next base: position 29,398,608 of record NC_139616.1, on the reverse strand, counting down.
TCCCAGTCACCTTCAGCAGACTCACATATTTCTTCTCACCACGACTTCCAACAAGTGCGATTAGCCCCAATCACCATCTCAAATTTGGAGCTGCAGAGGTGGACAGAGGTCATCTTGGTAGCTGTATGGCTGATCTCTCCACCCGGCCCAGAGAAACTTTGGCTGGAAAGGGGGAAGAGGGAGCTGTTTGGCCACAGGGTGTGGCAGAGCCAGCAGAGGTGCCTCAGCCACATAGCGGCCCAACCGGGACATCCCTGCCACCCCTTCTAACTCCTAGCAAAGCAAGAAGCTGCTTGATATACAGAGTCAGATTCTTGGTGCATCTAGCTCAGTATTGCCTACAATGGCAGGCAGCAGCTCTCTGGGTTTCAAGCAGGAGTCTTTTCCCAGCCCAGCCTGGAAGTGATGGGGACTGAACCCGAGATCTTCTGCATGTAGAGTGGATGCTCTGCCACTCAGCTAGGACCCTTCCCCAAATCTGGAAGGGAAGCAGAGAGTGCTCAAAACTAACCAGGCACCAGCTGCATTCTGCAACAGGCAATCAGCCTTTGGCGAGGAAGCGGACATGTCTGGTTGTCAGGTTGGGCAAATAACATCTCCATGCGGCTGGCTGGCACCGCTGCCATGCCAAACCAGTCAGCTGGCTTGCGGGACAGCACGGCATTGAAACAATCGCCACTTCTGGTGCCGTGCTGCTACACGATTCCATGAGTCTATGGGGCAGCACGGCGCCAAAAGACGCACATATTTTGGTGCTTTGTGAGCCAACCGATTCATGCAGCAGCACAACCCCAGCTCCTCTTTCGGTGCTGTGCCTAGGCATTCCGTTATGGCGACTGAAACCTAGGCGTAAGGTGCCATCTGGCTCCTAGCTTTTATATCTCAGTTTCTACCACTGGGAACAGACTATAGTCCCTGACCTTAAAAGTAGGCAAAAAAGCAAAGTCAGCCATCGATGGGAGAAGGATCCCACTGGCCATAAAGCTTAGTTTGACTACCGAGTCTAGACAAAAACTGTGGCACTTAAGGCTGACTCCAAATCACAGGCTCGGAATTGCTCTCAACAACAGCAATAATAATAATATTGCCTTCAGGATTATGATAAGACCTAACACCCAGCTAGAACAACCAGGTTCGCCTTTTCTGCAGTCTGAGGTCACTGACCCACAGCAGCCCTGACCATATCCAGCTAAGAGTCTGGGGGTGGAGATGGCTCCCACTGAATAGCCCAGGACGTAGTAGTACCTAGATAAAATATTTAATGGGTAGGGGGCAGAAGAGAGACCTCTTCATCCCCACATGAGGCCTGAGTATCTGGGCATCTATCCAACTCCCATCTCCTGCTTATTCCCCACACAAATGAGAGGATAGGCCCCCCCATTTTTCCAGCAATGGTTTTCAGAGCAGCCACCAAGAGCCCTTTCACCTGACTTTGTCACTGACCTAATGTTCTGAGGTAAGTGGATGAGTGTGCAGTGACAGGATCCAAGAGAAGGGCCTTTTCAGTAGTGGCTCCACATCTGAAAAATGCTCTTCCTACTGCAGTCTAACCACTTTTTTCTTTAAAAAAAGGAAACAGTTGATCCCTTCTAGCAGGCTTTTGGATGAGGGTATCTGTGACCAAAATAGCATACAAATAACTTGACACTACTATTTATTAAAGGGACGCGGGTGGCGCTGTGGGTTAAACCACAGAGCCTTGGACTTGCTGATCAGAAGGTCGGCGGTTCGAATCCCCGCAATGGGGTGAGCTCCTGTTGCTCGGTCCCTGCTCCTGCCAATCTAGCAGTTCGAAAGCACGTCAAAGTGCTAGTGGATAAATAGGTACCGCTCCAGCGGGAAGGTAAACGGCGTTTCCGTGTGCTGCTCTGGTTCGCCAGAAGCGGCTTAGTCATGCTGGCCACATGACCCGGAAGCTGTACGCCGGCTCCCTCGGCCAATAAAGCGAGATGAGTGCCACAACCCCAGAGTCGGCCACAACTGGACCTAATGGTCAGGGGTCCCTTTACCTTTACTGCTTATTATGAATTGTATTTATATCATTATTTATATCTTATTTCTTTTGAGTGTGTATTTTACTGATATTATGTTACGCACAGACATTGCGTTGTTTAATATGTTGCAAACTGCCCTGCAGCTTTTTGACAAAGTGGTATATATATTTCTTATAGGAATAGAATAAGGGGCTTTGGGCAATCCCAGTCCCTCAAAGGATAGACCCCAGAAATCTCTCATGCATTCTGTCCCTAAAAGCGTTCCCCCAGCTGCTACAGGATCGCTTCATTCAAAATAAATAGGTTTCAAGTGGGGCAGAGCGGCTGTTATTAGGTAGCGCCAGAGATGAGAAGCCCTCTGGGACAGGGGTTGCAGTCGAAGGATTTCCAATTTGGAGGCAGAACTTCCAGGAAGCGCAGGTCGGTGCATTCCCTTTGTACAAGCGTGAAGAAGCCCAACTCAAGGCTGCATCACCTGCAATCACGCCCAGGTCTCAGAGGCGAGAAGTGTTTGTCCAAAGGCCAAGAAAGCTGCAGGAGCTCAGCATTTCTGCAAAGTCCTGGCATTGGGCAATTGACGCTGCAACACGCACACACCCATTAGCTGGGAAGCACAGCAGGCTGCACAAAGCAGATTTTCCCCATCTCTCACACAAACACAGTGGGCTCAGCCCCAAATAGATGGTGGGGTGAACAAACCCCCTTTGAGTGCCACGCATGCAAGAAAAGCAGTATAGAAATAAAAGGACGGACTTCTGAACTTCTGCTGTCGACCAAAGAAAGAATCAGGTAATGTAAGGAAGGAAATCCCTTGTAAGGGGAACAAGATCCTGAATCCCATGGTGATCTGCCTGGAAAGCAAACCCCAGACCCATTTGCGGCAAAGACCTTTTCAGGGGCACCAACCCAGGCAGAGCATTCCAAGATCCCTTGCACTGCTGCATGTCACACACCCCACCATCCCCCATGGCATTGTAAGGGACTCTTGGGGCAAACCGTTTAGATTACACGGTATGGAAAATATATTGTTCTGGCCTGGGGGGGTCAGCAAAGAGGGACATCAAACCAGCTTGGGGAGGTGGGCTAAAGGTAGCAAGCCCCTCTCAACAGCCCCTGTTTCTGCCCAAGTCCAGGAAACTGCTTTCCACCAAGTCCATCTAGCTCAGTATTGTCTACACTGACTGGCAGCAGCTCTCCAAGGTTTTAGAACATGCCCAGATTTAAATGGAGACGCCGGTGATTGAACCTGGGACCTTCTGCATGCAAAGCAGATGCCCTACCACTGAGCTGCAGTGCTTCCAAGACCAACATCCCTGCTAGGGCAACTTTAACTCAGCACCAAGACCTGCTTTAATTGCAGCGCTTTTCTGGACCAGGAAGCTACAACTCCCCCAAGCACTAAAACCCATTTAACCTTAGTTTCTCCCAACAGTTTGCTTGGGGTTGGACAAAACACAGAATTAAATGAGTTGCCCCTGTCTAGAGGAGCACAAGGGAGCATCAGAGTACGAGAGAGACAGAGAGACCTAGTTAGCCATTTTCTGCTCGGGACTAACTCATACCTAAACCCAACAACTCCCGCAATAACCAGGACTACTCAGCTGCCCCCCGACAAAATGCTTCAGGACCCCTCCCAGGCTGGGGTTTTCTGTGCCATCTCATCAATGGCAATAACGTATTAGTAGCAGATTCATACCAGACCATCCACATGTCACTTTGCTTTTATCAGTTGTTCTGCGATTGTCCCCCAATGTTACTGCATTATTGCCATCCAGAGGGGCACTCTTGCGCTATAGCGCAAGAAAAGTAGAATGACACACCACTCGGGAACACTTGTAGCATGAAAACTTACAAGATTTCAGCAGGAAAGCGCAGGACATGCCCCGCTGGGAAATGGAAGCAGTCTGACCGCTGTGAAACTTCTGCAATTGCAAACTGTTCTAAAAAGAGGACGACGTCTAACCAGCCTGAGCGCAAAACATGACAAATGCACAACTAATAGGATGTCTGGAGGGGCAACAAGTCTCCAGATTCCCAGGCCTCAGCCTTCCCCGCCTATTTTCAATGCAAGGCTCAAATGCTCCATACATCACAGAGTATTGACCGGGAATCCGCACACACATCCGAGGACCAGCCAGATGGAGTTCCTCCCACAGCGAGCCAGCGATGCTTTCAGATGGAGTGGAAATCTGATACCTCTTCTAGAAATTGAGCACCAATCTGATCCCAGTTCCCCCTAGCTAAGATGTCACAGGCAGCTCAAAAATCAGTTCCTTCTCCGCAAAAATAAAATAAAATCCAGCCATCCTTGCACGCGGCTACAGGAAAGCATTTCAGAAAGGACTGGCAAAGCCAGGTGAAAAATTACGGCCACACAGCTCCCCTTAGAGCCAGACCTAGCCCAGAAAGGGCCGCTCGTTCCAGGCCAAGGAGGGAAGGATGCCCACATCCCCTTGCCAGTCTGACACTTCTCAAAGTGCAGAAGGGAAGCCACAGCGGGCACCTCTTATCTGGAGAGCGGGCAGCAAGCAGCGTACTACAACCCAGGGATGGGTATGGCGCCAGAGGCACTGCACACGGCCTTGGCACTCAGGCACCAGCTCCCTCCAGGCACTCGGAACCACTTTGCCCTCACAGAGCTCTTCAGCCTCCCTTAATCCACTCGGTGCCAGAGCCAAGGCAATTCTCTGCTATGTTGCTGATATCAAATAGAAAACGCAACCTGGGGCAACAGCCACTGGCTAACAGGAGAGGAGCTCGTCTCTCACTCAGTTGCACTCGAGAGTTCAAAGCCAGCAGGAGAGACACCCCAGTGGCTAAGCGTGGCACCTTCCTTGCCACCCCCCATGCCAGTTTGCCATGTGAGTGGGCAGGTGGGTGTGGAGCAGCAATGTGTGGCGAGGCGAGTAACGCTGAATTTCATCTCGCCTCCCTCCCCCCCCAAAAAAACACACACACATCACCAGCGTAAAGCCTGTTTACATGGGCCAACGGAGCTGAGAGTCACTCCGGGGTGGCACTGTGGAATGCCACAACATCCAGCCATGTTTAGGCAAATGCCCCTTCCCCCAGCAGCCCTGGACACCCCCTCCTCCGGGGGTTGGAGAGATGGGCTCAGAGCCAACCAAAACCCCAATGCCAGCCTGGAATAAGGGAATGAGCAGGACCCACCCTGGCTGGGTGTGGGTGAATATCTGGGGGGGGGGTCACGGGCGGGGGGGGAGGGGCAGCATAATGCAGAAGAGCAGCAGCAGCCCCCTTCGCCCCACCCTCTGCAAAGAGGTTCCTGATGCCATCTGGGGAAGGGATCCTTCCCCCAGACTCCCTCCCCCCACCCACCCCAGGAGCTGGGCATCCATCCAGGCAGAAGGCGCGCTCTGGGTTGCATCTCATTCCTATTTTTATTCTTTCAAAGGCCAGGTGGGGGAAGAGGAATTAAATCGAGGAATTAATTGGGGGGGGGAGGATAGCGCTGGTCACTCACTGGCTTTGCCCGGCTTGGGCCTCTGCAGCAGCTTCTGCACCGCCCCGATGTCCTCCGCCTTCACCGCCTGCATCAGCTCCTGGTCTTTGCCCATGGCGAGCGCGGGGAGACCGGCCCCCGGGGGCGCGGAGGGCCGGAGGGCGAGGGGCGCTCAGAGCCCGCGCATCCCCGCCGGCTCGGATCGGGTCCCGGGCGGGCGCGGAGGTGGGGTGTCGCCTTCTCCTCCTCCTGCGGCGGCTGCAGATGCTGCGCGCAATGGAGACGCGCGGCGGTGGCAGCGGCGGCCGGAGCGCAGCGCCTGGCGGGCGGGCGGGGACCGGGCTCGGCTGCTTTGCGGCGGCGCCGCGGCGGCTAGCGCTGCCCGGCTGCGCTGGGGCTCCTCCCGGCTCCGGCTCGGGCTGTTGCCGCCGCCTCCTCCTCCCCTGGTGGCGGCAGCGGCGAGCCCTCCATGGTCCGGGCGCGCTGGAGCTGCAAACGCGACGCGACGCCTCGCCGCGCTCTGCTCCTGCTGCTGCAGCCGCCGCCGCCGCCGCTCCGGAAGGAAGGCGGATCCCGCCGCAGCCTCGCCTGGGCGGGGGGCCGAGGGCGGGGGGCATCCGGGCGGAGCCCCCACCTCTGCTTCCCGGCTTCCCTCCCGCCTCTTCTCCGCCGAGGAAGCTCGATGTGGTTGCTGCGATGTGGTGGAGGGGAAGGGGAAGAGTAGCGGCGCAGGGCGAGAGGGTCTCTGAGCGCGTGCAGAATGCCCGGCATGGAAGGACGGAAAAGACTCTCAGCCTCGGAGGGGAGGATTGGACGTGCCCTCAAACGCCTTTTCAGGGACGTTTTGAGAAAGACCAGAGGGCAGCCAAGCATGTGCAGAGTCTCGAAGGGCTTGGGTCCGCTCTCTCTCGTTCGCCCCAAAGCACCTGGGCTAAAGTGGGCTATCGACGCAGAGCTTGAAAGGTCTTGCCCCAGTGCCAGGGATGGTAGTTTCTGAGCATAAGCAGAGGACGTTCTTAAACCCGCAGCAAAATTAAAGGGCACCTGTAGGAGGCGGTATTTGGTCTTGCAGCAGGAGTTTGCAGCAGGTTACTTAGCGAGAAGGAAAGGCTTCTGCTGTCGTTTTGTTTGTTATTTTAATGCTGGTCATTTATTTATTGGCAAAATTTATATACTGACTTTCTTCCAAGTTGCTCAAGGAAGGGGAGCTGGTTCCTTCCCTCTGACCCCCCCCTGATCTTCGCCACAACCCTGTGAGGCAGATCAGATAACAATTGACCCAACCAGTGGGGAACCTGAGCCATTAATCAACACTCCACCACACTGGCTCTCATTGCCTGCAGTGAAAGAGATTCAGGGGCTTACGCTCTTGCAAGTCCTCCTGGCTCAGATCACGGACCGCTCCTCAGTTTTGTGAGGCTCCCACAAGGTGTGGACAGAGGCCGTTCCTTTCTTTCACAGGGGACAAAACGGCTCAGTTATTATCCCCATTTCACAGATGGATTGCTGCGGCCAAGAGTGCGTGGAAGACTTGGCGAAGGCTTCTCCATCGAGCTCTGGGCCTGAGACGTTGGTGGAAAGAACAAGGCCTCCCTTTTCTCCTCTGGCATGGGAAGGAGGCTTCTAGAAGAGGTATCCGGCCAAGCCACCCACCCGCTCTCAGATCTTGACAGCTGCTTTGGCTTGGCACCAGCTCTGGCATTTGAACCCACTACTGTGTAGGTAGCCAGCAGAGGGCCTGGAAGGAAGGCTTTGATCAGGATATCCTTCCGGGGGCTGGCAGTGGCTGAAGCTTATCTATAAATAAAAAATGCAGGTTTTGCACAAAGCCAGCCCTGCTCAGTCAATACTGCAAAATCTGACTCTGGGGCAGCCATTGTCAACCTGGTGCCCTCCAGATGTTTTGCACCCAGTAGGATGCCAGGGCTGATGAGAGGGCAGTTGTGCTGGCTGGGGCTGATGGGATTTGTATGATGTCAGAATCAGGGCTTTTGTGTCCTGCCCTGCGGAACTCCCTCCCACTGCAATTCAGACAAGTGCTTGTCTCTGTTGTCTTCCCTGCTAAATATTTTTTTCCCCTCTTTCAACAAAGAAGGGGATTAGCAAGTTTTGTCCTGGTTTAGTCTATTGTTATTACAACTTTTTTAAAGTTTTAAATTACGTATTGTTAGTTTTTCCTAATAATTTTATTGTTTTGCCTTTTTTGTAGACAGCTTTGAGGTGGGGTTTTTTGTTTGTTTGTTTTTACAATCAAGTAGAGTATAAATTATATATCTCCCCAGTTGCTATTGACATTGGATTTGAAATAGCATTTATCTATTTCAAAGCCATTCTAAACTGCTTAATATTTTTTTTAAAAAATTCCTTGTCGGTTTATTACGTCCAATATAAAAACAGTATCCATGACAAAGTAAACATCAGCCTAACATCAGTAATGAAACAGTATAAAAGCAAATCAAAAAAAGAATCAGGATAATTCATATACATAAATCGGGGGTGGGGGGGCAGACTGATGAGTCGAGGAAAAGTCAGGGCATAAAATATGTGTTCTGTTCCAATTGTGTATTCATAGACTCATACAGCTGTAGAGCTGGAAGGGACCCCATAGGTCATCTAGTCCAACCCGCTGCAATGTAGGAATCACAGCTTAATCCCTCCCTTTTTCTGACTTCTCTTGTGCAATATAAATCTGACTAGGATTTGTTCGCTGCACTTGCGTTCCTATGTGCAATTGTCTTGACTGTTCCTATGCAATTGTCTTGTGTAGTTTGCTATTGCATTGTGAAGTGGCCTGGAGGTGCATCCTAGGAAGCAATACTTTAATGAAATAAAAACAGCAATAGTCCGAAACATCTGGAGGGCAACGGGCTCAGGGAGGCTATTCTAAGGACTGCCTACAAGGACACCCCCCCCCAAACCCCTGGAGACCAGGCCTCAAAGAAAGCAGCAGCATCCGCTGCAGCAAGATTAAAGGGCAGATTAAACGGCTTCACCCACCCCCAATCGTGGAATCCCAAATGCCCTGGATTGGAAAGTGGGGGAAGGGAGCCCTGCCATGCTGGGTGGCTGGCTAGGATGCCATTTGTGCTGGGGGCACAGCCTGGGAAAGGGAGGGGCGGCAATGGGCCAGGTTAGAGATGGCTCATCCCAGTTAGCCGCACAGGAATCCACCTGGCAAGCAGAGTTCCCAGGGCTTGGCAGCTACACGGTATATTTTATTCCTTTTCTTCTGGGTTTCTGATGTGACGAAGCCTCTCTCTCTCCTGGCAGAAAACGGAGGTGGGGGGTATAAATAAATGACTTCCTTTACTTACTGCAGGCTAATGCATATAAGTGCATGCTTCCATTTGAGTGAACAGATTGAAAATCCCTTCACTCCATTTGCTTGTGCCAAACAGGGAAAGGGGGCTGCAAATTGGGGGGGGGGCTTGAAGATGAAGCCTGACATTTTCTCCTCAAGAAAATGAGATGGGCAGAACAAAATTGAGTTTTATTTACTCAAGCCTTTGGATCCAATTGTGTGTTGCCCGTGCTGTTTTAATACTCTGATGGTGACGGTGTACGGAAGTAAATTGGATTTTATTTTTTTAAATTATGAGTATTTTATTGCTATCTTGCTTTTATCTTTTTTTATATGGTTTGGTTGCTCTGTACTCCTGGCAGACCAAAGGTAGGGCACAGAAGTGACGTATAGATAAGTCAGGCAGCAGGAGAGCAAAATTGCTTTAGCCAGTTTTGGGACAACCTTTTGCATTCGTTCCACTCCTGCACCCCCTTTTGCCTAACTAAAGTATATTTATTTTGTAATTTTATTTATTTGTTTCTTAAAATGTATATACTGCTTAATTGCTATTTTTAAAACCCCTCAAAAGTACAGTGGTGAAAGTTTCCAGGTCCAACCTTGGCTGAATTTTTGCCACCTGCAGGGACAGCACCACCCTGTTTTGGCTCAGTTTAATTGCTTTAAACCTTGAATTGCTGCAACCTGAGTCCGCATCCCAGCAGCTTCTGCTCCATGACTGACAGATCATGGGACACAGTTCTAGACCCCAGTTTCATTAGTGACCAGTGCCCCTAGACAGGGTCTGCTGTCGCAGAGCTACCAGAACTGACTGAAGACATTTCAAGCACCTGTTCTCTCCCCCATAATGCTGGGAACCAATGGAACCATCCAAGGAAGCCGAATGTTGGAAGGTACAGGACAAATGAAAGGAAGTCCTTTTTCACACAGCGCATATGGAACTCACTCCCCACAAGAGGCAGGGATGGCTACCAGCTTGGATGGCTTTGAAAGAGGATTGAACAAATTCAGGCAATGTATTTTAAATATGCAGTTCATAAAATGCATACACTGCTTGATAGTTAAAACAACAACAACTCCAAGACAAAAAGAATAAAACAATAGCATTAGTGAAAACAATTAAAACATTCAGAAATTAAAACCAGCAATATGCTAAAAGCACATGAGCATGCAAGATATCTGGGTAGCCTTGTCCAAACAAAAATGTTTTTAGCAGCTGCTGAAAAGAGTACAGTGAAAAGGTCGGCCTGAAATCAACAGGCAGGGAGTTCCAGAGTGTACAGTTGGTGCCGACCTGCTATAAGATTGATTCCTTACAAATGCCCCAAGTTGTTAAGGATGCTGTATACTAACGTCCTGAACTTTGCCCAGTAGCAAATGGGCAACCTGTGCGTATCTCTGAGCACTGGGGTTGTATGCTGAAAAGTCCTCACTCCGGTCAGCAATTGTGCTGCAGCATTCTGCACTCACTGCAGCTTCCGGATCAAGCGCAACATAAGGCCCACACAGAGTGCATTGCAGTATTCCAGTCTTGGAAGTAACCAGTGCATGAACTATTGTGGCCAAGCTTTCCCAGTCCAGGAATGGCAGGCAGGGCTTCAACTGGTAGAGGTATTTGATGCACTGGAGCATCAGCAGCACTTCCTGGTCTATTAACCAGCTGCATTGCTCAGGGCGAGGTCCTTTGCCGTCTCATTACCTCCCAGGCCGCCGTAATGGTGATGTTTCTGCACCCTGATAATGTTTCGCTCATGGAAGTCACAGCCGGGCCTAAAGGTCAACTGGCAGACACTCCATCCCAAACAGCGATTACAGTCTTATTTGGAGGAAAAGGCTATCTTCCAATATTAAGAGCTTCCAGCAGGGAGTAGCTGTGAAGCCTTTGCAAACAGCCTTGAAGCTGGGAGGTGGGAAGAAGGTAGATTCGGATCTGCTAGGAAATCTCTGAATGATTTTGAGGAGATCATTAGTCCCCCCCCCCCATATGTCCTTTTTATTGTGCATTTATGATTATTTGCACTCATGGTTGTATATGGTCAGTTAGAAGTGATCCCACATCTGCACCTGCCAAGGTTTTGGGGCAGACTTACTGGTACATTATGCCTTTAGGTGGCAGCTGCTAGGAGTCATAAGTGGGCAAAGTACTATTGAGGATTTCCCACTGGGACATCTGGTCAGCTGCAGGATGCTGAGCTACTTGGGCCACTGGCCTCATCTAGCAGACTTGTCTTACCTTCTTATTTCCACCTAGCAGGGTGTACCTGGCGCTGCCCAGGAATCTGTACAAATAAACAAACAAGAATGTGGTTTTTAAATGGATGTCACTTGTGAGTTTGGACACATCTCACCAAGAATCAGCTGAAGTCGTGCCAAGGTCATGTTTTGGTCCACCATCTTGATTCAAAATGGTGCCTGGCATCCAAAGACTGCCGCCACCTGTTCATAGTTTGGTGACAAGATCTCAAGAGGCGTCCAAACCCCTAAAGAACAGACCAGACAGGCAAACCACTTTCCAAAATACATAGCAGATCAGCACATGTTCCATAGCTTCCTGCTTAAACCCTATAACTTTTCATAGAACCATGTATATGGCATGGATGCAATTCTTGGATATCAGTTTGTTCCCAAGCATCACATTCACACCATGCTTTTAAAACCCTTTGGAGGTCCCCCCCCCAAAAAAAAATTTCTGGGAGTTGTAGTTTGTTAAGGGCACTGATAGTTTTTAGGAGGCCCTTATTCTACTCCCAGAACTATAAATCCCCTGTGAGGGGTGTTTGATTGTTAAACTAATCCATCACTCAGCAGCCTTAAAAATTACCGTTACCAGCACTTGGGGGAGCCATGACTGTTTTTAAAGTGCTTCAAATGTACGGTGCAGATTTGGACCTCCTCACTATGCCACCCTCATTCAGGAAAAGCATTCTGGATCTCGTCCTGGGATGACTCAAGTTGCTCTCTTTGCCCCTCTGTTCATCTGGCTGCAGCCTGCTAGAATAACCTCTTTGCCTCCACCTCTGTGATCTGCCAGCCATGCCAGGCTAGGCATTCATGCATGGTGGCATCTGTCCGCCCAGCCCTTAATCCAAAGACCTCCCAGTTTATTAGAGAACAAGAGACGGGCTTAAGCAGCAGCAGATGCTCTAGGCAGCGGAAGGGCAGGAGACCTGTTTAATCAGCTTGCTGCAAACTGGTTCTGTTCTTCAAACTGACCGGGCAACAGGTTGAGGGATTCCTGGTGCCAGTGCAGCATGGCAACCAGGGTGAGCCCAGGACTGGCAGCACCAACTGCAAACAGCTCACATACACACACCATGGAAGGGGCCACAAGGGTCATCTAGTCCAACCGCCCGCAGTGCAGGAATCGTTCACCCAAAGTGGGGCTTTAACCCACAACCCCGAGATTAAGAGCCTCATGTTCTACCAGCTGAGTTATCCCAGTCATCCTGGGGGAAAGTGACAACTGGGGTGCCGCAGGGCTCAGTCCTGGGTCCAGTGTAATTCGATATCTTTATAAATGTCTTAGATGCAGGAATAGTGGGGATGTTCATCAGATTTGCAGGTGATGGCAAACTAGGATGGGTAGCTAATACTGCAGAAGATAGATTCAAGATTCAAGATGACCTTAACAGATTGGAGAACTAGGCTGAAACACAGTGAATTTCAATAGGGACAAATGTAAGGTTTTACAGATGCACAAATATTGAATGGGGGGCACCTGCCTTGACAGTAGTACATGCGATAAGGATCTAGCAGTCTAGTAGATCACAAGCTTAACGTGAGTCAACAGTGTGATGCGGCATTAAAAAAAGAAGCTAATGCAATTCTTGGCTGCATCAGCAGAAGTATGGTGTCCAGATCAAGGGAAGTCCAACTCTATTCTGCCTTGGTCAGAGCCCACCTCGAGTTGTGTGCAAAGTTTTGGGCACCACAGTTTAAGAAGGATATTGATGAGCTGGAAGGTATGTAGAGAAGGGCAACCAAGATGATAAAGTGTCTGGAAGCCAAGCCTTATGAAGAACAGTTGAGGGAATTGGGTATGTTTATCCTGGTAAAGAGAAGACTGGGAGGATATATGATAGGCATCTTCAAATATCTCAAGGGCTGTCACATGGAAGATGGAGCAAGCTTGTCTTCTCCTGTTCCAGAGGGGAGGACTCAAACCAATGGATTCAAATTATAAGGACGGACTTCCTTGAAAGGTCATGGACGCTCCTTCAGTGGAGGTTTATAAACAGAGGTTGGCTGGCTCTTTGGCAGGGAATCTTTAGCTGTGATTTCTAAATGTTAGACTAGATGACCCTTTCTTGGGGATTTCCACATGACAGGTGAGACAATACCCTGCTGCAACAAAATGTTGCAGCGCATCCCCACCCGCTTAGAAATGCTCTCACTCAGGGCTCAAGCAGCCTTGAACAGGAACAGGAGCCTTGTATAGGAAGCTGCCTTACATTGAGTCAGACCATTGGTACATCTAGCTCAGTATTCTCTACACTGACTGGCAGCAGCACTCCAGGATTTGGACAGAAGATTTTCCCAGCCATACCTGGAGATGCTGGGGATTGAACCACGTACCTTGTGCATGGAACGCAGGTACTCTACCCCTGAGCTACAGCCCTTCCCATGGCTTGCAAGCCTCTCAAAGGGGTGGAGGGTGGAGGACAGAGGAAGGGGGAGGGATGAATTATTTCCCTTTCCCCTCCCAAGGCTATTTGCTGCTGTGGCACCACCAGAGTATCCTTGTACTCCAATAACATCTAGAGGGCACCAGGTTGGGGAAGGCTGCTTTTGGGCGAGGACAGCTAAGGTCAGCGACATAATTTTGAGCATTTTGAAGCACGGGTGTTCAAGATAGCAGCTGACACCCCTCTCCCCGAGAGTCCAAAAATGCAGGCAGCTGGGCTAACAAAACAGAGATATTAAAGTCTTTGCAGAAAAAAGCGTTCCAGCTTCCGCCTTCTTCAGCTGCTCTGATTTGAATCAAAGAGGGCTGCTGGAGCCAAGGTGGTAGTTATCTTACACTGAGAGGGTGGCACATTCAGAAGTGTGGCATTTTCTGTAGGCTGCAGCTGAGCGGTGTTGGGTCTTATCCTATGGCCACATGGCTAAGGTGTTCCAAGTACAGTGGTACCTCGGGTTAAGTACTTAATTCGTTCCGGAGGTCCGTTCTTAACCTGAAACTGTTCTTAACCTGAAGCACCACTTTAGCTAATGGGGCCCCCTGCTGCTGCTGCGCCACCGGAGCACGATTTCTGTTCTCATCCTGAAGCAAAGTTCTTAACCTGAAGCACTATTTCTGGGTTAGCAGAGTCTGTAACCTGAAGCGTATGTAACCTGAGGTACCACTGTACAGGAGTTTTTCCTGGATCAGAGGCTTCTCTATTTCAATTACTCTGCTCTCTTTTTGCAATAAATGAGCGAGTCTGTAATTATCTAACTCTGAAGAGCTTCAAGACTGGTTGTTCCAATCTGACACATCCTAACCGATGCAACTCCCCTCTGTTCTTCATTCAAGCAGGACTCCCCATTTAACAGCCTTCCTTTTGTACCACCGTTTTATAAGCAAAGATTGAAGTGTCAACTTGCTATATAGCACTTTGTAGTCAAGCTTTCGATATTGTCTCTCAAGGCCTTGGGATTTATGCACCTTTGTTCTAAATGTTCACCACTGGAATGTGGTAAGATTCGGGACAGGGAAATGAAAGTCCTTCATGTGGCGCATAGTTAAATTGTGGAACTCAAACCCACAGGTGGCCACGGGGGCCACTAACTTGGGTGGCTTTAAACAGAGGCGGAGCAAGCCATCTGCGGGGGCGGGGCCAGCTGCGACAGGACGTTCCACGGGGCCTCCAAGGAGTCTGCCTGCCTCCTCCCGCTCAGCCACCCTATAGCTGTGGGGGAGGCAGTGGGCAGACCATTTGGGGCAGCGCAGAGCCTGCGTGTGCCAAAGCCACCATGTCACTCCCAGGAGAGACACGCGGCTCGGGTGCACTGCAGGCCCTGCGTTGAGTGTCGCCTGGCATTTTGTCACCCCCCTCAGTGGTGACACCCAGGACGACCCGTCTCCACCACACACCCCTTCCTCTGCCCCTGCACTCCCCCCCCTCCCGGATGACGATGACACCCGGGCAGGCTGCACCCACCACACACCCCTTCCTCCACCAGTGGCTTTTAAAAAATGTTTTTATTAAGCGATTTCAACATAACAAATTATCAAACCGTGTAATCACATACATTATTTCCCCCCCTTTCCCCCCCTTCCATCCCTCCCCCCTCCCCCCAGGACTTCGCTCAGCTCCTCTCTCTGATTTCTCTGCATATATTATTCTCTGCATGTTATAAAATTATACATATCTGTACCTTATCTATCTATCATGTTATCAACCAATAAATTTGTGTATGTTTATTCAAAACCTGCTAAGGAGTCCAGTTCATTTTGTTGTCTTTTTAGATAATTTGTAAAAAGTTCCCATTCTTCCTTAAAGTCACAGTTGTCCTTGTCCCGCAGTTTCTATGCCAATTTAGCCAACTCTGCATAGCTCATCAATTTTTCTTGCCACTGTTCTTTCGTTGGGATTTCCTCATTCTTCCATCCTTGTGCTATCAAGACACTTGCCGCTGTTGTAGCATACATAAATAAGTTCTTTGTTTTTCTTGGCAGGTCTTGTCCTACAATCCCTAACAAAAATGCTTCTGGTTTTTTTTACAAATGTCATTTTAAACATTTTCTTCAATTCATTGTATAGCATCCTCCGCCAATGGTTTTAAATGAGGACTGGACCAATTCACGGAGAATAAGGCTATCAGTGACTATGAATGCTGTGCCTCTGCAGTTACAGGCAGCAATGCTTCTGAATAGAAGTTGCTGGAAACCACAGGAGGGGAGAGGGCTCTTGTTCTCACGGGCCGCCTGCAGATTTCCCTTTGGAGCATCTGGTTGGCCTTTGTGAAACGAAGATGCTGGACTAGATGGGCTATTGGCCTCATCCAGCAAGGCTCTTCTGTGTTCATATGAACTCATGTCAATTACATTTTAGGGCCGGCAGGTGATGTTTTTGCTTGATATTGTGAGTTTTGCTTGATATTGTGACTGGCTCCATGAGATAAACCCAGGTCACTCAGTGTTTCTATTCAGAAGGAAGCGATTGAGAATTGTTGATGGATGGTTTAAGCACAACTTGTACCGATACTCTGTGTAGATTTGGAGGCTGGCAGGATGCTATAATAGCAAGAGGCTTGCCAATTGCTTTAGAAAGACTTTTTCCCCCCAAAATGAATTCAGAGGAGTTTGGAGGAGTTTGGATTTGATATCCCGCTTTATCACTACCCGAAGGAGTCTCAAAGCGGCTAACATTCTCCTTTCCCTTCCTCCCCCACAACAAACACTTTGTGAGGTGAGTGGGGCTGAGAGACTTCAAAGAAGTGTGACTAGCCCAAGGTCACCCAGCAGCTGCATGTGGAGGAGCGGAGACGCGAACCCGGTTCACCAGATTACGAGTCTACCGCTCTTAACCACTACACCACGCTGGCTCTCTTCGGGGTTGGAACAGCTTGCCAATGAGGAAAAATTACAAGGTTTGGGGCTTCTTAATTTACAAAAAAAAGGCAAGGAAGCAGGGACATGATAAAGGTGCATAAGATGATAGATGGTGCAGAGAAAGTAGTTTTATAAATCATTTAATGTGTCAATACAAATGGAAGTTGTTAATATTAAAGTTATTGTATAAGGATTGCTATTTTGACCAGAGTGTAATTGAAATTAGATTTTGGAATGCAGAGAAAAAGTAAATCATCAAACCATCAATTCTAGCATGCGGGGGCCACCTAAATTATATAATTTGGTATCTGAATTATTGGTATTAGTAATTGTATTATAATTTGGCATTGTTATAATGAGGCCATTATTAGATTGTAATTGAAAACTAATAAAAATTATTATCAGAGAGAGAGAGAGAGTAGTTTGCATTTTTGCTCCCTCTCTGGTAATACTAGATCCCAACAGGGTCATCCAATGAAGCCAGCTGTTTAGAGATTAAAGGAAAGGCAACTTCACACAGCACTTTGTCAAACTGGGAGATTTGCTCCCATAGGTTGCACTGATGGACACCAACTTGGATGGCTTTAAAAGGAATATAGCCTCAGCATTTGCTAGGGCAGGGCCATAGCACAGTGGAATAGCAGTTGCCTTGCATGCAGTAGGTTCCTGGTTCAATCCCCAGGGGCAGCATCTCCAGCTTGGGCCTGTTGGAGCCAGTCACAATGTGCCCTGCTGGAAAGCAAGGATGCTCTCGGCCAACTGGATGGACCAAAGACCCGGCTCGGTATAAGGCAGCTTCCTCTGTTTGTAACACAGGGGCTGGTGGCCTTGGTGAGAACTTGGCCTCTGTCTGTCAGAGCTACCTTGCCCTGCAGGCGGCAGTGCCGGCTGCCTTCCGAAGGAGAGACCAACCAGCTGCCAGGGAGGGACGCGGTTCCCTCTCAGGAGGACTCGTTGTCACCCAGGCAGGAGTGACCCAGATTCCTGTCTGTGGCAGGAGCCTGTAGCAGTGCTGTGCCTACATTTCCCCCGCTGCGGAAGTGCTGGGCTCAGCGGGGAGCGAGGCAGGCAAAGAAGCAAGATGGATGAATCCTGCTCTCCCAGCAGGGCAGCAAGAGGCTGCGGGCTCTCGTCTCTTACGGCTCGGCTCCCTTGATTAAACAGCGTCTTGCTCTCCAAAGGCTGAGAAATCGCCAACCTTCCGACGCAACACCTGGCTCAGCGCTGCACCAAAGATCCGCTCTGCTTCCAGCTACTTGGCCAAAAGGAAAGAGTGCTTTGCCCATGCTCAGGAACACCAACGGCTTTGGGTCTAGCCGGGTGCCAGACTGGGCTCAAGCATTCCAGACAGGCTCTGGGGCTAAACACCAGGTGAGATCTTGGCAGGCGAGATCCAGAGAAACCTTGGAGCGGTGGATGGGGCCCAGCTCATCGGTGAATCTGCAAAACCGCAGGGACTGGCCGTGCTTATGGTACATGTTCCTCCAACCTGTGTATGGCAGTTAAAGTTTGTGTGGCGTTAGTTTGCTTTAAGAACATCAGAAGAAAAAGAACATCAGCTGGACCAGGTCAAAGGCCCACCTGGTCCAGCATCTTAGAAGTGCATTTCCTTTAACAGTGAAGGTAGAACATAACCATTGCTGTACTGGTGGCTGTATCTTGTGGGAGTGAGTTCCATAGTTTAACACCCGCTGCGTGAAGAAGAGGATAGAGCCAATGTGGTGAAGTGGTTAGGGCCTGGGAGACCAGGGTTCAAATTGCTGCTCAGCCATGAAGTTCACTGGGTGACTCTTGGGCCAGTCAGTCACTCTCAACCTATTCTACCTTGCAGGGTTGTTGTGGTGATTAAATGAGGAGAGGGAGAACTATGCACACTGCCTTGAGCTGCTTGGAGGAAAAGGTGGGATATAAATGCAAATGACAACCAGCCCTACCTTTTGTCTGTCCCAAATCTTCCAATATCCTTCTGTGCTTTATTGTTCTTGGGGTATTGCCCCCTCCCCAGCCATCCCATTAGTGTGAGCTGCCTTGAGCTTCTGAAATTGAAAGGGGGGGGGGGGAAACGACAGGTGGCACAAATCTCCTTAATAAATAAAATCAGCAAAACGGCTTTCTGAGTGGATGCAAGAGAACCTCTCACAGCCATGGATGGAACTGCTGGTAATATGGTCGCACCTGCCTCCCTGCAAGAGGTCTGAGAGAACAGCTCCACCTCTTGGCTGAAAGAGTTCTGCCTCCAAATCGAGCGCAAAAACCACAAGGGACAGATGTGAAACTGCATCAGCAAAGAGGCTGTGATGGTGATGCTTGGCTGAAACACTCTGGGGGCTCCTCCAGCTCTCCCTGTTATTGAGCATGCAGACTGGTTTGCTTGCATGGAGATTAGACTGTCTAGCCTTTACTGAGCATTTATTGTGATTTGTTTATGGGACGGCTACAGAAAAACAAGCATCCGTCCTGCATGGCAAACATAAGAGCCCTGCAGTACCGGATCAGGCCAGCGATCGGTCCATCTTGTCCAACATCCTGTTTTCACAGGGACTATATAGATGCCCCAGGGGGAAGCAAGCAGGCCCAGAGCACAACAGCAGCAAGACCCCGCTCCCCTGCATTCTGCAGCAACTGGTGTTTAGAAGCATTCTGCCTCCAACAGTGGTTGGAGAATCCATCCCGATTTGCTTGCAGGGTGTTTGCCTATCTTCCCATTCCTCATTTGTTCATCCTGCACTTTGCAATGCGTTTCCCTAACAACTCCCAAACTGCAAAAAGTCTTTGTTTTTTCAGTGTGGATTTGTCAACCAGGCTGTCTAATTAACTTAAATAGCACAATCCTACATCTCTCCCCAGAATGTGCTTGAATCTCTCCTGAAAAATAGTGAGTCTGGAGGACAATCTCTCTCTCTCTCTCTCTCTCTCTCTCTCTCTCTCTCTCTCTCACACACACACACACACACACACACACACACAAACACACACACACATTTGCTGTTTCTTGTCCCAGAGTAAGAGCCCAAATGAATCCATAATGGGATATTGACTCTATTTCTATAAGAGCATCTAGCTTGGGTGGCTACCAGTTTGGGAATAGAACAAAATGGGACAACCCCCAAAAAACAGGGTAGCGGTTTTTTAATATTTGGGTGGGTGATATCCACAAGTTATCTATCATTAGACTAGTTTGAAAACTAAAATAAAACGAAAAAGCCCAAACCAAAAGCAACATAGCTTGACAAGGACCTATCTCCTCAGGGACTTAAATATTCCATAGGGTAGCCCTCAACAACCTGATGCCCTCCAGAAGTTTTGGATTACAACTCCCATTAGCCCCAGCACTGAATTTTCATTCAGTTTGTTTCTTTAAGTTCATTTTCAAATGAAATGTTTTCTTTTTACCTCTCTCTATATGTACTGTATGTCACTAATTAGAAACGAAAAGAATCATTTAAGAATAGCAAAAAAGATAGCTCATACTACTAATGGACTCATTAGACATTTAGACCAGTCATATTTTTTTGACATGGTCATGTTTAAATAAATAGGTGAACAAACAAGATCCCCGCAAAAGCAGTATATAAATAATCTTATATAAAATAAAAACTTTTTCTTTAATGTCCTTTTTTCTAGCCAACATCAGAATAGGAACCTTGAAAAGATATCCCAAAATCAGCCCCCATGTCTATTTAGCACAAACACTGGCATACAGAGGACCACTTCTTTAAAAAAATACTTTATTATTACCATCATCTTTGTCATCCACATTACAGAAGCAATCTGTTCTGTACAAAAAAAAAAAAAAAAAACCCAAACAGCAATGCAACTTGGAGATCCCCAACCAAACCAGATCCACCAGCGACCAAGATCACGCCTTCTGGGAGAGGCAACAGCTGTCAGTCACCAGAGCAATACCAGAGCAGCAGAATCCACAGCAGGGGGAGAGAAGTGGGGACCTTTTATCCAGAAGGCAGCCTGAGACATGAATTTAGGAGAAATGAGTGAGGTGAGCAGCCCAAACAGGGTGAGTGATCAAGCAGGTGGAATTGATATAGAGGCAGAAGAAGCATCAGGCAGAAAGCACAAAAGGAGAGGCGCTGATTTTCAGATATTGTAGGAACAAGGAAGTTTCACCAGCTGATTCTCTGCCTCTGAATGGAAGGAGGAAGTTGGGGGAGGGATAGAACTTTTCAGAAATCTTCAAATCAAAACAAACTCAACTCCAGGGAGGCTCCAGAGCAACAGCAGGGGGCGTTCAAGATGCATCCATCACAACTGGTCCAAGACGAGCAGGTGCCAAAGACCCACCAGCATTTCAGATTAAAAAAACAGGCAGCTTTTGGCTGTTTGTTCTACTGCGCTGAGAACCTGGAACCAGGCCAAGAGCCGGACATTTTTTAAAAGCCACATTCATATGAAACCCAAGCCAGCTTGCTTTGTTCCAAAGCAGCCTGTTCGGAAGCTCTGCTGCCTGGCCATGACTAGCAAAGGATGCAGGGATGCAATGGCATGGAGGCTCACTTTGGGGGGCCCAGAAAGAAAGGTTTCCTGCCTGCAACAGGTCAGGTCTTTTCACAGACCCACCAGAGAACCTCCAATGTTTCCTTTTGGCTGCAAAAGTAGGCAAGACTCCTTCCTGCCCCCTAGCACATCCTCCTTCCAATCTGGGGAGCTCCAGATGTTTTGAACTACGAATCCCACCAGCCCCAGCCAGAAGGTTAGGGAGGTTGTGGTCCAACAACATCAGGTTGGGAGAGTCTGCCTTAGAGGTCATGGAGGCGAAGGGATGAGTTTCTGCAGGGACTCTTTGCAAAAGGTTGGGCCGTGGCTTAGCCATACTTAGAGCTGGCCCACTGAAATCATTTAAGCTGGTGATAACTCAAATCCCATTGATCTCAACGGCTCTGTTCTATATGGGGCTAAGGATCCAGCCCAATAACAGCTGTTGTGGTAAACAGAGGGATTTCCTCTCATGCTGACAGAGAGAGAAAGAGAGATAGAGAGGAAGGGAGGAAGGGAGTTCACAGCTAATGATGATGTTCCTAACTTTTGCTGACTTGGGATTGTGTTATTTAGGCTAGATGTTGGCAACTGACACCTCCAAGACTAACCTGCCTACTCTCACTACTGCACCATACTACCAGTGTGAAGTCAACCATGAGGCTGAAGGGATCAATGGAAGGAGAAGAAGCCACATCAGCAGACTTGGGGGAGGGGGCATATGAAGGATGACTGATGCTTTGGCTCACCCCCCCCCTTCAGGACTGCCTCTTCAAACAGGCATTTTGGTAAAGTTTGCCCCCCAATGTCACCCACTCCCCCCGGAGAAAGAACTCCACTATCCTGGTTGGAGCTGCTCCAAATGCTTCCTTTTGATTCCACGTCCCCCCCAGTGGAAATAGGAGATTTGCAAGGTGGATGAAGAATTCCTGATGCAAATATGGCAGCCAATGTGGAGGCATCAGGATGTCGTTGAAGACTCCAAATCCCTCCATCCTCAACTCCTGGGACTTATGGAGAGAGTCCAACCACATCTGAAGGGCACCACTATGTTGGCTATCCAAGATCTGGTGATTTCCATGGGGCAGCATTGCAGGGGGTTAGTCATTCCAGGAGGGAGGAGAGCTGAAGGTGGAAGGATGGCTAAGCGAGCATTTAAAAGGAAGGAAAAGAAAGTGAGGCAGGGGCTGTTGAGCAAGCGGCCAGCAGCCTACTGCCAACCCCTAACACGTACCCCCTGAGATTGAGATGTCATGACATGGCATAGTGACATTCCCAGGGGAAGGGGGCAGTGTGGTGTAAAACAGCAGCCACCGGGCCTCTGGCAGAACTTAAAGCAGCAGGAATTAAAAAGAAGAAGGAAAGTGTCATTTTGCATAGGGAGGGGAGACCACATCACTGTCTACCACTTACAGCATGAAAAGTAAAAAGAAGAGGGGGGAAATGGGGAAGCCGCTGCCCCCACTGCTTTTCCCAGTGGGGTGGGGGGCGTTTTGGCTCAGCCCTAATTCCATCTTCCAAGGGGGTGGGAGAAGGAAGCCTGGTGGAGACTGGCTGTAAAGAGCCTCCAAACTCTGCCCACTGAGCCTCTGCTTTGATGGCCGAAGGGCAAGGCACAAGACTCCTCTCCTCTGGCCTGCGCACTCCTTCCAAGTTAAAAGACAACACAACAGTGGAGCAACTGAATTGGACACCCACTTCTGGGCTGGCGATGGGGTGGGGGCGCCCCGCTACAGGGTCTTGGGCCGGGCGTTGAGGCGGATGACTTCCCTGAAGTCCCGGACAAACTCGCGCAACCGGTCCAGGTAGGGGTTGACGTTCTCCTCCATCCATTCCTCCACCGTGTCTGGGAAGTAGATGCTCTCCATGCGGGAGCGGAAGCTCTGGACGAAGTTCTCCCAGTCCTCGTGGACTCTGGGGTGGGGCGAAAGAGCCCGAGAGTCAGGAAGGAAGGTGGCGTGGAATGCCCCCCCCCCGGAACATGTGGCACAACGCTCAAAGGCTTGGCAAGGGAAAGGCACCGGGATCAACTCCCAGCTGGCCTCTCCAGTTAAGGATTTCCAATACCAGGAAGAGTGTGGATGGGGAGGTACCCCCTCCCCAGACGCCATGGATAGATGCTGCTGCCCCCCAGACAAAGGAGAGGGCTGAGCTAGATGGGCAAATGGGTCATCTTCACATGTTCAGTCCACTCAGAGTCTAAATGGCAGGCATCTGTGTATGAGAGAGCTTCTTTGACTGATACGTTAACTCTCCATTGCTTGAGACTTTCTAGGCTATATCCCTGTATTAATACAGATCATCAAAAAGCAATTCAGAATTGATTGCTTTGGCTCTGGGTAGCATTGCTTTTACAGAGTTAAGGCTTAGTGCTCTTCCTTCTGCCTTTCTGGATAGCCACTAGGGCTGGGTGAGAGATATATATATCCTGGCAATATATAGTGAATCATGATGTATGTGTGTGCTGTACAAAAATCACAATCTGGGAAAGACCGTGAAGCCAGCCAATGCTTCTACATAGTTCCATCCTTATTTCAGACATTGTTATATATCAATATATTGTGATATTTAGCTGGTGGTATATCACAAAGTTGAAAACCTATCGCCCAGCCCTAATGGCCATGGTAAGAAACTACCTTTGGAGCAGCATTTATGTGTGTTTTATGTAAAATGACTACAGAAGACAATGCTCAGTGCATTATCTAGCATCCTCTATATAAAGATTATTGTGAAAAATTACGAAGTTCAGCTGCAAAAAAACAGCTGAAAAAAACAGCTTTTGCCAAACATCTGCCCTCTCGAAGATTTGGACCAGCATCCAAACCACCTGCACCAGTTGGGGCTGATGGGAGTTGTAGTCAAAGACATTTGGAGGGCACCAGGTTGGCAAAGGCTGACCTAGAATGCAATGTCCCTTCCTGTCTGTTTGCAATGGCAAATGACCATGTACTCATAAAACACACACAACTTCCCCGGCGGGTACTCAATAGTTAGGAATGGCAAAGGAATTTGATTCAGTTCACATAAAAAGGTGACTCTACCTAATTCTCACTTCCTGTAACTCTATGCGGACAGAAGCATGACCATCCTTTGCAATGTTTGCTTCTCTGAATTTAGCAATGTCAAGTAACATGTACAAAAGTCAAGTAACATGTACAAAAATGTGCATGTAATAACTAGGGCGAAGTGTGCATAAAAAGGCATAGAATTACTGAAAATAACATACAAAAATGTATTAAGTGTATTTTAGATGAAATTTGCACTGAAACACTGGTGGATTTTCATGGGGACATTAAAAGAAAAAGAATTTGTGAACTGATGTGGAAACTGGACCTAGATAAATGAGAAACTGAGAGAAACTGTGATTGACAGATTTGCCTGTTTCTAGTCAAGAGACGTCTCAGTTTATATAGTGTGATGGCTAGTGTTGGACTAGGACCTGGAAGAGACCAGGGTTCAAATCTACACTCAGCCATGAGGCCTTCTAAGTGACCTTCGGACTGTCACTCACTCTCAGCCTAACCTATCTCACAGGTTTGTTGTGAGGACTAAAATGGGGAGGCAGGGAAAGCAGGTATGCCACCCTGAGCTCCTTGGAGGAAAAGGGAGGATATAAATGCAGTAAGTAAGTAAATAAATAAATAAATAAATATAGGACTGAGCCCCCACCCCCTTGCCTTCCCACCCCACCCCTCAATCACTTGCGGGGTGTGTGTGTGCTCACTCACTTGAGAACTTTGCTACCGAAGCTCTCCAGGTTCCGAGGGTTTCCAAACTGGTGCTTCCGATGGTAAGGACTGAACCATCCCTTGACAGAGCTGTCGTGCACAGGGAGAGAAGAAAGAGAAACCCCATTAAGTAGTCAAACGAAGACAGACCAGGCAATTGCATCAAAACACCAAAGCTACGATAGCTCAGTTGGCTAGAGAGTGGTGCCAATAATGCCAAAGCTATAGTTTCGATCCCCATAAGGAACAGCTGCATATTCCAACGTTGCAGGGAGTTGGACTAGATTATCCTCAAGGTCCCGTCCAACTGTATGATTCTATGACTCAGGCAATGAAACTTCCATGACTCCTGACTCAGCAGCATCAATAGTGGGGGACAATGTAAAAATGCATCTTTTAAACAGCAGCCAAAATTCCCTTTTTACCTGTCCAACTTAGTTTATCCCCGTATGAGGAGGGGAGTGTTTTCAAGATGGCGGATGTCTTTACCTAACACTATTTCTTCTGGGGGTGAGAAATGTGGGTTGCTGATGCATTAAGGCTAAAAGCAAAACAGGGGAAGTGCCACAGCTTAGCAGGAGAGCAACTGCCAACAGTACTGAGCTAGACTGACCAATTGGTCAGACTAAGGCAGTTTCCTTGTCAAATTTTCTGCAGTCCCTGGAAGCAGAATTAAAACAGTGGGTCCACGTGGCTGTTGAGGTGCTTCCAGACAAAGGGCTCAGCAAAGGGGGGGGGGACGAAGGCCAAAATTTGACACACACACACGCAGTCTTTGTACTGCCTTCCCAAAGGTATGCAAGATGCTGGGCTTTGGGAAGTAGGCACGAAGCTCTGACAACATCCTAAAGTTCTCCCCACCTACTTCCCAAATCTGGGAAAGCACTAAATAGGCTTTGTGAATGTGCCTCACCTACCAGCTTTGGGAAGGCACCGTGAGGGTTGGGGTGGTGGTCAAATGTTGCTGAGAGCCACCAAAAAGGCTTCAAGGGCCACATGCGGCCCTTGAGAGCCAGTGTGGTGTAGTGGTTAAGAGCGGTAGTCTCGTAATCTGGGGAACCGGGTTCGCGTCTCCGCTCCTCCACATGCAGCTGCTGGGTGACCTTGGGCCAGTCACTCTTCTCTGAAGTCTCTCAGCCCCACTCACCTCACAAAGTGTTTGTTGTGGGGGAGGAAGGGAAAGGAGAATGTTGGCCGCTTTGAGACTCCTTAAAGGGAGTGAAAGGCAGGATATCAAATCCAAACTCTTCTTCTTCTTCTTGAGACACACATTGGACCACCTTGGTCTGCACTTAAGGGTATACACCACTTTTTTTTGGGGGGGTGTACATCTCTCTATGATCTGCTCACAAAGATCACAAAGAGGGCAAGACACAGTGTTGCAACACCCCCCTTTTGACACACACACCCCTCTCTTGACAGGTGCTTCTCACCACCATTTTAGCACCCTCCGTGTGTGTGTGTGTGTGTGTGTGTGGCTACTGACTTGGAGTCTGCACACATGCGTTAGTTGTGCTATTCCACCGAAGTGATATTGTACAGCTCCCAAAACAATGTCTATCCATTTATCTTAGCCAGTTGCCTTATCCGGTTTGTTTTGCTGACCTATATTCTAAAGGAGGTTGAGTTTGAAGCTTTGCATCTTTGAACCTGAATACTGCACTGCTACCCTCTTCTCACCTTTGGGGATGCTTGATTTACGACTCTTCCCTGAACTTTTATCCTGATCTTTGTTGCCCAGCTTTTCCTGCAGCTTAGTGGCTCAACTTAAAATTTCCTGTTGTTCTCTGGCTGGAAGGCTAGCAAAACAGTTTCAGATCATCTTCTGTTGATTCTGGCCAATGTCTAAAGAAGGCCTGCAATCCAGGGCAAGAAGGGTCTCAGCCTGCCTTGCATATAAACATTCCCGGGGATCGGACTGCCAGTCCGGACTTTTAATTGTCAGTTTCAGAACTAGAATGTTATTACATTGTAATTGTGCTATTTATATGTATAAATAGGTATGACTTAAAAAGCAAAGCAAACAGCAGTGTGTGAAGGCTGAGACAGCTTGTTCCAGGAAAGGAAGCTAACTGATTGTTTTAAAGGTTTTGTTTGCTTCCTTTTATATTTAGAACAGGAGCTCTGGGTAACACAGGCTCTGCTTCCTCTCTTCCCTCAACCCAGCAGGGTATTCCACAGCTCCTGCTGTGTCCTACACACCCTAAAATTGCATCCAGAGGATTAAATCATAGAATTATAGAACTGCATAATTGGAAGGGACCTCAAGGGGCATCTAGTCCAACTCTTTGCAATGCAGGACTCCTAGCTCCAGAATCCCTGACAGATGACCATCCAACCACTGTCAAAACAGCTCTTACAGTCAAAAAGCGCTTGCTATTGTTTAGTTGGCATCTCCTTTCTTGCCATTTAAATCCACTGGTTCAGGTCCTACCCTCCAGAGCAGCAGAAAGCAAGCTTATAATAATAATAATTTATTATTTATACCCCGCCCATCTGGCTGGGTTTCCCCAGCCACTCTGGGTGGCTTCCAACAAAGTATTAAAACACAGTAATCTGTTAATCATTAAAAGCTTCCCTAAAGAGGGCTGCCTTCAGATGTCTTCTAAAAGTCTGGTAGTTGTTCTCCTCTTTGACATCTGATGGGAGGACGTTCCACAGGGCAGGCACCACTACCGAGATGGCCCGGTTCCCTGTAACTTGGCTTCTCGCAGTGAGGGAACCACCAGAAGGCCCTTGGAGTTGGACCTCAGTGTCCGGGCAGAATGATGGGGGTGGAGATGCTCCTTCAGGTATACTGGACCGAGGCTGTTTAGGGCTTTAAAGGTCAGCACCAACACTTTGAATTGTGCTCGGAAACGTACTGGGAGCCAACGCTCCATCTTCCATGGGACTGCCCTTTAGATATCTGAAGATGGCTGTGATATCACCTCTCGGTCTTCTCTCCTCCTGGCAAAATATCCCCAATTCCCTCAACTGTTCCACATAAACAAGGCTTGGCTTCCAGACCCTTGAGCGTCTCGGTTGCCCTTCTCTGCAGACAGTTCCTGCTTGTCAATATCCTTCTTAAACTGTGGTGCCCAGAACTGGGGTCTGACCAAGGCAGAATAGAGTGGGACTTACTTTCCTTATCTGCAGCTCTTTTTATTTAAGAGGCCATGCAGGTATGCAGCAGCCATAAGGGAAAGTAATTAATTAGGGCGAGCCTTAAAATTAAGGCTAAAAACAGTTAAGAATGTAAGATGCCTGTTCAACGTTCCCATATTTCTTCTAATACATCACAGAATTGTTGGAGAGGTTGTGGGAACAAAGGGACTCCCCCCTCCCCATCTATGGTGTGAATACCCTTGCTTCATTCCACAATGGAACTTATCAGGAGATATCAAAGGTTATTTAAAAACACATTCAAATCTCCCTCCATTTATCCCTAACGAAATAGGTGAACTACAAAGACATTTTGCCAAAAGGATCTTTTGACATGGATGCTGGCAGCTGCCAGGAACTCTACAGCACAACAGTGGAAATCATTTTTAAAACCTATCTCATTAAGAGTACAAAAATATATTGAATTTAGTTATTGCAGAAGAAATGCCACATAAGTTCTGGGTCTCTAAGGGACAGGAAGATCCTGATCACTTCTATTCCATACGGTGGGTTTTATTTCATATAGTTAAGTTTCAGGGTTACAGGTTTCTCTTCCCCACACTGTCTAAAGATATACGACTGCCGTTATTTTAGACTGGGTGTTATTATTTAACACGTTTCAAATGCCCTGCCTTTAGCTGGAGTTATTATGGATTTTTTGTTCTTGTTTACTTGTCTCTGTGTTTACATAGTAATTTGAAAACTAATAAAAATTACTTTTTTAAAAATAATAATGTTAAGAATAGTCCTGCTGGATGAAGTGCCGGCTCATTTAGCCCCAGGGGCCAGTGTGGTGTAGTGGTTAAGAGCGGTAGTCATGTAATCTGGGGAACCGGGTTCGCGTCTCCGCTCCTCCACATGCAGCTGCTGGGTGACCTTGGGCCAGTCACACTTCTTTGAAGTCTCCCAGCCCCACTCACCTCACAGAGTGTTTGTTGTGGGGGAGGAAGGGAAAGGAGATTGTTAGCTGCTTTGAGACTCCTGAAGGGGAGTGAAAGGCGGGATATCAAATCCAAACTCTTCTTCTTCTTCTTCTTCTCTTTGGGGAAACCCACAAGCAAGTCCTGAGCACAGCAGCCCTCTCCCCTCCTGCAATTCCTGGTACCTGGTATTGTGAAGCATCCTGTCTCCACTAGTGGAGGTAGAATACAGCCATTGTGGCTAGTAGCCACAGATAGCTTTATCCCCCATGAGCACACACTTCTGTGATTTTGAGCAAATGTTGTGTTCTTCCGTTCTCCCCATTTTCCAACTGCCTTCTCCTGCTGTCAGCTCCCTCCGCATCCTGCTTCAGTAAACAAGAATCCTGGACAGCAGACAGATTTCCTAGTTTTTGTTGTCAACTCGGGAGCACCAATGAGCATCCACCTCGTTTGTAAGGCGGGATGGAACACAGGTTGGCTATGGGACAATTCTGAAAAGGTCGTTTGTGAAGGTAAGGAATACTATATCGTGTCATCCCAAAAGGTTTTCTGTCCCCAAACTACTTGCAACACAGGCGCTGCTACCCCCCCCCACACTTTCCATTTAGACCAGCACCCTTGGGGGGGGGGCAAATTTAAGGGGAAAGCTGCCTTGCATCACAGCCTCCCTGTACATTTAAAGTGCTTGGTTTCTTCCAATGAATCTTGGGAACTGTAGTTTCATAAGGGTGCTGTGAAGGGTATAGTTCCCAGGATTCTTTGGTGGAAAGTCCTATGCTTTACATATGCTTTCCACCACCTAAACATTATTTTCTTTGTTTAAGCAAAGTGATCCTGGCAAAAGTTACATGTGTCTTAATCCATTTTTAGATTATTGTTGCTTGTTGTTGGTTTCAATGCTTTTTAAAGACCTGCTTTTTAGACTGTCATTCATTGATTATTTTTCTTTTATGTAAGCTATTTTGAAGCTTTATTATAATCAAGCGGCATGTAGATTTTGTTAAATAGATACATTTAGATTTATTTATTATTTTATGGTGGTGGAAGGAACCTTGGTTTCATCCTGACATGCACACACACAGCTGCAGAGCCTCCCTGCCACCATTCCAGATGTCCTTACCTCTCTTCTTCCAGGACTTTGATGACGGAGTCTCTTAGCTGGCCTGTGACCTGTTCCACCATACGGTAGATATCAGAACCTGGAAATGCCCCGTTGCCATCACTAATGAAAAACACAGGAAGGGCGGGGGGGGGGGAGAGAAATGTTGAAGCACCACAGATGCTGAGTTAGATGTGTACAAATGGCTGCCAGCTCGCCCCCAGCTAAATCTCTACGTGCTTGCTCACATATGAACATTAGAAGAGACTGCTGGAGCAAACCAGTCGCCCATCCAGTCCAACATCCTGTTCTCATCGTGGCCAATCAGATGCTTCAGTGGGAAACCAGCAAGCAGGATTCAAGCACAGGAGCATTCTCCCCTCCTCTGGTTTCCAGCAAATTGTATTCATAAGCATTGCTGCCTTCAAATGTGGAGGCAGAGTATAGCAATCTTGGCTGCTAGCCATTAATAGTCTCTGCCTGCATGAATTTGTCCAGTCCTCTTTTAAAGCTGTGCCAGATTTAGGAAATGATGATGATGAATAGTAAGACCTATATTTACTGTATATGGGTACCTCCGAAAAGCATCCATTTTAAAAGCAACTGTACCAAAATAAATTATTGTGAAAATGAGAAATATCTGGGGGGGGGGGCGGGGTTGGTCCCTGCTCAAAGAGCCATATTACCAAAGTCCACTCCTGTTTAAAGCCATCTAGGTTAACAGCCATCGCTGCCTCCTGTGGGAGTGAGTTCCACAGTTTAACTACATGCAGTGTGGAGAAGTCCTTCCTTTTACCTGGCCTGAATCTTCCAACGTTCAGCTTCACTGGCTATCCACAAGCAGCCCAGCGACTGCTTGGTACAAGAAACTCAACCACTCGAAAACTGCCCCCACCCTATCACCAGGTGACATCTCTGCCCCATTCAACCCCCTACACACCATATGCTCTTCTCCAACTGCATGTTCTCGAAGCCAAGCATGGACAGAACCTTCTTCTTGGTAGCTTCTGTAAATCCCCCTGTGGCAAGAGAATTTGGGGTGCAGGAGAGGGGATGTGTTAGTGGATATTTTGCCCAGCTGAGTTTCCATTGAAGCAAGTGCTTCCATGCAGAGCAACTTGGGGCTCTAAACTGGGTGGTGTGAATGGGAACTTTAAGCTGCTAGTCCTCTGTGACTTATGGGCAAGAAGGAAGACTACGCTGCTCCACTGCTGGTCCAAGACTAGCTGATTGGCGCTGAGATTAAAGGCAAAGGAAGGAGTGAGAGACACTTGATACATTGCAATCAAATCTTACACAGGGGTTTGGTGCCAAGGGTTCTGCATAGACACAAAAATAGTGAATACCCCAAATGTTGGAGCTGCCCACACAGCTAATAAGTGAGGGGAAAGAGAGAGAATCACCCATACTTCCAGAGCCTTGCCTAGCAAGCAAGGCAGAGAGCTTAAAAGCTCTTTTGTGCCAGGTACGTGGGTGGCGATGTGGGTTAAACCACAGAGCCTAGGACTTGCCGATCAGAAGGTCAGCGGTTCGAATCCCCGCGACGGGCAGAGCTCCCATTGCTCAGTCCCTGCTCCTAGCAGTTCGAAAGCACTTCAAAGTGCAAATAGATAAATAGGTACCGCTCTGGCGGGAAGGTAAACGGCGTTTCCGTGCGCTGCTCTGGTTCGCCAGAAGTGGCTTAGTCATGCTGGCCACATGACCCGGAAGCTGTACGCTGGCTTCCTCGGCCAATAAAGCGAGATGAGCGCCGCAACCCCAGAGTCGGCCACGACTGGACCTAATGGTTAGGGGTCCCTTTACCTTTACCTTTAACCCCAAGCAGACCTCATGCAAAAAGAGCTGTTAAGTTCTCTGCCTTGCTTGGGGGGCAAGGCCTGCTCGTGCACTGGCTCTGGAACGCCAGAGATGCTTGTGGAAGATCTCGCAGGAACTCAGATGACCCTGTGAGATCTCGCAAGAGCTGGCATGCTGACTGGGACTTAACCCCCTGCCCCCCGTTCCAAGGAAGGGAGAGAGCTGAAAAGCTCTTTCTGAGCCAAATAAACCCAACCCGTTGCTTAGATTTAGTCTGTGCAATCTGCCTTCAACCATGCGCGGTTGAAATCGCACAAGTTAAATGCGCATGAGATGCGACTGCAACACTTATACGCCACCCATAGTCCTGCCTTTCCTACAGACACCCCCTCCCGCTGCACAGCTCCCCAGCCAGGTCCCCTCACCATTCACCAAAGTCTGCAGACACACAGCCAGCGAAGGGATCCCCACAGGCAGGAGCTCACACAGAGCTGAATAGTGATCATACCTGCAAAGGGAGAGGAGAGAGGCCAGTCGATACCTTTTGGGTGGGAGCCCCCCATTATTTATCACCACGACCCTCCTGGTGCCACATTTCATTGGGAGTCCACAGAAAGCTCACAGAAACAACAGCCTCTATTTCCTTTGGTAGCTCAGGATTCTCTGAGACGGGTTGTAGTTCAGTGGTAGAGTACCTGCCTTGCATGCGGAAGGCCCCAGATGGAGTCCCTGACATCTCCAGGTAGGGCTGGGAAAGACCCCCACCTGGAAACCTGTTGCCAGTCAGTGTAGGCAATACCAAGCTAGAGGGACCAAGGGTCTGACTTGGTATAAGGCAACTTCCTGTGTTATTATTTAAGCCAGTCCTATATTCAGAACAATGTAGACTGGAATCCTACTGTATTTTAAAGGGAAGGACTATAGGGAAGTGGTAGAGCAACTGCTTTGAAAGCAGAAGTGGTGCTGACAATGGCGAAGTTGCAAGTTTGATCCCCTAAGGGCCCCTAAGGACTAGATTTGCAGGGGGTTGGACTAGATTATAATCATAGAGTCCCTTCCAGCTCTATGATTCTCTGAGAAAGCCATTCTATAAGAAGGTGCCAGATTCAATACCTGGAAACTCCCAGTAGGGCTGGAAGAGAAACCCTGAAGGTCTGGCTCAGTATGAAGCAGCTCCCTGTTGGAATAAACAACTTGCCTCTGAACATGAACAGAGTGCCTTCCCTTCCCCACTAAATAGTAATACATGGGCCCTGGATCTGGGGGATTAGAGTTATTAGTGAGGGGGGGTTGATTGTTAAACCACTTGGAATTGTAGTTCTGCGAGGGGAATTAGAGGGGTCTCCCATCAACTTTCAGCACCCTTAACAAACTACAGCTCCCAGAATCCTTTGGGGGAAGCCATGGCTGTTTGAAGTTATATCATAAAATCATAGAATCGCAGAACTGAATAACTGGAAGGGACCACAAGGGTCATCTAGTCCAACCCCCTGCAATGCAGGAATATTTTGCTCAACATGGGGCTCGAACCCACAACCCTGAGATTAAGAGTCTCATGCTCTACCAACAGAGCTTTAAATGTGTGCTGCAAATGTTGACCTATCAGGGTTCAAGGATGTATTCCAGCAAAGCAAAAGCACTCAAGGAGGGCCAGTGGAGGAAGACAGGTGAGAGAGAGGCTGTGTCCTACAGACAAGGTGTGGCCCAGGAAGAGTCAAGAGGGCCAGACACAGATGCCTGGAGGGCCAGAGGTCCCTCCCACCCCATGGCAGAGCTCCCTCCCTGGACTTGCCTTTGCCACCCGGTGAGGACGATGCCCTGGAACCGGATGGAGGGCGTCTTCGACATGGACTGGATGACCTTCAGCCACCTCAGGTGATTCTGCAGGTGGTTGTTTAAGGGTGTCCAAGCCTGGGCGGGGCCCGTTGTGCCCTTGAAGGCGCTGGCGAACCAGATGGTCTTGAAGCCACACTCTGCATACTTGGCAATGTATTTTCCTGGGAGACAGGGGAGAAGACAGATGAGGAAGGATCGCCCTGGATGCACAGAGGACATTGACAGGTTAGGTCTGCTGTGCCATCTTTCAGTGCAAGGGAAAGACTTACCTCCCTCCACCCCAGCCTTGATCACAAAATTGTAGGGTTAGAAGGGATCATGAGGGTCATCTGTTCCAAACGCCTGCGATGCAGGAATTCTTTGCCCAATGTAGGGCTCGAATAAGAGCCTGAGAATAAGAGTTTCATGCTCTACCAGCTGGGCTATTGATTGAGGGAGCTGATTTTGTTCTATTGCTAGCATGCTGCCATGGCTTTTATTTTTTTTGGGGGGGGGGGCGGTGTTTGTATGTTTATTCATTACATTTATATTCCACTTTTGCTCCTGGGAGCTCACAGTGGCATACAGACTTCTCCATTTTACAATTGTGTGAGGCAAGTTAGTGACCGGTCCAAGGTCACCCAGGGAGCTTCATGACAATGTGGGGATTTGAACCCTGGTCTCCCAGGTCCTTGTCCAACACTCTAACCACTACACCATGCTGACTCTCACATGTGATATATATGTATAAGAATTGTACATGTTCTACAAAAACATCCTGGTGTCTCCACTCCTTTATTTCCTGCCAATCTTTCCATACATGAAGTGATCGCCTTCCCCAAGATCAGCCCCAACCATCTGAAGTGAGATAGGTTGTGGCAGGGAGAGGGCCTTTTTGATGGTGGCTCCCTGGCTGTGAAATTCTCTTCCTGGGAAGGTTCGTCTAACACCTGGTTTCTTTACACCGCCTTTTAATTCTAAATTTATCTGCCAATTTCGCCAGTTTCTTTTGTTGCTTTCCCTCTTGTATTTTAATGTTCCATTTGTAAGCTGCCATGAAAACTTCTTTTTTTAAATAGAAAGGCAAGATATAGATTATTTAATAAAAATGAACAAATAACCCCCACAAACCTATTTGCTGCGTATCAAAGTCCGGGGCATAAAACCACAATACAGGAGAAGCGTGTTTGGCAATGCCAGAGTCTGAAAAGATTTAAATCGACAAACAAAATGAGAAGGTGGAGAGGAGGTGCTGCTGCTCCCACCCTAGATTCAACAACCTCAGCAACAAGACATTAAGGACTAGAGCCTTGCAGCCAAAGATTTGGCTGGCTCTTTCACATCAGCTTATGAACTTCCTTCTTCCACAGCTTTGTGGCCCCAGGACACATGTACATCTCTTCTCTGCCCACTCTCTCTTCCTGTCTCCCTTCTCTCCCCTCTATCCTGCTGCTCTTCACTGCTGTCCTCAGACCCACAGCCCTAATTTCCTAAGCCTAGTCCCTTGTGCCCAGACTTCTACTGCAGGAATGTTGAAGGACTCAAAACTCCCATAATCCTTGACCAGTAGTCATGCTGGCTGGGGCTGATGGGAGCTGTAGTCCAGAAAGGCCTAGATGGTTCACACATAATGCCAAACCACAGTTCAAGCAAACCAAGGTTTGTGTCCCACAGGAAACTAAGGTTTATTGGCAGTAAACAAACCATAGTTAAGCTGCTGGGCAGGATTCATATGTGGTGTTAAGCCACGGTTTAATAAGCCAAGTTTTATTAACAACTTAGAACTGGGCTAATAAACAAATGAAATAAAGGCATCTCAGCTGATCGCTGCTAGAGACACAACCACCATCACAAAAAACCATTGTGTATCCAGTTGTAGGTTTTAAATAGAAGATTTTTCTGTTCCAAGGTAATATCTAAGCATCCATTATGGGTCTATAATGGCAAGTTACCACTTGGTTCTTTGCTGTGCTGTCACGCAATGAAATCTTTAGAAAATAAAATAAAAATCCTGCTCCTCTTCCCAAAGAAGCCCAGGGTGGCAAAGTCTGGAGTAACCAGACAAGACTCTGAAAGCATCACGGACCTTGAATGGCTGCCATGTCAACCTTCCGCAGCATATCATCCCAGAGGAGGGTATGCAGACCCCACTGGCCAGTGATGAAGCTGACCACCTCCCGGATGTGGTTCAGGTACATCTTGCCCATGTTGCCGGCGTTGCGACTCATCCAGTTCTTGGAGTCCATCCCTTCCCCTAGATGGAAGACCTGGAGGGACAAAAGGAGGGCAGGTGGTAACGGAAGGTGCAGGAGGAGCCAGGTACGAACGTCAGGGCCAAGGCTGGTACCAGGAGGAACCTGGCAGGCTCACAACTCAAGAGCCTGCCTGGCACGCTGGCAAGGAAGGGGGGCATTTACTGGGAGCAATAATAGAATCATAAGAGTCGGAAGGGACCCCAGGGGTCATCTAGTCCAATCCCCTGCTGTTCTGGAATTGCTGCTTAATCATCATCATCATTTATTATTTATACCCAACCCATCTGGCTGGGCTTCCCCAGCCACTCTGGGCGGCTTCCAACCAAATATTAAAATACAGTAATACATCAAACATTAAAAGCTTCCCTAAACAGGGCTGCCTTCAGATGTCTTCTAAAAGTTTGGTAGTTGTTGTTCTCTTTGACATCTGGTGGGAGGGCTTTCCACAGGGTGGGCGCTACTACCAAGAAAGCCCTCTGCCTGGCTCCCTGTAACTTGACCTCTCGCAGTGAGGGAACCACCAAAAGGCCCTCGGCGCTTGTTATGTACTGAGTTGAATAGGATCCAAACTGCAGCAGTCTGATTGGTCCTAGGACAATAGGATTCAGAATGCAGCAGTCTGATTGGTCCTAGAACAATGCAGCAGTATGATTGGTTGGCAGGAACCACCCAATCATGCTCCAGATAGAAGTGAATCCACAACCTGATTGGCTTACAGTAGAATTCCGGAATTAGCCAATCGTGTGCAGCCCATTGTGTAAATAATGTATATAAAGCAGATGCTTTGAGGGGACTTTCATTCATTCCTCCTCACCACTATGAGCTGAATAAAGAGCATGAAATCACTTTGCGACTCTGAGTATATTTCAGCGCTGGACCTCAGTGTCCGGGTAGAATGATGGGGGTGGAGACGCTCCTTCAGGTATACTGGACCGAGATGTCCATCCAAGCTCTGTTTAAAAACCTCCAGTGAAGGAGAGGCCTCCACATGCGCAGGTAGTCAGTTCCAGCCTGGTGCCACCAGGAAAAACACCAACATTCTCTGCTCCTAAAGCATTGGTCAGGAGGGGCATATTTGAACCCATGTGAATTCCTTTCTGGATAGCCATCTGAGGGCCACATGCCAGTGGAAGGCAGGGCCAGAGTTAAAACAGGCGGAGCAACAGATATGAATTCTACCTTTTGTTCAAAGGCAAGAGAGAGGCTTGAGCAGAGCTCAAGGACTCTAGTGCCAATGCCAGGATGTCTATGCTATCAACAACTGTTTTGTGAATGACTTCAGTTAGCTAGGTACTTATCATGCAGGATGGGGCTCTACCATTGAGGAACAGACCTTGTCCACCTTATCTAACCTCTCCCCCCCCCCCCCCGCCGCCACTTCATCTAGGTCCTTTACCTCATCTGCCCCAATATGCACCCAGTTGGCCTGTGGGTGCTTGCTCAGGACTTGGGTCAGCACAGACTTCACGACGGCCATTGTTTCCTGGACGTGGGGGTTGAAGCTGTTGGGGAAGCGCTCCACCTCCCGGAGGTGCCGGTATTTGTCATGCTTCAAGATGAACTGCAGGAGAAAGGAGGAGAGGAAGCTGGGGCATGAATGGAGAAAGGGGAAGACCTAGGGGGACAGCACAGACCGGGGTGCCCAAACTTTTTTGGGCCACAGCCTCGATGGTTCTGTAAACTCATCCCCAGTGCCCCCTACCCTATAAAAAACATTATTCTTAGTGGGATTGCATGACCCACTAAGGAAAATGGCACATTTATTTATACATTGTTGTTGCTGCTGTTAAATTAATTTCCCACCCTTTACCCTAATGTCCCAGGGCAGGGTACAGCATTAAAAGCAATATTAAAAACTAATAAGATAAAATTCAAAACAGTAACAATTAATTGCACATTGGTTCAAAATCCAATTAAAACTACTTTGTTTAATTCAACAAAACTGATCAACTCGATCCAGTGATACCAGACATTGCACACACAAAATTTTTATGTCTTCTTCCTAACAAAAACATAAGGAAATGCATAGCATAAAATGTTAATATATAACTACTTATTAAACACGCACAAACGTTCACCTACCACAGATATGTATGGTAACTAATTTATAAGAAAATCAGTAGCTATTCCCAATACTTGGCTGTCCTGTGACTTGTGACAACTCAGAATCGTAAACACTTTGAAAGCAATAAGAGCAATAAAACTTTAAATACCAAGCAGGGAAGGTGTTTTGCTCTTGGTTCTAGCCTGGGCAATTGTTAATAAGAGATCAATGCACTTGGAGAGGCCCACAAACACCCCCACCCCGCTGCCCCATGCCTCTTAGTGCCCCACCTAAGTAATCCCACCACCCCTTTTCAGAACCACTGGCATAGACCATCTATTGCAGCTTTGCAAGTGACTAGTCCACACTGAACCATTTAACTCGCCTGCTCCCAAAAATATACTAACAGGAAGTCCTTCATGGCAGTCCAGCAAATAGAAAATACTAAATGCAACTTCTGTGTTAAGAAAACGTCTTGCAGCTGCTCTCCTGGGGGCAACTGTAACACAGGTTGGCAAGCGGTACAAGTCCGATCTAGGAGCAAGGGAAGCTGTCTTATACTGAGTCTGACCTCTTGGTCCATTGAACTCAGAATTGCCTACACCATCTGGCAGCGACCCTCCAGAGTTTCAGGCAGAGGACATTCCCAGCGCCACACAGACTTGCTGGGGTTTGAACCTGGGACCTTCTGCATGCTGCACAGCTGTTCTCCCACTTTCCTATGGCCCTTCCTGCAGCTAATTTAGCTGTGATTCTTCCATTGCAGAGGGTTGGACTAGATGACACTTGGGATCCCTTCCTTCTCTGCAATTCTGTGCATCCCTGCAAAAACAACCTGATACTCAGAGATTCAGCAGTCCTAGCTGCCTCCATAATTTTCTCTCCATGCAAAAAGAAAACACCCCTTCACATCTTTAATTTGTCTATCCGACTGCTATTAAAGATTCTGCTCCGTGCAGAATCCACCCCACCCTGCTGGCTCGCCCAGGTCAAGAGAACCAGTTCCTGCACCTTTAACAAATCAGAACAAGTAGTCATTGTTTGCTCAGCAGCACAACTAGAGTCCAGCTCCCTGGACAAGAACTGGCCTAACCAGATATGAAGGCTGCATCACTCTGAACAGTTACACCCTTCTTCCTTGAAGGCAATCCAAGGAAAGACTAGCCCTCCCTGAGCAAGATTGGTCAAGATTCTATTGGAGGGGACGGGAGGCAGCAGCAGCAGCAGAAAATATGGGGTGGGGGGTGGGAGTACAATTTTAAAACATCACAGCCATTAAGGTTACAAAACTCATAGGCAAAAAGCAGCTGTCAGTAGTCTGCCTTCTAGCTCAGGGTTTCCCAAGCTGTTGTTGGACTACAACTCCCATCATCCCTAGTGGTCAGGGGTGATGGGAATTGTAGTCCAAAAACTGCTAGAGACCCAAGTTTGGGAAACCCAGGACTACAGCTTCCATCAGCCCTAGACAGGATAGGCATGCTTTCGACTACAACTCCCATGATTCCCAGCTAGTTCAGCCCTGTTTTTGGACTACAGCTTCCCTTAGCCTCGGCCAGCATGGTATGCATGGACACCAAAGGCAGGGTGGGGGAAGGGGAGAGACCAGGTCATAGATCTACCAGAAAGGCAACCAAAGACCAGCAGTGCTGGAATGAAGAAGGGGGTTCTCCTACCTCTACGTGGCCAAAGGTCTGCACTAAAGGGATCAGCTCCAGTTTGTTGAGCACTGCCAACTCCTGGATTTTCTCGATATCTTCTTCGCTGTCAGGAGACAAGAGCACCGGTCAGCCACAAGCTGCCAGCATCCCAGAGACCTTGTTGAGCTGGCGGGTAGGAGCAGAAAGGGAGGCCGCTTCCAGTAAGTCAAACCACACAGAGCCGGTCCCGCCATAAGGCAATGAAATGGGATAGAGACCCAAATCCAAGGAGCGCCACCTCTCTGGTGAACAGGGTCAGGTCTTGGCCTGGATGCCCTCACAACTGTATGGCACTAACCAAACACAGACAGAAGGCCAATAGCGACTGAGGCAGACCTCTTACCTGTAAGCGTATGGAGACTTGAGGATCTCGAGGTCTCCCTTGAAAGGAAACATGTCTTCATATTCGATCAGGATGCCGTTGGCACCCAGCTTGGAGAAAAGCGGGAAGATCTGAAGAGAAGCACATGTGAGATGTACCATCCAGCTGCCATACGGGTACAACTGCAATGTGGCAAAGCACACTCTAACTGACAGAACTGGCACTGAGGGCCACCACCTCAAATGACATTAAAAGAAACCTGGAGAAGGCGATCATTGGCTACTAACCCTGATGGATATATTCTCTCCTCCACTGTCGGAGGCATTGTGCTTCGGAATGACACTTGTTGGGAATCACAGAAGGGGAGAGAGCTGTTTGACTCATCTGGGCTTCTTCCCTTTGGGGAATCCGGCCAGGCACTGTGAGAACAGGATTAGATGCCCTCCCCCCTTTGGGACTGATGCAGACTCAGGGCTTTTTGTAGTTTCTTATGATTCCTAAATGGATCCCTAGAGTGGTGAACAAGAATGGGGGAACACTATTGCTCTCAGATCCTGTTTTGTGGGCTTCCCTTGGGGGCATCCGGTTGACCCCTGTGAGAACAGGATGTGGGATTAGATAGGTCCGCTTTAGCCTGATCCAGTTCCAAGGCTCTTCTTAGAATTGGCTCCAGAGAAGAGGCAGGAGAGAAACAAAGGATGTCCCATCTGGGCTTCAATCCACTAATAGGTCTCTCTTAACTCAGAAGCAGGGAAGCTGTGGACCTCCAGATCTTATTGGGCTGCCACTCCCATCAACCAGCAAGGCTGGTGCTCAGGGATTATGGGAGTTGTAGCTGTAGTCACAGCTGCCCAATCCTGGTTTGTGGGAACCATTGCTAAGCTCAGTAGTGCAACCATCCAAGGCGGTTTCCCCCAACTTGGTGCCCTCCAAATGTTTTGAGCTAAAAGTTCCATCAGCCACAGCCAGCGTGACTCTTAGCAGCTCCAGCCAGCATGGCTGTCATTCACTGGTTTATTGGTTTGATTAGAAGATTTTAAAGTGCCTGGTTAAAAATCTTTCCATGTGAGATAACGCAGCTAAAGTGCACAGTTCTGTTAAGGACAATGTATACAAAATAAAATAATGGTGAAACACACACACACACCCTCCAATGAGGTAGGTTAGGTTGAGAGGCAGTGACTGGCCCAAGGTCATCCAGTGAACTTCATGACTGAGTGGGGATTTGAACTCTGGTCTCCCAGGTTCTAGTTTTGACAGGTGCTAACTGGATCAGGCCATGGGCCAGTTCCTAATCTCCCAGCAGACCACATTTGACAGGTGGGAGGGACCATCCCCATGTCAATTGCCAGAGATGATAATGATGTCAGATGACTGACACCTAAGTTAAAACATAGTTGGTATAACTTCTGGCCAGTAAATTACAGCAACCTCCTGTGAAGACGTCTTTTCAGTACCAATCAGGTGGTTCATAGTGGGACCACACCTTCAGCATTCTCCCCTCTGCAGAGAAAGTGGTTTGTATTTAAATTGCTTTCTCTGGAAAGAAGGGGGGGGAGAGAGAGAGTTCACTTAAAAGCCTTCCAGAGGAAGCAATTTGTGTTCAAGCACTGGAGGAAACCTCATCACCTGTTAATGTCTGCTGCTCAAGATGTGGCATCAAGCACAGTGACAGGGGTTAGTAAAGTATTTGGCAACTTTATCCCCCCCTCTCTCTTCCCCTCCCCTCTTCCAGTGTTGGGGAAATATTGGAGTACAATACCCTCTGGGTTCCACCTGGATGGCCAGAAGTCAGCAAAACAGGACATTTATTTAGGTGTTGCAAAGCTGGTACAACACAAACAGCAAATAGTGCAGAGTGGCACACTAGATATGAAAACAATATAAGAACTTAGAAGGAAAGGGAAACAAAAGGGCAATTGTGTCCCTATATCACAATACTTCCTTCTACTAGTTAGAGCAATACTTCCTGCATACCTGTCATCCTGCCCTTCTCTCATGGCTCTCTTGCAAACACAACCTTCACATTCCAACCATCACTTGCTCAGACCTCTTTACACACATTTCAGTTTTCACTCTCTATAATAATTTCTCTAGCACCAGGATTCACCTGGCGTACAAGCCCTGCTCAAGGTGGGCCTCCTCACCTGCTCCAGGTAGGAGACTTTTGGAGCTGCTCCCTTGAGGTCCAGATGGACCAGCCGCAACTGCATCAAGCTGAAATCCTGGAGGGCCTTTTTCTTGGCGTCCTGCCTCGCAGGGGCGGCGGCTGCCACGACCTTGACATCCGGGATCCCGAAGGACTGGCCCTGAGGCTCTGCGGAGTGCTTGAGGTCACCGGCCTTGCCCCAAAAGCTGCTTTCCTGGCTGGATCCCTTGTATTGATTCAGGGAGAAGCTGCGTGTGTGGAAGAGAGTAGAAGACCACCAACATGGTCAAGGTGCAGCTGCTGGCAAATGTGGTACTGAATTGCCTCCTCCCCATAATGTCAAGAGCAGGCCCTTCCCCAACCTGGGGACCTCCACATGTTTTGGACTACAACTCCCATCAGCCCCAACGAGCATGGTGTCATGGACTGGCTAGGTGCAGAGAAGTGGTGGGAGGCACCATCTGGGGGAACCCCCAGGGGAAGAAGGTTCAGAACTAGGGGATTGGTGGTGGGATGGCAATGATAAGTGGTTCGAGGGAGAAGAAGGAGCAGACTGGGGGAAGGAGGCGTTAGAAGCTGAAGAGGCAACAGGGTTTAGGGAGCAGGAAGAGGCTGGGGAAGAGGGTAGTCCAGACTCAGAGGCAGGAGAGGAAGCTGGGACGGAGCCAGGAGCCAGAGATGAGATAGGCTGCTGAAGAAGCCATGGGGTCTCCCCCTCCTGCTGTGACCAGGTCCCCTTCCACCAGGTTGCTGGGGAAGGACTCAGGGAAGGAGTCTTAGAGAGCAGTGGGAAAGCAGGGATCTTCAGTCCTTGCAACTGCCTCATTGGGGCAAGACCTACTGGGAAGAGTTGCTGGGATCACTAGGCCTGAGCTGTTTTGGTTTCTTCAAACAAAGAGTTAACTTTTCTGGCACTAGGTTGTTTTATTGCTGACCAGCTCCTGACTCTGGCTCCTGACAAACAGCCATTTTGGATTACAACTCCCATGGGTCCCAACCAGCACAGCCATTTTGAACTACATCTTTTATGGGAGTTTTTAATTATGCTCTTTCTGATGCTTTAATTCTTGTCTTAATCAAAGTTACTGTAATCTCATATGTTTTATACTCTGTATTCTTAGGAAAGTGCAGCCTATAAATATTTTAAAATAAACAAAGCCCCAGCACCATATAAGTGTTTAAACAAATAAAGAAATTGTGCAACTGTGCTGGCCAATGGGAATTATAGTCCTGAACATCTCGAGGGGACTGGGTTGAAGAAGGCAGCTGTACCCCATAATCTTGAAACAGCCCCAGAGCAATAGGCAAACATTGATTTCCACCCATGGCTGCAAAAGAGCTTTGAGCCAGCCCCATTTATAGGACCCTGGACAACCAACAGGGATGGGGGACCCTGTGGCCATCCCTGGTATGTTGGCCGACTCCAGCTCCCAGTAGCCAATAGGCCCAATAGTCAGAGATGATGGAAGTTTGGGGTCCGGCAACATCTAGGGAGGGCCGCAGGCAAGACAAGCAATGTCTTGCAAGACAGCAATGCCTGTCCGAAAGATACTCACCTGTCCCGGAAGAAATACTTGATGGCCGCCAGCACCACAGTGAGAAGCACCAACAGCCGCAAGAGGTTCAGCTTCTGGGTCCGGTGGAGCGCCATCCCTGCTAGGGAGGAACAGGAGCCACGAAGGGGCATGTCACAGCTCTGCACAACACAACCCAGCCGGGCCAGCAGCAGTCTGGATTTTAAGGCTCCACTACACCCACCTTCATGAGATGCCACAGTGCGGGGAGATATGCCCACAGCCCCTCCACAACCCCAAACCTGCCGTAATCCTAGGCCAAACTGAACTTCTAGAACGTTCTACACACTGAGCGTGCTCCTCGGGAATTATCTGCAAGGAGAAATTGCCACACCCTTTACCGACTAATTAATTGCAAGAGTATCGGTTATATCTCCCTGAGAGCCAACTCACTGTTTCTGTTTGGGTTTGGCACAGATAATTCACCACGGCAACAAATGACAGGGTGATTAATTAATTTTGGGGAGGGGAGTTCCCTCAAATGCTTGCATGTGGCTGCCGTGGTTAGTAGCATGGTTAGCCAGTGTGGTATAACAGTTACAGCGCTGGACCTAGGAGACAAGGCTTCGTAATCCTCACTCTCATAACCTTGGGCCAGTTGCTGCCTCTGATTAGCCTACCTCACAAGGTTGTGGTGTAGATCAAATGGGGAGAGGGGGAGAGCCATGTATATACTACCTTGAGTTCCTTAGGGGAAAGATAGTGTATAAATGGAATAAATAAATAAAACATCTTTTACCTGATCTAACCAGAGAAGGAGAGA
The DNA here is from genome assembly GCF_964270895.1 of Podarcis filfolensis. Classification (NCBI taxonomy): domain Eukaryota; kingdom Metazoa; phylum Chordata; class Lepidosauria; order Squamata; family Lacertidae; genus Podarcis; species Podarcis filfolensis. The sequence continues at coordinate 29,354,512 of NC_139616.1, read as the reverse complement.
TTGGGCTGGCATTAGTGCCCTGCCGGCCCAGGCTGTAAAAGAAACTTGCCCTCCCTGGGAGTGTGAGATTCCCTCTACAGCCCCTTGGGAAAATAATAAGAAACGTAGGTCACATCAAGACCGTATATTTAAAGCACTTTGATACCGCTTCAAACAGTCATGGCTTCCCCCAAACAATTCTGGGAGCTATAGTTTGTCAAGGATGCTTAGAGGGGCAAAGAGACCCCGTTCCCCTCCCAGGGCTACAATTCCCAGTGTGGCTTCACAGTGGATTCGTCTTCACAGGAAACTCTGGGAACTGTAGTTCTGTGAGTGGACAAGGGGTCTCCTAACAACTCTTAGCACCCATAACAAGCTCCAGCTCCCAGAATTATTTGGGGGAAGAAGCCATAACTGTTTAAAGTGGTATCATAGTGCTTTAAATGTATCATGTGAACATGGCCTTAGTTTGGCCTATATAGCAAGTCCTAGCTGCTATGAGTTGTTGTTGATTCTGTTGTTCATAAATAAATATTCAAATTATTCTGACTCCTGCTGCTTCCTGGGATTAGGGCAGGCCCGTTCTGAGCTTTCTTCATCAGAAATTGCCCTTTTTTGGGTCAGCAGAAACGGCCTGACAGATCTTGATTCAGAGCAGACTTTTGAAATGGCTCTTGGGTCAAAGGATATCACCCAGAGGTAGGCAGCATCTGCTTTGCATGCAGAAGGTCACGGGTTCAATCCCCAGTGGCATCTCCGGGTGTCCCCTGCCTAAATCCCTGGACAACCATTGCTGCCAGTCAGTGTAAACAATACTGACCTAGATAGACCAATGGTCAGACTCAGTAAAAGGTAGCTTTCTATTTTCCGACTAGTCATTTCCCTGAAATTTGGCTAGATTTATATCCCTCCCAATGTAGCTTCTTGGCCTTGAGTTACAATACTGATAGGACACATTGCTTTTAATTTACAATTAATAGAAATTTCCAGACAAAATATTGGCGATGGCTCACACCTTCACTATATTACTTAACTATAGCTTTAAATTGCTTTTATGTGTTGTACTTTTATTCCATTGAGCATCTTTGAGACTCTGTATTGTATAAAAGGAACTGCTAAACCAATCTTATAAACAAATAATAAAGTAATTATGAGGCCATCTAATGCAGTATAACCTAACTGGCAGCCACTCTCTGGGAACCTTAGTCAAAGAGAGCCTTGTTAATGGGAGATGCCCCTGGGGTGTTGAAATTGGGATTTCCTTTTTACAAATCACGCAGTCCTCAAGGGACTGTCTCACCTGAAGGCACCCCCGGCTTTGTGTGTGTCATAATACCTAAGCAAAACAGTACAACTGTTGCTTCAGTAACTGGGCTTACCTGCTCAATCCCAGCTGGTCCAACGGGAAGAACTAGAGGGACAGCAGTGCTAGCCTAGGGACAGGCGTTTTCAACCGGCAGAGACAGTTGGGTCTCATTGAAGCAGCCCTGCCCTACCAGAGAGCCAAAGGGGGTCAGAAGCACCTAGGAAAAGACATGGGGATAGAAGATCTCAGGAGCATAATACATACCAAACTGTCTATCTATCTGGAGTCTCAAAACAAAGTATGTTGATTTAGCTGTGACTCCTGCAATGCAGGAGGTTGTACTAGGACGACTCTTTGGTTGCCTTCCAGAACTATGATTGTCAATTCTGAGAGCCAAGGGTGATTCTTCCAAGCCCCATTCCTGGCCAAATCGCCAAAGGATTTGTAGTTAAGTGCCCACTAGCGGAGCTAGAAAAAGCCAGGCACCTCTCAAGTGCTGAAACTACCCAGCATGCAACAGGATATGCCAAGGTGACTTTGGGCATGTGCCAAAGCTTACTAGGAGCTTAGTGAACTGGGCTCTGGGACCAAGACCACCTTGGCTGTCCTGGTTATATATTTATTTATACCATTTCTACACTGTTTGGAATGCTCTCCCCAGAGAGACTTGCCTGGCACCATCATTGCATGTCTTTAGGTGCCAAGCAAACACATTCCTCTTTACCCAGGCCTTCAGCCAATACATAATCTATAGTCTGTTAAAGGTGTGGGGGAGGGGCTGTTATTATGATTATTATTTTATTATTATGCTGCCTATTGTTATGTTTTGTATTATGTTTTATTATTATGCTTCTTAAAGTATTTTTAATGTACACTGCCTGGGATCTTCGATCAAGGGTGGTATAGAAGTCAAATTATTATTATTATTAATAATAATAATAATAATAATAATAATAAAGCCTAGTTGACATCAGGCAGTGAAGGTTGTTGCCTATGCGAGTCCTACTCAGAGGAGACTCATTGAAAATAATGGGCATGACTGGGGTCCATTTATTTCAATGGGCCTACACTTAGAGTATAACTTAATTAGATACAAACCAACCTCTGAGCAATAGAGAAAAGCCTTCCTCAACCTGCAGCCCTCCAGAGTTTAGCCATGGTAGAGAGACATTGCCTCCAATTCAGAGGTACAGTGGTCTGGGGACATGGGGTAGGACAAAGATCTGTTACTATTTCTGCAGCAGCATCTCTGTCTCCAGCATCCTAAAGCTGCCCAATCACCACAAAAGGGGAACTTCTTAGCCAATGAGAAGACGTCTTCTCACCCTTTCTGGCCATTGGAGCCAATCAGAGTGAAAGGAGGTGTGTCAGCCACTGAGGATGGGCTCCTAGGGTCTCTCTGGAGAAGACGCAGGAAGAAGTCCAAGGAGTTGTTCCATATGCTCCAAAGCTGAGTACAGTATTTAGGAGCACTGACAACACAATGTGCTTCAGCTTCAAGAAAAAGGTGTGCCAGTTCTGTTACATAAAATGCAAGCGTCAAGGAGAACACAACTTCCGTCTCTCTGAAAGAAGATATTGGAACACTCCAAACCATTTGCCCACATATGTGCGTGGAAAATAGTAGATCTAGCTAAAAGGCAACACCAAGAGACCTGCATTGATAGTTGCAATACATCCCTCCTTATGATTACAGTGGTACCTCGGGTTTATCTGCTGGTCGTTATGATACAATGGCCCAATCAAAGAAAGTAAGTGCAGTGGTACCTTGGGTTACAGACGCTTCAGGTTACATACGCTTCAGGTTACAGACTCCGCTAACCCAGAAATAGTACCTTGGGTTAAAAACTTTGCTTCAGGATGAGAACAGAAATCGTGCTCCGGTGGCGCAGCAGCAGCAGCAGCAGCAGGAGGCCCCATTAGCTAAAGTGGTGCTTCAGGTTAAGAACAGTTTCAGGTTAAGAACGGACCTCCGGAACGAAATAAGTACTTAACCCGAGGTACCACTGTATTGTATAATCCTGGAAAGTTGTATAACCTAAGAAGGGACGTGGCTGTGACTATCGTAAAGGGATCCCACACTCCTGAAGTTGCCACTATACTGCTGCTCCAATTCCCAGCTTCTCTGCTTGGCATCCTCATCTCTGAGCAAAATGCCCTTTGCTGCCATTCAGCTGGGGTGAACTGGGGACTGCTGTCTTGACAGATCACGCTGGGAATTGCAGCCCCACGTAATATCGCTAATGGGCTCCTCTGCCTGCCCAGCTGCCATCCGACAAGGTCCTGCAGCTGCTCAGAAGGGTTCAATCATCAGAAAAGGGCTGCAGACAAAATGCCAAAGATAGCATTTTCTCCCGCAATGGATGGATTATAGGGCAAGCGGGATTATGGGTGGGGTGCTGCAGGGGATCTTTACTTCTAAGGCCAGATGACATTGGAACTCACATCAAATGACGCATAGAGGGGTGTGTGGCGATGGTGGAATCATCCCCAGGGACGCTGCTGAACATCTGAACATCTCAAAAGACATTTTTGGAAAAGAATCAATAAATGCTTTTTTATTGTTGTGTCTGCTGCCTTAAATTCCTACGGGATGGAGGGCAAGATATAAATCCAAATCAATAAATATTTCAGTGCTGGTGATCAGTTACAGTGGTACCTTGGTACTCGAATGGCTTGGCTCCTGAACAAATCAGCTCCTGAATGCCGCAAACCCAGAAGTGAGTGTTCTGGTTTTCAAATGTTTTTCGGAAGCTGAACGTCCGACATGGCTTCCGATTGAGTGCAGGAAGCTCCTGCAGCTGATCGGAAGCCACACCTTGGTTTTCGAACCATTTTGGGCATCAAACAGACTCCCAAGATGGATTAAGTTCGAGATCCAAGGTACCACTGTAGTATCCTCTACTGCCCCTGAGCACAGCTGGTTGGTGTAGGGGGGGCCTAGAGCAGACTGTCTGACATAAGCAGCATTTCTGCTGCCTGAGGCAGCTTCTTCAATCTACCTCTTGGTAGGGCTGGCCTCTGCTGTCCCCCATATAAGTACATGGAAAAAAATAGAGTTTGCTGGGTCAGGCCAAGAGCCCATGTATTCCAGCATCCTGTCCTTACAGTGACCAATCAGATGCCCCAAAGAGAAGCCTGCAAGGCAGGAGCTGAGCACAAGAACTCTCTTTTCTCTGAGCTGGTGTTCAGAAGCATTGCTTGCTGCCTGCAACGATGGAGGCAGAGAATAGCCATTGATAGCCTTGTTCTCCATGGATTTGTGCAATCCACATTTAAAGCCAGCCAAGTTTGTGGGAGCAAGTTCCTTCGTTTAACTATGCCCTGCATGAAGAAGTTTTCTCTGCACTGCATCTTCCAACAAGCAGCTTCATTGGAAGCCCATGATTTCTAGAGTTATGAGAGAGGGAGAAAAACTCTCTATCCACTTCCTCCATGCCAGACATAAATCCACAATCTTCTATCTTGTCGCCTCTTACTTGCCTTTTCCTGAAAACTGAAAAATCTCAAATGCTGCAATCTTTCCTCATAGGGGAGTCACTCTTTCCGAGCGCTTTTCCCCCCCTAAAAAAATATGTTTAGGGGTACTCTCATTTTCCTATTGAAATACTGCCCCTCAATGAGGCCAAAATTAGATTCGCAAAATATTTAGGGGTATGTGTATTCCTGCATCCGCCCAGGAAAAAAGTGCTGCTCCTTCCCCTCTATCAATGTGGTTGCCCTTTTCCAGTTCTAAAATTCTAACTCTGTACCCACCCAGAGGGTTTTATTTTTCTTTACAAAAACTTTCACACAGTCTTCCATGAAAGGTTTTGCAGGGATTAGCGATAAAATGGTTACAAAAATAACAAGGGAGTGTTGGCGATGCCAATCCTAGAAGATTCTTTTAAAAAACCGAACAGGTATGAAAGGAAAGTTCTTTCTCCCTCCCTCTTTTTTCAGTCGATAATGTGCACATTCTCCCTCCCTCCAGTAGTGAACTCAATGTTCCCATGCTGACAACAGAAAAGGAACCAAGAACGAGGCCACTGTCAAACAAGGGAGAGATAGGTAAGATTATGAACAAGTGCAGAAAGTGGAAAGAAACAGGTGTGTCCCCCCCACACACACACACCTCGCATAATACTAGAAGCCAATACAGTCCAACAATGAAGCTGAACACTGGAAGATTCAGGACAAACTAAAGGAAGGGCTTGGAATCATAAAACTGTAGGGCTGAAAGGGACCCAACACCCTGCAGTGCAACAGGACTAATCAAAAGAAAAAATAGTATTCCATTTATTACCCTCCCTTTCTTCTGTCATGGACTCCAAGTCAGTGTAAAAGTGGTTCTTCAGTAGCCTCCCATCCAGGCACTGATGAGACGCAGTCCTGCTTAGTTGCAACAGGTAGTAGCCTCAAGGGCTCAGGGCCCCAATTTGCACCCAATTTATGCCCTATTAATTTCTATGGGACTCAAGTATTACTTACTTTCTTTGATAGGGCCATTGTATCATAACGACCAGCAGATAAATCCTAAAACTGCTGATCATTTCTATATAAGTCTTCACATGCCTATTTTCATCTGTATCAATGATGGAAACTTTTTGATGGATGGAAGGATGGATGGATGGATTTAATATACCAGTCTTCATCAAGAGATCCCAGGGCAGTTCACAAATAAATAAAAAAAGGCAAATTTTAGCAAGTCCCCCTGCCGCAGAGGGCAAAAAAAAAAAAAAAAGTTTATGAACTATGAAATTCACTACCAGAAGTTGCAGTGATCGCTACCTACTTGGGTGGCTTTAAAAGGCAAATTCATGGAGGTTATTCTCAATGGCTACTTGCTATGATGGCTGTGTACTGCCTCTAATATCATAGGACGGATGTCTCTCAGAGACTGGGATTTGGAATCACAAGCAGTGCGGGTGCTGCCATTGCACTCATTGCTAAATGTGGGCTTCTTCCCATTTGGACATTTGGCTGACATGAAGAAATGATGTTGGTCTGATCCAGCAACGCTCTTTTGATATTCTCCTGAAACAACACCCCCTTACATGGGGAAACGGCAGGTGACGAGACTATGGAAAATCTAAGGGCCTAACACCACTGGGACCTCAAGCCAGAGGTATACATTTTCTTGGAATGTGCAAAGTATTCTGAGCTTTTACATTTCTGTGTCTACAAACAAATAACACCTTGGCTGAAAGGGGGAGTGCCGATCTACTTGTCAGCAGTTCCCTTTACATAAGAAGAGCCTGCCGGATGAGGCCAATGGCTCATCTAGTCCAGCATCCTGTTCTCACAGTGACCAACCACATGCTTGTTTTCCTGCAAGCAGAATCCAAGCACAAGAGCAACTCTCCCCTTCTGCAGTTTACACAAAAAAAAATACACCACTCTTTCTTGCACAGGAAGTCAAAAATGCATTGTGAAAAACACTTCCTTTTGTCAGTCCTGAATGCAATGCAAGCCACAACCATCACCTAATTTAAAATCATCTTGTTCCAGTTTAGATGCTGTCTATAATTTAAAAGGGATGCAGGTGGCGCTGTGGGTTAAACCACAGTGCCTAGGACTTGCCGATCAGAAGGTCGGGGGTTTGAATCCCCGTGACGGGGTGAGCTCCTGTTGCTGGGTCCCTGCTCCTGCCAACCTAGCAGTTCGAAAGCATGTCAAAGTGCAAGTATATAAATAGGTACTGCTCCAGCGGGAAAGTAAACGGCGTTTCCGTGCGCTGCTCTGGTTCGCCAGAAGCGGCTTAGTCCTGCTGGCCACATGACCCGGAAGCTGTACACCGGCTCCCTTGGCCAATAAAACGAGATGAGCGCCGCAACCACAGAGTCGGTCATGACTGGACCTAATGGTCAGGGGTCTTTACCTTTATAATTTAAAAAGTAAGGAGAGCCTGCTGGATCAGACCAAAGGAGGCCCATCTAGTCCAGCATCCTTGTCTCACAGTGACCAACCAGATGCTTGTATTCCTGCAAGCAGAATTCAAGCACAAGAGCAATTCTCCCCTCCTGCAGTTTCCAACAACTGGTATTCAGAAGCATTTCTGCCAACTATGGAGGCAGAGCACAGCCATCATGACTAGTAGCCTTCAATAGCCCTCTCCTCCACTAATCCTCTTTTAAAGCCATCCAAGTTGGTGGCCATCACTGCCTCCTGTGGGAGGGAGTTCCATAGTTTAACAATGCACTGTGTGAAGGACTTTCGTGATGCTGGGTAACTGATCTGTTGCCGTCTGCAGCCATTTGAATCCCTTCTCGCCTCTTCGCTGCTTTGCATGCAATCTGGCTAAGTCCCTACTCCGTGTAAAAACTGTGGTTTCTATTTAAGGGAGCAGGAATTCCCTGGGCATTGTCATCACCGCATGCTACTCCTCCTGCGCCTCTCAAAACAGAAAACGTTCAGTAACACAGACACTTCCTACAAGAAAGAGTGGAGAGAGCAGGGTGACAGAGTTTCTGCCCTCTGGGAATAACGCTCTGTGGCATCTCCATGGTGCTGCGTTAGCTAATTACTACTGTGGGGAGCAAGGAAACTCTGTTCCAGGGTTTTTTTGGCACATGTCAGAGCACAGAGGAGTGTCTCCTGGGAAAGATGCACAATTTGAGGGCTGTGATTCGCTCAGCTGCAGCAGGAATGCATAAGCCAAGATGGATTCTGGGAACATCTGGATTGTTTTCCTGGAGTGGTCCATCTTCTAACAGCAAGCAGACAGGACTGATGCCTACAAGATGTTAACAGGGAGAACATGAAGGATATGGCCATGCTTTGTCCCCAGCACCTGGCATTTAAAGGTCTAAGGGGGGAGGAGAGCCTTTTCATCCACGGCTAAACTAACCCTTTTACACACAAAAAGACGCCACTTTTTCTTGCACAGAAGTCAATAATGAATTGTGAAAAACACTTCCTTTTGTCAGTCCTAAATGTAATGCAAGCCACAACCATCGCATAATTAAAAACCATTTCGTTCCATTGTTTAGATACTGTCTACAATTTAAAAAGTAAGAAGGATTTGCTGTATCAGACCAAAGGAGGCCCTTCAAGTCCAGCATCCTGGTCTCACAGGGGCTTGTATTGTATTCCCACCATCAGAATCTGAGCACAAGAGCACTCTCCCTTCAACCATGAGGGCTGTGTTCAGCCACTGAAAACCATTTGCTTGGAATCACAAGTGGAGAGAATGCTGTTGTGCTCAGTTCCTGTTTATAGACTTGCCCCTGGGGCATCTGGTTGGCCATTACGAGACTAGGATGCTACACTAGATGGGCCACTGGCCCGATGCAGAAGGCTCTTCTTGTGTTCTTAACAGATTCCTTGCCACATTTGGCATTATAAAAATAGTTTTTACCGGGGGTTTCTTTTTAAGTTGTCGACCACCTTATGTTGTTTTCTATGCAAGTGTGGTTGATAAATATTTAATTTTTTTTAAGAAATAAAAAATATTGTCACTTGCCATCTACACCAGTGAGTGTTGGATGGGGGGGAATCCCCCTTCCCGGCCACCATCACCCCCCCCCCCAATCTTTTCTCTTCTGGTATTTGAGTCCCTGCACATGTCAACAACTAGAACAACCCAAGAAATGCAGAAGAGCAAATGTTCCCAGCCTTAGAAAACCACGTTTTGCAATGAAACAAGTGGATGTTGTAAATGCAACAGTAGCAAGAAAATTAGAAGCAAATAACACAGCCAGGAAAAAAGGCATCTTCTAGAGTTGACTATATAAGTTCCTTTCTGGCCAGCTGCTAAGCTGAACAAAAACATGGAAGGAAAGGATGGGGACGAAGAGAGGCAAGCCTTAGGCATGATGGATAGAAAGTTTGGAATAGCCTGAAAATGGAACGGATTGGAGAGGAAGGCCCACTGCCTTGGCCCCAGGGCATTTTGCTGACCCAGGCGAAAGATGAGATGGTGTCCAGTTCCAATTCTACGCACAGGCACAGAGGCATCTGCAGAAGGACAAGAGGGACAGCCCCCCTCCCAAGCCATAATCTACCATGCTAGTTAAGTTTGCTTCTTGGTTTGGAGTATTTACTCCCCCCCCCCCCCGCCGCCCGGAAAAACTCCTGTATATGCTCATGCCGAGGAGCTGACCATACTGGTGTCTGCATCTTGCTTCAACCCTGGGGATGAGGCTGCATCGTCGACTGAGTGTACAGGTTGCACCATCCCACCCTCCAACACTTCGCTGTTGCTCTCTGCCATCCCGCCTCCCAGCATCTGCCGTTTGAGACGGTTGCCTCACTTTGCCCAACGAAAGAGCTGGCTTTGTTAGGCCATCCTTAGTACAAAGAGATCTCACCTTCCAGCAGACGCTTGAGGGGACAGAGAAGGAACAGTCCCTTCCCCTCTGGAAAGATGAAAGCCAGCCAGGAATTCTTCAGATCTGCTTCTAGCGCTGGTCAGAGCAGACCAGAGGGAGAGGAGAAGTGGAAGGAAATCCTGATGGTCCTCTTGGAGTAGCCGGAGGTTTATTTTAGGCAATTTCCAGCTTTGCTCATAGCAAAACTCTGCATGTACGCCTCCCCCCTTTTGTGCTGTCTGCCCTTACAAGGGACCGGTCTGCTCGTATCAGCAACGGGCTTTCATATTCTCAGAGGAGAAGGAGACATTCCTTCCTCTGTTGCAGCCCTGGAACTTTTTGTACCAAGGAAGGGCAGAATCTCATAAAGGTTGCAATGCTGAGTGGTTAGTGTGTCAGACTAGGAGCTTGGAGACCAGGGTTCAAATCGCCACTCAACCATGAAGCACACTGGGTGACTTTGGGCCAGTCACTGCCTCTCAGCCAGTCTAGTGAGATATCACAAGGTTGTTGTGGGGATTAATTCAGGAGGGAAAGAACCACGTACAGCACCTTGAGCTCCTTGGAGAAAAGTGTGGGTTATAAATGCAATCAATCAATCAGTCAATCAATCAATCAATCAATCAAAAAGAGAGAGGCTTCCTGCTGTGTGAAGGTCTGCAGGTCTATAGCACAAACCATAGTTTGTGGTGGTGTTGTTGTTGTTGTTGTTGTTGTTGTTGTTGTTGTTAATTTCATGCATGAATCACTACCCAGGAGACCTCCCAAAGCAATTTATAATATAAGAGAAAATAGAAAACAGCTACATCTATCAAAGCAACTTTAAAAAGCAATTATATACATAAAAAAGAGAGTGCATAAATAAAATCAATTCACGTCCAAGACAGACACCGACTGGGATAAAGATTTTAGAAGGGTGGTTTTATTTTAGAGGTTTGCAGAGTTAAAGTGGATCAAAGTGTTCTTAGTGCAAGCCACCCACTTTAAGAACAAAGAATCTGACTTTTTGTGGTTTGGAAAGTGCCAGGAAAATGTGGGGCAAACGAACAACAAATGGGAAGATGCCCAGAGGGCAGCGGATTGGGTGTTATACAAATTCATGACGGAGAGAGCTTTTGATGTCCACTAGCCATGATGGCTAAGTTCTGCCTCCACTGTCAGAGGCAGGGAATGCTTCTGCTGGAAACCCTTGCCGTTGAGAGTGCTTTTGTGCTCAGACCCTGCCTGCAGGATTCCCACAGGAGGCATCTGGTTTGCCCCTGTGAGAACAGGATGCTGGACTAGATGGGCCACTGGCCTGATCCAGCTGTAGGAATAGTATTATATTCTCAATTGGTTTTCTGACAGAAGACTGCTTTTTATCCCCTCTTTCCTACCTTCCCATGTATTGAAGGAGCGTCTCCACCCCCATTGTTAAACCCGGACACTGAGGTCCAGCTCCAACGGCCTTCTGGCAGTTCCCTCACGGCCAGAAGTGAATTTGCAGGGAACCAGGCAGTGGGACTTTTCGGTAGTGGCACCCGCCCTGTGGAACACCCTCCCATCAGATGTCAAGGAAATAAACAACTATCTGACATTTAGAAGACACCTGAAGGCAGCCCTGTTTAGTCAAGTTTTTAATGACTGATGTTTTAATGTATTTTTAATCTTTTGTTGGAAGCCACCCAGAGTGGCTGGCGAAACACAGCCAGATGGGTGGGGTATAAATAAATTGTTGTTGTTGTTGTTGTTGTTGTTATATCAAAATATTGTGCCTGGCAAGGACATGAGTCAAAAGGTCTCATCCTGTGGATCTCAGCCAGGGGTGGGCAGCCCTAGCACAAAATGCTTGCCCAGAAGACCCCAGTGGAGCACAAGATGGAGCAGGCTAAGGTGCTGGGGGGAGAAGGAGAGCCTAGCAGCTGGCTGGCAGCAACAATTTGAATCTATAGTGACCTTTACAGCTACCTTGAGTGTGAGCTTGATGTTTGTGTCTGCTACCAGTGCTGACTGATGCTTTATCTAGTGTTAAGATTGTGCAGTACCAGGCAGGTTATGACTGTTGATGTTGGCAGCGAGTGGACGGAAGTCGTTCTCAACTCTCCAGGTACAGCTCTGGCCCCTCTCAGGTGAGAGAGGAGAGAGGAGTATTAGATGTCCCAGAGGAGATGGGGCATGAATCCATCGAATTAGGAGTGGATCTTATTTCTGTATGCTTGGCATTGCGTTGTCATATTGCTGAGTGTGAGTGGCTTATGTATCTATTTCATGTTTATGGATATAGATACGTATCCATGAGTGGCTGGGTCAACCCAGCCAGAGTTGCGGGGTATAAATAATAAAATTATTATTATAACTATTATGGTGCAGTGCATGTATTTTGATACGGTGTTGTTCTACTTATTTGGTGTGCATACACACACACACACACACACAAACACAATATGCTTTTTTGTTTTATCTATTTTATGTCTATGGATATGGATACAGCCTATGTATTTTGACATGGTGTTACTGTGCTTATTTTGTGTATGTAAATGTAAAGGTAAAGGGACCCCTGACCCATAGGTCCAGTCATGACCGACTCTGGGGTTGCGGTGCTCATCTCGCTTTATTGGCCGAGGGAGCCGGCGTACAGCTTCCGGGTCATGTGGCCAGCATGACTAAGCCGCTTCTGGCGAACCAGAGCAGCGCACGGAAACGCCGTTTACCTTCCCGCCGGAGCGGTACCTATTTATCTACTTGCACTTTGATGTGCTTTCGAACTGCTAGGTTGGCAGGAGCAGGGACCGAGCAACGGGAGCTTACCCCGTTGCGGGGATTCGAACCGCCAACCTACTTATAAATCAGGCCTGGCCTGTCCATGAGACAGACTGAGGCAGCCACCTCAGGCAGTGGAAGCCAAGGGGCACCTCTGTGGGTGCGTCCCCCTAGTGCACTTCCAAGATCTTGTGAGAGTCTCACAAGAGCCTTGCAAGATTGCAAAGAGGCCTCAACACAACTTTCCAGAGAGCCTGGTAAGGAAGGCTTTGGTGGGGGAAGGCGGCATAAAGTATGTAGGGCAGCACCTTTCCCTTTCACCTCAGGTGGCGAAATGGAATGGGTCGCCTCAACGTATATACATTTATCTATTGTAAACAGCTTCAATATCTTTTAGACCAGTGGTTCCTAAACCTTTTCAACTGCCCCCTTAGTTCCATAATCTCCTCCCCAGTGCCCTCTACCCTACCCTAAAGAAAGTATTATTCAGAACATCAGTTTGCAGAACCCATTAAGGAAGATAACAACACGATAAAATTCAAAACGGGAACAATCAAAGGCACATTTGTTCCAAATCCAATTAAAACTATGTGGTTTAATTAATGCGAAAAAAATGGATGAAGTTCATTCAGCGTTGCCAGCTTTTCAAAGTCTGATAGTCATTTACACCTCCAGACCCCCTTGCTGCCCCCTTCCCTTTGATCTAGGTCAGGGGTCAGTAAACTTTTTCAGCAGGGGGCCGGTCCACTGTCCCTCAGACCTTGTGGGGGGCCAGACTATTTTTTTTGGGGGGGGGGAGAACAAATTCCTATGTCCCACAAATAACCCAGAAATGCATTTTAAATAAAAGGACACATTCTACTCATGTAAAAACACACTGATTCCCGGACCGTCCGCAGGCCAGATTTAATAATAATAATAATAATAATAACAATAATAATAATAATAATAAAAAATTTTATTTATAAATTTTATTTAGAAGGCGATTGGGCCGGATCCAGCCCCCGGGCCTTAGTTTGCCTACCGATGGTCTAGGTCTCTAGGAGGTAATCCCACCACCCACTGTTTTAGATAGTAAGTGGTATATAAATGAAAGTAATAAGAATAATAAAAACACAGAGGACTGGATAAATGATCTAACCTCCCTGTTCACTTAGTGCAAGCAACTCAGGATGAGTGCACAATTAATAGGTCATCGGGAGGAGCCTTGCTTCATACTTCTTCCATCCCACATTGAGACAAGGGCCAAACCAAATGACCCCATTAAATGCATGATTACATTTAAAGTGTCTACTTTTTTCCCCTTTTCAGCAACTGGCTACTGCAGCTCCTCAACTGATTGCTCAAAACTGGGAGGGTTTGGATAATTTCTGTCTCCATTTGGAGACAGAAAGTTTGGACAATGGAAAAGCTGACTAAACAGTCAAAAGCACTGAACGGGCAGCGAGCAGAAAATGATTTTTTTGAACGGTGGTATGCCTTTATGACATGCGTATTAGAAAATGATTCAGATGTAGAAATGCCAACAGTGAAGGCCCAACCGTGGCAGGGTGTATCTGGTACACTTCATTCTTGTAAGGAGAGGAGGAGTTATTTATGTTTGTTTGGGTGTTTGCAACGTTGTCATTCTTAGATTATTATTTTTTTAATGCAACACGCAAACACCAATAAGCAGTGAGGGGGGCAGAGGGAAAGCAGGACTCGGGTGTGTAGAGAGAGGTTAACCCTTTCCCCACCAATACATGCCCAAGAAAAATGGAAGCCCACATGGGACAAAAAGGGTCATTTAATCCAATCCCCTCCCATGAATGATGTGCTGTATTCTCTTCTCTCTCTCTCTTTTATATGCTGAATGCTGTTTCAGGATTTGACCCAGGATGAGGCAAATGCAACCCTCCATATATTTGTTGGACTACAGCTCCCGTCATCCCTGACCACTGGCCATGCTGCTTGGGGCTGGTATGAATTAAGAGTCCACCAATATTTGGAGGGCTAAAATGGATGGTGCAGACCTGTTTGGTTATATTTTATGCTGGTAGTTTGTTGCAGCCAAATAAGGGAAGAGGGTGTGCATAGGTTGTAGTTCTAATAAATAAACAACAACAACAACACACAACACGAACTATCCTATTTGTCCTGGAAGGGAGGCATTTTTGTTGGGACTGCTCTAGCAGGCTTTGGAACATTGGACAGGGTGCTTGTTTCCAGCTATGCTGCGTTTTCCACCTCTGTTGCTAAGTTCTAACAATACTTTAGACGGCTAAGTTCTAACAATACCCTAAACAGCTTTGGTCCAGTATATCTGAAGGAGCATCTCCGGCCCCGTCGTTCTGCCCGGACACTGAGGTCCAGCTCCAAGGGCCTTCTGGTGGTTCCCTCACTGCGAGAAGCCAAGTTACAGGGAACCAGGCAGAGGGCCTTCTCGGTAGTGGCACCCGCCCTGTGGAACGCCCTCCCACCAGATGTCAAAGAGAAGAACAACTACTAGACTTTTAGAAGATGTTTGAAGGCAGCCCTGTTTAGGGAAGCTTTTAATGTTTGATGCATTACTGTATTTTAATATTTTGTTGGAAGCTGCCCAGAGTGGCTGGGGAAGCCCAGCCAGATGGGAGGGGTATAAATAATAAATTATTATTATTATTATTATTATTATTATTACTACTACTACTACTACTACTACTACTACTACTACTAGAGGTTGCTGAGTCTGCTCAATTCACTTGCCAACCACCTTTCCCTCATTCCTAATCAAACCCATTACATCTTCCCCATCCATCCCCCCACAGCTCACCCCAAGCCCTTAAAAAAAAATCAAAAATTTCCCCCAAATATTTTAAACTAGGAAAACAAAATCTTTACAAATTCAATTTACATTTCCTTTGACTTTCCTCCTTTCTGCAGTTGCTTAATTTATATCTTTTTATTGCTGCGTATCCTGTTCAAATCTATTTACTTATTTTTTTTCTTATATTTCCTATTTACCATATTGTTCTGAGTATAACACACCCCCGTGTATAACACAACACCTATTTTTGGGGACTCCAAATAAGGAAATACCCCGTATGCACTATCTATGTATAAGACGCCCCCCACCCCAATTTTCAACTTGAAAAAATAGGGGGGAAATATAGTCTTATACACGGAAAAATACGGTAATCATTTCTTACTGCTCGTGTTTATATCAATCGTGGTAAAGGTTTTACTTTGTTTATCTTCAAGTAATCAATACAGTTCCCTCATTCTATTTTTAAAAGCCTTGTTGTCCTATTCTTCCAGTAAGTTTCACCATTTCACCCCCCCCAACAAACTCTTTTTGAAGGAGGGGATGAGGTGCTTCCCACAGTGAGTTAGCAAGCCCTCGTACTTCTTCATTAAGCACGCTTGCAGGGACGTTTCAGGAGGAGAAGAGGCTCCACAGAGCGGCTTGCTGAACTGCTGTATGAAGCGCCTCTGCCCCCCATCTTATATCCGCCACACGTGGCGGCCACACAAAACTGCCTATCAGCAGCGGTGCAAACTGCTGGGTGAGGCGACAATCTTACATTTTATATAGGCAGATAAGAGAACGTTACCCACTCTGCAGGCCCAGAACCAGAGGATGCTCCTCGGTGAACAGGCTCTCCCGCAAGGAAATGAAAGTAACCTCAAGATTAAGCTGAAGGGTGGAGGCTTGGCTGCAACCCACAGTAACTGGAAACAATATTTAACTCTATTGTTACCCATTGCTATATCAACGGGCTTGGTTGCCACTGTTTCCTCTGAAGCCACGAATCTCCAGCAGCCCTCATCCCCACGGTCTTCCTTCCAAGCCCTAGCACTTTTTTCCAGGGGTACTCAGTCAAGGGTACACAGTACCAACATTTTTATTTATGTATCTCTATTTATTTATTTTTTAGAAAGGTTAAACGTGTGTCACTGTAACTCCATGGTGAATACCAGTACCTTTTTTGCTTTTTAAAAAATGACCAGCCCCATACCCTTGCCCCACACATTATGTTGGACTTTGTAGTGGGCGTGGATTATGAGGGGCCCAGCCAAAAGCACTCTGCGCACAGCTGGGAACCTCCTCACAAGGTCAGCAAACACAGGAGACCAAAGAACAGATTAATAATTAAAACAGATACACACTTGCACAAACCACACAAACACCTCCCCCCTCCAGCTTTCCTTGACTAACCTTCCTCCGAAAAAAAAGACAAGACAGAGCCAGCTGTGTCCTACACGCGGTGGTGGGGGAGTGTGCATGTGTCTGTATAATACACCTATACAGTGCTTTTTTTTTCTTTAAAAAATGTTTAGGGGTACTCTCATTTTGACTCAATAAAATCACCATTTTATCGTTCAAATCGGGGAAAATAAATACAGTAAGTGGACAAAAGTACAAAGATTCACAAAATCTTTAGGGGTATGCGTACCCCAGCGTACCCCCAGGGGGGGAAAAAGCACTGCACCTATACAATAATCTTATATCCAAATGCCAAGCACTTTATTCTTACAGGATGCATCGGAGGAAGGCCGATAAGCACCCAGGCTGCAGCATGCCCATTTGAGGGTGCATCTACATCAATTAAACTGGTTGAATTCTAGATTAATTGTCATGGCACTTCCTTCCCTGCTTCCCCTGCGCCCCCCCCCAACATACAGGGAGTTTGTTAAAACAATGCCAAGGTCCCTGGTTGCTGGTCCCAAGCCCCTCCCCACCGCCTTTCCTAGAAGGCAGGACATTGAGACAAGTCTGAATATCATTTGAAGTCATCTTGCAGGTGCCAAAGCTAGCTTTGCTAATCTGTGGGGAGGGTGGTAGTGTAAAGATAATAATGTGACGATGATCAGAATGCTTTAGATTATAAAGGGCTCCAGCTTTCTGTAATGCACCAGGCCTCTTCCAAGGTTGTTGGGGATATAGAGGATATAGGGCACAGGATACAGATGCAGTTGGCAGGACAGTTTCACCCCCAACCCCAACCCCTCTCTGCATGATCTGGGCAAAACGGAAATCAATTCTAACCAACCTCCTGCCACAATAAGCTGGTGGCACGCCAGAGCCTCCCCCCAAAACACTTCCTCCTCCAACCTTCTTGCCCCCCTCCCTAAGAGATAATAATAATAATAATAATAATAATAATAATAATAATAATTTTTATTTATATCCCGCCCTCCCCAGCCGAAGCTGGGCTCAGGGCGGCTAACAACAATCAATAGATCCATTGTACTAAGTACCTCGGTTGGCATGGGGCAAATGCCTGCCTCTGCCTCCCCATAACCAACAGCTGTGCCCCCTCTCCATTAACCCCTTGCTCCCCCACCGGGCAGAAGCACCTGCTCCCCTGCTCATGCCACCCTATGCTGGTGGTGCCCACAGACTCTTGCCAGCTTCCATGCCCTGCGCTCATTAAATGCCATCTAGCTGCGCATTGGCAAGCTCTCTCTCCGTCATGGCACCGCCAAACAGGCCTCCGCAGCCTGTGCCAACCGCCCCCGCCCCCACCCCAAGCCTGGCACTGGAAGGTTATTCCAGCCCCAGTCCCCCTAGAAGCACCCCGGGACTGCTCTTTGCACCCCATCCTGGGGTAGGGGTGGGGAGAGGGACCCCACTCTCAGCTCCTTGCCCCCCCCCGCCACCCCGCGTCATCGGCTGCTCGCTCCGCATGCCACCCACGCGCCCAGGTAGTTTTACCTGCCGCTCCTGGGATTCCGATCTGGCAGCGGGGAGACGCAGCGGCCGCGCCGAGCCCCTTCCACCTGCCGGCAGCCTCTTCCTACCTGGCCCGGCCAGGTGCGCCCAGCAGCCGCGAGCAGCCGCTCCGGCATCGCCCAGCCCTGCAGCGGGAGCCGGTTCGGGGGCGGAGCAGCCAGGAGACGCCCTCCCATCGAGCAGCAGGAGCGGGGAGGGAAGCCCCGAGGCCGCCTGGCAAGGGCGAGAGGTGCCAGCCAGAGAAGGAAGAGCAGCATTATGGCAGAGAAGAAAGCAGCCTTCGCTCATCCACCCCCGCAAAAAAAGAAGAAAAAAAGCTGGTGCCCTCCAGGTGTTTTTGCATCACAGTTCCCATTGCCTAGCCTCCCTCCGGATGGGAGTTGTAGTCCAAAAACTCCCATGGGAGTTGTAGTCCAAAAACATCTGTCGGGGGCCAGATGCGAGGAGGCGGAGGGAGCTGGAAGATGATAGTGGTCACATCCACACAAGACCTTCAAAGCACTAACAGCCACAGCTTCTTCCAAAGATTCCTGGGAACTGTAATTTGTAAAGGGCCTTGACAGCTGCTAGGACAGGCACCCCCAAACTCGGCCCTCCAGCTGTTTTGGGACTACAATTCCCATCATCCCTGACCACTGGTCCTGTTAGCGGGGGTGATGGGAGTTGTAGTCCAAAAACAGCTGGAGGGCTGATTTTGAGGGTGCTTGACCTGGGAACCTTCTGCATGCAAAGCAGGGGCTCTGCTACTAAGCTTGTGGAACAGAAGGAGCTACTTCAGATTGCTCTGCCCCTAATATCTCCCACCGCTCTCTTAATCGAGTCTCTGCCTTAAGGGTCTGTCCTATCTTGAGTCAGACCAGTGGTCCATCTAGCTCAGTATTGTCTGCACTGACTGGCAGCAGCTCTCCAGGACTTCATTCATGGTTCTCTCCCAGACCTACCTGGAGATGTGATTGGGGACTGAACCTGGGACCTTCTGCAGGCAAAGAGATCCATAAAACACTGAGCCATAGCCCTTTGTGTGGCATCTGGGGCTGCTCAACCCAAGCCCTGAAGAGGAAGTCATACAATTTCCAAAAAGTCAGGTGCAGGGGCTCAAGGTGCCATCTCCTCACACATGGTTCCCTTGCCCTTGACCCCATGCAGTGATAGCTGGTGTCTATTGGGAATGATGGGGTGGAATGCAAGAAGCCCGGCAGTAGTTTGCGCCAAGAGCCAATGACAAGCAAAGCCAACTCTAGTTCTGTCCCCATCCTTATCCTCCTTGTAAACTCAGCAGGGAGGAGCAGAAGGAAGCAAATTGGCAGTGCTACCCTCTAGACTGGTTTTGAATAAGCAGCTAGCTAGGGATTGGCCAAGGGCAGGGCAAGACTGGTGGTGGAGCAGTGCCCCATTTGCCCCAATGGGCCAGCACCCACTGATCCAACGTATGAGTGGTGAGCTGAAGACACGGCACTCCACACATGCTCAGAAGCTCTTTCTCTGTAGTGTCACATCACATTCCCCAAAGCTGAGCTCCAAGACTGGAAAAGGAGGGTTCAGGAGCTGAGGCCAGGCAAGAATCGAGCCCTGCATGTTTTAGGTTATGTGTACAAAAAGAGTCATCACAGGTCAGTGACCCAACAGTATGAGCACACTTAATCTTTTGAGCTTTTGAAAATAATCATAATAACCACAACAACTCACAGCATGCTCAGTTTGGCATGTAGATGTGATACGTTTATTTTATTAATAGTCATACTTTTATTCAAAGGAGGAACAGGTGGGCCTCAAGGCCTTCTCCCCATTCCTCATTTCATCCTGACAGCAGCTTTGTGAAGGAGGCTAGTGCTGGCTGATGGTAACTGGCCAAAGTCACCCATGGTTGAGTGGCGATTTGAGCCCATGTCTCCCAGGTCCTAGTCCAAGACCCTAACCACTACACCACACTGCCTCTCAGGCACACTGTCTGGGGCTGCTGAGAACATGAAAACATCTGGAGGGCACTCGGCTGGCTTCTGCCCCCTGCGCATGCTGAAACAGCCCTCCATAAAATTTCTGACAAGCTCCTCACCTCCATATCCAACAATATGGCGCTAGATCCTTATCCCTCTTGATCTCTCAGTACAATCTCTCCTGCTTGACTCCCTTTTTACCCTAGAACTTTCATGTTTCTTTTTTATTCTATTGTCATTATTTGTAAGCGTTTTTTTTTTTTTTTACTATAAAGCAGGGGTCAGCAAACTTTTTCAGCAGGGGGCCGGTCCACTGTCCCTCAGACCTTGTGGGGGGCCGGACTATATTTTGCGGCGGGCGGGGGGGGTGAACGAATTCCTAAGCCCCACAAATAACCCAGAGATGCATTTTAAATAAAAGCACACATTCTACTCATGTAAAAACATGTTGACTGTCTGCGGGCCGGATTTAGAAGGTGATTGGGCCAGATATGGCCCCCGGGCCTTAGTGTGTCTTCCCATGCTATAGGAACAACTACAAACAAACTGAAGTTTACAACACGCAGCACAGAGCAATTTAAACCCCCAGCAATGTAAATCATTCCAGGGGGGTGTTAAATGCACAATTGTGCTAAAACATGAGAGTCATTTTGCTATGTTCTTATTGAAGCCAAGTATGACTATACTGTATACTGGAGGAACAATGGGATGATTGTGTTCTGCCTTATTAGCACAGGAGATAAAGTGATGCCAAATTGCACACAAAAAACTGTCCTGTGTGCTTTGTCCCCTGACAACCTTTTAACGCTGGGGAGATCTTTTCAAGTGAGGCTGCTTGCCATATTTTTCTAATAATTGAGTTTTGTCAAGGGGAAGGTTTCCCCAGAATTTAGCAGCAGACACCAAAAGGTGAGTTACAATTGGGTTTTGAAATTGTGCTGCTGCAGTAGAAGGAGGTAAGTGGGGAAAAGGCAGCTGTCTGGAAGAGGGAAAGTGGGGAAAGGTACTGCTCCACTTGTGAAAGCAGTTGTCTCTAAGAGGCTGGTGTCTCTGGGAGATCATTTTCATCAGGCCTAGGCCCACATGGCACTATAGACATCAGCCCAAACCTGCCCACCTTAAGTTGTACCTGTGCTGGGAAAGTGAGGATATAAGGCCAACCTACCAGGGGTGACCCCAGAGGAGTTTGTCTCTTTGGGGTGCAAAGAGAGCTCACCTGTTTCAGTTTTCTGTGTGTGTGTGTATGGGTTTCTGCGCGGTGTCGTTTGTCTATTTCTCTGAGGGTTTTGTTGTGGTTTTTTTCCTAGATCATTTTTGAGGTGAGAGGCTGGATGTTTTGATTTGATGTAATACTTGTACTTCTGCTTTTCCAGCAGCAAATGTTGAGTTCCAAGTGGCACCCAAAAAACGACGATGATTAGAATCATAGAATTGCAGAGTTGGGAGGGACCTTGAGGATCATCTAGTCCAACCCCCCGCAATGAAGGAATATGCAGCTGGGGGATCGAATCTGCAAGTTTGGCGTTAGCAACACCACGCTCTAACCAACTGAGTGTTGCAGTCACTGCAATATCAAACACAGCAGCAGATAAATATAGCTCACAACAAGAACAGATACATCAAAGCAATTAATACAATTAAGTGAAGTCACAGTATAATTCAAAATATGTGGCTTGGATTGGTGTAAGTAAAAGTGGTTTCATGCCTCTGAATGAAAGTGTTCCCTTCCTGGGTGTGAGGCAGGAGGGGAGCGTGGAGTTTTTGTCCCAGGATAACTCTCTTACTGGAAGCTTTATGGCGGCTTTTACCAATGCCTGTCAAAATATGTCCATAAAACCTATTTTCCCCAAGCCTGGTGCCCTCCAGATGTTTTGGACTACAAATCCCACCAGCCTCAGCCAGCCAGGTCACGCTCCCATTAGCCCCAGAACCGTACCTGGTTCTGCTGGCTGGGGCTGATGGGAGTTGTAGTCCAAAAATCTGTAAAGCACCAGGCTGGGGAAGGCTGTTTGGAGTTTTTTCTGACAGATCGTACTGCGCATGCCTCATTTTAGCCGCGGCCTGTTCCTCCTCCAAATGAACAGAAGGGGCTGTTTTTCTTGGGCGGCAGGCAGGATGAGTCTATAGATGCACCAAAGTGTAGAGAAACATGTTGCTGGAGGGAAGGACGTGCTTTTCTACACACTTACCTGGGAGCAACTCCCATGGAACTTATGCTTGAGTAGACATGTGTAGGTTTCTTCTGTAAAATCCCGGTTTTCTTCATTGTTTGGGTAGGCCTCACAAAAAGGAACTCGGAAGTCAGATACTTGATGTGCATCTATAAATTGGCAAGTTTATGAAAAAACACTAGAAACGTAGGACTTGGGTTTTTTTTCTTTTGTGCGCAGGCGCGTATTTGCCCTTTGATTTCTTCCGACGCAAGCGTAGTTTGAACCGGGCAAGATCTGGCGTGCGCATGCGCTTTACCGGCTCCCTCCCTCCTCTGGTTCTGAAGGTAAGCGTCCTTTTCGCACCCCCACCCCACCCGCCAGTCCCCAATAAATGGGGCAGGGAATCTCCCTCTGTGGATCAGAGACAGTGCTCTGCGATGAAAATATAATGTATAATTGCAAGTTTTCATTCTTATTCCAATATTTATTTTAATTTGTGTTGCGTTTTAATTTTTGCAACGCTCACCGTTTCCCTCTTGTTTGCTTTCAGCGGTCCAAACTTATTTTATTTGCTTCTTGGATTTAGATGCCCTTTTTCCTCTGAGGAGCTCAAAGTGTCCTCTGTTCCAGCCTTCCATTTTATTGTCACAACTACGCTGTGAGCCATGTTTGGTTTAGTCTCGATAGAACTGGGCTTTGAACCCAGGACTAGTCAGACACACTGCAGCTGCTGCATCACTCCTTGCCTTGTTACCTCTTCTTGGGTGGGTGGGGGAAGCAGCGATTGGCTGCATGCCGCTATTGATATTTGGGGAGCGTGCTGTGTGCATTGAGGGGGCTGTATAAAAATGAAAAAACATTGCAATTCAAGGCTGAGCCAATCCATATTGCCTGAATAGCTTGAACCCACCCTCACCCTACCAGCCCTCTCCAGTGTGTGTGTGCTCTGCTCTACAAATTTGATCCAGGTTCCTAACAGTTTTAATAAGGATCTACACACACTTGGGGTTTCTTTCAGATTCCTGCATCCTCCTTCTGAAAGATGCAGGGACATGGCAACATACATAGACAGGCAGACAGACAGACAGAAAGTCTTGCAGTGACTCCATGGAAAACAGTGTGACTTGAGCGTGGCTTGTCAGTTTAGCATAAGAACATAAGAATTTGCTCTACTGGGTCAGACCAATAGCCTATCTAGTCCAGCATCCTGTCCTCACAGTGGCCAACCAAATGCCTCTTCTGGGAAGCTCCCATGCTGCACCAAGCGCAAGAGCCCTCTCCCCTGCTGCAGTATTCAGAAGCATTGCTGCCTCTGACTGTGGAGACAGAGCATAGCCATTGTGGCTAGTGGCCACGTTGTCAGCTCTCAGCTCCTTCCTGGGCAGTGCTGAGTCTCCCGCTCCCTGCCAGTGTCTCTTTGGGAGAAGGTAGGGCATCTCCTCTCTAGCCATATGGGCGGGACCTCCTACCCCTCTCTCTTTCTGTGTCCTTAGAAACCTGGACCATGAACACAGCACAGGGCACTGTGGGCAGCGACCCCGTCATCTTGGCCACTGCCGGCTATGACCACACAGTTCGCTTCTGGCAGGCCCACAGTGGGATATGCACCCGGACCGTCCAGCACCAAGATTCTGTATCCTTTTGATGTGCCAGCTGTAACAGGCCTTTGGCTCTGGTAACCTTACTTAGTGTTTCGCTATAGCTATGTGGGCCAGCCTGTTCTGTCTTCCTTAACTACATTTGCCAGCAGGTCAATGCTCTTGAGATCACCCCAGATCGGAGCATGATTGCTGCTGCAGGTAAGTGTGGTGTATTCCAAGAGCATGGAGGTGCAACCTTGTCTTTCCAACCTTGTCTCTCCAAGGGCATGATATCTGTAATGCTGATGGCTCTGCCAAGGAATTGTGAGGTTGGTGTGTTGGCTACAGACACCTAACAGTGAATTTTCTCCATGATCACAAAGCTATGGCCTCAAGAGAAGCTAGGGAGGTTATTTCCAGCCCAGAGAAACACCCCCATGCTTGTTAGGAAATGCAACATGCCCCACCCACTGCCCTGGTCATTCCTTTCCCCTGTCCTTATTTGGAGTTGATCGATTACATTTATATCCCACCTTTTTATCCAAAGAGCTCAAGGTGGTGCCCATGGTTCTCCCTCTCCTTATTTAATCCCCACATCAACTCTGTGAGGTAGGTTAGGCTGTGAGGCAGTGATTGGCCCACACGGTCACCCAGTGAGATTCATGCCCAAGTGGGGATTTGAACCCTGGTCTCCAAGCACCTAGTCTGACACTCTAACCATTACACCACACTGGCTCTCCAGTTAGGATGGGAGCAGGGCTAGGAAGAAAGGACAGACACAGAAGAGGGGACCCTTCTGTTGTTTATAGTGTTGGGATTTACTGTTACAGGGATTCCTGGTTAATAAGATAAACTGCTTACAGTTCATAGAATCATAGAGCTGGAAAGGACCTCATAAGTCTAGTCTAACTTCCACTAAGGCATTTATTCCTAATAGAGAATAACTTTGCCCCCAAAGTTTAGTTGAAGCCCTGCTTTTGAACCCGCCAGTGTAGGTCCTACCTACCTGAGTATAGTACGAGCAAACCAAAATAAATTTCAGTTTGCTGCCCCCATCTCCTTAATACTTGCCACTGCAGCTGAAAGAGAATGGCTGCTTTAATCTTTTGTGGGTCTTGGCACGAGTTCTTATTCTGCCAGTTGCCCATAGAAAATTCTGTGCAAAGGTCAAATTTGTGCTTTTGAACTAGCTATGAACTAGTTGGGGGGTCTTTTGCCCAGGCTATCAACACATCCGTATGTATGACTTGAACTCCAATAACCCAAACCCTGTTATCAACTACGACGGTGTCAGCAAGAACATCACCTCTGTTGGCTTCCATGAAGATGGTCGCTGGATGTACACGGGAGGCGAGGACTGCATGGCCCGCATCTGGGACCTCAGGTAAGCCTCTGGAGCTCTGCTCCTTTCCATAACCCGGAGAAAGGGGATAGAGAAAAGTTTTTCTCCCGCTCTCACAGGAGACCCGGTGAAGCTGCATGTTGGAAAACTCAGGACAGAAAAAAGAAATGATTTCATGGACCCACAGGAGGCAGTGATGGCCATCAAATTGGATCACTTTAAAAGGAGATTAGAAAAAAATAGTGGAGGAGAAAAATATTGATAGCTATTAGCCACATCGGCTATGCTTTGCCTCTTTGTTTGGAGGCACTTCTGATGTGCCATTGGCCTGATACAGCATCAAAGCTCTTCTTATGACCATGGATCTGCAAGGTAAGTCAGTGAGTTTGACGATCTGCAAGATACACAGGAGTTTCTTTCCTCAAATCATGCTTAAGCAGCATTGTTGGCAAGAAGGCAGGTGTTGTGGGGTCGTGACCAATGGTTCTTGCAGCCTAAATCAGATGCTCTCTCAGTTTAGGCTGGTCACATAACACCACAGAACTGAAAGAGACTTGAAGGCCATGCAGTTTGACTCCCGATGCAGGAACAAGGTTGTCTGAGCTAAGGGTTTACTAGCGTGACCTCAAGCAAAACTCCATCCCACTGAGTTTAATGACCTTTCCTTCCTAGCGAATTTATTTATCTATAAGAATATTTATATACTAACTTGCAAAAAGAAAATCTGGTGGTGTACAATAAAATCATGTAAAACATCCAGAAATTGTAAGATCATAGAATACAGAACTCAGAATTAAAAGTGGTTATCTAAAGTTTTAGGATTGCAGCCTGCATTCTGAATCTACATCTAGTGGCTTGGCTTGCCAGTTTAATTCTTGACAGTCTTGTTTAATGTTACAAGAGAAAGGAGAGTAGAAGGAAGAGGGGGAGAAGTCCAGCTTGTCTGACCTAAAGTTTGGGAGCTTTGGGAGTGAACAAACTGCTGATTTTCAGAGGGGTTGCTGTGTTAGTCTGTTGCACCTTAAGGCAAACAAATTTATAATGGCATAAGATTTGGAGACGACATGCCACTTCATTGGATGCATGAACAGTTATCCTGAGTTGCAGGAGTGGATATATTGAGGGTGAATTTTAAATTATGATGGGGTCGCGGGATGGACCACAATGTAAGTTTACCCTCTATGTAGTTCAGGAAGAGGAATCTGCACATTTAGGGTGTGATCCCCTAAGCATGGTTTAATGCGCTCCACTGAGGGTTTGGCCAGGAGATGTTTCTTTAAAATATAAGATCTGATTGCATAGGAGACTTTCCTGGTGAATGAAGTTCACAAAAAGTGCTTTGGAGCTCCTTGGAGTAATGGCAGTGAAAGGGTTATACTTTGGCTCACCTGTCATTCCGCCTGCGTCTGTTCTGTTCCCAGGTCCCGCAACCTCCAGTGCCAGCGCATTTTCCAAGTGAATGCCCCAATCAACTGTGTCTGCCTCCATCCCAATCAGGTATGAATCACAGAATTGTGGAGTTGGAAGAGACCCCAATGGTCACCTGGTCCAACCCCCTGCAATGCAGGAATTCTAGCTAAAGTCGCTGACATGTGGCCATCCAATCTCCAGTGAAGAGGAGTCTGTTCCACTGTCAGACTGCTCTTAGCATCAGGAAGGTTTTCCTAATGTTTAGTTAGAATCTCCTTTCTTTTCATTTGAATCCATGGGTTCAGGTTCTCCCCTCCAGAGCATCAGAAAACAAGCTTGCTCCATCTTCCATGTGACAGCTCTTCCAATATCCAAAGGTGGCTCTCATATCGCCTCTCACTATTCTTCTCACCAGGCTAGAGAAACCCAAACCAGTCAACATGAAGCCCTCCCATCCACACATTCTAGATACTTTTATTTTCTGACATTCCTATTCCACCTTTCGTCCCTTGTGGAATCCAAAAGGGTGGGTTTGTGGGTTTCCAGACAGTCACCCACCCAAGCACTGACCAGACCCAGACCTGCTTAGCTTCAGCAGGGAGGTGGCCTAATGTGACTTCAGACCATCCCCTGGGAACGTCTCCCCTTTCCATTCAGTCTTCCAAATGGTGGGGATTTGCAGGGTCTGTGGTCTTGAGGGGTGATGGCCCTTTTTGTGTGTTTCTGTCCACAGGCAGAACTTATCGTTGGGGACCAGAGTGGGGCCATTCACATCTGGGACTTGAAGACGGACCACAATGAACAGCTCATCCCAGAGCCGGAAGTCTCTGTCAACTCAGTTCATATTGATCCTGATGCCAGCTACATGGCTGCAGTTAACAGTTCAGTAAGTGCTGGCTGGCTTTGTGGTGCAGTGATGCGCTACAGCCTGCCTATTGCTTCTCTGCCAGTGTCTTGTTTAAAGAGTCCACAGTGGCTGTGTTTGCACGTAGCACTAAACCAGGGTTTGTTTTAACCATGGTTTGTTCAACAAACCATGAGTTGCCTGACAGAGGAACAAACAAGCCATCCAAAGTTTTTGTTTTCCAGATGCTCTTGCCTCGGACCACTGTAGCTTAGCGAAGGCCTGGGGTGGGTTGGTCAAACAAATCATGGTTAAGCAAGGCTCCTCGGTTTGCCAAACCATAGTTACCTCAAACCATGCTGGGCTGGGTTTGCACATGCCAGTTAGGTTAACTATGGCTTGGTCTCATGTGACAACCAGACCTAAGCCTTCAAGGGATTTGGCAGGCAGATGGCCTCTCAGATGTTTCATTCTCCTCCCATTGCAGGGAAACTGTTATGTGTGGAATCTCACAGGTGGCATAGGAGACGAGGTGACGCAGCTCATCCCAAAGACCAAGATTCCTGCACACAGCCGCTATGCTCTCCAGTGCAAATTCAGCCCAGACTCCACGTGAGTAGGACTGGCTTTCTAGGGTTTCATATGGTGGGGGCGGGGGACGGCATTCCTAGCCCTATCTGCAGATGCCATAAGGCCGCCTGCCTGCATAGCAGATTCTCTTACCACTGAGCTACAGACCTTCCCTATAAGAAGAAGAAGAAGAAGAGTTTGGATTTGATATCCCGCCTTTCACTCCCCTTCAGGAGTCTCAAAGCGGCTAACAATCTCCTTTCCCTTCCTCCCCCACAACAAACACTCTGTGAGGTGAGTGGGGCTGAGAGACTTCAGAGAAGTGTGACTGGCCCAAGGTCACCCAGCAGCTGCATGTGGAGGAGCGGAGACGCGAACCTGGTTCCCCAGATTAGGAGACTACGGCTCTTAACCACTACACCACACTGGCTCTATAAGGATTCTTTTTGGGACCCATAACTATGGAAGCTTTCTCCATTTAGTGCCAGTGTGCTGTAGTGGTTAGAGCATTGGACCAGGACCTGGGAGACCAGGGTTCAGATCCCCACTCTGCCATGAAGCTCACTGGGGGACCTTGGGGGGCCAGTCACTGCCTCAGCCTCAACCTACACCAGAGGGTTGTTGTGAGGATTAAATGAGGAAGGGGAGAACTGTGTATGCCACCTTGAGGAGGGGATGAAAATAATCAATACATTCTTTAAAATCCGGCAGTATAAATAGGGACTTTATGTTATCGGTTATTTTGGGTGACACTTCTAGCCCGTGTTCCACCTGCCTTGCCCCACTCTTGACTAGTCTTCCGTCTTCTGCTCCAGGCTTTTGGCGACCTGTTCTGCTGACCAAACCTGCAAGATCTGGAGGACGTCTAACTTCTCTCTGATGACGGAATTGAGCATCAAGAGCAACAACCCAGGGGAAACCTCGCGCGGCTGGATGTGGGACTGTGCGTTTTCAGGGGACTCTCAGTACATTGTCACAGGTGAACAAGGGTGGGCCCACCTTTCCTCGGAGAATGAATAGGATGGATGGCAAGGGACATTAAGCCCCCTGTGGCCAGGCCAAGCTATTTTGGTATCTTATGTAGAAAATCAAACGATGCCCGTCTCATTTCTCCCTCCCACCCTACTAAAAATACGAAGATTTTGAACAACGTAAACAGTATAGTAGTACCTCGGGTTAAGAACTTAATTCGTTCTAGAGGTCCGTTCTTAACCTGAAACTGTTCTTAACCTGAGGTACCACTTTAGCTAATGGGGCCTCCCGCTGCCGCTGTGCGATTTCTGTTCTCATCCTGAAGCAAAGTTCTTAACCTGAGGTACTATTTCTGGGTTAGTGGAGTCTGCAACCTGAAGTGTCTGTAACCTGAAGTGTCTCTAACCCGAGGTACCACTGTATATAATTCTATAAACGCTTTATGAAGTAGCTCACTAATTGCTACGGCAACCTTGTAAAGCTGTTCAGTAGCATCCATATATTGCCGATTGTTGTGTGTGTTTGTATGTGTGTGTGGCTTCACGGTGTCCCTTTTCCTTCCCCAGCCTCCTCTGATAATCTGGCCAGGCTCTGGTGTGTGGAAACAGGCGAGATCAAACGGGAATACAGTGGGCATCAGAAAGCGGTTGTCTGCCTTGCTTTCAACGACAGCGTCTTGGGCTGAGAAGGCTGTGCTCACAAGATTGCTGCAAGACTGGTTTTTTTTTTTGGTCAGGTGTGCAAAGACTGTGTTGCCACCCACCACTGCCTTTCTGCAGAAGAGCCAGATTCAAGTAAAATTGAAGCCACCTTAACCATCTTTGCACAGTGGCAGGCAGTTTTAAAACAGAACCTCCAGATTTTGTTTGGCGTAAGATCTTTGTGCAAAAGTATTGCTTAACAAAGAGTGGTTTGTAAGGAGAAACTGTGACACTCAGCACCAATGTTACTGTATGGGATGGATCTCCCAACAGAGGGTTTCAACTTGCTCTCTTTGGGGGACTGCTTTTGTTTAGGTGAGGCTGCCCTCTGTTCCTTCCATTCACTTTTGCCCAACGTAAATGGCTAAGCGGACATTCCAACTAATGTGCATACACCCCCCCCTCTCCCACGGCAGGAGCAAAGGTAGGCGGCCTCTGTTGCAAGCTTACCACCTACCTCCTGCTCCAGAAGGCTCACTGCAGTTGGAAGAAAAATGGTTTACCCTCATTCCTTTTGTGGTTATAAACTGCTGGATTGAATCAGAGGTCCATCTAGGCCAGCTACACCAGTGGGAAGCTCACAAGTAGGATGTGAGCACAGGAAAACTCATGACTGTGATTCCTGCTTTGCGGGGGGTTGGACTAGATGACCCTTTGTGTCCTTTCCAACACTGCAATTCTGTGATTTCCCCTCTGCTCCTGGAGGTTACTGTCTTGACTAGTAGTTTTCATCTTCCATGAATTGTCTAGAGTAGACCCCTCTCAAAGCCATCCAGGTCAGTAGCCATCACTGCATCTTGTGGGAGCGAATTCCCATAGTTCTGCTATAACTTTCTTCTGTCCCTCCTGAATTTTCCAACATTGGCATCATTGGACAATCCGGGGTTGGTGGGGGGCAGCATTATGGGAGAGCGAGAGTGTTTTCTAACTGAATCAAGCTGCAAGTAAAAATGCAGTTAGGCCTGACATTCAATGCTGGAGCCAGGCGTGGGGAGAGTGAGCAATGGCTTCTCCCCGGAGTTTGGGGGGCGGGGAGCGCACCCTGTTCTAGGCTCAGAAGTGCCTTTATTAATTAGATTATTTAAATGCAGCCTTCCCCCAGATGGTACTCTCCAGCTGTTTTGGACTACAACTCCCATCAGCTCCAGCACCCTATGGCAATGCCGTCTGTGACCGACATCGAGTTGTAGTCCAAAAAAGCTGGAGAGCACCAGCTTGAGAAAGGCTGGTTGCGTAACTGAGCTAGCCAAGCAGTGTACCGCTGCCATCCTGGTCCACAGAATTGGAAAAAAAGGACTGAAAGGGGCATCCAGCAGGGAAGTGTGCTTGGAGAAGTGCAAGCGTGCTTTTAGCCCTGGGGGGTGGGACACAGGAGTTCTTGGTTCCTCTCTTTTCTCTCTCCCTCCCTTGCTGCTATTAACACACATCTCAAGCTGATCATTTCCTCATTTTTTGTGCTTTTAATTATTTTCACACATGCACACACACCGGGGTAGCTCCTTAAAATGGGTGGTTTGTGGTTTTTCTTAAAAAATACTTTGTTTTACAAAATGTTTGTTTGACTCGGATTTTTAACTGGATCTACACCACGCAGTTTCTTCTCCCCACAGACAATTATTTACAGGCTTATAGCAGAAAGGGCAACACTCTTTGTAAATAAAGCAGGAGTATACATATACATACAGTATATACACACACACATATGTATATACTGCCATCTTGACTGAGTGTCGCTGTAGTTCAAGCTTCCTCAACCTGGTCCCCTTCAGATGCTGTTGGACTACAAGCCCATCAGACCCGGGAAGCACAGCTGTGCTGATGGGAATTGTAGTCCAAAGCACCCAGAGAGCACCAGGTTGGGGAAGGTTCCTGTAGCCCTTCTTGCCCAATCCAGAGCCCTGAATTGCAACGTGGGCTTGGCGGAGACAGCAGAGCCTCGCCCTTGTGTTCAAGTAGAGAAGAGCAGAGGTGCAGAGGGTGGTCCAGGCCATTCATTCGGGAAGGTAGTAGAAGCAGATGGAGACACAGATGTTGTTCGGAAAGCAGATGTCGATGCACAGGTAGATGAGCCGCTGCTTTGGAGGACCTACAAGGAGAACAGGTGTGTGGCGGGTGCAGTTAGTGCATGGACGGCATCCAAATGCAGAGCGTTTACTATTAAAACTGATTATTGGGGGGGGGGGAGTGGGAGGCCGCGTATTAATGCAGCTTTCTTGCAGAATCTGGAAAAAGGCAACCACCCACTCTCAATAATTTTGCGTATTTAAATTTCAAGAAGTAGATCTCAGGCTCTGCTGCTGTACATCTCCCATCCAAGAAACCAAAAGGCTCCAGTGTTCCAGAAAGGGTGTCTCCTCACCTCTGAGCTCTTAAGACAGTGGGAGACACCCCAGCTTGTTTAGCACTTCTCATCCTAGGGGAATTCAATCTGAGGGACTGGAGCTCTGCTCAGCAGATTGAATGCAAGCCTGAAAGCTCTTAATTGGATACCTGTTGTCCACCTTTCTACATGGTCCTCAGAATACAACCTGGTTTGGGATTATTTTTATTTACCCTAGCTGATGTAGGGGCATGCTGAGAGGCAGGAGTTTTTGAATTAATTATATTGCTATCCCACCTTTCGCTTGAGGAGGTTTACATGCCTCTTCCTCCTCTTTATTTCATCCTCACAACATGCTGCGAGATTCTGCCTTATACAGTCATACCTTTAGTCCATGAAGCTCAGTGTTCTTTACACTGACTGGCAGCTGCTGTCCAGGGTTTCCCAGACTTACCTAGAGATGCCACTGGCAATTGAACCTGGGACCTCTTGCATGCAAGGCAGATGGGCTACCACTGAGCTACGATGACCCTTCCCCAGCTGGCTGCGTCTGTTAGGGGCTGGGGTCCAGGAGGCCACTCACCGTCTTTTTTCTTGACCCAGTAGATGGGCGCCTGCCCACACAAGGACCTGACAGCCTCCCCTGCCTCTTCTGGTCGCACCTGCCTCCCTGGCACGATCCCCAGGAACTCACGGTAGTACTGGGTCCTGTCGTTGGGAAGCGGCAGCTGATCCACCTTGGCAGGAACAAGAAGCACCAAGTGTCAGGGCTCTGCATTCCTTAATCCTTCATTAGTGACCATCAAAAGGAAGCACTGAACAGATGCTGGTATAAGCCAACCTTCACTCCAGCTGGTGCCCTGCAAAGGTTTTGGTCTACAGCTCATATCACGGCAGTGCTTGCTAGGGATGTTGGCAGTTGTAGTCGAAAACATCTGGCTAAGGCAACCCAGTCAGATGTGCAGGGTACGTTATTATTATTTGAAGGGCACCAGCTTTGAGAAGGCTGGTGTGGACAGATGAACACCAGCATCTAGTTCTGCCAAGGGGTCAGGGACTGGGGAGCTGCAGTTATGCCACTGCCCCAGGCCACACTGACCTGTCCTTTTTTAAAAAAAATGGTAAACATTTTATTTGTCTTATAATAAAATGGCATTGTTCAACCTCAACAAAACATGCAGAGCATTGCATGCATCCACCCATAAGTCACATATGAGAAAGAAAAGTGGGAAGTGACTGAAACAGTGAATGCATCACCTTCAACTATCCATGGCATAGCCTCTCCTTTAGTAAGTGTGAGGGGCTGGAAGTCTGATGTTAACAATCTTATTATTACAACATAAGGGCCTGCTGGATTAGAGCAATGGCCCATCTAATTCAGCATCCTGTTTTCACAGTGGCCAACTAGATGGCCCTGCAGGAAATCTGCAGGCAGGATCCAAACATGAGAGCCCTCTCCCCTCCTGTGGTTTCCTGGAACTAGTATTCAGAAGCATTGCTGTCTCCAACTGTGGAGGCAGAGAGAGCATAATTGAAAGCCCCCTTCTCCATGGAATTATCTAATTCTCTTTTCAAGCCATCCAGGTTGGTGGCTGCCACTGCCTCCTGCGGGGGTGAGTTCTATAGTTTAACTTTGTGCTGCATGAAGAAATTGTATATTTTAAAGATTTATTTCCTGCCCTTCACCCCAAGGTCCCTAACATCACTTCTGTTTATACAGCTGACATATGGGAACCAGACCTTTTCAAAACAGTCTTTCATTAACAAGGTTGCCGGGTGTCTCACATTCCTCCCCATTTACTTTCTTCCAAAGTTCTGGGGGAGCGTTGGCAGAGCTGGCCAGGAGCGCTGCCTCCCTGCTAAATGGAAGTGGGGGCGGTAAACCAACCCCACTGAGCTTTGTCCTGACGTTCCCGGCAGAACAGGGGCCTCTGTCTTTCCGAAATCAAACCTCTGCCCTCGCCCCTCACCTGAAGCCATTAACATTTTGTCTGGAGGACTCTTATGCATCATTACTCAGACTTATACTGCTGTGGAATCACTGACAAAAGCACCTTTGTTTCCTTGGCTTACTTCAATTGCCCACGAGCTGGAAAGAGGGTTTCCTCTCCTTGTCTCTGGCCCCCTCACCTGCCACTATGTTACATTTTCGTCTCCTTTTCCTTTTACTTAAAGGAAATGGATAGGAGTAACCCACTCATCTTGGCTTAGAAGGCACAGAGAGAATAGTTTTTCTCCCTCTCTCATAACACTAGAACTCATGGGCATCCATTGAAGCTGAATGTTGGAAGATTCAGGAAGGATAAAATGAAGGACAGCTCTTCTTCATGCAGTTAACCTATGGAACTCACGCCCACAGGAGGCAATGATGGCCACCAACTTGGACGGCCTTAAAAGAGGATTGGACACATTGAGGGAGGAGGAAAAGGCAATCCATGGCTACTAGTCACAATGGCTGCGCTCTGATACCTTGCTCAGAAGCAGCAATGCTTCTGAAAATGAGCTGCTGGAAGGGACATCTAGCTGGCCACTGTGAGAACAGGATGCTGGACTAGATGGGCCACTAGCCTCATGCAGAAGTGACATCGTATGTTCTGAATGCCCAACAGGGCTAGACAAAGACATTTTGCTGTTGACCAGAAGGTTGGTGTTTTGAACCCACCCAGAGACAGCTGTGGGAAGGATTCCTGCATTGCAGGGGTTGGACTAGATGACTCAAGGGGTCCCTTTGAAATCTACAATTCTATAACCTGTGGCCCTCCAGTTGCTGTTGGGTTTTCAGATTCAGTAGCTGGCCAGCAGTCAGGGATGATGACAGGAGCTGGAGTCCAGGAAGATCTGGAGGGCCAGAGGTTAGGCACTCCTGATTAAGATGCATCCTAAAGGGAACGAATAATTCCCCTTTTAAAGCCTAAGTTAGTGTCTTTCATCACCTCTTGTGGGAGATGAAATATTCCTGGCTTTCCAGGTGATGCTTCTTCAAAATTCATTTAAATTAAGAAAATAGACAATAGACTATAGAGAATCTGGATTCTACGGAGGCTGCTTCAGCATTCTGTGCTTACCCTGTGTTCTGACAGGTTGAAGGACATCTGGACAGTGTCTCGGTCTCGGTCATCCATCATCCGCAGGTAGCAATTGTTCTGCTCTGAGGGCTTGTAGCAGACGTAGCCCTGAACAGAAGAAACTAGATAAGCCTATTTTGTTTGTTGGCACGTTGCTTGATCCACTAAGTGAACATAGTACTGTCCTCTCTGCCTCCTGTAGCACCAGCAATGCACTTGGGGGAGCTAATATGTGGCCCGTGAGAGATGCTGGACTCCCAGTCCCAGCATGGCCGGCAGGCAGAGATGATGGGTGCTGTGGCCCAGCATCACCTGAAGGGCTGTGGGTTAGCCACCCCTGCAATACATTCTCATAGTTGTTTTTCCTGAACTACTTTCAGGCACAGGCTCTGAGAGTTGCTCCATTGTGTTTCATTTGCAGAGAGAAAGATGCAGAGGTTTCTGATCTGGAAGCCACATCCTTCCTCAACTGGAGGTTTTGACTTCCAATACTGATTTTGTGTGTGTAAATACATACATGCTTAGGGTCTTATGACTGTGTGCAGAGGAAAATGCACTCTGCACATGCCCCTGGGCATTTTATTCTATCAAAGATTCCTGGGATGAAGCCTGCTCTCTCTCTCTCTCTCTCTCTCTCTGTGTGTGTGTGTGTGTGTGTGTGTTCTAGGGGCCTGCATGTCCAACACTGCTCAGAGCGGCTGAAATTTCTCTTCTGCTTGCCAGGAAACTGCATCAGCTTCCCCTATATTTATATATAACCTGTTCATTAACATTTTTTGTGGCACTTGAAGATGATAAAGGAATGCCACAAATATTGCTTCTTTTACCATCACAAAAATCCTGGGAGGCAGACAGGCCATGAGGATTGCCCATTCAAGTGGCTTGGCCAGGAGCACCCGCCAGCTTCACAGCTTAGGTGGGCTTTGTGGCTGCACCGGCAACTTCTCAGCATTGTGCACCCTACCCCCATCCCCTTCCTCACAATTTGGAAAGGCAGGGACCACCAGGACACTCACATTCTTGTTGTCAAACAAGACTGACGTTGTTTGGTTACTTGGGGAAGTTATGCAGTAAGTAACTGTGTTCTTGGACTTGTTCATGAAAGCAGATTGGTTCATCCGGGACCCTGGTCGGTTCTGGAAGTTTAACCGGACAACCTGCAAAAGAGGCTATGAAGATATGCAGTGTTAAGCCTGGGTGGGGGGTGGGAGAAACTGCCTGGGCTATCGGCTGCAGCAAGATTCTGTGTGCTCCCCTCCCTGGTCCTTTTCTTGGGGGTGTGCGTCTAGAAGAGCTAAAGATAGTCATGGCAACAGCCAGAAAGAGGAAGACTTACGTCTTTCAGCTCTTCAGCTTAGAAAACAGATGTTTTAATGGAGTGTTTGCAAGGAGGTTTGCAAAATCACAACTGGTGCAAGAAGGGAGACGACAGGAGTAATTTACTCTTTCTCAAAACAGAAGAACATGTTGCTGATGCAACGCGCAGGGCAGATGAAAGAAAATGCTCTCATGTGCAACACATACTTGTTCGTACATAAATCATTGCAAGAATACAGGGAAGGGGATACAGATAAAGAGTTTTCCAGTGGTAATAATATAAAGCAATAAACAAATCGAATAAATCAAATCAAGTCCCATTGAGTTCAATAGGACATATGGTACTCCCGGGCCAGCATGCTGAACAGCCTTCTCTCAACCTGGAACCTTCCAGCTGTAAGCAGCTCATGGGAGTTGTAGTCCAAAGCATCGGTGGGGTGGTGGAGTGGGCTGGTTGGTTGCACTGTTGGGGAAGGCTAGTATAGAGGACTGCAACCTTATTTTGCTGATGACTGATGAACAGTTTCGGCCACTCCCTGCAGGCAAAATGGGATGGTGAACAGCGTATTGCGTTCCCCGGGTAAGAGAATCTCCTTACCTTGGGAGATGTTTTTGCGAAGCTGAGAGTTGCTGCCACAGCAATGCAGATAATTCCACAGATTAAAATGACAGAAAGAACAACCCAAAATGTCCTGGAAGGGCTTTTGGATTCTGCCGGTAAGGCTCTCTCCTAAGAGCCAAGATAAGCCCATCAGTCAAACAGAAGCCAACAAGTTGAACATCTAAAGTATTAGTGGGAAACACCACATGCAACCTTCATTTGAAGGACTCCAACCCTTTCCTATTCTGCTTAGGAAAATGAAGTACAATAAAACAGCATGACAAAAATGCAAACATGGATGTACTTGATGGATACAGAAGGTGTTGTTATGCGATATAAGCAGCTTAGGGCTTGCCTACCCAGTTTATATGGTTGTAACCTGCCCTGGAACCTAAGGGCAGGTAATTAATAATAAATTATTATTAATAATAATGTTTTGTTGACATGAAAATTAACTCATTCTCATCCCATTGCTGGATGAGTGATCCCTGGTTTTCCGAAAGCTGTGGACTATGTAAAGACAGGTAATACAAGGTATTCAAAATGTTTTTTGTCATGATCCACAGGGATTCCATGGATCATACATCTTCCTCTTTCCCTTGGTATCTAAGTCTTTGTATTATTTTGGTGTTCAAGTTGTTACTCTGCAAAAGCATAGGGATCTCATGCAGTGTAGTTATCAGTTTTTGGAGAAGTCTGGCTTGATTTAAAATCTTTAGTGCACAGAACTGAAATTAAGACAGCAATCCTTTGCAGGCTTGCTCAAATACAGGTCCCACTGTGTTCAGAGGAATTTACTCCAAAGTAAAGGATTGCAGTAGAAGATATTTAGGCAGGCTTTGAAACTAAAATGTTTAATACTGTACTTTGTCTAAGTAAATGCAAGAGATTCAGAATATTGCCTACACAAAGTATAAAACAGTCTTCTCCAACCTTGTAGCTTTGATGTTTTGGACCTGTGCTGGCTGGGGCTTATAGTCCAATACATCTGGAGGGCAGCTGCCTGACAAAAAGTATTAGTTTAATGTTGACAGTAAGACTTCCTATAACATATATAAGTTCCCTAAGGTTATGAAAGATTTCACTAAGTTTGATCATTCTTGCCTACAGAGTACCTTCATTCTCCAGGAACGCCAAGATCTTCATCAATAGTCCTGGGGTAGGAACAGCCGAGATGGTGCCCTTGTGATGTTGTGGGACCACAAACCACACTACCTTAGACTACTGGTATTGCTGGCTGGGGCTGATGGGAATTGGGGGCCTAACATCTCGAGAGCATCACATCGGGTACCCCTGTCCTGGGGCAATGAAAGGATTTGGATCAGAGCATTCTCTCAATTCCCTTTCTCAACCTGTATCATTCTCTCACTTCTACCCTGATCCCAAGACATCCAAAGTATTTTGGTGCCAAAGTTGAGAACTCCAGGCATCCCAATAATGTGGGACACAATCCATTTGCAAGTTTTCCTGTGTGACTGTGCATCACTCCACTCCTTTAAAAGGAAAAATCCCAAGAGAAACAGATCAGGAACCCATTAAGGGACTTTTACTGTGCCAAGAAGTGGCAGGTGCTGGGTTGTGGGGAAAGAAAAGGCGACAGGGTACTTACTGGACAGGGGGTGATGTGGGCCACAGTCTGTTCCTCCATTCTCGATGCCCTCTTTGCTCCTCTGACTCTGCCTTCTGACAGTATAGAGCTTGTGCATTATCAAATCCCTCGGAATCCGGTTTGAAACCTGAGAACATGCCCCATTTTACTGCCCACCCTGGCACCTTGACTTGGAGAAGGAGCCACGTGGTGGTGAAACGTTAGATGCTCTTAATGGTGGGAGGGAACAGAGGCTGCAGAAAGATGCTGTCCTGGGCACGGTGATGCTTTCGCTGTCCTTCCTTGTGAGACAGCTAACACATTCATGGGGAACACAATTGGGGGCTTTGTGTGAGACCTTTGCATTCTGGCAGCCGCCCTTGGTATGGGCCAGACATCTCTCTCATTTGGGGTGGGGGGAGGGAAGGAAGTGAAAACAAGTAGAGAAGAGTGCCAGGCTGCCCAGAGGTCTGAGACATCTGCTCCTGGAGAGAAGCTGCCATTCAGACCTGTCACCTTCCGAACCTCTGCAGCGCACAGAACCACGACTCTCCTGAATTAACACGGTCAGAAACAGGAAAAGGTTACTTGATGTGATTAATTATCAAATATAAATATATTTTTGTATTGCATGTCAAGCAAAGGCGTCTTTTTGAGGACTCTGAAGGAAGAGGAAGTAGGAGACAACTTTGCGATTTCAACAATTTGGGAAACTGGATTGTCCCATTTTAAGATGGCAGCATGGCCATTGACACCAATAATGATCAGGCTAGATGTTAAAAAACCCAAGGGTTTTTTTTTGCAGAAGGTGGTGGGTGGGAGAAAAAAGGTTGTTTCTCTCAAGCCATCCTTGTCTGCAGCTGGTCAAGTTTTAAGATGGGAGTGTGAGAAGAGCTAGCGCACATTCAAATGAGGTACTTTCAGGTGCTGGCAGTTTTCAAGTTGCACCTCAGCCTCCTGGGA
Source organism: Podarcis filfolensis (assembly GCF_964270895.1). Classification (NCBI taxonomy): domain Eukaryota; kingdom Metazoa; phylum Chordata; class Lepidosauria; order Squamata; family Lacertidae; genus Podarcis; species Podarcis filfolensis. Next base: position 29,315,142 of record NC_139616.1, on the reverse strand, counting down.
GGAAGGAGGGGAGAATGGCTGATCATCCATGTCAGTAAATGCAAGTAGTGAAGTGGGCACATACCTATGATAGGTGGAGAACAGGAATAAAGAGAAACTAAAAAATAGAATCCAAAGGCCCATAGAAAGAACCTCGACTTGTAGAGTCAGTGGAGCAGCTCACCATCACTGGCCCAGTTTACTTTGTTTCACGTCCAATGAAATGGCCTGAAGCCTTGGCTATTTCCACAGTGAGCTTGCCCCAAGATCATCTGGGGCAAGGCTATGATGACAGCTTGTCATCATCGTCTTATGAAGCACCTGCCATCTTTTGCTTCCAAGCTATTTCTTCTGGCAAAAGATCATACCACTGTCCTACGGTGTTTGCTTGAGGCCTATTAGAAAAAGGGGTGGGGGCCAGAAGAAAAATGCTTTCATGCAGACACGCTCATTCTCATAATTAACACACACTCTCGTGCATTTCATGGCTCAAAGTTAAGGCTGGGCACATTTTCCTCTGGCACCATTTCCTCAGAACGCCCATTCTGCTCCTGCTCAGCTGTGGCTAAACAGCCCTTTCATGTCTCTAAATAGCTAAAAGCAAACCAGTCATCAACTTTGCGATATGTAGCCAAATACCGGCTCGGGGTGGTGAATTCTTTAAGGAATGTGCTGGCTAGAAGTGATGGAAATTGTAGCACAAAACATCTGAAGATTTATTTTCACTAAAAATAAGTAAAAACATGCTAAACTAGATCTCTATTGCCTTAGGGCACTAATTCGGAATCCAAAAATTTCCAGAAATCCAAAACCTCCAGGGATGATGTGACAGGCAAACACAAGGCTCAGACCTGATGGATAAACCACAATTTGCCATTATTTTTGAACCTAGTCTGTTTGTGTAAAGAGGTACGGAGTTCTAAAAAGGGAGATTAAGGCTGCAACTGTAAACAAACTCCACTGACAACAGTAGGACTTTTTCTACACAAAGTTATATAGGATTGCTAGTCTTATTTTACCAAAAAACAATTCTCACTAGCCTTACATTAGGAACCAGAAATTCAAACTATTAATTTGAAACGAGAAAGAACACACAGCCAATTTAAATAAAAGAAAAATCTTCTTCCCACTGGTGTCTCCTGGATGTTTACAACACTGGACAATTTAGCTCTCAAGCAGGTCTCTTCCACATTCGATCATGACACTACAGACAATTCAAATGAAACCTTATGGAAACAATTCCAATTTTAAAAAACAGGGTAAAAGGCTTATTTTGCATATTATTTTTGATGAACATGAATGAGGTTCATAGCATGCAAAATTAAAAGGCAACAACACAAAGAAAAAAGAGAGACTTCTTGTTTAATATGACTCAAGAACAGGACTGAATTTCCCCAGATGCTTTTACACAGACTGCTTGGTCTTTCACCAGCACAGTTTCACAAGAAGGGAAGAAACAGTGAAAAGAGGTGAAAGGCTCTATTGCATGGCTAGTAAGTATGAGCAGTTGCTGACAGGTTTCTAAACAACATTTATCATATATGGAACAATTCCTCAATTTCCCCAGATTTGCATAAGCACAAGTCCTAGCAAAAGGACATCATGTTATTTTCAAGTCAGTCCAAACAGAAAGAAAGAAACCGTTTGCATTATCATCGAAGATGGAGAAAACCTTTAGGCTTACAAATCAGTTCAGCAAGCCTAAGAAGAAGAAAAATTCTATTGAGAAACAGATTATAAAGGGTACCTTGCTGGGTGGGGGGGGGTGTTATTGTGTATCTTTAGCACTTCTAAGTGTCAATGCTAATCCTATAATATTTATAAATACAAAATATATTTCATGGTGGACAACACAATTATTGCTGCATCAAAAAGTGGCAAGTTCATGCAAGTTTCAAGTGTCTGTGATACAGGAAGCATAATCTGCACACAATGGATGTGCACACAATTTGGAAAATGAAAGCAAACAAGCATCATCTGTTGTTTACCCAAAGTGAGTGAGGCTTTCATCCTTACATCTCCATATCAGATTTCTTCAGCTGTTATTACACAATTTGGCATTTAGTGTCAAAAGGACAAAACTACCCAGACACTTCAAGAGTGCGTTTAATCATGTTTCCTACAAAACAGCAAAACAAAATGGCTTGAACTCCCATTTTCAGCATACAATTGGTGCCAAGGTGGATCTGCAAAGGACTTCCAATGTCCTCTGAACAACCCACATTTAAGATCTTAATAGGAAGCACAGGACAAGTTACTGTAGTTGCTTCATCAGCACTGACTTCAAAATGGCTTGAACGCAAAATGGCACGTATTTATGCCAGAGGATCCCACAGATGGTACAATTTATGCTTGGGATCATTAACTACTACAACTTGTAGGAAGACCTTCATGTGACTGTGGCATTTTTGTAACTTTGCATGTGTAATTCAACCATTAGCACAATTTGGGAATCCTCAAATGATCCTTACTTAAAATGGTACTTCACCTTGCAGACTGCACAGGTGTTGCTGTGGTATGTACTGAAGAACACAAGCAAGATCTTTTGGAAATCTATTGATATTTCTCCTGAACAATAAATTCTATTTTTGATATATTATAATTCATTTTTAAAATAGATATCTGTTCTTCACATCGCTATATATATATTTATATTTATACACACACACACACACACCCCTACTATCTTAGAGGAATACATGAAACACGACAGCATCTTTCGTGTTTTGCATATTGAAGCAAGTGCAAATGGCTGTGTGGAAAGGCGCAACAACAAAATTATTGAACACACAAGTGATTTTCTATTTCCTGAAATCACATCTGAAGCAGGCTGCCTAAAACCGGGACCTGAGTAAGCATCAAAGCCAAGCTTAAAGTCAAGTTCTACAGGTCAGAAAAGAGCAATTGCCCTCCTACTGCTCATTTCCCTGAATTTCCCACAGATGAGGATATAGTTTCCACAAAGAACCACAGTGAAAAGTTTTAAGAGAAGCCTGCCCAATCCCTTTAACCCAGCTGAGCAAGACTCTACCCTGATGCCATTAACACTGCGGTTGTTCAAGACATACTTAATGCTTCACAACATCTGAAAGCTAACCAACACAACACACTTCCCTCTTTGTTCCAAAGTGCATTTTAAAGGAATTTGTAAACAGAGACCTTGAATTCTAAGTTACACACTAAAAGTCTCTGAAGTTGCAAGCAGCAATCATGTGCATTGCAGTAACTGAGGTGATACTACCAGCCTCGAGCCACTGAGGGTGCAGGGGGTGGGGAGAAGATACATTTTAAAAGCTGGAAAACTTCCCTTTTTTAATCCTGGAGGGTGGGGAGAAGGTCGGCTATGCTATCAACATAGTAATCGGGGACTAGCTTTCTCCGCTCAGGACAGTCACTCTCTAAGTGACCTTTTACTTCTTCTAGGGTGGAGACCCCTGTGAGGGTCAGAAGAGTTGTCAAGCCGCAGTTGTTGCCCATGAGGATGTCTGTGTCCAAGCGGTCGCCGACCATGATGGTGCGAGCAGGATCGATGTTGAACTCCTTGCCCACACACTCAAAGATGTAGCGGCTGGGCTTGCCGATGATGAATGCTTCACGCTCTGCTGCCGTCTCCACAGCTTTGACAAGGCAGCCAGTTCCTAAAAAGAGAAGCAAAGCAATTGTGAGCCAGATACAGCACTGAGGAACAAGTGCAAACCCCAAACTCATCTCAGTAGTCTATAAAGCCTGTCAGTGGGGGAAGCCAGCTGTGATAACTCAGCTATGTTGTACTACTAAAGAAGGCAAACACAAATCATGCGCGGAGCAATACCCAAGCAGGGAATCATACAGAAAACAGTATCACTCCCACATTGGCTGAACAATGTAAAGTCCTGTTCCTCAGAAATGTTAAAGGCAATCTTTCAGGTCAAATCTGCCAAGCCTCACAAATGATCCCACCCACCCCCAGCCCACACATCTATCCTAATCTCTGCACCATTTTAAAGTAGCTGCTGGTACTCCACAACAGCCACTAGTCAGTACATCCCACTGGACAACCCCCACAGCTAAAGACTGACATAGGATTGTCATACCATGGTGTGTGACAAATGCTGAAAAGAGTTGGGAAGAGACCAAACTGAGAGCAAAACAACTGTGAGGCTACCTTTAAGGGGCTGAGGTTCTAGAGAAGAGGGCATTTTTTCCCCCTGAAGCAACTATTCACCCAGATAAAAGACATTAAACTTTTTTTAATGAAAACATCTGCCCACATATCAGGAAGCAGCTAGTGTGGTGGTCCTAGCAAGGTCCTCCTCATCAGAAAGGCCTCCACCTGTCTGCACCCAGTCAGAACTTTGTCTTCATTTTAGGCCTCCTCCCTCTCTTTCATGTGTGTTCACCCACTACCAATAAAGGTTGTTGCAGCGTGCAGCCCACATACCGTAAAAGTACTGATCATGGAAAGCAGTTACCAGTCAATGTAGCAGGTCCTGAACTAGAGAGGATAATGATTTAAGTATAAGGGAGCATTCTCTGTTCCTATTACAGCTCCCATCATTCTTCACACTTAGCCATACTAATGAGGGCTGACAGGAGTTGAACAAATGGGCTAAAGGAAGCTTGGGATGAGGGTTAGTCTTGACCTGATATGAAGCTCTTTATGAAGCTCACTGAGTGATTTTGGACTGCGTAATCTATCTCAGCAGGGTAGTGATGATAAAAATTGGGCTGGATTTCAAAAATTGCTTCCAATACACGGTAAGCTAGAAGGATAACAAGACATTAAAACATTAAAAAGCAGCATTCCTGCAGGGGAAAGGCAAGGGAGACTGCATGCACTCAGATGTAGCCAGACACAGGCCACATTCACACCATACATTTAAAGCAGTACACCACTTTAAACTAGTGTGGCTTTGCCCAAAGACTTATGGTAGCCATAGATTGTTAAGGATGCTGAGCATTGCTAGACCACCATTCGCTTCACATAGCTACAATTCCCAGAGCTCCCTGGGAAGAGGGACTGATTGTCACACTACACTGTGAACTGAGGCAACTAGAGGTCTACTGACAACTCTCGGCACCTTTAAACCACAACTCCCAGCTTTCTTTAGGGAAAACTATGGCTGTTCAAGTGATATTGTAGCGCTTTAAATGTGAGCGTGTGAACGTGTCCTCCGTCACGTCCTATGCTCGCTCAACCACCAGTGCCCTTCCGGACGGTCGCGCTCAGCTGGAGCTCAAATGCCGTCTGACGCACTTAAGCGCGCGGGAGCGCGCACACATACACAATAACACGCGTGTACGCACCGGGGACGGCGCTCCCTCCCTCGAGCGGCAGACGGTTGTCCCGGTTGGTGCCCACCAGGAGACACCCGTCGCGCATCAGGTAGCGCAGGGCCAGGCAGAGCTTGCCGTAGCTGAAGTGCTCGTCGTAGCCCACCAGCACCGCCCGCACAGAAGGATCGAGCGGGGCGCGGGAGCCAAAGTTGGCGGACCCCGGCTCGGGGGCGGGGCCCGTGCCCAGGTGCGCCACGCCCACCGCCTCCAGCTCGGCGCTGAGGGCGGCCCCGCCCAGCACGTAGGCGGCGCCTCCCGCAGGAAGGGCGTGGCTCAAGTAGCGCGCGGCGCAGTAGGCGGAGCCGAAGACCTGCCGCGTCTCGGCCGGCGGGAAGCCCAGGCGCTGTAACTTCTCCACGTAGGCCTGGCGCGTGCGCGAAGAGTTATTGGTCACGTAGCACAGCTGCTTCCCGGCGCCCGCCAGGCGGCCCAGCGCCTCCGCCGCCCCGGGAATCGCCGCCTCGCCCCGCCACAGCACCCCGTCGCAGTCGAACAACACCGCCTCCGCGTCCCGTAGCGCCGACCGCGCCGCGGCGGACGTTCCCAGCCGTTCGCACCGCTTCGCCATCGCGGACCTGCTCAGATGGACGGACTGAGAGAAACCGGCGCTGCTTTCTTCTCACGACTTCTCCTCGACGTCGATTGGCTGGGAGGCGGCGCGAGCTGGCGCTGATTGGGCGGGGCCGGCTTTTCAGGCTCCGCCTCATCTTGCGCCTTGAGGGAGAGAATGAGGTGACCGCAGCCTTTAGACCCCTGCCTGAGCCCCGCCCGTCGTAGCTGCTTATTGGCCGAGATGAAGCGAAGCCACTTTGCTATTGGGTGAGACGCCGTCTCCTCGCTTCGTTTGCTCGGGCTTCGTTCGCATTTGCCAGGTTCCCATTGGCCTAGCCGAAATAGAGCCTTTCCGCCCTTGCTCCTCATTGGCTGCGGCGCCGTGGTGGCTCTGCCCACTTCAGGTGAGCTGAGAGGAAACTCCGAGCTTCGCCTCAATTGGCAAAAGTTCGGGCTCTGCGGCCCCGCCCCGTGGCGGCGCCGGGCTCGTTGTTATGACGACACGGCCGTAAAGCCGCCATCTTGATGGTTGCGGCGCCTTGCGACATGGAGGCCGCGATGGCAACGAGCGCTGGGTCGGCGGGGCTTACGGCAGTTGGGCCACGGGGACAGGAGTGTGCGGCTGAGGCGGTCTCCGGCGCGAACCAGGGGCCCGCCGCCTTCCTCAGTCTCCCGGCGCCTTTCGGTGAAGAAGGTACCGGCTTGGCAGATAGGCAGGGATGGGGAGGAGGGAGAGGTCTCTTACTCTCTGTAAAGTAATGTTCCTCCCGAGGAGGAAGGGGTGCCCGTGGTCCCCTCAGCTCTTTGTGCAGCCCGCTCTTGGGCTTGTTGATACAGCAGCTCGTTAAGCCACCCAATAAAGGTGAAGGTCCAATACGATGGGAGAGTGGAGGCCTCTCTATTCTGAAAATTACGGTGTCGCGCCTGCGCTCCTCCTTCTTTGGAGCGAGGAACGGCAAGCGTGGGACTCACTTGCAGGCAAAAAGTTGGTTGAGCCTCGGGAAAAGAGTGCCACTCAGCCTCCTGTCCGGTTCCTCGCTTCCAGCCTCTACAACTCTCAGAACTACTACTCTCATGAGCCTCAGTCAACGTGGCCATGCTTGAGGTTGATTGGAGTTGTAGCCCAAGACACATAGCTGTCAACTTTTCCCCTTTCTTGTGACGAATCCTATTCAGAATAAGGGAATTTCCCTTAAAAAAAGGGAAACGTTGACAGCTATGCCAAGACATCTGGAAGGTGGCAGGTCTGCGAAAGCCGCACTGAGCTTTCAGAGTCTATATCCCTGAAGTTTCACTACTTTTTAATCTAACCCAACACCTGTTCTTTTAAACCACAGCCTGGATGAGAATGATCAGGAACACTGCTTCTGCTAATATGCCAGAGTGAGGAAAGAAACATGACAGACTTGTTTCTTAGCCAGAGTTGCTCAGTTGTAAAATAGCTCCTGCCTACATCTTTTCTCTGAGAAAGCATGTATTTCATGGTCACATTTAAGAGAGGACAGTGGGAGTGCTGGGAATGGGGATTTCAGCAATGTAACTTGTGCAAGCTGCTGTATTGAAATTCTCTTCTACACAGCTTTTTAGGGTGCAGGAGCTCTGCCCCTTTTTGCGCTTGACCCTTATTAAGCATTGCAAAATCATGTTCAAATATTAATCAATGATAAATTCTTCTCAGCTTGTTTTTCACATTTACTGGATGCTTTTATGTCAAGGTGTGTTCTCAAGCTATCCTATCAATGCTTAGGTAACAGTTTGTACAACTTCCTATCATATATTGACCAATATAAGCTAGAAACCAGCTGGTCTGAACGCTTTGTCTTTGTTATTCCATTTGAACGCTTTGTCATGTTATTCCATCTGAAGATGGTGACAGTTTTCTTATCCTTTGAATTTTAGATGAAGATGACAGGCACAAGTGTGGTCGGTGCCAGGCTGAGTTCACTTCTTTGGAAGAATTTGTACAGCACAAATTACAAAAGCTTTGCCAGAGGCAGCAAGATACTACAGCAGTAACAACCCCGGCAAGTTTCCTGAAGCAGGGTGTGGGGAAGGCGATGGCTGGATTCTCTTCTAGCCCTGAGACTGCTTGCTAGGACAAGTTTTCTCATTGAGGGCAATGGGTGGGGGAAAGCATGACAATATTGCTCTAGTAGTTTTGGGTAATTCCTGGATGGGTTTGAGGGAGGCTTAGGTGTGATGCCTGGAAATTCACAGGTGTCTTTTTTAAGTCCTACTGCAAGAGTGGCAGGGTAAGTCAACTGACTACTGTTGAAATCAGTAGTGGGAAGCCTCTGGTCAGTGGACCTAATTGGGCCTGGCATGGGTCCTCGTTTGGCTTGTGAGGCCATTTCCCCCAAAGCACACCTCCACATCTGATGTCAGGTTTTAAGGCATCTAAAAACATGATTCCAAAGGAACCACTGAACCTCAAAAGGAGTTCCCAGGTGTTCCTTTGCAAGCAGCACTTGATTGGTGCAGACAACAAACCTCCATCACTTTGGGGAAGAGTGAATAAAGTGTGAGCAGAGAAATATTTTTAATTTTGCATCTCTCACTGTTTGGCTATAACTATTGCAATATGCATTCTTTTACTAAAACTCAGTTTGCTGCACAGGTCATTTCATCTGTTGAAGAGCCTATAACTGTAGCTCATATAGTTGTTGAAGCTTCTCCAATAACAGAAGAAATCAGCAACACATCTGCAATACTAGGTATGTTCACCAAACTTTCTGAGGTATTTTGAGTGTTTCAATAAACTTGTAGAAAGTACATAAAGGTAAATCAAACAGTATAAGCTTGAATTCCATAATCCTTTGACAACCCCCCCCCCTAATAAAAGTTCCTAAGTAAACTTTTCATTCACAGCTTGTCATGGGGATAGGTAGCTGGTGAAAGAACAGCAAAAAAATTGTAGGAGTAAACATTTCTCACAACACAGGAAAATGCAGTGTTGTTGCTCAAGGACCCAAGCTGTTTAACTCTAATAATTAACCTGGGGTTTGATGAAGTAGCAAAGTTTCCAGATGAAACCAAATTATGCAGGATGGTGAAAATCCAAGCAAACAATGAGAAATGTGATAGGCTCTCCAAACCAGATGAACAGTCGGCAGAACGGCAAATGAGGTTCAATGTAAGCTGAGTACAAACTGAGGCGAATAAGTTAGGAGAATAACAAAGAGAACCGCAAGTTCTGGGTGCAATGAACTGGCTGTCCAGGAAAGAGAATTTGGGGTTGTGAGGAATAACTTAGTAAAACTATCAAATGCACTTGCAGTGAAAAAGTGAAAAAAATATACAAGACAGTATTATGACAAGGATCAAAATGGTCATTGTCATAAGACCTTTATGCAGACTTTGATAGTTTGTATGGTTTGATAGTATCTGGTTTACTGTGTGGTGTTCTGGTTGCAGGTAGTGGGCACATCAAAGAAGTCATTGTAGCTGGAGACCATGTATTTGAAAGCCCAAATGGCCACATTGATGGTGACCCTGGAGAGGGGCAGGATAGTCCTGAAGGCCCAGAAGAAGGGGCCTCCATGGAGCTCATCAAAGTTAAGCTGCTGGTTAATAAAGAAGGCCGATACGTCTGTGAACTATGCCACAAGACATTCAAAACGGTATGTTTGAAGTTTGTACCAGATCGTATAAGATAGTGCTGGACAAATAAGGAAATACTGTAGAGATTTGCATTTATTTATTTATTTATTTATTTATTTATTTATTTATTTATAGATTTATTTATTCATAGCATTTGGGTGGCTTGCAATAGACAAGTAAAAAACTCAAATCTGAATACAGTGGTACCTCGGGTTACATACGCTTCAGGTTACATACGCTTCAGGTTACAGACTCCGCTAACCCAGAAATAATACCTCAGGTTAAGAACTTTGCTTCAGGATGAGAACAGAAATCCTGCGGTGGTGACGTGGCAGCAACGGGAGGCCCCATTAGCTAAAGTGGTGCTTCAGGTTAAGAACAGTTTCAGGTTAAGAACAGACCTCCGGAACGAATTAAGTACGTAACCAGAGGTACAACTGTACAAGTAAAATGTTGCCAAACCTTCAAAATCAAAACCAGATTTTAACTTTTATGTATACGCCATCATTTTTGCCTATACAGTCGTACCTCAGAAGTCAAACGCCTTGCGAGTTGAATGTTTTGGTTCCCAAATGGTGCAAACTGGTTTGTGAACGTTCCGGTGATTGTTCCGGTTTGTGAACGTTCTTTGGAACCTGAACGTCCGTTGCGGCTTCTGATGGCCTGCAGGAGCTTCCTGCAGCCCATTGGAAGCTGTGCCTTGGTTCCTGAATGTTTTGGAAGTTGAACGGACTTCCAGAATGGATTCCGTTCAACTTCCGAGGTACAACTGTGTGTTTGTTTTTGTGTGTGAAATATGTGTGTGCTTGTGTAGCTACAGCTTGAAATTCTCCATTGGTTAAAACAGGTGATCTGTGTGCCTGGCAGCATCACCAATAGTTCCTTTCTCCTTGCTCCAGGCCAGCATCCTCAAAGCTCACATGATAACTCACAGCAGCAGGAAGGATTATGAGTGTAAGATATGTGGGACATCTTTCAGGACCAAGGGCTCACTGATCAGACACCACCGTCGTCATACAGGTGAGAGGACAGATTGGTTTGTTATAAAATCCATGATGGTGCTACATGTGTAGAAAACCCCTCAGTGCTTGTTGGTGTATAATGATTGAGTCAGAATGGACAAACCCCCTCTGCTGGCGACAATGGAAGGCATGAGAGCCATGCACTAAGCCTCCAGTTTGCTAGCACTGCCAAAAGGATGCTACTGTGGATGCTATGAAAGGAACATCCCATCGGGATCCAGTCACGTCATCCCCATCTGCTTCCTTTTCTGAGAGAAGCAGAAGAGGGAAAATTTCTTAGCTGGAGTCCATTGGCCATTTTCTTCCATGTTATAACTCTTGTCTTTTACTTCTCAACCTGTTAAGATGAGCGTCCTTACAAGTGCAAGAAATGTGGAAAAAGCTTCCGAGAGTCAGGAGCCTTGACCCGGCACCTGAAATCCTTGACTCCTTGTACCGAGAAAACCCGCTTCAATATGAACAAGGAAATAGTTGTGAGCAAAGAGGATTTAGCAGCAGGTCAGTGAAAAGACCAGCAGCTTGCCCTGCTGTTTGTACAGTTTTGTTGTCTTTCATTGAAAGTATTCTCTGTTGGTCCAAAGCAAGATGCAGCTCATGTCTATGGCAGATCTAGAAGGCAGTTGAGTAAGGGGGGACATTTCTGACCTCACATGTGGGGTGTCCTCTGTGACTTTGCCTCTGTTTTCTGAGAGGCCTTTTCTTGTTGAGTAGCATGGTGGCTAAGCAATCAGGCTCTGAATACAGAAATCCAAGTCTTGCCTCTAGGAGGCCTTAGGCCGCAACCCGCAACATGCCTACTTTAAATAGTTGCTTGTAAGCAAGATGGTGTTTGAAGTACTTCAGCAGTTTGAAAGCATCATGTAAATGCAGAAATATTGCAAACAGAGGAAATTGCTTTGGATGCTGGGGGAAGAGAAGACCTCAAAGTGGGAAGTTGTATTTGGGAGCTAGGCTGCTTGCTGAGACTCCTGTTTGCTGCTTTTTTGAAGGGTCAAATGACTCCACTGTAGAGGCTGTTCCCTCGCTAGCAGCTCAGTCTGTGGAGTCCCCTCCTGTGATTCATTTAGTGACGGATGCAAAAGGGAATGTCCTCCATGAAGTTCACGTCCAGGTGCAGGAGCTCCCAATCACAGAGGAGAAATTGTTGGGCCAAGAGGTTAGTGCCACCCATGATGAGGGGAAGGTTGGCATTTGGCTTAGACTAGAGACACACACTGATTTCCAGTTATGGGTTTGGCATGATGAGACAACATGCCTGACCAGTCTCAAGGGGCTAGGGGGAAAGAAAATTCTAAAGAAGTCTTGCTTTGAAATCTTGGAGGTGATAAGTTTACCTGGATAATTTCAAGCCCAACACAAGGCATCAAAACTCAAAGCTCATCTGCAAGAAAGCAAGCAGTTCTAAATAATGTCTCCCTCTTTAGGAATTTGAGAACTTTTGGTACGCTCTGCACAGGCATCTGAGATCAGTTGGCTAACAGAGTTTGGTTTTTCTGTTTAAGAGAGTGGGTCTCAAATTGTAAGACGGGCCACTACTGAGTGTGTGTAAGTGTAAAATTAGAGAGGGTAAAAAGATTCTGTAGCGAGCAGGCCCAGTGGTAGGGGTTTAATGTTGCTTCCTCAAAAATGGCTATTCTAACTAAATTGCAGAGAGGCAAGGAACATCTGGGAGTTAAATCCCAATCTAAACCTTGCATATGGCATTCTCTGGGAGTCATTTGCATTTTCTGATGGGTTGTGGGGCCTGGGAGAAGAGATGCCAGTGGTTTCCTGAGTTCAAAGGGCTGAGGAATGCTGGCTTAAGAGAGAGCTTTTAGCAACTTCTGGGGCTAAAACAATTGGTCTCTACTTTGCAGTTAACTGCCCTGCATCTGTCCCTGGTTTTCTTTAGCCTTCAAATCCTGAGGATCTGCCCCCTGAGGGAGATGACAATGAGAACTTGCTGAGGGAAGCCATGAGGAATTCTGGGATTGTGATAGAACAGGTGTCCATGGAGGAGGCGACCAAATCAGATGAAGCCAATGAGGTGACTGTTGCAGAGGAGTCAAAGAATGAAGAGGTGGAGATGCCCGAGAAGCTGTGTGGGGAGCAGTACGTGAAGATCGAGCAAGCAGAAACTGTAAGTTTGTCAGGGTAGCTGTTTTTCCTGTATTTAGGTTAACTCACCTCTCCTGAAGTCAGGTTTGGCTGATTCATGACAACAGGTCTTGGTGGTGTGCAGCTGTATACGGGTTAACACATGACGTGCGCCGCCCTTTGCTGCCTTCAGTGCTGCTTTAACAGTGGCATATGCTGCATTTCAAATAGGATATCCCGATTCAAGCTTTTGCAATGTCAAGTACTTATGCTGCCCCCCTCTGTCTCATAGCCAGATGCAGATGCGACTGATGAGGGCCAGGTGTGCCCCTACTGCAGTGAAGTCTTCCGGGAACACAGCTCCCTTGACCAGCACATTAGCAGACATTTTGGTAAGGGGACATCTTGTTGTGTCTCGTCAAGGTATCCATGGACAAATTGCTTTCTTGTACAGCCACAAAGTTTTATCAGGCTGCAGCTGGGTGGCTTTCCAAGGCATGCAAATAATTTATTTTCTCTGTTAGATTGGTGCACATTGCTGCAAGATAGCATAAAACTAAAAATAGTTTGAATGCCTCAGAATTGCTGAGAAATTATTTACTCAGTAGCAAAAATGGTAGATGTCTCGGGCTTGCTCAGTTATTTAGCTGAGTATTGCAGATACTGGCTTTAAGTTTAGCTTCTGTATGCGGGTTAGTCTTTGAGCAAAGGTCAACCCCGAGATCTCTGGCTAAATCAGCCTCATGCCTGAGGCACCTGTCGTCTTTGCTACGAACAGAAAATTTATGGGCAGTTCTTCTGCGGCTATGAAGGCAGTTTCTTCTTTGATATTCTACTGCCTTGCATTTTCAAATGTCATAAATACTGGATATTCTGCCTGCTCCAATCCTCTTTTTTTGTGAAACTTCCCACCCCTTGCCCAGACTACAAACCTTTCCCATGTGAAGAGTGTGGCAAAGGATTCACCAAGGGCTACTTGCTGAAAAAACACCAGGAAGTGCACGTGAACGAGCGGCGGTTCCGTTGTGGGGATTGCGGCAAGCTGTACAAAACAATTGCGCATGTGAAGGGACACAGGAGGGTTCACTCTGATGAGCGGCCATATCCTTGCCCCAAATGTGGCAAGAGATACAAGACGAAGGTAGGAGCCCCACATCTTTTGGGACTTGTTCTTTGATGGGAACCTGGTTAAGCTCCAGGGCCGCATTCCCTTTTAGGTGACCTTTGGAGGGCTATGTGCCAGTAGGGAAAAGTGGGCAGAGCAATTTTACCTTGGCATTAGCACTCAAAGTGACTGAGAGACTTGTGAGGGGCATTGCTTTCCATTTTGCCCGAAGGGCACTAGTTGTGCTTCTCTAGAGTTCTGAGTGTCCTGGAAGTGCTCAAATGAAAATTTCCTGAAGGATTCTGCTGGGCTTTGTGCCAAAAGTTGGGTGGTTTATTTTTCTTTGCAGCAAGTCTGCCTCCAGTGCCTTGGAGTCACCTGTCCTTTATTTAAAAAACTGCTCTTGGCAGACAAGCAGCTTTGTTGACGTGCTCAAAGTGAAGCAGATGATTTTTTAAAAATACTTTTAAGAGTGGTGTGCGATGGATAATGCTTCTGTCTGCTCAGGAGGTCCAGTGTAGGAAGTTTGCTGCATTTGTCTATGTTCACTCATGGCTTCCATGCTCTCCTGTCCTGCAGAATGCCCAGCAGGTGCATTTTCGGACACACCTCGATGACAAACCATACGTCTGCCAGTTCTGCAGTCAGGGATTTCGGGAAAAGGGTTCCCTGGTGCGCCACATCCGCCACCACACAGGGGAGAAGCCCTTCAAATGTTACAAATGTGGCCGTGGTTTTGCAGAGCATGGCACCCTCAACAGGCACCTGAGGACCAAAGGTAAGGGAGCTGTCTCTTTTCATGTAAAATGCAAGCTGGAGCCAAGGACAACATGTGCTAGCTTCTAGAATAGGAGAAGCTTTTTGGCAACCCCATCGCCCGCCATCTCTGTAGAGTGCTATAACATTTAGAGGCCAAGAGGTTGGGAGGCGGGTGCAGAACCTTCCTGGTGAAGTTTCTAGAGGTCAGAATATTGGTTGATCTTTTGATCTGTGGTGGTGGGGAGAACTGGATTTCTTGTAGTGGCTGAGTATTTGTTTAATAACTTGTATAAATGGCTTAATATTTTAAAATGTTATATAATAGTTCGTTGCTCCCTGAGCAAATAACCCAGAATAAGGAAACAAGCTATATTTGCAAACAGTGGGGCCAAGAATTTGGCATTCCTTAGCACAGAGGGTTTTTTTTAAGACAGGATATTTTGATAAGAGACTTGAGCATGTCAGGATTGAACATGTACAGTATACAGAAATTATTTTAATTTGACAAGAGTTACCTTATCCGTCACCTAGGTGGCTGTCTGCTTGCCTTGAAAGAAGCTGAAGAAGAAGCAGTGTCAGAGGAAGGTCAGTCTGCTGACAATTTGGCTGCAACAGTCATTTCTGAAGATCCTCCTACAGTCCTCGTGGAGTTCTCTTCGGTGGTGGCAGATACACAAGAGTACATCATTGAGGTAGCTGAGCAGCACTGAGGGAGAATCTCTTGGAGAAAACTAAGTTTTCCTACACTGCAGGGTTGGTGGGTGGTTTTCAGTTGTGGTTTGTCCAGGGGCAGCGAGAGCCAGACTGTAATCTGTCAAGTGCTTCTGAATAGAATAGGCCGGGCTTCACCAGCCCGGTTCATTCTATTTTTGAACCATTTTCATGAGCACCAGCATCCTATGGCTGTGCTGGCTGAGCCTGAGAGGCATAGCAGAAGGTATGCGGTGGATTGGGCCTGGAGCAGAGAGCATTCCTGAGGACATTACCTGCATGTGATTACACTGCAAAGTAAAGTTCCTACCTTAGGGGAAATCTGTGTTCTCTCTGTTTTAGACAGCTACCGAAGAGATGGAAACCACGGAAGCTGCTGAAATCATAGAAGGAACAAGGCATGAGGTAGGTTGCTCTCCCTGAAGAGGCTCCTTACAGTCCTTGCTACTAAAATCTTTAAAGCTTGAAGTGATTAATTCATTGATAAAATTACCAAGAGATGTCTTTGTAGAAAACACACACACACACACAAGACTAGGCAGCCTGTTTGTTTAATACCTTCTTGGGTGGGAGAGTGGATCTAGGAAGCTGCTTTCTACTGGGTCTGCCCTCCAGGATCTAGGGCAGAAAAAGGTCTTTGCCATCCACCAGGGATTGAACCTGAGGTTTTCTGTATGCAACACAGGTGCTCTGTGTCCACTTCCCAAAGTTCCACAACCCCTTTCAGAGAGGAGAACCTCCCCAGTTCCTGGCACTGAGAAAGAAAAACAAGTGGCTTGGTCTTAAAGCGACTCTGATTTTAAAGCAAGAGCCATTGCCGAACTCTGTATTTTCTCTTCTCTTCCCCACCCTTTATCTTTGGACTCTTCACACCCCATCTGTTAGTTTGCTGGAGGAGGAAGAACTTGCTAGTTTGGAGCTGGACAGCATGTCAGATTTGTGTCCACTTATATATTCCTTTGACGCAGGTGGCGCTGTGGGTTAAACCACAGAGCCTAGGACTTGCCGATCAGAAGGTCGGCAGTTCAAATCCCTGCGACGGGGTGAGCTCCCATTGCTTGGTCCCTGCTCCTGCCAACCTATCAGTTCAAAAGCATGTCAAACTGCAAGTAGATAAATAGGTACCTCTCCGGTGGGAAGGTAAACAGCATTTCCGTGCATCGCTCTGGTTCGCCAGAAGCGGCTTAGTCATGCTTGCCACATGACCCGGAAGCTGTACGCCAGCTGTCGGCCAATAAAGCGAGATGAGCAACCCCAGAGTCTGTCACGACTGGACCTAATGGTTAGGGGTCCCTTTACCTTTACCTATATATTCCTTTGCACTTTATAGGTGAAAAGGAACTAACATTTATTCATTGTCAAGTAGTTGACATACCCCCTCCTTTAGGGCTTTTTGGCTCCATGGTTTTTGTTTCTTTCTCTCTGGACACATTTTTAAAGGAGCGGCTGTGCTGGCTAGGAGTTGTATTCTGAAACATTTGGAGGGCACCACCTTGGGGAAGGCTGCTGTTCATGAAAATGTATGCCACACTTGTCATCCTCTGTTGGACTCAAACTACACGTGCAGCAACTCTGGTACAGTGTGTGCAAATCTGGCTTTGAATCATTGGTGTATTTCCTTCCTTCCATGCAGGTGGACAGTCACATCATGAAAGTAGTTCAGCAGATCGTCAACCAAGCAAATTCTGGCCATCAGATAATTGTCCAGAATGTCACTGTGGCAGAAAGTTCTGCCTTGACACCCGATGGCACGGACGCAGACACAATTGCCATAGCAACTCCTGAGAGTCTCACGGAGCAGGTTGCCATGACGCTGGCTTCAGCCATTGGTGAAGGAGCTGTGTTGGCCACAGAGGGGAGCAGCGAGGCTGAAGAGGCAACAGTGACAATGGTGGCATCCGAAGACATTGAAATAATGGAGCACACGGGGGAGTTTGTGATTGCCACCCAGGAGGAGGAAGTGGAGGTTCAGACTGTTATAGTCTAAACCAGGGGAGAGAGAGCCATATCTACATTCAATGTCTGGAGGCTGCCCTGTGGGTGGTCTTCAGTGCTGGGGCACTCTGGTGGTGCCAAAGGGCTCGATGACTAGTGTCCTCATAGCACTTGTGCTCAGCTGCTGCTTGTTGAAATCAGGCAGTGATGGAGCGAAGCACTTTAATCTTAGCTTAGTGGGAGGAGAAAAAACGGATGGTGGGGGGATTTGCAGGGAAATTAAACTATGCCATGCAACCAGAGGCCTCCTTTCTGGGGCACCTACTTGCCTTTCATATGTAAGTCCATATAAGGCATGGAATGTAAGCTATTCATAATGGACGCAAACTTTAAAGAAAAGTTTGAAAATGCTTTACTATACAGGAAAACAGGTTACCTTAATATCCTGCAATTGCTACATAAAGGCCACAATGTACATTTTGTAACCATGTAACATTTAATTGCTTATTGTACAGTTTGTAAATGTTTTTAAAATACATAATTTTCTACAAAATTCTGATGTAATAAAAAGAGAGCTATTATTAGATGAAAGCTGGTTATTTGTTTTTTGTTTTGGTAAAAAGTAGCTGACACTTCTCTTATCCTACAGATTAAATGTAATCCAGCAGGACTCTATATGCCAGACTCTTGAAATGAATGTTAGTTGTGCAAAAGCAGTCAGTAGCCTTAGATTATTCCAGTTAACAAGTTTCTAGTTCTCATGATTGGAAACTAGGGTAGTGCCTAAAGTCAGAAGCAAGCAGGGGCTTAGGGCTCCTAATCAGAATCATAGAATTGGAAGGGACCATGAGGATCATCTATAGTCCAACCATAGGGTGCACCTAGTTTTCAGAGGGGGAAATCAAGGGGGGGAAAATGACACCCCCCCCAGCTCTGGGAGCAGCGGACAGGCTGCACGCAGCCTGTGCACTTCTCCCAGACCTTCTCCCTGCTATTGCGGGAGGTGGGGGAATTCCCCCATCTCCCGCAAAAGCCCACAGGAGGGAGAAGGGACTGACTCAGCCCCCAAGAGCGGTGCGCTCTTTAAAGCCCCCAAGAGCGGTGCGCTCCTGCGGGCTTTTCTACGAGGTGGGGGAATTCCCCCCCCCCTTGTAGAAAAACCGTGCACCCTTTAAAGAGCGTGCGGCTCCTGCGGGCTTTACAACCAAGCCTGTGGGGCTGGCGGTGGGGGGAAGCGCTGCTTTCCCCCACCGCCAGCCTCCAAACCAGGTCGGGGAGTAGCACGAAGGCGTTGCGCGCCTTCCCGCTGCCCCCCGATCCCGAGGGGCTGGCAGTGGGGGGAAGCGCTGCTTTCCCCCACCGCCAGCCTCAAAGACCAGACTCTCCTGGCTTCAGCAAAAGCAACGCGAAGCCTCCGGAGCGCAGGCTTTGGAAACTGCGTTGCTATCGCTGAAGCCGGGGAGCCTGCATTCGCTCCATAGGACGCACACACATTTCCCCTTCTTTTTGGAGGGGAAAAAGTGTGTCCTATAGAGCGAAAAATACGGTATTTCCTTGTCCCTGCCACAAACTGCAGCTTCAGCTTCCATTTCAGGCAGACACTAGCAGTAAACAGGTATGTTTACTCCAGTTGCACTGGTATGTTGGGGCTTGCTTGCAAGGCTGACTCAACAGTTAAGGTCAGGAGTCATTAAGCTTTTGGGGCCAGTAGGCACATTTGGAGATGGCTGCCACTTCCAAGAGCATGGGTGGAGGACCACTATATCCAGTTCTGCCAGCCACTGAAGGATAGGCTGAGACAGTGCAAAAAGAAAGTGCGCAGAAAGAGCAAACATCCTCTCTGAGCATTTTGATGAGAACTAAGACCTTTCACAGGCCCTGTAAGAGGTAGGTAGTGTCCGGCACACTGGATGCCCATGACTACCACATTGACTACCCTTGCAGTAGATTAATTTTGCCTGGGACTTTCGTACTGAGATTAAAAATTTAAGATTTGTACAGTCCACTGCTGTCAATGGCAACTCACCTTTGCTTTTTTTCAGGGCTCATAATTGGCTTAAGAATTTCTGTGATGTTGCCCTGGATGCCTCTAGAATAAATATTTTTGTAACCCCTCTGCCTGGTGTCGTCCTCTGAGGGTGAACATTTATATCTTCCTGACTTGAACCACTCGTTGCTTGTCTGGTTGGTCAGGATCAGATACAGAGTAAAACAAAAATAGGAGCCCAGTACAATTGAAAGGACAACAACAAAGCCCAGCATGAACACGATCCTGGGGAAGGTCAGGAAAAGATGCTGCGAAGAGAAAAACACCCAGCTGGAGTCAAAATGCACAAATAATAGCCTAACCCCCCTGTCCTGGTGGTTCATGTGCTTCTTCCTTCAATGGTAGACAGCTTGTCAATACTGCACTTTGATCAATGTGATCAGTAAGTTTGCATCTTAACTTGAATAATTTGAAAAATTAGCTTTTATCTTGATAGTAAAAGAAAAGCTAAAATTCAAATTACTAAGAAAACCCAGACTAACCATAGCTCCTCTGATCACCATACAATATGCACGTGTATTTTGATTTTAGTACCAGTAGCCCTTATATCAAAGAAAGACAAAGGAACATCTAAGTAAGCTTTGTAAAACAACTATTCTCAAGAAGGTGCATACTATTAAGTTTCTTGGGTGGTATCCATCTGAACAGTTTCACTATTGCTAGCATTTTTGACTGCACAATGGAATCCCACTCCCATGCATCCCCTATATTTGTTCTGGGGGTCACCCCAAGCCTTAAGCTTTAGGGGGTAGGTGGGGAAAAGAAGTTCCACTGTGCATCCAAAGTGCTTGCGACTAGTGGAACTGTTTAGCTGGATCCCACCCCTTGATAATAAAGCATGTTAATTTAATGTCAACGTCAGAAAGGCATATTTAGTCTCCAAATTAATGATTCTTTTGATTAAATTTCATTCAGGCTTTGAAATCTATTCTGCAGATCAGAAGAAGTAAGACCCTTTCTGCAAAAGCTTGCACAACAGTAAATCTGTTCCCTTCAAGGGAGTCCACAGCTACATACAGATGAAGGCATCAGACATTAAGGGTTGTATCCAACTAAACCCTGCTCGGAGCGGGCCCACTGAAATTACTGGTCCATTAATTTCAACAGGGCTACTCTGAGCAGGATTTAGTTGGGTACAGCCCACATCATTTTGTCAACTTTTACCTGAATAAGGAAGAAGGCATCAATCGGGCGCTCCTGGCCTTGGTCATCTGTGTAATACCCCTGCATCATATTTGACAGAAGGACCACTTGGATGAGGAAAGTTGCTGTTAAGACTGTGATGGAAATGGCCATGGAGGTCAAGGTAAGGAGATAGAGCAGGAAGTATCTGATGTTGAAGGCACCAATGCAATTGTTGACCCAGACACAGTGGTGATCAAAACGATGCACGCAGCTGTTGCACACACCTGATCAAAGCCAGAAGAAAGGTCATGATGTTCTGGTTATCAAGAAACCAACCCATAACCCTCCTGAGTTTAAAACATACCAGTTAAAACAAACAAACAAAAAACCAGGCATGAGCTATTAGCATGTTGGGTCACTCGTAACAGCCCCATTGTTCAAAGAGCAAGGTGAGCGAATGAGTGGAGGGAAAGAAAGCAGCAAACCAAATAATAGATTTTTGACCCAATTTGACCACATGTGGCAGGTCTCCTGGTACAAAATCTCTTCTGAAGAGGCCTCCAGCAATGCACAGGGTGAGAGAAGAGCTAAAGGCAGATGGGGGAGGGGGTGTTTGACATTTTAAAAAGGCAGGGGCATCAGGCAGGCTGAGGCAACTGCCTCTGTAAGCAGGGCTTCAGCAGGCATGGTAAGTGTGGGGCAGGCAGCACAAATGCAGGGTGCTATCTTCTTGGCAAAATGGGATGGGTAAACCTAGAAAAAGGACACAGTGGATACAAGGAGTTTAGGGCCAGAGCAGAAACAGACGCCAGGATGAGGAAACCCTTTTAATCCTAGGAGATCCTAAGATACAAATTTAACAAATAAATTACTAAAAAGACATTAACATCCTGCTTTTCAACACAAATGTTCTCAAGAGTGCTTTACAACACAAACTGAACAGAATAATAACAATAAACAAAAACGGTAACCAAAAGTTCTGTCAAGACTCATCAACATAGGTGAAGGTCAGATTATTACATGATGACAAAGCAGGCAGGAGATATCCATCTGCTCTGGCAAGACAGGCAAAATAAGTGGAAGTGGAGTGACAGGAGTGGTGTTTAACAATCCTATGTCATGTGACCAGCCCATCCTTGGGACTGGCCTTATCCCATGGTTGAACTTGGGACCACCTACACACCATCCAGAGAAGACCAGGGGAAAGAGTTTCCATCCTGTGCCAAAAGGACATTAACTGGTGTCAGGTGAGCCTCTCTTGGGAAAGAGTTCAAGGGCTGATGCACCACCACCAAGAAGGCCTCGTCTCCAGCCTCTACCTGCCTCACTGCCCATGATGGTGGGACCCATTAAATGGACAGCCTCCAAGGCAGATCTTGGCACACATATACAGTCCCGTGGGAATAATTATAATATAAACTCACCACAGTGCTTGGATCGGGCAGGTTTCCTCACTTTGCAAGTGGAGCACTCAACCCCTTTCTCAAACATCACACCGTCATAGGCATATGCATGGAGAAACTGCACCTGGTTGGATTTGGTTATGGTACCTGGACCAGGAAAGGAAGTAGCAAATGGTGTCTTGTTGCTAGGATTCTTTCCTGACATCCGATTTCAAAATCCAGCAAATATAATAATTCGCTCTGCTACATCAGCCCAAAGGGGGTCCATCTAAGTCAGCATCCTGTTCTTAATCGTGCCCCAATGGGAAGCCCAAAAGTAGGACCTGAGTGCAAAAGCAGCAACTTTCTCCAGTTGTGCTCTCCAGCGACTGGCATTCAAAGGTATAACAAACTCTGACACCAGAGGCAGTAGGCAGCCATCCTACCATCATGACTAGTAGCCACTTATATCCTTAGTATTCTCCACAAATTTGTCTAATTCCCATTTTAAGACACCCAAGACCTGTGGGAGCAAATAATGTAGTTTAACTGTTTGGGGAAGGCATAATAGTGCTTGCACGTGTTGGTGAGACTCTCCAAAACCCAGGAGACAGGTTGCAACTGCTGCAATTCTCACACTTGAGAAAGAAGACAATTGGCTGGGCCATAAAGCTCAGCACGTAGCAAAAGGACGGCACCCAAAGGGTGACTAACTATGAAGCAAAACTGAAAGGAGGAAATAACTGGAAAGTAATGTACACAAGATAAGTGAACTGAACCAAAAGAGTGGTACTGTGAAGGAACTTCCCTGCAGGGGGGTGGGAATTACCTAGTCTGCATGTTCCAGCGAGGTGCCTGCTTTGGGCATCCAAAGACAACTCAGTGGGAAGGAGGTACCCATGCATCCTTGGTGTATGTGTATAGAGCAGCCTTTGCCAACCTGGTGCCTTGTACGGACTACAATTCCCATCAACCAGCTGTGCTGCCTGGGTGTCCAAAGCATCTGGAGGGCACCAGTTGGCAAAAGCTGGCATGAACGGTATGGGTAGGGCACCAGCCAAAACTCTAGTCTAGCTGCAGAATCTACCCAACTGAAGCTCTTTGTAAGGTCACAGGACAACTGAAGAAGAATGCTCATTTCTTTGTATTCCCAGGTTTTATAATGGGCGTCTTATATTAACTGGAAGCAGACATAGGTTCATTACCCCATCCGCTGAAATCAAGGCCATTTATGGGGTACTTCCCCGCTGCCCAAGAGTTACAATTGCAAGGAAAGCAGTTTTACCTGGGTTAGTCTTGGAGCACAGAATGAAGAAACCTGTGTTCACAGCCAAGAGTAGGTAAGGGAGGAAGAGGAAGTGACTGCTGAACTCCAGCTCCTGACAATAGCCAAACACTTCCCAGGAATATTCCCCATAAACCAAAGCTTCCAAGAGCAAGTGCAGGACCACAAATGTACAGTTTCTGAGGCAAAAAGAAAAGAGGTGCGTAAGGGTAAGCTAGACTCCCACTCAGAAATATATCAGGCTTGTGATATTTTGCACTGGATATTGCAGCCTAAGGTGTTTTAGAGGTGAAGAGTAACTGTCCTCAGAGAAACCTAAA
Source organism: Podarcis filfolensis (assembly GCF_964270895.1). NCBI lineage: Eukaryota > Metazoa > Chordata > Lepidosauria > Squamata > Lacertidae > Podarcis > Podarcis filfolensis. Next base: position 29,291,928 of record NC_139616.1, on the reverse strand, counting down.
AGCCAAATTAAGCTATTGGTCTCCTAACTGGTCCTGTTTTGAAAACAACTGTAATAAAAGAAATAAAGCTGCCATCTTAAACAGACTTGAGAGTAATCCCCATTAAACACACTTCCAAATAAATATGCACAGGATTGTACAATAAGACTACCTCTTTACCCTTTGTCAGCCCTGCTGTTTCTCTTGAGCTGGATGAAATCAGTGACATTCTGAATGCAGAAACTTTAATCCAACCAGGAAATAAAGCAAAAATACCTGCATTTGCTAATTTGGAGTAAAAGCAACAGTGAAGTCCTGTAGATATATCACATTACTAAATCATTTGCTCACTCTTATTTGTCTCTGCCTCCCATTATCTTGATAGTTCCTTCTTGTGTGTCACTTTCTGTATGTAACCCAAAACATAATGCCTTCATCAATAATTTGCATTACCATGTTTTCTTTTTAATTCAAATATATTTTTGCTGGGATGCCACTCCATTTCCTTGAATGGTGAAGCGGATGCCATTACGCACCCAGTCTTGGCAACAAAACAGTCACCCAGATAAAAAAGGGAGGTTTCTCCATCTCCAAGGGTTACCCATGATATACAGAAAAATCATGGCTTAAAACAGACTTGTCTAACCTGGTGCCCTTCAGATGGTTCCAACTACAACTCCCAGCAACCCCAACCAGCAAGGCCATCAGTGCACAACAGAGAACCAGGAATGCAGAAGACCCGCTGCATTCTTAGAAAGCACAGGGAAGTCGTCTTCGGAAGCCGTTCTACAAAGCTATGGCAATTCAAAAAGTTTCTACACTATGACTTTAGGGATGTAATACTTTGTGTCTTAATGTGGAAGTGAGCCTCCTTAGAAAAGGCAACTGATAGGCACCATAGAAATACACACCTCCTTCCCCTGGCCTTTGATATCTGAGATGTATGTTTTTGTGACTCACCCTATTCTCATGTCTGTGGCTTGTTTTAAATTGTTTTAACATTGCACCTGGAATCTTATGGTAATAAACTGAAGTGGTAATTTTAAAAGTGACATAAATAAAACGAAAATGTTAGTGCTAACAAGCAGACCGGCAAGGAAAAGGCACAAAAGAAGGGGTAGAAGGAGTACCGTTTATGGAAGAGTCCATGAAGCACCCAATGAGCAGCTCCTTGGACTTGGGATGGGACTATACGCAACAGCACCTACATCACAGAAGACAAAGGGGGAGGGAGGAATTTTTTTTTTTTAAAGGGGGAAATAAAACATCCCCAATCATTGAGTTTTTTACATTCTTGGGGTGACAGAGTAAGTGCCACATGGACAGAATCCAGCTGTATTTCTTAACTGATTCTTGACACTGGAAAAATTCTGAAACTGTTTATTTGGCATGAAGGTCTAGTTCTCAAACTGGTTTTGAGGGTGAACCACTTCAGATTGCAAGTGGGGTTCAGAAGACTAAATCTTCCTCTCACAGGAAAGAAAACTCACCCACATATAAAATTAGCTCATAGCAGAGAAGATTGAGCTAGAATTCATCTCCCTAACATTTGGCTTTCTATGTGTAAAGGTTTTTGTAACTGTATGGAGAAGCATCCACTCCCATGAGCTCCTTACCTGCACTACTGAAATAGTACAACCCAGACTCAAGTCTACCCCTTTTGCTGTTTTTAGGAAATGGCGTTTGAATCTCTTCTAAAGAGAATGGAGATGGAGGAGAATTTGTGGTCCTCATGGTGTTGCTGGATTCCAGTTCTCATTATCTGTAACTACTGGTCATGCTCTACCTTTATCTGTTCTTATTGTTGGCTGTTTATGTGCCTATTTGTAGTTATTTTGTGTGTGTGTGTGTGTGTGTATTAAATGTAAATTGTTAAATGTAAATAAATAATCACCACTAGACAATTCTCTTTCACATACAAGTCACGATATCTTTGGCATAGAAAAATGCTTTCGTTCTATCACAAGATTGAAGAGCCAATGATGGATGGGAACACCTGCCTTTACCTGCAATATGGAAGAACAGGATTGATACACAGACTGAACATCACCATTTTGTGTAGATGCTCCTCTGGCAGCATGAAATAGAGATTGGTGGGATGGAAGCTGACCTGTCATCATGCTAGAAACAGTGCTGGCAAATTTTAAGTACCACTGTTGGCAAGTGGGCACAGCAGTGGGGTGACAAACTGATGTGATCATTCCTTACCTGAGTTATGCAGGTAATAAGCCTTGAGGGGATGCTTTGCTTCCTTCCGGAATAGAAACAAACAAGGAGAATGGTCAGCAGAACCAGAAACACATAGAGGAGGAAGAGGCTCAAGAAGTCCATCCTGCCCTACAAAATCCAAAAAGCAGCTGATTAAAGAGGAGCCAATTCCAACAGGGAAAAAGTGCAGGGAACCCCCACAAATATACTACCAAAGAAACACTGTATCTAACAGTCCAGGAACAAGCTTTGTGCCTGCTCCCTACCCACTTGCCTCACCCATTGTGTGCCAAGATTTGGCGCTGATCTCTTGGTTTGCCAGTTCATAGCTTCCCATAAAACATGCCAGGATATTGGTCTCTAAGCTAGGTGTGTGAGCAGGCGGACCTATTTCTTGGATAAGAATATGACCATAAGCAAAGCCTGCTGGATCAAGTCAATGGCCCAACCTGTTCTCAACTGCAGCCAAACAGATATCCCAATTGGAAACCCACAAGCAGGATTCAAGAACAAGAGAACTCTCCTGTCCTGTGGTTTCCACCCACTGGTATTCAGAAGCATTATTGTCTCTAACTGTGGAAGCAGAGCATAGTCATTGTGACTAGTAGCCATCGGTAGCCTTGTCCTCCCTGAATTTGTCTGATTCCTTTTGCCTGTCCTGAATCTCCCAACCTCCAGCTTTCTTGCATGTCCCCACTAAGTTCCAGTCTTATGACTGAGAGAAGTAGGCAAACTCCCTGCTCACCTTCTCCACACCGTCAGGCACCGTTTCATCCTGTTCCCCCTCCCAACATTGTATGTCTTGTTTTAGTGCAGGGCATGAGGAATAGCTGTGCCCAAGTGGCACTATTACAGGTGCCACAGAATACTTCTCCCCCGCTGGTAAGAACTCAATTTTTTAGAACAGCAGCACCTACACTTGTGACTTTGGCTGATTAAAATTCTTCAGCCATTGTAGAATATTATATTGTTTTGTGGTTTTTACTTTAACTATCTGTGTTTTTATCTTGTATTTTTATCTTGTGAACTGCTCTAAGGTCTTTTGATCAAGGGTGGTATCTAAATCTAATAAATAAATAAAAAAACAATAAAATACTCTTTGAAACTCTCTGCCTATTCATATCAGCAGGGCACATTCACAGCACTCTTTTCAGCACCTGCTAAACACATTCTTTTTAGACAAGCCTACTCAGATAGGGTAAAAGATAACTTTTCAAGGGTCTTAAATTATGGTTAGCAATTTCTGGTGATTTTATGGGGGGGGGGGCGTTTGTAAACCGCTTGGAGGTTTGTTCGTTTTCACAATCCAGTTGTGTATAAATTTTACAAAATACTGCCGATAAATAACGCCCATTAGCCCACCCAGCATGGCCAATGCTCAGGGATGATGGGACTTGGGAGACTGCAGGCTCCTTGGGGCAGAGCCCGTCTTCCCACGTTTGATGCCATTTAAACCCAAGACCCGCGAGCTGCCCTTTTGAAGGGCTGTGGGGGGTTTCCTCTGCTTGGCGGAAGGAGAAAATCCGGGGCCAGAACACAGCCCGCCCCGCTCCCACTCAACCCACCCCCCTTAAGAGCTACATGCAGCGGCCTTCAAGAGGGGAGGACTAGCAGAGCGACCCCCGCCCTATCCATTGAAGCAGAGTTGCCGGGGTTGGGGAAGGCGCGTTGCCTGGCAACAGCGACAGAAGCAGGCCGCTTTTCGCTCACGTGACTCCAAGTTAGGGCGCCGCCATGATGGAGCCGGAAGCGGGCGGAGAACGGCGAGTCCTTTCCTAGAGCGCCGGAAGCCTCACGGCCCCACTTAACTGAGGAAGGGCTCGTTACCATGGAAACGCGAGTGCGGCCAGCGATGACGTCAGGGACCCAAGGACTGCTGCGGTCGCGTCACGGCCCCGCCCCCTTGCTCCGGAATAAATCGACGGGGTAGCTGACCCTCTAAAGTTCCTCTTCTGGCGTGGTTTAGGTTTGCTAGCTGACTTTCCTAATCTGGGACCACGGAGGGAGGTCATAACTGCTCCGGATTAAGTGATGCAGGCAGTGTCTGAGTGTCACGCCTCTCTCATGTCTTGCATAACGGGGCGAGGGGGAGGGGGTTGGTCGATTCATTTATTTAATAAAATTTATACATTGCTTATTATTATTTTTTAAAAAAACAAAACCTCTTACAAAAAAGATAGCATAATGAAATTGTCAATAAGAATTAACAATAATTTAGCACTTTTGAATACAGTTAAAATAACACTTTACATAGTTACAACAACAACAAGAACAACAGCAACAACTTTATTATTTATACCACAGCCCATCTGGCTGGGTTTTCTTAGCCACTCTGGCTGGCTTACAACATATCTAAAAACATAATAAAAACACCCATCCTTAAAAACTTCCCTAAACAGGGCTGCCTTCAGATGTCTTCTAAAAGTCAGAAAGTTGTTTGTATTTCCTTGACATCTGAAGGGAAGGTGTTCCACAGGGAGGGCATCACTACTGAGATTAAAACTCACATCAGTTTTCTAAATGGGCTTATCTGAACAATAATGTTTGTAGTAGGCACTGAAAAGAGTAGAGTGAAGTCTCCTGCCTGATATAAATGGATATTGATATCAGCTCTTCCCTAGAGCTCTTCCCTCATTGTCACATCCATAACAGTTCCCAGGATTCTTTGGGTGAAGCCATGTACTTTAAATGTATAGCGTGGATCTAAGTCATGGGTAGGCAAACTAAGGCCCGGGGGCCGGATCCAGCCTAATCGCCTTCTAAATCCGGCCCACAGACAGTCCGGGAATTAGCGTGTTTTTACATGAGAAGAACGTGTCCTTTTATTTAAAATGCATCTGGGTTATTTGTGGGGCATAGGAATTCGTTCATTTTTTCCCCTTCAAAATATAGTCTGGCCGTGCACAAGGTCTCAGGGCAGTGGACCGGCCCCCTGCTGAAAAAGTTTGCTGACCCCTGATCTGAGTTGTAGAAGCCCATGATGCAGTTTATTCACAGCACAGAAGAACAGAAAAATGAATAGTAGTTCCATATGGCTGAGGAAGATTGAAGCCTTCTCCAGTATTCCCGCAGCTCACTGTGGGTAATTGGATCAGTCTCTAGCCCTGGGGCTTTCCCAATAAATCCTTTTCTAATGGTGAAGGCTGGATTTAGATCTTGGACTCCCTGACCCTACACAAATCGCTTAATGCTGGCTGCAAATATTTGATTTCTGTTTATGGGACATAATGGAAATCTCTCCGAGGGGTCAAGATAAGGACAGAGACAAAAGTGAATGGGAAAGGCTCTGTAGAAAAGTAGCTCTTTCCATGGCGCCTGTTCACTTGCATTTCAGCTTCCTCAACCTGGTGCCCTCTAGATGTGTTGGGATACAACTCCCATCAGGCCCAATCAGCATGCCACTGAGTTACAGGAAGCTGAAGTAGAGGATATGTGGCTATCTGATGGATGTTGTAGTAGTCCAAAATGCTTTGAGGGCACCAGATTGGGGGAGGCTGGATTGGAGTCTTGGGATTGTTCTGTCAAACCTCAGTCACTGTACATTTGTATATCACCGTTCCAATCTCAACTATCCTGACACCTGCTGGAAGTGCACCTCTGCCAGAGAGTTGCTGTTCAAACATATGTTCAAACATATGTTGGAAGTGTAAGGAAAAGGAGGGAACATTTTATCATATGTGGTGGGATTGTAAGGTAATTAAAAAAAATTGGGAAATGATACACAATGAACTGAAGAAAATGTTCCATCTAACATTTGTTAAAAAACCCGAGGCATTTTTGTTGGGGATCGTAGGGAAAGACCTGCCAAAAAAGCTGAAAAACATCTTCATGTATGTGACAACAGCTGCGAGAGTTCTGATAGCACAAGGATGGAAGACTGAAGAAATCCAAACTAAAGAATTATGGCAAGAAAAATTGATGGATTATGCAGAACTGGCAAAATTGACTCATAAGCTACGGGACAAGGATAACTGTGACTTTAAGGATGAATGGGAACCTTTCACAAAGTATTTGAAGACGCAACAAAGCGAACTGGACTCCTTGGCAGGTTTTGAATAAACATCCACAATTTTTTTTTTTACTGATAATAATTAGCTAAACAGTTGGAGGATCTATACAACTCTAACATGCAGAAAATAGCATTATTGGAGAAACCAAAGACTGGAACTGAGGGAAGTCGGGGGGTGGGGTGGGGGGATGGGTTTTGTGGGGGGAGGGGGGGAGGAAAAATGGGGAGGGAATAAGGATATGTTTTTGGAAAATATGTTTTGTTATAACTTTGAATAAAAAAAAAAAAGGAAGTGCACCTCTGCCAGGAATGGAACATCCAATACACACTTGCCTTGCCTTGCATATGACTTTAACTCTCATAAGATGGAGGAAGGAATAAGACAGAGGTGCCATACACCCGGAATTTCTTGGACATACCATGGATTCGTCCGTCAAAAATAGTGTCCGGGCAGAATTTTTGAAAAGTGGCAAAAATGTCTGGGAAAATCTGGACATATGGCAGCCCATATTGGAAGTGTTGATTTTTTGGATCTGCAACCCTGGACACAGAGTAATTCATAAGCCCTTGTTGGGTTTGATTAGTCAACTGGCTGTGGGGATCACCCAACAATAGTGTTCTCCGGCCCATGTTTTACCATCTTGTAAACAAGAATATAAGAGGAGACTTTTTATAATATAACCTTATTGAACTTACCTTTTTTGAAAGAACACCAGCTCTAACAAATGTGTCTCTGAGATTGCCTGTTGCTTCTTAGCTTGAAAGGTTCAAGCCAATCCTGAATTTGTAGCAGCAGCACGTACACATCATCTCTGGGTTCAGCATCCACCCCATATATGCTCTGTTAAGGAAAATTCTGGGTTGAGACACTACTCAACAGCCCAGCTCATTGGGGTACAAGTCCCCCGTGGATCCATGTGGTCAGTAAAAGAAGGAAATTCGAGCCAAGCAATTTGGAGCAAAACAGCAGTCAGTAGATTTAGATCCTTTATTGTTGCGCAACAGGTTCAACAGCAGCAAGTGAACCCAGAGCATGAGGCGACACTGACTTTTAAAATTTTCCCACCATATCCCAGAATACAGTTCACACAGCATCATCAATATATCATTGGTACATCACTAATATGTCACAAAAGGGGAAGGTTACACAAGAATAGCATAGGCAAACATGTCTTACAGGTAAGTACCCACCACCCAAAAGTACAACAGAACTTCCTTTGCATGTCTGGAGCCTGAGGCAAGTCTGGTGATGAGATTTGGCTTCCCTTGGAGAACAATGAGCCCAGCAATTGTCACCTCTGGGCATTTCCTGGGGTAGGAGGTGTGTATACATGTCTTCAAAGGGTTGATTTTATATGATTTATAAAGCTAGGTATCTTCCCTGAGCTATCAAGTTGAAAGGATACATTCAGGCATAATATTTGTAACATTTAACAACTTTAAAGATGTGCTCCCCCCTGTAATTTCCGTAACAGCTCTAAGCTGCTTAAATCTTTTGAGAGCTGGGAAATTCCCTAGTTGCCTCTGTAGCTGCAGAGAAGCTGCCTCTCTCCCAGACGTTTGCACTCCTTCGCTCCCTGCCAAGGTCAGCCTGCTAATGACTGTCCTATTAGGTTACCGTGCCTGGATAGAGTTTGCCATAGAAACTCAGGCGCTTGCCCCACAGGTCTGAAATTGATCCAGAAGTGCTGAAACTGCCGGGATGGTTTAGCTGGGTAACAGGTCCTCATTCTGTGCTACTGGTGCAGGCTAGGCCCTGCGCAAGAGAGGTAAGCTTTGCTTGACATGCATTCATGTGGAGGAAGGGAAAGGGGGTCAGGGGGAATCAACACAGAAGACTTCTTAAATTATTGTCAAAGGAGCTATTGCAAAAGGAAGCAAATGTTTTTGACTAACGACAGCTTTTTAAAAATAACAAACCCATCACAGTCTGCAAGCTGCATCTTTTCAGTTGTGTCAAGGTGGAGGATGGGGGGAGTGCTATTAGAATAGCCCTGAAAATTAGCACAACATATTTTTGAGGCATTAGCAGGATGCAGCAATTAGTGGCTGAAGCTTTGACACCCAGGGAGAAGTGGAGCAGGCAGGCCCTACCTTCTCTCTCTCCCTCCCTCCCTCCCTCCCCTCCCCCTCTCACACACACAGCAGTGCAGAACTGGCACCGTCCACAGGTGCCACCACATACCCATTCCTTATTTGTGAGAACTTCCCCTTTTAGTGTGGCAGCACCTACAATTTGGAACTCCTTGCCAATTGATATCAGGCAGGTGCCTTCACTGTACCCTTGCTAAAAAATATTTTTGTTTAGACAAGCCTACCCAGATGTTTAGAAAGTTGATGCAAGTTTTCATCTGTTTTCAGTTTATTGTTATTTTAACTTCTTATTGATAATGTTTCATCTTTTTTGTAAACCATGTTGAGATTTTTTTTGCCTTTTACAATCTAGTGGTGTATAAACTTTATGAAATAAATAAACATGCTTTATGGGTGCATGTAGCTCTGACTGATATGTGCAACAGTGCAGCTAAAATGGAATCCTTGTGGTGTGGCATTGTTAGGTGCTTTAAAAATCTGGGGCCTAGAAACAAAATTTACATATGCTAATTAATAGGTGTAGATGCAAATTTTAGAATTTCAGTGCCACAGAAGGCAAGTCAATGAGTGCCCCCGCCAACTCTCCCTTGACAGATTCTTCAGTTAACTTGCACCCCAAATCAGTTCCTCCTCAATTTACTCACATATTAATTCTCCAACAGAGCCTGCCCCAAATCACTTCATTTTCCCTCCATTTACCCACTTTCATTGCCCTCCAATTTTTCTCTAGATAAAGTTCAGTTACATGAATATCTTACTTCAAATTAATATTCAACCCAGTAACCCAGATCATTGCCCCCTTCCCACCCAATTCAGTTCCCCACAAACGCATCACCCACTTAGAAGCATGTAGAGCACTTAGAAAAAGATTCATGTCCTCTTATTCCAAGTCCATCAGACTCAATATTGCCTACACCAGGGGTCAGCAAACATCTGCAGCAGGGGGCCAGTCCACTGTCCCTCAGGCCTTGTTGGGGGCCGGACTATATTTTGAAAAAAATAATAATGAACGAATTCCTATGCCCCACAAATAACCCAGAGATGCATTGTAAATAAAAGCACACATTCTGCTCATGCAAAAACACCAGGCAGGCTCCACAAATAACCCAGAGATGCATTTTAAATAAAAGGACACATTCTACTCATGTAAAAACATGCTGATTCCCGGACCATCCGTGGGCCAGATTTAGAAGGCGATTGGGCCTGATCTGGCCCCTGGGCCTTACTTTGCCTACCCATGGCCTACACAATGACTGGCAACTGCTCTCCAGGGTTTCAGGCAAGGGACGTTCCAAGTCCTGTCTCTCAACCGAAGAGCTTCTACATGTAAAGCAGGTGCTGTGGTTTCAGTCATAATAATAATAATAATAATAATAATAATAATAATAATAATAATTTATTGTTTATACCCCGCCCATCTGGCTGGGTTTCCCCAGCCACTTTGGGCGGCTTCCAACAAAGTATTAAAATACAGTAGTCTGTTAAACATTAAAAGCTTCCCTAAAGAGGGCTGCCTTGAGATGTCTTCTAAAAGTCAGGTAGTTGTTCTTCTCTTTGACATCTGGTGGGAGGGTGTTCCACAGGGCCTCATGGTTTTGAATAAAGGTCTGGTAGCCTTAGCTAGATGGGCTGATGCTGTGGCACAGTTTAAGGCAGCTTCCAGTGTTCCTCTTTGTGATGGCATCTCCCCACCTTCTTCCGAAGCAAACTGTCGCTGTCCTCCTGTCTCAACCCACGTGAGCCTTGTCTGCTGTTGCATTAGCGTCGACTTCAATTTGCTCACACAACACCCAGACTGGGCCTCTAATCCAGTTTAGCTCTCGACCAGTTCTAATTCCCCTCAGAGGCCTCAGAGACAAGAAGACGTGGTCATTGTCTGGGTTTGACTTAGTCGATCCATCTACCCTCTTGGTCGTAATATTCTCCCCCCCCCCAAAAAAAGCAGGCAAGTAGGGAGACAATGGAGGGAAGGAGTAGGGCTCAGCTGTGCTGGAGCTCAGTCACATCTTCCTAGCTTGAGGGGATGGGAAGGTAAAAGCTCCAACCCAGGTTGGGTGAACTTCTCAGGTGACTTGGCCTTCCACATTCTCAAGAACGTGGCCTGGTCAGCACTGTGGGCTTGGGAGACTCTTGTACCCAAGTCCTCCATTTTCCGTGGCAAGTGAAGCTTTGGGGTAGGGGAAGCAGCTTCCCAAGCTGAAGAGAACCACAAAACTCCAGACCCCGCGGAGAAATGACGGCGGCCTTCTTCGCAAGACCTCAGCCAGATCCTAATGGCCTGCAATTTCTGTAAGTCTTTACTTACGACCTGGGAGTGGAGGAACGAGGTGGCTTCTTCAGGCAGTTGTCGCCAGGGTGGGGGGCAGCAGTGGTCAACCCCTCCGAGCTCCTCAGCCATTTTTCTCTGTGTGTGGCCTGTCCTGAGCTTCACACCCCCTGACACAGCTGCCCTGCTGGAGGATGCTGCCCCATTGTCAGGGCCAAAGTAAGGGCCAGTCAGGTGAGTGTACAGGAGGCTGCCTTAGACCATAGGGCATGTATTTCCAGAAAGGATATACAGGGACAGTGTTTGAGTCTGGTCCCTCCTGCAGAACCTAGACCTTGTGTCTGTGTCTCTGTTGTGCATTTCCATCGTCTGTGGGTAGCCGCTTTAGTTGAGGGAGCTGTGTCTGTCGGCAAGATCAGGCCCACCCAGACTGCACCTGTTCTGGAATTGTTTTTAGACGTTTTGTTTAATCCGTTGTGTGTGGGGAGGAAAGGTGGGAGATATATATATCACAATGAAAGGGAATATTGTTGTCCAGAATGGGATGTACATAGGAAGCTGCCTTACTCTGAGACCAGTGATCCATCTAGTTTAGTACTGACTGCACTGACTGGCAGTAGCTTGCCAGGGTTTGAGGCAGGGGTTTCTCTCCCAGCTGTACCTGGAGATGCCATTGAGGATTGAGCCTGGGACCTTCTGCATGCAAAGGAGGTGTTCTACTCCTGAGTCACAGCTCTTCTTAAAATAATAATAATAATAAGATCCCTGGTCCATCTAGCTCAGTACTGCCTACACTGACTGGCAGTGGCTCTCCAGGGTTTCAGGCAGGGGCCTATTTTCCAGGGACCTCCCTGATTTAGAGAAGCCTGGTTTCTGATTTTATCCCAGAATGTCCCACTTTTCCTTAGGATGTCTCTGTTTTCACTAGAGAAATGTTGGAGGGTATGGCGTTATCTGACCCCTGAGTCATCTGAAGGCAATTCTGTATAGGGAATTTTTAAAAAAATGTTTAATGTTCTATTATCTTTTTATATATGTTGGAAGCTGCCCAGAGTGGCTGGGGCAACCAAGTAAGATGTGTGGGGTATAAATAGTAAAATTTATCATTATGGAATGGGACGTCCTTATTTCCATCAGATAAATGTTGAAGGATAAGCCCTACCTGGAGCTGCCACCAGGGATTGGACCTGGGACCTTCAGCCTCCAAAGCAGATCCTCTGTCATGGAGCTACAGTCCCTCCCATAGGTGCCAGAGGTCATCTCAACTGGGGTCTGTTCCGATTTGGGATAAATAAGGAAGAGACAGCCAGTCAACTGAACATCTAATTGTAAGTTGGGAGTTGAATGGCAATGAGGTCCAATGGCAAACTTACTTCATATCTCTGACAGAGTAGGCTTGAGGCCACAAAAGCTTAGGCCAAAATAAATTAAATCACTAGTCTTTCAGAAGCCATAGAACTTTTTTAAAAAAATGTTGTTGGAAGAGACTATCATGTTGTCCTCTCGGGAAAGTTCTCAAAGGAGTGGTTGATCACACAAATATTGGTATTTGTGTTGGAAATTGCGCATATGGTTGGAAAGAACTTGATTAAGACCACATTCACACCATACATCTGAGATGTACTATGATGCCTCTTTAAACAGTCATGGCTTCCCACCCAAAGAATTCTTGGAGCTGTAGCTTATCAAGGGTGCTGTGAGTTGTTTGGAGGCCCCAATTCCCTTCACAGGGCCACAGAGTCTCCTAGAAAGAAGGATTGACTGCTAAACCACTCTGGGAGTGGAAACTGGGCCGGGGGGCGGGGAGGTTAAGGGGTCTCCTAACATTCCTAATAGCACCCTTAAGATATTAGCAACCTGGGAGCTGTTGTTTGTTAAGGGTGCTAATTGTTAGGGGGCTCTTATTCCACTCATGGGACTGCAGTTCCCAGATGGGTTTATACATTAACCCTTCTTCACAGGGAACTCTGTGAGGGGAAAATGGGTCTTTTAATAACTCTCCCCTGCCAGATTCATTTATTTTTTTAGGGGAATCCACGACTGTTTGAAGTGCTGTCCTAGTGCTTTAGATGTCTGGTGGGAACATGGCCTGAATCAAGGAACTGTTCTTTCCATGAGGGAACCAGATTCAGCGGCTGGCCTTTCCATCCTCTCCTTTTCCCCAGTCACCAGCATGCCAACTACCAATGATGGGTGGCCTGAGGAATTTGGGTTCAAGATCAGCGGGAATGGCCCTTGCTACATCTTGGCAGTGGAAGAAGGCAGCAGCGCCCAGCTGGCCGGCCTCCAGCTGGGAGACCAGATCCTGGAGATTGAAGGCCAGCACATCTCCTCCATGAACGCTGAGGCGCTGGTTGCCCTGGCGAAGCAGTGCGAGAACGTGCCCCCCAGCATTGGGGTGGTCTCGCGCATCCAGCAGGTGGAACTCAAGCCGGGCCAAGAGGGGCGCTTTGGCTTCACTCTGGCGTGCGAGGGAGGATGCCCCTTGCAAGTGGGGAGCGTGGATCCTGCCTCGCCAGCCTCCGAATGCGGGGTCAAAGCTGGAGACTACATCCTGGAGATCAACGGGACCCCAGTTAAGCTCTATGAAGAGGCGGCTGTCATGATCCAGGCGTGCCAGGGAAAGGGCCTCAGGTTGGGGCTCCTGCGCCTCGGGCGGCAGCAGAAGTGGGCCAGCAGCAGCGTGCGGGAGTTTGTCCAAAGCGCTGATGCCATCCATCAAGAGCGGAGGCAGAAGGCGCATGAGTTCAGCAAGAAGGTAAGGCTGTCTTTGAAACAGGAGCCTTCGGCAGAATTTGGACTACAAGTCCCATCAGCCCCAGCCAGCACAGGAATGAAAGGAATTGTGGTCCAGATCATCTAGAGCAGTGGTTCCCAAAGTACCACCCTCCTGGGGGGCAGTGGGATTGCCTATTCGGTTGCTAAGAGGCAAGCAGGCGGCAAGGGGGTGTTGGAGGTGCAAAGGACTATCAGGCTTTGAAAAGCTGGCATCACTGGATCAAGTTTATCCATTTTGCTGAATTAATTAAACTAAATGGCTATACAGTGGTACCTCGGGTTAAGTACTTAATTCATTCCGGAGGTCTGTACTTAACCTGAAACTGTTCTTAACCTGAAGCACCACTTTAGCTAATGGGGCCTCCTGCTGCTGCCGCGCCACTGGAGCACAATTTCTGTTCTCGTCCTGAAGCAAAGTTCTTAACCTGAAGCACTATTTCTGGGTTAGCAGAGTCTGTAACCTGAAGCGTATATAACCTGAAGCGTATGTAACCCGAGGTACCACTGTAACTGGATTGTAAACAAATGTGCAATTAATTGCTACTGTCTTAATTTTTATTCTGTTATTATATTCTTTAGAGGGTTGTACAAACTGCTATTTTGAATATTGTTTTTTATAGGGTGGGGTAGGGGGTACTGGGGGTGAATTTATGGAACCAAGGAGGTAGTGGTCTCAATTTTTATTTTTTTATTTTTGGGAAACCACTGATCTAGCGAGTACAGGTAGGGGAGAAGTCTTGCTCAGTTCTCATTTAAAGGCACATGAGATCTGCGCATTCTGAAACAATATGAGATCCGAAAAACAGCTATCTGTCAACATTTGGCACTTTTCTGAATTTTCACATTTTTCTGAATTTTGTGATGCAGCTCTCCAACCAAACAATGTTTACATAGATTCATATATTAGGCTCTGCTTATGTTCTTTCTTTCAAAAGTGAAATGGTATAAAGTATGTATGTGGAGGAGATCTTTTTATTTTATTTGCTGCATTTGTGTTCCAAATGTGAGGTAGGTTAGGCAGAGATATAGTGACTGTGGCCTAAGATGAGCCAGTGAGCTTCCTGGTTGAGTGGGAATTTGAACCCTGGTTCCCCAGAGTCTTACACTCTAGCAGGGTCAGCAGGAAATGGATGGCAAAGAAATCTTATTCCTCTTTGGAGAATTGCTCTTATTTGTTGTGTTTTAATTGCTGCTGTCCATCACTATGGTGTTTTGTAATGCTTAGCTGTTTATATTTCAAATACTGTGGTACCTCAGGTTAAGTACTTAATTCGTTCCAGAGGTCCGTTCTTAACCTGAAACTGTTTGTAACCTGAAGCACCACTTTAGCTAATGGGGCCTCCAGCTGCCGCAGCGCTGCCAGAGCACGATTTCTGTTCTCATCCTGAAGCAAAGTTCTTAACCCGAGGTACTATTTCTGGGTTAGCGCAGTCTGTAACCTGAAGCATATGTAACCTGAAGCGTATGTAACCTGAGGTACCACTGTAAATGAAAAAAATACAGGTGGTGACAATTCAATTGGATCTTAAATGTATGCAGAATGAGGGGCAGAGACATCTCATGGCAGCATTTTTGGGTGACAGCACAACAGCATCGCTGGGGCAAGATGTGTCAGTGGGAAAGAGAAGCATTCTCTTTGTTCCTCCCCAAGGTGTAGACTAAAAAGTCCCGATGAGCTGTAATTCTGAAATTTCACACTGCAGTCTCCCTTTGAAATTCCTTTGTCAGAAAATCTTTTAGATCAATGCAGCTGAGTGTCTTGGGAGATACAGCTTTTAGATCAGCCGTGGAGTATCATGGGAGATGGAGACGTTCCCTCACTAGCTTTTGAAAGTTGCCCTTTCTAATGTCAGATTTGTGCCTGTTAATTCTTCCACATGGAGACTGTTTGTCCTACGTAGAAGCCAGAAGGACATTGGTGGCAGATAATGGCATATAACATGTTGGAAGATGAACAAATATATGAACCCAGCTGAAGATGCTCTTAGGACATGGAATGATGTTGTCATGTCCTTTTGTGATGTCACAGACCGTCTGTAGCTAACGGCAACAGTTCACCCTCCCCAGGCCTGACATTGTGGGGGCACCTCACCAGCAACTCACTTATTAAAAAATACTCCTTTCGTGTATGCTAACACCAGGGAGGGGTACATCATATATTTTTTCCCCATTTTTTAAATAAAATATTTATTCAAAGTTTGGAGATTACAAAAAAAGAAAAGGGAAATACAAAAGACAGAAAAAATACAAAGATAAAAAAATACAATCATTTAAAAATAGAAAAAAAAAACAGATTAAACCTTTACATAACTTTCTTCCTTTACTTACTTCCTTGACCTCCTCACTCCTCCCGTTTTTGTATTCTAGTTCGAATTTTTATTTCAGCAAATCCTTCCAACCTTGTTTTTAACTTAACTTAATAATAATTTGAATTTATTTTTATTTAATCCTTTATATCGTTTCTACCAAAACCACATAGTTTTCTTTTTCCAACACCTTTCTAACAATCCTTAATTTTACAATACTTTTGAAGATATACTTTAATTTTTTTCCAATCTTCTTCCACCGACTCTTCTCCTTGGTCCCGGATTCTGCCAGTCATCTCAGCCAATTCCATATATTCCATCACCTTCCTCTGCCATTCTTCCCGGGTGGGTAGATCTTGTGTCTTCCAATACTTTGCGATAAGTATTCTTGCTGCTGTTGTGGCATACATAAAAAAGGTTCTATCCTCCCTTTGCACCAATTGGCCGACCATGCCCAGGAGAAAGGCCTCTGGTTTCTTCTGAAAGGTATATTTAAATACCTTTTTCATTTCATTATATATCATCTCCCAGAAGACCTTAATCTTAGGGCATGTCCACCAAAGGTGAAAAAATGTGCCCTCAATCTCTTTACATTTCCAACATTTATTATCGGGCAAATGATAGATTTTTGCCAGCTTGACTGGGGTTAAGTACCACCTGTAAATCATTTTCATTATATTCTCTCTTAAGGCATTACATGCCGTAAACAATACCTGTGGTCCATAACCTTTCCCAGTCAGCCATCATAAAGTTATGTCCAACATCTTGCGCCCATTTAATCATAGCAGATTTAACCATTTCATCTTGTGTGTTCCATTTCAACAGCAGGTTATACATTCTTGATAAATTCTTGGTTTTAGGATCTAACAATTCTGTTTCCAATTTTGATTTTTCCACCTGGAAGCCAATTTTCTTGTCCAAATTATAAACCTCCCTTATTTGATAATGTGATGGGATGGTGAGCTGCTTGTGCGTAAAATCCTGATCCCTCAGAGTTTGGCTAAGTTCGCAAACCTCTGTCTGTGATGGAGCTCCTTAAGCATGGCTCCATCAATCGCTCGTAGAATCGGACAGTGGGCGTTTACGGAACTTCTTCCAGCATAAAAGCTCCTTAACGGAAACGCGTCTTCTGGACTCTCGGCGTGACAGTTTCCGCCGAGGAGTGGGTGTCCCTACGGGAGGTCCTGAAACCTCCCCACTGTTCTCGCTTGAAGTGTCTCTGAGCCCTCCCTCCGACTCACTTTCCCTTGGAACTCCACTTCTCCCCCTGCTGGTCCCCTCCTCCGCTGAGTGGTCTCTCTCACCCTCCATGAGCCCTTTCACCTCCTTCGTCTCAGATGACAGTTCCCTGACATCCACCTCCCCTCCAGGGCCCCCTTCACCCCCTTCCCTCCCCTCCTCTGCGGGAGGCGAGGGAGCAAAACCCCTGAAGGATCCTCCCTCATCTTCCGAAGTTTCGAACACTTCCCTCCACCTTTTGCTGTTTCCGGTTTCCAAGTACTCCTCCTCCTCGGAGTCTGTACCTCCTTCCAACTCCGATTCCCTGAATCCCTCCAGTTCCTCCTCATCGTCGGTGGTGCCAAAGTACTCCCTCCGGAACCTCGCTACTGGCTGAGGTTTCCTGGGGAACCTTTGGTGGAACGTTTCGATCAAGATCTCGTCATGGACCTCCTCTGCCTTCACCCAGGTGTTTTCCGACTCCGGTTCCCCTTCCCACGCGACCAAATACTCCACCTGATTACCCTTCCACCTGGAGTCGATGATTTCCGCCACATAGTTGCGGCTTTCCCTTTCTTCTATGGCTGGCCCCCGTGTGGATACCCCTTCACCTTCCCCCCTGTATGGTGACAGTAATGACCTGTGGAATACCGGGTGCAGTTTCATGTGGTTCGGTAACCGGAGTCTGAAAGCCACTGGGTTGACCTGTTGGATGACCTCAAATGGTCCCAATCTTTTGGGTCTCAATTTCTTGCAACCCCCCTTGAACGGCAATCCTTGGGTTGATAGCCAGACCCGACTCCCCACCCTAATTGTTTCGCCTTCCCTTCTGCTCTTGTCTGCCTGCCTCTTATATTCTTCTTTGGCCCTTTCTAAGTTGTGTTGGAGTTGACGATGGATCGCTTCCATTTCTTCTACAAAAAGTTCCGCGGCCGGAACACTCCATCTCTCTCCTCCTTCCCCTGGAAACGCCCTGGGGTGGCACCCATAATTAGCCAAAAAGGGGCTCATCCCGGTGGACACATTCTCTGCATTATTGTAAGCAAATTCCGCTAGTGCCAACTTTTCGACCCAATCGTTTTCTCTGTCATTGACATAACACCTCAGGTATTGTTGAAGGATACCGTTTGCCCTCTCCGCCTGCCCATTGGTCTCAGGGTGCCTGGCAGTCGAAAAGTTGACCTCTACGTGCAACAAGCTCATAAGCTTCCTCCAGAATCTGGACGTGAACTGTTTCCCTCTGTCGGAAACCACCCTCAAGGGGGCGCCATGCAGCCTAAAAATATGTTCTACAAACAATTTCGCTGTCTCTTCCGCCGTGACTGCATGTGAGCAAGCTACAAAGTGACCCATCTTAGTTAACAGGTCTACTACGACTAGTATGGCGGTTTTCCCCTGGGATTTGGGCAGATCAGTCATAAAATCTATCGACACCGCCTCCCACGGTCGTTCTGGTGTGGGTAACGGTTCTAATAACCCCGCTGGTGCCCGCCTTTCTCCTTTGGCTCTCTGGCATTGGTCACACCTTCTCACATACTCCCGTACATCCTCCCTCACCTTGGGCCACCAAAACTCCCTGGTCACCAACCACATGGTCTTGTGTTGCCCAAAATGCCCCGCTGTGGGATTGTCGTGCAGCTGTTTGAGTACTCTCCCCCTCAATTCCCCTTCGGGTATATATAGCGCCCCTTTGTAATACAATGCCCCGTTTCTTTCTTCAAAACCTCCGGGGTCTTCTCCCTCTCTCCTTAAACCTCTGAGCTTATCCTGGGCGTACTCATCATTTACCGTTCCCTCTACCAGTTCTCTTTGCCCCACCCAGGCCGCACCACACACCCAGTGGTCCTCTGGGATAATATGTCTCTCTTCTGGCGCTCCCTCCCCCTCCAAATATTCAGGTTTGCGAGAGAGAGCGTCCGCTCTGATGTTTTCTGGACCTGGCACATAGCAGATTTCAAAATGGAATTTGGAAAACTCCTGGGCCCATCTCACTTGTCGTTGGTTGAGCACTCGTGCCGTTCTCCAATACTCCAAATTCTTGTGGTCCGTACACACTTGCACCTTATGCTGTGCGCCAATTAGTAAGTGTCTCCATCTCCGGAACGCTTCGTGAATGGCGAGTAGTTCTCGGTCATATACCGTGTAGTTCCTCTCGGATTTGTTCAGCTTACGCGAAAAGAAGGCACACGGTCTCCATTCCGACTTACTGCTCCCTGGCTGAAGCAGCACCGCCCCCACCGCCCGGTCTGAGGCATCAGTTTCCACTCTCATGGGTTTTTGTAAATCCACATGCAGGAGCTGTTCTTCCGAAGCGAATGCCTTTTTCAATTCCTCAAAAGCGTGCTCCGCCTCCGCCGTCCAAACGAATTTCTTCTTGCTGCTTAGACAGTCCGTGATGGGAGCCGTTAAGTGGGCAAAGTTCTTGATGAATTTACGGTAAAAGTTCCCAAACCCTAAGAACCTTTGCACATCTTTTTTCGTTTTCGGTGTCTTCCATTCCAGCACCGCCTGGACCTTGCCTGGATCCATGGCTAATCCCTTGTCTGATAAGCGGTACCCCAGGAATTCCACCTCCTTGGTGTGGAACTGACACTTCTCCAATTTCACCCACAACTGGTTTGCTTGCAGCTGGCTCAGCACTTCCCTGACATCCTTTACATGCTGCTCCTCATTCTCTGAATATATCAGCACGTCATCGAGGAAGGCCACGCAATTCTTGTAGAGCAAAGGTCCCAGTACATGGTTCATGAGCGATTGAAAACAGGCGGAGCCTGCTTGTAATCCAAAGGGCATAACGAGATATTCGAAAGCCCCTAGGGGGGTGAACATCGTTGTCTTCCATTCGTCCCCCTTCTTTATTCGTATCAGGTTGTAAGCTCCTCTCAGGTCCAGTTTCGCGAATATCTTTCCCTTCCTCACCCTGGTCAAAATGTCATCAATCCTGGGCATGGGGAAAGTCACTGGTTCTGACACGGCATTCAACCGCCGGTAGTCCACGACCAATCTCGGTTTATCCGTGTTTTTTTTGTCCACAAAAAACACTGGGCTGCCCCCCACCGCTCTGGACTCTCTGATGAAACCTCTCTTCAGGTTTTTGTCAATAAACTCCCTCAACTCCTGCATTTCCCTGTCTGACATGGCGTACAGCTTGCCCACGGGGAGCTGGGCCCCAGGGACCAGGTTAATTTGGCAGTCAAAGTCTCTATGCGGTGGTAGTTTATCTGCTTCCCTTTCGCTGAAGACCTTGCTCAGGTCAGCGTATTGTTTGGGCACCTTCCCTTTGTCCGCCACTTCCGTCCCTGCTAGGGAGGCTTTTGCCCCTTCTGGCACCTTCCCCTCTTTGCAGTGTTCCAGGCAATGTGCTGACCCAAAGGAGACCACTCTCTGATGCCAGCCCACCAGCGGGTCATGCAACGCTAGCCAGCTCATTCCCAAAATGACTGGCGCCCCTCCCAGGGTGGCTACATTGAACGCTATCCTTTCGGTGTGCCTTGCCACCCTCATAACCATTGGGACGGTCTGTAGGCTAACTTCTCCCCCCAACAGCTCCCTCCCATCGATCGTGGTGACCTGCAGGGGGTTGCTTAAAGGGAGTGTCTGTATCTGGTGTTCAGCTGCAAACTCCTTGCTCATAAAATTACAGGAGCTGCCTGAGTCCAACAGCGCCTTGGTCTTCAGTGGGTATCCGTTTGCCAGCTCTAGCCACACCTCTATTACTAGGGCTGGTCTTGGAGGTTCCGGAGTGGGCACTTTTACTGCTCCTTGGCCTGTCTGCAGTGCCCTGACAGTGGCAGACAGGCGTTGGCTTTTACTGGCTCCTGGACTTCCTCCTCCTTCCCCCCAACAGCTCCCGCCATCCCTTGCCATTCCTTTCTTTGCGGGCAGACTCTGGCAAAGTGACCTGGCTGCTGGCAGAGATAACATTTCTTGGCGCTCTTTCCCTCCTTCTTCCTCCCTTCACTGGGATTTGAAACTGCGCACGCGCGCGCTGTTCCAACCTCCATCGGCTCTCCGGGCGGGAAACTTGGTTCTGGAATCTCTGGAATGCGGAAATCCCTCCAACGCTCTCCTTTCCCCTCCCGCTTCTCCAAGGCTCTTGCCTCCTGGCGCGCTCCAATGGTCAGCGCTGATTTGGTCAGCTGGTCCATAGACTCCGCCCTGGGCGCCCGGGAAAGTTCGTCTTTCACCGCCGAAGAAAGCCCCTCTTCAAAGAGCATTTGAATGGGTTCCGCCGATAGGTCCCACCCCAATTTATGTATCAACATTGTAAACTCAGTCCAGTACTCACGAACCGATCGGCTCCCCTGTTTGCAAGCCATCAATTGTCTGCGCACCAGTCCCTGTTCAATCTCGCTGGAAAACATCAAATCCATGGCGCGAAAAAACTTCCTCGCGTCCTTCAGCATGTCACTATTCCCTGCCATCAGGGGCCTGACCCAGTCTCTCGCCCCTCCTTCGAGATGGCCAATCACAAACGCCACTCGCGATGCCTCATCGGGAAAGTCGTTAAACTGCAGTTCAAGAGCATACTGCATCTCTGTCCTAAAGGCTTGGTAGTTCCTGGGGTCCCCCCCCAAACTTCTGCACCATTCCTGGCATCTTTCTTGCTAGTGTAGCGCCTTTTGCCTTTTCTGCATCCTGCGCCCTCCTTTCTTCTAGCCTCGCCGTTTGCATTGCTAGCTGGAGTTCCAACACTCTGTACCTTTCTTCCAGACTTGGACTTTCTCCAGCTCCTGCTGCTCCTCCGGCTCCGGCTGGGTTGCTCATGATGCCTCTCTGCACAAGCTGCTTTCAGGGACTGTCCGATTGCTGTGATGGGATGGTGAGCTGCTTGTGCGTAAAATCCTGATCCCTCAGAGTTTGGCTAAGTTCGCAAACCTCTGTCTGTGATGGAGCTCCTTAAGCATGGCTCCATCAATCGCTCGTAGAATCGGACAGTGGGCGTTTACGGAACTTCTTCCAGCATAAAAGCTCCTTAACGGAAACGCGTCTTCTGGACTCTCGGCGTGACAGTTTCCGCCGAGGAGTGGGTGTCCCTACGGGAGGTCCTGAAACCTCCCCACTGTTCTCGCTTGAAGTGTCTCTGAGCCCTCCCTCCGACTCACTTTCCCTTGGAACTCCACTTCTCCCCCTGCTGGTCCCCTCCTCCGCTGAGTGGTCTCTCTCACCCTCCATGAGCCCTTTCACCTCCTTCGTCTCAGATGACAGTTCCCTGACAGATAATAATGAAGCCAGTCTCGTACTTTAGTTTTTAAACTGTCAAAGCTCTTCAGTTTTAATCTATCTCCATCCTGTTCCAAAATTTCCCAATATTTTGGCCAATTTGTCTCCATATTAAGTTTTTTCAGAGCCTTAGCCTCCATTGGTGACAACCACCTTGGCGTTTTACTTTCAAGCAAGTCCTTATATCTCATCCAGACATTAAACAGTGCTTTCCTGACAATATGGTTTTTAAAGGCTTTATGTGCTTTAACCTTGTCATTCCACAAGTATGCGTGCCATCCAAAAACATTATTGAAACCTTCTAGATCCAAAATGTCCGTGTTTTCAAGAAGCAGCCAATCTTTCAGCCAGCAAAATGCGGCTGATTCATAGTAAAGTTTAAGGTCTCGCAGGGCAAATCCACCTCTTTCTTTGGCATCAGTTAATATCTTAAATTTTATTCGAGGTTTCTTGCCCTGCCAGACAAATCTAGAGATATCTCTCTGCCACTTCTTGAAACAGTCCATCTTGTCCAAAATTTGCAATGTTTGAAACAAAAACAACATCCTAGGCAATACATTCATCTTTATCGCAGCAATTCGGCCCAGCAGTGATAGCTTCAATTTTGACCATATTTCTAAATCCTTTCTCACTTCCGTCCAACATTTTTCATATCTTTAAATAAATTCACATTTTTAGCAGTCATATGAACCCCTAGATATTTCACTTTCTTAACCAATGTTAATCCTGTCTCCTTCTGAAACCTCTCTTTCTCAATCACTGTTAAATTTTTCTCTGACACCTTAGTTTTCAGCTTGTTCAACTTAAATCCCGCGACTTGACCAAATTCTTGAATTAATTGCAATACTCTTTTAGTACTGGATTTTGGCTCCTGTAATGTCAAAACTAAATCATCAGCAAAAGCTTTCAATTTATACTGTTTTAGCTCCGAGTTGTATACCTTTAACCAATTGGTCTTTTCTAATCATATTGAGCAAAACCTCCAGGAATGGAGAGATTGGGCAACCCTGTCGTGTTCCTTTCTCAATCTTAAACTCTTCTGTAACTACATTATTCACAATTAACTTAGCTTTTTGTTCTGAATAAATTGCACCTATACCGTTTTCAAAACCTTGGCCTACCCCCATTCCCTGTAAATTTTTCTTCATAAAACTCCAAGAAATATTATCAAAGGCGGGAGGGATACATCATATAACTCAGACACAATAGACATTACACTTGAATGTATTTTGAAAAACACTTATTTGGAACTATAAGTTAGCATGCTTTGTAAAGGGACGGGAATGTCTTGAGAAAGCCTTGTTGGCTTCAGCCAGCCCATGGCCTTCTTCCATGTTTTCATGCACAGTCTTGGGAAAAACTCACCAGCATCAGACGTCCCTGGGGCAGGAGAAACAGATGGTGGTGGGGAATGGCTACCATCCGACAGCATCATCCGGGCACCTCCACTGGCTTCAGCCTGAAAACTTAATCTCTAACTTCAGCCTGCCCACTGCCAAAAGCTCCTTCTATTCATGAATATCCACCAGTCACCTTTCACACATCCCATTTACACTCTTTTACACACCATGTGCCTCAACCACATTCAAAACCTCCCATTCACAAACACACGGCCAGCCGACATCCACGAAGAACACCATTTGCTCATCTTTCACTCTCCATTCAGCCTTGATTCCAAATGAGAACCCCACTGGCTTCCACCCACCAGACATCTGCCAACTTCCACTAGGTCCATCAGCACACATCAGCCAACTTCAGATCATGGATATCAGCCAATCCCTCTTAGGAAGTAAACTTGCCTTGTTATCGTTCCATAGCCTCCTGCAGCATCCTTCATAGCATCCTCCACTCACCTGCCAATTTTGTCTCCTCCAAGTGGAAGAAGACTGGGCAGTGCTGAATATCACAACTGCTGCCTGCTGTGTTCTGCTGGAGAAGAGGAAAAAGCCCCACCTTTATATCCACTCAGCAGACATGTGCCTTTGTGACATCACAGTCAGTCCTCAGCCAATGGCCACAGAGTAGGGTGCATCATCAGAACCTCTTCAAGCCTCGCAGTTGTGGGTACACCCCAGCAGTGATTCATTTTTGTGTGTGTTTGTTTATGGTTAAAAATACCGTATTTTTCACTCCATAAGACGCACCTAGTTTTTAGAGGAGGAAAGGGGGAAAGCCCCATTTTTTTTGGGGGGGGGATCAGCTCACAGTTGTGCAGCTTCTTTTGCAAAGGGGAAAAGCCCCTTTTTTGAGGATCAGCTCAAAGTTGTTGAGCTTACTTTGTAAAGGGAAAAAATCCTGTTTTTATGGGGTTTAACTCGCAGTTCTGCAGCTTCTTTAGGAAAGGAAAGGGAGCCGTTTCTACAGTTTCCAGACAGATAATCTAATCAGCCAGTCACATGTCGCTGGGAAAACAAACAGCCTCCATCTGCAGAACATTCAACAATGGAGGCCTGGACAAGGGGGCGGGGCCAGAAAGGGAGCCAGCGATTGGCCACACATTCACTCCATAAGACGCACAGACATTTCCCCTTACTTTTTAGGAGGAAAAAAGTGCGTCTTAGGGAGCGAAAAATACGGTATTTATTACAGGCCACCCTTCACGGGTACAGTTACTGAACCGGGGAAGATTGTTCAGTCTGAGGACCACCCTCCCACAAAGGCAACATCTCAGGGGCTGCATGCCAGCAGTGGGCAGAGGCAGGGGCAAAAATTAGATACAGCCAGATGCAAGGATGGGTGGAGCAGCAGATGTGGCTCTTTTCTTTGCACAGGAGTCTCCACTCCAGCTGTGCAAAAGTCAAAAGTTTACGCACTCTCCTGTCTCTCCAATTCAGGAAAGCAAGAGGCATCACACAGTTCATGGACACATTCCAGCCGGGCAAGAACACCTGAGGAGCATGTGGAGCAAGGCCAGCAAGGGGTGTATCCTGGGGAGAGCCCTGGGGGTCAGAAAGTATTCTGAAGAGCCACATTTGGTCTGAAGACTGGAAGGCCTCCATCTGATCCCAAACTAATGATTTAAAAACTCCAAGGATCATCTCCAACCTCAGTCACATTCAGAGTAGTCCCACTGAATCAATCATCACTTAAGACCCACTGATTTCAGTGGGTCTGCTCTGAGTAACAGAAGAGCTATCTAGTGACTGATCAATTAAAACCCTATTTCTCCAATTTAGATTCCTTCCCCCCCATTGGTAAAGGATGTCTCTGAGCATGAGCAAAGTGCTGTCTTCATTGGGGTAAGCACAAAAAACGCCCTCCTCATAGATCAGAATCTAATAATACAAAAAGAGATTGTGAAGAGCTCCAAAAGGACCTCTCCAAACTTAGTGAGTGGTAAAATGGCAAAGGCAATCCAATATTAACAAGTGTAAAGTGATGCACAATCTTAATTTCATGCTCATGGGGTCTGAACTGGTGGTGACTGGCCAGTAACAAGACCTTTGTGGATAGTTCGACGAAGATGTCAACCTTGTATGCAGCAGCTGTGAGAAAGGCAAATTCCATGCAAGGAATCACTAGGAAAGAAATTGGAAATAAAACTGCCAATATCATCATGCTGTTACACAAATCTATGGTGCAACTGCATTTGAAATACTGTGTATAGTTTCTTGTCACTTCATCTCAAAAAGGATATTGTAGAGTTGGAAAAGGTTCAGAGATAAGCAATCAAAATGACTCCCCTATGAAGAAAGCTTGCAGCATTTGGGACTTTATAGTGGGGGGGGGGGGGAAGATGAGTCAGAGGTGACATGATAAATTATTCTAAAATGATGCATGGCACTAGACTTCATGGACATCCAACAAAACTGAATGTGGGACAGATAAAAGAAAGGACTTCTTCACACAGCACAGAGTTAAACTGTGGAACTCACTGTCACAGGAGAAAGTGATGACCATCAACTTGGATGACTTCAACAAAGGATTAGACAAATTCACGGGGGTTTAGGGTATAGCCTCTATGGTCAGAGGGAGCAATACCTCTGAATCCCAGTTGCTGGAAACTCCAGGAGGGGAGAGTTGCTCTTGTGCTCAGATCTTTGCTGGCTTCCCACTGGCCCATCTGGTTGGCTCCTGTGAGAACAGGATGCGAGACTAGATGGGCCACTGGCCTGATCTAACTGGCTTTTCTTATGTGTTGTCAAAGTGAATATGGGGACAGGATTTGCCTCTGGATTCTGCTGCAAAATCTGGTGCTGTGTTTCTGTTTGTCTCTGATGTATATCCTGTTGTGTATGCTATGGATTTGAGGGCTGTGACTGTGAGCAAGACTGTGACTGCAGCCCAATGCCTATGGGAAAGTTGTTGAGAATGGGCGGTAGATTAAGAATATAGGAAACTGCCTCATATTGGGTCAGACCATTGGGCCATGTAGCCTAGTATTGTCTACACTGACTGGCAGCAGCACTCCAGGGTTTCACACTGCTCTACCACTGAGCTCCCTTCTCTGTCTTCCAAAGAATCCTGCTTTCCCCATCATGAGAGATGGAAAGGGATGCAAGGCAGCTTCCTTGAAGAGACCCCTTTCTTGCTGTCGCTGCTCCAGATGTAGTAACCTTGAAATGTCTGGTGCCTCATTAGGACTTCCATCCTGGTCACATGATGGTGCCTTGAAACTGCTGGGTACCTTGCGGTTTCTGGATGTAGGTTACAAAAAGCCTGTGATAATTGGCTTTGGAGAGCATCAAAGTGGGACGAGCACCAGGGGGGATGTGAACAGCTCCCTTTCTTCTGCTTATGCATCTCAGTCCAGCTCCCATAACCATGCCAGCATTGCGGATGGATTGTTGCAGGGGTGGAGAAACCTATCCTGTTCTGCTGTGTCCCAGGGGAATGCAGGGGAAATGGGTGAATAGGACCAGAGACTAGGGCAAGGCAGATCAGGACCTTGGACAGTTACGGCGAGTCAAGAGCATAAGGACCTGGGAGAGCTCCTAGTGAGTCAGGGAAGATGTCTCAGCAAAGGCTTGGAGTCATCTGATGCCTTCAAAAGGCTACAAAGTCTTGACCTTCTAGTGATTTTGCCTCCCCTCCCCTCACCAGAGTACTGTTTGCACTATGTCATTGTTATGTAGCTTATTCTGCAGTTGCATGTGGTTGTAGAGCAGGGAGGCTGCAGGAGAATCAGACTCTGAGTATGATGAGAGAGCTACCACATCAGGCATAGGCAAACACGGCCCTCCAGATGCTTTGGGACTACAATTCCCATCATCCCTAACCACTGGTCCTGTTAGCTAGGGATCATGGGGGTTGTAGTCCCAAAACATCTGGGGGCCCGAGTTTGCCTATGCCTGCACCACATCCTCAGGCTAGGGCAGTGTAGCAGGCAGTGCTGAGGGTTACTCCTCAAGTGGGGTGACGTGCATTATTTGAACCAGAGTCCTCCTCAAAATTAACACTGGGACCTTGAGGATGGGGTCATGACACAACTTACCGCTCTTTTGAAAGCATGCACAAAATGTCTGTAGTATGTGCGAATGAGGTCTGTACGGCTGCATTTGTACATCACCCTGAAATGCAGTTTAACACGTTAAGAATGAGCCATATTATCCTATCTTCTGATGAGGGTGAGAGGAGGAGTTCAGAAGCTTTTGCTTTGACTTTCCACCAGCCACAGTTTAGTGTGTTGCCCAAACCTTAAACTGTGGTTCATGTTAAGTATGGTTTGTTCATATGGCTTGTTTGTGCTTCATATCAATCAGGCTTCTTTAAACAAACCATACTTTCCTTTGCAAATGTCTGCAGGAAATGGAGTGAAGCAAACTTAAGACGAGATATTAGAAATAGATTTGTCCATTCCTGAAATTGGCTCATTCTTGTCAACCGTAGCTTAGTGTGATGTCCAAACTGGGACAGTGTTTGAAAGTACCCACACAGAGTGTTTGGGGGCAGTTGAGCTCTGCTCAGGCCAGAGTGCGCTGGCGATGAGTGGTGCTTTCCTTCCCTCTGTTCCTCCTGTGCTTCAAGACCCACCCAGATGTGGGCAGGCTTTGGCACAAAGGACAGAGTGCCAGAGGGGCTGGTGCTCCTTGGCTTCACCTCTGCCCATCTTGCAGAAAAGGGAGAAGGGGAGTCTGAGCTCCCACCCTGCTGTTGATCAGAGCTGGGTGGTCAGATGTAGTTTGCTGATACTTGGTTGCATTTTAACTCTAACTTTGGTAAAGTGCCCTGGCAACTGGTTGTGTGAGGAGGAGGTGCATCTCTCAATTTCGGTTTCTCTTTGTTTCTCATTTTTTACAATCTGGTGTTCAGTTCTTCACATTTCCACACCACATATGCATATAATCCTTTCAAAAACTCATCAGTATTTAGTGCTGTTTTCTCCTAATATATGCATCTGGGCATGCAACATTGCCCAATATGATGCATTTTTCTGTTATTTTCATTAACGTATGCATTTGTATGCACATTGTATATGCAGTTTTGCACATGTTACTTGACTGGAGAACTGCATTGAAAAATTCAGAAAAGTATGCATTTCCAAGGATGAGTTTGCATACTGTTTTGGAAATGGTGATTTAGGCAAGTCTGCCTTTGAATGTGACCTGAGTTGAATTTCTCATTCCTTCCCCATTGAATGTTGGTGTAAAAACCAGATAGAGATACTTAATAAAACCTGAGCTGAGCTTTGTAGCTGTCACTTTAACTGCCATTTGATCTGCAGCAGCGAGCAGGTTGGGTTCTGTTTCATCTGGCTATTTCTCTCACTCTTTCTGGATAGTATTAACAAAACTCTCCTACATAGAGTCATTGAAGATAATCAAGGCACATGTAGAAATATTGCTCACATTCAAATAGGCTGTTCTATGGCTCTGAATGTAGATTAGAAACTTTTTATGAAGTTCTCTGTGGAGCTCTGTAAGGATGAGTTCACCATTCTTCTTGGGTTTGCCATAACTAGACTGCCACTAGAGGAAGGCAGGGAGGTTTCTTCCCACTCTGGCCAGAGCCAATAGAAAGGAGGTATTTCCCCGCTCTCTGACAGAGCCAATAGAAAGTAGGATATTTCTGTGCCTACATTTCCCAACCTGCCTTGGGGTCTAAAAAGGGGGAAAGGTGCAATCTTAAAGGGGCAGCATTGTTATTCCTTCTACCTAATACTAATACAGTGGTACCTCAGGTTACATATGCTTCAGGTTACATACGCTTCAGGTTACAGACTCAGCTAATCCAGAAATAGTACCTCGGGTTAAGAACTTTGCTTCAGGATGAGAACAGAAATCGCACGGCGGTGGCGTGGCGGCAGCGGGAGGCCCCATTAGCTAAAGCTTCAGGTTAAGAACAGTTTCAGGTTAAGAACGGACCTCCGGAACCAATTAAGTACTTAACCCGAGGTACCACTGTACACAGATTTGCTGTCACTAAATAACTGAACCCTGTGGGGGCAGAATAGGCTCCGTACCAGGAAAGGTTCCACTTGCACTCTAAAAGGGATCCAACAAGAGGGATGAGAGAGGTCTGCTTGCACCTTCTGTTAAAACAAGAGAAGGGACTCCTTTTCAGCCTGAGGGCCACATGTCTCAGTGGGCAAACTTCCGGGCTGGCATTTGCCAATGGTGGGTGGAGCCAGAGGCCACAGTGGGTGAAGCAACCCTTCCTTTTGCACATGTTCATTGCACGTTGTCCCAGCCATGCAAATACCAAATATATATCTATCCATCCTCTATTCAGGCATGCAAAGGACATGACTGTAATTCAGGAGCACATTCTAGTCTCTGATGAGAGTGCAGAACTGGGGAAATGAGTTTGGGGAGAGGACCTGGCCCAGGGAAGGTGATAATGATCTGTAACTAAAAAAGGGCACACCTGGTACTGGAGTCGGGATCATGTGGGGTGCGCATTGTGGAGTTTTGTTTTTAAAATGCTTTGAGGGTTCTCTGCTGCCCTCCTCTGGTGAGCACCAGAATTTGCCCACCATATTGCAGCCATCACTGGAGCAGACCCTTCACCATGCAGTTGACCCAAGTGTGACCTTATAAACTTTTTATTCTCAGCTTGAAAAAACAGATTGGGTGGTCAAAAGCACAATATCCCATCTTCCCATAATGGGATGGGATTGCCTTTCTGCTTTTTAACTTTGAGCCTCTGTAGCAAAGCATTCTAGGCCTGTCATAGTCACCCTGACAGGTCCCGTTTTGTCCATAGAGAATAACACTAGCAATAAAGACCCCAGGTACATAAAACAAGAATGCAGAGGAAAGGAATTTGCTACCTTGAAAAGTTTGTTGTTTCTAGGTCTGGAGACCTTTTGGAGGTGGTGGGTGGAATGTTTATTTCTCTATTTTTGTGTAAAAAACCCCCACAGTTTCATTTTTTAAAAAACAACAGCAAAGCGGTTTACGATCTCACATAACAAATTTAAATTGCAACCTCCCCCATTTCCCACTTTGCTCTGTCCTTTGTGCAGGTGCAAGAGATCCTGGGTGACCAACCAGAGGTGAAAGAGAAGATGTTCACCGTCTTAAAGCAATATGCAGCTGAGAGGAAGGTTGATTACTTAGCTTACGCCCTCCCCATGATCCTCACCAAGGACTCGCACCATCTCCTTATAGACAATATCAGGTACTGAGTTTTGGACACCTTTTCTATGCGATCCTCCCTGCCCTTGTTGATAACCTTCATGCATGTGAGACGAGTGGCACAAAGGTCTCTGAGTGCCCCAGCACACCTGATTTCTTCAATGGCTATCCCTGATGGCTGTGTTGTACCTCTAACCAGTGGCAGAGCTTCATGCTCCGGCACCGGGGGGCGGAGAGCAGGCAGGGGCGGGGCTGGCGCATGTCCTGGGGGCGGGGCACACTACCTGCAGGGGTGTGGCGCCCAGTGTGGGCGAGGGGGTGGCTGCGATGGCACCCTACCGGGATCGTGCTGCCGGTGGTGGTGCACTCTCCCTGCACCCCTCTTCTTCCACCAGTGCCTCCAATGTCAGAGGCAGCAATGCTTCCGAATGCCAGATCCTGGAAACTGGTTGCCTTTTGTGCTTGGGTACATGACCCAGAAAAACTGTCTGCAGACAAACGTCAGCTCCCTCAGCCAGTAAAGCGAGATGAGCGCTGCAACCCCAGAGTCGTTCACGACTGGACTTAACTGTCAGGCGTCCTTTACCTTTACTTTTTTATTGCTTGGGAACTTTTCACAGGCATCTGGTTGGGCACTGTGAGAAAAGGATGCTGGACTTTATGGGCTTCCTTTGGTTTGATCCAGCTGCAGTGCTCATCTTACCTTCCTGCTGGCCTGCTTTGCCTCTGTTATCCTCTTCCATCTCTTCCGTGCCAGGATGGGTGAATCTGCCAATTCCAGGTTCTCTCAGTTTCTCTGTTTTCCAGTTTTCAGCTCAGTCTGCCACTTTCTTGCACCAGCTTACAATTTTTTTAGATAGAGGAAGTCCTCACAGAACTTTGAGGGCGCTTTTCTCCTGAACATACAAATTTCTGTAAGGAATTTTGCCTAATGCGGACATTTTTGCGAGGAATTTTCCCTAACATCACACATTTTTGCATGTCCATTTCACCGGTATATATGAATCTTTTGCCCACACATACTTGCCCCCACCGTTTGGTTGGAGAACTGCATTGCTGAATTCAGAGCAAATGTCAAAAGGATCACTGTATTTCAGTTCACATATTGGGTGCGTTGGTATTAAATGGTGAACCAAACCAAATTTCTTCCCGATTCCTACCTGCGTACTCTGCACGTAAGCACTCCCACCCCTCTCCTTGGGATTGTGGGATGATGGCATTTGGATTGGTTTATTCTATTATTTTTAAAATTGTAATTAAGCCCAGATAACATTGCTGGGGGTGGGAAACAAAGAACAGAATGTGGCAGGTTTGAGATGCCGTAATATCCAGGATTGTGCTCAAGAGACTGGGAAGAATGTTGGCAAATGGAATCAGGTTTGTCTTAAGCTCAGGCTGTGTGGTTAGTTGGCATCCCACTATGCCTAACCCTTTGTGAGTTTTTTTCCTGGATATTGCAATTTCTCCTGGTTCCACAGATTACAAGCAGGAGTTGGGAAAACAGGGCCAGATGGAGGCCTGATTGCTTAATGACCAGGAGCTCCCAGGGTCTCTAATCCCTGCTATGAGCCTCACGTGCAGACAGTGCCCCACTGCGGAATAATCCCCGGGGATACGAGAGGGGAAGACATAGTGCAGGCTGGGAAGGCGACTTCATCTGGGCAACATTCTCCTCTCCATTAGTCTAAGCTAGCAACACTGAAATCTAGAATCCTAGAAGGGAACCAAAGGTCCCATCAACCCCCTGCAATGCAGGAATCGCAGCTCAGGAAGCTCTGACAGATGACCATCTAAACCTCTGCTTAAAAACCTCCAATGAAGGAGAGTCCACCACCTTCTCAGGGAGTCCGTTCCACTGTCGACCAGCTCTTACCATCAGAAAAGTCTTCCTAATGTTTAATTGGAATCTCCTTCCTGGTCACTTGGTTTGGGTTCTACCCTCTGGAGCAGCTAAAAACAAACTTGCTCCATCTTTTCATATCTGAAGGTGACTATCACATCACCTCTCAGTCTTCTCTTCTCCAGGCTAAACGGACCCAACTCCCACAACCGTAGCTCAATATAGCCTTTGTTTCCAGATCCTTGATCATCTTGGCCACCCTCCTCTGCACATGCCCAGCTTGTCAACATCCTTCTTAAACTGCGGTGCTCAGAAATGGGCTTAATATTTCCAACTCTAACTGAAAATCTGGCTTCCTCCATCTTGATTTTTTAAAAAGAATTTCTAGGTTTCTGGGCATTTTCTAATAAAGTTCATACGCAGATACTTCGTGGGTCAGAGAATCTTGTTGCCTCTTGTTGCATGAGAATGCCAATGCCATAATTTTACCTTCTTTGACACATTATTATCATGTATCTATTTACAATATTTTTCTCTTGCTGTTCGTCCTGAAACAACTCCCAGAGCGGCTTACAAATGTCAGTGATAAGACATTCCTCTGCCCACATGTGTACAAACTAAAAGACACAACACAAAAGGAAAAATGGATTGGGAGGGTGGAAAACAGAAAACTGCAATTATCTTTACTATGTTGCTTTTTTTTTAAAAAAAGTACTGCTTTAAAAGCTTTAGAGCTCTCAAAACTTCCCTATGAGGTGGGCCTCTGTGGCCCCATTACCCATATGGGAAAACTGAGTCGAAAAGAGAGCGAGCAAGAGAGAGAAAGAAAATCTTGCTCAAGGTCAGACAATGAAACCGTGGCAGAGTCTTTGCTGCTATTGTTCTCACTTGGAACCTTCCAGGGCTGACCTTCCAGGGCCCTGCATCTGACACCATGCAGAGTGGATTCCAGGGTTGGGCTCTGATATCATGCTCAGCTCTGCCACTTGTGCTGTGGGATTGAGACAACTTTCCTGCTGCTTTTGCTTTGGGGGAGGGAGAGTGCCTGTGTGTGTGTGTGTGTGTTAATGCATGTGTGGTGTGAGATTGTTAATCATTCCCCATCTCCCTCCTTGCGCACCCTTGACTGCGGCTGTAGTCTCCCATGCCCAGCAATGCATCTCTGACATTCCAAGGAGAGACAAGAACCTTCTGTGGCTGCCTGACTGGATCTTCCTTCATTGCTGATTTCCACCACCAAGGGGAGCGGGGTGGGAGAACTGTACTCTTCCGGACAGCCTCTTGTGTTGTATACAGTACACCACCCTCCTCTTTTGCAGGAGCGATTGATATCTTCCTTGCATAGCATTTTACTTGTAGCATCCTCCCTGACTCCCTACATCCGACACATGCTAAATCCTCTGGCTGGATCAAAGACCCCCTGCATCTGCCACCCCCACCACATTCTTCACTAGACTCGTTCCCCCCTTCCCCTTTAATCATTATTATTTGTTTGCTTATTTATTTGTTTTATTCTTTTTTTCTGGCTCCCATGGATTTCTAACCTATTTATCCAGAATTAAGCTCTATCTGATTTTAATTTGCTGACATTTTCTTTATCCCTTTGGCTGGGGTGGGGAGGCGAGGGGCTGAGCACGTGCTTCTCCTGTTTGTGTGTCTCTCCAACCCCCCCCCCAACACTGCCATATGGTTTGCACACACTGGAAAAGTGCACATTTTTAGTCT
Organism: Podarcis filfolensis; assembly: GCF_964270895.1. Lineage (NCBI taxonomy): Eukaryota > Metazoa > Chordata > Lepidosauria > Squamata > Lacertidae > Podarcis > Podarcis filfolensis. Next base: position 29,257,763 of record NC_139616.1, on the reverse strand, counting down.
CCCATTCAAGGATGCGAGAGAAGAACGACAGAATCGGAAGATGAGCTGTCTTGGGTAAGTGGCAAATTGGTCTTTTATTGGACTCAGAAGGCTCTGTGTGTGTGTGTGTCTGTGTGTGTGTGTGTGTGTGTGTGAGAGAGAGAGAGAGAGAGAGAGAGAGAGAGAATGCCTTTATGATTTTTTTACTCAAACCACTTAATTCTGCAATGAATTGTAGCACACTGCATCTGCAAAGGTTTGCTGGCATCCTCTAGGAGCAAGGAGAAAGGGAAGCAAAGAAAACAACCGGCTTTTGCAGATGTGACCCGGTTAAAGAGGGAGAGGGAGAGAGAGAGAGAGACAAACTTTTTATTTTAGACTTACAATTCTGCTGCAGTCTGGTAGACGCATGAGAGTCCTCCTGTCCAAAGTGTTTCATGACAAAAAGGGATTTCCGGGCTCTCGTTACCAGGGAAATGGTGGCCTGGACACCATGGGGTTACTGTCACACACCAAGGTCAGCGGGGGTGACCAGATGTTGTGGCAAGACGGGGCAGTTAGGGGCTGCTGGTGGGTAATCTTGATGATGGAGACGGCTGATGCTCAAAGCTTGAGATGACTTTGGACCGCTGTTAAATCTGCAGGGGGATTGCAGAGAAGCTGGGTGCTACACTTTTTGGGAAAGGGTTCTTTTAAAATAGTGATTCTAGACCCGTGATCCTAAAGCTTCTTGGTCCCCCACTGATGTGAGAATAGGTTCTTTCTGGGTGCATGCATTACACTGGCACAGGTCACATAGACCAACAGTCCATCTAGCTTAGTGTTGTCTACACTGACTTGCAGCAGTGGTTCTCCAGGGTTTCAGGCAAGGACTTCCACCCCCCAGCTGTATCTATAGATGCCACTGGAGATTGAATCCTGGAAACTTCTGCATGCAAAGCAGATGCTCTACCACTGATCTAGACACATTGTGGTCAGACACCCAATCCCCTTCGTTATTACAATCTGAAGAGGCAGGGAGTAATGGCAAAATATTTGAACCAGCTCAGGCTGATATGGGTGGAGAAATTCACTTCAGCTCAGTTTGCATTGTAGTGTGAACCTTACCTGATTTTCAGTTGTGGAACCAACATGCAGATAGAAACACATCTATCGGTTGATATTTGGATTGCAAAAGCTGGGTTCTCCCCCCACAAAAAAAAGCATATTAAAATTTATACGTTGGGGGGAAAGTGTGTGTATATGTGAAAATAACGTACCAAAAATCCACTAAATGAGTTTGCAAAAATGTGCAAATTACATGCAAAATGTATATATTTAGGAGAAACATGTCCTGTAATGTTGATGAATTCTGATGAGGACTTTGAAAAAAATTTCTTCACACTCGTGAAGAAAAGTGGCAAGCTGGAAAAATAAGAAACTTGGAAAAACTGAAATGGGCAGATTAGGGCAGAAGTATGCAAGCTTTCAGTCTTCAAAGAATTCTTCCCTTGGTGGAATGGAAAGTGAACTCACTAGAGTCAGCTTGGTGGGTTCCAAGCTACTGGAAAACATTTGCACTTTTAAGGCTAGCTTTGCAAGCAGCCTGCTATCAATTCAGATTTCCCAGCTTTTGCCATTATACAGACCTAGCAAGGCAACTGTCTTCCAGTCACTTGTGAAACTCAGCAGTGCTCTGTGTGTACTTGAAAGATTGCTACATTCCCGATGAAGAATTATGTGAAACTCAAACGCTTGCGTTCTCTTTCACCTACTTTGGCCAGTCCTCTATAAATATAACAGTCAGTCTTGCCTATTTTGGGTCACCTTTTCAGGGTGAGCATGACAAGCACAGTATGCTGCAAAATCAGTAATTAGTTCACTGAAGTATTTGCAATTTTTTTGGTGAGTTTGTCAGACGGCCAAACTGCTTTGCTTATAGTGACAGCATTACAGAGATTTATAGCATGGGGAATGGGCATAGGTCTGGGGTGAAGATTCTGCATTTGGGCATGTTGCTAGGGGCCTAAAAGATTTGGGGCATGGGACCAGAGATGCATATTTGTATGAAATCTCCTCCGGTTCATATGAACAGATGTGGATCTAGAATGCCACAGAAGAAAAATTAACTGATTTCCCCTTCAGATAAATTCCAAATCAATCCTTTATTTAATTTGCAGCCCAGCCCAGAATACCTCAACCCAATTCCTCTTTCATTTGTATACCCCCATTAATTTCCCCAAAGATCCTGCTGCAAATAGGTCAGTGGTGGGGTGCCTGATTTGCCTGTAGAAGGTCCCAGGTTCAATCCCTGATGGCATCTCTAAGTAGGGCTGGGAATGTCCTTTGCCTGAAACTCAGGAGAGCTGCTGCCAGTCAGTGTAGGTAATACTGAGCTAGATGGATCAATGGTTGAGCTTGGTACATGGCAGCCTCTGAGGTTTGCAGATCAGCTCAGTTCCCCTCCAAGAACCACTGTACCCTCCTAAATCATCTCTAAATTAGGTCATCTTAAATTAATTATTCCCTCAAATTAATACCTTACCTAGTGACTCAGATCACTCCTGCTGCTCATCCTCCTCCCCCCAAATTATTATTTCCTACCCAGAAACATGCAGGGCACAGTAAAAGATTCAGGCCTCTACTTGATTTGTTCCCCAAAAGTCTTGGGGTTTATCTGTAGCATCTCTGGTTGAAGAAACATCCCCAGTAGCTGATCTGGATATGGAGGAGGCTGCTTCTTATCTTCATAAAGTATAAGGATCTGAGCTAGCAGTCAGTCTTTATGGGCTGCCATGAATTGAAGGAAAAGGGTCCTGCAATGCAGGAAAGGGCTATTGGGTTGTCCCTGTCCCTGAGCTCTTCTCTTCTTGCAATTGGAATGGGTTTGAGGGACAGTGTGGTATTTCGCTGCCTACCATTGCTTTAGATCAGGCTTCACCAACTTTGTGCCTTCCAAGTTGCTGGCTGGGGCTGATGAGAGTTGTAGTACCAAACATCTGAAGGGCACCAGGTCAGCCTAAGTTGTACCTCCTGGACTTTCCATTTTGGTTTTTCATTCATTTCATTTCATATATATTGCATTTATATCCCACCTTCTTCCTCCAAAGAGCTCAAGCTGGTGTATGTGGTCCCCCCCCCATTTAATCCCCACAACAGCCCTCTGAGGCAGATGAGGTCACCCAGTAAGCCTCATGGCCAAGTGGGGATTTGAACCTTGGTCTCCTAGGTCCTAGCCTGACTCTAACCACTACACCACACTGGACTGCACAAACACTATGGACTCAAAAACTGGTCTTCAAACTAATAATCTCAAATGGGTCCTTCTGGTTTGTATCTCCACTTGTTTCCTTAGCCTTGCTTGACGTGGTTGGATGTATAAAACCCAGCTTCTTCTCAGCAGAATTGTGGTTGTATACAACAACAACTCAGGGTACTGACTCCGGCTTCCAAAATTGGCACTGATGTCGAGCAATTCTTTCAGTACCTGGAAAGGTAAACCTCAGGTAAGGGACCAGAAGGAACCCTTGCACTGCAGTTTCACACAACAAACCGCAATGGTTTTGGACTGTGGTTTCAGCATCCAATATATTTTCTTTAAAAAGTTCTTTTTGGCTGCACTTAATTTAAGAGTATCTGTATTCATCTCCCAAGAGACCTTTCATAATGAGTTATATGTTTAAGCTTCCCTTTTCCAAAAGGCTCTTCAAGTGGATTTTATTGCTTTCGCATATTCCCTTTCTGCAATGCAGTATGATGGAGGCTTTGATTTGCCACTATTACTTTGGTTGCTTTTTCAACAGTGGCTAGCAAGGGCAGCAGGTCACATATTTTAGACAGCCTCCTCTTTTGTCGAGCTACTTTCTTTCCCTCTTGCCTGGAGGTTGCAGGGGAACGTGTGTTTCTAGAACTGAGCTGCGTTGTGTCTCTGGCAGAGATTAAATCTCTTCCCATTAGGGACACTATACTCCACTACAGAAGAAAACGCTTTTGAGTTTGTTTTAGCAGTAGCTGAAGAACAATCAATTTATTCTCCTTCTTCTGTGCTTGGATGTTTTGTTTTAGCAGAAACTGCTAAAAATGTGACAGTATTAAAATGTTGTACCCATCAGTGAGGCTTGCTGGATAAATAACCCTAACCCATAAAACAAACAGGATTTGGGTAAGTCTCTCTGCATAGGCCTGGCAAGGGGTGATAGTCTCAAGGCCTGAGTCATGACTGGGAACCAGAGCCAGCTCTGTCATTAGGCAGAGGGAGGCAGGTGCCTGGGGAGGCTGGAGGGTGCTGTTGAAGGGCCAGTCCACTTCATTTCTGTACATGGGCTGTCTGATGGGGGTGGGTGGGGCATTTTGTCCTGCACTTCAGGCAGCAAGAACCATCTCAGACCAGCCTTCCAATGCATTTCTTCCCTAGGACTCTTCACAGTTGAAGGTAGGAGTTTCAGGACCATGGAGAGCTCAAAGGGAGCCACTTGCTCCAACAAGGGCTGAGAGCAGACTGAGCCGTTTCCAGTCTCTCCCAGGCAATCTGATTCCATGTGGATAATTTTGGATTCTTACAGGGCCAACCCTCTGGCCTGAAGACAGACACACCTTCATTCCCAGCCCCTCCTGTCACCCACCTGGAGCACTCCCTGCTCAGCTGAACCAGTGAGGTACTGTGGGAGCCATTTGGTTTCTCAGACCTGGGGAGAAGTGCCCTGAGCATCCTGCCTCATGCCCTGTTGGCATGGGAGGATTTTATGGGGACTCTTCTTTGTCAGACTAAGCACACTGAGGCTGTAGTGCCAGTTGCTGGAAACCACAGGAGGGGAGAATGCTCTTGTGTTCGAGTCTTCCTTGTGGGTTTCTCATTATGGCAGTGGTTTCCAACCAGTATGCCGTGGCACCCTAAGGTGCCTTGAATGATGGTCAGGGGTGCCGCAGGCAACACTGGCATCTGTCTCTCTTTACTTCCCTCCCTCCTCTGATGCCCTCTCACATCTCTGCCTCACAAAGGCTTGCACAGCTGTTTGTTGCAACACTGACTACAAGCTCCACAGGCAAATAGTGCCTCTGGGGCTGGCCAGGGGGTGCTAGTTGCCAGGAGCTGAGGCGGCCTTGGCGTAAGCAAGCAAGTGGACGAAGGAGGCCATCCAACCAGACCGCCAGCCCTTGCTTTTGAGAATGGACAGACAGGTGGGAGCCAAAACAATAAAACAATGAACAGGGTGGTGATGCAATTACTACTGCAATCGACACAAGATAATATCACCAAGGCAACTATCTGTAAACAAACAATAAATGTCCATTAAAATGTCAAAAGTATTTTTTTTTCCAAAATAGGTTTTATCTTGAACAATTGCAAACGCAGTAATAAAGAGTCCACTTTTCTTTGCATTCATCAAGAGAGATGACGCTTTTGTCAATCCAGTGCCCTTTAGATGTTTTGGATTCTAGGTTGTGCCTCTGTGATTTAGGCTGGCTGAGGCTGATGGGATCTGTAGCATAAAATAGTTGGAGGGCACCAGGTTGTGGAAAGCTGCTCTAGCTGCAGAAGACGACAGCAAGCTAAGGAAGGGCTTTTGCAGTTTTTTTGTTGTTATGTGTGTGTCAGATCATAGGAGCCACTGTTTGATCCACAGAGCTTCTTTCCTCCGTTTGCATCCGCACTGCGGGGTGCCAAAATCTGATCCATTATTTCAAAGTCTGCTAGAATTGGAAAACTCAGAACTGACAGCAAGTCAACCAATGCGATTGAATGGGCTTTGAAGATTGCAAATGTCAGCTGAGCCCCCACTTTGGAGTGAGGAGAGTTTGCTCCTGGAGCTTGGGGAGAAGGAGGAGCTTTACACTCCCAACTATCAAAACAAGGCCTGCTCAGTCTCTCCTGAGGAGCATCGCTCTTCCTTTGGTACTCCCCTTCAGGGCCAGCCCAAGAGCTTGCCTTACCCTCCATCTCTTTGAGGGCCAACTTTAAAAAGCTGCATCTCTTGGACACCAGCTCCTCTACTCATCCATCTCCCTAAATTCCATCTGCACTTGAAGCACCCTGCTCCCGCCTGCTGCATGGTAGGACTGGCCAGCTCTGTCCCCTTTGAAGGAATTTTGTATTGGTTTTGGCAAGCAGTGTGCAGTGTCCCACATGAGACATGTGGCCAGAAGGTCCCCTGGGGACAGTGCCAGCCAGCCAGAGAGTGACAAGGTTGAGCCAGAGCAAAAAGCTTGCTGTTTTCGCTTTGCAAAAGATCCTTGCATTGCAGGGGGGTGGAATAGATGACCCATGGGGTCCCTTCCAACTCTAGGATCCTATGAAAGCCTGCTTAGAAGAGAGGAGTTGGGGACAGAAGGTTCCTTGCTAGCCCTTTGTGCTTTGCCTCTTCAGTCTTCCCATCCCTCTTGGCTGTTCCTCTGGCAGAGTCACCCTTCGGAAGAGGAGGAAGGACAAAAGCCACTTGATCAGTGTGTATTACATTCCCCAAGCAGGGAAGGCAAGATCTTCTCTGGTTACCAAAAGGTGCATTGCAGCAGGTCCCACCCCTCTCCGATGCATCCCAGCCGACTGTGGAGTCCACCAAGCTGTCAGTCTACTGATAGCACCCCAGGGACTGAGTTTCTGCCTATTAATAGGGAAGGTCACCCAAATACCTGGCAGAGCATCGGAGGCCTCTCTCCTCTCTCCTCCCTCCCCCTCTTCTGGCTTCCTGCCCTGGGCCATGTGAAGCGATGGCAAGTCAGGCAGATGGCAGCAGGGGGTATGCACAGAGGGGATTAATGCAGACAGGAGGTTGCCCTACTAAACCCGTCAGAAAAAAAGCTGTAGTGAGGGGGGGAGGAAGCATGGAGCTGTCATCTGTTGCCAGCCAAAAACATTTCCCAGAGTTGTCACAACAATATCAAAGGCTACTCCTGGGGAGCAGTGTAAGAAGACAACAATTTCCACCCTGTCCTATGTTTTCGTTCCAATGCAGTTCAGTTTCTGCCAAATACCATGTTATTCCTATCACTGCTCACTACTTAATGGTGAGTTATGTAACTATTTATGCAACTTACGTTCATTTCAGTGCAAAGGAAACTTCAAAACAGAACAATCAATTTGGCATGAGAGCCGGTGTGGTGTAATGTTTAGAGTGTTGTACTAGGACCTGGGAGACCAGGGTTCAAATCCCAACTCAGACATGAAGCTCACTGAGTGACCTTGGGCCAGTCACTGCCTCTCAGCCTGACCTACCTCATAGGGTTGTTGTGGGGATTAAATGATGATGGGGGGAGACCTATGTACACCACCTTAAGCTTCTTGGAGAAAAGGTGGGGTATAAATGCAATCAATGCGATGCAATGCTTTGTTTGCAGGCTTTAAAAAAGGCCACCACCCAAAACAATGTGTGCTAAGACCAATTGGATTCACTTGTTCTGCCCTCAATGGCGTCTCATGGCAGTGCTGGGCACGTCCCCTGCCTGAAACCTTGGAGAGCCATTTCCAGTTAAAATAGATAGCACTGAGCTTGATAAACCAATGGTCTGACTCTGGAAGGCAGCTTCTTGCATTCCTACAGGAAGGGTTGCAGCTCATTGGTAGAGCATCTGCTATGCATGCTATGCATCCACCATCTCTGGATAGGACTGCGGAATGTCCCCATCTGAAGCCCACAGGGAGCCTCTGGCAGTCAGTGTAGGCAATACCGAGCTAGATGGACCAATTTGGCCACATTTGCACCATGCATTTAAAGCACTGATATCACTTTAAACAGCCCTGGCTTCTCCCAAAGAATCCTGGGATGTGTAGTGAAGGGTTCTGAGAATTGTTAGGAGAACCTCACAGGGGTACAGTTCCTAGAGTGATTTAGCAATCAGTGCCTCTTCCCAGGGAACTCTGAGAGCCGAAGCTCTGTAAGGGGAATAAGGGCCTTCTAACAACTCTCAGCAAACTCTTTGCGAACTACAGTTCCCAGAATTCTTTGGGGGAAGGCATGACTATTCAAAGTGGTATGATATGGCTTTCAATGTATGGTGTGAAGGCGATCATAGTCTGACTTGATGCAAGGCGGATTCCTGTGTTTGTGAAGAGCGATGCTACCTCTACCATGCCATTCTCTGCTCTTAAAAAAATTCATTTGTCCACTCCAGCCTTCTGATGCTCTCTACACAGTCCTTGGAGCCTTTCCCAGCAGGAGACATGGGCCTCAAGGATCTCAGTATGCATCAGAGATATTGGCAAGATTGGCCACCAGGCCAAGTCCAGCAATTTGTGGCAGCTATAACTGGGTAAATTGGTCCTTAGTTTCAAGCTAACGCAGTCCCCTGAGGCTATGGCATTTCATCCCTCCTCCCACCCTTCCCAATCTGGCAGCCTGGCTGGGTTTATACGCTATAAACCAAGAGTAATCCAGTGCGATGTATTTAATCTACCCGGAGATGTGTCTTCCTGTGGAGCTGATAGGTCCAAGGTGCACTTTAGCTGCTTTTGCAATGATAACCCACTCATCCCTCTCCCATCCACCAGCTCTCACTGAGTTGTCAACAGGTGACCCAGAATGAAGAAAAATGAAGAGCCACATCAGGCAGGAGGTTTGGGGACTGGTAGATGACAGATCAAAGTCTACCAGGAGGGTCTTCTGCACAATCCCTGTTGACATGGATGCGAGTGTCTCTTTGACTCAGCCCATCTATTTGGCTATTTAAACCTCCCCAGCAGCTGAAAGAAGTTTGAGGGGTTGTTGACCAGCTGGCTGCCTTTCCCTCTTGTGCAAAAACGTAACTGCACGATACCTGTGCAGAATGATCAAAGAGCTAGTACTAGTCCTCAGATGAGGAACGGTTGCAACCTCTGGGTCTTCCTAGTTTAGAAAAAAGGCAAGAAAAAGGAGACATGATAGAGGTGCATAAGGTTATGCATGGTGCAGAGAAGGCAGATAGAAATATCCCACTCCCTGCTACTTCTCTCTGATTATGTGCTATTTTGGGCCCATCACTTGACTACAAATCAGGAGAGGGCATTTGCCTCAGCCTCTGGGAGTGGCAGCAGATCTAGGCCCACAAGCAGCGCACTGGTCACCATTCCCCTCCTCTCTGCTGCCTCTCATCCACAACCCCCCCTCCCCGGCCACCGGCCTTATTTTCATTCAATTTCCTTTTTGCCTCAGTGGGAGAGGAATTTAAGTGAGCGACTGTATAGTTAAACTGTGGCACTCACTGCCACAGGAAGCAATGATGGCACCCACATGGAGGGCTTTCAAGTAGGATCAGACAAATTCATGGAGGAAAAGGTTATTGACGTCTACTTGGGCGCTGCTTGTGGGTTTCTCAGAAGAGGCATCTGGTTGGCCACTGTCAGAACAGGATGCTGGACTGAACGGGCCCTTGGCCTGATCACAGGCTCATCTTAAGTTTTTAACGCCAGGGAAATATATCACTGGTCTGTGCCCTAAGCAACACACTTTGTACCAGTGGGGAGGAGGAGGAAGATCCAGCAGCCCCCAGGGGCAGGCCTTCTGTCCAGCTAAGCCTAGCAACAAAATCAATTGGCTGCATACATGCAATTCCTTCCAAGCACATTTTTTTCACCTCAAATTATTCTGGGCACTGTTAAGGGCAGCCAGGAGTGGTAACTCTGCGAAGGGTGAACTATTAGTACGTGTTGCCTTTTCTAGAATAGCTGCTGTTCCTGCTGCTGCTGTTAATACTTTTGCTGTGTGAAGTTTCTCCCCTGATCACAGGATGTAATTTGAGGCCAATTAATTGGTGCTTTTTGGAGCCCTCTTCTTCAGAGAAGCTGCAGTGGCGTCACCTCCATGGGAAACAGGCAGCTCTGTGAAAGAGGCAGGAGAAGGGGGAGCGGGAGGGGAGGCTGCCTGCCTGGGCTTCAGGCAATGGAGGCAGAAGGGAAAGGCAGGGAGAAGCAAGGAGGCTGGAGGAGGAGAAAGGTGCAAGGCCTTCTCATCTCTGGAGCGAGAAGGGGAAAGGGGAGGACGGTGGTGACCCCCCTCGGGCAAAGCCATTTGCAAAGAACGCCTGCGGTCAGGAGAACTTGCCTAGCCCATTAGGCAGGGTGGGGCTGGTGCCTTAAGTGGCAGGAGCCCCCCAGGCGGTCTGCCAGCTGGTGCTCCACATGCCCTGCAACCTCCGCCACAAGTGTGTGTGTGGGGAATAGCCCAATTGCATACAAAGCAGGCAGTGAAAAATATTGTAGGACTGGGGTTAGGTGGATGCCCTAGAATTGTAGAGTTGAATTCTGGGCTGCATCAATAGGAGTATAGCATCTAGATCAAGGGAAGTAATAGTGCCACTGTATTCTGCTCTGGTCAGACTCACCTGGAGTACTGTGTCCAGTTCTGGGCACCACAGTTCAAGAAGGACACTGACAAACTGGAACGTGTCCAGAGGAGGGCAACCAAAATGGTCAAAGGCCTGGAAACGATGCCTTATGAGGAACGGCTAAGGGAGCTGGGCATGTTTAGCCTGGAGAAGAGGAGGTTAAGGGGTGATATGATAGCCATGTTCAAATATATAAAAGGATGTCACATAGAGGAGGGAGAAAGGTTGTTTTCTGCTGCTCCAGAGAAGCAGACACGGAGCAATGGTTCCAAACTACAAGAAAGAAGATTCCACCTAAACATTAGGAAGAACTTCCTGACAGTAAGAGCTGTTCGACAGTGGAATTTGCTGCCAAGGAGTGTGGTGGAGTCTCCTTCTTTGGAGGTCTTTAAGCAGAGGCTTGACAACCATATGTCAGGAGTGCTCTGATGGTGTTTCCTGCTTGGCAGGGGGTTGGACTCGATGGCCCTTGTGGTCTCTTCCAACTCTATGATTCTATGATTCTATGAAGGGACCATGAGGGTCATCTAGTCCAACCCGCTGCAGTGCAGGAATCTTTTGCCCAATGTATGTTCTTGGGGTCCCTTCAACAGCCCTCTGATTACCTCCCCCACCACCAAGTGGGGAATAGGCCCTGTCTGAGTATTAATCATAGGGTTGCTGAGTTGGAAAGGACTCCAAGGGTCATGTAGTCCACCCCTGCATCCTTTCACCCTATGCTCATCCTGTATATTGGTATAAATTAAACATTATCTCACAGCAATGCCATCAGTCTTCCACTGAGCGCACCTCTGCACACACATAGCCTCAGGTGAGGTCCATCTCAACCTGGATGCCCCTGCAGAGGTAATGGGAAATCAAAACCCACGCTCGATTCCACCTGGCAGCGGCTTCGTTCCAATATGTTGGGCATCCTGGTAGCTGCCGAGTAGCCCTGCAAAAAGACCAAAGCGTCCTCAGCTGCTCTGCCTGTGTGGGTAGGCTTGGCGTGGGCGTTTGCGTTCCTGAATGCCAAGCGCGGCAAAGATGCCTTCAGCGGGGTGGGATGCGGGGCTGGTGAGCTCATTGTGATTTTGCTGTCAGACCGTAGTGAAGAGAAAACACCATCTGTGAGTTGAGCTTTAAAAATACTCCACACTTCAGGGCTGGCTTGCAAACGGCAAGCGTGTCACCCGTGTGCAGATTTCACCTGCCAGATCCGACGTACTTCCTATGTTGGGAGAATAAAAGGGTAGCTGGTGAAATAGTGAAAGGCACCAAATTGCAACCGGCACATGGCTGTAGTGAGCGCAGAAGCTTGTTCCTCTCTTTGCAAGGTGTTTAGATCCAGCATTCAGGAGGACGAGCTGTGCATTTGATTCTGATAATAACACGACGCAGCAGCTGAGGATCAGAGGACTCTGCTTCACCTCCCTCTGTGCTCTTATAAATGCTGGGTTTTCTTCCACCGTGATGGGTTTGTAAGGCTCTGGATTGCTGGAACCTGCCCTGCCCTTTCTCTGCCACTTCCGTAACGCTTCTCCCTTGCCATGTTCTCCAGGATCTTCATCCCCAGGAAACACCGACAGCGCTTCGACGAGGTGGTCTCCCAGAGCCTCATCAGCAAACTGTGCCACGCCAAGAGCAAGCACTCCGCCAGTCGGCTGAGGCGCAGCCGCAGCGAGGACCACCACGAGCGCCTCCTGGTCTCCACGCGGGCCAGCTCAGTGCCGAGGAGCCACGAGGAGAACGGCAAAAGCTTGAGGAAGGCGACTTCCCTCATCGCCAGCAATGTGGGCTCAGGGGCTGCACGCAGGTAACTCCTCCTTCCCACAGACCTTTGGAACTCACTGCAGGTGTTTGCATTCTGCGATTTAAACAGTATAGATCTGTAAATCTATAGAATGAAGGAAGAAGCCATCCCCGCAGAATCATAAGGGCTGCAAAACAAACCCCTGTGTGATTCTTCTTAAGTGTTTTGTTTTATGTATCAGCTTGTTTAGCACAGGAGCGTAGTTGATGGAGTGCCCTCCAGACTCCCTAGCCAATGGCCATGTGCGCTGGAGCTGATGGGAGTTGTACTCTCATAGGATAGCTCAGTTTGTTAGGGGGTGGTGCTGATAATGACAAGGTTGCTGGTTTGATCCCCATATGGGGCACCTGCATATTCCTGCATTGTAGGGGGTTGGGCTAGATGATCCTCAGGTTCCCTTCTAACTCTATGATTCTATGATTCTAACAACTGGAGGGCCCCACGTTGGCTACCCTTGAATTAACAGGTGCTGTACAAGGCTGCCAGCTGTTGATCCTAGAATTGTAGAGTTGAGGCACCTAGATTCTTTTCACATGCACTGCTGTCAAGCCAGGTGTCCCCCATCCTGCATCTGTGCATCTGAATATTTCTGCCTAATTGCAGAACCTTACCTTTGTCCCTGTCGGAATTCATGTTAGTTTTGTCCCAGTTCTCTAACCTGTTAAGGTCACCTTGAATCCAGATTGTATCTGCTGTTGTTTCACCTGCGGTTAAATAGAAATGTCATAAACAAACAAAGAAGTGCTGGTTTTGAAATAACAATCTGTCACATTTTCCTAAGCTGGTGGCCTTCCCCATGCTCTTGATGCTGATGCTGTGGGGTGTGCGTAGGTATCATGCCACATCGACCTTCCTTTGTACAGCAAGCCATCAATGGTGGGGACAAAAACCATGGCAACAAGCAGAGCAGACCATCTCTATGTCTCTCTCCTTCAGCCATCCAGTATACAGTGGTACCTCGGGTTACAGACGCTTCAGGTTACAGACGTTTCAGGTTACAGACTCCGCTAACCCAGAAATAGTACCTCATGTTAAGAACTTTGCTTCAGGATGAGAACAGAAATTGCGCGGCGGCAGCACAGAGGCAGCGGGAGGCCCCATTAGCTAAAGTGGTACCTCAGGTTAAGAACAGTTTCAGGTTAAGAACGGACCTCCAGAACGAATTAAGTTCGTAACCCAAGGTACCACTGTATCATTATCTGACGCAGGACCTTGCTTGAGAATTACTAACCACGCTAGGAACTGCGACCCTGATGCCCAAGTTCAAGGTGCAGTGAGGGTTCGTGAGCCTCTTCTTCATAGAGCTGGAGAAGGCCGTCAGTGGCCACTAGCCATGATGGCTTGGCTTTGCCTCCACAGCCAGCGATAGTAATGGCAGAACTGGGAAGAATTGCATGCCAATGAAGGTGATAGATGGTTGTTGAAGGAGGCAGGGGAGGTGAGATCTCCTAAGCTGGGGGAAGGTGAGAGCTGGGAAGGTACAACCTTTTCTGTATGGGGCAAAAGTTAAGATATACCTGTGAGAGAGGACTTTAAATTCTTTTCATTTCTCTGTTCTTTCTTTTCTGCTTTTGGTTAGGTTAGTTAATTTGTTTTATTGTATTATGAAAAGTCTTAATAAAGTTTTATTATTTAAAAAAAGGGGGGGGGGAGAAGGAGACTCAGCTACACAAGGAAAGGGAGGTGGGGCTGGAGAATAGAAGCCAGAAGGAGGCTTCTTCTTCCCTGGAGTTTCTGAAGCTCTTGCCCCAGTGCCACCCAACATAAGGACCAATGGCGGAGGAAGAGGAGTGCGGGGGGAGCGCATCACCCCCGGCAGCCCGATACCAGTAGGGTGCTAGCGCGGCTGCCCCCCTGCCCGCGCTGGGCAGGCAGCGTGCCCCGCACCCAGGACGCACACCCTGCCCCCGGGATGTGTGTCCGCCCCGCCCCCGCCTGCTCTCCGCCCCCCAGTGCCGGAGGAGCTCCGCCACTGATAAGAGCTAGTAACTTGCTTGTTTTCCCCCAGGACTGTTCGTGTCTACAAAGGCAGCAGGAGCTTTGGGTTTACGTTACGTGGACATGCCCCCGTGTGGATAGAGTCCGTCTTGCCTGGTAAGCAGAACCAAGGTGTCCTGCAGAATACCGCTGATGGTTTCATTTCCAGAAATGGCACTTGCAGGTTAACTCCAAGTTCTCTGTATGTTTTTAATTTCTCTGACCAAACTTTAAGCCCATAAATGCAACCAGGGAAGAGAAAGGTGTGTGGTTGGTGTGGGTGTATCTTCAGGAAACTGTCCTTTTGAGGCAGGGGATCATCTGCCCAGTCCTGAATGACTGATCAATTTGTGCTCTCTCTCCCTCTGCCCCCCATCTCTAGGGAGTCCAGCTGACAAAGCATCCTTGAGAGCTGGGGATAGGATCTTGTTCCTAAACGGCCTGGATATGAGGTGAAGGAGCTGCTCCTTTGTGTCTACCCATGATCACCCCTGGGGCTCTGGAATGCCTGCACCCAGGGAGGCTGCATCCCAAGAAGGAGATGCATTATCCTGCTTCAGCCTTTGTTGACCTGGTGGGTGGTCTCCAGATGCTCTGGCTGTTCTGGCAGAAGCTGATGGGAGCTGTGGTCCAATGTGTCTGGAGGGCACCAGGTCGATGAACGCTGTCCTACTTTGTGCAAACCTGCTCAGCGCAGTACCCACCTGCCCTTCCTCGAAGGGCTTTTCTTGTGCGGCTGTAACTCTCCTTGAAATGTCACAAGAGTCTTTCTCTCGCTCTGCAGGAACTGCTCCCATGAGAAGGTTGTGTCCATGCTCCAGGGCAGCGGGGCAATGCCCACCTTGGTGGTTGAAGAAGGCATCGTGAGCTTTTCCAGTGGTAAGATCAGAGATGGGTCGAGGGGAAGATTTGGTCCCAGGGTTGGAATGGGAGGGGAACACATTCTACTTTCTTCTCAGCCTCTGTGTGAGGCGAGCTGCCATCTCTCACCTGCAGCTTGCAGGACTCCCAAGGTAGGAACCCTGGAAATTATGGGTTGTGTCAACCAAGTTCTGCTTACAGTAGACCTACTGAAAGTAATGAACCTTACTTGAGCATGTCCCTTAATTCCAGTGCTTCTGCTTTGAGCAGGCACAGCATGGAATACAGCCATGCATTTCTAAGAGTCTATGTCAGAGGGAAGTCAAGGTGCTCACAGAACTACAGTTCCCAAGTGGCAAAGAGAAGATCAGCCTGGGGAAGACTGCAGCTTAGTAGCAGAGCCCCTGCTTTGCATGCAGAAGGTTCCCAGGTCAGGCACCCCCAAACTCAGCCCTCCAGATGTTTTGGGACCACAACTCCCATCATCCCTAGCTAACAGGACCAGTGGTCAGAGATGATGGGAACTGTAGTCCCAAAACATCTGGAGGGCCAAGTTTGGCCATGCCTGGCTTAGAGACTGTTGTAGTTAAGTGGTTTAGTGTTGTAGTTAAATTGTTTCAACAAAATAAAATAAAAATTACCTCATAGGGCTTGAAAGGAGAATGTGACTGTTTCAAAGGATGGACACAAGCGATGCCATGCTATCAGTACCCTGAGTGATCTCTGTGTTGGGGAAAGTTAATATTTGGAGCCACCAAAGATTTGCAAGAGGATTCACTGGGTTTTTGTTTTTTGTTTTTTTTTTTGCTTGGGATGGAGTCACGTGCTTTGAGAGGGAGGAATTGGGAAGCACTGCCACTTTAAAAGACAGGTTCAGAGCAGTGATTACACCAGGGTGGTGAGGACTGGGCATTGTTCATGTCAGCTAAACTTCCAGGGGGAACGCTAACTCCGATTTATCACGGTGGGGGTTCTTTCCGGACCACATCCCTTCAAACATACGAAGGTTTAACAACCTGCTACATAGCTTTTGGACAGGAGCAGTTTGTAGCTTGTGATTTTGCAAAATAGGCGGTTGTCTGCTTTAGGGAGGTAACGGAAGTCAACATCCGCTCCTTTGGCACCGCAGAAACAAATCGCATGAAACTTCATAGAGCTGCCAGGTGGATATGGGGAGAGTATTGCTCGAATTCTTAAACACGGTCCAAATCCTATGCCATCCATGAGCATTAAGGCTGCAGCCCTAAGCACACTTACTAGTGAATAAGCCCCTGAATGGGACGGACTCATGAGAAAACTCGTGCACATCACGGTGGAAGTGGCGCTGTTGTTTGTATGATTCCTGTATATGGGAAGTATAGAGAGATAAGTCACTTTGCTAGGTCTGGGGAAAGGCCGTAGCTCAGTGGTAGAGCACCTGCTTTGCCTGCAGAAGGTCCCAGGTTCAATCCCCAGCATCTCCAGGTAGGGCTGGGAAAATATATGAAATCCTGGAGGGTTGCTGCCAGTCAGTGTAGATAGTACTGAGCTAGATGGACCAGGGGTCTGACTCGGGAAAAGGAAGTTTCCTGTGCCCTTATAATTTGGCCCTTTATCCCAAACCATGAGAACGGGTGGGGACGAGAAGGGACATGGGTGGTGCTGTGGGTTAAACCACAGAGCCTAGGACTTGCTGATCAGAGGGTCGGCGGTTCAAATCCCCACGACGGGGTGAGCTCCCGTTACTCGGTCCCTGCTCCTGCCCACCTAGCAGTTTGAAAGCACATCAAAGTGTAAGTAGATAAATAAGTACTGCTCCTGCGGGAAGGTAAACGGTGTTTCCGTGCGCTGCTCTGGTTTGCCAGAAGCGGTTTAGTCATGCTGGCCACATGACCCGGAAGCTGTACACCGGCTACCTCGGCCAGTAAAGCGAGATGAGCACCGCAACCCCAGAGTCGGTTTATGACTGGACCTAATGATCCTTTACTTTATGAGAACTAGAATCTTATTTTCAGGGAAAGGGCTCTATCTCAGTGCTAGAGCACATGCTGTGGATGCAAAAGGTCCCTGACAATACTCAGCTGGATGGACCCAAGGGGCTGACTAAGGCAGTTTCCTCTCTTCCTACCACATTGAGGGGCAATGCAAAGATTTGCACAGTCAAAATGAGAGGGAAAGGGGTGCCTTTATTGTGCAACCCCCCCAAACCCTTTCTTATGCTGAATGGTCACTGGAGGGTTCATGCCCCAATCTCCCACCTTGGCTCAAAGGCACACCTGCCTCTTTTCCTGCTTTGCCATGATTTATCTATTTATGTGCAGACGGCGAGTCATCGGAGAGCCCCAACTCCTCTTCGGCACTCACCTCCTTGCAGTGGGTTGCTGAGATCCTGCCCTCCAGCATCAAGATCCAAGGGAGGACCTTCCACCAGCAGCTGGAACATCTGCTTACGCCGCCAGAGCGCTACACAATCTGCAAAGCACTGGAGAGTTTCTTCCAGCACAGGTAGCCTTGCTGGTTATTCCCTCCATTCATTTCTGAGTGGGGCACCCAAAGCCCTGTTAGGACCTGCACCAGCATCCATTTACCATGTGCTCTCTGTTACCTGAGTCCTGCATCCGGGCCTAGTGTGGTTCTTGTAGACCCAACACTTTGACAGCTGCGTCCATGCAATTCCTTTCATCAGGAGCCAGGGGCTTGCAGTTCAAGGCTAGCACCAGGAGCTGGTGGGTGGGTCTCCATCTCCACCAGAGGTATGTTATTAAGAAAATGTCCCACTTCTGACACCATGTGCCAGCAAGTGGGCTAAGGCAGGTCTAACTTGCCCTGATGCCTTATTGCAACCAACCTAATTCCAAGCAGAGCTGTCTCTTCCTGATAGCACTATCTAGCTCAGAGCTTTCCAAACTTTTCATGCTGATGACACACTTTTTAGACAGGCATCATTTTGTGACACGGCAATTCAGTTTTACATCATTTCATGACAGTAATTCAGTTTTACTAGCAAACCAGAGGTTAAACTAACCGCTTTCTAGCCCTGGAAGGAGCTAAACACACCTACACACTGCAGCCAATATACTAATGTGTTGCGACACACAGTTTGGAAAGCTCTGATCTAGGAAGACAGAACTTAAATCTTCCTACAGAAAGATGGGAGGCATCTTTGAATTCTCAAGTGCCTTCAGTAGCAACCTGACAAAAGTGAGGCTTTCTTGTTGGCAAGGAGGACAAGCAATGTGGGAAGCCTCACCTAACTAATTTGTGCCAGTCCGATTTCCTTTTAAAGGCACAGGGGCAGCAGAGGTCAGGAGACCAGGGCATCTCCTTGTGGCGCAAAAGAACATTGCAACCTATTTTCTAGCTCCCCCCGCAAAATCACTCTTGTATTTTCTCTTGTCCCCCCTCCCCAGGAACATAGACACCCTCATAGTGGACGTCTACCCAGTCCTGGACACCCCCTCCAAGCAGGTCATCTGGCAGTTCATCTACCAGCTGCTGACGTACGAGGAGCAAGAGCACTGCCAGCAGAAGATCACCAGGTTCCTTGGCTACAAATCAGTGGCGGGTGAGCAGCCAGCACCTGGTGGGGAGGAGCACCCGTGGGTGGCACTACTCAGGAGCTCGAGTGTCTGTCTCAAGCCAAATATATTAAACCCCTGTGTTGCAAACAATTATCAGTAATATCCAAGGCAACACAATGACCAAGTACAACAATGCGATCTCAATATGAACTCTTTATATAATCTATACAGAACATTGAACAGTATGAAATATATGAAATATGCACTCTCTGCAAAACCAAATAAACAGAAATCTTATAAATCTCTGAAAATTACAAAATATGCACTCTTGACGGATTCTCTTGAAAACATAGAACCAAATAAACATAAGTCTTATAAGTCTCTGAAAGTCTTTGCAGACTATGCAAGTCTCTGAAAGAAGCAAGGGGTCAGATTCTATGTTTCATACTATTCAATGTTCTGTATAGATTATATAAAGAGTTCTATGTTTTCAAGAGAATCCCTCAAGAGTGCATATAGTTAGATGGTTTTTGAGCCTGCTTTGTATTATATTATTGGGTTTGTTTTTAGTTTTGTTATGGATAACTTGTAGCTATTTTTAGTACACTCTGTTAACTTGGAATTAGATTTACGACCGTGTAAATAACATTGAGGCCACTTGGGACGAAATGCCCAGCATTAGTCATCCTTATAGTAGACCCATTGAAATCAGTGAGTGTGATTTAACTTAGGTGTATTCATTTCCATGGGTCTAATGCTGATTAAAACTTAGCTGGACACAATCCACGGAAAACAGGTGCATTCCAGCCACACAGGAGTGACATCCATCTATATCTCTGCACCCAGGCAAGCAAGAGGCATTATCACAGCGCTGGGCACATTCCAACCAAGCAAAAGCGCTCAGGGAAGAGTCCTGAGGGCCAGACAGAAAGGTGTGGAGGGCTGCATTTGCCACCCATAAGTTAAGGAATCCAGCCAGCTCGTAATAATACCAGCCCGCAAAGCTCTCTTTTAGGGAAAGTGTTCTTGCTACAGAGCAGCAGTGGTGGTGTGTGGGTATTAACGCATCACCCGAGTTCCTGCCGTGAAGGGCCCACCCCACCTCCTTCCCGCACTGTTGCTCTCTCCAGTTGCTGTGGCAACCTCGGCACCAGCTGTGTGTTTTAGGGGATTGTGGGCATTAGATCCCCAGCAGGGTAAATTTAGAATGAAAGGTCTTAATCTTCGGCTTTGGGGAACAGTTATTTGTGAGCAAATGCCCGTGTTTGTGGCAATGAGATTATTTTTACACCAGGGAGCAGCTCAAACGCCGTCGAGGCCAAAGGGGAGAGGGCGCTTTGGGAGAGCAGGCGCCTGAGAGGATGTGTGTAAACACACCAGCCCTGTCAAAAGGAGCAAAAGCAGCTATGAGGAAGATCATGGGAACCTGCTGTAGACTGACTCGGTATTGTCTACACTGACCGGCAGGGACTCTCCAGGGATTCAGCCAGGGAGCATTTCCCAGCCTTACCTGGAAGAAACAACAACAACACACTAAATAGCTTCCTTAGACAGGGCTGCCTTCAGATGTCTTCTGAAGGTTAGATATCACCTTTGTCAGGATTTGAACCTGGGACCTTCTGCATGCAAAGCAGGTGTTCTATCACTGAGCTACAGCCCTCCCAGGAACAGCTCCTGTAGTCTTGGAATGAATGGATGGAGAATTTGACCAGAAACCCCCAGTGTGGCTGTGCTGGATGTAGCCATAGCTGGTTGGGAGCTGCTGAAGCCCACCCCCCCTGGATTCTATTCCATGCCCTTGCCCTGAATGTTACTTTTGTCATTTATAGCCCATGCTTCCTTCAGGAAGTTGATGAGAAGAGAACCGGGCGGAGGGGCTTCTCTGTAGTGGCACCCTCCCTGTGGAACGCCCTCCCAACAGATGTCAAGGAGATAAATAGCTATACTGTACAACTTTTAGAAGGCATCTGAAGGCAGCCCTGTATGGGGAAGTTTTTAATGTTGGTTGTTTTATGATGCTTTTATATTTGTTGGAAGCCACCAGGAGAGGCTGGGGCAACCCAGTCAGATGGGTGGGGTACAAATAATAAAATAGTTGCTGTTGTTATGAAGGGCCCTGCAGTGCTGGATCTTGCTGGGGGGGCCGCTATTTAGTCCATCAACCTGTTCTCACAGTGGCCAACCGGATTCCTCTTCTGGGAAACCTGCAAGCAGGACCTTGGGTGCAACATCAACACTCCCCACTTACGATTCCTTGCAAGTTATATGGGGAGGCATCCCACCTCTGTTACTGGAGGTCATACACAGCCATTGTGGCTACTAGCTGTTGATAGCCTTATCCTCCATGCATTTGTTATTGCTGGATGTCCTCACGGTTCAGAAAAGAGCAACCTCAATGACTCCCCTTTGAGGAAAGATGGAAGCATCTGGGGATTTTTAGTTAAAGAAAAGGTGATAAAGGGCTCATCCACACTTCTGCTTGCGCTTTCTCTCTGCCGTACTCTGTTCCCAGGGAAAATCTACTCTTTAGCTCTAAATCAGAACAAACAGCAATCCGTAGAAGACTTGTATTGCTGTCTGCTCCGATTGAGCACCGAAGAGCAGTTTTCTCTGGGGGAAAACAGCTGGACCAGAGGAAGTGTGGATGAACCCTGAGAGGAAACTTATACAATTATGCATGATTTGGAGAAAGTGGATAGAGAAAAGTTTTTCTCCCTCTCTCATAACATTGCATCTCATGACCATCGTTGCCTCCTGTGGAAGGGAGTTCCATAGTTTAATTATGTGCTGCATGAAGAAGGACTTTCTTTTGTGTCTTGACTCTTCCAACGTTCAGCTTCATTGGATGCCCATGAGTTCTAGCATTGCAACGGATGGAGACAAAAACCATCCATGTGGTGTATGATTTGATAAGCTTCTCTCCTGCCTCCTCATAATCTCTCTTTAAATCGGGACTGTCAAGTCCCAAACACTGCAGCCTTGGGCATCTCTCAGGCAGTTCCACTTCTTTTTCAGCCGCAGTTGAGACAGAGGCAGAGGATCGGCACCGCAGCTCCATGCGGGGGGCCTCAGCATGCCGGGAAAATGTCCCCACCCACAGTCCTGAGGGCAGTGGAGCTGGAGGTAGGTCACACTCTCTGTGTTCTCAGAAGGTTGTCTTTCTGTTCCTTCTCACTTTTGACTAGCTCCACTCACCCGGCTGATATGCAGGAGGTTGGGATGGTGGAGAAATCTGCTTCAGTTCTCATTGAGAGGCAAATCTATCCAATTCTCACTTTCTGAAACAATATGAAAGCTGAAGCTCAGCCCTCCTTTGGAATCCACACACTTTGCAATGCAGTTTTCCGCCCAAGGAATGTCTATAAATGTGCACGTACGAAGGTAAAGTGTGCATAAACGTGCATATATTAGTGAAAGCAATGTAGCGAGACTGCATCACATTAAGGGAAATTGCTTGCAAAAATGTGTACAGTGGACACTCGGGTTGCAAACGTGATCCGTGCAGGAGGCATGTTTGCAACCCGCAATACCGTGTCTGCGCACTAGCGGGTTGCGATTCGGTGCTTCTGCAATTGCGCAAAGCACAATTTAGTGCTTCTGCGCATGTGTGACCGCCGAAACCCAGAAGTAACCTGTTCTGGTACTTCCGGGTTTCAGCGTGTCTGTAACCCAAAAAAACGCAACCTGAAGCATTTGTAATCCGAAGTATGACTGTACAGGAATAAAAATTTCAAAAATATGTTTATTAGGAGAAATTCGCACTGATGAATTTTCATGATGATTAAACAACAAAGGCACTTCTTCCTTTGTGGGGAAGGGTGTGGCCAGGGGAGATTTCTGGGGGCCAGACAGAGAGCCCTGGAGGGCCACATCCACCCTCTCCCAAAGGTTCCCCAGTCCAGCTCTTCCCTTTTTTGGGACATGCCATGGAATGCACAGTGGCTCTTGCGTGGCTTGAGAAGATGAGGTTCCTGCTTTTCTGTTTGGGACTCCCCCACCTTTGGCTGTTTGGCCATGGTGCAACAAGGACAGTGTTGCTGTGGAGAAGAACTGGCGGCCAGCTTCCTCCTTCATAGCCGGGATGTTGCCTTGCAGAACTCAGCTGGGCACTAGGATGGGGACAAAACTAGGATGCGTTGGCTCTACCTGCCATTGGTTCTGGCTTCACCTGTGCCCCTGCTTTCCACTCTGCCAGTCCTAATTGGTCCCTAGCCGCCTCTGGCAGCTTCTGCCCCTGCTGCCTCTCCATTTCTCTTCCCACCAGGTCCCAGCGAAGCCGCCGAGGTGCCAGTCCGCTTGGCTGCAGGGGAGAGGCAAGCGGGGGATGGGACCTCCCTTCCGGAGACGCCCAACCCCAAAATGGTGAGTTCTGGGTCTGGCTAGTGAGGAGGGGTGGGACCAGGCAGGCAGCTGAGCGCACAGGGACTCCTTCCTTCCCTCTGCTCTTTTTCAGATGTCTGCTGTCTATGCAGAACTGGAAACCAGGCTGACCACTGGCTTTGGAGGGAAGCTGGGCAACTTAGCCATGCACAGGACATCACCTCCCATTCCAGAGCAAGGAAACCCAGCAGGTGAAAATATACTCCCCACCCCCCTTGTGTCTTGGCTTGGCAGCAGAAGCAACTTGTGAATTTGAGATGGTGCACATAACGCATCACAAAAGTCAGAGGACTGGTGCATGCTGGGATAACTCCACCCATATAGTTTTCAGATCAAGGGAAGCGATAATACCACTCTATTCAACTGCTTGGTCAGACCCCACCTGGAGCCCTGTGTCCTGTTCTGGGCACCCCAGTTTAAGAAGGATATTGACAAGCTGGAAGGAGGAGTGCAGAGGAGGGTGACCAAGATGATCAAGGGTCCGGAAACAAACCCTTGTGAGGAACAGTTAAGGGAGCTGGCTGTGTGTTTCTGCAGCTCCGAAAGGGAGGATAGATGTACACAAAAATCCTGGTGAATTTTCAGGAGCACTTTTTAAAAAATGTAAACAGATGCAGAAGTATGAAGAGCTCAGCATTGAGTTGGAAGAATGTAAAACCCGAATCGACAGATTCACCCATTCCAACTTGGCACCAAGTTTGCTTGTTTTTTAAAATGCCACAAGTTTAGCTGTATGGGATTGACTGGGATGGTTATAGCCATTATTTATTTATTGTATTGCTATCTCACCTTTTTTCTCTCTAAGGTGCTCAAAGTGGCACAAATAGCTCTTTCCCTCCTCATTTATTCCCCACAACAACCTTGTGAGGTAGGTTAGGCTGAGAGGCAGCGACTGGGCTGAGGTCACCCAATGTGCTTTATGTCAAATGGGGATTTGAATCCAGGTCTCCCAGGTTCCAGTCTGACACTCTAACCACTACACTATGCTGTCTCTGCATATTAACTCCCTACTCTGTCTTTGCAGTGATTTGATTCCATTCCAAGGTCTGCACATGTGGACATTCTGCAAACTCAGAGCCATAATTATCGGCTGCCCTGCCCCCTTTGGAAGGCAAGGCCAAATCCAACGGAACCGCTTTGTTCCCTTTCCAACCCTCTACAGGTGCGCGGAAGTCGGGCCTGAGCATCTCCTGGCAGAACGACCACCCTCCACCCAACCAGCCGTGCTATTACCACTTGCACGGTGGGATCCCCTCCCCCTGCAGCACCGAATCCAACCCCTACGTCAGCCTGGACTGCAGCCCCGCCCCGTCCCCGAAGCACACAGGCTATGCCCTCAGCCCGCTCTCCCGGAGGAAGAAGCTCTTCACCTTCTCCCGCCCGCCACGCAGCCGGGATACGGACCGCTTCCTGGACGCTCTGAGTGAGCAGCTGGGGCACCGGATCACCATTGTGGATGACTTCCTCACGCCCGAGAATGACTACGAGGAGGTGGGAGAGAGACGGTGGCGCTTTGCTTCTCCAGTAAAAAGTGCTGGGGGGAAGCTTCCTTGGCAAGTTTTCACCCTCTGACTGGGCACCTTGCCCCCTGCCACCCATCCCTGCACCCAGGAATTTGGAGGGTGTAGGTGGGGAATGCTGAAACATGGTGGAATGGGCATCCCATAATGCTTCAACCTGTGGGCAAAACCAAGGCGATGCCCAGGGGCATTGTGGTTTGGTGCATATAGGACATAGGGTGAAGACCCATGGAATAAATTTGAATACAGTTTGCATATGCTAATTTATTTGCATGGAGGCCTCTCGATAAATGAAGGCTGGAAACTGGTGTCGTAGTAATAATAACAATAACAATAATAATAATAATTTCAATTTATATCCTGCTCTTACTCCCAAAGGGCCCCAGGACAGCAAGCATATCAGCAACAATATTATTGATTGATATTGATTGCAGGCGGTTGGGCTAGATGATCCTTTGGGTCCCTTCCAACCCTACAGACCATCTTCAAGGGCAGCTCCCCCCCCACAGTACAATGCAGTAACTCAGACAGGATGCCACCAGAGCACGGGCGCCTGAGGCCAGGCTAGCCCAGTCCAGGAACTACCCTGTAAGCAAGTTTGTTTTTACAATGAAGCCCCCTTCCCACCAGCCAACGAAGGGAGGTGCAGGAGATACAGGGCCCAGTACAAATGGTGTGGGCCTCTGTCCTTCTGGGCCACCCCTTAACAATGCCAATGGCATCCTTTGGCATCCCAGAACCCCTCTTGCGAAAGGCATCTTCTGGTGCTCTGGAGCTACCTCTTGAGATGACCCATCTATTTATTTATTGCATAGAATTTATACACTGTTTGATTGGTTTGGTTTTTTTTTTAAAAAAACCCCTCAAAGCAGAACGAAACAATAAAATCATCAGCAAGAACAACTCTGTAAAACAGAGGACAAAATCAACAATAAACTGAAAGCAGACTAAACCACACACCAGCATTCTCCACCTCTGGGTAAAGGTAAAGGGACCCCTGACCATTAGGTCCTTTCGTGACTGACTCTGGGGTTGCAGCGCTCATCTCGCATTATTGGCCGAGGGAGCTGGCGTACAGCTTCCGGGTCATGTGGCCAGCATAACTAAGCCGCTTCTGGCGAACCAGAGTAGCGCACAGAAATGCCATTTACCTTCCCCCAGAGTGGTACCTATTTCTCTACTTGCACTTTGACGTGCTTTCGAACTGCTAGGTTGGCAGGAGCAGGGACCGAGCAATGGGAGCTCACCCTGTCGCAGGGATTTGAACCGCTGACCTTCTGATTGGCAAGTCCTAGGCTCTGTGGTTTAACCCACAGCGCCACCCGCGTCCCCCACCTCTGGGTAGGCTTGTCTAAACACTAGTGTTTTCGAAAGGTGCCGAAAAGGTGAACAGCAAGGGTGCCTGCCTGACGTCCACTGGCAGGGAGTTCCAGAGTGCTTTAGCCATCTAATCTCTCTCTTTCTCTTCCCAGATGAGTTTCCACGACGACCAAGGCAGCTACGTCACCAACGACATGAGCAGTGCCAGCGAGTACCTGAGCAGCAGCGAAGGCAGCTCCTTGACCTACTCCACCTTGTCTGATCACATCCCTCCGCCCCCCATCAGCCCACCCCCACTCCCACCTCCGCTGCACTCCCACGAGCCCAAAGAGGAGCACCGGAGCACGGAGGCCGTGAAGAAGACTCCCTCCTCCTCCTCCTTTCCCTCCTCCTCCGCCCCCCACCCCAAGCCCCCAGACAGCCACTCTCAGCAAGCCCCTCCACCCCCTCCCCCTCCCCTGCCCCCTCCGGTCCCCTGTGTTCTTCCTCCAGTGACTCAGGGCATCATTCAGCGCAGGAACGAGTCCAAGCACATGAGCGTCAAGCGGCTGCGCTGGGAGCAGGTGGAGAATTCTGAAGGCACCATCTGGGGACAGGTAATGTTGAGGATGCTCCATTCAGTTGCATTTAAAAGCACATCTCCCCCCTTACCACATCCACCCACTCGGTTTGCACTCTCTGAAATAATAGACAGACTGAACCACAACCATCCTTTGAGATTTGCTCATCTCTGAATGTTGCGATCCAATTTTCCAGCTGAGTGATGTGCGGAAAAATGCAGGGCGGTTCAACTTTTCATATCGAGCGGGCCACAAGAGTACTTTGCAGGCAGTGTTCGTTTGTTTACTTTTGGGGGCACAAACCTCCACATTTGTAGCTGTGGAGAAGTGCCCCAAATATATAGCAAGAGGCTGGAGCTGTCCTTGTGGTCTGCAAGAGACAGACGAACATTGTAGATAGCAAATCACTGTATTAAACCCAAGGGAAGTCTGTCTTGGAGGCTGCTCTCTCCAGCCACTTCCAGACCAAGTATGATGTTGCTTTCAGTCCCTCTCTGCAGGGGAGGGGAGGTGTGTGTGTGTCCCAGTGGTTGACCCCAAATTACCAGATAAAGGCCTGTTTGAGCACCATACAAGTCCCTCTTGTATGCTTCTGATATGGAAGAAAGAGCATGTTTACCCTCTGCTCTTGGCCTCTGGAATCATTGACCACGCCTTTTCCTTGCGCAGCTCGGGGAGGACTCGGACTACGACAAACTGAGCGACATGGTCAAATACCTCAACCTGGAGTTGCATTTTGGAACCCAGAAGCCAGCGAGTGAGTCCTCCATCTGTCTGTATGTCTCTCTCCGCAAGCTGCCAGATGCAGCTGGGGCAGTGGAGGGAGAGAAACAAGAGCCAAGCCAATCTCGTCTTGGGGATCTTGGCAGAGTCCCCTCCATGGTCCTGAGATGGGCGCACAATTTGCACAATGGCTGCTTGTGAACCCTTGTCAAACTCTGTTGCTGCCCAGTCCCCTTTGGCTGTTGACATGGGAGAAGCATGACCGTCTCCTTGCCACTGTCTTCTCTCCAAGGGGATGGTTGTCTCTTTAAGGGGATTGTCTTCCCTCTGTGTTTCAGTGGGTGGGGGCTTCCTTTGTTTTCTCTGTCCCATCATCCTGGTGTCTTGTGCGTCCTCCCGTTTTGGGTGGGCTGCCAGGCCAAGCCCACCTTCATGTCCTTGAGTCATAGATTGAGAAGATGTGAGGGTGGCAACCGTGGAAAAGGCAGATTCCACACTTGAGATACCGTGTGCAATTCTGGTCTCCTCACCTCAAAAGAGGACATGGCAGAGTTGAGAAAGATCCAGGAAAGGAAAACCAGAACGATCAAGGGGGTGGAGCAACTCCCCTATGAATAAGGGTTGCAATGTTTGGGACTTTTTAGTTCAGAGAAAAGGTGAGTCAGGGGTGATAGGTGGCGCTGTGGTCTAAACCACCGAGCCTCCTGGGCTTGCTGATTGGAAGGTCAGCAGTTTGAATCCCTGCAATGGGGTGAGCTCCTGTTGCTCTGTCCCAGCTCCTGCCAACCTAGCAGTTCGAAAGCACACAAGTGCAAGTAAATAAATAGGTACCACTGCGGCGGGAAGGTAAATGATGTTCCCATGTGCTCTGGCTTCAGTCACAGTGTTCCATTGCGCCAGAAGTGGTTTAGTCATGCTGGCCACATGACCCAGAAAGCTGTCTGTGGACAAACACCAGCTCCATTGGCCTGAAAGCTAGATGAGCTCTGCGTCCCATAGTCACCTTTGACTGGACTTAACTGTCCAGCATTCCTTTACCTTTACCTTTTACTATTTATAAAATTATGCATAGCATGAAGGGGGGGGAGCAGATGTACTCTGAAACTAATGAAGCTTAAGCTTCAGGGCCCCTAATCCTGAAGGAGCCCCAGAAGTTATTTTATTCCGCACTACCTCTCTGCTAAAGGGACGTGGGTGGCACTGTGGTCTAAACCACAGAGCCTAGGGCCTGCCAATCAGAAGGTCGGCAGTTCAAATCCCCGTGACGGGGTGAGCTCCCGTTGCTCGGTCCCTGCTCCTGCCCACCTAGCAGTTTGAAAGCACGTCAAAGCTCAAGTAGATAAATAGGCGGGAAGCTAAGCGGTGTTTCCGTGCGCTGCTCTGGTTCGCCAGAAGCAGTTTAGTCATGCTGGCCACATGACCCAGAAGCTGTACTCCGGCTCCCTCGGCCAATAAAGCGAGATTAGCGCCGCAACCCCAGAGTTGTTCGCAACTGGATCCTAAGGTCAGGGGTCCCTTTACCTTTACCTTTACCTTTCTGCTAAGGAGCAGGGGGCTAGTGGGGGTACAGCAAAGACAAAGAGGCTTGGCAGGTGAATGAGATAAGCCAAGTGGACTTTCTTGAGGAAGAAGCACTGCATGTGAGAATCCCAGGTGGAGAAACAGGACGAAGAGTGGGTGAGCCATGATAGGACCAGGGTCTGGGATTTCCTGTGTATCTGACATCTTGTCTTGCCTTTTGCAGCCGAGTGTCCTTCTCTCTCCAGTCGGGGGTGGGCAAGCTCAGGACGGCGCTCAAGGACCCCCACCCAGCATGCAAACTTCCAGCCCTGCAAGCTCCATTTGTTTCCATCCCATCCTGATCCCATCCGCTTCTTCTTCTTCTCTCTCTTCTCCTAAATCCCTCCGACCCCTGTCCTTATCTCTGATTAAATCTTTCAGTTTCTCTTCCAGAGCCGAGCCCTGTGCCAGAGTCCTTGAAAAAGAAAGATGTGGTTGAGATTCTGTCACACAAAAAGGCCTATAACACATGTAAGTAGTGTCTGGTGAAGGACGCAGCAGGTCCAGGGGCCGAGAGGCAGGCAGGTAAATGAGAGAGAGAGATGTCTGAGCCAACACCAGTTGGGGTCTCTATTGGCAGGACTCAGGGGGTGGGGCCGGGGACTGTGATATTTTATGGGGTGCCAATCCCCTGAAGCACTGCAAGGTCTTCTGGTGCTCCCCTTGTGGGTTGGGGAACATTAAAGGTGTGGAAGAAATGTGCGCAGATTGTGTTTTTAAAGGGAACCAACCTAATTCATGGTTCCCGAACCAAAGCACCACCCACAATGCAGTTCTCCCTTGCTTGAATTTTGCAATGCACTTTGCCAACTAAATATATATATATACTGTGTCTGTTAGGGTAAAGTGAGTACAACAATGCATATATTTGTGAAAATAGCCAAAATGGACTTCATATGGGGAAATTGCACGCAAAAACGTGCATATTTCCTGAAACTTCAGCATGCATAAGTATTTTCATGCAGACTTACAAATATAAAATAAAGCATGGCCTCTAAGTCCTACACAGAGTAGACCCATTGAAATGAATGAGTCTCAGTTAGCCAGGCCTACTAACTTCAGTGGACCTACTCTGAGTAGGACTAACACCCCAAAACCCTGGTGTGAAAATGGGGGGGGGGGATGGACAAGACAGGGAAGAAAATGAGAACCTGAGATGGGCAGATTTGCCTGTCCTTTCCATGGGTGGACTTGTGCTCTGGCCCAGCCTGTCAATTCTGGGTTAGAAATCCTTGGCAGGGCGCCCACCCCGCTCTTCTTCTCTGCCCAGCCATCTTAATTGCCCACCTCAAGCTCTCCCACATCGAGCTGCGCCAAATCCTCTTGACCATGGAGAGCGACCGTCTGGAGGCTTCTCACATCAAGCAGCTGCTGCTCTATGCGCCTGACGCAGAGGAAGTGGAGCAGTACCACAATTACCAGGGCAGCCTCAGCAAACTCAGCGAGCCGGACCAGTTTGTGCTGCAGGTGAGTCTAAGCCAGTGGTTCCCAAATCTTTTCAGGCCCCCTTGGTCCCATAAACGCATCCCCAGTGCCGTCTACCCTATCAAAAGCAGTCTTCAGAATAGCAGTTTGCATTACCCACTAAGATAACGACACAATAAAATTCAGAAAGCAACAAACAAATGCACATGCATTCAAAATCCAATTCAAACTATTTCGTTTAATTAATGCAACAAAGTGGATGAGATTGATCCAGTGAACCCAGCTTTTCAAAGTCTGATAGTTATTTACCCTTCCAGCACCTCCCTGCCCCCCCTTGCCTCTTAGCAACCCCCTAGCTAATCCCATTGCCTCCCCCAGGGGGCACTACTGTCCACTTGTGAACCACTAGTCTAAACCAGGGTTTCCCAAACTTGGGTCTCCACCTTTTTTGGACTACAGTTCCCATCACCCCTGATCACTGGCCCTGCTAGCTAAGGATGATGGGAGTTGTAGTCCAAAAACAGCTGGCGACCCAAGTTTGGGAAAGTCTAGTCTAAACCAAGGTGCTACACAAAGGCAGGGAAGTTGGCCCAGTGTCATGGCGAGGAGGGAGAGCGTCAGTCTGGCTGCATGGGGAGGGGGTCTGTGACCCACTGGGCCATGAACAGATTCAGGTGAGGAGTGTAGTTCATCAAAAGACCATGTGAGATTTGTCTGTTCTTCAAAACACACACATGTGAGACATAAGCACACCCAAGCTCCTGAGCACTCACCCTGATCTGTTTGCACAAAAGTTGTGCAGAGGTTCGGCCATGCCAGATCTCTGTTGATCACTCATCCTTCATTGTTTGTGGGGAGGTTAAATGACATTGAACATTCATGCTCATTTGCTTATGGGGTGTTTCTATGTATTTCCGTCAATCATTTGCTTGTCCCACACTTTTCAATGCACTTCCCCATTATTTCTTAACCCCAAAAAGTCAGTCTATTTTCCCCAGGTAGATTTCTTGCACAAGGGCAGAAGAATGCTTTAATCCACTTCAATTGGCCCAATTGGCACACTGCAAATTACTAACAGTTTGGAGACTCCCGTAAATGCTTTTTAGGCTGGATCTATTCCCTTCTGACATTAAGGTCTGGAGAAGCTCACTGACAAAGAACTGGGAGGGGGAATCCCATTCAGTTTGCAGTTAAAAGCCTGTGTCATGCTTTCTGAAACTGTTGTGCAAACCAAAGCACAGCAATCCTTCAAAATTCATACTTCTCTGAATTTTGCAGCCCAGTTTTCCAGCCCAGTAACGTGTACTAAAACACACTGGTAAAGCCTGCATTAAATGTGTATGTTAGTGAAAATAACACACAAAATCACACTCTGTTAAGGCAAACTGCCTTGCAAAAATATGTACGTTAGGATAAATTTGCAGATGAATTTTCATATGAGGATTTCTGCAAACTAATGTAGAAAACTACACTTAAGATTGGATAAATGAGTAACTGAAATTGATAGCTCCACCCATCCTTGCTGGCTTTGAGATAACCAAGATATGTTTCTATTAAGCACCCTTGTCACTTTGTCTATAAAGCAAATGTGGGGAGGGTCAATTGAAAGGAGGGCCGGCTAGCCCTTGGTTCAGGCAGCTGATCTAGCCCCCACTCCAAGCATTTTTTCCCTGCCCTGCCCAGACCTCAGCAATTTTGGTGGTAGCGAAAAGAGATGGTGGAATAAAGTGGGGACTCCCCTCCCTGTTCCCTTCCTCCTTCCTCTTCCAGATGCTTTTGGTACCCGATTACAAGACCCGCCTGCGCAGCCTCCACTTCAAGACCACCCTGCCAGAGAAGATGGAGGAGCTCACAGCCAGCTACGAGTGCATCTACAACGCCTCCCTGGAGCTGAAGAACAGCAAGAAGCTGGCCAAGATCTTAGAGGTCAGGAGAGGTGGTTTTGTTGCTAGTGTACACCACCAGGGGGCAGCCGCTTTTCACTCAGCCAGAGTTTGGTGGCTCCTTCCCTCCTGGTTCTAGGGGTGGCAGGGGTTCACAACTCTAGGCATTTAGAATGCAAACGGGCAAACTCACTTCTTACCTGACATCTTTATTACTCCAGAAAGGTCCTCCCATGTTTTCCAAGTGCTTCTTTTGAGAAATCTGACAAAGGAATGGAACAGAAGCACAATCCTGGAGTGATTGTGCATCTTTTTTGTTTTTTGTTTGCAAAGGACTGCTCCTTCAACAACAACAACAACATCATCATCTTTAATTTGTATACCGTCTTTCTATCTTACGATACTCAAGGCGGTTTACAAGCTGAAGAAACAAAAAATGTACATCTTATAACAATCTAATGCAATACAAAAATGTGATAATAAGACAACAAACAACCTACATCAAAAAAGTAACATTCAACAATCATTGGAGTAGTATAAAATAATATCAGCATATAAAAGTTACAGAAATTCACCCTTAAATTTACGATAAATAATTTCTAAACTATAATCAATAAAAGAACGGCAAGCCACAGTACATGAAATAATACAATACAAATTGAGAAGCAGAGACTAGAGGGTGGAGCAAGGCAGATGGAAAGAGGCCTTGCCTGATGGAGTCTCTCCTTGACATGGGAATGGAAAAAAATGCAGTCCAAAATGCCCCTTTCTTTTCAGCTGAGCTTTGCTGGGATGCAGGTGCAGCCAGGGAGAACTTTGGCTAGCCTGCACTCTCCTTCCCCACCTCCCCATCCAGCCCGCTTTCTAAAATAAAAATAAAAATCTCTATCTTATGTGAGAGAGGAAGGACTGTAGCTCAGTGGTAGAGCAGCTGTTTCACATACAGAAGGCCCCAGATTCAATCCCCAGCAGGACCTCAAGGTAGGACCTGTGGGGAATATCTCCCACCTGAGACCCTGGTGAGTCACTCCCAGTCAGTGCAGAAGTACTGAGCTAGATGGACCATGGTCTGACCAAGTATGCGTCAGCTTCCAGTGTTCCTCCTCCCGTCTCAGAGGCTCAGGTGGTGGCAGTCCAGGACAGGGCCTTCTCTATGGTGGCCCCTTAAGTTGTGGAACTCCCTCCCTACAAAGGTGTGCCTAGCACCTTCATTATACAGTGTTCAGAGAATGCTGAAGATGCGCCTCTTTACCCTGGCTTTTGACTCTGGGAGGCATTTGTTTTTAGGACGTACCTTATTTTTATTCAAATTATTTCTAATATGGAGTTTTTTATAATATATTTTTTATTGAATTTCCTTTTTTATATATAAATTAACTTCAAATTGAATAATTACATTGTTTCATGTATTGACTTCCCACCCAAACCTCCACAGCGTTTTGGTTCAAGACCTTTTCTACTGCATTATATAGCAAACTCTCCTCTATTACAGAAACCCATCTCATACAATTACTTTATCGTTTACTTCCGCTGCTCCTATGTCGAATCCTGCCCTGTCAAATTTCATTTGTCTGGTTTACGTTTTTCAAATAGTTCACAAAAGGCCTCCATTCTACTCTAAAAAGTTCATTATTTCAATCTCTTAATGTTGCCGTCAACTTGGCCATTTCCACGTAGTCCAATTCATTAAAGTTTTTAATATAGTATTTTAACACTGCAACGTGTAACCCATTCTGGAACCTTTGGGTGAAGGCCAGGCAATAAGTATCTAAATAATGTCCCTTATTTAAAGCTGCCCAATTTGCTGGCCATCAGAAGGGGTGAAGCACCCCTGCTGCTAAAAATCTTCTCTTCTCCAAATCCTCACTTCCCCAAGCTGTTTTCCTTCCAGGGTGAGCAGCTCTGGGGCTTCGCCACACGTGTTCGTTCACCTGTAGTGTGTAGTTGGCCCCCCAAGGGAGAAAAAGAGGCCAGAGGACCTGGCAGGTTCCCAAACTATTCTTCACACCCACTGATGAGGCCACGAATCACGCCTGGTTAACAGCACAGCGTCCTCAGCCGGCTGTTGATTAACCCAAAAGTTATGTTCGAGACGTGGCATGCATTGGGTTCTCGCCCCATCCCCGTCTTGGTCTGCCCTTGGGACTCCTGGAGACATAAAGCTCATCTTTGACCCAAGGGAGGGGTTAGAAACTCACACAAATGCAGGGAGTGTTGGGGCAACAGCGCAGTGAATGGAAGGTGACCAGAGGCAGAGGTCTTTTCTTCTGGGTCTTCTCCCAGCCTTCCTTAGCTTAATAATAATAATGTTTTATTATTATTATTTTTAAATAATATTTATTAAAGTTTTAAAGGTTACAAAAAGAAAAAATAGAGAACACCATATTAAACAAAAACAAAACAACACATCACAATAATGAAAAAGAAAAAAAGAGAAAAAAAGAAAACAGAAAAATAAACACAATTAAAAAACACAACAAACCTTCCCATAACTTATCTTTCATTCGCTTGTTTCCTTCACCTCCTCACACCTCCCTTTTTTGTATTCTAGTTCGGTTAGCTATTTCAGCAAATCCTTTCCATCTTTTCCAGTTTTTGTCCTTATCTTAATATAATGTGACTTTACTTTCGCTCTTTTCACCAATTAACATTCTGTTTTTTCTTAAGCCTTTATAACATTTCTGCTAAAACCACATAACTTCATTCCAACATCCTTCTAACATTCCTTGATTTTACAATGTTTCTGTAAGTAAACTTTAAATTTCTTCCAATCTTCTTCCACCAACTCTTCTCCCTGGTCTCGGATTCTGCCAGTCATTTCCGCCAATTCCATGTAGTCCATCACCTTCATCTGCCATTCTTCCCGGGTGGGTAGATCTTGTGTCTTCCAGTACTTTGCAATAAGTATTCTTGCTGCTGTTGTGGCATACATAAAGAAAGTTCTATCCTTCTTTGGCACCAATTGGCCGACCATGCCCAGGAGAAAGGCCTCTGGTTTCTTCAGAAAGGTATATTTAAATACCTTTTTCATTTCATTATAGATCATCTCCCAGAAAGTCTTAATCCTTGGGCATGTCCACCAAAGGTGAAAGAATGTACCTTCAGTCTCTTTACATTTCCAACATTTATTATCGGGCAAATGATAAATTTTTGCAAGCTTGACTGGTGTCATGTACCACCTGTAAATCATTTTCATTATATTCTCTCTTAAGGCATTACATGCTGTAAACTTCATACCTGTGGTCCATAACTGTTCCCAGTCAGCCATCATAATATTATGTCCTACATCTTGTGCCCATTTAATCATAGTTGATTTCACCGTTTCATCCTGAGTGTTCCATTAATAATAATGTTTTATTATTTGTACCCCTCCCATCTGATTGGGTTGCCCCAGCCGCTCTGGACGGCTTCCAACATATATAAAAACATAATAAAACATTACACATGAAAAGCTTCCTCATGCAGGGCTGCCTTCATACGTCTTCTAAGGGTTATATAGTTACTCGTCTCCTTGACATCTGATGGGAGAGCGTTCCACAGGGTAGGTGCCACTACCGAGAAGGCCCTCTGCCTGGTTCCCTG
Source organism: Podarcis filfolensis (assembly GCF_964270895.1). Taxonomy (NCBI): domain Eukaryota; kingdom Metazoa; phylum Chordata; class Lepidosauria; order Squamata; family Lacertidae; genus Podarcis; species Podarcis filfolensis. The sequence continues at coordinate 29,222,429 of NC_139616.1, read as the reverse complement.
TAGCTTCACTTCTCGCAGTGAGGGAACTGCCAGAAGGCCCTCGGAGCTGGACCTCAGTGTCTGGTCTGAACGATGTGGTTGGAGGTGCTCCTTCAAGAGGCAACATCCTTCAAGAGGCAACGTGATAGAAATTTAAATTTTTTTACATGGTCCAGAGAAAGCAGAGAGAGAAAAGTTTTCTCCCTCTCTCTTAACACTGGAACTTGTAAGCATCTGATGAAGCTGAATGTTGGAAGATGCAGGACAGATTTTTAAAAAACCCATTCTCTTGCAGTTAAACTGTGGAACTCCCTTCCACAGGAAGCAGTGTTGGCCACCAATTTAGATGGGTTTAAAAGATGGTTAGGCAAATTCACAGAGGAGAGGGCTATCAATGGCTATTAGCTTTAATGGCTCTGCTCCGGCTCCACTGTTGGACACAGCAATGCTTCTGAACGCCAGTTGCTGGAAACCATGGGAAGGAAGAGTGCACTTGTGCTCATGTTCTGCTTCTGGTTTCCCACTGAGGCATCTGGTTGGCCACTGGACTAGGTGGGCCATTGTCCTGATCCAGCAGGTTATTCTTATGTTCTCCTCTTTTGCAAAAAAAAATCAGTGTATGCTTAAGCAGTTCTTAGACAAAAGCCTATGGAAAGCTGCCATATATTGAATCAGACCCACTGGTTCATCTAGGTCAGTGTTGTGTGCACTGACTGGCAGCAGCTCTCCAGGGTTTCAGAGAGGGAGTCTTTGCCAGCCATCCTTTGAGATACCAAGTATTGAAACTAGAATCTTCATGCAAGGCACATGCTCTATCACTGAGCTAAGACACTTTCCTCAAGCAACAGAGAAGAAAAACATTGACAGCTAGAGGTTCCCTATTTCTAGAGGTCAGCATCAAATAAGTTCTGCTTTTACCAAGAGAAATGGACAGGAAGGACTCTGGGGGATCTGTGACACTGGGGGTTGGACTTGATGACCCTGTGTGTGTGCCTTCCAACTCTACAGTTGTATAATTCTATAAGAATTTTATGCATACAGGACCCCTGAACCATAGCTGTGGATCTTGGGTGCAGAAAAAATATGGCATGGTTCTGCCCCACCTTGCCCTGGTGGACAGCAAGAGCTATTCAACAGTCAAACAAACTACCATGGAAGGTGGTGGATTCTCCTTCCTTGGAGGTTTCTAAGCAGAGGTTGGATGACCACCTGCCAGGGAGTCTTCAGCTGTGAATCCTGCATTGCAGGGGGTTGGACGAGAAGACCCTTGGAGTCCCTTCCAAGTCTACAATTCTGTGACCAGCTTCTCCTGAACAAATTCTTGATGGGATTTAGCATGTTTGGTGCTGCAGGGAAATCTATCTGGGGGTGGTCTGGAAGGTGATCCGAGCAGCTAATGTGTTTTCAGCTCCTTGTGTAGCAGAAGTCAGTCCCAACTTGTGAAGACAATGAAGATGCATTGTGCAGAATTGGACCTCGGTCTTGTGTAGACCACCCTTTGCCAACCTGATTTCCTCCCAGCGGTTTGGACTACAACTCCCATCAGCCCCAGCCAGCATGACTCTAGGTTGCTGGGGTTGCTGGGAGTTGTAGTCTGAAGTGTTTGAAGGCCACCATTTTGTGGGAGGTTCTACCTCAGGGTTGGGAAGAGAGGAGGGTCCTTTGACTGGCTACTCACAAGAAATTCCCTTTGCAGTTTGTGCTGGCCATGGGCAACTACCTGAATCATGGGCAACCGAAGACTAACAAAACGACCGGCTTTAAGATCAACTTCCTCACTGAGGTAAGTGGAGTTGGAGCAGCATTCTTGAATTGCAAGGGGCTGGGTCCCTTCCAACTTCACAGTTTTGGGATTCAATGAGCCCTCCAAGGGGAGAGGCATTCTCTCTTGGCTGATGGCATGACTGGTGGTCCCTGGACCTGGGGGCCAAAATGTGGCCCTCCAGGCCTATCTGTCAAGCCCGCATCCCCAGGCCACACCTCTCACCAGCTCAAGTGCTTTTGCCTGGGCTGGTATGTGTCCTCAAGCAGGGTGATGCTTCTTGCTTCCTGGGCAGAGGATGGAGAGAGATGAGTGCATTTGTAGAAACCTCAGGCTTCTGTGTGGGCAAAATATTCGCTTTCAAGATACTCTCTGCTACAGTCGTCAACCAGAAGTCCAGATGGGGAAGAGGGTGGTGCTTGTGCCCATTTAATAGCTGCAAAGGACTAGGGATTTCCCCTGGTCTAGCCTGCCTTGCAAGTTTCATCTGCTGAAATCATCAACCTCTGCGCAACAATTGCTTGTGAAATGTATATCCCGCCCTTCTTCCAAAGAGGGAACTCAGTGTGGTTCAGAACAAAAAGGAAAGACAAACCCACAGCCTTTCTCAACCTGTGGGTCCCCAGATGTTGTTGAACTACAACTCCCATCACCCCTAGCTAGCAAGGCCAGAGCTCAGGGATGATGGGAGTTGTAGTCCAACAACATCTAGGGACCCACAAGTTGAGAACTGCTGGGCCTTAGAACATTTCACATTTAAATCACAATCAGCTCATGAAATAGTTGCAGATTATTACCGCAGTGCAATTTACCAGCAAATCAAAGGGGCAGGAACTGCCCTGTCCTCTTATTCCTGCTTGCTCTGAGGTCTGACTAGATGACCCTCTGGGTCACTTCCGGCTTTAGTTCTATGATTCTTTTGCACCCATGTGGACTAGAAGCTTTGATGTAGTGGCAAATGCCTGCGCCGAGTCAGCTACATTCTCAGGCTGAGCTGCTTGTGGCCTGAAGTTCCCCTGGCAGCCTTCACTTCCAACCCTCCATCTTTCCTTTGCTTTGTTCCAGCTGAATACCACCAAGACTGTCGATGGAAAATCCACCTTCCTGCACATTCTTGCCAAATCCCTTAGCCAACATTTCCCAGAACTCCTGGGCTTTGCCAAGGATCTGCCCACCGTGCCACATGCTGCCAAAGGTAAAACAGACGAGGATGGAGTACCTAGGAAACAGGGGCTCTGCAGATGGCTTAGACGACAACTCCCATCAGCCCCAGCCAGCTGTGCGATCCTGGGCTCACAGAGGTTATAGACCAAAACATCTGGGGGGCATCAAGTTGCAGGAATGCTGGTGCAATATTGTTGACACGGACTGGCAGCAGGAGCTTTCCAGAGTTTCAAACAGGGGCCCTCCCAGAACACCCCCATCCCCAAGATGCCATTGAAGATGGAACCTGGAGCAGATGCTCTAACCACTGAGCTACAGCCCTTCCACAAGGGGTTCCACGCTAGACTCTTTTATTCCTTGCTTTCCTGCACTTAGCTGGAATTAAACAGAGGTTCCACACAGCTCTTAATATACTGCTTTTTAATCCCTTCACCATTCCTTTTTTTTAAAAATCAACTATTTACAGAAGAAATGGATCATGCCTATTCAGTAATAAGTTTGGTTCAGCAACGGGCTTTCCCCAGGCATCTTGAAAGCTTCCTTCTGCCAGGTTAAGCTTCCAGTTTCATTGTTTCACATAGACTTGAGCTGGGGGATTGGTGAGGAAGGGTCTCATTTCCCCCTCGATGAGCCTCTGTGAGTTGCCTCAGGGACAGTTTCAGGGAGTGGGGCAGAGTGGCTGGGAGAGGCTTTGGGAAATAGCCAGCTAAATCCTTCTATTGGCACAAGCATTTAAACTTGTGCAATGGAACTAGCCTCCCTAAATCTGTCCTGGGGTTTCCTGCACTCTCTGGAGCAGATTTGGGGAGCAGGGAGATGTGTGTGTGGGGGGGAGTTCCATTGCACAAGCTTAAATCTTTATGCTGATTTGCACTACATTGGATGCCTTAGGGATCGCCTGAACCCTTCTATCCCAGCTTGATCAGTGAGATAATTTGTAAGAGCATTGGCCGTCATTCTGTAGGTTGGCAAGGCTCATGCAACATAGAAACCAAGCCTTTTGAGGCATGCTTTGCTACTTCTGCTCTCATGTGTCTTTGTCACATGACACAGCCCAGTCCGGTGGAATGCTCTGCCACTAGAAATTCAGCAGGTGCCTTCTGTGCCAGGTTTTAAATGCTTGCTGATAACTTTTCTATTCTGCCAGGCCTATGCAAGCAATTAAGAATACATCTTTCCACGATGGTTAGTTGATATAAGTTTTTAACTTTTTAATGGTGTGGTTCCATGTTTTTATTGCTATAAACCACTTTGATGTATATTTTTTATGACACAGTGGTATACAAATATCTTTTATGAACCAACCAGCCAAAAAACCCATAGTTTACTCATTTCCAGGTTACTTTTCCCCAACGCACACTTTCTAGTGGTGAACTAGTCATAGGAAAGAAGGAAATCAGAAACCAGGAAGAGAAGAATTTCAAGAAGGAATGGGGAAAATTTACAATGTATTTAGGAGAACATTGTAAACAACTAAAAACTTTGGTAGGATTTTGAGTAATGCTTGTAAGTTTTTAAACAAATTAGAGAAAATAAGATAAGCAGTAGGAAAAAAAAGGTTTGATAATGATAACCATGGAAGGGCAGAGGGAAGTCGAAGGAAGCAGAGAATTCTAAATGAAGAGGTGAATGATGTGCTTGAATTTAAATTTGTTATGTAAAACTTAATATATTTTTTTTTAAAAAAAGGAAAGAAGGGGACGTATCTGTCAGAATCCTCTTCTCTCTACTGCTTTTTCTTCCTCAGTGAACCAGAGAACATTAATGGCTGACCTCCACGACCTCCACACCACCATTGCTGAGATTGAGGTTGCCTGCCAGAACATGGGGGATTCCCCGGAGGACAGGTTTGCGACAGTGATGGATGTATCCTTTGGTTGAAAAGGCCAGTGTGCTGCGGACATCCTCTCCAGCCCAGCGCGTAGCGTGGGGGGTGGGTGGGCAGGGGCGCTATAGCCCTGGGCACACACAGGGATTCCCGTTCTGCCCTGCCTGCCACCGGGGGTCTCTGTGCCCCAGAGCCCGGCCTGGCGTTGCTGCCACGTCCCTGGTCTCCTTGCTGAATGGCCGCTCAGCCAGCATCAGGGGGAGTCACCTGCCAAGGGCCACGTCGGCCCACAAGGCTCCGCCGCTTCCATCCTGATTTGCTTACAGGGTGTCTTCCCATGAACCATTTGTTTATCTCACATTTTCCAACACATTTCTCTGTCACTTCCCGAAGTGCAAAATGCTGGATTCAGTTTCAAAGTGGATTTGTTGTGCTGCGAAGGCAGAGCAATTCAATCCTCTTTAATTGCACAAACCCAAGTCTACGTTATGCACTCAAATTCCTCCTGCAAAATAGTGACATTGAACAGACCCTTTGTATTCATATCAATTTGGTCCCTGCAGGGGCTTTGTTAGCAGGAACCCCGCCCCCGGGGAATGGACTCCCCCCCTCCAACCTTTTCACTATTGCCCCCAAGCATTTCTGAATTTGGGGGAATTTTAATTGGAGGTGCTCTTGATAGGATGTCAATTTGAGTGAATATATCAGTCTGAAATGATTTTATCTGGAGATGATTTGGAAGTAATAAGTGGGGGGAGAAATATTTAAAGAGGAGCTAATCTGGAGTGATTTAGGGTGGAGTGCAAATTAACCAAGGAAATGAGTGTGATTTGGATGGGGAATTAGGTGGCTTCTGCTGCCTGTGACATTTAAAAGCCTAAATTTGCACCTGTTCATATAAATTGGCATTTGATAATTTTATGCAGGTTTTATGGAATGAACCTTTTTAGTGCTTAGCAACACTTCTGGGCTCCCATGTGCATCCCTGTGCATAAAATGGCTGTGGGTTTGTTTTCTTTATCTCATAATTGGGATAAATGGAGTGGGGGGGCATTCTTTACCTGCCGCTTAGAGTCTGTTTCCTGTGGTCAGTTCAGTGGTTCTCCTCTTAAGTACTGGCAGCCCAGGTACGCAGAGACAGTGGCAGAGTTTATCCTCCTTAGCCATCCTCTTCAAGGCCTTCCTGGAAAGTGCTCATCCCACCATCCAGTCCCTGAGTGACCTCCAACACAGAGCCATGGATGAGTTTGGCAAAGTTTTGTCTTTCTTTGGGGAGGACTCCAAAGTCACAACCTCTGAAGCATTCTTCGGCATTTTCGCCGAATTCATGAGCAAGTTTGAGGTTTGTTTCCAACTTACAAATAATACAAGATGTTTTTAAAAATGCATTATTTCCATGCTACCTTTTGTAGCCACTGGCTTGGTCAGTGCTGCTCACAATACCATAAAAACGCAGGACTGCATCCAACTAGGGAGGGCGGAGAATTCAGATGAGAAGTGAAATGGGAACGGGAATGGCTGAAGTTTGCTTAGTCGTCCCATGCCCAGAACAGAAGTCAAACCAGCAGATATGATTGGGATTCCCTATTGTTGTTGCAAGCAACCAGGTTCATTGCATTCACCGCACCACCCTTTGCATTGTTTTCTTGTACCAAAATGAATGGGATGGGAGAACAATGGTAACATAACTTACATGATTAATTTTGTAAACTAAGTTGCACAGTTTCACTGCAGTGGACCGTGAGATGAATAATGTCACTTTGGGCAGAAGGCGGACTGCAGCAGAATGGAAACAGCACTGCTTGCGACGAATACAGGGCAGAAGGGGAAACGATGTCTTCTTACACCTCCCATATCCAGTGTTAGTTCTACTCAGAGAGTAGGCCTTTCGAAATTAAAGGACCTAAGTGTGTCCTGTCTATTACAGTGGTACCTCGGGTTACATACGCTTCAGGTTACAGACTCCGCTAACCCAGAAATATTACCTCGGGTTAAGAACTTTGCTTCAGGATGAGAACAGAAATTGTGCTCCGGTGGTGCAGCGGCAGCGGGAGTCCCCATTAGCTAAAGTGGTGCTTCAGGTTAAGAACAGTTTCGGGTTAAGAACGGATCTCTGGAACGAATTAAGTACTTAACCCGAGGTAATAATAATAATAATATAATAATTTATTATTTGTACCCCGCCCATCTGGCTGGGTTTCCCCAGCCACTCTGGGCGGCTTCCATAGAAACCAAAAATACACTAAAACATCACAGATAAAAAACTTCCCTGAACAGGGCTGCCTTAAGATGTCTTCTGAATGTCAGGTAGTTATTTATCGCTTTGACATCTGATGGGAGGGCGTTCCACAGGGCAGGCGCCACTACCGAGAAGGCCCTCTGCCTGGTTCCCTGTAGCTTTGCTTCTCGCAATGAGGGAACCGCCAGAAGGCCCTCGGCGCTGGACCTCAGCATCCGGGCAGAACGATGGGGGTGGAGACGCTCCTTCAGGTATACTGGGCCGAGGCCGTTTAGGGCTTTAAAGGTCAACACCAGCACTTTGAATTGTGCTCGGAAACGTACTGGGAGCCAATGTAGGTCTTTCAAGACCGGTGTTATGTGGTCTCGGCGGCCGCCCCCAGTCACCAGTCTAGCTGCCGCATTCTGGATTAGTTGTAGTTTCCGAGTCACCTTCAAAGGTAGCCCCACGTAGAGCGCATTGCAGTAGTCCAAGCGGGAGATAACCAGAGCATGCACCACTCTGGCGAGACAGTCCGCGGGCAGGTAGGGTCTCAGCCTGCGTACCAGGTGGAGTTGGTAGACAGCTGCCCTGGACACAGAATTGACCTGCGCCTCCATGGACAGCTGTGAGTCCAAAATGACTCCCAGGCTGCGCACCTGGTCCTTCAGGGGCACAGTTACCCTATTCAGGACCAGGGAGTCCTCCACACCAGCCCGCCCCCTGTCCCCCAAAAACAGTACTTCTGTCTTGTCAGGATTCAACCTCAATCCATTAGCCGCCATCCATCCTCCAACTGCCTCCAGGCACTCACACAGGACCTTCACCGCCTTCACTGGTTCTGATTTGAAAGAGAGGTAGAGCTGGGTATCATCTGCATATTGATGGACACCCAGTCCAAACCCCCTGATGATCTCTCCCAGTGGCTTCATATAGATGTTAAAAAGCATGGGGGAGAGGACGGAACCCTGAGGCACCCCACAAGTGAGGGCCCAGGGGTCTGAACACTCATCCCCCACCACCACTTTCTGAACACGGCCCACTGTATTGTTATTCAGACCCACTGAAATTAATGTTAGATGCACGTCATACAACCTGAAATGAAGAAAGACAGAAGCACTTAACAATCATTAAAAAATATGTGTGCCAGGAAGCTTCATCACATGCAGGTGGTGGTGGTGGGATTTCTGCTGGTTGGAGCAAATAGTTGGCTCTGCGTGTGAAACCTCAAGAGTTAAGAAACCCCAGAGGACAGGACAGTCTTGGAGAAGGGCATCCTTTGCTAAACTGGGGCCTTCCAGATGTTTAGGATGACAATTCCCATCAGCTGGGACAGCTGGGGTGGCCCACAGTCGAGCACCTGTATTGCAAGCAGAAGGTCCCGGGTTCAATCCCCGATGGCATCGCCAGGTAGGGCAGGGAGAGAGTCCTTGCCTGGAACCCTGAAGTGCTGCTGCCAGTCAGTGTGGATAATACTGAGCTGGAGGGACCAAAGGTCTGGTTCGGTATAAGGCAGCTTCCAGCATTTGGGTCGCAATTTGCCACAATGTGATTACAGTTCGTGACGGCCTTATGCTGTGATGTGAGGCGGTGGAGACACTAGATGACTGATTTGCCAGAGGCCCTGAGCTGTCCCCTTTTGACTGGCAGGCCTCCTGTAGGGCTTAAGAGAAGCTTGCCATTGCACCAAAGGGGAAAGCCTTCCCTGTTGGACACCCCCTTGTGTGTTCTTCGCTTGGTCTTGTCTTTGGGGAACCCCCAGGGCTGCCTCTCACGCCTCCTCCTTCTCTCCCCGCAGCGCGCCTTCAGCGACGTGCAGGCTGGCGGTGAGCCCCAGCGCAGCCCCAGGATGACCCCGCCTCTTGCCTGGTGATACAACAGCCTGTCAGCCGTTGGGTGTGGCCAAGAGAAGATGAGGGGGCTGCATCTCTGCTTGGCTTGGGAACTGCCGGGGAGAGAGAGAGAATGAGGGACCATCACTTTGTGCTCTTTCTGGTGCTGGAGAAAACACCTCTGTGGCACTCCGTTGTGGACCTGGATGCAAGAGGGCAGGAAGCAGGAGTTGCATCAGTGGCCATTCTGGCTGTGAGACCCTCTGGATGTCTGTGGCTTTCTACGAACTGTTCAAGGACCAGATTTTTTTCTCCCCTCCATTCAGGACATGCATTCCTTCAGCCCACCCAATCCTAAGCCTGGCATGTTAGTGGATGGCCCAGGGCACTGAATCCCTGTGGATTGCTGTGGTTTTTTTAAAGCCCTAGATCTCCCACTCTTTCTCTCCCCACTTCTTTTAAAGCATAAACCTTTTTGAAAAAAACTTTGCTTATAGGGAAACTGGACACACTGCCTAGTGCAGTACTGGCAAGACCCCAGACCCTCTCACCATCCTAATTTGTATGCAACCCAATCCACATATAGGACACCAGGCCCAGAAAATCATGTTCGGTATCGGATAGCTCAGAGTAAGCCCTGACAGCAAGAGCAAGAAGTTTGGGCTTCCATTCCCCGAAAAGTTCAGCATTTATTTGTATAAATCACCATGTGCAAATCCTGTTAGGCACATTTGTATCACAGGGCTGATTCTGGCAACACCCCTGCCCTGAGCTGTGAGACCCAGGACACAGAGAGGGACTGGCAGAACTTCCTCTCATTTCTCCCCTAAATTTCATGGGCCTTTATGAGGAGTCTGGCTTCTAGTTTCATCCAACCAGTTTACTGTTGCATCTGGGCAGGGCAGGAGGAGGGAGGTTTGTGCACCAATTCCCCAAACAGCTTCTCCTTGGGGAATTCTTTGATGCCCCTGGCAGGTATCTAAAGTTGCCCAGGCTGAGACGCTTTGCTCTTCCGCCTCAGCTAGTCCTGGTTACCTTCTGGGCTCTGCAACCTGCTCCCAAAAAGGGGTGTCCATATCATCAGAAACACATCAGGCCAGTCGTCTGGGGAATGCTTCTGCCCCAACCGGTTCACCCTGGCAAATAAGACTGAAAGCATCCAGGACTGATCACTCCCTGAAGCTGCACTCTTCTCCCTGGGAAGGCTTCATCCTCATCTGGTGCTCTCCATATGTTTTGGATGGCAACACCAGCCCACATGAGGGGCACCAGGCCGGGGGATGCTTGCCTGGGCTGTGGCAAAGCCTCTTTCAGCACAGCAGAGCGAGTGGAGTTGCTCATCGCTCCATGAAATACAAGGAGCTGCCTTATACTGAGGGATGCTGTGTGCAGCCCAGGACCAAGCAGAAGCTTTTCTATTCCCCACCTGCCCCACTTACTCTAGGTTCTCTTAGATGGAAATTAAACCCAGGACTTTATTTTATCTCCATCCCACCACCCATTGTGCTTCAGGAAGAAGCCACCTTTCCCATCTAACCTTTTCTCTCCATGCCCCTCTGGAGTAAGCAGCTTCTTGGTAGCCTTGGCCAAAAACACAGACTCGTCACCACCCAGTGCATTAACTACACTTGACCTTAGTGGGCTCTTGGGCTTTTCATTTTTAAAAATTCTTCCGTTGTTGTTTTTAAACCCTGCCCAGCTGTACCATCCCCTTGCTACAAACTGTTTCGTCTTGCGCTGCTTCAAGTGCCAGGTATTGGCGTCTCTCCTCGCCATAGCTGAGCCACCCAGGTTCCCATTTGTGGTTCTTCCAACCTTCCTCCAACCTGATGCCCTCCAGATATCTTGGACTACAACTCCCATCAGCCTTAGCTGGCAGGACCATATGATGCTAGGGCTGATGGGAGTTGGAGTTCAAAATGTCGGGTGGGTGCTGGGTTACCAGGAAGGCTGACCAGTAACCAGCCTTGCCACTGGATGATCTGTGCCGTGTCCAGCTAATCTTGTTCAAGGAGCTTTTCGAGGCTGTTGTATGACTGTTCTGACTTGACGTTGCAAAGTGACAGAGCCTGGTCCCCCTCTTTGCTTCCAGACAATATCTTCTTGTGATGTTTTTCAATGATTGAAGAGCTCCTATCAAGGACGATGTATATATGCCCAGAGCTGAATTTCCATCCAACTTGACATGCTCCCCTCCAATAAAGTGATGCTGTCCTTGCAGCAAAACCTTTTGCATGTGCAACGTTACATCGCTTTGATCCCTGATGTGGGACCAAGCCTCTAGAGAGGGAGACTGTGGTTTGTTTCTGGAGCTGGCCAAAAGATTGCTGCAGTGCAAATGTGGTTTTGGTGGCATTCAGAGCTCTCTCTCTCTTTCTCTCTCTCTCGGTGGGTGGGTGGATGTTGATGGTGCACAAAGGCAGGAAAAGCAGAGTGTGGCATTGTGTAGGCTGCAGCTTCTTGAGACACTCATATTTTTAAAACACACATTTCTGGTTCATTTGGGTTGCAATGATATGTGAGTGCAAGGCTTGGTGATATCTTACAAGCTGAGCAGGCAGGTAGGGAGAGGCAACCAGGCATTGATTGGGTCCCAGTGGGAGGGATGCAGCTGTGTTCACCCTTTTCTACAGCAGCCCTTGCTTGAGGGCACAGCCTCTTCTCTCCTCCCCCCTTGCAAGTCAATGGAGAGATCAGTCCATCCATTAGCTTTCACTAATCGTTGGTGCAGGTGCATCTGGAGGTATCCAGGGAAGGGAGAAAGGTGACCTTTCAAGAGCCACCCACTTCCAGTTTAAGGACAGCTGATTACAGTGACATTTGCCACAGAGATGTGAGTTAAAGAAACGTAAGGAAGCAATGCAGAGCATGCAACTGAAGACCCATTGTCCTCTTTGCTGCAGGGATGGGGGAACTGCTGGCTATCCAGGTGTTGTTTGGGCCAGCCAGGATGTTTTGTTCCTAGGGGCAAAACTGAAAATTCTGCCCCAGCCTCCTCCTCCACCTCTGCCATGTGCCTGCCCACCACCCTCTGTCATATGCCCACCCAGAGGGTGGCAGATGCACAGTAGAGGAGGAGGTGGTGGCGGTTCTGTCACTCCTCCCAGCTGCTGAGAGCCTGCCACCCTGAGGCAACTGCCTCAACATGTCTCTTGGGTGGGCCGGCCCTGGTTGGACTACTCATCCCCATCAGTCCAAGCCAGGATCACCAATGGTCAGCGATCATGGGAGATGTAGTCCAGCAACTGCTGGAGAGCTGCAGGTTTCCCTCCCCAGACGGTTGCCTCGCCAGTCCATTGTGAATGGCACCCGTCACTCATGGCCAACAACCAAGCATGTTCACAGTTCCAGATCTCCACTGACTTCCTGCACAGCCTGCCCTGAGCTTTAGCCCACAGCCAATGCTGTGTCTGCCGTGACAGTCAGCGTGCCAGGAGCGAGAAACACTCTGGTCTGTCACCTGCTCTTTGCTACGCCTTGGCAGCGGATCTGTCTCTCGATGGGCACGTGGTTCTTTGTTGATAATGCAAAGTCTTCTTGGTGAGGTCATGTGCAAGGGAGCCCTGGCGGCCTTGGCAGGGGTGATCATTAACTGCGAGCAGGTCAGCCACATCACCTGCTCATTGATGGTCAGAAAGTGGGTCAATGAAAAACAGCAACTCTTCCAAAGTAACCCTGGCTCTCTCCTGCTGCGTTTTGCTGGGTCCTCTGAAAATCTCGCTCAGTAACAGAGTTGGCATTCCACAGGTCCCACTGCCAGCACAGGGCACTTGCACTTTTCTTTCTGTTGCTGTTTTGTTTGTCTAGGTGTTGATCTAAATCTAAAATATGTAAGCAGTAGCAGCTTGCCGGTCATTTCTTGCAGACGTAACCACAGCTTAAAGTTGGAACCACAACTTTGTTGTTGTTTAGTCGTGTCCGACTCTTCATGACCCCATGGACCAGAGCACGCCAGGCACTCCTGTCTTCCACTGCCTCCCACAGTTTGGTCAAACTCATGCTGGTAGCTTCGAGAACACTATCCAACCATCTCGGCCTCTGTCGTCCCCTTCTCCTTGTGCCCTCCATCTTTCCCAACATCAGGGTCTTTTCCAGGGAGTCTTCTCTTCTCATGAAATGGCCAAAGTATTGGAGCCTCAGCTTCAGGATCTGTCCTTCCAGTAAGCACTCAGGGCTGATTTCCTTAAGAATGGATCCACAACTTAGAACCTACTCATAATATTAAAGACTCTAGTCCACTAGGTCTCTCCAGCTGTTTCCATGGGTCTGGGCAAGTTGTCTTATTGATCGTTGCATCTCATATGGGAGATGGATTAAGCCCAGGTGTTGTGCAAGGATAAAAGTCTCGTCTTGCCTCTGGCTGCCCTGACCTGGCATGTCAATTTCTCAGCCAGAGCAACAAACCACATCTGAGTAAACCACGAGTCTATTGACAAAACCTTCTGCAGAGTGCCAACATTTAGCAATTTCCTAAAAAGCAGCTCCCAGCAAAAATGTCCGCAACTCCAGATGAGGGCTTTGTGAAGATCTTAACTCCCCTCTCACCCCCACCGGCCCCGAAAGGAGAGCAGGGGTAGGGTGGCACAGTGGCTCATGTGATGCCCTGAGATCACTTTGGGCACAATGCCCAGGGATGGGGCGGCTGTTCTTTTGTGCAAGAGGGTGGCAAGGCAACTGAGGCCCAGCTTTCACTTGTCTTGATGGAGGACGGTGTAGCAATGAAAAACGCCAAAGGAGAGAGAAGAGAGTTCTGGAGTGCCCAGTCAGCTCAGCTTTTGCTATGGAGCCTTGTCAGCTGCTCTTCTGTCCCAAGAGGATGATGGTGCTTCCACTGGTGGGTAAACTTTGGTCAGTCCTTCTTCAAGTATGCAACCACTGCAGGGTGGGAGGCAATGGGTTCCCCCCAAGATGTAGACCTTGCAGTGAAGGGGTGGAGCTTAGTGGCAGGGCACCTGCTCAGCATGCAGAAGGCCCTGGGTTCAATCCCCAATGGCATTCTGTGTAAGGGCTGGAAATGTCTCCTGCCAGAAACCCCAGAGGGAGTCAAGCTCCATTTACACTGCACATTTAAAGATCTCTGATTCTACTTTAAACAGCCACGGCTTGCCCCAAAGAATTCTGGGAGCTGTAGTTTGCTAAGGATGCCTGTTCATCTCCCAGAGCTACAATTCCTAAGGTGGTTTAGCAATCAACTCCTTTTCCCGGGGAACCCTCTGAGGGATATAGGGAGCCTCCTAACAACTCTTGGCACCTTTAACAAACCGCAACTCCCAGAATTCTTTGGGGGAGTCATGAATTCTGTTCTACATTGACCCCTGAACCTTCGCAATGGGTACTTTGAGGGCCAGCCACACTTGCCCCATAGGATGACGGAGATCTCCAGAAACCCTCCATCCTAAGCAGCTGTTCTATCACATCTGGAACTTCTGGAATCCCAGATGTTTCTTGAGGTCTATTTATGCTTTTATTTGCATTTATTTATTTATTTATTACATTTTCATCCCTGGCTTCTCTACGGAGGGAGTTCCAAAGTCTGGGAGCAGCTACTAAGAAGGCCCTGTCCCATGTCCCTGCCAAGTGTGCCTGTGACACTCAGAGGACTGAGAGAAAGGCCATCCCTGAAGATTTCAGAGCCCAGGGCAGGTTCATATGGAAGAATGTATGTAGTGGCCCAGTCTTCTTTGGAGGAGTATAACTACAGTTGACTCGCAATTTGCTTGTTGGCGGTTACATTCCAGGAATTGTGCATAAAGCCAAAATTGAGTAGAGCTAGAAAACCCCTGGAATTGCCCCCATGGGACCATCCCTACCTTTCTGAAGCCAGTGTGCCTTGCCCCCTACACAAGGCAGAGAGCTTTTAAGCACTCCACTTTGCTTATCGGGATCTAGGAGGCTCCCATCAAATTTCACGGGAGCCTCTTGGAGTCTGCACAAGACCTCCCCAAAGCCCAGTAACCAAGAAGAGCTTTAAAGCTCTTTCTGCAGTGGGAAAACCAGGCACAGAGAGATATTCCAAGCTCTCCAGTTTGTGTGCCTTTAATTTGTGCAATTGCATGCTGGCCGGCTGCCAAGTGCATAAAGCTGCGATCGATCGTGCAAGCAAGTTGTGGGTCGACTGTATTATTTCTGGAGGGCTCCAATACATCGTCGTCTGCATTTGTGTTGGCTGCAATGAGGCCACAGCCCAGGTTGCTTCATTTCGTGGGCCAGTTAAGTGGGAACAGCCTGACTGCAACTCACCCTCTTCCAGAAAGTCAAATGGTTTGGTGGCAAGTCTTTTTCCGAATTCTGCTTAGAATTTAAATGTTGGAATAAAAAAACTGACCCAGGTGCCTCAGTGTTTCAAGGTGAAGATGCCTTGCTGTGCCCCCTTTCCTCTGCTTTTGAGATGCAGGTTACTGGGCACAGGTGTTGTGCCAGCTTTGCCTGTGTGAAAAGAAAGGACTGTTTGGGGGGAAATGTTTGGTGCAAAACTGGAGGGGGTGGCACCTGTGTTTTGACAATGTTTTGACAATGTTTTGACAATGACTTCTCAACACGCTTTGCTGCCTGGCCACAATCTCTTCATCAAAATAGGCTTCTTTTGATTGTTGTGTTATGATTTATTCAAAATAAGACCAAGCTAGCTTATAGGACAAACAACACAGAGGAGGGAGAGAAGTTTCAGACCGGAGTTTCAGACAAGGAAAGATTCCCAGCTCTACTTGGAAACGGGGACCTTCTGCATGCCAAGCAGATGTTCGGCCTTTGAGCTACAACCCTTCCCTTAAGGAACATCGGAACCTCCTTACACTGAGTCAGACCATTGACTCTTAACCACAGAAAATTCTTCCTAAAATTTAGTTGGATTCTCCTTTCTTGTAAGGAAGAATACCGCCTCTGATCTGAGGCAGAACATAGTCAGTGGCTAGTAGCCATGGAGAAGTGTCTCCTCCACAAATTTGCTAAACCCTCTTTTAAAGCCATCCAATTTGGTGGCCATCACTTCTTCTAGTGGGAACTATGTGCTCCATAAAGAAGGACTTCTTATTCTCCTGGTCTTCTATCATTAAGCTTCCTCGGATGACCCCACTGGGTTCTAATATTATGATGGGACAGGGATGAACATTTCTCTATCAACTTTCCTCTTTATCTCTGGCATTCGATTCACTTATTTCCCTCTCCCTCCCTCCCTCCCTCTCTCCATCTCTCCTCCAATGATTGCTTTCTGGAAGGTGGGGGAATGATACACTTTGGAGTTTGACCCCCAAACCCCTGATAAGGAAACAACGCGGCTGTCCTTCTTGCAAGCCACATCAACACAAAGCAAGCAGGCCTCCAATGAACTGAATGGTTCTGCCTATAAATTTCTCCTCTCATGCCTCGTGAAAATGTAAAACAGCCCCACTGGCAAATCCCCGTCTGCCCGCTGGCAATATTTAAGCCGTCTCGTGGATTGGCAAGAGGCTGGCGGCATCGAGGGTGACAGGAGAAAGAAACCCAAAGGTGCAGGGTAAGTCCCCTCGTTGCTCACGGCTTGCGTCGGATCACATGGAGGATTCTCACGGGTGGGTCTGGGGGCGCCTTTAGCTCTAGATCCATCGGGGCTGCAAATGCAAAAACTGTAAATAGAATGGCGACGAGCATCAGACCCGGTTCGGAGGTGGCAATGGGCCAGCCACATGGTCTGCTGGCTCTCTCTGGGCTGGTTTCAATGGAGCCGCTTCAATGCGCTGGTTGTTCTCTGGAAAGAACTGCCCGCCTCCAACCCAGCAAAGAGCAGGCGCTTGGTGCCAAGGGAACTGAGCAGAACAAGACTGTGATCGGAATGGACAAAAAAGTCCTAAACTTTCCATTTCTTCAAGTTACAAGGAGGAGGCAATTCCAGGACGTGGACTTCACCAATGGAAATTAGGAGGGGAGAAGGGTGGGGAAGGGGTGCTAGCAATCTCAAAGGCTCCCCAGCCTGGGGATTTCACTGGGGATGCACAGACTTTTGCCCTGAGCCCCAGAGAGCATTGTGGGCCTTTAAATGCAACTGTGAACAGGATGGTTCAGACCCATCCACCTTTGGTGCAATTATTTTTTCATTTCGTGCCTGTCCTTTCCTCCCAAGGAATTCAAGGTGGTGTACAGGGGCTCTCCCCTCCTCATTTAACTGCCCACAACAACCCTGTGTGGTAGGTTAGGTCAAGAGGCAGTGGCTGGCCCGCCCAAGGTCATCCAGTGAGCTTCATGGCCAAGTGGGGATTTGAACCCTGGTCTCCTGTGTCCTAGCCTGATGCTCTAACCACTACACCATGCTGGCTTTAAGCAAGGAGACAAAAGCCTTCTTGGTCAAAGCATCAAGGATGGGGATTTCAAAGTGGGTGGAGGGGGAAACCTCTTGCCAGTTTGGGCAATGAAGTAGGATAGCCAGGCTACTGGTTCTCTCTGCTGGAAGAAATTGCCACTGGGACTTGGTACTCCAGGCAAAGAGCCCAGCAATGCCCTGTCCCTACAGGAGAATGGCTTCCCACAACTTGCTGGGCTCTTATGATGAGCTCCGGCTACTCTTTGTATGGGTGTCTCTACAGGCTTCTGAAAAGTACCTTGGGAGCTTTCCACCCCACCCCCACCAAATTGGAATGACACCTGCCTCCCCAACAAGCACAGACCCTTGCCTGTAAACTTGAGACTTACTTTGCAAGGGGTAGGTGTTTTATTTCCTGCCCCACGTGAGCCCCATATTCAGGCAGGCCTCATTAGCCTGGGACAGGCTTTGCCAACCCAGCACATGCCAAATGTTCTGGGCTGCAAGCCCCATCAGGCCCAGGCAAGAGGCGACTGGCCCTTCTTTGCTTAATTTTTGCATCCACAATGAATTACTGCAGCATTTGGGGAGAGAGCTTTTAACTCTTTGCTCTTGCTGTGGTTTCTTGGTCTGTTCCCTTGTCCCACAATAAGTTTAAAAAGTTATAGGCATTTGTAGATTTCCTCATATGTGGAATCTTTCAAGGTTTTGGATTTTCCCAAAGGAGAGTTGGTGGCATATTTCTGAGGTGAAGTGGCCTGTTACCTGAAGTAACGTCCCAAATGAATCTTCCTTCCTTCCTACCTGCATACAACTCTAGTGCTTACTTTGTACCTGATATGCACTCAGTTTGTTTGCTAACTTCTCCTTGCTGGGCTGGTATGTGCTGCCTCATGCATAAACAATTTGGGTTTATTCTGATGGTGCCCATCTTAGATCACACTATCCATGTACCTAGAGCTCACAGCATGCCATTCCTCTCTTCTGCTGTTAACTCACACAATCATATAATTGTAGAGTTGAAAGGGACCCCAAGGGGTCATCAAATCCAACCCCCTGTAATGCAGGAAACCCAGCTCAAGAATCCCTAAGAGCTTCCAAAAACAGGAAATTTGTAAACATGGTTGTACGGATTTATTTGTAAAGGAAAAGCTTAATAAACATTTATAAAACCAAGAATCCCTAAGAGGTGGCCACCCAACTTCTGTTTAAAAACCTCCAAAGAGGGAGAGTCTACCATTCCACTGTTGAACAGCTCTTACTGTCAGAAAGTTCTTCCTAATGTTTAGCCGGAATCTCCTTTCTGGTAATTGGAATAGGTTGACTTGAGGTCTCCTTCTGGAGCAGCAGAAAACAAGCTAGCTCCATCTTTCATGTCAAACCACCTCTCAGTTTTCTTCTCTTCTCCAGATAATTGTTAGATGATTGTATGCTGCTTGGAGCAAGAGACTTTTAAAAACAGCAGCAGCAGCAGCAGCAGCAGCAACAGCAACAGCAACACCCCATTGCTTGACAGTGAAGATAAGGTGTGTGATGCTGCTTGATGAGAATTAAGCCCACCTTTAAAACGTTTCAGCAGGAAAATGTGCTTTGTGTGTGTCACAGACAAGCTATATGTTGAAGTTAATCTAGCACAATATATTTTGGGTGCAGTCAGATACCCAGAGCTCACGGGAACAGAATGAGTATTGTAGACCAGAATTGTAGTCCAAAACAGCAGGAGGGTTGTAATGGGGAAGGCTGTTTTAGAGGAACTCATTGAAAATACAGGCATTTCCTGCTGGTGCACCAGCACTCACCAGCCTCTTGCTTCTCTCCTGCATCTGGACATTGGAGATAGCTCCATTCTTAGCGATTATGGCTGGCATCCCACCCGCTAAGAACTTGTTCTTCTTCATGACATGCAAATCAAATGGATCTATTTTCCTCTGTCGGATATTGTAAGGGTTGTAATGATGTCAGGCAATTTCTCTGGCACCTTTCCCAAAAGTCTTCAGCCCTGCAGGCTCCATGCCCCACAGCATTTTAGATGCTCCTTTGTTTATTTATTCAGAGCATATTTTCTACCCTGTTCAAAAGCCAAGAAATCTCTCTGGGTGGCTTACAAAGATCAGTAGGAGTTAGAGTCCCTTAACCTCTGAGGCTTTCGATCTAAAAAGACACAGCACACAAGAAAAAGGGGATGGGGAGGGTAGAGGAAGAAGGAAAGCAAGCTCCAGCACCAAGTTCTTAAAGCTGCAGCTCTGAGATGAAAGCAGTTCATATGGCACGGCTGCCGCAAGGTGTCTTTTGAAGGAGGGCCAAAGGCAGCTGGGGGAATTGCCCTGCTTCTCTAGAGTCAGCATCTTGAAGAAGAACTAGAGGAAGTGGAGCTCGTGAAAAGCAGGCATTTGGCCAATCGAGAAAGTGACACCCACCTGAAAGGGATTCCTCTGGCTCCTTGCCTCCTGCTCTCTACAGTGAGCACCTTAGAACCAAGCGGAAGAACGTGTTTGTCTACTCCCAGGGCTCCCACACAGAGCAGGGCAGCTTGGCTTCTGCGGCAGACTCAGAGGATTCCTCCTCCCCTAGGCTGCTGCTCCAACACCTGGGCACAGCGAAGGCCACCAAGGCTCCGGCTGGCGTTCCATTGGCTTGACCCAGACCAGCGTGTCCCACAGTAAGTGTTCTCTTCCTGGCATGGGGAGTGGAAGACATCCAAGTTTCTTTGCATTCTAATAGGCAAACCCTAAAGCACAGCTATTCTGTGAAATTTGGGCTTCTCCAAAGGTTGAGGTGCAGTTCCTCAGCCAAAGGAGGAGGGGGAAGAGAGAGAGAGAGAGCATGGGAGGGAAGGAAGCAACATGTATAAAAGGAAAGTGTGCACAAGAATAACCATATTAGGGACTGAGCATAATATACAAAAATGAATTATATCAGGAGAAATTGCTCGCTCAAATGAAGACAAATGTGTAATGGGCTTCTTTTTCTTCTTCTTCTTTTTTTTTAAAAAGTAGTTTGCAAACCAATGTGGAAATGCAGCAAACTGAATTTAGGATTGGAAAAACAAGGAACTGAAATTGTTTGATTTGTCTATCCGTAGGGCACATGATCACATGAAGGGATCTGTGCATCATGATATCAAAGGGTCCCAGTGCTTAAGAAAGGAACTCTGACCTTCTCTTGACCTCACTGCTTAGGGGCTTGAGATGTTTGCTGTGGGGACCCCACATCAGGAAGCGACTCAGGCCCCTCACCACCTGCCTTGAGAACAGTCACGAAAAACCTTTGTTGAGCCAAATGGCCCAAACCACCAGCTGCTAAGATCCTGGGGCCATGAGTTGAGGTCCTTTAAGTCTTCTGCAGGTGACTCCGCCTTGGGAGCACTGGGGAGAAGGCACTGCTGCAAAGACAAAGACACACATTGCATAAAGGCCACATCCTGAAGGAAAAGTAGTAGAATATTGGAACTGTAGAGCTGGAAGGGATGCCAAGGGCTATCCAGTTCAACCCCCTGCAATGCAGGAATAATATAAAAGCGGCTAGGGGTTACCTGCTAGGGACGTGGGTGGCGCTGTGGGTAAAACCTCAGCGCCTAGGACTTGCCGATCGCATGGTCGGCGGTTCGAATCCCCGCGGTGGGGTGAGCTCCCGTCTGACTGGCCCGTACGGGCAGGAGTACCTTTACCTTTACCTTTAGGGGTTACCTGTTGACAGTGACTGGCAGATGTCCTCCCTGAAGGGTTGAACCTGTGACCTTCTGTAGGCAGTGCAGATGCTCTCCCACTGAACTGAGCCTTACCCGAAAAGAAGGGGACTTGACGGTGTGTCTAGAGCAGGGTTGGGGAACTTGTGGCCCTCCAGATGTTGTTGGATGGCTACCTCTTGTCATCCCTGACCACGGAGTCTGCTGGCTGATGGGAGCTGGAATTGAACAACATCTGGAGGGCTACCTCATCATAGAATTGTACAGTCGGAAGGGACCATGAGGTCTAGTCCAACCCCCCTGCAATGCAGGAATCTTTTGCCCACCATTGAGTTTGAACCCATGACTGTGAGATTTAGAGTCTCATGGTCTACTGACTGAGCTATCGCTGGTTTGCAGCCCAATTCTTGCAGACCACTGAGCCTCCTAACCCAATACTTTCTACTCAGAAGGATGCCAACCACCCTAAGCAATGGACTCAGGCATCTTCCCGAAAAAGCTTCTTGGCATCCCCTTGGATGCTGCTCCAGAGGGGAGGAGGATCTGAACCAATGGCTTCAAACGACAAGAAAGGAGATTCTGACTAAGCATTGGGAAGAACTTTCTGACAGTAAGAGCTGTTCAATAATGGAACGGGCTGCCGCAGAAGGTGGTGGACTCTCCTTTGTTGGAGGTTTCTAAACAGAGGCTTGATGGCCACCTGCCAGGGATTCTTGAACTGAGACTCCTGCATTGCAGGGGGTTGGACTAGATGACCCTTGGGGTACCTTCTAACTCTACAACTCTTTGATTCTAGGTTTGGTAAGACACATAGAGGCTTTTTCTATTGCAAGCCACTACTAAATTGAAATAGGGGTAACAGCAGCAACAGACATGGCCTTGCTTACTTCCACCACATGGGAAAACAATTCTTAAAATCCACCCTTGCTTGTTGGCTCCAGGAAGCTGGGATGCAAATGAGATGGTTTCCATGGGTTGGACTATAGATGTGCTTCTTGCTCAATCCCTTTGATCTGACTGTTATGGTTGGCACAGTGTGACTGAACTCAAGGTGGATTACCTCCCAATTACAGTCAACCTCTCTCCCTCTGCATGCTAGAGACTAGATCCTCCTTCCAGGATTCTGTTTTCCCCATGGAACCAGGAAACTACCCACCTCAGAGCAGTTTGGTTTTGCATTTTCAGTCAATTGAGTTGCTCACCTTTCAGTCGCAACAAAATGTTTTTACTCCTCTTGCATCTACAGGGACTTCAAGAGTGACCTCCGAGTAGGGGAATTTGATGGGCAGCAGATGTTGCTCAAGATCCTTACACATTTGTTGTATATTGCTCTCTCTCTCTCTCTCTCGGCCAGATAAACATACCAGGAAGGAAGGAAGGAAGGAAGGAAGGAAGGAAGGAAGGAAGGAAGGAAGGAAGGAAGGAAGGAAGGAAGGGTGCCCAGGAGATCCAAGCGGCAATGGAGCCAAGCACAACCACTCTGCCTCCTGCCTTCCCCCAACAGAGCTTGGAGGCTGTGGATATTGTTGTCCTGGTTCTGTACTTTGTATTTGTTTTGGCTGTTGGATTGTGGGTAAGAAAGACATTTCCTTGATTGTTCTGTTCAGTTGAGGGACAATGTCTCCATATGGGTGCAGAGATCCAAAGGGAACTTAGGAAGCTATTTTATTTTATTTTATTTTATTTTTATTGCATTGCATTGCATTTATATCCCTCCTTTTCCTCCAAGGAGCTCAAGGTGCCATACATATTTCTCCCCCTCCTCATTTAATCCCCACAACAACCCTGTGAGGTAGGTTGGGCTGAGAGGCAGTGACTGGCCCACAAGGTCACCCAGTGAGCTTCATAGCTGAGCAGGGATTCAAACCCTGGTCTCTCAGCTCCTAGTCCAACACTCCAACCACTACACACACTGGCTTTATACTGAGTCCATCTTGTTCAGTACTGTCTGCACTGACTGGCAGCAGCTCTCCAGGATGTCAGACATGAATCATTCCCAGCCTTACCTGGGACCTTCTGGTTGCAAAGCAGATGCTCTGCCATAGAGTTACAGCCCTTCCTCTGATATAGGAAGCTGCCTTATATTGAGTCAGACCCTTGGTTCATGTAGCTCCTTATTGTCTACACTGACTGGCAGCAGCCATCCAGGAACCATCATAATTCCATGAGGTCATTCGTAACCAGGATAGACATACTCTCGCTGTTGTCGAAATTTGTCAAAATATGACTTTTACCCTTTATTGGCAGATTCTAAAACTAGTTATTCTTAGCTCCTGGCACCCTCTGCCAGGGCAATTTGCCACCAGCCTTGGCACAGATTCCATATCCAGCAAGCAATGCAAGCACTCCATTCATTCATGTCTCCCTCCAGGTGTGATTGAGCAACTTGATGAGTCAAGGTAGTTCACTTCCTGCTTTGTCATGCTGCCAACAATTCCCACATGCAACTGGCCCAAACACTTCCTGGTTGCCTTCCCAGCCGTAAGCCTCCCTGCCTCTGCCAATAGAAACCACAGCCTAGTGCTCTCCGGAAAATGCCCATGGGAATCTAAGAAGAGCCTGGCTGATGTATCAGCCCCCCCAAAAGAGGGGGGGGGCATTTAGTCCAGCAGTGCATAGTTAAACTATGGAACTCACTTCCACTGGAGGCAGTGATGGCCACCAACCTGGATGACGTTAAACAGGATAAGACAAATTCATGGAAGACAGGGCTATTGATAGTCACTAGCCACAGCGACAGTGCTTTGCCTCCACAGTTGAAGGCAGCAATGCTTCTGAATCCCAGATTCTGGAAACCACAGACGGGCAGAGGGCCCTTGATCTCGGATCCTGCTTGAAGGTTTCCTACAGGCATCTGGTTGGTCGCTGTGAGAACAGGAGGCTGGACTAGATGGGTCACTGGACTCATCTGGCAGCAGCTTTTCTTCTTATGTTCTTCTCACAGTGGCCAACCAGATATCCCAATAGAACCCTTGGTCCATCCATCTTGGTATTCAACACTGGCTGGCAGCATTTCCCCAGAGTTTCAGGCAGGAGTTTCTCCCAGCCCTTCCTGGCGATGCC
Source organism: Podarcis filfolensis (assembly GCF_964270895.1). Classification (NCBI taxonomy): domain Eukaryota; kingdom Metazoa; phylum Chordata; class Lepidosauria; order Squamata; family Lacertidae; genus Podarcis; species Podarcis filfolensis. The sequence continues at coordinate 29,198,626 of NC_139616.1, read as the reverse complement.
ATTGGGGATTGAATCTGGGACCTTCTCGTGCCAGGCAGATCCCCTCCCAATGAGCTACTCTGTCTCTTTGCAGAGTCAGCCTCAGGGTGTGTCCACACTTCGCTTGCCCCTGCCTACAAAGCACGGGTCTTGGCGGTTTTCTGTTTGCGCTGCTGCTTTCTCCCGGAAAGCCTGCTCTTTACCACTGAATCGGAGCAAACATCAGTCTCTGGAAAAACTGATTGACATTTGATTCAGTGGTAAAGAGGTTGTTTGCCTGGAGGGAAGTGGCGGGACAAACAGAAGTGTGACTGAGCCATAGGAGTCCAAAGTTCTAAATCTGATCACTCCTTCCCTTGGGCACCTAAGTACAGTGGAACCTCGGGTTGCGAACGTGATCCGTATGGGAGGCACGTTTGCAACCCCCAGCAGTCACAACCTGCAGCGCCGTGTCTGTGCAGGTGCATGTGACGTGATTCAGCGCTTCTGCACATGCAGAAGCGCCAAAACCCGGAAGTAACCTGTTCCAGTACTTCTGGGTTCGGCGCGGTGCGCAACCCAAAATGCGTAACCTGAAGCGTCTGTAACCCGAGGTATCACTGTACACTCTTTGCGCATGGATCAAAATCACCTGCTGCTGGTCTCTTCTCCCCCACCCCCGGTCACAGATGTAGATCTTCACTCACCTATTCTTCCCTGGCGGCCATTTTGTGGCCCGCCTCAGGCGCCAAAATGTTTTGGGCAGGCCTGGTTGTTGCTGATGTTGTTGTTGTTGAGGGTGACTCACTGCCGCCTCTTCAGGCTTCTTAGACTTGCTCGTTTTTATCTCTCTCTCTCTTTCTGTTTCTCAGTCCATGTGGAAAACCAAGCGAAGTACTGTGAAGGGCTACTTCTTGGCTGGAGGCGAGATGGTCTGGTGGCCAGTAAGCGATCTCCATTATGATGTCTTGGTGGGGTGTCTGTTGCAGAGCGGATCTGCTATGTGTTTGGGAAAGGGGTTGAAATGCAGAGTCCTCTGTCTGCCTTCAAAGCCTCAAGGTGGTTTTTTGAGGTCTCATCCCTGCATTGAGATTATTCATACGAGTACAACTCTCTTCTAGTTGAGGTCAGACAGGCGGGAGCTGAGTGCAGAAGGAGCATGATGTGTCCCCCAACTTCCCCTAATACCCCAGGCAAGGAATGTGTACAGAAATGCACACACTACAGGGGTAAAGTGTGTATAAAACACACATTTCAGTGAAAATTGCACTTAGAGAAAATTTCTTCTCAAAAATGTGCAGAATAGACCAAAATGCATAGAAAATGTGTACAGTGGGAGAAATGCACACTAAAACACTGATAAGTTTTTGTGAGGGCTTTGGAAAACAAAAACAGATATCCTCACACTGATGTGGGAACATGGTGAACTGAACTTAAGAGTGGAAAAACAAGAAACTGAAACTGAACCAGTCCCCATAATGAGACCTGACAGCCTTTCCAGGGGAACTGGGCAGAGTCCTTTCTGTGCCAGGCAAGATTAGGTGCTCTTGGGAAGGGCAGGAACTGAGCTGGCTCTCCCAACCTCTCTTCCCAGGTGGGGGCATCTCTCTTCGCCAGTAATGTCGGCAGCGGACATTTCATTGGCCTGGCCGGCTCCGGGGCAGCGTCTGGAATTGGTGCTACAGCTTATGAATGGAATGTGAGTATCACATTTACGGCACAACCTGCTCCTGAGGATGATAATGTGTGTGTGTTGGGGCGGGCATGGACCTGGCAGAGGGCCTTCTTGGTAGTGGTGCATCAGGTATTATAATAATAATTTATTTATACCCCACCCATCTGGCTGGGTTTCCCCAGCCACTCTGGGTGCCTCCCAACAGAAGATGATGATAATGATAAAACATCAAACATTAAAACTTCGCTAAACAGGGCTGCCTTCAGGTGTTTTCTAAAAGTCAGATAGTTGTTTATTTCCTTGACATCTGATGGGAGGGTGTTCCACAGGCAGGGCGCCACTACCGAGAAGGCTGGTTCCTTGTAATCTCACTTCTCACATTGAGGGAACTGCCAGAGGGCCCTCAAAGCTGGACCTCAGTATCCGGGCTGAATGATGGAGGTGGAGATGCTCCTTCAGGTATACTAGGCCAAGGCCGTTTAGGGCTTTAAAGGTCAGCACCAACACTTTGAATTGTGCTTGGAAACGTCCTGGGAATGAATGAAGGTCTTTCAGGACTGATGTTATATGGTCTCAGCGGCTGCTCCCAGTCACCAGTCTAGCTGCCGCATTCTGGATTAGTTGTAGTTTCTGGGTCACCTTCAAAGTTATCCCCACGTAGAGGGCATTGCAGTAATCCAAGCAGGAGAAAACTAGTGCATGCACCACTCTGGCAAGACAGATCTTTTGGCAGACTGTGCCCAGGTGAACTGAGGGCCTTCTCAGTTTACTGCCCAGAAGCTCCCTCTTGATGGGCAGGTTCAAGATACACCCCACCTCTTCTGACCCTCTCTCTCATCTTTGGCTTCTTTATGTTTAAACCTGACAACCCTTCAAGCAGAGGACTGTCTTCTGCAAAGTAGGACATGCAGCCACTCTGTGGACCCAAAGCCAACCCAGAGAGAGCTTTTGTATGTCAGTTGATTCTCTGGTTGTATCCTGCTTATTTTGTTCCTGACCTGGGCTCTGCTTCTCCTCACAGGGCATGTTCTGTGTCTTGGTGCTGGCATGGCTGTTTCTGCCAATCTACGTGGCAGCAGGGGTGAGTCTACTGTCCACACTATGGCCGCTGTTTCCCATCAACTTTTTCAGACAGCAGGAATCTGTTCTGAAATGGATGTGCCAAGTTATGCATCATGTCATTTCTCGGAATTGTAGTATTTAAAAACTCTAAACTCACTGCCCTGTCCTCCTAAGGTAAAAGGAACTGTACTATTTCCGTGATGTTATTACTGCCTAGATTTTGAATAATCTTTTCTTGCTGTTTTTCATCAATGCTGCCTTATCATTTCCAGGTGACAACCATGCCAGAATATTTGCAGAGGCGCTTTGGGGGCAAAAGGATTCAAATCTTCCTAGCGATTCTCTACTTGTTTATCTATATATTCACCAAAATCTCAGTAAGTAAGGAGACGAGAGGAGACAGAACAGAATTGGCTTGGAAAGAGTAGGTCCATCGAGGCTTCCTAAGTGACCTTTTCTGCCTTTCAATCTTTCTGATATGTTGTGTTGGCTTCTGAATGACAGGCAAATGATGAAAGGAGGGAAGGAGACCGAACTGAATTCTGGATTTAAGATTGTGTAGGTTATTGAAGGCTGAGGAAGATTTTGGGGGAAAGCCTGCTTCTGCTGCCCGTTCTTTGAAGCTAGATGTATTTTTGAGCACACAGAATCGTTTTACAAAGCGTTCCTTTGTGTTCTTCCTGTTGGAATAAGGGCAAGCAACAGCTCACTTTGCTTGAGAACAGAATCTTCTCCCTCCTTATCTATTTTGTCTGTTGCTGAGTTTCCTGCTTGTAGCTCTGCCTGTTTGGTTTGCTCCCTTTTCGTGAACTTATTTCTCTTGCTATAGATGTAAAGGAGATGCCAGCACCAGCAGAACATCTGAGGGCTTATCCACACTTTCCTCTGCTGTGCTGTTATCTTGGTCAGCGATTTACAGCTCTGTGTCCAAGTGCCCCCCCCGGTTCCGGAGCTTTTGCTGTGGAAACATGCTCTTTAAAGCTCAATCAGAGCAAACATAAGTCCGTGGAAACCCCAGTTTGACGTCCAATTCAGAGGATGTTTCCATGGGAAAAGCTCCGGAGCAAAACAAAAACATTTAGACACAGACCTTATACCTTGGTTCATTTAGCTAGTATTGTCTTGCAATGGCTTTCTGGGATTCTGGGTGAGGGACATTACCAGCCTGGCTTGGAGATGCTGTGGACTGAACCTGGGACCTTCTGAATGTTAGATGCTCTGCCCCGAGCCATGATGACCCTCTCCTGTGTTGTGCTGGACAGTGACAGAGGACGACTAGCCTGCCTGGTTTAGTAATCCTTCTTCTTTGGGGTCAGTGGGTTTTAATGAGTAACTTACTAACACTTTCTCTTTAGTTGCTCATTAACAACCAAACAGCACTCAAGGCCACTACTACTACTAATACTACTGTTAATAATAATATGGACTGCCCCCCTCAATGGAGTGTCCTTTGCTTGTGTTTCATCAATAGCAGGATCAGGGTGCATTTTTGCATCTAGCAGGAAGATGCTCCCAGTCTGGACTCCACACACAGCTGCCTTGCCTTACTGATGTCATCAAGTGGATTACAGTGGAACCTCGGGTTGCAAACGTGATCTGTGTGGGAGGCACGTTCACAACCTGCAGCATTCGCAACCTGCAGCGCTGCATCTGCGCGTGACACGATTCGGTGCTTCTGCACATGCGCAAAGCATGATTTAGTGTTTCTGCACATGCGCGAGCGCTGAAACCTGGAAGTAATCTGGTCCGGTACTTCTGGGTTCAGCGCGATTGCAACCCGAGGTATGACTGTATTAGTTTAGATTGAAGACTGATTCAAAATAATTATTGATGCACACAAATGGAGTCCTGAAGTGATATACAGAGATGGGGCAGGGAGGGGGAGTTACTCGCATATGGGGGTCATATGGGGTTGGGGGGATCCTTGTCCCCCCTCCCCACCCCAGGTCAGACTGGCGCGTGAATTTGAGGCAGTTGTGTGTGGTTGTTGGGTTAATTTCATTTCCATTGTGTTTGTTTGCATCCCCAAACTTTCTTTGCCTGAGTTGTCCTGCATGAATTTTGCAAAGCCCTTCCTGCGTTGAATGTAACCTCAAATGTGCTTTCTACTGTGTGGCAATGATGCAGGGTATTCTGTGCTCCCTGAAATGTTGTGCGGATGCCAGATGAACCATCTTTTGACCCAGCTCGACACGGTGGCCCTATATTGTGTTAGGCTCATGGTGTCTTCCATTTAATCACACACATCACCTTGAATGGGCCTGCAGCAGCAGAGGCAGCCCTGACAGTAACTTCAACAGCATTCAGGGCAAACAAAACCTCCCTTTTTGGCCATGGAGTGTGCATGAGAGCCAGTATGGTATAGTGGTTAGAATGTCGGACTAGGACCTGGGAGACCAGGGTTCAAATCCCCACTTGGCCAAAAAGCTCGCTGCCTTGGGCCATTCGCCACCTCTCTCAGCCCAACCTATCTAAAAAGGTTGCTTGGGGGGACTTCCGGGTTTAGCGCCATCGGCAATGGCGGATTCCCTCTGAGCTGGAGGGACCCGCTCCGTGGAAATCGGGTCAAACCGCTACGGCGAAGCAGAGACCCTTCTTAAATCACAGGTGGGGTGAAGCCTGTGAACGTGGGGCTCGGCGGGCACCTTTCGCGCCCCCCCAATTTGCAAAGGGACCCGATTACGGGCTCCAGAGTGAAGCGGGCGAGTGGCGCGGTGCTGAGAGCAGACTGCTACCTCCACGGAGCGAAGCCGCATAGCTGTTGCCAGAGAGCGCTGACTTCTTCCTGAGACAATTCGACCCAAAAAAACAACTACCCGTGAGTAGAGATTCTGAGAGAAATAAAGCTATATCAAGTTCAATATATGAAAATGATGAATCAGGAAATAGAGTGGAAAATCAAACAGATGAGACAAAAGACATTTGAATCGGCTAACAAATGTGGAAAACTGCTAGCTTGGCAAATGAAAAAAAGACAAAAACTTAACACCATTACAAATTTGGAAGTGGAAGGAAAGAATATACAGAATCCAGTGGAGATCAGAAAATGTTTCCAGAGATATTTTAAACAATTATATACAAAAGGGCCACAGAAAGAGATTGATATAGATCAATTTTTGAAAACAAATGGGCTACAAAAAATCTCTCAAGAAAATAAGTTAATGTTGAACTATAAGATAACGGATCAGGAGGTAGAAGGTGCCATTCAGAACATGCAATTGGGTAAATCTCCAGGGCCGGACGGTTTAACTTCAAGATATTACAGATCCTTGAAAGATTGGATAATTCAACCACTAAAGGAAGTTTGTAATGGAATTTTGGAGGGGGAAAAAAGCACCAGAGTCGTGGAAGGAAGCTTACATTACACTTATACCGAAAACTGATTCTGAGAAGACACAACTTAAGAATTACCGCCCCATATCTTTGCTTAATGTGGATTACAAAATTTTTGCAGACATTTTGGCTAAAAGATTAAAAAAAGTACTAGTGGAAGAGATACATAAAGACCAAGCAGGCTTTCTCCCGGGCAGACACTTGTCTGATAATACGAGAAATATAATTAATATTTTAGAAAAATTACAAGTGAATATTAACACTAAAGCAGTTTTGATATTTGTAGACGCGGAGAAAGCTTTTGACAACATTTCTTGGAGTTTCATGAAGAAGAATCTTCTGGGGATGGGGGTTGGTCAAGGTTTTGGAAATGGTATAGGTGCAATTTATTCAGAACAAAAGGCCAAACTAATTGTTAATAATGTGGTGACGGAGGAATTTAAGATAGAGAAAGGGACACGACAAGGTTGCCCAATTTCCCCATTGCTCTTTATTTCGGTCCTGGAGGTTCTCCTAAATATGATCAGAAGGGACAAATTGGTTAAAGGTATACAAGTCGGAGCTAAACAGTACAAATTGAAAGCATTTGCAGATGATCTAGTATTGACATTACAGGAGCCAGAAGCTAGTACCAAAAGAGTACTTGAACTGATTCAAGAATTTGGTCAGGTTGCAGAATTTAAGCTGAACAAATTTAAAACTAAGGTTTTAGAGAAAAATCTAACTGCGATTGAGAAAGAGAGGTTTCAGAAGGAGACAGGTCTAACGCTGGTTAAGAAAGTAAAATACCTGGGGGTTAATATGACTGCTAAGAATGTGAATTTATTTAAAGATAACTATGAAAAATGCTGGTCAGAGGTGAAAAAGGACTTAGAAATATGGTCAAATCTGAAGCTTTCCTTGCTAGGCCGTACTGCCGCTATAAAAATGAATGTATTGCCAAGAATGTTGTTTCTGTTTCAATCATTGCAAATTTTGGATAAAATGGACTGTTTCAAGAAGTGGCAGAGAGATATTTCCAGATTTGTCTGGCAGGGCAAGAAGCCCAGAATAAAATTTAAAATACTAACTGATGCAAAGGAAAGGGGTGGATTTGCCCTGCCAGACCTTAAGCTTTACTATGAATCAGCCGCATTTTGCTGGCTGAAAGAATGGCTCCTTCTTGAGAACACAGACATTTTGGATCTAGAAGGTTTTAATAACGTATTTGGGTGGCATGCATACCCCAAGGTGGTTGTCACCGATGGAAGCGAAGGCTCAGAAAAAGCTCAATATGGAGGCCAAATGGCCGAAATATTGGGAGATTTTGGAACAAGAAGGAGACAAATTGAAATTGCAGAGCTTTGAGAAATTAAAAGACAAAGTGCGAGATTGGCTTCATTATTTTCAAATAAGGGAGGCTTACAATTTGGACAAGAAAATTGGCTTCCAGGTGGAAAAATCAAAATTGGAAACAGAACTGTTAGACCCCAAAACTAAGATATTATCAAGGATGTATAACTTGCTGTTGAAATGGAATACTCAGGATGAAACGGTGAAATCTGCTATGATAAAATGGGCACAAGATGTCGGACATAACATTATGTTAGCTGACTGGGAACAGTTATGGACCACAGGTATGAAATTTACGGCATGTAATGCCTTAAGAGAGAATATTATGAAAATGATATACAGGTGGTACATGACACCAGTCAAGCTTGCAAAAATATACCATTTGCCCGATAATAAGTGTTGGAAATGTAAAGAAAATGAAGGTACATTCTTTCACCTTTGGTGGACGTGCCCAAGGATTAAGGCTTTCTGGGAGATGATCTATAATGAAATGAAAAAGGTACTTAAATATACATTCCTGAAGAAACCAGAGGCCTTTCTCCTGGGCATGGTCGGCCAATTGGTGCTAAAGAAGGATAGAACTTTCTTTATGTATGCAACAACAGCAGCAAGAATACTCATCGCAAAGTATTGGAAGACACAAGATCTACCCACCCGGGAAGAATGGCAGATGAAAGTGATGGACTACATGGAACTGGCGGAAATGACTGGCAGAATTCGAGACCAGGGAGAAGAGTCGGTAGAAGAAGATTGGAAGAAATTTAAAGACTATTTGCAGAAACACTGCAAAATTAAGGAATGTTAGAGGGATGCTGGAATGAAGTTATGTGGTTTTAGCAATAATGTTATAAAGGAGTATGTAAAAATGGATTGATAATAGGTGAAAATGTAAAGTTATAATATATTAAGATAAAATATTAAGATAAAAGTAAAAAGGGTAAGGACTTGCTGAAACAACTATTGAACTAGAATACAAAAAAGGGAGGTATGAGGAGGTCAAGGAAATAAGCAAATGAAAGATAAGACATGGAAAGACTGATTTGTTTTTAATTGTTTTTTTATTGTTTTGTATTTTGTATTTTTTTGTTTCTTTTTATTTTTTCTTTTTATTTTTTCTATTTTTGTAATCTCTTTGAAACTTTAATAAAGATTATTTTAAAAAAATAAAATAAAAAGGTTGCTTGGGGGGATTAAATGGCGAAAGGGAGAAGCATGCATATGCTGCCTTGAGTTCCTTCAAGGAAAAGATAGAGTAGAAATTCAGTAAATAAATAAATTCTCCTGTTTGCAGTTCAAGAGAATGTCAAATTAAAGAGGGGCTTGGCGGTGGTAGGGTGGGGTAAATCCCACCATGCTTTTCTATTAGCCTGGATTGGGGGCTACCCCCAGCTCCCCACAGGCTGCTACTGCTGCTCTCTAGCACCTGTTGAGTTTCCTGCTGCCAAGGAATGACTGAGCCATTGTTCCAGCTCTTCCTCTTCCAAACAAGCTTCTCCTTTGTCCAAAAGAGCTGAACAGAGCTTGGCTGTCCGTACAGGGGGTGGGGGTGGGGGTCCTTCAGCTGTAGGGCACAATGGAACTGAGTGCATTTATTGGTCTACTTGAGGTGCCTCCAGTATTTTGCAGGATCAAAGCCCTCTGCCACCCTCTAGTGCAACACACGCACTTTGAAAAAGAATCAGGCTTTTTTGCCATTTGGAAAGCGCACTAAAAAATGTGGGACGAGTGAATGGTTAATGGGGAGACATGTAAACATCCCACAAACAAAGCAAGATGAATGGAGGAAGAATCCTCATGGTCAAGTAGATCCAAAAGACCAGACAGAGTCTAACCTCAGTGTCCTCATACCTGTCTGGATTTTGTCTCCTCCAGGTTGACATGTACGCTGGGGCCCTCTTCATCCAGCAGGCCTTGCACTGGGATCTCTACGTGGCTGTCATTGGGCTGCTGGTTATCACAGCCATTTACACTGTGGCAGGTGAGTCTGAGCAGAGAGAGAGAGAGAGAGAGCGCAAGAGTGAGTGAGAGTGCTCTGTCCTTATCTCTTTATTCAACCTCTAGGAGTAGATATATCTGTTCCTCCCTAGCAGGGTTTGTTTGTTAATTGCATTTCTATCCCACTTTCCCCCATGAGCTTAAAGTAGCACCATGGTTCTCCCTTTCCTCATTTAATTCTCACAACAACCCTGTGAGGTAGATCAGGTTGAAAGGCAGTGACTGCCCTGCGAGGTCACCCAGGGAACTTCATGACTGAGTGGGGATTTGATCTATGGTCTCTCCCAGGCCCTAGCATGACACTAACCACTAGGTCACTGAAATATACTCAGAGTCGCAAAGTGATTTCATGCTCTTTATTCAGCTCATAGTGGTGAGGAGGAATGAATGAATGTCCCCTCAAAGTATCTGCTTTATATACATTATTTACACAATGGGCTGCACATGATTGGCTAATTCCGGAATTCTACTGTAAGCCAATCAGGTTGTGGATTCACTTCTATCTGGAGCATGATTGGGTGGTTCCTGCCAACCAATCATACTGCTGTATTGTTCTAGGACCAATCAGACTGCTGCCTTTTGGATCCTATTGTTCTAGGACCAATCAGACTGCTGCAGTTTGGATCCTATTCAACTCAGTACATAACAGTCACGCTGACTGTCCAAGACATCTTGCTGCCTCTGATGGCAGAATAGGCAGCCATCGTGGCTAGTAGCCATTTATAGCCTTATCCTTGATGAAGTTGTCTAATCCTCATTTAATGACATCCAAGTTGTTGCTGATCACTGCATCTTGTGGGGCGGAGTTCCATAGTTCCAACGGTGCATTGCGTGAAGATGTCCTTCCTTTTTCTGCCCTGAACCTCCCAGCGTTGAGCCTCACAGAATCACAGTGTTGTAGAGTCAGAAGGGAACCAAAGGGTCAAAGCCCTGTAAAGAAGCTGATTGGACTGGCTATTGGGTCTTATTTTGATATTGGCAATGGGGCAATGTGTTCCTGAGGACAGCAGACTACCCTAGAGGGCACAGGGCAAGCCGGCCTCCAACATCTCCCGGTTGCCCCTTGCCTGCTCCAGCTTCTGCTCCCTGAGGTGACTTTCACTCTGCCTAATGGTAGGACCAGCTCTGCTTTTTAGCAGTTATCTCATGGTGGTGAGCCACCTGGACCGGCACTAGGGTCAGCCACCATTTGACTGCCCTATGCAAGCAACTGGGCAGATGAGGCTTGACTAATGCAAACCCAAATCTTTTGGCCAAGCTAATGTCCAGACCAGGATGCGGGTGGCACTGTGGTCTAAACCACTGAGCCTAGGGCTTGCCGATTGGAAGGTCGGCGGTTCGAATCCCTGCGACGGGGTGAGCTCCCGTTGCTTGGTCCCAGCTCCTGCCCACCTAGCAGTTCAAAAGCATGTCAAAGTGCAAGTAGATAAATAGGTACTGCTCTGGCAGGAAAGTAAATGGCGTTTCTGTGCGCTGCTCTGGTTTCTCCACATGGCCCGGAAAACTGTCTGCGGACAAACATCGGCTCCCTCGGCCAGTAAAGCGAGATGAGTGCCGCAACCCCAGAGTCATTTGCAACTGGATTTAACTGCCAGGGGTCCTTTACCTTTACCTTTTAATGTCCAGACCAAGTTCCAAGCACAGGTCTTGCTTCTTCTGTTCCCTCTGTAGGTGGCCTGGCAGCTGTGATATACACCGACGCCCTGCAGACAGTCATCATGCTAGCTGGGGCGCTGACGCTGATGGGCTTCAGTAAGTATCTTAGAACCACAGAACCACAGAATTGGAACAGACCACAAGGGTCATCTCGTTCAGCCTCCTGCAATGCAGGAATCTTTTGCCCAACATGGGGCATGAACCCACGACCCTAGGATGAACAGTCTCATGCTTTACTAGCTGAGCTCTCTTGTGCATGGGGTTTGGGGTTTGCCCTCTGAGATGTGATGCCAAGTTTCGCACGCAGGAGAAAGCTGCAGATGTCCACTTCATTCATTGCTACCTGACTTTGCTCTTACCTCCTTGAGTGGCTGCAGCGCAGCACCTAAGCATGTGATCCAGGACATCTCTGGGTTGAGTAGCCATCATGCTCAAGCAGGCCAACTCAGTCTCCTGGTCTGCAGTATAGGCATAATAATAATAATAACGATAATTCATTGCCCACTCTTCACCCTCAGGTCTCAGGGCATATTACAGCATTAAAATATAATATTAAAACACTGTTTGAAAATCAGTTTAAAACAACTTGGAATAAGGTGGGTCCTATAATATGCATCTCCATTGTCAAAAGCTTGGGTAAAGAGGTGTGTCTGCAGCATTCACCAGAAGCTGTAGAATGAAGGTGCCAGATGCACCTCTGTGGGGAGGGAGAGCCACAGCTTAGGGGCTGTCACAGAGAAGACCCTGTCTTGGGCCACCGCCACCCCAACTTTCTGAGAACACCTGAAAGGGACTCTAGCATTCACCTATTTTAAGACTTGTCATAAGCAGACACGTGCAGAGGTCCAGAGATACCCGAGTTATTTCTAGTCTTTGAGGTCTCTAGTCAAAAATAAAAAGATCATATAATCAGCTGATATGAGAGCACCCCTTCATCACGATCTTATATTGTGCCATCAGAACCAATATTTCTAACAATATTTATGAATGTTTTAAACTCTCTTAAGGTGACAAACTCTGTAACGGTTAACAAAAAAGTTATGTCTTCTACCAAATCACATCTCTTCCTAGTTTAAATCTGCAACTCTAAGCTGAGAGAGCGTGCCACATTCTTGGGCTCATGTGTATCAAGACATGTTACCTCACAATGGAGAATTCTTCCCTTAATCCCATTGTTTGAACTTAGCAGTTTCTCAAAACACCACAGCAGGCCCATGCAAAGCAAATGCTGAGCACCAGCAGGAAATCTGAACATCGTTTGCTCTTCAACTTTCCAGGTTTTTCCAAAGTTGGAGGGCTGGAAGACTTGCGGAACAGATACTTCCAAGCCATTGCGAGCAGCCACTATGGCAACAACAGCTGCGGTTTACCCAGGGATGACGCTTTCCACATCTTCCGGGATCCTGTCACGTCTGACCTTCCCTGGCCGGGAGTGCTGGTTGGAATGACCATCCCCTCGCTGTGGTACTGGTGTACAGACCAGGTTGTTGTTCTTGTTCTTGTTGTTTTTATCGTTGTTATTAATATACCACCCTTCAGATGAAGATCACAGGGCGGTTCACAACATAACAATACAAAATGAGAACACAAAATACATAATAAAACAAGAACAAACCAATAACCCCTCTCCCACAAACACAATTAAAAGGGTATATAATGTTCATCAGGGCTTCTAAAATCCATTTTTGTTGTCCTGCCATTAGTCCCCATGCTAAAGGTAAAGGTAAAGGGACTCCTGACCATTAAGTCCATTTGTGGCCGACTGGGGTTGCGGCGCTCATCTCGCTTTATTGGCCGAGGGAGCCGGCGTACAGCTTCCGGGTCATGTGGCCAGCATGACTAAGCTGCTTCTGGCGTACCAGAGCAGCGCACGGAAACACCATTTACCTTCCCGCCGGAGCGGTACCTATTTATCTACTTGCACTTTGATGTGCTTTCGAACTGCTAGATTGGCAGGAGCAGGGACCAAGCAACGGGAGTTCACCCCGTCACGGGGATTTGAACTGCCAACCTTCTGATTGGCAAGTCTTGGGCTCTGTGGTTTAACCCACAGTGCCACCCGCGTCCCACAGTCCCCACACTACGGAGTTATAATTTAAAAGTTCATGAACATCTGAAAATGCCAAGGATTTTGCCAATGCAAAATTGATGTGAGTGACAACTTAATACCAAAAGGAATATATCACTGGACAGGCCCAGATCATATGCCTCAAAGAAGCATCCTGAACCCAACACCTCCATCGTTATAACTCCAGATAAGCCACTGCCTGCCTCTGCATCTCTCAGGTGGTCTTAGAAGGGCCTGTACCGAACTGTCTCCTTCCTTACATTGCAGGTCATTGTTCAAAGATCTTTGGCAGCCAAGAACCTCTCTCATGCCAAAGGGGGAGCCTTGCTGGCCTCCTACTTGAAAATCCTGCCCTTGTTTATGATGGTTCTGCCTGGAATGATCAGCCGCATCCTCTTTCCAGGTAAGAAGGAAGAATAAGATGCCTCCTGATGCTGCAGAGTGTAGTGAATCATAGAGTTAGAAGGGACGCACCCAACAAGGGTCATCTCAGGAGTCATAGCTAAAGAATCCCTGACAAATTGCCGTCCAACTTCTGCTTAAAAACCTCAAATGAAGGCCATGTTCTGAGGTTGTCTGTTCCACTGCTGAACAGCTCTTACTGCCAGAAAGTTCTTACTAATGTCCTTCTTTCTTGTCATTTGAATCCATTGGTTTGAGTGGTGAGAAAGTTAGACTCACTGGGTGACCTCGAGGCCAGTCATTGCATCTCTCAGCCTAACCTACCTGGCAGGGTGGTTGTGAGGATTAATTGAGGAGGGGAAGAGCCATGTAGGCTGCCTTGAGCTCCTGGGGGGCGGGGGGAGAGATGGGATATCAATGCAATGAATAAGTGCAATACAGATTTCTAAGGGGAAATATATTTTGGTCAGCATGTGTTGAGGGGGAAGGATTTGGAGCAGGTATCAAAGCTCTTATCTTCCTTCCTTTAATTTTGTTACCCTGAGTATTTCCAAACTGCCAGCACATTCCCAAAATAAAATGTGCCATAAAACCATCAAACATCATAAAGTCGTAAGATGCAGAACCAACAACCAAACCAAATTAAATTAGTTTTCTGAAATAGACTTGTTTTCAGTAGGTGACAAAATATTAGAATCTGCCTCTTGATTACAGATGATTTGCAAACAGTTCCCCATCCATTTTTACGCCCTTGGCTTTCCTCCCCCCACTCTCTCACAGCTATTTACAATAAGTTTAAATTACATTTTCATCACAGATCTCGTGGCTTGTGCTGATCCGAAAATCTGCAAAGAGATCTGTGGCAACCCATCTGGATGTTCTGATATTGCATACCCCAAATTGGTCATTGAACTTTTGCCAATTGGTAAGGAGGAAGGAGGGGGGGGGGGCTTCTCAGCAACCCAAACAGAGGTGCTCAGAGATGCAGGTGGTTAGAAATTTAGCTGTAGGTGAGAGACCAACAGCACTTTCGGATGGTAACAAATAAGGTCCAAGATGCTCGAGGGCAATGGGTGATGCTCATTGGAACTGGTGGGGAAGAAGGCAGGGAGGCCAACAGTAGGTGGCACCAGAGCCAATGACAGGCAGAGCGAACTAATTTTCATGTTGTCCCCATTCTTCTCCCTGCCATGTTCGGCTGCCACCGTGGCTCAGTAAGCAACAGAGTTATTTGCAAAGGTTTTTTGGGTGGCCCTGGGGCATGGCATGAGCTTATCTCTGAAGACCAGTTGTCAGGTACCACAAATGGGGAGAGTGTTGCTGTTAAACCCAGATCCCCCTTGCTGGCTTCCCAGAAGAGGTGTCTGAAGACCATGACCTGGATGGACCCCCTTTGGCCTTGACCCAGCTGGTGCAGGGCTTTTCTTATATTAGGAGAGAGGTGGGCACTCTGCTTGGTCTAGGGGCACCTCTCGTGAGTGGTGGGCTCTCCTTTGGCTTCCAGGACTCAGAGGTCTGATGATGTCCGTGATGATTGCAGCACTGATGTCCTCTCTGACTTCCATCTTCAACAGCGCAAGCACCATTTTCACCATGGATCTCTGGCGAAATATCAGGCCCCTCTCTTCAGAGTGGGAGCTCATGATCGTCGGCAGGTAAGGTGCGCCATGTGCAAGGTGGTGCACACCCAACAAGAGTTCCAGAAGATCCCAGGGTAGACTTCCAATAGTTAGGTCATAGAATTTTAAGGTTGGAAGGGACCCCAAAGGTCCCTAGTCCAGCCCCCTGCAATGCAGGAATCACAGCTAATTCACACTTGGATACAGCCTTTAATGTTTCAGGACTTACTCTTTCCTTGCCATTAGAAATCGGTAGCAAAACAAAGAGATAACGAGGCCTTTCTCCTTGATTCAGGGTCTTTGTCCTGCTCCTTGTAGTCATTTCCATCTTATGGATTCCGCTGGTCCAGGCCAGCCAGGGGGGACAGCTCTTCATTTACATCCAGACCATCAGTTCCTACCTGCAACCTCCCGTGGCCGTGGTCTTCATCCTGGGCTGCTTCTGGAAGAGAACAAATGAAAAGGTGAGTGAGATGCAGGTTCTCCTGGAGGCCCTGAACGATGGTGGTTGTGAGCTGCGTTATTTGCAAAGTTTTTTGGGTGGCCCTGGTGTATGGTATGAGTGTGTCTCTGAAGACCAGTTGTCAGGTACCAAAAATGGGGAGAACATCTTCTGATGCAAATCATTGTTAATATTTTTATTTGCGTTCCAAGTATCATTATATTTACCCATACACAATCTGTGTCTAAAAGCAATCCATTCCTATGTTGCAAGAGTTGTCATATCTTTTATCCATTGATCAAAAGGCACCAAAGTATTGTTTCAAATTTCAAAGGATCGTTGTGCTTTGGTTTGTGGATTGTTTTGAGACGGCCAAATTCAGCAGATGTGCCCTAAAAGGGGGATTAAACCAAATTTCCACTTGACTGTGGTGTAGATGCCTCTTCTTGTTCCAACATGGGATTCTTCCTTCCTCCCAGGGGGCATTCTGTGGCCTTTTGATTGGGATGGGAATGGGCCTGATCCGAATGGTGCTGGATTTCGTCTACCCTCTGCCACGGTGCGATGAGGCAGATGGCCGTCCGGCGGTGGTGAAATACGTCCACTACCTCTACTTCTCCATGATCCTGAGTCTGGCTACGCTGCTTGTGGTGGTGTCTGTTAGTCTCCTGACAGAGCCTCCTTCAAAGGAAAGGGTGCGTAATTCCAGCAGGCATTGCCAACTCTCGTTTCTGAACCCATCTTCTTGGGTGCTTTAAAGCCCAATCAGATTAGGGCAGCTCTGAAACATGGAGCAAATTAGGTGACACCCAGGGTGGATCTACACATGGAGGGGTGGGACGGACACTTTAAATAAGTCAGAAATTAGATCATTATACTGTAGTAAAAGGGGAAAAAATCCCTATGGAAAACCGTGTTTCAAAATTTCCTGCTCTCTGGCGCCATCTAGTGTTGCATGTTTAAAGTGCAATCAAATCACTGTTTCTTTACTAATGTAGCTGAGTCCCCACGCTGTCCCTTTAAAACACTTCTATGGCGCTTCATCAACCACAGATAATCCTGGGATCTGTAGTTTGTTAAAGGTGCCTTTTGTCCCAACAGATCACCCGCCTCACCTGGTTCACCCGCAAGGATGCTCAGGTAGAGAAGGATGCCCTTCCACAAGCTCCCAGAAGCCCTGCTGTGCCTCTCCCTGCCAACGGTGTCCATGAGGCTGCTCCTCCTTCTCCAGTGCAACTTGAGATCAGTGATGGCCCTGAAAACAATCAAAATGGTAAAACTTATCAGTGACCCACAGAGGACATAGTTCAGTTAGTAGAGGATGAGACTCTTAATATCAGGGTCATGGATCCCTTTCCCATGTCCATGAGCCTGACCAGTGATTTACTGCTAACTTGTCTCCTCCTCAGGTTCCCTGGACTGTAAGAAGACCTCCAAACTCACAAGGCTGTTTTTGTGGATCTGTGGGATGGAGAGCAGGAATGCGGACACTCCGAAATCTGCTGCCGAATTGAAAAGTGAAATCGCCATGGCTTCCACGAAGGAAGCACCTTTTGTGAAGCACATCCTCAATGTCAACCTGATAGTCTGCTTAAGTGCAGGCATCTTCCTCTGGGCTTACTTTGCGTAGCATTGAGCCTCATCTGTTCAAAGGACGCTGTTCAGCACCAAGCAGATGGGCATTGCTATAGGAAGGACCAAGGCGAATGATAACACTTAATAATGACCCTGTACCAGACACTGTGTGCTTTTAAAATTCTCAAGGAAAGGAAAAAGGGCCTGAATGCTTGTGGATGGACTTGAAGAATTCGCAGTAGGAGAAATCCAGAGCCTCTCCAATGTAACCGGGTCCCAGGCGGTGATTTTGGGGGCAAAGACCAAAAACAGGTTTGCTTGGCACAGTTATTATTTAAACAAGTGAGACACCATTCTTTTGCCACACATTTCCTGACAGTCTCATGACCCCACATGCGGCAGGTCTCTTTTGTGGCTCTGGGGGTTGTAGCCAGCTAAGTTCTACTCGGAGTAAACCCATTGAAATTAGCAAACAATAGATAGGACTATGGAACTAACTATTCCCTAGGAGGCAGTGCGGGCCACCAACCTGGATGGTTTTGTAAGAGAATTAGATAAATTCACAGAGAGCTATTAATGTCTACTAGCCATGAAGGTTCTGCTCTGCTTGGGGAAAGCAATGCTTCTGAATCCCAGCTGCTGGAAACCACAGGAAGGGAGAGTGAACTTCTGCTCAAATCCCACTTTTGGGTTTCGGTTGAGAACAGGATGCTGGACTAGATGGGCCACTGGCCTGATCCAGCAGGCTCTTCTTAAAGGTAAAGGTAAAGGGACCCCTGACCATTAGGTCCTGTCGTGGCCAACTCTGGGGTTGCGGCACTCATCTCGCTTTATTGGCAGGGAGCTGGCGTACAACTTCTGGGTCATGTGGCCAGCATGACTGAGCCGCTTCTGGCGAACCAGAGCAGCGCACGGAAACACCATTTACTTTCCCGCCGGAGCGATACCTATTTATCTACTTGCACTTTGACGTGCTTTTGAACTGCTAGGTTGGCAGGAGCAGGGACCGAGCAACGGGAGCTCACCCCGTCGCGGGGATTTGAACCGCCGACCTTCTGATCGGCAAGTCCTAGGCTCTGTGGTTTAACCCACAGCGCCACCCGTGTCCCGTACGGGACAGGCTCTTTTTAGTTTCTTACATTAGTATCACTCACTATTCCCTTGGGTCTGTTCTGAGTAGGACTAGCATTGGATACAACACGGGGTCTTTAATAAAGCCTTTGCCGACTTGGTGCCCTCTAGATGTTTCAGACTTCAAATCCCATGTGGCTGTGCTGTCTAGGGCTGATGGGAGTTGTAGTCCAAAGTGTCTAGAGCTCTCCAGGTGAGCAAAGCCTGCTTTAATGCCACAATGTTTAGCTATGGGGACCCATGCCATGGTGATGCTCTCATACCAGAAACGTATTCATGCTGGCTCCTCCAGAGGAGCTCACAACCTCTTTGGTCCTCCCCAATCCTCTTAGCTCAGCATGGCACAAACCAGAGAGTTCTTAACCATAGATCCAGGTTCAGGCAACATGCTAAGCCATGGGTAGGCAAAGTAAGGCCCGGGGGCCAGATCTGGCCCAATCGCCTTCTAAATCTGGCCCGCGGACAGTCCAGGGATCAGTGTGTTTTTACATGAGTAGAATGTGTCCTTTTATTTAAAATGAATCTCTGGGTTATTTGTGAGGCGTAGGAATTCGTTCATTCCCCCCCAAATATAGTCCGGCCCCCCACAAGGTCTGTAGAACAGTGGACCGGCCCCCTGCTCAAAAAGTTTGCTGACCCCTGCTAAGCCAACTTTGGCTTAGCTGCCATACTGAGCAAGAAAGGACTGGGAAGGAACAAAGCGGCTGTAATCTCCTCCTTCCTGGGAGACATACTTTGGCTTAGTGTTACATGCAAAAGTAGCCACAGTGAACAAGTATTTTTGATTGTCCTGAGCCTACTGTAGTTCACGTGGTTGACTTTCCTTCATAGCTTGAACCATGACAGCTTAAAAGGCATACAGTTTATTTGAAACATTGGAAGCTACCTGATATTGAGTCAGACCTTTGGTCCATTGAGGTCAATATTGCCCACACTGACCAGCAACAACTGTCCAGGGTTTCAGTCCCGAGTCTCTCCCAGCCCTACCTGGAGATGCCAGGGATTAAATTGGGGACCTTCTGCATGCAATGCAGGTATCCTATGCACTGAGCTAAAGCCCTTCTGTCTACATTTGTAGGATAGGCACGTCTTAAGGTTTTCATTACAGGTAGGTAGCCGTGTTGGTCTGCAGCAGTCGAAACAAAATAAAAAAATTCCTTCCAGTAGCACCTTAGAGACCAGCTAAGTTTGTCATTGGTATCAGCTTTCGTGTGCATGAAGAAGATGGAGAAGTGTGCATGCACACAAAAGCTCATACCAGTAACTAACTTAGTTGGTCTCTAAGGTGCTACTGGAAGGATTTTTTTTATTAAAGTTTTCAGTCACTACAAGAACAACCTGTTATGTTCTGTTTAATCTCCTGCAGATATACATCCCAGGCATTCTTGATTTACAAATGTATATTTCAGTGGTGTCATATAATGCCAATTTTGTGTTAAAAGCTACTATTAGGGGCTGATAAAAAAAAAGCATTCTCTTGCAAAATAAGTGAACATGCATTGCAGGAGGTTGGACTACAGAACCCTTGGATGTCCCTTTCGACTCTACAGGTCTGTGATTCTGTGAAAGGTTCTTTAGCAGGGTGCTAAACTTCAGTGTAACAATGAAGGAAAAGGCAGCAAAATGAACTTTTCTAGAGTGCAGGAAGACTGCCTAACCTCCCAGAAACATCTGTGGACATAGCTAGGAAGGAGAACGAGTTACTTGTTGAAATGGCCAACGTATTTGTGAGATTTTCAATGGGAGAGTGTTTTGACGGTGTCCCTTTTACTGTACAAAATAATGCGAAGAGTATTTTTATGGAGTATTTTATCAACTGTGTCATGTTTTCCATGGACTTGTAAAAACAAAAACAAATCAATGTGTGTGTTTTTATTTATTCTTCTGAATGGAGTCAGGCATCTGTCCAAGGATGCCTTGATATGTCTGAGCTGGCTTCAGTTTTCTTCATCATGCAATAACCAGTCTAACCCAGTGGCCTCTTCATACCAGCTCCAGGGTGATGTGGGGATGTTGCACGTGATGCCCAGGGAAATGTGTGCAGATCCTATCCTTGTCTTTGGAGAACCCAGGAAAGTTAAATGCGATGCTGATAATATTTGAAGCTCGGCTGTGTGATTCCAGCGTAGTGCAGCCCAAATGGTCTTTCCTCAGAAATTGAGTGTCTTTATAACAGCTGCCTTAACTGCACAGAAGAAATTCAGCACTGAAAATAGACTAGGCTCAACCTTGGTTGGCAATAAATGTCTTTAGATAACCTGGTTTAGAAATACTTGCTTCTTTCTGAGTTTTGGGAAGCCTCCTCTCCAAGAAGTAGTCTTGCTATTTATTTATTTCTTAAAGGGGAAAAAAACCCCAAGATACATTCCCATACCACAAACAAAGACTAGGTTTGCCTCCAGACGGCCTGTTTATTCAGCATTCAACCTGATTTTTTTGCAGGGAGATTGGACTGTCCAGCGGGAATCTCCATCCTTATTTGTTTCTGGGGAGATTAGGTGTCAGTTTCGTCAAGCAAGTGTTTTAATAAATAAAAATAAATAAAATTATCCCACACTTTCCAGTGCACTTTTCCATCTCTTTTCTGTGTGTTCTTTTGAATCAAAGCATCGCTGGCTGCTTGTTTCTATGGCAGCACACCTGTACTTGACCAAATGTTTAGTCATGTAAAAATAAGCTTTAAGTTATGTTAAAGGGTCTTTAACTTAACAAAAGAGACTGGTTTGACCACTCTATAATAAGAACATAAGAAGAGCCTGCTGGACCAGGTCAATGGCCCATTGAATCCAGCATTTGGGTCTCACAGTGGCCAACCAGATGCCCCAGTGCAAAATCCACAAGCAGGACTCCATCACAAGAGCCCTATCCTCTGCTGTGATTTCTGGCAACTGTATTCAGAAGCATTGCTGCCTCCAATTGTGGAGGCAGAGCCAAGCCATCGTGGCCAGCAGCCCTTGATACCCTTCTCTTCCATAAACTTGTCTAATCCTCTTTCAAAACCATCCAAGATGGCGGCCACCACTGCCTCCTGAAGGAGCAAGTTCCATAGTTCAACTACACACTGCGGGAAGAAGACCTTCCTTTTATGTGATAGCTCAGTCAGCAGAGTCCGAGACTCTTAATCTCAGGGTTGTGGGTTTGAGCCCCATGTTGGACAAAAGATTGTGGGGGTTGGACTAGATGACCCGCATGGTCCCTTCCAACTCTTATGATTCTATGTGTCCTGAATCTTCCAACATTCAGCTTCATTGGATGCCGATGAGTTCCTAGTTGTTATGAAAGGGAGAAAATATTTTCTCCCCACTTTCTCCACGCCATGTCATGCAGTTCCTTCTGCTGCGAGATCCCATCTTACAGATGTAAAACTGCAGGTTTGGTTATTTATGTCTTTATGTGTGCTACTGTTGTGGCCCATGTTTTGTTAGCCCAAAAATGGAAAGAGGTCCCAACCAAAAAAGAATGGCAACCTAAGTTGACAGAACATGCACAACTTGCAGACTTAACATATAGAATAAGAGAACAAGAAGAACATACGTTTAAAGAAGATTGGAAAACATTTACTGAATATATGGTAAATGATTGTGTACAGCTGGCAGCATTAAGATAAATTCAACATGTAAATAAGTTTGATGGATGCAATAATGGAATACTGAATGGCACAGTTTTTGTAAAATATGCAGGGATATAAGATATGTAAAATGAACCATGGAAAGAGAAGAAGGGAAGTCATTGATATTTTAAGGATGCAAAATGAGTATCTCAAATTGTAAAACAGAAAACTTGATAAAAATTATATACAAAAAAATAAAAATAAAACTGCAGGCTTGGAGGAGATCCAAAGATGGTCTCCCCTCAATCCTATATATTTGCTTAT
Organism: Podarcis filfolensis; assembly: GCF_964270895.1. Taxonomy (NCBI): domain Eukaryota; kingdom Metazoa; phylum Chordata; class Lepidosauria; order Squamata; family Lacertidae; genus Podarcis; species Podarcis filfolensis. The sequence continues at coordinate 29,176,504 of NC_139616.1, read as the reverse complement.
TTTCTTTTGGGTAGAGCAGGTTCAAAACATAGATTCATATATCCTCACAACACAGGCTGGCAATAGAGCTGACTTCCTAGGGGAGGCCATTCCCTCACGCGTCAGTTACCTCAGACTGTTCTCTTGAGTTCCGGAACTGCCATCTTGGGCAAAATGGCCAACATACTGGCCAACATTGTGGCGAGGAGCACCCTCCTCAGTGCTCTGGAGGAGAAGAGGCGCCAACAGATGAAGGTGTGAGGGGAAATTTGGGTGGCGGTGGAATGTTCTCCTCAACACAAGGCCACACTTCCACCTCAACGCCTCTGCACAGGGTCTCCTCCATTCTTGCTGCTCTCCCACAACTGCAGACCAGCTCCTCATCCCTTTCCATATCATGGCTTCTCAAATTGTCCCACTCTGCCCTCTACACATGTAGTGTAGGCTTCGCCCTGCCATTCTGAACCTCTTCATAGTCCCAAAGGGTAGCCATGTGTCCTAGGCCTGAGCTTTATTGGCTTCTTTGAATAAAGTATGAACTTCACTGACACAGGGTATTTTATTTACTGATCTACTTCCGGCTCCGGCTCTCAGCAGCGTAAGATTCAACTGCCATTCCTGTAAAATGGGCCCAAGACACAGGCAAATAGCTACTAACAGAACCTTTCACGCTCTCCTTCCCTCCTACCCCAGAAATTCCTGCTCCATCGGCTGTTCTTTGTCGCGCTGTTGCGAGAAAATGCGGAGAGTGCAGACGTCACAGGTATGGGAGCTACCCTCTCACACAGACTTTCGGGAGGCAAGGCATTGGCCGTGAGCCTCTTCCAGTGCTGGAAAAACAGCCTCAGAGATGAACTGGGCTGCAGAACTTTCACAGGGCTTTTCTGTGGCAGGAGTGGGGAATCCTTTTCGGCCTGAGGGCTGCATTCCCTTATGGGAACCTTTCGAAGGCCACATACCAGGGCTGGCAGGGCCAGAGGCAGAGGTGGGTGAGGCAGCCCTCTTGATAGTTCCTCTGCCCTCAGAGGCTCATGGGGCGGGGGGGGGGGTGCTTTGAGGCTGGGACAGGGCCTTCTCTTAGGTGGCCCCTGAGCTGTGGGGCTCCCTCGCCACAGCGGTGTGTCTGGCTCCTTATCTGGAGGATGATGAAGATGCATTCTCTTTACCCCAGCCTTTTGACACTTGAGGTGTATATTTTTAGGACCCACCTTATTTATATGATTGTAAGTGGGTGAAAACTCTTTTTGATGTTGTGTTTTGACGTTGCAATCTACCCTGGGACCTTAGGGTGAATGGCAGGTAAATGACAACAACAACAACAACAACAACAAAACAACAACAACAACAACTAATAATAATAATAATAATAATAATAATAAACATTAGCTTTGCACAGCAGGCCAGTCTCTATACACAGTCTCACATGCACCCAGTGTTTTTTTCCTGGGAGTACTCAAGGGAGTATCAGCATCTCTCTTTCTAGAAGAAAAACACTGCACACTTCTCTCTCGCTCATTCGTAAGAGGCATTATGGAAGTTCAAATACACTTTCCAGCCAGGTAAAAATACTCATGGAGGGTGAGAGGCAGGGCCAGGGAGTGGGTAGCTGTGGCTGGAGAAAGGATATGTGGGAAGAATAGTGAGGGCCAGTTACAAAAATCCAGAGGGCCACATCTAGTCGGTCCATGCACAGTCTTCGAAGGGGTGTGGGTATGACCATGACCTGTTTGGGTCCATTACGCTTGGGCAATGGTTTTTCCAGCGGATCTCTCAGTTGGTCTCCTTTCGCTCCCTCCTCTTCATAAGCATACCATGAGCAACTTTTCCAGAGGATTTCCAAGGTCCACCTAGGGGAGTCCCCCTCAGGCATCCTCCTCATCTACTCTCACTGTCTTCTGCACATTCTAGAGGTGAGTCACATCTACCAGGTTCAAGCCAAGAGACCCCTCTTTCTAAAAGAGTGCACGTTAATCACAAATCCCAGAGAAATCCCACATGCAACTGAATGTCCGCACATATTTACTTGTAACGATGACTTGCTTTGCTCAATGGGATTTATATTCAGGTAAGTGGCCACCGGAGGGCAGTTGGGTTCTGCAAAAGGCTGCTTTGCGTTTGGAAGCAATTTATTGATCGTTTCATCTGACTGGTTTGCACCAAGTTTGTGGGCAGTTTTAGACAACATTGGCTGCTTATTGTGCATTCATTCTGATTTGTTTGTGAGGAAGTTAGATGTGGTTGTATCAAGTAATTATACCAAACTTCCCAGTGCCTTTCAATTTCCTTACTGAAAACTCTCCAGTCTTTGGGAAAAGTGGCTTTATTTTGCAAGTGCCTGACCAACTTCAGCTGTGAAGGCTGAGTTTGTCGATAGGCAGTTGAATCCCACCTGAAAACAGGGAGTCTGGAAATGCCTGGAGCTGAGTATTTGACTTAAAAACATCCATCAAACCCAAAATTTAGAAACAATGACAAAACTCCCATTTTGCCTCTCATGCTACTCTATTCCTGTCCTCCATAGCAGAGGATATCAGACCCCAGAGTGATTGAGCATTTATGCCTCCCCCACTCCCTGCTCCCTTTGAAAATCCAGATTCTTTCATATGAATCTGCCCAGGCTCCAAGATCTTCAGGAAAGGCCCTTCTCTCCATCCTACCACCCTCACAGACAAGCTTAGTGGGGACGCATGAGAGGGCCTTTTTTGTGGCTGGTCCCAGACTTTGGAACTCCATTCCTAGAGAAGCCAGACTGTCTCCCTCCTTGCTGTTCTTCCACTAGCAGGTGAAAACCTTTCTATTCCAACAATCCTTTAGGGAGCTGGTGATGTAATGTTTTTACTGTTGTAATTCACATTTTTAATAGATTTGGGTTTCATTATATTGTTTCATTTGTACTACTGTTCAATTAATTACTTTTTAATGATGGTCTTTTCTATGCAATTAGCTTTTCTATTTTATCTGTGTTTTGCATTTTTATCTGCAAGCTGTCTTGAGTCCTTGTCTGGGAAAAAGGAAATAGTAGTAGTAGTAGTAGTAGTAGTAGTAGTAGTAATAATAATAATAATAATAATAATAATAATAATAATAATAATTTGTAGGCATCCAGTGGCACACTCTACCATATCCTTATGGACTTGGCAGCTGTTGAAAATCAAGACTCAAAGTAAGTGATTGGAAACTTGTTCAGGGGAGACTGATGGGGGCTGGTTCATTAGGGTGAATGGAGCACAGACCCACCAACCTCATTCTTCCTTCATAGAAGCATAGAATTGTAGAGTTGGAGAAGGGACCCAAGGGTCATCTAGTCCAACCCCCTGGAGTGCAGCCCCCACTCGCCTGCTATTCTCTTACTTACAGTCTCAGAGGACGGCCCTGCCCATCAACTTCCTCCTTCTTAGTGCGCAGGCAGAAAATTGCTTGCAGAGATGTCTATATTTTTCAAAGCGTCATGCAAAAATGTGTTTACTAGGAGAAATTCGCACCCAAACCCAGGAAACGTGGGGGAACTGAATTTAAGATTGGATTGGAAGAATGAGAAAGGGAGAGAAACGAAAAGCTGACGGATCTGTCCATCCATCACTACCCCCACCCCCAGTGCTTTAATACAGGACGTTAAGATATTAGCAATGTCTCACAACATCCCGACCAGACTCTTCAACCAGTGGTACGCCACAGCCGTGGAAGTCCCAGTAACTCTCGAAGACGTTACACAGACCCAGACGACAGAAGAAGTGATCACAGAGTGCCTTACTCTCAACCTGAAACTGGGAGTTTATCTTGCGACTCTCAAGGTAAGGACGTATTTGCGTACGAAGAGCCTGCTGGATCAGGCCAATGGTCCGTCTAGTCTAAGGTTACCAGACGTCCCTGTTTCCCGGGGACAGTCCCCAAATTTACAAATCAGTCCCCATACAAAATCTATTGAAGTTGAAAAGTGTCCCCGGAGTCATTGAAAAAAAATCTGGTAACCTTAGTCTAGTCTAGCATCCTGTTCTTGAGGCTGAACGGTTCCTTGTGAGACACCAGCAAGCAGGACCCAGGCACAAGAGTGCTCTCCTCTCCTGTGGTTTTCAGCAACTGATATTCAGAAGCATTACCGTATCTGACCATGGTGGGAGAGCACAGCCATTGTGGCTAGTAGCCATCGATGGCTCTCTCCCCCATGTATGTGTCTAATCCTCTTTTAAAATTATCCAAGTGTGTGGCCACCTCTGTCTCATGTGGCACTGAGTCCCTGTTTAACTAGGTGCTCTCTGTGTGCAAGAAATTAATTTTATCCGTCCCGAGTCTTCAAACACTCAGCTTCACTAGATGTCTACGAGTTCTAGGTAAGGTGGGTGTGTTGAACCTCATCATATTATCCGCATCTTGTTGGCCCCGATTGCCCCAAAGCTATCAAGAGTTGATTCCCCATAACCTATAATTGCATGCCAGGAAAACAAAGCTATTCATTCCAACTGGTGCCTTTCTTGAGCACATGTGGCACTTGTGGGCTTTCATTTGGGGCTTCTTGCTGTGAGAACAGGATACTGACCCAGCAGCCAGGCTCTTCTGATGTTCTAAGGATCATAGAATCATAGAATTGGAAGGGACTGTGAGGGTCATCTAGTCCAGCCCCCTGCAATACATGAATCTTTTGGCCAACGTGTGGTTCAAACCCACAACCCTAAGATTAAGAGTCTCAGACATCTGTTTTGGAAGGCATTTGGGGGGCGGGAGTTTCAGCCTGATCTGCTTCAGTTAGCTTGCTTTTATTTCTTTTCCTTCATCTGTTATGGTATTTTTAATGTATACTTTTTATTTTGCACATAACAATATGTATCAAGAGAATAACAACGAAGAAAGCTAAGACTGATCTCTTGCTTTAGATCCCACTGTTTTTAAGTTCTTGCTTTCTCGTTAGGTTGCTTATGTTATGTGATTAAAAACAAACAAACAAACCCTTAATAAGCTGACTTGGGAACATTTGTTAAGGAAGAAAAGGTGAGCAAAGTATTTCCATTTGCAGAAGGAAAACTAATCACTGCAATGCTCTTTATTGGCAATTGTGCTTCCTCCCCGTGGACATCAAAGGTGGGCAATAAAGGCCTCAGCGATTGTCTCCACACGGTCGTGCCGGAACTTCTGATGCCAGCAGAAACCATCCAGTATTTGTGCAAGGCTAAGGAGTGCCTCAGTCCAGAGGAGTTTCTGAAGATATACAACAATCCTTTGCAGCCTAAAATGGATTCAGGTACGCTGCCTTCTGCCACCCTTCCCACCGATAGGCACCATTCTCCAGTATGTGAGAATCATGGGTTGGTGGGGGTACAAAATGAAAATCCTGGAGGAAAGGAGCAACCATGTTTGTTAGGTCAGGGGTGGGGAACCTTTATTTAATTATTTGATTTATATCCTACCAGGAGTAGGGGACCTTGACTGATTGATTGCATTTATATCCCCCAAGGAGCTCAACAACCCTGTGAGGTAGGTTAGGCTGAGAGGCAGCGACTGGCCCAAAGTCACCCAGTGAGCTTCATGGCCAAGTGGATATTTAAACCCTGGTCTCCAACACTCTAACTGCTAGACCACACTGCCTTTTTCAGGCCAAGGGCTGCATGTCAGTGTTGGATGGGGGCAGAAGCAAAGGTGGGCAGAGCAGTGGATGAGACTCCTTTTTTTTTTTTAACACCAGGCTACAATTTAGCCGGACGCGGGTGGCGCTGTGGGTTAAACCACAGAGCCTAGGGTTTGCCAATCAGAAGGTCAGCTGTTCGAATCCCTGTGACGGGGTGAGCTCCCGTTGTTCGGTCCCTGCTCCTGCCCACCTAGCAGTTCGAAAGCATGTCAAAGTGCAAGTAGATAAATAGGTAAACGGTGTTTCCATGCACTGCTCTGGTTCGCCAGAAGTGGCTTAGTCATGCTGGCCACATGACCCAGAAGCTGTACGCCGGGTCCCTCGGCCAATAAAGCGAGATGAGCACTGCAACCCCAGAGTCGGCCACGACTGGACCTAATGGCCAGGGGTCCCTTTACCTTTACCTTACAATTTAGCCATGCATATATCATGCACCTGCCCAGAGGGGCTCTTCTGGCTCGTTAAAGGAAGTTGAAGTGCAACTCTGGAGGGATGTTCAATTTACTATTCTCTTACCTTCACACCTGCTTGTTGTCCTCCATCATGGATTCCATGGTAGCAGACCGGTGGTTCCCAGAGGTCTCCCTTCTAAAGGGCAGTGACCAGACCTAAACCTGCTTAACCTCAGCAAATGGGTGGATCTCCTGTGCCTGGAGACCCTGGAACCACCAAACTAGTGGGACCTGCCTTTGAGAGGAAGATCTGCTCGTCCATCCTGCATCTGAGAACAGCAGTGGCTACTTGCCATAACAGCTACTTTATGCCATTGCCAGATTAAATCCTGTGGAGGCCCCAGGGCAGAAGAAATCTCGCCCCCCCACCCCACTCTAATGGGACAACACCGAACTAAGAAAACTTGATTGTAATTTTCTTTCAAGATCAAATCAATATTTATTATTTTGATTCATTGTCGCGGGATCCTAAGAGGCATGGAGCCCACAGGCCAGTGCTGACTCTGCCTATTTGGTAATCTGGCACTGCTTTCTGTCTGCACTGTTGGAGGAATTCTGAATGCTAGTTGTTGAGAACTACAAGTAGGAAGAGGGTTCTTGAATTTAGGTCCTGCTTGCAGGTTTCCCATAGGCACCTGTTGGCCACTGTGAAAACAGGGGGCTGGGCTAGATGCGCCCCTAGCCTGATCAAGCTGCCAGGCTCCTTTTACGTTCTTATTTATAACAGTTCTATACCACTATTACTGTCCGAGGGCAGGAAAGCATCAGCTCCCGAGAGGGTCTGGTGTACGGGGATTTGCAAGGGCTGTTAATTATCTGACACTGCCTATAATTTCCTCCTTCTTCCTTGCAGAATGTGTGTGGCCTACTCCTACTCATATGATTTCATGAAACCTTCCAAACTGCCAGCGTTTTCATGGGTAGCAATTCAAGGGTGCTGTTAACTTGCAGAATTGGCTAGGAATGCCAACGTCCATTAAACCTCCTTCCAGCACACAGGGTCAAGGGTCAAGGCAGCAATAAACGTGTTAGCGAAGCCAGGTGTTGCCTACAGTTTCGGTGTCCATTTACAAAAATAGGGACTGTAAACGAAATTCAACAAGGTGTGCGTCTTCTGAGTGGCTGCACTCTCTAAATTAGAGACTGCACTCAGTTCTGCTCTCCTACCACTAAGACACTTACAAAAAGCTACACCACATCTTTGCCTACTGCTTCACTTTCAATGAATTAGTATTTTTATGTACACATGCATGCATACACGCTATTGTGGAATTAGCCAGTGTAGAGGGGGAGTAAATCCTATTTGGCTCACACTGTTCCCCCACCCCTGAATGTGATATTTGAAGGGAGTGATGCCCCTCCCAGTGTGGGGAGCTGTTCTGGTGGCGTACCATTTTAATTAGAAGACATTTTCCTTACAGTAGCAGAAGTGAGAATAATTTTACTAAGCAGATGACTCCGAAGTGATGTTTCCAAAAAAGAAAAGAAAACTGCTTTCCAATTCCAACTCATTTATAACAACTGAAAGTAAATACACAAAGTTTTCCAAAGTTTTCAGCTTGACAGCAGCTGTTTTTATGGGTGTTACAGAAACCAAAGCAGGGATGGTTAATACAAATAACTATGAAAACCAAAGGGGGGGGGGAGTAAATAACAACACTGGACGAGAGAGAGAGAGAGAGAAAGAGAGAGAGAGAGAGAGAGAGAGAGAGAGAGAGAGAGAGAGAGGGAGAGAGAGAGAGAAGCACTGAAATGGTTAGAGAGACAGTACGTTTCCTTCTACAGTATAACAGTCCATCAAGGCACAAGGATTTCCTCCACTGCCAGGGCAAAAGGGACTGAGAACCAGCAGTCTCTGCCTGCCAGCACACGTGGAGGTTGAGGGTTGATTTTTTTTGTTTTTTTGGTTCATATTTTAACAAAGTCTGCAGCATGTCAGAGACAGAACGTCTCTTGTGAGCCATCTCCTTGGTAAGAGCAAAAAAAAAAAAAAAAGGAATTAAGAGGAAGAGTTCAACAGAGGCCTTTAAAAGGTTGTTTCCATTATACATGCATTGCTTTGGATTCTCTTGGAATTGTTCAGCCGTCTCTGTTAACAGCAGCAATTAAGCTTCCGATATACTTTTCGGGGGCAGCCAGACCATCATCATCCCAGCCACAGCTTAGGCACCTTGGTCAAGACACAGGTCATAAAACTTCTTTGGATAGCGGGGTAGGTGTTTCCTTTCTGGAGACACAAAGGGGGAGGTTGTGTCACCATCCCCACCCCCATCTTTCGATTTCCATAAGCTCCTCACTGTAGAGCCTTGACTGGTGAGGTTCCCGCTGGGGCAGGAGCAGCTGCGGCCCTGGAGTGGTTTCTTTCGTTTATAAAGCGGTGCTTTCGGTATCATGATTGATGTCGAGCACAAGGTGGTTATGGGAGCTCTGGTTTGGCAAAGCTGACGACTCCGTCGGAAGTTCCGCAGCAGGGAGGCCTCTTGGTGGCTCTTGAATACTGGAATTAGAGTCTGCGTGGAGAAGACATGGGGGGAAACACACACACACAACACCAATGATGAAAGGGCACAGACTTGTGAGCTAGAGACGACAGAAAGTAAGACTAACATTCCCCAGCCTGGTGCCTTCTGGATGCTTTGGACTGCAACTCCCATCAGCTCCAGCCAGCACAGTCGTTTTGGATTACCGTTCCCATCACCCCAAGCCACCCCCATGGCCATGTTTTAGACTCTGACTCCCGTCAGCCGCAAGGACTGATGGGAGCTGTAGTACAAAACATCCAGAAGATACCAGGTTGGGGAAGGCTGACCCAGAGAAGAGGTGTTCAGAAGCTTATGGACAGGGCTGTATATGTATAAAACTCCTCCACCCCAACACTGTGCCAAGAGAACACTGGATTCTATGACCCAAAGAAATTGCATTCATTTATTCTTTTAGTTATGGGGAAAAGCAAGGAGTTGGGTCGCTGGCCCCATGGGAACTTTGGATCCAACCTTCCACTCATACTAATCCACATCCTTTTAAATGCATCTTGCAGCCATAAAGGCTTGAGTCTCATTCTTTGCAGAACAGAACTGAAAAGTGATGAGAGTTTGCCCTGCTTCCAGACCCTGAGCTTGTACAGTGTTGTAAGTGTAGGGAAAAAATATACAACCTTATCCCTGGGTTTACCCAAAGGAAGAAAAGCTAATGAAAAGCAGTCTATTGACAACTGCTGGAGGAACTATGTGGACATATATATAACGTAAAAAAAGTAAAGGTAAAGGACCCCTGGACGGTTAAGTCCAGTCAAAGGCGACTATGGGGTACAGCACTCATCTCGCTTTTCAGGCCAAGGGAGCCGGTGTTTGTCCACAGACAGCTTTCCGGGTCATGTGGCCAGCATGACTAAACTGCTTCTGGCACAACGGGACACTGTGATGGAAGCCAGAGCGCATGGAAATGCCGTTTACCTTCCTGCCACAGCAGTACCTATTTACCTACTTGCACTGGTGTGCTTTTGAACTGCTAGGTTGGCAGAAGCTGGGACAGAGCAACAGGAGCTCACCCTGTCGCGCGGATTCAAACCGCCGATCTGATCAGCAAGCCCAAGAGGCTCAGTGGTTTAGACCACAGCGTCACTGCAGGACAGTTCAACTATATGGGGCCCAAGGACTGCTGGCTGAGACACCATGAGGGACAGAGACTGCTTTGGGAAGGAAATCTCATTGGAAGGAGCTACCCCGATCCCCAAAGTAGGGATCATTTCCATCTTCTGGACTTGCTCAAATACAAGGGAAAGCTTGCAGAATTACAGAGCAAGTCTGCTAGAATCTGGAAGTGGAGAAGGGTTGGAACAAACATTTTGCTCAGGATTTGCTACACATTGCAACTCAGAACCCCCCCCCCCCAAAAAAACCCCCAACAACAACAAAGCAGCAGCAAACACACCATGAAACCCTGTGTGGCACAGAGAAGCAGCCTGATGCCAGCAGACACTCCCCCCTCCCCCCCACATTGAAAAGCTAGAAGCACACCTGACATCTTGCACATGGAAACAGTGCTTGTTTTCAAGTATGTGCAGGCCCTTGGGACTTGGGTGGCAAGTGCCACTTCTTCCTTTCAAAAGCAAAGCCCTGCCTGAAGGCGACAGAGCAGAGCCCTTGCAGATTTCAGATGCTTCCGTGGGTGGTGCAGAATGCAATGCATTTGGCTGTGTCAGGGAAGGCTGAAACCCAGTTCTTCTCCTGCCCTAGTACAATGCCCCCCCCCCAATACTGCCTAACAACAGCCTTACGAGGATGGCTTGGAACAGTACAGGGCCACCTTTCTCAGCTCCACCCAACTGCAGCAGCTTCCACAGGCACAAATTTCCATGCAAGGAGAAGAGTGGCAGAGTCATGACTTGCCCCCAGGCTGGGCTCAGCTGCTCAACAGCTTCCCATTTATATGTGAGCTTTCAATCTGTACAAGCGGCCCCTTTTCTCCATCCTATTTCTCTCTCCCCACCCCATGTTCCTGGGCCTTTAGCAATGGAGGGAAAGGGAATGACGTTTAATTAATACCAGTTATGGCTCAGCAATTAATGGTGAAGCTGCTAATATCTTCAGTGTTGCATTTGCGGAGCCTCTCAGGTTGTGTCTCGGTTTCAAGTGGAAAAAACACCAACAGGTCCCACCCCCACAGTGAGAAACAGAGAAAGGGGAGGGGAGGGCTGGCTTGTAGGTCGGGTGTTGCCATCTATGAGGCTCTGAAGATTTTTGAGGAGTGGGAATTCATTCCGTATTCCAAGTACGGACGGAGCAGACAGAAAAGAAGCTAAATAACGGACAGGGCAGGATCCTGGGATACATCCGGTGAATGTGTTAAAAAGGAGGAAGGGGGGGCAAAACAAAGGACCACAAGGGTAGCATCACTTCTTTGACATGCAGGGTTAGTCCTGGGTGCAAGCAAGCTGTGTTAACAGTGACCTGTTAGTAAAGGGACGAAGCTGCGTCCATGATTATGCATTCATAACAATTCTGGCCAATCGAAAGGCCTCCTTACCATTTCCAATCTCAGTTCCTACTGAACAATGCAGGTCAAACATCTAGATTGTTTAATAAAATTCTCAATTAGAATGATTATTATTGGCAAGTTGGCGTTGCAACCTAGAGGGGATTCAACGGGTTATTTGCGCAGCTAAAAAATAGAGCTTCTTATTATTCCCAGCGCCCTTTAAGCTCCAGCACAGGAAGGTGGTCAACATGTTAGAGGGTCTGCTAAAATTTAAAAAAAAAGGATGGGGCATGCGCTATTTCAGCCTGCGACAAAAGGAGAAAGGGAAAAGGGGAGCCTTGCTTTTATCGTCACAATGCTGTTTTGAGATTAAGCATAATTAAGAAGCACCCAACCCAGGTTAAAAGTTGGTAGGGAGGTTGGTCAGCTTTGTGGGCAGTGATGCAGCCTGGGCTTCCCAAATGGGGGTAACGCATTATTTTTCAGAGGAACTGCTTCGTTAGGTGTCAAGGAGTGGGAGGGCGGCTACTCCTGAGGACAAAGCAGCGTCCTCCTCCATATGCACAGAAAGGGACTTGAGCCACCATCTGGCTGCAACAAAGCTCTTCCTAGCATCTACAGAACTGTGCTGAAGCTTTCTAAATGCACAGCTTCTGGGGCAGATTGTGAGAAAATCCTGCAGTCTGACATGTTGGGATGAGCAACTCCATGTCACAGTGGCCCAACTAGTCTCAATAAGAAATTGGGCGTTTCATGTCGGCAGTCACACTCTTCCGGCAGAGATACAGCAGGCACCCTCGCTTTTGACTTCCCAGTATCTCTTGAAGACCTTTTCATGCTGACAGGCTTTTGCAGCTGATGCATTCTTATTTCTGAGTTGCCAGCCACCTCAAAGATTATGGGTATTTTTCATTTTTTGAAATGATGTTCTCTGCTTTAACACTGTAAACCACTCTGGTATTTTATGACATCATGACACAGAAATATTTTTATAAATAAAAGCAAAAAAACCTGGCTTTGCCTATTTGTGAGCCTGGCTATACGACTACAAATCACTGGCTATATGACTACAAAATGTCACAGAGCTTCCCAAACATTCCAATAAGCTAGATCAATTAGAGGCATGCTGCTTGTCAATCTTGGTGGGGTGAAACAGAATAATTTTGGGTGGTGCAGCTGTCCTGATGGGGAGGTACGGAGGAGGGGAAGAACGGTATGCTCAAACTACACACACACGCACACAGACACAATGTGGCTACAATACTTCTTGAGTGTGAAAACTTGAGATAGTGTTTAAAATCCGATTTATGCAGAAATTTGAAATATGGTTGAAAGTGCAAATAATAATAATAATAATAATAATAATAATAATAATAATAATAATTATTATTATTAACCTGTACAGTATTTGCTTCTGTCTATCTAACCATTAAGCATTTTTATCTTCACATTTCAAGCACCTCACTCTCTCTAGAAACTTGCACATAAAAACTTGTGATTCCAAGAAACGTTTGGTAGCTGTAGCCGTAAAACTGCTCTGATTTAAAGGCATTTCAGGGTTACCCGATACAAAGCCCCAAATGAGTTTTGCCTGTCTTCTTTTTCACTCCATGTGGCCCTCTTTGATGGACTGCAATTATCCCCACCCGGATGAAACCACATCTACTGCCGGTTTGGAGCCATTTCCCTTCTTCTGGGGAAACTCCTTCTCCCTGCCTTCTTTCCACTTCTGTCCCAGTGGTGGAGACGAGAGCGTTTCTCTCCGCCTTCTCCAGCCACATCCAACCAACCACCTCCAGGCACAGTTTTTTTTATCACAAGGTTCACAGAGACAGAGCTGACACAGTCCTTACCAGTCACGATGCGGGATGCCGTTGAAGGGGGACCAGGAAGAGGACCGTCTCCGGCTAGGTGAGGAGCTGGAGGATGCGGTGGAGGGGGGACGGTGGGCCGGTTCCTCGGCTTGGGCACAGGCCTTGGCCTGGGCAACGTGCCCATCTGAGGAGGTGGCGACTGAGCTGGCGGAGCATCCTGGGTGAGGGGCTGAGGAGCTGGGGAGGCGACTGCAGGATTGTGCTTCTCCAGGGGTGGGGTGTCGGGGGGCGTGGGCGTGTGGGGAGGAGTGGGCGAGGGCTGCTCCAGGCTGGGCTCAGACCCAGGCGGGGAAGAGCTGGGAGTGTTGGCTTTTGGCTGGAGAGGAGGAGTGGCCACTGTCTGCATGGGGGGCTGGGGTGGCGGGTGGCTGGGGGCCTGGATGGGAGAGAGGCTGCTGGAGTACCGTCGGGGGGCAGAGCCCTGGGATGGGACAGGGCTGGGCTGGGGGACTCCCTGGCTGGGGGGAGAAGGGCTTCTAGTGGGGGGCTTTGGGGAAACAGAGGGCGGTTGAGGGGCGGAAGGGGCACTTTGGTTCCCTGGCTGCCCGGGAGGTGGGTTGGCTGGCTTTGGAGGGGCTGGTGCAGGCTTCTTCACGGCTGCAAGGAAGGCCAGAAAGAATAGTCAGGGGTTAAAACGCCTCTCAGAAGCAGTCTCTTCACCGCCTCACATCAACATGGAACTTCTCATCCTTAACATTTAAAAGCTCCTCTCTTCTTTTCTGCCCTGAGAGGTATCAAGCCCCTGGAAACACCTGGTGGAACCTGAAGCCTCCCAGAAATCAGAGGGATTGTTCGGAAGTTGCATTTGACCAATCAAAATGCAAAGTAGGAGGAAGTTGCATGATGGCCCCCTGCCCTGCCATCAACCATCCAGACTGGACTACTGCAATGCGCTCTAGATGGGGCTGCCCTTGGAAGACAACTTGGAAACTTCCAACTGATTCAAAATGCAGAAGTCAGATTAGAGTCTAGCGTTGCCTACAAAAGTCATATAACCCCTCTTCAAGTACCGTATTTTTCGCTCTATAACACGCACCTGACCATAACACGCACGTAGTTTTTAGAGGAAGAAAACAAGAAAAAAATATTCTAAACAAAACAGTGGATGTATGATTTTTGTGGTTCATGCTGTGGCCACAGACGTGATCTGACGGTGAGTTTGGGGTAGCCCAATGCAAAAATCCTGAGGATCCATGTGGATCCATGCTTTGTAACCACGTTTTTGCGCCATTGCAGCCCCATGAAACAGTGGGTGCGTGTGTGTTTTTTGGTGCAGGCTGTAGCCATGGATATGCTATGTGATCTGATGGTGAACTTGGGGTGACCCAGTGCAAAAATCCTGAGGATCCATCTGGATCCGTGCTTTGTAACCACACTTTAAGTGGGGAGGGAAGGAAAAGCATTCAAGGGACAAGGAGCACGTGTGGGATGTGTGGAGAAGGATGCTGCTAATAATGCAGAAGAGGGGTTTAAGGGAAGAAGGAACACACGTGGGGTGTGTGGAGAAGGATGCGGCTAATGATGCAGAAGAGGGGTTTAAGGGGAGAAGGAACACGAATGGGGTGTGTAGAGAAGGATGCTGCTAATAATGCAGGAGAGGGGTTTAAGGGGAGAAGGAACACGCATGGGGTGTGTAGAGAAGGATGCTGCTAATGATGCAGGAGAGGGGTTTAAGGGGAGAAGGAACACGCGTGGGGTGGGTGGAGAAGGATGCTGCTAATGATGCAGGAGAGGGGTTTAAGGGGAGAAGGAACACGCGTGGGGTGGGTGGAGAAGGATGCTGCTAATGATGCAGGAGAGGGGTTTAAGGGGAGAAAGAGCTCGAGTGGGGTGTGTGGAAAAGGAGCTTTTCGGCGAGCTGAGCGGGGAGGGGGGAGGGAAAGAGCACTGTTGCTTTAAAGGAGCCAACCGGACAGCAGCCACTTACAGCAGTGTAAGCAGCTCCTTTTCTCTCCCGCTTTGCTCCTTCTCTCCCTCTTTGCTGCTTTACGCAGCTAATGGCGAATCCCCTGCAACCCAAGTCCTGCTCAGCAGATCAGCTGAGACGCTGGGAGAATCGTAATTTCCCCCTCTCCCTCATCCCGTGCCCTCCTGTCCCCAGCAGCCTTTTTAAAAAGTTTTTTACTGGTTTTCACTGCGCTCGTGGCTCAGAGCCCTCCTGTGCCCTGCCGTCCCTCTGCAGCCTCATTGCTCCGTTTAGAGAGCACACGGACCTTTGCTAGCTGAGGCTGCAGCAGCTGTTGCTGGCTACGGGGCGCTTTTTCCAGCTCGCTATGGCTCCCGTCTGTCCCTCCTCGCGTGTAAGCAGCTGCTGCCCGCTTTGCTGCCATGGCTCTCCTTCCCTCTCTCCTCCTTGGCTCCCCCCCTCCTCCTGGCTGTAAAGCAAGCAAAGCTAGAGCCGTGCAAAGCCCTGCAAGTGGCTCCCGCCTTGCTTGACTGACGGCAGCCATGGCTCCGGTCAAGTGCATTCGCTCTGTAACACGAACAGGCATTTTCCCTTACTTTCTAGGAGCAAAAAAGTGCGTGTTTTGGAGCGAAAATTACGGTAGTTGCATTTGCTGTCAGTTCCCAACTCAAAGTGCTTACATTAGTGTAAAAAGCCCCAAACAACTTAGGCTTCACGTATCTGAAAGATTGTCTCCTTCCCTACAGACCTTCCTATGTGCTAACATCAGCAGAAGAGACCTCTTGGTAGTTGCACCTTCCTGAGAAGCTCATGGCCTGGGAGACAGCCTTCTCTGTGGTGGCCCCTAAGTTGTGGGACTCCCTCCAGAGGTGAGCCTGGCTTCCTCACTATACAACTTTCAGCAATCACTTTACCATGGCCTTTTTGCAGGAGATGTGCTTCTTCAGGGCCCTGAATGTAATACGTTTTAACTGTTTTTAATACTGAATTGTAAATGGTTGTAACTTGCCCTGGGACCTGCTGGTGAAGGGCAGGTAATAAATTTAATCCTCCTCCATCACCTCCCCCTCTCCCTTCAGTCAACCTCTTCGTGACCCTGTCCACCATTCCTCACCCTCCACGCTCTCCTAGTGCAAAAGAGATGCTAACTAAACTTAAAACAGTCATTCACAGAAAACAAGCAAATAAATAAGGCTAACAGAGCATCATCTTCCACGTTTGGTGGGCGCAGAATGACAACAGTAGCCAGCCACCGCCATGTCAAACACGCACTGTGCTTTTCCCCTCAGGGGGTACTCAAAGGTATGCAGTTCCGACACCTATTTTTGTTGTTAAAAAGTGTGACACTTACTGTAACAACTTCATGGTGAGTACCGGCACCTATTTTTCTAGAAAAAAACAGCACTGGGCACATTCCATTGCCTCTTAATGCACCCCTTGCCCCAAACAGGAGAGTCAGTGTTGGAATAACTCCCTCTATCCCGCCCCCTCCCACCCACAAGTGATGCTACTGTCATGAACAAGAAACAGATGCCCAAGGAAGAGCCTGCAGGAGTCCCAACTTGAAGCTTAGTATGTTGAGACGGCCGCCAACCTATTCCTGGAACGCAGGCATGTTCATTAGACGCCTGAAGGACTAACCTCGCCTGACGGCATGTGGACTGGGCCCCGCAGAGACTTGCGACTGTCCCACGGAGAGCTGGCTGTTGCCAGCGCTGGGCTGTGGGTAGGCCTGAGCAGCACTTCCATGCCCCCCATTCCTCGTGGGCGGGGGAGTCGTGGGGTCCTTTGGTTTTGAACTGCTGGGAAGGGAGAAAAGACTCTGATCAAAGGCTGCTCCTTCAGGGTCAGAGGCAGCATGTTTCTGGAAGACATGGGAGGCGGGCAGCACTCTTGAGCTTGGTCCTGCCGGAGGGTTTCCCACTACGGCATCTGGCTGGCCACTGTGAGAACAGGATGCTGGACTCAATGGGCTATGGGATCCAGCAGGCACTTCCTATGTTCTGCTATTGGGAGGCGTAAGTGGATTCTCTCTAAAGATCCCACTACCCAAGTGTAGTGAAGAGATCCAAGTAGCAGGCTGAGACCTGCCTTGGTGCATAAAATACTGTTCACCTGCTCGAGAGGGCTGGTTGGGGTTAGGACTATAAGTGTGGCAGCCTTCTTCAAGTCTGATTGTGTCCTCTGCCTGCACTGGACTACAATTTGCATGAGCTCTAGGGCACCAAGTTGGGGAAAGGCTATACCAGGCATAGGCAAACTTGGCCCTCCAGATGTTTTGGGACTACAACTCCCATCATCCCTGAACACTGGTCCTGTTAGCTAATGAGGATGGGAGTTGTGGTCCCAAAACATCTGGAGGGCTGAGTTTGCCTATGCCTGGGCTACACTATAGGGTAGATAAGAAAGTTAAACTGACTTCTGAGTTGCTGGTCCTAACCTACCCCCCCAGCCACCCAAAAACCACACTTGTGTACTTTCCAACACAGACATGCATGGGGGGAGTTGTTTGGGTAAGGGGCACACTGCTGTTAAGCACTGACAAGGGCAGGGTGAGGTTATTCCAGGGGGTTTATGCTTCACTTCAGGACTATTTGCACATCCAGGAACACACATGGACAAGCAACAGGGAGCATTAGGACAAACTCCTCTTGAAACAGTATGTAGCTCATGTTGAGCTCCAGTTGACCACCCACGTCAAGTGGGAGAAGAAAGAGCTAAGGGAAAGAGAGGGAATTGGGCTAGATGACTCAGGCTGAGGAGGCGGCTCATGGCACAGGCTACTTGGGCACCCACACAAAAGACCAGACCTGTGGAGGTTTTAGCTATGGGCAGGAAGGAAGAAGCTGTTTGGCTCTCAAGGCTGGGTGGGAAGGAGAGAGAGGGTGGCTGCTTTCCACAGCTGGGGCCATATGGGTGCGCAGCAGGAGTCGACCTGCACTCTCCAACCCCTGATCTGCCAAAGGAGGGAGCATTTCCCTGCTCCCAGGGGCCAAGCCAGGCGAACATCAACCTGTGAGGGTCCTGCAAAAGTGCAGGCTAGCCTTGCCAGTTAAATCCTTTGAATGAGGCAAATTACGGGGCACACCTTGACTAAGAAGGAAGAACATGTGAACTGGTCTCGTGCCAGGAGCTTTTTTCAATTCAAAAGGACTTTGCTACTGCCTTGATTTAATTGATCAGCCTTCTCCAACATGAGACCTTTCAGTTGCTTTGAACTACTGCTCCCAGCACCCACTGGGGCTGATGGGAGTTATAGTCCAAAAAGGGTTGGGGAAGGCTGAAACAGACGGAAGTCTCTGCGAAAGTCTTTCGGTCTGAAGTCTTTCCATCTTACCTGCCGTCCTCAGCGCCTTGGCTTTGGGACTGCTCTGCTGGGCCGGGAAGGGGGGCGGACGCAGCACCCAAGGGGGTGGGCTCAGCCCCAGGGCCCTGTGGGTGCTGCTCCGCTGTGGCCTGTGCCAGCGGGCCAGCCTCAGTGGGCGGAAGTGGTGGCTGGAAAGCTGGGGCTGTGTGCTTTCTACTTATAGTGCCACCTCTCCTGGGGTTCGCCTGGAAGTCCATAACCTTGACACCATAGCTACAGAGGAGAGAGAGAGAGACGGAAAACACACCATGCAGACTAGTAGCTACACAGAAAAACACCCAGAAAACAAACAAGGGCAGTTCAGCTATGAGGGCTGGACAAGAGACTAGTCCCTGCCGCTCGGCATGCAAAGAAGCAGCAGGGAAAAGCTCTCAAAACTTGTCTGCAGGACACTGTTAAGAGGCATACAGCGCACCTTGGCACAATCAAGCAGGTAGGAAGGGCACAAGAGCAATGAGCAAACATCAAGGCAAGTGGTCATGTCCACAGGGTAACTATTTGGGTCACAGGAACAGAGGAGCATTTATCCATGCCAGAAGAAGTACCACTTTCTCTCCTGGCACACTAAGTGCCTCTTCTTACCAAAAGGATTCTGGCTGCAGTTTTGATCCGAAAGCCTGATGTGCTCAAGCTGCCGCCACCTTTGATTAAGCCAAGGATGCTGCATCTGTACCTCTATTCAGTATTAATTGCAGGGATGGGTGTGTTCTGCAATACCAGGTCAATTCAGAGAAAGGATGGCACAGAATCCAGCTTCCCGAGGAAACAGGAAGCCAGCAGAGCCAGGAATGAAGGTTTTGGAACAGCTGGGCAAACTGCATTATGAATTCTTAGAAGCCCCACTGTGAGGGGACAACTGGGACTGACTATGATCCTCCATGGAAAGGAGGGTGTGCCTAGCAGAATTTTTCCCGCATTCCCACCAAATGCAGGAGGATGCCAAACCAGCCCAAATATGTCGATTCTGCTTCATCTGCAAAATCTAATCATACAGAGCCCCCCCAGCTTTAAAATGATTTTTGTTTTTGTTTTTTTTAAGGACAGAACACACAACCCTGATTAATTTGCACTAACAAAAGCATGAAAAATGGGAGACTTTTACCATAACTTAGCAATGGATAGATGGTGAATGACCGCTAGTCTAGGCACACTGCAGTAAGCCAAAGCATAACTCTTTTTAAAAAAACCAAAGCAAAACAAAACCTCTGCATTTTGAACTATGATGCTCTTCCATTCACAAGGCGAGGGAAGGCCTGTTAGGCTGGAATTTAGTGCCAAAATGAATTGAGAAGGCAGTTGGATAGGCAGAGCCTGCCTAGCTTTAGTTCAACTTAAGACAGCAACTAATTTCCAGGACAGGGGTGGGGAACCTCAGGCCCGAGGGCCAAAAGCAGCCCTGCAGATTTTTCTCCTTGGCCCCCAGACCTCTGCCCAGGCCACACCCCTCACTGGCCCTGCATCACATCCTCCCTCCATGTTTTTGCCTGGCTAGAATGTGTAAACTCTGATCATTTGTTTATTTACTGCATTTATATGCAGCTTAAGGTGGTGTACATGGTTCACCCCTCATGTAATCCTTGCAACAACCCTGTGAGGTAGGTTAGGCTGAGAGGCAGTGACTGGCCCAAAGTCACCTAGTGAGCTTTGTGGCCGAGTAGAGATTTGAACCCCGGTCTCCCAGATCCTAACCATGCCACTTGCATTTATCTAGATAGAGGGGTGTGTGAGAATGTGTGCAGAAACCTGCCTGCTGTAGAAAATGAGAAATTGTTAACTGCCCCGCCCACTTCCTCTTCTGGCCCCACCCATCAGTGGCATGCGCTCTACACCCCCCAAAAAAAGAAGAGAATGTGCCACCGGTATAAAGTTCACGGCATGTAATGCCTTAAGAGAGAACATTATGAAAATGATATATAGGTGGTACATGACCCCAGTCAAGCTGGCAAAAATTTACCATACGCCCAATAACAAATGTTGGAAATGTAAGGAAACTGAAGGTACCTTTTACCACCTTTGGTGGACGTGCCCTAGGATTAAGGTCTTCTGGGAAATGATTTATAATGAAATGAAAAAGGTGCTTAAATGCACTTTCGTGAAGAAACCAGAAGCTTTCCTCCTGGGCATGGTAGGTCAATTGGTGTCAAGGAAAGATAGGACGTTTTTTATGTATGCTACAACAGCAGCAAGAGTACTCTTAGCAAAGTATTGGAAGACACAAGAACTACCCACACTGGAAGAATGGCAGACCAAGGTGATCGACTACATGGGACTGGCAGAATCCGTGACCAAGGGAAAGAGACGGTGGAAGAAGATTGGAAGAAATTTAAAGTTTATCTTAAGAATTGTTGTAAAATTAATGAATGTTAAAATGTCTTGGGTAATGCAAAATAGAATTGCAGTGACAAACAATTGGATATGAGAAAAAAGATTTAAAGAAAGTGCTATAAGAAATTGAAATTAGGGGTTGCTGGAATGATTTAAAACAGGGATGCAGAAAGGGGAGGTATGGGGAAGTCGCTGAAAGAAGGTTTAAGGAAAGAAAGGTCAAGAAATTATACGTGTTTATATGTTTGTTTGTTTATGTATTGTGTTGTATTGTCTTTTAATATGTGTTGAAAAACCAATAAAAATTTATATATATAAAAAAGAAGAGAATGTGGTCTTTGGGCTGAAAGATGGGTTCCCCACCCCTGCCAGACAGCTGTAGGGAAAGGGGATGAGACTGATGGGATGAAACAAAAGCTATGATGGGTTGTGCAGAGGGGAGAAGCAACAAAAGTGGGTTCTGGGAGTTCTAGCGCCGGGCAATGGATGCTGCTGCCCCACCAAATCAGAAGCCTCTGCCGTGAGGCCTTCCTCATACCATGTTACTGTAGGCACTGCGCAATCTGAGAGGAGAGAAATCCCATCTAATGACTCAGAAGGTAGGCAACAGCGACAGCTTCCCCCACCAACCTTCCATGGCTTGCATCATGCATGGAACACAGGGAGAAGGAAATGCCAGTATGTTACCTTTGGATCTTCCTCAGGCTGCAGCAACGAGGGGGAAAGGAACCACTAAGGGCTTGTTTGCAACGGCACCGCATTTGCCCCCAGCTGTACTATGGGGCTCCCAGGGGCCCTGTTGACACGACCAGCTGTCTCAGGAGAACAACGCCTTGACTCAGTTCAACTTTAGATAGGTTTGTACTACAGCGGGTGTCCAAACTTGAACGCATGTAGGTCCTTGGGGCCTCTTTCGGGGTGGTATCAAAATGGCAGGATGCCCTTCAAAAGGGGGGAGACCCACTGGGAACCCTTCTTGCTGCATTAAGGGGTTTGTTAAGAGACCCACCTATCTGACTTTCAAACTATTAGTGGGTTTCTGCTAATGGGAGTCAATTAGCATCTGTGCTGCTACTGCATTAAATGGAAGTTTGCACTGTGTACTTTTCCCAGGTGCAAACTGGTTATGTGAGGAGCAAAAAATGTGAGAGATTTTTGTCAACTTCCACTAGTTTTCAGAGATCAGCTATCTATACACACAATAAACACGTTCTACGGCAGAGAAAGGAGGGGCGAGATGAGAAATGCCAAAAGGGACCAAGAAGTTCTGGGCTCTTTGGGGATTCTTTTGCTGTGATTGCTGCACTGCAGGGGGTTGGACTAGATGACACTTCCAACTATACAATTCTATGATTCTGTGGCGCTTGACTTTCCTCTATTTCCTACCCAGCTACTGTTCTGACTCAGGAGAGGGAAAGGAGAGTTTGTGGAAACAGCCCAAATTTCTAATGTATGGGGAAGAGAGGGAGGCTGGTTCAGGCGGATAAATCAGGTGAATGACCTCAGAAACAACCTCAGAGGCCTAAGCTGACCTCTCCCCAACAGTGTTGAAGGAAGAGGTTAAGCCCCTGTGGCCAGAAGGGGGTACAAAAGTCAGAGGGAGATGGGGGGCTGCCCTACCCTTCCTTCCTCAGCTGCTCCCCATCCATCACGGCCATGCTGATGGGCCTCTTCCGCTCCAAGGTCCCCGAGTCGTAGTCATTCCCTGTGTGCAGGTGATTCGAATTCACCGCAGGCAGTGCCACAAAGGCTCCCGATACGTTGAAATCCACCTCTGGAGTACAAAAGAAAGTTTATTCTTTATCTGCCCCGGCCCATCTTCCAAGCAGTTCAGAAAGGCATCTTTTCCCTGGACTTAATTTTAGTTCAAAGCTGATAAATATTATGTAAGCCTCAAAGAAACCCTATAGCTCATACATGCAAGTATTGAGATGAATTCATTCTGCACCTCTTGTCTCATTAAGAAGAGTTGAGACAAAGCGTATGTATACAATAGCTCATCATTCAGTAACAAACTATTTAGAACAGCATCTTAACCTCAGAAAATGGAGAAAATGGGCCATTTACCTTCAGGAAAAAACCAGTTGGCATGCTGGATAATCGGCTCCACAACTGCTACCACATGCACGGATGTTGCTGCTGCCATTTCTGCAAGGGAGCTGTTGAGGGACGCAGGAGCAAATCCACAGTGAGTAGCAAACTTGCCAGAGAAGACCACCTCCTCTGTGCTACCTCCAATAAAATCTGCCCCTTATCATCAGTTTCTTGCTGTAAGAAGCAACCCACCTCTTTTCCCCTCCAATACACATAATCAAATAAATGGAACAGAAATCAGTAGAAAGACTGGTGTGGATTTAACCTGCTGGGATTCATTAGCTGTGAACACCCCTCCCAACTCTCCTTTGGATCCAGAACTGCCTGCAGATGCTCAAGAACTGGCCTCCCCGCTACACAAATAGATCCCCCAGCTGGGCTCGGTGACCTAATCGTGGTCTGTGAGTGTAAGGATGTAAGAACCTGCTGGATCAGGTCAATGGCCCTACCTAGTCCAGCATCCTGCTCTCACAGTGGCCAGCTTGGGTATCTCAAGAGGGACCCAAGACAAGCGCACTCTCCTGTCCTGCAGTTTCCAGGAGCTGGTATTCAGAAGCACTGCAGATGGAACATATCCCTTGTGGCTAGTAGCCATCAATAGCCCTCTCCTCCATGAATACGCCTAATCCACTTTGAAAGCCATCTAGGTCAGTAGCCCTCACTGCCTCCTGCGTGAGAGTTCCCTAGCTCACCTCTACATTGTGTGGAGGACTTTCTGTTATCTGATAAAAAACATGTAAACAATGTGAAAAGTAGTGGAAGCGTGAGGAGTAGTCAACCTGCTTATGGCAAATTGCTAATGGTTTTGTGCTTAAAAACAAAAAGCTGAACCAGGGTTTTTTTTTTTTTTAAGTCCCTTGATCACTTACCCTTCATTCTTGGCCCACAGGAGGTTTGGGCCCAGCACGATGGCAATGTTGCTGGGCGTCATCTTGTTAACATCATTGTACTGAGCGAGCTTTGCAAGGAATTTGATTAAGTACCTGCCAGGAATGATTCAGGATTTAAAAGAGCTGGATGTGAAACAAGGCCCAATACGCCGCAGGGACATCCCCACCCGGATTCTAATAAATTCTCAGCTCATTCTCTCTTCTGGGAGAAAGAAAGGGGTGGTTAAAAGTCCCCTGTAGTATCTTGGATCCTGACAACTACTTGGGCAGAAGGACCCAATGAACAGCCGTGTCAAACGAGTTTCAGTGCCCACTCACAGAATTTTGGTGCCTGAGGCAGAGAACACAAACAGAAACCCACTCCACTAACTCCACTAACACGGGACATCATCCATTGGAAACCACTGCCTAGCTCTTACCTCTTCATTTCACTGGGCTCGAGCAACAGAACCTCATGCTGGGTAGTATTTGCATCTCAGAGTTAAAGCACCTGCTTTGCATGCAGAAGGTTGCAGGTTCGATCTCCAAAGAGGGCCAAGACAAGATCCCTCCCTGAAACTCTGGAGAGCTGACAATACTGAGACAGGTGGACCAAGGGTCTAACTTGATATGGCAGCTTCTAAGGTTTCCTTCTATGCTCTTGTGTGCATCAAATCTGCCTGCATCCCACTCTTCTGTCCTTAACAGCTCCTAAAATATACGGCGTGGCAGCCGTTTCACCCTTGTGATTATAGGAATTGGTTAATACTTTATAAACCCCTTTTCCTTATTAAAAACTCAAAAGCAGTACACCTTGCAAAAGGAAGAATAAACAATGAAGGTCCAGCAAAACAGTTCTCAGGGTTAAAACAAACAAATAACCACATTCTTCTTTCTAGCTGTCGCGCTGGTTTTCTTTAGCTTAAACACAAAAAGGTAGATCTTGGGGAATGGGAGACTGGAATACTCTTAAGACAACCACTCTTTTGCCTGGTGGGAAACGGTGTGACACATGGCACAGGACCAAGCATACCCCACACCTCCTTGCTTCCTACCTGAAATTGGCCAGGTTGTGCTTTGGCAATTTCTGACAAATCCTCCACAGGTCCTGAAGTTTCTTGTCCTGGTCTTGTATGCTGGGGAAGGAAATAAGTTCGCTTAAGCCAAGGGCTCTGCAATAATGTGAGGTTTCATTCAAAGCAAAAGGAAATAGCGAGAAACAAATGGAGGAATGGCTCAAAGCAGGCTTCAGAGAGAAGGCCATAATCTGAAAGGAGCTTTTAAGAGCAGCACAAAGGGAGCATCGAGAGAAGATGCATGCTTCAGAAGGCTTGATGGGCCTTAGGAAGCCCATTTCTCCTCCTTGGCTTCCCACTTAAACCAGAAAAAGCCCATTTCATGTTCTCCTTACTTTGCAACTTGCGCCCACTCTTCGTACAGGGTGTAGGTCATTAATGGCTCTGGCAGCTCCCTCAGGTAAGACTTCAGGGCACCTGGAGCAACAACAAGGCAGGCATGAAGTGGCAGAACAGTGCATCTGGGAAGACTTGACCTCCCACCCCAGCCTGCGTCAGAACTATTGTTGAAGG
The DNA here is from genome assembly GCF_964270895.1 of Podarcis filfolensis. NCBI lineage: Eukaryota > Metazoa > Chordata > Lepidosauria > Squamata > Lacertidae > Podarcis > Podarcis filfolensis. The sequence goes on along the minus strand of NC_139616.1, from coordinate 29,151,455 downwards.
TGGCACACCCAACAAAATCAAGGCACAATGGGGACCTTTTCTATAGCAGCACCAAGCAAGCACAGATTCTGCTGGAAACATCCCTGGGGGAAAACTGTTCTGAAATCTCCAATGGTGGCAGAAGATCTGGAGGAAGTGACATTTTAAGAAAAGCAGAGTTTTTACATGTGTTGGAAGCTGTCCAGAGTGGCTGGGGAAACCCAGCCAGATGGGTGGGGTAGAAATAATCATCATCATCATCATCTTTTTTTATATGCAGTTGTGCTTACTTTCCATCTACATGGGCAATCAAGGACAGCTGTAAATTAATTGAAATGTACATCATCTATCAAAAGGGAATGATAATATTTGTTCACTTGTTCATAATCTACTCTGGCTTCAGGTACCAGGCCCATTGGCAGACCAACTCTGCATCACAAAGATGTGTGCGAACATGACATGAAGGCTGGCAACATTAACCCTGCCTGGAGACAATCAGTCAGGTCGTGCATGCATAAGCAGTGAACAGAGGAGGAATGGCCACTGGGAGGAGCACAGAGAGAAGAAACATCATAGTACGCCTGCATCAACACAACTGGACACCTTTCATCTGCCCCATCTGCAATAAAACATGTCTCTTCCATATCAACCTCTACAGCCACAGCAGGCACTGTTAACTCTCCAATGGTTTTGTTTCACCCTCGATGGCATACTTCCATTGTCTCCCGAGGCAGACAGATGCCAACTATTTTCACAATCAACTCCCTGTTCAAAAGCCTGGGCTTAACTGCTAGCTAATACATTCAAACTTCCTTCTTCAGATGAATTCTAAGTTAAGACAATTTAAAATACTCAACAATAGCATCAAGGCCACTAGTACGCTAATATAAATATAATAAAGTGAAATATAGTACACATTTATAAATGCAATCACTAATCATAATACTGAATCGTTAACGCCATTTCAGATTAGTCTAAGTTATAGTAGTTAATATGTAATCCATATATGTTCCTCACAAACCTAATAAATACCCAATCATAATAAAAATGTTTCCTCCCGCCTCCATATCATAACTGAATTTACTCTTCAATCTTTGCCATTTCTTCAATGTCCTTAACAAACCTAATTTTCAATGTTGAGGCTGCTCCCTCTCTCCCCTCTGCATAACAACCCAAATTTTAGCAGCTGGAGAAAAGCACATTCCTAATTAATGATTATTTTCATGTTCAAGGGAAGGAGAAAGATTATTATTTCTCCAATGGCATGGCGGTGTTCACTACCCAGGCCACACACTAGGTGGAGCTGCAAGACACTGTCATAAGGCTTCCCTTCTGCCAGCAACCAGATCTGAAGGAGGGCAGCTGGTAACTGTGTTTTTTAAAAATGAAGAAAGCGCACAGATTTAATGTCTTCACCTAGAAACAAAAGATAGGCTCAGATGGTGCAGGTAAAGGGGCTGGGTTTGCAGAAATACTTGGGGAGTTCTTAAAGAACATGAAGCCTGCTTCATCCCCAAGGGAGCCCCACAGAGCACCCAGGCTGGCTGCCCCTCCCAGTAGCGGAGAAAGGTGGGGGAGGCCCTCCCTGGGCGCCAGCCTTGAGGGGGGGTGACATCACTGCAGGCAGCGCCCCCCCGGGATGCTCCCTGACGGAGCAGCTAGCTCTGCCTCTGGCCCTTTAATAATAATAATAATAATAATAATAATAATAATAATAATAATAATAATATATTATTTGTACCCCGCTCATCTGGCTGGGTTTCCCCAGCCACTCTGGGCGGCTTCCAACAAAGATTAAAAATACATTAAAATGTCACACATTAAAAGCTTCACTGAAAAGGGCTGCCTTCAGATGTCTTCTGAATGTCAGGTAGTTGTTTATCTCTTTGACATCTTTGACATTCCACAGGGCGGGTGCCACTACCAAGAAGGCCCTCTGCCTGGTTCCCTGTAGCTTTGCTTCTCGCAATGAGGGAACCCCCAGAAGGCCCATGGAGCTGGACCTCAGTGTCCGGGCAGAACGATGGGGGTGGAGATGCTCCTTCAGGTATACTGGGCTGAGGCTATCTGCACTTCCGATGCGCACCATGCCTTGGCTGAACCAAACTGGCCAGGTGACTGCAGCTGACCTTCTGAAGAGCGCCACAATAAGGTTCAACAATTTAGGCTGCCTTAGGCAACCATCTCTACTAGCACTGTCCAGTCTCTAACTCAGGGGCATGCTGGGGGTCTTGCCTCTGAAATCCCAGCAAGTTTTGGAGGGGTGTGGCCTGGGGAGAGAGGGTGCGGCCAGCTCAAACCTGACTTCCCATCTGCCTTCACGCAACATTTGACAGGCATACTGGGCAGAGAACGGAAGGAGGATTTGGCCACTTGCTTCTCTGCACCCCCCAAAGCATCCAGGTTCAGCTACTGGCTTGGGTTAAAATGCAACAATGGAAGAAACTAGCCAGCAAGGCAATGTCCAGAGGAGCACAAAATGGGTTCAGTGAGCTGCAAACATCACCGTTTCTCTTCCTAACTATCTATCTACACACACACTTCCTTACATTGCATCCTGTGATGAATTTTAATTGTAACCTGCCTTGGGGGCCAAGCTTGCCTGAAAAACAGAATATAAAAATAACAGATATAATAAATATAAAATATAGTTTGAATGCCTTTGAAGCCCGTTGGAAAGCCAAGGAGGGGGTGCTACCTTCAACCAAGCAAGACCTTCCCTGCATTTATTCGAGTGCATTCAGAGTTTAGTGCCAGGTCAAGGATGAGGAGGATGAGCCTGGGAGAAGAGGAGTTTGTTCCTGCAGAGTTCACTGTGACCAAGGACACAATTGTCACTGCCAACTGATAGTGTTGTATTTTGCACAACAGTGCAAGCTGATGAAACAAACCTCATTTCTATCTGTATTGAGGGGACTGACTGGATGTTCGTGTTAAATGTTAAATTCATGGAGCTGCAGGTACACAGACAAAGCTGTGGGCTCTGTGGAAGGGTGGGATATACATTTATGAGCATAAATAAAACAGAGAAATCCAAAGCAGCTGCCCCAGAACTAGAGTTATTGCTAGGGAGGCTGGCATTCTCCTCTGCTAACTGAAATCAGTGTCTGAATGACCTTTTATTTAGAGTAAGGTTTTTTTTGTTTTGTTTTTAAACCAACAAAACTCTCAAGGCAGCATTACAATCAATAAGACAAACTAATACAATAAAAATACCAGATGCAATATGAAAAGCAGCCGAGGTAGGACATAAACACAGGAGCAGGGAAAATCAATTCAACTACAATTTCGAAACAAAGATCCCTTGAGGGGCAGGACTTTCAAGTTATGCTTTCAATGTTACCAAGAGAGCTGCATTTCCCCTTCAAATGAGACATATTTCAGAGCTTTCTGCCTTTGAAGATTTTCTTATTTATGTTTGAAGAACTGCAGAAGTGGCCTTAGCCAGGGCACCCAACACAAGAGCGTCCTGTGCTGGTCTCGGTTGCTGATAGCTGAGATGGGGAATATCTGTGGCCCTCCAGGTGTTGTTTGGACTACAGCTCCCATCATCCTTGATTACTGGCCATGCTGACTGCTGGGAGCTGCAGTCCAACGCCCTCTTGGAGGGCTTCAATTTTCCCAACCCTGACTTACAGCAACACTACAGCAGGGGATGGTTGATGGCAGTGCATCTCTCTTCCACAGAAAGCAGTGATAAGTCACCATCTTGGATGGCTTTAAAAGAGGATTGGACAAACCATGGGGGAGAAGGCTATCAATGGCTAATAGACATGATGGCTGGGCTCTGCCTTCATAGTTGGAAGCAGCGATGCTTCTGAATCCCAGTTGCCAGAAGCCACAAGAGACAAGAGGGCTCTTGTGCTTGAATTCTGCTTTTGGGTTTCCCACTGAGGCATCTGGTTGGCTGCTGTGAAAACAGGATGCTGGACTAGATGGGCCTGATTCAGAAGGGTTCTTATTATGTTATGGCATTCATGCCTGCATTGCACCTCTCACACCTGAGTGCCGGCCCTGTTGCTTTTGCGATGAATACCTTATCTGTGATGAAGCCTGAACCATGCCCCCGGAACATACAATTCCGTTCTCTTGGAAACGACCTACCTGCCACGGCATGAGGGTCAGAGTAGAACTCGTCCAGCTGCGAGGTGGAGCAGTCCAGCGCGGCTTTCAGCTTCTTTAGCTTGGAAGCTCCAGCCGCGATCCGGAACAAGCCCTGTGTCATGACGGAAAAGAGAAATCCTCTTAACGGGGGCAGTTTCTGCACCATGACAAAATGTCCTTCAGCACCTGCTAAGGTTGAACCTTACACCAAGCAGTTTGTTCCGTCTCAAAGGTGTCAACATTCAGTTCAATTAAATACGCATTACTTTGCTTTGCCAGAACAAAGAGCGGGGTCCAAACCAACAAAATGGATTTCTACAGGGACAAATGTCAGGTTCTACCTTTAGGCAGGAAAAATCAGATGCACAAATATAAGATGGAAGACACCTGGATTGCCAGTAGTACCTGTGAAAAGGATCTAAGGGTCTTAGTGGACCACAAGCTTCACATGAGTCAACTGTGTGATTCAGCTAATAAAAGCTAATGTTATTCTAGGCAGCATCAACAGAAGTATAGTGTTCAGATCAAGGGATGTAATGGAACCACTCTATTCTGCCTTAGTCAAACCTCACTTGGAATACTGTGTCCAGTTCTGGCCACCACAATTTAAGAAGAATGTTGACAAGCTGGAATGTGTGCAGAGGAGGGTGACCAAGATGATCAAAGGTCTGGAAACCAAGCCTTAGAGGAACAGTTGAGGGATATATTTAGCTTGGAAAAGGTAGAGAGCGGCTGAAGCTGCCACTTGCCCAGACTGGTGCCCTCCAGAAGGCTTCGGACTGCAACTTCCAACATGATGGGAGTTGTAGTTCAAAGCACCTGGAGGGCACTGAGCAAAAGGGAGACGATGGGTACCCTACCTCCTCCTTCATGCCGGTTTCCAGCAACATCATCACACACGCCTCAATCGGGAGGGCAATTTCACGGCCGCTGCGCTTGAGATGCTCTTCCAGGGGAGTCCCAAAAGCTGGCTTCTCACTCCACTTGTCTAGCAAAAGAGGCACAAATAACAGTCAGCAACACTACTGCAAAGCAGTAAAAGGAGGGAATCTGGAGTAGCAGTGAGCAATGATATGAGCAGCTTTGAACCGTTCACTTGGCAAAGCCCTTTAAATTTTCCTCTGGGAGAGTAGCAAGGATGTCAAGCCTGTGCAAAGTCATCGTAAAAAAGAAAGAAAGAACCCTCCCAACAGCCAACGCCCTTGAATATTGCCCATCTCTGTACAACCGGCTGATGCAGTTCTAGATGCCAGGACTCACAATTCAAGCAATCATATTCACCAAAGACTTGGCTACTGACTCCTGTGCAAAAAAGCCAGGCTTTTCCTGAAGGCCAAATTCACACGGCCTCTTTGGCGAGTGTCATTCATGCTTCAAGATGCTCAGTGCAAGCTCAGAACTGCAAGCTGTTAGCAAAATGAAACCACCACCCACCAGTCTGTGGGGATTTGCAACTGATTGCTTGCTATGAAACTAGGCTTTCCTGTGGGTCTTTGAGAACAAATTCCCTTCCGTGTCCCAGAATCCAATTACCATAGGCCACACTGCTTGGGTCACAAACTGTACCTATGAAATGGTAAGCTGCATGATCACCGCATTGGTGGGATGTGTAGTGGATGAACATACTAATGTATACATTGATAGGTATCTTATATGTGAACTGGTGTAAAAAAAAAAATGTGGGAAAGGACACTGTCAGGAGAATCTGCTTACTCAGGCTGTACTAATAATGTGTCAAGAAGGTTTTGCAGGAAAAATGCAGCGTTGAGCCAAATTGAAAGACACAGAATTCTTCCTGCTAATTCAGGTCTGCTTTCCTTTGAGAATGTGACTTAATTTTGGCACATGTGTAACACAAAGGCAAGGGAATGCCTCTATATAAGACTGTGTAACTTTTAGTCCTGTGGGCACCACACCTTTATGGGTTCCCCAGCAGCCGCTGTTGTTCTGACCAAATAAAAGCTGTCTTAAACATTGTGACTGAGGCAGTTATTGAAGAAAACCCACTGCAGATCAAAGTATTTTCTCCTCTCACAGGGACCAAGTTTTCCATTGTGCCTCTGCACACGTATTCTCCTCACCCACCCTATTTGGGTTTTTCTATATGGTGTCCACAATCTGAGGTCTTCCTGTAGAGTGAAGATAGAGCAGACTAGCTTGCCACAGGCACAGAAGCAGGTTGACCTGGTGCAGAAAGGCTCAAGTCAGCCGTATTTTTGCCAGCTGCTTACCTGCCCTGTTCCAAAGGCCAGCAAGATTTGAACACTCAGCCTGCGTCAAGAGCAAATCAGTACACACCTAAACAGGGGTGTGAACTGGCTCCAAGAGGAAGGCACAGTATGACGTCACCTGGCTGACTTTAGACAGGATTTGCTCACAGGATATAAAGGTGCAGAACCTGCCCCTTTAGGCAAACATGAAACCACAATGTTGACAGATTAAATGTTTGGAAGGCTGTTCAATCTACTCTCCAAGACAGAAGAGCTGCTATCATTATAGCGATCCAAATTTACCTTTGTCAACACCGCAATACGGAGGAAATAGGTTTTTTTTTTTTTTTTAAATGGCTCTTGCATATCGTTTTGCACGAGCCAGCTTCTTTTCTCCCCAATCTGCCAAGGAAAACACTTTTTAACTATTATTTGCTCTTCTAGTTGAAGAGATGGAGGAGTTAAGAGCATCAGCAGACTGTTAGTTATGCAGGAAGTGCTAGCAATGAGATGTCTGAGATCACTCCAAGGCTCTTGATGCTTCTGCCACACTGCCCTGGCACAAGGCACCAGGGTGCACAGAACCACCAGCACCCAACTGGACACTTCCCAAGCCCCTTTCCTGGGCAGAAGATGAAGTGCATCAACATGGAGAGGAGCAGAGCACAGGCTATCTTCCAGCTCATCGCCAAATGACATGCAGCAGCATTTGGATAGGACTGCAAGGGCCGGCCAAAGCAGAATGGCTGACGTATTCCTCTCCTGCTCAAATGTAAATTGCCACCATACTTCTTCAGAGAGACCAGGAAGACTCCAGAGCAATTCCGTGTATCAGATGGTTGATGGGTTTGCAAAGAGCCACTTAAAGACCACAGGCCCAATCAGGCCCACTGAGCCTCTACTTCTCCCTCTCTCTCTTGCTATTAAGTCTACACTTTGCTCTGATTATGTGAGGAGCTGTTAGTATCCCCAGCCTAGATTATTCTGCACTTTAGTGTCAGGCTGCACATGCACACATATGCATTGTGATGAGTAGACACAGCAGCCAGGACTGTCACAGCCCTACTCCAGGATACTCCATTTCATTCTTCCTCCCACAAGCTTTCATTTAACACTGAGCACCACCCCCAATCCCCCACTGCCTTAAGGATGATTTTCTCCTAAATATTTTTACACTTCTTCAAACTTTGGAATTGTTTCTGCTGATATTTTACCAATAACCTCTCCTGCACTTGGATGGTACTGTGATGGCTACACGAGAACTGTCATTTGCCCCTGTACTATAGAAATAGAGGGAGTGGGAAACTATTGCTATATAGAACCTCCATGTACTCAGGCAGTCTACTTCTGAATTGAAGGCACCGAGGCCACCACCTCAGTGCCCTGCTTGTGGGCTTCCTCTGGAAGCACCTGGCTACTGGAAAGAAAGCAAGTAGCAGTTTTGGGGCTGTCTCCAAAGGAAGCCATACTCAAACTAGACCCATTAAACTTAATGGGCACGACTGTCCTCAGTCCATTAATTTCAACCGGTCTACCTACAGTAAGTTGGATATAATCCATTGTCGGCTCTTGCAAGGCAACTCCTTTGTTCCTCTGACTTAGGATTCATTGACAGGTGGCCTGTAGAGTCTTTTCCAGCACCCTGCAATGCCTGTTACTCACCTGTCCCTCCCTGTCACTCTAGGTCAGGCTTAGACAACCTGGCTCCCTCTAAATGTTTTGGACTGCAACCCCCAACATTCCCAGCACCGTACAATCCTACTAGGATACATCTGAAAGGATGGAGAAGGCTGCCCTTGCCCTGCAACTCACTCCCCAAAGGCACCTCGCTTGCTTCCAAGTTTCTGAACAGCCTCTTGAAAGCCCAACCCTGAAGGGAGGGCCACAGCTTGGTAGCTTTGAATACAGAGAGTCTCAGGTTCAAACCTTTGCATCTCAAGGCTGGGAAACACCTCCTCTCTCTGCCTGAGACATTGAAGAGCTGCTGCCACTCAAGAGATAATACTAGCCTAGGTAGTATCAGGCAGCTTTGTGGATTCCTAAATATGGCAATCCAAAAAGCAACAGGTGGCCAGGAGAGGTGGTGGCTCTGGGTGGGCAAGCCAAGGGGTGGATCTGGCAGGCTCATGGCATGGCGCTGCCCCCTGAGGAGTTTCAGACCAAATCCACCATGGTTTGTTAGTGTATTAATAGAGGCTTGGAAGAATGTCAGAAATGCAGCTGCAGAGAGGATGGGGGGCAATTTGGGAAGATGGTGTCATTAAGAAAGGCCCCGTGTCCTTATTCCAGAAAGATGGCATGCCAAAGGGGGAGAATAAAAAAGAAAAAGTCAGAGGAGGAGAGTGCAAAGGTGGCACAGGCAAAAGCAGGAGGCAGAGCACAGGTTTACTTTACCTTGATGGGCCTGGATTTCAGGGAGCACCTTTTCTAAGACTGCTAATGCTTTTCTATGGTAATCTGCTTGGGCTTCTAATAACTGAGAATAGAACCCACATTTTAAAAACAAAAAGTTAGCATTGGATGAACACAACAAGAACAACAGCAACAACAACAACAACACACAGGCAGTCGGATTAAGCACGTGAAATGTATGTCTGCAGAAAGGAAGAGCTCTCGGAGGAGAGAGAGGTACTCACAGAGACAAAGTAGCGGGCGTAGTCGCCTTCTTTGGAAATGAAGTTATACATGTCCGCTGCAAGTTGATCCTTTCGGGCAGAGGAGGGGAAAACGAGACAAACTGCAAGTCAGCAAAAGCCCATGGAAGGCACCACATTTCCAAGAAGAAGACACAAATGCAAAACCCGGGAGCTTTAACTGCCCCCTCCCTGGGCTGCCTGTCCACCAGCCATCAGGCCAAAACACCTCCCAATGCACAATCCCATCATGCTGTGCAAATTCTGAACATCAACGGCCCCTCGGTCCATATGCATAGCCACACATGAGGTCAAATATTCCTTGGCCTATCCGCTTTGCAGAAACATGATTCTATCCATTATTATAATATTGATATGGCTGTAAACACACACACACACACACAACAAGCTTGGCAGTAGAGTAGGCAGTGCAGGGCCACATTTCCTTCTAGGCAACCTTCTGGGGGCCAAATGCTAGTGATGGGAAGCGTAATAGATGCAAAATTTTGCCTTTGCACAGTAGCCTAGCTTCAAGACCCACCCACCTAAATTAAATAATTTTTTTTAAAAGAAGATACTTTAAAATTCAAGCCACATGCAAGCTAGGCAAAACCACATAAGGGGAGGGAAATAAAAGGCTGGTAAAAGGTGTGGAAGGTCCCAAGGGCCAGAGAAGAAGGCTTGGAGGGCCACATCTGGCCCATGGGCCTGAAGCTTCCCACCCCTGGTACAGCAAAATGTGTGGTGTGAGAGGGTGCCTGAGCATAAGAATATAAGGCAAGCCTGCCAAAGGGGGCCCATGTAGTCTAGCATCCCATTTTCACAGTGGACAATCGGATGCCTGTGGGAAATTGGCAAGCACGATTTGAGCACAAGAGCACTTTCACCCCTCCTGCGGTTCCCAGCAACTGGTATTCAGAAGCATTACTGCCTCCAACTGTGGAAAAGTTCCAGCAGTTGAGCCTCTGCATGGCTCCTTGACCCTGCTGAACGCTAGCAGAACCTCAATAAATTATGCAATGCATGTAACAGATACAAAGCAGCAGGGTGACACAATAATAAATATAGGAAGAGGTTGCTAATATACACTAATTTGCCTAATTTATTTTGATCACAGGATTTGGCTTCTCTTAGCACACTTTTGGGCCATGTATGTGTGAGCAGAGATACACAGAGTTAGCTGTAGAGTAAGGATTACAGGAAGGAATAGCCATGGTGAGTACTAGTAAATTAAGAGGGGTTCCGTGCCCCTAAACTCCCTTCCCCAGTGCAGGATGTGACCCATAGGATCAGTTCTTGAATTATTGGGGTGGCACATACCCACAAGCCCTCCCCCAGAATTTAGCCAAATCATGCCTCCTATTGCCTTCTCAAAACAATAGCTAAGGGGAGCTAGACTTTCCTGGCCAGGAGGTTAGTTGTACAGGCAAGCAAGTTCTGGGCCGACAATGTTTTGCACTACATGTCCACTAAGTGGAAGAGAAGGCTGGTAACAGAAGACGTGAGGTAGAAAATACAGCCCAGCAGAAAGGAGACGGGTGGATACATTTTCTCTGGGGGGGAAACTGGACAATGTCTTTGGAAGCCAGATAAGGAGGTCAGGCCTCCCCTGCAGATCTGTGAATCCAGGTGGGAAAGGAGATATTGGGCAAAGACTCTAGATGCTTTCAAATAAATAAACAGAATAAATAGCCCAAGACTGAATACATGCCATATATTTGAAGTACACACACCGGCAAGTATCCTGAGAACTGTGGTTTGTTATGGGTGCTGGGAATTGTAGTTCTGTAAGGGTTGAACTGCAGTTGCCAGGACTCTTTGTGTGTGTGGTTTAAATGAATGGTATGAATGCAGCCCAGTTCTCCCTGGGGAAGTGTTCCAAGAGTTCTCAACACACCTTGCATTGCTCGACTTTATTTCCCGCTTCATCCATCTCCTCCTTGAGGGAATCTATCTTAGACGGAAGCCCCTGGAAGTTGGTGGCTGAAGTTTTGTGGGCTTGGTTCCATCTGCACAAGAGAGATCAGAATTATTCTTCTTGCACAAAGAGCACCAGAGAGGGAAAACAATGAGGAGTGATCACAGGTCTCCAATCTACTCCCCCCCTCTCTCTGCTAAACACTTTATGATGCCTGCAGTGTGCCAAGCAGGGTACAGAACATGGGAAGCAGCACAAGCACGGGCACAGGCACAGGCGGGTTCAGAAGTCAAGTCCAGAATCCTGTTTGGCTAAAGCAGTGTGTTGCATTGTGGAACCAATGGACCAACCTAAGTCTGCTCCATGTCAAGTTTTCCTGAATCATAGGTCTGCCCTGGCCTGGTTTTTTGCACACTTACTGAAAGAACTCATGGAATAAAACCATGTAAATTGGATTCATTCTGTGCAACTGCTACCTGAAAAAATATGATTTTAAAAAATGCATTTTAATTATTTTACCCAATAACTTAAGCGTCCTGCTGGATTAGGCCAGTGGCCTCTCTAGGCCACCATCCTAGAGAGAATAGGACTCACAGTGTCCCACCAGATACCTAGGAGAAGCCTAAAAGAAGGACCTGGGCACAAGAGAATTCTCTCCACTAGCAACTTTCAGCAACTGGCATTCAATGCCAGCCAGGTTGGTGGCCATTGCTGCCTCTTGTGGGAGCCTCTGTCTCCTCTGTCATCCAAAGCCCCAACAGCTTTCCTAGCTGGTATCTTGCTACTAAAGTATTTCAAGCTTTGTCGGTGGTGGCCTTTGTTGGGTTTTCTTTAAATAGCAATGAGCTGCTCATATTCTTTTTTGTAGCATGCCCTATTGTCTGCTTGCCTTTCTTTTGCCAAATGCAAAAGTGAATTTCTTTTTCCAATGTGTTTCTGCCTAAAGTATGTGTTCTGCATGCATTTCTTTATGTGAAATGTATATTTTGGGGAGATTGAAACTGCACTGCAAAATTTGGAGAAGTCCATAACTGAACAGAGAGTTGTGTTCTGATCTGCAAGCAAGTTTGGGGATGTGAAATTGGGTTGGCCTGTGGCAAAAAGCAAGCCAAACAGATTAGTCACAAGGCCAACTCATGGCCTGACCTGCGGCCACTAGGATGCAAGAGAACATAAGACGACCCTGCTGGATCAGGGCAATGGTCCATTTAGCCCAGCATCCTGTTCTCACAGTTGTCAACCAGACAGATGCCCCTATGAAAAACCAGCAAGCAGGATTTGAGCACAAGAGCACTCTCCCCACCTGCAGTTTCCAGTGATAACTGGTATTGAGAAGCATTGCTGCCTCCAACTATGGAGGCAGAGCACAGCCATCATGACTAGCAGTCAACAATAGCCTTTCCCTCCACAAATATGTCCAGTCTCCTTTTGAAGCCATCACTACCTCCTGTGGAAGCGAGTTCCACAGTTTATGCCGTGTGAAGAAGGACTTCCTTTTATCTGTCCTGAATCTTCCAATACTGAGCTTCATTGGATGTTCATGAGTTCTAGTGTTACAGTTCCCTGTCTTATGCACCTGCCAATGCACACTCCATTCCACCAGCTATATGTCCTTATGACAAGACAGATAGACACATGGTGTCTGGGGAGCTGGAAGACATCTTGAGCAGCAGAGGAAAGTGAGGAGATAAGGCTAAAATGTCTCTTCCCCAAACGCAGTGGACCAAGATGGAAAGGTTTCTGTTGACTGGACGCGGCCTTACGTAGCAGCCAAGTGCTCCTGAGAAGGATGCCCCAAAGCCATGATGGAATCCTGGTATTTCCTGTGCTGAAGTAGGAAGAGGAAAGTGTGTGTGTGTGTGTGTGTGTGTGTGTGTGTGTGTGTGTTTGTATTACCTGGCTCTTGCAGAATCCCAGTCCAGCACCAGTTTAGCAAGCTGCTTCCTCTGTTTTTGAATGTTGGGGATTTCCGTCTGAAAGGGTAAGACGACAGGAAGCTGACAGTTGAGACATTTGTTGTGCAGACAGCTATATTTGTCTTAAGCGCACACAAAGCAACACCCGATTCTTGGCGGGTCTTAACAATTGTGTCATTTTAGGGAGCGGGTCAAGCTTGGGTTATGGACAGCGGCAGAAGCAACTTACCTCTGAGAGGAGGTTGAGTGGCTCTAAAATATCTTTCTCAACCTGCACCTCATGGTGAGAGAGCTCCATTGCTAGCTTATTTTCTGCTTCACCACAGGTCTCCAGCATTTTCCTTAAAACATAGAAGAATACACAGTTGCATTAGATGGGTGGATTCCAAGCATTGGGAGGGAGAAAGGAAAGAGGTAATGAGAGCTCCTTTGATCTCCAGGGCTACTTACAGGAGGAGTGATGTAAGGTTTTTGTTTTTACACTTAAAACCAAAGTTTCAGGAGCAAATTCATGAGATCTGTTTTAGCTTGTATTCTTTTTAAAAAATACTGAATTGGTGCATTTGCCTGACATGCATAAAATTAGGTCACTGGTTATATCTGACCAAACGACAAATGACCATGACCAGGAAAAATAAAAGTGATGCAACCCTTACCCCAGCAAAGTTTCATCGCTTAGCTGCAGAGCGCCTTCCTGCATATTCTGAGCAAAAGCAGTGAGAGGAAGCTTTTTCTGTGGAGAGAAAACAAATACTGCTATCGTTGGGGTTAAGGAAATGCCAGGTCCGATGCTACTTTCCTACTGAGTGGGGAGGCTAACCTGATGACTGAGTGTACCATACTTAACAGACAGTGCCAGTCTTCAACAGCTACTAACCCTGATGTCTATCTTCTATCTCTATTGTCAGAAGCAGCATCCTTCTGACTACCAGTTGCTGGAAATGGCAAAAGGGAAGAGTGCTGTTGCACTCAGGCTTCCCACTGGGGCATCTGGGTGGCCCCTGTGGGAACAGGATGCTGGACAAGATGGGCATTTGGGCTTGATCCAGCTACAAGGCTCTTCTTGTGTTCCTAGTCCATCAACTTGTGAGCTGGAGCATCAATTCCAACTCTCTCCAGCAACTGTGAAGATGGAACCTGCAATGGGTGGCAGCATTTTTTCAGATTAACAAATGTGGAGAATCATTTAAGGCCACTCCTCTTTTTACTTGCCTGCAATCAAAAGCCCTTGTTTATAATTCAGAGGGTTTTTTTTGGCCTTTTGACTGAGAGGGAGTGATTTCAGTTAAAACTTCTATTGGGGAAAAGAGGGACCTGTGGGTGCTTCCTGTATCTGCCTCTCTCAAGATAAGCCCAGATGCTGGGTACAGGAAGCCAATCATGTACAGAGATACTTGTACGGGCTGGTGCACTCTGAGCCTTCACAAACAACCCCTGTTCCTCAAAGCGTGGCCAGCACCTGCAGTGCTGGAGTCCCCTGACTGCTCCCAGCATGAATTCCACAACTGCCAGCTAAGATAGGGCTCTGGGTGGTGCTGGGTGAGCAATGTCAGAGGAGGAGGCAGTTAGTTCTGTTAAAGAAGTCTAATGTGCAAAATTTCTGTGCAAGGCGGAGGGGAGGGGAACCTCCAGCCTGGAGGCCAAACTTGGCCCACTGGGGTCCCTGTTTGGCCCATGAAGCCAGCTTCCCTGAACTGCATTCACCCACCCACAACTGATGTTATATATTATGTCAGGTGTGCGGTGGGTAATATTTGGCCTGCTGGGGTGGAGATAACAATGTGGTTAGGAACTAAACCCAAAAAATATTACATGCAAAAGTAATGGGGAGTAAGAGCATCATGGCAAGGTCAGGAGAACTTGAGAGATTCTGCGAAATTACAGAGGCTTCTGAAAGATGGCTGACTTGCCAGAACAAGAGCCAAGCACCCCTTTTTCTTTCAGATGTTGGGCAGCACATCTGGATGAGCTCTGTGCAGTGCTTAGAAGAGAAAGAGGAGCCCAGTGGAACAGAAGCACTTTGGGAAGGACAGACTTGAGGAGTGAGGAACTTGGAACTTGGAGGGCTGTGCACCAGCTGGCGAGCCATGGAATCACGCTCTTGGGGTCTGCTTCCCCAGCTTGGGAACTGTGAGCTGCGTACCTCTTCTTCCTGCCCCGACAGCCCCAGATCAATCATGCAGCCCAGCCTGGACCGTTCTCTGGGTGTCGCTACCTGATTCAGCCAAAACATGGATCTCCCCGAACTGGCCTGATTCAGCTTGGCCAAATCTGGTGCACAGTTCTCCATGGAAGGGGTTGGCACTTACATGTCTCTTTTCTGCATCTGTTCCAAACTGCCCATGCAAACACATGCCTAGCCTCTTGCAGGAAGTGTGGCATACGGACCTCACGTTGTCGAGACGGCGCTCAATCTAGATGGTGAAGAAATAGGGAAGGGAAACTGCACATGAGGCTCTTTGTACTAGGAAGCCACGTCTAGCAATTGCACCATGAAACCCAACATTTATTTGATCCAGCCTCATTACCTCCTCTCCCAGGTAGAACCCTGGGAACAGAGCACTGTCTGGCCAGACATGCCATAAAGTTTCACTGCCTTGTTTTGAAACTATTAATTGTTAGCTGCCTCAAGCTGGTACTTTTTCCCCGGACAGCACCCTTTCAACCATGGGGCAACTGGCAGGTCTAACATTAAAGGAAATGCCACTGTAGGAAGGCAGGGTTGCTTGCAAGGAGTTGCAAGCATTTGATAAGGAACTGAGATTCCCTCTGTGAAAGAATCTTCGTTCAAATATCTGAGAGTGCAAAGACGTCTGCCAAGTTCTGCTGGGAACCTCCATGCACAACAGCAAAAGGAATGTGGTTTATCTGTGTTTTGATGAGTCATGAGGGTTAAAAGGAGGCCTTCTGGAATGGTTTCTGTTTGAACAAAACCAGCCAAAAAAAAAAAAAAAAAAGGCAGAACAAGTTTCAACTGTAGAGAGGTATGTAAACAGATAGGAATCCTCTCTGCAGCCTTTTAAAATGCTGCACTTAAAAATATGGGTAGCCTGAACACTTCTCACTCCAACCAGCTGGTGAGGGGCCTGGAGACCAAGACCTATGTGGAAAAATGGAAGGCACTGCTTATAAGTAGTCTGCAGGAGAGGTAGTATGATAACCAGCCACCTTCAAATATTTGAGCAGCTGTCACATAGGTGACGGAGCAATTTCTCTATATCTGTCTATTTATTTTATTTATTAAACTGGACCAGAACAAACAATTTCACAGTATAAGGAAGACTATTTCAATTACATGTTAGAAAGAACTCCCTGATAGCATGAGTTGTTTTAAGAGTAGAGCCTGGGAAGGTGGCAGGTTCTTCGTTGTTAAAAGTTTTTAAGAAGCAATTAGATGCCCACCTCTGCTGTAGGAGAGGATTTCCTGCATCAGCCAATGACCTTTGAGGGCCCTGCCACTTCTGAGGCTATACAGGTCTGCCTAGTTGCATTTGCTTTTCCAAAACCTGTTACTTGCAAATGATGCCAGACTAGTGTTTCCCCAAATCTTTTTATATTTGGTAGATTTGTATCCTGCTTTTTGACTGAAATCCCAAAGTAGCTCACAACATGGCATTGGGTGCTAATATGCTGTGGTGGCAGAGTGAAAACCTGGTTGGCTCCCATGAGGAGGCTGGACTAGAAGGGTCACTGGCCTGATCCAGCAGGCTCTTTTTTTGTCCTTAAGACCAACTTTTGTGCATTAAAACTTGAGACATGCTTCTGTCCCACCCTCAAAGAGATGCACATGCATTTTCCTAAGCAGCTCCCAGAACAAATGGCAGGCACCTTCCTTGCAACTGTAGGGTAGCCCAGGCAATGTGGATCCTTGAGAGCTCCCCCTTTGTCCAGCACACCAGGCCTCCTGAATAGGACTCTTTGGGTTCTGTTATTGCTACTGGCTTTGCTTCTT
Source organism: Podarcis filfolensis (assembly GCF_964270895.1). Classification (NCBI taxonomy): domain Eukaryota; kingdom Metazoa; phylum Chordata; class Lepidosauria; order Squamata; family Lacertidae; genus Podarcis; species Podarcis filfolensis. Next base: position 29,134,743 of record NC_139616.1, on the reverse strand, counting down.
GCATGGATTTTTAAACATTAGAATAACAGAATTGTAGAGTTGGCAGGGAACCCAAGGATCATCCAGTCTAATCCCCTGCAATGCAGGAATCACAGCTGAAGAATCCCTGACAGATGGCCATCCATTATGGTTGGTTAGGATCTGTCTGTCTGTTGGAAGGTTACAGCACCTGCTGTGGCTGTAGAGAGACATGATTTGTTGCAGCTGGGGCAGATGAAGGTTTTGCTGATGATGAACTATGATGTTACTTCTCTCTATGCTACTCCCAGGGGTCATGCATCCTCTGGTCACTGTTATGGATGCACGACTGTCTGTCTTCAGGCGCTGTAGTTGTCTTAAAGGGATTCTCACACAGAGGCCATCCAACCTCTGCTTTAAAAGCCTCCAAGGTAGTCTGTTCCACTGTCAAACACCTGTTACTGTCAGAAAGTTCTTCCTAATGTTTAGTCGGAATCTCCTTCCTTGTAACTTGAATCCATTGGTTAAGGGCCTCCCCTCTGGGGCAGTAGAAAACAAGCCTCCTCCATCCTCGATGTGACAACTCTTCAGATATTCAAAGATGGCTCTAATATAACTCCTCAGACTCCTCTTCTCCAGGCCAAACATTCCCACCTCCCTCAAATGTTTCTCACAAGGCTTGGCTTCCAGTCCCTTTAATCAGTTTTGATGCCCTACTCTGCACACATTCCACACTAAGGCAGAGAAAAAGATAGTGCTGTTTATGGGTAACAGTGATGCTTCAGAGATCCCACCCCCCTTGCCTGTCTGTTGTAGTAGCTGGCATATCCTCCTTCCTCCCTTGGGATGTCACTACTGCCAAAGTACTGAGACAAAAGGCTTTGCAGGGCCCATCTGCTCCACTGGGCATAGAATGGCTTGTGCCCAGGGCACAATTCAGACCCTTCTCATGCAACACCATTTGGAACCATGGCCCTCAACCTCAGCCCAGTGAAGCAGGACAGAACAGTGGCTGGGGATCCCCCTCATCATGAATTCTGTGATGCTCAGCTGGATCCCTGCTCTGCAAGGCTTGCCACAAACAGGATGTTCAATCTGCTGCCTCCAGCTTGGTTGGCTGACCCAGCTGGTGAGCAGACTGGAACACGGAGCAGCTTCCCCTCAGAAAGCTGGAACAGCATCCAAGTATTTCTTCTGGCCCATACACTTTTTTCTTCTTTTTCTTCTTTCCCTGGCCAAAAAGCATCTTTCACTTGGGACAAAAAACATGCAACTGAGAAGAGTCCAAGTCACCACACAAGAAGCTGTTGACCTTCTGTTTGGTTAACGCAGCTCATTCTTCCACACAGCCACCAGACATTCAAGGCACAGAGGAAGATGCTCCTTTGATAGGTCAGTTGTCCACTGTGGAGACGGATGCACACAGAGTAGGACTATACACAGCCTTGGCCCCTTTGGGCTCCATGCTGTGAGGCAGAGGGGCTCCAGCCTCGCAGCTCAGGAACAAATTGCACTTTTGAAATGCCAACTTTTCAGTTCTCCCAGAAAGACTAGGAACATCGCAGATGTTCTTATCAGCAAACAGCTGGTCTTAAAGTCTACACATCTTTCTGCTTTGCAACTTATTGTTAAGCCCTTTGGCATTTAAGTGAGTCTAGAGCAACGTACGGAAAGCTTCCTTCTGTCAGAAGGGGCCCTACTCCATCTCTGGAAATTAACATGTTTAAAACGAGAGCATTCCAAAGGACAGAAACGTTCTCTGCCATATGGCGAAACACATGGAACTCCACAGGAGGAGGAGATGCAACTGAAAATGTACACCCAGCATCAGACACACTTGGAAGGATTCTGTTCAGCAGCAAAGCCAAACAAGCAAGTGAGCAAGCAGTTCCATTTGGGCGTTGACAGGTCAAGCGCCTGTGCCTGGGAAGCCCATGCTAGCAAAAAAATGGTTTGCCAACAGTCGGCTGGAACAATTTCTGGCTTCTCTCCACCTCCCTCCACTCCAAATATTTCATAGGATCACCAAGGCAACAAGGCACTATTTTTTTTTAAAAAAAAGATCCTTAGCTGCAGATATTTACATGGCAGCCCTGCCAAAATCTGCTTGTTTCCCCACCCCTCTGATTCAGAAAGACCATAACCCCGGTTAGTCACGTGAAGGAAAGTTGGAATATAAAAATAAAATAAGGGAAAATAGCTTCTGATCCCACGTCTATAAAACAAACAGCTGAATCTCAAGTCTGGAAGGTGAAATATAGCTAGGCTGGAAAACACAGAGCAAGGAGGCGGCTGTGGGCAGTGCAGTCTAATTAGGAACTTCACGTCCTGCTTCCCTGTTTCCAAATGAAAAGCCATAAATGTATACTGATAAGCACTTTACAAATTCAGGAGAATTTTTTTAAAAAAATGGTATTTAGTTGCTTTCACTCATTTTCCAGTAATTCCTTTCATTCTACTAAACTCAGGGGACACTGCAGTAGCAATCCACAGTACATTTTTTATACGGATAGCATGAGAAACATAGCGGTCATAATTTACTCTGATGAGTGGCAGATTAGAAATATCTCATGGGATCATGAAGACAGGGGCATCCTCTTTATCTCCCCCTGGAGCAAAGCGGGTAAACATGTGTGCTTCGAAACACAGCTGAAACCCATGGGACTGAGAGGGTTATGAGTGAGGTTAAATGTAATATGGGGGGTATGCTGCTTGCACAACAGTGTTTCTCCTTCCTCTCCTCCCCCCAGCAATCCCCTCATGACCCCAAAATCTTCTCCAGAAGGTTGGGGGTCCCTCCAGAGCAGATTTTGGGGGATCCAGAAGGGGAGAAGAGAAATTGGAAGCCCCGTTGTGCAAGCAGCTTTCTGTTGCGCAAGTGGGAGGACATTGCTGCTTGTTGCTCTGTGTGATCCAACAAAGGAATGAGACAAAGCTCCCTTTGGCAACTGCAAAGGATCCAGATTTCAACAGAGACTGACGAAGGGAAAGGCGGAGCCTTTGCTTATCAGGAAACTCTCTTCAAACTCAGACATGTGCATCACATGCAGCCAAGAAGCTCTAAGTAAGGCTATGTGCTTTGCACTCTTCTGAGATCTCTCTCTCTCTCTCTCTCTCTCTCTCTCACACACACACACACACACACCCCATATCTGAGACATACATGGGGCAATTTCTGCATTTTGAAAATCTTAGCTTACACTTCATTTTTATTTCCCTTATGGCTGGGAGGCCAAACTTCAAAATATAAAGGAAACACCCATTGAAATCTCAGGTGCCAGACCAGCAGGCAGGAATAATCTGCACAGCTTGCTGCTCCTGCCCTGGGCAGGAAGAGAAAAATGGGAAGGCACCAAATGCAGGAAAATGAGATGTGCATAGAAGTCCTTCCTTGGGAGCACCCTGCATAACAACCAGCCCAAGTCCTTGGTGTCCAACTGATTCTTTCTGCAATAGAATTGGAGAGCAGTCTCAAGGTGGTTGTTTCAAAGACTGCCCCAGAAGAAGGATTTAGATTTTAAACTTGTTAGGCTCAATAAGCATACTTTTGTGTACCAGGCAGCTCCCTCCCCCTTCTTGCCTTGCCTTGGTAGCTAGACAAATTATGCAAAACAATAGATGTTTATTTACTCAATCTGAATGATTTGCAGAGGTCATTTCCCCACTTAAGTGGAATAGAGGGAGGTCTTGTCACAACCACACTAAAACCTGCCATGCTGCAGTAAGCACAGTGACTCTGAATACTAACACGTCTCAGTTTTTATTTCACTTCTGACCACACTACCTGCCCTCCAGAACCTTTCAAATTCCCTTCTGGCTAGTGTGGTAAATTCCTTCTTCTATTGCCTGAAATTGTGTTGCAGCTTTCCCATCCAGCACGTGAGAAACAGCCAGTGCCTCCCCCGACCCCTCTTCCAGAGGCAGCCATTAATTAATAAATTAAAATACCTGTCGCAGATCTTCACTGAGGACTTCAGTTTTCTCCGCCCTGTTGAGAAAGAGAGGGGAGGGGGAAGAAGCACTGAAATGATCTGTATGTAAAGCAGGATAGAACAAATATGCATTTGTATCTAGGAGTACCACCTTGTCTTCTGAAGCTAGCCTTCTCCAAATTGGGGATCTCCAGAGGTGTCTTGCACTACGACTTCCATCAGCCCCCAGCAAGCACAACTAGGTTGGCCAGGGCTAATGGGAATTGTAGTACAAAACATCTCTGGAGATCAAAAGCCTAAGAAAGGCTATTTTAGAATTACTTATGGCATCGTGCTGCTGTCTATGGGGTCATGACTGCAACGTGCTTCTCTCACCACAGCACAAGTGATGCATGCCCCAAATCGACAGCAGATCACCGCAAAGGCCCAGTCTTCTATCGCCATTTGGTGAAACAGCCATGAAGTCCACTGGGTGACCTGTGGACACTTCCCTCTCCACCCATGTATGATCTACCTTACAGAAGTTTAAAAGGAGGAGCCCATGGGCTGCACAAATAAGCTCCATGAAGGCAGGGCAGGGAAAATGTAATATAAATAAAGCCCACACAGGGACGGCTATGGGCAGGATTCTTGCATGGCAGGGTTGTGGACTAGACGACTCTGGGGGTACCTTCCAACTCTACAATTCTATGATTTCAGAAGAATTAGATGCAGTGGCAGGGAGAACTTGTGCAGCAGCGCTACAGACAGCACCCCAGAGCTGTGCGCTCTAGAAAAACACTCTCCCCATTATGCGGATGTGAAACTCTACCTGGTCTGAGGCAATCCTTGGCAGCATGTTTTGAAAAGCATTTTTCCATAAGCTTGTGAGCTGGCTGCCAGCCAAATTTATTTATTCGCAGGCTTCATGCTTTTCCTGGGAATTGGCAGATTCTACATAAACCCAAGGATGGTTACTGTGCTTATTTTCTTCCTCCTCCCAATGAGAGAGAAAAGTTCAAAAACACAGGCATCCCAGCCCCTTCTGAGCCATTGAGTCGGAATGGTCTCACTGCATTCAACAGCAGCCAGGGCATCTTTCTGTCTTGTAGTACTTGGGCTCCCAGCCAGGAGCTTGCACTAGCTTGGTGAAATGTTTACCTTAAAAAAAGCAGCTCGGCTCAGTGGTAGACCTGTGCATGCAGTAGGTGCAATTGCCACCTTCTCCATGTAGGGCTTAGGGAGGCCCTAGTCGGAAAACCTGGAGAGCCATTGCCACTCAGCTAGACAATACTGAGCTAGATGGACCAACTGTCCAACTTGCTATAAGGCCACTTCCTATGTTCCTATGTAGACCAGCCCTTTATCAAAACCAAGAGGACGAGAATCTTTTAAGAAAAATATCATTGTTCACTTCCTTCTGTTTTGCGCTTACAGATAGGTAGCCGTGTTGGTCTGCCATAGTCAAAACAAAAAATTTTTTTTCTTTCCCAAAAGAAAAAACAGACCCAAAAAAGAAAATAACAGAACACCTCTAGTCATCACATACAGCTCCCAAGTTAAAACAGTACAACGCATCATCAGAGATCTACAACCTCTCCTGGACAATGACAGTTCTCTTTCTCAAGCTCTGGGAGGAAGACCTTTCATTGCCTACAGACAGCCACCCAATCTTAAACAACTCCTAACCCACAATAATACTACAACCAGACGTAACACGGACACTGGCACCAGAGCCTGCAATAAACCCAGATGCCAACTTTGCTGCCACATACACCCGGACAACACCATTACTGGCCCCAACAACATCACACATACCATCTCGGGACTATTTAATTGCTCATCGTCTAACATTGTATATGCCATCAAATGCCAACAGTGTCCCTCAGCTCTCTATATTGGACAAACAGGCCAAACCTTACGCCAAAGAATAAATGGACATAAATCGGACATCAAGAATCACAAGACAGAGAAACCAGTAGGAGAACACTTCAATCTCCCAGGACATTCTATACAAGATCTCAAAGTAGCTGTATTACTACAAAGGAATTTCAGAAATAGACTGGAAAGAGAAGCTGCTGAATTGCAACTCATTACCAAACTTAAAACCATGGAGAGACCTGGTCTGAACAAAGACATTGGATTCTTATCTCATTATACATGACAAAGCCATTTTTCACCTTCTCACCCCTTGCTTTTTCCTGTAAGACCTATTGCAGTCGTTAAGAGTCGTCAACAGGCTTATCACAGCTATCTGCCCACCACCCATTCCCACCACCCTTCTGAGTAATACCCCATCCCCACCTTCTCACTATATAGAAGGATCTGGCAACTTCTGTTTCAATGTATCTGAAGAAGTGTGCATGCACACGAAAGCTCATACCAAGAACTAACTTAGTTGGTCTTTAAGGTGCTACTGGAAAGAAAAAAAATTTTTTTGTTTTGCGCTTGTCAGCCTTTGACTACTTCAAATTCTTTGGTGAGGTGTTGAGAACCTGAGAATGCAGAAGACACAACTGTATGGAAGGGGACTGATAAGAATCAGGGTGAGGCTTCTCCTTAGCCTTTCAGTATATCATGTTTTTCTCCCCACCCCAATTTTCTTTTATAGCAGTACAAAGCCAGGCTATACAGGAACAGTGAACGACTTAAGAAAGATCCGTTTCAGAACAAAAATGAAATTTTAGAAAGTATACTTAATGAGCAGCATTTTCCTTGATTTGCTAAACCTCACTAAACAGGACACCGATGGAAGTAAAATCCAGCCATTTTAGCCTCTCAATCCAGCAAGAACACGCAAGAATGAGTTATAGCAATCCTATTCAGAACCCACAGAAGCAAGCAAGCAAACAGAGGTTTCAAAGAAGGCTTCCCTGGACGGACTAACCTCTAATGGGTTGGAAGATTTTCCATAAATAATGTCACTCAAAATTTGGCTCACCAGAGTTTCCATAGGAGGCTCCCTGAAACTCCAGTTAGTTGCTGCCCAGAATTGGCTCTAGTTGCTGAAAGTAAAGCAAGTAGCCAAGTCTCTGGGGCTGACCAGAAGTACAGAAGCCTTACAGTAATTCAAGAGCTGTCATATTATCATCTGGTACTTGCATTCTGACTAATGCCTGCATTTCAGATAAAACCATGGATCAGAAAGGTTTATTCAGAAGCGTGCTTTGAATGGCAATCTAAGGATACAATCCTGAGCACACTTCCCTCGAAAAAGATTTAACCAAACAGAGCTTACCTGAGTAATCATGTTTAGGGGGAGAATATAGGTTTCACTACAGTGGAAAGATGGGGTAATATTGTCTGCCTTCAAAGTATGACTAACTAGAGAAACATGTCGCTTCTGTCCTCCAACCCACCATGCAAGTGGCTGGGTTGTCCAAGCATCCACAATACATAATAGGATGCATTTGGGAAACAGATAAGCTGTTCCAGACACATTTTGGAACAATAAAGCATGGAAGGAAGGAGAGGGTTTGCAACAGCACTTAATGCCAAGGCTAAAGAGGAAGAAGAATACCGTAATCTTCTGGATGCATAGGAACCCTTCCTCAAAAATGTGAAGTGGCTTTCCCCAGCAGAAGTGAAGTTTTTGGCTACTCAGCTATTTGCATAGTTAAGAAAAAGACCAGCTGTTGAATTGGGAGGTCCCCAGAAGACCAGCAAAAGTATTTGGAAAAAATGAAGGGAACAAAGAAAGTTCCCAGAAATGTATGAATCTGTCTTATGCTAATAGTATGAACATTGGTTCACATACCACAGTACTGACCATTCCATGTATGAATTTTCTGTGGTGGTAGAGACATCTGGGGCTGGCCCTTCGGGCAATTCCCTCTTCTATTCTGCATCCCAACCCTTGTCCTCTGAAGATGAGGAGCTAATTCAGGGTCAGGACAGCTGTGTTTGCATTTTGAGACTCCTCATACACTTAAAATTTATTTTATTTAACCAAATTTAAATATCACTTGATTGTAATAAAAATCTACAAATGGTTTACAATGAGTAATAAAAATATCCTCAGTTTTTAAAAAGTAATTAATTCATTTAAAAGAATTAAACTTAACAGCATAAAATTAAAGCACGCCAATATCTTGCCTAAACAAACATGTTTTATCAACTAGGCAGTGCACTTCTTTATCCAATACAAAATATTCTAATCTGCAAAACTGAAAGAAAAAATTATCCAGTCTAAACATGAGGACAAATGGTTTGCGGAATGAATGAAAGGGCCATTCTCTGACCATTGGGAGCTCATCTAAGCTCTGTCTAACTGGCAAATTCATTAAGTAAATGCAGATACACTCCCAACCATTCTCTGCATGAACAGGATGAGGAAATTGTTTTTTAATTCTCAAAACTGTGTGCCAGAGTCCATATTACACTCTTTCATGTGTGACAGTTCTCTGGGATAGAAAAACATTTCAAATTCCTAGGCAAACCTCTGGGCACCCTGGGTAAGCAGGTGTCTGAGATTTATCCTAGCTCTGCCTATACTCTCATTCAGTAAGAAATGGCTAGGTTTGCTTTTTCAAGTTGATGATTGGTCATTAGCCAGAGCTGGAAGTATGATGGGGGAAAACAGAACACCAGGAAGGGCAATTTCCTGGTTAGAAGGAATTCCAAGTCCTGTTCTACAGGCTCAACTTTGACGGAGGCTAAACTAAGAAGTAGGGCAAGTGATGAAGCGAGGGTGGGAATTAAATAGTCCCAGATGGCCAACAAGGAAGTACAAAGAAAATCTGATGCTGACACACATTAGAAGAGACCATGAACTGTGACTCAAGAGTTGTTATTGAATGCTAGTCCTCTTCAGAGAAAGGCCAATGAATTTAATGGACGTAACTTAGGTTCATTCATTTAGTGGGTCTGCTCTTGGATACAACCCTCAAGTTCCACTTTCAAATTGCAAACTGAGACCGCAACTCTTGAAACTTGAGCGAGGGATTAAAGGTGATGAAAGGAAAGGAACCCGAAACTCCAGAGAAGCTACAGCAGTGTAGAGCCACATCCATGAAGCCACTCTGGGCCCTAAGTTTCCATGGCTTGGCAGTTTTTTTGGCAGATGAGGCATTTCTGTTTTCTGCTTCAGAAAGGCTTCCTAGCCTTGGGAAACTAGCTTTACAGTGAGCCAGGAGACTAGAGGCTGCATTACCAATACATCCTGCTCACTTTCTATAGCACAATGGCTGGACTGGCTGCCAGGCCAGGGTGGAGGAAGACATGGAAAAATTTGCAGCTTTGTGCAGAAGCCAAGACAAAGAGGCTCCATAACTTTAAGGGGCCGGTTTCCCCCCTCCGACAAATATTACAAATCTGCCACAAAGAGCTGCTTCAGATCCTTTGTCTTTGTTGGTTAAAATGACCAAAACTCTTTACTGCCAGAGTTTCAGAAATATTGGTCTGTGTGCATCCTATGAGGCACCAGCTGTCTAGGGATGCTAAAGCTAGGATTTTGCTTCTAGCAATGAGGAGAAGCACAGGGCAACTCTCTGAATTAGCAAGACAGAAGAAGGGCGGGGCTGTAAACCGTCCCCTTACCACTGGGGACGGCCCAAGAGATGGCTTAGGAATTAAGACCATATCACCACCGGTATAAAGTTTACGGCATGTAATGCCTTAAGAGAAAACATTATGAAAATGATCTATAGGTGGTACATGACTCCAGTCAAGCTTGCAAAAATTTACCACACGCCCAATAATAAATGCTGGAAATGTAAGGAAACTGAAGGTACCTTTTACCACCTTTGGTGGACGTGCCCAAGGATTAAGGTCTTCTGGGAAATGATTTATAATGAAATGAAGAAGGTGCTTAAATGCACATTTGTGAAGAAACCAGAGGCCTTTCTCCTGGGCATGGTGGGCCAATTGGTCTCAAAGAAAGATAGGACGTTTTTTATGTATGCTACAACAGCAGCAAGAGTACTTCTGGCAAAGTACTGGAAGACACAAGAACTACCCACACTGGAAGAATGGCAGACCAAGGTGATTGACTACATGGGACTGGCGGAGATGACTGGCAGAATCTGTGACCAAGGGAGAGAGACGGTGGAAGAAGATTGGAAGAAATTTAAAGTTTATCTTAAGAACTGTTGCAAAATTAATGAGTGTTAAAATGTTTTGGGTCAGGTAAAACAGAATTGCGGGGACAAACAATTGGATATGAGAAAAAGGATTTAAAGGGAAAAAAAAGTGTTATAAGTTGACATTGGGGCTTGCTGGAAAACTTTAAAGTAGGGATGCAGAAAAGGGAGGTATGAGGAAGTCGATGAAAGAAGGTCTAAGAAAAAATGTGAAGAAATTATACGTGTTTATATGTCTGTTTGTTTTTGTATTGTTTTGTATTGTCTATTATTATGTGTTAAAAAACCAATAAAAATTTTATAAAAAAAAAAAAAGGAATTAAGACCATATCACATGGTGTGCATTTAGAAATATCATTTTCATTTGTTTAAAAGTGTTTCCTTTTGTTGAATCCATAAGGGGGCTCGCAGTACAATTATAAAACAATAAACAGGCTAAAAGGCTAAAATAAAAATACAGCATAAGGTCAAGACCAACAACTCAAAAAGCACTCAGAAGTATGACAATGAACAGAACTTGTGCCAAACCTCAGGGTAAGTCAAAGGAAGCAGGACTGCCCTCACTTGGTACCTAAAAGACATTAACAAAGGAGGCAGCCAAGCTTCCCTAGGGAGGCAGATTGTTCTCAGTGGTGGCACCCACCTTATGGAACTCCTTTCCAAAATTAAATATGGCTGGCTCCTACAAGTTTTAAAGAAAGCATGAAACACCATTCCCTTTCCCCCGACTTTTAATTGAAAGATCTATTTCAGCCTTCACTAAACCCTCCTGATATTTTGGTCCACAACTCCCATCAGACCCAACTTAGATTTCCATGATGAACACAAGAGCCTGCTGGATCAGGCCAATGGCCCATCTTGTCCAGTGTCCTGTTTTTGCAGTGGCCAACCAGATAATTGTAGGAAACCTGCAAGTGGGATTTGAGCACAAGAGCACTCTCCCCCTCCTGCAGTTTCCAGCAACTGGTATTCAGCAGCATGGACTGCAACTCCCACCAGCCCCAGCCCTCAAAAGCTATCACAATGCGACCCAAAAGCCATATCAACGCTCTAGCCATCTACACTAGCTCCCAGGAAGTAATCAAATAATGTGCTGTTTTTAACACTGCTTAAAATTTCTATTCCTATTTCAGATGCGGCAAGTACAGTAAAGCTCCTGGATAGTTAACTTCTGTTAACTAATCCTCAAGATTATCTCAATGCTCATGTACTCTCAGATCAGTGGCAGTTTAGGCAGACACTCGCATAGTTATCCAAATGCTTTCAATGCCAGCCAAATTGTTTGGATAAAGAATATTCTGTCCAGTCACTGCAGGCAAGCTGTTATGTGGAGGTGGAAGTTGGACCAGCGACAAAGTTGTGTCATATGTATTGCCACCCCTTAATGGAGTGCTTTTGCTCATGGACTCAAGACACCCGGGAACAGGAGGCTTGTAATGCTGTTCAGGTGTCTTGGGATGTGCATGAGTATGGACACAGGATGCTCCCTCCCACCCTGTCAATGGCCTTTCCTTGCTGTCAGCTGCACATCTGTGTTTAGCGATAGATTGGGGACCGCACAGCTGTGAAGATGGAAAAGGTACCCACAACTCTAATCCCCCTCCCCAGAAAATTATAAGATGTAATGAGCTTCAGGTCCATTTCCTTTACCACCGACCCAGATTCTCCTCCCATTTCTCTTTTATTCTGATCTCTAAAACCGATTAATTGTACTTTCTGTGGTACCAGCACAAACAAGCTAAAGCCTTAACCAGCCAGTCTCATGCACACAGTTAAGAGAGGCAGTCCTGTCTGCTCCTCCTGGATACAAAAGTGGAGTGTGGTCAGGAGGCTACTACCTGCATCCTATAGCTCCAGGAGGTTCTTGCATTGACAGGTGATGTGCCATTTGTCTGTATTTGCTACCTATTTTAATTTTAACATTGATACCCCTGCCTTTCAGCCTACCAGATATTTTCATGTCTAGGGAATTCTAATTTTTGCTATGTCTGCGTTTTGTCAACTTTTAAAAAGTTGAGTCTTTTACTGGTTTATAGAATGATAAAACACAAGCAGGTTATGCACTTGCCTTGCATATGATCAAACGTCCATTTATGCTTAGATAAGCACTGAAAAGGGAACCTTAGAGGCCTCTTGTTTGAAACAGGGACCCTGCCAGGGTTGGAGAATGTCATCCAGAAAATACCACTTTGCTTCAGGCTCCCCATCTGGTCCCAGCATTCTGTCACTGAGAGCTCCTGCCTATTTTGATACTGCTTAGCAACAGGATACACACAAGGAGACTAGTGTGTACACCCTGTAGAGCAAAGGTAGGAAGCCCTTTTAGACTAGTGGGCTCATTCTGAAAGGTCACTGGGGGTGCCAGCCATAGAGAGGATGTGACATAATACAAAATGAGGGTGTGGTACAACATAAAATTAAAAAGACCATTTCTTACAACCTTAAGCTTACCATGGGAAGTCAGCTATGTCCTGATTACGGAGTGCGCCTTCTCTCTCTCTCGTGAACCACCCTGATTTTTATACAGTTGTACCTTGGTTGTTGAACGCCTTGGTACTCGGACGTTTTGGCTCCTGAATGCCGAAAACCCAGAAGTGTTCCAGTTTCTGAATGTTTTTCAGAAGCCAAACGTCTGACACAGCTTCCGATTGAGTGCAGGAAGCTCCTGCAGCCCACTGGAAGGTGCGCCTTGGTTTTCGAATGGTTTCAGGAGTCGAATGGACTCCCAGAATGGATTAAGTTCGAGAACCAAGGTTCTACTGTATTGCACATTAAGGCATGCAGTGCAAGATTCAGGCACACATGATGAGTAAAATAATGGGAGGGAAATAGTTCTGTCTCATTTATTTATATGTGCTCCTTAGCTCACTGAATCCTGCTTTGAAGACTTACCTGAAGCATCAACAGATACAGATACAGAGAGAATGATTATGAGTATGATTAATACCCTGCCTTTTTCCTCAACAGGACTCAGCTTGGCTTACAGATAAAAATAAGAACTGCTATAAGCATAGAAAAAACAATAATTAAAAAAAAATTAAACAGAGGCAGAATTAAAACTATATACGTATCTAAAATCTATTAAAACCAGGGAGTGTTCTTTCCCAATACTTGGGAGGATTTAGGTAACCCCTTCAGGAGCAGACTCTTATGACTGGTCATTTGAGCACTCCAAACAATTGGCCCACAATCCAGAACAGCACACAATTCTACGCTCTCAATGGGGCTTTTGACTTGGCCAGCAGCCTCTGTACTGCACAGAAAACTACTTTTGAAATAGAGAGCAAACTGCAAGAACCTCCTGCCTGGCACCGACTGCTTCCCTTCCCCATAGGCAGGCACTGCCCTATGGACATCTGCATGCCTGCAATTCCTGACCCACACATGGAAGGGCTGTCTTGTGCCCTAGTTTATGGCAATGCGCAGAGAAAGAGGCTTCGTAGTTATTAACAGGCAAAGTATTAAAATTTCAAAAAGTTACTCGAGCTATTTTCAACTCTGGAAGGTTCTGTCTCTGTGACAGAGAACCTGCTTTGCATGCTGAAAGTGCCAGGTTCAATCCTGGATATCTCCAGGTACAGCTGGAGAAAGATCCCTCTCCAAAACCCTGGAGAGCTGCTGCCAGTTGGTGCAGACACTTACTGGGCTAGATAGGCCTCAATGGTCTAACAAGGCAGCTTCCTATGTTTCTCCTGTTGACATAATCTTAATATGAAAGGGCCTGCTTTGTAAAAGTTCTCCGCTTTCTGTTAAAAGCCATACTGAAATCCAGGACAAAGTCTCCCAACCATAAAAACCTTGTGTTTTATTTTGACGGCACCACAGGCCATTGCAAGGCGGGTGATTTGTCACAGGAAACTCCTCCTTGCTTACAAGCCTATGATCTCACCCAGTTTGTGGGCCACTTGTGAGTACGACGGAATGCCCTGCCATCCTGAGAAACATGGGCAGTGGAACATATATTCCCAATGCAATTTTGAGAACAGAATTTCACAGTCTTGAGGGGTAGAAGGGAGGAAAAGCCATGACTGCAACTGAAGAAAACACATTGCGTACAACCTGAAGGTGCTTTGACAGCCTTAGTTGATTCGGAACTGCAGTAAAAGGAACTGCAGGCAAGGCAACATCTGCAAAAGAACTTGAGAGGACTGCTGGAACCATGTAGTCCAGCATTCTGTTCCTACCATGGCCAAAGGGAGACCTGCAAACAAGACATGAGTCCAACAGCACTCTCCTTACTTGTGATCCCCAGCAACTAGTATTCAGAGGCATAATGCCTCTGACAGCAGAGGTAGAACACAGTCACACTAGACAAACAAACCCATTTTGGGATTTGGAAACCTTCCTCAACATTTCCCGATGACCTTCTGGCTGCTGGAGCAGTTGGAAGCTGAGCCCAAGAGGGGTCATTGCTCCTGGCCCCATAAATACACTGTCACACCTACCCATACCTGCACCAGCTGCATCAAGACCCATTCCAAGAACTCCCACCTGAAGGCACACCTGTGGACCCATACAGGGTAAAAAAGAAGTCAAGATCTTACTGCCTGTGAGTGTGCTGCCTGCCGCACTGAGCAAAGAAGCCCCTTTCCAGAGAGGGGATGTGATCCAGCACAGGGCTGCTGCTCAACAGCTCTTTCTGATATTTTGAATAACTATGACTACTGAACTTTATTAATTGTTTTAATGAATGTGTTGTTGTTTGATTTTTATGCTAATGTGTTTGATATTACAGTGACTGCAATGCTTGTTGTTTTAATGCTATGATTGTTGTGAGCCACTTTGAGCTCAACGCTTGTTGTTGGAAAAGCCTAATACAAATGTCATATCAAATCAAATATGTGTAGACCAAAATTCACATACAGCCAGCCAGCCAGCCAGCCAGCCCACATAATGCTTGATGATGTAAATGCCAAGTGTGTGCCACTGAACTCATTCCTGAATAAATGTTTAGCACTACTGAAGCTTTTGGCACATGAAGACGTCATTTCTATTTTAAAATTATAGGTGCAAGTTGGAGCTGTTGTAGCAGCAACTAACATGGGAGGGAGGGGAACCACACCCAAATCCTTTTGGCAATAAGAGATTTTGTGGTTTAATACTTTCAAAGTTCTTAGACCACCCACACATTCAAGTTTGCTTTCATGCCTACAACTTTTTAAAAAACCACACAAAAAGATAATCCTTTTTATAGCAGCTTTACTTTGTGATTTTCAATCTAATAAGAATTTTACCATCGGCTCCCTATTCTCACCTGCTACTTCAGGGGTGGGGAAGTTTTTCTGGCCTGTAGTCACATCACTGTGATACCAGGTGTCGCTGTGCTTTGAAGACCCAATTATTTGGACTTCAATGTGCAGCATGGGGGGCTGCTTAAAAGTTCTTCTGCAAACAGCCCTTTGTTGCTCCTCCGAAAGCCAGAGGTTCTATAGCTGACAGTAGTGAAAAACACTGAGTGGTCAAGCAGAACCAACAAGAATGCAGTTCCTTCCCTGCTAAATTCCACTGTAGTTCACAGCCAAAGCTGGCTTGTTCATAAAACCAGACCTAGAGCTGGACTGAAATTCTTGTAGATGAAGAATGTGAAACCTGTAGCCCTGGGCTTGAACTCTCATCAGTCCCCCAGTCTGCATGGATAATGGCCGGGGATAATGGCAATCAAACAACAGCTAAAGGACAGAGGGCCACAGGTTCTCCATTCCTGATCTAGATAACTTGTCTCATTCATGAAATATCTCTGGTGGCCTACTGGCCCCAGGTTGAGGACCTTGCCCAGAAATTCAATGTTAGAGATTTGAAAGAAATTATCCAGTCTGGTGTTATTAAGGGAAGGTTTGGTTTTTTCAATGGATGTCTCACTACAGCCTCTTTAAACATGCTGAAACCAAATGTTCCCACAATTAGGCATTTACCACTCCCACCACCCACTCAGTCAGTCCATCTCTGGCCACTCTAATTAACCAAGCTGAGCAATGTCAAGCACACAGGCAATTGTCCTTACTTCTCCAGCAATCCCTTCTGCATCCAGCCCAATGGAACATGCAAGTGCCAAAGGGGCATTTACCAGTATTGCTCAAATTGCAACTTATACATTTACACAGTCAGTGTGCCAAGTGCCAAGTAAATTAGTCACAGTAGGCTATCAAGCAATCTTCTCATCTTCTCTGTGGCTAAGATATAAAAGACCTTTCAGAATTAGTGAAATGCTTCTTAAGACAAGTTACCGTATTTTTTGCTCTATAAGACTCACTTTTTCCCTCCTAAAAAGTAAGGGGGAATATGTGTGCACGTCTTATGGAGCGAATGCAGGCTGCGCAGCTATCCCAGAAGCCAGAACAGCAAGAGGGATTGCTGCTTTCACTGCGCAGCAATCCCTCTTGCTGTTCGGGCTTCTGAGATTCAGAATATTTTTTTTCTTGTTTTCCTCCTCCAAAAACTAGGTGCGTCTTGTGGTCTGGTGCGTCTTATAGAGCAAAAAATAAGGTATATGCTAAAAATGTGGAGGACAAAGTTTTTTATGGAAGACAACATAGAGCGGTAAAAAACGCTTATACAGTTGTAATCAAAATTATTCAACACCCATTGCAAATCAGGTTTATTATCAAAATTTACAGACTTTCAGTTGTTTGCAATGAGCAAATCAAACAAAAGCAATTGAAATAGTTCAACGCAACAGATGCTTCAAGTGGTTTTCCCAAATTCAGCTGAAAAGAGGTGAGGTGATAGCCGTACCATACTAAACCCTCTGGAAAGAATAAATTAGGCACTTCACCATCCCTGTTAACAAGCCTGGTGCACAAAGAATTCTGATGCTGACTAATAAAATTTGGTCCTAGTGCCGAATATTTAGTAACATTTTTCCACCTGGGAAAGTTCAATCAAGAGGCCTGGGGTGCTTATAGATGGGCAATGTGAGGAATGTTTATCTAGGGCATGGAAGACTTTTTTGTTGGCTCAAGGAGTTTGTAAAATCAACACCCAGAAGAGCAGTGACGAAACCCCTCCTCAAATATTTATGCTTGTACTGTCAAAAGCAAATGGGCTGCTTGCTGCTGTTTCACTTCCTCTCAGAAATACACCTAAGTTAGGCTGTTAGGAAGCCTGAAAGGGAAGTGATTCAATGCAAAGTCAGTTGCTTTGGTCACTCCTAATGATACAAAAATGGTTTGCTTCGCACTTACTAGTTCCCTCTGCTCTCCCAGGTTTTTAACACACACGAACTGCGGAAATGCAACTGCTTTGGGTGGGCATCCAGCAAAGTGCTTCTGCTGGTGCAAGGATTTCTACTTGTGCAACAAAACTTCCTCTCCCCCTAAATCTGTTCTGGGGTTTCCCCCACCACACCAGAACATGATTTGGGGAAGGTGCGGGGTGCAGGGGGGAAAGGAAGGGGAAGTTGCATTCTACAAGCGAAACTCCATGTGCTAGCTGAGGCACATCATTGGATGTCACCCTTATAATTAGGAAAAGAGGTGACTAAACATAGAAGTCACCCCAATGGATCAACAGATGACATCTTTGGCAACTTGCCAGTCCTTGGCAGTCAGTATCAAACCATCATACAACTGCATAGATTTATTGTGTCATGATCAGCTTGTCCTATTGTTTTCAAGGGGACCCAAGTTAAATTTCCTTTAGATCCAACCCTATATGTTTGCATTAAGTTGAGATTCCATTCAGAAGAATTTTAAAAGAGAAATGCACTTAAAAAATGGATTTCTTAAAACTTTATTCATTCATTTGATGCATTTCAAACTACAGGTATCTAACAATTCCCCCAAAATCCTAGAGTCAGATGTCAAATCTGAACAGAATACAATCCTGAAATTTTGTTTTGCTTTGAACAATTTGCCATAACAACTGATGTGTCATTTGAAAACTTTGTCTTCGGTTTCTCAATCCTGTGCGCCTCATCACAGGACTAACACAGGGCTCTCCTTGGTCTCTGGCTGAGATTACAGCACTTGGGATATCAAATCGCTGGCTGGTAAAAGCACAAGCCGAACGTTTACAATTCACAAAGTTGAGGCAGGCAGACTGGCCTCTAGAACAAAGCGAGAAGCCACTGAAGTGCAGCTGTCAGAGAGACTGAACAACCTTATTAGTTATAAATTTATTAAAGTAATCAGCATGGCATGGAACACACCCACCCTATGAACGTATTATCATACACAGCACTCTTGCCTAAGCTGGCTTGAACAACCACAGTGATATCATCCCCAGAAGCTTTGTTAACGCTAATTGCGGAGATGGCTAAATCCAGCAGAGTTTTCACATCATATGAACACAAAGCACCACCACTCAGGATTTGTACACCACACGATCACAAAGCGCATACATTGGCTGCACATATCTTCCCACAACAAGGCTTACAATTATGTACAGAGGGCTTGATGTTTATCCCCATAAGTAGGTGGGGAAGTGGAAGCAGAAAATATGTCCCACTACTGAAACATGGGCTTTACATTTTAAGAAGTAGATAACTTCAGTGCCTTTTGTTGCAGAGACTGAGGAAAATCCTGTCCCTAAGTACGAGGACAATAAGACAGAGAATAAGTAGTTTCGCTTTTGATATCGTTTAATGAGTGGTACAACAAAAGTTCAAGAGTGCAGGTTGCTAGTCTCAATAAATCAAGTCTAAGGCACTGCCAGGACAAAACCATCAGGGTTTTAAACCAAGTAAACTTCTGCATCTTAAAATGCAGAGAAATTTCAGAAGAAATTTAGACTGCTCTATATCAGAAAAAAATAGAGCTGAAAAAAGCGCACACAGGCAGGATCAGATTCCAGACTGAACTACTGCCAAACCTCACAAGCTCAGCAGAGTTTCAATTGGGAGCAGATTCAAAACATTCTTGAAGCAGAGCCTGTGGAAGATTAACGAACGTATTAACTTCAGTTTTCTCCTGCATTGCAGAAGATTTTAACATTACTGTCATTAATTCAGCACTTGTACAGGAGCAACTCAAATTGAAATGCTAAATATCATACATTACTGGCTTAATATATGAGGTAGTATAATACAATGAAATGATTCACCCAGCTGCAGAAGCCTTCTCTGCTGACTGTTTAATCGGCTGGAATGAAAAGTGTACACAGAAATGAACACTGCATCTTGAGTGACAGATTGCTGCCTACAATGCAAGATGTAAATCTAGCAAGAAAAGAAACATGGAATAATGCCTGATCCAACAAACTGAAGCTTTCTTTCCATTCTCAAATCACTGACAGAACAGGAAGAGTAAAGGAAACTGTAACCAGCTCACTCAAACAAAGGACAAGAAAAGTCTAATTAGTTATATATTTGATGCAGGAACCTTGGAATCTGAAGCATTTTTACAGCATAGTTTAGACCAGTGGGAGGGAGTGTCCAGATGCTCTGAACTACAACTCCCATCAGCCTCAGCCACCACGGCCATTTTGAATTACAACTCTCATCAACCCCAGCCAGTATGGCAGTGCTGGCTGGGGCTGATGGGAGTTGCAGTCTAAATCATCTGGAGGGACCCAGGTCAGGAAGACTGACTTAGACCAACTTTAAATTTATACACTATGAATCAAACTGGGAGGCGTAGAGCAGCTTTAGAACCTGAGCATGCTTTGTAACAATGAAAAACTTATTTAAGGGGAGCCATGCTACCTCACCCAAGGAGCCCTGCGTCATCTCAAAAACTGATATAAGGTTTTAGTCCATCCTGTTGTTGGACTACAACTCTGATCATTTTTAGTCAGCATGGCCAGGGGCCAAGGATGATGAGAGTTGTAATTGAACAACATCTGGGGATCCAAGGTTGAGAAGGCTGCTTTAGTCTAACAAAGCAGATGTATGATGTGGACAGATAGTGGAGCACCTGCCAGGCAACTGTACCAAATAAAATTTCTAACTGGGAGGTGGGATACAGGTGAAGTTCTAGTTACTTTGGAAAGGAAGAAACATCTTATGAAATCTGACAAATGCTGACAGGACAGGGTGAGATGACAAGAGAACTTCACTCTTTTCCTGATGAAGATTCCAACCTGCTTGCATGAGAGTAGGGTCAGTGTTGCAGCCTTGCTTGGCTACCACCTGGCTGCCTTCGTCTGGGGCGAGTGGGCTGTTCCGAGTGCGAGTGGCAGGGACACCAGGGCTGGCTCTGCTGGGAACAGGTGCCCTTCTGGCCCCCAGTAGAGCCTGGTCAATAAGCCTGAGTCCCCTGCATCTCATTCGGCCTTTAGAAAGCACAGCAAGGGAAATAAGAAAGGAAAATATAAGGCTTACAGTGCAAACCAACACACACAGTTTGCAAAGACTTCCCATTTCAGTGAAACCCCCTTTCTTGCAGATCCTCATGTCTCTGAACTGTGAATTCGGAACAGTATAATCAGTAGTATTCAACTAAAGTATACTCAAAGTAGACCCACTGAAATGAATGAACACAAATTAGTCCCGTTCACTAACTTCATTGGGTCTATGCAGAGTAAACCTTAGTTGAACACCACCCAATTCTCTTAATTATGTATTTGTTCACAGTGGTCACTTATGTAGATATAAGGGTTAAGATAAGAGCCCTGCCCTCCATCTCCATTAACCCCAAGTATTAAATGGAAGAAAGAAGCAAGGCAGGTTTGCTAAACTGCAGGACAGGTTATGAAGAAAGCTGCTTAAGTGTTATACTAAGCAAGCATGCGACTCTAGCCAAAGTTTTAACATAGCTGACCGTCAACTGTTCTGCCTTGCAGTAGCTTGAGAATGTAGCCTAGTCGTATATTTAAAGTCAAACACCAGGAGGAGATGCACAGTCCCAGTTCCTATTCATAGAGCCTGAATACAAAAAAAATCAGAGCCTGACAGCTCCCAAATATTATTCTATCAGCTATGAAGCATGTCAGGCAACATCCTTTTACCTCATGTTCTTCCACAAAAAAAGTACACTAGTAGTACTACCTTTATTTAATTCTGGAAACCCTCCCAGCAGTCTAAGAAAGTGTGTGTCACATGCTGAAACTGCCCACCAAATTTCTGGAATCTGAGATGTTTTGTGGTGCAGCAGCATCCTCACCACTGCCTTACAGGGCACCGTATTTTAATGATGCTATTGCATGCTAAGTTCCAGCAAGGAAGAGTCAACTTCCTATCATAATTCTCCAGACTCAATCAAGTACGCCCCCTTGGCAATATCATTTGGACGTCAGATAACAATAGCAGAGATATCATCTCAATTGTTGCCCCATAAAGGAGAACTCTTTATTACCAAGAAGAAATGTCAAAATGTATTTCAGAAGTGTTACAATTTCTGTAAAAAATATTCAGGTTTGAATTTGATGCCAGAAGCTGAGTAGCGGTGGATATTTTAGATGTATCTTTTTGAAACAGGCAAATTTTGTGCAATGGTCAGTTGTTTGCTTTTGAAGGATTTTTAAGGACCCTGAGCCTTCCAGTCATTAGTGTGCACACAATTTTAATAATTTATTTTCAAGTGAAACAAATTGTGCTAGGAATATTCTGTTTTATTTAATTTATCATCATCATCATGGGCATCCTTCAAGAAAAAGCAGAGTATATGGGATTCCCTAGGTGATCCCCTGCCAAGGTATTGCAAATTGCTTTGAGTCACTTTTATGAGCAAAGTGTCCAAATAATAAGGTAGCTGGAATCTGCTCAGCTTCACTGGGAATTTTCAAATCATGACTAGGAACCAATGAAATATGAGATCTGACCTGAAGATTTATCCCTTTTGGGGAAACATGCTTTTGCATGCTTCAGTAAGTCAGGTGAGCCTAGAAAACACCACTTCTATTAAGTGCTTCCTTTTATAACTGAAACAGGAAATAAATGAAAAATCTCTTTCAAAGTTCCTCCTTTATCTCTGAATATGCTTAGTGGTAATTTGCATGAGTAAGTGCACAAGCATTTTTAAGTGAGCACCGCTCTTCTGGATAGCATGCATTATAATGCTCTGTCTGGCAGAAGAATGCAAATTGACAGCTACTGCTAAGTACACTCAGAGAATGCCTGCAATAAAATTAAACTGATAGCAAAAGCTCCTCAGTGACTGTAGCAAAGGTCCCTGAACCCCACCCTAAGTTCACATTGCTGCAGTCAAAGGTCACCTTCAAACCTGTACACTCCACTCACATTGTCACATTATCTCAGAGGCTTCAAGAAGGTTTTCCTCAATTTTCTTTCCAAGGGGAATGTTTTGTGTTCTTTACTAAACCTGAACAGCCTGAAGTCAATCTGAACTGCACAAAACAGCGATAGAATGATTTTATCTTAACAGGTAGTGCAGCTATAGAGCCACGATAGTTTTAAAAAAGGCAAGTCCTACAATGGCAAAGACACTGAGCTGAGAGCCAGGAAGTAAGTGGCTTATATTTTACCTCCATTTCTCTACCATGCGGGGGCCTTGGGCAAATTTTCCCTGCCTTGCCCCCCGGGTATAATACTACTGATAACATTCCTATATGAAGATGGCTGAAAGTACACAGTTCTATAATAAAATTTTATGTCCCAAAGATGACAGGGAGAATAAGAGGAAATTCTGTACAGAAAGTCAATAAAGATTGGATAATATTTAAAAAGTATCTTAAAAACTACTGTGACAATGTTAATCTCCTGGCAGACTTAGAATGAATCTTGAATTACATTCTGAAATATAGTGAAAGTATATAGGATAATTTTCCTGATAACAAATGGGAAAAAGAAAACTAAAAATATATATATAGACTAACCAAATGTAAAATAGCACAATGAGATGAATTGGAAGTTAGTGTTTAGGGTGTGTATATATCGTAGTGTTTGTAGTGTGTATGGTATGTATTGTCTGAGATAAATGTTATAAGTTATGAGTAAATTGATATAAATTGATGTATAATAAAGGTTATTTTAATAATAATAATATCCCATTTTTTGTGAATTGCAAATAATTAAGTGGTATATAAGTGCATAAGTAAATAAGTGCATTCATTAAGTCAGGAGTGGGGAATCTTTTTCAGCCTCGGCACCCCATTTCCTCACAGCCAACCTTCCAGGGGCCATATGATAATGATGAGAGGGGCCAGTGTGGGTGCAGCAACAGGTGTGACTCTTACCTTTGCACTGTAGGCTATATTTCACGTTATACAAAAGTGAAAGGCTTTTATAGACACCTATCCACACCTCACAGACAGCTACTGAGGGGAGTGGCCTTTGGAAAAGGGATGTGGCACGGGAAGGGGCATGACATAGCAGAGCCACAAGAGTCAGATAGAGAGGTCTGGAGGACTGCATTTGGCCCCAGTTCCCCATACCTGCATCCAGTTTTTGAACACTCTAAATTGCTTTATTAATAAGTTGCTTAGAAATAAATCCACTAGTTGACATTGTTATTAAAAATGAATGTCAAAGCATAATACTGATCATAAGCACTAGAAGTATTTAAATGGCTTGTTCTGGTCATTACAACAGCCCTGTAAGGAAAGGTTAGTATTATCAACTTCATGTTATAAGTAAGGGCTGAAGGAGACTTGCCTAAGGTCACCTAGCAAGTTCATAGCAGATGTCAAATTTGAACTAGGAACTTCCTGATATGTAAGCTAAGCATGTTCTCCACAGTGCAACCAAGCAGGTGGGAGATCCTGAGCAAACATGTCCCCACACCCAACCCTGCCTTATTTAGTATTTTGTGTGATCTAACAGATTATCGTCTCAGTGATCTGGAGGTAGTGGAGGAAGAGAACCCAACAATCTCTGCAGCGCTGCAGGAAAACAAAAGTAGTGAAATGTTCCTCACTACAACACATTATCACTTCAGAAGTATTATTAACCCACTTCAGCAAAGCATTCACTGGTTGCCCCATTTCAACCAGGAATGTGTTTTCTAAAATAACTGATCAAGTTGTCCGGGCACCAAACAGAGTTTATTTACCAAACTGAAGTGAGCCCATGAGTCAATGTGCCAGCACTTAAGCATACAGAATATGATGTCTTGCATGCTCCAGGAACCACCAAGAACACAGCTTAAATGCCTATTTTGCTGCTCAGGTAGCAACGATGGCCAAGCTGTGTTTAGTTCTCAAACTGCAGCCATAGCTGGAGAAGATAGGCCTAGCCTCAGTCACCCATGCACTGGCTACATCAGAGCTCGGCTGCTAACAATGTTCTCTTCGTGAGGCTGCTCTTCCACAGTGGTACCTTGGGTTACATACGCTTCAGGTTAAAGATGCTTCAGGTTACAGACTCCGCTAACCCAGAAATAGTACCCCGGGTTAAGAACAGAAATTGTGTTCCAGCAGCGCAGCTGCAGGCCCCATTAGCTAAAGTAGTGCTTCAGGTTAAGAACAGTTTTAGGTTAAGAACGGACCTCCAGAACGAATTAAGTTCTTAACCTGAGGTACCACTGTATAGACCTTGGAAGCTACAATTGGACCCAGAATTGGGCACAGAGATTTGCTCAGTATCATGCCAATTCTACATTAATCACACTGGTTATCAATCTGTTTCTGCGCTCAGTTTAAGTGATTGATACTGACCTTCAAAGCCCTAAATGACCTAGGACTGGGTTGACCTGAACCCATTTGAATCTAACTGAGCTTTAATATTGGCCCTGCTCTCCAGCTCATCATTAAGATCAGACTGGAGTGTGCATGAGGAAGAATGAGCTGGCACAGAAATACTTTCTGTTTAGCTAACCTCTGTTGGTGAGAGAAGGAAATCCTTCTGGTGATACTTCATAACAATCATCCACCCTACTCCTGAGGTTGAAAGCAGGTAACAACATTTCCTCCTCCTTTTTGCATCATCATGCTTAGGTAGGTTTTCATTAGCATAACTACAGAAGGAAAGACAAGACCAAGGATCAGTAAAGACCAGGTGATCCATGGCCAGCCAAAACATCAGGTCTTCCAAATCTACTGAATCAGGAATTTGAAAATTAGAACACTTGAGGTAAAGGCCATTTGCAACCAAGCAGATCACCAGGATGAGGACAGCAGCTGTCTATGTCTATAAACTTTTCTTGCTCACCTAGCCTAGCTCACCACCAGCCTTCATCTGGGGTTCAAAGCAAATAAGAACCACACTCACAAAAAACGGCAGGAACACAGAAAGCAAATGCCATTTCCTCTTAAAACCAGGTGGGGCACTTTTAAGAGGCTTCGGTACCCCCCAAAAAAGAAACTTTTGGCAAAAAAGTAGATATGAAAAGGACTGCACTGTAATGCTAAAAACACTTCATTCCATTTTCTTTCCCTGTGTTTCCTTGGGTCTAATTCTAAATAAAATGACCCTTGGCAGAGCCCTTCCCTCTTTGTATGCCGGCAGAATCATCACCATAGCACCTAATAATAATAATAGATGCCTCTAAGAGCACATGCTTGAAATTGTAACCATTTATCATTGTTTTGGGTGTGGATGTTTGTCATGGGGGAAACACAACTTGCTGGCAAGGCAAAGCATGAGGAGAAAGACTCTGGACTTAATAGTGTTGCATGAAGCAAGAAGACCCAGTGGTAGAACACCGGAAGATGCCTCATACAAAGTCAGACCACTGGCACACCTATCACAACACTGTCAACACAGACTGGCAGCAATGGTTCTCCAGGATTTCAGAGAGGGGTCTTTCCCAGCCCTACGGAGAGATGGGGGGGGGGGGAGAGAACAGAACCTAGGCCCTTCTGCACTCACAGCAACTGCTCTTCCACCGAACTACAGCCCTTTCTCCAGCATCTGCTTTCGATAGAAAAAGTCTTGGGTTCAATTCCCAGCCTTCCTAGAAAGGCTGGGAAAATACTCCTACCTAGAAACCTGGAGTCTTATGTTAGTGAGTGTCAACATTAAAAACCCAGATAAACCAAGGTCTGAGTGGGTATAGGGTGGCCATCCTTCACACACAAGAAATTCATCTACAGTACTGCGGGGGGCGGGGGGAGAAACAGAGGAAGGTGCTTATCCCAAAGCAGCCCATTTATTCCTCTAGCTCAGTATTGGCTACATACATAATCATTCATTTAGAGAAACCCTCCTTTCACCCCCAAAAGAAGCCAGGGAATGGGAGCGTTCCCCTCAAAGAGCTGCAACTCCCAGCACCCTTAACAAACTACAGTTCCCAGGATTCGGGGGGGGTGCATTTCTGAGGTGTCTCGCGCGCCCTCGTTCCCAGCCCGCCGGGCTCTCACCTGCCCACCGTCTGGTTGGCCAGCTGCTTCATGCGGTTGAACTGCTTCTTCATGATGGCGTCTCCGAGGGGAGCGGGGCTGCGGCGGCGGAGGGGAGAGGGGGGCGTCGCCGTCCGTGCTGCTTCTCCTGCCCGCTCCTTGCCCGGGCACCGGCGGCGGCGGCGGCGACACCTTCCGACCGACCTTCCCTCACAACTTCTCCGTCGTCGCCGGGCCGGCGTCGCACCTCACACCCCCTCCCCCCCGCCCACACACACACCGGAAGGCTCCGCCACTTCCGGCTGCTCCGCGGGCAAACTGCGGTCCCGCCCTGCTCCACTCGGCGGGACGCAGGGCGGCTGCTGCGCCTCCGGCGTCGACCACGTGATAGAGACCATAGAGAGGGGACGGCAGAACGACCCCAGGTTTCCGGTTTTGACTCGGAATGTTCGTATGCTATAGGCAAGAGAACGACAAGGAGGGCAGATTTCCGGTTTCCGGAGGAGGCGCCTTCTTTCTTCTTATTCTCCGAGTGGGGAGCGGGAGTGCATGAGACACTTCCTACCTCACAGGGTTGTTGTGAGGATAAAGTGGGCAGGGGAGGGGGGAAATAATGTACGCCACTTTGATCCCCATGGAAGATAGAAGGTTAAATATAAATGTTACTATTAATAATTTATTTATTGCCCGCCCTTCACCCTAAGATTCCCTGGTGGGTTACAGCATTAAGAAGAATTTAAAACAACTACGTATTATAGAAAACAACAACACCGAGGAGGACAGGAGGAACAACTGCTATTTATTTACTTATACTAGGTTACTGCTTTTCATTTCGAAATAATTCCGAAGTGGGGTATGGTGGGGGGGGGAACACAACGAAATCGTACAGTCTTATCAGTAACAAATAAAGTGGGTGGGAACCAAGTAATTTTCGTGAAGAGCAGTGGCACAGATTCAACCCAAAGGTTGGGTGAATAAGTAGGTTGGTGCCAAAAGCTTATCAGACTTTCAGTGCTTGGGCAATTTGAACAGCTGAATAAATGGCACGTCTTTACATAGACACCTGACTTTTTCCATTCGAGATGTGGAGGTTGACTAGCCCCGTATCGCGAGAGACTGCAATTCCCACAGTATCTAGCGTCTGTCCTCATTGGCTGAATCCACCGTGGACCTGTCAAAACACTGGCGACGGTTCCGCCCTCTTAGCGAAAGACTACATTTCCCGGCAAGTCCTGCGACCCTCCCGGCGGCACTTCCCAACCTTGATTGGTTCCGGCGTGGAACTGACAAAGCCTCTGCCCAATGGAAAGTGCAGCGGCGATAAGGAGGTGGGCAAGGATCCTTGACTCGTCTCCGTCGACGAATAGAAACCGCGCAGGCGTGGGCCAATGTGCATGGCCGTTGCTGGCAGGTGAGGAAGCGGTGCTCTGAGGGGTGCAGCGGTGGCAGCGGCCCAGGCATGGGCAGCTCGTGCTCTTCTTCTCTCTTAACCTGATCCAGACTTGCTCTCCGGCCGGCGATGGCGAGCACTTCCCGGGACGTGGAAATCAGCGACGAGGCCGTGAGGGGCACCTGCGACGACGCCTCCCTCTGCAAGCGGTGAGCGAGCGAGGGAGGAGCCTCGGGAGCCACGCCCACTCCTTTCAACGACCCTCCCACCTCAGGGGAACAGGGCGGGGCCAAGGGGGAAACAGGTCGGATCAGGCCCATGACGTCACCCCTGGGGATGCTCTTCGCTATCTCGTTGCAGAAGAAGAGCACCTCCCCGGGCTTATTGTATTGTTATCATTAGTAGGGGCTCTTCATCTGCCTAGGGGCGTTAAGCAAAATGAGAGGCATGTGTATGAGTGAAAATAGAGATGGCTTGGTATGGAGAACCGTTGCTCTGTCGTAGAGCATCTGCTTTGCATGCAGAAGGTTCCAAGTTCAATCTCCAATGATGGCATCCAGTGCTGGATTTATGTACAATGGTACCTCGGTTTAAGAACAGACCTGTTTACGAATGATTTGGTTTATGAACTCCGCAAAACCGGAAGTAGAGTCCCGGTTTGCGAACTTTACCTCAGTCTAAGAACGGAATCCGGACGGTGGAAGGGCACCGGCGGCGGGAGGCCTCATTAGGGAAAGCTCACCTCGGTTTAAGAATGGTTTTGGTTTAAGAACAGACTTCTGGAACAGATTAAATTCGTAAAACGAGGTACCACTGTATAAGCTAATCAAGCTATAGCTTAGGGCCGCACTCTCTTGGGGGCCCAAAAAAAATTAAAGGAAAGAAAATCTGGATGTACATTTCCAAAATATAAGATAAAAAACAAATACCATAAAACCTACATACAGCAACAGTGCTTTGTGTTGTGTAGGCTCCCATGATGTAAATAATGGGCCTCGCCTGCTAGCTGGTACCCTAAAATATCACTGGTTTGCTCATTTCTATATATAGGGTGCCTACATTCTGTATTGACTGGTTGCATGGCAACATGTGCAAATGGCTTTAGATACCTATTAGGTCCATCAATTACCATATAGCATATATTCAACAACAACAAAAAAACAGTGACAATTTGTTGTTGACAAAGGACAGCTGGACATATAAAGGGCCCCATTACCTTCAGGAGCTTAGGGCCTCATCAAACCTAAATCCAGCTCTGACAGCATCTTCACACAGGGCTGGTAGAAACTCCGGTCTGCAACCCTGCAGAGTTCCTGCCAGTCAGTGTAGGTATTACTGATTCAGTAGGACCAATGGGTTGACTTGGTATATAAGCCATTGCCCTGCGTCTTCATACTGTGCATTCTTAAACTATAAGAACATAAGACGAGCCTGCTGGATCAGGCCAAAGGGGGCTCATCTAGTCCAGCATCCTGTTCTGACAGTGGCCAACCAGATGCCACATTGGGAAGAGGTCCACAAGCAGGACTCAGGCCCAACTGCGCTCACCCCTCCTGTGGTTTTCAGCAACTGGTGTTCAAAAGCATTGCTTCAGTGGAGGCAGATCCTGGCTAGCAGTTGATCCACTGTAACCACATCAGTGACATTTGTAAGCTGCTCCGGGAGGTTGTTTTTTAAATGGCTAAAGAGAGGAATTAAAATGCTTTCAGTAAAGTAATAACAACATAAGAATTCCCTTCATAGATTAGATCGAAGTCCACATCCTCTAGAATTATGTTTTTGACTGACCATGGATTCCAGCCTTGTTAAGAGGGCCTTTCTCTTTCCCTTGGGCAGATATGCAGTAAACGTTGGCTACTGGAAGGATCCTTACCTTGATTATTTTGTGAGGCTGCCAAAAGAAAGGAAGGCGCCTGAAATCAGCCGTGGTAAGTTTGTATGCAAGTATGAGTCCAAAGTGGGCTCCATGAGCCACATACATACATACTCTATTTGTATACTGCCTTTCCACAATTCAAACCATACTCAAGACAGCTTACAATATGAAAACAAAATACACAACTAAAACATAGCAAAAGTGGTCATAAACAATAAATAATACACAACCAAACTGATCAATTTTCACATAAATCAAAACAAGATATAAAATAAAGATACAGAAAAGCAACAGCACCCCCCCCAAAAAAAACAACACACCCTAAACAACACACCAGCCCAAGAGTCTGTTCAGCAGCCTCAACTTTTGTAGCTGTAGTCAGGGTCCTGCTCTCCGAGGCTAGGTGGAAAAGGCCTGTAAGGCAGGGAGCAGATCTGCCAGGACTCACTGCTAAGACTATGTTGGACAAACATGTCTGTTGGACCAGGGCAGGTGTTGTTATTTTCTCTTAAAGCTATGACAACATTTTGCAAGATGTACTCAGAATTGACAGATATACTCTGTCAGCTCTTGGCTAGCATTGTTTCATTCTTACAGTACTGTTTTTCTGTTAGGGTATTATGCCCGTGTCCAGGGAGTTGGCCGCTTACTTAAGGCTTTCTTGCAGAAGACTGAATGCAACTGCCAAATTATCAACCTGGGGGCTGGCATGGACACTCTGTTCTGGAAATTAAAGGTGAGAAATTATGCATTGTTAACGTAAGTGCAAAGAAGGAATTTTATAGCTCCAGGGGAGCCTCTAGTGGTCACTTACAAAAGTATTTTTGTTTCTGGGCTTTTATTACGGTAATCTATATCTAGTAAAGGGACGTGGGTGGTACTGTGGGTTAAACCACAGAGCCTAGGACTTGCCGATCAGAAGGTCGAATCCCTGCGAGGGGTGAGCTCCCGTTCCTCGGTCCCTGCTCCTGCCAACCTAGCAGTTCAAAAGCACGTCAAAGTGCAAGTAGATAAATAGGTACCGCTCCAGCAGGAAAGTAAACGGCGTTTCCGTGTGCTGCTCTGGTTCGCCAGAAGCGGCTTAGTCATGCTGGCCACATGACCCGGAAGCTGTATGCCGGCTCCCTCGGCCAGTAAAGTGAGATGAGCACCGCAACCCCAGAGTCGGTCACAACTGGACCTAATGGTCAGGGGTCCCTTTACCTTTACTTTATATCTAGTAAAACAACCTAGGGCAGTGTATTTCAGTCTGGTTCCTCGGTGTTATTAATGGGGGCATGGTCTGCTGAAAGATGGCCTATCCACTCATTGTTGCTCTTCTCCCCTGCATTTGTAGCTCCAGGTGAGTCTGGTTCCTGTGGGGGGAATCTCAAGGCTAACAGGCTGGGCTTGCACCATGCATGACGGAGAAGTCTAGCTCAGTTTCCCCCAACAAAATGGTGTCCTGATGCTTTTCCAGCAGAGTGGTTGGGGAAACCCAGCCATATGGGCGGGGTAGAAATAAATTATTATGGTTATTATTATTATTTTATTTTATTTTATTTTGGATTGTAATCCCCATCTGATGGGAGCTGCAGTCCAAAATGTGGCCCTGCTTGCTGGGGGTGATGGGATTTGTAGTCCAAAGTAGGCATTCTGGTTGGTGCAAATGAGAACTGTAGTCCAAAACATAGCTGTGGTGCTGGAGCTGATGGAAGTTGTAGTCTAAAACACCTGCAGAACACTGGGTTGGGCAATGCTGCTCTAGAACATACACAAAGCTTCCTCAGTGTGTCACTGGGGAAAGGGTTTCTAAAAAGTAGACAGCTTGAAAACTACTGACCTGGGACATAGCTGAGGTGCTGAATTGTGTGCCTCTTCATGAGCTGAACGTCTGGCTTCTCCCTCCCCACCCCCCAATCCCTTTCAGGATGAGAATCTGCTTCCAATAAAATATTTTGAAGTTGACTTCCCATCTATAGTCACAAGGAAAATCCACAACATCAAGTAAGTGCCTGGGTGTGTGCTCTTGACTAAGATGAACATGCTTTTCGGTTTTGAGAAGAAAAGTTGGGGCCAACTCTCACTAGTCATGACACGTCAGTGCGCCCCTCCAGAAAATAACAACTATCGTAATCTTTTTAGGTTTTTTACGTACCCTTCACCATGAGGTCCCAGGGTTGGTTACAATAATTTAAAATAACAGTATTAAAATCTGTTAAATTTAGTCAAGAGAATAGGGTAGGTCCTAAAACATGTATTTCTCGGGCTTCAAAGGCCAGGTTAAATTGTTACATGGTCTTGCCTATTGGGGGGTGGGGCAAGGATGAAAAAAAATGTATGTGACTGTGCAACTGTGAAGGGCTGAGATTACTTTGGCATGCAAATATAGTTCTGAAAAATATCAAGTCTTCTCCCCCCCCCCCGAAGAGTATTAGTCCTACTCAGAGTAGACCCATTGAAGTTAATGGACATGTTTAGCTTAGGTTCATTCATTTCAGTGGGTCTATTACCCTGTGTATTTGGTTGTAGGGTCTTGGGGCAAAGTTCCACCTCCTTCAGGGTGCAACATTCTGTATAAATACATGCACAAAGCTTGTAAGGTTTAGGTCAGATTCAGATTTTCTCTGTTTAAAAGGATTCCTGTCAGTTTCACTCTTGAAGGACTACTGTATCCTATCCAGGCATGTCCACTCAGAAGGAAATCTTCATTGATTTTACTTACTCCCTACTTATAGGATTGCAATCCTAATTATTCTTTGTAAGTTTCTTTTTTCTGGACCCAAACAAACGTGTTACAGTTTGCCAGTTGGTTGGGCAAGTTCACATGTTACTGACTTGCAACTGTGTACTCACTTATTGAGGTTATAGAATAATGGAATTGTAGGGTTGGAAGAGTCCCAAAGGGTCATCTAGTCCAAACCCCTGTGAGTATAGTTATTAGTATCAGTCAACTGTAGCTCTCTGCAGTGTGTATTTTTAATCCTAATATTGTTGTGAGGTGCTTCAAAAGCCTGGTACAGGATTGTAAAGTTGAGTATAAATGCTAGAATGAATGAAAGTGAAACGGCTCCTGTACCAAATGTTAGGGTCTTAGCAGGTCTGCTGTGGGGGTCTATAGCTTGTGAAAGGACCCTTAGTCTTGCCTAGTAAAGAGGGGATCATGCGTTGTCTTGAACATTGGCTGCACTGTGGGGAACAAGGCGCAGTAGTCCCAAGCCTTCGCTTTAAGCAAAGTATTCGAAACGAACTTGTGGAAAGGGCTTGCCGGATGTTGTGCAGTCTGAGAACTAACTGCTCCTTGTCAGTTTCAGACACACACAGGTTCACACAGAATCATAGAATTGTTGAGTTCAAAGAGGAACCACCAAGGATCATCTAGTCCAATCCCCTGCAATGCAGAAAGCAGGGGCATGTATTTTTGCAATATGAGAAGGGAAATGTCTCAGTGTGTCCAGGAGCCAATCCCTGCTTGCCTACCCTTTCCTGGACAGCACCCCCTGAATGGACCTTGCTTCCCTTCTTCCCTCCAGTAGAGGAAGGGTTGTGACTCAATGGTTGAAGCATCTGCTTTGCATTCAGAAGGCTCCAAGTTCAGTCCCTGCTATCTCCAGGGAGGGCTGGGAGAGAACCTTTTCTGACACCCTGAAGAGCTGCTGCCAGTCAGTATGGACAGTATTGAGCTAGATGGAACAATGCATCTTACTGCCCAGATGGTGCGAACACACAAGAGGCTGGGCTCTGCAGCAGTCAGGCCTAGTGATCTCTTTCCAGCAGGGGGCACCCATGGCCTCCCTCTCTTTGCAACGACTCGCTGACTCCTTTTCCTTCTTTTCCTTTTTTTTGTCCTCTCCCACAGATCAAAACCTCCCTTGTCAAAACCAATTATGGAAAGCCATTCAGGGGAGTCTCTTCTAATGGGTGAGTCATCTTAAAAATCCATCGGTAAAGCAAGGTGGCATTTCTAAAGCCGCTACCACCTCCTCACTCTATTCTGCTATGTGGGCACCTTCTCAACAGTTTCACAAAATGCACTTGTATTGCATTTAACCTTTTCTTTGCCTAGCTTTCTTACCAACCCATATTTGCTGCTCCTTGAATCAGCCTGTGAAAGAACTGCTCTTTGCCCCTGGCACACTCTTGACAAGGGATGTTAGGCTTCTGCTGGGACTTCCTGTCTCTCCTCTCCCCCCACATTCCTAACGGTTTAAGAACATAAGAAGAGAGCTGCTGGATCACGCCAGTGGCCCATCTAGTGCAGCATCCCATTTCTACAGTGGCCTGACAAGATGCCTTTGGGAAACCTGCAAGCAGGATTGGGGCACAAGAGTGCTCTTTCCAGCCTTCCTTTTCCCCCATCAGGAACAGGTATTCAGAAACATTACTGCTTCTGGCTGTGGGAGCAGAACAGAGCCATCATGGCAAATAGCCACTGACAGCCTTCTTCTCCATGAATTTGTCTAATCCTCTTTTAAAGCCATCTAGGTTGGTGGCCATCACTGCCTCCTGTGGCAGTGAGTTCCATAGTTTAACTATGTGCTGCATGAAGAAGTGACGTCTCTGGCATTTGTCCTGTGCCTTCCAACATTCAGTGCCAGTGTTATGAGAGAGGTAGAGAAACGTTTCTCCACGTGCTTTCTCCATGCCATACATAACTTTTTAAACTTACGTCACATTGTCTCTTATTTGCCTTTTATCTAAACTGAAAAGTCCCAAATACTGCAAGTTTTCTTCACAGCAGAGTTGCTTCATCCCCTTGATCATTTTGGTTGCACTTTTCTAACTCTACAAGATTATTTTTGAGGTGAGGCGGCCAAAACTGTACTGTACCCAATATTCCAAATGCAGCCATAAGAGCATCACAAACACTGGCAGTTTTATTTTCAGTTCCTTTCCTAATGATCCGTAGCATGGAATTTGCTTTATTTTTCACAGCTGCTGCACAGTGGGTTGACGTTGAGCTTATAATTCTCTGCTGCTTGCTTGTTCTTTTGCTGCCTAGGAAAGGAAAGCCTTTCAGGAATGACAGCCGTTACCTTCCTCCGCCTCCGTTGATGGCAGGAGCCTTCCTCCGCATGCTTCGTTGGGTGTCACCTAATAGATCTATGCTGCCCTTGACAGCATTGTCCGTTAGTTGCTAAGGCTGCTTTATCTTGTTTTGGCTTCTCGGGCAAATGAGTCCAAGAGTTAACGGCTAAAAAAACTGGCCAGTGATGATGCATGGCAGGTGGGAGATCGGAGAGAGGTTTCAGGCATTAGAGAGGCATAACTCTGTAAGAGCATCCCTCTAACAACAAACCTAGTTTCGGAACTGAACTGGTAGTTTTGGGGTAAGCTCTTATAGAAACGTAGAATTGTAGAGTTGGAAGGAAGTTGTAATGCAGGAATCACAGTTTTAAAATCCCTGACAGGTGGCCACCCAACCTCTGCTTAAAAACCTCCCAGGAAGGAGAGTCCACCACATTCCCAGGTAGTCTGTTCCGCTGTCAAACAGCTTTTCCCATTGGAAAGTTCTTCCTAATGTTTCGTCTTAATCTTCTTTCTTGTAATTTGAATCTGTTGGTTTGGGTCCTACCCTCTGGAGCAGCAGAAAACAAGCTTGCTCCATCTTTCATGTGCTAGCCCTTCAGTTATTTGAAGATGGCTATCGTACCACCATCTTATGATTTTGTTCTGTGCTCATACTGCCCCCCTCCCCAGTTTTGCCTTCCTGGGGTTATTGCCACCACTGGAGACTAGGGGACTTGGAAACGGCCAGATTTCTCCAATCTTTTATAGTCTTTGCAATCAATATCCTTTTATTGTTAGTATTGAAGCGGGAAATTTTCTGCGGGAAAATTTAAACTGGGAAATGTTCTCCACCCCCCCCTCCCCAAATGCCCAGGCTTGAT
The DNA here is from genome assembly GCF_964270895.1 of Podarcis filfolensis. NCBI lineage: Eukaryota > Metazoa > Chordata > Lepidosauria > Squamata > Lacertidae > Podarcis > Podarcis filfolensis. The sequence goes on along the minus strand of NC_139616.1, from coordinate 29,099,545 downwards.
AGCCAGACTCCCTCTCCTTTCCTGCCCTGATGAGGAACTTGCCATTTCATATTACAGAAACCCCAAATGGTCTTCCCTAGCCTCTTCAGGAATGTTTTGCCAATCATAGAGTTTCAGAAACCTAGTTTCAGAATTGAGCTGGTAGTCTGGGGGAAAGCTCATATAGAATCTTATAGTAGTAGACTAGGAAGGGATCCCTAAAGGTATTTTAGTACAACCCCGTGCAATGCAGAAATCACAGCGAAAAAATCCCTGACAGATGGCAATCCAACTTCTGTTTAAAAACCTCCAATCACCTCGACCATGTTGCCTCTCTTGCCACGGGTGCTCTGCTCTCTCCTGCTTCAGCTGACGAAATCTCCTCCGACGCCTTTCCTGCCCTGCCACATCTTTCTGCTCCATGAGCCCCAAATGGTTAGGTTGCTTCCTGGTTCCAGGGTAGTCTTCTTGCTTCATCAAGCACAGCACCAGTCTAGAGTATGGACTCTTGAGGAGTAAGCTTTCCTCTCACAAGGAAGGTTGTTTTTTTTTTACTCTGAAAGCAAGCTTTCCAGCAGTTTGACAACATCTCCATATCTAACTGAAGGAAAGAATGAAGATGTGAATTTTCTCCTTGCTTTGCTGGAAGTTCCTCAAGGGGAGCTGCTTCCCCTTGAGCAGGGATGAAGAACCCATGTCTCTCCATCATTTGACTCCAAATCCCATCATGCCTAGATTTTGGCCATACTGGCTAGGACTAATGGGAGTTGGAGTCCAGCAACATCTGGAGAGCATTGATGCCTGGTCCTCTTTGGAAGGCGGTTTTCTGCTGGTGGGCTTTTGGTAGCTGGGGATAACCTGGCAGGGGATTTTAAATTTATTTTTAAACTTAGATTATTGTATTTGTGTGTGCTTTTAAATGTTTAACCAGGTAGATTACAAATGGTTGAGAAGTGTCTGTCAATTGTAGAACAGGTTTGGGGAGCCCCTGGATCTCCAAATGTTGATGAACTGCAACTCCTATCATCCCTAGCCATTGACCGTGTTTGCTGGGTCTGGTAGGAGTTGTGGTTTAGCCACATTTGGAGGGCACCATGTTGGAGAAGGCTGGTGTAAGGCAAGAATGGGAGAATTCCAGGTACGTCCAGGTTCCTAAGAACTCGAAATTTGCTAGCCTTGGTATCCTTGGAAAATACTACTCATGCCTCTGGATGAGATGTGTTTTTTTCCAATCTCTTTTAAAATCCCATCACCAGATAATATTTTTCAGCAGTCAATGACGTTTGCTTTTGTGAATGCAATTTAGTGCCATGTCACGGCCATAAAATCCCTCAAATCTTTAAAAGTGCTACAGCTTTGATGTGTTGAGTTTGGAGAAATGAGAGCATTTAAGTCAGCCTTTTAAATACTAGTCACAAATTTTAGCTGGCTTGTATTATTAACATCATCATCTATTTTATGTCCCACTTACTTGCCGTTCCAACACGTATAAATACACAAAATTTAAAAACCATCCTGTCAGAACATTAAACATTGACAGTTAAAATGTGCAGTAAAAAAAGCTCATTAAAACAGCACAACAATTAAAACAGTTCCCTAATGTAGGCATTTGTGGCCTCGGAGGGAGAGAAAGCAGCAACATCTGCAAAGTTCCTCTCGCTGGTCACCTAACTGTGATTTTCATTTTTTGCTTGCCTTGGGCAAGTAGTGATAAATGAAAGGGCTTTAACTGCTGCTTCCTCTACAGATGCTCATAGCCTGGACTCCAGCCGCTATGCCATTGTTGGTGCAGATCTCCGAGAGCTGCCCAAACTAGAGGAAAAGCTGAAGAAATGCAACATGGATCCACAGTAAGACTGGAGTGCAAAGGCTTCTGGGAATGTTCTGGGTAATGTGCTGCCTAAGAGGTAGCAATTCACAGTGTTCAAAACTTCCATTGTTCTAGGTGCATTTTGCGACAGGGAATTTCATTAGCGCGAGCAGTTTCTGAGCTCTGGGTGCAGTGCTGTGCCTAAGATTTCAGATTAAAACTGCAGAGTGGAAGGAATGGAGGACCTTTTTCTGTCTCCCCGCTTACAGCTACTCTCTGAAGACTGGATAAGAGACTCTCTTAAGAATATTAGGGGGGTGGGGCAGGGGAAGGACTAGACCATGTGAAAAATGAACACAATATTTTACCTGCAGTTCATTCATTTCTGCAGTTCATTCAGCTTTGTATTCTTGTTATAAGAAAACAGTGTGCTTAGATATTCTGTTGTTGGGGCCACAACCTAGGTTTAAGGTGCCATTTAGAGCCCAGCTTTCATATCTCAGTTTCGAACACTGGTAATTCAGCCTGGTTTTTAAAAGCTGTGGGTGTTGTTCAGATACACAGAGTGTAAGAAATTTGTTTCAGTGCAGCAGCCTTTGCCAACCTTCCCCCCCCCCAATGTTCTGGACTACAGCTCTCAGCAGCCCCAGCCAGCACAGGTGTGCTGCTGGGAGTCGTGGTCCAAAACATCTGGAGGGCACCAGGTTGCCAAAGGCTGCAATGCAGCATTGAGTTTTACTATAGCAGAGTCAAGCAGGACATGTTTGTGGTTCTTGCTCCTTCAGTTTTGAGACTTAAAGGAGCCTGGCTGTCCTGATCCAGGTGATTTACGTTTTCCAGGCTACTGATTGTGTCTGCTGGAATGCGTGCAGTTACATCGCCCTAGGGTCAGGTTGCTCTGACTGCGTTTCTTGGGTCCGATGACTATTTGCTCAGTTGCCATCCTAGCAAGGCATGCATATATCTGCAGAGGCTATTTTCTGGCCTCTGATTTCTGTTTTAGATACTGCTATAAGTTGCCCTCCCATAAGGCTGAGAGGTGAATCAAATCCTCTCTTCTCCACCCCCTCTCCTTTCTGCTAGGGGGATGTGCCCTCAACTAAAAAATGCCCCTTCATGGTTTGGGCTTCTCTGTGGACCTCAGGAGGTGAACAGAGATAGGATTTCCAGATCATTGTGGTGTGCAGACTACAGACTGAGCAGAAATGTGTCTGTAGGTAACACAAGCGGCGTGGAGCTACAATTCACGCAGCGTAAGGCTACCCTGTGCTCTGCCTCCACAGCAGGAGGCAGCAATGCTTCTGAATACCAGTTGCTGGAAACCGCAGGAGGGGAGAGTTGCTCTTGAGCTCAGGGCCTGCATGAGGGTTTCGCTTTGGGGCATCTGGTTGGCCACTGTGAGAACAGAATGCTGGATTATCTGGACCCCCTTTGGCCTGATCCGGCAGAGCCCTTACATTCTTCCTGCTTTCCCACACCTTTCCTCCCTCTCTTTTCTCCCCCACCTGCCCACCCAGCCTCCATATAGAATTCCTTTGGCTCCTAGCAGTTTTGCCTGTTGCTGTCAGTATCTGAAAGCAGCCCTGCAAGCAAAGAGATTACTCATTGGTTTGAGTCATGCTGATGGAGTGGTGGGTGGGCAGTTTCTGGCTTGCTGGGCTAATGGAGAGAGGAGAGGGAGCTGAGCTGACCCCTTCCTCCTACTGCTGCTTCACCACGTTCTTAACAGCTGATCAGAAGGCAGAGGCCCCTTTCTGCCGATTTGCTTTATTTCTATGTGAAAGGAACTTGCAGGGAGGGTTATCAGCACCACGCTCTAACCAACTGAGGTATCCACTTGGATTGGTCCACCTGCCTCAGTATTGTCTGCACTGACTGGCAGTGGCTCTCCAGGGTTTCAGGCAGGGAATCTTTCCTAATGTTTACCTGAAGATGTCATTGGGGATTGAATCAGAGGCCTTCTGTCTGCAAAGCAGATGCTCTAACAGCTAAGTTAAGGCTCTTCAGCGGAGCCAAGCTGAAAACACCTCACTCTTTCCCCCGTTCCCCTGAATCACACAGCTTGCTGGACACTTTTAGAGTGAACAGCTTTTCACCTCCTTATTGCTGGAGCCCTGGATAGCTTGGTGTAGATCAGCCTTCCCCTCCAACCTGGTGCCCTCTGGAAATTTTGGATTACAACCCCCATCAGCCCCAGGTGGGGCTGGGAAAGACCCCTTCTGTCTGGACTACTGCTGGAATTGAGCCTAGGTCTTAGAAGCGGCTTAGTCATGCTGGCCACGTGACCCGGAAGCTGTATGCCGGCTCCCTCGGCCAGTAAAGTGAGATGAGTGCCGCAATCCCAGAGTCAGCCACGACTGGACCTAATGGTCAGGGGTCCCTTTACCTTTACCTTTACCAAGCAGTGGTGTGGCTTGGTAAAAGGCAGCTTTCTGTGTTGTCCTTCTCTGATGCTCTTGAAATTCTGGGATACCAGAGGAGAAAACACACAGAGAGAGCATTGCAATTCCTGCATTGCAAGGGATTGGATTGGGTCCCATCCAGCTCTACAGTTCTATGATTATAAAAGGTAAAGGTAAAGGTACCCCTGCCCGTACGGGCCAGTCTTGACAGACTCTAGGGTTGTGCGCTCATCTCACTCTAGAGGCCGGGAGCCAGCGCTGTCTGCAGACACTTCCGGGTCACGTGGCCAGCGTGACAAAGCTGCTCTGGCGAGCCAGCGCAGCACACAGAAACGCCGTTTACCTTCCCGCTAGTAAGTGGTCCCTATTTATCTACTTGCACCCGGGGGTGCTTTCGAACTGCTAGGTTGGCAGGCGCTGGGACCGAGCAACGGGAGCGCACCCTGCCGCGGGGATTCGAACCGCCGACCATGCGATCGGCAAGTCCTAGGCGCTGAGGTTTACCCACAGTGCCACCCACGTCCCGCGTCTATGATTATATGTATATATAATTCACCATGTATTTATACTGATCTTGTTCTCTTCCCCTCCCTCTTTCTTCCCCCTCCCCAACTTAAAAGTTTGCCAACTCTCCTGTTGGCAGAATGCGTCCTGATCTATATGACCCAAGACCATTCTGCAAACCTCCTCAAGTGGGTGGCTGGCATGTTCCAGACTGCCATGTTTATCAACTACGAGCAGGTAAGCCCAAGCAGTGGTAGTCTTCCTATGCTCCTCACTATGGCAAGGGCCTCAAGTACGAATCCCTCATTTGAAACACGGAAAGCGGGAATGGTGGGAGAGAGGGAGGGAGAGAGAGAGAGAGAGAGAGAGAGAGAGAGAGAGAGAGAGGATGCTCTGTGCTTTTGGCCATGGGTGGTATCCAATGGTAGTCACACTCAAAGTAGACCTACTGAAAACAATGAACCTCAAAGGCCGTCTCAGCCTCTGCCTGCACAACGGATCCCTGCATTCTGCACATCCCATCCTGCCTGGAGGTGTCCATTGAGCACAGTGTCAGAATCTAGCCTTTAGCTTGGTGGCTCCTGCCCCTTGGAACTTGAACAAGACAGGCATTTTCTTGATTGCGTTTTAGGCGCCTGCCAAAGGCATTCCTCTTCCTGCAAGCTTCTAAATGGAGATCTTTATCCCAGTTGGTATCATTATTGGATTTGAATTGGTTTTATGTACATGCTCATGTTGATGTTAAACTGTATATGTGTGTGTGTATAATGTATTTTTCCTATAGTTTTTTATATGTATACAATTGCTTTGACAGTTTTTATATATGAAGCTGTTTTGGTATGTTTTGATTCCACTGTAAATCGCTTTGGGGTGCGTTAGGAGCTGCAATTTATAAATGAAATACTGTAATTTAATTCAGTGGGACTACTCAAAGTAGGCCTAACATTGGATACCATCCCAGAAGCATAGGCATTCCAGCAAAGGTTTGGGTTAAGGATTTACCTCTGGGAGACTGCAGAGTTTCTGAAGGTCAGTGCCCCAGAACAATTGGAGACCAATTCTGTTTCTGCCCAGTTATTTGTTTTGTGTCCCCACCCACCCACTCACTCACCCCCAACACTCCAGCGGAGTCCCTTTTAAGTGCAGGGCTCAATATGTATATCTATATGTATATGTATATGTATATGTATATGTATATGTATATGTATATGTATATGTATATGTATATGTATACAGTAGTGCCTCGCAAGACGAAATTAATTCGTTCTGCAAGTTTTTTCTTCTTGCGAGTTTTTCGTCTTGCGAAGCACAGTTTCCCATAGGAATGCATTGAAAATCAATTAATGCGTTCCTATGGAGACCGCCTTCAGACCAGGTCCGGGGACAGTCTGTCCCCGGACCTCTTCTGAAGGCTGGCGGCGGGAGAAGGACTTTTCTCCCCACCGCCAGCCTTCAGAACAGCCTTCTGAAGGCTGGCGATGGGAAGAAAAGCCCTTCTCCCGCCGCCAGCCTTCAGAAGAGTTCCCCCAGGGCTGCCTAGGCTGCGGATATCAGCCTGCTGCCCCGCGCAAGGGGCGCTCTGCTTCAGAGCGCCCCTCGCACGGGGCAGACATTCGCAGCTTGGGGAGCCCTGCAGGAGTTCCAAGCTGCGGATAGCAGCCTGCTGCCCCGCGCCAGGGGCGCTCTGAAGCACCCCTGCTTCAGAGCGCCCCTCGTGCGGGGCAGACATTCGCAGCTTGGGGACCTCTGCAGGAGTTCCCTGCAGGGCTCTCCAAGCTGCGGATAGCAGCCTGCTGCCCCGCGCCAGGGGCGAGCGCCCCTCGCGTGGGGCAGACATCCGCAGCTTGGAGAGCCCTGCAGGGAACTCCTGCAGAGCTCCCCAAGCTGCGAATGTCTGCCCCGCGCGAGGGGCGCTCTGAAGCAGAGCGCCCCTTGCGCGGGGCAGCAGGCTGCTATCCGCAGCCTAGGCAGCCCTGGGGGAACTCTTCTGAAGGCTGGCGGCGGGAGAAGGGCTTTTTTTCCCACCGCCAGCCTTCAGAACAGCATTCTGAATGTTGGTGGTGGGGAGGAAAGCCCTCCTCCCACCGCAAGCCTTCAGGACAGGTCCGGGAACAGAGGAGAAGGCGCGCTGCGCTTCCCCGCTGTCCCCGGAGATTTCCCTGTGGGCTTTCGTCTTGCGAAGCAAGCCCATAGGGAAATTCGTCTTGCGAAGCCTCTAAAAAATCGGAAAACCCTTTCGTCTTGCGGGTTTTTCGTTTAGCGAGGCATTCGTCTTGCGGGGCACCACTGTATATGTATATGTATATGTAATGTGTATGCTGAGCAAAACAGCTGCTGAGTCAGAGGTGGCCGAACTCAAGGAACCCGCATTGTGAGCAATCTTATGTAACTTTATGGAACGTTAATCATGTTGTGCTTTCTGTGGCTTTGGCAGCTTGAATGGAGCAGGGGGGTGGGGGAAGTAGCTGAGCTGCAAGCCAAGTCCACATGAAAAGGAGAAACTGCTGGTTGCTGAGTGAGGGCGGAAATGCAGATGAGAGGTTTGATACGCCAGCTTTGGCTGTGAATTCCGGCGGAGGTGGCAGTTGAAGGAAAGGTTTCTACTGATCCGCTGGAGCTGGCTGCTTTCCCGTCAGATCCCATCAGCATTCAGAGCATTCCAGGGTTAAGATGCTCATGAAGCAGCCATTCGTGTAGGTTTTTCACCCTGTTGCCATGTGTGCTTTACTTTATTTTTTTAAACCATTCTGTGCACCCTGTCAGGCACAGCTGGTGATAGTAAAAAGTCTTTCGGCTTTTGCCAGCCAGATGTTTCAGACGACAACTCTCACCGGCACTGGCTTGGAGCTATTGGGAGTTGTAGTGCAAAACAGCTGGAAGGCAGCAGGTTTGGGGGACGGCTGGTCTAAATGGAGTTGTGGGCCCCACCTGTATTCATCATCATGTTTGGGGCAGGAAAAACATAAACATCTCCATATGTCCCCTCCATCTTGCTTGTGGATTAGATCACAACTTTTCGTTGCCTGGATTTAGTGAGGCTGTTCTGGTGCACCAAAATGCGTATTTTATGGAGAAAGATACATGCAAAATGTAAATGTTCAGATGGATGCATTCAAAGGCGCATATTTTACACAAAGAGTGCATACAAAATGCCTGCTGATGTAATACAGACTTCTCGTGCACTTTTTTGAAAGATCTGCACAAAGTGGGATGTAAAGTACTTCTGATTGAGTGCAACAGGACTGAAATGGGTCAAAATTCCCTGGGCCCTTTCCCTGTTCTGCATACGATACCAACCTCCACACTTCTGCAGTGGGTTTGCAATGGGGGATTCTTTCTTTCTTTCTTTCTTTCTTCTTTGCAGAATTTATGTACTGCTTTTCAGGTGGACTTCACAAAGTGGTTTACCTAAGGTTATTACAACAATAGGCATTGAGCTTTTTTTAAAAAAAAAAGTTACAAAAGAATGGAAAAGACAACTTGCTTGTTTAGAAAAAGCGCTTGCCTTTTCTTCTCTTCCCCCCTCAGAATAAGGCAGTCCTTCAGATGCAGGTGGCAGTTGGGGGAGGGCAGGAGGGAGTGGGCACCACGGGAACTGGAGGGCAAGAGCTGCACAAATCATGGTGGTAAGAAAAATGTTGTGTGTGGATTTAAGGATTTGAGACTTCTGGGCTGGAGTTCTTCCTGCGATAAAGGAGGGCATGTGAGTGAGTCCCTGGGCACACCTGCTCCCTGAATAAGAGGTGTGTGTGGGGGGGGTCCTGGTTCTTAGGCAGGAGCACCTTCTCCCCCAGCTCCCTTTCAGCCAGTCTTCTGTACCTTCCCCAGGTGAATATGTCTGATCGATTTGGGCAGATCATGGTTGAGAACTTGCAGAGCCGGAAGTGCAGCCTGGTTGGTGTGGATGACTGCAGATCTCTGGATTCCCAGGTCAGATGTTCTGAGTGGGTGAGGTGGCCTTTTTTGAACAATTTATAATGCTTACCTCTGGGTTTCGCTGTGCTGTTTGAGATCACTCCCTCCCCCCACCCCCCCAATGGTCCTTTTTAAGTCTATTGGATAGTGCCTGTGCCTTGGCAGAATCCGAGACCAGGGAGAAGAGTCGGTGGAAGAAAATTGGAAGAAATTTAAAGACTATTTACAGAAATACTGCAAAATGAATGAATGTTAGAATGATGTTGGAATGGAGTTAAGTGGTTTTAGCAGTAATGTTACAAAGGAGTATGTAAAAATGGATTGTTAACAGGTGAGAATGTAAAGTTATAATATATTAAGATAAAGGATTAAGATAAAAACAAAGAGGGAAAGGATTTGCTGAATTAACTAACTGAACTGGAATACAAAAAAGGGAGGTGTGAGGAGGTCAGGGAAACAAGCAAATGAAAAACAAGACATGGAAAGATTGATTTGTTTTTAATTGTTTTTATTTTTCTGTTTTTTGTATTTTTTGTTTCTTTTTTCTTTCTCTTCCTTATTTTTGTAATCTTTTCTGAAACTTTAATAAATATCATTAAAAAAAAAAAAAAGATAGTGCCTGTGCCTGTGCTGGGGAGAAGGGAATATATCCCTGCGCCTTAGTTTCAAAGATGCATCATATATTTTAAGTTCCTGCCAAATTGTATTAAAAGGGTGGGTGCACCTGGGGCCCAGAGGTTTGCATCCTCCCTGCTTCTCCTCCTTCTATCTCGCCTGATGGAGAACCTGCCCTTCTGCTTATACTTCTCATTGGGTTTCCTTCACAGAAGGAACGTTTCCTGCAAAACGGCTGGGAAACAGCAAATGCCATCGATATGATGAAAGCCTACAATTGCTTGCCGAAAGATGATGTCAGAAGGTAAGCTCCTCCTCCTCGCTCGTGCACCAATGGGAGTTGTAGTACTTGACTGCTTTTTTTTTTTTTTTTACTTATAAATTTATTGAATACAAGGCACCTTACAGTAAAAATGTTGAAAGGAAAATTGACAACATAAGAAAAAGTGTTTTAGGTAGTAAATAACAACAACAACTTTAACAACAACAACAACAACAACAACAGAAAAGAAGGTTTGTGGAGTACGAAAGTGTCTGGCTCACTGCTGCCCCATGAGCTTCAGGATTTGAATCCAGATCTTGTAGGGTCCAGCCCAGCACTCTTGCTGCTGTCTTCTGCTCCAAGCTGTGTTGGAAGGTAGGGGTCTCTCTCTGTGTGTGTGTCTACTGCTATCCTTCCTATCTTCTTCCTTCCAGGATAGAAGCACTTGAGTTTCTGGATGAGAAGGAACTGCTCGAACAGCTCATGCAACATTACTGTCTGTGCTGGGCTACCAAGGACTCCAGTAACCTGGGTGAGGATATGCTTTGGCTGGGTTCTCCTTGAGGGTTTGGAAGGGCTGACACAGGTTCTCGTGGGAGGTCTTGGGCACGTCTGTGGACCTGCTTGCCTCCAGCTGTACAAGGAGAGTAATTCACCCACCCTGCTTCCAATTTCACCGGGAACTTGATTCCATATGTGGTGCTCCTGTTCCCATAGGAATGCCAAGGTGTATGTTGGGGGAGGGAATGCAGACATCCTTGGTTCAAACTGTCATTCCGTGGAATGACCCTGCAACATAAACATTAAGCCATATATTGTCTATGGGTGACCCAGCCCACAGGACGCTTAATTTCTGTGCATTCATTTGCAATAAGCTCTGCCCATGTAGTAGAAGGGCAGTTGGACAACAGCTAGACCCAACGAGGGGTCATCCGAATGGCCATGCCTCTCTTCCACCCTTGGCAACCGCACAGTTTTGCTCCAGTACCTCTGCAGTGAGGAAGTTCCCACCCCAGGTGGGAACAGGCAGTGCTGTTCCAGGCTCAGCGAGCACCTAATAAAAGGGGTGTGTGGCTGGGACTCTGCTGTTGCATCATTGGGCTCAGCCTGAACAGGGGAAGCAGGCTTGGGAAAATATTCTTCCTCTCCATTCCCCCCTCCCTCCCGCCACCCTGGTGAGTTCAATTAATGCTAAGCACTTCCTGCATCTAACTTACCAATCTGCAAACACTCCAGATTTTTTGAGGGTTTGTGTGTGTTCCAATTTAATTTGCAGAGCCTGGACAGGCAGGTGTGTGCAGACCTGGCCTCCCCCCCTCCTCTCCTCTTGGTGTCTCCTATTGAGTGACTCATCCTATGAATGGACTTGACATGTCAAGGCGAAGGTCTTGGGTCAGTCCTCCATCAGCAGTCTGTGTGTCAGCAGGGTACACAGAAAGGACACTGTTTCCCCTCTGGTTGTGTCCAGAGGAGAAACAGTAAGTCTTGCTGGGACTGGCTTCGGAGAAGTGGAGTGCACACATCAGCCAATTTCCCAGCAGGGCTGTTTGCCATTATCTCTCTGGAGCCACCCTCCTGATTAGCAAATCCTCGGAGCTGCCTCTGTGCCCCTTTGTATTTCAGCTGGAGCTGCATACAGGAGATGGGGGTGGGAGGAGAAGAGGAAATCTGGAAGAGGCCTCAAAGCCATATTTTTCCTACCTCTGTGCTACCCCAACCTGAGACGGCTAGATTGGGCAGCCTTTGCGAACCAGTTTCATTGTGCATCTTTACTGCAGGTGGGGGAATTTCTCTGGCCAGCTCACCTACCCCCAAGGCAGTATCAGAGACCCTTGCCTGTGGGTCCTTCCTGTGCTGTTCCAATAGAAAGCCAGATTCTCATGTAACAGTAATCTATGTCTCGTCGTTATATATGAACCTTGCCCAGTAGCATGACTGTGGTTTGTTTACTGCCGACAACCCATGATGATGAACCTTGGTTTGTTTTAACTGTGGCTTGGCATTGCATGGGAGCCCAGCACCCTTTCTTTAACCATGGTATGTTTAGGCTCTCACCCAACTCAGATGTTCCCCAAGCGACAAAGGCAAGAGCAGCTGGAAAATGAAACAAATCATGGTTTCTTTGATCGCCTGTGTGGCAGCTCATGGTTTGTTGAGCAAGCCATGGTAATGCCTCTACACAGGTGCAGAATTACATTCTGGATCTCAGAAGATCTCTTATACTCTGATTATTCATTACTAGCATTGGACTCTTTCAGGGTCTCCTCACCCTAGTTTCCCCCCTCTCTTTTCCCGTCTCACTGGACTCCTAGGTGTGCTGGGATCAAAGGTAGAGAACAGGTTGGCAAGAGTATGAAGGATCCTACCTCGCCTTTTAAACTCTTTGTCCAGTGGACACTGTGTCCCGGCAGTCTGGCTGTGAGGGAAATGCATTCCTTAAGGGTTGTGGGTGGGAAGTTGCCCTCACCAGACTTGAGAGCCCACATGGGGAGGGAGCCCAACACACCTCTGTTTGCTCAAGCAGGGGGGCGGTGGCAGCAGGGCAGTCCTTGTAATAATTCTTTTAAGAGGGAGCCATGTTTTGCTTGGGTGTCCATCCTGTTACATTTGCCCTGTAACCTGCAGATCCAGCTATGATTCCGACTGATGACATTTTAAAGAGGGAAATAAAAAAGAGAGGTGAAAGTGCTCAGCTGCTTCTCTTCTGGAGGCTCTGGAATTAGCACCTTAGCGAATACTACTTTATGCAAAATGAATGTCGAATCGCCACTCTATCTTTTTTCCTAGAGACATTTGAGTCCTCTTCAGTCATCTATTACTCCATGTCCAAATGTACACCAGAGTTCAGTGCAGGATGTCCTGTTTCCCACTACACCGTAAGGCAGGAATGCAGCCCTCTAGATGTTCTTGGACACTAGCTCCCAGCAGCCAGGGGTGGACCAGGGTGATGGGAGCTGTGGTCCAACAACCTCTGGAGGACCCCAGGCTCTCCATCCCTGCCCTAAGGTCTTACCTGTTTGTGCATCCAATTTAAACTGAACTGGATTTCACTGTCTGCCCGTCTTCTTCCCAAAATAGGCCTTGCGGAGATTGCTCTATAGTGCATTTGCTCCAGTGGAGCTCGAGGCGAATCTGCTGCCCCCTCCTGGTGGGGCTCTGCATGCATCAGTGCCAGCCTGCCCGCCAGCCCTCCATCGCTGGTGTCCTGGAGAACTTGAGCAGTGGAGCATTTTGCAGGGACAGTCCCTCTCACTGCTGGCCCCGAGTCATCTTGCCATGTTTCAAATAAATCCCCAGTTTTGCAAGCAACTGAATAACAAGACTCTCTTCCCTTCTCTGCCTGCTCCTGGGACCTGTTCTTTGGAATTACTACAGACAGGAGCGTTTCGTGTTTTTCAGATGTGTTAGATGGTGGAAGTCTGGTTGTCCAAACGTGCTCATCCTCTCTGTTGCACTGGGCTGGGTAAGGTTGGTTGAGCCACTCTTGGGAGGAAGTGGAACATACTGGTGGGAAATATATGTTTATATTTTCTCCGTTGATCTTGAAGGCTCCCCTCCTGTCATGTGTGCCTCTCTTTATTTTGTGGGGTGTTGCTCCTAGTTTGTCCTCAGCCCCTGCTTCAGTAAGGTGTCTGTTCCCTCTGTGTGAACTTCATCAGTGGGGCTGGCCCACCCATGTGGCAGGATCCACAGGGGCAGCAGACCCGGCCTCAGAGGAATGCTTCGCCCCCTGTGGTGCCCTCCTTGGAGACTGGCTCTGCCTCCTCCATGGCACCCCCCCAGTGCCACCTCTAGAGTGGCCCCTTGGCTAATAGTATGCACTGCTGGTCTCCTCCCACCCTTGTTCCCAATGTAGATCTTCCCTCCCCACCTTGTTCCTGATGTATATCGTCACTCATCCCTTCTTCCCTGATGGGTGGTATGCCATTTTGAGGTTTGCCTCAGGTGCCAAAATGTCTTGGGCTGGCCCTGCTCCTCAGCTGTGTCAAGGGCAGGCTGGCTGTGTTGAAATGTTCTCTTAACTCACCTGTAGCAAGGGTTAATAAACTGGTTTTTTGTAACATTGTGTACCGCCTTGTTTCTGCTTATCTCTTAAAAAGGGGTTGTTGTTTTTACTGCAAACATAATTAAAAGAAACAAGAAACATCGGCTACTGTTAGCAATAAAGAATAATTCATCAATCCTACTTCAAGCATATACAGTTAATATAAGCGGTCAGTGTGCTCAAAAATATGTCCAAACACAATGGCTGAATATAAGGTACTAGTGTTGCTCCTTGGGAAGGCTGTGAAATAAACAAAACAAAACAAACACCAGGGCAACTTTGAAATCTGGTTAAAACCAGTGCAGTTTTGAAACCATTGGCTAAAATCTGCGTAGTTTTGAAAGGTTTAGTCCACCATCTTGATTCAAAATGGTGTCCGATTGTATCCAAACATTGATGGACAGCTGCTCTTTGATCTCAGGGACCATCATGCAAAACTGCTTAAGAGAGGTCCAAATGCACGGCAAACAAAATATATAGGAATTATCTGAGAGGTTCCCCGCTGTGTCCCAACCCTTGCAGCTTCCAAGCATGTAGGAGTCCCAAGCGCCCTATGTTCCTATGGAAAAGGCCCATCCACTATTCATTCGTATGGGGGAAAGGTGGAAGTGCTGGGATATGAGGCCAGCCATGTGCTGTAAGTTTTCAGAGTGTGTGTAAATATTGTAAAAGAAGCTAGTCCTCATGAATAGTACACGACCACTTCAGCAGTGTCAGAATCCCTGCTTACTGTCAAAAAGTCACTAGTCAAATTGGCTTGGGGTCTGAACTGCAAACGTGACATTTGTCACCTATCTGTTTAGTCAGGAAAGCTAACCCCATTGTTTTCAAGGAGAGATTTCGCAAAGCGTTAAGAGTGCTGATAAAACTCCTTTTCTTATTTGGACAGCGCAGCTGTTGCCAAATTCTTCAGGCTTTTATCTGTGTTAAAATCTGGGCTGCACATGCTGGATTTACTGCTTGCTCTTTAATCTCTTTTCCTTGACTTGTATAAGGAGGTTGTGAACTTATCGGAGGCCCTTACCTGTTCAGGGAAGTAGTTGGGGACGACACATCAGCAACTTGTGTTGGCAAGCTGGTCTTTACGTAAAAGAGGAGACAGGCTATCAGCACAAATGAATGTTCAGCTGTGCTTGGAGGTGTTGAATGTGCTGACAACAGGACCATGGAGGTTGGGTAGCCCTCAGGGTCCATCAGACTTGGGGTATCCCTCACTCCCATACTGTCTCAGTTGCCCTACTGACAGAGCTGATCTTCTGAACGTATGGTGTGTTGTATTCCAAGCTGGTCTAATCTGTTAGGCAGAGATGCCGAAGGATCTCCAGATTCAGAGAGCTATTTTCATCCTCCCTTAGCTAGAGATAACAGGGACTAGACTTGGGTCCTTTTGCATGCTAGCCACATGCTCTTCAAGTTGTAAGTTGTGATAGAGAAAACCACCCCCCCATCATGATGGCTGAATAATTCCCTTGTGGGGAGGGATAGTATTTTGGGTGCAGCATTCCAGCAGCGGGTGTTTCTGGAGCCAAAGCCAAATGCAACATCCCCTCTCTCTGATGGACACACACATACAATTTGCTTCAGAGAAAAGCAAAGAAACCTCAGTGCAAATTGAATTGCAGGTGGGGGACATCTCAGGATCAAATCAGAAGCTTTTGTAATTCTGAAACTGTCCCTAGAAAATTGGGGAACTTTTGAGGGCATGAAGGAGTGCATATCACCCAGCCAATACAGGGCATTTTATTCCCTGATTCTGGGGGGTCTGGGAGCTTTTCACCTGAGGTGCGTTGTGTAATATGTAGTCCAAAGTATTTAGAAGGTGCCAGGATGGTTGACCCGTAGTCCCCTGTTGGGTGTGGCTCGGGATTTTGTGGTGCCTCCCCAACTCACGTCAACCTGGGCTTTGTCCCGAGTGGCTCCTGGTAGCACTAATTCAGCGAGGCCCACTCTCGTCCTGGATTGACCCAGGACTTACAATAGAGCCTTTGCCATCCTGACAAAATGTGGCCTGCCAAGTCACATTGCCCCTCTTGCTTATTTGTGGGCAAACAAACTGATTCTTTGGACTTGCCCCTAACTGGGGCGTTCAATCCAAGCTGCAGGTCAAGAGGTGGGGAGTTTCCTGTGCTTGAGGTTTAGAGAGTCTGTAGCGCTGAGCAAACTGAGCTCCCAGTTGCCATGGGGAACTGTGGCGGCCCCCTGCCATGTGCTGGCTTTGGCTCCTGGGCTGCCTTTCCCAGATTCACCCTGACAACTCCTGCCCGAAAGTTCCCTTTACACTCTGCTGGAACCTGCAGGAGTTTCTTTTGCTGTGTGCTTCCTTGAGAAAGGGTGGCCTCCTTTAAAAAAATCCCAAAAAAATTAAAATCAATCAGCTGTGCGGCTACTTGCAAGCCTTCAAGGACCTTTCAAGGATATGGGAGCTAGGGTGGAGGGGCAGAGAGAGGGGGTTTCCACAGCATCGCTTGCAAAACCACCCAATAGAATTCTGGAATCCCAGGGACTCTGTAGCCGTTCCAAAGTGTTCCAGCCTGCCTCTGCTGCTTTGAGCACCCTCCAGTCAGTGCTGTTCATACCCCGCTGCTACGCTCCTAATACATCTCTTTTCCTGCTGCATTTTTCACTGTGAGCCCCCGTACTTATCAGCTCCAAAAATAGCTGCACTGCAGAGAGCAGGCATCCTCCCCAGCAAAGCCCTGCCTTCTGTAAGCCTGAGATTACATAATTCCCAAGGGAAACAACCAAGTGCCTTGTGATACCTTAAAGCCTGACAAGTTTGTTATGGCATGAGATTTGGGGACTGCAGACCACGTTGTCAGGTCCCTGAAATGTCATCCTCAGCGGACAGGCACCTGTGGTGGTGGGAAGAGACAAGAAAGCAATGAAATTAGAGGGAAATGGGGAGTGGGTGGTCTTGATTACCTTGAAGCTTAAATATATGTAAAATTGTCGTGATGCCCATCTGTACCATTCGCTGTCTTGAGGATAATCAGGGGAGGGGAGGGAGAGAAATTTGGTTTGGCTCAGATTTTGCTGTGAACTCTCCTGATCCACACTTTCTGAAACAGTCTGCAAACAGAAACACAGCTATCCTTGGGAATTTGCACCTCTCTGCCTGTCGTGATGCAGTTCTCCAAGCAAATAATGCGTAACAAGAATGTGCACATGGATGGGAAGTTTGCACAAAAACATGTTAGTGGAAATCACATATCAAAATGAGGATTGGGTGTGTGGGATTGCACTCAGGTCCTGCTTGTGGGCATCCCAAAGGGACATCTGGCTGGCCGCAGTGAGAACAGGATGCTGGAATGGGTGGACCACCTCTGGCCTAATTCAGCACTGCAGAGCTCTTTTTAACCATCCTGGTATCCAATATCCTTTTTGAGATGAGCCTTTGTAAAAAGAAAAAGAAAAGTGGGATGTGTTAACAAGGGTGGTGTCTTAAATAAGAAGTGGCACAGTCTAGCGGTAGCTATGGGGCCTTCTGAAGCAAAGCATTTGCTCAGTCCTTGAAACCTCCCTGTAACATCTGTTCCACACAGGAACTGACTTCCCACATTAGCTGGTACATTTAATAAGATCTGTGGTTAAAGGGTTGATAGATCGCACTGATGGTTAAAGATCAGAGAGTCAGTGTAATGTGTTATGTGAGAGTGTTGGACTGGGACCTGGGAGACTGGGGTTGAGACTTGGCCACTAAAGCTCACTGGGTGATTTTGGGGGGCCAGTCACTGCCTCTCAGCCTAACCTACCTCACAGGGTTGTTGTGGGGGATTAGGATGATGAGGAGGAGAACCATGTGTGCCACTTTGCTCTACTTGGAGGAAAAGCTGGGATATGAATGTGAGCAAACAAGCAAATATTGCGGTGTTGCTTATAAAATAATGTTGTGGCAATCCAAACTGCCTTGCATTCCAGGGATTTTTTTCACATTCCTTTCCAGATTGCCTAGGTCAACAGACTCCCACAACCAAAGAGCACGGTCCAAAATGCATGGTCCATGCATCACATCTGCAGCAAAGGTTGTGGTTCAAACCATCTGGAGGGTACCAGGTTGGGGAAGACTAACCTAGGGGTAAACAGCCAGACATTTGTCAGCATTCTTTTGGAAAATTCCACCTATATCTTAGTAGCCCTGTAAAAATCAATTGGTTTCAAAATAGCACCTGTAAATTTTCATAGGAACCATATAAAACCTATATAACTGCTACTAGATATTTCTGAGCCGTTTCACTCTAAACAACTGTTGTGTAACCTTCTCATTCCGCGTTGTGGACTGGCCAATAACTGCACCAAAGATCACGCTACAGGAAGATAAGGATTTTCCAGGCAAGTTTTTCCTTCTTTATTGCCTTTTAAAGCATAGCTCTTTAAAGGGAAATATGTCAGCTATTGAACTCAAATGGGAGTTTAGAATTTGGCTAGCATGCCTGAAGAACAGAACATGTTGCACAAGGCTGTAATAGAGAGGTTGGGCCTACAGGTGGAAGAGGAGGACTCTTCTCTTTGCCCTTGAGTCTTTCAGTCTTCATCCTCATCAGCTTGTTTGCCAAGGAACATCGATACACCACCGAGGATTCTGGGGAATGTTCTGTGGTGGACATTTTGGATCTTCACTGTGGGGGTCACTGGCTGCCATGGACTGGTTGGCCACCTTTTTATACCTACTGCCCACTAATGCAATTTTGTTGATGGTAAAATTTCCTTACTGCCCACCAGTGCTGCAGTAACATGTGGCGCAGAACCCCCTACCGCCCACCTGGAATCCTGAAACGCCCACTAGCGGGTGGTAGGGACCAGGGTGACAACCCCTGCTCTAACTAGATCCGATTCCCCTCCATTGAAAGTGGTAATAATCATGGAATTCAATGCAGATAATTAACAGCAATGTTACTGGCTGCAGTGCAGCTGCAACTAGCTAGCAGTTGGAAGGGAGGTTCTGTGTCCACAAAGGAGGGATGGTACAAAAAAGGGGGGGCAGACTGCATTATTGGAGTGTTTGACCCAACATAGGCAAGTCATTGACAGTACAGTGGTACCTTGGTTTTCAAGCATCTCAGAAGTCAAACGATTCAGAACCCAAATGCCGAAAACCCGGAAGCAAGTGCTTCCCTTTTCAAACATGCCTCAGAAATCAAACGGCTTCTGCTGCATGTTTTTCTATTTTTTCCATTTACTTTGCTGGTTGCCCTTTGCGCCTCGGTTGTCGAACGTTTCGGAAGTCGAACAGTCTTCCCGAACGGATTACATCCGACAACCGAGGTACCACTGTAAAGCGAAACAGGATCATTTCAACCTTACCTTGTTTCCGTTCATTAGTTAATAAATATCAAATTCCTCCAAGGCAACCCACATCTTCCAATAATGAGAATGATGAGAGTAGAACCCTTTTCATGTTTATTGACTGTTTTATTCAACAGACATGGTTGAATAAAAGCATGGTTTTATACTTGTTTCTTTTGGTTATGGTTTTATTTGTACATTTGTCTTGGGGTATTCAGTGGAACCTTCTAACACATTTTATAAAACTTTACTCAAGAAAGGAAAAGGGTGTGTGTGTGAAAGTACCATATTCAGAATGCAAAGTGGATGGTTAAAAGGTTCTTCCACCACCTTTTCTTTTGTACTGATAGCACATTCAGGCGCGATGCCGGAACTGGAGAGATGCGCTTGGCACGACCTGCCGAAGCTCGCCAGAGACAACACTGACATCTGTTGACTTTGGCAGTTTGGCTTGGAAGCCCCAGAGGTAGAAAGTCAAACAATGGGCACCTGGGGATGCAAATGATGGCATGCCCAAAAGGTTCCTGAAGTCCCCAGCAGGCTTTGGAGTTGATCAATAAGCTCTCATTCCAAATAATGAAGATAAAAACTCAAATGCCCCACCTGAGGGGAGCATAAAACAAAATGAACGAGCAGCTGGAGACCCATTCTCAAGAGGCCTGGCAATGACGGCTGTGCTGTCAGCTGAGCAGAGCCACGTCCTAATTAAGCTATCCCCATTAACGGATGCGTTGATGACATTCTGTCTGTTTCTTATTCCACATTCTCCGCTGGAGAGGAGGCATAGATTGTCTTCTATCCTGTTGGTGGTCGCTCCCATAAATGGCTCCCAGAAAGACATAATTTCGTCACGGACCAGACTCTCAGGTATCAGGCTCTTGGAATAGTGGGGGCTGCAAAGGGGGCTTGGTTGGGCACTGCTAAGCTGGGATGCCACAAAGAGATAGAGTCAGGGGTGAGGAGGCAGGAGAGGTTGACAACACAGAGGGGGATGAGCATAAGAATGTTGGAGGCTGCCTTCTACTTAGTTGGACCAGTTGATGCATCTAGCTCAGTACTGTCTAACTTGACAGAAGCTCTCTGCAGGATTTCAGGCAGGAGTCTTTCACAGTCCTGTCTGGAGATGCTCTACCACCAGGCTAAGATTCCAGTCCTCATGGTTTTGAACAGAGCTGATTTAATGAGGAATGCAGGAAGCTGCCTTATATTGAGTCAGACCAGCGGTCTGTCTAGCTCAGCATTGTCTACGCAGACTTGGCAGAAGCTCTTTAGGGTTTCAGGCAAGGGACATTCCCAGCCCCGCTTGGAGATGTGAGGGATTGAACTTGGGACCTTCTGCCTGCAAAGCAAGTACTCCACCACTGAGCCACATCCACCACTGAGCCACATCCCTTTCCTTAGGGATGCTTTAGACCAGACTATTGGTCCATCAAGCACAATATTTCAGTGTATTTCTGTGTGCAACTTTGCCTAAGCTACGTATTTTTGCAGACAGTTTACCCCATTGTGATGCATTTTGTGGACTTTTTTTCACCAATAGATGCAGCATTATTATTATTATTATTATTATTATTATTATTATTAAACAAACAAATTTGCATACTGCCCTATACCCGCAGGTCTCATTTTTAGGCACCCTTTCCTAGAATAGACACATTTTAAAAGACATTTTGGAATTAGAGAACAGCAAGATTTGGAGATTTTTGACAGACAGCTGCTTTTTCGTTTGCATATTCTTTTTGGGAGTGCGAATTAGATATGTTTGTGCACATGCACCCCAATTCCTAGGCAATGAGGAAAGTTAAGACAACGGGAAGGCTGCCAGGAAGGAGTTCAGCGGGAGGAGTCTGCAAAGAGTGGGTAACAGTGAGGTGGCTCTTGGAGGTCTGAGACATCAGCTGGCAGGGATGGGGACCACTTGCGGCCCTCCAGATGCTTGTAGGACTCCAATTCCCACCATCCCCAGGTAGCATGGCCAAGGAAGATGGGATTTGGAGTCCAACAACAGTTGGAAGGTACCAGTTTTCACCATCCCTGTTCTTCTGGACCTGTTTCTTCTCTATGAGACATCAGCTCCATCCATCTCCATCCTGCCATTATGGGCCCCAAGAGGCTTTTTTTTGAAGGAGCTGCTTCCCAGCTTGGAGCTCAGGTAGCCAATTTTTCAATGACTAGCTGCAGCTATGCTCATAACAGCAGCTGGATTTGCAGGTATTGACGGGTGATGCTTTTCACCAGCCAAATAGTCACTCCTGGGAAAAAGTCCACTTGCTGATGTCTGAACATCAAACTGCTGTTAAGAGGCATCAAGGTTGGCCACCTTCCTTGGAGCAAGAGGCAAGGCCACCTTATCAAGGTTGTGTTTACAGGCTGTTGGTGTCAGGGAGTGGAAAGATTGGTTCCCCCAGGTGGTAGATTCTCATCCTGGAGCTCTCTCTCTCTCTCTCTCTCTCTCTCTCTCTCTCTCTCTCTCTCTCTCTCTCTCTCCACCCCCCCCCCCTTTCCAGACCTGTGCTTGCATGTTGATTCCATTCAGCCATCCAGGCTGGCAGGACTAGCACTGCGTCAAAGCCGTAGGAAGTTCTTGCACTCCTCTGTCCATATTCATAGCAACACAAGAAGCTGCTTATCCTGAGTCACGATATTGGTTTCCCCATGTAATTTGTCTACCAGTGTTACCCGAACTTGGGTGGCCCGCTGTTTTTGGATTACAGTTCCCATTATCCCTGACCACTGGTCCTGCAAGTTAGGGATGCTGAGAGTTGTAGTCCAAAAACAGCTGGACACCCAAGTTTGGGAAACACTGGTCGACAATGACTGGCAGCAGCCCTCCAGGGTGCTTTCCTCCCCAAAGAAATTTATTTAAGAAAGGACATACATTTCAATAATGTAAGAGAAAGGAAGGAAGGAAGACAGACAATACAGCTGATTAAAAGTTAAAATTAAAATTAAACATATACACAAAAGAAATTTGAGTTGTTATATTCACAGTCCCTAAACAGAATTATTAGTGGGAGTAACTCCCCTTGCCAACATTTAATTATTTTATTTCAAATAACAATACAAATGTTTGAGAGATACAGAAAGAAACAGTGGCTTGCCTTGTCAGCATCCAATGGTCCACAACTTAAGAAATGGACATTTGATGCAGAGTAGAGAAATGGTTATTGCAGAAAGATGTAAACAATACTAAATGATAAGATCATGATTCAATGGAAGTGCAATGGATCAGTCAACAATAAATCCTGGAATACAATTAAATCCAGGAAAAAAACATACTTTGTAGGTATCTGCCAGGCATGAGTATGTATTTTGGCATAAGTCATGAACAACCATCATGTACCTGTATAATCCATAGCTTTGGCTTTACCCCTGGAAACTCTTAAAGAATCAACGAATTTTTCAGCTATTGTGATAAGCAAGACCTTCTTAAACCAGGCATCCAGGGGAAAGGCCGAGTTAGTTCTTCATCCTAGGGTTAGTTGAGCGGCAAGCATGTTTTTCAGACAGGGATTCTCTCCTAGCCTTCCCTGGAAATTCTATCGGGGATTGAACCTGAGACCTTCTGCATGCAAAGCAGATGCTCTGCCTCTGAGCTACGGCCCTTAGGCAAAGTGAAGATCCATTTGGCAGCTTACTCCATTGCTGATGGCCTTTGATGGCTTGTGTTTGCCGGCAACTGAGATCTGTGACACCACTTGGTTCTGGGTAGAGGAGTGGGAGCAGCTGGATCAAAAGAGCTGGCTGTAGGGATTCAGTCAGCAATCAGGGCTGGCCCTACACATTTTGCTGCCCAGGGCATAGGGCAAGAAGCTGATTAGGCTGGAAGTTGACTGTTGACACTGGCACTGGAATGGTGCTCGGATTGGGGGTTGCCGCTGCTGCCTACCCGCTGCATCTGCTGCCTGAGGCATTTGCCACACTCCACCTAATGGCACTTCCAGCAAATGAGGGAGCACTGAATTTGCTGAGCTGGGGTGAGGTGCACTCCACAAGCATATGGTGTGCTTTTGGGGGATTGCACTCAACTTTAAAGCTTAGCATCATCTGCAAGCTCACTTAACCTCCATGCTGGCCTTCTGCTCTGTAGAATGAGCTGGTTGAGGAGAAAGCGCACCAGCTAAGCTCTCCTCCTCCTCCTCCTCCTTACCTGAAGGACCCTGGTTCCCCGTGGCTGTCTCATGCAACCTGTGTGACAGTCTGTGCTAAGATGAGCCAGTGGAAATTTCCTCGCCATCCCTGGAGCCTTGGGAAAACATAATAAAAACATCTGCGGGCTTCTTTACCTTCAGCCGACAGAGAACAACAGCAGCAGCAGCTATAAACAAGGCCTCTTAATTACCCAACACAGAAATAAAGCCAGATGAATGATTGATCACACAGGGGAAGGACCAAAGGATTGGCATTCCAGGTCCAAGGGCCGCCCCCTGCTCACTGCACCCCCAAAGAGCTCTCTCTAGCTGCTGTGTCAACAGCACAGCCCGCTCCTGACTGTGATGCACTGCAGTGTCACAGCAGGCCACTCTGAATGCTACACCCTATCATGTCTCTCTGCTGAATTCACTTCTTCCCTTACTCTCTCGCAGGAGCGGGGAACCTTTGGCCCTGCAGATGTTGCTGAACTACAACTCCCATCAGCCCAAGAAGGCATGGCTGGTGGCCAGGGGTGATAAGAGTTTTCGTTCAGCAACATCCCTGCCCCTGCTGTATCCAGTGAAAGCCACTGGTACTGTGTTCAGGACAGATACACAACAAACAAGTAAACTCTGGGACCTGTTGCTGCAGGACATTGTCAGTCAAGCATCCTGCTTTTGCTGTGGCCAGCTAAATGCCTTTGGGAAGCCCACAAACTGAGTGTGCAGGGAATGGTCCCCTCTTCTTGTTTGACTTCAGAACCTGTTCTTCAGAGCAGACCAACTCTGTTTGCAAGGCTTACAGTCATATCTTATGTTACGTCCGCTTCATGTTACGTTCTTTCAGGTTATGTCCTGCAGCGACCCGGAAGTACTAGAAAGGGTTACTTCCGGGTTTCGCTGCTCACGCATGCGCAGATGCGCAAAATGGCATCACACGCATGCACAGAAGTGGCGAATCGCAACCCGTGCGTGCACAGACACGCCGCTGCGAGTTGCGTTCTTTTCATGTTGCGAACGGGCCTCCGGAACGGATCCTGTTCGCAACCAGAGGTACCACTGTTCATGGGACTACTCTGGCTAGCAGCCAGGAAAAGATGTCTCCTCTGCAATTTGTCCAGACTTTTTTATCTGTTTCCATTTCCCCCATTCTGTAGTGAGGAATTTCACAGCTGTGGAATAGGATCTTTGCGGAATCTGCAGGGGCGCCAACTATAGGGGATAGAAGGGACTTTGGCCCCTTCAATATTTGTGGGCAGGGGCAGAGCACCCCCAATGTTGAGGGGGTCCCAAACAGATTGGCCTCCCACCTGCAAACATGCCCTCTGCCCTCCCCACCACCCACCCCGCCGACATGTAGGGAAGGCGATCTTGAAGGTGTACTGGTTCCAAGTTCTTAAGGGTTTTATATACTAATAGTAACGCCTTGAACCTGACCCAGTAGCAAATCTGCAATCAGTGCAGATCTGAGCACAGGTGACAAAACCTCATTGCTGTCCGCAATAGTGCAGCAGCATTCTGCACTACCTGCAGCTTCTGGATTAAGCACGAGGGAAGCCCCACATTCAGCCTCCTATACAAAAGTAAGAGAAGCTTATTCACTTGCTCCTTTTCAAGCAGAGAGGCAGGATCCCTGATTGCAGGCAGCCTGTTGCTGCCACTTGAAGCGCTTCTCTTAATTGTGCCCTTAATAGTTCCCATCCTCCCTCCAAGGAGACCTTTAATTGCTGGCTTCCTGTGATTATTAGTTTTGGCACATGAATTTTTTTTGGGCAAGTCTTTTAATTATATTCACACATGCACACGCTTTGTGCATTGCAACAAATTAATCTGTAATGACATGTAATCAGTTTCTATTTCTGGAGTCTTTTGCTTGCCACTGTCAGAGACTGAGTACTGGGGCAAGTCTGGACATCTTGCAGGGCACTAGTACCAGGAATAAGTGAATCCCTCAATTTCAATTTCTTTAGTTTTTTGTTCCTTCAATCCATTCTTCCCATTTCCACATCAATTGTTTTTTAGTGAAGATCCCCATGAAAATTCACCAGCACCCTAGTGCAAATTTCTCTTATTAAATGTTGTGTGCAGTTTTGACTAATGTTCACATATGTGTCATACAATTTCCCCCTAATATCACACACTTTTGTGTGTTATTTTCATAAATAGATGGATTTTCGTGCACCCTTTAACCTTAATACATACATTTCTATACGCATTACTGGGCTGGAGAATTGCACTGAAAATGTCAGAGAAATGCAAATGTTGAAGGATGGCTGTCTTTGAGTTTGAATATTGCTTCAATTGTTTAAATTGAATTTCTCCACCCATCCATAGTCAGACTCACAAGAGCAAGGCTCTGTCAGCACTTCTGAGCAGCTCAAAAACATTGTGCTTAGCTGTTTAAAACACAGTGGTACCTCAGTTTTTGATCGTCTTGGAAGTTGAACCTTTTGGTTTTCGAATGCCGAAAACCCAGAAGTAACTGCTTCAGTTTTCAAACACTTTTTGGACGCCGTAAATGCTTCCAAAAATGCATGCTTCAGTTTTTGAACGTTTTGGAAGGCAAACGGTCTTCTGGAATGGATTGCGTTCGAAAACTGAGGTACCACTGTAGCGGGTTCCAAAGTGGGCGGTACTGCCCCCCAGGGGGAGGGGGATTACTTAGGGGGCACTAAGAGGGAAGAGATGGCAGGCTGGAGGTGCAAATGGCTATCAGACTTTGAAGAGCTGGCATTGCTGGATAAATTTAATCAGTTTTGCTGAATTAAACTAAATAGCTTTAATTGGATTTTGGATAAATATGCAACTATTTGTTACTGTTTTGAATTTTACTGTGCTACTGTCTTCCTTAGTGGGTTGTGCAAACCACTATTCTGAATAATGTTTTTTGAGGTATAGGGTAAGGGCACTGGGGATGAGTTTATGGAACCAAGCAGACAGTGGCCGGAAAAAGTTTGAGAACCACTGGTTTAAACATTCGTTTGTCCAAAACAGAATCTTGCGCATACTTCTTTCCCAATCTTTCCTCATTTGCCTTTTTTTATACACATCTGTTTGTATTTTGGGGATTTCCACAAGACAGCTGATTGCACATTCCATGCTGCTTCTGCCTATGCATCTCACACCTTGTCCACAAGATGTTGTGCTCATTAAAATGCTGTCTCATATTGTTTCCTCATTTAATCCGGATTTGCTGTTTCTGTGGAAAACTCAGTAAAAAAACCCAAAATGAAGTACGGAAATGGCAAATCCAGATTAAATTGAGGCAGGGGAGGGGATGACATTTTGAGGATGCTGACATCACACTTCAAAAAACCTTGCATGCGTGTGCAGCCCTTGAGAGTAAGCCCTTCTGAGCTCTCTTGAACATAAAAACGTGATGAGGATGCTTCTGTCTGGCTAATGATCAATTGAGGCAAGGAAAAGACAAAGCCCAGTATCTTAATTCAAGGACTCAACAGCAAATGGGCATTCCTAAATTTCGGGAAATGAGAATCTCCTGTGCAAGTTCAGAGGGATAGCTGAAGAGACACGGGAAGTTGGAACAGAATGTTCCCAGCTAAGAACGACAACCTGGTGCCCTCCAGATGCATTGCACTACAACTCCCAGCAGCCCCTTGGGCCAGCACAACCATCTTCCTTTGCAGCTGTGGTTTGAATGAGAAAGCGTTTAATAGAACCATAGAATTGTAGAGTTGGAAGGAACACAAAAGGGTCTTCTAGTCTTTCTCTCCAGCTTTATTTCAGCACATTTTGAATTTGGTTGTCACTGAGCAATGGGGAAAAGTGTCAGGTCCAAGAGCGTCAACTCCTATGCCAGCCATTGGAAAAGAAGAATCGGGAGGGCACTGAAGTGGTGTGTGTGTTCTTGTTCTTCCTGCCATTTACTTGTCCTGTCCCTGATGCCACATAGTATCAGGTGATGGACCGATGGGCGCGGTTCAAGCCAAACCATCCTTAGGCCACTTTTGGAGGGCAGGGCTGGTAGGCCAATTTCAGGCCCAGTCCAGGTGTTTCCTGAGGCTGTTAGGTGATCTTGAGTGGCAACCCTTCAGGCTGGGTCTTCTTCTCTGTTGGGTATCAACCGCCCACTTTTGCCTGGCAAATTCTTTTGCTTCCTCTCTCCTGGTGTGCTCCAGTTTCCTCATTGTTTGGATTTCTCTCACCTTATATCCATTCCCAAGTAAAAATGGATCTAGCCAGACAAAATGGATCCCACAGTATACCAAGAAACTGCATAACGTTTCTGGGTGACCAAATTAATAAGATGCGTCATATTGTGAACTGCCCAGTGACCTTCAGATGAAGGCCAGTATGCAAATTTAATAAATGAAATTAATATTATGAACTTGTTCCTGAGTTTGTTCATTTCCTCCTCCATCCCAATCCAGTTTCATTTTCTGTTGTGTCTTTTAAAAATGCCCCTCTCTTCCTTTTTTAGTGATCTGTTAGCCACTCTGGGAGCCTTTTGTTGGCTGAAGAGCAAAACAAATCAATGATATATAGTACATACAGGGCTGGCTCTGGGTTTGAGGGGGTCCTGGACAAGATACCCCCTGGCAGGCTCTTGCCTACTTTAGTGGACTTCCTGGGCCATACACATCACTGCATCAGTGGCGACTTAGCCTCCAGTCCACCATCTCAGTTTCCCACAATGCCTGACATTGTGTCTCTCTGGGACACTTTGGGCCTTTCAAATGATGGCTTCGAAACCCAGTCACCTGGTGCAAGGGGCCAAGGCGAAGCCTTGGTCCTGGTGAACCTATCAGGAGGATGTGAGAGCCCTAACAACTGCCCGAAGATGCTGGCTGTTGGTACTGAGATTACAACTCCTACCTCTGAGGTCCTCCTCCCCTCCAGAGGAAAATGGGGGTATGCAATAGACTAGCACCACCTGTCAGATACTGGAGGGAGGAGCAGGCCAAGAACTCTTACTTGTCCACCAGCCAATGAGCACCAAGGAGGGCAAGACCTCTCCCCAGCCTCCAAAGGAGGATAAAAAGGCATCTTTTGGAGGGGGCTGTCGTGGAGCAGTGTCTCATCAATGAGGAGTTGCAACTACACCGCTAGAATCACTCGCACCAGCAAAGCATCCTCTTTTTCCAGGTTCAGAAGAACAAGCGAAGGGTAATTAACTTCTCTCAGCACTGCAGACTTATTTCCTTTGAGCTGAAAATCCTGTGTAAGACTTACTAACTTTATTGCAGGCACCAGAACCTGAGATTTCCTCTCCGTCCTGAAAGCCCTGCTGTTAAGTCCAAGAACTGAGCCCAACCGGTGAATTGATTGGTGTCGCTTAAGCCAGACTCCCCCAGCCTGTGACCTCCAGATGTTTTGGACCACAACTGCCATCAGTCCCAGCCAGCACAGCTGTGTGGTGCCAGGTTTGATGGACGCACAGCTATCCTGACTGGCTCTGGGAGTTCGGGTCCAAAGCATTTGCAGGGCTCCAGGTTGGGGAAAGATGCTTTAAGCAATTGCTTCCAGCACCTTAATCTCTGTCCACTGGGAGGCTTAAAGATAGTTCAGGGACTGTGTTAATAATGATTAATTCGCTACACCATCTTGTCCTGCACAGACCTTGCCCAGCCAGTGAGACGTGTATGGGAGGCTGCCTGCAAAATGCCCCCAACTTCTGAGATGTGACGGGTGGTTATCTTTTGGGTTGTAGATAAGGATGGGGGGAGAGATTTGGTTTTTGTTTGCATTTTACTTGGAAACTAAAAAATTCACACTTCTCACTGAATTTTGCAGAGCAGTCCTCCAACTAAATAATGTAAAAAAATAAAAAAAACAACTGGAGGGAAGCATGCATATAAAATGCATGTGTTAGAGAAAATAGCATACAAAAATGCATTCTATCGGGGGAAATTGCTTGCAAAAATGTGTGTATATGAGTCACATGTGTATGCAAAAAATGTGTCTGTTGGGAAGGATTTGCACTAAAATACTAACAAATTTCTGCGAGGATTTAAAGAGAAGAAATTTGCAAATTGCTGCGAAATGTGCGAAACTGAATTTGGGAAACTAAACTGGGCAGATTCACTCTTCCCAAATTATTTCTTTGAGGTACCCTTGCCAAGGATGTTCACTCAATCCCTCTGCACGTACCGTTTAGGTACTTTTTATTATTTTCAGAGGCATTTAAGTCTTTTATCACCTTTAAGCTGTAGGACTGCATTTACGACAGCTGCTGTGATTTGCTTTCTGCCGTTCGTAGGATGATATTTTTATTGTAATTAATTATAACATGTTTTTAGATTTTAATTTTTTGTATTTTTTAAACTGCTTGCCACCCTGGGGATTGTAGCTGTTGAAGGTGTGGGATAGAAATTTATTACATAAACAAAAGCAAATGATGTGTTTCATAATGAGAATACACTGATTTAATTGAGTACTAGAATCTCCACACTTTTGTAATTGGATGCTGGGTTATTTCCATATCTTAGGAGTTGCGTGCTTTGATCTCTGTGTCTTTGAAGCCTGATAATATTCATGGTGCGTTTGCAATCCATGCCTTTCTGATTAAACAAAACAAATAAAAGATCAGTTAGCTGAGATGTCCTAGGGCGGGCATAAGGGAACTTTTTCTCAACCAAAGGGCCACATTCCTTTCCAGGGAAATGACTGGAGGGCCTCATTCCAGTGGTGGGCAGGCCCAGAGTAAAAAGTTGGATGGGCCAATGGATGAGACCATTACCTTTCTGCAGTGGCCTTTATTCTAGCTGTGCCAAAGACGAGGAGGTTTTGTCATACATCTCTCCATCCAGGTTAACTCAGTTCCTCTGCACATACTGTTTAGGTACTTTTTATTATTTTCTGAGGCATTTAAGTCTTTTATCACCTTTAAGCTGTAGGACTGCATTTACGAAAGGTTGTGGGGCTACCTTTGAAGGTGACCCAGAAACTACAACTAATCCAGAATGCGGCAGCTAGACTGGTGACTGGGAGCGGCCGCCAAGACCACATAACACTGGTCTTGAAAGATCTACATTGGCTCCCAGTACGTTTCCGAGCACAATTCAAAGTGTTGGTGCTGACCTTTAAAGCCCTAAATGGCCTTGGTCCAGTATACCTGAAGGAGCATCTCCACCCCCATCATTCTGCCCATTAACTGAGGTCCAGTGCTGAGGGCCTTCTGGCGGTTCCCTCACTGCGAGAAGCCAAGTTACAGGGAACCAGGCAGAGGGCCTTCTCGGTAGTGGCACCCGCCCTGTTGAACACCCTCCCACCAGATGTCAAAGATAAGAACAACTACCAGACTTTTAGAAGACATCTGAAGGCAGCCCTGTTTAGGGAAGCTTTTAATGTTTAACAGACCACTGCATTTTAATATTTTGTTGCAAGCCACCCAGAGTGGCTGGGGAAACCCAGCCAGATGGGCAGGGTATAAATAATAAATTACAGTCATACCTCGGGTTAAATATGCTGCAGGTTGAGCGTTTTCAGGTTATGCTCCGAAGCGACCCAGAAGTAACGGAATGCGTTACTTCCGGATTTCGCCGCTTGCGCATGTGCAGACGCTCAAAATGACATCACACGCATGCGTGGAAGCGGTGAATCGTGACCCGTGCACGCACAGACACGCAGACGCGGGTTGCGTTTGCTTCAGGATGCGAACGGGGCTCCGGAACGGATCTCGTTCGCATTCAGAGGTACCGCTGTATTATTATATTAACTAAAGATACCTTCACGGTTCCAGTAAGGCCACTGAGCCATGCTAGAGGGCAAGGGGTCCCTTGTCTGAGACCAGAGCTGCTTGCAGTCCTCTATATTCTGACACACTGTACAGATCTCCATAAGGCAGCCTTTGCCAGCGTGGTGCTGGCTGGGCTTGATGGGAGTTGTAGTCATTTTGGACTACAACTTCCATCAGGTCTAGCCAGCACCAGTCTGGCAAAGGCTGCATTATAGAGATCTGTACAATGTGGAGGATGCCAGATTGGCCAAGGCCGCAATAATGGCATAACATTGTACATAACTGTTTTGTTTTTCAGTTCCGTTCCTAATGCCTAACAGCAATTTCTGCTCACCACACTGACATTTCCAGAAAAGCTTAAAAAAAACAAAACAAAACTTTACAGGCAATTTCCATCCCATAGATGCCCAGCTTCCTCCAGTCCTCCTTCCCCAAAGACTGACTGATGGTGCATAATGAAAGACCCTCTGTACATGCTCAGGGGCACTGTTCCTTAGTAATACTCTGCACATTCTGCGACAGTGCGAACAGGCTCTAGGGCATCACCTGGTAGTTCCTGGTAGGTGGCCTGGGTGAGGCTTTCCTAGTTGTTGATGAAAGGCACCAGTGATGACACTCTGCATGTGCACAGGAGCACTCTCTCCTCCACACGTGTAGAGAGACCGCAACTGCAGGGAAAGTGCCTATGCTCTGAGGAGGACCTGTTTCCTCCCCTCCCCTCCCCCCTTGTTGCGCCATGGGTTTTGCACTCTGCACTTCAGTCCAGGCAGGCAACCAGACTTGGCTCAGGCCCACAAAACAAATCCTTGAACCATAGAACCACCCAGATAAATAGCTGTTATTTCTCTTTCAGCTGAAACACACTCAATGACTTTTACTGCATTTTTTTAACTGCACAAATCCCTTCCTGTCACCCCACCCACACCTTTTTTTTTGGTTTATTTTACACTTCTTTTATACCACAGGTCAAGCAGGGAGTGTGCCAATATTTTACGGGGATAGTAAAGCGTTCGGCGCTGAGGAAACAGAACCATTCTGCAGAAAGGACTTGCTGGTGGCTAAGCAGACATCTCTGCTCTCTCTTTCAGGAACAGACAGCTGGAATAGTTGGAGCTGGTAAGTGAGCAACAGTGGATGGATGGGGAAGGGGGGAGGCAGGAATTCCCTCTCCAAACCTTTTGCCTTGGGAATGGATGGAAATGTTAGAGAGGAGAGGGCTTGTTGGAGAGTATAGGAAGTCTCCCCCCCCCCCATTAATTTACAGTGGTACCTCAGGTTAAGAACTTAATTCGTTCTGGAGGTCTGTTGTTAACCTGAAATTGTTCTTAACCTGAGACACCACTTTAGCTAATGGGGTCTCCCACTGCCGCCGCGCGATTTCTGTTCTCATCTTGAAGCAAAGTTCTTAACCTGAGGTACTATTTCTGGGTTAGTGGAGTCTGTAACCTGAAGCGTCTGTAACCCGAGGTACCACTGTATTATTAGATTTGCATCACACCTTAGTGCACAGTTAAACTGTGGAACTCCCTCCCACAGGAGGCAGGGATGGTCACCAACTTGGATGGCTTTAAAAGAGTTTTGGACAAATTCATGGAGAGGGCTAACAATGGCTAATAGACATGATGGCTATGCTCTGCCTCCATAGTTGGAAACAGCAATGCTTCCAAATGCCAGTTGCTGGGAGCCACAGTGGTAGAGAGCTGCTCTTGTGCTCGGATCCTGCCTGTGGGCATCGCTTTGGGGCATCTGGTCAGCAACCGTGAGTGTAAGGAGGTCCTACACATGAGTAGGAGTCCAGTAGAGACATATGCCCGGCTGGCATGTTCTCTCCCTCCTGGTCGGTTGTTTGAGGGATTCAAAATCTTTCTCCAGCCCAAACATCACAGCAAATAGTACCTAAGTGTGGAATGATGCTCCAAGTGTGTGTATGTAAATACAGTGGTACCTCGGGTTACAGATGCTCCAGGTTACAGACGCTTCAGGTTACAGACTCCGCCATAGCTGTCAACGTTTCCCTTTTTTAAAGGGAAATTCCCTTATTCCGAATAGGATTCCTCACAAGAAAAGGAAAAAGTTGACAGCTATGGACTCTGCTAACCCAGAAATAGTACCTTGGGTTAAGAACTTTGCTTCAGGATGAGAACAGAAATCGCGTAGCGACAGCGCAGCAGCAGCGGGAGGCCCCATTAGTTAAAGTGGTACCTCAGGTTAAGAACAGTTTCAGGTTAAGAACGCTAGTTTAGCCAAATTGCTGCGCTACTGAGTCTGAACGCTGACTGCCTATACTCTGCTGATCCTGAAGTGTGCTGATGCCCCTTAGGTATCATTCACTGTGATGTTTGGGCTGGAGAAAGATTTTGAATCTCCCGAACGACCAACCAGGAGGGAGAGAACATGCCAGTCGGGTATGTTTCTCTGCTGGACTCCTACTCGTGTGTAGGACCTCCTGACAGTGAGATGCTGAACTAGATATGCCTTTCGCTTGATGCATCAGGCTCTTCTTATGTTCTTAGGAATTCACTCCCAGAAGATGTAGCGATGGCCATCGACCTTAAAAGGGGATTGGAGAAATCCATGCAAGATAAGGCAATCAGTGACTGCTATCCATGATGGCAATGTTCTGCCTCCTCTTTTGGAGGCAGCATGTCTCTGAGTACAAGCTGCTGGCAATGGCAAACGTGGAGAGCAAGTGAGACCAGTGGCAGATCTTGCCGTCTCAAATTTCAGTGGTGTCCTGTGTGACACCGAAATTTGGCGCCCTTCCGCCTTCCGCCGTTGTAAATCAGAGCTGCAATGTTGCTGAGGCTCTGTGCCCGGTGCGACGAAACCAGTGGCGCTTCCCTAAGCCTTCCTCCACAGCTTCAATGTGCATGTGTGAATCTGATAGCCTTGGGAAGTGTAGTTCAGTGACAGAGACCCTGCTTTTTATGCAGAAGGTCTCAAGTTCATTCCATGATGGCACCTCCAAGTAGAATTGGGACTGTCCCCGGCCTGAAACCCTGGAGAGCTGCTGTCAGTCAGGGTTGACAATCCTGAGCCAAGTGGAGCAGCGGTCTTGCTCTGTATAAGACAGAAACATGAGGACTGGAATCTTGATTTTCATTTAGGGGAATGGCTGTAGCAGGCAGAGCCTCTGCTTTGTGTGCAGAAGGTGTCAGCTTTAATAGCTGCTAATGGCATCTCCAAAAGGGACGCGGGTGGTGCTGTGGGTTAAACCACAGAGCCTAGGACTTGCCGATCAGAAGGTCAGTGGTTCGAATCCCCGTGACAGGGTGAGCTCCCATTGCTTGGTCCCTGCTCCTGCCCACCTAGCAGTTCAAAAGCACGTCAAAGTGCAAGTAGATCAATAGGTACCGCTTCAGAGGGAAGGTAAACGGTGTTTCCGTGCGCTGCTCTGGTTCACCAGAAGCGGCTTAGTCAAGCTGGCCACATGACCCGGAAGCTGTACGCCGGCTCCCTCAGCCAATAAAGCGAGATGAGCGCCGCAACCCCAGAGTCGTCCATGATTGGACCTAATGGTCAGGGGTCCCTTTACCTTTACCTAATGGCATCTCCAGGTAGGAATGTCCCCTGCCTGAAACCCTGTAGAGTTTCTTCCTATCAATGCAGACAGTTCTGAGCTCAATGGATCAAGGGGCTGACATGATAGAAAGCAACTCCTCTTGCTCATTTCCTGAAACTGTGGCTTGGCTGCTCTGAAGAAACGGAATGCAGGGCCAGATGGACCTTGGCCTTATCAATGGAGGCAATTGTTGTGCCCTATTATTAAGAGGAGGGTGACTAAGTTTCCCTCTCCCTTGCGGAAGGCCAGCTCTCCTGTGTGGTGGGAGCCAGAGAGGGAACAATGGGGATGCAGCCTTGCCAAGTCCTTGCCCCGAGTCCAGAACACAGCGCCCCATGGGAACAGCACATACAGTGGCATTTGGATTTAAGTCTTCATTGTGTCACATACCAGGGTCAACCTCCGTTCAGCTGACCTGGGAGGGCTCACCAGGTGCTGGCTGGTCACCAAAGCCTGGCTCTTGTCTTCCAGATTTGCCCAGGCATGACAGACGTGGAGTTTGGCCGGATGTCCGTCAAGGAGCTGGATTTAGAGGGCAAAAGCAGCCCCCCGCAGCCTCACTGGTTTGAGCAGTACGTCCAGCCTTGCATCGGAGAGCTGGTGGGGTCGGCCTTCTTCATCTTCATTGGCTGTGCATCGGTCATCGAGAACACAGATGGCACCGGGAGGCTGCAGCCGGCCTTGGCGCACGGACTGGCCTTGGGGCTCACCATTGCGGTTTTGGGGAACATCAGGTGAAGGAAAGAGGGAAGGTGGACTTGCAGCAGGGGGAGCGGGGCAGGAACAGGACTCTTGGGTTCTATCAGTTCCCAGGGAAGGTGGCTGTTCCTGCAAAGGCTTCTGGGAGTTTTTGCAAGGCTTAGGCATCTCCAGCCAGACCTTTTTTGGGGTGGGGTGGTGAGAGAAAGGAGGGATGGAGAGATGTGTCAATTTCTGTTTATCCTTTTTCCAATCTTAACATTTCCTTATCAGTTTGCAATTTAAAAAGGAAACCTCATGACAATTCATCAGCATTTTAGGGCAAATCTATCCGAATATGCACATATTTGCCTGCAATTTTGGCTAATGGAAAAGTGATTTCCTGTCATATAATGCATTTTTCATGTCACTTTCAGTCGTGCATTTCTGAACACACACTGTTAGGCTGGAGAAATGCATTGCAAAATCCAGAGAAGGGTAAAATTTTTGAAGGATCGCTGTGCTTCTGTTCATATAATGTTTCACAAAGTGAGAATTAGGTGGCTTCACCCTTAAATGTGAGCTCAGCTGAATGTCTGGCCCCTGTGGGAACCTGAGCCTGCCAGTGAGAGGACGGTTCTGTTCTTACTTCTATGTCCTGAGATGGCAGCAGGGATGGCGTTCCTTCTTCCCCTAGCCCCCTTCCAGGCGAAGCTTAACTGAAAGGAGCCAAGACAGATCTCTCAGGGGGTTGCAGACCATGATGTGGGAAGCCATCCTTCAGCAACCAGCTTCTGGCTGTGGGATGGAAGGAAAGCGGGGGCAGACGTCCAATCGGGATCTACTGGCATATCTCTGGGTGATTCTCAGCAGATCCATCTTGAACACAGGAACATAGAAAGCCATCACTGAACAGCAGCAGCAACAAAATAAATTTCTCCCTACCTGAATGAGGCAGCTAAAATGAAGAAAGGGAGAGGGAGAGCGGACTTTTGTGTGAAAGCTCTGTGAACTCAATACAGTTCCGACACTGAAAGGATATCCTTAGGGTCCAGAATGTGCTCAGAGACATCCTTTTTTTAAAAGAAGAAGATGCTCAACCCTGCCTCCAAGGTCTTAAGCAGAAAGGAGAGGAAGTGTTGCCTATCAGGCAACCTTGAGATAGTTGGGTACCAATGAATCCCAATAGGAGGCCAGGAGCTAATTTGGAAGGGTCTGTGGTCACCTCTGAATCTGACTGAGGTGAGGCTGCATTCTGGAATGGGGACAGTCATATTCCAAATGTCTCCAATTCGAACTCCAGCTCCCCAGCTGGACTGGCAGTAGGGTGACTGGTCCAAAAAGGGTTAATCTTTTTGCCTCTTGACACAAGGGACATTTGCCCTTAAAACTTTGCTCTCCTTGATTAATGGAGTAAACAAGTCCCTTTCAATCAGGACGTAGGGCTGCCATATGTCCGGATTTTCTTGGACATGACCAGGATTTCAAAGGCAGAATTGACATCTGGGGGGAATTTTTTGAAAGGTGGCATTTTGTCCTGGTTCCTAGGCAAGTCAATAAAAATAAATAAATCACTTTTTTGGCATTTTTTTGGGGGGGAAACCCGCTCAATAACTTTGGGGTTTGTCTTAAAAAAAGCTCAATCATTTTCAGGTCCCCACCCCAAAAAGCTTTTACTTTTTGAAATATGGCAATCCTAAACCCTAGTCAACTGTAGTTTACGATCTGTTTCTCCCTCCCTCTTCAGCTGCTTGTCGGTAACATCAGTGCAGAAGGGACTTAGTGCAGAAGTGATTCTTGGGCCTCACAACAGGGGAGGTGAAAGCTCAGGTTATAAACTGTTTATGTCCTCTCAGAAGTAACTGCTGGTAATGATAACGTTATGTGCAGAGTGCACTGTGATCTTGGAGCAGCAAAGGTTGTGTGTGTCCATTGGGCCCTTCTCAGCACACATTCTAGCCTGTGAATGTCCTTCTTAAACTGTGGTGCCCAGAGCTAGATGCAGGACTTCAAATGGGGTCTGACCAAGTCAGAATAGAGTGGTACTATTACTTCCCTCGATCTGGACACCAAATATATTTGGATGCAGCATGAGATATTTTTGCTGCAGCAACAGACTGGTAAGCTTGTTGTCTACTAAGATCCCTAGGTCTTTCCCCCCCTCCTATATTTGTGCATCTGTCTTTGCAGTAGGATAGAGTACACCAGGGGTCAGCAAACTTTTTCAGCAGGGGGTCGGTCCACTGTCCCTCAGACCTTGTGGGGGGCTGGACTATATTTTGAAAAAAGAAAATGAACAAATTCCTATGCCCCACAAATAACCCAGAGATGCATTTTAAATAAAAGGACACATTCTACTCCTGTAAAAACACGCTGATTCCTGGACTGTCCGCGGGCCAGATTGAGAAGGCGATTGGGCCGGATCCGGTCCCCGGGCCCTAATTTGCCTACCCATGGAGTACACTATTCTTTCCTAGGAGGCCTCTAACAATTTTCTCTCTCTTCTCCCCCCCCCCACAGCGGTGGCCATTATAACCCTGCGGTCTCCCTCGGGGCCTGGCTCGTGGGTGGGCTGAACATGGTGATGGTCATTCCTTACTGGATCTCCCAGTTGTGTGGTGGGCTCATCGGAGCCGGGCTGGCCAAGGTATGATCGGTGATGGGGCTGGATAGGGGAGGGGGAAGGACAGCATCTGTCAATGGGCATGTGTGAAGGTTTGCTTCTTGGGATGGCATGGCATTGCCATAATCAGAGGCAGCAGCAGATGGCAGGTCTCTGTCATTCTCCCAAGCATGCCCCTCTGAAAAATGCCCAAAGAACGTCAATTATGATATCTGTTAATGCAGCAGGAGCTGGGGCGGTGTGTGCTTAGGACTCACAGCTAAGGATGGAAGGACCCTTCAGTTTTGGTTCTCCCACTTTCTCATTTTCCCAGTTTGAAGTTCTGTTTTCCAGATTTCTGCAGCAATTTGTGAATTTCTTTTTTTTAAAGAAAAATTGTCATGAAAATGCATCAGCAATTGCTTGCAAATTTATCCTAATAAACACATTTTCAATGCAGTTTTGACACACATTTTTGCAAGTAGTATAATGCATGTTATTTTCACCAGTGTCTTAGCTTCTATGCATACTTTCCCTTAATGTGTGCAGTTTTGTAGGGTTGCCATATCTTGAAGAGCAAAAAAGAGGACAGCCTGAGCTGGGGAATGAGGCACATGGGTGCAGGTGCACGGGGCCGCTGCTGTGCCTACATGCCTGTTTCCCCAGCTCAGGCTGGCAGCAGCCGTGGCATGCAGAGCAGTCCAAGTCCAAGCCACCCGCGCCTGAGCCCAAGTTGCCTATGCCTGCACCTGTGCCCACACCCTCCCCAAGCCCATGCCGCCTGAGCCCCACCAAAACAATACAAAAATTTTAAAAAGCAAAACCCCAAATCCCGGACATTTACTTTCATATGTGAAAATTCCCCTCCCCAAGATGGTCATATTGGCCCCCCAAAAGAGGGCATGTCCGGGATTTCCCAGACGTAAGTTTTGCAAACATCAGCTGTATGGAGAACTGCATCGCAGTATTTGGATCAGTGCAGATTTGGAAATATGGTTCTGTATTTCATTTCTCGTGTTGTTTGCCCCACTGTCAAAGGACTTCCAGTGGCAACGGTATGAAAAACAACCAACTGGTCTTAGAGACAGAGTCAATGCCATACATGATGGGACTAAAATGTGTGTGTGTGGGGACCCAATATGTCCACATCTACTTTTGTATCCCTTGTGCATCTGAAATTAAATTTGGAAACCTCTAAATCTGTTGCAGGTGATGACCGTCTGGGAAAGGTACGACAATGCCACAGGAGCGGCGTTCACCTCCATCACCTCGGATGACCAAATCCCTGCAGCTCTGGTGGGTGAGATTGTGATGACCATGTTCCTGGTCATGACGGTCTGCATGGGGGCCATCAACGAGAAGACCAAGACCCCCCTGGCTCCCTTCTGTATCGGCTTCACCGTGACGGCGGACATCCTCGCTGGGTGAGTTTAGCCGGCATTCTTGCAAAGGGAGCTGATGTAATTCATCCCTTCCAGACTAATACATGGACTGGAACGTAATTATCCTTTGGATTTCACAATACACTGAATTTTGAGGTGCAATTCTCCTCTCAAAAGAACATACCAAAATACATTTGTTTTTATAAAAAAGCATCAGATTGATTCATCGCTGAAAAATTGGCTTGAGAATGAGCTATAAGGTGTGTTTGGATAGATTCAGCACATGGTTTCCTCAACTTGCATTTCAATGCTCCCATTCCTTGCAAAGACACTTAGGGTTGGATCTGTTCCTGGTTGATAATGCGGAAAGCTATCAGCAAGGGCTGTGTTTTCCCTCCACTGTCAGAGGCAGGATTCTGCTCAGTCCTAGCTGCTGGGACTTGCACTCTGGCCTTGCTTATGGGCTTCCCATTGGGGCATCTGCTTGGCCACTGTAAGAATGGGGTGCTGGACTAGATGCCTCCCCTGGTTTGATCCAGCAGCCAGGCTCTTCTTATGGAACCTCCAGGTCCAGAGGCAGTCTACCTTGATTCTGAGGTTCTTAGGAGTATTTGGCCATTGTGAAAGCAGGAGGCTGGACTAAACGGGACTGTTTTGGCCTGATCCAGCAGGGCTCCTTACGCACTTTTGTGCTCTCAAGCAGCCTCAGTGCTGACACCACACGCTCAGGGCCAGTGTCCTTCATGCGAATCCTGACAGCCAGCAGCAGATTGCCTGTTGGGTCTCCTTGAATTGCTTGCATCCGCTAACCAGAACGGACAGTTATCAAGGCAAAAAAGGGTTTTCAGCCACCAGCCCTGCTCCCCATCTTTAGTGAGAGATGAGGCTTTTGCTTAAACACTGAGAAGGGCTTCAGACACCAGGATTGATCTGTCGCTGACAGATGGGTGTAGGGATAAAATCCTGCAGCTTCCCCGTCACATATGGTTGTCGGCAAATGGTAAAGAGCTCTCGCACCCGGCCCTGAAATGTGCCCCCCTCTTGGGAAACAGCAGCTCTGCTTTCACGGAGGCTTGGGGATATATTATGGGATGTTTGCTCAGCATTGACCTTTGATACACGGCTGCTCCTTTTCTTTTCCCGCCATGCAGGGGAGGTGTTTCAGGAGGCTGCATGAACCCAGCCAGAGCGTTTGGCCCTGCACTGGTCGCCAACTACTGGGACTACCACTGGGTGTACTGGGTCGGCCCTATGGTGGCCGGACTCCTTGTTGGTGCATTGATAAGGTAGGTAGATGGGGTGTGTGTGTTCCATTTCCCAAAGTGAGGGGGGGAGGTGGTAATGTGAGTGGATGGAAAGCTCTTGTTGTGTTGAGATAGGAGTGCAGGTCTTTAAAGATGATGATGATGATGATGATAATAATTGCATTTATACCCCACCTCCCCCCCCCCAAGGAGCTCATGGTTCTCCCCCTCCTCATTTAATCCCCACAACAAGCCTGTGAAGTAGGCTAGGCTGAGGGGCGGTGACTGGCCCAAGGTCACACCCAGTGAGTTCCATGCTAGAGTGGGGATTTGAACCCTGGGTTGGATCTACACACAGGAAAAAAATGCTATAAATAAGTCAGAAATTAAATTGTTGTAACAAAAAAAAAAATTCTATGTAAAAATCGCATAGAAAAAATTTGTTTGGTCTCTGGTGCCATCTGGTGTTGCATGTTTGTAATGCATTCAAAGCATTTTTTGACTAATGTAGCTGAGTCCCTGGTCTCCCACCCTGTTCTGATTATGCCATACTGGCTCTCTCTCACAGAGCTTGGGGCCTCTGAATCAATGTCACCAGCTACTCATTGGGGGCCACGTCATGCTCCCAACTTCACTAGAGATTGTGCCACCCATGATTACACTGACCTGCTGAGTTCCATTCTACAGTCACAGTGCAGCCCGGCCATCCCCAACCTGGTGCCTTTCAGATGTATTTAATTTAATTTATAAACATACTTATGAAATGCTCTGACTTTTGTTAAAACAAAAACAAAAAACAGAGCAGTTTGCCGTTTTACAATTCTACATAAAACCAGACAATAAATATAATATTAAAAAGTTAAAATGGGAAAATTAGCTCGCTGTTATGGAAAGATGTATTCTTAGTTGCCTGCTGATGTCTGATAGAATAGAAAAGTTTTCAGTAGGCATTTAGAAGTTGAAACTGTTGCTGAACTGCAACTCCCATCAGGCCCCTGAATCAAAGCCAAAGCAATGCTTCTGAATGTCAATTGCTGGAAACCACATGAGGGGAGGGTGCTCTGTGTTCAAATCCTACTTGCTGGTTTCCCCCAGGTATCTGGTTGGCCACTGTGACAACGAGAGGCTGGACTAGATGGGCCCCCTTTGGAGGGGGAAACTGCCTGGCTTCTTCAGCAGTCTGCCTCATCTCTATCTCTTGAGGCCTCCACTCCTGCTTCTCATTTTGGACTGCTCTCTGCCACAGACTCTTCCCGCTCACTAAACCATTACCTCTTCTGTTTCCGACATCTCCTCCTCTCAGTCTGCTACCTCTTCTCCCTTTGTCCACTCATCGTCATCCCACCACCAACCCCCTGGTTCTGAGCCTTCCTCCCCTGGGGGTTCCCCAACCAGTCTCTCCCACCGCTCCTCTACATCCAGCCAGCCCACGACATTGGGCCACTGACCTGACCCAGAAGCCTGTTCTTAGATTCTTATGTTTAGAGTCACCCATCCTCCCCAGCTGCTATAAATGGAGCCTAGGAATGCCCTCCCCCCAAAGTACTGATTCTAACTGGTTCATCCTTTTGTTCCTTCAGGACTCTGATTGGGGACAAGAAAACCCGCATCTTCCTGAAATGAGCATCCTCTGAGCAGGCTCCAGCGCTGGGCAGCACAACATCAACAGACCGCTGCTCCAGAGCTCTCCAACAACCCTCTACTTCTCAACCTCTGCTTCCCCGTTTCCTTCGTGGCCAAAGTCTTGGGCGGCCCCCACCTGGAGGAGACAGGCAGGCTCCTGGACTGTTCTGTTGAGTGCTGCTCTCTACTATTTAAAGCAAGGGGGCTCCTTCTCCCCATGCATTGCTGCTAGGGAAACCCAAGCAGAGAGAGTTGCTGCTGTTGGGCTCAGGGTCTGCATCGGCCGGCCACAGTGAGACCAGGATGCTAGGCTGGGTGGCCCCTTTCAGCCTGACCCAGGAGCTGGGCACTTCTTACGGTCATATGTTCTCAACGCTGTTAGGATATTGGACACAGACACCATCAGCGCCCTCATTGATCCAGAGGGTGCCTCTCCCCTGGGCAAGTTCCACTGGAATACCCTGGAGCTCTTGGGCAGCACCTGGGCATCTGCTAGCCCAGCTCACCCTCATTCCACTGGGGCTTGCACAAGACCTCGTGTAAATTGATCGGTGTGAATTTTAGTATGGATTTCCCCCACTGTACACATTTTCGGGAAGCAATTTCCCCATATATAATATTTTTTGTGTGTGTTTTGTTTTCACTGTAATATAGCATATGCATTATTGTATACACTACAGAACAGCACTGCAAAATTCAGAGAGGTGCAAATTTCAAGGGATAATTGAATCTGTACATTTTGGTGTCTCTCAATTTCTCCAGTCTTAGATTCAGATCTTTGCATTTCCAAATCATTCTGCATTTTTTAAAAAAAAGTCCTCATGAAAATTCACCAGCGTTTTAGTGTGAATTTCTCCTAACGAGCATGTTTTGTATGCAGCTTTGCTTAATGTACACATTTTTGCAGAGCGATTTCCCCCAATACAGTGCATTTTTTGTATGTTGTTTTCCCTATTATATGCATCCCTATGCACACTTTACTCAAGCATATTGCTTTATTGATGATTTGCTAACCATTTCATATGATTTGTGTTGTATTTGTGATGTTCCAGTATGTTTTGTTATTGTTATAGTTGTTACTGTTTTTAAGCTGCTTTGAGATTCATTTGAATGAAATACAACAAATCAGTTCGAATCAAGTGTATGCCTTTTTTGTACACATGACTTGGCTGGAGAGCTGGCTTGCAAAATTTGGAGAAGTGCAAATTTCAAAGGATGGCTGCGTTTCTGTTCACAACTTGTTTTGCAAAGTACGAATCAGGTGAGTCTGCTTTATAAATGGAAGCTGAGTCAAAGTTCTCTTCTGTCCTTACACAAGAGAACTACAGGTGCATCAGGGTGCCCTGATGGTCAGGAAGTTGAGAGAGAGGGAGAAATCTCTTCAGGGAAGTTTTTAATATTTAATGCTGTACTGTTTTTAAAACTTGATTGGGAGCTGCCCAGAGTGGCTGGGGAAACTCAGCCAGATGCGCGAGGTATAAATTATTATTATTATTATTATTATTATTATTATTATTATTATTATTAGCTTTCCTCCTCCAGGGACTCAGGCTCTCCACTTCCTTGGAGGGCAGATCACATTTGTGGAGGACACAACAGGGAACAATTTCCCCAGAGACCCGTCTCTTTCTCTCTCTGTCCTTCCCCAAAGCACTTCAACCCTCCCTCCACGCTGGTTGCCAAGAGCTGCTCAGAGACAGCAGCTGTAAGCCTAATAAGGTGAATCAAAGCAGAGCCCAAGGCGTGCAGATTATAAATCATCCTCAGTGACAGTGCTAATTGATTTCCGAAATCCAGGGCTGGGGGGGGGGGGGGAGAGACCATTGCAAATCAGGCACCACTATGGAATCGATGAAGAAATCTGGATTTGCAACAGCCTGATAGAGGGGAGCAGCAGCCCCACCACTCCAGTCCTCCTCGTGGGTCATTCTGCAACCTGGCTTTCTGTGGGTTGTTGTTTCCAGTGTTGCACACTTGCCTCATAGATGGGGGTGGAGAAATACTCCCCTCCCCTGGCAAAAATGAGCCAGTCCTCAGAACCATTTAGGTGCAATGCAAGAAGAAGAAGAAGAAGAAGAAGAAGAAGAAGAAGAGGAGTTTGGATTTGATATCCTGCTTTATCACTACCCGAAGGAGTCTCAAAGCAGCTAACATTCTCCTTTCCCTTCCTCCCCCACAATAAACACTCTGTGAGGTGAGTGGGGCTGAGAGACTTCAAAGAAGTGTGACTGGCCCAAGGTCACCCAGCAGCTGCATGTGGAGGAGCGGAGACGCGAACCCGGTTCACCAGATTACGAGACTACCGCTCTTAACCACTACACCACACTGGTGAATCCTTCAACAGGCCAGGAGAAGATCTTGGGGTTTGTGTTGCCCTGAAATTGTGCCACTTTCTGAGTGGCAAGCTCTGAGACCTCGTTCCAGTTGTCTGGTGGCTGACGATGGTTGCTCCCAGATTACGCCTCTAAAATTCTTGTATGCCCTACACAACTGCCTGAGAGGCACCAGTCTGACAGTTCCAGCTTCTCCGAGTAATGAGATGGAGGTTGCAGAAAGGTTTCAGCAGCTGAATGGCCAACCGGCTGTTTAAAGGCATGAGAGGCTCTAGCTGCAGTGGTGGGCACATAGAAAACCCTAGGCTGCTTACCAAAGAGGAGAGTGCACTTCTGATATGGGCAGAGGCTCTTTGAGATGGTCATCATTTTCCATCTTTCAAGGCAGAGCTGTTGTATTCAAAACAGATGCCCTGGCTCTACCCTTGCTGAATTTTTTTTATATACAGGAAACTTGCATCTTATGCTTATTTTACTTACACAATCATAGCTTTGTGTGGGTGGGGGAAAAATAAATCGATAAATGAAGGAGGAAACCCCCTCCCCATTTACCTGTACTTGTAAACCACTTAGAAGCCTGAATAAATAAATAAATGCAGTCCAGAAA
This sequence comes from Podarcis filfolensis, assembly GCF_964270895.1. NCBI lineage: Eukaryota > Metazoa > Chordata > Lepidosauria > Squamata > Lacertidae > Podarcis > Podarcis filfolensis. Next base: position 29,054,867 of record NC_139616.1, on the reverse strand, counting down.
TGCACATCCTGTTCATGTCTTCCAAACAAATGCAGAGTGAGTTCACCTAAGCAGCTGAGTTTCTTTGAATAAGCAAAAGGCGGAAAGTGAGGGGTGTGTGTGCAGCTTTTAGACTGCCTGGGCTGGAATTACCCAGATTTCATTCACACAGAAAGTGTTTTTGGGGGGGATGTTCTGATCAAATGGAAGGTGCCCGGGACCAAGACATTTCTTTCATTAAAAAGAAAGTCTGCATGAAAATCTGCCTGCATTTACCTGCCCATTTCTTCCATTTGCCTAGCCTAAGCATTTTTTCCAAACAATTTCCCCAAATGCAATGTAGTTTTACACACTGTTTTCACAAGCTTATGCATTTCTGTGCGCGAGTTTTGTTTGGAGAACCGTTTCACAAAGTTCAAAGTGCTAATCTCAAAGCACGGCTCTGTCTCCGTTTGCTTACGGGTGAATTACGAAGGTTCGCCTTAAAATGCAGTGAGCACATTTCTCTCCCTACCCAGAACCTTAACGCTACCAAGGGGGCGGGGCACACCTAAGACCCCCCCTATAATCACCTAGAGGGAGAGAGCTAATGAGTTGTCTCATGAGGAGATGACTTTTCATCTAGACTAGCTAATAGATAGGTTTGTTTCCTTAATGGTCTTTGACAGCCTTGGACTGCTGCTGGCAATTGGCTATGGAAAATATCCTGCCTGATTGGGGCAGAAGCAGCCTGGCAGCTGGGATGAAGCCAGAAAGAGCATCTGGTTGGAAAGAAGGGGCCCGGGATCGGTGAGGGAATCTAGAGAAAGGCTTTCTGGAGGGTTTTGTTATTTTAAATAAATAAAAAATGAGTTACGTGTGACAGCAAACACTGCGTGTCCATGGGTCTCACTTTCCATGTCTCTGTGTGTCTCAGCTCCTCCCCCCGGCTCAATTTGGATTATGGCAATTAAATGCATTAGCCCACAGATCATAGCAAGAGGTCTTCTCTCTGCCTCGCTTCTTGGGGAAACAGACCCCAGAAAAGCCTGCTGCTCCTGGGGTTGTTTATTGCTTGAGACAGGGCCAGCCCACCCATCAGGCAAGGTGAGGTGAATGCCTCAGGTGGCAGGATTCATAGGGGCAGCAGATCCCAATGTAGATCTATGCGAGGGGGAAATGAGATCTGTGTGACCCATGTGTGGGTAATTAACAAAAGAATCAGCCCGATACCTGGATTCAAAAACACGGGCCTCTGCTCACATTCCAGTGGGAGAGAGATCCCAGCAAAGTTTAAAACAGTCACAGAGTTTAAGCAGCAATATAGCATGGGAATATAAGTTGTTAGACCCCTTTTTATATCCAATTTAGTTTGCCTACAGTGCTTGCCCCTCACTCTGCCCCTTTGGGGAAACAGCCCCATCATGTTTTTGACCGTGAGACCAGGTGTCCAGGGCTCTTTCAACACTACCCATGGCTGAAGCAAGATTCGAACTCAGGCCAGCACAGGATAGCCTGCCTTTGCCACACTCAAGGTCCAGCTGGCTTCCAACATATGTGCAAGAACCAGTCCACACACAGAGAAGAGGTCCTGCCATTAGGTGGATGGGGCAGCTTGTCTCAGGCAGCAGGGCTATGTTATCTCATTCAAGGCAGAAAACTGGTCAGCTCTCTGTTTCCTGAGATACGAGTTCATGTGGATTTCCTGCTCCAGGCAGAGAGATAAAACTCTCTCTCTCTCCCCTCTCTCCCCCCTTTCCTCCCTCCCTCTTTCCCCATAGGGCTCCCCCCATCCTGACCCCATGCCCCTCTGTTCCACAGCTGAGGAGAGCAGTGAGGCCACCAGCTCAAACATCTGCACAGCTAACGCTGTGAGGGCAGGAGGTTCTCCTAGATGTTTTTGCCGCAACCTCTCCAAACGGGCATTGCAGCAGTCTGCATGCTTTTGTGTGTGCACAAAAATGCTTCCTCATCCAGTTGACCAAATACATTAATGTGGCCTTTCTCCTCCTCCTCCTCCCACCCCTCACTCGTCAGGTTGAGGGGGATCCCGGAGGGAGCGTGGCTAGAATCCGAGTCTTTTTGGCACGGTATTTTTAAAAGCATCACCATGGCAACGCATCCAGCTCGCTCGCTCGCATCTTCCCACAGTGTGTCCTTGGTGCTGGAAAGGGTTGCCCCCATCTCCCTCGCAAAGGAATAGTTCTTGATTTCTTGACAGGTAGCCCCAGACTAGGATTGCAAAGAAATGAGAGGGGAGATGAAGGACCCTCTTCACCTTGTCCCTAGGCAGAGTTCACCCTTTCAATGCTCTCAAAGCAAACAAGATTGCCCCCAGAATGACAGACCTTCAAGACCCCTGAAGGTCAGCGCTGGACAGACTCTAGGCTTCTTGGGTCTCCAGTGGTACCTCGTATTACAGACGCTTCAGGTTACAGACGCTTCAGGTTACAGACTCCGCTAACCCAGAAATAGTACCTCAGGTTAAGAACTTTGCTTCAGGATGAGAACAAAAATTGCACGGTGGCAGCGGGAGGCCCCATTAGCTAAAGTGGTACCTCAGGTTAAGAACAGTTTCAGGTTAAGAACGGACCTCCAGAACGATTTAAGTTCTTAACCCAAGGTACCACTGTACTTTGTCTTTTAAACTAGAACCTCAAGACCCACCAATCAGATGTGAAAGTTATCATGAAAGAGCAGGGTGCCTCTGAGCACAGGGAATTGTTTTCAGGGCCAGCTGAGCGTTCGCTGCCTTCACACAGAAGTCCGCTCTTGGAAACCTGGCTGCATTTCAGCAGTGTGGTGTAGTGGTTAAAGTGTCAGCCTAGAACCTGGGGAGAAGGGTCCCAATCCCCCCACTTGGCCAATGTCGGGGGCAGCCACTCTCTCTCTTTCAGTCTGTGTCAGGGACTGGACTGAGGGGGGCGAGACTGAGGAGGAATTTTGGAGACCGCCCCCCTCCTCCTGAAGCTTCCAGAGAAGAGTAAGGCAGTATTGAATTACAGCAGTGGTTTGAGGATGGTCACAGCTTAGAGACAGGCGAACAGAAGAGTTGGGAGGTGTTGGGAGAAGAGAAGGGGAGACAGAAACAGAGCAACCAGCTGACACGTTATTACTGGAGAGTATTTCTGACCCCCCCTTCCCCCAGAACCCGACGTGCATGGAAAGTGGAAGAGCAAAGAACTGTGGAGCTCAGTTGGAGCAACGCCATTAACCTACAGAGGCCTCTCACTGTGAATATTGAATAAAGACTCGGTAAGAGCTTCCTGTCTACTTCCTTGGCTGTCTGTCGTGAGAGGGGGGAGGACCGGAATTCACTGAAACCTGACAGGGCTGACCTACTCCACAGGGCTGTTGTGTGGCTAAAATGAAGGCTTCGGGGAGAGCTATGTTATGCCACCCTGAGTTGCTTGGAGTAAAGGAGGTGGAGTGTCAATGTAATAATGCATTGTTATAACTTGGGGAGGGGCAAGAGTCCTCTAAAATCTCTGGATTCAGTAAAGGGTTAGAATTTAAGCAAATCCCTAAATTCCTGGGTCTACCTGGGGCTGGTGTTGAAACCAGTTTTCCCATGCCTGGCCAGAAGAACCATCAAGAAGGAACTATCGAGAGGTAATCACTGGAATGGCTGAACCATTAACCTAACAAAAGACAGAGAGAGATGCTACCAGCGAAGCCAAGGTGATGTGCCATCTTGGGATGTGAATGCTCTGCACTCTCTCCATCTAGACTCGTGTTGCATATATGAGGAAAAGGTAAAGCTAAAGGATCCCTGGATGGTTAAGTCCAGTCAAAGGCAACTATGGGGTTGTGGCGCTCATCTCGCTTTCAGACCAAGGGAGCCGGCGTTTGTCCACAGACAGCTTTCCGGGTCATGTGGCCAGCAGGACTAAACCGCTTCTGGTGCAATGGGACACAGTGATGGAAAACAAAATGCATTTACCTTCCCCCCACAGTGATACCTATTTATCTACTTGCACTGGCATGCTTTCGAACTACTGGGTTGGCAGGAGCTGGGACAGAGCAACAGGAGCTCACCCCATCGCAAGGATTTGAACCGTAAATAAACTCTATATCATAAAGACACCACAGCTGCTGCTGTGCCTCATTGTCCGAAAGGAAACACAACCCCTGGCTAAGCAGCTGAAACTCCCTGGATTCTTGCACTGCTAGTGGAGATCAGGGGTGGCATGTAACAGCATAAATCAAGAACAATAATTAAGGTGGGAAAAGTCATTTTGTTGTCAACGTTGCTCTGCTTGAGCTCTTGGGAGTCCGAAAGCCTTTCCAATCCACTGCAGATCACCCAAAGAGCTTCCAGGGGATCCCAAACTACCCCCTGCCTCCCCCCCCCCACATGATAGGTGCTTTAAGTCGTCTTTCATCTAATTCCTCGGGTTATCAGTAGTGAAAGCCAAAGCAGTAACACGTGGGCAGGAAAAAAAGCTGTGAACCCCCCAAGCACAGAATTTCGATTAAAAGAGAACATCCGTTCACTTCAAAGGAAATCAGAGTTCACGGGGTATCTGAACATGAAAAGGAAGACGTATTCCAAACTGGCAAGAAGGTAGAAACACAAGATCCCAGAGGCTGTGCTGTCTCAAGGCACTGGTGGGAGCTCTAGTCTAAAACATCTGGAGGGCACCAGGTTGGGAAAGGCTTGCTCCCAATGGGCCAGTGGGCGGGTGCGCCCGAGGCTGCATCATTGGAGGAGAGACGCACCTTGACATCAGCCAAAGGCACCGAGAGATGTGGCAGGCTGCCTTATCCTCTGCAGCAGCGGAAGGAAGGCAGTGACTCAGAGACAGAGGAGAAAGGTTTGCGCTGCCCACACAGTAGGAAATAAGAATTTCAGAAGAGCTTGCAGGGGGCCCATCTAGTCCAGCATCCTGTCCTCACAGTGGCCAACCAGATGCCCCAATGGGAAGCCCAAAAGCAATAGGTGAGAGCAAACGCCTTCTGCCGCTCTCCTGCATTCTAAGGTAGACTGGCTCTGTCCCAGGAGGTTCACTTTAGGAATCATAAAACACAAAGAAGAGCCCTGAAGCAGCTGGGCCAGGCGAAAGGGGAGGGGGGCATCTAGTTCAGCATCCTGTTCTCACAAGAGACCCCAAATGGAAGAAACCCACAAGCAGGGCCTGAGCACAATCGCCCTCTCCCCTCCTGTGGTTTCAAGCAACTGGTATTCACAAGCACTGCTGCCTTCAACCATGGTTGCAAAGCATACCCATGAAGGCAGTAGACATTGAAAGCTTTATCCAACATGAATAGCCTCCTCTTCCATAGCATAAGTAGAGCTTGGCTGCTGGATCAGCCCAATGGCCCAATGGCAAGGAGGCCAACAGTAGGTGGCGCCAGAGCCAACTCATTCTAGTGTTGTCCCTCTCCCTGCCAAGTTCTGCAAGGAGGAGGAAGAAGTAGACAGGCAGTGCTGCCCCCTGAATAGGCTGTAAGCAAGAAAGCAGGCAGGCAGGGGGCTGGCTGAGGGCAGACTGAGGCTGGTGGGCAGCGGCAGAGCAAGCCGATTGGGTGCCTGGGGTGGTGCGCATGCCCTGCACCCGGGGGGGGGGCAGCCAGCTGTGGTGCAGGGCGAGCAGGGGCAGGACGCTCCGCAGGGCCTCCGAGGAGTCTGCCTGCCTCATCCCACTCAGCTGCCCTACAGCTGAGGGGGAGGTGGTGGGTGGGCCATTTGGGGCAGCGCTGAGACTGTGGGTGCCCAAGCCACCCTGTCACTCCCAGGAGAGACGTGTGGTTCGGGTGCACTGCAGGCCCTGAGTGCCACCTGGAATTTTGTCACACACACCCCAGTGGTGACACCCGGGGAGGACCACCCTCACTGCACCTCCTTCCTCCGCCCCTGCTGGTGGGGCAGTGCCCTGTTTGCCCCATGGATCACCCCCCACCACAGTCTCTCCTAGAATCCATTTCTGCAATAAGCAGATTGAATGTGCTTGTGTTTTATTCATCACACGTCTCCATGTCTTTGCTGTTACCCACTACCCTGATGCTGTAATAGCACTCTGGAGTAGGCTAGGCAGGCATTTAATCTGACACATGAATGGCTGCTGAGAGAGAGAGAGAGAGAGAGAGAGAGAGAGAGAGAGAGAGAGAGAGGCTCTGGAAGTAGGGACTGACAATGTTTCTGATTTGAACATAAAATTGCAAGCTGCCTCCCAGTCCAGGGTGTGTGAACAGAGGTGCCACATTTAAACTGAGGCTGGGATGTCTGCATAGGGTTGCTGTATTTCATAAATTTCTTCCCAGAAACTGCTTCTGACTGCCATATTCTGCCTATTCCGTTTATGTCCGGGAAGTCCCGGGCGAATGGCAACCCAAATTAAGGTCATGCCTGCAATAGGACCCTAGGATCCTACTCAGAGCAGACCTATTAAAATCAAAGGGTAAGGTTTTCTTACCTTCATTCATTTCAGTGGGTCCATTCAACCCAAAGACACCCCTGGGCATGCGCTGAGTGCTGTTCTGTTAGCACCAGGCAATTGCAGACTCTCCCCCCAAACCCCAGTTAGCATGAATGGAGAAGGTCTCCTAACAGGATGGATGGTAAGATCTCCAGTGGGGATGCCGGAACGGCATATCTGCCTTTGTCAACATTGCAAGAAAAAATGGTTTGGCATTTCTAAATCATGAGGTGGTGCTCCAGTAGCATCACTGATGCTCAGTTTCTCAAGATACCCATCCAAGCTGGCTAAAAATATTAAACGATGGGTAGGCAAACTAAGGCCCGGGGGCTGGATACGGCCCAATCGCCTTCTAAATCCGGCCCACAAACGGTCTGGGAATCAGTGTTTTTACATGAGTAGAATGTGTCCTTTTATTTAAAATGCATCTCTGGGTTATTTGTGTGGCATAGGAATTCGTTCACCCCCCAAAAAATATATATAGTCTAGCCCCCCACAAGGTCTAAAGGACAGTGGACTGGCCCCCTGTTGGAAAAGTTTGCTGACCCCTGTATTAAACCAAACCTGCTTCTTTGGTCTAGCACCCTACAGGTCAGTGCTTCTCAGAGTGGGCTGTGGGGTAGCAGAAGGCACTGGAAATGTAAATGACTATGACTTGATAGTTCATTGCCTTATGTCCTCTTTTTCATGGGTAGAGTCGTCATAGCAATCCATAGTTAAGAGTAGAAGCTGATAAACGTGTCCTCTTTTTTGCTCTTCAAAATATGGCAACCCTATCGAACTACCTTGAATTGAACTACATAGTTTTAACTGGAATTTGAATAAGTGTGCAACTGATTGTAACTGTTTTGAATGGGCTTTGTGCTATTCTCTTCCTTGATTGCGCAAACTGCTATTCTGAATATTTGTATAAGATGGGGTAGCGGATAGTGGGAATGAGTTTATGGGACCAGGGGAGAAGTGACCTGAAAAGGTTTGGGAACCACTAAATTCAGTGTTTTGGATTACAACTCCTAGCAGCCTGAGCCAGCACTAAGGTGGATGGGAGTTGTAGTTGAAAACATCTAGAGTGCTCCGGGTTGGGGGAGGCTGAACTAAGCTAGCCCTGACTGTGCCCCTGTCTGTTTTTGCTGCAGCGAGGTGCCTGGTGACGGGGCCTTGTTTTTGTTACGGCTGTTTAGCATTCATCAAATAACAGATTCTCCGCTTGCAAGAGGCACACAGACGGGCGGCTTAATGAGCCAGTAAATGCAGCCTCCTGTTGCGCCAGTTTGAAAACCACCTGCTACCTTGAGCCTCAGGAAAACGCAGCTGCCCTCCAGTGTCTGGGGGCCTGGAGCAGGAAAATCAAAGCCCAGCCCTGTCCACGCTCAGTGCCATTTTCCTTTCTGTGTATGGGGGGTCCTGACCATGGTAAGGGTCCTCTGCCCTAGTGCAGTCATAGGAGCACTCTGCTTGCCTCCATTGTTTTGGGAATTCCTTGCAGGGTGGCTCAAACAAAACTCCCATTCCAAAGATGGGGAGCTGAGATTTCTGTGCTCCACAAACTTGCCCAAGGCCACCCTCCGCGGACAGGTGAGAGGTGTGGCTTGCACCCTCAACTCCCAGGTCCATCACTTTAGCTGCTACATCACATGGCCATCTGCACAGGACCACAGCAGGATGTCTCAGACTCCATCTTTCTGCTGCTGGCCCTATTTCAATTGCATTCCCAGATGCGCATTCAGACCCCATGGAAAAGGAGTCCAAGGTCTCTGGGGCCCTGCTTTGATCAGAAAGTGCTTCAGCCTTGAAGCAAATTACTTTTCCTCTGAGATTGTGGGGGTTGCAGAGCTAGTCCCAGGTATGGAGGGAGGGAGAGTGAGAGAGATGGAACAGGAAGGTGCAGGAGGAGAATAGCCATTCTGCTATTTATTCTTCTGTTTTTCTCCAGCCTGGCAGCAGGGAAAATATCCTGTCCTTGTGATCTATTGCCTGCCAATGGCCCTAATTGATGAATGGGTGGGCCTCTCCTTTCACCTGGCTGTTTGCAAAGTGCAGCAGGAGGAGAAGGTCCAGCTCAGGGCTGAGTTACGGCCTGGCGCTTACAGCTGGTTAGGAGAGCCCATTAAACTCAGAGCCGGCGGTGTAATGGACAAGAGGCTCTCACACCTGTTCCAACAGCAAAATGCACAAGAGAACTCACTTGTGTCACCTTGCTGGACTTTTATGGGGGGGGGCATTTTTATGTTCCATCCCTGTGTGGATCTGCAGGTCCTTGTGGGTGCCTGTGTATAGGAACGTACATACCTATTTATTACATTTATATGCCCCTTGATGCCAAAATAGGCTTCTAAGCAGTTCACAAGTACAAAAAAACCAATTACACAAACATTAACACATCAGCATGCATAATTAAAACACACAATAAAGGAATCTATTTTTCTTTTACCACTCTCAGGATGAGAAACAGAGAGTGGAGATTACACCCTACCTTTTCCCCGTTCTGTATTTTTAAGAGTATAGTTGTACCTTGGAAGTCGAATGGAATCGGTTCTGGAAGTTTGACTTCCAAAGCACTGCTTCTGATTGGTCCTGCAGCCAAGCGGAAGCTGCACTGGATGTTCGGCTTCCAAAAATCATTCAAAAACCGGAACAATCCCTTCCGTATTTCGATCGTTTGCCTCTCTTTGCTCCATGCTGTTTGAGTATGAGTTCATCCTTCACCAATGTGGTGCCATCCAGATGTTTTGGACTACCATTCCTATCAACCCTGACATCATGCAGTTGTGCAGGCTAGGGTAGGCAGAAGCTGTAGTCCACAACATCTGGATGCACCAGGATGGTGAAGGCTGGTGTGGATACTGCTGGCAGGCAAGTCTATTCTTAATGAATCCCCCTGCAGCTGGATCAGGCCAAAGGCCGATCTGCTCCAGCATTCTGTTCTCACAGTGGCCAACCTGATGACACTGGGAAGCCTGTGAGCAGGACCTCAGTAATCACAGCATCCTTTTCTAAGTGCTCATGGACTGCATGGCCATCTGTCACAGATGCTTTAATTGAGATCCCTGTGTTGCAGGGGGCTGGACTAGATGAGTCTCAGGGTCCCTTCCAACCCAACAACTCTAAGATTCTCTGTCCTGCAACAGCCATCTCCCTACCCCTGCCTCTCAGCAACTGGTGTTCAGAGGAACAGCCCCTCTGATACTGGAAGTGGTACACAACCACCACGTCTGGTAGCACATTGATAGCATTGTCCTCCATTAATTCCTTCAGAAACCTTAAAAAGCTGTCCAAGTTGATGGCCATCCCTATCTCTTGCAGGTGCAAATTATATGCTTTGTAGGGCTGGGCGATATATCAATATATCATCCAAAAGCCGGTTTGAAGTCCATATCATAATATCGGTTTCATAATTTTTGACCTGGCAACATATCACAAACCGTGATGTATGTGTGTGTTATGCAAAAACCATGATGCAGGGAAAACTGTGAAGTCAGCCAATGCCTCTACATAGCTCCAGCCTTATTTCAGACATCGTGATATATCGGTATATTGCGATGCTTAGCTGGCGATATATCACAATGCAGAAAACCAGATATTGCCCTGTCCTAGTGCTGTGTGAAGGACTTCCCTTTGTCCTGAATCATCCAATATTCAGCTTCCTTGGATGACCACACCGGCTTCTAATATTATGAGAGTGGGACCCGATCCACTTGTCCCACACCTTGCACCATTTTATATACCACAATCATGTCTCCCCCTCCCTCACCTTTTTTCCAAACTACAAAGTCCCAAATGTGGCAAACCTTCTCTCGTAGGAGAGCTGCTCCAGAGTCCAGACCCTTAATTGTTTTGCTTGCCTTTTTCTGAACCTTTCCCTGTTCCACAGCATCCTTTTTGAGGTGCAGCAACCAGAACTGTACACAGTATTCCAAGCATTGCCATGCTGCAGCCTACTCTTTGTACGGCAAGCTGCTTCGAGACTCCTGAAAGGTACAGCCAGCCAGTCACCCCCTACCGCCCATCCCAAATACACACACATTCCTTTCTACTCCCCTGCATGGCAAAGGACCCAGCGTGATGGATTCGGGGCCCACCTTGCCTTCTTGGCTGCGCCTTGCCTTGTGACCATCCTGCGCTCTTCCTAATCTCAGCTCGGAGTGATGCAATTTTTCCCTCTGATGGGTGAGAACAGATTGCCGCGGACATCTGCAGGAAGCGGAGCTGTTATGTAACTCCTTTCAGAGAACTGCCCTCTTTTCTTCCCGCTCCCTTTAAGGCGGAGAAGCAATCTCCAGTCGTTGTTTTTTTCCTGGGAGCTGAGCTGCTGCTTGGCATTCCAAGGGCTGGTGGGGAAGAATTCTTTCTGCCACAAGAGAACCAGCAAAGGGGCAGGGATGGAGAGAGAAAGATGGACAGGCAAGGATTCTAGACCAGCCTTCTCCCCAGGCCTGGGGGATGTTTTGGGCTACAACCTCCATCAGTCCCATCCAGCACAGCTGTTCTTCCTTCAGCTGGGGGGGGGGGGGAGAATGGGAGCTGTTACCATCTGCACAATCTCATTTGGTCATATACCCAAAGGGTATTATTATTATTATTATTCCAGTAGTGAGCTTGGACAGAGGCAAAAGCATTTTTTCTTAACAAATCTTTTATTGCTTTTTTTTTAAAAAAAATACAAATGCAAATATAATAATCATTAGACACTTATCCAGCAGTACATCTAATGGTGTTCGTTTTATCCATTGTCTCTAGACATACACTTATACATTCAACCGTCAAAAATATCACTTAGCGTAACATCTCCACTGAGAATATTGAGCGGCTGGTATAACCAGGTTTTGATTTGGGTCATTAACATAGTTAAAGAAAGGGGGTCCATGTTTCTTGCAAGGTGTCTCTAATTGTTATGCCTCTAATTGCCCTCCTGTGTCTGGTGAGATGCTCAGACATTGCTGCATCCCAGATATTATTCTTCCATACAGTCAAGGGTATTTCAGTCTGGCTCTTCCATTGTTGAGCTAATTTTGCTGCGGTCAGTAAGAAGCTGCAGGGTGGAATCCAAGTCTATGTCCAAAGTTAGTAGAGCTTAGGCAGGATTTGGAGAAAGGGTTGGACTGTAATGGCAGATATAATGGAGAATATTCCAAAAGTTCTTAACACGGGGGCATTCCCACTAAACATGAATAAATGAACCAAGCTTTCCACAGCCCTTCCAACATAAAGGGAAAAGGGAGGGGTTAATTTTTGCCAGAGGCAAAAGTGGGTGGGGCCTGGAATGTAAATTTATCTGTGTATGGTCAGCTAGTTTCTACATGCACATTCTCTCTCCTCCATCTGGGGAAGAAAGAGTTCAAGGACAGATGCTGAAGATGCACCTCTTTGCCCTATCTTTTGACACTTGAGAGGTATATTTTTAGGAACCACCTTATTTCTGTAGTTCTAAGTTGTTGCAAACAGTTCTTAACATTGTGCAAGACTGCATTTTCATGTTAGCTAAAGGTAAAGGGACCCCTGACCGTTAAGTCCAGTCGCGGACGACTCTGGGGTTGCAGCTCTCATCTCGCTTTACTGGCCGAGGGAGCCAGCGTTTGTCCGCAGACAGGTTTTCCAGGTCATGTGGCCAGCATGACTAAGCTGCTTCTGGCGAACCAGAGCAGTGCACAGAAATGCCGTTTACCTTCCCGCCGGAGTGGTACCTATTTATCTAATTGCACATTGACGTGCTTTCGAACTGCTAGGTTGGCAGGAGCAGGGACCGAGCAACAGGAGCTCACCCCATCGCGGGAATTCGAACCGCCGACCTTCTGATCGGCAAGTCCTAGGCACTGTGGTTTAGACCACAGCGCCACCCATGTCCCATAATATTATGTCATGCCATAATAGTTGCAACTCACCCTGGGACCTTAGAGTGAAGGCAGAGAGTAGTAGTAATAAAATTATTATTATTATTATTATTATTATTATTATTATTATTATTATTATTCCAGCCAGGCAAAAGACTCAAGGAGGATGTGTATTGGAATAATATGGTTCAATTTCCTATTGAAACCCTTTGGTATGAGTAGCATTTGGTAGTGAATCATCATTAGAAATAAGACCTTCAGTCGCACACACAGATGTTTGCAGCGTAAGAAGAATAACAAGTAGTTTATTGCAAGACGTACACAACTTGGCTAGGAAAATAGCTAGTTCTAACCTAACCAGCTAATCTAGAGAAGAACAAGACAACCAAGGTATGACTGTAGTTAAATTTGCCCATCCCTCATCATAAGGACACTGCAAAGAAAAACTCAGCAGGACCCTGGGACCAGGAAGTTGGCAACAAGCACCGTTTTGCAACTTGGATGTCCTGCTTTGTTTCAGCAAGGTCTCCTCTGCCTTTAAGAACTATCTAGAGTCAGAAATAAAGGAGCTGGGCTTTTCTTGGGGATGGAAATGGGCAGGAAGTGGCTTTTCATGGCTGAAATTTTGCCTGGCTGTGAAGGCAGGTAGGTATGCAGGTGTGCACAGGATGTAGTCCTGCCAGGACAAACGTTGTCTGCCTTTCTAATGACTAATGGAAGAAAGTGTTACCTCCTTCTAGAAGCATCAGTCCCACAAGAAACAGGTCTATTTGCCTTCATGTCTCTTGCAAATCTCCAGGGATTCATCTTTGCAATAGTTGTCCAGGCGAGACAAATGCATTTTTATAGTCCCATAAAATAACCTTTATTGAGTTTCAAATAAGCCAACAATATGAGAGGAGAGAGCAAAGATATTTGCTGGCAGACATTATCCTCGGGGGAGCCGAAAAGAGGCATTGTGGGATGCTTCTTTCCCCCAAGGAATGCTGGGATGTTCCAGACTTTGTCTTGCTTGAGTGGAATAAGAGAATGAGCAGGAAGGATCACTGCACGGCCCGTAATGGTGTTTTTGAGATCTCTCACGTGCACAGCTGTACCTTTCTTAAAAAGGGGTGAGAGGTGGGGGAGCAGCCTACGAGTTTTCCTCCTTGTCGGTCAGCCCAAACTGTGAAGCCAGCAGATGTGCAAAGTGTGAGCAGACACATGTGGAAGGGAAGGGAAGCTTGACCCTACAGAGAAGCCAGGGGCGCATCACAGCATGTGCCGTTGGAGAGGCATTGAATTATGCAGGGTTTTGCTGCTGGAATTACTCGGGTACCAGGAATACTAATGAGCCGTTGCCAGTGCAGCTTCCCTCAATTAGCATAGAGGCACAATGAAGACAGATGAATGCAGCTAGCAAGATGCAGGCGCAGGAGGTTTCTCCCAGAACTCAGCAGGCCTGGAAACCAAGCTTGTCAGCAATAGGGTAGCTTTGCTTCCATGATTGGACATATTCAGGGAGGAGAGGGTTGCCGAGCCATGATGGCTTTGCTCTGCCTCCACAATCAGGGACAGCAATGCTTCTGAACACCAGTTGCTGGAAACCACAAGAGGGGAGACTTGGTCTTGTGCTTGCGTCCTGCTTGCTGGTTTCCAACAGGATGCTGGACTAGATGGGCCATTGGCCTGATCCAGCAGGCTTGTCCTGTGTTCTTAAGGTGCCTGAGCACAGCTATTGGGAGATTTGGCATGAGACCTAGTGTTGCTCAGAGGCAGGGCTTTCCACAGCATGAGTCAGGCACCTCCACACCAGCGCTTAGCCTGGAACTATAGTATCCAGAGTCTAGGGACTGGTCCACATGTTAGAAAATTGCTGTGATGTTTTATGGAGATCCTCAGAGCTACTTTTTAAATTTTCTCAGTCGGTTACACCAAGGTGCTGATAATGCTGAGATTGCAGGTTCGATCCTTGTATGGCACAGCTGCATTTTCTTGCATTGCAGGGGGCTGGACTAGATGACCTTGAGGACCTCTTCCAATTCTACAATTCCATATCCTTCAACACCTTCTCATCTAAATCCTGGGAATCCCTCTGCCCTCCATGCTGCCTTCTCCCTGCACCTGCCGAAACAATAACTTTTTGGGGTGTTGATGCTATGAACCCCTCCATTGTAGTCTCAGCTTGTATATATGTGTAAATAAACCATATATCTTAAGGACACCACAGTCTCTACTGTGCCTTATTCCAAAGGAAACATGAATCCTGGGGAAGCAGCTGGAACCTCTGGATTCTCACACCACTCAGAGATTAAGATGGCATGCAACCAGTGGCGTAGCGTGGGGGGTGCAGGGGGGGCCGGCCGCACCGGGCGCAACATCTGGGGTTAGGGCAAATCCACGGGTTAGGGGGCGCAAATCCACGGGTTAGGGGGCGCAAATTACTTGCCTTGCCCCGGGTGCTGACAACCCACGCTACGCCACTGCATGCAACAGTCTAAGCTCGATTTCCCCAGGCTTATTAAGGCCCACTCTGACTCGCAGCAGATCTCCAGAGTGTCAGGCAGGGGGCCTCTTCCATTATGCAACCCTTTCAATTGCAGATGCCAGAAATTGAGCCTGCTACCTTCTGTGTGCAGAGCTGCAGGTTCTGCCTGTTAGTGGTAGCCTGTCCCCCAAAGGAGAAAGTCCAAGGAGCTTCTCCTCCTTGGCAAATGCCAAATGGCAAAGAGCCCTTTTAATTACTGCACAGTATTTACAGTGCAGCTTCCTAATTTGGGAAATGAAAAGGAGCACCCTGGCAGGATAATTGATGCTGTGCACACCAGGACGAGAGTCAGAGATCCCACTTATGAAGGGGAAATTTGGCAGCTTAAAGGCTGACAGGGCTGTCCCTTGAGCCATGATCTCAGAGCCTCCCTACAACTGACAGCTGGTGTGCTGCAGTGGCGCATGTTGGATTTTGGCCACAGCTTCAAGGGCCTGCTCAGCTTTTTGGGTGGCCATAGGGCAGCCCCCCAATCTGTTCTACCTCACAGGGTTATTGTGAGGACAGACTGGAGGGAGGACCTCTGGAGCTCCTTGGATGGAGAGTGAGATGAAAAATGTAAGTCTTTGACCCAGGGGTCCCCACACTGATCCACGTGCAGAAAAGAGGCGTCCCCAGGCTCTGCACCATCATTCTGCCAAAGAAGAATGCAGCATCCTTGGGAATGTAAACAAAGATGTACAAATGATGGGAACAACCAATAAAAAAGGAGCTATTAGTCACACTTGTAGCTCTCGGAAGAATCCTTTGCATCTTGCTCTTCTTGGCAGCTTTCCTTTCTTTTTCTCATTGGACACCAGTCCTAGGCAGCTGCTGCTTCTGTGGAGAAGGAGGGGTGGGGAACTTCTTTCAACCTAAAGGCCACATTCCCTCATGGGAAATTTTCCGGAGGGCCACAAGGCAATGTTGGTGTGTCCATAGTGAGAAGAAGGAAAAAGCCCTGCTAGGATTCCATCACCAGCTGAATGACCATAAAGGTAAAGGGACCCCTGACTGTTAGGTCCAATTGTGACCGACTCTGGGGTTCCGGCGCTCATCTCACTTTATTGGCTGAGGGAGCCGGCGTACAGCTTCCAGGTCATGTGGCCAGCATGACTAAGCTGCTTCTGGTGAACCAGAGCAGCGCACGGAAACGCCGTTTACCTTCCCACCGGAGCGGTACCTATTTATCTACTTGCACTTTGACGTGCTTTTGAACTGCTAGGTTGGCAGGAGCAGGGACCGAGCAATGGGAGCTCACCCCGTGGCGGGGATTTGAACCGACGACCTTCTGATCGGCAAGTCCTAGGCTCTGTGGTTTAACCCACAGCACCCCCTAGAATTAAGGTTAGTGGGGTTTTTTTAAAACCTCACTCAAACAAAGTTCAGCACCAAACCACACAGGTGGCCCTAGACAGCAGTCTTCAACTGGCCCAAAACTGAGACTCATCTCTGACTCCCAAGCTGCAACATGGGACCGGTTTTCACTTGTGGTTTATACTTAATAAAGATAAAGGTAAAGGACCCCTGGATGGATTACCATATTTTTCCGTGTATAAAACAAGGCTTTTTGCTTAAAAAAAATGGGCAAAAATTGGGTGCTGTCTTATACACAGATAGTGAACGCAGAGGGGGGACGTGCGATCAATGGCAGCAGCAAGCAGGAGATTGGCAGCAGCAATTGGGCGGGTGATTGGTGGCTGCAGCAAGGCCTGCTGGCCATTGGCTGTTGCTGCGGGAATTGGGCAGGCGATTGGCAGCTGCGGCAAGTGGGCGGGTGAGCTGTTGGTGGAGGCGAGCGGGCAGACAATTGGCGGCTGCGGCCAGGTGTGCGATCGGTGGCTGTGGCAAGCGATTGGCAGTGGTGGGCAGGCGGATGAGTGATTGGCAGAAGTGACCTCCCCCCCCAAAAAGCTAAACAACTTAATTTATTAATTTTGAGTTAAAAAAAGGGGGTCGTCTTATACATGGGGGTGTCTTATACATGAAAAAATATGGTTAGTCCAGTCAAAGCTGACTATGGGGTTGTGGCACTCGTTTTTAGGCCAAGGGAGATGGCGTTTGTCCACAGACAGCTTTCTGGGTGATTCAGGCCAGCATGTCTAAACCACTTCTGGTGCAACGGGACACCATGACAGAAGCCAGAGCTCACGGAAATGCCATTTACCTTCCTTCCGCAGTGATACCTATTTATCTACTTGCACTGGCGTGCTTTTGAACTGCTAGGTTGGCAGGAGCTGGGACAGAGCAACGGGAGCTCACTCCATTGCGGGGATTCGAATCATCGACCTTCTGATCGGCAAGCCCAAGAGGCTCAGTAGTTTAGACCACAGTGCCACCTGCGTCCCTTATACTTAATAGTCCTAATAATATACTTAATAGTACCAATAATGCATGTTGCATATCCCAAAATGGCAATTCGTGGAGCAATATGCATAGTCTATGAAGTGAGAAATAGTCCTGCCAGTGGCAAGAGAAAGGCATAGGCATGTGGCTGGCCAGAAATATTTATCTTATTGAAAAAATGGCTTGTGCCTTTCCCCCTGTCGTGTTGCAGCATCTATGGAAATAATGGATAATGGCTATCTGGTCTAGCATCCTCTTCTCACAGCAGCCAACCAGATGCCCCAGTGGGAAACCCTTAAGCAGCATTCAAGCGCAAGAGCCCTCTCCCCTCCTGTGGCTTCCAGCGACTGGCATGCAGACACATTGTTGTCTCCAGCTGCGGAAGCAGAGCATAGCCATTGTGGCTAGTAGCCACTGACAGCTGTAACCTCCATGAATTTGTCTAGCCCTCTTTTAAAGCCATCTAGGCTGGTTACCATCACTGCCTCCTGTGGCAGTGAGTTCCATAGTTCCATCAGAACATGTCCTAGTCCAGACATCCTTTGGTCTGGTCCACAGGGAGTTTCACAAGCTTTGAGGTTTGTGTAGGATTGCAGGATTCCTGAACTTATCCTAAAACAGGGTTTACCCTGATTACGATTGTGATTATTTTATCTCATCCACTCATGGCTTACTCAAATTTTACCCCAGGATTTTATGAGTGCTCATTTTGTACTGCATTATACTGCACTTTCATTTTTCTGTTGTGTCAATAAAAGAGAAATAGAGCATCTTGTTAGAAGTTATCTCATTTCCCTGCCAGGTTATGATAATAACGTGTTAACTGCCATTTGTCATTTTAGACGTGGGAGACTGACAGCTCTGACAAAGTTTGTTTTGCAATGAAATGGTTTCATTAATTATTTGAACCAAAGATAGCATTCCTTATCCGTTCAAGACAATTGTTTCTGATTTCAATATAGCGTTCTCTTTCTTCCTAATATGGACACAATGTTTGTATGCTTGTCTTTTGAAAACAACAAAGGAAGAGTTATAAATAAAAAACCTTATCCAATGTTAAAATTCGCCTCTTAAAGCTTTCTTTCCTCTCTTAATTTATACAGCTTAGAGTTAGCATTTGTAATCCTTGGTAATGTTGAAGGAGATGTTTTCCTTTTTGTTGTTGTCGCCTTCGGCTAGAGCTGTGTTCTGCTGATTTTCATCTGCAACAAATGACCACAAACTGGAAACTGAGGGGAAAGAAGCATACCTGAAAGATAACTGATGGGAGTTCATTTCTCTGCATACACTTTGGAGCAGCCTAGTTAGCTGCTTCTGATGTAGCACAGCATTGGTGCAATGAGGGTGATAAGACTGACCTAACTTGCCTTGTAGGTGTAACAGAGGCAACACAGGAGAAAAGCTTTCCATACCCCAAAACTAAAAGGTGCAAACGACAAGTATTAATGTTAGTATTGTTCCTGTCACAGGGCCATCTGCTGACTGGCTGTGTCTGAAGGGGGGGAGGGTTCATCATGCCCCAACAATCCAGACTGCAGTGATGTTTAAGATCCACAGTTTAAGTCTTCCTGGCCCATATTTTGTCCCAAGCCCCCCACTCCTCTCAGAAGCAAACCTCCATTCTTGGCTGTAGTCAGGATTTTTGTTAGGGGAGGCAGGCCTTTTGTTGGGGGGGGGGAACCTCAGTTTGCTATGTATTTTTATTGATTTAGGGGGGCAGCTGCCCCCTTGCCCTCCCAGGCTACGCCCATGCCTCCATATCATATGGAAGTGAGGCAAGTTAACCCAAAGAGAGCCTGGCCAAACCACTCCCTGCCCAGAGTGCTGCTTCCCCTGTGCCAACACCTCCCTTGGGTGCCCCCCTGCTTTTAGTCTTTCTTCTGCCCCCACCTTTTCCACCACCCTCCTCCTTATGAAGCGCTTCTGTTGCTATGGAGATGCCGATGTCATGAATACAAGTAAAACCAGGGTTTCAAATGTTTGGATGCGTGCTTGTAATTTCTGAGCAGAGATTACAGCAATAGAGGATGAAGGTCAGGGGGCTGGATTAGGCATAGAATGGTAGAATAATAGAGTTGGAAGGGGACACCAAAGGCCATCTAGTCCAATGCTCTGCAAGGCAGGAATCAGAGCTAAAGGATCCCTGGGATGTAGCCACTCAATGGCATCTTCAGGTAGGGCTGAGAAAGACGCCCGGCCTGAAAACTTGGAGAGCTGCTGCCAGTCAGTGTATGTAATACAGTGGTCTAGATGGACTCGAGATCTGACTTAGTACAATGCATAATCTTCCTGATCCAGGAGTGGGAAGGAAGTGAGGCAGCTCCCTTTAGATATGGAAGGAAAGCAGAACGTTCATTCTCACCCCTTGGAGAAAAAGGTGGGATACAGATGCATAGACAGACAGACAGCAGATTAGGGTGTGCAATTTAAAGCAGGCAAATTGGGTGACTTTCCCATCTTAGTTTATTTCTTCATTTAATAAAAGTTATACACTGCTTTCTCGTAAACAAACAAACTCAAAACGATTTACAAAAAAATGACATAGCAATAAAGTTATCAATATGAAAAGTTAACAACAATCATTTAAAACTTTAAAAATAACAATAAACTAAGAATAAATTTAAACCACATCAACCTTCTGAACTGGCTTGCTTAAATGTTTTCAGCAGCTGCCAAGAAGAGTCCAGTGAAGGCACCTGCCTGATGTCAACAGGCAGGGAGTTCCAAAGTGTAGCTGCTGCCACACTAAAAGACTAATTTCTTACAAATGCAAAACGTGGATTATGCGGCACCCGTGGCAGTGCCAGTTCCACATATCAAAGCTGTTTGAGTGGGCATATATGGGGTAACTCTTGTGCCATGTCCAACGACAATAGTCTGTTGCTGCACACCTAACTTTGAGTAAGGTTCGAGTCTTCAGTAACACTCCAAACACTTGCAACTCTCCTGTGATCACGGGCATTATGCAAAAGAAGAATATCAGAAACCATTCATGGAGGGTATTGTGACTGTCCTGCCTGTCAGCGAAGGCAAACTAATCAACGAGCACCTCAACTGAGGGAGTTAATTGGTCCCATGTTGCCCATCTTCCACAATCTACCTGTGGCTGTTATTGTTTTGCATATGTCATGTCATGGGATTTCTGATGCTCAGATGATAATTGCCCAGGCAAGCTTAATTTTTTCATTGCATGGTGGGAAGGCAGGTTCCACCCCTCCCTCGCCATTTCCTATTCTTACACTCACACACCCTCTTCCCACCTCTGATTTTTTAATTCTGGCCTCTCCTCTGTTTCCTAGAAAGAGCAGGTAATTAGAGAATTAACTCCCTTATTTAATTATTGACCCAGAGCGTCAGCGAAGATCTTTATAAGAGATCTTTGCTGGAAAACAAAGCACGGCTGATTTTTCTTGAAGGCAGGCGGGCTGCCTTCTCTTTCCCCTAACAACCAGTGGAACATGCTGCCTTTGTCAGATTGCCGCCTTCACATCAGAAGCGGGTCAGGCACAAAAGTTCCTGGCACTTTGACAAAAAGCAACAGGATGATTTAATTATAAACAAACTCCCGCAGAGAGGAATTCACCAGGCATTTTCACCAAGAGCCGGGGAGAGAGAGGATGGGAGGCAGTTTGAAATGCAAACAAAGGTCTGGAGAAGAGCAAAGGTTGCCAACTTTCTTCCCCTGTTTTGTTTACCAGCCTGTCTTCCTGTGCAGCTCATTGAATTGCAGCTTGACCTGCAGACCTGGGCAGATGATGCTGATGTTGTTCTCGATGCCAGGAAAAGTTTATGCATTGAGAGTTAAGCCTCTCATCAAAGGCATAGGAACAGGCCAGGCCAGTTTTTCTCCTAGTCATTTGGCAACACAAGGAGGAGCAGATGGACACTCACATACTTGACTGAGCTGAGAATTTGGGTGGCTTGCCTTCAAAATTTAGTGCAATCGGATAAGTGTCAAATGGCCCTTAAATTGCACCTGACTGTATCCACTTTCTTTGCCTTGCTCAGAAGTCCCAAGGACTGGACCACCTGGTCATGCTAGTTTGCCTTTTATGGATGTCATGTACCAAATGCAATATTCCACACACTCTACTTCCCTGAGGAAGTTCCACGTAAAGAAACCTTAAGGGAACCACTTTCCATGTCAGGAGAAAGGAGGACTTCCTGGATTTTTTTTTTTTTGTCATAGCTGCTGAGTTGCAGATGCACATGTTGCAAATGAGGGAGCAATCACCAAGGCCCTTCTGGTGGTTCCCTCACTGCGAGGAGTGAGGTTACAGGGAACCAGGCACGGGGCCTTCTCAGTAGTGGCACCTGCCCTGTGGAATGCCCTCCCACCAGATCTCAAGGAAATAAATAACTACCTGACTTTTAGAAGACATCTGTTTATGGAAGCTTTTAATGTTTGATGTTTTATTGTGTTTTTAATATCCTGTTGGAAGCTGCCCAGAGTGGTTGGGGAGGCCTGGCCAGATGGGCAGGGTATAAGTAATGAAGAAGAAGAAGAAGAAGAAGAAGAAGAAGAAGAAGAAGAAGAAGAAGAAGAAGAAGAAGAAGAAGTTGTTATTACTCAATCTAGCCCCAGATCAGCAGCAAATGCCCTTGAACCTCACCCCAATGACCCCTCATTTTTTTGCAAAAAACCCTCATACCTATTCAGGACCAGAAGGAACCATAGGGTCCATCATTGGCCCTGATTATTAGGAGGCAGTATGAAGCCTCTGTATCAGCCAGTTCTGCTGCAAACCAGCTTACACCAACCTGCTGCTCTCCAAATGCTATCAGGCCCAGGCAGCACAGCTGTAGCCCAAACCATCTGGAGGGCACCAGGTTGGAGAAATCTGGTTCAAACTTGAGGAGCCTGGCCCTCTACCTTTCCCTTCCAGTACCAACAAGATGACTTCAGGCAGCACAAGTTGCAGAGAGTCCCACCCCTTCAGTGTGGGTTTGGGTATGTCCAGCCCCTGTTACCCTTAGGCAGGCAGGCAGGCAGGCAGGGCTGACCGCCAGCCAATTCTTCCCAGGCTGATAACAGCAGATGTTTCCTTAGCAGATTGAAGGGCTGCATGTTTCCCATGCAGTGCCCTTTAAATGGAGATAATCCCTGATGGTAATTTGTGAGATGGTGAATGAGGAGAGGCCAGTCCATTCCGTATGCCTGGCGCCTGGCTGAGCTTTGAGCATGGGCTGAGAGTGTGGCTGAAAAATGCAGAGGGAAGACATCAAAGTGCCAAATGGTCATAGTGAATAATTTTGGCAGAAATAGATGCTTTCATTCTGCCTGGACACTGAGGTCCAGTGCCGAGCGCCGTCTGGCGGTTGCCTCGCTGCGAGAAGCCAAGTTACAGGGAACCAGACAGAGGGCCTTCTCGGTAGTGGCACCCGCCCTGTGGAACGCCCTCCCACCTGATGTCAAAGAGAAAAATAACTACCAAACTTTTAGAAGACATCTAAAGGCAGCCCTGTTTAGGGAAGCTTTTAATGTTTAATAGGTTATTGTATTTTAGTGTTTTGTTGGAAGCTGCCCAGAGTGGCTTGGAGGATCCAGCCAGATGGGCAGGGTATAAATAATAAAATTATTATTATTATTATTATTATTATTATTATTATTATTATTATTATTAGGACTGGACTCATCTTCTAGCAAGCTGGTTAACAAGAAATCCATGGCCACAAACTTTCAGGGTGCAATTCTATGTTCATGGTTTGCTGCTGAAGGGGTCATAAAATCTTCTGCCTAAGGAATGTCCATTATGTCAGCGAAGTTCTCCTTTCTATGCTCTACACATGCCCTGGGGCCAGGAAGATAGAGCACCTTCCTGTCACTCTCTTCTCTCCCAGGGTGGCATTTATATACTAGAATTGGTGTGCTATTATTTGAGCGCTGACAAGTGACAGACACCTTGTGATGAACATCCCAGGCTGAGCAAGCCCCAGATATTGGGGCTGGGTGGGTGGAGGCTGGCTGCTCTGCTGATATAGCAGCAGCAGCAGCAGCATCTATCTCTCCCACTGCCCCCAGTTTAATTGGAGCACACGCTTGCTTACGTACTTTGCAGAAAAGAAAAGAAACAGAGAGAGAAAAAGAAAGCCCTCTTTAGAAATGCCAGGATGCGAAATCGCCATGTTTTCAGTTAGTAGAACGGAAATGTTTTAAATCTTTTCTTAAATACAGAAACAACAATCATGGGCCTTTTTGCTGCAGTAATGTAAATGTAATGTAAAAACTGACATTTTCAGAGGGAAATTAATGTTTGAGGTGACATTTTGAATTGAGGGAAATCTTGGTGTACTTTGAAATGTCACTTTCTTGATCCTCCCCTTCATTTTCTTCCTTGGTTAAAGCAACTCCCGCAGGGGGACTACATACATTGCGCTCAGTGGTCACAGCCAAGTGCCTTCTCTTAACATCAGTTCTTAGTGCATCTGTGAAATGTAAACAAACCGGGATCCCTTCCTCACAGTGTAGCCTGGAAGCTGATCAAGAGAGGAACCAAGGCAGCATTCAATTGCATCTTTCTAAGAGTCCAGTTCCAAGGGCTGCTTGGACAGAATTTCTGCTGGGCATGCAACCAACCTTTCATGTCTGGTTTTTTATTATTAATATTTTTTTAATAAAAAACTTATTAAGAATTTCAAAACAAATATTTTGGGAAGATTTGGGAAGTGGGCACAAGGCTCTGGCAGGGTCCTAGAGCCCTCCCACCTCCTTCCCAAAGCTGAGAAAATGCTAATAGGCTTTGGGAAGGAGGCAGGAGGCCTCAAGGACACTGCCAGAGCCCCTATGCTTCCTTCCCAAAGCCCAGCACCTTGCTTACCTGGCTTTGGAAAGGCAGTGCAACTGCTTGGGGGGGGGGGCACATCAAATATTGCTGTGGGCTGCCAAAAATGCAAGATCTCATTGCCGGCATATGTTAGGGTACTTTACTGCTGCGAATGAGCAAATCCGTCAGTTCTAATTTCTCAGTTTTCCTGTTTTCCACATCCATTTCTGATTTTTTAAAAAAGTATTCGTGAAAATTCAGTAGCTTTTTAGTGGCAATGTCTCATGTACACATTTTTTAATACAATTCTACATGACATACACAATTTTGCAAAGTAATTCCCCCTCATATAATGCCTTTTGGGGTATGTTATTTTCACTATTATATGCATTTCAAGGACACCTTATTCTAGTACAGTGGTACCTTGGTTCTCGAACGTAATCCGTTCCAAAAGTCCGTTTGACTTCCAAAACGTTTGAAAACCAAGGCGCAGCTTCCAATTGGTGCAGGCGCCCTGGAAACAATAGCCAACAACTGTATTCGGCTTCCAAAAAATGTTCAAAAACCGGAACACTTCTGGGTTTTCGGCATTCAGGAGCCGAAATGTTTGAGTACCAAGGCATTCAAGAACTAAAGTTCCACCGCATATGGATTTTCACATGCATTCCCCTGCAAGAGAGCCGCACTGCAGAATTCAGAGAAGTGCAGATTTCGATGGCTGGCTGGCTTTCGGTTTGAGTGTCATTTGGAAAACTCTGAATTTAGGAAGATTCGCCTTGAAAAATTGCAGACTGAATTGACTACCTCCTCCACCCCTATTTGATGCAGCAGCCCAACAGCATGATACAATATCGAAGCAGTGCAAGGTGCTTGCTCTTGATCCTAGCATTGCTCTGCCTTGACTGCAGACTTGGAGAACAGCACAAGAAAGAAAGATCATTTGCTCATGGGGAATATTTCAGCTGAAGAACACCCTGTCGACAACATCAGGCACTGAATGAGGTTTATTCCCCCTCCCACATCTTCTTCCACCTCCCAAGTCCATAGTTGCCCTGTGCTTCATCTATTGGTGTTTATGTCTTCCTCTGAAGAATCATGTATGAGTTGTTTTCTGAGGCAGGAAGAAGCCTGCCTAGATGGATCAATAGCTTCATCTGAGATGACAAACCCTTTATTCCTATTATCTCCCCCGCCTCCCCTCTCTCCCTCAACGTTCACCAAGAGGATGGTGAGAGACAATGACTTATCCTGACCTTCCCCTGTGAGATCTGCCATGTCTCCTTCCTGTTTCTACGCACTTTCTCCCTTCCTGTTCTTCGATGGGTATACAAGGCTGCTCAGGATAGAACTAGATGTAATGGAAGTCATGACACTGCCACTAATTTTATTTATAAACATATTTGCAGACACCCACACACACCAAAGTGGTTTACAACAGCCAGAGAGAGAGAGAGAGAGAGAGAGAGAGAGAGAGAGAGAATAAAAACCACGTAAAAGATTCAAAACTGGAGATCAACTATTACAGAAATACATTTTCTTAATTGCCTTGTTCATAAAACATTTGCATGCCAGTATTAATTAAATGTTAACAGTCAAAATCAGAAATCAACTATTTTAGAAATAAATCTTCTTAATGGCCTTATTTAATTATTATGATTTTTTAAATAAATAAAAGAGCAAAATTCTCATACCTAGTTCTTATCATAAGAAGAGCCGGCCTAATCCAGCTCCCTTTCTCCTACAACAGCAAACCTTATGAACAGACAAACTTAGTAAGAGTCCTGCTGGATCTGGCCAGCACCCTTTTCTCATAGTGGACAGGCAGATGCCCCAATGGGAACCCCACAAACAGGGCCTGAGCACCACAAGACCTCTCCCCACTCATCCTCCGCAGCCACTGGTCTCCAGAGGTAAGACTGCCTCTGATCCTGAAGGGATCCTGACCTTCCTCTTTTCCTCCCAGCCGCCACAGTTTGAGCCGTAGGGGGCTGCTGAGCACCTTTGCTTTGCTTCTGGACAAGTATTGGTGGCCATTATAATGGAAGAAATGTGCTGTCTTTGCTGATGCTTTCCTGCCTTACAGGCATGCAGCTGCTGCTGTCGCCGCTGCCTCATATCCTTGTGCAAGCAATCAGGTTGCAGTGTTGGTGCACCTGCAGTTGGAAGTTGAGAGCATGCTCTTAAATGCCAGATTCTTCTGGCACCAGCAATGGGTCAGCAATGGGTTCTTGAGCAACAAGCACCAATTGCACCATTATAATTTTACCCCTGGTGCTTAGACTCCAGCGAAACTCTGCTAGTTCAGCAGGCAAACCTCTTGCATTCCAGATTATCCAGGGACCCCTCCCTTGCAAACGTCCCTCCAAGACCCCCTTTCGGATTCGGTTTGTTCGAAAGAGAGCAAGCGCCTGAGTCGGCTTTGTTCCTTCTCAGCTTTCAAGGGAAGCTTGCTAGAAAGGCCCCTTCATTATTTATCGACTAGGATGGAAGCAGCTGAACCCAAGGCATAATCACAATGCCTCAATGAGATGGCAAACAGCGCTTGCTCTTTTAACAAACAGTCTCTCCTTCCCCGGGCACATGGGCGCTGCTGTGCGGATCAATGGTGGGGATGGTGGCAGTGAGGAGAAGAGAAGATCTCGTAGGCTGAAATTATCTCTCACTCCCACTCAGCAAAGTGGAGCTGTCAAGAGAGTTCTTGCATCTATGAGTGTGCTTTTCTGTGATAATGCCACGATTGTCATTCTCAGTCTTTTGTCTTGAAGGCTGCTTCAGGCACAGGAGGTCAATCTTGCTGAAGCCTCTTTCTTCATCCTTTTAGGCCCCCCCTTAGGACACCTCTAAGCAGAGCTGTGTTTGAAGGAGGAGGGCTGCCAACTATCCCCTCACCCCCAAAATATTGTCTCATACCCAGGGGCGGAGGAAGAGGGGTGCGGTAGCCCCAGGTGTCATCACTGAGGGGGGTGACAAAATGCCAGGCAGCACTCCTGGGAGTGACGCGGTGGCTTGGGCACACGCAGGCTCCACACTGCCCAAACGGTCTGCCTGCTGCCTCCCCCCGTCCAGCTGTAGGGCAGCTGAGTGGGAGGAGGCAGGCAGACTCATCGGAGGCCCCATGGAGAATCCTGCTCCTGCTGACCCTGCCCTGCGGGCAGCTGGCCCCACCCCCACGGGTGGCTGGCACCTCCCCCGGCGCAGGGCACATGCGCTGCCCCAGGCGCCAATCGGCTTGCTCCGCCACTGCTCATACCCTCCAACATTACTCCGATGAAAATAGGGACGTCCTATTCCATAACAACAACAACAATTTTTTTTTTTACTCTTCATGCCCCACTCAGATGACTGCATCTCAGATGACTGCATCGCCCTAGCCGTTCTTGGCAGCTTCCAACATATATAAAAACATAAAACATTTTCTTAAAAAAAACCCTTCCCTTTACAGGGCTGCCTTAGATGGCTTTGGGATTGCATAACTCTATACCTACCAACATTTCTCCAATGAAAATAGGGACGTCTCAAGGAAAAGCAGGACATTCTGGGATCAAATCAGAAACTGGGACAGGTTCTGTAAATCCAGAACTGGCCCTAGAAAATAGAAGAGTATGTGGTCTGCCTCGCTTCCCTGCTCTAAGCAGCAGCTCAATCTTCATAAAGCAGGAAATGCACCTCTTCATGGTGATAACCTTCATCATCTGTAAAAATTGGACAGGCCAGGCTAGTAAAACACCTGGGGACCTTTATAAGAACATAAGAATTTGCCCTGGTGGATTAGGCCAAGGGTGACCTCTCTGATATAGTCCAGTGTCCTGTTCTCACAGTAGCCCACCTGATGACCCATAGGGAAGCCTGCCAGCAGGAGCTGGGCACAAGGGCACTCTGCCCGCCAGCAGTCCCCAGCAACTGGTATGTGGAGACATGATGGCTTGGCAGCAGAGGTGGCGTCAATGAGAGCCTTCTCCTCCTAGTTGCCATCAGTGGCCTTCTTCTCCATCCTCTTGTAAAACAGATGGCTGCTTTTCAATAAGCATATTGCGATCCAAATTTTGTTTTGCTGCTTGTCACACGGAGGTCATGGGCTTCTTGCAGAACCAGGGGTGGACACGCACATGCGCACTCCCTGCACATGCACATCTAGCCCACAAGGCTAGATGAAAATGGGACCTGCTTCACACATGCAGATAATCTGAGCACTTAGCTTGCTCCTGATAACATCAGTCATCCAATGAAGCTGAATGTAGGAATTTTCAGGGCAGACCAAAGAAAGTCCCTTTTCATGCAGTGTCTAGTTAAATATGGAACTCCATAGTGATGGCCACCAGCCTGGGTGGCTTTAGAAGAGGATGGGACAAATTCATGCAGGATTAAGCTCTGAATGACTTCTACTTATGCTGGCTATGATTTCCCTCTAGTGTTGGAGGCAGTAATGCGTCTAAATATCAGTTGCTGGAAACCACAGGAGGGGAGAGCTGCTCTTGTGCTCAGGTCCTGTTTGTGGGATTCTGGTTGGCCACTGTGAGAATAGGATGCTGGACTAGGTGGGGTCATTAGCCTGATCCAGCAGGTGAAGTTCTTATGCTGATATTGAGATGTATAGGACTTGATGGATTGTTTGAGCGAAAGACTTTGTTCCAATACGCGAGATTGGATGCCAGGCCGAAATCAGCCAGCCCTTATGGAAGGAAAAAGCCTCAGCCAAAGAAGATGATAAAGAAGAAGACTGGCAAAATAAAATACTGAATTTTGCAGGACAAGTTATTACAAAAAGGGGCAACTGTGCAATGCATATTTTTAAAGCTTTGTGTATAAATTCTTACATTGGTATAACTTTTGAAAGTCACTTGAAATAAGATGAAGATTTTAAAACTGGATTGTTAAGTGTATAAGGATTTGTGGACGTGCATATAATGGAACCAAGGGGGGAGTGGAAGGAAGTCAACCAGAAATTTATGGTTTAATATGGTTATGATTTTTTTCTGGGTCCCCCCCCCCCTTTCCCTTTCCCTTTTTCATTTTGTTATATTTGGAAAATCAATAAAATGTTACCAAAGTAAAAAGGGGGAAAAAGTTCTTATGCTGATATGAATAGGGAATGAGGGATACAGTGGTACCTCGGGTTACATACGCTTCAGGTTACAGACTCCTCTAACCCAGAAATAGTACCTCGGGTTAAGAACTTTGCTTCAGGATGAGAACAGAAATCAGGCTCCGGCAGCGCGGCGGCAGCGGGAGGCCCCAGTAGCTAAAGGTTAAGAACAGTTTCAGGTTAAGAACGGACCTCTGGAACGAATTAAGTACTTAACCTGAGTTACCACTGTAATGCCTTTGAGCCTACCAAACCCTCCAGCATCCAAAGACCAGTGGAAGTTGGGTCACAGGGTTACGGAAACATACTTTTCTCTTGCAACTAAGAAACAAGACCTGTGGCAAAGTTGTAGCTTTTGCTGCACAGTACTGTAACAGAATCAGATGGAGTTTCTGTTCAGGGGGTTGCCAACCAGGTGTCCCAGACAGCCGGGTAAACAGGTGCAGTGTTCCTGCCCCTTTAATTGCTTCATGCTACAGACAACATCACCTGTTGCATAACTGTCTGTCTTGAAGCATTCCAGGGTGCAGAGTGTAGGTTGGCATCCCCAATGAAAAAACAGCCATTCACATCCTGGGCACTGCTGCTGCTCATTGGGTGGGTCTCCTGTGTAGCCTGCAAGGAACAGGAGGTGGGAAGCATCCTGCACCAGTGGCAGAGCAGCGCAATGAGCGATACTCAGCAAGTGGAATATTAGAAGTGCCTGCTGGATCCAGCCAAAGCAGAAAATGTGGTTCATATGAGACCCAGGACTCATTCACACATGGCAAAGGGGAGGCAGGTGCAACAGTTATATTGGGGTTTTTTTGGGGGTGTAAGCTGCTCTGGGAACTTGTCTGAAGGGTGAACGGTTTTATTTATTATTTGTTTCATAAAATGTATGTACCATTTGATTGTAAATAGATACCTCAAAGTGGTTTATGAAAAATAATGAAACAGTGAACGTAATTAATTAAAATCAGTAATAAGCTTAAGCATTAAAAAATGGTGTCAATAGGCAGGGAGTTCCCAAGTGTGGGGGCTGCTAGTCTCAAAGATTGATTTCTTACCCACTGTAAATCATCCCCTTCCATTGCCAATGTCTGGGGTGTGAATGTTTTGCTGCTTAGGCAGCCAAAACAGCTCTGCCCTCTCACAAGAAGTGGCATGCAGCGGAGAGGGTGAGGCGCAGCTGGCATGAGAGGCTGAGTTCGGTCCTGCCCAGCTCTGGCCGGAGTTGGAGTTGGGTTGTGCAGATCCAGCACCAGCAGACTCAGCTGGGGTGTTTAGAGTATTGAGAAAGAAAACCCAAACTGCAAAGGGGAGGGGAATGGAATGTGGACTGGCTGTTGGGAGAAGGAAAAGGAGAAAAGAAAAACTGTGTGTGATGTGGGAGATGGAATGGAGTATCCTGGAAAAGGCCATGTCTGTGCAACAATGAACAGCAATATCATCAAAAGAGCCTGGCTGCTGGATCAGACCACAGGTCCAGCTAGTAGCCCAGAATTCTGTTCTCAGTGGCCAGCTAGATGCCCATTATGGGAAGTCCCAAAGTAGGACCTGTGCACAACAGCAATCTTCCCACTTGTGATTCGCAGCTCCAGCTCTTCAGAGGCATTGAATCATAGAACTGTAGAGTTGGAAGGGACCCCAAGGGTCATCTAGTCCAACCCCCTGCAATGGAGGAACCATGGCACCTCCAAGGTGGGAGGGAGCACATAGCCTCACTGCAACATTTTGTTGCCGTTTCCTCTTGCAAAGAGACACATTCTAAGAAGCTCGGATTCCACGGCTCAAAACGCAGACACTCTCCCTCTCTCTCTCCTTCCCAAAAGCCCTTGCTGCTGTTAGAGGTGCACTCTGCATGTGCTCAGAGGCACTCGGGGTCTTCCAACGCCCTGCCCCTTCTGGGCATCCTAATATTTTGAGCCTTTGAGAAACAGACCTTGGAGGAGGAGGAGGAGGAGGAGAAGGAAGATAAAACAAGAAGGGGCCCCCACCGCCGCGCATCCGGAGGACGATCCGCAAAACGCAGCGAGGGGGCGTGGGCGGGGCCGGCTCGGCTGGAGCTCGGGTGGGCGTGCCCTCGGGCCCCGCGGGGCGGAGCCTGGCGACGCCAGCCCAACAAAAAGCGAAAAGGGAGCGAGCGAGTGGGCGGGGCCCGGCATGCAGAGGAGGGGGCGGGGCCGGCGGGCGCGATTGGCTCCGGCGCTGGCTCTGCCCAGCTGTGGCCAGAGGTGTCGCGCGCCGCAGCAGCAGCTTCAGCACCAGCAGCAGCAGCAGCGCGGAGAGGAGGCGCCGCGGCATCCTTGCAGCAGCAGCGGCGGCGGTGGCGGAGGCAGCAGGCTGGGCTGCGGGAGGGACCATGGCCGATCCAGCGGCGGCGGCTGCGACGGCGGGGGCGCCGTCCGGGTCCGAGGGTGAAGAGGGCCCGGTGCGCTTCGCCCGCAAAGGCGCGCTCCGCCAGAAGAACGTGCACGAGGTCAAGAACCACAAGTTCACCGCCCGCTTCTTCAAGCAGCCCACCTTCTGCAGCCACTGCACCGACTTCATCTGGTGAGCAGAACCGACCTTCCCCCAGGCCAGGAGGGTGGGGAACCCCACTTGCTCGGCATCTCCCCCCCTCCCGATCTTCGGCTGCGCTACCCCTCCCTTGCCTTTGCTGAGCCGGGGTCCCCTCCCCCTATCGAGGGACGCCCCCTTGGCCCCCGGCACCCTGGAGAATATGAAGAAGGGCTTCCTCTTCCTCTCTTCCCCGCGGTCCCAGGGCAAGCGAGCTCCTGTCCCCACTTAGCCCGGTCTCGGATCCTCTCCCTATCTCCCCTGTCCCCCTTTTCAGGGCTGCAGCCCCCGAGCCGTGTGATGCGCCTCAGACCCCCCACCCAGCGGACCTCGCTTGCAGCTTTTAGTCATCATTTCTCCTTGCCAGCTCCTTTTCCGGGGGGGAGCTTCCTCCCAACTTGCACCAGTCGTTGTACTCTGGGGTTGGGGGAGTGCCTCCCCCCCCGTCCCTAAAATCTCCTCCCCAGATATGAGAAGATGAGCACCAAGCTCTCTCTGTCTCTGTTTCACACTCTGTCAAAGGGAGATCGCCTTCCTGTTGCAACCTTTAGCTGGAGTTTTTCTGCCTGGAGGGCCCCCTTCCTGCAGGATTCAGACAAGTCCTTTCCACCCACCCACCTACCTTTGCTGCCTGGGGCCCCTTCAGAGAGGTACCACCTCCACCAGCTGCATGCATGCAGCAAGCCGCCTCTGAATTGTGTAGTCTCTGTGACTATGTTCACTGGCAAAGACCCCCTAAGTAGATTCTAAGACCCCCCCACCCTCTTCTTTCTGTTGAGAGACTCCCCCTCCATCATCGTTTTCAAAACACGCATCCCGTCCCAGCGTAAAAGACCTCAGCAGAGAGCTCCTTTCGTCCTCTCTGTCAGATACCACTGAGAACTGAGCAACCCAGGTTTTTTACTTTTATTGCCCCATCCGTACCACAAAACATTTCCCACAATCTTCACCTTTTCCATAGAGTGCCTTCCTGCCTCATTTGTGCCCCTCTTCCCATTTCAGCATGCAAGGGCATCCCCTCTCTAATGATATTGGACCTGACAGGATATCTACAATAAGGCCCCCACCCTTCCATCATTATTGGATGCCCCACCCCATATCCTACTCCACAGTTCCATGCACCCCATGGAGAAACTTCCAGTGGCCAACAAGTAGCTAGCCATGGTGAATCCCATCCACTTTCTACCTCTCTCCATCTGTTGTGGAATTAGCTTAACAAGGTCTCCTCTCAGTCATGAATTCACTAGGTGGACAGCCATAGACAGGCCACTCCCTTTAAAACACACACACACACACACACACACACACACACAATAATATGTGAGTAATGACTCTGACCTACTTTACTGGGCAGTTGTTGGGGACACACCACAATTGTGTGTGTGAACACTTTGGCTACTCTAAAGCACCATAAAAAGGTAAAGGTAAAGGTACTCCTGCCCGTACGGGCCAGTCTTGACAGACTCTAGGGTTGTGCTCTAGAGGCTGGGAGCCAGCGCTGTCCGCAGACACTTCCGGGTCACGTGGCCAGCGTGACAAGCTGCATCTGGCGAGCCAGCGCAGCACACGGAATGCCGTTTACCTTCCCGCTAGTAAGCGGTCCCTATTTATCTACTTGCACCTGAAGGTGCTTTCGAACTGCTAGGTTGGCAGGCGCTGGGACCGAGTGACGGGAGCGCACCCCGCCGCGGGGATTCGAACCGCTGACCTTTCGATCGGCAAGTCCTAGGCGCTGAGGCTTTAACCCATCTAAAGCACCATACAAAGCAATAATAGAATTGTAGAGTTGGAAGGGACCCAACGGGCCATCTAGTCCAACCTCAGCAAATCACAATGGCCAAGGTGCTTATCTGGGGCCCTGTCTCTGGGGGTAGTGAAACAGTGAAACTGCCCTCCATCTTTGTAGATTCCAGGTATCCCTGAATTCTGTGGGGTGAAAGTCCCACTTTGGGAGGAAGGCAGGGAAGGGAGAGGCTTTGGGGTCATTGAAGGCAGGGTATGCAGAAATTGGGAGCGGGGTGTTATTGAGCATGTCCAGAGTGCCTTTATCTTTCCACCAAGTAATGGCACCTGGCATCACATGGATCTGGGACAAGGGAGAGAACAGTTGTGGAGCAGGGGCAGATTGACTTCAGTCTTGTAAGAAGGATTCATTCTTTTTTTAAAAAAAATCCCAAAAAACCACCCTCACTAGAATTTTCGTGGTCCACCAATGTGTGGTGCATTTGCAAAGCAAGAATGAATATTTGGGATATGGTGGCAGTTAAAGCATAACAAAGCTGTGCTCAGTGAACCTAAGTATGGAGGACACCAAGGTCCACCATTCACAGAATCATAGAATTGTAGAGTTG
The DNA here is from genome assembly GCF_964270895.1 of Podarcis filfolensis. NCBI lineage: Eukaryota > Metazoa > Chordata > Lepidosauria > Squamata > Lacertidae > Podarcis > Podarcis filfolensis. The sequence goes on along the minus strand of NC_139616.1, from coordinate 29,021,071 downwards.
AAAGGGACTTTGAAGATCATCATCCAACCCCCTGCAATGCAGGAATCTCAACTAGATGATACATGATAGATGGCCATCCGTCCTCTGCTTTAAAATTTCCAGGGAAGGAGAATCCACCACCTCTCAAGGGAGCCTGTTCCACTGTTGCATCTCCTTCCTTGTAACTTGAATCCATTGCTTTGGGTCCTACCCTCCGGAGCAGCAGAAAACAAGCTTGCTCCATCTTCCTTGTGATGACCCCTAAGATATTTGAGGAGGCTATTGTATCACCTCTCAGACTCCTCTTTTTCAGGTTAAACATTCCCACCTTTCTCAACTGTTCCTCATAAGGCTTGGCTTCCAGAAGCTTGCTCACCTTGGTCGCCAGCCATTACATACATCCCAGCTTGTCGATACCCTTCTTAAATTGTGGTGCCCAGAAAGGGACACAGTATTCTAGATGTGGTCTCACCAAGGCAGAATAGAACAGGACTATGACTTCCCTTGATCTGGACACTATGCTTCTGTTGATGAAGCACTAGAATAGCATTAGCTTTTTTCCTGCTGCATCACACTGTTGACTCATGTTAAGCTTGTGGTCTATATTGCTGGGTGTGAATGTGAGTCTTATTTTAGCAAAGATCCCATCAAGTGATGTGGAACAAGGTCCTCTCTCTGCACAGGGTCTTGGAGAGCTGCTGCCAGCCAGAGTATCTCAGGCTGATGAATGCTGTAGTCCCAAACAGCTGGAGGGCACCAGGTTGTGGAAGGCTGGCATAAACATCATCTCTGACATGGCAGTTTCCTAGGTGTGCTAGGCTAGCAAGTGGGCCTCAGTCTCCCTCCTGCCAGCTCTGCTCTGGAGCAAAGTTCTGGATAGACTTCAGACCCTGCAAAGGCCCCAGGAGGCAGTGATGGCCACCAACTTGGATGGCTTTAAAATAGGACTGGACAAAGTAATGGAGAAAGAGAAGGCTATTGGTGGCTCCTAGCCACAATGGCCATGTCCTGCCTTCGTAGTTGGAGGCAGCAATGCTTATGAATGCCAGTTGCTGGGAACTACAGAAGGGGAGAGGACTCTTGTGCTCAAATCCTGCTTGCTGGTTTGGCTACTGAGAGCAGCTTTCTGGACTAGGTGGGCCACCAGCCTGATCCAGCAGGGCTCTTCTGATGCTCTTTTGGCACCTCCAGGCTCAGAGGCAGTCTATCTTGGTACAGTATATGGGTTTTCAGAGGCATTTTGCCACTGTGAGAACAGGATGCAGGACAAGATAGGCTATTGCATTGATCCAACAAGCCATTCTTATGTTATTAAAGGCAAATCCAGTTGCACAGCTGTTTTCTGGGGCATTCACCCTACCTGGAGGCTCTGATCTCTTGGTGAGCGTGGGGAAACCAGGCACTATGGTTCCTTTTTTTTAAAGCCCCCTAGTGAGAAAATACTTTTCTTTCTATCCTCCACCCCATCTTCTTTATCTCCCATCCCACCATCAGTGTCACTAGAGCTTGAGAACTTCTATTGGGCGTTGTTAGGGAACAACAGGTCTCCCTTTTTTTGGAGTGGGGAGGGCAGTTGCTGCCTGGAAGGCCTGGAGCTACAGAGGCTGGGACTGCAGTGCGTGTGGTAGAAAAGTGAATGTTTGGGTTGTGTGGGTTTGCGCGCGCACACACACGCTCCCTAACTTGGTGTTTTTCTCTCTTGCAGGGGGTTTGGCAAGCAAGGGTTTCAGTGTCAAGGTGAGTTACACACTATATGCATATGTGAGTGAGTGAGTGAGTGCATGTCTTGGATGTGGTGTCCCCGAAAGACCTGAGTTCAAGTCCAGGCTTGCTGGAGGCAGAGCCCCAAACCTCTTTTAAGTGGTGGAGCTCCTCAGAAGTAAGGCAGAAGCAAGCCCCCGTAACCCTGTAATTTGGAGTCAAGGTCTTGCCTCTTAGGAAGGAAGGAAGGACTCATCCATTCCAGATGCTGAGTGCCTCTGCAAGTATGATTGGTCTGCATGTTTCTCTGTTACATCATTTGTTTCTACCCCATAACATAACCACTTGTCTTCTTACTGTGGCAAAAGGGGCACCCACTTTGTGGGTGCTGCGTCTTGGAAGGCTAATGTGTTGTACACCCCCCTCGTACTGCAGTATATATATTAGGTAAAGGGACCCCTGACAATTAGGTCCAGTCATGACCGACTCTGGGGTTGCGGCACTCATCTCGCTTTATTGGCCGAGGGAGCCAGCGTACAGCTTCCAGGTCATGTGGCCAGCATGACTAAGCCACTTCTGGCGAACCAGAACAGTGCACGGAAACACCGTTTACCTTCCCGCCAGAGCAGTACCTATTTATCTACTTGCACTTTGACGTGCTTTTTAACTGCTAGGTTGGCAGGAGCAGGGACCGAGCAATGGGAGCTCACCCCGTAGCGGGGATTCGAACCGCCGACCTTCTGATCGGCAAGTCCTAGGCTCTGTGGTTTAACCCACAGTGCCACCCGCGTCCCTAGTATATATATTGGAGGTATGTAAATAAGTAAGAGTCCTGGGCCAGCTTTCCTTTCCCCCTCAGCACCACATCAAAATTGAGTGGTTTGCAGAGTAACTAGATTGTGGAACCACCACCACACATCTAGCTGTTTGGACTTAGCCCCGGAACCTGTTTGAATGTGAGTGTTTTTTATGAGTGTTGGCCTGACTGAGATTTGGGTTGCAAGCTGGGGCACCCCTCCACCCCCTTGAGCTCTCCTGCATGGCAACCGGCAGCCCCCGTTCTTCTGCACCCTCCATATTGCCAGCTCCTGGGCCGTAAGAAGTGACTGATTGGCTGCCAACACCCATCAGGATGTGGGAGGCGGGTGGTGAGGCTCAAGGGGGAAGTGGGTGATGTGTTGATGTGACAGTCCAAATGTTGGGCTTCCTTTTTTCTCGGTGTCAAATCGCGTTGCAAGGGGGTGGGGTGGGGGCGGGGGCTGCTTTGAACGTGTTGCACTTTTGTTTTATTGGTCTTTCATGAGGAAATGGGCGATTCTCCTTCCATTCTGCGGAGTGAAGGGTCCAAACTGAAGGTTGATAAAGTCTTAAAAGAGAAACTGACAGCTTGCACGGGTCGGAGTGACCCTTTGGGTTTTCGTTTTGCTTTCCCAAGGTCCAATTTCCAGTTCCGATTGTTTTGTGGTAGCGTTCAAGGTGCAGTCGAGTGCAACACCAGAGGAAACATGAGGTGTATATCCTTAGACTGTGCAGTGCACAATGCAGATTAATCCTATTTCATTATACTCTTTTTTGCCTCAACCAAACCATCCCCAACCTGGTGCCCACCAGATGTTTTGGATTGCAGCTCTCATCTGCCCCAAACATCTGGAGGGACCTGGTTGTCTTAATCAAATCCTGATAATCCTCACAAGGTGGTGAGTTTATTTTATGTGGCTTTCACTTTGCCTGCTGTTCGTCTCTGCTTCATTGCAAGGTGATGATTTTGTTCTGTTGTGAGCTGCTTTTGAATGGTATGTGGGTGAGAGGCAGGCTATACTTTCAGGAAATAAATAAAGGGATGGATTTCCTCCAATTTTCCAACTGCAAGTTCATGGATGAAGTATGAATTTTAATCAGAACGAGTGTCTGCAAGTGTGGAATTGCAGAGGGGTGGTTGATCCAGAAAAAAGCGGCCTATTATAAATCTGGATGCATGCAGAGGGTGTGGAACCCTATTTTATCTAAGGAAGATCACGGGTTTAAATAAGATGCAACATGTCAAAGTATGCAGAGTGATCTGTGTGATAACTTGTCAGGAGGTGCTGTTGCCATTTAACAGTATATCCCTTGGAAGAAGAAAAGTCATGAATTAAGAATTTGCAGGTCGCAGAAGGTTTCTCTTTTCATATGTAATCTACTTTGGAAATATTGCTTTAGCCACAAAATGGAGGAAATCGAGGTTCTCGTCTAAACAAAGACAGTAAGAATGCTGTATTTAAACACAGTAAATAGTTTTTATCTCTTCTCCCGCACCCCACCAGGTGTTTAAGGAGATTGGGCAATGCTTTTAAATCAATAGCTTTCCAGTTTTTGTTACTAGAGCTGAATGAATGCAGCTGAAGCACTTTATAGATTGTGTGTACAAAACTGGGTCTGAATAAGATGCTTTGTGGATTAAATAACTCAATGTTGCCCTACCTCCACTTCATGCAGTCTTTAAAGACTTGAAAGGCATATTAAATTTCGACAGATTAAGGTCTGCTGATGCTTAAAAATAAGAGAGTTTCTACTGTTTTAAATGACAGAACTATCATCTCTTTGAATGACATGGCTGTGAGTTTTTCATCTGTTCCTGTATTGATGTTGTATCTTCATTATTCGGTGAAAGGAGCTGAATTTGATTTTTGGGGGGTGGGGTCCTTCTTATATCCAGTTACAGTTTTGAAGCATTGTTTTGGGGCTCCTTTTGGCTTCACTTCCCCTCGCCCACATACACACACCTGATCTGAGATTTTGCATAGCTTTGACCCATCCCTGTTGAATGACAGTTGAAGCCTGGTTGTGGATGGCTTTGAGATAAGAAGGTGGGTGTTGTATTTTGTCCCCTACCTTGCTGCTCAACTTTCTGAAACCTTGTGCATCTTCCACAGACACAATTCTCAGAAACCTGCACGCTATACATAGAGTTGGGTCCAGGATACCTCATGGACTGCCTAATCCCTTATATTCCACTCCAATCACTTGAATCTTCAGGGGAGTCACTGTTGGTGGTCCCCCGTGGCTCGGATATGTGGCTCATACCCACCAGGATCATGGGCATGGTTTTATGGTGCTCCCCAGTGCTTTTTTCCCCCTTTAAAAATGTTTAGGGGTACTCTCATTTTCCTACTCATATTGAAATACTGCCCCTCAATGAGGCCAAACTTAGATTCACAAAATGTTTAGGGTTATGTGCCCCCCCCCAGAAAAAAAGCACTGGTGTTCCAGTTGAAATCAGACAAGTGTCAAAAAGCATCAATAGGCGGGCAATTCCGAAGTTTCGGTGCTGCCGTGCTAAATGATCTTACAGCCGTGGAATAAGTGTTACATTGCATCTGTAAGAGTGCCAGTTCCGCAGTTCAGAGTGGTTGAGTGTGCATGTCAGCCCTGCAAGGAAACCCTTTGGAGGGAATCATGCGCCGCCGCCCCCCCAATCTCTTCGTCTCCAAAATCTTAAATGGAACCTTGGAACACAGTTAATTTAAAGGATCGTGAGCTGATACAATGGAAACAGGCTGTGTCTTTTGAGTGCCTGTCTTGCTGCCTGCCTCAGCGTGGCTCATTTCTGGTGCTGCCATTTGTCCCTGAAGTAAAAGCCATGGATCAGGGAGCTGATGGTTCCCAAACATCTTCTGGAGAACATGAATGCCAAAACGATTCCAGCAGGGGCCAGTTGTGTGGAAAGCTGGTGCAACCCAATTTCTGTGCATATCTCTGTATATCTTCCTTTGAACCGTATTTAATGCCTTGGACCAGGCGCTGTGCTGCTGGAATCAGTCCATGGGTTGCCTCCTTGCACAGCAAATATGGAGTCTGTAGCATCTGGTGGGCACCAGGCTGGGGAAAGCTGCCTTAAGAATCTGAATTGCTATAATCATTCAATTAGCCATCAATTTAAAACCAGAGAGCTTATGGTGTCAGCTTTTGTGCTTTACCTTTTGAGGAATTAACCCTTGGTTAGAAGAAGGGAAGAGGAGCTGCGCTTATTCACAGGTGTCGGAAGATGGTGGGGCTGCTAATGCAATTTCAGTTTTCACACTTTCTGAAACAATGTGCAAACTAAAGATTAAGAACCTACAAAGAGCTTGCTGAATCTGGCCAGTGGCCCATCTAGTCCACCATCCTCATGGTGCCCAGCCAGTGGCCAAAGCACAGCTCTCCTTGGAAATTCACCCCTCTCTGAATTTTGTGTTGCAGTTTTCCAACCAAAGAATGTGTGCAAAAATGCATCCGTTCAGGAAAAGAACGTATCAGGTGTATTGTATTTGGGAAATGTGTGCATTAGGCCGAATTGCATGCAAAGGTTTTTATTTGCACTAAAATGCAGTCAAATGTTCACGAGGACTTTTGAAAAACAGCAACTTACAATTTGATGCAGAAATGTGCAGAACTGAACTTTAGACTGGGGGGGGGGGGGACGAGAAACTGAAACAGTTGTCCATGCTTAGCTAAGAGTGCTGTCTGGGTAGAGGAAAGGGGTCCAGCTCCAGAGGTGTCCTGAGAGGTTCTTCCCAGCCTTTGATAGTCCCTAATTTCCTCAGCTTGATGTCTTCCCTGCAGCTTCTTTTCCTGAAGGCTTCACTGTCTACTTTCCCTCAAGTTCCATTTCCTGCCTACTTAGTCCACCTGCTTCTTCTTTTTTTAACTTTTATTTTGCTTTAAACAGGTACATATAAATATAGTCCACCTGCTTCTTACTCAATTGTTCCCCACCTCCTGGGACTTCTTCCTACACAATTTCCAGCCCTCCATCTCACTGCCTGTCCATAAAGCCTATGTGGGTGAGGCTTTCATGCCAACCCAGCCACACTGACGATTCACTTCCCTGGTAAAAGCCTGGACTGTTCACAAACATGGTGGTCTTGGCAATGTCATGATCCCTCCAGCAGAGTTTTGCGAACATTCCATGACATCACATCAGCTCAGCCGGTCCTTGCCCTTGGATTACCTAGAGAGGCATGTTGTTCCCGCACTTCCCCAAAACTATTTTTCTCAATCCATATTTTATTATTAATTTTGACTGTCTTTCTTCCATATCACATGTTATATTTTTCATAACAGGAGTTCAGTTGGCATCAGGGGCACAATATATTTCTTTGCCTTTTTCTAATTGCTTGAGCTTTGGCCTCTCTCTCAACCAGAAGGCCCAGCCTCATTTAACATTTTGAGGCTTTTAAATTCTCATTTTGGAGCCATTAAGGCTGTAGCTTACTTTGGATAAGAATGTGAGCTTGCTTTGAGGTTTAACCTGTGCATCTCACAGAAGCTTTAAGTGGAGTGGTCAGGGAGGTCTCGGTGTGGTGAAATCGGTCAAATGAAAAAGCAATATCGGGGTTGTCAGAAAACAGCATGTACACATTATTGCTCTGAGACTGCTCTGTTTGCTGACAAGGGCTATGCTGTCACGGGGATGCTGAGACTGGGTGGGGTGCAAACCTTGTAGAATTTCATAGAATCATAGAATGGCAGAGTTCAAAGGGACCCCAAGGGTAGTCTAGCCCAACCCTCAGCAGTGCAGGAATCACAACGAAAGCACCTCTGAAAGATTACCACCCTACCTCTGTTTACAAACCTCCTACAAAGGAGAGTCCATCACTCCACTGTTGTTGAAGAAGAAGAGGAGTTTGGACTTGATATCCCGCCTTTCATTCCCCTTAAGGAGTCTCAAAGCGGCTAACATTCTCCTTTCCCTTCCTCCCCCACAACAAACACTCTGTGAGGTGAGTGGGGCTGAGAGACTTCAGAGAAGTGTGACTAGCCCAAGGTCACCCAGCAGCTGCATGTGGAGGAGCGGGGAAGCGAACCCGGTTCCCCAGATTACGAGTCCACCACTCTTAACCACTACACCACCCTGAACAGCTCCTACCATCAGAATCTAATGTTCAATCAGAATCTCCTTTCTTGTAATTTGGATCCATTGGTTTGCATCTTCTGGAGCAGCAGAAAACAAACTCGGCTTTCCACCTTTTCTTGTAGAGATTCGGGTCCTTGGGGACCCAATACCTTCAACTGCCTTCTGTGGGATCAACATAAGAACCTGCTAGATCAGGCCAATGGCCCATCTAGTCAAGCATCCTCTTTTTACAAGGACCAACCAGATGCTCATGGGAAATGAGTAAGCAGAAGAGCAAATATCCCCTCCTGTGGTTTCCAGCAAATGGTATTCAGAAGCATTGCTGCCTCCAACTGTGGAGGCAGAGCAGAGCCGCCATGGCCAGTAGCCATTGATAGCCATTTCCTCCATGAATTTGTCAAATCCCTTTTTTAAAAGCCTTCCAGGTTTGTTGTCCATCTATGCCTCCTGTGGGAGAAAGTCTCATAGTTTAACTATGTGCTGTGCTGAGAAGTCTTTCCTGTTATCTGTCCTGGACCTTCCAACGTTCTGCTTCATTAGGTGGGGTATGCAGAAATTACATCTGAGGAACTGAAAATGGGAGCTTTGTTAGAGCGCATTCCCCAGCCCGGTGCCCTTCAGATCTTTTGAACTACAGTGGACGCTCAGGTTGCGAACGTGATCCGTGTGGGATGCACGTTCGCAACCCACAGCGTTCACAACCCACGTCTGCACATGCATGGGTTGCGATTTGGCGCTTCTGAGCATGCACACAATGCAATTTAGCGCTTCTGTGCATGTGCGGCCGCTGAAATCCGGAAGTAACCCATTCCGGTACTTCTGAGTTTCGGCAGTCCGCAACCCGAAAAAATGCAACTTGAAGTGGCTGTAACCCAAAGTATGACTGTACTATTCCCTTTAACCCCAGTCAGCATGGCTGTGGGACGATGTGTCTGAGGGGAGCACAGCTGTGCTGGCCATTAGGGCTGAGTGATGTCTGGTTTTCAACATCATGATATATCACCAGCTGAATATCATGATACTGTATACTGAAATGTCACGATGTCTGAAATAAGGATAGAAATAATGAGGTGAACTGGGTAATATCCTGGCAACTGCCGCTACTTAGAAGTCTAAAATGGATACATTTTTCTGGCAGGGAGAAACCTCCTCTCCCTTGTGCATCTATCAATATTTTATATTTTATTCTATCACTGTTTCCCCCACATCATGATTTATTTATTTTTTACATAGCATGCACGCACACATCGTGATTCACGACATATCACATGCCCAATATTATGGAACTTTTACCACAATGTGGACTTCAGACCAATTTTGCATGATGTATCGATATGTCCCCCAGCCCTAACTGACCAGGGCTGATGGGTTGTAGTCCTAGACATCTGGAGCATTCCAGTTTGGGGAAGACTGTGTTAGAGTATGCTGGTGGCTGTGATATTTTTGCTTCTCACCTGCTTTACAGAGAACTCACCAGGTTCTCTGCTTTGAAAAGCATCCTTTTCAAAATAACTGAAGTCTCATGGAACCTCCAGGTCCAAGGCAATCTTTCTAGATTCCCAGGTCCTTCGGGGCATTTGGCCACTGTGAGAACAGGAGGATTTGGCCTGATTCAGCTGCACAGCTCTTCTTAGGTCCTTATCTGGATGCACCCTCACTTAGTGCCAGAAGCTGAGGTATGAGACATGAGACTAGCGGCTACCTGGGAGTGTTGGAGCACCCTCTCCAGGCATGGAGGGGAATGGAGTGTGCAACATCAGCCCCCCCCCCCCGATTGACAGACAGTAGAAACCTTTTGGCTAGTTAGACTGGGTATAATTCCTCCAGGAGCCTTCTGTTGTTCTAGCCCGGCCACCAAATCTGCTTCCTTTTGACTTCCAGCTTGTTCATTCACCCCTGGGTAAGATTTCAGGTGCAGTTTCCTGGGTTTTCTCCTTTCCAGTTTTGCTTTTCTGGGACATCCTTGTCAATAATGAGGTTGCTAATTAGCTCTTAATACCTGTTTAAAGTCTCTCAGTTGAAACGCTGGAGCAGATTGGGTTGAAACGGAAGTAATTGGAAGCGCTAATAGGTTGCTGCTAATTGCTAGCCCATGTTTGCAGTGAGCCAGGTAAAGTGTGGAAACTGCGGGGGGGGGGGGGTTGGGGGGAGGGGGCTTTGTGGTATTGAGGGCAATGCCAATATGAATTTCATTTCAATTTTAAATGCAGTAAAAGAAGTAGTGCTCTGCCTACCATGCTGTTGGCTTCCATAAATTTTCTGCGATTGCACTGCCTGTGAGCAGAATCTCACCTATTATCTCCTGTGAGTTGTGCCATATCAACACAACTCTGAAAATAAAATGCTGGGGTCCCAGCTTGTTGAGTATGTGAGTTGATAAGAGATGTCTGAGAAGGGGTGGAAAGAGCTGTAGTCTGAGCTGTGCATTGGAACCAAAGTGCCATATCTGCTTCTGTGGGTCGCTGGACTGTGGTTAGCTGATGCTGTGGGGAGCTGAAGCATAAATCCCAGCAGGATTGGGACCAGAGTTGGAAGCAATGCTGGGGAAGCTCTAGGGCAGGCATAGGCAAACTCCGGCCCTCCAGATGTTTGGGACTACAATTCCCATCATCCCTAGCTAGCAGGACCAGTGGTCAGGGATGATGGGAATTGTAGTCCCAAACATCTGGAGGGCCAGAGTTTGCCTATGTCTGGTCCAGGGGTGCTGACTTGAGCAAGTTATTGGGCAGGCCAAGTAAGCCCTGCCCCCCACAATCAATCACATGACGTGGCGCAAGGACACCATTTGAATGGCAATGCCCATCAACTTTGGGGAGGCCCAGCCCCCTAAAATATTTTCTGGGGGTGGGTGAAGGGACCTTGGCCCCTAGGAGTTGGCTCCTATAGGCAGATCTTCATCTGGCAAGGAGGCATCAATTGAGGGATGGTCTATAGCAGGTCAGGATGTGCAGAGGAAGTCTGTCCAAGGAGGACTGTGAGAAAAAATATATATCAATGAGATAAGTGTGCATTTGGGAAAGGGAAGAGAGCCTCAGATCCACGGTCCATCTAGCTCAGTACTGTCAACACTGAGTGGTAGCAGCCCTCCAGGTTTTCATACCAGAGCCTAGAGCTACCAGGGATTGACCTTGGGGGCTTCTGCACTCAAAGCAGATGCTCTACTATTGAGCCACAGGAAGAACAGATGGTCTGGAGCAAGACTGGGGAGCCACATGTGCAGAGTGCAGAGTATAGAGGCCAAAGCCTGAACCACAAGTATTTTTAGCCAGAGAGGAGTCATGCCAAGGCCGCGGCAAATCTGCCTCTTCTCCTCCTTCTCTGCATCCATGAGTGATTCTCCAATTGCGCTAGCATGCAGCTTCCTGCTTTAAGGGACCTGGCCAATCCCAGCAGTTAGGAGGTCCTGAGTTATGAACTTGCCTCATTATTCCCTCTGCTAATGCCTTAATTTTTTTGGCATGCCAGACGAGGGATCGTGTAGCGAGGCGGAAGCTAAGCCTCGCCTCGCCTCGCCTGCCAGCCAGCCAGGCCTCCTCGGATGCTCACTTGTTTTCATCCTTCTTTCCAGAGCGTCGGCGCATGCCTGAGATGCTCTCAGCCCACGTCTTGGGCCTTGGCAGGTTGACAGCCGTGTCTGTGCTAATATACAACACGTTGCATTTTTTTTGACACAGCTGCTTTCCTCGGAGAGGGGGAAGAACCCACCCAAACAGTCCTCTTTGGCAAGATCCCCTCCCGCCCACAGACGGCGAGCGGGCGAGCCTTCCTTACGTACGCCACGAATCCCACAGGCGGGGGCGGGAGAAAACTCGCACTGCCGCATTTTGGGGCGGATGGGATTTCTAGGTTTGTGCACTGTTGAGTCCAAAGCGTTCTGCTGAGGATGCTGAATGGAGAGGCAAAACTTGTTTAAGGCCAAAGGCTGTATTCCTTTCTAGGCAACCGTGGGGTGTGTGTGTGTCACATGTCAGTGGTAGGTGGAGCCAGAGGCAGAAGTGGGCGGAGCAATGTATGCATGTATGTATTCATTTTTTGCTTTACACAGAAGACTACTTTCTACTCACACTCATTCACCCTCTCTGTTCTCCATCAGCATTCAAGGGCACATTCCAGTGAGGCAAAAATACTCGAGGTAGACAAAACTGAGTAGATGGTCCAATGTAGACCCTCCAAGTATCCCTATTTTCCAGGGACAGTCCTGGATTTACAGAAGCTGTCCCAGTTTCTGATTTGATCCTGGAATTTCCTGCTTTTTCTTATGGCGTCCCTATTTTCATCAGAGAAAATTGGAGGATATGGTAGGACATCTCGATTGTCGTTGGAGTAATGTTGGAGGGTATGGAGTTATGTGACGCCCGAGCCAAGGAGATAAGTAACTATGCAACCTTTAGAAGACATTTGAAGGCAGCCTTGTATAGGGAAGTTTTTAATGTTTAATTGTGTTTTTATAAATGTTTGAAGCCACCCAGAGCGACTGGGGCAACCCAGTCAGATGGGTGGGGTATAAAAATATTATCATTATTATGGAACAGGGCATCTCTATTTTCAATGGAGAAATGTTGGAGGGTATGTCAATGGTCTGGCTTGGTATAAGGCGAACCATGAGGACATTTTTTAAAGGAGAAGGAATACAGGTGAGTTGTAGAACACATCCTTTGCATATATAAGGTCCCAGGCTGAATCCTCAATGGCTTCTCCATGTAGGACTGGGAGAGACTCCCTGGCTGAAACCCTGGAGAGATGCTGCCAGTCAGGGTGGACAATATTGTCACAGATGCTCCAATGGGCCAATCTAGTAAAAGGCAGTTTTCTACATTCCTCCACTTCCTTTGAGCCACCATGACGCCTATCCACAATGTTGCAGCCCCAAACATCTGGAGGGCCCAAGGTTGGGTAAGGCTGAGTTAGTTGGAGGAGTGCAATGGGGCACAGCAGCGCCTGCTTCCCCTCGGCTGCTCCTCTTCACCCACCCCATTGCTTCCTGTTTTAAGCAGGCTTTGAATGAGATGGTTCTGCTTGATGTTTGTTGAGCATCTTCTGCTTTCCTGATGAAGGTGACTTTTCCTTTTTTTAAGGGAAAGAAAGCTTTAAATTCTGCAGAATTGGAAGCCACCTGGAAATGTTTCCAACTGGCTCTGTCTGCTTCCTCTTTCTCTTTCCACCACTTGACTTGCCTGGGCCAGTAGTGGGTGCAAAGGAGCCAACTCCTGGGGGCTGAGGTCCCTTCACCCTCCAATAAAGCATTTGAGGGGTAGCCCCTCAAATGTTGATGGACATTGCCATTCAAATGGTGTGTGTGCCACATCTTATGGCCAATTATGTGGGGTGGGGCTTACCTGCGCACCCCAATATTTTATTCTAGTTGGCACCTTTGAGTGGGTGACAAAACCAGTGCAGCCAAGTGGAAGGAGTTTTGACTCGGGGGCAAGTATGCCTGGGTCCAAATGTCTGCTCACCTCTCTGTCTCACTTCTGTAACTTCAGCAGAAGGGAACTGAGGGTTGCCTGCACCCTTTGTTCATCATTGGAGGCTCCTTCCAGATACCAAGAAGAACATAAGAAGCACCTGCTGGACCAGACCAATGCCCCATCTAGTCCAGCATCCTGTTCCCACAGTGGCGAATCAGATGCCTCAATGGGAAACCTGCAAGCAGGACCCCCAGCACAATGGCAACTATCCCCTCCTGTGGTTTCAGTTCCAGCTGTGGAGGCACAGCATAGCTGCCATCATAGCTAGGAGCCATTGATAGCCCTCCATGAATCTGTCTAATCCTCTTTTAAAGCCGTCCAAGTTGGTGGCCATCACTGCCTCTTGTGGGAGTGAGTTCCAAAGTTTCACTATGTGCTGTGTAAAGGACTTTATGTGTGCTAAATCTTCCAGCATTCAGTTTCATTGAATGTCTGTGAGTTTTAGTGTTCTGGGTGAAGGAGAAAAACTATTCACTGTCCACTTCCTCCCTGCCATACATACCGTATTTTTTGCTCCATAAGACGCACCTGACCATAAGACGCACCTAATTTTTAGAAGGGGAATGCAAGAAAAAAACTATTTTTAAAGGGAGCACTGAGCAGAGCCTGTATGCATCCCAGGCTCTGCTCGGCACTCCCTTTCACGAGCCATGTGAAGCGTGTGTGCGGCGCTTGCAGGCTTTTCCCCAGGAGGGAGAAAAGCCCCCAAGAGCTGCACACTCTTTAAAGGGTGTGCGGCTCCTGCGGGCTTTTCTACGAGGAAGGAGAAGGGACTGACTGCCCGCGTCAGTCCCTTCTCCCTCCTCAGGGAAAAGCCCACAAGAGCCGCATGGAGCGTGTGTGTGGCTCTTGCGGGCTTTTCCCGCCTGCCTCCCACCTGCATTCACTCCATAAGAAGCACACACATTTCCCCTTACTTTTTAGCAGGGAAAAAGTGCGTCTTATGGAGTGAAAAATACGGTAATTTCATATGCATCAACCATGCCACCTCTTACTTGCTTATTCTCTAAACTAATTAGATGGGGAAGGGGCTCTTGCTCTTAAAACTTTGAATATGGGATGCTGTCAACAGAGAAGCTTTTGACCTTGGTGGTACCACTTTGGACGTGGTTTGCATGGTGATCCCATGTTTCTCTAGGACATGGGTAGGCAAACTAAGGCCTAGGGGCCGGATCTGGCCCAATCGCCTTCTAAATCTGGCCTGTGGACGGTCTGGGAATCAGTGTGTTTTTACAGGAGTAGAATGTGTGCTTTTATTTAAAATGCATCTCTGGGTTATTTGTGGGGCATAGGAATTTGTTCATTCCCCCCCCCCAAAAAATATAGTCTGCCCCCCCCAGAAGGTCTGAGGGACAGTGGACCAGCCCCCTGCTGAAAAAGTTTGCTGACCCCTGCTCTAGGAGAACATGTGAAGTTGCCTTACACCGAGTCAGACCACAAGTCCATATAGCTCTGTGTTGTTAATGCTGACTGAAATGTGAATGTTCCCAGGTTTAGGAATTAAATCTGAGCCTTAGCATGCAGTGCAGACACTGTGCCCCTGAGCGATGGCCGTCTGAGGAACTCAACATGCTTTGTGTCTTTGGCTTCTTCCTCTTTGGAGGCCCCTAGGGGTGGGAGAGACAGGAAAAAGTGGGTTTCGGAAATCTGATGTTACTGCTCAGAACTCTTTGTCTTTGCTTTGCACACTCTGGGGAACCAGTCATGTGAGGGCAGCTGCACAAACCCCTCTCATCTCGTGGGCAGAACTCAGCGGTAGACATCAACTGGCTCTCTCCTCTGTCCTTCTCTCCAGAAAACCCTGCCTTTTTCTGTGAAGGGGGGAGGGGTTCAGAGAATTATTGGCAGGCACCTCAAACTACATTTCCCCAGGATTTTGAAGAAGAGAACTGTAATGTAGGTTTAGCAGATGAGCATGAAACAGGGGAGATGGGTGTGCCTCCCTCCTGCCACTGCTGCCAAACTGGAGACTAGAAACATGGAAAGGATGTACTTGATAGTCCTAAGAGCGTAAGAACAGCCCTGCCGCTGGATCACACCAAAGGGGGGTCCATCATTGCTCAGCATCCTGTTCTCATAGTGGGTGACCAGACGCCCCAAAAGAAAAAACCTAAAGCAGGATGGGGGGGGGGAGCGCTTTTCCCTCCTGTAGTTTCCAGCAACTGGTACTCAGAGGCATTCTGCTTCTAACAGTGGTGGGAGAATGTATCCATCAGGCTCGATAGCCTTCTGCTCTGCTCTGGGAGCCAGTGTGGTGTAGTGGTTAAGAGCAGTAGTCTCGTAATCTGGGGAACCGGGTTCGCGTCTCCGCTCCTCCACATGCAGCTGCTGGGTGACCTTGGGCCAGTCACACTTCTTTGAAGTCTCTCAGCCCCACTCACCTCACAGAGTGTTTGTTGTGGGGGAGGAACGGAAAAGGAGAATGTTAGCCGCTTTGAGACTCCTTAGGGTAGTGATAAAGCGGGATATCAAATCCAAACTCTTCTTCGTCTCTGCGGCGAATTTGCCTAACCCTCTTTTAAAGCCATCCGAGCTTGTGCCTCTCGTTGCCTCTCGTGGGAGCGTATTCCATATTGTAACTTTGTGCTGTCTGTGAAGAAGGATTTCCCTTTGTCTGTCCTGAATCGCCCAACATTCCGCTTCATTGGAGATCTCTGAGTTTTAGTATTATATGACCATAGAACTATAAAGTTTGACCTTAAAGCACCATTTAGTCCAACCCCTTGCAATGACAGAGCCAAAGTCCAGGCTTCTCTGGATTGGCCCTTGAAATGCATTATTTCAGCATTATTATACTGAAGTAATAGAACAAGTTTATGCTAATAAAGGGAGCTTTTGTTTAGTCTAGCCTTCTCCAACCTGGTGTTTCGGACTTCAACTCCCATCAGCTTCAGCCAGCACATTCAAATGCTGAAGTATGTTTATATCTGCTATCTTGGGCAACCAGCTGGAGCCCATGGCAAGGCTATTTCCTGGGCCGTATCTCTTCAGCGGTGGTGGTGGGGAATCACATGTCTGTTCCCTCCTCTGGGTTTGAAAACTGGCAGAGCAGGGAGGCAAGCTCAGTGGTTAATTTTATTTTTTGGATGCATAAGTGAGGTTCTTCTTCCTCCTTTCACTGCTGCTGGGGAAGGGCTGTGGCTCAAAGGTAGAGCATCTATTTTGCATGCACAAGGTCCCAGGTTCAAACCCAGGCATTTCCAGGTATGCTTGTGAGCAGTGTTAGAAACTCAGATATGTAACCTAGGCACCAAATGGCTCCTCAGACCAAGGTTACAATTGCCAGAATGGCATATCTAGGTGCCATTTTGGGGTAAGGCAGCTCTAAAGTCTTATTTTTCAAAAGATGAACTGATTGTATTTGATTCTCAGTTAAGCATCTGGCTAGTTCAGAGGACAACCTTGCGCTAGTTTAAGAACTTTGGGAATTTAAAGAAAAGTCACCCTAAGGTCCCAGGGCAGGTCACAACAATTAAAACACAATATTAAAAAGTAGTTTTAAACAACTTGCAATCACAGAAATATGCAAAAACCAGACATTCCAAGTGTCCAAAACCAGGCTACAGAGTTTGGTCTGTAGCTGGGTGGGTGAGGTAGATGGATGGATGGATGGATGGATGGACCAGGCCTACTCCCCACCCCCGCAACTGGTAATGGTGCAGGAAAAAGGATGGGCAATTGATTTGGTTAAATGTATAAGGCGCCATTTGGTAATGAAACAATTGTTGTTGTTTAGTCATTTAGTCATGTCCGACTCTTCGTGACCCCATGGACCAGAGCACGCCAGGCACTCCTGTCTTCCACTGCCTCCCGCAGTTTGGTCAAACTCATGCTGGTAGCTTCAAGAACACTGTACAACCATCTTGTCCTCTGTATCCCCTTCTCCTTGTGCCCTCCATCTTTCCCAACATCAGGGTCTTTTCCAGGGAGTCTTCTCTTCTCATGAGGTGGCCAAAGTATTGGAGCCTCAGCTTCACGATCTGTCCTTCCAGTGAGCACTCAGGGCTGATTTCCTTAAGAATGGATAGGTTTGATCTTCTTGCAGTCCATGGGAGTCTCCTCCAGCACCATAATTCAAAAGCATCAATTCTTCGGCAATCAGCCTTCTTTATGGTCCAGCTCTCACTTCCATACATCACTACTGGGAAAACCATGGCTTTAACTATACGGACCTTTGTTGGCAAGGTGATGTCTCTGCTTTTTAAGATGCTGTCTAGGTTTGTCATTGCTTTTCTCCCAAGAAGCAGGCGTCTTTTAATTTCATGGCTGCTGTCACCATCTGCAGTGATCATGGAGCCCAAGAAAGTAAAATCTCTAATGGAACAATACTTGTTTAAAAAAACTAATGAATTGGCACCAAGCTCTCCAGCTGAAAGCTCCAGAGCTAGATCAAGGGGTTAAGTTAGATTCCCTGAAATGATGGAGAGACTTTTAAAAGTGGAAGAAAGACAAGTCTAAGTTCCTTCTTGCCAGTACAAGACAGTGTGTCTAGCACTGCAGCCTCTGTGTCTCTGGAGAAGTCAGTTGCCTTCTGCTGTTGGCGCCCATGAACTGGGCTTCCTTTGTCTTCTACATCTTGGCGGTTGCTCCACTGCAAGAGGCATTGTCTGTTGGCTGCAGCAAAAGGACTGCAGAGTATTAATCATTTTGAGGCTGGATGCACCAGCAACCACTTCATTGGAAACTTGACTGCAGATTGTTTTGATCTTTGCTGTCCGTCTCGCTAGATCCTCCCTTCCCTTCTCTTTCTGCTGACTGGACTTGGCCTGTGTACAACTTCTCTTTCTAAAAAGTAATAATTTTCAGAGGGGTAGCCACAAGAGATATATAGATATTCATTTTTAATTATATTTAGATCCTGCCAGTGTGGCAAGGTGGTTAGAGTGTCGAACAGGTCAGCATGCGGCAAAGTCTGATAAGCTACAGTATCTCAGATTTTACTTGACCCATCTACATGGCTAATCCAGGAAGAAGAGTAAATCATAGTGCAGGTGGGTGGGGGGAGCTTGAAAACCAATGTCAGCTAATGGGGTTAAAAGGGGGAGTTGGGGAGGAATATTTCAGCCTCTAAAACGCTTAAAAGTTTGGGGTAGGCTGCTTGAGGTTTCCCCAAAGCTCCTATTGGCAGTAAAAGGACGGAGTGTTTCAGAAACTTCAGGCAAGATGCTAAATCAAAGAGAAAACATCAACAAATATTCAAGATGTGCCAAAAGTTTCAATTTCACCCGGCAAAACTTTAAATATGAAATATACCGCAAACACTAATTAATTGTTCTTAATTATTTCGAGGTTTGGCAGGTACCTGCTGTGAAACCTCAGAAGATCATCATCACAACAGTAAAAAATAAAAAATAAACTTGCTGTCAAATGCTAAATGCTACTGCGTACCAACTGTCAAATTCTGTCAGATATAGCTGGATGTCAAATACAGATGGGAATATTAGAATATCTGATAAATATGAGGCAGCAGCGTTCTTAGGGGTGTGTGGAAATCTAGGAACAATCTTTTTTTAAAAAAAATATTATATCTACCTGTTCTTCTGCAATGGAGCTCAGAATAACTTCCATTGAATAGAAGGGGAGCACTTTTCAGCTAGTCTCCATACAGGAACTGAACAGTCCCAAATTCCTTAGCTCCAGCAAGGAAGCTTCATTATGTTGTTTTGGCACTATTAAATACCAGCATTGAATTTGGGAGAAGCTTCTGTTCTTGTTGTTGGATTAGACAATGAGGTGTCTATTGACACCTAATTAGGGCTGGCCAATAAATTGATACATTGCCCAGAACCGGTTTGAAGTCCATCTTGTCATATTGGCTTCGTAATTTTTGACCTGGCAATATATTGTGAATCGTGATGTGTGAAGCCAGCCAATGCCTCTGCATAGCTCCACCCTTATTTCAGACACTGTGATATATCAGTATATCGTGATGTTTAGCTGGTGATATATTGTGATGCTGAAAACCTGATTTCACCCAGCCGTACACCTAATTAGGGGACTCTAGTCATCAGGGTTTCTTTAGATGTAAGAAGAGCTTGGTTACTGGATCGGACCCAAAGGGGATCCATCTAGGGCAGCATCCTGTTCTCACAGTGGCCAGTCAGATGCCCCGTTTGGACACCCAAAAACAGGACCTGAGCACAACAGCCCTATCTTCCCAGCAACTGGCATTCCAAGCCTCTGAAAGTGGGGGTGAAATCTAGCCATCATTGCAAGTAGCCATTGATAGCCTCATCCTCCATAAATGGTCCCATTCTTTCTTAAGGCCACCCAAGACAGGAGTCTCTTGTGGGAGTGAATTCCATAGGTTTGTGGGGCGCCTGGACTTCCGTTCTAATTCTGGGGTGCCCAGCATTGAATTTAGCATGTTAAAATATAAGCCAGGCTGGCTTCCTGGTGAAGTTATCGCCTGCAGAGATGGACCATTAAAAGAGCTAAAAGAAATGGGTGATGTACCATTAAGAAGGCCATTAACAGAGAGCCTCTCCCTGAGTCTAGATTCAGGTAGGTAGTCGTGTTAGTCTGATGCAGTCGAAATAAAAAAATTGTCCAGTAGCACCTTATAGACCACCTAAGTTTGTTCTGGGTAGAAGTTTTTGTGTGCATGCACACTTGAGAAATAATTAACAGAGACAAAAGGCCAGAGTTTCAGGAGGTAGGGGCAGAATTGTAGGGGGCGATGAGGTAAACAAACAGGAAAAAAGTGTCATTTTTGCAAGCTGGAGAATGGGGGTGCAGAGCATGGGGCAGGCTGTCTGTTTTATGCTGCAGAGAGGGTCAGACACAATATTTTGGGTCTCTTCATCTATATATCAAACTTTGTTTTGGTCACAGACCAGCATAAGAGAAGACATACGGATAAAGTAAACACATAGGATTTAAAACAGGTAAAGGAAAAAACTAGTAGTTAAGAGGTGATTATATCATACATAACTTTAAAAAGTTAGAGACAAGGACAAACGGTTAAAAGCGACTATAAGGGAGGGAGCATGAAGGAGCACAGATCTTGCATTTTGGGTCTAGTTTGTGGCACGAACCATCCTTTGATGATGGTTACAGCTGTTACAACTAGGTATGTAACATTTGTGTTTTCATCTTGAAGTAGCGGGGAGGTATAAAGTTCTTCTGTGTGACATGGAAATTTATGTATAGTATTAGCAGTGAAAAAAGGCATGTTCCATTGGATAAATGTGTAAACAAATCATATATCATAAAGGCATCACAGTCTCTGCTCTGCCTTATTGCCCAAAAGGAAACATAGACCCCTGGAATCTCACATTGCTCAGAGATTGAAGTGGTGTGTAACAATAGTTTAATTCTGGGCTGTGTGGAGAAGTCCATCGCTTTGTCCTGTATGTTCCCATATTTAGCTTCATTCACTGGATGTCCGCAAGTTCTGGTGCTATGATAAAGGGAGAAAACACTTTCCCTCCATTATTTCATGATTCTGGAGGAATGGCAACCATGGCATAGTATTTTCCAACCCTGCTGTTGATTTTCTGCCGGGCTGACTATGTCTTGGCCTTGTGGCAGCCATTTTCTACGTCGGATGGATTTTTGTCAAGTGGCTTTTCCAAGAAGGTGATATCTTTGACCTACAGGTATCTTGTCTTTTGCAGCAAAGTGAAAATCCTGCCAGCTCAGATGCCTGTTCCTATCTTTGTGCTCCTCTGGAGGGACATTTTAAAAATAGCACTATGATTTTCATTCCTCCCTTCCCCACTCCACCTCTCGTTCTTTGTCTCATAACCTGCTTCTGGGAAGAATCAAAGTTTGTCTTCAGGCAATTTCTGTGAAGCTTAAAAGGGCCCCTGCGCCCAATTTGCTGCCCTGGAGGAGACATGCTGTCCTAGTACTGTGCCCTCGAAATTTCAAAAACAAGGGAGCACTTTTTGTGTGATAGGATGTTGAACCAAAGGGCATGCTTGCAGGAGACTTGAAGTGTGCATTAAATATGCATTCTTTAAGAGGAAGAAGACAGACCAGTAGGCAATGGTTTAACATCTGGGGGCCCAGGCTCAGTTCCACTCTGTGCCATGATGGCCTCTTCCTTCTCTTAGTTCATGGGGCCGCAGGCTGTAAACTTGACCCAGGGATGATTCTCAGAAAGGGGAAGATCTGTGAATTAGGCAGCACTTCCATCGCTCAGACCAGCTTTCCCTAGGCTGGGTGCCTCCAGCTGTTTTGAACTATTTATGTACTATTAATTTCATAAAATTTACACACCTTGTAAAAAAACCCCACACTTTTAAAACCCTCCAACCTACCTCAAAGTGGTTTACAAAAAAGGTGAAACAAAAAAAACCTATCAATAAGAAAAACCAACAATAATTGTAAATGTTGAAAAAGTTACAATATCAATAGACTAAAAGCAGATTAAAACCCGCACCTACTTTCTAAACATCTGGGTGGCCTGGTCTAGACAAGGATGTTTTCAGCAGGGACCAAAAAGACTAAAGCGAAGGCACCTGCCTGATGTCAATAGGCAGTGAGTTCCAAAGTGTTGGTTGCTGCCATATGAAAGATCAAGTTTTTACAAATGCGAAGCGGGTACTATGTGGCATCTGACTACAACTCCCATCAGCCGCAGCCAGAACAGGAGATGCAGGTTGCTTGTACCTTTTCCCATACACCTGGGGTAGCAGCTTTAGGGATGGTGTGTATGACCTGAACAGTGGCTATTATTTTTATTTTATTTTTTAATTTAGGAGACTATTACAGACATGTCCCAAGTCTTGTTATGTCTGATCCACAGCAGATCTCTTTCCCAGAGCTGCCAGGGACTGCTCCTGTGGCATTCAACATGCAAACCGCCTGCAAACTATTGCTGGACCCTCCAGAAATCAGAGACCATTTTGCTTTCAGTGGTGGGTAGCTTGCTTGCCATATTCTGTACATGCATCCCTGCTAATTTTCAACCAGACTTGGGTGAGAAGAGGCAAGTCTTTACTTTTGTAGCATCCTTCAGGCCGGGGACTTGCTTTCCTCCCCAGTCAGGTGGTTTAATGTTACATCAGCTCTCCTTGACATTTGCAGTAGCCTCCTTTAAATAATGTAGGAGTGGAAAGAAACATGGGTGATCTCCCCCTCCTTGGAAATGCATCAGTGTGGCTGAATTTAGCCATTAGCGTAAATTTACTCTAACCTCAAACTTTCCAGATCAAAATCTCCTCCTCCTCAAAGGAATGTTCTTTTCAGCAACCCACCTTCAAGGGGCTAGTTTGGATTGGGAGGGGGCTATATTTTGACACACACTAAAAATGGAGCAGTTCTGCTTTCTTCAGGACATGGTTGAAGCTGTGTGCGATGCATGAAACTGTCTCTCTGAATTTTTCAAAATGAAGAAGTTGCAGTTGGTCAAAGCCTGTTTTCATTTTTATATGCCCAAACGCTACCAAGCCCTTCCATTTATTTGTGCATTGCATTTTTTCTGCTTTGCTAAGAGCAGGGGAGCAGGATGCAGCTTGCATGCATTCTGAACCATGTAATTGTAATGGCACCCTGTGCACTACAACTCCCATTAGCCCCAGCCACTAGTACAAGGTGTGCAAAGGGTGCTAGGTTAGCAGAAGGCTTACCCAGTACGTAGGTGCTTGCTTCAGCGCTAGCCATTGCAGGCTTGTTGGCATCATAAAACTATAAGATTGGGGGATTTTTGATCACGTCTTTTACATTTATAAAGACAGCCTCCTGATCTGGACCCCAAAACTAGGATTCCCAAACATTTTTTGGTCCACTGCCCCCTTGGTCCCATAAACTCATCCACTGTCCTCTACCTTGCCCTATAAAATGCATAGCGGTTTGCACAACCCGCTAAGGAAGATAACAACACAATAAAACTCAAAACCATTAATTTCTTCTTTGAAGACATGCATATTTCTTCAAAATCCAGTTAAAATGATTTAGTTTAATTAAATTTATAGGCGCAAGGGCGTGACACTGATGCACACAAAAAGAAATATACGCTCTGATCTAACCTCATAGCTAGAAATAGAAAATGCAGCAAAGAAAATGACAGGATAAATCTTTTTACTCATCCTTACTAACAAGAACTTAAGGGCTGAGGACATTCGAAGCATAAAATATTTACATATAGCTACTGACCAAACATGCATAAAACTTCACTTGCCACAGATGTACGGTAACTAATTTATAAGAAAATCAATAGCTATTATGAATAATCGGCTATCTTGTGACAACTCAGAATTGTAAATACAAACAAATGTGATAAAAGGAAATAGCCTTGAAAGCGATAAGAACAATGAAACTTTAAATACAAAACAAGGAAGGTGTTCCACTCCAGCCTGGCAGTGCCAACATGGGCTGTCACACACCTGGATTTTCCCAGACATTTAGCCACTTTCCACCTGGGAAACAGTGTTTGTGTGTGTGTATTTCGTCACTTTCAGGGGGTTGGCAGATTTGAAAAATTGCAGAGAAAGGGGCTTACATTTAAATATTAAATAGCCAACTTTCCCCCACTTTCCTTTTAACTGCTGATTCAATGGCCATTGCCATTCTTTGTTCCCAAAAACACTCCCCCCTGAGAATGAGAGATGTAAGTGCACTGAAGGCAGTGTGGCTCAGTGGAAAGAGAGAGACTGTAAGGATCCTGGGTTCGAGTTCTGCACCTGCAGGCAATGGGAGAGGAGGCAAGCTTCTGAACCTTCAAATGACTGGTAGAAAATGGAGTCTTTTGTTCTCATTCTCCTGCGGTAAATCACTCTTCTGCCTATTCCCAACTGTGCAATGGGATCAACGGCAGTCTACCTTGCAGGGTGGTGGGTAGGGTAGAGGGTTGCAAATTGATTCAAATGCGTGGGAAATTTCGCATAACATTATCCTGGCTGGCATGAGGAACAGAACGTTCTCTTTGCTGCAGAATACTTTAGGGACAGCGTGGGATGGACAGGTTGTACTTAAGAGAAGTCTCTTTCCCCCCTTAGTTTTCTTCTTTTTTCGCTATCCTTTTTCCCTGTAGGTCCTTTCCTGGGTTTGGGTGGGCTGATGGCAGGAAGATGCTACGCTTAGTTTTCCAGGCTGATGCGCTGGATCCCTGAGGATCTATCACTCTTCTTGTGTCAAAAAGTTCTTACGAGGTTTTTCTTGGGGGGAGGACGGTGCCTCCCTTAAAGCAGTGACAGGATGAATTTAGGGATTCTTTGTGATTTCTACATTACATAGGGTTAGACTAGTTGATACTTCAGGTCTCTTTCAGCTGTACAATTCTATGCTTTCTATATGATATACCCAAAGCAACTACAGTGGTACCTTGGTTTTCGAATGTAATCCATTCTGGAAGACCGTTCGAATTCCAAAACGTTCGAAAACCGAAAGCTCAATACTGAAAACTCAATGCGAGGGGCTGGCAACGTTTTTGGGGCATGGGCCAGTTCGTGATCCTGCAGATGCTACGGTGGGCTGGAGTGTGCGCATGTGTGCATGCGTGTGCACGCACAAAACCATTTCCAGCACAGAGGAGGCATGTGCAGCTTCCCATTGGCTGCAGGAGCTTCCTGCAGCCAATGGGAAGCCGCCCAGTGTCGTGGAAGGTGGTCCCCACTCTGCTCCGCACCGGTTTAGCGCGGTGAATGGGAGTCAACCGAGCGGGCGGTGGGGGTCCATGGGCTGGTTAAACGACCCCCATGGGCTGCTTCCGGGCCATGGGCCTTAGGTTGCCTAGGCCTGCTCAATACGGAAGTTGTGTGGCATGTTCGACTTCCGAGGTGTGTTTGAAAACCGAAGCATTTACTTCAGGGTTTACAGCGTTTGAAAACTGAAATGTTTGTCAATGGAGACGTTTGAAAACTGAGGTACCACTGTACGCATGTGAGAGTGACATATGAAAAACCATCTGCTTATTGACATCAACAACAGTGGTTTCCTGATACAGTACATGAAAGTTCTCCAAAACTGCTGAGTAACAGATCAAAGTATTTCAGGGCCGTATGTTTGAGGGATGGGAGGCACAGAGTGATGAGCTGGATTCGAAACTAGCACCTTTTCAGAAGTGTGAATTCTCTGAATTTAAATATTCTTTGCCACTTCTGTCGGAGGTGGGATGTCTCTGAATGCTGATTGATGGGACTCAGAAAGTGGGGAGCACAGCTACTCTTGCGCTCAGGTCCAGCTTGTTCCTGCAGGAGGCAGTGATGGCCATAAACCTAGATGGCCATAAACACAATCATGCATGTTAAAAAGCACAAAATACATAACAAAAACAAATACAAGTCAATAACCCCCCCCCAAACACTGAACATTTGTGATTGTGGATGGAACGTGATTGTGTTGTGAGCTACAGGCCTATCTTTCTCTACCCCATTGCTGGGGGAGTATCCCCATCTCTCCCTCTCCCTTGCAGGTTAATGGAGGGATCACTCACTCAACTGACTTGCATAGGGGGCAATAGATGACCGCAGTTCCAGAACAGCTAGTTCAGGGAGAAGCTCAGGCCCACCAAGTTGTTGAGGTTTTCCCCTACTACCAGCCATTTCTCTGGGTAAAGGTAAAGGGGCCCCTGACCATTAGGTCCAGTCGTGACCGACTCTGGGGTTGTGGCGCTCATCTCGCTTTAATGGCCGAGGGAGCCGGCATACAGCTTCTGGGTCATGTGGCCAGCGTGACTAAGCCACTTCTGACGAACCAGAGCAGCGCACGGAAACGCCGTTTACCTTCCCGCCAGAGCGGTGCTTGTTTATCTACTTGCACTTTGACGTGCTTTCAAACTGCTAGGTTGGCAGGAGCTGGGGCCGAACAACAGGAGCTCACCCCATTGCGGGGATTTGAACCGCTGACCTTCTGATTGGCAAATCCTAGGCTCTGTGGTTTAACACACAGCGCCAACCCTATTCTCGGGGTACAACTTCTCATTTTCCCCACACAAGGCAATGGAGAGATCCGTTTGCCCATTAACTTGCATTAACCACCTGTACAGGTGTATATGGAGGCATCCAAGGAAGGATGGGGAAGTGATCCTTCAAGAATCACCCACTTCCTGTGCAATTGCCACTTGTCACAGTGACGTTTGCTGCAGAGTCGTATGCCGAAGAGAAGGAAGGAAGGTCACGGGGACTGAGGACCCTCCCCACTCTTTATTGTACTTTGCAGGGGTATGTGGGGTGGAATGGTGTTCTGAAAGAGGGAAAAGAGGCTGCATTGCATCTCCTTGAGAGTGACCCACATTGCAACTGCAAAGAATGTGTTGAAAACAATGAGGGCCTTCAGGGATGGATTGCGCCGCTGACTCCCTTCAAAGGAAAAGAAGCCAAACAGGTCCAGTCTCCATGGCGAGAGAGCAAGAGTGCAGTCCTGCGTGTGCATTCGGCGAGAAAAGGGAACTCTTTCCCACCAGTTCCGTGTGAATTGATGAGGTGCACTGTAATTGTTGAATTCTTGTTAGATTCTCCTGCTTCGTTCCCGGGCAGGCATTCCCAGGAGTGTTGTGTAACTGCTCTGCAGAGTGGGCCTTCTTATTACAAAGTTTAATTTTTAATCTCCCTCCTCATTGCTTTTTAATTCCGCCACCCCTCTCGAATGCTGCTCAGAGGCCTGTCAAGCAGAAATCACTCTTACCCCCAGCTCATCTCTGGATTGCCCAGGCAGACTCAGAACGCATCGCCTTCCTTGGAGAAGTCCCAACTGAGCACACAGTGCTCTCTGTCTCACTTAAACATGCACCCCACTCATCCAGAGTGTGCTGCAAAACAGGATTCAGTCGGGCATCTCTGAACCCCCTTTTTTCTCCTTTTACCTCGTGGAGAAAATTCAGTACCCTTTAAGGCAAACTTATTTCATTTGCCCTTCCCCCAAACACAAGTGAACCAAAACGTAGCCATCCTTCAAAGCTCACGCTTGTTCAATTTTTGTGATGCAGTTCTCCAACTTTGGGGTGGGGGGAATTATGTACAAGAAGGAGGATGTAAGATGCATAAGGATTCATGTGTTAGTGAGAACATAGAAAAAAATGCATTACAGTGGTACCTCGGGTTAAGTACTTAATTCATTCCGGAGGTAGGTTCTTAACCTGAAACTGTTCTTAACCTGAAGCACCACTTTAGCTAATGGGGCCTCCTGCTGCTGCCGCGCTGCCAGAACACGATTTCTGTTCTCATCCTGAAGCAAAGTTCTTAACCCGAGGTACTATTTCTGGGTTAGCGGAGTCTGCAACCTGAAACGTCTGTAACCCGAGGTACCACTGTACATTAAGAAAAGTTGCTCATCCATATGTACCTTTTGCCCCAGAGGTCTGTGCTTTCTCAGCTTTCCCCATGGAAACCCACTCTTCTAACACTGAATTCAGGTTTTTTATGGATTGCTGTTTGCTCCAATTCAGCAGTAAAGAGTAGATTTTCACAGGGAAAGCAGCAGGAAACTTCAAAGTGCAGACCTGTACCTGGAAATGCAGAGCAAAGAGAAGTGTGGGTGAGCCCACTGTTAGAAGAGGGAGGAAATCACTAAAATGCTGGTGATTTTTTGTGAAGCCTTAAAAAAATAAAGATGTGGAAATGTGGTGAATTGATTGGAAAGTGAGAGAGACTGAAACTGACAGGTGCTGCCTGGAAAAAGGAGAAAGGAAGAGAAACTGAAATTGACAGATGCCTCCGTTCTTAGGTAAAAGCAGGTCAAGAGCTTCTCACGCTGCAGGAGGGAACAACAGCTTCTCTCACTTTACAGCCAACAAACTAGACAGGATGTAGAGTCCTCCCTGTTTTCATGGACTCCTGGAATTGCAGAATTGGAAGGGACCCAGAGGGTCATCTAGTCCAACCCCTGCAATGCAGGAATCTCAACTAAAGCATCCATGACAGATGGCCATCCAGCCTCTGCTTAAAAACCTCCAGAGTTTTGTTTTGTCAAATAAAATCTAGCCATAAAGGCAATACAAAGTTGGAAGGGGTATGCACAGGGAGGGATTGCTTTTAACCCCTTTCACCTTCAGGGTTTCTTTTTACTGTACCTTGTTCCCCTGTGTGGGAGAAAGTTAAGGAGAGGAGATCTTATGGCGGAAACTGCCTCCCTGTTAACCACCCTAAACCACGAGAGCCTGGCTTCCTGATGCAGAATAGAACATCCCTATTTTCATTGGAGAAATGTTGGAGGGCATTGCTGCCTCTGACTGTGGAGGCAGAGCAAACTCATCCTGGCTAGTAGCCATCAATAGCCCTCTCCTCTATGGATTTGTCCAATCCTATTTTAAAGCCATCTAGATTGGTGGACATCACTGCCTCCTGCAGGAATGAGTTCCATAGTTAAGTAGGTGCTCTTGGCTAATGCTGTCACAGTCGCTGTCTTTTAGAGCCACCGCAGCTTTCACAACAGCAATGAACTTTCAAACTGCAGAGGCATTATTGAGGGTTCGCATCCAGCCAGTGGCGTAGCGTGGGTTGTCAGCACCCGGGGCAAGGCAAGTAATTTGCGCCCCCTAACCCGTGGATTTGCGCCCCCTAACCCTAACCCCCAGATGTTGCGCCCGGTGCGGCCGCCCCCCCCTGCACCCCCCACGCTACGCCACTGCATCCAGCTATTATTGTGGGACTGGATTGAGGAATACTCCGCGTGGCTTGCAAAATGGAGAAAAGGGTGACTTAACATGTTTTGCTTCAGACTTCAAGGAACACAGAATTTTGCCTGGATACTTTTCCTTTGCAAGTGAGTAAGGGCTACTTTGTTTGTGAGCCTGTTCTCATGCTATCCTTGACCATGTGGCCAAGTTAGTTCTGGTTTGTGCTTAAGAATTACATTCATATAATTTCTTCCCCTGCCACCCCAGCTTTGATTGTGGGACTGCAAGTCAGGTATATCCAGGTTTTTGAAAGGCTTGCCTCATGTGCAACAGAAGCAGGATGCACAGACAATCTTGTGTGATGTTAGATCAGAGAAGGCTTTCAAAAGAACTGAGGTCTTGCAAGGAGCTCACTGCTTGCACAGGTTTTGCAAAGCTTAGGCGACCAACAAGCTTTCCTGCACAGACCTTGAAGCTGCAGTATCCCCTTCAGCCTTTGCCTAAATACCCCAAGTAAAGGAGAGCCCATCACCTCCTGAGGCCAACTGTTCCTCAGCTGTGCTTAGGGATGTCAGAGAATTCCATTGGAAATGGAAAAGGAACAGAAATTGCTGGTGTTCTCTTATCCGTCGCATGTCTAAAACCAGAAATCAATCCAGCAACTACAATTGGTATTTGCTCTTGTTCTTGCTTCCAGTCTGCAAATGGTACACAATTAATTACTTCCTTCTCCCTTCCCCTTGCAATGCATTTCCTTTGCATGAAAAATAGTGGAGTGGAATAGCAGAAAGATGGCGTAACTCACATCATTAATCATATAAGTGTAGCAATTTTGTCACAATGGACAGCTAGAGGAAGAACGTAGTTTGGGGTGGAAGATGCACTGCAGCGGAAGGGAAATGGTGCTGCCGGTGACAAATGCAGGGCAGAATGGAAAAGGATGCCTTCTTATGACCTGAGCTTCTAAATACCAGTTGCTGGAAACCCCAGGAGGGGTCAGTCCTCTTGTGCTTGGGTCTTGCCTGCCAGCTTCCCAGTAGAGCCTCTGGGCAGCCACTGGGAGAGCAGGATGCTGAACACAGAACTCCAGATTGCACCTCCAGGTTGTGCAAATCTTCATCCATAACCCCAAGCTCAGGCTTTACAGTTTTTGGTGCGCTGCCTGCGGAATCTCAAGGCTTCACCTTATCCTTTTAAGGTCTCAGATGTGTGTGTGGTTGTGGTTGCTTTTTTTATAATCAAAGATTTGAAGATTCAAAGAGGAAACTTGTTTCCTGCTGCTCCGGAGGGAAGGACCTGAACCAATGGATTCAAATGACAAGAAAGGAGATTCCAGCTAAACCTTAGGAAGAACCTTCTGATGGTAAGAGTCATTTGACAGTGAAACGGACTCCCTCGGAAGATGGTGGCCTCTCCTTCCTTGGAGGTTTTTAAGCAGGGATTGGGTGGCCATCAGTCAGGGATTCTTCAGCTGTGATCCCTGCATTGCAGGGAGCTGGACTTAGATGACCCCTGAGGTCCCTTCCAACTCCACAGTTCTAAAATGCGCTTGCCAATGTCTTCTGGCTTTTGGGTTGGTTTGAAGCCTCCTGGTGTGATTCATTCCCTACCTTCCACTCCAGTGACTCTTCTGGCTGGTTTTTGCCGCTGCTTCGTTTTGCAAAGACTCCCTATTGCATTTCAAGTGGCCATTCTGCTAAATAACAAAAACTTGGCACCTCAGTGGGCGGTGGAGGCTGTTGATTTAGTTTGGTGTGTGTGTGTGTGTGTGTGTGTGTGTGTGTGTGTCAGTCCCTTCCCTTCTGACTCTGTAGCAGTTGAAAGTCACAGGCCTTGTAATAAGTTGTATACATCCTTCAGTAGAACTGGCAGAGTCTGTGACAAGTGGAAACATCCGGGTTGCTGTCCTAAAGCATTGCTGCAGGGGTTAGGCCAGGTGGTGTCTCTCCTTTCTGATGACCACAGCAGATTGCATTTGCAAAGTTAAAAACCCACAGATTTGTGACATTAAGTGAGGAACGTAAACATCACGTTCTGATATCCTCCTCCTCTCATAGAGGGTGGCTGGGAGGGCTCGCCTTGCACAGCTGGGGAGCAGGTTAAACATCTGTATTCATCAGGAGTAAAGATGAGGATCTAGTGTGCATTCTGGATGAACTGGGAAGAACCATCATTGCTCAGTGATGGAGTACCTGCCTTGCAGGTAGAAGGTCTCAGGTTCAATTCCAGCAGCATCTCCAGGTAGGGTTGGGAAAGACTTTCTGTCTTCCTGAAAAGGATTATTGTAGAGTTGGAAAGGGTTCAGAAAAGGGCAAATAAGTTGCAGGGGCATAGCGTGGGTTGCTGGCACCCGAAGTGGGACAAGTGTTGTGACCCCCCTGGATGACTGCACAAAAAAACCAAGCGTGCATGTGTAAGCTAAAGCAAAAAAAACCCAAAAACTTGCATGAAAAGGCTGATTTGAAAATTCAATTTAGGTGAATTGTAGTGTATTCAGCATCAAATGCTAATGAGTAGAAACAGACGGAGTAGCTTGCATAAAGCACCCATTTCCAAATACATCCTTCATCAGTGTACATACATATTGCTGTAAGGCCAAACACATAAAACAATAATTAATATCTGTTCAGTATACCATCCTGATGAAGGATGTATTTGGAAACTGGTGCTTTATGCTAGCTACCCTGTCTCTTTTTGCTCATTAGCATTAAATAACAGACAGCATGACCAATAACATAGCATTTAATGGAAACTGCACTGCAGCAGAACTGAAACAGCTCTGGCTGAGGCAAAGAAGGGTTGCAATGGGAATCTCTGCCTTCTTCCATCCCTAATGCAGGTGCAGGGCTCTCCTGATGTCCTTAGCAACTGTCATGGTCTTTGGTCCAGTCTAATTTTCCTGGCTGCGTTTGGCTCACCTCCCATTTATGCCTGTTGTGTATAACTGCTGTATAAATGTCATTCTACCGGCTTCCCATGCTGTGGGTCAGTCATGAGGCGTCCTCATACCTGACTGCAGATCTATGCCCATGTTATGTGGCTGAACAGGCTGGCTTCTCAATCCATCCTTGCAGCCTGGAACCGCGCCAGGCTCTGAGCTGCCCTCGTGACGCAATTAGCATCCTCCGTGAAGGCTTGCAGTCCTTGTTGACAGTGCGAGGATGCAACTTCCTCTCATGAACGCGAATGTAATTACCCGGTGAGTGCAAGAAACAGGAGCGGACCTTGGCAGAACGCCTTGGGAGCCAGGAAATTCCTCTGGCTCCTCCTATGCCTATAGCATCGTAGAGTTGGAAGGGATCTGCGAGGGTCTTCTTTTCCAAACCCTGCAATGCAGGAATCACTACTAAAGTATCCCAGAGAGCTGGCTTTCCAACCTCTGTTGAGAAACCCATGATGGAGTCTCCACCACCTTCTGAGGGTGTCCATTCCACAGTTGAAGAGCTCCTACTGTCAGGAAATTCCTCCTAAGGTTTGGTCATCATCAAACCTTTCTTGTCATTTGAATCCCTTGGTCTTCCCCTCTGGAGCAGCAGAAAACAAGCTTGCTCTCTCTTCCACATGACAGCCCTTCAGATATCGGAATATGACTCTCATATCACTCTTTAACTCCCACCAGGCTGTTTTAGATTGTAAGTGAGCCTCTTGGGTGAGCGGGGGACCCGCTTTTATGTTTGTATCAATCTATAAAGCATTATGCCTATTGAAAGCCTTTCAAAAATAGCTTATAATGATGATGAATTGAGCAGATGTGGGGCTTTATAGATTTCAAAGAGCAAACTAGTAGGAGCTCTTAGA
Source organism: Podarcis filfolensis (assembly GCF_964270895.1). Lineage (NCBI taxonomy): Eukaryota > Metazoa > Chordata > Lepidosauria > Squamata > Lacertidae > Podarcis > Podarcis filfolensis. Next base: position 28,988,748 of record NC_139616.1, on the reverse strand, counting down.
CTAAAGCTTGGCTGTCCAAAAGCACCTAGCTCAGTCTGGTTTTTTACCCTAAATGAAACTTAATTTTTGCCCTTCTCTGTATGGTGGGGGGCGGTTGAGGGGGGTTCTATCTCTTCCTATCCTCCTCCTCCTCCCAACAAAGTGGTGGTCAAATGGCCATACTGTTTGTGTGCAACAGGTTAAAAGCCCAGCATCTCCAGTATACAGCAGTCTTTCCCATCCAAGAAACTTTGGACTGCAAATACCAGGAATGGCCAGGATTGATGGAGGCTAGGGAAGCCTGCAGAGACGCAGGTGGCGCTGTGGGTTAAACCACAGAGCCTATGACTTGCTGATCAGAAGGTCGGCGGTTCGAATCCCCGCAACGGGGTGAGCTCCCATTGCTGAGTCCCTGCTCCTGCCAACCTAGCAGTTCGAAAGCACCTCAAAGTGCAAGTAGATAAATAGGTACTGCTCCGGCAGGAAGGTAAACGGCGTTTCCGAGCGCTGCTCTGGTTTGCCAGAAGCAGCTTAGTTATGCTGGCTACATGACCCGGGAGCTGTACGCTGGCTCCCTCGGCCAATAAAGTGAGATGAGCACCGCAACCCCAGTATGGTCACGACTGGACCTAATTGTCAGGGGTCCCTTTACCTTTACCTTTAACTAGGGAAGCCTGCGCTACTGGTTCCTTTGGATAAAAGAACCCTTAATGTGGTTTAGCTCTTGACTGGTTCCCACCTACTAGGCTGGATCAGAGGCTAGAATGAGTGGCAAGGGACCTCAGAGGTCTTGTAGTCCAACCTTCTAGCCATGCTCCTGCAGCATCCCTGAGAGGTGGCCAGCCTTTCTCTCTTTTAATGAAGGGGAGTTCACCGCTTTCTGTGAAGGAGCCTGCTCTGTTGCCTAGTCAGAATTCCCTTTCTCGGTGCTTGAACCCATCGGTTCAGGACGTAGCTTCTGGGGCAACAGAAAACAAATTTGAGCATGAGAAGAATGGCAAGGAGGAGTTGTCCATTGCCTGGAGGGCATGGGGTGAATGTGGAGACCCCCAAGGGCTGCAAGGGGAGTGTGGATGTTGTGTGCATCCACACTGCCAAACTCTGCACTGCCTTGATCAAACTGGCAGGGCACCATGAGAAAGCAATCCTACATGCACTTCTAGGAGAGCCAGGGAGGTGTAGGGTTTGCATCCTGGGCTTGAATCGAGGCAAACCTAGGTTCATATCCCCACTCAGTCTTATGCTGAGTCAGACCATTGGTTCATCTTGCTCAGTATTGTCTATGCTGACTGGCATCGTTCCAGGATTTCATTCATTTCCTGGGACATTCCCACCCTACCAAGAGACCCCATGGGGAGGAGGGGGTTGAATCTGGGACCTTCTACAGGCAATCCTCTTTTAAAGCCGCCCAGGTTGGTGGCCACCACTGCCTCCTGTGGGAGTGAGTTCCATAGTTTAATGATGTGCTGTGTGAAGGCCTATTCTGGCTCTCCAGAGTTTCAGGAAGGGGACATTCCCAGCCCTACTTTGAGATGCTTATGCAGATTGAACCTTGAATCTTCTGCAGGTAACGTGGGTGTTCTTGCCCCTGAGCTGCTGTCCTTCCCTTTGAAATGAGTCCTGTGCAGATGTGTCCAGGTGGATCAGTCCACATGGGCCAGATCTATCCGTCTGCCTCTTGCACTCTGTCAACTCAAACAACACCTCCAAACTGTCCTCCTTGCTGTCCTCCATAGCAAGGCAGCTTCTGTTTCTGAGCAGGAGAACTGCAAGGATGTTCTGGCAAGAGTTCTCCCCTCCGATTCTCTTTTTCCTCTGACTTAAACGATGTTGTGTGTTTCTAAATTAGGTTCTCCCCATTGTCGAAGCTGGAGTGAGCGCTATGACTAAAAGAACTTCTAATAGCAGGAATTGGAATTTTTTTGGGGGGGGAGGGTGAGGGGAAGCAGCAGCCCCCTCTTCTGTCAAAAGATGAGAATGTGCAAGTGTCAAAGAGTGTCACTTAGAACTGCAGCTGACGGGGGAGGTAATATTTCAGGAGATGATTTTGCAAATTGAACAAAGTGTATCAGGCTCTTCTCTCCCCACCCCCCCCAAAAAACCCTCTCTCTCACGCACACTTTCACCCAGTGCTAATGGAACCGTTTAATGCAGTTTCAGAGAGAGCGGTGAAGATTGGTGGAGCAGATCTAACAGATGGGAGATTGAGCAGGATGATGTGGCAAGATGATGTGAGCCCCAGGTGGGATTGCGAAAGTGCCAGGGCAGTGGGTGGGTAGCAGAGGGTGACAGAGAGAGAGAGAGCCTAGGAGGATTCTGCAGTGTTTGGAGGCTGACTAGGAGGCTCTGGGCTGGTCAAACAGCTGGTTAGACCCAGTCTCCCAGCTGTTCGTTTATCACGTTTGTAGCCTACAGGGTGGAGAGGGCTTGTGCTGGTTTTATAGGGAAGGAGACACAACTGAGTGATGAAACACATGCTTGAAGCTCTCAGTTACAAGGACTGCAGGCAAGAGGGTTAGGAAAGCAGAGGCCATGGAAATCCACGGCCAGGCGGGTCAGACCCAGCCTCCCAACAACCTGATGTCCTCCAGGTTTGGACTCCATTTCCCATCAGCCCCAGCTAGCATGGCCATTTGGGGCTGATGGGTGTTGGAGTCTATTGCAGATATTAATATTGTGCCGCTTGAAGAGACTGGATGCATAAAAAACTGACTCCTTTAAAACATTGTCAAGGCCCATAAGTTTAATTACAGCTTTACTTGCAGAACTTTCTTCAAAACAGAACAAAAACAGTAAACAATGCATTCAAAATATCCGTAAGATCACGTGCAAGTTTGTCATGAACTGGCAGGACAATGGGGAGTCGAAAAAGGATCCTGGCAAGCGATGTAGCTGGGAGCAGGACACACCGGAGCAAGCTAGGGATCAAGCCCACTTGCTGCAATCAGCATGCAAACTTTAAAAGGGCAGCAGAGCTGGGATGTTGAGCCTACTCAACTGCCCATGGCGATGGACCTCAACTTGGATGCTCCAGGATCTCTGTGGGACGGAGCTTTGGTTTGGACTTTGGACATGTGGATTGACCCTGGACGGGGACTTGACATACTGACTTGCTGCCAGGTAGGCCAGGGGTTCTGGATGAGGTCCAGCACAGGCTCAGTTTCCTATAAAATATGAAGTACAGTGGTATCTTAGTTTTCAAACAGAATGCGTTCGACTCCCGGAACTGTTTGAAAACCAAAGCGCAGCTTCTGATTGGCTGCAGGAGTGTCCTGCAGCCAATCGGAAGCTGTGGAAGCTGCGCCAGACTTTCGGCTTCCGAAAATCGTTTGAAAACCGGAACACTCACTTCTGGGTTTCGATTGTTCGGGAGCCAATTTGTTCGGGAGCCAAGGCATTCAGCTTCCAAGGTATGACTGTACTCCAAACAGATCTAAAATCACAGGTCTGTCTCTCCTTACAGTCTCCATTTTGCCTGCAGCTGTATTCGCTCACTGGAGAGTCATTTACTCATCCTTACTTCCACAGAGCATGAGAACAAAGATTCAGAATGGAGATTTGCAAACAAATATCTTCGTCACCTGATCTAAGGTTAAACACTCACCTGTTAGCTAGCAGAAAACAACAATAGTTAATTATCAACCCATCAAGGAATTCAGAGACCACTTAGTATACTCCAGTGGAATTTCCCCACATTAAAGCCTCCAGTAATACACATTTAGACACCCCTCATTTCAAACCTGGAACCTTCTGCATGCAAACAAGTGCTCTGTTCTTGAGTAAAATGTGGTTGTTACAAGTTGGGTTTGAACTGGAGACGTTGTCCTGTGCCTGAAAAGGTGGAAGACTCAGTTGACCATCCCTTACTGGCTCTGGGCTTGCATTTCAACAGGTGACCACTGTTATAAACTTCAATGCATGGAAAAGTTTAATTAGAAGAGTTTGCTGCTGGGGTAGGAAGGTGGCCATTTCTGAGTCTCACAGAGCTCCTCACTACATACACACACTGAAGTCTGACAATGCAGAACCTCCCTGGGGACTGTTTTGCATACACTTTGAGCCTTTTCTCCCTCAAAGGGAAAAAGAGAGTTGACACTACAGCAAAGGAATCGGAAATGCTGTAGATTAAAATAGCCTTTGATAGAATTGAAGAGCCACTTCCTTTTGAGAGCCTCAAACTCTCTCTCTCTCTCTCTCTCTCTCTCTCTCTCTCTGTGTGTGTGTGTGTGTGTGTGTGTGTAGTGGGGATAGTGAGGAAAGAGAACAAAGGTGTTTGGGGGCTAGAGCCAGGTGTGAAACCTTACGCTTGGGGAGCAAATACAGCTCTCTAGTACTCTCTATGTGGCCCCGAACCCTCCCTTCCTAGGCCAGGCCCCCTCTCCCCAGCCACACCCCTCCCCAGCCTTGCTCCACCCTCTCTTTGTGAAGCCTTAATTAGACATACTGCTGGGAGGGGTCAGGCAGAGTGAAGATGGATGCAGACAGATCCCTCTAGGTGCGTAACATGCCCAAATCTAGTCAAATCCCCTGCTGACCATCCAAAATCAGATTTGGGTTGGGATCCATGATTTGGCCTGATCTTGTGTACACCCCAGGGACGCGGGTGGTGCTGTGGGTTAAACCACAGAGCCTAGGACTTGCCGATCAGAAGGTCAGTGGTTCGAATCCCCATAATGGGGTGAGCTCCCATTGCTCGGTCCCTGCTCCTGCCAACCTAGCAGTTTGAAAGCACGTCAAAGTGCAAGTAGATAAATAGGTACCGCTCCAGCGGGAAGGTAAACTGCGTTTCCGTGCACTGCTCTAGTTCGCCAGAAGCAGCTTAGTCATGCTGGCCACATGACCCGGAAGCTGTCTGCGGACAAATGCCGGCTCCCTCGGCCAATAAAGTGAGATGAGCGCTGCAACCCCAGAGTCGGTCACGACTGGACCTAACGGTCAGGGGTCCCTTTACCTTTACCTTAGTGCACAGCCCTAGCTACCACATAGGGAAAGAAAAATCAGTAAAATGTAAAGTACAATTGAAACATCCATTATAATCAATATACAGTTTTGTTCTGATTGGCACCAAATACAGGGGGAGAACCAGGTAATGAGTTGCGTCTGCCGTCTGCCCCCGGCATAGCAAAAGCCTATTTTTAAAAAGAGGATTGGACAAATTAAGGGAGGGCAAGGCTATCGATGGCTACTAACCATGAATGGGAATGCTTCTGGAGTCCAGTTGCTGCAAACTGTAGGAGGGGAGAGCGCTGTTGGGGTTAGGTCTTGTTTGTGAGCTTCCCTTTGGGGCACCTGACTGGCCACCGTGAAAACAAGATGCTGGACTGCCTGGGCCACTGCTCTGATCCATCAGGCTCCCTTTACCTTCTTATTAATGTTGGGACTATTTGTGCTTGCAAGGAAAGGGAGAGGCCCTGCTCTGGTTCCTGCACAGTGAGCCCCTCTGCCAGTCTCAGGGCTCAGGTGGTCTTGATAGAGAAAGGGGTACGTTACATCCCTCTGCATCGGGCAGCATGTAAGTAAAGGTAAAGGGACCCCTGACCATTAGGTCCAGTCGTGGCTGACTCTGGGGTTGCGGCACTCCTCTCGCTTTATTGGCCGAGGGAACCGGCGTTTGTCATCAGACAGCTTCCGGGTCATGTGGCCAGCATGAGTAAGCCGCTTCTGGCAAACCAGAGCAGTGCACGGAAACGCCATTTACCTTCCTGCTGGAGCGGTACCTATTTATCTACTTGCACTTTGATGTTCTTTCGAACTGCTAGGTTGGCAGGAGCAGGGACCGAGCAACGGGAGCTCACCCCGTTGCGGGGATTCGAACTGCCGGCCTTCTGATCGGCAAGTCCTAGGCTCTGTGGTTTAACCCACAGGCAGCATGTATGCCACTTTAATGCCCCCGCCCTCCCCCATTTCTGTGCGAAAGAAACTCCATTCTCCTCCCAACCCTATATTTCCTCCTCCTCCCTGCCAGTTCCCACTGCCCAGCTAAAGTGGCTCCTTGCTCTGAAATTCCACCCACCAACTTACCAAACTGTTTTGCTCGCTGGGGGCTTCTGGGTCTCCCAGCCTACACAAATCCTGCTGCCATTGCCGCTGGGTTGGTTCTCGGGCTGTGAAAAGACCAAACATGTCACTTGCTCCCTTTTTAAACAACCCCCCTCCACTTCCTTTTTTCTTCAAAAAAGGGTCCTTTTGTCCCCTTTGAAAGGGCTGTTCTTCCAACGGAGGTATAATTTCTGAGTCCCCTGTGGTGGCCATACAAATGAGCGCAACAGAAGGTGTGCATTATGGAAATGTATAGTTTTCCAGAAAAGATGGGGGTTGCTTCTGTTGAGGGTGTGTGGGAGGGATGTAAATAAAACAAAAGCACCAAGGAGCCAAGTGTGAAGGTGCTGGGCGTGGGTCTCCTTGAAGGGGTAGGGGGAACGCTACAGAAATGCCCAGGCTTTGGGAGGGGCTGCCCAATGACTTATGGTTCTCATCGCCTCTCCTTGGCTGAGGGCGACCCCTCTGGGTCTAATGAGACCAGAAAGTGGGGTGGGTGGAGCAATGATTGATGGTTCCCCCACAGATGAGCCTTGCTGGCATCTTGCTTCCCTTGCTGTTTTTTTCAATGGACAACAAAGGATGCTCGACTGGCGGGAAGTGGGGGGGGCGGGGTGCCAATTCAGCCCCCTATTTTCCCCACCCCCATGTACCACTGCTTCCCTGAACTCCTGTTAGCTGATTGCTGCAATTGTGCAAAGAAAGAAACGGCCGTCTCTCTTGCCCCCACCCCAAACAACAACGCCTTATTTGCCTGAAAAGAAAGTGAGGCCTCAGCGGTAGGAACTTAGCTTGCAGTGCTAATGGGGGGCTCAGATTTGCAATAGCGGAAGGCAGCCAGCGTGCTATTTTTAAGGAACTTGGTGGGTGGGTGGGGGGTCAAGATTATTGACTATTTAAAAGTGAGAACTTCTGCACAGGTTTCTTTATTCGAAACTTTCCAAGGAGCTGCTTTTCCTGCTTCACAGAAGTGTCCTCCCTCTCCTTTCATGGAAGCCATTGGCTGGGTCTGCCTGCAGTAAACCAGAGGATTGAGTTGTGGGGAAGAGCACCAGAAGCACCTGGCTGCTGGATCAGACCCAAAGACGACCCATGTACAGTGGTACCTCAGGTTAAGTACTTAATTCGTTCCGGAGGTCCGTTCTTAACCTGAAACTGTTCTTAACCTGAAGCACCACTTTAGCTAATGGGGCCTCCCGCTGCCGCCGCGCCACCGCTGCGCGATTTCTGTTCTCATCCTGAAGCAAAATTCTTAACCTGAAGCACTATTTCTGGGTTAGCAGAGTCTGTAACCTGAAGCGTATGTAACCTGAAACATATGTAACCTGAGGTACCACTGTAGTCCAGTTTCAGGGCACGTCTTAGTTTCTTAGGGGCAAAATGAACAACACAGTGTCTCGAGCCATGTGTTAAAATGCAGGCCCTGTCATATTCCTGTCACGTTATCTCTGGGAATGCATGTGCACAATTTAAAGTGAAGCATGGGGTGGAAGCAGGGAGGTTGGACCTAAGAACAGCCTCCTGGATCAGGCCAATGGCCTATCTAGTCCAGCACCCTGTTCTCACAGCGGCCAACCGGATGCCCCTATGGGAAACCCAGAAGCAGGACCCAAGCGCAAGAGTGGCTCTCCCGTCCTGTGGTTTCCAGCAACTGGTATTCAGGAGCATTGCTGTCTCCAGATGCGGAGGCAGAGCCATCGTGACCATCAATAGCTCTCTCCTCCTCAAGAACTCTCCCCCCTCCCTGTTTTGACAGCTCTGTCCAGGCACACATCTGTTCTTAAATTTGCTTTAGAGATTTCATTACAGTGGTACCTTGGGTTACATACGCTTCAGGTTACAGACTCTGCTAACCCAGAAATAGTGCTTCAGGTTAAGAACTTTGCTTCAGGATGAGAACAGAAATCGTGCTCTGGGGGTGTGGCGGCAGTGGGAGGTCCCATTAGCTAAAGTTGTGCTTCAGGTTAAGAACAGTTTCAGGTTAAGAACGGACCTCCGGAACGAATTAAGTACTTAACCTGAGGTACCACTGTATTGCTTTTGAAATCTGCTTTCATTTTTTATTCTGTTCCTTTGGAAAGATGACTAAATACCAGGAAGAACTTTCGGACAGTAAGAGCTGTCCGACAGTGGAACGGACTCCCTCGGGAAAGTGGTGGACACTCCTTCCTTGGAGGTTTCAAAGCAGAGGTTGGATGGCTACCTGCCAGGGATTCTTTGGCCGTGTGATTCCTGCAATGCTGGGGTTGAGCTAGATGACTTTTGGGGATGCCCTCCAACTCTGCAATTTTATGATTCTATGAAATAATAGATCCCCCTTTAAAACAATTGCACTGATCGTTCGACACTTAAGTCTTTTGTACTGCAGACTCCTGAGCTATTTCGGTTTGATGGCTTCGTTTCCAGGTGCTTCCGAGCTCAGAAATGTTCCTCATTCTGCCATGGTGTATCAGGGGCTGCTAGATGAAGCTGTCACCTTTTGTGAACGCCCCCCCCCCCTTTCCTGGCTACCCAGAGCCTGTAACTTCTCTCTCTGGCTTGCACAGTCTCAGCGCAGCTTAGAGGAGCTTATTGGTGGGTGAGCAGGCGGGGGGGGGGTCCTTATTGGCTCCCCCCTCCCTTCTTCTTTTGCATAAGAATCCTGCTGGGAAATGGCTGTTTATGCTTCTGGGAGGCTGATGTTTAAGGAGTGTTTGCAAGGGCTGATGGGGAAAAGCTTCTCTCTCTTTCTCTCCCACCACCAAATGGGTGATGCATTTTTATTAGACTTGATATATAATGGCTGCTAATAAGAACTATAAAAACCTTCCTCTCTGCCAGGGCTGTCACAGCTTCAACCAGCAAAAAAGCTGATTAAGCAAAACGTAGGCTGAGGAGAACATGGGATGCTGCCTTATACAGAGTCAGACCAACAGTCCATCTAGTCCAGTGCTGTCTACACTGACTGGCAGCAGCTCTCCAGGGTTTCAGACTGGGACATTGCCAGGCCTACCAGTGGGGAGTGCCTGCCAGTGGGGATTGAACCTGGGACCTTCTGCATACAAAGCAGGTGCTCTACCCCTGAGCTGTGCTCCTTCCTTTAAGTTAGACATAGGAAGCTGCCTTAAATGGAGTCAGACTCTTGGTCCATTTACGCAGCTTAGTATTGCCTACACTGACCGGCAGCAATGGCTCTCAATTCAGACAGGGAGCCTCTCCTAGCCCTACCTGGAGATTGCACCTGGGGCATTCTGTATGCAAAGCAGGTGCTCTACCACTAAGCTGCACCTCTTCCATTTAGGATTTCAGTCCTCCTTTAGACTACCTGCTACAGTGGGTAAAGTGACTGTGTCCCTCTGCCCCTGGATCTCATTAGGGGGCACTTTCACCACATCCACCTGCCCAAAGCTAACCTAATAAGTGAGGTTTGCAGGCCCCGTTAATGATCAACTGATCCTTGCTTGCCAGCTTGGAACCCTTGACATCTCCCAAGAGAAATGGGGAATTCTGGAACACGATAAAGCTAAGCCCTTACAGCCAATAACCTTTAAGATCTTGTGTGTGTGTTTGTGTGTGAGAGAGAAAATGAGAACATTTCCCTGTTCTTATGTGGCCTTTTAGCTGGTGTGAGCGACATGGGCATAGCCAGGATTTACATTAGGGGGAGCAGGCTTCATATTGGATAGAGAACCTACAAAAGGACTCTATATGGGCTCTTGGGTACCCCAGAAGGGAAAAGGAGCAGTCCCCCCCCTCATAACAGGGACCAGAAACTCGGTTATTTAATTACTTTTATTGATTTGCTTGATTGGGGGAGGCAGCTGCCCCCCGCCCCACATTTTTCATTAGGACAGTGGCACATGCCAAAACATTCCTAGACCTGGAAAACCAGCCAAAAATTCTCTTTGCAGAGTGGCATGTAAATCAATCTCTTCCATTCTTCAGAGCCTGCCCCCTTCTGAGAGAGAGAGAGAGAGAGAGAGAGAGAATGAGAATGGTACCATTGTGGAACCAGAAGACCTGGGCATAAGACATTCTCCAGGCTGGCTTATTTCCTCCCTTAGCAGAAGGGATCTGATCTAGAGAGGTTTTATTTGAGATCCCTTCTCCTCCCACTGTGCAATTTGATCTCCTGCCACCCTGCTTCCTCCCTCCCTCTGGCCCCCACTGTCCCACAGCTTCTTCCAGACGAAACTGGCTTCCACAGAGACTCCCCAAACTACTTATGTGGAGATTTAGGCAAGCTTTCCAAAGGTTTGGTTTGCAAGGTCAGGGGTGAGGAACTGAGGGCTCCTCCACAGTTCTGTTTGTTCGGTGATTTCTAGTTGCACTTTCTTTCTTTTTTTAAAAAAATGCTTTTTATTAGTTTTCCTAAACAAAATTAAATAAAACACAAATTCTTACATTCAATATTTTTGTATCTTCTTATTTACCATGTTGCACTTTCTAATGCTGAATCAGAACGAATATCAATCAGGTTTGTTCCATTCAGCAGTAAACAGCAGGGTTTCCTAGGGAAAGTGGTGGGACAAAACTAAAACATCTCAGATCCATGTCTAGAAGTCACAGGACAAATCTGGGAGAAATCATTGGACAAATAGCAGTGTTTGGATGAGTCCTAAATATGGCCAGTAGATCCCGGCCTCCACTACCTCCCTGCAGGCCATTATTATTATTATTTGCTTCCTTGACCCTGGCATTTTGAAATCAAGGATTTGGTTGACACTCTGAGATTTTGGATATTTGATTTATTTGGGGATTTAGGTGCTGCTTTTGCACCTGCAAGTGCTTTTTACGGAAAGCACTTAAAAACAATTATGTGGCAGAAAATAAATTGCTGTGCCTGCGTATTTGTCGAGGAAAATGCTAAATCCCATTAGCTGCCTTTGGCAAATTTTCTTGTGGGTCCTGCTGTTCTCCTTTCACAGCAGCCTGAAACACAGAAGTGGAGGAGGCAGAAGCTGTTCCTGTGTGACTCCATTGAACTCGGTGGGACATACTTCGGAGTAGATTAGTGGAAGGGTCTCTTTTTATTGAGCGTGTGGCTCTGCTGCTCAGAACATGTTATTCTTGCTCCAAGGAGCTACAGAGTTCGACCAAAATAATCAAAGGTTGAAGCAGGTCCCCTTTGAGGAAAGTTTGCAATATTTGGGACTTTTTATAGTTGGGGGGGGGGTCTGAGGAAGGGGGACATGGCTGCAGAGTCTACAAAATCATGTAGGGTGTAGAGCATGGGTAGGCAAACTAAGAACCGGGGGCTGGATCTGGCCCAATTGCCTTCTAAATTCAGCCCGTGGACGGTCCAGGAATCAGCGTGTTTTTACATGAGTAGAATATGTTCTTTTATTTAAATGCATCTCTAGTTATTTGTGGGGCAAAGGAATTCATTCATCCCCCCCAAAAAATATAGTCTGGCCCCCCACAAGGTCTGAGGGACAGTGGACCGGCCCCCTGCTGAAAAAGATTGCTGACCCCTGGTGTAGAGAAATGGATGGAGAGATGTTCTCTTCTCCTGCCCATGATTCTAGAACCCGCCCAATGAGGCTGGATGTTGGGAGATTCAGGACAGAGAAAATAAAGTCCTCCTTGACATGCCGGAGGCAGTGATGGCCTCCAACCTGGATGGCTTTAAAACAGGATTGGACAAGTTCATGAAGGAGGAAACTATCAATGGGTACTAGCCGCAGTGATTATGCTTTGTATCCATAGTAATAGGTAGCAATGCTTCTGAATACCAGTCACTGGGAACCACAGGAGGGAATGGGAGACTATGGAATAGGCTCCCAGCGTAGGCAGTGATGGGCTCCAACTTGGATGGCTTTCAAAGAGAATGAGAAAAAATCAAGGCTATTGATGGCCACTTGTTGTTGTTGTTATCCAACTTTCCCCCTGACACAACTCAAGGTGCCTTACAGATAAATGTCTATGTACCAACTCCGGTATTGCTGGACTAGATGGGCCCTTGGCCTGATCCAGAAGGCTCTTTTGATGCTCTTATGTTCTTACGTTCAAGCTATCTGACTTTGTCCTTCTCTTTCCCTGGCCCTGGATGAGCAAGTCATACTACTTCCCCTTGCACAGTGTCTCCTGTGAGCAGCACATGAGCCCAACCAAAGATAGAATCATAGAATCATAGAGTTGGAAGAGACCACAAGGGCCATCGAGTCCAACCCCCTGCCAAGCAGGAAACACCATCAGAGCACTCCTGACATATGGTTGTCAAGCCTCTGCTTAAAGACCTCCAAAGAAGGAGACTCCACCACACTCCTTGGCAGCAAATTCCACTGTCGAACAGCTCTTACTGTCAGGAAGTTCTTCCTAATGTTTAGGTGGAATCTTCTTTCTTGTAGTTTGGATCCATTGCTCCATGTCCGCTTCTCTGGAGCAGCAGAAAACAACCTTTCTCCCTCCTCTATGTGACATCCTTTTATATATTTGAACATGGCTATCATATCACCCCTTAACCTCCTCTTCTCCAGGCTAAACATGCCCAGCTCCCTTAGCCGTTCCTCATAAGGCATCGTTTCCAGGCCTTTGACCATTTTGGTTGCCCTCCTCTGGACATGTTCCAGTTTGTCAGTGTCCTTCTTGAACTGTGGTGCCCAGAACTGGACACAGTACTCCAGGTGAGGTCTGACCAGAGCAGAATACAGTGGCAAGATGTGTCCCTCTTGGCTTCACCTCTGCACCTGTCTCCTGCTTCTCCTTCCGCTTCCCATCATGTAGCTGTGCTCACTGTGCTGCCAGGAGGCATCCCAGATGTCTTCCTTGGGGAGGGGAGAGAAGAGGGTGACTGGAGACAGTGTTGTTGAGTAGAGAGCACCCCCTTCCACACACGTACCAGCTTCCACCCAAAGGACTGTGTGGAGATCCATCTGTTGCTCAGTATATACCACAACAGTGTTATTTCTCCCCCCCATAAGTCTTAATTAGCTGTGACAGGTGTAAATAATTCACAGCCTCCTGCTCTTTTTCATGCCTGGCAAATTCATATGCATGCAGTAAATACAGCCTTGGGTTTCGTTCTCACATATTCTCCACTGCAGCTCTGATATCGGCTCCATCCTTTCCAGGAGTCCTCAGAAAATCACTGAGCATGAATTGGCCATGTTCTCAGCCCTCCGTATGTTTTGGGATGTAGCAGGTCAAGGCAGATGGGAGCTGAGCTGCATTGGCTGGTGCTGAGGGGAGCTGTAACCCAAGGCATATGGAGGGATCACCAGGTTGGAGCAGGCTTCTCTAGACACGGCTTCATCTCCCACATCTAGGATCTAGGATCATAGAATTGGTCTCTGCAATTCAGGAATTACATATGAAGAATCCCTGACTGTTCTGGCTAACTCATAGGCTACAGGCTGCCTACAGCCACCAAGGGGGTTTAGTCGTCTCCCATCAACACCCCCTATTTGTAATTTAAAATAATCATATTTTAAAGCAAGTTTTGACTGCTCCTATGGGTCCCCTGCTTTGAAGCTATGAAGTTTTTCTCTCTCCCACCAACCCTCAACTTTATGTTTTTTTTAAAAAAAAGTTTTTGAAATTACTGACTGCTCCCATTTTTATTTTTTATAAATTTTTGTTAATTTTCAACATATCATTTTCAACAGTAATTAAACATATTTTGACATCTTATACAACTTTTTTGACTTCCATCAGTCTCATCTGAAAATTTTCCAATCTAATCTCTAAATACACATTTCCCACTTCTTCAATTACATTTAATTCATAACTAATATCACTGTTCTGTTTCTAATTTCCAATGCTTCATAGGTTTCCCCTTGTAGCCCTACTAGCGTAATTTGTTGGTTACCGCTGCTCTTCAAATAGTTTGTATATTTCTTCCAATCTTCTGTAAGTCTCTGGTCCCGCAGGATTCGAATCCTTCCTGTCATTTTATCCAATTCTGCATAGTCCATTAATTTTGTTTGCCATTCTTCTTTCATCGGCATCTCCTCTTGTTTCCAGACTGCTCCCATTTTTAAATCGCCATCATTTTAAAAAGTACTTTTATGGAGCACTCCTGCAGTTCCCCTGATATGATGCCAAAATGTTTCTGTGATACCCACCCCCCGGAAGAATCCACCTCCCTAATGTATCATAAAAAAAACCCTTCAGTATTTCCAGTTTGGCACATGGGGCCTTCAGTGTTGACCCATGGGCCAATGTGAGCCTCAGCCTGAAAAAGCTTTGCCACCCGTGGTCTAAAATATGGGTGCTTTCTGTGGATACAGAAGTATTTCCACTCTCTGCTATCCAGTGTTTGGGCTTCCTGGCATGATCTGCAGCAAATCATTAGGCCATTTTGTGAATTGGAAGGCAGGTATGTGCATTCTGAGGCTCAGCTCAAATGTGAGGGTGTCTGTCATTTGGCAAGGACCCTCCTTAGATGCCAGCTTGACACTCTTATCCCCCACAAAGACATTGCTTTTGCAGCTTCAGAACTCCTGTTGCCTTAATGTTAAATTGTGGTATTCCGTCCCACAGGAGGCAGTGGTGGCCCCCAACCTAGGTGGCTTTAAAAGAGAATGGGGAAAATTCATGGAGCAGGAGAGGTCTTATCAATAGCTGCTAGTTATGATGGCAGTTCTCTGCCTCCATAGTTGCAGGCAGAAATGCTTCTCTGTACCACTCACTGCGGAGGGACGCGGGTGATGCTGTGGCTTAAACCACAGAGCCTAGGACTTGCTGATCAGAAGGTCGGAGGTTCGAATCCCCGCAATGGGGTGAGCTCCCATTGCTCGGTTCCTGCTCCTGCCAACCTAGCAGTTTGAAAGCATGTCAAAGTGCAAGTAGATAAATAGGTACCGCTCCAGCGGGAAGCTAAACGGCGTTTCCGTGCGCTGCTCTGGTTCGCCAGAAGCGGCTTAGTCATGCTGGCCACATGACCCAGAAGCTGTACACCGGCTCCCTCGGCCAATAAAGTGAGATGAGCGTCGCAACCCCAGAGTCTGTCAGGACTGGACCTAATGGTCAGGGGTCCCTTTACCTTTACTTTTACCACTCACTGCAAAGTTACCACAGGAGGCGAGAGGGCTTCTTGTGCTCCAATCCTGCTTGCTGGTTTCCCAGAGGCATTTTGGTGGCCACTGTGAGAACAGAATGCTGGACTAGATAGGCCATTGGCATGATCCAGCAGGTGCTTCTTATGTTCCTAATGTCCTTTTGCTAATCATCCTACCCACTGAAGTGTTCTTTAGGCAATGGGTGTGGGATTTTAAAAATATTTTTGCTGGGGCAGGGAGCTTGAATCTGGAAAACAGAAGTGGCCTGAGTTTTTATGTGGCTGCTGAATCAGCACAACACTATGCACACACACACACACACACAGAGAGAGAGAGAGAGAGAGAGAGAGAGAGAGAGAGAGAGAGCAATTGATTTGTTTGTTACCAAACCCACAGTGGAAATAAGAAGGAAAACCCTGAAGATTTATTTGAAGTACCTGCTGGGTATTTGGCAGAAGCAACCCACAGCGCATCTTTTTATTTGGATGATGGAAGCATGAGTGTAGCCAGGGGGGCAGGGAGGGGCAGCTGCCCCCCTAAATCAATACAAATCAATAAAATACATAACAAACGGAGGTTCTGCCCCCCCCCACAAAAGGCCTCTCTCTCCAACAAAAATCCTGGTTGCACCCATGGATGGAAATATCTGCAATAAAAACTGAACAGATTCCCCCACCCCTGCAGCTAGCAGTCTCCTCATTATGTTTAGGCACTTAGCTTTCTCTGGTCTTCGTCACAGAGCACAGGTGTAGCATTAGATTGTTAATCTGGAAATCTTCCAAGCTCAAAGCTGCAGCGCAGTGGTAGATCATCTGCATTCCATGTGGAAGGTCCCAGATAGAACCCCCATAGCATCTCCAGGTAAAAGGTCAAGGTAAAGGGACCCCTGACCATTAGGTCCAGTCGCAGATGACCCTGGGGTTGCAGCGCTCATCTCACTTTATTGGCTTCCAGGTCATGTGGGCAGCATGACTAAGCAGCTTCTGGCGAACCAGAGCAGCGCACGGAAACACCGTTTACCTTCCCGCCGGAACGGCACCTATTTATCTACTTGCATTTTGGCGTGCTTTCAAACTGCTAGGTTGGCAGGAGCAGGGACCGAGCAATGGGAGCTCACCCCGTTGCGGGGATTCGTACCGCCACCCGTGTTCCAAATCTCCAGGTAGGGCAAGGAAAAATCCCCTGGATGAAACCCTGGGGCTCATCCACACTTATCTTTTCCCCTGTGCTTTCTAGGCACAGGTCTGCGCTTTCCCAGTCCATGCCCCAATTCTCTCCCCCCCCCCTAGCTTTCCCCAGGAAAGCACACTCTTTATTGTTGAATTGGAGCAAATGACCATTTGGGTTTTCTGCAGATTGAAATTTGCTCTTATTCAACAGTAAAGAATGGATTTTCACAAGGTAAGCACCGAGGCAAAAAAGAAAAAAAGTTGTTAGACATGGACCTGGAAAGCCCAGATCTGTGCCTAGAAATGGGGAGCAAAGTTAAGTGTGGATTAGCCCCTGGAGAGTTGCTGCCGGTCAGTGTGGACAGTGCAGACTTTACTGAATTGTATTAATTGTTTTGTTGAATTTGTTGCTGTTCTTTGCTTTATTCCTAAGCTATTGTGTTTGATATTATAATGATTGCAACATTTGTGGGTTGTTGTTTTTTAATGCTATTGTGATTATTGTAAGCCACTTTGAGCTCAATGTTTGTTGTTGGAAAAGTGGATTACAAATATTAAATCAAATCAAATCAGAGCTAGGTGGACCCAATGATCCGACTTGGTATAAGGCAGCTTCCCTCCCACTTTTCATGGCTGCTAGCCCTGATGGTTGTGCTCTGCCTCCACAATGACAGACAGCAATGCTTCTGAATGCATGTTGCTGGAAAACACAGGAGAGGAGAGGGTCTTGCTTGCCAGCTTTCAACAGGCATCTGGGTGGCCACTGTGAGAGCAGGATTCAGGGCTAGATGGGCACCTGGCCTGGCCCAGCAGCCTCTTCTGATGTTCTTGTGGTTGCTCAAGTAAGGGGGGGTTGTCTCAGAGTTACAAAGGACCTGCAGCAGCACCCAAGTTTAAGAACACCCTGGCCTGCAGCATCTCACTAGATTGGAATTTGCCATGATTTTCCCTGTTCCCAGCTAAGGTGGATTCACCATGACACGAGATCTGAAGTGTGTGTCTGCAAGATGGTTCCCTTACAGGAACATGATATGACTGAGGAAGTTCTCATCTCGGAGAGGCATCTTGTTTCCCGGGAGACGCGGCGCTCTCAAGTTCTGCAAAGGGCAGGAGGCTTCAGCTTCCGAAGTCGGCACGACTGCCTGCTTGGCAGCTGTCCTTGGGTGACTCGCCAGCAGAGCTTTGCCTCGGTTCCTGTTTCTGGGTCTGAGCAGGCGGCTGTGTGCTTGGCTTGCATGGCTGCTTTCTCTCTCCCCTCTTTGGGGAGTGTGGTAGCAGAAACATACGCCCTGAAGGATGAGCAGCCTCAGCCACTAAGGGCAGCACGTTGGAAGGGCAGAGCAGAAGGCTCTTCAAGGAAAAGCAGCTCCAGAGGACTCCCCTTTCATTCTGGGTGGCTTCCAACATCTGTAAAAACATAGTAAAACATCAGAACTTCCCTACACAGGGCTGCCTTCAGATACCTTCTGAAGGTTGTGTGGTTACTTATCTCCTTGGCTTGGGTATCGCATAACTCTGTACCCTCCAGCATTTCTCCAATGAAAATAGGAACATCCTAAGGAAAAGCGGGACATTCTGGGATCAAATTAGAAACCATGATAGCTTCTGTAAATCCAGGACTGTCCCTGGACACTTGGATTTCGGTAGTGGCAACCACCCTGTGGAACTCCCTCCCACCAGATGTCAAAGAGAAAAACAACTACCAGACTTTTAGAAGACATCTGAAGGCAGCCCTGCTTAGGGAAGCTTTTAATGTTTAATAGACTATTGTATTTTAATATTCTGTTGGAAGCCGCTCAGAGTGGCTGGGGAAACCCAGCCAGATGGGTGGGGTATAAATAAATTATTATTATTATTATTATTATTATTATTATTATTATTATTATTATTGGAGGGTCTGAGCTCAGCATCCTAACTGTGGCTTCCAGGCACTGGTATTCAGAAGCATTGCTGCCTTCAACTTGTAGCAGCAGAGCATAGCCATCACGGCCAGTAGCATGGATAACCCTTTCCTCCATGAATTTGTTTAATCCTCTTTTAAAGAGATCTAGGTTGGTGGTCATCACTGCCTTCCTGTGGGAGTGAGTTCCATAGATTAACAATGCACTTTGTGAAGAGGGACTTTCTTTAATCTGGCCTGAATCTTCCAGCAGCTGACCCAAGCACAACAGCACCACTCTGTTTGCCTGTGATTCCCAGTAACTAGTATTCAGAGACATGTTGTTTCTGACAATACAGGGAGAATTGGGCTTCTTTAAGTTTCCCATTTTTTTCTGTTCTTAAGCTCAGTTTTGCCACATTTCCAGATCAGTTTGCAAGCATTTATCAAAAGTACTCCTGGAGACATGTCAGTATGTGTGTGTGTGTGTGTGTGTGTGTGTGTGTGTGTGTGTCCCCTGAAATACACAATTTTTTTTGCAAGCAGTTTTCTCCAGTATAATGCATTTTTGTAAGCTGGTTACACCCATGGATGCTTTTTAACATACACCTTTGACGTGTAAATTTCTGTACGTTTTGTTCAGAAAACCACATTGAAAAATTCTCACTGCAGAGCGAATTTTGGAGGAGCGCCGTGTTTCATTCTGTTTTGTTTGGGGAATTGCAATCAGATGAGTTCCCATTAAACGGTGAATGGAACCAAATTTCTCCCCCATGCCAATTCAGGGGCTCATTATGTGGACAGACAGAGACTTGTTTCGTTGCCAGGCGATGAAGATTTCCAGAGGAGCAGCAGCTGAGCTAGTTTCTTGCAGCAAAAGCAACAAAGACTCTTACGGCACTTTAAGGACTAAGCCTTCATCCACACTGCCACTTACCCCAACACTTTCCCCTTGGAAAACTCGCTGGTTACTGCTGAATCAGAACAAATGCCAATTGGTTTTTCTGTGGATTGACATTTGTTCTGATTCAGAGGTAAACAGTGGGTTTTCCCAGGAAAAGTGGTGAGAAATGAAAAACCACTCAGACCTGTGCCTATAAATATACTTGGTACAAGCGGAAAGTATATTCAACTGTTTTTATTATGTAGCAAATAACTTCCGGATGCTTCATAGGAAGCCATTCACAAATGAAATAACTATTAGAGGCGACCAAGCAACTTTCTTCTGTCCATGTGCTGTTGCTTCATCTCTGATGCAGCAGAGATAAACAAGAAACAAAAACCTGAAAACCTTCTCTTGGGGCAGCAGCAAATGGCAATCCTCCTTTGCTTTTTCCGTTCATCAATCAACAATACGCAAACCCATCCAACCATATCTCCACCAGAGCCTGTAGCGTGCCCCTTACGTAGGAACGGAGCACCCAGACCAGCCTGTTGCCTTCCAGATCTTTTGGACAATGACAGTCATTAACATAAGCGCATAGGAAGCTGCCTTCTACTGAGTCAAGCCACTGGCTCCGCAGGGTTTCAGGGAGAGATCTCTCTCCAAGCCCTACCTGGAGATGCCATCGGGGATTGAACCTGAGACCTTCTGCATGCAAAGCAGATGCTCTCCCACTGAGCTATGGCCCTTCCCTGCATTACTCCCAGTCAGCATGGTTGTATGATGCTGGGACTGCTGGCTGGGGCTGATGGGAGTTGTAGTGCAAAACATCTGGCATCCACCTGGGTCAGGAAGACTGGCATATCATGTTGAATTTGGAGGGCTCATGGCCCTGCTAAGGTATGGTGAGGCACTTCAGAACTTAGGACTGTTATACTTCCTAATGAAGAAAGATCAAGGCTGTCTGCCTGCTTAGGACCGCGTGTACAGGATACAACCAGTCTTGGTTTTCTATAAAATGAAATGAAATGTGGGCAGCAGCTGTTGCCTCATCATCCCAGAACCCCAAGTGATATCTCAGCACCTGGGAGGGACGCATCCAGCCTGCAATCTCCATTCAGGAACTCAGTCTATAAGCAAACCTCACAGCAGTAACACCCCACCTAATTGTTATTTTTTTATCACCCTGGCCTTTCAAGCAACCACCACTCTCTGCTGCGTTGTAAGATCTCTCCTGATTGAGAGTTCTGCAGAAGTTGGAAACTTGCCACTTGGGGGGATGTTTTAGCTGGTCCTCTGCAATGCAATACCCAGCTGTGGACTTGGATGGATAACTTTAAGAAATGCTCTGAAAAATGCATTGTGTGTGTATGCTCATATATCCAGGTGCAGGCCTATGAATCTTGCTTTGAGATTTGTCTCAAACCTAAAATTATGTCCCTGCTTTCAGATCCCTGGCCCCTTTGTATTTCGGAGCTACGTTTCCATCTGCTTTGGCAACTTGGGCTGATAACCTTTCTGGCGCCTGCTGAATTCTGAAAGCCTCAGCATTTTGGGAGTGAGATGTCTGTGGCAGTGCAAATCTGTTAATTTATACCATGCAAATATGCACCTCTTCCCCCAGCCCTGTATTGGATAATCTGGTGGCGTCTGGCTATGACTCTGAAATAAGCAGAAGTCTGTTCAGTCCTTTTAATTTTGGGGGGAAACTGCTATATTTTTACTTTTTACTCAGCAAAGGGGAAATGGTCTGGAAATGTTGCTTGCGTGGGTCGATGAAAAGAAAAGCTTGCATGAAGCAACTGGTTAGCGGCTCTTGAGTTTGAGGAAACCAGGCAGTGTGTCCCCTGATACCACGATCTGCATCTTAGGAGTCATAGCAAGCAAAGAGACTCACGTTCTTGGATGCTTGTGAAACTCTCTAGGTCCTTGGGTGGTCTTAAGGGGTGAGGAGGATGTGCTTAGGGATTGGGGGAGGGGAAGAAAATGTGGATTAGCATACTAAGCACATTTACTAAGGCCCATTGAGCAAAATGAGCCTTGCTTTTAAGTAAAGAGACATAAATAAATAATAACAATAAATTAATTTATATGCCACCCATCTGACTGGGTTTCCCCAGCCACTCTGGGCAGCTCCAAACAAAATATTAAAAACTCCCCTGAGCAGGGCTGCCTTCAGATGTATTCGAAAAGTTAAAAAGTTGTTTATCGGTTTGACATCTGATGGGAGGGCATTCAGCTGCATCAGGCTAATGGCCCATCTAGTCCAGCATCCTGTTCTCATAGTTGCCAACCAGATGACACTGGGAGACCCGCAAGCAAATTCAAAAACAAGAACCCCCTCCCCTCCTGGTGGTTTTTGGAAACTGAGATTCAGGAGCATTGCCGTCTCTGACCATGGAGGCAGAGGATAGCCCTCATGGCAACGAGCCCTCTCCTCCAGTCCTCTTTTAAAGCTATCCAAGCTGGGGGCCATCACTGCTTCCTGTGGCAGTGAGTTCCATAGTTTAGCTATGCACTGCTGCACTTTGGATTTTCAGGGCAGCTAGCCGCCTTTGTGTGCTGCTCTTGGGACAAGTCCCAATATTGCTCATCTTCCCACTGTGCAGAGATGGAGATGCTAGTGGCCCATATCCCCACATCAAATCGAGGGCAGAAAAAGAAACTCTAAATGACTCTCTCCCAAACTGCAATGTTCTGCCCACTAGATCACACTCGCTTACAGAACCTTTGCCTGCTTCTCTTTTTATTTTTTTATTTTTTGCACATTACAGGACGGCTCTTGGGTCTTCACAGTCAACATGTTCTCATTTCCCCCAGGTGGAGTTTCCCCAAGGGGATAGCATTGGTGTTCATGCATTTGCAAGTCTGAACAATGTTGCTTTCTTGCTAATTGGTCAGTGACTGAAACTGTCTGCGAGTGCCTTAGAGTTCTCTCTTTCTCTGGCTGGGTACAAGCCATGCATTTGGAGCACATAGCTTTCCCCCCAAGAATCCTACAGTGGACTATTTATTTCTTTAAACCCTTCCAGGGTCAACAGTTGAAGTGTCCTTTGAACCCTTCTTTGCCCCTACAGCAAAGGGAGAATCTGAAGGAAGCACCTGTTGCTCCCTTGGGTATTTGTTCTGTGAGGCAAACCTTAGGTGGCGCCTGTTGACAGGAAGCGGCAGAGAAAACTAGAAGCCTGCCAGTCTCTTCTCCTCAAATCTGTAAGCTGCTTCCTGACCAAGTAAGCCCTCCACCTCTCAAAATGTTTTACAATAAAGCAACGAAAGCCATATAAACAACTGAGCCAACTTTATTTCTTTCTTTATTTCATAAAATTGATAACACAGATTGGTGGGGAGGGGGACACCCAGCCCTCAGCGCAGTTCACAAAGAGAACAAAACAAAACCAAATCAGTAAAAAACAAATCTTTATTTATGTATTTACTTATTAAATTTGTATACCGCCCTGTACCCACAGGTTTCTGGGCAGCTGCAACATAGGTCAGCAATAAGGTAAAAACAGATTAAAACATTGGTCGACATTCTACATGTCAGGGTAGGCTTGCCTAAACAAAAGTGTTTCTAGCAAGTACCAGCAAGGTGGCAGTGAAGGCAGTGGCAGTGATATCAAGAGGCAGGGAGTTCCAAAGGGTAGGCGTTACCACACCAAAAGATCTTTTTATTTATATACAAATGCAGAATGAATATGATGTGGCACTTGTAACCATGCCAGTTCCACAGGTTGAAGCGGTTGAGTGGGCATGTATGCGGTAAGGAGATCTTGCAGGTCTTTGAGAAGACAATCTTGGGTGCCCTAGTGGATAACCTATGTCACGACTCCAGCTCTGCCCCTTTGGTTTCTTGGGTTTCGCAGGGCTCCACGCTGTGGTGGCTGGTGCCCACCGGGACTGGCAGGGTGGAAGGCAAGGAGACCAACATTAGGTGGCGCCAGAGCCAATGACAAGCAGAGCCAACTACTTCTCAGTTTGACTCCTCCCTCCTCTCTGTTCTACAAGGGCAACACCTGAGACAGAGGAGGAGGAGGAGGAGGAAGCTGAGAGCCAGGCTCTGCCCCCCTGAACTGGCTTTAAGTAGGCAGGTGGGGCTGGCTGAGGCCAGACTGGTGGGGCAGTGCCCCATTTGCCCTCATGGAACAGCCTTCACTGGTTCCACCATGTCCTTCATGCTATTTAACAACCAGTGTGAAACAGCTGGGTGAGTTCATCCAGATGTTTGGGCTGAAGAGTCATCAGTAGGCAAGTGACATACTGCTCCACATCTCTTCTTGTATTAACCCAGAGAAGTAGCGGAAGTTCTAAACCAGTGTTTGCAGGCAGTGAGAAAAACTACCCTTCCTAGCTTTGAGAAAAAACTGCTATCTGGAGATGTAATTGTTTCCAGCATGAATCAATCCATTGCAAACGGGAGTAACTGCCAGCGGATTCCTCATGGATCCTTTGGGATGTTGCATGTGCTGGCAGACATTGAACAGCCTTTGTCGGAAGCTATTTGCTTTCTCGGAAAGCTCCGGTTCCCTGGAGGGTGCGAGAATCAGAATGGATGGGAATAAGGACTTTCTCACCCGGCACACTGTTAAACTATGGAATCTGCTTGCACAGGATTTCATGATGGCCACCAGCTCAGATGGCTTTGAGGAGGGGATATGGAAATTCATGGAGGATCAAGGAGCACTCATGTTGCATTCATGAACTGCTTGGGGGCTTCCCATCAGGGCATCTGGTTGGCCACTGTGAGAAGAGGGAAGAGGGGACATGATAAAAGTTTTAAAAATCACGCATGGCATGGAGAAAGTAGATAGAGAATTTTTCTCATGAACGTCCAATGAAACTGTATGTTGGGAGATTCAGAACACAGAATGATAGAATGATAGAATCTTAGAATCCTAGTGGTGGAAGGGACCCAAGGGTCATCTAGTCCAACCCCCTGCAATGCAGGAATCTCTGCTAAAGCATCCATGACAGATAGCCATCCAACCTCTGCTTAAAAACCTCCAAGGAAGGAGAGTCCACAACCTCCCAAGGGAAACCATTCCAAATGTCAAACAGCTCTTACTGTCAGAAAGTTCTCCCTGATGTTTAGTTGGAATCTTTTTTGTAACATGAAGTCATTGGTTGTCCTACCCACCAGAGCAGGAGAAAACTAGCTTGCTCCATCTTCCATGCCTTCAGCTATTTGAAGATGGCTATCGTATCTCCTCTCAGTCTCCTCTTTTCTGGGCTAAACACATCCAGCTCCAGCAACCGTTCCTCATAAGGCTTGGTTTCCAGACCTCTGATCATCCTGGTTGCCCTCCTCTGCCCACGTTCCAGCTTGCCAACATCCTTTTTAAATTGGGGTGCCTAGAAATGGATACAGTATTCCAGTTGTGATCCCACACATAAAAGAAAGTCCTTCTTCACCCAGAATATAGCCAAACTGTGGAGCTCACTCCCACAGGAGGCAGAGATTAGATAAATTCGTGGAGGAGAAACAAACAATGGCTACTCTCCAGGATGGCCCTCTTACCTAGGTTCTGCTTGCATGCTTCCCCATGGCATCCGACTACCAGCAGGCTCTTCTCATGTTCTTAGAAGCACCTGCAATGGGGATCTTTCTTCAGAGACGTTTGTGACAGAGTCTCAGCGAGGGTGGCTGGAAGGCCAGGCCTGCTTCTCATACCCTCATGTCAAAATTCATTTCATCACCAGAGGCTGTCAGGCATCTCAGATGACTCCACTCTAAGCTGGCAATTAACTGTGTAATTTCAGGGCTCACCTTTCGGCACCTCTCTTCACCTCAATTTCTGATCATGCTAACTACAGAAAGCCAAGCCCAGAGAAGGGCTCACGCCATGCAGGCAGCTTTGAATTTGCCCACAATGTGGAGTTTTTGAAGCTGGCTGCCAAAGGAGCTGCTTACGGCACTGCTCTTGTGTTTCCAAAACCAGTGTTGCCACAGGGCAATCACTGCCAACATATGTGTGTGTGTGTTCATGTTTGTAAATAAACAACAACAACCAATAATAATAAATGTGTTGTTGCGATGAGTCTAGGAGACACGCCAAAATGGTTTGGCTCCCTGCCCAAGCCGGCTGTCTGGAATTCAGCTGAGGTGTAGTGAGGGAGAACCGGGCTGGAAAAACAGAGGCATGAGAAGGGCTGAATCAGAGGAAATGGAGGTACCAGGAGGGAGGACAAAGGATAATCTATTCCAGCCTTTCTCAACCTGTGGTTCCCCAGATGTTGTTGAACTACAACTCCCATCACCACTATGGCAAGATCAGAGCTCAGGGATGATGGGAGTTGTAGTCCAGCGACATCTGGGGACCCACAGGTTGAGAACTGCTGATTCTAGTCCATCCCCTGGAATGCAGGAACCACAGAGAAAGAGTGAATGGCAGGAGAGGGGAGCATTTTTCAGCCGGAGGGGCCACCTTCCTTTCTACACAACCTTCCAAGGGCCTCATGGTAGATGTAGGCAGGGCCAAGAGCAAGCCTGAGCAGAGCAATGAATGTTCATTTGCTCACACATCCATTTTTCAAGCTCTCATCCAAGCCACAAAGGAGTATTATCTGAATTCAAAGTCATGCTCTAGACAGGCAAAAACACTCAGCAGGGTACAAAGCAAGGGGGGAGGGGCTGTGGCCTTGGGGAGTCGGAAGGGCCAGCTAGAGAACCCCCAGAGGAAAGGCTATACCAGGGTTCAGCAACCTTTTTCAGCCGTGAGCCGGTCCACTGTCCCTCAGACCATGTGGTGGGCCGGACTATATTTTTTTTTTTGGGGGGGGGGGGAGAACGAATTCCTGTGCCCCACAAATAACCCAGAGATGCCTTTTAAATAAAAGCACACATTCTACTCATGTAAAAACACCAGGCAGGCTCCACAAATAACCCAGAGATGCATTTTAAATAAAAGGACACATTCTACTCATGTAAAAACACGCTGATTCCCGGACCATCTGCAAGCCGGATTGAGAAGCCGATTGGGCCACATCTGGCCCCTGGGCCTTAGGTTGCCTACCCCTGGGCTATGCTCTGCCTGCACCAGTTTGAGGCAGCAGTGCTGTAAACTACAGGAGGTGACAGGGCTCTTGTGCTCAGAGCCTGTGACAGGCAGTTACATTTCAGTGCTTGGAAGAATGGGAACATCAAGAACAGTTGAAGTCAGAGATGTGTGAACCCAGCAAGTTTGTGCTCAGGACTTGGAATGGATAAAGCTATTCTCAGCCACCCTCCGCCCCCTCCTGGGAATCAAAAGCAGAGAGCTGCAGGGATCTCCGTGGAATGAAAGATAAACAGATGACATGTGTGGGTGGGTGCAAACTCAGCCGTGTCCCCAATGACAGGGTTTTATGACACTGTTTACGAGCAGCTGGGAGTGATGGAGTGAGGACCACGATTTGTGATACTGCAGAAGACCCAGTGCACCAAAAATGGCCCAGTCAAGGGCCAAAGGGCTTAGAGCAGGTTGGACCATAGGAAAAGGAGATGGGGAGCCATAACAGATAGGAGGAGGAGAAAAGAAAGCCTTCTTGTCAACGACTCAGACCCCTAGCAAGCACAGTCTGTCCCTCCTGGCAAATTGAGTGGCACAGAGAGAACAGGAATGAAGTGTGGGGGGAGAGGGATGACCACACCCATTTTTTACTCTGATTTATGACCCACCCACAGCAGACAAGTATTATTTACTTGTTTATTTGCATTTATATGCAAGGAGCTTGAGGTGGCCTATATAGTTCTCCTCCCCCTTTGTCGTCCCCCCCCCCCCGCCCATGACAACCTTGCAAAGTAGGTTAGGCTGAGAGTGAGTGACTGGTCCAAGATCACCCTATGAGTTTCATGGCTGTGTGAGGATTTAGCCCCTGGTTTCCCGGGGTCTAATCCGGTTGGTTCGAAAAACCAATAAGGGCAAATGTTAACATTCTAGAAAATCAGTAATCATACCAGTTTTTCTTTTAAAACAGGCAGTGTGTTAGTGTTATTATAAAAACTAAAGAAAAAAAAGGGGGAAGCAGAGTTTAATCAGGATTTGGGGCTTTCTAGTTTAGAGAAAAGGCAATGTGATGGCAATGTATAAAATTATGCGTGGCATTGCAGAAAGTGGATAGAGAAAAGCTTCCCCACCCCCCTCTCATGACACCAGAACGCATGGCCATCCAATGAAGCTGAATGCTGGAAGACTGAGGACTGAAAAGGAAGGATCTCTTCACGCAGAGCAGATTTAAACTATGGAACTCACTGCCACAGGAGGCAGTGATGGCCACCAACTTGGATGGCTTTAAAAGAGGATTGGACAAATTCATGGAGGAGAGGACTGTCCATGGCTATTACTCATGATGGCTATGTTCTGTCTCCATGGTCAGAGGCAGCAATGCTTCTGAATATCAGTTGCTGGAAAGCACAGATGGGGAGAGGGCTCTTGCCTTCAAATTCTGCTTGTGGGATGCCCATTGGGACATTGGGTTGGCCATTGTGAGAACAGACACTGGATCTGATGGACTACTGGTCTGATTGAACAGGGCTCTTTTCTTCTGTTTTCTTATGGTTTATTTATGAATGGTTGGGTTCCAGTTCAGGTCCATCTGCATCTCATGTTGTTCATGCCAGAAAAGGCCCCACAATGCAATGGCTTCATCGATCTCTGGAGGGACACTAGGGCTGAATCTAGACTCATCAAAGAAGCGTTTCATTTCAAAGCATTGTAAATTTAAACAGGGAAAACCGGTAGAGAAAAAACGGGACTCCACGTCGCCACCCGGCGGCGCAACATTATATTGCACATACAAGACATATCAATCGCTTTTTCTTTACCGGTCTAGCTGAGTCCTAAGTTGGGGAAGGCTGAAGTAGAAAGACAGCCAGTTGCCCTCTGCAGGCCTTCTGAGTGAATGCAGGTGGGCTAAAAGCTGGCGATTGTCCCTGGGGTGCTCATGTGGCTTTGCTCCCAGACATCCACACAGAGGCTGGCTCCACTTCAGACCTTTGTACATTGAGAAGGAAGGTCCAAAGAGAGATTCAAGTGTCCTTAGCTGAATGCATTTGGATTTGGCTTTCATGCCATCATTGCAAGAAGGTGGATCTCTCTCTGTGTGTGTGTGTGTGTGTGTGTGTGTGTGTGTGTGTGTGTGTGGACACTAGGGGCTTGCCCCAGCCCCCTCCCACCTTTAGCAAATTCCTGGCTAGGGCCAAATGCATTACAGGAACCCCTATGAATAGCAGAATAAAATAAGAATGGGCTGCAGATAAATTCCAGCATATAAATCTTTCTTGAAGCTTGACATTGTCTGAAGACAAAAAGCTGTAATGGGATAGGTTTAATTTTTTAAAATTTCCACCCTGGAATTAAGCATACTTATATGTTGCAGTTTCCTTTTGTTAGATGTTCCTTGCCTTCGCATATTCTTTCTTGGAACATTTTGTTTTTACGGGTTGGTGTGCAATGCTCCAATTAAGAAAAACAACCAGTTCCTGAAAGTAGGCTGGTTGTGGGGTGACTTTTCTGAAGATAAATTAATGTTATAGTACTCTAGGGTGTACTCTAGGGGGTGTTGCTTCTGCAGTACTTGAATGCAACAGCATCTCTCCCCAGGAACTGGTATTCAGAGGCATAATGCCTCCAACAGTGGAAGGAACAGTGGAAGGAAAACATAGCCAGCAGGACTAGTAGGAGCAACCTTTGAAAGTCTTCTCCTCCATAAGTTTAAGAACATAAGAACCCTCCTGGAGCAGGCCAGTAGCCCATCTAGTCCAGCATTCTGTTCCCAAAGTGGCCAACCAGATGCCCCAATGGGAAACCCACAAGCAGGATCCAAGCACAAGAGCCCTCTCCCCTCTTGTGGTTCCCAGCAACTGGCATTCAGAAGCATTACTGCTTCCAACCGCGGAGGCAGAGCATCACCATCATGGCTAGTAACCTTCAACAGCCCTCTCCTCCATGAATTCGTCTATTCCTTTTTTAAAGCCATCACTACATCTTGTGAGATCAAATGCCATAATTTATGCAGTGGCCACATTCACATCAGGTATTCAAAGCACTGTTATACCATTTTTCACAGGCTTCCCCCAAAGAATCCTGGGAAGTGTAGTTTGCTAAGGACGCTGAGACTTGTTACAAGGCCCCCGTTCTTTCCCCAGAGTTTGCTGGGTCAGCAGCGGAGCAAGCCGATTGGGCGCCTGGGGCAGTGTGTGTGCCCAGAGGCGGGGCCAGCCATCCAAGGGGAGCGCCATCTGGGGCAGGATGCTCTGTGGGGCCTCCATGGAGTCTGCCTGCCTCTTCCCACTCAGTCACCCTACAGCTGAGGGGGAGGTGATGGGCGGACCGTTTAGGGCAGCGCGGAGCCTGCAGGCACCCAAGCCACTGTGTCACTCCCAGGAGAGATCTGTGGCTCGGGCACGCTGCAGGCCCCACAGTGAGTCCTGCCTGGCATTTTGTCCCCCCCCCCCAGTGGTGACACCCGGGGCGGACCGCCCCCACTGCACCCCCTTCCTCCTCCCCTGACCTGGGTAGAGGGATCAGCTGATAAACCACCCTGGGAACTGTAGCTCTGTGAGGAAAATAAAGGGGTTTCCTAACTGCTCTCAGCACCCATAACATGCTACAGTTCCCAGGATTCTTTGAGGGCAGCCATGACTGTTTCAAGTGGTACAACAGTGTGTCAAATGTGTGGTGTGCATGTGGCCACTGGGTGCTCCTTGGAAGCAAGTTGCCCAAAAGTTTCTATTGCCTGGTCCTTCAGCCTCAACCGAAATGACCTGCATAGATTTCCCCAGCCCAGAGGCAGGCGATGGGCCAAAACTCACATTTTGCTATTGGATCTCATTTGTAAATGAAACGACTTCCTTTCACAGCAATCTATGTTATGGATAGAACAATCTGTGTTCCTATCGATCGCTGAAAAGGCCAAGCACTCCCAGTCAATAGGAGGTGGCCATCGCAATGGTTGCTGTGCTGCTCATTGGTAGAAACAGGAAGAACAACTTTGGTCTGGCAGCTAGACTGGATGGCTGGCCAAGGCGGCGAGTGGCTGAGCCTGCTCTGGTGATGGTGGCGGGATTGGGGGATTGTGATGTGTTTGCAGTCCTCCATAACTGGAATGTACTCCTTTATTTATTTATTTTTTAAAAAAATCAATTTATTAAATTGCACCTTTTTGCAACCTATTTTGATATGGTTGCCTAGTTCTGCACTGTGTAACATTTGGCACCTAATTATTTTGCTGCCTGGTGAATGAGAGCTGCAGACTCCAGGATGCTACTGGGAAGGTGTGAAGTGTGTGCGTGATATATATTTCATGCCTTACTTAATAATTAAACTTTGAAACAGAACCTCAAGCGCAAGGATCAGAGAGGGTGTCATATCAGAGAAGGGCCGGGTGGAATTCTGGCAACAGGCTTGACTCCTGCTACATTCTCGTTGGCCACGTCGTTGCTGTCTGAGCAACAGGGCTCTCTCCAAGGGCAAAATGGCTCATTCCCTTCCCATCTCCCCGTCCTCTGGTCAACAGAGAAAGGAGGTGTCTTCTAGAATCCCTGTGTACCCCCGCCCTTGACTTTAATATTTAAAGACACCCTGGGGCAAGGGTGGGTGGAAGGGAGAGATAGAGAAGAACTGACATTTGCTCTGCATTTTAAAATGAAGCGACCTAATTTGCACCTCCCTAACTACTAAATAGATCAGAATGTCATTGTCCTTTGGATTTTGTATTGCTCTGAACTTTGCAATACAATTCCTGGCTCAAAAACCACGTGGGGTGCATACACTGAGATGAAATACAGATTTAAATATATTTCTTGTGCTACAGTATTCACTTCAATATCGACTTATGTAAAGACACATCCAGAATTGACACAGGCCAGAAAATAATCCCTAGCGAAAGGCAAATTGGGATCTGCTTATAGATCTCTGGGTGATCACCATGACTTTCTGACTTCCAATTGTTTAAGAACAGTAGCAACCCAAAAAATATTCCTCCTTTCAGTTAGGCTGCTGAGGTGAAGAAAACTTGGGAGGAGAAGAAACTGGGGTTTTTTTTGTGTGTGACTGGACTGTGAGCTCAATGCTAGTGCTGAAAACAGATCTGAGCATGTGCTCGGAGGCATTCTGGTCCTTAAATTATGTATCCAGCCCCACCCTATGCTACTCTATTGCACTGGGCTCTGATTGGTGGACCTTGGGCATCTTCACTGCATGCAGAATGTTCCAGGTCCAATGGAATCCCGATGGAATCTCCATCCCCAATGGAATCTCCAGGTAGCGTTGATGGGGGTAAAAGACTCATGCCTTCACCCTGGAGAGCTGCTGCCAGTCCATGTAGACAAGACTGAGCTAGATGAACTTATGATCTGGATAAGGCAGATTCCTACGATCCTAGTAAAGGATAACTATGGCTGCACATGTTTGAAGTCTGGCTACACCATTGCTAGGGAAATGTAGTGTGCCATGGGAGGGGGGGGAGGCAGCAGAGAGAACTTGTCTTGGTTTGGGAATGGCTGAACCTGGCCGAAGGAATTGCCCTCTGTGTTTCCCTCCTTGACGTGGCCCCTTACAGAAATGTTGGGCCCTCTGCCTCTTGTGGCCTTTTGCCCCCCACTGCAATTGCTGGGGAGCACAAGTGGGGAGAGAGGTTTCTATTGTGGTTGCCCCCTCTCCATGTCCTGCTTGTTGGCTTCATCTCCTTGGGGCATCTGGTGAGAACAGGATGCTGGACTCGATGGGATCCTTTGACCTGATCTAGCTGCAGCCAGACACTGGGCTGTCCTGTTCTTACACAGCCTTGTTGCTCTGGGCCAGGCATGGGCAAACTTGGCCCTCCAGATGTTTTGAGGCTACAGCTCCCATCATCCCTAGCTAACAGGACCAGTGGTCAGGGATGATGGGAGTTGTAGTCCCAAAACATCTGGAGAGCCGAGTTTGCCTATGCCTGCTCTGGGCTGTCTCAGAAGACTTCTGGTGTCTGGCAAGGAATGCAAATGATCCTGTTCTGAGTAATATGAGGCCTCATCCAGCCAAGTGGTTCTCTTGCACAGCAAGCCACGTTGAAATGAATGCAAGCAGCTCTGGAGCTCTGCTGGGCTCTTTTGCATCTGCAATCTGCTCCCCAGGTTGAGACGGTTTCGAAAAAGGTGATTCCGTATTAGGGGCTATTGGGAAAGGATTCAAAAGTAAAGTTGCCAAAGTCGTCATAATGCTGTTATACAAAAGTATGGTGCAACCCCATTTGAAATACCATGTACAGTTCTGGTTGCCTCACCTCGAAAAGGATCTTGTAGATGTGGGAAAGGGCAACCAAAATGATCAAGCAGTTGGAGCGACTCTCCTGTGAAGAAAGGTTGCAGTATTGGGAACTTTTTAGTTTAGTAAAAAATGTGAATAACAGGCTAGAAGTGTATAAAAGTATATGGAGAAAATGGAGAGAAATATTTTTTTCTCCCTCTCCCAGGGTCCAGCTAGGGTCCAGCAGTGTCATCCAGTGAAGCTAAATATTGTGTGATTCAGCTTCCCACAGAGAGCCAGTGTGGTGTAGTGGTTAGAGTGTCAGACTAGGACCTGGGAAACCAGGGTTCAAATCCCCACTCAGCTATGAAGCTCACTGGGCAATCTTGGGCCAGTCACGGTCTCTCCGCCTAACCCTACCTCAAAGGGTTGTTGTGGGGATTAAATGAGGAGGAGAACCATGTATTCCACTTTGAAGGAAAGATGGGATTTATATGCAATAAATGAATGAATGAATGAATGAATGACCCAGGACAGACAAAATGCAATACTTCTTCCACCCTTGCAGATTCCAGGCTGATACACTTGTAAATGGCTTCTTGGTCTTAGGCTCAAATGAATCACCTAACGATCTTACCCACCACAGGCCTTGTTGCCATAAACCGATAAAAGAGTTCTGGTTTCCACTTGATGTTCTTCAGCAGTCTGCTTGTGAATGACCAGCCTTTCAGTGCCTCGCTCAGAAAGCAAAACAAGAGATGAATAATCCCATTAAGCAACCCTTAATTGAGAATTAATTTCCTTGCTTGAAGAAGAATAGGAAACAAATCTGTCATGCCTTGCAAAGCCATGTGAAGTGCAAAATAAATATCTGGCCTGCTGGGGGATTGCAAGACCTGACCGCGCAGGGGTCCCTCAAATCTTAGCCCTGCACCACGGCTTAGTTAGCTCTCCATTAAATTCTGCTTTCTTTGCTCTCTCCTTGCAGTCTGCTGCTTCGTCGTCCACAAGAGGTGCCATGAATTTGTTACCTTCACTTGCCCTGGTGCAGACAAGGGGCCTGCCTCAGATGTAAGTAAACTCCTCAACTAAGCTTCGTCTTGCAGGGGGAGGTAGGTGCAATGTTCTAAAAACAGTGAGGGCAGGTTGGAAGAGCACCCTGGCAAACTGTCCTTCTGCACTTCCTCCCCGCATCCCGGACCCTTTGCCCTCCGTTAATGAGAAAAGAAGTGAATCCAAAAATGATCAAAGGAGAGACAACATGTTGGTGGGATTCTCACTCCAGGTTTTGGGGGTTTTCTTCTGCTTACCTTACTTCTGAGGTGGCTGCCGAGTGCTTGTGAGCCTCCCTTCTTTCATTCTGCAAATCGTCTCTGATGGGCTGCGTTTTACAGCTTTTCTTACATTGTTTGTTTTTGTTATTTTGCTTTTGAGATCCAGTGTGGTATAATGGGTAGAGTGTCCAGCTAGGAGCTGGGAGGTAGCACTTGGCCATGAAGCTCCCTGGGTGACCTTGGGCCAGTCGCTGCTTCTCAGCCTAACCTACCTCAAAGGGCTGTTGTGGGGGTTAAATGAGGAGCTGGAAAAAGGTGGGATATAAATGTAGCTACCTACCTACCTTTTATTTACTTACTTATTTCATTTGTGCCCTGCTGTTACAGCCTTGCCTGGAGATGCCATTGGGGATTAAACCTAGGGCTTTCTGCATGCCAAGCAGATGTTCTTTCAATGAGGGGTGGGGAGGAACAGGAGCAGCTTGTGATCTGCCCCCACTAACCCCATTGAAATGCTCGTTCTCTCTGCTAAATCTCACTTTTGTTGGCCTGTCCAGGGAGCTTGAGCTGGGCTGTTCCACCTTGTTTTTCTTTGGCTCAGTCTGCAGTTCTTTGCACCTGCAAGGACAGGAGCCTCCTCCTTGCCCATCGACTTTGGGCAATTTGCCTTGGGACTGTCTGGCAATTTGCCTTCACCATGGAAACGGGCTAATTTCTAGCGCTGCCGGGTGATTGATTTTGAGACGCTACTGAACCTCCTTGCTCCCACAGCAGCTATTATTAGCCTTTTTGTGATGAGGAGACCAAAATATACCCTCTGGTCTGTGGCCTTTCTGTCAGATTTAGGATCTTTCTTTCTTTCTTTCTTTCTCCCCACCCCCTCTCTTTTTCTTAAACTTCAAAAAAATCTCTCACTTTAGGGAAGCTTTCTGTAACCTTATATCCTCCAGATGTTTTGGGTTACAACTCTCAACAGACTCAACCAGCACAGCTGTATGCCACTGGGGTTGATGGGAGTTGTAGTCCAAAATATTTGGAGGGCACCCTGTTGAGGGAGGCTGCTGCAGATTGCAAGCTTTCAGGCATGGCCTGCATTGCTGTGCTGAATTTTTGTGCAGCAATTTTAGGAATAATAACAATACCAGTTTAATAATAAATACCAATGCGGCATGTGCACAAGAACTTTTTGTGGATCAGGCCCCATGCTTTCACTGATTCCTTTACTAAATCTTCTCCAGCTTATAACAGTGCATTTTCCCACCTTTGGTTGAAAACAGCTAAGTTAGGAATGAATCAAGTATAGTTATCATGATGATGATGTATATGCATCTGACTGGGTTGCCCCAGCCACACTGGGTGGCTCCCAACAAAAAAAGCATTCGGTGAAGGTAGTCCGCTCTACTACTGAACAGCTCTTACCATCAGAAAGTTCCTCCTAATGTTTAGTCAGAATCTCCTTCCTTGTATTTGAATCCATTGATTTGGGTCCTTCCCTCTGGAGCATCAGGGGAAAAGCTTAATCTCCATCTTTGCCAAAGCGTTTTGTCTTTTGAAGAGGTAGTCAGCAGTCCACAAAATCTTCACTGGTACATTTGTTAGACTTTTTAAGGTGCTGCAAGACTCTGTTGCTTTTTGCCCCAGCTCACTCTCGAGAGTGCCTTTGCCTTCTGCGAGGAGTGAACAGCTGGAAGGCTTAAGAAGACATCTCCTCCTTATGCCACATAAGGATAAGACCACTTAATCTGCTGGAAGAAGTTCCATTAGCTGTTTTAGTGCTCTCAAGCAGTTCCTTTCCGTTTTGATGGGGCTTGGGGAAACACATTTGCCTGGGTAGTAGGAGCACTTCAGCCTGGATGGGCTCCCAGTGGAACGTGCTCAATGGGATGACAGCAAACCAGCAATGCAGAAGCCTGACTTCGGGGCTGGGAGTTCCCCAGTTGGGAGCAGCAGTTGGTAGTGACATCAGACTGCATTTCCAAACCCTCTACAGCTCCTTTGTTTGCAAGTAAAGAAAGGTCAGTTGGCCTGGTTTAAGCTGAACACTGGCCATGCAAAAAACCTCAACACACTTACCTATGCACCAACGTTCAGCCTTTGCACTCTGCAGACCCATGGTCTAGATCAGCCTTTGCCAACCTGGTGCCCTCAATATATTTTAGGCTGCAGCTGCCAGCAGCCCCAGGCAGCCCTGCTCTACTGCAATTGAAAACCTCTGGAGGCTTGTGACAGGTTGTGGAAGGCTGTTGAACCAGCACGTGAACATTGCCTGTGTGAACACCAGCAATCTGGTTTTAAATGCATCAAGAGTTGCAGAGAGGTCTGTTTATTGTTGTTGCTGTTTAATCACACGTAGGACTCATCCAGACTCCCTTTTGCACTGTGCATTCCAGGCACAGTTCTGAGCTTTCCAGATCTATGCCCGAGCAATGGTTTTTTTTTTGTTTTTTTCTCCAGCTGTTTACTGCTGAATCAGAACAACAGCAATTGGGTTTCCCATTGATTGCTGTTTGTACCAATTCAGCAATAAATAGCAAGCCTTCTTAGGGGGGAAAAGAAGCTTGGATATGATCTACAAACTGTGCCTGGAAAGCACAGCACAAAAGGAAGCCTGGATGAGACCTACGTGTCACATTTCAACCAGGGTTTACAACAATCAGGATCACAAGGACCTCAAACCTAAAGTTCAGCTGAGGTTCTTCATAGAAATCATGGAACTGTAGAGTTTGAAGGGGCCCCAAGGGGCATCCAGTCCAACCCTTTGCAAGGATGGAATCGCAACTAAATAATCTCTGCCAGATGGCCATCAAACCTCTGTTTAAAAACCTCCAACTTTCATTGACACTCCAGCTGTTTCTTTGCCAGCACAGAGTAGAATGTGCTTGATTCAGGACTGGAGAAAATGGGGTTCAGCCAAATTTTAGAATCTGTAGTCCCACAGTTGTTGCTGGCATTTGTCTGTCTCAAGAGACAATGGAGTTTGCCTCCAGGGGTGAAGTCAAACTGCTGTGGGCCACTTGTGACTACGACGGAAAACCCTGCCGTCCTGAGAAACAATGCAATTTTGAGAACAGCATTTCACAAGTCTTGGGAAGCGGATGGGGTGGGGGAGAGCCATGACTGCAATTGATGAAAACACATTGTGTACAACCTTAAGCTGCTTTGACAGCCTTAGCTGGTTTGGAACCTCAGTAAATGAAAACTCAGGCAAGACAACATCTCCAACATCTCTGCTTTTAATATATGTTTAGGAAATTCTGATCTAAATCAACCTTCACGATATGGCACCATCCTGATCTTTCAGACTACAGCTCTCAACAGCTCTTTTACCTGGGGGCTGATGGGAGCTGTCATCCAAAACATCTGATTGGCACCAGCTTGTTGAGGTCTGCTCTGGATGCGTTCAAAGCTCTCTCAGGTCTTTTTTCTCTTCATTCGTGTTGGGTGGGAGTGAGGGTCTTTGGAGATCAGAAGAGGAGCTCTCTGTATTTGGGCTGCTCAGTAGATAGTTTCCTTTTACAGGGCAGAGGGATCAGTTTGTGCCTTCTTTGCTCTCAGAGCTGGTATCAATCTGAAAATTAAGCTCCCTTTTTTTCTAAGAGCATTAAGAGGAAAAAAGGAAAGAATGGAGCCTTTTCCAATTATCTAAAAAAATAAAGCCCCGCATTCCTCAGCCTTGTGCTCTCTTTTGATCTGTCTGCTCCACTTCATGTCAACACCCTTGAAGGAAATAGGCCCTCTTATCTGTGCGAGGTCTATTCAGCGTAAGGCTCCTTTGTCGAGCAGATAAAGCATAATTATGCCAACTTGGCAATGTCTCTTTAAATAAAAATTAGTCGCATCAAAGGGCAGGGAGCGAAGTTGAGAGCTTCAAGGAAGGCATCCAGAAAAGCCTCGGGGCTGCTTCTTGCCTTTGGCTGAGGGACAACTGGTATTGCCAGGTCACCTTGCCTGACGTGTGCAGGGCTTGGGTGGCACATCAGGGCACAGTGATGTTTGCAGAAGATCTCGCAGGTCCCCCAGAGCTGTGAACCAGAGGGGGGTTCCAAAGTGTTTGGCTCTCCCTGCGCTTCCTTTCCCGAAGCAGCAAAAGCATTTGCAAGCATGCAAAGAAAGGGACAAGTGATGCTTTGCCTGCTGGGTTGCTGTTAACAGTGCAGAGAAAAGTCTGCAGCCTTCAACAGTGTTGGCAGCTCTTGGCTTCGTACCTGGATCCTAGTAGGGCCGGGCAATATCAGGTTAACAACATTGCGATATATCGCCAGCTAAACATTGTGATATACGGATATATCACAATGTCTGAAATAAGGGTGGAGCTATGTAGAGGCATGGGCTGGCTTCACAGTTTCCCCCACATTGTGATTTTGGCATAGCACACACAGACATCAGGATTCGCAATATATTGCCAGGCCAAAATTTATGACACCAATATCACGATATGGCCTTCAAACTGGTTTGGGACAATATATCAATATATCACCCAGCCCTAATCCTCAGGGCTCTCAGAGCTGGACCCTTGCTTTGTGAGGTGTGTGCATGCTCAGGCCTTGGGATCTCTGAGCTGGAGAGCCTGCCCTTCAGGCTGAGGGTTAGCTAGGAGTTCCTTTCACTAGCTTTGTCTGCTTTGCCAATGGTGGCCATCAACTACTGAGCCATGTTCAAGGTTCTTGTATTAATTTACAAAGCCCTGAACAACTTAGGTTAAGGGTACCTCAGGGATCACATGAACCCTTATAATATCCCAGCTCAGTCACTAAGAGCAGCTGCAGGAGCATCACTGGTCATTCCCCGAGCAAGTGAGGCTCATTTGACAACAAGAAACCAAGCCTTCTACAATGATTACCTTTTAAATGGGTTTATTGGATGCAGGTGGCGCTGTGGGTTAAAGCACAGAGCCTAGGACTTGCCGATCAGAAGGTCGGCTGTTAGAATCCCTGTGACGGGGTGAGCTTCCATTGCTTGGTCCCAGCTCCTGCCAACCTAGCAGTTCAAAATCACGTCAAAGTGCAAGTAGATAAATAGGTACCGCTCTGGCAGGAAGGTAAACGATGTTTCTGTGCGCTGCTCTGGTTCTCCAGAAGTGACTTAGTCATGCTGGCCACATGACCCGGAAGCTGTACGCCGGCTCCCTCGGCCAGTAAAGCGAGATGAGCGCCGCAACCCCAGAGTCGGCCACGACTGGACCTAATGGTCAGGGGTCCCTTTACCTTTTAGTGCTGTAAACTGCTTTGACTTTTTTTTAAAAAAAATGATATAATGGTATGCAATTTTTTAAAAATAAATATAAATAAATAATTCCCCACAATCCCAGCTTAGTCGTGAGAGCCAGAGGTAGTTTGGGGCACTGCAAAAAGCCTTTCAAGTGTGGCTTGAGCAATGCAATGCAGCCAGGAGGGGTTGCTGTCAGGCACCTGAGTGGCTTCCAACTGGGAGCACAGTCAAGGCCCAAATCTGTGCAGCTGTGTTGAGGTTAGGATGCAGCTGTCTCGGAAAGTGTTGCTGGATTACCCCTACAGGCACAAAGAG
Source organism: Podarcis filfolensis (assembly GCF_964270895.1). NCBI lineage: Eukaryota > Metazoa > Chordata > Lepidosauria > Squamata > Lacertidae > Podarcis > Podarcis filfolensis. The sequence continues at coordinate 28,949,819 of NC_139616.1, read as the reverse complement.
GATTCCTGGCTGACATTGCTTTTGGTTCCTGCTGAAGAGTCTGGGGGTAGGTCTAGGACAGCTTTCCCCCACCTAGTGTCCTCCACAGATCTTTTGGGCTGCAGCTCCCATCACCCTCAGCCAGCATGGCCATATGCATCCTGGGAGTGGTAGTCCTAACCATGTTCATGCTGGCTGAGGCGAGTTGTAGTCCAAAATGGCTGTGTGGGTTGGGACTGATTGGAATTGTAGTCCAAAACAGAGGTGCCATCTTGCAAGGGTGATTTGTGGAGGGTGGGAGCTTTGTGTGTGTGATGTCAGGACATCGGGAGGAGCCAAACACAGCAGCCACACATCTTAATGGCTGGCGGCCCCTCCGCTGCCTCCTCCTGGCACTGTCACTGGCCGGATGCTGCTTTGACTCTCCTTCCCCTCCGTGGCAGAAGAAGGGGAGAAGGAGCCAGCCATTGGAGACACACTGTGCTCAGCTCCACACTTTGGCTTCATGCCAATGGGGTGTGTGTGCCCAGATGCTACTCCCAAAATATAGAGGGGGCCAAAAGTGCTTGAGCCCTAGGAGCTAGCACCCAAAACATCTGGTCCAAAACATCTGGAGGGCACAAAGTTGTGGAAGTCTGTTATGGGAACTTTCAGCCACTTGCCACCAAGTCATGCGCCATTCATTTGGTACAAAAGGTGTCGTTAATATGAGCTTGTCATAAATACACAAACCACATTGAGGTCCAAGAGCGGTGCAGATGTTTAGCGCTGTGGGCAGCTGCGGATTTGCTGGCTGGTCTGAATTCCATGCCAGAGGAATGAGAGTGGGCAGCTTAAGCTGCTGCTTATACCCCATGTCCTTAAGCAGCCTCTGACATCTGGTTTGCTCGGCTACTTACTCCTCAAGACGCTTTGGCCTTGGGTTTGCTAGAACAGCAAGAACCTCTGGGGGAGGGATCATAAGCTGTTGTGGTGAGCAAGTGGCCTGGTTTTAATGCAGCAATGGGCAGATCGGGAAAATGAATCTGTGCAGATTCGCCTTTGAAGCCTCTCATTTCAAGCAGCTGGTATTAAGAGACTGCCTCCGACAGTAGAGGGAGATCAAAGACATCGTGGCCAGTTCAGAGCTCTTCCCCTCTGCCAAACAGATGGGTTGAAGCTGCACACCTCCATTCTCTTCTGTACCTGAAAGAGGCTCTTAGCTCCCCCAGGCTAGCTGACTCAGCTCTGGCCAGTCTCAAATTACATCATCCCAGTCATGGAGGGGGGAGAAATCCCATCCACTTTGCATGTAAAGGTTAAGCCTACTTAATTCACACCTTCTGAAATGATAAGCGAACTGGGACTGCAGCAGCCACCCTTCAAAATTCACACTTCTCCAATTTTTGCAATGCAGTTCTCCGGCCAAGTAATGGGTACAACTTTGCACATACGGGGGTAACGTGCTCATAGTGTTGATATTAGTGAAAATAACATGCAAAGAGCCTTACATTAGAGGAGATTTGTAAAACTGTGTATATTAGGTGAAGTTGCATCCACAAATATACTGTACTTTTCTGTGTATAAGACTATGTTTTTTCCTTTAAAAATCATGCTAAAAAGTGTGGGGCGTCCTATACATGGGTAATGCGTAGGGTGGACGTTTGATTGGTTGCTGCCGAGGCTGTCAGCAGCTGTTGTGCGTGTTATTGGTTGCTGCAACAACGGGGGGTGTTTATTGGCTGGCGCTCCAGCAGTTGGGTGGGTGATTGGCAGCTTCTGCCGGTGATGGGACAGACGGGAGGTGGATTTACCGACGCATGCGGGTGAGCAATTTTCGGCAATCTCCCCTAAAAAAAAGCTCAACAACTCTGTGCCATCGACCCCCATTTTCTTAATGTTGAGTCTCCAAAAAATAGGGGGCGTCTTATACATGTCTTAGCTGAGTCTGTCTTATAGGCAGAAAAGTATGGTATATATCATGCAAACTGATAGGGAAATGTGAAGAACTGAAGTTTGAAAAAATGAGAAACTAGCTGTGATTCCTGCATTGCAAGGGGTTGGACTAGGTCACCCTTTGGTCCCTTCCAACAATACAATGCTATGATTCTAGAAACCAAAGCCGATGGAGTCACTTATCCTTCATTCTAACCAGAGCTCCGGAGTCTGACATGCACAGAAAGAAATGGCAAGCTGGCAAACTCCTTTTGAAAAACAGAGAGATAACCTGCACAGCCCTCATCATAGGGCAGCAAATTGTTTTACGTTGAAAACGTGTGGTGCAATATTGGGGGCATGTTTTTATTTTCTTGAAGAAACCTTGAGGCTAAATTACTAAATTCCTCACCTGGACCTGTTGCCTTGGGGACGCTCTGCAAGCCTGTAGCTCTTTGGAAGCTTAGTGGCTTAGACAGGCTGTCACTTCCATTATGCCACCTGGCAGGGCTCAGACCTTTTGAGAAACGCTTTCCCTAATTTGGCACATCAAAGTCACTCCATCAACGTCCTTTTGAGCAAGAAGAGAGAAGGAAAGAACAGCCCTGGAGGCTGCCCTCCCCAGCAGCTAAAGGTTGGCTTCGGACAGGGAGGAACCCAGGTGACACTTCAGTGCCAGGGGAAGCCTTGGGATCCCCACAGGTCAGACTAGTGGCCAGGAAACCTGACCAGGAAAATATCTCTCTCTGTGTGTGTGTGTGTGAGAGAGAGAGAGAGAGTTAGAAACTCAGATACATAAGCTAGGTGCCAAATGGCTCCTTAAACTAAGGTTACAGTCGCCAAAACAGAATGCCTAGTTGCCATTTTGGGGCCAGATGGCTTGAAAGTTGAATTTTTGATATCTTAAGGATGTAAAATGAGTTTTTGAACGGAAAATTTAATAAAAATTATAAAAAAGAGAGAGTTGTACTTTTCAATACGGCTTTTTGGTTCCTGAATTTCATTCTGATTGTGCAGATAAAATACAATGGATTCAATCTCCTCAGGAGAGAGGTTATGTTAAGTAATAGGTTTGAACACTGAATGTGGGGGCTTCCTGTTTCCGGTACTCCAGGAATAGGGTCTCCACCGACCCTGCAGGACAGAGAGACAGACAGGGATAATCAGATAATGATGGGGGGATTTCATCATCTGTATTCCTCTTCAGTTGGAAGAGGAACCAGGCTCTCATCTGCAGTTGGCCTGGTGGTCTGGCACTTGCTTCCCCATGGAATGCGAGGGGAGGCTAAAGCACTGGGTACATGGAGCACTCCGACTGCCGCGTTCCTGGAAGCACAGCTTATCCTGTTAATTGAACTTTAATTGGAGTAAACTACAGGTGTGTGCCAGAGACGATGTGTGTCAGGGACGCGGGTGGTGCTGTGGGTTAAACCACAGAGCCTAGGACTTGCCGATCAGAAGGTCGGTGGTTCGAATCCCCACGACGGGGTGAGCTCCCATTGCTCGGTCCCTGCTCCTGCCAACCTAGCAGTTCAACAGCACGTCAAAGTGCAAGTAGATAAATAGGTACCGCTCCGGCGGGAAGTTAAATGGCTTTCCCGTGCTCTGCTCTGGTTTGCCAGAAGCGGCTTTGTCATGCTGGCCGCATGACCCGGAAGCTGTACGCCAGCTCCCTCAGCCAATAAAGCGAGATGAGCGCTGCAACCCCAGAGTCGGCCATGACTGAACCTAATTGTCAGGGGTCCCTTTACCTTTACAGGCTTGTGCCAGAGACGATGAGATAAGAAACTGCAAAAACAACCCAGCTACAAGGATGTGAAAGGTTTGGATTGAGAGTGGATTTCATTCAGTAGAAGAGACAAAAGCGGGAGGGGAGCCCACAGTTCGCTTACTTAAGATTTTTTTCTACATTTATGATAAGGCAAACCCCCCCCCCCCCCCAGGAATGCAAGTTTTATTTTAAAAATATCTGCACAAGTGAGGATGGAGGAAATTGGAATATAATATGGAATTTAGCAAAACTAGTGGAACTGCATGTATAAGAGAAAGGAACTAAGAGGGAAAGGGGTAAGAAATGCTATGCTTTGAAAATATACAGTAAAATCCTTCCTGACCTCCATTATCCACAAAGGAATATGTTTGAGATAAGGATAAATGGCCATAAATCAGTGGCAGGGAGGGAAGGAGTCTACCAGCTACGAGAATAGAAGTTTTTTGATTAACTATCTGCAGTCTGGATTCAGACCGTTCTTCCTAGGCTGGAAAAATGGTGAAGACTGCTTGTTTGCTGGAAGCCAAATCACGGGACAAAGTGATGCAGTGAATTTTGGGAACTGTGAGATAACAGCTTCTCCTGAGACATGATGGGAACCATCAATGGTTGCAGGAATAAAGGATGCAATACTATATATGGATGGGAAAACATCGTGGGAAAAATTATCACAGGCAGGAAAGAATAAGGATTACAGCTAAAGTTCCTCACTGGAAACTTTATAAATTCCCTATTATACCAACATGAATTGAAATCACAAGATTGCTGCTGTTATATAAGAGATTATTATATCTGAATCAAATGTAATGGAAATTATTAACATTTTGGAATGCAGAAAAAAATGTAGGAGAATGAACTCTAGTATGTGAGGGGGCCAGTTTAGTTAAATTGTATAATTCAACATTTGAATAATTGGCATTAATAATTGTATTAATTGGATACAGTTGGAGTTGTTATAATGAGGCTGTTATTAGAACGATATTGGGAAATCAATATATTTAAAAAACCCCACACTGAATGTGTGAGCTTATGTCTAAAGTCAATGGAAAGAACAAACACTATTAGATGTACTGCTGGATGTTCAGTGGTTATTGTTGTTACTGTATTTGTTTAAAAACTAATGAAAAATTGTTTTTTAAAAATATAATGCAATGGATAGAATTCTACAGGATGTGTTGCTAGTGTGTGAAACCAGTCAAGTTCCAAGGATCCCCAGGCATGCACCTCCAGGTGGTGGAGAGGTCAGGCGCCATACTGGCACCTGGGCATCTTCACTTGGTTGCAAGTGGCCAATAACCAGGTGCAAAATCTGCCTGGCGAATTTGGAACATGTGTGTGTGTGTGTGTGTGTGTATACAATGGTTACTGTGACATTGTTCTGGGAAAAGCTTTAATTCACTGAAGCCTGCATTAGGCAGAGGGTGGGACATGAACGTCAGAGGCTGAGCTTTGAAGCACGTTCAGCACTTGAACTGCAGAGTGAGAACATCAGAAGAGCCTGCTGGATCAGGCCAATGTCCCATCTAGTCTGGCATCCTGTTCTCACAGTGCCTGACTAGATCCCCCAAAGGGAAACCGACAAGCAGGACCTGAGCACAAGCAATGCAGGTAGAGCTGAGCCTTCATGACTAGTAGCCATCCATAGCCTTTTTGTCCATGAAAAAGGATGGCAACTGGAGCAGGGCCTCTTGAAGAGGATCTCAAGGTCTGTAGTGATTTGATTGGGGAAAGGCGATTTTACGGGTTCCTTAGTCCCCTGCCCCTGAGTTGGGCTCAAGAAGTGCACCTGAAAAAGTACTGGAGTGACATGATCGAAATGCCCAGTCCCGGTTAGCCATTTTGGACACCTGTTTTGGACAAACAGAAGCTTCTGTGAGAGCCAGTGTGGTGTAGTGGTTAAGAGCAGTAGACTTGTAATCTGGGGAACTGGGTTCGCGTCTCCGCTCCTCCACATGCAGCTGCTGGGTGACCTTGGGCTAGTCACACTTCTTTGAAGTCTCTCAGCCCCACTCACCTCACAGAGTGTTTGTTGTGGCGGAGGAAGGGAAAAGAGAATCTTAGCGGCTTTGAGACTCCTTCGGGTAGTGATAAAGTGGGATATCAAATAATAATAATAATAATAATAATAATAATAATAATAATAATAATAATAATTTATTATTTATACCCCGCCCATCTGGCTGGGCCTCCCCAGCCACTCTGGGCGGCTTCCATAAAAACCAATAATACAGTAAAATATCACACGTTAAAAACTTCCCTGAACAGGGCTGCCTTAAGATGTCTTCTGAATGTCAGGTAGTTGTTTATCGCTTTGACATCTGCTGGAAGGGCGTTCCACAGGGCGGGCGCCACTACCAAGAAGGCCCTCTGCCTGGTTCCCTGTAGCTTTGCTTCTCGCAATGAGGGAACCGCCAGAAGGCCCTCGGCACTGGACCTCAGCGTCCGGGCAGAATGATGGGGGTGGAGACGCTCCTTCAGGTATACTGGACCGAGGCCGTTTAGGGCTTTAAAGGTCAGTACCAATACTTTGAATTGTGCTCGGAAACGTACTGGGAGCCAATGTAGGTCTTTCAAGACCGGTGTTATATGGTCTCGGCGGCCGCCCCCAGTCACCAGTCTAGCTGCCGCATTCTGGATTAGTTGTAGTTTCCGAGTCACCTTCAAAGGTAGCCCCACGTAGAGTGCATTGCAGTAGTCCAAGCGGGAGATAACCAGAGCATGCACCACTCTGGCGAGACAGTCCGCAGGCAGATAGGGTCTCAGCCTACGTACCAGATGGAGCTGGTAAACAGCTGCCCTGGACACAGATTTGACCTGTGCCTCCATGGACAGCTGTGAGTCCAAAATGACTCCCAGGCTGCGCACCTGGTCCTTCAGGGGCACAGTTACCCCATTCAAGATCAGGGAATCCTCCACACCTGCCCGCCTCCTGTCCCCCAAAAACAGTACTTCTGTCTTGTCAGGATTCAACCTCAATCTGTTAGCCGCCATCCATCCTCCAACCGCTTCCAGACACTCACACAGGACCTTCACCGCCCTCACTGGTTCTGATTTAAAAGAGAGGTAGAGCTGGGTATCATCCGCATACTGATGAACACCCAGCCCAAACCTCCTGATGATCTCTCCCAGCGGCTGCATGTAAATGTTGAAAAGCATGGGGGAGAGGACAGAACCCTGAGGCACCCCACAAGTGAGAGCCCAGGGGTCTGAACACTCATCCCCCACCACCACTTTCTGAACACGGCCCAGGAGGAAGGAGCAGAACCACTGTATGACAGTGCCTCCAGCTCCCAGCCCCTGAAGACGGTCCAGAAGGATGTTATGGTCGATGGTATCAAACGCCGCTGAGAGATCCAGCAGAACTAGGAAACAGCTCTCACCTTTGTCCCTAGCCCGCCGGAGATCATCAACCAGTGCGACCAAGGCAGTTTCAGTCCCATGATGAGGCCTGAATCCCGACTGGAAGGAATCCAAATGGTCCGCTTCTTCCAGGCGTGCCTGGAGTTGTTCGGCAACCGCTCGCTCAATCACCTTGCCCAAGAATGGAAGATTTGAGACTGGGCGATAGTTGGCCATCGTGGCCGCATCTAAAGATGGTTTTTTAAGAAGCGGTTTAATAACCACCTCTTTCAGCGGGTCTGGGAAGGCTCCCTCACGGAGGGAAGCATTCACCACCCCACGAAGCCCATCGCCCAGTCCTTCCCGGCTAGCTTTTATAAGCCAGGATGGGCAAGGATCCAGGAGACAGGTGGTTGATTTCACTCGTCCAAGCAGCCTGTCCACATCCTCGGAGGTAACAGATTGGAATTGATCCCACTCAATTTGACTAGACAGAACTCTAGCACTCTCCCGCCCCGGCCCTGCTCCCACGGTGGAGTTTACTTCTTCCCGAATCTGAGCGATTTTATCTGCAAAAAACTTTGCAAAATCATTGCAGGAGAACATGTGGCCCGTACTGGGCCCCGATGTTGCAGGTGGTTCCGCTAAATTGTGAACCACCTGAAAAAGTCTCCTGCTGCTGTTTTCTGCAGATGCAATAGAGGCGGCGAAGAAATTCTTCTTCGCCATCGCTATCACCACTTGGTAGGCTCGACGTTGAGCTCTAACCTGTGTCCAGTCAGATTCGGAATGAGTTATCCGCCACCGGCGCTCTAGCCGTCTCAACAATTGTTTCATTGCCCTCAGATCCGTGGAAAACGTGGAAAACGGACGGGGCTGTCCGGGCTCCATGCAATCGGAGAGGGCGCTTCGGAGCCAAATAGTCAATAGCCCTGGTTAACTCCACATTCCAGCGGGCCACCAAACTCTTCTTCTTCTTCTGGGTCATTTTCATGAGGCTGCCCCATGAAGCATGCATTGCAGTCACCTAAACAAAATGAATGAATCTGCCAATTTTGGCTGCCCTCACTTTTTCATTTTTCCAATCTTCAGTTCACAATTCACAATTATTTCTGCATCAGTTTGCAAACTTTTTAAAAAACTGAAATGCATGAAATGTCAATGTATGCATGTATGCATGTATCTTAATAGGCACATCTTTGCAAGTGATTTCCTTATAATGCATTCTTGTGTGTTATTTTCATTAATATATATTTTACTAGTTTAATTTGGGCACCCTTTGCCCTATCGTACATGCTTTTTGATGCACCTTTTTGTTGTTGTTGGAAAACTGCACTGCAAAAGTCAAGAGAAGTGGGTTAAAAAAAAGAAGATTGTTGTGGTTTTGGTCATGGATTGGTTGGGGAAGTGGGAGCTGCTATTCAAAATGCAAATGGGATAACCTGCTCCCCATCTCTCACCTCTTGAAATAACAATTGTGCACTCTCTAAAAAGGATAGGGTTACTGAAATCAGAACAATCTGCAAATCTAATTTATGTGGCAAAGGCTTTGGGTGGGGGGAGGAGTCTTTTTTGGTCGCGGAGAGAATTGATGTCAGGCTTTTTGAAATACTCCTCAGCTCAGCTGCAATATTTTCTGTGGCTTCCACTGCTGACAGTTTCTCTCTTGGGCTAAATATGTTGTCAACTTCATTTTCTGTTTTTGTTGCAGGATGGATTATTATGGGAAGCGGGTTGCTCCGAAATGGGCATGTGGGCAGTTTGTTGTTTCCAAAGGGGATATAATATTTTGTTTTACTGCTTTCCGTGCGACGGGGACATGCTGTAATGTGAATGTTACCAGCACGTCTCGTTTTTAATCCCATTAAGAATTGCTCTGCATTAATTGGCTTCCTGCTTTGATATTCAACAATGCAGCCGCAATGGCTACTAGTAGGCCTCAAACAGATGGTGCAACTCTGCTTTCCGTAGGCACACAACATGTGCTCCAGAATGCTGAGCTGGTGGATGCATGCTTCTGGGTGCCTTCTAGACCAGAGGGAGCCTGTTTCGTGGCTGCTGGTTCCAAGAAGCAGCTTTGATTAATTTTGTGGCCAAACCTACGCTGCCCATTTTAGAGCAGTGGCCCTATAAAGCTGGTCACCAGCTGTGAGCTTTCCTTGCCAACACAGCTTGCCAAGGCCAGCTATGAAAGCCTGAATAGGAGGCATATATTGTCTGAAGCCAGCAGGAGCTTAGAGGCCACGGAGCCTGTCCGTTGTTCCAGGGGTTGCTTCTGAGCACTCTGAATTTTTAAGGGAGCACTTTTCATGCCAGGTGTCTGACCCCTAACATGGGCTTTGGTTATTTCAGGAGTGAGGATAAGCCTGGCATTGTTTTTCATTGTTTGTACAAATTCTAAATCATTTTCTGCTGTTGGCACAGCCCAGTCCCCTGACCAGTGACATACCTTCCAACATTTCAGCAATGGAAATAGGGACGTCCTATTCCATCATTGGGACGCGGGTGGCGCTGTGGGTTAAACCACAGAGCCTAGGACTTGCCGATCAGAAGGTTGGCAGTTCGAATCCCCACAGCAGGGTGAGCTCCCATTGCTCGGTCTCTGCTCCTGCCAACCTAGCAGTTCAAAAGCACGTCACAGTGCAAGTAGATAAATAGGTACCGCTCTGGTGGGAAGGTAAACGGCATTTCCGTGCACTGCTCTTGTTCGCCAGAAGTGGTTTAGTCATGCTGGCCACATGACCCGGAAGCTGTACGCCGGCTCCCTAAAGCAAGATGAGCGCCGCAACCCCAGAGTCGGTCACGACTGGACCTAATGGTCAGGGGTCCCTTTACCTTTTTTCATTCCATCATCGCCATCATCATTTTACTATTTCTATCCCACCCATGTGCCTGGGTTGACCCAGCTGCTCTGGACGGCTTCCAACACATATAAAAACATAATAAAACATTAAACATTTTTTAAAATTCCCTATACAGAGCTGCCTTAGGATGTCTTCTAAAGGTTCTAAAGTTACTTATCTCCTCGGCTCAGGGGTCGCATAACTCCATACCCTCCAACGTTTCTCCAGTGAAAACAGGGAGATCCTAAGGAAAAGCAGAACATTCTGCAATCTGCTCAGGAACCAAGATGGCTTCTGTGAATCCAGGACTGTCCCTGGAAAATAGGGACACTTGGAGGGTCTGCAATGATAGGCTTCCCTATAAGAACATAGGAAGTGCCTGCTGGGTCAGGCCAATGGCCCTTCTAGTCCAGCATTCTGTTATTAGAGTGACCAACCAGATGCCCCAGTGGGAAACCCACCAGCAGGGCATAAGGACAACTGCAACTCTCTCTTTCTGTGTTTTGCAGAAACTGGTATTCAGAGGCATCGCTGCCTCCAGCTGTAGAGAGCAGAGCATAACCATCATGGCTAGTGTCAGGGAACTGTCATCTGAGACGAAGGAGGTGAAAGGGCTCATGGAGGGTGAGAGAGACCACTCAGCGGAGGAGGGGACCAGCAGGGGGAGAAGTGGAGTTACAAGGGAAAGTGAGTCGGAGGGAGGGCTCAGAGATACTTCAAGCGAGAACAGTGGAGAGGTTTCAGGACCTCCCGTAGGGACACCCACTCCTCAGCGGAAACTGTCACGCCGAGAGTCCAGAAGACGCGTTTCCGTTAAGGAGCTTTTATGCTGGAAGAAGTTCCGTAAACGCCCACTGTCCGATTCAACGAGCGATTGATGGAGCCATGCTTAAGGAGCTCCATCACAGACAGAGGTTTGGGAACTTAGCCAAACTCTGAGGGATCAGGATTTTACGCACAAGCAGCTCACCATCCCATCACAGCAATCGGACAGTCCCTGAAAGCAGCTTGTGCAGAGAGGCATCATGAGCAACCCAGCCGGAGCCGGAGGAGCAGCAGGAGCTGGAGAAGGTCCAACTCTGGAAGAAAGGTACAGAGTTTTGGAACTCCAGCTAGCAATGCAAACGGCGAGGCTAGAAGAAAGGAGGGCGCAGGATGCAGAAAAGGCAAAAGGCGCTACACTAGCAAGAAAGATGCCAGGAATGGTGCAGAAGTTTGGGGGGGACCCCAGGAACTACCAAGCCTTTAGGACAGAGATGCAGTATGCTCTCGAACTGCAGTTTAACGACTTTCCCGATGAGGCATCGCGAGTGGCGTTTGTCATTGGCCATCTCGAAGGGGGGGCGAGAGACTGGGTCCGGCCCCTGATGGCAGGGAATAGTGACATGCTGAAGGACGCGAGGAAGTTTTTTCGCGCCATGGATTTGATGTTTTCCAGCGAGATTGAACAGGGACTGGTGCGCAGACAATTGATGGCTTGCAAACAGGGGAGCCGATCGGTTCGTGAGTACTGGACTGAGTTTACAATGTTGATACATAAATTGGGGTGGGACCTATCGGCGGAACCCATTCAAATGCTCTTTGAAGAGGGGCTTTCTTCGGCGGTGAAAGACGAACTTTCCCGGGCGCCCAGGGCGGAGTCTATGGACCAGCTGACCAAATCAGCGCTGACCATTGGAGCGCGCCAGGAGGCAAGAGCCTTGGAGAAGCGGGAGGGGAAAGGAGAGCGTTGGAGGGATTTCCGCATTCCAGAGATTCCAGAACCCAGTTTCCCGCCCGGAGAGCCGATGGAAGTTGGAACAGCGCGCGCGCGCGCAGTTTCAAATCCCAGTGAAGGGAGGAAGAAGGAGGGAAAGAGCGCCAAGAAATGTTACCTCTGCCAGCAGCCAGGTCACTTTGCCAGAGTCTGCCCGCAAAGAAAGGAATGGCAAGGGATGGCGGGAGCTGTTGGGGGGAAGGAGGAGGAAGTCCAGGAGCCAGTAAAAGCCAACGCCTGTCTGCCACTGTCAGGGCACTGCAGACAGGCCAAGGAGCAGTAAAAGTGCCCACTCCGGAACCTCCAAGACCAGCTCTAGTAATAGAGGTGCTGCTAGAGCTGGCAAACGGATACCCACTAAAGACCAAGGCGCTGTTGGACTCAGGCAGCTCCTGTAATTTTATGAGCAAGGAGTTTGCAGCTGAACACCAGATACAGACACTCCCTTTAAGCAACCCCCTGCAGGTCACCACGATCGATGGGAGGGAGCTGTTGGGGGGAGAAGTTAGCCTACAGACTGTCCCAATGGTTATGAGGGTGGCAAGGCACACTGAAAGGATAGCGTTCAATGTAGCCACCCTGGGAGGGGTGCCAGTCATTTTGGGAATGAGCTGGCTAGCGTTGCATGACCCGCTAGTGGGCTGGCATCAGAGAGTGGTCTCCTTTGGGTCAGCACATTGCCTGGAACACTGCAAAGAGGGAAAGGTGCCAGAAGGGGCAAAAGCCTCCCTAGCAGGGATGGAAGTGGCGGACAAGGGGAAGGTGCCCAAACAATACGCTGACCTGAGCAAGGTCTTCAGCGAAAGGGAAGCAGATAAACTACCACCGCATAGAGACTTTGACTGCCAAATTAACCTGGTCCCTGGGGCCCAGCTCCTCGTGGGCAAGCTGTACGCCATGTCAGACAGGGAAATGCAGGAGTTGAGGGAGTTTATTGACAAAAACCTGAAGAGAGGTTTCATCAGAGAGTCCAGAGCGGTGGGGGGCAGCCCAGTGTTTTTTGTGGACAAAAAAAACACGGATAAACCGAGATTGATCGTGGACTACCGGCGGCTAAATGCCGTGTCAGAACCAGTGACTTTCCCCATGCCCAGGATTGATGACATTTTGACCAGGGTGAGGAAGGGAAAGATATTCACGAAACTGGACCTGAGAGGAGCGTACAACCTGATACGAATAAAGAAGGGGGATGAATGGAAGACAACGATGTTCACCCCCCTAGGGGCTTTCGAGTATCTCGTTATGCCCTTTGGATTACAAGCAGGCTCCGCCTGTTTTCAATCGCTCATGAACCATGTACTGGGACCTTTGCTCTACAAGAATTGCGTGGCCTTCCTCGATGACGTGCTGATATATTCAGAGAATGAGGAGCAGCATGTAAAGGATGTCAGGGAAGTGCTGAGCCAGCTGCAAGCAAACCAGTTGTGGGTGAAATTGGAGAAGTGTCAGTTCCACGCCAAGGAGGTGGAATTCCTGGGGTACCGCTTATCAGACAAGGGATTAGCCATGGATCCAGGCAAGGTACAGGCGGTGCTGGAATGGAAGACACCGAAAACGAAAAAAGATGTGCAAAGGTTCTTAGGGTTTGGGAACTTTTACCGTAAATTCATCAAGAACTTTGCCCACTTAACGGCTCCCATCACGGACTGTCTAAGCAGCAAGAAGAAATTCGTTTGGACGGCGGAGGCGGAGCACGCTTTTGAGGAATTGAAAAAGGCATTCGCTTCGGAAGAACAGCTCCTGCATGTGGATTTACAAAAACCCATGAGAGTGGAAACTGATGCCTCAGACCGGGCGGTGGGGGCGGTGCTGCTTCAGCCAGGGAGCAATAAGTCGGAATGGAGACCGTGTGCCTTCTTTTCGCGTAAGCTGAACAAATCCGAGAGGAATTACACGGTATATGACCGAGAACTACTCGCCATTCACGAAGCGTTCCGGAGATGGAGACACTTACTAATTGGCGCACAGCATAAGGTGCAAGTGTGTACGGACCACAAGAATTTGGAGTATTGGAGAACGGCACGAGTGCTCAACCAACGACAAGTGAGATGGGCCCAGGAGTTCTCCAAATTCCATTTTGAAATCTGCTATGTGCCAGGTCCAGAAAACATCAGAGCGGACGCTCTCTCTCGCAAACCTGAATATTTGGAGGGGGAGGGAGCGCCAGAAGAGAGACATATTATCCCAGAGGACCACTGGGTGTGTGGTGCGGCCTGGGTGGGGCAAAGAGAAATGACAGAGAAAACGATTGGGTCGAAAAGTTGGCACTAGCGGAATTTGCTTACAATAATGCAGAGAATGTGTCCACAGGGATGAGCCCCTTTTTGGCTAATTATGGGTGCCACCCCAGGGCGTTTCCAGGGGAAGGAGGAGAGAGATGGAGTGTTCCGGCCGCTGAACTTTTTGTAGAAGAAATGGAAGCGATCCATCGTCAACTCCAACACAACTTAGAAAGGGCCAAAGAAGAATATAAGAGGCAGGCAGACAAGAGCAGAAGGGAAGGTGAAACAATTAGGGTGGGGAGTCGGGTCTGGCTATCAACCCAAGGGTTGCCGTTCAAGGGGAGTTGCAAGAAATTGAGACCCAAAAGATTGGGACCATTTGAGGTCATCCAACAGGTCAACCCAGTGGCTTTCAGACTCCGGTTACCGAACCACATGAAACTGCACCCAGTATTCCACAGGTCATTACTGTCACCATACAGGGGGGAAGGTGAAGGGGTGTCCACACGGGGGCCAGCCATAGAAGAAAGGGAAAGCCGCAACTATGTGGCGGAAATCATCGACTCCAGGTGGAAGGGTAATCAGGTGGAGTATTTGGTCGCGTGGGAAGGGGAACCGGAGTCGGAAAACACCTGGGTGAAGGCAGAGGAGGTCCATGACGAGGTCTTGATCGAAACGTTCCACCAAAGGTTCCCCAGGAAACCTCAGACAGTAGCGAGGTTCCGGAGGGAGTACTTTGGCACCACCGACGATGAGGAGGAACTGGAGGGATTCAGGGAATCGGAGTTGGAAGGGGGTACAGACTCCGAGGAGGAGGAGTACTTGGAAACCGGGAACAGCAAAAGGGGGAGGGAAGTGTTCGAAACTTCGGAAGATGAGGGAGGTTCCTTCAGGGGTTTTGCTCCCTCGCCTCCCGCAGAGGAGGGGAGGGAAGGGGGTGAAGGGGGCCCTAGAGGGGAGGTGGATGTCAGGGAACTGTCATCTGAGACGAAGGAGGTGAAAGGGCTCATGGAGGGTGAGAGAGACCACTCAGCGGAGGAGGGGACCAGCAGGGGGAGAAGTGGAGTTACAAGGGAAAGTGAGTCGGAGGGAGGGCTCAGAGATACTTCAAGCGAGAACAGTGGAGAGGTTTCAGGACCTCCCGTAGGGACACCCACTCCTCGGCGGAAACTGTCACGCCGAGAGTCCAGAAGACGCGTTTCCGTTAAGGAGCTTTTATGCTGGAAGAAGTTCCGTAAACGCCCACTGTCCGATTCAACGAGCGATTGATGGAGCCATGCTTAAGGAGCTCCATCACAGACAGAGGTTTGGGAACTTAGCCAAACTCTGAGGGATCAGGATTTTACGCACAAGCAGCTCACCATCCCATCACAGCTAGTAACCATGGGTAGCCCTCTTCTCCATGGATTTGCCCATTCCTCTTTTAAGAAGACTGGGTGAGAGCGTTCTATCCCCATTTCTCCCTAGCAATCCGTACAGTTGAGAGGCTGCTGTTTCGTCCCCGGTGGGGCTGATTTGTTGGTGTTTGCGGATAGCACACTCCCTGAGCACAGTTTTCTCGGCTTCTTCAGTTGTCTTGTGCTATTGATGTGTCTACTAGTGCTGAATATCTTTGAAGAGACAATTTCTTGGCTTAAGAATAAAAGACTGAATAGTTTAGCTAGGGTGAAACGGGGATAGAACTTCATACACTGGTTCATCAGTACCTCACAGCTACCAGGAACAACGCTGAACTTACCTTTTTCTTGAATTTTCTTGAACTTACAGTGGTACCTTGGGTTAAGTACTTAATTTGTTCTAGAGGTCCGTTCTTAACCTGAAACTGTTCTTAACCTGAAGCACCACTTTAGCTAATGGGGCCTCCTGCTGCCGCCGCGCTGCCGGAGCACGATTTCTGTTCTCATCCTGAAGCAAAGTTCTTAATCCGAGGTATTATTTCTGGGTTAGCAGAGTCTGTAACCTGAAGCGTATGTAACCCGAGGTACCACTGTATTTAAAAAGAAAAAACAAAAAACTGAGTCAAGAATTCATAAGAATCTAGTAAAATCTGATATTGCAAGTTCACTTTATTTTACGTAGTTTGGAAGTTTTCATGGCACTTTGCAAGTAATTGTCTCTTTTTCACATATTTGATAAATGATGCAAAATTATTCATGAACAACTGTGTGAATATTTGTCGCCATCATGCTGTACAAGTTGTACTATCTTCATCAACGGCACAGGTAGCATTTTTCTAGCAATCCTCTTTTAAAGCCATCTAGATTCATGGCCACCACTACCTTCCATTTATCCATTGAAGGTCTTGTACACGATCCCTTCCCTGACACATTTTTTTCTTCACAACAACCTGCGAGGCAGGTTTGGCAGAGAGGTTGTAATTGGCTCAGGGTGACAGATGTAGATGTATAAATGGCATCTATGTGTGCAGCGAGACCAAACATGGGAGAAGCTTCCTGATATAGAATAGGATGTCCGTATTTTCATTGGAGAAATGTTGGAGGGTATGATAATGGCATTATGATATCGGCAGTTTTATTTTCCATTCCTCTGCTAATGATCCCTAGCTGTGTCCAGTCCTTGCATGAGCAGACAAAGAACATTGGATACAGCCCTCAGGTGTGAAAACACCAGCCTCCCACCATGAGTGATATGCAGAACCCATCTGGGAAGTTGCCCCTAGAAAAATGTAACAAATAAATGATAATGTGGTGCCCGGAATGCCTTATGCAAATGAGCAGATCTGCATACATTTGCATTGTCTTGCTTCCAGCATGCACATCCCCCCTCGTCATATGCTGGGGGAAGTGGGCCCACACATCTCAGCTGCTCCCATGGGTCTTGCACACTTCCTTCTGTCTTCCTTTTTATTCCTGCCTCCCTTGTCAGTCTCCGGTTGGCACTCTGTCAGTCAAGGGATTCTCAAATAGCAAATGCGTTCCATAAATAGTCCCTTGGAAGAATGATCATATTAAAAGCACTTCCGCACACTCGCTCCCCACCCCCAGTAGAGAACGAATCATGTGGAATTGAGCTTCTTAATTTGAGACAGCCATCACACATGAATTGAGTTACCTGTCTTTCTCTGTGGCAGCTCAGAATGCTGGGCATCATTTGAAAGATAGCAGAATTGCGAGGCAAAAGAAGTTTAAAAAGTGATGTGTGGCGTGGAGAAAGTGGAAAGAGGAAAGTTTTTCTCCCTCTCTCATAACACCAGAACCCATGGCCATCCAATGATGCTGAATGTTGGAAGATTCAGAATATATACATATTAGACAAATTCATGGAGGATGAAGCTATCAACAGCTACTAGCCATCATGGCTATGCTTTGCCTCTGTGGTCAGAGGCAGCGATGCTTCTGAATGCCAGATGCTGGAAACTGCAGGAGGGGAAAGGTCTCTTGTGCTCGAGTCCTATTTGCTGATTTCCCACAGGCACCTGCTTGTCTCCTGTGGGAGTCAAGTGGCTGAAGTTAGCCCTGCAGGCCAGAGTTTCCCCACCCGTCTCCTGGGAGAGGTCAGCTACCTTCTGACTGAGCACAACCACCTCCATCTCTTAGACTCCTACGTGTCTTGACTGTAGGGCTTGGGGGACCTTAAAGGGGATGTGAGAATCGAAGCAGCAAATGCTGCTGTACCTCCTGCGCCAATGGGGTGCCTGGAGTCATGGGCATAGCCAGGATTTTTGTTAGGGGGGCAGGACTTTGTTGGGGGGCGGACGACTTTTATTAGCGGGGGGGGGGACAGAACTGACCTGATGGGACAGTTAGTTAAGTATTTCTATTGTTTTATTTGATCTAGGGGGGAGGCAGCTGCTCCCCCGCCCGTCCCTTGGCGACCACCATGCCTGGAGTGCACATTTGCCGTTTGCTACAGCGGATCTAGAGTCAGTGGCAGAGCATATGCCCACACTGCCCAGGGCGGGCACGCTCCTGAGGGCGACATGGCACAGAGGGTGCCCTCCCAGGCATGGGACAGCTGCTCAGGTGCTCAAAGTGCTGCGCGCGCCCTGCAGCCGGGGTCAGAGTGAGCTGCCCATGGTGGACATTCGGCGTGCCGCCTGCCTGCTACTCCCAAGCCTCCCCCAAGCTGTCAAAACAAAGGGGGAAGGGGGAATGCCACCAGCAAAGCGGCGCTGCTCCGCCCCTTACCCCGACGGCTTGGGGTAGGCTTGGGAGTTGCGGGCCGGCGCTACGCCAAATGCCACCCCCCCCCTCAGTGAGGGCACCAGGGGTGGTCCACCCCACCACCCCCTTCCTATGCCCCTATCTAGAGTGCAGGTTTTCCCCCAGTGAGAAGCACTGCCCCTCAAACCCAAAAGTGGAGGTGGAATGCCCATCTCCTTGGCTCTGCTTTTATGATGAGGTTGCTAGACTCAAGGCAGAACCTGGCTTTGAAAGCAAGCTGTGGGGCTGCTCCCAAAGGAGCATCACTTCTCAGATCCCATCCCAACCAGGATGTGCCAGCTTTCTTGGGAAAGAGCCTGTCCATCTCCAGATCAACCTCTCCCAACCCGGTGCCCTCCAGCTGTTTTGAACCGCAACTTCCGCCAGCCCTGGGGTCGTTGGGTTGTGGCTGAGAGGAGCTGCAGCCCCCCAAAGCCCTGGAGAGCGCCAGGTTGAGTGGGGCGGCTGACTGAGAGGCTGCATAGATGGGAATCTCGATCTCATGGTCGATGAACGAGGGGTGGTGTGCCATCTTAAGGAGCCTCTCCTCCCCCTCCCCTTGTCCCTTGCTGCCAAGGAGATAAATAACTCAGTGTCACAACAGACATGAAAAGCTGTGATGGGAAGCATCAGGGCAAATCAGGCCAAATGAAAGCGAGTGCCAGCCAGCCTCAAGGGAGTTGTTGTGGAGGGGAGGGGGGTGGGAAGACCACAAGAGAGAGACAGGGGGAGCAGATTGCTTTTGAGCGAAACTGGGTTCAGAAAACAAGGGAAGAGGGAGTCCACCTGCCTGCATCCTGTTACAGTGGTAATTCGTTCTGGAGGTCCGTTCTTAACCTGAAACTGTTCATAACCTGAAGCACCACTTTAGCAAATGGGGCCTCCCGCTGCCGCTGCGCCGCTGGAGCACGATTTCTGTTCTCATCCTGAAGCAAAGTTCTTAACCCAAGATACTATTTCTGGGTTAGCGGAGTCTGTAACCTGAAGCGTCTGTAACCTGAAGTGTCTGTAACCCGAGGCACCACTGTACCTTCCTCTACTGAGGCAGGTGGGTGAAGGTTCTCTCCCCACACCTGCCCACTCCCAATCCTACCTGGGCAGTGGGAACTGCAGGGAATCAGGACACAGAAGCAGCAGCTGCAGACCTTTTGCTTCTTGTGTGAGGTGTCATAGAATAGTAGAGTTGGAATGGCCCCAAGGGTCCTCTAGTCCAACCCCCTGCAATGCCGGAATCTCAGCTCGAGAATCTCTGGCAGGTGGCCATTCAATCTCTGCTTGAAAACCTCCAGTGAAGGAGAGCCCACCATCTTGAAAGGGAGTCCATTCCACTGACAAACACCTCTTGCCATCAGAAAGTTCTTCCTGAGGTTTAATCAGAATCTCCATTCTTTCTGCTATTCCCGCATTGCAGGGGGTTGGGCTAGATGGTTCTTTGGGTCCCTTCCAACTCTATATTTCTATGATTATCTGATTCTGGGCTAGGGAGGGCTACATCAGTGGTTCCCCCAAGTATTGACCTACGACCTTTTCACCAAACTCAGGTTCAATTATAAGCACATCACTTGCCTTAAAAAAGAATACTATCTCCCTTAGAAGCGGAGATTTCTCTAAGTATGTTCTGACTTAATGAATGCGCTTTTTGTATCTGAAGGTTTGCTGAAGACAGGTTAATTGTTGTTAACCCCCATTTTCTCAGTGTCTCATTACCCAGCTGCTAGCTGAGTCGTTAAAAGGAGCATCTTCCGAGCATTTATGAATCTGAAAGAGGTTTGCTTTGGGGTGAAGCCTCTGAGTTTTCCGATGCAATTAACTTTCATCGCTGCCCGTGCCCGATACGCTGCACTTAAGCAGGTTGAATTAAGTGAAGTTCCATTAGTCCCCATCTCCCTAATGTCGCTCGTTAGCGGGGAGAGAGTGCAGCGCATTACACTGATTAATGCAGGAGAAGAAAGAGGTTGAAAAGCATGGAGGACCCCACAGAGTGGACTCCGTTCAACTCATGGATATCCAGTGAAGCGGAATGTTGGAAGATTTGGGAGAGAGAAGTCCTCATTCACACAGTGCAGAGTTTAACGACAGAACTCACTGCCACAAGAGCAGCCTTGCTTACCAACCTAGATGGCTTTAAAAGGGGATTAGAGAAGGCCATTGAGGGCTACTGGCTATGATGGCTCTGCTCTGCCTTCACAATCAGAGGCAGTAATGCTCCTGAATACCAGTTACTGGAAACTGCAGCAGGGGAGAGGGCTGCTCTGCTCAGGTCCTGCTTACTGGCTTCCCACAGGCATTTGGGTAACCAATGTGAGAACAGGATGCTGGACTAGGATGAGTGATTGGCCTGATCTTCTTATGTCCTTCTGTTCTTAGTTTAGGACTTGACATCTTTCCGCAGGGTCTGCAAGACAGAGCTGTTCCGCCTGGCCTTTGGTTTGGACTCAGTTTGACCCTTATGTTTCCCTCCCCTTATGGTTTTGATCTGTGGGCTATTATTAAAATGAGGCTGCATTTTAAATTGTATTTTTAACCTGTATTTTAAATTGTTTCCCCCCCCCCATGAAGTTTTATTGTAATTTTACTGGTGTTAGCCGCCCTGAGCCCAGCTCCAGCCAGGGAGGGCGGGGTATAAATAAAAAATTATTATTATTATTATTATTATTATTATTATTATTATTAGTGCCTTGCTTCACTTCCCTCCTTCCTTCTCACTTTTCTCATGAAGTCTTTATTATTGTTGTTGAATTTGTATCCTGTCCTCCTTTCAAGGAGCCTCAGGGATGTCTGCAAGGTTTGCTAATTCCCCCTGCCTGCCCTGCATTTTATCCTCAAAACAACTTTGTGTGCTCAGTTAGGTTGAGAGATAGCGGCTCTTCTAATATGAGCTTCCTGGCTGGGCAGCCAGCCCAAATGGTCCACTAGATGGGAATTTGAATGGACACACATGCGCGCGCGCACACACACACACACACACACACACGTGGAAGCCCATTGCCTGAGGCATCTGTCACCAACCTGTTGCTTTCCAGATGTTTTGGACTACAACTCACAGCAGCATCTGACCGCTAACCAGGGCTGATGGGATGCCATCCTGTAGAAAAATGAGTTAATGGAGCCCAGCTTCACACCAGACATTTAAAGCACTAAAATACCACTATACACAGTTGTGGTTTCCCCAAAGGACTCTGGGAGCTGTAGTTTGTAAAGGGTGCTTGTTAGGAGATCCCTAGTTCCCTCCCAGAGCTTCAGTGCTTTAATGATCAATCCCTCTTTGCAAGGAACTATGGAAATTGTAGTTATGAGAGCTCTGTTATGGTCTGAGACATTTGGAGAGCAATGGGGGGCAGTACTAGCAGTGATTCCTGCATTGCCGGGGGTTGGACTCTAATAATAATAATAATAATAATAATAATAATAATAATAATAATAATAATTTGTTTATACCCCGCCCATCTGGTTGGGTTTCCCCAGCCACTCTGGGCAGCTTCCAACCAAATATTAAAAACAATACAGCGTCAGATATTAAAAACTTCCTTAAACAGGGCTGCCTTCAGTTGTCTTTTAAAAGTAAAATAGTTGTTTATTGCCTTGACATCTGCTGGGAAGGCTTTCCACAGGGCAGGAGGCACTACCGAGAAGGCCCTCTGCCTGGTTCCCTGTAATGTAACCTCATTTCTCGCAGCGAGGGAACCGCCAGAAGGCCCTTGGCATTGGACTTCGGTGTCTGGGCTGGATGATGGGGGTGGAGACACTCCTTCAGGTATACAGGACCGAGGCCGTTTAGATCAGCCTTGGCATTCCTCCCAACACTATAGTTCTATGATTCTATGAAAAGGCATTTTAGAAGATCTCCTCCAGGTCTGGATTTGGGTTTTGTTGCCTGGAGCTCTTGTCTGGTGTTGTGCAACTGTGGGATGCCATATTGCCTCTTAGCCTCAGTTTCCCATTTGTAAAAAAACAAAAAGGAGCGGAGGATATATTGCAGAGGTTTGTGCATTGATTTGGCACTGTTCATTCATTGGGACGGTCTTTGATGTTCTGACAAAGTCGCTAATTGGCCGTAATATTCTTCCTTGTTTGTTTGGAAGTGAATATTGGGAATAGTTCTGAATTCAGATACCCCGCTAAAGCATCTTTTGGTGGCCTTGATCATTTTGCTCTGTAATCAATTTAGCCTACCTCGCAGGGTGATTGTGAGGGAGCGGGGGAAATAAAATAGCCCCAAGCTCCTGAGAAGAAATCTGGCATCTGCAAAAATGTGCCTCACATTATGGAAGGCGGAGTAAAGGTAAAGGTAAAGGGACCCCTGACCATTAGGTCCAGTTGTGATTGACTCTGGGGTTGCAGCGCTCTTGATTTTAGGAAACCTCAAAGCAGTTTACAAAAGAATAGCACAGTAAGATGATTAGTAAAACCAACAATAGACTGAAAAAGTATCAGCCATCTAAATATCTAGGCAGTCTTGTCTAAACAAAAATGTGGGCAGCGAAGGCGCCTGCCTGGTGTCAACAGGCAGGGAGTTCCAAAGTGTAGGCGTAAAACTGATTTTATGTGGCACTTTCAGCAGTGCCAGTTCCACAGATGGAAACAGTCAAGGGGGCATATTGTCAGGCTTCAGGGAATCAGATCCCTCCCACGGTGGCAGCCAAGAAGCAGAGAAACGATAAGCGTTCTCACCAAGTACTGTATTTTTGTGTGTATAAGACTATATTTTTTCCTAAATTTTTGAAGTTTGAAATAAGGGGTTGTCTTATACACGGATAGTGCATAGTGCATTTTCTTAATTTTGAGTCCCAAAAATAGGGGGCGTCTTATACACGGGGGCATCTTATACACAGAAAAATATGGTGATTTATTCAATATTCACACAGAGAGACGAAGGAGTGCAGTATCCGCTAGATCAGGCACATCCAACTCCCAAGAGACTACAATCTACTCCCACTATAAAAATTCTGGAAGTGATCTACCAATTGGGGGGGGGTGAAGCCAAAGTTGTTGAGATTTTTTCAGGGAGGGGGTTAATTAGCGTTAATCCAAGTAACGCCCCCCCCCAATCTCTCCTATTCTACTCCACCCCTGCATTGGCTAATCTGAACTTTCTGCCTCTGAGCTTTATGTTCTACTACTTTCAATGTTCGCCTGGTCCTGGGGGAGGCAGGGGGTCCAGGAATGCTTTCCAGGACACTGAGACTGTCAGCTGTCTCTTCCTGGTGGTTCTTCTTCTTCCTGTTGTTCCTCTTCCAATATTTCCCAGCTTCTCCTCTCTGCAGCCTCTGAACTATGCCCTTCTGCAAACCACTGTTCTAAATCTATACTGTCCTCCTGTTCTCAGGAAGGTTCAGGAGAAGGGGTGGGGCAGCCCCCACCATTCCTCCTCAGTCCAGCCCCTGACACATATATATGTAATGCTCTTGATGCATATCAGTGACTTGCATTTATAGGCAAAGCCCAGCACTTAACCAATCGTTCCTTTCTTCTGTTTTGTCTCTTTTCTCCAGGACCCACGGAGCAAACACAAGTTCAAAATCCACACATACTCCAGCCCCACCTTCTGCGACCACTGTGGATCCTTGTTGTATGGACTCATCCACCAGGGGATGAAATGTGACAGTAAGTCCAATTGCATTGAGAGATATATGACCCAGTCGCAGCATCTGGAGTCTGATTCACAATTTTCTTTGTGGATACAGCAAAGTCCTTATGATCCCACTTTATCACTCCAGAGTATTGTGGATTAACTGTGTTGCTTGGGTGGGGAGAGTGGGGATTTCATGCACCCGGTGCTAGACTTGGCTGGTTTCATCATCCTAGTGAAGGAAACCGTTGCTTTTTTCCAAAAAAGAAACTTGAAGCAATTTACAAAAAAACGAACATTTAAAAATGAGTATAAAGACAGGATAAAACAGCCTAAAATACATAAATATATATATATATATATACCAACCCAACCCTCCAGACCACACCACTAAAATTCAATTGGGGAAGGGTCGTAGCCTAGTGGTTAGAGCATCTGCTTTGCATACAGAAGGTCCCAGGTTCAATCCCCAGCATCTCCAGTTAGGGCTGGTAGGGAACACAGTCTGAAATGCTGGAGAGCTGCTGCCAGTCAGTGTAGACCAGGGGTAGTCAACCTTTTTATACCTACTGCCCACTAACGCGGTTCTTGATGGTAAAATTTCCTTACCACCCACCAGTCCTCTATGGAAGAAGGATTCAGCTTGTGCCATAGAACCCCCTACCGCCCGCCTAGAATCCTGAAACACCCACTAGTGGGTGGTAGGGATCAGGTTGACAACCCCTGGTGCAAACAGTGCTGAACTAGAAGGCCCAATGGTCTGGTTTGGTATAAGGCAGCTTCATATGTTCCTAAAATTAAGATCCCAAAGGCCAGGGTGAAAGGACCGGTTTTGCCTGGCACCTAAAAACAGCCAGTGATGCTGCCAGGCATGCCTCCATGGCAGGGCGGAGAGCATCCCACAAATGAGGGCCCACTACTGAAAAGGCTTTTTCTCATGTTGCCACCCTCAGCACACAAAGAAGGGCCTCCGATGAAGAACACAGGGTCCATGTTGGGAGAGGCACTCTTGAGCTATTGGGGAGCCCCATAAGGTTCAATCCCCAGTGATATCTCCAGGCCAGAAAGGGAGACAGCCCTGTCCGAAACTTGGAGAGTCACTGCCAGCCAGTGTGAACAATATTGAGCTAGATGGACTAAAGTCTGCATATGACAGATTTGGTTTGATATTCAAGTCAGCCCATAATTCTGAACCATGAGGACTGGAATCTTGCTTTATTTTTAAGAGTGAAGCTATAGCTCTATGGTAGAGCATCTGCTGTGCATGCAGAAGGTCCCAGGTTTAATCCCCAATGGTATCTCTAGGTAGGGCTGCGAGAGCTCCCACCTGAAACCCTGGAGCGACTGCTGCCAGTCAGTGTAGACAATACTGAGCTAGATTGCTATGCCTTTTACTGAGTCAGGACCACTGACCCATCTAGCTTAGCATGCCAACGAGGCACCTTCTGGATGTTATGGACTACAACTCCCATCAGACCCCTCCAGCATGTCCTGCAGACAGAGATGGTGGCAGTTGTCTTCCGCAGCATCTGCAAGCACTGCTTTGGCTACTGGCTCTCTACATCTCCCAACAGTGTCCCTCCAGAATTTTAAACCATTTTGAACCTGGGACCTTCTGAATGCAAAGCAGATGCTCTAACCCAGGGGTCAGCAAACTTTTTCAGCAGGGGGCCGGTCCACTGTCCCTCAGACCTTGTGGGGGGCCGGACTATATTTTGAAAAAAAATATGAATGAATTCCTATGTCCCACAAATAACCCAGAGATGCATTTTAAATAAAAGCACACATTCTACTCATGTGAAAACACCAGGCAGGCCCCATAAATAACCCAGAGATGCATTTTAAATAAAAGGACACATTCTACTCATGTAAAAACATGGTGATTCCTGGACCGTCTGCAGGCCAGATTTAGAAGGCAATTGGGCCAGATCCGGCCCCCGGATCTTAGTTTGCCTACCCATGCTCTAACCGCTAGGCTATGGCCTTCCTGCCACCTCTCACTTCCCCCAGACAGTGACAGAAGCAGGAGCCGGTTTGCTTGCTTTCTCACCAGGACGCAGCTGCTACCCTCCTCCACTGCTGGATCAATAAATCTCGTATGTTGACCTTTTCCTTTCAATGCTACCACACCCTTTGATTAAGGCCACGAGTCTCCTTATTTGTGCAGAGCTGGTGTGGTCAAATCCACCAGCGGAGGCTTTGCTGTGTTTACAAGAAAAGGAAATCTGAGTGAAGCCTCAGTTGCAAGAAGTGGAACAGGCAGCCGTGAAGATGTTGCAGCCTCATGGTTGCTGGTGTTTGTTTGTATAGCACCATCCAAGGACACAGAAGAAAACACAAGCATAGGAGACATGTCCTTGTCTTGAGCCCCTTGCAATTCAGAATTCAAGAGCGGAGGAGACAACTGAAGGAGGGAGGTAGGAGTACAGAAGGAAGGGAGGAAGGAAGGAAGGGGAGAGAATTAAAAAGGGATGCAGAATTCAGGCACACATCAGTGATGGTGCCCAGCTGAATTTAAGGATAATTGAACATCTGAGGAACAAGGAGATCCAGGATTTATAGAATCATAGAATTGTAGAGTTGCAACGGACCCTCAGGGATCCTGTAGTCCAACCCCCTTCCTCAGTTACAGGGAGGGAATAGGGAAGGAAGGGTTCCAGTGCTGCCTCTCCAACAATACAATTGGGGTACAAGAAATATGGCATACAGGAGATCCAGTTCCCAAGGCAGCTACAGAGCCAGTGTGGTGTCGTGGTTAGAGTGCCAAACTAGGACCTGGAAGACCAGGGTTCAAATCCCTGCTCAGCCCATGAAGCTCACTGGGTGTGACTTTGGGCCAGTCACTGCCTCACTAACCTACCTTGCAAGGTTGTTGTGGGGATTAAATGAGATGGGGAGATCCATGGACACCATGGGGGGGGAGAAGGTGGAGTATAAATGCAAGTGATAAATAAATAAATAAGAATAAGCAGAAAGAACAGCAGAATCTATTGCCCTGGTTTGCCCTTCCCAGATTCATCTGAGTTGCCCTCTGAGCTTTCACTCTGCAACAAGGAACGCTCAAAAAAAGCGACTTTTTTGTACAAAGTGAGAGCTGGACTTTTCAGAGGGGTGTGGAAGGTTCTCATGGGGGTGGAAGGAATGCTGTTCCCTCTCAGGATGAAATTGCTGTTGGGTGGGGGGGATCACATGGATCGGGCATAGGAAGACCTCTAATGGTCACTGTGTAAATTACAACCATCCTCTTAAATGGTTTATTTATTGAATTTATATCCCAACTTTTTAACTATCCATGGCTTTTTAGAGTGGGTGGGATGCTCTAATGCATCCTACCTCCTGGTTTTAATGTTTGCATGTTTCTGTTTTGGGTAAGTTATTTTGTAAGTCGCTTAGAGTTGCCATGGCAAAAAATGGCGGCTAATGAATCTACTTAATCATAATAATACTGCAGAGTAGCTCTCTGGGACCACTGCAATGGAGATGGTGGAAGGAGAGATCTTAGAGGAGTTGATGGATGTAAATGAGGCGGGACAGGAACCCATCAGGTCTCAAGCCCTGGACTAGATGTCCAGTGGCATGTAGGGGTTTTTAGATGGTCATACTGGGGCCTGGGGGAGACTAGGATTCAAATCCCCACTTGGCCATGAGGCTCACTGGGTGACCCTGGGCCAGTCTCTGCCTATCAACCTACCTCACAGGTTTCTTGTGGGAACTAAATGAAGAGGGGGAGAGCCATGTGTGCTACCTTTAGCTCCTTGGAGAAAAAAGTGGGATATTAATGCAACCAAAGAACAAAGAAATAAATATAATTTTTCAGGCAGAAGGCAGGGGAGAATCTAGTACATGTTCAGAAATAAACAGCAGCAGAAACCTATGTGGTGTCCCATTAAAGGAGGTGGAATGCATGATATCCTGATGGCAGGCAAAGCACAATGTCTTGAACCCCATTCTGGGACCTGAAATCTCTCCTTCCGATTCTCTCTCCACCAGCCTGCATGATGAACGTCCACAAACGCTGCGTGATGAACGTACCAAGTCTCTGTGGCACGGACCACACTGAGCGCCGGGGCAGGATACACATCACGGCGGAAATTGAAAACGAGGTCCTCACCGTCGTAGGTGAGTCTGGGAGTGGGTGGTTTGCTTTGTTGTTCCTTGAGGGAAAGTTCAGGGGCAAAAACGTCTTGCCTCCCTCTTTGCCTTCCAAAGAGCTTTCAAAAACTAGCATTGAACTGTTTGTGTGTACACCCTTGTACAAATTAGTTTAAACCAACAATGTAGTTTATTGTACAAAACTCACATATACATGTACAAAACTCACATATATGTACATTTAGTAACGGATATGACCTCCACTATTTTTAAGCAGCATTTGAACACAGTTTGGCATGGAGTCTACTAGTTTTGAACAGTCACTGTTGATTTTCGGATTCCTGTAACACACTTGAATCAGTGCCTGAATGAGCTTCTCCATAGTCACACAGTTTACAGCACGGAGGTGACTTTTACATATAGCCTACAAATTCTCAATGGGATTTACATCCGGGGAATTCCCTGGCCAATCAAGTACCTATATTTGCTGCTCTGTCATGAATTTCTTCACCACTTTTGCTGTGTGACAGGGGACTAGGTCCTGCTGCAATATCCCAGTACCGCCAGGATACCTCTTTTCCAGAT
Organism: Podarcis filfolensis; assembly: GCF_964270895.1. Classification (NCBI taxonomy): domain Eukaryota; kingdom Metazoa; phylum Chordata; class Lepidosauria; order Squamata; family Lacertidae; genus Podarcis; species Podarcis filfolensis. Next base: position 28,921,586 of record NC_139616.1, on the reverse strand, counting down.
CTGGAATAACTCTCTTTCGTAGAACCTCAATATATTGTGACGAGCGCATCATTCCTTCTATTGGCTGCAGCCTTCCAGCACCATAATGACAAGAAGCCCCAGGTTGGGGGTTGGTGTGTGTTTTTTAAATTTCATTTTATAATGTATCTAAAACAGGCAGAACAATTTTAGCAGCAGCTGAAAATTAAAATGATAAAATAAAACTATAAAATAGGCATGTAGGATGAGTACAGTTGTACATGCGATAAAATAACAAAAGTCCAAGTAAAAAAATATCAGCATTATCAGATTAGCAAGTCTGGTTTTAGATTTGCCTCACTTATGACAAGGGTTTTTCTTGAAAATGATGGTTCCGCTGTATATGTAATAAAGGGATTCTACATCATATAAAGTGTTTGGAGTGCATGCCACCCCAGATCTCTGACTGGTGCACGATGCTGGGAGTTTCAGATTCCCACCCAGGGTTCTGCCAGAGTATTATTAATACCCGGGTGGCCCTGTGGCCTAAGCTACTGAACCTCTTGAGCTTGCCGGTTGCAAGGTCAGCACTTCGAATCCACATGACGGGGTGAGCTCCTGTTGCTCTGTCCCAGCTCCTGTTTGAAAGCACACCAGCATGACTGGATGAATAGGTACTGCTGTGGTGGGCAGGTAAACTGCATTTCCATGCACTCCGGCACTCATCACAGTGTCCCGTTGCACCAGAAGTGGTTTAGTCATGCTGGCCACATGACCCAGAAAGCTGTCTGTGGACAAATGCCGGCTCTCTTGGCCTGAAAGTGAGATGAACGCCACAACCCCATAGTCACCTTTGACTGGAATTAACCATCAAGAGTCCTTTACCTTTACCTTTTATTAATAATAATCGTTGAGTTTATAGCGTGCCCTTCCTCCCCACAAGGTTGGGGCAGCAAACAAATGTACAATTTAAAAGCAGAATTAGAAACATTCTTCTACCCATTAACCTCGAGGTTGCCAGGAACAGTCTTCTTCAGCCACCACCAAATGTGTGGGTAAGCAGGAATGTTTTTGAATTCCTTTTGAAAGCTAGTCATGATGGAGACAGGCACACCTCCCTAGGGGAAGGCATTCCACAACCGGGGAGCCACCACTGAAAAGGCCCTGCCATGGGTCAGCACCAACCAGAGAATCCCCTATGGAAGCACCACCACCAAGGGCTCAGCTGCTGATCGCAGGGTTCGAGATGGTTGGTACAGGGGTAGATGCTCTTTTAGGGATTTGGGCTGCAAGCCATTTAGGGCTTTATATGGTAGCGCTAACCCCTTGGAAGTATGTGTTCCACATATATGAACATAAAAAGAGCCTGCTGGATCAGGCCAGTGACCCATCCTGTCCAGCATCCTGTTCTCACAATGGCCAACCACAATGGCTGTGGGAAACCCTCAAGCAGAATTCAATCTCAAGAGCATTTTCCCCTCCTGCAGCTTCCAGCTTCTCTTTCTGAGCAGAAGATACATTTAACCACTTCATGCCTCTTCAAGCAGGAGAATAAGGGTGTTTTATTGCTCCTAGTCTTCCCCACCTCTCAACAGCTGCTTCTTCCTCCCAGCTGCATGAGCAATTGCTCCAGCCTCCTGTCTGTGATCTCTGGGGTTTTGGTGTCCTGAAATGACCTTAGCATGTTTCAGATGTTTTGTCTTAGACAAATACTGTGGACTACCGCTCCTCATTCACCCAAACCAAACACTGCTCTTCTGAGCTTTGGGTCTGTGGTATGAAGTGCACAGAGGAAAAGTATTTTAGGACTACTGCACAGAGGAATTCAGTGTGAGGTGCTGTTGCTTCTTGAAGTGAGGAGCTAATTCCCACCCTCCTGTTTCTCACCATTTCACACCTGTCCTCAGTGGGAATTAGTGAGAGAGCACCCTGAGGAGTCTGAATCACATTTTCCGCAAATATAAATCTGTATGTGGTTTACATTTAAAAAAAAAACCCAAATGCAGATTGTGGCAATCACACAGGGTCCCTGGACGTTTGACAGTCTATTGATCCCTGTGCCACCACTGTGATTGCTTCCCCGCTGCCACCAACCCGTTTCCCTCGGGTACACACGGAGTCCAGACAGTTGTTAACATTAAACCAAATAAACAAGTTTATTTTATAAGCATTAACAAGTTTATGGTTTCAGATAATGTTTCTTGTCAGTTTCTTAATCTTAGTTTCTTTACCGGCCTATACCTTCCTAATACCTTCTAACTGATTATCCGAACTGTCTATTTGACTCCTCTTAACAGATTCTCTCACTCTCTCACATCAAACTATCCCAACCACCGACTTATCCTCCCTCTCTCTTCTCTAACACCCGACTGACTCCCCAACAACACTAACTCTCACTCTAACTCCTCCCCTTGGGTTCCCACTGGCCAATCACTTCACACTCATTTAACCCTTTCCTTATGACCCAGCATGATGTCACCTAGGGCAAACGCCACACAGATATACAATAATGATACTTAGTACTTAAAAAAGTACTATCACTACAAACATAACCAGTGGTGTCAAGGTTCAGGGGGTCAAATAACCATTAATATTTCTGCAATGGGGCCCCTGTTTCCTAGAGCTGCCCAGTCAGCATGAAAAGGGAGCTTTTTAGTCAATGAGAAGTTTTCTCACCTTTGTGCCCATTGGAGCCAATCGGAGTGAAAGGAAGTGAGTCAACCACTGAGGATGGGCTCCTAGGGTCACTCTGGAGAAGGTGCACAGGAAGAACACCAAGGAGGAGTTGTTGTGTATGCTCCAAAGCTAAGCACCTAGGAACACCAAAAAGATGAGGAGATTCAACTTCAAGTGAATGGGGTGCAAATTCTGTTTGCTACAAAGCAAAACACAACTTGAAGTGTCTCTGAAATTTGATATTGGAGCATTCCAAATAATTTGCCTGCGGATGTGCACAGAAAATGTGGAGAGTTGCATTGTTCTTTGCAGGGCACCCCTAATTATTATTATTATTGTATATTTATAACATTATTGCGTCATCTCAGAGTATTGCATAATCTTAGAAAGGGCATGGCTGTGGCTATGCTTCTGAACATAATGCTAGTAATCAAGGACTGACAGCTCATTTGACATGCATCAAAATTTAAATGAGCATGAAACTCACCAGTGGGTCAAGAAAAAATAACCCAATCATTTCACGTCCCAAAGTAGCTCCAAAGTTGAAATTAGTACCTAGCCATTCTCCCCTGTCAGAAAAGATAACAAGAAGCCCTTTTATGCCTCAACCTCAACAGCCAGCAAGTCCTCTCAAGAGTTCTTCTTCTGGATGAAGGCTCTCTTACGACGTCTCTCAGAGCTGCAGGGCGGGGGGCAAGGCAGGTAAAAGCAGGCCACTCCCTGATGAACTGCATCATGATGGCAATACTGAATATTCTACACTTTAATTTCTTTGGAGGGTGAAAACTATTTGTTTTAGCAAAGTAGAAACTTAGCATTTCAGTTGTCCAAACATTCACTTGCCCACTGCCAATCATGTTTTGTTCCATTACTTCTCCCTGGTCCTGAGCGCTGCTTTGGCACCTTTTTTTTATATACGATATATACAATATCTTTATTGTCATTGTCCTATGCAGAACAATGAAATTGAAAAACTACATAAAACTACATAAAAACTACATAAAACTACTATGTTTTTTTTCCCCTGCACCACTCCTCCAACTGCTCAACTTCCTTCCTATAGGCCGCCTCCCCCTCTCCAGCCGTGATTAAACCAACCACCGTTGTATCATCTGCGAACTTAATGATCTTATTACTGGGGTACTGGGTACTGGGGTATTATTTTACTTATTTTACTTCTACTTCTTCCTCCTTCTTAGAGGAGGCATGGAGAAGAATTTCATTTGGTCCCTATTTTTAGGCACACAATTTGCACCTCCCAGACTAATACACAGATTGGAGCATAATTATCCTTCAGATTTTGCAATATGGATACCAAAATGCTATGAAATGTGTGTTTTAGGTTAATAGATGTTTATAAAGGCATACACTGAGATACACATGGTAAAATGCATACTTAGGTACCTACACAACACACTTATGAATAAATGCCTATGACTCTGAGGTGGGTGGGTCCATCCCTCAATACCACCCACGAAAGGTCCATGCTGTGATGGAGTGTTGGCACAGTCATAATTTGCTGTGCAATGAGCTCCCAGAGGGCGGCCGAGTGCATTGTGAGTCAGGAAACAAATATTTTACAAGGAATGCTTAACAGTCATTGAAAGGGGGAGTTTTGGCTCATCTCGGGGGGTGGGGCGCAAACACGATAAACAAAAGCTGCAAAGCATGTTTCTGAGGTAGTAGTGCTGTACCCAAGCCAAGGGAGGAGTCATAAATTGCCGAGTTAAGGCAAAGCAGGCTGGCTGGCTCATCTTGAATCATCTCCAAGAAATGGCAGTTGTAAGTCTGGCAATTGCTGAATTATACAGCAATTGCTGCTGTTCCTTTTTTCAGTGCATCTGAAATTCCAGCATGTAATTTCATAGATCTGTAGAGTTAGAAGGGATCTCAAGGGTGACATCTAGTCCAACCCCCTGCAATGCAGGAATTGCAGCTGAAGACTTCCGGACAGATGGCCATCCAACCATGGCTTAAAAACCTCAAATGAAGGTGATCCACCACCTTCCAAGGGAGTCAGTCAGCTGTTACCTTCAGGAAGTCCCTCGATTTACCACAAATGCATCCACCCACACACCTCATTTTTTAATGAAATAAAAAAGGTGCCATAAGTTAGAGCATCTGCCTTGCATGCATAATAATAATAATAATAATAATACATATAAAAACATTGTAGTTGTTGTTTAGTCGTTTAGTCGTGTCCAACTCCTGTCTTCCACTGCCTCCCGCAGTTTGGTCAAACTCATGCTGGTAGCTTCGAGAACACTGTCCAACCATCTTGTCCTCTGTCGTCCCCTTCTCCTTGCGCCCTCCATCTTTCCCAACATCAGGGTCTTTTCCAGGGGGTCTTCTCTTCTCATGAGGTGGCCAAAGTATTGGAGCCTCAGCTTCAGGATTTGTCCTTCCAGTGAGCACTCAGGGCTGATTTCCTTCAGAATGGATAGGTTTGATCTTCTTGCAGTCCATGGGACTATCAAGAGTCTCCTCCAGCACCATAATTCAAAAGCATCAATTCTTCAGCAATCAGCCTTCTTTATGGTCCAGCTCTCACTTCCATACATCATATAAAAACATAGTAAAACATTAAACATTAATGCCTTCCCAAGTTCAATCTCCCATATCTCCAGGTAAGGCTGAATGTAAATCCTGGACAGCCACTGTCAGTCGTTGTAGACAGTACTGAGCTACAGATGGAACAATGGCTCTGTGTGAGGCTCCTTCCTGTGTTTAGTCCTCCATATTGTGGAGCTGATTGGGAAGGGTGGGTTTATTTCACACAAATAGTACTGTCTTTCCAGAGCAGCCTTTCTCAGCTTGCTGCCTTCTAGATATTTTTGATTTACAACTCCATGCTGGCTGGGACTGATGGAAGCTGCAGTCCATAACATCTGGAGGGCACCAGGTTGGGGAAGGGCTCTTCTCAAGTGTTCCCTCTGGTCTTTTGGAATTTTGTTTTCCAGGAAAACACAAGGTTGCCTTCTGCAGAACGAAGCCTCTCTCTGGAAGGCACAGATGTATCTAGAGTGCTCTCTTGTGGCATCAGAAGCAAAGAGCATGTGTAAAGCCAGGAAATCCAAAGGCCTTTGTTCAAAAGGACAGAAAGCATGTCTCCTATATGGTGAACCTTCAGAGGGATTTGTGGGTTAGTCATGTGGCCAATCTGGATGCCTAGATCAAGGGCGTTTCCCAGCCTAGCCCTAGTACTGGAAGCCAGCCCAAGAAATCTGTGGCACTAGAAATTGAGAAGGTCTGAATACCAGTTCCTGGAAAGTGCAGGAGGGGAGAGTCCTGATGTGCTCAGGTCCTGCTAGTGGGATTCCCCCAGGGCTTCTGGTTGGCCACTGTGAGAACAGAATGCTGGACTAGTTGACCCGTTGACCCGATCCACCAGGCTCTTCTTAGGTTCTTATGGTCTTGCAGTTGAGTCCTGCTTGTGGGTCTCCCACAGGCATGTGGCTTGCCACAGTGAGAACAGATGTACAGTGGTACCTCTGGATGCGAACAGGATCTGTTCCAGAGCCCCGTTCACATCATGAGTAGAACACAACCCGAGTCTGTGCGTGTACAGGTTGCGATTCACCACTTCTGCGCATGTTCGTGATGTCATTTTGAGCAGCTGTGCATGCGTGAGTGACGAAACCCAGAAGTAACGCGGTGAATCGCAGAGCGTAACCTGAAAACACTCAACCTGAAGCATATTTAACCCGAGGTATGACTGTACTGAGTTACCATCCCATTAATGCAAGGATTTATGTTTGTGCAACAGGACTTTCCCCTGATTCCTTCCCCCATGCACCCCCTAAAACTGTTCTAGGGGGTTCCCCCAATCCTCTAGAGCAGATTTGGGGAGGGCAAGGAATGTGCAGGGCGGGGGGGGGGGGAGGAGTCCCATTGCACAAGTAGAAATCCTTGCACTGATGGGGAATGGTTACTTAGTGCTGTTTTGGATACAAATCAGTATTGGGATTCAAATTGCAATGCAATAAAATACAATATAACAAATAAAAGAAGCAGTAAAGATACAGTTAAAGCGTCTAGCACAGTGCAGTACAATTGCTACAATTTAAAAATCATTAAGTGGTCCAGCCAGAGCCTCAGCGATTTTCATCTGTGGGAGGGAAAGTTTGGGACTTGCAGATATAGCATGGTATCTAAGCCACCCCTAACCGACAGAGATCTGAACATGATTTACAATCATGTTTTAAAGCAAGAAAATTCAATATAAGCTTGAAACCAAAATTAAAAGTCAAGCTGTATCAATGCATCAGATGAATATCCATCAGCTACAGCTGGCTCATCTGCATGGCATGCCTCAAGTCCCAGGTTCAATCCCTGACAGTTCCAGGAAGGGCTGGGAGAGACCCCCTAGCTGAAAGCCTGGAAAGATGCCGCCAGTCAGTGCAGACAGTACTGAACTACATGGACCAATGGTCTCGCTCAGTGTAAGGCTGATTTCATTATTACTAATGACACTATTGATCACAAATAATTTCTCCCCACCAAAGGTCTAGGTGAAGAGCTAAGTTTTTAATGGGCACCGAACCCAAATAAGGAAGGCAGCAGACATGTCTGAAGTCAGGGAGTTCCATAAATGAGGAGACACCACAGTGTAGATTGTATCCCATTTGATCCAAGTCACACCCACCTGCCCATCAGCTGATGTCGCTCAGATGGGCAGGTGACATCAGCTGATGATCAGAGGGTTGGGGTCAGTTCTATTTTAGCTGCATGTGCCAGTTTCCCACAGGAAACTGGTGCACTCAGTCAACGCAGCCTGTTTTAACACACACACACACACACACACACATGTATCATCTGCTGATGAGCAGGGGTCAAATTCTGTCCAGCTTGGCAGGAGTCAGTGCAACCCCCTTCCTGAATCAGGTAACCAACACTAAAAAAAAATCCAGTTCCAATACAAACACCTTCCATCCTGCAGGATTCATAGACTCATAGAATTGTAGCATTGGATGGGGCCCCAAGAGTCATCTAGTTCAAACCCTTGCAATGCCGGAATCACAACTAAAGAATTGGTGTTATATGATGCAATTAGCTGTGATGCGCCAAACTCAGGCAGCTGCACTCTACGCTTCTTGCAGCTTCTAGTCTGTCTTCAAGGGGAGCCCCACGTAGAGTGCATTGCAATGATCTGATCAGCAGGTTATCGTAGTGAGTGGGATTAAATTTTCTTTAATTCAAAAGTAAGAAATTGTACATCTTTCTGCTTTGTTACATCAACTGATGTGGCTAAAGGGTGAGGGTTAGAATGATTGCTGTATGGCGAGAGCTGGGGTGCTCCGGCAGTAGAAGTGAGGTGTGCAGTACAGCAGCGGGAGTGGGAGTAGGGTGCAGCAGTGAGTGGGGGCAGAAGACAGCAATTTCTGTTTCATCTCAGGTGGCAAAATGGGAACAGGCTGCCCCTGGGAACACATACAACTCTGACCAACCCCAACCAACGTGGCTGGACAATGCTGGGGCTGATGGAAATTGCATTCCGAAACATCTGGAGGATGCCAGGTTGATGAAGGCTGCCATTGACAATTCAGAACCCCCTCTGGTTCTCCATGCACAGTTTTTGCTGGGGAATAAATTCATCGCTTCTGAAAAAGGGGCAATAAAGAGGCCCTTTCGCCACCTTTAGCAAGCCTGAGTGTGAAAACAAAATAACACAGCGTGCTAAGGAATATCTAACCATTGACTAGTTACTTAACTGGCCACTAGTCCCTATGACTTAATTAAGGGGTGACCTTGAATGCCCAACATTTGTGATTAAGAAAATGACTCACTTTGTGGTGCAGTCGCAATATCAGCCCGTAGATGGCAGTGCTTGACTTCCAGAATTTTTTAGGGCTTTGATTGCCTGGCGTTTGATTTCAAAAGCCACCAGAAATGGCTGGTGTTATAGCGGGAATCAAGGTCGTGTTGTAAGGCTTTGGAAAGAAAGCACCCCACCCCCACCATCTCTTTGATGCAGGCAGCTTCTCTCGGTGACTTAAGATCAGCCGAGGAGGAATCTTCTAAGCTTGCCTGTGTGTCATCTGATTTGCTTTTCTTGTTACAAATTCCTTATTGCCAATTCCTTCATAAATATAGAATGTGGTATCTACGTTGTCAGAATCCCCGGCTTCCTCCTGCCCCTGAAGGTCGCGGATCAGCATTTGAAAATGTTTTAGCTGCATCTGTTGACTTCAGAGGGGAAAGACTAAACCAGGGAACGAATAACAAAGAGCCTTGTGGTATCTTAAAGATGACTCAACTTATTGTGGCAGAAGCTATGAAATCTCTTGCTCTTGCTGCAATCCACTAACACAGCCACCTCTCTGGAAATTATTTGCACATTCTTCAGGACCCTGGACAGTAACCGTGATCTGTGCCTTGTTCCCTTCTTGAGTCATTCCCAGTTTCCCTGAGATCTCTGCTATCATGCTTTTCAGAGCAAGGACGTTATAGCTATTACTGGCCCCCAAAATAAATCTGAGACAAACAGAACCAAGTGTGCTTGTTTTGAAAGGTTCAGAATTATATTTTTCCCTTTATGTGTGTTTGTGCAGATTATGCCTAATTTATAAACTACAATTCACAGGATTCTTTTTGAGGGGGGATGTGCTTTGAATGTGATCCCAAAGTCAGCTGCTGGAGCAAGTTATCTGCTTGGAGCTGTCCAACTTCCTGCAACTTCAGCCTGACCCTGTCTCCTTCCTGACACCTGCCTAAGCCATTTCTCTCGTCCCCATTCATGGTCAGGAGAGGATAGCCTAGTTTATGCAAGCATTTGGCTCCCTTTCCATTTAATTTTATTTATTTAGGTGTGTGGAAACAATCTTGGAATCAAACCCTTAAGGTTCTTCTCAAAGTGTGCTTTTAAGGATTCGTTCCAACCCTTCTCCAGTTTGGATCATGGTCTAGGTTAGAGAAGGACCCTCTTTCACCTTGGAGATGTACAAATCCCAAGGGATACTGCAGTGGGTGCTCTGATGCATTGTGGGGCATTTTGTGGTGATGGAGAGAGAGAGAAGTCTCCTCCTTCTCTAGACTCTCGTTGGTGCCATTGCCAGCATATCCTCCAGAGTTAAATGCAAGCAGAAGCGGAAGATTGGGAGGGGGCTTTGGGGATGGGTGAGAGTCCACTGTGTCTCACTTTCCAAGTTCCTAAGATTGGTTCAAGTGATGAGTTGATTTCACTTTGACTTTGATGTGTGGGGAGAGGAATTGGCTCATTTCCAGTTGAAATGGAGGATCAGCTGGTCGTTCTCACTTATCCCTAATTGTATTAGATTTGGATTTGCTCTGTTGCTCTGTTACAAACGGTTAGTATTTTGATGTCTTTTGTGAATTGCAGTTATTGCAAGCCACCTTGAGTGCTCTATATAGGAAAAGGAGGTCAGGGTTAAAATATTGATACACAAATCCAGAAACCGTATTGGGAAATGCTCCTTGACTGCTGAGCCACACAGTTCGAAATCCATGTTTCAGGGGAAGGGAATCCAGCTACAGAACATCCAGTCCATTCTAGTTCCACCAAAATGTCACCAACACAGCCCGGAGTCACTCCTTATTACTTCACAAATCCCAAGGTTGATCCCATGAAACTGTAGCTTGCTTGAAGCAACACATGGAAGAAATGCATTGCTCTTTGTTTTTGTCCCATGTCCCTAGGTTGCTGGCCATTTTGCCACCCGGCATCATTCTGAAGGGCAAATCCATTTGGCAGTTCAAGGTTAATCTGTCCCTTTCTCAAGTGGGATTGGTTCTTCCTGCACAGACCTGATACTTGCTAATTGAATGAGTTGATGAAGTGAGTCGTTGGCCCAAACTGGAACAAATTATGCAGCAATTAGATAAACAAGCTAGAAATGCATTAATTAATGTGCACCGGCCCAGGAAGATGCTGCTGTAAGAAGGACGGTGCATTTTCCATTATAAATATATGTGCAAATTTATTCTTCTGCAGTGTATTAATTACATGTTATAAGGAATGGTGGCACTAATCTTTCTTCCACTTGCTTCATGGAACTGACTCAATCTTCAGTGCCCAGATGGGGCCACCCTCACATAATACCACTGCTAGGAACAAGGGGAAGGCGATAGACTACATTGGCTGAGTTCTATCTCCTGTTGTTGTTTTTCTGGATCCATTTCAGGGTCTTATCCCTCCCTGGGACTTTGCATCATCACCTTCAGTTGCCCCAAGGTGGCAGTCGGAAGCTGCCTCACAGTTTGGGAATAACTGCCCCAAGTAATGAAGGTGTGCTGTGACATGCTTTTCCTTGCCTGTTGATGGAGGCTGTCAAATTGGGTACATGTGATTGACTTCATGATGCACTAAGCAGAAGTTGACCCTGGGGAGTTAGAAGTTGCAGATTTGGAAAGCACTGGCTCCTCTGTTTTTTGGAAGAAAGAGCAATGATGTAGAATAAGGCAGCCTCAATTCAGCTGGCATAGGTCAGGAAGAGAAGAGGAAATATGGCTTATGTTAAACTGCCAACTAGTCTCTATTTCCATAATGGAAACTGAGGCTGACAGCTGTGAGCCAGTCAGAGAGGACCTGCTAAGCTGGGGTTCGCATCCCCACTCTGTGTTCAATTTTCCATCCATGTGTCTGGACTTTGCATGTTTGAATGGAGAAGGTAATTGATCCTCTGCAAACAGGCATGTCGGTGCAAAATATCCAAATTTCACATCTACACTCATGGGGTCTGAACTGGAGGTGACTGTCGAGGAATGAGACCTTGGATAGCTCAACGAAGACCCTGGCCCTGTGTGCAGTGGCTGTGAAGAAGGCAAATTCCACTCTGTGGATCATTGGGAGAGCAATTGAAAAATGAGACTGTCGCTATCATAACGTCATTATGCAATTCTGTGGTGTGATTGCATTTGGAATACTGTGTATCGTTCTGGTCACCTCACCTCCAAAAGGATATTGCAGAGTTGGGAAAGGTCCAGGAAAGGGCAATCCAAATGGTCAAGGGGGTGGAGTGACTCCCCTATTGTCAGGTGCTGGTGTGGTTGCTCGAGAGCAAACAGGCAAGACTCTGACCTGTTGTTTCCAGGCTTTATTATTAGTGCAAACTATTTACAGTGAAGAGCTTCGCAAGTTCATGTCTGGCTCACTCGCCAGCAGAATCTGGGAGTGGGCGGTCCTTATACATCATCCAGCATAACAATTGCGTGACCCCCCAACCTTCTCCTCCCTTCCCTGCTCCTAAACCTACTGCGCAGAATGGGCGCTGGCAAAGGGGTACTTCCCTCCCCTTCGGTTTGCTCAGGCTCGGTGTTGAGGCTCTCCCTAGCATCCCCTGCTCCCACCACTTCCTCTCCACTGGAGGTGGGGCTTCCCTTCTCTCCAGAGGAGGAACTGGTTCACAAGATATTCGGAGGTTCCCTATAACACAACTGTCCTTCCACCTCTTGCCTCTGAGCTGATGGCAGTTCCCTGGCACCTATGAAGAAAGGACTTTGTAGTTCTAGAGAAAAGGCAACTAAGAGGTGACATGATAGACATTTATAAAATTGTGGAAGGCATGAAGAAAATGGATTGAGAGAAAAAAAAAACTTTTCGGCAGACGAAGGTGATTGACTATATGGGACTGGCTGAGATGACTGGCAGAATCCGTGACCAAGGGAAAGAGACGGTGGAAGAAGATTGGAAGAAATTTAAAGTTTATCTTAAGAACAGTTGTAAAATTAATGAGTGCTAAAATGTCATGGGTAATGTAAAACAGAATTGCAGTGATAAATAATTGGGTAAGAGGAAAAAGATTAGAAACTGAATTACAAGTATTGAAATTAGGGGTTGCTGGAAAAGTTTAAAACAGGGATTCAGAAAAGGGAGGTATGGGGAAGTCGTTGAAACAAGGTTCAAGAAAAAGAGGTTAAGAAATTATATGTGTTTATATGTTTGTTTGTTTATGTATTGTTAATTGTTAGTTGTGTTGTGTTTTAATATATGTTGTAAAATCAATAAAAATTTATTAAAAAAAAATAAAAAAGAGAAAAAAAACTTTTCTCCCTCTCTCCTAATACTGAAACTTAGCAGACATCCAATGAAGCTGAATGCTGAAAGGTCCAGGAAGGCAGTTCAAAGGAAGGACTTATTCAGGCAGCCTATAGTTAAAGGATGGAACTTGCTCCCATGGGAAGCAGTGATGGCCACCAACTTGGATACCTTTAAAAGAGGAGGTAGAAGAGGTCTCTCAGTGGCTATTAGCCCTGGTGAATATACTCTGCCTCCACAGCAGTAATGCTTCTGAAGACCAGTTCCTGGGTACTGCATGAGAGGGATGTGCTATTGTGCTTGTATTCCCTCAGGCATCTAGTCAGCTTCTGTGAGAAAAGGATGTCAGACCTGATGTGCCATTGGCCTTATGCAGGCATAGGCAAACTCAGCCCTCCAGATGTTTTGGGACTACAGTTCCCATCATCCCTGAACACTGGTCCTGTTAGCTAGGGATGATGGGAGTTGTAGTCCAAAAACATCTGGAGGGCTGAGTTTGCTTATGCCTGCCCTTATGTTACAGCAGGATGTCCTTAGGTTCTTAGAGTTTGTTCACAAGGCAGCCCACTGATAACGTGGAGTGCAGGGATCTTTCCCAGGTACTGCCACACCATCACGGTTGCTCCTGGAAATTTCAAGCTCTCCTGCCTGTCTTTATATTTTAATGATGCCAAACATGCCTCAGCTGTCAATCCAGTTAGGCGGCAATTACCTTAATTGAGGCTTTTGACAACCAAATCGTGGGCAATTCTGCGGGTCAGCTTGGCATCAGGTAGATGATTTCTTCTTTTCCCTGTATCTTCTCGTGCAGAATCTCTAGTGGCTGCATCTTCAGGGTTGGCCTGAACATAATTTCAAAGAACTATGTTGAGTGGCTTCCATTTTGGAAGCCCCGGCTACAGTGAAACTTCCAAAGGGGCCTTTTGCAAGCAAGGGAGTCCAAGAGTCCATCCTGCCTTTCAGGGATAAACAAGGTATGACATTAACATATGAACATAATAAGAGTTTGCTGGATCAGGCCAAAAAGGGCCCATCTAGTCCAGCATCCTGTTCTCACACGAATTCTGGTGTTATGAGAGAGGGAGAAAAACTTTTCTTTATCCTTGGTGTTTCCAGTATGTAAATGAAAGATAGAGAGTGAATAATAATAATAATAATAATAATAATAATAATAATAATAATACTTTTATTATTTCTACCCCGCCTATCTGGCTGGGTTTCCCTAGCCACTCTGGGCAGCTTACAGCACTCTGGGTGGCTTACAGGATGCCTTGGCCCTTTCCCACTGAGTCTTTTCTCTCTTTCCTTTCCAGTACGAGATGCCAGAAATCTGGTTCCAATGGATCCCAACGGCTTGTCAGACCCGTATGTGAAACTCAAGCTCATCCCTGACCCGAAAAGTGAAAGCAAACAGAAGACTAAAACCATCAAATGTTCTCTGAACCCTGAGTGGAATGAGACCTTTAAATTGTGAGTACGGCTCAATGGCAACCTTTGACATCTTCGGATGGGTTCCTGGGACTCCAACTTGAAACAGAAGGGGTGGGGTGGGGTGGGGTGGGGTGGAGATGGCTGGCTGGCTGGCTGGTGACCCTCTCCTTCGCTGCTGCCCCAGATTTTTGACTCAAAGGGTCAGGGAATGGCCATGATGACTCCTTCTTCACACCTTTAGGGTAATAGCAGGAACCCCAACCATGTGAGAGATGCCCAAACTGTGGTGCCTCACCTGGATGCAGGTGCCACAGTGGTGTGGAGGGGGAGCCACCTTGTGGGCTCCTACTGCATGGCAGCAGAGCTTCTGATTGTTACCTTTGGCGTATAGGAAGGTGTCACATGACAGCTATTCCCTAAGCAAGGAATGGGGAACTTTCATGGGTCATGGGTGTTTTTTCAGACCCTACACCCCAGCTGAGACCCTACTGTGGCTGGGACTAAACCTTGAAACCATTGTGAAGAGTCTGTGCGCACCAGTTTGCACAAAACAGGCATGTGCTGATTCTTATGTATAGATGCAGATTTAGAAATTAAATGTCTCAAAAGGCAAATCGACAAATTTCACACGCAGGCCACCTCAGATAAATGCTTTGATTTGCTTGTGCTCAACTCCACATCAGTCCTTCTTTCATTCATTTACCCCAAATTATTTTCCCAACAGACATCTGAAGGCATGTTCAGGGAAGTTTTTAATGTGTGACATTTTAATGTATTTTTAATCTTTCTTGGAAGCCACCCAGAGTGGCTGGGGAGACCCAGCCAGATGGGCAGGGTACAAATAAATTATTATTATTATTATTATTATTATTATTATTATTATTATTATTATCCTGCTCCAAAGCAATTCAATTTGTCTTCAGTTACCCCAGTAAACTACAACACATCCCTCCAATTCAATTCCCCCCCCCTGGAAACACCCAGGGCCTGGGACCCCCCAGAGACCCACCCATAGCAACACCCCTGCTGAGCCCAGTTTCCTCCCACAGGTCCCTCCTTGCAGGGCTGGTGCTTCCCTAGAATGAATGGGTTACAAATGATGCTGTGCTTTAATTGCTGAGAAACGCTAAGCGGATTTCAGAGCGAAGCGGCAGGCTCCTTTCTTCAGCTTCTCTCCTCCCTCGCACCCATCCTGTCAGCACTGCTGAGAATGCCATCTCACGCTCCGGGTTGGCGCTGATCAAAGCCTTGCATTTCAATCGCCAGGCGCTCTGAGGTCCTCCATTTGAAGGGGACCCTGTCAGGAAATGAGGCATTAGAGGAGGCACGTCCGCCGAAAACCGTCCGCCGAAAACCGTGGCTTCATTTCATAGCTGCTGATTGATTGAGTGCCCACCTGGAAGGCGTGGAAGCAGCTTGCAGATATAGCTCCCTCCAAAAAGAAGATGCCTTTTAAAATCTCTTTCCTCCTCCCTTTTGTTTCTACCAGCCAACTGAAAGAGTCTGACAAGGACAGGAGGCTATCTGTGGAGATCTGGGACTGGGACCTGACCAGTCGGAATGATTTCATGGGGTCGCTGTCCTTTGGGATCTCAGAGCTGCTGAAAGCTGGAGTGGATGGCTGGTAAGGTGGACCTGCCTCTGAAGGGGCTTGGATCAGGGCAATCACTAGCCAGCTGGTGCCCTCCAGATCTTTGCTATCTATTTATTTCATTACATTTCTGCCCCACCTTTCCTCCAAGTAGCTCAGGTGGCATACATGGTTCTCCCCATTTTATCCTCACAACAACCCTGCAAGGTGGGTTATGCTGAGAGGCAATGACTGGTGCCCCAAGTCACGCGCACAGAGCTTGGTGGCCATGTGGGGATTTGAACCCTGGTGTCAGGAGCTGGAGTCAGGCGTACATCATCAAGGAAAACCATAAAGCACCTGATGTCAGTGACGTCAACTCTTGATTCAAAGAAACCCAAACAGCTCAGTCCTAGTGGTCACAGCAACCCTTCCCAGTAGGTCTTGCCCCAATGAAGCAGTTGTGAGGACTGAAGGTCCCCGCCTTCCCACCACTCTGTAAGGTTTTTCCCCCAGTTCCTTCCCTAGCAACCTAAATCTCTGTCGTCTTGTCTCTCTTTGCTCTTCCTTCTTCATTCCTCTGCAGGTTCTAGGAGACCAGGGGGAAGGGGAGCTGGTCACAGCAGGAGGGGGAGACTCCCTGGCTTCTTCAGCAGCCTGCCTCATCACTGTCTCTTGGGCCCACTCCCCTCCAGCTTCCTCTCCTGCCTCTGAGTCTGAACTGCCCTCTGTCACAGCCTCTTCCTGCTCCCTAAACCCTGTTGCCTCTTCAGCTTCTAACGCCTCCTTCCCCCAGTCTGTTCCTTCTTCTCCCTCTGACCGTTTGTCGTCCTCCCACCAACATCCCCCTGGCTCTGAGCCTTCTTCCCCTGAGGGTTCCTTTGGGGGTTCTGGGGCTCATGGGAGAGGTAGTTGAAAACATCTGGAGGCCGTGGTGGCAGGAGGTCTTGCTGAAACAAAACAGTGGGAGTGTATTGCCAGGGAGGGATCTGATCCTTAGGAGCCCAGTTTGCATCGGCACCAGGCAGAGTTGGTTGCAGAGAACCCAGCAGAGAGGCTTCCTGCCCCTCCCCAGGCTGAAAGTTTAATCTGTGGATGTGAAGAATGGGATTACTTGCTGAGGCTTCCCTGTTTCCTCAAATGAAACACTGTCCAAAGCAGTTAATTACTGTCAGTCGAGGCGGGCAGCGTGGGCCTATCAACTCCCAGAGGAGTAGGGCCTGTTTGTTTCTGTTTTATCTCCCTCAGCAGGAAACAGGATTTTAATTTTCTTCCTTCCCGCTCCTGGTGCTGAAGAGTTGGGTGACCTTAGCGAGCAGACCAGAATGCCTATAAAACTTCTGTGCGTGCGGCAGGTAGCAGATCTAGCTGGTCCTTCTGTGAGCTGGAGGGGGGACTCTTTCCTTGTCAAACTCAACACCTGGATTTGAGGATTCATCCTGGAAGGTGCTGTTTTGAAACCAAGGGGAACAGAAGAACAGAAGAAGAGTCTGTTGGATGAGGCCAATGGCACATCTCAGAGTGGCCGAATAGATGCCTGTAGGAAGCCCGCCATCAAGATTCAAGCACAAGAGCCTTCTCCCCTCCTGTGGTTTCCAGCAACTAGTATTATGAAGCTTCACTGACCCCAACTGTGATGGCAGAGCATAGCCAAGGGAGAAAGTTAATGCCATCCTGACCAAGTCAGCGCTTGTGAAATATATTTGTGGAAGTCAAAAGGGTGATTTCTAGGTCCACTGAGATCCTGAGCTAATGGCAACAGGTCCTGAAATCCCATGGATTGCTCTGTTCCAGGATGCCAAATGGGGAAAGACTGTAGTAGCTCAGTGGTAGAGCACTTTTTGTGCATACGGAAGGTCCCGGGTTCAATCCCCCTGATGGCATCTCCAGGTGGGACTGGGAGAGGCACCCTGTCTGCAACCCTGAAGAGCTGCTGCTGGTCAGTGTAGACAATACTGAGCTGGGCGGACCAATGGTCTGGTTCGATATCAGGCAGCTTCCTATGTTCCCATTTAAATCAGAACCACAAGGACTTTATTTTTTAGGAGAGAGGCATGGCTCAGCAGTAGAGCACCTGCTTTGCATGCAGAAGGTCCCAGGTTAAATCTGCCCTAGTGGCATCTCCAGCTAAGCCTTGGGAAAACACCCCAGCTGAAGCCCAGCTGCCAGTTAGTGTGAACAATACAGAGATAGATTGTCTTCACTATCTATGTTACCACCTTAGTCTCCTGATGGATTCACACACATAGTTGTGAATCCACTAGTAGCTGTGCTTACTGGACCAAGACATTGTGCCACCGGAGGTGAAGATGGGGTACACACACACCCCTACCTCAGTTTCCCCAATCACACACGCCCCTTTCTGCCACTTGAACCTTCCTTTGATTCTGATGATGGAGCAACCTTCTCCACAGCACCCAAGGGCAGTGGGCTTGCTTAGGGGGTGTGGAGGTCTGGGTTTTCTGAGTTTTCAAAGGAACTACCTGTGGAAACCCGACCAAAGCATAGGCAAACAACAGGATGTTTGTCCATCTGCACAGCAGACAGACAGAGAACCATTCCGTTGACCAAATGGTTTTCCCAAAATAGACAGAGGAGCTGCACCTGGGAGATATGGCTTCAGGGACAAGTAGCTCTGTCTTGGAGAAAATTTTGGAGAAACTGGAGGCTCTGGACAAGAAGGCTGATTTGCATACAGCTAAAATTGAACAGAACACAGAAAGTTTGAATAAGCTGACTGGACAAGTTGCACAGAATGCCCAATCCATTGGAGAATTAAAGGAGGCTGTAGGTGAAAATCGTAAACTGGCTGAAGATACTAGTCAAAGATTGGAAGAACTTGAGAAAGAAGTAAGACCACTCAGCAAACAAGTTGGAGAACATCAGATTTATTTTTTGATGACAGAACTGCGAAACAGGGAGACCAACTTGAGGATACGGTCAATACCAGAGGTGGAAGAAGATAATCTTATTGAATTTCTAACTAAGGAATTTGCCAAGTTTTGGGAGTTAGAGGAAAAAGACTTTAAAATTGCATCTGCTTTCAGGCTTGGCAGAGTCAGAAGGACAGAGAAGCCCAGAGATTGTTTGATAACATTGAGATCAAAGGAGGAAAGGGACAAGATTTTGGGCCTGCACTACGAAAAGTCACTAGACATTTTGGGCAAGAGAATTGAAATCTACAAGGACATTCCTAAGCAGTTGCTGGACCTTAGATCTAATTACACGGAATTGGCAAGACTGTTGAGAAGCAACGCAATTATCTTCAGGTGGGAGTTTCCACAAGGATTATCCTTTACCTACAGAGGGAGAAAGATCAAAATCAAAACAGTGGAAGATAGAGACAAGTTTTTGGGAGCACACGGAGAAGACCTCCACAAAGGACTTGGATTGCCAGCGCCAGAACCTCCAGGGGAGCCCGCCCCCTCGGATCCTCAAGGACCGGAGAACAAGGTACCACCCCAGAAAGAATAACCAGATCTATCCAGGATGTCTCTGCAGCTTTTGAGTTGGAACATAAATGGCTGTAACAGTCCCGAAAAAAGGTCTAAAATTTTTCATATTTTAAAAAAGGAACAATTGGACATTATATGCTTACAAGAAACGCATGTGATTAGGCTCCATAGAAAGGTGTTAATAAATAAAAGGCTTGGTCAAGAATTTATATCATCGGATACAGTTAAAAAGAGAGGTGTAGTGATCTATGCAAAAGAGAGCCTTTCACCAAAATTTCTCTTTAAAGACGAAAGTGGAAGAATCCTCGCAATAGAAATACAGTATCAAGGAGAAAAAATTTTGATATTAGGAATTTATGCTCCAAATGAAGGAAAATCGGATTTTTATAAGAAGTTGCACGAGATCATGCTGGACTATCTGGATTACAACAACGTCATCATGATGGGGGACATGAATGGGGTCGTATCAACAAATATGGATAAGTCACAGAACCAGAACATTACTAAAGAGGGAAGACTACCTAAGACCTTTTTTGAAATGACTGACAATATGGACTGGGTTGACATCTGGAGAGTTAGAAACCCCTTGGGAAGAGAAGGAACATTCTTTTCTGAAGCTCAACTGACTTGGACACGAATCGACCAAATATGGATAACTAGAAGTCTGGCACCTAAGGTGAGGAAGGTGGAAATCTGCCCCAAAACATGCTCCGACCATAACGCCTTGAGAATGGATATGACATTGATCCCAATCGGCTCCTTTAGATGGAAGATGAATGATGGCCTGTTTAGAGATCAAAGAATTGTAAAGAAGGCCCAAAAAACCTTAAAGGACTATTTTGAGATTAATTTGAACACTACGGTGGAAAAAAGAACTATCTGGGATGCAAGTAAAGCTGTGATGAGAGGGTTCTTGATCCAACAGAATTCCTTAAAGAAAAGACTGCAAAATGAAAAGAAAGATAAAATTCTGGAAAGTATCAAAGAGTTGGAGAAGAAGTTAAGATCTAACCCGAAGTCCCAACCGATTCTGAGAGAAATTAAACTTTATCAGGCGCAATATTCCAAGCTGATAAATCAGGAAATAGAATGGAAGATTAAAACAATGAAACAAAAAACTTTTGAATCGGCAAATAAATGTGGGAAACTGCTAGCTTGGCAGTTGAAAAGGAGACAAAGATTAAATACAGTAACAAACTTAGAGGTTGAAGGAAGGAACATTCAGAACCCGGGAGAGATTAGAAAGTGCTTCCAGAGGTATTTTAAAAAGTTATATACTCAAGGGCCACAAGATGAAATAGAGATTACACAATTTTTGGAGAGAAATGGATTAGCAAAGCTGTCAGAAGAAAACAGAACAATTTTAAATGGCAAAATAACACAACAAGAGATTGAACAGGCCATCCTGAGTCTGAAACAGGGCAAATCACCAGGGCCAGATGGACTGACCTCTAACTACTATAAGACATTGAAGGATTATTTGATACAACCTTTGTTGGAGGTCAGTAATGAAATAATGGAGGGGAAGAAGGCGCCTGAATCGTGGAAAGAAGCATTTATCACATTGATTCCAAAGTCAGAAACTGAAAAGACACAACTTAAGAATTACCGTCCCATCTCCCTTTTAAATGTGGATTACAAAATATTTGCAGATGTTTTGGCACGAAGATTTAAGAAAGTTTTAAGTGAGATAATCCATAAAGACCAGGCAGGCTTTCTCCCGGGCAGACATATGTTTACTAACACAAGGAACATTATAGACATATTGGAACTTTTACAAACAAACATAAACACCAAAGCAGCTCTAATTTTTATAGACGCGGAGAAAGCCTTTGACAACATTTCTTGGAAATTTATGAAGGGGAACTTAAAAGAAATGGGAGTGGGACGGGGGTTTGAGAACGGGATTGAGGCAATATATTCAGAACAAAAGGCTAAACTGATAGTTAACAATGTGGTTACAGAAGAGTTTAAAATTGAAAAAGGTACACGACAAGGCTGCCCGATTTCCCCATTACTGTTTATTTCGGTTCTGGAAGTGCTCCTGAATATGATTAGGGGGGACCGGTTGGTGGAAGGGATTCAGGTCGGAGCGAAACAATATAAACTTAAAGCTTTTGCAGATGACCTAGTTCTGACATTACAGGAGCCGGAGTCTAGTTTGAAAAGAGTACTACAACTGATTCAAAACTTTGGTCGAGTGGCAGGATTTAAGTTAAATAAGCAAAAAACTAAAGTTCTGGGGAAAAACATGACAGATATTGAGTTGGAACAGCTTCAGAAAGAGACAGAACTAAATGTGGTTAAAAAAGTTAAATACCTAGGGGTAAACATAACAGCAAAAAATCTGAGTTTATTTAAAGATAATTATGAAAAATGTTGGTCAGAGATTAAGAGAGACTTGGATAGTTGGTCAAGATTAAAACTTTCATTGCTAGGCCGAATAGCTGCCATCAAGATGAATGTATTGCCAAAAATGTTATTTTTGTTTCAGACACTGCAGATTGTAGACAAGACAGAGTGCTTCCGGAAGTGGCAGAAAGATATCTCTAAATTTGTCTGGCAGGGCAAAAAGCCCAGAATCAAATTTAAAATATTAACAGATGCGAAAGAAAGAGGGGGCTTTGCCCTGCCAGACTTAAAGTTGTATTATGAAGCTGCAGCTTTCTGCTGGTTAAAAGATTGGTTACTTCTTGAAGATACGGATGTCTTGGATTTGGAAGGTTTTAATAATGCGTTTGGATGGCATGCATATTTATGGTATGATAAAGCTAAGATAAATAAGGCCTTCAAGAACCATATTGTCAGAAAATCAGTTTTTAATGTCTGGACAAAATATAAAGACTTACTGGAGAATAAAACTCCGAGGTGGCTGTCACCCCTGGAGGCTAAGGCTCGGAAAAGAGCCAATATGGAGGCCAATTGGCCAAAATATTGGGAGATAATAGAAAAGGATGGTGACAACTGGAAATTGCAGAGTTTAGAAAAGATGAGAGACAAAGTGCGAGACTGGTTACACTATGCTCAGATTAAAGAAGTGTTTAAAAACGACAAAAAGTTAGGATTCCAAGTGGAAAAGTCAAAGTTAGATACTGAACTGTTAGAACCTAAGACTAAGGTACTTTCAAGAATGTATAACTTGCTGCTGAAATGGAACACACATGACGAAATGGTAAAATCAACAATGATAAAATGGGCGCAGGATATTGGGTATAATATTATGTTTGAAGATTGGGAAAGGTTGTGGACCTCTGGGCTGAACTTCACTGCATGTAATGCGTTGAAGGAAAATGTGATGAAAATGATGTATAGATGGTACATGACCCCTGTCAAACTGGCTAAAATATACCATTCGTCTGATAGCAAATGTTGGAAGTGTAAGGAAAATGAAGGAACATTTTTTCACCTCTGGTGGACCTGCCCTAGAGTGAAGGCCTTTTGGGAGAAAATATATAATGAATTAAAAAAGGTGTTTAAATACACCTTTACTAAGAAAGCAGAGGCCTTTCTCCTGGGTATTGTCGGCCAGAGTGTGTTAAAAGAGGACAGAACATTCTTTTTGTACGCAACAACAGCAGCAAGAATATTAATTGCCAAGAATTGGAAAACTCAGGAGCTACCCACTGTGGAAGAATGGCAGATGCAACTGATGGACTATATGCAACTAGCCGAGATGACCGGCAGAATTCGAGACCAGGGAGAAGAAAGGATGGAAGAAGACTGGAGGAAATTTAAGACTTATTTACAAAAATATTGTAATCTGGCTGAGTGCTGAATAGGATGCCAGTGCAGACAATTGTCTACCATCAAAATAGATTTAAAGTCGAATTATATGTCAAACCAAATTAAGATTATTAATTAAGATGAGTTAAATGATAATTTGCTTGAAAATAATTTAATAATGATGTAAGTGTATGCGGGAGGTGTGGGGGAGTCCCATGTAACAACTGAAAGATGTTAAATGGACAACGATAAGTGCTTATTTGATATATGTTTTATTTGAAAACTTTAATAAATATATTATAAAAAAAAAAAAACAAATGGTTTTCCCAAAATGCTAGAAGGACATTAGCAGTAAGTCAACCAATTTGGAATGCACTCCCAGGGAGACAGTGATGGCCATCTACTGAGATGGCTTTAAAAGAGGATCAGACCAATTCATGGAGGAGGGAGAGGCTATCAATGGCTGCTAGCCACAAAAGCTGTGTTCTACCCCCATGACCAGAGGCAGCCATATCGGTTGCTGGAAGCCACAGGAGGGGAGAATACTCTTGTGGTTGAGTTCTGCTTACAAGGACTTCCCATTGGGGCATGTGGTTGGCCACTTTGAGAACAGGATGTTGAACTAGATGGGCCATTAGCCTGATCCAGCAGCCTCTTCTTATCTTCATATGTTTTCTGCTGCGGACTGTCAAGGCAAAGCAGGGATGGAGCAGTTGGATCTGGCGTGAGTGGAGCAGGGTTGCAAATGAGTCTGGGCGCCGCTTCTGGTTGGCACCAACCGCCACCACTGCCAACTATACGTTGCTCAAGCCCCAGGAGCAGATCCATGTCACATCTGAGTCTGCTTCAGTGCTGAGGACCCGTCCCTGCAGTCTGAGGAGCTGAGCTTAAGATCTTCAGGGTTGGCAGCGATGAGCCGGAGGGGCGTTGGTTCGAGGCAAGCGCGACGGGCCACTCCTCCTCTGAATTTGCCGCAAGCTCTCCGAAGGAAAACAAATTGCAAATTTCCTCCAAGCCCTCGCTGCCACCTGTGGAGCCGTCTCCAGCGGGGAGATGGGCGCACATTAAAGAGCATGTAAAATATGGTAAACAGCTCCTTGCTGCATTTTTAAAAACCGTTAAGTGGAGATCTAAGTAATTTTCCTTGTCACAGTGTTTGGCTAAAGTAAACTCCGGGAGGTGGGAGTCTCCAGTGCATTTTTCATCTCTAAAGAGCCGCAGCAAATGAAGGCGCGGAGTTGAAGGGAAGGGTCCGTCCTTGCATTATGCAAATCCTGCTTTGTTCCTTCCCTGCCAGTCAGGCGCACCGCCGCGCTCAGCCGATAATGGCCCCCTGATAAACTCTTCCTCTCCGCTGAAAAGATCTCATTGACAGAACTGGAGCTTCGCCTCCAGCGGCAGAAACTGACTCACAGCTGAACGACAGTGCCATGATTCCCCGTAATTGCTTATTAGATTTTGTTTGTTTGTTTGTTTGTTTGTTTGCTCCCCTCCCTTCTCCTTGGGGGGGGGGGTCTTTGCTTTGTAGAAGGCTCTTCCTGAAAGAGTGATGGAGCTACTGTTCTGGGATTGCTCAGCCTTGGAGATTTGAAAATTACAGAGCCAGTATGGTGTAGCGGTTAGAGTGTTGGACTAAGACCTGGGAGACGAGGGTTCAAAATCCCCACTCAGCCATAAAGCTCTCTGGGTGTCAGGGACTGGCTGGATGAGAAAAAGTGGTGGGAGCCAGCTGCCCAAAAGCATTGCAAGGAGGACACAGAAGTAGACGGCTTAGATCCAGGATCCTGGTGGTGGGACACTGAAGAGCAGCCTGGGGAAGGGACGAGCTGGGAGGTAGAAGCAGGGGTTTTGAGCGATCAAGGGAAGTCAGGAGAAGGGAGGGTGTTCCAAGACAGGGTTAGAGGCTGAGAGTCACAGTGTGAGTGCAGACTCAGACAGAGGGGAGTCAGAGGTTGTCCCTGCTACACAGCAGCAGGAATGTCCCAGTCCTTCTGGCTCTTTCCCCCCTCTGACACCCCGCTTGAGGAAAGTCCTGTACATTGTTGAGCAATGAGCCCTGCAGGCCAGAGAATAAGCCCCTCCCTTCCCATGCTTTCCTGCCTTGTGGATGACCTGGTCTTGCTTGATAGCTCCTTGACACTGGGTGACCTTGGGCCAGTCACTGCCTCTCAGCCTAACCTACCTCACAGGGTTGCTGTGGGGATTAAATGTGGAGAGAAAGAACCGTGTATGCCACCTTGAGTGTACATGGATGCTCAGATCATTTTTTAAAACGTGGAATATAAATAACAAAAGTAAAGCAATTACCTGTGCAGTGGAGGACTCCACAAATAGTTTCATGGAGGCAGGGTGTTTCTCCCTCCCATTACCTTGGAATTGAGTCTGCCTCCAACTAGACTAGAGGCTCTAGACCAGAGCTTGTTTTTCTACAGCACATTTGGGCCCTTCAGCCACTTCCCACCTCACCTTGCTTGGGTTGCAGCTTCTGACTCTGGTTCTGCTTTGCTTACCCAATTTCCCCCTGCCTAGGTTTAAGCTGCTGAGCCAGGAGGAGGGGGAGTACTTCAACGTCCCCGTGCCCCCTGAAGGCGAAGAGGGGAATGAAGAGCTCAGGCAGAAGTTTGAGGTGAGCAGCCCTTCCAAAGGACCAACCCCCCCCCCCAACATCCTTCCCCTGAATGAGGCATTCCAAGTGGAGGAGAAGGAGGTGTGGGAATGTTCAGGGTGGCAGGAGAGGATATATTGTTTATTAATATCCTTCCTAAATTGCCCTTAACTTAGCAGAGTTTACATTCCCTTTCTCACGCACAGGAGAAAGCTGGTTGCAGACTCGTTAGAACCTCTTACTATTATGCCATTCAATCTGCCTCAGATTGAATTGTATGATCCTGGTAAGATCCCCTTTTAAATCCCTCCTAAAAGAATAAAGATACCACAGTCTTATTCATAAGCAATAAGAAGAAGGTTTACTCATGATCAGGCAGAGCACAGTGTGATCCTGAAGGCAGGCTTTAGGCTTAAAGTTACAGTGGTACCTTGGGTTACAGACGCTTCAGGTTACAGAAGCTTCAGGTTACAAACAGCACTAACCCAGAAATAGTACCTCGGGTTAAGAACTTTGCTTCAAGATGAGAACAGAAATCGTGCTCCGGCGGCGCGGTGGCAGCAGGAGGCCCCATTAGCTAAAGTGGTGCTTCAAGTTAAGAATAGTTTCAGGTTAAGAACGGACCTCCAGAACAAATTAAGTTCTTAACTTGAGGTACCACTGTTCAAGCATATACAAACGGGTTTACCCCATATGGGAGATGACCTGGGGAGACTGCAAGCTAGCAGTCCAAGAAGTTTGCAGGATGAAAGGAAGATGGAAAAGAGAGAGAGTGGCAGCATGCCTTGGCCTTTTACCAGGTCTGGAAAGGTCACACCCACCCACTAGTAACATGCAAGGAAGGATGCTCCAGGCCAGGAGGAACAGGAAGTTTCGACTGGCTGGACCAAACATGTCAACTCTAGCAAAACAAGGAATGTTGTATTTGACTGCTCCCAGTGGATTACATCCCACAGGAGGTTCACAAGTTGCAAGGTGTGCAAAGGAGCATAGCCAAGTTGTTCAAAGGTCTGGAAACCAAGCCTGATGAGGAACAGTTGAGGGAGTTGGGTCTGTTTAGCCTGGAGAAGAGAAGACTGAGAGGCAACAGGATAGCCATTTTCAAATATCTGAATGGCTGTTATGTTGAAGACGGAGCGAGCTTGTTTTCTGCTGCTCCAGAGGGGAGGATCTGAACCAACGGATTCAAATGACAGGGAAGGAGATTCCCACTAAACCTTAGGAAGAACCTTCTGATGGTAAGAGCTGTTTGCCAGGGGAACCGACTCCCTCGGAAGGTGGTGGACAAGAGATGTGACTCGGGGCCACACTCCTCTAAAGTAAGGAGCTGTGGACTTGCAGCACAAGACCTTGGCTCTTAGCACCATGCTTAGAGGAACAGGAAGCTTTTGTGTGATGCTTGGGATAGATCTGTTCCTTCATCCAGTATCTCAGAATTTGTTTATTTCATAAAATTTATACTCTGCCTGATCGGGAAGAAAAATGTGGTTTACAAGAAAAATGAAAAGATACAACAATAAGATTATCAACAAGAAGAATTAATAACAATTTAAGACTTTCAAAAAGTTAAAATAACAATGCAGTTGTACCTTGGTTGTCAAACACCTTAGTTGTTGAACAAATCGGCTCCTGAGTGATCGAAACCCAGAAGTGAGTGTTCCAGTTTTCAAACGGTTTTTGGAAGCCGAACATCCGATGCTGCTTCCGTGGCTTCCAGTTGGCTGCAGGAGCTTTGGTTTTCGAACTAACTGACTTCCGGAACGGATCCCGTTCGACTTCCAAGGTACAACTGTAGACCAAAACAGATTAAAACATGAATCAACTTTCTAAAAAACTGGGTAGGCTTGTCTAAACAAAGATGGTTTTAGCAGGCACCAAAAAGAATACAACGAAGATGCCTGCCTGCTATCAATCAGCAGGGAGTTCCAAAGTTCAGGTGCTTCCACACTCAAAGATGGAGTTCTTAC
This sequence comes from Podarcis filfolensis, assembly GCF_964270895.1. Classification (NCBI taxonomy): domain Eukaryota; kingdom Metazoa; phylum Chordata; class Lepidosauria; order Squamata; family Lacertidae; genus Podarcis; species Podarcis filfolensis. The sequence continues at coordinate 28,894,207 of NC_139616.1, read as the reverse complement.
AAATGTGGAATGGGTATTATGTGGCACCTGTGGACAGCGCCAGTTCTGCAGATTGAAGTGGTCAAGGGGGCACAGGTGCGGTAATCTGATCTCACAGGTAAACTAGTCCCAGGTTGTTAGCTCCAGGTGAAAACACCCCAGGGCAAGGGGATTCTGGAATGAATTGTACCCTGCTACTGGCTCTTTGCAGGAAAGGAGCATTGCATCTGCCAATTTTACTCTGCGTTCCAGCTCTCCAACGGTGTTTTTGGTAGCAGAGGGAGCCTTGCCCCCCCCCCCACCAGGTGACACCAGGAAGCCTCTTTTGCGGCTGCCGTGCAAACCTTCTCTCTTGCGCTCGGAGCAGCTGCCCCAATTAAACCACTGGAATCAGCTTAATGGAATTTCATGCTAGGCTGAGCTCTGGGCAGGCTCCTCCAATGTGACATATTTTTTCAGACATTAAAACGAATAAATTGTGAGATAGCTCTGTCTCTGTGCGCGTGTGTTGTTTAACAAATTGTGCTCCGGTGAATTAGTTAGCCACCAGACTGCGGTGGGGAAGGGAAGGCTTTGCACGAGGGATGTGATTGTTCACCATTCTTCCGGCAAAGCTCCTTTTAAACAGTCGGCAGGGATTGGAAATTGCACACGGAATAAGCATTGTTTGTCCCTTTTGCAAAGCAGGCATGATCAACCGCCATCCATATCAGACACGCACATTTTCATTCAAACTTCTTTCAAAGGAGGAATCACCACCTTTTTGCCATTGTGGGACAAGCCTTTATGTCCAAGAAAGAACTTGCAGCTGAGGATCAGTGCAGGATAATGCAAAGAGCTAGGATCAGTGCTTTTTTTCTTTAAAAAAATGTTTAGGGGTATTCACATTTTCCTACTCGTATAGAAATACTGCCCCTCAATGAGGCCAAACTTAGATCCACAAAATGTTTAGGCATATGCGTACCCCTGCGTCCCCCCAGAAAAAAAGCACTGGCTAGGATCATGTGTACATGAGCTGCAATCATCATATTATTTCTTCCCCAAATATTTTATTGTTGCCACTTATTTATACAAGAAGCAGACATCAATATTCGACCATCCTCACCACAGAAGCACGAAACGTCTCTTTAATTACGTTTAGCTTTTACGTCATTGCAGTTTTTAAACAAAAGTATCATTTCACAAGTTGTCATGTGTTCTCAGAGGCCTTTAGCCATGTTCTCTCGATGTTGCCTGTGCAATGAGAATATGCCAGGTTGACTGAAAAGTAGTGATTTGCTTGTCTGTTCGACTCTCTCAGACGCGGGTTGTCAGCGGTCGTCAAAGTCTGAGTGAGCAGGGATGGAACAAGAATGTTTTGAGGTGAAAATTTGTACGGTGTATGAATGAAAAATCCGCCCAGGAGAAGCAGGCACAGCTAGGTGCAGTCAAGGCTGCCTGTGAAATCATTTGACTTTGCATCCATGAGATTAGCTTGTATAGATCACTTGAATGATCCTTTTTAATTTAATTCACTGAAGCTGCAGTGAGACTGCCAATCTCCTCCAAGATGGCTGTGACGGCTTAGTCCAAAATATTTGGGAAGCCAAGGTTGTCTCGTATTTTCACTGCCCTTTTGGAGAGAGGAAGTAAATTAATAAATTCCATTTTTTTTCCCTTAAGAGAGCCAGAATCGGCCCAGGAGCAAAGGCTGCAGAGGAGAAAGCAACCAATGCCATCTCCAAATTTGACAACAACGGCAGCCGCGATCGGATGAAACTGTCGGACTTCAATTTCCTTATGGTGCTGGGCAAAGGCAGCTTTGGAAAGGTGCGTGGCTGGATGTTCCCAGGACCTCTGCCTGGTCGGATGTCTCCTGGCTTCAAGAAAGCTGGTTTAAAAGGTTCAAAAGCCCTTTTCTGCTTAGGAAGGCTTTTGGTGCTTGGGGAGAGGAGTGAGGCAATTAAATATTCTTTCTGCTGTACTGTAATCATTGTTGAGTGACTGTTTTAACTGATGATGCTTTGGGTTTTAATGGTGATTTGATGCTTGATTATGAATTTTCATACGAGTGGCTTCGAGAGCCCGGTGGAGCCTAACAAGGAGAATATAAATTTTAGAGCAAATGAATGAATATGTAGATGCATGGATCAATGACCTGACTCAGTGTAACGTGGCTTCCTGTGTTTGTATAAACTGCAGTCATGCCACAAAGCTTTAAGATCTGATAGATCCTTTCACGAATAAAGTCTCGTGAGAATCCTAGCGCTGCAGCTACACGGCATGGACATTTTTTTGTGGAGGCGCAAGCCGCAAGTCCACACCACACATTTAAAGCACATGACTTCCCTCAAAGAATCATGGGAACTGTAGTTTACCACCTCACAGAACTACAGTTCCCAGCACCCTTAGCAAACAACAGTTCCCAGGATTCTTTGGGGGAAGCCATGTGCAGGGATGGCCACCAACTTAATGGTTTTTAAAGAGGACTGGACAAATTCATGGAGGTTAAGAGGGCTATCAGTGACGACTAGCCACAATGGCTATACTCTGCCTTTGCAGTCAGAGGCGGCAATGCTTTTTAATCCCAGTTGCTGGGAATTGCAGCATGGGAGAGGGTTCTTGTGCTCGACTACTGCTTGTGGGTTTCGCACATTAAACACACAAGACGTAACCAGCTGTAAGGTAAAGGAAAAGGGACCCCTGACCATTAGGTTCAGTCGTGACCGACTCTGGGGTTGCGGTGCTCATCTCGCTTTATTGGCTGAGGGAGCCGGCATTCAGCTTCCGGGTCATGTGGCCAGCATGACTAAGCTGCTTCTGGTGAACTAGAGCAGCACACAGAAACACCGTTTACCTTCCCGCCACAGCGGTACCTATTTATCTACTTGCACCTTGACGTGCTTTCGAACTGCTAGGTTGGCAGGAGCAGGGACCGAGCAATGGGAGCTTACCCCGTTGTGGGGATTCAAACCGCCGACCTTCTGATCAGCAAGTCCTAGGCTCTGTGGTTTAACCCACAGCGCCACCCGCGTCCCATGTAACCAGCTGTACTTTTGAATAAATAAGGTATAATATTCATTGTGTCAAATTGTAGATTTCAATGGAAGTCTCATAAAGTTCAATGAAGAAAGCAGAAGACCCAGCGGATCAGTTCGTTCTCTAGTCAGTTCATGCATAAGGTCCATACATGTATAAGTATCTATACCACCTGTCTGTTTATAGAGTCCAATAATCCACATGAAGGGTTGTTACAGTTCCACAGAATCCTTTCACAGAGTCTAATACAAGGATTTCCGGAATATTAGCCTTGTTTCACCATCCTAGGCATCATCAGTAGAACAGGCTCATATGTAATATTGCAAGATAGTGGATCTTATAGCAAGGGTCATCTAGCCCAACTCCCTACAACAGAGGAATCCTTCTGCCCCACGCGAGACTTGAACCCATGACCCTAAGTTTAGGAGTCTCAAGCTCCACCAACTGAGCTATCTTGGTGTACACAACCCCCAATTCAAAGGTCAGGATAGGAATGTGAAGGGAAAGTCACGTTCCTGGTTTGAAGGTGTCCTGGGGGCTAGGCAGAGAGGAGGAGGAGAACAAGGAAGCAAGCTTGTATGAACTGCCCTTCTATCCTGAGGCCAGACAGCACAGATCAGAGGACCACAGCCATTTTGCAGGTAGGGGAGCTTCCAAGATGATGTAAATCAGGGGTTAGTAAACTTTTTCAGCAGGGGGCCGGTCCACTGTCCCTCAGACCTTGTGGGGGGCCGGACTATATTTTGAAAAAAAAAATGAACGAATTCCTATGCCTCACAAATAACCCAGAGATGTATTTTAAATAAAAGCACACATTCTACTCATGTAAAAACACCAGGCAGGCCCCACAAATAATCCAGAGATGCATTTTAAATAAAAGGACACATTCTACTCATGTAAAAACACGCTGATTCCTGGACCGTCCGTGGGCTGGATTTAGAAGACGATTGGGCTGGATCCGGCCCCTGGGCCTTAGTTTGCCTATCCATGTTGTAAAGTGTTGCTGAGAATTCGCTGCACCTTGCAAGCTCTTCAGCAGCTATTTGACAGAAGCCTGTCAGGTTCCCATTCTTGACTCTCCTCCATTCACTGATTCCCCCACCCCTGTTTCCTGCTGCTGGTAGAGCATATTTCAGAGAACAGCCTGACTTGGGAGCCAAGCAGTTAACACTTTGGCACCAGAGGCTGCATCTGCAAGATTAGCATTCCCCTCACTTAGCTGGGGAGAGTCAGACAAAGCTAGATAGGAGTCTCAGTGGAGATGGCGCAAACCTGGCCACTGATTTTATTGCACTGGAAAGCCTCGCAGGCCCAGAGAGGGGATGGAGAGGATCAATCAAATTAGAGGTTCCCGTCTTGTGCAAGGAAGGAGAAACAACAGCTGCTTTGAGAGTGTCTTCTGGGGCGACAGTGATGATGAGGACAGGGGGTCCGGGAAGACTCTTCTCTTTTCATTGCCCCTTCGGGGGGGGGGCAGCACTGTTTCTCTCTGCAACAGGACTAAGGGCTGAGAGAGGCTGCAGCACCAGCTTGCAACCGTTTTCAAGGCAGCTCCGTCAATCGCACTCTTGCAATTGCCTCTTTCTCCCTATCTTCTGGTAAATTTCAGTTCATCGCACTTCTGTGGGAATTTGCAATTTTTTAAAAAGGACCTCAGGGGAAAAAATGATCATTTTAAGCCACTTCCCCCCCTAATGCACACTTTTTTGGGGGGTGCAGTTTTGGGATATGTGAGACCAGGGTGCAGCTCCCTTTGGCCTGATCCAGCAGGCTTTTCTGAGGCTCTTGCATTCTTACCTTTGTACCCCAAGTTAAAAGCAGCTGCCTGGCAGGGCTTTCTGTCCAGATATAGAATCATAGAATTGTAGACCTGGAAGGGACCACGAGGGTCATCTAGTCCAACCCCCTGCAATGCAGGAATCTTTTGCTCAGTGTGGGGCATGAACCCGCAACCCTGAGATTAAGAGTCTCATGCTCCACCGACTGAGCTTTGTCCAAAGCCTCCTGCTTCTCCCCTCATGCAAGTCACTTCTTGTGAGTAAACTGTGCTGTATGCCAGTATCTCTCTTTGGATGCCAAAGCATGGAGTTTTGTTTCCCCCCCATCTTTTGCAGTTGTGTGAAACGGTTTGGCTTTCCGCCTGCATGGCGGTCGCACATATGCAAGCTGTACAAAGGCTACTGCATGAAACATGGGCTGCTGTAGCAAGCCCTCGGGAGCCTCTCCCACCCCCCACCCCCCATTTAATTCTGCACTCCAGGAAATGGCTGCCTCTTCCTCTCTTGCAGAGGTTGCAAGGAGCGAACACCAGCCCTGGGCACCGTCTCCCCATCTGTTGGGAGATGTTCACCCTTCAGGAGCCAAATTCGATTGCCTGAGCAGCGTTGGGGAACCATTAGAGAATTATGTACAGTGACTGGAGCCTGCTCTCTGGGGACTGCTTTCATCTTGAAATATAATCGATTTTAATTTTTGTGTTTTACACTCCGGGGAATGTTCTCCCAACACATCCAATTTCTTTTTTGAATGTATCTCTTTGCCAGACAGTCTAAAGACCAAACTGGATGTGATGAGTTTGGAACCTGCATGGCTGTTGGTACCAGCTTTAGGGCGGGACATCAAAAAGTGCTGATTTGGATTAGGGCTGCAGGGAGGGGGTTATATAATTCCCCCCTCCCCCCAGGTTATTTCCCCCATTAAAATCACCTCCCCCACACCGAAGCTGCCATCCAGTCCACAGGGCAAAAGACTTATAAGGTGATACATGAGGTTTTTGTTCTGTGGGTTGTTGTGTTGGTTTGGAGTGAATCTCTGGCAGTGTATGTGCGTGTTTTAGGGTGGCGGGGGGGGGGGAATGCTTAACTTCTGAATGATAACCAATGGTGGTATTTTGCCGTCTCTTTTGTATGTGCTGTAATGCTTGTTTTTGGTCACTAGGTGCCACTATAGAGCTGTGAACCACTGTCTGCAATTCCCAAGCTGTACTTTGAACAAATTGTTTAGGGGCCCACAGACAGCTCCAGAGCTTTCAGGGGCCCTTGGTAGGTTGCTGTACTGGCATGTCTCCTATCTGGATGGGTAGTTCCCTCAGCTGCACAGCCATCTTTGTTTTCCCATAATGCAATGCACTAAAAGATTGGCTCACCTTTTCAATCTTAAAAATCTTTTAAATGGTTTTTGTAGATCATGCAGTCATAGAATTGGAGAGTTGGAAGGGACCCTGAGGGTCATCTAGTCCAACCCCATGCAATGAATGAATCCTGCCCACAGCTGTCCCTGGGTGGGCTCGAACCACCAACCTTCTGATTAGCAGCCTGGTATACTGTCCCATTGTTCCACTTCAAAGATCACTGAATATTGTTTTCTGTAGTTTTCAGAAATTTGCCTGGACTTTGGCATATTGATTTCATCTGACACTGTACAGTGGTACCTCGGGTTACATACGCTTCAGGTTACATACGCTTCAGGTTAAGAACTTCGCTTCAGGATGAGAACAGAAATTGGGCTCCGGCGGCGCGGCAGCAGCAGGAGGCCCCATTAGCTAAAGTGGTGCTTCAGGTTAAGAAGAGTTTCCGGTTAAGTACAGACCTCCAGAACGAATTAAGTACTTAACCCGAGGTACCACTGTACTAGATTTTTGTAGCTTTAAAGCAAAGATGCAGAACCTCTATGACCCTCCATATCTTGTCAGACTCCAACTCCCATTATGCCTCATTATTGACCCTGGTGGCTGCAGGGGCTGGCAGGAGTTCACGGAATCACAGAACCATAGAGTTGGAAGGGACCCTGAGTGTCATCTAGCCCAACCCATGCAATGCAGCAATCTTTTGCCCAACCTGGGGCTTGAACCCACGACTCTGTGATTAAGAGAATCATGCTTTACCAACTGAGCTGGAGTCCGACAAAGAATCGTGTCATGGATTCTTCAACTGTGATCCCTGCCTTGCAGAGGGTTAGGCTAGATGACCCTTTAGATCCCTTTCAACCCTACAATTCTATGCTTCTGTGAACCCCTGCAGGGCCACAAGTCCCTCAGTCCCCACTGTATGGGATACTCCTAACCAGGCCTCCTCAGAAGTATTAAACTCAAGAGGGCTGACTCCCAGGCAAGTGGGGTTATTTTGCAGCTTTAGAGTTTTATTTTTCTTTCAGCATTTGTCTTTAACTTTTATTAACTTGTGGTGTTGAATATGGGCGTACTTGTGTTACCGAATGAATGTGCAATTTCCATGACTGCGTACGAATTGCCTATAAATAAATAAGACTGCAAAGTAAGTAAAATGCAAGAAGGGGGAACCAGGCCTAGTAGCCAGTCAGACCACATGAAGCATGAGAGTTGCCCAGGTCAAAGGCAAGACCAGGAATCTGCTCTAGAACTACCGGTCCAGAGAAACAGATGAGCAGGCTCAAAGGTCATAGGGTATGATGTTGCAGATCGGAGGGATCCTGGGCCAGAGTGAATCAAAGTCAGATGAGGTGGTCCAGAAATCCCCCCTACCAAGGTGGCGATCAACTGTGTGGCAAAACAATCCATTTCCAGGGAATATAACGTCCATTTTGAACACCACAGGCCAGTGAGCAGGTTGTGGGGGGTGGGGGGAGGTGGCCGTGTTGATTTCCAAAGCAATACCACAACAAATTGAAGCAATGTATCTTAATAACTGGCAGGGTGTTGTTGGCATTTTTCGGGAGCCTTCCTTCGGCTTGATTTGATTAACGACGGAAAATTATGTTGGCAGGAAGCTCTGCGGCTCGGGTTTATTGTAATAAATAAATCTGCAGCTTGCCACAACTGGTTTAAAATATTAGGGGGACAAGTTATTCCACACAGGGGAAGAGACGTGGGCTGGCTTGCGGGGCAGCCAAATGGGCAGGTGAGGGGTTGCCAAATGGGCATGGGTGAACTTCTTCAATCTCACTCACAGAAGGACGGGCTGGAGCAGTAGAGCACCTGCTTTGCATGCAGAAGTTCTTGGGTTCAATCCCCAGTGGCATCTCCAGGTAGGGGTGGGAGGGAACCTGCCCGAAACCCTGGAGAGCCACTGCCAGTCAGTGTAGACAGACCAATGGTGTGGATGCACAAAGGCTCTGACTCAGTATAAAGCAGCTTCCTGCCAGTCTAGCAGTTCGAAAGCACGTCAAAGTGCAAGTAGATAAATAGGTACCACTCCGGCGGGAAGGTAAACAGTGTTTCCGTGTGCTGCTCTGGTTCTCCAGAAGTGGCTTAGTCATGCTGGCCACATGACCTGGAAGCTGCACGCCGGCTCCCTCGGCCAAGAAAGCGAGATGAGCGCCGCAACCCCAGAGTCGGCCACGACTGGACCTAATGGCCAGGGGTCCCTTTAGCTTTTTATGTTCCTGTGTCTTTTGGAAAGGACTATAGCTGAGAGCTGCTTTATTGGATTTTGAGTTGATTTTATATTTGTATTCTGCTTTTGCAACAACAAATGTTGAGCTCAAAGCAGCTCACAATATTCACCATGGCATTAAAAAAACAGCAAGCATTACAATCACTATAACATCAAGCACAGCAGCATATAAATAAAGCAAACAACGAAGGAATGAATGCAACTCAATAATGTCATAGTAATTTCAAAACATCACGCAGAGCTGCTGAATGCCAGCCCTGTGCCAGATGGCATCCGAACCATGAGGACTAGCGTCTTGCAATACTTTTAGTGGGAAGCAATAGCTCTGTGGTAAAGCACCTGCTGTGCGTTAATAAATATAAAATAAATTCATCGTTTTATTTGTACGCTGCTTTTCCACACACAAAGTCACGTTCAAAGGGATTTACAACCAAGACGACAGGAATGCATTTCTGAATCAAACGCTGCAAAACAATTTTGTAATAACACAATAAAACAACAACCCTATAGAAAACATAACAACAGGCAAAACAACAACAACGTTTCAGGACTCTAGAAAGAATAAGATTACATGAATAAACCCGGCAGCAAAAATGACAAGGCTGCTTGACAGTTCCACCTTGGTCCTAGGAACACCCCTCCCATGATGTTCACAGTCCTTCTCCTGCAAGGCTTCCAAAGACCTCCCCACCCCTCCTGTGATGTCGTTACTTTGGCATGCAGAGTAGCAGCCAAAGCACCAGCCCAGGAGGTCTGCTCATTCTCCATCTCCCTTGTGACCACCTTTGTCTTCCTCCAGGTGATGCTCTCTGAAAGAAAAGGGACTGACGAGCTCTACGCTGTGAAGATCCTCAAGAAGGACGTGGTCATCCAAGACGACGATGTGGAATGCACCATGGTGGAGAAGCGGGTGCTGGCTCTGGCCGGGAAGCCCCCCTTCCTAACACAGCTTCATTCTTGCTTCCAAACCATGGTAAGGATCCCTACACGCTCACACACTTCTGCCCTAGATCCTGCACAGTTTCCAAGCCAGCAGTTCTCACACTCCAACCCCCCCCCCCCACTCCCCACATGGACTACTTGAAAATTGCTGAGGGTCTTAGCGGACCACTTAATGGTTTTTCTGTCTGTTGAAGAAATTGCAGTGAGCTGTGCTGGATGCTAGGTGATTTGTAATTGAATCAAGATTAAATGCCTCCGTTCTAGCCTCCCATTAACTGTGCTGCTAATCCCCTCCACTCCTTTCAAGGACCTCCTCCCTTACTCCTGCCATATCGCCAACAAACTCCCCTCCACCCCATCCATCTAACTCACCTTCTGGGCGGAACACCAGGTTCTAAGAACCACAGAGTAGCCACTGCAATCACTCATCTTCCCACAAGCACCATATGGTCCATGGACCACAGTTTGGAAGCCCCTGATCTCAGCTGAACAGAGAGCATCCTTGCCTTGATCCCAGGCAATGCCGCCAAGCGATACTGGACAACATGGGGAAGCTTAGGAGAGATGGGAGGAACTGTGTCTTGCTGGCAGGAAGAGGAGCTGGAGATGATATGTTGGGGTACTCAGTAGATGGTGGGGGCTAAGGGAGCCCAGGGCAGAGTGGGTGGAAGGCAAGGACAGAGGCTGTGGCCATAAGGAGGACTAAAGAAGGGAAAGAGATGAAGAAGGGACCACATGGTTCTACTGGCTGGGGTTGGTGGGAGTTGAACTCCAAAAACAGCTGAAGGGCACCAGATTGTGGCCATCTGCCCTAAAGCAATGAATCATCAGGAACATCCAGTCCGAAATAAACAGAGGCATTGGGGGGACCGCTTGCAAAGGGAGCAGTCATTGCTTCCACAACTGTTTGGGGCTGGCTGCAGATAAGGAAGAGGAGAGGAGGCAGCGATAGGCACAGCGCAAGGCCCATCCTTTCAGGCTTCCTACAATGAGCTGGGAGGATTACACTGAAATGTCAGCCAGCCATTTGGCTTTGCAAAAGGCGTTTTGCTGCAGTGGCAGGCAAGTGGGGCTGGGCCCTTCTCTGCGCTCGCTAATGAAACTCCTGCATGCAGCGAAGCTTTTCCTTTTGCACGTCTCTCTTTCTGACATCTGAAGTGTGTCGGCAGAGGATTAGTTCCCGGAGACCTGCCTGTAGCTTAACGGTAATCATATTGGTAACGTAATCAAAATTTGTAGCAGAGGGTATTATCAGGTGCTGAGTACAAAGCGCTTTGATTTGGAGGAGAGCAGTCTCAGCCAGAGCTGCTCTTCCCATTTGCTGGCAAGGATGAAAATCTCAAATCTTCATCTCAAAGGGAGAGAGAATTAACTTTTTTGCCCAGGTGTTTTGGGGCCTCTGGATTTGCCTTCCACCTGCTCCCGAGTGACCCTCATGATCCTGGATAAAATGAGAGTGGATTAAATGTGCGCACCATCTTTCCCCCCCCCCCCAAAGGAGATCAGAGCCTCCACAGTCAAAATAAAGACTGCAGGGAGCTGGCTTCCCCTGAGACCTTGATTCATCTAGCTCAGTATTGTCCACACAGACTGGCACAGCAGCTCTCCAGTGTAGAGATGGAGGAGGAATCACCTCAAATCCCCACTCAGCTCTGAAGCTCGCTGAGTGACCGGTCTCTATCTCTCAACATAGCCTCCCTTACAGGGTTGCTGTGAATGATAAAATGGGGGGCGGGGGGGGCATGTGTGCTGACTTATTTGTTTGTTTCATAAAAAATTATACACTGCCTGATTGTTTAAAAAAGCAAACTTTCAAAGCAATTTACAAAAAGGTGAAGCAATAAATTTGAGGGGGAAAGTGAATACTTAAAAACATACAAAAAGCTTGAGCTGCTAAAAGGAAAGTTGGATCTGTGTTGCTGTGTATGTGCAGCTAAACATATGGAAGCAGCTGTGTGTTTAGCCCCATGGGACATACAGCAGTTCCAGAATGGGCAATTTAGATCAAGAAAACAGACTTAACCCCCCTGCCCCCACCTTACTCATACACTTCTGCCTCAATCCAAACTACTCGTTCTCACCATTCTCTAATATATATATAGAGAGAGAGACAGAGTTTTTCATTAATACAGGTAGACGCGGGTGGCGCTGTGGGTTAAACCACAGAGCCTAGGACTTGCTGATCAGAAGGTCGGCGGTTCGAATCCCCGCAACGGGGTGAGCTCCCGTTGCTCGGTCCCTGCTCCTGCCAACCTAGCAGTTCGAAAGCACATCAAAGTGCAAGTAGATAAATAGGTACCGCTCCGGCAGGAAGGTAAAACGGCATTTCTGTGTGCTGCTCTGGTTTGCCAGAAGCGGCTTAGTCATGCTGGCCACATGACCTGGAAGCTGTACGCTGGCTCCCTCAGCCAATAAGATGAGCGCCGCAACCCCAGAGTCGGTCACGACCGGACCTAACGGTCAGGGGTCCCTTTACCTTTACAGGGATCTGCTGACTGTTCTCTGGGTGATTTGCAGGACATTAGGGCCAATGGGGCACTGCCCCAGCAACCCTACTCTGCACCCAGGCAACACCCACCTGCCTGCTGTCTTTCTTACAATCCATTTAGAGGGTGTCCCTGGCTGCCAGCTTCCTCCTCCTTAGTCTCAATGTAGCTGTTTGTAGCACTCAGCCTCTGCTTGTCATTCGCTCTGGCGCCACCTGCTGCTGGCCTCCCTGCCTCCTGCCCTACCAGTCCCAATGGGCACTAGCCACCTCCGGGCTTCTGTTACGCCTCTCTCTCCTCTTCTCTCCTTCTCTAGGACCGCTTGTATTTCGTCATGGAGTATGTGAACGGCGGCGATCTCATGTACCAGATTCAACAGGTTGGACGGTTTAAGGAGCCCCACGCTGTGTAAGTTGGATGCTCCCTAATATAAAGCTCAGGCTAAGAGGTCAAACATGGCTTGGGGGCCCCAGGGGGCAATGGGTCTCCCTTGGGTTATGGGGGGGCAGGCAGATGGACTTTCTCCCTCCACGCTGGATGCCCCGTGCTGTAATTAGATAGCAAAGCTTTCCGTTTCCAGATGCCTCCCTTCGTTATCACTCTTCTTCTTCTCTAATCTTTTCTTGCAGGTTCTACGCAGCTGAGATAGCCATTGGCCTGTTCTTCTTACATAACAAAGGAATCATTTATCGGTAGGTGGGCATGCTTTCTCTCTCGGGCTTCTAGAAAGGAAGCAGCAGCACCTCCCCTCCTGTTTGACAGGCGATTGCCATTGAGGGTGTGCATTCAAGACTTTCCGCATGGGGACGTGGTTCCTGGTGCTCTAAAAAAGCCACCAGCTTGCCTTTCGGGTGGCCATTTGGCCATCGTCCATGGAGTGCATTTCCAGCAAGCAGAGCCAAAGACTTCCGAATGCCAGTGCCTTGCGAACAAATGTGGTGTTTTGTGTGTGTGTGTGTCCCCCCCCCCCCCCGGATTCTGTAGGGAAGCCGGCTGATCGAGCATCTTTGAGGCTTCCCTTTGCTCGTGGTCTTAAATCTCAGTTTGCTTGACAAGCCACGGCTGGCAGCTCGCAGTGCGGGGAGGGCCCGGCGCTGCCTCATCATTGACACATAAAGCTGGCACTTCAGAAGTGATTTGTCTGGAGTCTTGCTGTAAAAACCTGCCATTTGCTGTTGGGCTGCTAAACATTCCAGGACGTGGCTTTGGAAGGCTCTCGGCTGCTAGGGTGCCCAGAGCAGTAATCTATGCAGAAGGCATTATCCCACCCACCCCTGATTTCCTTCCCCCCTTCCTCTTTTTTTTGAGTAGCCCCCCCCCAAAAAAAGTGCTCAGCAGCCTTGGAGAACATCTAGCTCCCTCCTGTAAACAGCTGGCTGGCTCTGGGGAAGGGCACCAGGAATTGTGGGGAGAGAGAGAGAAGTGTTTGACATTATAGCATATCGCACCACCACCCCAATGTTTGACAGATGAAAAATAAAGACGCTTTGGTATCACCTGTATTTATCATTTTTTTAAAAAGATTGCTGCCTAAGGCACATTTCTGAAAGCTCTGCTCTGCCTTCTGTATGCTGTTGTCTCCGTTTATTCCCCCCTGGCCTGTACCCCATTGAAGGCAAAGCTTTCTTCTTAAAGGTACAGTGGAATGATGTTGTTGTCCCAGAAAACGGCACCAAGAATTCAAAATCCATGTCATCGGCTATAGGCATGAGTGCAATGGCCAGCTGTTCCTGTCCATGTCTGATGTATCAGTTGCTCAGTTTGTGGGGTGCTTCAAAATGCAGGGTTATCACTACAAAACGCTGTTAAACAACTGCAAATCTTTGGCACAAATTTTGGGGTTTGTAGTTAATGTTAAGTACAGTAAAGGTAAAGGACCCCTTGGCGGTTAGGTCCAGTGAACGGCGACTATGGGGTGCGGCACGCATCTTGCTGTCGAGCCGAGGGAGTCGGTGTTTGTCCACAGACAGCTTTCCGGGTCATGTGGCCAGCATAACTAAACCGCTTCTGGCTCATCAGAACACCATGCCAGAGTGCCTGGAAACACCATTTACCTTCCCGCCAGAGCGGTACCTATTTATCTACTTGCACTGGTGTGCTTTCAAACTGCTAGGTTGGCAGGAGCTGGGACAGAACAACGGGAACTCACCCCGTCGCAGGGATTCGAACGGCCGACCTTCTGATTGGCAAGCCCAAGAGGCTCAGTGGTTTAGACCACAGTGTCACCCTGTGTTTGATGTATCAATTACTCAGTATGTGGGACACTGCAAAATGCGATGTTTCACTGCACAAAGCTGCACAAAAACTGCAAAACTTTGGCACAGGTTTGGTGGAGATTCCAAATTGTGGGGGTTCTTAGCTAATTTGCCTGCTGCTGTGCATGCAGGGGCCCTGGAGACAAGGACTAACCACCCATCCATCACTCAGAGATTTTACTTCCAGTGATGCCTAGCAGGGAGGAAGCTGTCACCCTAAAGACTGACAACTCTGGCAGCACTTGGGTGTGCATGTGGGGAGGGGAGTCCCCTCTTCTGTTTTGCGATTGCTGTTGCTTGATGAGAATTAAGAGCATTTTTATTTCTTTGCGGAGCAGAACATACAACCTTGAGACTTGCATTCCCACTGTGATTTTTGCCCCCATTGTTTGGTGGTGGTGGTGAGGGTGTTTCTGCCACATCAAAGGATCAAAGGACTGATCCTGAAGGAATTCATGTCTCATAAAGAAGGCAAGGCCTGCATGTTAGGGGGCAAATAAGTCCCTTCTTATTCCATCCCCCTAAAAAAGAACCATTATGGAATTGCAGGAGTCATTCCAGGGGTGGTTTGGGCTGGGAAGAAGTGGGATACCCAGCCTTGTCTGCATGCCATTATTCCATGTACAAGCTAAAAATACTGGGTGCAAAATTGTGTGTTGTTGTTGTTGTTTGTTTTTTAAAAAATCAAGTTTCTAGTCCATATGACTGATTGCCAATATAGGGTTTAATCTTATTTGGGGGTGCATAGAAATAACTCATGCTTGTTTTCATTTATTTTCCCTGAGAAAAACAAAATTGCAGAATGCTTAAAATATGCATAGCATTTGTTTGGCTTTCATTACTGAACTGGACAATATCCTTTGGGTTTTGAAGCAATAACAGGGCAAAATAGCCAATGAATCAAGGAAATAACTGTAGACAAATTAAGTCATGTTTTAAACCCTTGGAACCGTTGTAGAAATGCCAGATAAATCTGCAGTATGCCTGCAAATTCTGCATTTTGTTTTTAGTTTCTATTATTTTTTAACTTTTCCGTGTTGCATTATGAGTGAGACCCAAAACAAGTGTTTAGATTCTAAAAACCGAACATCACAAGACATCCAAATGAAAACAGTTATAAATTGGAACTAGTGGTCTAAATCCCGCACAGATTTATGTTTAGTTGTTGCCTGACTCTGTGTTGGATTTCGGCCAGTGATGTAGCAATCAAACACACCAGCAGCGCTAAGCTATCACAAGGAACTAGCCTTGCATGAGCCAGAAACCACAACTCGGGTGGCCAGATGTCCTGTTTTGCAGAAGGCTGCCTGGTCCAAGTTCAGCTCAAAGAAGGGAGAGTGGTGGGTAGATGGAGTTGATGTTGCTCATCAACAGTTGAGGCCTGGAGAACAGACCAAACAGGCGCCAACCTCACTGGTCAGCTTGCTTTCTGTTGCTCTGGAGAGTAGGATCCAAATTAATGGATTCAGAAGGCAAGAAAGGAGATTCTGACTAAACACCAGAAGGGTAAGAGCTGTTCAACAGTGGAGCAGACTCCCTTGGAAGGTGGTGGACCTTACTTCATTGGGGCTTTAACCAGAAGCTGGATGGCCATCTGTCAAGGATTCTTTAGCTGTGATTCTTTCATTGGAGTTTGGATTAAATGACCCTTGGGATCCTATCCAAGTTTACAGTTCTAGGTTTCTAAGTCATGGAACTCAGTGGGTCATTCTTCTTCTTTTTATAGTGTTTTATTAACACTTTTCAGAATACAATAAAAGACAAGCTAATCTACACAAAGGGATGAGGGTGGCACTGTGGTCTAAACCACAAAGCCTAGGGCTTGCCGATCAGAAGGTCGGCGGTTCGAATCCCCGCAACGGGGTGAGCTCCTGTTGTTTGGTCCCTGCTCCTGCCAACCTAGCAGTTCAAAAGCACATCAAAGTGCAAGTAGATAAATAGTACCACTCCGGCGGGAAGTTAAATGGCTTTCCCGTGCTCTGCTCTGGTTCGCCAGAAGTTGCTTAGTCATGCTGGTCACATGACCCAGAAGCTGTCTGCGGACAAACGCCAGCTCCCTTGGCCTATAGAGTGAGATGAGCACCGCAACCCCAGAGTCATCCATGACTGGACCTAACAGTCAGGGGTACTTTTACCTTTACCTGCCGAAGAATTGCTGCTTTTGAATTATGGTGCTGGAGGAGACTCTTGAGAGTCCCATGGACTGCAAGAAGATCAAACCTATCCATTCTGAAGGAAATCAGCCCTGAGTGCTCACTGGAAGGACAAATCCTGAAGCTGAGGCTCCAATACTTTGGCCACCTCATGAGAAGAGAAGACCCCTTGGAAAAGACCCTGATGTTGGGAAAGATGGAGGGCACAAGGAGAAGGGGACGACAGAGGACCAGATGGTTGGACAGTGTTCTCGAAGCTACCAGCATGAGTTTGACCAAACCGTGGGAGGCAGTGGAAGACAGGAGTGCCTGGCGTGCTCTGGTCCATGGGGTCATGAAGAGTTGGACATGACTAAACGACTAAGCAACAACAACAACAAATCTACACAAACAATAATAAAAAGAAAGGAAAAGAGATAGATACAAGATCTTCTCTCAGAAACGTATCTTAACTTTTTTTCCCAGATGGAAAAAGATGTGTGTCCCCAGCTCTCAACTGGGAGCATCCCTATCTTCTCTCAGCCTCTCACACTGAGAGATCTCTCCTTCCCTGTCTTTCACACAGGGTCCTTCAGACTGTTCATCAAGTGGAAATACTCAGGACACATTTAGCTGTGTCCTGTAGCTGATCATGGGTGGAAAGCAATGGTTGCTGCTTTCCTGCCAGAGCCAAACAAGCTCACTGCCACTTTCCTTGGATGCAGAAAAAGACTGCTTCCTCCTTCCCCTAAAAAGGGCTGTGTCTGCCCATAACTGCCGCCTTGCATGCATTTGCAGCAGCAGATGGGTGAGAAAGAGAGAGAGAGAGTTCTCAACAAGGAGGGAATGATCTCCCCCTTTAAACTTGCCTCCTGGCAGTAGCAGATCATTCCAAGGCTCCAGCAGTCCCCCTCCCTCTCCAAACACCTGTCTGTCTCCCCTAAGCCATCTGGGAGACCTCCTCCCTGCCCCACCCCCAAATTTGGGGATGTAGCTTTAGGGGTATGAAATCCAGCTGTCCGACAGCCAGGGATCCTCTGTGCTGCCTCCACAACCCAGCAGGGAGTTTGGAGAACTATCAATTCACTTATGCAAAGCAGACAGCCACATCAGTCAAGGAGAAAGCTGAAGGATGGGAGGGTGACAGTGTGGCCAACCCTGAAAAAGAGGAAATGCGGAAATGCGTCACTCAAAAAAAAACCCAAGACGGGGAAAGGGCACCAATTTGCATACAATTTGCATGTGCTTGCTAATCTAAATGTGAAATGTGCTAATCTAGATGTAAATTACATTTAAACAGAAATACACTAGGGACTGCCACAGTGGGGAGCAAGACCCCCTTTCCCTGCTCTCCCTGTATAGGCTTATTTCTCCTTAAGTAGAGGACACCCTCACCTAGATGGCTTCCCTGTGAGATCCCTTCTAACAGAGGACTGAGGATCTGAGCACTGCAGTCCTCTTCCCTCCTGTGATTCCTAGCAACTGATATCCAGAGGCACATAGCCGTTGTTAGGGTTGCCATATGCCCTCTTTTTCTAGGACACGTCCTCTTTTTCATGATGAAAGTCATCTTAGAGATCCATAGTTAAAAGTAGAAGTTGGCAAATGTGTCCTCTTTTTTTTAGCTCTTCAAAATGTAGCAACCCTACCATTGATAGCCTTCTTCATGAATGTGTCTAGTTTGGGTCAGTCACTGCATCTTCTTGTTTTGAATTTTGGAACTTAGCTATGTGCTGCGCAAAGAAGTTCCTTCTTCTGTCTGTTCTGAGTTGCCCAATACTCAATGGATGATTCCTTCATTCATTGATTTCCTGCCTGTTACCATAAGGTGCCAGGGTAGATTACAGCACTGAAAGCAATTTAAAATCATTTCCAATCAAGGTGGGTCCTAAAAACATACACCCACAGCTTCTAGTCTTTTGAGACATGAAGAAAACTTTTCTCTTTTGGGGTTTTAGCTCAACTCGTGCATAATTTCCCCCACTTCCTTCACTTTCCTTTTAGCAATCATTAATCTAAATTAAAAGCCCAAACACTGAAGTCTTTCCTTTCCTTTCATTCTAACCCCTTGATCATTTTTAACATGATTTTAATTTATCAAAAATGTGCTTAGATTGCTTAAAAATGTTTTCTATTGCTTTAAATATATTTTTATTTTTAATTGTTTTGTTTTATCACTTTGGGGTTTGCCTCCCTGGGCTCCTTTTGGAGGAAGTGCAGAACAGAGATTTAATTGATGATAATAATAATAATAACAGTTTCGGTTGCCTATTTCCGAACAAGCTCTATAACATTCTTTTCGATGTGTGCAGCAGCCAGAACTGCACACAGCATTACAAGTGCGGTTACACCGCGGCATTATGTTTTTGGAGGTTTTATTTTTGGTGTACGCTTTTTGTTCAGAAAAGGAGTTCCTGCAGGGGGTTGAACTAAATGATTCTGGGGAGCCCCTCCTAGCTCTTCGATTCTACGTGCTTTGCAAAGTTCATAGATGTGCAGCTTTCAAAGGGTAGCTGGGTGCGTTTTGTTTGCTCAGCAAATTGCCCTTCTTGAAAAGATAGCTCATGAACTTAAAAGTATCCAAAGGGCAGAGCTCGAATGACCATGTATAACAAATAAATGGCATGGTTTTATTTCTTATACAAATATTAAGGCACCTGGTCACTCAGTGCCTCCAGTACATGCAAATGTCTGGCTCATTTAAGCCTATCTAGAACCTTTATTCTCCACTCACTGTATAAATCTTTTATTCATGGGTAGGCAAACTAAGGCCCAGGGGCTGGATCCGGCCCAATTGTCTACTAAATCCGGCCCGTGGATGGTCCTGGATCAGCATGTTTTTACATGAGTAGAATGTGTCCCTTTATTTAAAATGCATCCCTGGGTTATTTGTGGGGCCTGCCTGGTGTTTTTACATGAGTAGAATGTGTGCTTTTATTTAAAATGCATCTCTGGGTTATTTGTGGGACATAGGAATTCATTCATATTTTTTTTCAAAATATAGTCCGGCCCCCCACAAGGTCTGAGGGACAGTGGACCGGCCCCCTGCTGAAAATGTTTGCTGGCCCCTGCTTTTATTATTTGTAAAGGGAATCTTTGTATGAGTATACTTTATTATCCTTTTGGAACCGCGCTGTATCTTTGCACATTTGTCCTTCCAGGTTGTGCTGTTTTATGGTTTATGTTTTGGAGTCTTCGTTTCCTTTTGCCATGCTTGCACTTTTGCTGTTGTTAGCAAATAAATAAACAATAATAGTAATAGTAAAATAAAAAGCTTGCTCAGCTCGAGGGGGTTGGTTCTCTCATTGCTGGGGGTCGCCTTCTCTGCTCTGTCCCACCTTAAACTACCTGCCAGCCTTCTCTACCTTCCATTAGGCTTTCATAACCACGGTCTGTTTTCAATGTTGCAGTGACCTGAAACTTGACAACGTGATGCTGGATTCTGAGGGGCATATCAAGATTGCTGATTTTGGCATGTGCAAAGAGAATATCTGGGATGGTGTCACCACCAAGACCTTCTGTGGCACTCCAGACTACATTGCGCCTGAGGTGAGTAACAGAGAGAGAGAGAGAGAGAGAGAGAGAGAGAGAGAGAGAGAGAGAGAGAGAGACCCAGTCCCCTTGCTTACATCCATTGAACTTGTTTTAAATTTTAAGGGTGCACACACATTGCAGACACACACTCCACAGAAAGCCAATCCTCCACCTTTCAAAACTTAGGAAATATTCCCTGAGAAAAATACACTTAGCGCACAGAACAATCCCAAAAGCCATCTTGGAGAAACCTTTCCCAATAGTTCTTTTCACTTACCCTTCAAATCTGACCCAAAGAGCACATTTTGTGTATGAATAGGGGAGGTCTGTGATGATGGTTTCAGAACTTGGGGTATTTACAATTTCAAAAAGAATGATCCAGACCAGCCAAGGTGGGGTGATTGCATGGGCATAGCTCGGAGGGGGGGGGGCAGGGGGGCAGCTGCCCCCCACCCCAGATCAAGTAAAATAATAGAAATACTTAACTGATCAATCATGTCGGTTCTGCCCCCCCCCCCACAAAAGTCCTGCCCCTCCCCACAAGAATCCTGGCTATGCCCATGGGCGAACATTGTCAGGTATCTTGACAAACAGGAGACAGATCACACTCTCAAATTTCTGTTGTAGACTTCCTCTTTCTGTGATGTGCGTGTGATGCTTTTGGGTGGTCTTTGGCTAAGAGGTTGGGCAATTTCTAAAGTCTTTAAAAGGTGCTACACACTATTTTTCGGGGTCCTCTTTGCTGAGGATACAGGGGTCTCTGTTGCAACATGAAAATAAATATCTTCCTTGCTTTCCTTCTACTGGTTCCTGCCTCCGTCCATTCTTCTCTGACCGATCATGGACTTAGGGGACTCAGAGTCCCTAGGAGAGTTGGGCTGCAGAAGCCAACCCCAAATTTTTCTACTACAATCTCAGTGGGTCTACTCTTGAGTATGACATGTGTTGGATATCACCCTTAGTATTAATAATGCGATTCTGTAACTTTCAGTTTTTTTAATATATAGTTTAGGCAAATGCTGTTTGTTTTAAAGGCTTGGGCTTGAAGAAATCTTAATCAATGCATCAGTTAAATTTCCATAAGTGCTCTGAAGGAAAGGAGCAGGCTTGCTTTATTTTTAGCACCTTAACAAGCCGTTACCAAGGGAATAAAGACAATTGATCCTCTGCAACAATTTAGTGGATGCTTAAATTGTTAGAAGTTACAGCCCATGGTCTCCTTATCAAAGCATGTGTGCTTGATGAACAACAAAGTTCATTTTTAAATGAGTTAGAAGCGCCAAGATTTTGGCTGCAGAATCACAAGTTGCTCTGTGTAGCTGTGACTCAGGGGCAGAGCACATATGTTTTGCATGCAGAAGGTCACAGGTTCAATCCCAGGTGTCTCCAGGTAGTGCTGGGAATAGACTCCCACCAGAAACCCTAGAGAGCCACTGCCAGTCAGTGTAGACAGAACTGATCTGGATGGACTGTTGGCCTGACTCTGGCCTGCAGTATATTGTCTACACGGGCTGGCAGCTCTCCGGCAATTCAGGCAGGGAATCTTTCCCAGCCCCACCTGAAGATGCTAGAGATTTGTCAAGGGGCTGACAGGACGATCAGGTCATTCACAAGTCAGAGAGGGAGATGCGAGGATAACATGCAGTTCAGTTTCTTTATTAAGGAAAGGGAAAAAATACAAGAAGGCTCATAAGAGTAACACCCCTCCCCATGAAGATGTTGCTCGAATTGGTGTGCAGCCTCTCCTTCTCTCTCTACCCCTCTGAGTCAGGGCTCCTCTCTTGTAATCTTCTGCTGCAGCAAACCCCAGGAGCCTCTCTCTGTGCCTGTCTGGCCCGTTGCTCGGCAACATGTAACATCCTTTGCGTTCTGGGAGTCAATGGGTCCAGAGAGCCTTCAGCTGAGAGGCTGTTCTATTGGTGCTATGGGAAAGATGCAGGGTCTAGCTCCCTTCTGCCATCTCTGTTGGAGCCTGCATCCAAACTGGAAACCTCATCACCCTGCTCTGTGTTGAGTCACCTGCCTGCTTCTGTCTCCCCGTGATCCCTCATGCTTCCTGCTTCTAGTGCCTCCCAGCTTGTCCCCTCCTCTGAGGTGTGGCCGGTATCCCACCACCAGGATCCGGGATCTAAGTCTTCTTCTCCTGTGCCCTCTCTGGGGGGCTCTTGGCAGGCAGCTCCCAGAACTCTTCCTCATCCAGCCAGTCCCTGGCAAGATTGAACCTGGGACCTTCTACATGCAGAGCAGGTGCCCCATCCCCTGAGCTATGGAAGATAGCTGTGATTCCTGCACTGCAGGCGTTTGGACCAGATGGCCCTTTGGGTTGCTTCCAATTCTACAGTTCTGTGATGGGAAGACAAAGGAAGCTGCCTGATGCTGCTCTGTACCGGATCTCTCCTATTCGTCATTGGGTCTCTGTTTTAGGAAGCTGCCTCATACCCAGTCAGACCATGAGTCCAGCTTGCTCAATATTGTCTACACGGACTGGAAGCAGCTCTTCATGGTTTCAGATAGGGACTTTCCCTGCCGTACCTGGAGGTGTTTGAACCTGGGACCTTCTACATTGAGAGCCAGTGTGGTGTAGTGGTTAAGAGCGGTAGTCTTGTAATCTGGGGAACCGGGCTCGCGTCTCGGCTCCTCCACATGCAGCTGCTGGGTGACCTTGGGCCAGTCACACTTCTTTGAAGTCTCTCAGCCCCACTCACCTCACAGAGTGTTTGTTGTGGGGGAGGAAGGGAAAGGAGAATGTTAGCCGCTTTGAGACTCCTTAAACGGAGTGAAAGGCGGGATATCAAATCCAAACTCTTCTTCTTCTTCAAAGTCCACCACTGATGAATTTATGGAACGAAAGTGGCAGGGCCCAAAAAGATTTGGGAGCCATGGCTCTATAGATATGGAGTGCTGTGCTTCTGCGGAATGTTATATTGATATCCGTGGCTGGTAGCATATCAGGACATCGCTCCTCTCTGCCTGTCTCTGTGAGGAGTGCCTGTGAATGCTAAACCACTTTGTGTGTTCCTCCTTCCCAGGGAGACGTTTAATTACTAGGCTAATGTGCGTTATTTTCCCCTTGTTCTGCCAAGATTAATATGGGAGCCTGGCCAGCATGTGGCTGGATCTCTGCACATGATTAATGCGCTTTCAGAGTAGAACAAACCATCATTCTCTTCCCCCCCCCCTTGGTCAGCAACTGGGCATCATCTCCAAAGTGCTTGTTTTCTTGGCTTTTAATTCATCGTTTTTACTTTGGAATGAACAGAGAACAAAACCACAGACTGCAGTGTTTGTGAAAGTAGATGCGAAATTGGTATATAAGCCACCTGGAGCAATGTGCAAAAGGGACCTAGGAATATTTAAAGGAACTAACTAAATTGCAAACTTTGGCCTAGCTTCTGGAATAATGCCATACTTACGCTCTTGTGAAGCTCAGGCAGAACGCCCTTGATGGGCGCGGACTCAGATCTCCCAAACCTTTGCAGACAAACATCAGTTTCAAAAGGACACCTAGTTGTGATTCCTGCCTTGCAGGGGTTGGGCTAGAGCAGCCTTTCTCAACCTGTGGGTCCCCAGATGTTGTTGAACTACAACTCCCATCACCCCTAGCTAGCAAGGCCAGAGCTCAGGGATGATGGGAGTTGCAGTCCAACAACATCTGGGAACCCACAGTTTGAGAACCGCTGGGCTAGAGGATCCTCTTTGTTCCTTCCAACTATACAATTCTGCGGCTCATTGATCTCATGTTAGTCCTATTCAAAGGAGGCCCACTGAAATCAATGCAGAGGAGTAACTTGGAGCCATCCATTTCAAGGGGTCTGCTCTTGAGGAGAACATGGTTGGTGACAACCCTGGGGATCTGAAAGGTTGTCAAATGAGGGGATCTCTGCCAACACTGGACCAACACTATAAATGTGTTTGGGACGAGAGGGTTTGTGGTGGTGGGCAAGTAGGCAACTACTCCAAACCCTGCCGTAGATTGGAGGTGTAGGGACTAGAGACAGAGGCAATTATAACTCCCCATCAAAGGTTTTCCAAACTGCACACCCTTCAGTTCTCTTCATTCATTTCAGTGGAGAATAATTGTTCTGATACACACAAAAGAGTGGCCCATTGTTCCTCCAACATCACAGATGTGCTCCCGAGATGAAGGCGGCCAGGAATAACACTTTGCAGCAAATGAACAGGTTTTGCACTTCCGAGCATGAGTGCATCTCATGCTTCCCCTTCCCTTGATCTCATTGATTCTGGGGATTTCTCCTTGGTGCCAAAATGACTATATTGAGTGCTAATGACAGCCAGGAGTGCAGCAAGCTCCATAAACTTTTATCTGGGCTGTTTGGAGGGATTAAAGCTTCACACCCCACTGGTGTACAAACAGTCCTCCATTTCCTACAAGTGCTTCTAATGCATTTTTCTCTGGGGTGGGCAGATCTGCACCTGGTTTCCCCCCAAAGCTAGAAAAGAGGCAGGAACTCTTCTAAGCGAGGAAATGCAGAGGTGATGATGCTTCACACCTCTCCCCCTCCATCCTTGCTTGGCCTCTCCATGTGGCCTGGACAATGGAGTTCCCTCAGTCCAATCTAAGCTGGGTGGATTCTATGAAGGTCCAACTTAGTACAGCTGCTTCATTAAAACAGCTGGAACAGGAGGCATGAATGTATGGGGACCACACTGCTGTTCTGCTGGTCATGGACATAGCCCGGGGGGCAGGGGGGCAAATTTGGGGGGCAATAAAATCCATAGCATTTGATTTGGGGGGCAATAAAATCCATAGCAAATTGAGATTCTGCCCCACCCTAAAAAAGGCCTGCTCCTCCTAAGAAAAGGTATGCCCCCCCCCACAATAATCCTGGCTACGCCCATGCTGCTACTCCAACAGAAAAACTTTGCAGCTGGCCAGTCCAGAGGTTGTATGGTGCCCTCTGAGATCAGAGTCCAATGTCAAACAGCTCTGCTGCCTTCTGAGTAGAGAAGCTGGAGAATCCCAATGGGAACAGGAGCAGAGATTGCTGATGTTCACTTATTCATCCCATGTTCAGAATGGAAATCAATCTGGCGAATACAATCGGTATTTGCTGCTGTTGTTTACAGTCCGTGAATGACACATAATTGGTTATTCCCCAACCTATTTACATTGTGTTTCCTTTGCACTGAAATGAATGGTGTTGGAGGATGCAATTAATTACAGAATTACATAGAATTGCCCCATTGGTTGGTTGGCATCTGTCTGTCTCGGGAGACAATGAAGGAGTGCACCGTTGGGAGTGAGGTCAAGCTGCTGGAATGTTGCAGAGCCTGCTGTGGCCATAGAGACCGCTGCGGGAGAGACATGTTTTGTTGCAGCTGGGGCATGTGAAGGTGCCCAGTTTTGTGGCTGCAGATGCACCATGGCTTCCTTCTCTCTGCGCTCCTCCCAACAGCCATTTCTCCTCTGGTCACTGCTTTGGATACACAACTTGTCTCTCCAGGGACTGTGGTTGTCAGCAAGGGATCTTCATATGGCAGGGTTGATGTGGCCAGCCTTCATGTCATATTTGCAGACATCCTTGTGGTGCAGAGTTGGTCTGCCAATGGGCCTGGTGCTTGAAGCCAGTTCCCCACAAAGTATATCCTTGGGGATCTTCCATTCTGTAGACATGACCAAGATATTCCTGAGACAGGAGTGTGAACATGCTGGGAATGTGGGCTTGGAAGAGCACATCTTTGTTTGGACTTCTGTGCTGCTATGTGTTACCCATAATCCTCCTGATGCAGTGTATGTAGAAGGCATTGAGGTGTCCCTCCTGACAGTTGTAAGCTGCCCACCACTCATTTCCATAAAGCAGTGTGCTCAGCACACAGGCCTGGTGAGCCACTGCCATAGTTGCCTTGCCAATACACTTGTCCAGCTCAGCATCGATGGAGGGAATGCTGAAAGGAGATGAATAAGGTCGTTTTTATCAGAAGCCAGACTGCAGCAGAACAGAAACAAAACAGCATGCAACTGTGATGGCCTGGGAATCTGATTCAGAATCTGAACCTGAGGAGTCCCAGCCTGCACAGGAGTCCCCTCCTCCAGGGCCAGCTGAGCCGGGGCAGGGGCTTGAATCTGAAGCCGGATCCTCAGGAGCAGACACCAGATGTATCCACTCTGGCTCTGGAGGTGATTGAGGACCCATTGCCTGCAGGTGCACCTCTCCCAGTCCTGTCAGGGGAAGGTGAAGCTGCCCCTGGGTCCAGTAACCCTCCAGCCTCTCCTGAGCTGCAGAGGCTCAGGGCAGAGAGGTGGAGGGAACTGGGTTCTCTCAGGAGGAGTGCTCACCTTAAGGCCAGGAGAGGCGGGTCACCTGTGGGCCGGGATTGCCCCTGGCCTCAGAAGAGATAAAGGCCAGTCAGCCCGGTCCCAGGTTGCGGGAGCAACGTTGTTGGAAACCTGTTTCTGCCAGCACCCAGACCTGTTTTTCCAGAGTTCCCGACCATGCCCAGCTTCTTGCTTTGGACCCCGCTTCGCCCTTGGTGGACAGTCTCCAGACCCTCGGCCCAGGACCGGACTCTGACCACGCCTCACGGTAACCCCCCCCCCGGGACCAGCACAGCAACGAACAGAGGACGGAATGGAAACCAGTGCCTTCTCCCAGCCTTACATCTGAGCTTCATTGAGGCCTCCCCCTGCCAACACCTGCAGAGTTCAACTCCCCACTCAGCCGTTACCTTGGGACAGCCAGTATCTCTCAGCCTGACCTACCTCACAGGGTTGTTGTGAGGGGAGGCAGAGGACCACGTACACCACCTTGAGCTCCTTGAAGGAGATGGGAGGTAAATGTGATGAATAAATAATGGAAAATAAAGGTTTGAGATGTCCAAAGCAGTTGACCCGAGCCTCTGATACAAATCGCCTAAGCAACTGCAGGGCAGAAAAAGAGAGTTATGTAAGTGGAGAAGAAATCGCAAATAAGCAGCAAGAAATCAGACAAAGTTTTGCCAGGAAAACATATTAAGGGCCAACACAGAATGCCCCAAAGCACACAAAAGGAGGAGGAAGAGCCTGCATTTTGAAGGACTCTGCCTCCCCCCCCCCATTTGTTTGCCTCGTTTAAGCGTATGGGGTTTGACAAGCCCGAGGCACTGCCATCTGTTACTTAATGCAAAACCGTTTCGTCGTTTATTCATCCTAATTACAGATTTCTATTCCGAAAAGATTCATATATTCAAACATAAATGCAAATCACACGGTAATTGCTGAAAAATATACACAGCCTCGATCGTCTTCATCACCAAGAGAAGCTTCTCCCAGACCATTCATTGTGGCCCAAAAGCTCTGATCTGGGCACAAGAGTTTGACAGCTGCATGGAGTACTCTAGTTCTCTCTCGAAAAGAGGCAATGTTTCTCCCAATGGGAACTTCCTTGCACAATGGCAAGGAAAATAGGGATCCTCTGTGGGCACTTGAAGTGACCTCCCCAAACTCAACCATTTGTCCACTCTGGGCAAATGAGTTAAAACAGCAGATTTTCACATTCGCCCACCTCCTGCTCCTACCTTCACCCTTTCAAAATCATATTGTGATCCATTAACATTTCCTACATGAACACCCATATTGCAATTTATGTGACAGGCAGCACCAGGCCACAGATACATTGCAACAGAAGAGAGAGAGATGAAATTAAACAGAAAATAGAAACACCTGCCATATTGCATGATTCCAGATGACCTGCTTATTGAGCATTTGTTCTGATTTGCTTGCAGGGAGGTTAGACGATTTTGCATCAAAGCCAGTGTACTCATCCCACACTTTCCAGTGCATTTCACTGTCACTTTTCTTGTTGGAAAAAGTCCACGCTTTGGGGAAAGTAGGGGTTTTGCACAAGACCTCCCAATCAACAATACTTGCAAAACCTGGATTTGCTAGTATGTGGTTGAATCACACCGAGAAGTAGCGGCAGTCTGGAAGCACTCAGTTCTGTGGGCAGGTGGGCAAATGACAGGGCTGGCCATGAAGCAGGCTAAAGCAGTGGCTTCAGGCAGTGGAAGTCCCTGAGGTGGTGACCCCATGGGTGACCCACCCATCCCAGCTCAACCACCAGCAGAGAAGCAGCACCAGAATCAGCACCGATTTCTAGCGAGAGCTCGCCGAAATCTCACAAGATCTTATGGAGCGTGATGGATCTCATGAGATTTCATGGAATGTTGCCGGAAATTGGCGCTGATGCTGATGGCAGAGGCAGCACGGTGGGCTGTGTGGCTGCAGTGGCGATGGATGTGAATTGCTCGTTGGTCTTTCACAAGAAAGAAGGCTGGAGGTTCAGGAATGGCTCAGGTCTTTCTTGATAAGTGTCTAATCCTATTGTTTGTTTGCAATCCCTGGGAAGTCAGCAGGAAATCTGCTTGTTGTCGCTGCAACAGTTAGAATAATTTTTGCCTTGTGACAGACAGTGGGCCAAAAACCGTGTGTGTGTGTGTGTGTGTGTGTGTGTGTGTGTGTGTGTGTAATCCTGTAGCTCTGATGTTGTTATCAATGTCTTGCAGATAATCGCTTACCAGCCCTATGGGAAATCAGTGGACTGGTGGGCTTTTGGTGTCCTTCTCTATGAAATGCTGGCTGGGCAGGTAAGGAAATCGGACTAGGGGTTTTTGGGGGGGGCAGAGGTTGTGGGGTTTTCAGTGAGGTCCAAGGGATTGAGCACAACCCAGATTCTGGAATGGCCTGTTTGGTTGAGCTTGTGGAAGGGGGGTGTGTGTGTGTGAAGCAAAGACTAACAGCCTTCCAAGCTGGGGATTGAGGTCTGGTGGTCAGTGTCTTGTCCCAGCCAAACCCCCAGCCTGTCTCCAAGTCTGGATGGGACACAGCATCACGATAAATGGGGGTTGTGTGCTGGTTGCCTGGCTTCTGGGTAGAATCCCAGCAGCATCGTTGGGTAAGCACTTAGGGCTGTCATTAGGAGCTTTGCAAACTATGCAGCCACCTGAATTCTTGAATTCTGAAAGGGAAAAGGGGGAAAGAGATGAAGGAGAAATTAAAAGGAAAAGTTAAGGAGGATCAGGGTGCATCAGTTGAAGAAAGTCTGGGCAAAAAAGAAGGGGGAAGCATGTACATGCCACCTGGTCTGCTTACTACATTCTGCTTTGCCCGTTATATCACCTGCCCTTCTTTCACCAATTTGGTGAGCTCCAGATGTTTTGAACTACAACTCCCATCACTGGCTGGGGCTGATGGGAGCTGCCATCCAAAACATTTGGAAGGCATCAGGTTGGCAAAGTCAGTTCTATGGCCTGCAGACAGCTCCCTATCTCCGTGATACAGAAATGGATTGCAGCGCACCAGAACTGAGTAGCCCTAAAACTTTTCCTCCTTCTGTTCCCCAATGCTGTAGGCACCATTTGAAGGTGAAGATGAAGACGAACTCTTCCAGTCCATCATGGAGCACAATGTAGCCTATCCAAAATCTATGTCCAAGGAAGCAGTGGCCATCTGCAAAGGGGTAAGAGCTGCTCTGGGTGTGTTGGATGCACAAAGAGGCGGTTTACCTCTGAGTAATAATACCAGTTGCTGGGAAGCACAGAAGGGGAGAGTGCTGCTGTTGCACTTGAGTCATGTTTGAGGACTTCCTACTGAAGCATCTGGTTGGTCACTATGAGAACAGGATGCTGGACTAGATGGGCCTGATCCAGAAGGGCTTTGCTTGTGTTCTTCATACAAGGTAGCAACTTGGCTTCGGATGTCTGCCATCATCTAATTCACAGGGTCAGGAAGATTCTGGGTTGTAGAGAGGTTATCCTAATTTGCCTGCAGTTTCCTTTTCAGGCTACTGAAATTGCTGCAGTGTGCATGTTCATCTGAGGTCTGAACAGAAACCACACAAGGGAAAGCCAGCAATATTTCCAGTATTAGCCATGACTCCTACATTGCAGCAGGTTGGGCTAGATGATCCTTGGGGTCCTTTCCAACTCTATGGTTCTATTATTCTATTGTTTCTGTAGTCCACAGATGTTACATAAATGATTACATTATTTTCTGCATTGTTTTTGATGTTTGCCTTCCACTGAGATGCACTGAAGCTAATTCCTTCAGTAATTGCATTAGTTTCACCTGTAGTGAAGAGTGAGAGAGTTGCAATAGGTTTGATTCAAAGCTGAACTGTAGCTGAACAGAAACAGTATTGACTGCAATGAACCCAGGACAGGACAGAAATTGCTGCCTTCT
Organism: Podarcis filfolensis; assembly: GCF_964270895.1. Classification (NCBI taxonomy): domain Eukaryota; kingdom Metazoa; phylum Chordata; class Lepidosauria; order Squamata; family Lacertidae; genus Podarcis; species Podarcis filfolensis. Next base: position 28,864,315 of record NC_139616.1, on the reverse strand, counting down.
CAACATCTCTAAGGCTTTCTGATTTGAGAACCAAGTTTACTTGTGTTGGGCTGAGCCCATTGACTTAAATCAGGGCTATGGGTCTTCTGGCCAAACTTCCTCCGTGCGCAAAGGATGGCTGTAGTTCTGCAGCCCATCTAAGTCAGGCCAAATGGGGCACATGTTTGGCATAATTTATTCTCCTTCTGCTAGCAATCAGAGATACAAAGGGGAACCTGACCTTGCCTTTTCACTGCCGGAAAAGTGCTGAGCTCTCCTCTGGCTTTGGAGACTTCCGCACACAGTGTAAAGGCAATTTTTGCAAGCAGAATGTGATTCTCCCTCTTGAAAAAATTAATCTCGGGCTGCACAGGGCCCTGAATGTCAATTTAACCTCAGGATTGATCATTTGCATTGCGTGCATCATCATGAAATGAGTGTACCGTTTGGGATGCGTGGAGGAGAGGGCTCCAGGCTAACAACTGGGATTATTCTCTGGGGCCCAGGGAGCATTTCTGGGGGCTGAGGCTACCTCGTCAATTTGCCGCTTTCCCTTTTTTTAAAAAAAAGATATTTATTGAGATTTTACAAACAAAGAAAATTACAATATAAGAAAAGAGAAATAAAAAAAGACACAGAAAAAAGATACAAAAATACAGAAAAAAATACAAAATATGTAAAAAATAAAAAAAACAATTAAAAACAAATCAAACTTTTCATGTCTTATATTTCAATTACTCGTTTCCTGACCTCCTCACACCTCCCTTTTTTGTATTCCAGTTCACATAGTTAATTCAGCAGATCCTTTCCCTCTTTGTTTTTATCCTAATTATAAATCTTGACATGTTAAACATCATATTTTCATCTAATTATCAATCCTTTTTTGCATATTCTTTTAATTTTGTTGCTAAAACCATCTCATTTCAATCCTACATCATTTTAACATTCATTAATTTTACAGTGTTTCTGCAGATAGTTTTTAAATTTCTTCCAATTTTCTTCCACCAACTCTTCTCCCTGGTCGCGGATTCTGCCAGTCATTTCCGCCAATTCCATATAGTCTATCACTTTCATCTGCCATTCTTCCAAGGTGGGTAGATCTTGTGTCTTCCAATACTTCACGATGAGTATTCTTGCTGCTGTTGTAGCATACATAAAAAAAGTTCTGTCCTTCTTTGGCACCCATTGGCCGACCATGCCCAGGAGAAAGGCCTCTGGTTTCTTCAGGAAGGTATATTTAAATACCTTTTTCATTTCATTATATATCATTTCCCAGAAAGCCTTAATCTTTGGGCACGTCCACCAAAGGTGAAAGAATGTACCTTCATTTTCCTTACATTTCCAACACTTATTATCGGGCAAGTGATATATTTTTGCAAGCTTGACTGGTGTCATGTACCACCTGTATATCATTTTCATAATATTCTCTCTTAGGGCATTACATGCCGTACATTTCATACCGGTGGTCCACAACTGTTCCCAGTCAGCAAACATAATGTTATGTCCAACATCTTGTGCCCATTTAATCATAGCAGATTTAACTGTTTCATCCTGTGCATTCCATTTCAACAGCAAGTTATACATTCTTGATAGTATCTTAGTTTTGGGATCTAACAGTTCTGTTTCCAATTTTGATTTTTCCACCTGGAAACCAGTTTTTTTATCCATATTATAAGCCTCCCTTATTTGATAATAATGAAGCCAATCTTGCACTTTATCTTTTAGTTTCTCAAAACTCTGCAATTTCAATTTGTCACCTTCTTGTTCCAAAATCTCCCAATATTTTGGCCATTTGGCCTCCATATTGAGCTTTTTCTGAGCCTTCGCTTCCATCGGTGATAACCACCTTGGGGTTTTATTTTCAAGTAAATCTTTATATCTTGTCCAGACATTAAACAATGCTCTTCTGACAATATGGTTTTTAAATGCTTTGTGAGCTTTAACCTTGTCATACCACAGATATGCATGCCACCCAAAAACATTATTGAAACCTTCTAGATCCAAAATGTCTGTGTTCTCAAGAAGCAGCCATTCTTTCAACCAGCAAAATGCTGCTGATTCATAGTAAAGTTTAAGGTCTGGCAGGGCAAATCCACCTCTATCCTTAGCATCAGTTAATATTTTAAATTTTATTCTGGGCTTCTTGCCCTGCCAGACAAATCTAGAAATCTCTTTCTGCCACTTCTTGAAACAATCCATTTTGTCCAAAATTTGCAATGATTGAAATAAGAATAACATTCTTGGCAATACATAATAATAATAATAATAATAATAATAATAATAATAATAATAATTTATTATTTATACCCCACCCATCTGGCTGGGCCTCCCCAGCCACTCTGGGCGGCTTCCATAGAAACCAAAAATACAGTAAAATATCACACGTTAAAAACTTCCCTGAACAGGGCTGCCTTAAGATGTCTTCTGAATGTCAGGTAGTTGTTTATCGCTTTGACATCTGCTGGAAGGGCGTTCCACAGGGCGGGCGCCACTACCGAGAAGGCCCTCTGCCTAGTTCCCTGTAGCTTTGCTTCTCGCAATGAGGGAACCGCCAGAAGGCCCTCGGCGCTGGCCCTCGGCGCTGGACCTCAGCGTCCGGGCAGAATGATGGGGGTGGAGACGCTCCTTCAGGTATACTCGACCAAACAAGGAAAGCTTCAGATTTGACCATATTTCAAGATCCTTTTTCACTTCTGACCAACATTTCTCGTAATTATCTTTAAACAAATTTAGGTTCTTAGCAGTCTTGTTAACCCCCAGGTATTTTACTTTCTTAACCAATGTTAATCCCGTCTCCTTCTGAAACCTCTCTTTCTCGATCGGTGTTAAATTTTTCTCAAGAACCTTAGTCTTTAACTTGTTCAACTTGAATCCTGCAACTTGACCAAATTCCTGAATCAATTCTAATACTCTTTTAGTACTAGATTCTGGCTCCTGTAATGTCAATACTAAGTCATCTGCAAACGCTTTAAGTTTATACTCTTTAGCTCCGACCTGAATACCTTTGATCAAATGGTCTCTTCTAATCATGTTTAGCAGAACCTCCAGGACCGAAATAAAAAGCAATGGGGAAATTGGGCAGCCTTGTCGTGTCCCTTTCTCGATCTTAAATTCTTCTGTCACCACGTTGTTAACTATCAATTTAGCCTTTTGTTCTGAGTAAATTGCACCTATACCATTTTCAAAACCTTGACCAACCCCCATCCCCTGTAGATTTTTCTTCATGAAACTCCAAGAAATATTGTCGAAGGCTTTCTCCACGTCAACAAATATCAAAACTGCTTTAGTATTAATATTCACTTGCAACTTCTCTAAAATGTTAATTATATTTCTCGTGTTGTCAGACAAGTGCCTACCCGGGAGAAAGCCAGCTTGGTCTTTATGTATCTCCTCGACTAGTACCTTTCCATCTCTGATGTCCTCTTTGCTTGCCTTGCCATTTGGCCAAAGTGCTGCGTGTTAGATTGGAGGAAAAGTTGCTCAGCTGCTCCAGTTTTAATGGGCCACGGATGGTGGGAGGGGGAGGAAGGTACTTTTCCAGGTCACCTGGGAGTTGACTTTGCTCTGAAAGTGTGTCTCCGTGTTCCTGTTACTTCAGCCTTCTTCTCCACCTCTGAGGCATTAATTCCTCTAACCCTCACACTTAAACATCAGCAGTGTTCTGACTCTTGTCTGATATGACCCTCTTTCTTAAAAGCCAAGGCAGAGAAGGTGCTGGATCTGCTCAAAATGGTCTTTAACCTCCTTCCTGTCAGCACCAGCACCAGCATATGCATAACCCAACAAGCTGGAAGGTGAGCAGAGGAGGGCGACCAAGAGGATCAAGGGTCTGGAAACCAAGCCTTATGAGGAATGGCAGAGGGAGCTGAGGATGTTTAGCCTGGATAAGAGAATACACGGGTTAGAGCCCCACATTGGGCAAAAAGACTCCTGACTAGATGACCCTCATGGTCCCATCCAGCTCTGCAGTTCTATGATTCTAAGTCTGAGAGATGATATGAGAGCCTTCTTCAAATATCAGAAGGGCTGCCACATGGAGGATGAAGCAAGCTAAAAGAGAAACAGAAACAACAACAACAAAATGATACACAAGGGGAGAAGGCTGGGCGGGAAGGAGAAAATCCAAATCTAAACTCAGGCACTGATTTCTAAACAGTTGCTCCTGTCATGGCCAGCTGGGGCAAGAGTTCAGGGACAGGAAGTTCCTCATTTAGCAAAGGTGATGCAATGGGCTTTGCTCCCCATCTCTCTTGCACTGAGGCAGTCTGCCAGAATGGCTGCCCCCAAGTGACAGGTGACTTTGTATGCAGAATAGCCAAGAAAGTCAGAGGGGGCAGCCTGAGATCATTTTGCCTGCCCGCCTGCTCCTCTCTTCCAGGCTACGGATCCACCTGGAGGGTGCCTTGCACAAGTCAACCCCCCAAATATTGATGCCAGCACTGCTCCGTGTCCATTAAAAGAGGTTAAGCTGTGATGCTTTGGTGTGGGGAGTGGGGTAGAATGACCTTTCCCCCCTCACGGCAGCTGTTAGCGTTGAAGTCGGCTATACCCAAGAGTCATTACTTTGCCCATTGTGTCTGGGAAGAGGAGGGAGGCGGGTTTGGAGATTGGCATAGCGATAAAACTTCCTGTCAGTTTTATTTCCTTTCCCATCAGTCCCGGACTGAAGGCTACCAATTAATAAGCTAACCAAGCAATTGTCGGGTGGGGAATGCGGGGAGATGACCAAAGGCTGTCTTCCTGGAGAATCCGTTCCACTGTAGAACAGTTCTCAACTGTCAGAATCCCCCCCCCCCCAAAAAAAAAATATTTAGTCGGAATCTCCTGTCTTGTTATTTGAATCCACTGGTTTTGGTCCTGTCCCCTAAATCAGTAGAAAACAAGCTTGCTCTACCTTCCCTGTGACATCTCTTCAGATATTTGAAAGTGGCTCTCCTGCCGCCTCTCAGTCTTCTCTTCTCCAAGTTAAACATCCCAAACAGCATCAACTGTTCCTCATCAGGCTTGGTTTTCAGACCCTTCGTCATCTTGGTCTCCCTCCTCTGCACACCTTCCAGCTTGTCAATATCCTAAAACTGCAATGCCCGGAGCTGGGCACAGTCCTTTAGTGGATTCTACCCAAGACAGACTAGAGCAGGACTATTACACCCCTTGATCTAGACAGTCGACTTCTGTTGATGCAGCCTAGAGTAGCATACACAACGTACTTTAGAATCACGCAGGTAGAAATTTATATGTGCACGCACACAAACATGCAGAGATGGTGACATTTTCTTGCTCCTGAAAGCTTTTGCTGTGATGTTATGAACAGTGTCAGCCACAGTGTGTGTATCCAGGATGGGGAAAGGGCAGAGATCTTTCTGCTAATAAGCTTCCCAACTGCCTCATCGGCGTTTGTCAGGCTTTCAAAGGGAATTGGCCCGTGGAAAGGGAGGGGGCGATGAAAACTGCATCTTTGGACAGGGCTTTGCATATGAACACAGAACAGCCTGTTTATTCTGCAGCCCCTTGTTCCAGGAACAATTGGAGAGGGATTTGCTTCTCTCTACCCAATTTGCCTCGTGAATGCCAAAGTCAGGTGTCATTTAGGGCAGGTTTAGACAGCAAAGGACAAGCTGTCTGCATTGACTCTTGAGATCTGTGTCTTAAAAGGACCCAGGCAAGGAAGCCGGTGTTTGGGTTCTATAGAGAGCCATTGTGCCTGTGTGTGGTCAAGAGGGGTTTTATAGAATCACAGAGTTGTCGAGTTGGAAAGGGAACCAAAAGGGTCATCTAGTCCAGCCCCCTGCAATGCAGGAACCACAGGTGACACATGAGCATGGAGTCTCAGTCCGGTGTGTGCAGAGAGCAGTGGCACAGCCAGCCCCCAGCTTCCTGCCCTGTCAGGATTCCTAGCAGGAAATGAAAACTGTGGGCAGCTCAGGCCAAGGTGCAAAGACTTATACCAGAATGCCACTGGCCCTGGGTTCAAGGCAGCCCTGGACAGCAAATCTAATCCTTCTTCATTGCTAATTGTGCTGAGATATCAGAAACTGTGACAGCAGAGACATAGGGAAGAAATCTTCCTGCATTGCAAGGGGTTGGACTGGATGGCCTTTGAGATCCCTTCCAACTCTACAAATGGCCAGCAGCATTGGGAAGCATCTGAACTGGGTCCCACATGACTCCTCCTTCCAGGCGCTACCTGCCATGTGGAAGGAGCTCCCACGTCCTTTCAGTTATATTGGGAATGTGCCCAGAAAGGCGAGCCCACATTATTTATGATCACGCGGAGGATGTTGCTTGCTGGAAGAGGCCTTTGTGAAGATCTCCAAAGCCTGCTTTCAGCAGAGCTGGTGGCGCCGCATAAATAGAAACACTTTCTTTCATCTTGATGTGAGGATTTTAGAATGAGCTTTGAACAATGTGCTGTTTCCAGGTGCACAGATTGCTGGCACATAGCATGCCCCTCTCCGTGCAGGAGGCACGAAATTGCTGGCTTCCTCAATGTGTTCTGCAATATATACAATGCCCAGGAAAAGGGAATGGTGTCCGGTTATCAGGCAGGCTGTGGGATGGAGATCTCAGCGGGCAAGGAGATGCTGAAGGCTGCCTCTGACCTTTGGGTGGCACCAACCTTTGAACCAATGTGCAGCCTGCCTTTCTAGAACTACGTCAAAACTAGCTGGAAACGGCTTCCTAATTCTGGCAAGGCCACTGTGGACCATCTGCGATATTCTAAAGCTGCAGATCACAGCCCCACCCCACGATGTTTTAATTTCAGCTTCTCAGAAATGTCGGCAAATACATTTGGATGAGAACACAAACACTCTTTTCTTCATTCCCTCTTGGAGCAGCCGCAGCAAACATGACTATCCCCAGCTTCCTGTTTCTACTCGTCTCCTGTGATGGATTGCACAGCCCTACTTAGGTAGGGGAGACAGGAGGTGCAAAAGTTCTGACCTTCCTTTGGGGTACGAAGAGAGAAGAAGAGGAAGTGAGAGTTGCTTGCAGTGACATGTGAAAAGGATCGAGGGGTCTTAGCGGACCACAAGCATGAGTCAACAGTGTGGTGGGGTGGGGGCAGAGTTCATACAATTCTAGGTTGCATCAACAAGAAGTCTAGTGTCTGGATCAAGAGAAGTTATAGTGCCGCTCTATTCTGCCTTGGTAAGACCCCACCTGGAGGACTGTGCCCACTTCTGGGCACCACCATTTGAGAAGGATGTTGACAAGTTGGGAACTGTGCCAAGGAGGGACCAAGGTTATCTGGAAACCAAGCCTTTTGAGGAAAAGCTGAGGGAGCTGCGTATGTTTAGCTTGGAAAAGAGGAGACTGAGAGTTGATATGATAGCCATCTTTAAATATCTGAAAGGCTGTCACATAAAAAGTGATGGAAGCTCGTTTTCTGCTGCTCCGGAGGGGAGGACCAGTCCAGAAACAATAGATTCAAATGACAAGAAAGGAGATTTCGACTAAACATGGGAATAAATTTCTGACAGTTAAGAGCTGTTCGACAGTGGAATGGGGACTCCCAGCAGGCTCATCCATGTGAGGGGAAAGGGGCTAGCACCTCAGGGAGACAGGTTCCTGTACAGCCTCTCGTGGCTATGCTAGTGTTCTACTTGAAATTATCTTTTTATAAAGTATAGGGGAGCATCAAAACAGTGATCCCACAATCTCTCCTCAGGTACTCCTGTCCATTCTACTGTCTCAAGACTTGGCCCGCTTGCTTGAGGGCCTCTTCCCACCTGGTTGCCACTGTGAGAACAAGATGGCTGGCCCTTTGGCCTGATCCAGCAGGGGAAACCTTATATTCTTACCGCCTCATTCTGCGACATGTGTCAAAATCAGCACAAGGCTGCACTCCTACGTTAGCCTAGGAATAACTGAATTAGCAGCAGATACTTCCAATAAACAGCTCCTGGGCCCGGCTGTGAATTGTGCAAGTTAATTTGGTTTGTATCTACTTGTCAGTTGTGTGCAATGTATCCTACTTCTCATAGACACAAATTCAGAGCTATACACAGTTCAGAGTGGTGTGGTGCTGGCCTCATATTGCCGCTACATTTGGCTGGCTGCTGTCTTAATGAAGACTGATGCCATGTATTTGTGCTTTGCCATTTTGATCTGTAGCAGTGTTTTAATGTCACGTGAAATGTCATAAGAAACTGACTTATGTGGCATCAGTCCATTGGTCCACCCAACTCACGCTTGTCTACCCTGATGGGCAGTGTCTCTCCAGAGTTCAGGCAAGGAGTAAGAACATAAGAAGAGCCTGCTGGATCAGGCCACGGGCCCATAAAGTGCGAAAGCCACAAGGACTGTTACCTTCAACTATGGAGGGAGATTGTAGCCATCATGGCTAGTAGCCATAGAGCTATTGACAGCCCCCTCCTCAATGAATTTGCCTAATCCCCTTTTAAAGCCCTCCAAGTTGGTGTCTTTCACTGCCTCCTGAGGGAGAGAGTTCCGTAGGTTAACTGTGCACTGCATGAAGAGTCTCTCACATAACATCCCTGAGCTATGGTTAAGAATGAGGAATGTCTTGGACTTCCGGGTTGGCGCCATCGCCGAATGGCGGACTCCCTCCGAGCTCCGGAGGGAGTCTGCTCGGCAGGGGCTGGGTTCTACCGCACCGGCGATGCGGGGACCCTTAGAAACCACGGCCACGGAGGCCGTGGACATGGAGACTCGGCTTGCACCGTTAGCGCCCTCCCGACTCGTGAAGGAGCCTTTTTAAAGGCTACGGATCGGGTGCCGGGGAGAAGCGTGGTGCCTTGAGTTCTCTGCTTCCCCTGCTGAGCGAAGCCGCATGCCATTCGGCGGAGAGCGCTGACTTCTTCCATTGAAAATTCGGACTTTTCAACAACAACCCGTGAGTAAATTTGGAAATCGGGTTCAAAAGGAGGAAAAAAAAATTTTTTTTTTCGAATTGGATACGAGCGGGGGGGATCCAAAAAGGAAGTCAGTCCCCTCCCTATTGTAAACTTTCCAAAACAAGGACGGGGAAACCAAGACCCAAAAAGGCTTGCATTGCTGATAAAAATCCAAAATTTCACGATGGGGAACTACAAGAACTGTGCTGGAGGAGGAACTGGAGAAGGGAAACGCAACCCCCCCCCCTGGGAACCGGGGTGACTGAAGAGAGAGCCTGGTGAAAGGAGTCGGAGATCTTGACAGCTGTCAAAATAGCTGTCAAAGTCGAAAAGCGGAGTGGATTTTATTATGAGAACTTGGCTGGTTAAATTTGATACAATTGGCTACAACTTGTTAAAATTTGGATACAAAATGGCGAATATGGATAACAAATTGACTTTTGGATTAGAGGAAACAAAGATACAACAATCCCCCTTGAGGAGTTTCGGGACATTACAAGGATTGGGAAAGTGGAAAAACACCAATGGAACTTTACAGGACTGGTTATCTTCTGGGAAAGCTGCAAAACGGAAATAACATCTCGTCTTCAGGGTGTTTTCTTTTTTGTTTTTTTAAAGGAGACAATAGATTTTTCTATTGAAGAAAGGAAGGGACTGAACGTAAGGTTTTGCCCCTGAATAACAACCATCCCTGCAGACTTACCAAACTTTCGAACTACAACGTTTTAGCAGCGGAACAAAGGGAAATCAGACTACAACCTGGAAAGAACAATGGAGGGAGTTCTATTACAGTTTTATTAAAGACTGAAGTTAAAGTTTTGAAAAATAATGATAATAATAATAATTTTGATTTTCAAAAAAATTTATTTTTAATTTTAAAAAAGAAAAAGCCAGCAAGGAGTTGGGGAAAAGTTGTGATTTATGGTCTTAAGAATTCCAGGCAGACACCAGGGGTTGATGGTCAGGGGGAAATTAAACCGGGGACAGGGGGGGGAGAACTAAAACTCCAAAGGCTTGCCAACTTGGTTATTTTTTGCTGAATTGGTCTATTATTCATTATATTTTTTTTATTCTCTACCTTTTCTGTTTCTATTATCTGGGGTGCTTCTTTTATTAAAAAATGGAAATTGTGGAATGACATGGGGTGGGTCTTGGGGAAAGAACACTGGGTTTTTTTTTTTTTTTTTTTTTTTTTTTTACTGTAAAACAAATTAAGTTTCAATTTGAATGGGGAACTTGTTTGGCCAACAATATGAAAGGGGAATATGGTAGGGGTGGGGGAAGGGGGGAGTCCCGTAAAGTGATATTTTTTGTATTTTTGAAAAATTTTAATAAATATTATTTAAAAAAAAAAAAGAATGAGGAATGTCTTATGGGAGCATTTGCAGCCTATAAATAATTGCTTATTTAATAAAATAATGGAATACACACACACTGACCGCCTCTCTCGCTCTCTGCCACATATTTGCAAGCTTTTTTTCCTGAGCCATAAGAGCTCTAACAAAAGACTCTAAGGATGCTGAATTCTGTGTCAAGCACCACTCAGTCAGGGATGCACTGGAGACTTGCAGCTCCAGCTGTCAGGTGAAGCAAGGCTGGTTTCCTGACGCTGTGCAAAGTGGTGCAGAAGCATGGATGGGTTCTATCTTGCAGGGGGCAAATGATGCCTCCGAGCTAGAGTCTGAATTAAAGCACTGTGAATAAATTGTTAGCTGTAGGGGACAAAGCAGAGCAGCCTAGAGGCACTCCAGGGCATCATCCTCAACCAAGAGGGAGCTGGCATCCAGAACCTTCGAAATGCGGTGTCTGTTCTATGCATTGCAAGCACACAGGCTCCAAATGCATCATCCTCCATGGTTCTGCCCATTCCCTCTTGCTGCCCTGGGATCTGAAGCCCAAACACATGCAGGAGGCCACCTGACTCCAAACCCCTCCTCAGGTCCCCATGTTTGGCATGAGGCTGCTGGTTCATGCCCTCGGCCCTCATCTTCAGCTGAAGAACGGGCCACAGCAACAGTTTTGCACATGGAAGATCCCTGTTTCAATCCCTGGCATGCCCCCTGCCTGAAACCCTGGAGGGCTGCTGCCAGCCAGTGCTGACAATACTGAGTTAGGTGTGCCAGTGCTACAAATCTATACACAATGAGGATATTTTATTCTACAAAGCAGCACAAACTCAAGACCCCAGTGCATATAAAATGGTGCTGTGCTGTCCTTCCCAAACATTCTATAGTATATATACAATAGTAATGGTAAGGCAGCTAGAATTAGCCTGGAAAATATAATTTCTGTCCCTACTGCAACACAGCAATAGTCCTGAGCAATTGAGTGCTGGTAATCAGCTGCTTCAATGCATCATCTGCCCTTGTTGAAATGTAGATTGCAGTTCAGCCTTCCAGGTGTTAAGAGCATAAGAATATGAGAAGAGACTGCTAGATCAGGCCAATGGCCCATTTGGTCCAATATCCTGTTCTCACTGTGGCCAACCAAATACCCCAATTAGCAGAGACATCACATTGCCAACCAAGGTCTGTATAGTTAAAGCTATGGTTTTCCCAGTAGTGATGTATGGAAGTGAGAGCTGGACCATAAAGAAGGCTGATCGCCGAAGAATTGATGCTTTTGAATTATGGTGCTGGAGGAGACTCTTGAGAGTCCCATGGACTGCAAGAAGATCAGACCTATCCATTCTGAAGGGAATCAGCCCTGAGTACTCACTGGAAGGACAGATCCTGAAGCTGAGGCTCCAATACTTTGGCCACCTCATGAGAAGATAAGACTCCCCGGAAAAGACCCTGATGTTGGGAAAGATGGAGGGCACAAGGAGAAGAGGACAACAGAGGACGAGATGGTTGGACAGTGTTCTCGAAGCTACCAGCATGAGTTTGACCAAACTGCAGGAGGCAGTGAAATACCGGAGTGCCTGGCGTGCTCTGGTCCATGGGGTCACGAAAAGTCGGACACAACTAAACGACTAAACAACAACAACAACAGAAGACCACAAGTGGGACCCAAGCAGAAGAGCACATCCCCCTCCCTGCTATGGTTTCCAGCAACTGGTATTCAGAAGCATTGCTGCCTCCAATGATAGAGGCAGAAGCATAGCCATTGTAGCTAGAAGCCATTGATAGCCTAATCATCCATAAATTTGTCCAATCCTCTTTAAAAGCAATCCAAGTTAACAGCTGCCACTGCCTCCTGTGGAAGTGAGTCCCATAGTTTAACTACGTGCTGCATGAATAAGTACTTTTATTTTCTCGGTCCTGAATCCTCCAGCATTCAGCTTCATTGGACGTCTACCTGTTCTAGTGTCAGTGTTTTCAACTACAACTCCCATCAGGCCACACCAGCAATTTTGAAGCTGATGGGAGCACAGCTGTGTTGGCTGAGGCTGATGGGAGTTGTAGTCCAAAACATCTGGAGGGCAGCAGATTGGGAGCGCAAGGGAGGCAGCTGTAGTCTCTTGCCGTAGAAAATTTCCAGTGTTATTTGTCAAGGGCTATGTATTACTGACAGCACTTTTGGCAGAGGTGAGATTTGCACTGGAGACCTCCTCGCTTGTGTCTCTGTCGTTTTAGCGACTTCACTGCACTTAAGTTCCTATAAGTGTCACTGGACCCAGAAAGAGGCTTGCTTTACCCACTCAGCCTTTAAACCAGAACTCTCTTTCATATCCCCTTGGTTTATCTAGCCTTTTGCATCCCTTGCTATCTGTCTCTTATCTTGGGGCCAGAGCCGTGTACCACCATCACCAGGATATTAATGTTTCTTCCGAGTCTCTGGGTTCACTTTTTATTTTTCCTGCCCCGCTCGCTGGAGAGTTGGGGGCGGGGTGGGGGGATGGGAAGAGATGTTGCTTGGCTGCTTGGAAGGCACATCCCAGCGATAAAGAGCAATAATTCATGCCTCGTCCCTTTCTCTCGGAACGTGCCATTTCATTAACTGAAGCCTTCGGAGCCGGATGCTGCCAATTCCCTCCCTGTTCTTGGTGTTAATGAAAAAGAGATTCTGAATGGAGATGGCTCCGTGCTAAACCGGGTGGCCAGTCTTTGCACTTAATTGCTTTTACAGCGTCAGGTTTGCAGAGATTGCCCTCAAAGTACAAAGCTGCCTTTCTTACCTCTTCATGGTGCCAGGTAAAAGCAGCCCCACATCTTGCCTAACCTCTGATCCACTTTCAGCTGTAGAATGGGAGTCGTTTGCATCCATTTTTATCACTTGTGCCTTCTTTAAAAGCATTCATGAACCAGAACAGGCTTGTTGTTATTTCGTTTACACACACACACACACACACACACACACACACACACAACAATGTATTAATAGCAGATACCCCAAAAAAATAAGAGTAGGAAAGGATGACTAGAACTCAGCATAGAGGAACAAATTTCCATACTAAAATTGAACATAATAAATTAATATTACAAGGTTCCAAGTAACACAAATGGGTTTACATGATTCCAGTACATTGTAAAACTACTCCATTTCTTGATAAAAACATTCTGTTGTTGCCTGCCCTCTCTGTTTCTCACTTAACCATGCATCCTATGTCCCAAATTGTTGTTATCCATTCTCCCATTGATTATGTTTTCATTTTTTCCCATTTCAGACAAATAATCATTCTGGCAGCAGCTAAGAGATGTTGCATTAATTCCCTGTCCTCTATTAATTCAGTTTCTTTAACATAGCCAAATAGGAAAACTAGAGACTCCGTGGGCAAAGCATAGCCAGTTGTTACTTCCATTGCCATTGCTATATCTCCCCAGAATTTTCTGCTTTTGGGACATGCCCAGAATATTTGCCATATCCCAGCATTTGCAGCTTTGCAGGCATCCCTGAGTGTTCTATATATCCAGATAAGACATTGCAGTGTCAGGTGAAGCGGAATGAATGTTGCCCACCTAACTCAAATGGTTCACTATTTAACAAATAAATGTGTTCCCCCCCCCCCCCGTTTCTGTCTCTCCAAGCTCATGACCAAGCATCCAGCAAAGCGTTTGGGGTGTGGCCCTGAAGGAGAGCGCGATATCAGGGAGCACGCCTTTTTCCGCTACATCGATTGGGACAAACTTGAACGGAAAGAGATCCAGCCTCCTTTCAAGCCCAAAGCTGTAAGTTCCTCCCCTCCTGTCTCACTGCCAAAATTCTTTTCTTCCAGCAGAGACACTCGCTTCACATCTGCAGCATACATTTCCAGCACTCTTGTGCCACTTTCGACGCTTCCCCCAAAGACACCTGGGAATTGCAGTTTGTCAAGGACGCTGGGAATTGCACCTCTGCAAAGGATTTTCCTAACAACTCCCTGCACCCTTTAACAAACTAGAGTTCTCGGGATTCTTTAGGGGAAGCCGTGGCTGTTTAAAGGGACATCAGGGTGTTTGGAATGCTGGGTGTGGATGAGTCCAGTTATCACAGCCCCTTCTTGACCCGGACAATAACATGTCCCCTTTCTTATAGCCGTGACTATGTCAATGTCCTGCATTAAGGGCTGCTTTCTGTTGACTGATTCACACATGCAGGATGTGAGGTGGTCATCCTGTGGGTGCGCAGACTGCAGGATGGGGGCTCACATGATGGGAATATCCTCCATCAGGGATGTGAACTTGAATAAAATATTGGAGGGGGGCAGGTGAGCCCCGCCCCACGTAATCAATCACAAGACACGGCACATGCACACCATTTGAATGGCAATGCACATCAATGGGGGGGCCCCTTAAATATTTTATTGGTGGGGCCAAAGGTACCTCGTCGCCTAGGAGTTGGCTCCTATGTCCTTCATACAAAAATAAAATAAAATAAATCCCCAGTACATATTGGGTAGAAAAGGTCTACCCTAGTTTTCTCCTTGACATCCTAATGAAGGAGTCTTTTTGAGGGAGGCCTTCAGTCAGAGATGCTGGCAGCATCCTATGAGCTTTGATTCATTCACTTCCCACCTGCAGCTGAGATGCAGGTTGGTGGCCTCAACCGCTGCTGTTTGCAAGAACTGGGCCTGGGTTGATTTATAGTTCTCTGCAACTCCACAAAACGGCTGCGATGTGGGGAGCAGAGTTCCCGGCTCTCTTTTCCAAGGCAAGGCATGGGATGTCCCTGTACCCGCTCCGAAAAGCTTGCCTGATACGTGCCTGTTCTCTGAGAAAGATGCGCCTGTGATCACTTTCTTGCATTAGCTCTAAGTGCGTTCGGCTCGAGAAGGCCACGTGGCGATGCCAAGGTCTCCTGAAAGTCACCCATGGGAGGCATAGACAACATAACCTTTAGCCAGTCTGTGGAAAACACTCTGCTGGTTTCCGTCTGGCCAAAATGCCATTCTTAAATCACAAGCCTGCAGAGAGGCAGGAGCAGCCCCGGTACCAGAAATGGGGTTTCATTAACTCAGGCTACATGGGAGCCTTAATCCATGCTCTGCTCACCGGGGGGGGGGGGGAGGACAGGGACAAAAGGTCCTTCCTTTTTTTAAGAGTTTTGCAACTGGCACCCAACTGAGACTGTTAGACTTCTGAATGTTCAAATCACCATTGGCTTTTCGCACTGGCTTGTCTGTCGGGGTCTCCTATCCTGGGTCCCATCTCTGCCACCAGCACCTGAGTTGGAGCCATGCCCCCCTCCCATGCCTCTCTCTTTCTCTTGGAGAAGGAGCTGAGAAAAAGGTCCTTTTTGCTCTCTCGGAACCTCTAGCTCAGCAACTACACTGTACGCCTGAATCATTCATGACGTGGTAATTCACTCAGCAGGTAAAAGGCAGGCAGGCAGCAGCTTGAATAGTTTATGAGCAGGCGCCAAAAGCCAGGGAGAATTCTTATCCCAAAGAGGACCTGGTGTTCGGCCAGCGTTTCTGCGCCCGATCCCCGGATAATGGCACTTTCTGCAAACTCCTAAAAGGAAAGGGAATGCGCTCCCCAACTTTGTACAACCACACTTGGGATCCTAGTGTACAATTCTGGTTGCCTCGCCCAAAAACGGGTACTGAAGAGTTGGGAAAGGTTCAGAAAGGGAAAGTTGAAATGATGAAGAGTATGGAGCCTCTCCCTGAGGAAGAAAGACTGCAGCCGATGGGACTTTTTAGTTTAGAGAGAAGGGAAGTAAGAGGCGACATGATGGAAGTTTGTAGAATTATGCATGGTTTGGAGATAGTGGATAGAAAGAAGTTTTTCTCCCTCTCTCCTAATACTAGAACTTACTGAAGCTGAATGTTGGGAGATTGGGGACACATAAAAAGAAGTAATTCTTAATGCAGTGCATAGTTGAACTATGGCACTTGCTCCCACATGAGGCAGTGATGGCCACCAACCTAAGGTAAAGGTAAAGGGACCCCTGACCATTAGGTCCAGTCGTGACCGACTCTGGGGTTGCGGCGCTCATCTCGCTTTATTGGCTGAGGGAGCCGGCGTACAGCTTCCAGGTCATGTGGCCAGCATGACTAAGCCGCTTCTGGTGAACCAGAGCAGCGCATGGAAACGCCGTTTACCTTCCCACCAAAGCGGTACCTATTTATCTACTTGCACTTTGATGTGCTTTCGAACTGCTAGGTTGGCAGCAGCAGGGACTGAGCAACGGGAGCTCACCCCATCACGGGGATTCGAACCGCTGACCTTCTGATAGGCAAGTCCTAGGCTCTGTGGTTTAACCCACAGCGCCACCTGCGTCCCTGGCCACCAACCTAGATGGCTTTAAATGAAGACTAGACAAACTCTTGAACAAAAAAGCTGTTGATGGCTAAAAGCCAGGATGGCTATGCTCTTCCTCTATTGGCAGAAGCAAGAATGCTTCTGTATGCCAGTTGCTGAAAACCACAGCAGGGGCAAATGTTGCTCTTGTGCTTCAATCCTGCTTGTGGGTTTCCTGCAGGCATCTGCCTGGCTGTGGTGAGAAAAAGATGCTAGACTAGATGGGCCATTGGCCTGATCCAGCAGCTTCTTCTTATGTCCTTATTGTCAACTTCCAGTCATCTAGCTGCAGCTCAGTGGCAAAGTACTTGCTGTGCATTCAGAAGGTCCCACGTTCATTCTCCAGGTAGGGCTTTAAGAGACTCGCAACTGAAAATCACTGCCAGTCACTAAGTTAGTTGTAGAAGATGAGTTTGGATTTGATATCCCGCTTTATCACTACCCGAAGGAGTCTCAAAGCGGCTAACATTCTCCTTTCCCTTCCTCACCCACAACAAACACTCTGCGAGGTGAGTGGGGCTGAGAGACTTCAAAGAAGTGTGACTGGCCCAAGGTCACCCAGCAGCCGCATGTGGAGGAGCGGGGAATCGAACCCGGTTCACCAGATTACGAGTCTACTGCTCTTAACCACTACACCACACTGGCTCTCCTCTGTATGAGACAGCTTCCTGTGTTCCTACATAGAAAAGCCATGTCTCAGAGGTGGAGGACATCTGCATTATATGCAGGAGGTTCTAGGTTCACAACCCTGATATTTCCAGTTAGGGCTGGGAAGGTCCTCTGGGGATCTGCTGCCAGTCAGTGTGGACAGTATTGAGCTGGCTGGATCAGCGACTAGGTATAAGGCAACTTCTTATGTTTCTCTCTTTTTTCATGAGCTGGTTTGGTTATTGCTGGACTCTTCCTTTCCTCTTTCTGACTTTTCCGTTTCCTGTTCCCAAGTCGAGCACTCCCTGCATCTCTCGCTCCTGCAGTCTTTTTACTTTGAGTGCCTGATTCCTTGTGCTGCACCTGAGAGCGGCCAGCGCTGTTCCTTGAAGCACCCCCAACCCCTCCTCTCCCCAATAATCTGACAGATTGGTTGTGTTTGTGTAGAAGTGGCTGTTCTGACAGGGTCGTGCATGGCTGATCTTTCGCGGCCATCCCTGCATACCAAGTGGCTTGGAGCAAACCTGACGCCAGCTCTCCTTGAGATAATTATGGGCTGCTGGTGGTGGTTGGTTTTTTTAAAAATCAAATTACTTCTTTACATAGAAGCCAGGGCTTGGAGAGCCTGTGTGATCTGAAGGCAAAGCTCAGGCAAGGGGGATGCAGCACATTCTTACAAATAATTGCAAAATATATAGTGCAATCCTAGAGGTGTCTACGCAGAAGTAAGTGCCTTTGCGTTCTGTGGGGCTTACTCCCCAGTAAGTAAACATGGGATTGCAGTCTTCATTACGGAGCAATGGCCTCTTTGGATGTAGGGCTTAGATGTTTCAAAGGGTGGGATGTTAAATTGCTCCCACTGGAAATGGCAGGCCTGTTTTTTTTTATTGATTTATTGATTTATTAAATTTTTATCCCCCCAGCCTTCCTCCCTAAAGGTGTACAGGGTACAGTACAACAGAAACAAAATAAAACATACTTTATAACAATTTAAAACCATCTCAAAATGTTTAGAGCATCTGTAGGGAAAATCAAAAGCAATCGCATCCCCTCAGTTCTTTTTATTTAATTTCATGGCTGCCGTGCCCACGAAGCAGGAATGCTTTTCCGCTACTCCTCAAAGCCAGTAGTGAGGGAGACAGACTTCTCAGAGAGGATGTCCTGAATGTGGGAAGCACCACTGAGAAGACCCTACCATGCTGAATGCCAACCAGGCAGCAGCCAGAGGCAGCCCCCAGCCAACAGGGCCTCCGCTGTGTTGACTCCTGCACCGCTCTGCCCCATAACATTTGGGGCCACTAATCATGTGCTCTGACATCCCTTTCTCCATTACTTTGTGCCCTTCCCTTCTCTGCTACATCCTTGGCAGCAGCTGGTGAGGAAAGGGAGGATTTGGTCATGTCAGGGTGCAAGGTGAGTAACCCTAGGTGTTATGGGGCGAAGTGACTCAGCCCAGGGATGCTAACTTTTGGCAGCATTCCTTGATGTCACAAGATTGAAATGCCTCTTAATCAACAAAAACCCATAGGTGCCAGCCAACCTGGTGCCCTCCTTATTTTTTTACACTTTTACACTGTAACCTCCATACACATACACACACACACATAAGGAAGAAGGCATGGAGACCCATCTAAGAGCTTTGGACTACAGATCCCTTCTGCCTGTGCTGGCAGGGGCTGATGGGAGTTGTAGTCCAAAGCACCAGGAGGGCACCAGGTTGGGGAATCCTCTTTTGGGAGTTTCATGTAGTTGCATCCCAAGAGGTATCTTTGACCTCATCTAAAGTTGCAGACAGGAAAATGCTTCCCCCACCCCCATTTCCACAACAAATGCTGGTCAAACACCTAAGGTTAGAGGTGGATCTTGAAGGCAGAAGTTTCCGAAGCCCTCTTATTAATTTCAGTGGGTTTACTCTGAGTAGAGCTTAGTTGGAGATATCCCTAGATTTTCTTCTGTCTTTGCAAGGGGTTGGTGTTTTTTAAATTGCTCAGCTATATAATTAGTGGGGCTGCAAGCTGTAATCACTTTAATGGGCAGATTAATCAACTCATGTGTTAGTTGTTTAATCAGAAGGGGCCAATTTTAATGGGCAAGGGCAAACTCTTATTAGTGGGGGCTGAATGTCAAAGGCACACTCCTAATTACAAAGCCACCAGAAAGAATGAAAAAGCCCAACAGTCCTGACCTGATAGTACTGAGTGATGGCTTTTTATTAATTTGTAAATTATCTCCCCAAAGGCAGCGATATGCAGACTTGTTGATTTATATGAAGTGGCCTAGATCCCTCTTTCCTTTATGAAACGATTCCAAAGTGGCTCCCGTGATAAAATGAAATGCAATGCCTTCAAAAGAAATCCAATATAACATGACTAAAGAAACCAAATTCCGACAAGAAAGCATCAATCACGGAGGCAACAGTGCTAAAATAATGAAATCTGGGAGAGAAATCCATCAACTAAGGACAGCCACATCTTGGCCAAAATTCCAGAAGGAATGTGGGAGGGGGGGGGCTCTTTGAAATCATACTCAGAGTAAACCTATTGAAGCCCATGGGATTAAGCTTGTTTTAATCACCAAATGCCATGCCTCTTCTGGTTCTGGGAGACAAGTGGAATGGGGAGCTTGTTGCAGCAGGAGGGAGAGCCATGCGTCCCTCTTCACAATGCATGGCCCATCTCTGCCTCTTGGTCTTCCTCCCCTTCTGCTTCTATCTCTGGACTGCCCTCTGCCACAGACTCTCCCCACTCACTACTGTTACCTCTTCAGCTTCCAACACCTTCTTCTCCCTGTCTGCCCTCTCTTCTCCCTCTGGCCACTCATAGTTGTCCCACCACTTCTCCCCAGGCTCTGAGCCTTCTTCCCTCGGGGCTTCCACAGCTGGTTCCTCCCAACCAACCAGTCCATGACAGGCTTGCTGCTTGCTGGATCAATCAATCAATACAATTAAGAGTTTGCAGCTTGCGTGGGGTGCAGCTGGCGAGTGAAAGTGTTTATTTCTGGATGGAGCTGCATAACGCTTTGAGGAACAAGGGTCAGTGGTCACATCTCATCCATACAAAGGGCAAAAGCTGAATTACATTCTGTGGGAAAGCAGAAACATGCTCACGCACACCCCAGGGGTCCGGTTCTTTTAAATATGCACTACAGCACCCCATCAAGGTCATTTCAGGCAATGGCGCTGGAGCTGCAGCCGTCATTGTGAGCTTGCAGCCCTCACATTCTGCATCTCAGATGGTCCTAGAAATCTCAGCCGTTTCCAGGAGTTTGGTTAAGGATTAACAGCTGAAGTCCTGGTAGCTAAATGCTTCACTCCATCTCTGAATACCAGGTGCTGTTGGGGGGGGTGTATCACAGTAGTTCCCAAACTCTTTCACACACACCCCGGTTCCATAAACTCATCCCCAACATTCTTCAGAACAGTGGTTTGCATGACCCACTAAAGAAGATAATAACCCAATAAAATTCAAAAGTGACAATTAATTGTACACGTATTCAAAATACTGCTAAAACCATTTAATTTAACTAATTCAACAAGACTCATGTACTTGATCCAGTGATGCCAACTTTTCAAAGTCTGATAGTCCTTTACAGCTCCCCCGGCCACCCCCTTGCCTCTTACCTGCCCCCTAAGTAATCCT
This sequence comes from Podarcis filfolensis, assembly GCF_964270895.1. Lineage (NCBI taxonomy): Eukaryota > Metazoa > Chordata > Lepidosauria > Squamata > Lacertidae > Podarcis > Podarcis filfolensis. The sequence goes on along the minus strand of NC_139616.1, from coordinate 28,843,525 downwards.
GCCTCCCACATTGAGAACCACTGATGGTGGATCTTGTTGGAATACCTAACCATCATGCCAGCCTCCCCCAGCCTCATGCTGTTGAGATGTCTTGAACGACAACTCCCATCAGCCCCAGCCAGGATGATGGCACTGTAGTAATCCAAAACACCTGGGAGCTGTACTTCCCAGAACATCTGGGCAACACCAGGTTGGTGAAGGCTGTGTTGCAAGTGCAGAAAGCCTTTCCTAGTACAGTCCTCATTCTGAAACAGGGAGGAGGAGGAGAGACACAGCCCTCATCCTTTACCGCCAGTGTTGTCAGGCGCCCTGCCTGATGTCTCTGCTGCACCAGGTGCTTCTGAAGCTAATAGGCAGTGACAAGTGTATTTTCAAAGGTTTAGCTGCACGTCCAGGAGCAGGCTGAGCTGGCAGGCGTGTGAGGCTTACAGAAGCAGGTAGAGCTTCCTGCCACAGTGCTGCCTGGCCTAGGCTTGCCTTTTTCCTCTTCTGTTTCGGATGCTAAAGCCAGTATCAAGACATGACTGAGGAGGGCTGCGGTTTTGGAGCATAGGACCATAGGACCATAGGAAGCTGCCTTATACTGAATCAGACCATTGGGGCATCCAGTGGTGCTGCGTCCTTTGCCAGCACACTGGGTGAGAACGGGAACGAGGCGTGGAGGGTTCACAAGACTGCACTGCACTGCACTGCACTGCACAGCCTGTCTGCCTGCCTGCCCATGCAGTGAGGAGCCCACCTGGCCAATTCTCAGTGACGTAGCGTGGGGGGTGCAGGGGGGGCCGGCCGCACCGGGCGCAACATCTGTTGGTTAGGGCAAATCCACGGGTTAGGGGGTGCAAATCCACGGGTTAGGGGGTGCAAATTACTTGCCTTGCCCCGGGTGCTGACAACCCACGCTACGCCACTGCCAATTCTTAAATTTTATACGCCACTAAAATGTAGAAAAACCTCAAGATGGTTTACAAAAAAAGACAAAACAATAAGAAGAATTAACAATAATGTAAAACTTAAATAACAAAATAACAATAGACTGAGAACAGATTAAAACTCACATCAACTTTTGAAACATCTGGGTAGGCTTGTCTAAACAAGAATGTTTGTAGCAGGCACCAGAAAGGGCACAGCAAAAGTGCTTGCATGATGTCAATAGGCAGGGAGTTCCAAAGTGTAGATGCTGTCCTACTGGAAAAAAACAATATGGACAATAGGTTGGAGGGGACTGGCCTAAAGAATCTTATAGGATGATCATTTATTATGGCCAGTAAATAACCATTCTGCATTTCATTTCCCACTCTCCAAGCCCGACCTACAAATGCTTGTCCACAGAAACACTTGCCCATTTTGCTGCTAGGTAAACCTTTTTCAGGTCAGCTCGTTTGGCGAACCTCCAAGGCAGTAAGCAAACATAAAGAGCCACCATGAATACCTCTTGGAAGTGATTCCCCATGTTCAGATTTGATCCATGGATGGTGCTGCTAAGTAGGTGCTTTCCGTCTGTCTTAAGGGGGTTGATTCCTACAATGCAGGCGATTGAGCTAGATGACCCTTGGGGTCCCTTCCAACTCTACAGTTCTGTGATTCTATGATTATGATGAGTATCACACACACACACACACACACACACACACACATGCCTGCATGGAAGCAAGGGCTCCTGGGAACAGCGCAGGGGCACATGAGCTGTTCAATCATTTTGATTTCCGAATGTCATTCTCCGTGAGACTTGCTGCTGTCAGGTCGGGTTAGGGGAGACGAATGTCTTTGAAGCTGTCTTCTGGGACGTGAATCATGTGGAAAAGAAGTTCTCCGCAGTTGCAGACTTGTGGCTTGTGGAGAAGGCGCTTGAAGCAGCTTTCAAAAATGTCCAAGGCTTAATAACCACCCCCCAAAAAATAGCTGCTTAAAGAAAAACACAGACATCCAGGCAGGCAGCTAGCTACCTTTTACAGCCGTTCTGCACATCCAGCTCTTAGAGACCCTGTGCATGTTTCTTGGGAAGATAAGCTTCAGTGCACGTGCTGATAAAACTCCTCCTCTTGCAGCTGTGAGCTGCAGACTCCGCTATCCAAAATGAAAATGGCAAGAGCAACCTTGCACCTTCATTACAGGATTGCTGTTTGGCTCCTGCACTCAAAGAGGGGGGGGGATAAAGAGGGGCTCTTGCTCCTTCCCCAAACATGCTTTGCTTTCCCACCGGCCCCTGAGTAAGAGTGACACTTGTCACACTATAGAACGCTGCAGAATCTCCAAAGCGTTTCCCTGACATGGTTTTAGAGATTTTCCCGATAACACTCTTTGGTAGATCATTATTGAAGAGGGAAGAAGTGCAGGCTGAGAGCTTGCCCAGCTTGGGGAAAGGCCATTGGCAGGGCACCCATGTTGTAAACCCAAACCACAGTTGCAGAGCTGGAGGAAAGCTTGTGGGAGTTTGTGAGACGCGGGAGGTTCCAAAAGACACCAGAATGGCCAGTTCTGATGCTTTTATTGAAGAAAGGCATTGGCTTACAGCACAGCAGCCTGTCAGTTCCCCTTGGCCCAGCTCAAAGCCTTCCATAGGATGGGCTCCACAGCAAGGAGATGGCCAGGCTGCAGGTGGCTAGTACCCAAAACATTACAGATAGTTCCTCTTCTGGGCTTGGAGCCCAACATCCCAGTTCCCATGGATAAGGGTACCATCAAAGCAAGCCAATTAGTATATCAAAGCAGGCATATCTGAAGATGTATGAGCCCAGAACCACAGCAGCTTTTGATTAATGAAAGGGTTATCTTGAGTGCCAACATGGCGTAAGCACAGCTTCTGGAGCAGCTCGCCTTCAATACAGCACAACCTGTTTGCATGCAGAACGTCCCAGATTCAACCCCCAATGGCATCTACAGGAAGGGCTTAGGAAGAGTCCCTGCCTCAAACCCTGGAAACCCACTGCCAGCCAGTGTAGACAACACTGGGCTAGATGGACCATTGGTTTGACTTTGTATATGGTATCTTCCCATGTTCCTAATTGGGGCATGATTGAGATTTGAACCAGGGCTTGCCTAGGAGCCTATCTAAGGAGAGACCACCCCTGAAAAGGCCCCTCTCCTTTTATTTATTTCAGCAGGACCAGATGTCTAGAAGTTAGCAGCCCCCACTGGCCTTAGGAAATTAGGTTCTCCTTGTGGCAGGGGGCATATCCAGGTCTCAGGCTATCTGTGCTTCCAGAGACCACAAGCCAAAACACAGCATATCTGCTCTTCTCATATTTTTGATAGGCCTCTTTGGTGATGCGAATTAGCTCTTGGATTTTCCAGGCATAGGGCTCTATCCAACACTCCCCTTCCTCTAGTGCAAAGTGAGTTTTAATGTTGCACAACAGATGAATCCGATGCCATACCTGCGCTAACAGAAACTAATTGCACCACGGATTTCACAATCCGTTGTGCCACAAAGTTGCCAGCAACCTGCTTGTGCGTTATCTCGTGCAACAACATTTCACTGGTGCAAAACCAGTGGAACAAGTATACCGCTAAGTGACCTTAACCTAGCGCTAGATTGGATACAGCTGCAGGTTCTAAAAAAATCCAACCTTTCCTAAGATTCCAAAAGAATCTAAGGGACTTCCTTGGAAGTTGTTGGACTCTCCTTCATTGGAGGTTTTTAAGCAGAAGTTGGATGGTCATCAGTCAGGAATTATTTAGCTGCAATTCCTGCATGGCAGGGGGTTGGATTAGATGACCCTTGGGTACCTTCCAACTCTAGCCCATGGTAAATGTCTCTGCTGAAATCAGACCTCAGTCAACACTACCTCCAATGGTTATGAGGAGGGACTATATTTCACTGGTAGACAAAATGATTATGTTTTTCATGGAAAAGGTTGTGAGTTCAATCTCTGGTTATGGCCAGTTAGAGAGAGAGAGAGAGAGACTTTTTTTGCCCATGACACTGGAGGACCAATACCCCTCAGAGGTGGCATTAATCTGCTTGATGGGCAAATATTGGAACCCGGTACGAGGCCACTTTCTGGGTTCCAGTGCACTCAGCATGATGGGAACAAATTTCTGCTTGGATCTCTGGAAAGGAAGGTTGGTGGTGTGGCACCTTTTGCTGAAAGATCATGCGGTGGTCGTGGGATTTGGGGAAGGAATACGTGGACCCCAGAGTAGCCTCCTTTCCCCGCTACAAGCTCCCACTTGTGAGAAGCTGAAGAGGCTTGACAGTTTGCAAGTGTTTGCCTTGAATAATTAATTTTTTTTAAGAGCCTGCTGTTACGTTTATTAAAAATGCAAATTGTTTTTCTTAGCAAATGAAAGTTAAATACCATGCAGGGGGTAAAAAAACAGCGGTGAAAAAAGCTACTGCCTGGGATGAGTGGCTACTTTTTAAAAACTGTGTGTGTGCGTGAAGGAGGGATGTACGGTACTTCTAAGCGCCTCCATTTCCTCTGAGGGCATCACGCCAAGAGAGCAAGGCTTAGATGGTCCGTTTGATATGAACAACAGTTCAGTCACCATTAAAGGGAAGCCATTAATGCTGACGCTGACAGGCCCTTTGATTGGCAGAGTCAAATCCCATAGAAGATGTTCTTGTGTTCCCTTAAAAGCATCCTCTCTGAGCTTGCAATGTATGAGCTAGACGCTTAAAGGTCCTCTTTTCAGAGCTGATAGATCGCAACCCAAACAGCCCAGTAGGCGCAGGCAAAGGCTTGGATTATAGGGATTTGGGTGGGGGGCAGGGAGATAATTTTTTCCTGTTCTCTTGTTACTTTGGATGTACTCAATTTGCAATTACCAGCCAGTGAATGAACTGAAGCACATGGCTATCCTTGGAAATCCACACTACTCTGAATTTTATGGTGCAGTTCTCTAAAAATGCATATCCTGGTGACAATAATGTTCAAAACTACCTTGTGTTGGGAAAATTGGTTGCAAAAAAAATATGCTTGCATTAGACAGAATCACGTGCAAAAATGCGCACTCTCAGGGAAATGCAAACAAATTTTCATGCAGACTTCTTTTGGGGGGATGGAGGAAATCACAAATTAATGGGGAAAACTTGGGAAACAGAGGGAAAATGAACCTATGCTGGAATTCTGCTTTAATCATTGGTTCTTACAAACAATGGCCCTCAGCCGCCAAAACTTGATTTGTCTCAAAATGGGTGTGCCGTAAGTGTTTTCATGAAATGAAATCTTGAGAACTTGCATAAGTGGTGCTGCTCAACGAAATGACTCAGCAGATGCACCAAGCTATCACTGTAATGACTGGTTGATCAAACTCTTCCTCCAAGGAACCCAGCCTCAAAGTAGACATTATAGCGTCTGCACTTGCGATCTGCTGTGGGGGCGAGGGGATCGCACAACTGCAGTCACACCTGGCTTGCTATCTCGACCAGTTTGGTCCTCCCTGCCATGTGTGACATCGTCCTTTCCTTGGTTTCCTTCCCTTCCAGAAGCAGCCATTCATGTGAGGTGGGGTGGGGGAAGGGCCTGGAAAATATGCAAAATGAGGGCTTATGACTCAATGTTACAGTTGGAAGAGAAGAAGGGTAAACAGACAGGTGTGTCACAGTGCCTAGTTTGGACTCCTTGGTAACTGAAATACTGTTGTTCTCACAGCAGATTTCCTGGCCTTGCTGAGGGGAGATTGGGGTGAAGCTATGTGCCCAGAAGTGGGCAGTGGTTCTCAGTAGTGGTATCCCCTTGGTGCCTTGTCAGATTGAGCAGCCGGTTTTTAAAAAGGTAAAGGTAAAGGAACCCCTGACCATTAGGTCCAGTCGTGGCCGACTCTGGGGTTGTGGCGCTCATCTCGCTTTATTGGCCGAGGGAGCCAGCATACAGCTTCCGGGTCATGTGGCCAGCATGACTAAGCTGCTTCTGGCAAACCAGAGCAGTGCACGGAAACGCCGTTTACCTTCCCGCTGGAGTGGTACTTATTTATCTACTTGCACTTCGTGCTTTCGAGCTGCTAGGCTGGCAGGAGCAGGGACCGAACAACGGGAATTCACCCCGTCACGGGGATTCAAACCGCCGACCTTCTGATTGGGCTTAAAATGGAGCGGGGGCACAGGTCCCCGGAAGCATGTTGCTGAAATTCCAGTCTCTCTTTTTTTTGCAAGAGGGCGCGGTCTGGGGACACCTGAGGCTGCAGCCTGGCTGAAGCTAAGCGGGTGTGAACCTGATCTGTCCCTTGGATGGGAGACGATGGAGAACTCTGTGCAGGAGCAGGATATACAAGTATAATGTGTTTGTTTTTCCAAAAGAGAGATGCCACCCCGCACACACACACCTTCCCATGCATGTGGCACATTCTGGGACAGGTACGGTATTGCATGCGGCTGGTGGAGTTCTGCAAGTAATTGCCCTGTCATCTCATCCTTCTCCTACAATTACTTGCCGGGTGGCTGGCTGACAGCTTATCAGTTCCCCAGCACCTCCATGACAAAATACTCCGCGGTTGCAATCAGATCCACCCTCCTGCCAAAGGAGTCATAAGTATTTTGCATTGTTTCTTTTTTCGTTCACCTCGTTTTGCTCATTTGGAGATACTTTGCCCGACCACCAGGGGTGGGGGTGGGAGGGCTGGAGCCTGGGACAGGGTGGGGATGTGGCAAAAACCACCTCCGACTTTTGCATTTGGGTTGGTTGTTTTTTTTTCTCCTCCTCCCGCTTTTCTTTCCCCCTTTTCGCCACCTACCATGAGTTCTTTTTTTCCCCTTTCATAGTGCGGACGAAACGCCGAAAACTTCGACCGGTTTTTCACTCGCCACCCACCTGTCTTAACACCACCCGACCAGGAAGTCATCAGGAACATTGACCAATCAGAATTCGAAGGATTTTCCTTTTGTAACTCTGAGTTTTTTAAAGCTGAAGTCAAGAGCTAAGTAGCCATTGTAGACCATAAGCATCACCCTCCCGCATCCATTACCATCTGCTCCCGGCAGCTGTTGTGGTGACATCCTCTGTTGCAAACCATTAGCTGTCATGATCTGAATTTATTTTGTGGTGATACTAGAATGACCATGTTTCAAAGACTGTGGGGAAAAGAAAGATCCTCGTTTCTGTAGGCTTAATAACACTTGGGATGGGACACAAGGCTTGGGAAGAAAGCCAATTTGCTTCAAAATCAGCCTGAGAAAACCCACCTAGTCCATATGTGGCTGGACTCCACATCCCATCATCTCTGACCTTAGCCCATGCCGGGTGGGACTGCTGGGACTTGCAGTCCAACAACATCTGAAGAGTCACAGGTTCCCCACCCTTAGATTAGGGGACAAGCAGTGGATTAATTTAATAACTTGTAAAAATCCTGCAGATGCTGCCATCCTTCTCTGCCTCTATTACGTGCTTTGCAAAAGGACCGGCTGTTACTGCCTTTTCACTTTTGCAAAATTCATTGCGGAATCCCTCCCGCATTTTCTCAAAGGGTGCTATCTCCAGAAGAAGTTGGGGGACCTCTGGGGGAGGGATCATTCAGCACACGCGAACCAGTTTCCTTTCGAGTCCTTGCAACCCGACCGAATCCAGCCTGAATGCAGATGCAGCCCACAGCCATTTTTTACTGCAGCTGCACAGGAACGGCTGCAGATTGCCTTTGCATTGCAAATTGACGGTGCTGAGTTTTCTCCCTGTGGTCTTGCATGTGGGGGTACGGGAAGCACAGCCAGGATGAAGGACCCCATAAATCTCCATGAAGTGAAGGAGATTTGGGGGTGGGGCATGCCTGGATCTACACAAACACAAACTGAATAGCAGTTTCTGGAGGCCACAGGAGGGGAGAGGAGTCTAGTGCTCGAATCCTGCTTGCTGGTTTCCCACAGGCATCTGGTTGGCCTATGGGAAATCGAGTAGATGAGCCACTAGGATGTTGGACTAGATAAGCCACTGGCCTGATCCAGCAGCATTTTCTTGCGTTCTTATGAGCATTACCCCTAAGGACCCTTGAGAATTGCTGGGGAGGGGATAATCTCTTACAGAGCATTTTCAGCCTCCTCATCAAACTACAGTTCCCAGGATGCTTTGGGCAAAGGGAGAGCAAGGTAAAGAGTCAGCATTAAGTACTTATTTACACAGCACATAGGCAAACTCTGCTTTTACAGGAGACAGTGATTGTCACCAACTTGGATGGTTTTAAAAGGGGATTAGACAAATACGTGCAGGAGAGGGCTATTGATGGCTACTAGCCAGGATGGCTATGCTCTGCCTTCATGATCAGAGACAGCAATGCTTCTGAATACCAGTTGCTGGAAACCACAGGACAGGAGAGCCACTCTTGTGCTTGGGTCCTGCTTCGGGGTTTCCCATAGCGGCATCCGGTTGGCTGCTGTGAGAACAGGATGCTGGACTACATGGGCCATTGGCCTGATCCAGGAGGCCATTCTTAGGTCCAACCTCCCCACTTCCACCCCATGCTTCACTTTAAATTGTGCACATGCATTCCCAGAGATAACTTGACAGGAATCTGAGAGGACCTGCATTTTAACACATGGCTGGAGACACTGTGTTGTTCATTTTGCCCATAAGAAATTAAAGAGTGCCCTGAAACTGGATCAGACCAGAGGTCCCTCAAGTTCAATATCCTGCTTCCCACACTGTGGGAAAATTGCATACAAAAAATGTGCATATTAGGAGATACTAGCACTCAAGGCATATCCACACTCACCTTTCTTTCCTCCGTGCTTTCCAGACACGGTCCGTACTTTAAAGCTACATATCTGAGTGTCCTTTTGTCTCTTCCAGAGCTTTCCTCATGAAAACCCACAATCCATGGAAACCCTAATTGCCATTTGTTGCACTTCAGCTTTAAAGAGCAGGGGGTTTTGGGTAGGGAAGTCTTCGTGGCCAAACAAGGACGCTCGGACACGTAACTTAAAAGTGCAGAGCTGTGCCTGGAAAGAGCAGGGTAAAAAATAAGTGTGGATGAGGCTTTAAATGGTGGTGAATTTTCTTGAGGGCTTTTAAAAATAAAAATTGCAAACTGATTTGGAAATGTGGAGAAGTCGTCTTAAGATTGGATAAATGAGAACTTGAGGCGAACTGAAACTGGCAGATTTGCCGTGCTGTAGCTTAGTGGTAGAGCATCTGCTTGGCATGCAGAAGGTCAGTTGCTAATGGCATCTGCAGCAAGGGCTGGAAACATTCCCTTGTCTGAAACCCCAGAGAGCCACTGCTGCTGATCAGTGTAGACAGTTCTGAGCTAGCTGGTCCCGGTGGGTCTGACTCTTTGCCAGGCAGCCCCATATGCTCTTCCTTAAGTTGCAAAGCTCTGGGTTGCATGAGAGAGAGAGAGAGAACTTCTCGCTATCCATTTTTTGTGGTTTGCAGCCCAAAGGGGCCAGCAACATCCTGCTTCTCAGCCCAGGTTGATGCTGAGCTGGTGGCAAGCAGGTTGACCAGGGGCTTCTTCCCAAGCAGAGGCTGCAGCTCAGCGTGGGCTCCCAGAGTTTCAGGCTAATTTCTAACCACACGCAGACTGATGCCTGAGCTCCCGGGAAGAAAGAACAGTATCACATGCAGGCAGGGCTGTGTCAGTCAACTCCCTGCTCATAACCCATCAGTCGGCTACAATCTGGTCCAGCAAAGCTGAACAAGATGGCAGGATTTCCTGTGAATGCTTTGGAACCAATGGTCACCCTAGTATCTACCACTCATGTCACGGTGTCGACGTTACCCTATCAAACCTTTGTGGGTTTCTTTCCTTAAAAGTATTTGGGGTGGGGTGGGGTGCTGTCTGTCCAGTTGCCAAATCGACAAACTCCTGTCTGTTCCACTGCGCTTTACGTGTGTCAAAAACCTGAGTATTTTTACTAAAATGAAGCTGATATTTAAAAGTCCAAACAGTATTTGTGTAACTTGACTGAAGCTGTATTTTATTTTATTTTATTTTATTGTCTCAACTAATCTTCTGAAAGTAACAAAGACTTGCCACTGGAATTCTCCTTTGCCAGTAGGGCTGGCAACCTTGAAGGAAAATGAAATGGGTTCTTTTAAGACTCTGATGCTGCTCGGACACCTTTTATTCTCTCTTTGGGGGTGGGGAGGGGTTCTTCACTTACCGTTCGCTTTGAGTTGTTCATGTGCCAATTTTTTTTTCCAGATACAATTATAAAATAAAGAGTCAGAAATCTTGGTTGGAGGAAAACTCAATTTATTTGTAAACAAGACTAAATGACAGTATGGTGATAGGCATGGGGGTTACTGCAGAAGAAAATTGCAAGCAGAATCACGGCTCGAATCTGTTTGCAAACAATTTACAGAGTTCAAATTTGAAAACATTTCCAGGTGTGGGTGCTCAGAATTATACTCCAGGGTCTCAGTCAGCTTTCCAACGCAACCTGGTGCCTTCCAGATGTTTTGGACTACAACTCCCATCAGCCCCAGCTAGCATGGCCATATGATTCTGGGTTCAATGTGAATTGTAGTCCAAAACATTGGGAGGGCACAAGTTTGGGGAAGTATGAACTAAACTACTGAACTTAGCATGTGAAGTCCTTAATGTTGTGAGCTTGAAAGTGTTCTTTCAACAAGGCCTTATTACTGCTTTTATAAAATTGTTTGATGTGATCAGTTTGTGTTTTTTTAAGGAAAAAGAAAGGAAAGTGCTCCCCTCTCCAGACTGAAATTTCAGTTCTGCATTTCAGTTTGTGGGAAAGTCTATCTAAGCAGTTTTATACACTAGATAATCTGGGTGGAAGAGCCTAACAGGTACTGATGAGAAGCCCAATCTTAAAAAGCCTTCCTCCAGGAAACTCATCACAGCGGTGGACCCTTTGAGCTTCTGGGTTCATTGGGACCTTCTGAGAGAACGTAACCTATCAGGACAGGGTACAAGCTATCTGTAGCATCTACATACCTGGAGCAGCCTGGTCTGGGAGCCACGAATTCACATCTTACAATGAAATTTAAGCCACTTGGACTTAACATGCTTTTGGATGGATCCAGATGAACACTCTCGTCTCCATTCTCCATCCCTACCATTGACATTGATCCAGTGCAGCAACTCTGAGGCTGGCAATCAAGTGGACCAGGTTTGCACAATAGGTGTGTCACTAGTCAACCCTTCTTGAGTGACGTGGAAAGATTTGGGTGGTCCAATTAGCCTGCTCCTTTGCTGAACTGAATTCCATGCTCCCTGCCCTGTAAATGTATGCAAAAATTGGATGGGCTTCCCACTAGAAAGGGAAGGTGCTGTGACTTTGTCTCCTGCCCAACTACTGAACAGCCAGCATAAGAAGCCATAAGGCAGGCATAGGCAAACTCAGCCCTCCAGATGTTTTGAGACTACAATTCCCATCATCCCTGACCACTGGTCCTGTTAGCTAGGGATCATGGGAGTTGTAGTCCCAAAACATCTGGAGGGCCGAGTTTGCCTATGCCTGCCATAAGGCCTAACTTCGCTCAAGCCAAAGAATGGAAGATCATACCTTTGTTCTCTCGTTCTCCGCAAAGGAAACAGCCTTCCTCTGCTAGGTATTTCAAAACTGTTGATGATGTTTTTGATGGGGGGGCACCCCCAAAGTGTTTGCCCCATCAGGTCCCACCTGGTCATTGCATGAGACATCAGCAGCCTGTGGTTTTGCTCTGGAGGCAGATGTCCTTGTGAGCAAATAGCAGCCTTGGGATGTATCTGGTGATGGACTTATCTGCACTTACCTTTTGCCCCACTCTTTCCAGGTACAAGTCCTCACTTTAAAGCTCCATGTCTGAGTACACACACTCCAGAGCTTTCCCCATGAAAGCTGCTATTTAAAGCTGAACAAATGGCTACTTGGGTTTTCCCATGGAATACAATGAGCTGACCGTTGCTGCAATCTTACACTCACTTACCTAGGAGTCAATGGGTCTGACTTGGATTGCAGTTTGGGGCTGGGAGTCAGTCTCATTGCATTTGAGTAAGGGCCATGGATTGGTGGCAGAGCACTTGCTCTGCATGCAGAAGGGCCCAGGTTCAATCCCTGGAAGCATCTCTAAGTATGGCTGGGAATGTCTCCTTCCTGAAACCCTGGAGAGCCACTGCCAGTCAGTGTAAACAATACTGAACTGGGTAGACCGGTGATTAGGATAAGGTAGCTTCCAGTGTTCCTATTTAAATCAGCCTTCTATTCAAAATCATGAGGACTAGAATCTTAGCTTAGTGGTAGACCATCTGCTTTCACTGCAGAAGGTCCCCAGGCTCAATCCTTGGCACCTTTAGGTAGGGCTAGGAGCCTCCCCTGCCTGAAACGCTGGGGAACTGCTGCCAGTCAGTGTAGACATTACAGAGATAGATGGACCATTGATTCAACTTGGCAGAAGGCAGCTTCAAGTAAACATGAAACAGATGGTGCTGCCAAAAAAAAGTTACTGGGCAATAGCCCTCAGTAACCTCAGTATCCCTGGTGCAGCCAACCCACTGAAGACCTAAACATGCCTGCCATCGCTTTTGAAACAAACTTCTCTTTTTATCTTGGTCTCCCTTATTATCTTAAACAAGCATTTGGTAAATCTGTAAGGTATATGTTAACTCATTCTCTGAGTCTGGGAAGATATAGAGCCAGCCTGAAACTTATTTATTTCTTTAAGTGTCTGTCAGACAGGATTATTATACCTAAGGTGGGGATCCCTTAAAATGGTTAGAATCTCATCGGGGATCAAAATATAGCCTGCTTCAGCCCAGATCCAACCTTTATAAGATACTGAATGTGCAAAGAGATGAGCTAATTCCTTGTTTAAGCGCTAGTGGTAATGGGGATGGCTTGGGACAAATAGCTGAGGTCAACCAGAGAGTGATGAAACCACCAAGAAATGGGTTTGGCCGTCAATCAACTCAAGTCATTGGCCCATCTGACCACGTCCTGCCTACTGGGGTTGATGACATTCCTCCAAGGTATTTCAGCTCCTGCTGCATGAATGACGCTTTGGAGGGTGTAAGAGGACCCTGCTGCAAGAGAAAACTACTCTTAGCTACTAAAGGGATGGAGCTCATAGGGGTAAGTTATGTGGTCAGGGGACAGAGCCCTGTTACAAGACTCCTTTATGACTGAAATAATTTCATGGAGAAGCCAGTCATTTTCAACCAGCTTCTCCAACCTGGTGCCCTCCAGATGTTTTGGACTACAACATCATCCTGCTATGCTCACTTAGTTTTTATCAAAGATTCTTTGACCTGAGGGTGGCAGGGATTGAATCTGGGGCCTTCAGCATGCCAAGCAGCTGTTCTTCCTTTGAGCTATGGCCCCTCCCAATCCATTTGCATGGAATGCTCTCATGTCAATCACAGGCAAGTGTGGTGAGAACACAGCTTCCGACTTCCTGGGCCACATCGCAAAAAGAAACTTAAGTGATGAGCTGTGGCTTGCACAACTTCTCATTGAAAAGTCAGACCTTTGCAACATGAGAGTCTGTCATCATCTCAGCTGTGTGTCAGAAAACACCTACATTAAATATGTGATTGGATGTTTCACCCATCTCAGGGTCCTTAATAGGTGGCCATTTTGCTACATGCTCTACCACACATTAGTAGGCTGGTGAAAAAGTTCATCCCACAAAAGCTTGCTCATTCATATGGTCCTAATGACTTCAGCCATTTTGGCATTTAATCAGCAGCCAGGCAGGAGTAATGCCGGAGGCTGTGAATGCTGGTTCAGCTGCTCCAGCCCCCATAGTTTAGATGTGGGTAGGTGACAGACCTACTATGATGCAATCACCAAGGCCTCTCTGGCTTCCAAATTCTGACAACCTTAATGGCTATAGAATCCAAGAGAAATTATAGAAAGTGATTATCGTTTGGCAAATATTTGTTTGTTTGTTTGTTTGTTTGTTTGTTTGTTTGTTTGTTTGTAAAAACTAGCTCTGATCCCAAGAATGTACACTCAAGGGTTTTCCTGCGTAGGAATACAGGAAGCTCTTCTATACTGAATCAGACCCCTGGTCCATCTAGCTCAGTATTGTTTACACCAGGCTTCCTCAAACTCAGCCCTCCAGATGTTTTTGGCCTACAACTCCCATGATCCCTAGCTAGCAGGACCAGTGGTCAGGGATGATGGGAACTGTATTCTCAAAACATCTGGAGGGCCAAGTTTGAGGAAGCCTGGTCTACACAGATAGGCAGTGGCTCTCCAGGATTTCAGGCAGGGTTCCCTCCCAGCCCTACCTGGAGCTGCCAGGGATTGAACTTGAGGCCTTCTGCATGCAAGGCAGATGCTCTGCCACTGAGCTATGTGTGTATGCATGCACTCACCACCCTGTCTTCCACCCAATCTCTAATTGAAGGGAAGCCATGTGGACCACAAGACTTTCCTAAGAACATCAGAAGAGCTTGCTGGATCAGCCAGTGGCCCATCTAGTCCTGTTCTCATAGTGGCCAACCAGTGCCTGTGGGAAAACAGCAAGCATGTTCCCCAAAACATCTGGTGGGCACCAGGTTGAAAGCCATCTAGGGTTCCCCTTTCACTGCAGCACCATTATTAATTGTATAATAGAATTTGGGCAGGGAATCCCTGGATTGGCTTCCTCATAGAATGTATATACATAACAAAGCAAGCGATGACCACCATTAACTAGGATGTCCTTTTGCACCAGCGCCATTGATATGAAAGGGAGTTACACAAGAGTGCTTCTGTCCACAAGGTGTAGTGCAAGAACTGGGAATCTGTAGACATCCAGATGTCATTGGCCTACAGTTCCTATTATTATCCCTGGATGTTGACCAACATCTGTGGAATCCCAGCCATGCCCGAAGGACTACAGGTTCCCCGTCCTTGGTACTGCAGAAGAAGAGAACTCTCCCCTCAGCATGCAAAATGCTCCACTTGCTGCAACAGAAGCATTTATGCCTTGTTTTCTGGCTCTAGTTTACTGTGTTTTACAGGGATGCTTCCTTCACCAAGTCTTTTCCTAACTCTGTATTGCAAATCAATGAAATTCAATGAAACGTTTGCATGATAAGAAACTACTATGACTGCTGCTATTATTATTATTATTATTATTATTATTATTCCTACTACTGCTGCTGCTATCATTTTCATCTTCATCACCACATACAGGAGAATGACTTCTTGTCCCCTCTGTAAGGGCAGTAGCATCGTTCTAGGGATATTCAATACAGTGCAAGATGGGAAAAAATTGTTTCTCTCTGTGTTGCTGTTTTTCACTGTTTCCTCCTGCAAATACACTCCCTGCATAAATATGTCACTACCTGGAATGTAAGATGTCCAATTTAATGCATGGCCTTTCCCAAGAATGTTTGAAAATTGATATATAAAACATAAAACTTGTAGGCTGTGCTGGAGAAATGGGTTGAGTGCACACACTCTCGAGGGGATGGGAGTGAGTCTGACACTTAACTGAGCAGCAATTCTCGTCACCACACTCCTAGCCCACTTTTTCCTATTAAAAATGCATTACATTAATAGTATTGTTAATACGAACAGAAAATAAGTAGCACTCTTATATGCGATTATTGCTATAAATTTCTAGCTTGCTCAAAGTGCTGCACATATATTGTCTCTGTAACTCTCATAATGATCCACTCCAGCAGATTATTGCCCCCAAATTACAGAAGGGGCGACTGAGGCTGCGGGAACTAAGGTATACCTGAGGCCACGCAATGACGTGTCCAGCTGGGAACTCCCAGCTCATGCTTCGTACCTGCTTGCCACTGAAGATCATATCCATTCTGAATAAATGAGCATATGCTTGGGATCAGACCACAAGCCTCACCAGCTTAGAAAGCTTTAAAATTAGTGAGGCCACCTTTACTCGTGGGCAGCTTTCCGCAGGCCACATGTCAGTGGTGGGCGTGGCCAGAGTCAAAAGTGGGAGGAGCAATGGGTATGACCATTACCTGTGTACACTTAGGCTACATTCCAGGCGCACACAAGTTTTTGGCACCCATCGACTCCAGACGAGCAAGAGGCATTATCACAATTTGGACAAATTCCAGCCTGGCAAAAGTACTCGAGGAGCATGTAGAACAGGGCCAGCAAGAAGAGCATAGTTTGGGGGGAGTCCTGAGGGCCAGATTAACCTGGGGGGGCAGTGATTTGGCTCCCAGACCTGAGGTTCCCTATCCCTGCCTTAAAAAATGCTTTGAGAACTCAGGCTGCTGAAGCAGCAGTAGAAATCTGCTCTTCCTAGATTGTTGTGTGCACACATTTGGATTGTAACCATTGCTCACATTTTTGGAAGTAGAAAGTTCGGTCCAAAACAAGGGGATATTTATCCCTGCGGAGACACAGAGCCCACTGTCTCCCAGTGACTGCTGCAGGTCCATGGCGATGGCACATCGATATATCTCCTTCGAAATCGGAATGGCTATTCCTTCCCTCTCCTCTTCTGAGCTGCCTGATGGGTCTGGTGGCTGGTTTGTTGGGGGGGGGAGTTCTCTGCCCTGCTCCCCCGCTCCATTCCCTCGGTCTCCCTTTTTAACCCTGTGCTTTTCATCCAACAGAAAGACAAACACGACACTTCCAACTTCGATAAGGAGTTCACGAGGCAGCCTGTGGAACTCACGCCCACCGACAAACTCTTCATCATGAACTTGGACCAGAACGAGTTTGCAGGATTCTCCTACACTAACCCTGAGTTTGTCATTCATGTTTAGGCGATGTGGCAAATCCTTCTGGTCCTCTGCTTTTGTAATCACAGCCCTGAATTCCAGATTGCCTTGTATATATGGACACGAGTCTTCCGGGGTTAATGGTGCATCCGTTCCGACATCCACATGCCCTCGTTGGAGAAGAGAGGGACGTCTGTCTTTGGCCACTTCTCCTCTGTGTGTGCAATATATGGTTTGTTCTTTGACTGGTCTGACAAAGGAATAGTGTTTCTAGAATCTCTAGCTAGTTGGCTAAACTACCAATAGAGTTTTGAAACATGTCAAAGAGTATTGTCTCGAAATATCAACTTTACTACTGTCTTTGTATTTTCAAATGAAACTGAAATGCCAGTGTTTTCTTGTCTTATTTGAATGCTAAGCATGGTCGATATCCTCAGCCGTCGTGCCACAGCGTTTTGCAATGACTGTGACCTTGTTTCCCAAGATTCTTTCTGTTCGTTTGTTTCTGTTTAAGCCAGAACTGAACCGAGTCAACCCTGTTGATGTGAAGACGTCTGCTTCATAAACTTGCTTATCTTTTGAAATCTATCTGTCTTCCACATTAGTTTCTGTCAACACATTTGGGAATTGCCCATCAAATATCCAGGCAGGAAACTTCCAAAAATGGAATTTCTGTCTATGTTCTTGTAAATGTTGCTTCTGCTTCTTCATTTTTGTAAGGAAAAAAATGGAGATGGCCTTTTCAAATCATTGGAACCATTGGCAGTTTTAACAGTGCCCTATGATGAATTGTTTTTTAATTTAAGACAAATTTTTGCAAGTCAATAGTTATGGAAGAATTTTCAGAATTTGACCAAGTGATTGACGCTGTCTCCGCAAGAGGAAGGAGAGCTTATTCTGGTGGCTTGCCTGGATCAAATGTTGGCTAAATTAATTAGTTTTAATTTTTAAAATTAATTCTATTAAATTTTTCTTCCACCATTCCTCCCAGGAGCTGAAGGTGGCACACATATTTCTCCTCACCCATTTTACCTTCAAAACAACCCTGCAAAGTAGCTTAGGCTGTGAGTGAGAGAGTAGCCCAAGGTCACCAAATGAGCTTCATGGCCAAGTGGGGATTTGAACCATGGTCTCTCAGGTCCTAGTCCAACACTCTAACCACTACACCACACTGGCCCTGCAACCATTATAGGTTCGAATTTTCCTTTTTTCAGGGCTTGCTCTTTTAGTAATACAAAACCTTATGCATTTTTTAAAAGGAAAATTAGAATGTTATTTTAAAAAAATCCTTCTGGTATTTTTAAAAATCAGTTTGAGAATCCTTATGGTGGAGATGCAAAGAAGATGGCACCATATGGCAAAGTCTAGCCAGAAAAATGAGGTGGACCTTCATCTGGGGGTAAAAATTGAGCTTGTGCCCAAATTAGAATTCAAAGTGGTTTTCATACACACAAACATAAATATTTGTTTCTTTTCCAATTTTAAAAGTAAGGCACCATGCATGTGTGTGAGTGTAAAGACAGGAGATATATTGTGGATCCTCTGTGCAAAACCTCATTCTCTATCCCCGTCCCAGAAGTCCTTTGGGAAAACAAAGGCTCCCTCCAGACATGAAGCTCTCTTGCCACCTAAAAGGCCCTTCCTGTTGAGATATCCCCCTTCCTGGAGGAGTACAAAGACATTCAGGACAGCAGTGAATTGATGATGGAGATCAAAGCACACATCCCTTTGATCTAACCCCTTTTCCTGGGCCACCAGGGAGCTCCATATTGGTGTATGGAGTTCTGTATCAGGATTTGCATAAAATCCTACTGTGTGCTAGCTGACCTTGTTCCCAGGTAAGTGTGCACAGAACCACATAGCCTCAACCTGTGGATTATCTTTTGGGGACTAGGTGGCCTTGAAGGCCATCTGCATCTCAGTGACTCAGCAATTGCCATCCTCTACACCAGAGCTTTCCAAACTTTTCATGCTGGTGGCACACTTTTTACAACACAGCATTTCAGTTTTACTAGCAAACCAGAGGTTAAACTAATCCCTTTCTAGCCTCAGGAGGAACGCGGGGAGCATTTGCACGACACACCTGCACATTGCAGCCAACACACTAACATGCAGACAGCGGCGTAGCGTGGGTTGTCAGCACCTGGGGCAAGGCAAGTAATTTGCGCCCCCTAACCCCTAACCTGCCGCCGCTGCCACCTTCTTCTTGCTGCTGCCTGGTCTGGTGTGGTTCTCTCCCGCGCTCAGCGCTGCGCTGGGCGGCCGCTGCACTGTCCCTCCCCCAGATAGTCCCTCGCTCTCTCTCCGCACCGCACGCCTGGCACCCATCCCCTCCACAGTGGGCGGCGACCCGGCGGCTCGGATCGGATTCGCACAGCCAGCACTGCAGTGAGAGAGAGTGAGTGAGCCAGGTAGGGGCAGAGAGCTGCGAGTGCGAGTGCGCCCCCCCCCCAGATGTTGCGCCTGGTGCGGCCGGGCCCCCCCTGCACCCCCATGCTACGCCACTGCATGCAGACCCTCCAAGTGTCTCTATTTTCCAGGCATGTCCCTGATTTAGAGAAGCTTTGATCCCAGAATGTCCCACTTTTCCTTATGATGCCCCTGTTTTCATTGGAGAAAATTGGAGAGTATGGAGTTAACCCCCGAAACTGTCTGAAGGCAATCCTGTATAGGGAAGGGTTTTTTAATGTTTAATGTTTTATTATGTTTCTATATATTTTGGAAGCCGCCCAGAGAAGCTGGGACAACCCAGTATGATGTGTGGGGTATAAACAGTAAAATTATCATTATGGAATGGAAAGTCCCTATTTTCATCGTAGAAATGTTGGAGGGTATGTAATGTTTCATGACACTCAGTTTGGAAAGTTCTGTTCTACACGCTTACTTGAGAACAGGGGTGCCAATGTGAATTAAATACGGCAGGGGCAGATACGCCCCACCCCACATAAGCAATCAGAAGATGTGGTGAGCACACACCATTTGAATGGCAATTTCCACCAACGGGGGGGCAGACCCCTCAAATATTTTATGGGGGGGCACGAAGGGACCTCAGCCCCTAGGAGCTGGCTCCTATGTCTGGGAATGAGTGGGGCTTAATCAAACAATCAGTGTAAGTTTATTGGTCTAGCCAAAGACCATGACAAACCTGCTGCAACAGTACCTGGTGATGAGAAGTCACACACAGAGCTGCTGAAGCACTGTAAGTCATATGAAGACTTGGTGTGAATAAGGATGGGGAAGCTCCAGCCTTCTGGGTGTTGCTGGACTCCAACTCCCAACAGCCCCAGCCAGCATGACCAATGGTCAGGTATTATGGGATTTAGGGCCCAACAGCAGCTGGAGGGCCACAAGCCCCTGCTAGTGGTATATAGCATATTCCAAAAGTTCAAGGCACTTCACAGACATCGTCTCAATGATCCTAACAGCCGTGTAAGGCAGCCCATATTGCAAAGCTAAGGCAGGGTTTGAAAGTTGAGCCACTTGCATCAGGCCCACCTAGTGGATTTGTGAGTCTTGAAATTGGGATTTCAGAGTTCGCACACTAATGGTGCAACTCTGTGCATGGCCACTCAGTGGTAGTCCAAGGAGCTTCCTCTCAGGTAAGTGTGCACAGGATTACAACACTTGCCTCTACACCAGACAAGCAGGAAACCAGTGATAGCAAAGCAACCACTGATCAGCACAGTGTGGTGGAAAGGAGACATTTGAACACAAGACCTTGGCCCACACAAGAGCATCGACATCTGTTCAAAGCACTTCCACTCCTTTTCAGGAAAACCAATCTACCCAGGGGTCTCCTTTCTCTTGCTAATCTCTTGCTAATCAGCAACAGAAAGCAATTGCATATCCTCCAACATTTCTCCGACATATCCCGTCCATCTGACTGGGTTGCCCCAGCCACTCTGGATGGCTTTCAGCATATATGAAAACATAATAAAACATTAAGCATTAAAAAACTTCCCTATACAGGGCTGTCTTCAGATGTCTTCTAAAGGTTGTATGGTTACTTATGTCCTTGACTTGGGGGGGTCACATAACTCCAAACCCTCCAACATTTCTCCAATGAAAATATGGACGTCTTAAGGAAAAGTGGAACATTCTGGGATCAAATCTGAAACTGGGACGGCTTCTGTAAATTCAGGACTGTCTCTGGAAAATAGGGACACTTAGAGGGTCTGCAATTGCTGCTTAGGTAGAAAACGCTGTTCTTCTTCCCCAAAAGTGATTTTTTTTCATCTATGGCAGCCTTCCCTAACCTGGGATTTACCCACTCTTACCTTTCCTCTGCTCTTTCCAGGCATGGTCCATGATTTAGAGCTCCATGTCTCAGTGCCCTTTTGTGTGTGTTTTTGCTCTAGAGCTTTCCCCATGAAAACCCATTCTTTAAAGCTCACTTGGAGCAAACGTCAATCCACAGAAAACCCAAACTGACGGTTGCTCCAATTCATCTTTAAAGAGCAGGTTTTCATGGGGAAAGCTTGGGGCAAAAAATAAAGCTCAGACACAGCTTCCATATGGAAGGAGATCCTTGCCAACATTTTTCAGAACACACACTCTCTCTCTGCCAATTCACTGGTCATACACTCTTGGTGAGTACAATTAAAACACTCAAATGATCCCCTGCATGCTAAACATATAAATCCCTTTGATTAAGTGTCTGTGTTTTGGGGGCTGCCAACATTGCAGGCTCTATAAAGTTATTGCAAGGTATTCTGAAAAGCTCCCTTCTCCTGCTCTCATCATGTGAAGAAGGACAGTGGACTGGAAGAGAAAAAACAATTCCCCCAAAAGTTATCTTTGCCCCAGACATCCAGTTACCACCAACCTTTTCTATTCCTGTGGATAGAAGAAAAAAATCCTCCCTTTCTCATAATGCTACAATTCATGGACATTCAATGCAGCTGAATGTTGGAAGATTCCAAGTGGAAAAAAGGAAGTCTTCCATGCAGCGCACAGTTAAACTGTGGAACTCACTCTCACTGTCCCACCAAAGGCAGTGATGGCCATCAACTTGGATGGCTTTAAATGAGGATTGGACAAATTCATGGAGGAGTTGGCAGTCAATGGCTACTAGCCATGATGGCTCTGCTCTGCCTCCACAGCTAGAGGCAGCAACACTTCCAACTACCAATGGCTGGAAACCACAGGAAGGGAGAGGGCTCTTGTGCTCATGCTCTGCTTGCTGCTTTCCCACAGGCATCTGATGGGCAACTGTGAGAACAGGATGCTTTACAAGATGGGCCAGTGGCCTGATCCAGCAGGCTCTTACGTTCCTAAGAGAACTGAGGTATTGTCCTTACCCCATAATACATATAGAAATAGGTGCAAGGATGAAACCTGAAACTACAGCTTCAACCACTGAACAATGGAGCTCATTCTGAAGATAAGGAGGTATTGCCCCCTCTGACCTTGTGCACACAGACACACTTCAGGGCGAATGCTTGATTGAGCCTCCAGCACATTATGCAAGGAAATCTCCCTGGAGTTCTTGCCATAGCTGGTTGAGGTCACATGATGCAGGGAAAGGAGCCAATTGTAGAGGAATTTGGGAGGGACTCCACCTCCTCCCAGCCAGTTGAAAAAGGGGGAGAAAAGAGAGGCACATGGAGGCCCCCCCACTTGTCCATCAAGTGTCAAAGCTGCTCAAAATATGCTCTCACTTATCCCCTTGCATCCAGTGACACAAACCCCCCCCCAAAGAAAGATTAAGCTGCCATGCTGCAAGCAAAGGAGCTAAAGAAATCTCAGCCTGCTCCCCACATGCTGGCTCTTTTTTAAACCCTCCAGCTCTGCATGGGAAGAGCATACCTGTTTTTGCCAGGAAATGACTGACTTCCAGGACATAGCCTTCCCCCTCCTCAAACAGAAGAGTTTTTTTTATGGGATCTCTCTGGACCATAAAATAGGGTGACTAGCAGGGCTCCAGGCCATTCCTAGTTGTGCAAAACGGGATTTTTCAACATTTGCCATATAAAAAACTGCCTTATACTGAGTCAGACCTATTGGTCATCTAAGCTCAGTATTGTCAACACTAACTGGCAGCAGCTCTCTGGGGTTTCAGGCAGAAGTCTGTCCCTGCCCTACCTGGAGATGCTGCTGGGGACAGAACCTGAGACCTTCTGCATGCAAAGCAGCTGCTCTAAGCACTGAGCTGCAGCTCTGCCCCTTTATCCATTCCTGCAGTGGCAAGCCATACCCAACCCAAATCCTTTTCCTACACAACTCTTATAGGCACAGCAGCAGCACCTCACTTTCCTTCTGGCTACCATAACTTAAAAGATCAAGAGCTATGGCTACTGTGATCCCCTTCTTGCATCAAAAGAGCTCTTTTGGAAGTCTTTATCCAGCTCTTTCACATGTTGTACTATAGGTTGTGAAACAGATGGTATAAGAAACTAGCCTCCACACCCTCACCCTTAATCCTGCTCCCTTATATAGCACAATTTCAGACTCAAGATAAATTAACAATAACTACAGTGGTACCTCGGGTTACATACACTTCAGGTTACACACTCTGCTAACCCAGAAATGGTACCTCGGGTTAAGAACTTTACCTCGGGATGAGAACAGAAATTGCACACCTGCAGCACGGCGGCAGCAGGAGGCCCCATTAGCTAAAGTGGTACCTCATGTTAAGAACAGTTTCAGGTTAAGAACGGACCTCCAGAATGAATTAAGTTCTTAACCCGAGGTATCACTGTATTATTCTTTCCAAAGCAGGACTGCATCGCCAGTGGGACTGTGATGAAACAAGGTGCCAATTACAGAATCACAACTCTTGGAATGTTTGAAAGATTTGGGCATAGATTGTCTACGTAGCCACCAGATTAGCATCATCTCAAAAGACACAAAGCTTTGTCTCTTGTCCATTTTTTATGCAAGGTGATGGGGCAATTTAGAATAGCTTTCCACAACATTCTGCTATCCAGATTATTATTATAATTTATTTATTAATTGCCTTCCAAACCATCATCTCGAGGCAATTTGCACATGAGACAAGTAAATAATTAAAAACACAGAAACAACAAATACATTTAAAACAAAACTCTAACACTAACAAGTGGACACTTGGGATAAAGATCCATTTATCCAGCTGAGAAAAGCTGTTGGAGCAATAATGTTTTCAGTTGTTTCCAGAAGTGCAGGTAGTGCTCAATAGGAATGCTATTCCAGAGAACAGGGGCAGTCACACTAAAAGCCCTGCTCTGAGTTATGGTGGAGCGGGCCTCTGAGATCTTTCAACTGTGCAGGAGTGAGACACCTACAGACTACCGTGATCTACTGGGTGTAGAAGGGATGAGGCCTGGTCCTGTACAGAAACTTCTATACTAGTACCAACACTTCGAACTTGCCCCTGTAGCAAATTGGCAGCCAGTGCAAATCCTGGAAACAATGTGTTATATGTTGGCAGTAGTTTCCCCACAAGCAACCTAGCCACTGTGTTCTCTAGATGCAGCCTCCAAACCAACCCCAACTTTTAGTTTTGGTTACAGCTCCCACTGTGCTGGCTGGGCCTGATAGAAGCTGCCCACCAACACATCTGGAGGACACAAGGTTGGAGAAGGCTGCTTTGGAATGTGGCCAACTGTCTGTGGTCTTTGGTGCCAATACAACAATCAAGAGGATGCCATGTCAGTAAAAGAGATACGGGGACACTGGCATGTAGAGAACCATGGGTGCAAATGCACAGCTTGTGCAAACCTTGGAAATCATGGCCAATGCTGGCTTTGCTGCAGAAATGTGACAGTCCACATACCAAGTGTCCAGATTCCTAAATAGAGTCCCTACTTCATAGGAAATTCATTGTGTGTAAAGCAACATTGAACAACTATGGCATCTAAGGGTGTTCTGATCCATCTTGGATTTTGTCATCACGGAGATGCAAAGACCAACGTGATAAGGAAGGAGGCCTGGTGTGTCTTGGAGCTAACCTGAAGCAGGGGCACAGTCAGGACAGCCCTGGAGTTGCTGGTTTCAGAACCAAGGCTAGCGACCTCGAAGCTGAGGCAAAAAGACAGCATAGGCCTGAAACAACTACAATATTTTATTATCTGGTCAGCCTAAAAGTTCCACCCCCTCAGTGCTGCACCTGGCTAGCTTAAAAGACCTTTTCAGATGCAGTTATTGGCATGTACCAGGGAGGAGAACCTGGTGGGGGGGCAACTCCAGCTCTCATCATTGCTGACCATTGGCCATACTGACTAAGGCCAATGCTCAACATCTGGAAGTCCACATCCCCACCCACAACATCCTCCACCTTTGCTACAATTCTAATAAGGCACAACAAGCACTGATGTGACCAGACAGCGGTATCCATGTTGGCCAACATAGTGCTCAGAGCTAGGAAATTGCCACGATTTTGTGTCAGCCTGAAACATTGCCACAACAGCATCCAAGTCCTATGGGAGAGGTGGGGGAACAGGTTCCTTTTTTGCATGTCAAATTCTGAATCCCTGAAAGCCATTTCCAGCCCTTAAGAATGGGGGAGGGGGAGTAATTTCCCTTCATTTCGTTTGCTGCAGCTTCCTCTAGTGACACGTTTGGCTTTTGTGACACTTCCCTTAATTATGGCAACTGATGACAAAACCATCGTGACAAATGACTCAGCTCTTTTTCGAGGGTGCAGCAAAGGAAGCCTGAAGCTGGCTTCCTCCACTTCCTAAGGTATATCTGCTTGCGTGGGCACGACACGGGCAGTGAGCGGCTCTATGCCATCGGCCAGGCTGGGCTGAGATGGGAAGCATCCAACAGAATGATTGCTCAGCCTTCCCTGTCACTTTGGTCTTGCTCATCAGAGAGAAGATGTGGCCGCCTCCTTCATGTTTGGGAAGAGTGACCAGGAGAGGCAACAGAATGACCTTCCCAAACCTTCTCCTCAGGCTGCCTTTCATTCATCTCATTTGCATTACAATTCTCTTCATTAGGCCTGAGAGGATGTATAGCAAATCAATTAAAGAACGGGACTGGCTGAGACTGCAGCAAGCCGGTTCCTTCAGCAGATACAACTAGGATTTAACTCACAGGGCTAGGAGGAATCAGAATGATATGGGTTCAAATCCCAGTTTGGCTAGGAAGCCATATGGGGTGACTTTGGGCAGTCATTGCCTCAAAGCAATGTGCACAGGGGGGTGAGGTAGGTACCAGGTGGGCAACTCTGGGAGCATTCCCATCTTGCCCCCTTCCTCACCTGGCTCAGCAAAAGCATTCTGAACTCAGAAGGAAATCTCAATGGCAAAGCAGGTTTACAGAGGAAGAGGCAGGCCTTCAGATCCCAAGAAGTGCAGGGCTTTGTAGCACTTCGCATTCTGCCCAGAGACACTGCAGAGCTTTTCCAAAAGTGGTGAGAGATGGTCCATCCAACCTCTTCTAGTCAGCAGTTCTGCAACCTTAGTTTGCAGTAGTGATGTATGGAAGTGAGAGCTGGACCATAAAGAAGGCTGCTCACCAAAGAATTGATGCTTTTGAATTATGGTGCTGGAGGAGACTTTTGAGAGTCCCATGGACTGCAAGAAGATCAAACCTATCCATTCTTAAGGAAATCAGCCCTGAGTGCTCACTGGAAGGACAGATCGTGAAGCTGAGGCTCCAATACTTTGGCCACCTCATGAGAAGAGAAGACTCCCTGGAAAAGACCCTGATGTTGGGAAAGATGGAGGGCACAAGGAGAAGGGGACGACAGAGGACGAGATGGTTGGACAGTGTTCTCGAAGCTACCAGCATGAGTCTGACCAAACTGCGGGAGGCAATGGAAGACAGGAGTGCCTGGTGTGCTCTGGTCCATGAGTTCATGAAGAGTCAAATACAACTAAATGACTAAACGACTAAACAACAACAACAAAGTTTGCACCAGGAGAAGTTCCCAAGCCATCTTCAAAGAAACCTCACATACAATGCATTGCAGTAGCATAGCTAGGCCACTTATGGCCACAGCCAGGCTATCTCTGTCCAGAAGGGGCTGCTGATACAATACATCATCCCAAGCCGGCAATGAGAACCATTTCCCCCCATCTGAGCCTCTAAAGCATTTATAGATGGTTGGGAAAATAAATGCCACTTTCAACTCTTCCTTGGTGACCTTCACATTGCTCCATGCTCCTCTTGAGTTATTTTCCCTAACTGGAAAGTGTCCTGGATATGTAACAATGCCTCTTGTTCGTCTGGATGGGGACATGTGGGGATAGGCAGGTTGTCTTCTTCATGGCTAGAGCAAAGTCCTCTGTGCAAAGCTAAAAGACACAGGTGGTGTTCCTTCATGCCTCTGTCCTTGCCAACCTCTACTTTTGTAGAAGCATAGAATTGTAGAGTTGGAAAGTAGCCCCAAGGGTCATCTATTACAACACCCCTGCAATGCATGAATCACAGCTAAAGAATCCCTGACAGATGCCCATCCAACCTCTGTTGCAAAACCGTGAATGAAAGAGAGTCGACCACCTTCCATGGTAAGCTATTCCACTACTGAATAGCTCTTCCTATCAGAAAGTTCTTCCTAATAGTGTTAGTCAGAATATCTTTTTTCTTTGTTCTTTTTTTGTAATTTGGGTCCATTGGTTTGGGTCCTGCCCTCTGGAGCAGCAGGGCAATCTCAGAGCAACCACAGTCTTAGGAGAGACAATTTGGGAATTCTGAAGGTCAAGCAAGCAAGGATATGTTGGGGTCTGGGACAAATTGCTCAGGTGATGAGAAGTTGGTTCAGAATGGTGGGATGCAAAGAGGTATATAAATATAAACATTTTGTAGCACTTTTCAACTCCCTAGTTGTATTTTTCAACTTCCTAAACTGAAACTCAGAAGCTTCAGCTGAGGTGAAGCAGCTGAGGATTTTTCTGAGGAAAACCAAGTTTTGGCAAGGCAAACAGATTTCTCCTGGCTGAATCACACATTTCTGGCTTGATTGACTATTGCAGGTCAATATTAAACAACAAAACTTAACTTCCATACAAATCACGTACACCCACAATGTTCTTGCAAAGGGGCTTATGAGTACTGGCAGGCATGTAGGCACGTTTTAAATGCTTTTGTTGATATTGCAGTATTGTGATTATTATTTTTAAATTAAATAAACAGCTGCAAATAGAAATTAATGTCTTAATATATTTGAGCTGGGGCTTACTGGGGCTCAGGCTCCTAGAATTGCTTTTCAGGGTCAAGAACTCCTCCTGGAAAATGTGAAGTAAGGAATGAACATGTGCAGAGTGACTTTTCCTCATCTCCACTGATTAATCTCAACCAGTATCAGGGATTGTTGCTCGAACCAGGAACCCTGATGGCTCAGGCTGGACCCTCATCTAGTAGGACCTACCTGGGACTCAGAGCCCTGTTCTGGTACAGAAAATGAAAGGGGTGTACAACTGGAGGTCGTGGAACAGGTGAGCAATATGGAGCGACTGCCTGTCAGCTCCAACACTTTGTACCCACAAAGTACTTTAAGTCCTTGCTTGCAGCTGGGTTGATCAGGCTTTTTCACAGGCACCTCTCCTTTTCCTCTGTGGTCATAAGATCTGGAAGCATGCATAGCCTGCATTGCTCCCTCAAGACAAAGTTTTCCTCATGTGAGTGCTTGAGCAAACACTGACGGCAATTCCTTTCTTGCAGAAGTATTTCACTGCACAAATTAATCTGGCATTGATGCACATTGAGGATATATATTTAGATATATTCCCTAAGTTCATATATGCACTAATGAGGTCTGAACTGGCAGAGACTGACCAGGGGCCATGATGGATGTGGCTCAATGAAACAGTCATCCCAGTTTGCAGCAGCTGTGAAAAAAAGGTGGATTCCATATTAGGCAACATTAGGAAATAAATTGAAAATAATACTGCTGACATCATAATGCCTTTTTATATGTGGTGTGACTGTGGAGTCCTAGTTGATGCACCTCAAGAGGGATATTGTAGACACAGAACGGTAGCCACTAAAATTATCAAGGGACTGGAGCAGCTCCCCTATGAGGAAAGATTACAACAATTCAGGCTTTTAAATTTAGATAAAAGTGGGGGGGCAACAGCCATGTGTCCAAGACAGTGGTCTTCAACTGATGGGTTAGGACTCACTAGTGGGTCATGGTCTGATCTAAGGTTGGTCTCGACAGCAGCACTACTACCATACAAATATATGGTGAAAGATTAAGAAGTGGATCCTCAAATGCATTTTTGAGTTAAAAGTGGGTCTTGGGTCTGAAAAGGGTTCTGGATGTAGGATAATAATACACGGTGTGGGGAGAGTGGAAAGGGAGAAGTTCTCACGCTTCCTCTCTCTCACACCCACACGCATTAATGTCCCATTATTCAGGGCAGACGACAGAAAGTGCTCTTTCACACAGCACGTAATTAAACTATGGAATTAACTCACAGAATATGTAGTAATGGCTACCAATTCAGGTGGCTGTAAAAGAGGGTTTGGAAAATTCATAGAAGATAGGGCTACGAGCCATGATGCCCATGTACCACCTCCATTGTTGGAGGTGGTGTACCTCTGAGTACCAGTTGCTGGAGGGATAGCAAGTAGGGAAGATAACAGTTGTGCCCAGGTCCTTCTGTTCCATGTTCAGGTTCTGATATTCCAGGTTCGGCTTGGAGGCTTCCCAGAGGTATCTGGTTGACTACTGTGAGAACAGGGTGCTGGATGAATGAGCCTTTGGTATGATCCAGCGGGGCAAGTTCTGATGCCAACCCTTTGTTGGAGAACATGCTCTCCAAGTTTAGAGTTGGATACAGTCACCCATAGCCCTGATCTCATCTGGAGAGCCAGACTTCCAGGGCTGGCCTGAGCCCCACAGAGAAATGAATTACTGTGTTAATCCCAATACAGCCAGAGGCTTTTTGGTGGCCTTTATCAAGGCTGTTTCTCGGCTTCACTGTCCTTGCTGTGAAATGGGAATGATGGTGCCCTTTAACTCACAAGGGTGTCACAAAGCCAAACAAGGAAAGTCTGGTTTCTGCTTTGCTGTCAAAGCAGAAACCATTCTGCATCCATGCCTATCTGTAATTTCCACAATGCATACCATGGCCAAGTAAATAATTTGCTTTCATATCACATACATGCAGGTTTAAAATAACCCTTTAATTCTAGAGCGGTTTTGGCAGAGATGCATTTTGAAAGGTTACGTGAGTCATAATCTAATCCAAACAGCAGCAAAAGGAAGCTTAAGAAATCTAACGACCATAGAAGCACATCCAGAAGGAAACTCGGCTGGAGAGATACCATCCATTAAAGAGGGCAAGTGCCACAAAATGCCCCGTTCAGGGCACCTGTGAATTGGGCTGTGTTTTTATGGTGTTTTTTCATGGCGTCACTTGAGCAAAAGACCAAAATGCAAGAGCTGGTTCCTAGGTAGAAGCAGACAGCTGTTAGTAAGCAAGAGCAATGCAATAGCCTATCTTGAAGACAGTGTGGGAGCTAGAAGGGTATCAAACACCTGAGAGAGAGGGTACCTGGGAGAGAGCAGGATAGGAAGGGGTGAAGCTGAGCAATGAGTATGCAGACTGAGCTGTTGCATTATGAAGACTAAGAGCCTCAGCCAAAGTTGTCTTGCTTACATGCTTCCCATTAGGGTACCTGGTTGGCCACTGTGAGACAAAGGTGCTGGACTAGATGTTCTTATGTTCATCATTCAGTGTAATCCTAAATTGGAAGACATAGATATACATTGAGGCAGGGAGGGAATGTTGAGGAGTGAGGTCAGAGGACAACATAATGCCTAAAGAAAAGACAATGATAATTATATCCAAGCAAAATAGTCACAGTGGCCATAAACAAAATGCTGGTGGTGATGACACAAACATTCTAGCATGGCTAAACTAAATGACATGAACAGTGGAATAAAAACTGAAAATCTCCATTCAAGCCACAGGTGACAGAATTGAATTTCCTGTTAAACTGCAAATCAGTCCTTTCACACTGGAGTTTCCCTTTGCTCTAACGTGGCTCTTTTAAGAGACGAATTGGACTGTTCTGTGAGATTGAAATATTTTCCCACTGGTTTCTGAATATTGCCTTTCTGATGTGATTTGTGCCCACTTATTGTTTTGCAGAAAGCCTGACTTGTTGGTCTTGTGTAATATGCTTTGCTGGCAGATTATATTGCATATAATCTACCATATATTTTGGAAGATGAGCAGGTGAATGAACACTCTGATGTTGTGGGTTCTATAACTAGGTTCTATTGCTAGGTTCTATAGCAGTGTTGCCAGAGTAGATATGTGGACAGAGCTGGAATCTGGGTCCATTGCAGGGCCTGGTCCTTTGTGTGTCTGTTATGTGGCCTGTTGTTGCTGGTGAATAGCTAGTTTAAGTTAGAGGTGGGGGAGACATCTGTAATACCTTCCCCCAAAGGCTTATAAAAGGGAAGAATCATTATCCTGGATGGGCTGTAGATCCTTGATTATGACATTATGAGCTTGGAGGGTCAGTCTGAATGATGCCCTAAGTCCCTTCCAGTTCTTGGGGTCATGTACCCAGTGAGGGTTAGACACTAATGTAGGAGATTGCTGGACTGGTCAGACAAGTTTCATTGTAAGACAATGACCTTAGCCAGCCACTGAAGTGTCATCATCAGCATCCCAAAATAATAAGCTAGGTTGCAAGTGGCTGTGCCTTCCAAGCTAATGGATGGGTCTTTCCTCCACACCACCTCTCCTAGCTGCTATGTAGGAGAACAATAGCCTGCATGGGCTGTGTGAACTGAGCTTGATAGCAGGCTGGAAGCGGGAGACACAGACATGCTTGCTCTGTGCTGGATCTAAAGCTTCAAATAATGTAGAAGCATTATCTTTTCAGGGTGTTAGTGTTGTGAGCCCCTCCATCTTATGATCAGGTTGTGTATATATGTGTAAATAAAACAATATATCCTAAGACAGCACAGTCTCTACTGACCTTCATTCCATGGAACCCAAATTTGGGTAAGCACTGGAACCCCTGGAGTCTCTTGCCACTCAGAGACTGGGGTGGCATGTAACTATTCACTGGAGTGGTTTCAACAAAGCCGGTGGGTGACAGAGAGGTGTTCTGCCATTTTCCATTATAGGTCTGTGCTACAGTGGATTATTCCTAGGCACCTGCCTGCTCTTACTAAACTGCTTTTTCACATCAATGGGTGGAGATTGCAGCCTAAGAAATGACTGATGCAAATCCTTAAGCTGTGAGCCTCTCTTTGATGAGTCAGAGCAGATGCAGTTGTACTTTAGGGCTTTGTTGCAGACAATGGATTTTGTAGCATGTTCTGGATGGGAGCTAGATGCATGTAGATACACATCCTTAGTATGGTTCTGATATAAAGTTGAGCTTATGTATCCATTTTTAGGTCACTGCACAGTCATGTTCAGAAAGTGAGGCTGCCACCTGGATGGGTCTAGGCTCAGGTGGATGGTGAGGTGGAAGTTCTGGTGGAACAGCATAAGCACTGTGTCCAAATGATAAGGATGGGAGACAGGAACTGAGAAAGCAAATGGTAGTTCCAAGCTGGCCATGAAAAAGTTAGCAGATTGTGAAGCCATGTCAACCTCTATGGTAGTGCCACAGATCTGGTGCTCCAGCATAACTAGCCATCAAACTCTGTCACTTTATACTTACCTATAATTACCTCAGTTTGGGGAAAAACAGGCATCTCCAACCTTGTATATGGTCACCTTAACTATTTTGAATCCTTATGGGCTGTCTGGAGAGTCGATGTGGTGTGGTGGTTAGAATGTCAGACCAGGACCTGGGAGACCAGGGTTCAAATCTTCACTCAGCCATGAAGCTCACTAGGTGACTTTGGGTCGGAGGGGGAGAACCGTGTAGGCCACTTTGTGAGTTTCTTGTAGAAAAGGGGGGTGTAAGTGCAATAAATGAATACGCATTTCATTTTCCTGTGACATCACTTCGCTCCATCCATTCCCCTCTGTGGGGGAAACTCTATATTTATCTACCTACAGTATAAGCCTATTTAGGAGTACCTTCCACACATTTAATGAAGTGGACTCTAGTTCACAAAAGCTTGTGCCATAATAAGATCGTTGGTCTTTAAGATCTCACAGGGAAACAAAGGGCTCCAAGCAACTTTGCTAGTAAACTAGCACTTTGATTTTCCTTTAGTCAAAAGTAGTGAGATGGTACTCACATGATAGTACAGGAACACAGGAAGCTTCCTTATACCAGATGAAACCAGTAAGTATTTTCTACACTGACAGGCATCAGTTGTCTGAGGCTCCAGACCATGTTCTCCTCTAGTCTTACCAGGAGATGCAGGGTCTTGAACCTGGGACCTTCTGCATGCAAAGCAGATGCATTTCCACTGAGCTAGGAAACATAGGAAGGAACATAGGGAGCAGCCTTATACAACATAAGCCCATTGGTCTATCTAGCTCTATATTGCCTGCACTGATAGGCAGCAGCTCTGCAGCATTTTTACTAGGGGTCTATCCCAGCCCTACCAGAAGATGCTGGTTGCTGAACCCGGAAACTATTGTATGCAAAGTAGTTGTTCTATCCCTGAGCTATAGTCCTTCCCCACAGCATCTTGATAAACCTGTGGGAAAGTTTTTGTGAGTGTTATAGGAGAGAAATGTGTGCTTGTGTGCGTGCACATGCCTGCGTGTGCATACCTCGTGTGCCTTGCTTGTGTGCGTGAGGGGGGGGAGGGAATTGAGTTCCCTGGAAAGCCAACCCCCCCGCCTCGAACTCTCATGTAATCAGCCACTTCTCTACCTTCTCCTCGGCTCGGTTCTTCCTTCCAGGCAGCTGTGCGATCTCTGCATCACTCGCTTCCAGTATTTTGGGAGGGACATGGGCAGCTGGGACAAGCAGCTGCTCACCAGTCCGAGTGTCAAAGCTCAGGTGCAGGCGGCGGCGGCGGCAGCAGCAGCAGCAGCAGCAAGAGCAGGAGCAGCAGCAGCAGCAGCAGGGAAGCGCCTCGCCTGCTGATGGGAGCAGCCATCCTCCTCCTCCTCCACCTCCTTCACCAAAAAGTTCCAGCAGAATCCCTCCTGGAGAGCGCCGGAGGCGAGTGGGAGGCGCCTCCTTACATCACAGGGAGCCGGAGTCTAGAATCGCGGGAGCTGTCCACTTCAGCACCACCACACTCCAGGGCACGGGCAGGCGCGCAGGGAGCTGTCCGCTTCAGCACCGCGTCGCCCGAGCGGGCGGCGGCAGCAGCAGCGGGAAGGGAGCGGCCCTCTCCAACCCAAGGAGCCCACCCACCCCGCTGCTTGGCTGGGGGGAATCCATCCCTCCAGCGCCGAGCTGGGGGCGGGCCTGCTCAGCACCACAGGGGACCCGGGAGTGACTTCCCTTTCCAGTCGCGGGCTCCGCACCTCTGGCAGTTTTCGCCGCCGCCGCCGCCTTTGCTTGTCGCTTCAGAGACGGGGAGGGGGCTTGGGGCGATCTCCTCTTCTCTCCATCGCCAGTCGTGGGGGATATTTCCACCCAGCTGCTTTTAAAGCACCTGTTTCTGTCTATTCCACCCGCATCCTCTCTCCCACCTCTTCCTCTCTGTAGCACACACACGCAGACACACACCGTGTTGATCTCGAGCTCTTTGGAATTTTTTATTTATTTTTTTTGCTCTTGTGACAGGCGTCTGGCTCTCCCAGGCTGAACCAAGGACAAGCCGCACGCCTCTGAGCCCGGCGTGCGGGGTCTGGATCGGGGATGAGCAGCAGGCGCCTGGCTGGATCTCAGCCTCATGCTCCATCCAAGAGGGGCAGGGAGGAGATCCCTCGAAACGCAGAAGACCAGCACCTGAGGAGCCCGCGGGGTCCCCCTCCTCTGGTCTGGAGAGCCCGGTTCGTGTAGAGAAGGGGCAGCCCTTCCCCTGCATGCCTCCGGCCCCCTAGCTCCAGGGGAGTGTGAGCGACACCTTTGCCTTCTTTCTCCCTCTGCCTTGCCTTCCCCTCCGGTTGGCTGCCCACGATACCATGCATCATTATGAGGATGTGTGACAGAGGTATCCAGATGCTGATCACCACCCTGGGAGCCTTTGCAGCGTTCAGCCTCATGACCATCGCGGTGGGCACAGACTATTGGCTGTATTCCAGGGGGGTGTGCAGGACTAAGTCCACAAACGACAATGACACCAGCAGGAAAAACGAAGAAGTCATGACCCACTCAGGCTTGTGGAGGACCTGCTGCTTGGAAGGTATTGAAACCCAACTCTTTGTTGCCAGCTCTGGGCTCTCCTCGTCTTTTGGAAGTGAGCTGGGATGGGGTGAAAGGAGGACTGCTGGGACTAATGTTGTAGCACAGTCAGGGGAAGTGGTGTTGCTTCCATGGGGAAAGTTTGGCTTTGCCTGAGAGATGCAGAGAGAACCCACAGCCCTAGAAACTTCCCTTTGGGCCCTTAGAGTCTCAAGCCTTTACCTGGGTCTGCTTCTAGCTTCGGACTCTGCTCTGACTTCTTTTTGGCTAAACATTGCAGTGTGGGTCTCAGGACACAACACCGAGGTGGGAAAGGGCTGTTGCACACTTGTGGGCTTCAGACTGTGACATTTGGTTGACTACTGTGTGAGAACAAGATATTAGAATAGGTGGATCCAGTTGCAGGGCTCTTGTGATGCTCTTACGGTGTCCTGCTCCATTGTTACATGTCTATATGTTACAATCTATGCCAGGAAGACAGGCAAGCATTAGATGGTCAGGTAATGGCAAAGCCAAGCCCTGCCCATTAAGAGAGTAGGAAGGGTTGAGAGAGTAGGAAGAATATATTTTCATGCATGCTTTGACTCCTGCAAAGATGGGACTAGAATTTGTGCCGCAGGGTAGGCTGGGGTGACTGTTTTCTCTGACCAGGGCTCACTTGTTGCAGAGGTGTGTGTGTGTGCATTTAACAAAAGGTTCCTTGGGAAACTGATCATGAACCAAATGACCATTGAGCAAGTCGAGGTTTTTTTGTTTTGTTTTTAGTGTTGTGGTGTTTTAGTTAACCCTCCTTGGCTGTGGAGATGGTGTGGGCATTGAAGGAGTGTTATTAGGCAATGACAAATACCAGCATCCGAAGGAGCACTTGAATTCTGGGTTTCTCTCTTTGTGTTATTGAATGTCACCTTCATTAAGATCATGGTGTGAATCTGAGGGGCTACAAAGGGACTTCTACAATATGACAAGAACACTTTATACTGTCCTTCCTTCTTTCCTTCCTTCCTTCCTTCCTTCCTTCCTTCCTTCCTTCCTTCCTTCCTTCCTTCCTTCCTTCCTCGGTCTCCCTCACACTCAGTTTCTGCTGTTGTCACAATAGTTATCTGTATGTTACAAGAGAAAGTGATTTAAGCCACATACGTAAATAATCCCAGGCGCTACATTATGTTCCCCACCACCACCATTCCCCACAAGCAAGACTAAGTAGACTAGCACAGCTGCAGGTTTTTTAAAATGAGCTAATCCCCACCCCCACCCCACCCTTCTCTCTGTTTCAAGCCACAGAGGTTTGGAGTCTTTCTCTGTCTTTACGCACTGTTGCAAGAGAATGCTCATGTGGTCCATTAGCCTGGTGGTCCTCAAACTTCCAGAGAGCTGGGCCAAAAAGGAAGCCAAATTTATCTCTCAAGCTGCCTGTTATCAGCAGCTTCAGTGAGTCATCAGGGAAGTGTTCCATGTCTCTGCCCACTAGTCTTTAACCGCTCCCCCCCCCCCCCAGCTTGTGTAGGTGGATAAATGCAAAGATCCCACTCTTTGGCAACTGCTGCATGAAGCGATGTGGGGAGAGGGTGTTCTCACTGCCCACAGTCCCCTGTCAATGCCTCTTCCCTGTGTATCCCCCATCCAGAAAACCTACTCTAGCTTATATATAGTCTTGGCTCAGCCTTCCTCGTATCTTTCTGTAGAAGCTTCAGTTCACCTTTTGCAGCTGATCATTGCTCCAGGTGGGCCATGTGAAGAGGTCCATTGAAGGGACAGGCGGTCTGATGTCTTTGAGAAAGAGGCAGGCAGCTCAGTCCAAGGTCAATGGGTAGTCAGGCTAAGGAAGGTCATGAGAGTGAAGGATGGAGGGGTGGTGGGGGTGGTGGGAGTTCAACCATCCTTCTCACCTCTATGCCAGAACAAGAAACAAGGCACACTCCTTTTTCCTGGAGCAACTGATGGTCATTCTGTAAGCCAAGGACTTAAGAGAGACAGAATTATTCTGCAACCCAAAATGTCCAAAGGGGGGGGGGGGTAAATGAAAGAGGAAAGGATGGAGTCACAAACATTAGTTGGTCCAATATTTCCCCCCCCCCAAAAAAAAAACCCACTTTTTGTCTCAAAAAGACACACAAGGTGACTATATAGTTTCAGTCTCAATTCCTTACACTGGACCAAGCTGAGCACATTCACACAGCATCCAAATTCCTCTCAGGAGAGAGAAATTGAGACAAGCCCTCATGCTCATCACTCAAGAGTCCCAAATACCCGAGTCTTTGGCATCCATAGTACTCACCAGCAAGGCTAATTCTATTGCTCTTGATGCTAACTGCTGCTCCAAGATTTGGTTTTAGCAGTAGTACGTATCTAGGAGGTAGATATTTTCAGGACGCACCTTATTTCTGTTGTTGCGAGTTGTTTCAAACTGTTTTAACTGTTGCAACCAGCTCAGTGACTTTAGGGTGAAGGGAGGGTGGTGGTGATGACGTCCCATTTTCCTAGAGACAGAAAATTATGGGGAGGCATCACTTGGGCCTGCGTCACAACGTAAGTGCCTTGGAGCTTAAGAGAGGCTCCAACAGGCATGTTGGGCAGTAACTTTCTTCTGATTGCAGCGGTTGCTTCTGTTGCCATCAAATGCTGTGTCAATTTAACACCTGGCTGTGAATGGCTTTCTGGCTGCCCAGTGCTTCATTAGCCTCCTTGTTATGCATCTCTGGACTGGGAAATTATCTGGCTCCGTTGATCAATGGAAGGATCTGTCTGCTTCAAATGTGATGCTCAGAGATCTGAGTAGAAAGACTGAGAGGCAATTTCTCTTTCCCCTTTCCTCTCACGCTTATGTAGTTTGGAATATTTGATTTACAGGAATGGGATACAGACGCCATCCCTACGTTGCAAATGGTACTATGTGTGTGTAGGGGGCTTTATTTCGAATCTCAGCTCAGGCAAGAGCTTGCTAGGTGTCATTAAGTCAGATGTTGACAGGCAGATTAGAGTGTTGGACTAGGGCCTGGGAGAGACCAGTGTTCGAAACCCCGCTAAGCCATGAAGCTCACTGGATGACCTTGGGCCATTCACTGTTTCTCGGGGTTACCAACCTCACAGGGTTGTTGTGGGCATAAAATGGGGAGAAGGAAAACTACATTGAACTCCTTGGTGGAAAAGGTGGGATAGAAATGCAGTAAATAAATTAGAAAAGTAATGAAATGGTTTGAGCGACAACGCTCACCAGCCTTGACTTTGGGCTGTGCTGCATGAGACTGGTGGGAATTATCCAAAACACAGAGGTGGATGGGAAACAAAGCTGAGAGTGGCTGCCTTAGGCAGCCCTCAACCTGCACATTCTCGGTGCAATAGAGGGTTGATGATAATATCAGACTACCTTTCAGGGTAGTTGTAAGGATTGTGGAGTGCTGTGAACACCTTCAATGTTCATGTAAATTAACAGTAAATATTATGATGATGATTTCACTTTATCTCCATGGGAGCAAGCAAAAGATATCCAAACTCAAACAGGTGTCGGGAAGCTCAAGGTCATTCCTGAAAGAGGTAGCTGCTCTTCCATGTTGAATTCCTAACTAAAATGGGAGACACTTTGAGGCTCAAGCTAAAGTGTGGGGATTAATATTTCTTCCAACATTTAAACAGAGCGGAATCAAATTTATCCTCCCTCCATCCCCCACTACAAAAGCACTGAGGCATCAAACAATGCAATGGAGTTGCCAACTTTTGAAGCAGCCTCTGTAGCTCTGCCTGCAATGGATGTGAGCAGCCTCGTCTGCCGAGTCCTGCAGATCCAGTGCCTGTTAAAGGCACAAGAGCAAGCCAGGCCTCCTTTTCTCCCTTGCCCTTACACTCCAATCAATGGCCAGTTGTTGACAACCCAGCATTGTTGAAGAAGGTCAGCTTCTTGTCACAAGAAGGCGCAGGCACCCACTTGCCCTTTGCCTGGGAGTTTGCTTTGTGATCTGCTGGCTGGTGTGGTGCTCGAAGAGCCGCAGTTTCCTCCAGCAAAATTTGAGCAGCAAAACTGTCTAAAGGGACATTTTGCCCCCTCCTTTCCCAGCTGAGCTTCCCATGAACGGGTCAAGTACGTAGCTTGTAGAAGAATCCATTGGGTCTGGTTCTTGAAGCCAAGGATACCTGAAGCACTGAGATGCTCCTGCTGAATATGAGATGCACATGGCAATCAGGGGCTTCTCTAAGAAATCATCTGGGTGTATTCTCAAGTATAAAATCCCAGTGCTAGCTAGCTCACTGTTCCAGATGGCCTTTAATAGTGTTTCAAAAGAGGTGCAGAGAACAGGGATGGTGAACCCTCCGGCCCTCCGGGTGTTGCTGAACTCTCATCAGCACCAGCTAGTGTGGCCAGTTGTCAGAGAGAATGGGATTTGTAGCCCTTGCCTGTGCAGCAGGCAGTAATGAGTTACAACGACTAAATGGAGCTTCCATGAACAGAAGGAGTCTACCTGTGAACCTCAGGTGCTGGAAACAAACATTGTATCCATGTGTTACTTGCAGGTTTCTCAGACGCTTCTGCTTGGATGAATGTTTGGCTAGATTGAACTTTGGTCTTTTTCGTTCAATATTACTCCCACGTCAAGAACTCTTATCATCACGATTTCTCTGAGTACCATGAGCATTAATAACACTGAGAGAGGGAGAAAGGTACACACACAGAGAGAGAGAGAGACTTCCTTTGTTGAAGATGCCCATGTCTGCAGTATCCACATTTCTGGATTTTGAAATGTGCTAAATGTGTCTGACTCCTAGTGCTCTAAATGTTGGCGCTCAAAGAGTCAGCACCAACAGATCTAGTAACCATTCCCATGAGAGGGGCATAGTTATGCTTTTGCATTGAAAGAAAAGCACTCTGTACCTGCCCAAGCTCGCTAATTATTTCACAAGCTCCCCAGCTGCTAGATGCGAAAAAATAAAATAAAATAAAATAAAATAAAATAAAAGCTCAATGTTGCTCCTCTGCTCCCATCAACCGTTCAGATGAACATCACAAACTATTTGCATGTCCGGCAGAAAATTCACCTGCACTTGGAAGCCAGCCAGAATGACCAGGAGAAGTTACCGGTACATCATGAGGAGCAAATGAGGCAATTGAGGAGCATATGACCCCCCCCCCCACCATCCCAGTGTGGAGGAGCCCTACCATTGCAGTTTAATTAAGGGATTGAGGTGGAGGACTGAGTAGGAATAAGATGCATGTGGAAATGTTGTTACCACACACACACTATGGTGGTGCTACTGCTGTCAAGCCTGTGGTTAAGCTAGCATTACACACATACACACACACATACACAGGGGGGGGGGATTGCATGATCTAAAGTGCCTTCAATAGAAAGGAACGCCGTTCAGTGGCAAAGTATCTGATTTACATGCACTGTGTCCAACTTTCAATCCCTGATATCTCCATTTGGATCTGGAAGAGACGCCCTGAATGAAAGAGAGCAGCACTCTGCCTGGAGAGACACTGCCGGTCAGTGTAGACAATACTGAGCTCAATGGACCAAATGGTCTGACTCAGGATAAGGCAACTTCCAATGTTCCTAATGCTTGGAACATTCAATACCAATAGACTGGAAGCTATTCTATTTTACTTATTCCCGTAATGTATTTTTCGCCCAGTCTTCCTCACAAATGATCTCAAGGTGGGTGAAAATTCCCTCGATGTACAGGACAAATCTATTTAACAACAAAGGCATGTAAAGCCACCAGGATTCCTGACCCACCTACCTTGCATGCAGAAGATCCCAAAGGCATCTCTATGGCTGGGAGAGATCCCTGCCTGAAGCCCACAACTGCTGCTGCCCATCACTGTCAACAGTACTGAGCTCTTTGGGCCATAGGAATGCAGCTTCCTATGACCCCAAGTTCTTACAGCTACAGATCCTTAAGAACAACAGATTATGTTTCAGAACTCCAACAATAATATGGATTAAAATGGATGTCCCCAAATGCCTCAGCAAAGAAATGAGGTTTTGCCTGGAGCTGGAATAAAAGAAAGTGCATGTCAGACATACCTCTGACGGGAGGGCGTTCTACAAGCCAGGGACCATCACAGATAGGATCCTTATCAGGCTCAGAAAAAGGTTTAATTCTTCCACTGCAGGGTTTGAAAGAGCTTAACCCTGACTAGATCAGCGCTGTGCTCTTTTACTCTATTGCAGGGATATAGACTTCTATTGGTGTGTAGCAAGGGTGGTTTTTTAAAAACTGAACCAATTTTTATATCATTGCAGAAAGACATTTATTTTTTGTATTTTTAAAAATAATTGAAATATTACAACAGTTCACTCAGCTTTTTAACTCTGTTATCAAGCACTGCAGTTTTGCGTTCATTGGGTCAAATAGTTCAGTTATTCCGATTATTTCAATAAAACATTGAATATTATGATATTATTCATTATGAATTCATATAGCCACCTCATGGAAATGCATCTGGATGCAAGAATTATCCTTGTCGTTCTCTGAAGAAACAATATAGTTCGGATTCTGTCCAAAATATATACAGTGGTATCTCTGGTTACGTACTTAATTCGTTCTGGAGGTCCTTTCTTAACCTGAAACCGTTCTTAACCAGAGGTACCATTTTAGCTACTGGGGCCTCCCACTGCTGCTGCACCGCCACCACCGCCATGCAATTTCTGTTCTCATTCTGAGGTAAAGTTCTTAACCCGAGTTACTACTTCCGGGTTAGCGGAGTCTGTAACCCGAAGTGTTTGTAACCTGAGGTGTTTGTAACCCGAGGTACCACTGTAGGGGGGAAAGTAGATGCTGTGAGTTTTATTGAAACATGCTGTCTAAAATCTCTTCATGGAAAAATATTAGTGACTTTTAATTTGGGGGGGATCACCACATATTTTGGCAATAGTACATTTTGAATTGTTTGCAGATCCAGTGTTATATATCAGTTTGAAGCTTCACATCAAGCCTCCTCAACCTCCATGATCCCTAGCTAGCAAGACCAGTGGTCAGGTATGATGGGAATTGTAGTCTCAAAACATCTGGAGGGCCGAGGTTGAGGAAGCCTGTTTCAGATGCACTCCTTCAGATCGCTTTTGATTCATTCTTTTGTCTAAATTACTGAGTGAGAGAGTTGGGAGGGATTTATATGAAAGCAAATCAAGGGGGGGCGGGATGTGGCAACATCAAAAGGAATAGAATTTCCCAATATGTGATTTTTGTGAAGCTATTTGTATGCAATGGAGTCGGCAGCCTTCCCCAACTTAGTATCCTCCAGATCTTTTGGACTACAACTCCCATCTGGCATAGTCAGGTTGGTCTGTAGAATACTGGGTCTGATGGGAGCATTGCTCTCTGGCTATGGCTGATGGGAGATTGATTGATTGATTGATTGATTGATTGATTGATGCATTTGTATCCCATCTTTTCTTCCTCCGATGACCTTAAGGTGGCATACCTAGATCTCCCCCGCCTCATTTAATTTGCACAACAATGCTATGAGGCAGGTTAGGCTGAGAGGCAACGTTTGGCCCCCAAGATCACCCAGTGAGCTCCAACCTGTGTCCTTGGCATTAAGATATATTTACTATTTTCCCCAGACGGCATATAGTCAGATACCAGCAATACAATATTCTGAATATAACATATATTGAAATAAATTTATTTCACATTGAATACCCCCCCCCCAATGGGACAGGGAGCTTTCAGCCATCCAGAGTTGTGGCTACATAATTCTAGACTTAATTGTCTTGCAGGAGGCCCCCTTTCTATGGGGTATGAGTACATTACACACATTTTCCCCTTCCCCATCCCCTGCCATGTCATTCCATATTTTTGCATTTTGTTTTACATTGCATGTTTTTATCTAGTTTAGTATAATAAGTATGCTTAGTTGGGGAAGGAAACTTCAAAGCAGTTTACAAAAAAGATAAAACAATAAAATTATCAATAAGGAAAAAATAGCAAAAATAATTAAAATTATGAAAAGTTTTTTTAAAAAAACAGATTAAAACTTGCACCAGCTTTCTAAGCATCTGGGTAGGCTTGTCTAAACAAAAATGCTTTTAGCAGGCTCCAGAAAGAGTACAGTGAAGGTGCCTGCCTCATATCAATAGGCAGGGAGTTCCAAAGTGTAGCTGTGGCCACACTAACAGATCGATTGCCTTTACATTCCTGATACATTAGAGAGAAGAGTTTGTCAACCCCGATATTTATAAAAGAAATACTCTGAGCATGTGCAGTTTCACATTCAATTTTATTTTTTAACTGTTTTTATTTCATTCTGCAATATATAATAAACAAGAATGGTGACATTTCCATCATAGCACCATCATAGCTGCAGTATTTCTGGCTACAGCCCTGCACATGGAGCCTGCCACACATCATCCACTGAAGTGAACGGAGAATTCTGCATGTGCAGACATTTTGTGGCCACCCAAAGGGCAGGGAACCTCAAGACTTGAGGTCAAATGCGCCCCCCCACGCCTCTCTACTGGCCATCGGAACTCTCCCCAAGGCACAGCTTTTGCTGGCCACAAGTGGCTTTGCCTGGCTCTGATGTGTCCTTGAACTCTAATAGCACCTCTTCCTTGTCTGGATGGAAGATAGAGTGTGGTGGGTCAGTGTGTGTAGAAACTAGCCCATTGTACAAAGCTAAAATGCTCATTCATTGTTCTGCTCCCTTTCCCTTCTGGCTCCACCTACCTTGGGCATCTGGCCCTCGGAAAGTTGCTCAGAAGGCAATGCGGCCCTTGGCCTGAAGAGGGATCCCCGTCCCTGAAGGATACCACTGGTGCACATTCAGTTCTCTGGTTGCAATGATGTGGGTCTATAGGAATGTGGTTGTCAGAGGTCCTTGCCGTATATACCAGCCCTTCCATCGCTCAATTTTCCTCTGGCATCTCCCCAGCCCCAAGCTAAAGTTCCAGGGGGGAAACCCTTTTGTTTGGGCTTCCTCCATGAAATTATTATCGCTTTTATTTTTGATTGATTTGCACAATACCGTTCTAATCACACGCTCAAAATGTTGTACAGTAAAACCAAATCTTGAAAACAGCAGGAAGGATCACCTGCCACCAGTGATGCACTTAACCAGCCTCAGGCACCCCAGGAAAAGCCCTCGCAGAGGCCCAATATTATCCACTGTTTGGACTATAATGAACCAGAACTTGACACGGATCCAGGCTTGGGGGGGGCATGGAAGGTGCCAGCGGGAATCCAGGCTCACTCCTTTGATTAAGGCGGCCTCCCGCTGGGCTAAAGAACAGCTCCTGCCCGATAACTAGCGCCTTATCCCTTTGC
The DNA here is from genome assembly GCF_964270895.1 of Podarcis filfolensis. Classification (NCBI taxonomy): domain Eukaryota; kingdom Metazoa; phylum Chordata; class Lepidosauria; order Squamata; family Lacertidae; genus Podarcis; species Podarcis filfolensis. Next base: position 28,799,638 of record NC_139616.1, on the reverse strand, counting down.
TCATGTATATTGACAGAACTCAGCAATGGGTCAATAACAGGCTGCCAGTTCGGCGTCTGCTTGAAGACACACGATCTGAGATTTCTCTACAGCATTTTGAAAGATGGAGGAGAAGCGGAAGACACAGCAGACTGCCAGATTGCTCTGGCCTTTTCAGGCAGGCTGACAACTCCTGGAACATTTCTGATGACACTCCATCACCCTCGCTTCCTCTAATGAGTGCCAAAGAGTTTGGGAACAAAACGGGCCCACCACACAAAAAGAGGAGGGCACCACAGGGCTCCTGTTCCAGGCTGACTCTTGGGAGGTGGGCATACATGGCAACATTTCATTTTCTCAAATGTTTAGAGTCTTCTTGTTTTAAATCCTCTCTCTCTCTCTCTCTCTCTCTCTCTCTCTTTCTTTCTCTTCCTTTTTCTTTCTTTCCCTATAAAATCTAAATGATAGCTAGAGGTATATACTCCAAGTTTTGCCTAATGGGCAGGGATTGGATCACTGCTAAGCCTCTCTGTAAGAGTAAAGCTGAACACCGTATCAATCTATGAGACCCAATTGTGCTAGAGGAAGATTTAAGGGAGTGCCATTGGTTGTCACACTCTTGGCACTGACTTAGAATGGAAGGCGGAATGCTGGGAGGGGGAAGAGAATTGGTGTTGCACAGGGCGCTACTGAAATTTGCAAGCCCAAAATCCTCCACAGCTTGTGGATGATGACCCTTTTCCCCACCCATATGATGACAGGACTGGTGGGGGAGGACTGGACAAATTCATGGAGGAGAAAGGGCTATTGAAGCCTACTATCCATGTTGGCTATGTTCTGCCTCCACAGTTGGAGGCAGAAATGCTTCTGAATACCAGTTACTGGGGATTGCGGGTGCAGAGAGTGCTCTTGTGCTTCTGTCCTGCTTGCAGGCTTCACAGAAATGTATCTGGTTGGCCACTGTGAGAACAAGATGTTGGACTAGAGCCTGATCCAGCAGGCTCTTCTTATGTTCTTAAGGAGATGAGAGGGGCAGAGCTTGTGATTGCATAATGTGCCTGTAAAAGGGGCGGCATAAGTAAAGAGTATCCCTCGAAGTCAATGAAAGAAGAGCCCTACTTGAATGGCTGCCCCCTGCCTGAAACTAGACTGGCCAGGCACATGAGAGAACAGGGCTGCTGACCCTTTAATTGCTTCTTTTACACAACTATTAAAGGCATGGGAGCCCTGGACTCTGTTGCATCAGGACATTCAAACCTTTCTAACTGCAAAGCCACAATGCAGAAGATTCCCGTTCTGCAGCCAGTCGCTATACAGAAGTGTTCATCAGCCCTGGCGAGGAAACAGTTGACCAGAACATGGTATGGAGAGATGCTCTTCTGCCCCATGTCTGGGGAACTAGGAGTAAGTGAGTGGATACTTTAGTGATGGGGCATTTGATGATAGACAGCCCTGTTTAGGGAAGCTTTTGCTGTTTAATAGACCACTGTATTTTAATACTTTGTTGGAAGCTGCCCAAAGTGGCTGGGGAAACCCAGCCAGATGGGTGGGGTATAAATAAATTATTATTATTATTATTATTATTATTATTATTATTATTATTATTATTAAAACTTTGCACAAGAAACAAAAATACCCAGAAGCCAAGGGAACTTTCCCCCAAAAAGGATGGGGGAGAAAGGGTAGATAGATAACAGTTGCGTTCTCAGACCTTTTACAGGTGCTGCGATTCCAGACTTCAAATATAAATACTCTCAAGAATCGGCAACTCCAAGGACAAGAGGACCACCACAGGTAAAAAGCAGAGCCTTTTGCATTCCTCCCATCTCTCCTTTCACCCCCCCCCCCCCGACCTCTGCATGTCTTCCCCAGCCCTCCCATGCAATGCAAACCAAGGCATTCCAGCTTACCAACCCCACACCCTGGCTCAGCAAGGTGCAGCAGCATCTCCCACAAGTATGTCCTGTGCACAAAAACAGGGGATCTGTTGACTGCCGGGCCCCAAATCTAGATCAGTTCTTTCACTATGCACTGGCACAAACAAAGGGGAGCCTGGTACCATTGTAGGCGAACTATCTGCTGGGTCCTGTTTTTCCTAGCAGGATCAGAGCCAGGGGGCATGAAGGCCAAGCTCCAGGGCCACTCCTTGGGGCTTCTGGGTGAGGGCTGTTTCATTGGTGACAGCATCTCCCTCAAGAAGAGGTTTTTTGGATGCAGACCCCAGGCCACCTGCCAACAAAAAGAAATCATAGAACTGTAGAGGTACTTCCAAGGGTCATCTAGTCCAACCCCCTGTAATGCAGAAACCGAGGCTAAATGGATGGAACCTGGCAGATGACCATCCAACCTCTGTTGACTAGAAGCACTTGGGGGGCAGGACCCCCCTCCTCTGCTACTTCCCCAGGAGTTGTCTGCTGCAGCCTCTTCTCATTGCTCATTACTACCACTAACTATCCCCATGTCTCTCTACAGGCAACCAGGCAGCCCTCTGCACTCATGGAGGAAAAGATGTTCTCCACTCCCCAGTGCCATAGAGGCCACAAGAGAGGCCTAGAGCAGCAGCAGGTGACTCGTGAGATGCTAGATGTTCCTCTGTGGGGTCGTTACTTTTCCTGCTCTCGCATGAGTCCTGTCCCTTTCCGGAATGTGTAAGAGACAGGGTTGCAACCAGAGCAGCAGTACTCTATGACACTGCCAGAGCTCACTCTGCCATGGATGTCCTTCAATAAAAGACTTGATGATTTCAGCGTTGCCTTTGTTCTTAAGTAAATGAGCTGGTGCCTCCAGCACTGCCCCCTTCTTAGTCACCTCCCTGGTCTTCCCTATGGGACACGAGAGGAGGACCAGGAGATGTGCCACCACAGCAGAACGGGAGGTCTGCATGCTGGCTGTGGGTCTTGCTGCTGGAGCGTTGTCAAAAACAATGGCCGAGAGGGCTACATTCTGAATACAAGTTGCTGGAACCCTAAGGAAGGAAGAGTGCTCTTGTTTTGGGGAACTGCTGGGGGTTCCCTTTGAGGCATCTGGTTGGCCACTGTGAGAACGGATGCTGGACTAGATGGGCCATTGGCCTGATCTAGCAGGCTCTTCTTAAAAGCATTTGTGTGTGTTTTAATAAAAAATAGGACAGACTCTAAGTCTTCCATTCTCCTCATGTGGTTGTTGCCAGTGTGATAAGCCAGCCGGCAGAGCTGTATCAGTCACCCTCCCTAGAAGGGCTTCTGGAGAGGATGCCCTACAAATGCTGGCAATAAACTGAAGTTATCCTGAAATGCAAGGGAGGTGCATCTAAATATTGGGCATGGCACTTGACGGGGGAGGCCATTGGCCGTTGCATCACTCACTCGGATTTCCTGTGTCGCACTGCACTCTCTTGCAGGAGCAAACTGAACACCTTTTGTGGGCTTCTGTGGGCTGAAGATGCGTTGTTCCAGCTGAGGTCCTTCAGTACTGAGCTGTGTGGCTAGATGATTCATGTGGAGCTGAGGAGAGCAGGAGGAGGGCCACAGCTCAGCAGCAGAACATCTTGCTTTACATGCAGATGCCCCAAGCATCAATCCCTGAAATTTCTCAGTAGGGCTGGGAAAGACTGAAACCCTAGAAAGCCTCTGCCAGTTCATTTTGAACAATATTGCTGTAGGTGGCTGACACAGGATAAGGCAGCTTCCTCTTTTGTTCCTACATCATGGGCTAGACAAATTGCAAATCTTCCTATTGCGTGGCTGTGTGGTTACTGGCGCTCCTTTATTTAGCATATATTTGTTGTTTGTTTGTAGTTATAGTCCACCTCTTGCCAAAAGGTCCTGGGGTGGGCTAGGAAAATGTCACAATTCAAGCAAGCACCATTTTCAATCAAAATGCACCCCCCCCCAAAAAAAGTACACAGCAGCCAAAGTTAGCAGCACAGCAGGGCACAACAACACAGCAGGAGGAAAGGCACCCACTCAACTCATCATCAAAAAGCACACAGGGACCAAGTTGCACCTCAGAGGGGTGGTCATTCCACAGCCTGGGAGCCACCATGGAAAATACCTTCTCATTCAATGAGGAGCCCTGCATTCTAGTTCCACTCTTGTTATTTTTCACCCAAAATCATTGTGTGCAAGACATTGGAAGGGAACCAGTGATGCAGTGGTGAGAGCATTTGGACTAGGAGTTGGGAGACCAGGGTTCAAGTCCCTACTCAGCTATGAAGCTCAGCAGGTGACCTGGGGCCAGTCACTGCCTCTCAACCCCAACCTACCTCACAGGGTCGTTGTGGGGGATTAAATGAGGAGTGGGGGAGAACCATGTCTGCCACCTTGAGCTCCTTGTAGGAAAGGAAGGTGGGATATAAATGCAATAAGTGAAACTTGTTCAAGGCTGGTACTCAGGTCTACTCCCTTTGATTCCTTGCATCCTTGATATCCTTACACATTGCTCAAAGAGAGGAAATGTGTCGCTGGAAAAGGAGGGCACCTATTTGCATAAAATTTGCATGTGCTCATCTAGATGTATAGCTGCAAGTTGAGGAATAAGTGCTATCATTTAAATAGAAATTATTTAAATGAATTCCACCATCATAGGAACAACTGTGGTCTGCGCCTGCTCAGGGTGGCTGCCCGACTGATAACTGTTGATAAGCAACTTCAGGGCTCTCACCCTCTGCAAATCCTTAGCCTTCACTTTCTCCTTCTGCCGGACTTGCACATTTCGGCTGGAGTGTTCCATGCATGTTTAATGTGGGGGCAGTACTGGTGCGCAATCTCATGATTGGTGGGTTGCCAGGTACACTGTGGGAGTGTCTGTCAGTCGTGTCTCTACAGCTATTTTTGCACTTCTTGCTTTGCTCTCAGGAGCATGTAGGACTGCAACTACAGAATGCCAGCCGTTAGCTCTGGCATGGCAGCCACAGGCAAGCTGGAGCCACGGGAAATGCTTAAGAATCAAGCTCCATCAGAATAGAAGCTTTATCTTCCAAATAAAGCAAGCCAGTGCAGAGCAGTGGCAAAGAGTCTGAGAGTACAAGGTGCCCAGAGCTCAAATTCTATCTCAGCGCCTTTTTTCTCTTCTTTTCTTTTGCAAACAAGTGTTTTGAGATTGCTTTTGCTTTTTTTATTGATACAACAAAAAAAGGAAAACACAGATACAGAATTACACACAAGAATAACAATAAAAACAAAATTTTATTAACAAACAATAAAACATAAATTGGTCTTAGCACTATAGACCCGACCTCCCGTCTATTCCTTACTTCAGTTTCATATTACTTATTGCCAATACACACATTTATCATAATTTAACTTTTTCTTAATATATCTTAACTCGTATGTCTAACTTGCAACTATTACTGAAATTCCTCAAATCCTGCAACAGAGTATAAACTACTGTAATTATATTTCAAATATTCTTCGAAAACCTCCCATTTTGAAACAAATTCCTGTTTTGGATTATTCTTCATTTTTTCTGATAGACCATCTAATTCAGTGTATTCTGTCAGCTTTTGGGTCCATTCATGTATAGAGGGAATTTCAATACTCTTCCATTTTGAGATTGCATTTGCAAGTGCAGAGTTCTTGGAGCAGATGTTACATCCTGTTGTGTCAATTCAAAAGAGGACCGTGGAGGAGAGGGCTGTTGAAGGCTACTAGCCATGATGGGTATGCTCTGCCTCCACAGTTGGAGGCAGCAATGCTTCTGAGTACCAGTCACTGGGGATCACTGGTGGGGAGTGATCACTTGTGCCTAGGTCCTGCTTGTGGGCTTCTCTTTGAGGTATCTGCTTGGCCACTGTGGGAACAGGATGCTGGACTAGATGGGCCATTGGCCTGATCCACCAGGGTTTTCTTATGTTCTTATGACCACATTTTGTCCACATTCACCTAATACATTCCAAGCCCCATGATACCACTTCAAACAGCCGTGCTTCCCCCAAAGGACTCTGGGAACTGTAGTTTGCCAAGAGTGCTTAGAGTTTTTAGGAGACCCTCCCATTCCCCTCCCAAAGCTGCAGTTCCCAGAGTGGTTTAACAATCAATCCCTCTTCACAATAATTTTGGGAATTGTAGCTCTGCAGGGAATGGGGAGAATCTTCTAACAATTCTCAGCACCCTTAATAAATAAATTATTATTATTATTATTATTATTAATAATAATAATAATAATAATCATTTATACCCCGCCCATCTGGCTGGGTTTCCCAAGCCACTCTGGGTGGCTTCCAACAAAAGATTAAAAATACATTAAAACATCAGTCATTAAAAACTTCCCTAAACAGGGCTATTTAAATAAATAAATAGCAGATCCCATTATGCTTTGGTGGAAGCCATGGCTGTTTAAAGATGTATGATACTCATAGAATCATACATTAAATGCATAGTGCGAATGTGGCCTTTGTGTGACTTGACGGACTGCTGCTAAGCGCTGATGATCACCTGGGGGTTCTAGAACAGGATTCCCCAACCCGGTGCCCTCCAGGTGGTTTCGACCACAACTCGACAAACCTGCTGTACCTGGAACTGGGTTTGGAAAGTGCAGCTGAATGCGACAAAGCTGTGAGCAGCCTGAAGTAGCACCATCCACCTTGGACCTGCCATCCACCTGTCTAGAGTGAAAGACTAGGGTGATGCCTGCTGTTTCCAGGATCTCTTCTCATTGTGAAAACTTTGTGGGCAAGTTAAGAGTTTGTTTGGCCCCTGGTTGAGACCCTGGAGTCTGAAAGTGAAGGTGTGTCAGGAGGGAGATGATATCGATTAATAACTTCGTATTAATGTAACATTCTTTATATGTAACTGTGTATCTTTGTAATTAAGGGACGCGGGTGGTGCTGTGGGTTAAACCACAGAGCCTAGGACTTGCTGATCAGAAGGTCGGCGGTTCAAATCCCCGCGACGTGGTGAGCTACTGTTGTTCGGTCCCAGCTCCTGCCAACCTAGCAGTTCGAAAACACGTCAAAGTGCAAGTAGATAAATAGGTACCACTCCGGCAGGAAGGTAAATGGCATTTCCGTGCGCTGCTCTGGTTCGCCAGAAGCGGCTTAGTCATGCTGGCCACCTGACCCGCAAGCTGTACACCGGCTCCTTCGTCCAATAAAGAGAGATGAGCGCCGCAACCACAGAGTCGGCCACGACTGGACCTAATGGTCAGGGGTCCCTTTACCTTTACCTTTATCTTTGTAATATTTTGTTTAAGTTGTCTGTTGTTGCTTCAGTTCTTTGTACACTGCTTAGATATATTTTTAAATAACCAAATCAAACTCCCATCAGCCCCAGCCAGTGTGCTGTCTTAGAGCATGCTAAAAGTGTTTCATAGAAGCAAGGAATGGTCAAGTTGGAAGGGACCCCCCAAGGTCATCTGATCCAGCCCCCTGCCATGCAGGAATCGCAGCTCAAGAATCCCTGACAGATGGCCACCCAACCTCTGTTAAAAAACCTCCAAAGGAGGAGAGTCCACCAACATCTGAGGGAGTCTGTGTTACACTGTCGGACAGCTCTTACTGTCAGAAAGTAATAATAATAATAATAATAATAATAATAATAATAATAATAATAATAATTTATTTGTACCCCGCCCATCTGGCTGGGTTTCCCCAGCCACTCTGTGGGGCTTCCAACAAAGATTAAAAATACATTAAAATGTCACACATTAAAAACTTCCCTAAACAGGGCTGTCTTCAGATGTCTTCTGAATGTCAGGTAGTTGTTTATCTCTTTGACATATGATGGGAGGGTGTTCCAAGGGCGGGTGCCAATACCGAGAAGGCCCTCTGCCTGGTTCCCTGTAGCTTTGCTTCTCACATTGAGGGAACCACCAGAAGGTCCTTGGCACTGGACTTCAGTGCCCGGGCAGAACGATGGGGGTGGAGACGCTCCTTCAGGTATACTGGACCGAGGCCATTTAGGGCTTTAAAGGTCAGCACCAACACTTTGGTTTACTCAGGTTTACTCAGAATCGCCTTTCTTGGTATTTGAATCCATTGGTTCGGGTCCTGCCCTTTGGAGCAGCACAAAACAAGCTGGCTCAATCATTTCGGATAGTTAGATGTTTCTTCAGTGAACAGTGACAGTTGGTGGCTACTGAGAACACCCCCACATGTATTTGAATAGAAGCTGAAGAAGCGGGGGTAGGTATCTCCAAGTAGATCTGCTAGCTTTGGCAGAGATGTGTGTGTGTCTACGAAACTGATGTCACTTCCTAGCACTGTTAAGCCGGCTCCTTGTCTGAGTCCTCCCAACCCAACACTCTTAGCTTTTATTTTTTTTTTCAGATTGACAGCTATCCTGAGAAAGCAGGCAATGCCTACAAGGCCCCACTCAAAGGGGACCCCCTGAAATGAATGAATCATCTTTAGCCATGTCACTTTGATGGGTCTACTTTGAGTAGAACTAGCACAGGATGCAAAGCTTTGCTCTATCCCCACAAGGAAACCAACCCTGTAGCAGCTGCATGTCCAAACTGGAGGGGGGGTGGAGGGCATTCACCTGTACAGAATAGAAATGGGTGCTGCCTCAGTTTGACTTGCTATCTATTTATTCTATTTCATTTTATATCCTACCTTTTTCTCCAAGGAGCTCAAGGTGGCATACATGGTTCCCCCCCACACCTTTCATTTAATCCTCACAACAACTCTGCAAGGTAGGTTAGGCTGAGAGGCAGCGATTGCCTCCTACTCAGTGAGCTCCATGGCTGAGTGGAATCCTAGTCTAAACACTAACCACTATACCACACTGTCTCATTTGATGCATGAGCTTTGCCATCAGCCTTCTCCACTAGCAGCCTGGATGCCTGGCTGACACCCCACCCCACCCCCCAAGGTGAAAAGATCATAGGCTCAGTCTGTAAGTAATACTAAAATTGCATTACAGTGGTACCTCGGGTTACATACGCTTCAGGTTACAGACTCCACTAACCCAGAAATATTACCTCGGGTTAAGAACTTTGCTTCAGGGTGAGAACAGAAATCGTGCAGCGGCTGCGGGAGGCCCCATTAGCTAAAGTGGTGCTTCAGGTTAAGAACAGTTTCAGGTTAAGAACAGACCTCCAGAAGGAATTAAGTTCATAACCCGAGGTACCATTGTACTGTTTAAAATAAAATAAAATTTTAAAAAAATTGTCTACAGGTGTGATTAGCAGCAACAGAGGTGATCCTTCCCCAGCACCCAGAGCAGAAATCTTCTTGAAGCCAAAATTCAGAAATTTGGAATTTTGCTTATGGATTAGCCTCAGCCAGCTTGGAGGATCAGAATTCCAGGAAGGTCGTAGATGCATATGCAAATGAGGTGGTTGTGACATCACCAGCTGCACGCCACTTTGCTTGTTCCATCTCTCACCTCACATATATCAAAGCCCCTTTAGAAAGTTAGTGATGTAAGAGATCGCCTTGTATTTGCCCTGAGGGTGTATAACAAATGCAGTGTTAGGTGGCTGCCTTGAATTGGGGTGGAGAGAGGACCAGGGGTGTTGAAATACAAGAACGAGAAGCTGAAGATTCCATATGCTCTCCCCACCACCAAAGAATCCTAGAATTGCAGGGTTGGAAGGGATCCAAAATGACATCTAGTACAACACACCCCTCCTTTGCAATGCAGGAATCGCAGCTAAAGAATCCCTGACAGAAGGCCATTGGATGCATACAAAAAAAAACCAAGAACCAGCAGAGATTCTGCCAGAACAGCCAGTTAGGGGCCAAAGGACTCACTGAATGGCAGGGGGAGCGATCTTTTCCTGCCAGCAAAAGGAAAGCAAAGAGAGGGCAGCCTAGTCTCCTGTAGAAGGGAATTCCACAATCTGGGAGCGGCCACTGAGAAGGCCCTGTCCAGTGTACTCACCAAGCGTGACTGTGAAGGGCATGGGACCAAGAGAGAGGTCTCCCCAGAAGATCTCAAAGCCCAGGCAGGCTCAAATATGCTCCTATACGGTCCTTCAAATAGCCGGGACCCAAGCCATATAGGGCTTTACATTGAATAGTGTGCAGAAACAATAGAATTATAGAACTGGGAGGGTACCCAAGAGTCATCTAGTCCAACCCCTGCAATGCAGGAATCAATGCTAAAGAACCCCTGACAGACAACCATCCAACCTCTGTCCAATGAAGGCAAGTCCATCACCTTCTGAGGGAGTTCTACTAGATCCTTTTCCAATGTACTACTGGCAAACCAGGTGCCCCCATCTGGTGCAGCTGGTTGTTCCTGCCTAAGTCAGCTGTTGTTTCCTTGTGCCCTTTCAGCCACCTTCCTCTGCTGTTTGCTGAGCTGCTGTGATGCCATGGAATGTTCAGAAACATTCAAATTGCTTGAGTGATGAGTTGGAATATTGGCAACTTCTGTGGTGTTCAAAAAGAAAAGTCCACGCAGCAGGAGGAACTGCATGCTGGGGCAGATGGCAGTTGTCGTCTGAAAACCTCTGGCAGGTACCTGGTTGGGGGAGGCTGCGTCTGAGCTTTGCTGTGATGGGCTTGTCTTTCCAGAGGGGTTGTTCTCCTTGCTAGGTGCTTTTAAAAAATAAATAAATCATGAGAGTTGAACATTTGTGGTTGCATGACGCTTGGGTCACATACACACCATACATCGAAAGCACGTTTAATGCATGTCTAAGGCACATGGCTTCCCCCAAAGAATCCTGGGAGAACTGTTGTTTTACACACACACACACACACACACACACACACACACACACCCCGGGCTTCAGTTCATAACACCCTGAACAAACTACAGCTCCCATAATTCTTTGGAAGGAAGGAATGCTGAATGTGCTTTAAATGTATGGTCAGGGTGTGACCTGAGTGCACTGCACCTCTTTTCCAGTTGGGCGAGGCAATACCAATCTGCTATTTGTCATAGAATCATAGAATTGTAGAGTTGGAAAGGACCCTGAGGATCATTATTCTAGACCAACCCCCTGCAGTGCAAGAATATACAGCTGTCCCACACAGGAATCGAACCTGCAACCCTGGCGTTATCAGCACCATGCTCTAGCCTACTGAGCTATTTCATTTCTCTTTGTGTTTGTGCATTAAGCATCATTCATATTCTTTGTGTTTATAGCATGTTTGTTTGTTTGTTACTCGAGAGTTTTCCTTGCATTATTTAGTGTCAATATTGTTTACAGGCAAAACTATCCTGTAATCCTCTTGAATTGATATTTTTTGTGTGCTTGGACACTGTTCTAAGTGTGATTTTCTCGTGGGGAAAACAGCATAGAAATTAAAATATAATCTAAAACTGGCCCGGTATTCCTCTGCAATAGGCAAAGATGGAGACACACAGCCCTCGCAGCAAAGGCTCCCATCACAGGGCTAGTGCCAGGTTTGGGGGAGAGGCAAGTCAAATTGACCTCTGGTTAGCAGCAGAGAGAGAAATTCAAGTCGGTTTGCATTTAAAGGTAAACATGCCCAATTCACACTTTTTGAAACAATACATGAACCGAAACAGAGAACACCCTTCAAAATTCACACTTTGCCAAATTTTTCAGTGCCATTCAAGCAATATGTAGGAAAACGCATGCATTAGTAAAAAGACACACAGAAATGCATTCTACTAGGGGGAAATGGCTTTGCAAAAATATATACCAATTTGCATACAATGTTTATGAATCTTCACTGAGATTTTTTTTCTTTTTAATAACAAACCGAAGTGGAAATGTGGAGAACTGAATTTAAGATTGGACAAATGAAAAATGGAGAGAAACTGGAACTGATAAAATTCACCTCTCTGTCTCTTTGATCCCCACACCCTTCCCCACACCTACACCCACAAGCACCCACACACAAGGAAATGAAGAGCAGCAGCAGCTGCTGCCACCCAACCCGGTCCTTCTCTGCTGAGCACCAGTGCTCACTGCTGCCCACAGCCAGTCACCCCATAAGCTAACCATGCCAGGCAGAGATGGCTAAAATAAAAAAGCAAGCAGAGAAGAGATTAGCAATGAGGCTGCAGCATCTGCCCTCATGATTGTCCTCTGGGCTCATTCTGAAATTGAGTCTGCCACATTTCACATCAGTTCATATATTTTTTAAGTCCTCAGGGGGAAAAATCACTGTGCATTTTGTATATGCAATTTTGCCTAACGGACACAATTTTTGCAAGCACTTTCCCTGAGTATCCTGCCTTTTAATGTCCATTTCGCTAATATATCACTTTCCCTTTATACGTGCATTTTGCAAACATTTTCAGGTTGAAGGACTGCATTGCAGAATCCAGTGCACCTCTTGAAGAGTGGCTCACTACTTTCCCAAAGTGGGAGTCAGGGAGGCTCACATTAGAACATGAACCAGCCTGAATTTCTCCCACCGCCACCACTGCACCCTCATAATATGGTCTCTCTTTCACTGCAGCTTTTAAAACAGAAGTTGGATGGCCATCTGCCAGGGATTCTTGAGCTATGATTCCTGCATTGAAGAGGGTTGGACTAGATGACCCCTGGGGTCCTTTCCAACTTTACAGTTCTGTGATTCTTTGGTCAATGAGGTTCTGTGATCAATGAGGTCAATGAGAAGAAAGCCACATGGTTCTCTTCCACATTTCTCACCTTAGGGCTTCCAGGACAGAAAGCAGAGCTCTCTAGACAGAACAATCTTCATTTTGAAATAAATTCCAAGCGCTGTTTTTTTCTGATCCTGCGACCCTTTCCAAGGTCATCGCGAGCCCTGGCCACAAAGGCATCTTTTCAACATCACCCCCGTTGCCGCCGGCATATCTCTGGTCAAAACCTCTCATGTGGAATTTAGACTCCCATCTCTGGCAAAGGCTTCTTTCTCTTCCCTGCTCATTCAAGAGCAACTATCTCGCGTAACCCACTGTCCTAGATTCCAGGGATGGGAAACTGTTGCCAAGTTTATTCTTATTTAATGGGAACAGCTCGGAGGTGAATGGGAAGTGGCATATTGTTCCAGTCCTGCAAGCGGGGAGTGGAGGGCAGAGATGGTGGGGGGCAGGGCTGCCGAGTGCACAATTATATTCCCTCACATTTGTCAAGGTCCTCAAGGCACGCCTGAGATATGAGCACTCGCTGTGAGATGGTGCTGTTTGTGAGGCAGTAGCAAGACATGGCACTTGAAAGCGATGGTTTAGTCAATGGGTCTTCTGGTTGATGCTTCTGTGCCCAAAATGGCATTTGCTGTGGCCTGGCTTGGGTGGTTTTTCCCCCTTCGATTGTGCATTTCTGCTTCAAATCACTATAGGAAAACAAAAGCTTGGAATCAAACATGGCTATTATTATAGTGTTCCCAAAGTTGGGTGCCTCCCCCTCTCTCTGTTGAGCAGCAGCAAGAGTCCATGGGGGACCAGGCACTCACCCAGGGTCTGTGTTCTTTCGGAGACACAACGGAAACTGTTGTAGCTTTAAGAAACATGGTTTAGTCACCTATTTAAACTTTCGGTCTGCATGAAGGGAGTACAGATCTTACGGCATGGTCATTTCAAGAGGGGGTTGTCCCCGACAGCAGAGTAGCCATGGAGTCCAAGGCATCTCTCCCAGCCAACCTTCAGCCAACCTGCCCAAGATGGATGCCACTCTTTCTTCTTCCTTCTTCTTGCCAGAACATCTTGCTTAAAAAAACCTACTCTTTTCCTGTCACCCCACATCCAGTTACCCTGGCTACCTTCCAAATCCCCAGTCTCTGTTCACATCTCAGGGCAAGAGGGGAGGACAGTTCTCTTGCATTGTCAATGGCTCTCAATGTGTTGTTTCTTAATGGCCCCAGCTTGGCCAGGTCATTTTGCGTAGGCTAGCTCAGGAATTCCTCTGCAGCTTGTATTTCTCCCTTCACATCCCCAATAATTAAAATCCTACCTTTTATTAATTTCTAGGGTATAGGGGAGGTCCTAGCGATAAATGTGGAGCAGATTGGAAGCCAGTTCTCCAGAGGGTCCCCTTGCCCAAATGCTACAATCTTCACTGGAGATTTTCCTAGAAGACTTACCACCTTCTCAGGGCCAAATTACACATTTCATGTTTCTTTAACAATAAAAAAAGAAGCAGCTGCTTGCATGCAAGAGGGGCTCTATTGGGGCCAAGCACAGAACAGAAAAAAGCGCAATTTTTGCAAGGTTGGCAGTGGGGGCCAGAGCAGAAAGAGGGAAGTCTTGTTTTATTCTGCACATTGGACACAGTGTTTGGAGTCTCTTGGACTCAAAGGCTGCAGCAATGGAAAGAACAGGACCCCCTTGGGATGTGAATGCTCTGCACTCTCTCCATCTAGATGCAGGTTGTATATATGTGTAAATAAACCATATATCATAAAAGACACCACAGTCTCTGCTCTGTCTCATTGCCCAAGAGGAAACACAGACTCTGCTAAGCATGCCTGGTACCCCTGGAATCTCACACTGCTCAGAGATTGGGGGTGACATGTAACAGCTGCTTCCAGCTGTGGAGACAGAGCATAACCCTCATGACTGGTAGCCATCAATAACCATGTATTTGTCTAATCCTCTTTGCATTTGTCTAATCCAGTTCCTTTTAAGTGAGAGGAACTAAGCTGAGGACCTTGGGCAACAAACGAAGGAGCTTACCCATCATCTTCCGTCAGCTCCTTGGCTCTTTCTTCTTCTATATTGTTTTTGGCTTTTCTAAACTACCTTGTGTAGGTTGTAATTATCCCACAGATTCCAGGATAGGAGCATGATTCATTGTTGCAATGTAGAATCAATGTAGACTTTTCCATGTACGCACACACATGCGCGCGCGCGCGCACACACACACACACACACACACACACTTATTCATTTTTTAAAAGATCATGGCAGGAAGAGTCCCCCCTGAGTTTCCAAGGACTACTTTAACTGGCCAATTTCTATCACCTGCACCTTTTCTCTTTCACTTATGCAAAAAATCACACCCTCAGGTGTGTTCTCTCTCTCTCTCTCTCTCTCTCTCACACACACACACACACACACACCCCTCCATCTATTTGCACACACCAGCAGCATACTCCAGTCATCCAACTCACAGACAAGTGCCTTTAACATTGTGTATTATTATAAGGCTTTTTTGAGTAGAGGTTTGGAAGGGGGCATGAGGCTCTGCATCACCCAGAGATCCTGATGAAATCTAGTGCGGCAAAATAATAAAAGGCAGAAGTGAGGAAGGAAAATCAGGGAAGTCAGCTAACCTGACTGCATTCTTGGAGGGATGAGCAAAGTTTCATATTTTCAGATCCCGTGGTTTCTTTCAGTGTCTGGTTTTTCCAGTTTCAGTTCTCCACATTTCCACATCTGTTTTCAATTTGTCTTTAAAAGCCCTCATGAAAATTCGCCAGCATTTTAGTGCACATTTCTCCTGACAGACACGTGTTTGAATGCAATCTTCCCTAATACACTGTTGTACGCCACCCCAATATCAGAGCAGTGAGAGATTGCAGGGGTTCCAGGCATTTACCCAGGGTTTAGTTTCCTTGGAATGAACGCCAGCAGAGACTGAAGTGTCTTTAGGATGTATGGTTTATTTGCACATATATGCAACCTGAGCCTATGATGGAGGGGCTCACGGCGTTAGCACCCCAATAATGCTCTGCTTCTCCCATAGCCACAGTCTTGGATTCCAGCAGAAATCAGGCATGGCTCTCACTCTCATGCTTCTCCCTGCAGCCTCCTTCTCTCTCACACAACTCTGGCTCTGGCTTTTGTCCTTCTAACTACGAGCCACATGAAGGAGTGGGGACACTCATATGTCCTCTGGCACAGAGCCACTGCCTTTGTTACCTTAATGACCCATACTTAGCAGAACATTACCAGGCTGGCCTGGCTATTTCAGCCATGGAATCCCTGCTAGATGCAGGAATTAGAAGGGGGGCTCAGGCCTACAGCCTAACGCCCCCCCACCTCCCAAACTCACAACAATACACAGTTTTGCAAAGCAGCTTTCCCAAACATAGGTATGTTATTTTCACAAACATGTGCATTTTTGTACATGTGCATGATTTGGTTGGAGAACTGCACTGCAAAATTCAGAGAAGTGTGAATGTGTTTCAGTTTGCATATTGTATCAGAACATGTGGATTTGATAGCTTCTCCTGTAAACATGAAGTGGATTGAATCTTGCTCCCATCCTTAGCTCTGGTGCAGGCCCAGCTGTGGCAGTGTGGCCTGGACTGGAACCCAGAACCTCTGCCTCTGATGCCAGGAGTCCAACTCATCCAGCTGACTGCTCCTTGCCTGGGGAAGAATCAAAGAATAGGGGCCATCATAATGACCCAGGCAAAACATATAAACAATCAAGGCTGAAAAGAGAAGACCCTGCTGCTGTAGCATTGGCTGCTGGTTGGTCAGAACTTTGAGAATCAGCTCTACTTTCAGACCAAGGCCTTTTGGGACATGATATATGATGAATTTTGTTTTTTAAAAAAATAAGCTGACCTTTCCCAAAAGGCCAGAAGCCTTCCTGATGGGGATACTGAGCAGTGAAATCCCAAAGAACAATTCAATTGTATTTATGTATATAACCACAGCAGCAAGGAATCTCTATGCACATAAGTGGAAGGATAAGAAAATACCCTCAAAGGAAGACTGGCTGGTGATAATCCTGGAATATGCAGAGATGGCAAAACTGAAAGCATTGATTCTTAGAGTCTTTCAATGAGGGCTAGAAACCTTTTATAGTCCATTTAAAAGACTCTTTTCCCTACATGAAGTCCACTGCAGGGTTTGACGTTTAAGGGGAGAAAAGGAGAATACAGTGGTGCCTCTGGTTATGTACTTAATTCATTTTGGAGATCCATTCTTAACCTGAAACCTGAAGCACCACTTTAGCTAATGGGGCTTCCCGCTGCCACCACGCCGCAGTTGTGCAATTTCTGTTCTCATCCTGAAGCAAAGTTCTTAACCTGAGGTACTATTTCCGGGTTAGCGGAGTCTGTAACCGGAAGCGTCTGTAACCTGAGGTACCACTGTACACTAATAAGTTGGTTAAAGAGGGTGCAATTGGACATGAGGGAATTTAAAAACACAATTGTCTGTAAGCTTGATTGTAAACATTGATGATGAGTGAGCAGGAAGTCATCAGTATTGTAGAATTGGAATACAACTGTTGAGTGACAAAATGCAGCTTTTAAGCCTGAAATAAAATAAAGTAAAACATTATATCAAGAGAGAGAGGTTGAGAATCAGCCCTCCTTTCAGGGAGAGCTCATGCTGCGCCCCTCAGAAGCAAATGAACATATGGAAAGGAGCATGTCTTCCCTCCCCCCACCCAATGTTTCCCCCGGGCATGCTAGCACATAGTTTGTATTCTGTCTCATGCCACTGGATGGGAATTCAGGGAATGCAGATGCTGGAGAAAACCCACTCGACTTTGACAACAACAAGGGCTTTCCAGGCTAGGAAAGAGGCAACACTCTGCAGCAATCCCAGAGCTCATATAGATTTGGGAATAAGATGCAGGGCAGCCCAGGTGGTCCAAATGGAGGGATGACTAACCTGTGACTCTCTAGCTGTTGCTAGTCTACATCATCCCTGACCATTGGTTCTGCTGATCGGGGCTGGTGGGAACTTGGAGGCCAAGACTGTTATCTGGAGGGTCACAGGTTAGCCAACCCCGGTGCTAAAGGAAGTGGGCACTTGCCCAGGCATAGCCAAGAGTAGCCACCTTTTTCTTCCATTCCAGACTCCACCTCCTGCAAGTCTTTCTTTGGCTATATCAAAACCTACTGGCACCACATGGTCCAGGCTGAATGCATAGATTCAGATTCCAGGGTTGCACCCATGTTGTTGATGAAGTTACCCAAGGGCAGCATGTAGAGAGAAGAGAGCAGAAGGCTGAGAAGGGATCCCTGAGGGATCCCACTGAGGAAGCGCTTGATGAGTCTGGCAAGGATGAAGGTTTGGGCAGTGGCATAGCGTGGGTTGCCAGTGCCCGGGGCAAGGCAAGTATTGCACCCCCTAACCCATGGTTCCTGTCAGGGCTGGATGGTAGCAGTGATGGTGGTGGGAAAAGGTCTTCCCAGCAAGGACGCGGAAGCTGGGGAGGCAACAGTAGTGGTGACCATTTATTTTATTATTATTTATTTAATGAATTTTTAATTGTGCTTGATTTTTTTAAAAAACCACACACACACCCCCCCTCAAAACACTTTATTTTTCTTTAGCAATTTTGCACATACACCCCCAATTTTTGCACCCTCTAACCCCCCCCCCACGCTATGTCACTGGGTTTGGGTGATACAGAGGAGATTATTACCAGGAGGCAGGAAGAAGTGGGATCAAGGAAGATGGAACTGGTGTTAGGAAAAGGCAGCAAGGAAGTCAATTCACCAAGTGAGACAGGGGAGAGAAAAACAAAGGAACATAGGATGCTGCCTTATACTGAGTCAGACTCTTGGTCCATCTAGCTTGGCACTGTCTACACTGGCAGACAGCGGCTCTCCAGGATTCCAGGAAGGCGTCTCTCCAGGCCCTATCTGGGGACACCAGGAATTGAACATGAGGCCTTCTCCTTGCAAGTCAGACACTCTACCACTGTGCTATGGCCCTTCCAAAAAGGAAAAGGTCAAAACGTGATAGACAACTAGGAGAGTGGAGGGGAAAGAGGAAGCAAGATCTGAGTGGATGGCTTTGATTTTTGCATTGTCGAAAGAGGCAAAGTCTTGGGCAGAGAGTGGAAAAGGCAGGAGAGGCAGAGAAGAGGTACTGGTGTTAATGTGGATCGGATAGATGCAGTCGTATTGAGACACAGAGGATGAGGAGGGGAGTCTGACTAACACATTTGTTCTGCTGCAATGAGAGCATTTTATAGCCCTTGAATCCAGTGGACACCGAATTATCAGAAGAAAACCTCTTGAAGGAGAATCCCGGTGGGGGGCAACTCAAAGGTCCAGCAGAAGCATTGAGATCCAAATGGGAAGAGGGAGGGTCTGAGCAGACTGTCCCCTAATCAGGGAGTGGGGCTTCAGTGCCCCAAAGGGTTCATTGGTTCCTTCCCTCCTCTCCACCAATATCAGGGGCAACAGATCGGGTCTGCATCCTGGGCTGTGGTCTGCACATTGGTTTAAAATCACAGAATCCAGCTTCTCTTTGCACCAAAAATGTACAGTTTGGGGAGGTGACAGCATAAATTCTAATTTCTTTCTCCCCCCCCCCCCCCCCGCTAGACAGGAGATGCAGTTCTGCATATTGTGGGCCAAATAGAGCAATGTGGCAAGAAGGAGACTTCCCCAACCTGGTGCCCTCCAGATGTCATGGACTGCAACTCCCATCAGCCCCAGTCAGCATGGCCAACAGCAGCCCCTGCATCCTCTGGTCATGTTGGCAAGGTCTGATGTTAGCTGCACTCCAAATCATCTGGTTCTAAAGCTAACCACCCACTTAACTGGCCTCAATGATCCAGAATAGGCAATGGTGAAACAGAGAAAAAGCCTTTCCTATGTTCCTTAGCTGTGATTTCTGCATTGCAGGAGGTTGAACTAAATGGCCCTTTGATTACCACCCAACTCTTCAATTCTATGTTTCTATGAATAAAATGAACTCATGGGGAGAATCCTGAGAACTGCAACCACTTCAGAAACATAAAACTGGGTGACACAACCAGACCACTAAGAGGGTCAGCCAGGTGGGCCAGGGCTGCTCAGATGGCAAGACCTCCCTCTCAGCCTCACTGATGTGGTCCAAAGAAACAAAGCAATACATTTGGCACCAGCTTGGCTACAAGAGTTGCCAGAAGGAGGCAAAAGAGGCAACATCCAACTGCCTTAGGGGCTCCACTCTGGATTTGTGAAGGGTTTACTCCTAAGCCTTTTCTTCTCCTGCAAGGCAGTGGAGGTTTAGGACCAGTGTTTTGCTTCTCCAAGATGGGCTACCTTCCCAGGTTGATTTACCCATCACTTCCCTCTACAGCACATGCAGAAACCGTCTTCTTGTCCATTGGACCCACTATTGCTCTCGTCTGCTGAATCCTCCAGAGCCTGCCTTTGCGTGCAAGGGAAGTCCCTAACTCAATGAGAGTTTGAGACCCATCAGCTACCCTCACCTGGTTTAGCTGGCTAGTCAAAGCCGTTTTCCAGGTTGCAGCTGCTGTCACATGCTGACAGCTTCTAGGAGCCACAAGTGAGAGCTGAGTGTAGGATGGAGACCAAAGGTGGACAAACTACCTCAGAAGGAGCATGTCATGTTCCCCACCCTCCCCTAACACCCCATACACCCACCAGTGGGTCTAATATGAGTAAAATTCAGTTGGCTACAATCCCTTATGTTTACGAACCCCCACCCTTAAATATAATTGCTCAGGCTACTCTCTCTAAGCACACGCACAGTGCTCACACTCCAGTGCTCCTGGTATCGGCGTAAATCAAAACCTTCTCTGTTCCCTTCCTTGTCATTTTTCTAAATTTACATCTGTGTAAAAAAAAAAGCACATTTCCCTTGGATCTGCCTGTCAGTCGCTCTGCAGTGATTACAGCATCCCTTCCATGCATGCTCATTTTTCATTGGTGTTTTTTTTCTCTCTTCACAAAATTGCTCCAAAAAAAGCACGGCTGCCTTCTGGGGTGCAATTCCCCAGAGCCTTGGGGGCCAAGAAGAGACATAGCGGAAAGCAGCAAAATGTGGGGTGTTCCATGGGTGGTAGTGGTCCTCTTCATCGTGGCAGAGGAGGAGAGGGAGAACCAGGGAGAGACAAGTGGCCATGGATGTGCCTGTCTTGTGCGGAGGGGGCGCGAGCATCCCAGGCCCACCCGCCCATCTGGTTGACCCTCTTAGTGGTCTGGTTGTGCCACCCAGTTTTATGTTTCTGAAGATGTCCCTGAGCAGCCCAGCCACACTGCCCAGTCTTGCACCTTGGAGAGGTCACTTCATTGTTGCTAACACAGCAGTTTACCTTTGCCCCCCGGAGGAGCACTCAATTGGCTCTCAAGACAGGTGGATGCCAGCAGCACAGACCCACTGAAATAAATGGACCTAAATCTTTTATTTCAGTGGGTCTACCCTGAGTAGGCTTAGCATTGGCTACAATCCCACTTTTAAGAAATCTGCCTTTGCGTGTAGCAAAGCATACACTCTAAAACGCCATGACAATTGCCTTCAGTGGACGCTTTTCCGTACCTGCTTTAATTTTTTTTTTGCTTAGCAAGGCTATCCAGATGCATAGATGTTAACGTGTTTTAATTTGTCTTTAGATTTCAGTCAAT
This sequence comes from Podarcis filfolensis, assembly GCF_964270895.1. Taxonomy (NCBI): domain Eukaryota; kingdom Metazoa; phylum Chordata; class Lepidosauria; order Squamata; family Lacertidae; genus Podarcis; species Podarcis filfolensis. Next base: position 28,778,568 of record NC_139616.1, on the reverse strand, counting down.
TTTAATCATCTTTTAATTACTTGTTTTTAACTGCTTTTATTCATAATTTTAATTTTTTTGTAAACTGTTTAGAGGTTTTATTGCAATCAAGCAGAGGTGGTTTCTGCCACCAACTTGGATGGCTTTAAAAGAGGTCTAAAATTCACGTGAGTGAATAAGGATATCAGTGGCTACTAGCTGTGCTGACCATGCTCTGCCTCTGTCTTCAGAAGCAGTAATGTTTCTGAATACCAGTTGCTGGAAACCACAGGAGGTGGGGAAGACTCTTGAGCTCAGGTCTTGCTTACAGGCTTCCATACCCTCCAACATGTTGAAAAACCAGGATGCACATCTTCTGGGGCTGCACTCCTGTATGAGTCATGTGACACGCATGAGATCACAGCCCTGAAGGATGCACATTTTTCAGAGCTGTGTATTTGCAGTGCCCCAAAATGTGTGTTTTGGAGCTCCATGAGAGATCACAGTCCTGGAGGGGGGAGAAGCTTTTGGGGTGAGATCATGGTGCCAAAAAATGCATGTTTGGGGGTGCCATGTTCTCATGCGAAAACATGGGATGTCCTGATTTTATTGGGACAGTTCAGGGGTATGGGCTTCCCAGTGGAGCACCTGGTTGGCCACTGGATCAGTGCCGGATTTATACATAAGCTAAGTAGGCTCAAACCTAGGGCCTCTAAATCTGGGGGGCCTCGCCAGCTTACCCGCTGCCCAGTGCCACAGTCTCCCCTCTCCCAAAATTGTAAACCCAAGACTTCATGCAAGGGCAGGGCAACTCAGGCCCAGCAACTATTAGACTCAGGGCTAGCCAGTGGGGCCCAATTTCTTTCTTTTTTTATATAAATTTTTTATTGGTTTTTCAACACATATTAAAAGACAAAACAACACAATACATTTACAAACAAACAAACATATAAACACGTATAATTTCTTAACCTTTCTTTCCTAAAACCTTCTTTCACCGACTTCCCCATACCTCCCCTTTCTGCATCCCTGTTTTAAATCCTTCCAGCAACCCCTAATTTCAATTTCTCATAAACACTTTCTTTAACTCTTTTTTCTTTTTCGTATCCAATTGTTTGTCACTGCAATTCTATTTTGCATTACCCAAGACATTTTAACATTCATTAATTTTGCAACAATTCTTAAGATAAACTTTAAATTTCTTCCAGTCTTCTTCCACCGTCTCTTTCCCTTGGTCACGGATTCTGCCAGTCATCTCCGCCAGTCCCATGTAGTCGATCACCTTGGTCTGCCATTCTTCCAGTGTGGGTAGTTCTTGTGACTTCCAATACTTTGCTAAAAGTACTCTTGCTGCTGTTGTAGCATACATAAAGAACGTCATGTCTTTCCTTGACACCAATTGGCCTACCATGCCCAGGAGGAAAGCTTCTGGTTTCTTCACGAATGTGCATTTAAGCACCTTTTTCATTTCATTATAAATCATTTCCCAGAAGACCTTAATCCTAGGGCACGTCCACCAAAGGTGGTAAAAGGTACCTTCAGTTTCCTTACATTTCCAACATTTGTTATTGGGCATGTGGTAAATTTTTGCCAGCTTGACTGGGGTCATGTACCACCTATATATCATTTTCATAATGTTCTCTCTTAAGGCATTACATGCCGTGAACTTTATACCGGTGGTCCACAACTGTTCCCAGTCAGCAAACATAATGTTATGACCAATGTCTTGTGCCCATTTAATCATAGCTGATTTAACCGTCTCATCCTGTGTATTCCATTTCAACAGCAAGTTATACATTCTTGACAGATTCTTAGTATTGGGTTCCAGTAACTCTGTTTCTAATTTTGACCTCTCTACCTGGAAGCCAATTTTCCTGTCCAGTTTGAAAACTTCATTTATCTGATAGTAATGAAGCCAATCTCTTACTTTTGACTTCAATTTCTCATAGCTCTGCAATTTCACTTTTCCCTCCTCATGTTCTATAATTTCCCAATATTTTGGCCATTTGGGTTCCATATTAAGTTTTTTCACTTCTTTGGCTTCCATTGGTGACAGCCACCTGGGGGTTTTGTTTTCCAACAAGTCTTTATACCGAATCCAAACATTATATAACGCTTTCCTAACAATATGGTTTTTGAAACCTTGATGAATTTTAACCTTGTCATACCATATATATGCATGCCAGCCAAATCTATTATTGAACCCTTCCAAATCCAAAATGTCTGTGTTTTCAAGAAGCAGCCAACTTTTCAGCCAGCAAAAAGCCGCTGATTCATAATACAACTTTAAGTCCGGCAGGGCAAACCCCCCTCTTTCTTTTGCATCAGTTAGTATCTTAAATTTTATTCTGGGCTTTTTGCCCTGCCAGACACATCTAGATATATCTTTTTGCCACCTCTTGAAACAATCCATTTTGTCCAAAATCTGCAATGTTTGAAACAAAAACAACATTCTCGGCAAGACATTCATCTTAATAAAAGCAATTCGGCCTAACAAGGAAAGTCTCAAATTTGACCATACTTCTAAATCTTTCTTAACTTCTGACCAACATTTCTCATAGTTATCTTTGAATAAATTCACATTCTTAGATGTCAAATTAATCCCCAGGTATTTCACCTTCTTTGCTACCGTTAAACCAGTTTCACTCTGAAACCTCTCTTTCAACCACTGTTAGATTTTTATCCAATACTTTCGTTTTCTGTTTGTTCAGCTTAAATCCTGCTACTTGACCAAATACTTGTATTAGCTCTAAAACTCTTCTTGTACTAGTGTCTGGCTCTTGTAAAGTTAGTACTAGATCATCTGCAAACGCTCTCAGTTTATATTGTTTAGCTCCGACCTGAATCCCTTTAACCAGCTGGTCCCGTCTGATCATGTTTAGTAAGACCTCCAAGACAGATATAAAGAGTAATGGGGATATTGGGCACCCCTGTCGTGTCCCTTTTTCAATAGCAAATTCTTCTGTTACTACATTATTTACAATCAGTTTTGCTTTTTGCTCAAAATAAATTGCACCTATACCATTCTCAAAACCTTGGCCTACCCCCATCCCTTGGAGATTTTTTTTCATAAAACTCCAAGAAATATTGTCAAAGGCTTTCTCCGCATCCACAAATATTAATACTGCCTTAGTATTAATATTAACTTCCAGCAACTCCATAATATCTATTATGTTTCTCACATTGTCTGACAAGTGTCTTCCTGGAAGAAAGCCCGCTTGGTCTTTATGAATCTCCCCCACCAAAACTCTCTTCAATCTTTTTGCCAAAATGTCTGCAAAAATTTTGTAATCCACATTAAGTAATGATATAGGGCGGTAGTTCTTAACCTGGTTCTTCTCAGTCTCTGACTTTGGTATAAGTGTAATATATGCTTCTTTCCACGATTCAGGTGCCTTCTTCCCCTCTAAGACCCCAGTGGGGCCCAATTTGAAGCAGTGGGGCGCAACTTGATTTTTTATTTATTTTTATTTTTGGTAGGGCCCCAGTTCACAGCCAAAGTCTGCAAAATCTTATAGATATAAATAAAATCCATCTAGATTGCCCTGGTGCAGGGGCCCCCTTAGGAGTGGCCTGCCGGGCCCAATTTGGCCCAATTGCTCCAATTGCCTTAAGGTCAGCCCTGATGAGTCTGTGCAGGGGTTGGACTGACAAGCCCTGCACCTTCTAGGTCCCTGGTGTCACCATTCAGAGTACAGACTCAAGGACTTGTTATGGAAATAAAGGGGGGCACTTATTGGAAATTAGTTTTGTCACCTCTTCCCCCCCCCCAACCCCAAGACAATGAGCCCAGCCACCTTTTATTCACAGTCGCATTAGCACTACACTACAGCATGGCCATAAACTTGTACGTTCAACCGCTGAAATATACACCCAATATTTAGCAATGGAGATTTATGTTACTGCTTTATGAATGAACACTGTGTTTTATGAATGGACTCTGTATTTTGTGAATTACCTACGAGCCACCAATAGGAAGCTCTAGAATCTGACAGCTAACCAATTGGGTACTGCCAAACAGTGACCCCTATTGCTGAAAGCAGGTGACCAGCAGGGAATGCTTCAGCTCAGCCTTTGCACCGTTGACTGAACACCTCCTGCTGTGCAGATAATGGAGAAAGCTTATAAATTGTATCCCTTTTGGCATCCTGACCAACTCTAATACGCTGGTGTAAACCCTGGTGCACCAGAAGCACAGAATAGCAGCAAATAAAATCCACTCATACGTCAGCAACTGATAAGACTTGTCAACCAGTTCTTCCAAAGTCTTCCTAAATTATAAAGCTCCAAAATACAGGCCAAAAGAGAGCAGGTCTGGGAAGAGTGAAGCAGACAATGGGCACCACCAGTGAAAAGGCCCTGCTCCGTGTAACTCCTGCCCTGTCATTTGATAGGGTGCCCACTTGCCCTCCTTCTTGACATGGAATGCTCTCTACTGGAGTCTCCAGGACCAGTACAAAAACCATAAGAAGGGAGAGCAGGCACCTTGAAGTTGCCAGCAGCTGTTAATCAAGCAAGCAAGCAAGCAAGCACCCAGGTCACCTTTGTCACAGTCAGGATGCCTATGTCCTGGCCAGGCCTGCACCCAATCTTGTTTTTGTACAATCTTGTTTGTCCTCAGTAACAAAAATTATATTATCTACATATACAAGCAAAAAAGTTGTTTTCCTTCATTTGCAAGGAATCGTGCAAAACAAAGTAGCACTAATAAACAAAAGTTCCAAGGTGGCAACAGAAAGCAAACTAAAAATTATTTTGCAGTTCATCAAAACTATCTAGCAATATCAAGTTATAGGAAAACTGGTGCTATTAACAGTAATCCTTCTAGTTGGTTAATTGGTTCGGCAACTTCCATGCACATGATGTGTGATGCTAATTATTTCCCCCAAGAGCTAAATGATAACTCATCAGAGGCAGCTACAGGAGAGCTATAAGAGTCAGGTGAGGGTCAGATGCCTTGCCAATCCCCACAGGTATATAAGAGGACAACACGGCCTGCCCAGATTCTGTTTGTGGACATCATCTGCTTGACTACTGTGAGAATAGGATGCTGGACTAGATGGACCCCCTTTGACCTGATCCAGCAGGATGTTCTAACGTTCTTACACATTTTGTTAAATAAAAGTAAACAGATAAGGTGAAAGCAGTGTCACACGGTTTGCCCTGTGCTAGATGATCATCTGTAATTTAGAGAAATTGATCCATAGAAACCACCTGCATGGAGGTGATAAGGCCAATGCTCAGAAACCAGCAAATGAGCCCATATGTTTCAACAGCCCTGGTTTTTGAGAAAGCATCGTATGTAGTTTGTCACTTGGGGGATGTTTAAAAGGATGCTAATTATGTGCCAGTATGGACACTCATCCTTTAATGCAGCCTTCCCCAACATGGTGGCCTCCAGACTCCAACTCCCATCATCCCCAGCCAGCATGGCCATGGGAGGCTACAGCTGATGGGAGCCCAGTGACTGGGGTGATGGGGATTGTAGTCCAAAAGATTTGGAGGGCATCCAGGCTGGCTTATCTTGGGAACCTTCCTCTATACTTCAGCTCATGTTGCTCACTATTTATGCATTTAGTGATTTGTTAGTGGGATTCCTTTCCAGTCTTTCTAAAAATGCAATTGAAGCAACTTAAACCAGTAATAAAGCAATATAGCCAGTAAGAAAAACCTAAAAGCAAAACCACACGATCGCAACAGTGAAAAGCAGCAAGAGCGGGAAATGCAGCAAGAGCTGGAGAAGGCCCAACAAAATAACAGCAATTTGCTGCCTGCCTGAAAGAGAGGAGTGAGTGGGGCCAGGCTGGCTTTTCAAGGGGGAGGGGGGCAAATCCAAATTCCGGGCACCACAACCAAAAACATCCTCTCTCTGGTGCCAGAAGCAAGGAGGCAAGGAGGTGGGACCTTGAAGTGGGACCAAGTTCACAGGTCAGCTGCAAGGATGAGAGGCAAATTTGGATCTTTTTTTTTTCTTTTGCAAGCCCAGAGCCCCCAATCTGGTTTAGGACCACAACAGGGGCAAATGGTTAATGCCCCCTTAGCCCCGCCCTAGAGGACTGACGCTGAACAGCCCCACCACCATCACCACCACCAGGTGTTCAAGGCTAGGGTGAGACATATTGATAGTCCATTTCCATTTTGCTCAGCTTCTAATTTTCTTGGGTTCTGCTTGCTACACTTCTGCCTACCAATTTCTGGGAATTACAAGGGGGGAGAGTCCTACTTTTGTGCTCAGGTCTTGCTTGTGGGCTTCCTGTTGGACACTGATATACTAAGATCTTCTTATGTTCTTACGTTTACAGTGGTATCTCTGGATGCGAATGGGATCCATTCCGGAGCCCCGTTCACATCCTGAGCAGAACGGAACCCGTGCCTGCGCGCCTGCACATGCGTGGGTCACGATTCACTGCTTCTGCGCATGCATGTGACGTCATTTTGAGCGTCTGCACATGCGTGAGCAGCGAAACCTGGAAGTAACCCGTTCTGTTACTTCCAAATGCAACCTGAAAATGCTCAATCTGAAGCGTATTTAACCTGAGGTATGACTGTAATTAGGGATGCCGGTGGCGCTGTGGGTTAAACCACAGAGCCTAGGACTTGCCGATCAGAAGGTCGGCGATTCAAATCCCCGGGACGGGGTGAGCTCCCTTTGCTCAATCCCTGCTCCTGCCCACCTAGCAGTTCGAAAGCATGCCAGTGCAAGTAGATAAATAGGTACCGCTCAGGCGGGAAGGTAAACGGCATTTCCGTATGCTGGTGTGGTTCGTCAGAAGTGGCTTAGTCATGCTAGCCACATGACCCTGAAGCTGTACGCCGGCTCCCTTGGCCAATAAAGCGAGATGAGTGCAGCAACCCCAGAGTCGGTCATGACTGGACCTAATGGTCAGGGGTCCCTTTACCTTTATGACTGTAATTAGCTAGAAATAACCTCTCTTTTTTTGGAGGAAGGTTTCCTAGTGGGACTGGGTCCTTTGGCATCTTGTATCATGCAAGACTTTGCTGTGGGACCTTCCAGTCAGGGCATGAAGTGTGTGAATGCACATAAAAATGCTTGTCCCCTTGGGCGCCATGCAGCGCTGGCCGAGAGCTGCACTCGAGTGCATATTCAGCCTCTGTTTCCCTCCGCAGCTCACTCAAGGGTCTGTGCTGCTATTTGCAACTACCAATTCTTCATGCACAGCTTCCCCCGCCCACCATGCAAAATCGGATCGGACATAAGGAAGATTTGGGATAATTGCATGCACCAGAGGAATGAAAATATCTGTGTAGGAATTCAACAGGCCTTCCTGTTTCCCTGCTTCTCTCATTCCGGCGGAGCTCAGTCACCTTTCAAACTGCTTATTAAGTCTGCCTGCGCGCAAAGGAAGTGGATGGCAAAGGCTGGAGTGGAAGAAAGCTGTCAGAGGGTGGAGGGAGATGAGAGGCAGCTCAGGGCCCCTTAACAGGAGACTGTCAGGGATCCAGGCACAAGCGAGAGCTTTGCAGAAACTCCCAGCATTATTGCTGAAGCCAACTCCTTGGTGGGGAGGGGGACGCACAATGACAGAAGGGGGCAACTCCACCCACTTTTAGTGTGGTAATGCAGAGACCGGTGAAAATGTGGGAGGGGCAGGGATTTGGCTACCCAATTTGCAGGTCTTGAAGCAACACATGAACCCAAGTTGAGCTCCATTTTGTGATCCTCGCTCTCTCGAATTTTGTGGGGCAATTTTCCAACCCCCCCAAAATGCGTACCAAGAACCTGTGTGTATATGAGTTGGATGTGTGCATAAACATGCATATATTTGTGGGAAATAACCTTACATTGTCTATTAGGAAGTATTGCCCATTGAAATGTGCATATTATAAGGAATGCACACTAAAATAATGATGGTGAAAAATTGCAAACTGGTGCAGAAAAAGGGGTGGGAACTGAACTTAAGGTTCTTAAAATAAAAAGCTGAGCAGAGAAATAAAAAGTGACCAATTTGTCCCTCCCTATGCTCGTTAGAGTGACTGGGGACCCTTGCTCCTTGAGCTCAGCCCTTTCTCCAGAAATCAGATTCTCTCCCCCCAAATTAGAGGTCACCACTGAGCATCCCTTGGAGTTACAACACTCAGTTTACTAAGCCTTTAAGAGCAGACGCCAGACAGAAAAGAGCCTTGGGAAGTTTTTTCTCTCACTGTTTTGTCCTGCCAAGAAAACATTTGCCTGCGGATGTGCACGCACCACATAGTTCAATCACATCCCCCTCCCTATAGGAACTGTGGAACTCTCTTCCACAGGAGGCAGTGATAGCCACCAACCTAAATGGCTTTAAAAGAGGATTAGACAAATCCATGGCAGGGGCAAGGGCATCAATGGCTACTAGCCACAATGGCTATGCTCCGTCTCCACCATCAGAGGCAGCAATGCTTCTGAACACAACCAGTTGCTTGAAACCATGGGAAGGGAGAGTGCTCTTGGGCTTGCAGGTCCTGCTTGCAGGTTTCCAAGGAGAGGCAGGCATCTGGTTAGCTACTGTGATAACAGGGTGCTGGACTTGATGGGGCACTTTTGGCCTGATCCAGCAGTGCTCATCTCTTCCTATGTTCTTAAGTGGCTGGGTTTCTGCATTCAAACTGCCAGCTGTTCCTGTGTCATACAGCCATACCTCAGGTTAAATATGCTTCAGGTTAAATACGTTTTCAGATTACGCTTCGCAGCAACCCGGAAGTAATGGAACTTGTTACTTCCGGGTTTCGTCACTCGCACATGCGCAGACGCTCAAAATGACGTCACACGCATGCGCAGAAGCGGTGAAGTGACCCACGCAGATGCGCATATACAGGTTGCATTCTACTCAGGGTGCGAACGGGGCTCCGGAACAGATCCTGTTCGCCTCCAGAGGTACCACTGTACTTTCTGTTGGGACAAACCAGTGGGACTCAGGAGTTGGTAATCCATCTTGTGCACCACTTCAGTCGTGGAGGAAAAGGCTATCAAAGCTACTAGCCAGAGTAACGCTTCTGAATGCCGAATGTTGAGAACGATAAGAGGGGAGAGAGTGACTGGTGCTCAGGTCCTATATGCAGTTCTGCTTGGCCGCTGTGAGAACAGGATGCTGGACTAGATGGGTCACTGGCCTGATCCAGCAGGCTCTTCTGAGGTACTTATGAATGAGGTGCTGTCTTCTCCCTAACAACCAATCAGGGCTGGCTTTGCCTATCATTGGTTCTGACTCCGCCTACTCTTGATCTCCCTGCCTTCCAACCTACCTGTCCCCAAAGGGTCTCAGCTGCCACCTCGCAGGTCAGCCAGAGGCAGGCAAGCCCATTTTTCCTCCACGATGGCCAGAAAAGGCCCTGCTCTCCACTGGCAGAGCCCCGTGGGAGGGTGGCAGAGTGTGGGCGCCACTTTCCAAGCAATCCATGATCCTTTTCTCTTTGCTTAAATATTATTTTTACGGTGTTTCCTCCGAAGTCTGAGAATATTTCTGGATGCCACATGACTAGGTGGTTGCCATGGGAACTATCTTAGGGTTTTAATGAATAGAGGGGAGGTTTTTTTAAAAAAAAAATCCAAGATAAATGTCAGAGGATAAAATAGACTGGCGCTGGCACGGAACCCAGCGATGGGCACGGCTAGGAGCCCCCTGCCCACACGGAGAGGATTAGATGCCAGCACCACGCAGGTGCTTGTGAAACTTTCTCCCCACATCCCTTCCGCCCTAACTCACTCCACCCGCCCACAAGCACACACCCCTTCCTCCATCCCCTCTCTCGCCTTTGAGAATCAGGTATCCAAGGGAGAATCAGCGCATTGTTCCCCCTTCCCCAAAATGAAAGCCTCCTTGCAACGACATAGCTTTTCTTTCCAGTGTATTATTATGTGCACCAGGTTTGATCTCTTTTTGGCATGAGGCCACGGGAGGCTTTTGGCATTTTTGTAACATTTGTGTTCATTTACAGATATACACGTTGCAACCGTTCAACCCCTCCAGCAGGCAGACTAAGTTCACTGCACCCATATCAGGTCTTGCCGAGAAACAGGCAGCTGCACCCCAAAGTACCTGTAACTTTTTCTCAGACTCCCTTCTGTGTCTGGCTCCAAAAAAAGAAAACACCTGCCAAGTCTGTCCTTTTGTTACCTGCTTCTCTCTGGCCGTTTCCTCAGCCATTGTCTAAGCCAGCTAGTCTGAGCCACCAGCCTATAATTTCCCTAACAAAGGGGATCTGCCTGGCTACACTTGGCCAATCTTTTTTGACCCACATTTACAATCACAAGAATGGAAGGAATCTCAGGAGATCAGTTGAGTTCAGCCCCCACATCCTGCAACACTACATTACAAGTTCAGTGTCAGCCCCCTGATTTTACCTTTCTTCTTCCAACTGTTTGAATTTGAACTGTTTTAGTTACTTTTTGCATTTCTATCCCTCCTTTTTCTCCAAGGCACTCAAAGTAGTTTCCCCCTGCCTCATTTTATCCTCACAACAAGCCCAAAGTCACCCAATGAGCTCAACGGCCAAGTGGGGATTTGAACTCTGGTCTCCCAGGTCCTAGTCTGACAGTGTAACCACTACACCACACCGGCTCTTATAACAAACTATAGGATACATCTGTATTTTAGATAATGTCATCTGAACATGGATTAAAAAACCCAGCCCTAGAAAAGCAGCTGAATGCCTGGAAGAGCATCTGCTGTGCCTGCAGAAGCTCCCAAGTTCAGTCCCCAACAGCATCTCCAGGTAGGCTGGGAGAGTCATATATTTATATTCATATTGACATCCGTCATCTCAGACAATGGAAAAGTAAGCCATCAGCACTAAAGTCAAACCATTGGAAAGTTACAGCGCCTGCTGTGGCTGTAGAGACTGATATGGGAGAGACATGTTTAGTTGCAGCTGGGGCAGGTGCTGTTGGGATACTGCCAGGGAGACGGGGGCATCAGGCAGGCCCCCAGCAGGCTCCAGCCACTGGCCGGCAGCCGGATGATCACCGGTCTCCCTTGCAACAGCATCAATCGGTGACACAAGCCTCAGATACGTTTAGAGACCCGTGCACGCTCTATCAGCAGAGTGAATAAATCTTCTCACAGCAGAAGAGGCGGACAGAGCCATGTGTAAGCAGTATATTACAGCATTTTATTCAGCAGCGGGAACAAAGGAAAAAACATGTCTGCTTCACTTCGTGTCCAGCAAAAAACAGCAGCAATACAAAAGCTATATACAAACGGAAGTTCCCAGCAAGTTCTGGAAGTAAACAGGCATGTGACACACAGCAGTCATACCTGTACCCTTTTAAGGTGGAACGGAACTATATCCTAACAGGTGCACCATGGCATTTCTTCTCTCTGCGCTCCTTCCAGCAGCCATTCCTCCTTTGTCTAAATCCCTAGAGCACTTCTGCCAGTCAGTGGTAGACAAGACTGGCCTAAGTCTGACATAAAGCAATTTCCTTTCTTCCTGTGAATCCTAAGACCCACTCTTGCCCAATACTCAGTAGCAGTTCACCGTAAGGAGCTTCTGGGGTGGACACTTGAATAGCATTGTCCTGGGAGATGGCATGTCCATGGTCAATGAATGTCTTGGGCTCCCTCGACCACTAGGCTTGCAGTTTCACCACCCGGCTCAGAGACCATAGCCCAGTGAAAGAGCATTGGCTGGGCATGCAGAACCTCTCTCTTCTGGTCTACTGCTTCCACAGGTGGCAGTGAGGGCCACCAACCTGGATGGCTTTAAAAGAGAATTGGGCAAATTTGTAGAAGAGAGAGCTACCCATGGCTACTGGCAGTTGGAACCAGCAATGCTTCTTATGCTTGAATCCTGCTTGCTGGTTTCCACAGGCATCTGGTTGACCCCGTGAGAACAGGATGTTGGACAAGATGGGTCATTGGCTGGCTCCAGCAGCCTACTCTAGATTTTTAGGTTCTTATGATCAGTTGCATCTCCTGCTCAAGGTCTCTCAGGTTGCAAGGCTGGAGGAAGCTTTGTCCTGGGACCTGGGACCATTGCTGCCTGCTTCTTGGAGGAGGGAGTTCTCTGCTGGGTGGGGGTGGGGACTCAAGTCCTGGTGAAGAAACTGCAGGAGTTCTCTGCCGACTTTTCAAATGCAAACTCTGTGAAAATGGAACAGATGCCGTTATAAATTATAAGTTAGGCACAAGGTTTCATTTTGCAGGGAATCTCTAAATTTCCCTCTCTCCCTCCTGCTACTTTCTCATCTTAAAGAGCACCCACCACCCAGGTTTCTAAGCAACTCTACTGTGGGTGGGAGTGACTTGCCTAATTTCACTGTCTTCTCTTCTGAGTGTAGGAGGGCAAAGTGGGAGGGAGGGGGTTTGCATTGAAAAAGAGGCAAGCCCCACACACAAACTTATAGACACTCGCAAACCGTCCCCAGGATGTCCTGATTCCACTGGGCATTGGGCAGGACGGCTGGGTTGGGTTCCTGAAGTCTGAGTTTCAGGAGACAATATGAAGAATCCTGTCTGTGGGAGAGGAAAAGCTCTAACAAAGAGTCCTCTCTTACTTGGTACTGCAGCCAGCACTACCCTTTCAGAAAGCATTTCAAATTGGCCAAAAAAAATATGTTTCTTTCTAATTTAATGCCCTTGTGGGAGAGTGTGAGCTGAGAGGCTGTGCTAAGGAGCTCAGATTGTCATTTCCAACTCCACAGAAAACCTGCCACTAAAGATCTGGCTTCCCAGCTCTGATTAATTGGAGAGAGCCTCCTCCACAAACTTCCTGCCTTTTGGGGTTCACTGTCCCAAGGGCTTGACAGCCTCAGGCACCTCTGTAGGACCCTTCTGTCCCAAGGCCCAATATCAGGAGTGGAGGCCACATCACCCCAATGGAAAGCTGCTGGGGGCCACTTCCTGATTGTGGCTGATACACACATGCATGATCAAAAACCCGAACTGGCCCGGTTAGGCTGGTGCGAGGGGGACAAAGGTTTGGGTCGGAGCAGGAGGGCACACACAAAAACTGTTATCTGCTACAGTAGTACCTCGGGTTAAGAACTTAATTCGTTCTGGAAGTCTGTTCTTAACCTGAAACTGTTCTTAACCTGAGACACCACTTTAGCTAATGGGGTCTCCTACAGCCGCCACGCCGCCGCCATGCTATTTCTGTTCTCACCCTGAAGTAAAGTTCTTAACCCGAGGTACTATTTCTGGGTTAGCGGAGTTTGTAACCTGAAACGTCCGCAACCTGAAGCGTCTGTAACCCGAGATACCACTGTATTGTTCTTTGGGATTGCTGGGCTATTCTGCTGTCATCTTATTTTTTCACCTTCTAATTATTCTTGACAATTATTTGTTACGCCAGCTGCGCAGGCTGTTTTTGGGCTTGGTTCTGATGGTGGTGGAAGGAGACAAATTTTTTGCCACTGCCTGGTCATTTTCCTAGAGCACTGGGATCTTGTAATGCCTGACCCGGACATGATGCCAGTGATTACTTTGTGCTCGCACAGTGTGCTTCCTAGATCACTGGAGTACTACAAAACCCATTTTGCTGCACAGTCTAAAGCCGCAACAGCAGCGGAGGCTAGTCCATGGGGGCTAGTGAGGCACTGCCCTACCCACCTCAGCCTATCCTCACCTCCCATCCCATGTCTGCCTGCTTTCTTACTTATAATCAGTCCAGGGAGACCCTGGAGAAGGATGAGGGCAAAGCCAGAATTGGCTGGCTCTGCCTCCCATTGGCTCTAGCACCACCTACTGATGCCTTCCACACCATCAGATCCAATGAGCACCAGCCACGACTGTATGGGATCACGAGACACTCCGGTTCCAGTGCCAGGTTTTCTTGCTACCCTTGCAGAATATGTTTAAAGGAGGAAGACCAAAGACACCTTTTCTCTGTCTGTGGTTTTAAATCACTGGAAGACAGAGAGGGTGGGGGGAAGCAGATTTTATACGCATTGCTCATCCAAATCTCCCACTATAGCAATGTGGGCATGGGAAGAAGATAAGCAGAAGTCAGCAATGAGGAGAGGGAGCCATACCTTATGAGTTACTAAGGGAAGAGGTATTCTTTCACCACCCAAAAAAGTGGAGTGCAAAATCTGACCTTCATGTTGATCGTGAACAAGTGTGGAGCTTGAATCAAATACTCCTCTGCCTTGGGCCCATCTTCTTCCAAGCCCTAAAGGTTTTTACCACCCTGTGTGGGTTTCTAAATGTGACTCTCAGCAACAAAGCATCTGCCCACAAGCACAAAAGAGAAACACACAGGTGTTCTGTACCAATGTAGGATACAAGTGCATGAATGACAATGTTTTGTGGGCCCCAATAAGAGAACTTTCTGGAAACACTCTGAGCGCAAGATCTTCGTACACACCCATTTTCTTTTATCTTTTTTTTATTTAATTATTCCAAAGGGGTGGGCAGGGACAATAAAAAATATACTGTGAAGCGGTTAAAACAGCCTAAAATGCTAACACAGAAATCCATAACAACACAATATATCCCAGCATGGTGTAGTGGTTAAGAGACTCGTAATCTGGTGAACCGGGTTCGCTTCCCCGCTCCTCCACATGCAGCTGCTGGGTGACCTTGGGCTAGTCACAGTTGTCTCTGAAGTCTCTCAGCCTCACTCACCTCACAGGGTGTCTGTTGTGGGGGAGGAAGGGAAAGGAGATTGTTAGCCGCTTTGAGACTCCTTAAGAGGAGTGAAAGACGGGATATCAAGTCCAAACTACTACTACTCCTCCCCTTCTTCTTCTTCTTCTTCTTCTTCTTCTTCTTCTTCTTCTGTAGTACAATATTCACTGTAAAAGGTGGCACTTGCCAATACAATTTTAATGGTCCAGAAATATCTGTGTGAATAAATAAATTTAAAGCATACAGGGTATTTATATAGTTTATAGTATATAGTTTAGCTACGATTCTTCCATTGCAGGGCTTGGACCCTTTGGCTCCCTTCCAAGTCTACAACTCCTTGGCACAAGCCTTATTTGTTGATAGAAGGGAAGTCTCAGTTGAAACCACAGTGTAGGCCCAGTTATTAAGTGGAGGATACAAGCAAAAGTCAAACAATGAGCCATGCGCCATGTTTCAGCTCAGTTACAAGCTAGTTTCAGTTTCAGACTGAAACACCAGGAATCACCACCCACTGTCCTGGTAAAAATACCTCTTTCCAGGGGTGTCAACTCGCCTGCATCTGCCACTACAACCCTTCCAAATTCCTGCTCCCTGGAATCTAAATAGCCCAGCAATTGAGCCACGCCTCCTTGTGCTTTTCCAGCACAGACCTGACCGTGTTATCATGGTGAAAGTTTGGGTTCCATACCAGTTTACAATGCAGAATCAAACACAAGGAAAAACGAAACCAAAACATGAACATTCTGTAAATCACAGCAGCAAAGCTAGTTCGCAGTCGGTTTAGAACCGGAAATCACAAATGGAAAAGGCCTAGGAAAATAAATGGGGGGGGGGATTCCAGTAGAATGGGAAAAATAGGCTTGGCAGCAGGCAAACCTCCCTGGGGAAAGTTTGGTGTTTGGGTGCCACCAGCGAAGAGGCTCTATATACAGCCCCCACCTGCCAGACCCAGACATTATGAGGGTGATGGGACTTTGATAAGGGCCCCCGGGGGTGCAAACTCTAAAAACACAACCAGACTTGCATGGAAGGAGGCCCGCCCAGACTGGCAACTTAGGGTGGGGAGGCAAGCGGGAGGTCTGAGCAGGACTTTGTTTCCCTTCCCAGTGGCAAGCAGAAATCAGGCCAAACCGTGCAACAGCTAAGCAACCAGCAGCTAATTTGCTTAGCTCGCATGACTTATTCCATGGGCTGAATTCCATTTTTCCTGGCGCCTGGCACCGAATCTGGGTTGCTTTGGTGGACGGAATTTGCTGGCTTCTTTGATCACTCCTCCCTCCCTAGGAAGGAGGCACGCTGCGGGTAGCCACAGCTCTCCATGTCAGCTTCTCTCATTTTTCCAGTCTTGAATTCAGTTCTTCACAACTCCACCTCAGTTTGTGGATATTATTATTATTATTATTATTATTATTATTATTATTATATTGTGAAAATTTCAGTATGAATTTATCCTAATGGTCACAATTTTGCATACCTATATACATTTTTTAGAAAGTCATTTCCTCTCATATAATGCTTTTCCCCACTTTAATAACTGCGTTTTTATGCGCATTTAAACCCACTGTATGCAGTCTTGTAAATGTTGCTTGACTGGAGAACTGCATTGCAAAATTCAGAGAAGTGTGAATTTCAAAGGACAGCACTGTGTTTCAGTTTGCATCTTGTTCCAAAAAGTGTGAATCAGATGAGTTAGCCTTTAAATGTGAACTGCATCTAATTCCCCCCCTTTCGTCCTCTTGGTCCTTTGCTGGCTGCCATCAATCTCCAAGGAAGGCAACAATGTCTGTTCATTATTGCAATGATCCTCCTCTGCTTTGACAATGCCCCGCTCTTGCAACATGCCATCCTCTGACAGCTGGCAACAGTCTTTGCTTGCAAAGAACCCCAGGAGGGAGCCCACAAATGGAAGGCCCCATCCCGTATGCCAGGGGTGCATGTCAGAGTGCATCATCGTGCTGCCTGATCCACTTGCTCTCGCCATGTCAGTCTTGCGGGGGGAAGAAGCACACCAAGTGCAGTGACCAGAGAGCTCAGCTCAGTTCAAGGAGGCCTTGATTCAAGTCCCACCCAACCACGCCATGGAACCACTAGGGACAAACTCTGTAAGGTGGTCAACGTATCAGCATTCCAACAAGGCTCCATTCCCGTTAATTTCAATCCTCCTGAAATGTGGTTTTCACAAGAGTCATTGGTGGATCAGGACCAGCCACAGATTCACACACCCATAACCAGGGAGAAGAGCACATCAGAAGAGAAAGGATCATCTGTGCTGTAGTCATTCACTTGGGGCCCATTCAAATAGCAGGCCTCTTTGGATGGGGATGGGGACACCATCCAGACTGGGGGTGGAGACACCTCCTAAGCCACAGGGAGGTTAGGCTGGCCTCAATCAGAGCCAGGGCTTTCTCGGCCGTGGCCCCGATCTGTCACAAGAGACTAGGGCCCTGCAGGACTTGACATCTTTCCACAGGGCCTGCAAGACAGAGCTGTTCCACCAGGCCTTTGGCCAAGGCACATCTGACCCCCTCCTTCGGTAATCCACATAGAACTCTAGCCCAATGGTTGCCATTAATTTGATTTTGAATTGGTTTTAGAATGAATTGATTTTAGAATGCATTTCAATTAATTGATTGTGATTTTATGTAAACTGTGTTACTTTTATTGTTGTTAGCTGCTCTGAGCCTGGCTTCGGCTGGGGAGGGCAGGATATGAATAAAATATTATTATTATTATTATTATTATTATTATTATTATTATTATTATTGAAGTGAAGCTCGACTGGGGACAAAGAATGCAAGAAACTAGGGGCCATGTCTAGTGAGGACTCTGAAGGTGTGGTCTGATCTGGTTCCACTTCCAGAGCCAAGAAGGGAGGACTCCTGTTCAAAGTCTTCCTACGAAGCTGCTTAGGCAGGGGCAGACTCAATGCATTTTGCTACCTGACGTGATGTTGCCCTTTCCCCAGGCGTGCAAACTCCTAGGGGCAGAAGCAGTCCCCCACCACGAAAAAGTATTAATATTAATTAATATTCAGGGGGCATTTGGCTCCACCCCCTGATGTCGCGCAGTGTCACACGCATGACATCATGATGTGCAGTGTCACACACAGGCCCCCTCAACCCCCTTAAGAAGATGGCACCTCAGCCCTTCCCCATTCATACACAGAAGCTGACTAAACATTAATTCTTCCTACAAGGTGGTTAGCTTGCAAACATCCTACATTGCTTCTGAGAGGTAGCAAGTGCAGCATAATGAGACACAGCCCTAACCTCCAACATCTGCCTGCACCTCATCTCTCTCTTTGCCTAATGGTTGAAATGGCCCTGCTTAGGCAGAAGGTTTCTCTACAGAGGAAGTGTATCTGTTTAGCTGGATAGCAGCAAACACTTTTCAAGCAAGAAATGTGACCTGAGGGGCTCTGCATTCCAAAGCATCTGGGAGGCGACACGTTAGATAGGACTGATCTGCTGCTGCCCTTCTGAGACTTGGGGATTCATTCTGGAACAAAAAGATATAAATCCAAATAAAGAAATTAGTGTTGCAGCAGTGGGAGGGGGGGATTAAAGGGGATATCTGGAAGAAGTCCCAGCTAGGAAAAGCCAAATATGCCCATTTCAGTTTGTCTCACTTTTTCCTTTCTCCATTCTTAAGTCCAGATCTCCACATTTTCACATCAGTTAGCTGCTGCTGCTGCTGCTGCTGTTGTTGTTAAAGTCCCCACGAAAATTCACCAGCATTTTAGTATGATTTTTCCCCAAATAACATTTACATCCTAATGGAGTTTTGTGTTATATTCATATTTTTGTGAGGCAATTTCCCTGAATGCATTTTAAAATGTTATGTTTACTAAAATATGTCTTTCTATGCACATTCTACCTTATATTTCCATTTTTATGCATATTAGAGAGAATTGCATTGTGATTTTGAAGGCTGTCTGTGTTTCGGTTTATGTATAGTTTCGAAAAGTGTGAATTAAGTCATGTCCTCCTTTAAATACGAACTGAGTTGAATCTCCCTCTCCTTCCCTACTCCCAGCTAGGAATGGGAGATCCTCGACCTTCAGCTGGGGACTGCTGTGGAAGCGCAGCGAGGGTCTGAAAGAGCTGGTCTTGTAGGGTTGATTTTAATCTCCAGGGCGTGCTTTAGTTGATGAGCTGCACTGTCTATTATGATTCCAGGCTTTGGATCTAGTTTAGGGGAATTGTCTTGGGTGGTTAAGGGCCATCTGGGGAGTGTTCCATAGGACTGGCTTGCTTCCTAAGGCTGGGAGGGCAGGGTGAGAAAGAGTTAAAGCAGCTGCTGAGGAATCCAGGCCAGGAGACCGTTTCTGGAAATGAGTGAGCAATGTGAATTCGAGGGAACTGAGTTGGATTCAAACCGCTGCATGCTGAGCCAGCCTGGCCCTTAGGGGAAAGGGAGATGCTATGTGCAGAGGAGAGACCGCTTTCTGCAGTGGTGCTGAGCGAGGCAGCCGA
Source organism: Podarcis filfolensis (assembly GCF_964270895.1). Taxonomy (NCBI): domain Eukaryota; kingdom Metazoa; phylum Chordata; class Lepidosauria; order Squamata; family Lacertidae; genus Podarcis; species Podarcis filfolensis. The sequence continues at coordinate 28,759,571 of NC_139616.1, read as the reverse complement.
TATATGGCCACACACCCAAAAGCACAAACAAATCCAGCAAGGTTTGCTCCTAAAAAAGTATCATCTCCTATTTGTGCACCTCTTGTGACTTCCAGAACCGTCTTACTTGCCCCCCTTCCCCCCCCCCCGAAGCAACACTGAAAGGCAGGATGTGAGAACCCCCCCAGTTGCAGGAGTTACAAGGGATACAGCATATTTACTGATGTTCTTATTAATATTTTAATTTGTCTTACTGTAATTTTGTAGGCTGCAATTTAGGTGAAATGTTTAGGGAAGAATTTCCTTACAATCAAAGAAAGTGATTGTAGCAAGATGAAATTGATATGTCTTACACAGACTGCCCTGGTCTTTTACATTTTGAGTGTGTAAGTCATGGAGAAGCCTAAGTCAGGGGTTTTGCTGCATATTCCTCTAATGAAAGCTTAGCTAACTGGTCTATTGATCTGGACTTGTTAGAAGTTGGTTTGTATGCTCCCAGGCAACCTCAGCTTCATCCATATAATGACACCTCTGCTAGGAATAATAACAATCTTGGCACAACAGAGACTGAATCTCCTTCATCAGGGGAACTTTTATGTGACCGACATCTCCTGATGCGTTGGAAAATAAAGTTTTGGGCCTGAATGCCATAATTGGTATACCGGTCAGGAATTCTGAATGTAGCCCCGTGGATAAGACCTACCAGCAAAGAAACTGTAGTTAGTGATGGTTTGAAGGTAGACCTATACGAGGATAGGTGCGAGTTCGCTAAGTCCCTATCAGATTCAGTAACCAAACAATTAAATGGCATTGATCAAGGTTGGAACTTGAACTCAGAAATCTGCTTTTACACCAATATAAATGCTCCAGATGGACTTGGAGGAGTGGTTTCCCATTCTTAATCCCTTCAGAGCCAAGGCTACTGATAGTCGATGGGTATGCTGATAACCCACTTGCTACCATCCAAGGAAATGATCGTGGCACGTCACCTAATCTAATTTGTTCAAACCCCAATCTGGGATCTTTCGGAGGAAGTCTGAAGGCTTCAGGTCAGCACTCCACATTTCCTGTTCTACAGCTTAAGACAGGAGGAAAAGGCAGTGTACAGTAGATTAATAAACATACAGTGGTACCTTGGTTTACGAACTTAATCCATTCCGGAAGTCTGTTCTTAAACCAAAGCGTTCTTAAACCAAGATGTGCTTTCCCATAGCAGCGGGGAACTCAATTTACAAATGGAACACACTCAACAGGAAGTGAAACATGTTCTTATTCCAAAGCAAAGTTTACAAACCAAAACACCTTCTTCCGGGTTTGCAGCGTTCTTAATCCAAGTTGTTCATAAACTAAGTTGTTCTTAAACCAAGGAACCACTGTACTTGGAAAGCAAGCGAATGAGGAGGGAAGTCTAGTTTCCAGTGATGATTCTTCTAGAAAGAGGTCCCCAGATGTTCTACAAGTGGTCATTCATAACTGGCCAGTGAAGAAACCCAGTGGAATAATGAAAAAAGATTCTGAACTGCAAGACAGAATTCAAGCCATTGTAGGGACTTCCCTGGATTTAGGAAATGGTTGATGGGATAAATTTTGATCTCTATATGTTTGCTGACAGAGAGCTGTTATTCAAACTAAAAGGTTGTCCAAATAACTCCCCGCACCCCAATCTGGAAAAGGCAGTTTGAGAGGAAGGAACAAGAAGTTCTTAAGTCACAAGTGTCCTGCACTTGTCACCTAGCCTAATAATATCCAGATATGCTCCAATAGACAAGAAGGGAAGATTCATTATATTGGCCCAAATGCAGGTATTGGGGAAAATATGCCCAAAATAGAAATATGCCCCCAAACTACCCTGCTAGCAATCCATTTTCCAGATATCAAAGGGATTATCCATTAACAAACACTCATGATAAATCCAGGCCTAGGGGTAATTACAGAAAAGCATATTATGATACCTTCAGCTCTCCTCTAAGATACCATACCTGATTAGAAAACATCCAGAAATGTCTTAATATTCTTTCATGGAACCTGACGGGTTGGGATAATAAGAAGGCAGATAAGCATATTTGTATGCTCCAGCAATTTGATATAATATGTTTGCAAGAGATTTCGTCACACAAACTTAACCCTCCTCCCCACTTACAGGGTCATAACTCTTTTAACCAGCCAGCTGATAAGAAATTGAAAAGGGGCCAAGGAAGTGGGGAGCTGACTACCTTTATATTGTTATGAGTTGGGGGGAATAGGCTGCATGCTTAAGTCCCGTTTCTGATTCCTGGATCCAGCACAGATTCAATTGCAGGACTAGCCAGGCCAGCCTGGTAACGGTCCACTAAGTATGTGTCCTTAAGGTAACAAAGAAAGTGGCTCTCTGCCAGAGGGCAAATGTGTGGGCCTCGCTCCCTTAACTGTTTGTTAGAAAGACAAAAGGCCAGAGTGGAGAGTCGGGTTATGTGAGCTAGATGTTGGGTGCAAAGGCTACAGGCTGGGAAGGCAGAGAGAGAGAGCCATGCCTGATTTCTGAAGGAATCAAAGGCTGTGGCTGTGGAAGCAGCGGCGTTCCAAGGTGGGGGCAGGGGGTGGTCCGCCCCAGTGCCATTCCAAAGGAGGAGTGACAAAAAGCCAACCCCCCAATCGGCGGCACGCCCCCTAGGATGTGCGCCACTCCGGGTATCAGAGCAGGTTGCTCCGCCTCTGTGTTTGGAAGAAGCAAAGGTGTCTTTGAGTGTTGATGCTGTGAACTCCTCCAGCATAGGCTCAGGCTGTATATATATGTAAATAAACCAGTTATCATAAAGACACTACCGTCTCCAAAATGAAAAACTCAACTCAACAATTTTGAGGTCTTCTTAAAAATAGCTCAACAACTTTCAGGGTGTCCTGGTTATTACTTTTTTAAATATGGCAGCCCTACCACTGCACCTCATTCGAAAGGAAACACGAACCCTGGGCAAGTGCCTGAAACCCTTGGAATCTCATATCGCTTGGAGTTTGGGGTGGCGTGCGATAATATCATTTGGCAGGGGAAGTTTTGATAGCAGATTTTGGAATTCAAAATAATTACCTGTTGTCAATACAAAGCAGAACTGAATTAGGAATCTTTCTTTTCTTTATAAATATCTCCCTTCTCCCTACTAATTGTCTGGCCCTGACCACCAAGATTTGGGCAGGTGTAAGATCCCGAACCAGAGCAGCTCAGTCATAAATTCCCCTCAGCATTTATACGTTTTTGTGGACTGGAGCAATTAGAGAGGATCTTTTGGTACCTTTAGGCTTGGGAAATATTTTCCTAACCTAATATTGTTATTTGTACAAGAAATATAATACACAGGCCTGAAAATGTTGGAATTTGTATTCCAACATAATTCCTATATTCCTCACGGGAGTCCTGTAGACATATCTAAGGGTCAATATACTTATTTGAGCAGACATGGTGGAAGTGCTATCGATCACATTATAGTCGCTCCTTCATTACTCACTGCTGCGAACACCTTTGAAGTATTAGAACAAACAGAAAGTGATTGCTTTCAAATATCAGTGACCCCATGTCCTTTCATAGAACGCATACCAACCACCAAATCTGCAGGAGTGTGTGGAGAAATACACGGTGTGAAAAGACTGAAATGCTCTCACAGATTGAACAGCGATATTCAAGAGACACCCCAACTTTTGCCCCAACTTTTTATGAGCAAATCTCCAAATCATGTTGATGCCCGTGGGGGCATGTCATGTGTCCCAGGGGCATGCGTGCATCCCGGGGGCGTGGTGCGCCGCCCGTGGGGTCATGGTGCTCGGCGCAGTGGGGGGGTGGCGCTTGTCCAGGGGCAGCCGCAATGGTACCCCCCCTCCCCGATGGTGCCGGGGGCAATACGCTCCCCCTGCCCCCCATTCCTCTGCCAGTGTGTCTTCCAGCAAATTGTCACAAAACTCAGGCCCTATGAAATAACTTCTACAATTAATAACTACACACAATCAACACACCTTGGCTGGTTTGATGGTCGATGCAAAATGGCTAGGAAAGTTTTGGCTAAGGCTATTAAGGATTTGCATAAGAATCCATGGAAAATTTGGTCAAACATAGATTGGAACACAAGAGTCTGCTCAAAAGCAAGAAAGTTGAATATACGAAAACCCAGTGGCAGGGATTGGGACTAGCAGTGATGGAACAGAGGGAAGACAATTTCTGGGAACTAGTGGCCCAGGGTTTAAATGAAGTGAGATCACCACAGGAAATCTCAGTTCCTGCCTCTGACTGGGTGACATATTTCTCCAACATATTTGGTGGTCAGTTTGGGCAATCACATGCACCAGCAGTGTATAAGAATTTCTCAAAGCTACCTGAATAGCAGACAGCCTCCTGTAATCATAGATTCATAGAACTGTAGAGTTGGAAGAGACTACAAGGATCATCTAGCCCCATCTCCTGCAATGCAGGAACCTTTCATGCAACGTGGGGCTCAAACCCACAGCACTGAGATTAAGACTTTAATGCTCTACTGACTGAGATAAAGGCCCTCATTTCTTGCCTGGAATCAAATAAAGCTCCTGGAGAAGATATGCTTCCACCTGAGCTCTCTAAGGCAGTGTTCCCCAACCTTGGGCCTCCAGCTGTTTTTGGACTACAACTCCCATCATCCTTTGCTAGCAAGACCAGTGGTCAAGGATGATGGGAATTGTAGTCCAAAAACAGCTAGAGGCCCAAGGTTGGGGAACACTGCTCTAAGGGATATTTAGAATGGCAGATGTCTATCCCAGCTGGCATGCTTGCCACCATCAACAATATGAGCCAAATGCCCTCTGGATGGAAAATGAGTATCATTTTCCTGATTTATAAGACAGGTGATAGGAAGGATCCACAAAACTATCAGCCGATTAGCTTGTTAGACATCTCAAAGCTATATGCATTACATCTCCTTCAAAAATCATCAGACTGGTTTGCAAGATAACATTTTTCATGAAGAACAAGCAGGATTCAGAAAAGGATACAGAACCATTGATTAAAGTTTTACTCTGAACCGTATTGTAAGGAAATATACTAAGAACATTAAGGATAGTCTTTATGTGGCCTTTATTGATCTTTCTGCTGCATCCAGCTCTATTAATCAAAACAAACTGTGGGAGAAATTTCAAATTGCTAACATTGACGGCAGACTTCTGCTATTGATCCAAGAACTATACAGTAATACAGAAAAGAGGGTCAGAGTAGGTTTAAATGGTGGTATGACTGATGCTTTTAAAATGTCATAAGGAGTGAAACAAGGAGTGCACTTTGGCTCCCACTCTTTTTAACGTTTATATTAACAATTTGGTGCCATATTTAGCCAATTCAGACTCCCCCTCTCCGGTAATTAGGCACAGAAATATCTTAATATTGATGTATGCAGATGATTTAGTGCTCCTCTTTCTTCCCCAATTGCCCCCCCCAAAAAAAAAATCTATTGGAGGTGTTCAGCACATACTGTTAACAGAAGAATTAAGACCAAGATTGTGATTTTTGGCACAGTCCTAGTTATAAATGGTGCTTAGATCAGCAAGTTATATAACAAATTCACTCGTTTAGATACTTGGGTGTACCCTTTAGTGAAACCCTCTCCTGGAGGTGTTATATGAAGACAGTGAAAACACAGAAAGCCATAGGGAGATTGATGGAGTTCTATTGCAATAAGGAAGGGCAGCTGATTGAACCTAAGGATATTTGGTAGCAAAGCACTTGCTCTGATTTGAACTCCATTAAAATTTTGGAAACTGTGCAGAATATTATTTTTTTCAAAAGCTATACTCTACCATCAGGAATATCAGCAGCTCTTCTTCATACAGAATCCGAGAGGCCAACAATTAAGGCAAGAGCAGACTGTGCTCATTTAAAGTATATTTATTTTAAATTGCTACTACCATATGCCTATTGAGCATTTTCCTGTGCTATATGGAACTGGGTGATAACCAATTCTGGAAAGCAGCTTGTCCAGATGTTCTAGACTATCATTATTTTCCAGATCTGAGCTCTGCTTTGACCTTGAATACGTGTCAGCTAAGGGATTGGCTCTTCTGGATAGAATCCAGAAGGGACCTACAACTAATTAGAAACACCAGATTTCCCCCTTGATACCCACTCATGAGGACAGAGCATTTTAGAGCTGGTTCTCTGACCAAACTCTCACCAGTTTCCTTAAGAAATGATTTTATTGAGCTGTATCTCCATGTGATACCTATTGCCGTATTGGATGGTTGCTAAAACAAGCTCCTATACACAGGCAGACCTGGTATTTATGGTCCATCTCAGATGGAAGACATCTCTCATTCTCTATTAGCCTGCCCCTTATTATAGAGATACAAGAGATCACTTTCTGAAACCTTTCTTCACATAAGCAAGTAGCAACACCCTGGCAGAAATGGTTCAGTTTCTTTTGAGTGACAATAATAACTGTGTAACACAGAGAGTGGCCTTCTATGCACTGGCTGCCAAGAAAGAAAGAAAGAAAGAAAGAAAGAAAGAAAGAAAGAAAGAAAGAAAGAAAGAGTTAGATAAAATTGCTATAAATTGTTTTGGCTTGATTTGATTTGATTGTGTTGGTGTCTCTGGTAACTTCTGTCTCTTACAGCGTGGATGCTGGCAAATTGGATTTTAAAAAGGCAAAATAATAGAATTGGATTTGTCAGAGGTACACAATGCTCAGGAACTTGGCAAAATCTTTTTTATATTATGGATTTTTATTTTATGGATGTATGTCCTGTGCTATATTATCAATACTGTTGACTAATACACGTTTGTCATGGCCTTTGGCTAGAAGAGCAGACTTATGAACCTGAACAATCAAAATTGTCTGGCAGGGGAACTGAACAGCTTGGAGAATGGTGGACTGTTCTTCACTAGAGGTTTTTAGATTCCAGATAGCAGCCTATCAGGGATGCTGTAGGTATTTTCTGCATCAATGGGGGGTGGGCAAACCTTTGAGGTTGCCTTCCAACCCTATCATAGTAAAACTATGAAATTCACTTGGGATCTGGTGATGGCCACCATATTGGACAGTTTTAAGATGGACTGAGACAATTTAACAGAGGGCAAGAGGGTGGGGGTTTGGGGGGGGTTGTCAGCATTGCATGCTGAACTGCCTGGGCCAGGGGTCTGATCCAGCAGAGCTTTTATGGTGTTCTTAAGCATATTTTCTCTTCTTTATTCCTTAGGGACGTTCAGAGGAATCTGTAAGCAAATCAATCATTTCCCAGAGGATGCTGACTATGAACAGGATGCAGCTGAATACCTCCTGCGTAAGGTTTACAACCTCCCGGGCAACTACAATTCTGTGCTTGTTGGGGGGGGTCTACACACAGAAGGGATGGGGCTCACCCCTGTAGACAACTGAGTGGCCAGCAAAATCCAGCTGGAGATTTCCTTGTCAGAGTATGTGTGAATCCCACTTTTGATGGAGCTTTTTGAATTTTCCCTGAGCATTAAGGATAAGTTGTGGGGTGTATTTTTCAATGCAGTGCATTAACTAATCACTTTCCTTATTTCGTTCATTTGCAACAGTGTCCTTTTCTCCCTTGGACTGACATCATTAAAAGATCATATCTCTGAAAGGGATAGGCGAATCTGTCCCTTTTGGTTCTCTCGTTTTTCCAATATTAAATTCAATTCGTATTTCTGCAGCAGTTTGAGGATTCTTTTTCTTCTTCTTCTTTTAATCCACATGAAACTTTATCAGCTTTTCTGTGTGAATTTCTCCAGATAAACACATTTCTCTATGGCAGGCATATTTTTTGCACTGGAAAATCATGCCTCTGAATGCCAGTTGTTGGGAATCACAAGCAGGGAGAGCTGTTGTTGTGCTCAGGTCTTACTTGGGGGCATCTGGTTGGCCATTGTAAGAACAGGAGGCTGGACTAGACGGACCAGTGGCTGGATCCAGCAGGCTCATCTTGTGTTTTTCTAATATAATGCATCACTTAATGTCATTCTCATCAATTTTATGCATCTTTTCCCCTAATATAGGCATTTCTCTACATTTTTTTTGACTGGAGAGCTGCACTGTTAAATAAGTGCAAATTTCAGTTCTTCAAGGGTGAATTAGGCAGTTTCTTATCCAAATGCAAACAAAGTTGAATTTCTCCCCATCCCTCATCAGAAGTTTTTATACTTGTTTCAAGATCCAGTCACCTGGGCAGGATGTGATGAGTGAAGGGATGGACAGATCGGCTTAAGCCCCATCCTTATCTGTTTCCCTCAGTCTGTTCTGCCCCCTATTTTTGCAGACTTTCCGAAAGAACCCATGAAAAATCCACATGTAAATTATGTGTGTTTTGTACCCAACGTTTCCTGGAAAATACACATTTCCCAGTGCATTTCCTCCCCAAAATATGCATTTTGTATGCATTTTTATTCTAAAGATGCATATCTTTATGCAGACATTTTTGAACCAAACTGTATAGCCATGGGTGCCAACTCATGGGGGCTGAGCCCTTGCGGTCACCTTCCAATATTTTTAGTAGTGAGCTATGCCCCCCTAATGTCCCAAAAAATTAGAGGGCGGAAGAGGCTGAGCATGGAGCCAAGCGTGGCATGGCTTCAGTGACTGGCTCCTTCTCCTTCTCCTCTTGCCATGGAGGAGAAAGAGGACTGAAGCAGCCCCCCACCAATGGCAATGGCGGGAGGAGGAGCTGCCAGTCATTGAAGCCATACTGTTGCCACATTTGGTTCTGCCCCCAGCTCATTCTGATGCCCTGACATCACACACAATGTCACACACACGACATTGCCCGTCCCCCCATATCACCCTTGGAAGCTGGCGCCTCTGTGCATAGCCCAGGTGATAGTTGCATTCTCATCCACAATAGAATTTGGAAACGTCAATTCAAGTCAGTCCTCTGTGACAAGCAGACCAAACAAATTCATCCCCCATCACTTGACAGAGGATTTAGTCCTCCCAAAAAAATGTACCCAGTAAATTAAAAGCTCCAGGGCTTACCTGAATATCAGGAGGAGAAATCTAGGCAGCTGCCTGGGCTGGCAAGATGTAGGAAATAGCAAAAATGCAAGAAATAATTATGTCAGTCTGGAGAACCGATCCCATGTTGAGATATTATTTGGCTTGTGTGCAGCGGAACCAATGTGGGAACAGCGCCCTTCACAGACTCACTGTCACAATGTGTCTCCATAGAGCAGTAGAGACTGGTGGGGCAGAAGGAAGGGAGCCCAACAGTAGGTGGCGCCAGAGCCAGTGACAGGCAGAGCCAACTAACTCTCATTTTGTCTCCTCCTGCTCCTTGTCCTTCTTCATCCTCCTCATCATGAATGTGCAGGCGTCCCCCCCACTTACATGTGATCGACATGCACGCGACCACATATACGCATGGCGCCAGGAAATAAATAACTAATTCAATTCAAACCTGGAAGTGGCTGGTGAGAGCTGGAGAGTCTTCCCCAGAGCCTGAAATGGATATCAGTGAGGGCGGAGGAAGCCCTGAAGAGACTGGAGGCGCAGCAAGACTTTGTTTAGGCTGCTCAGCCTCCCTGCCTAACAGCTGATGTGTGCGGTACAGTAGCAATGCCAGCCACTTTTCAGCTCATCCTCCAGCCTGCAGTCAACCCCAGAGCTTCAGTTCAAGTTGTGGATATTTTTGGATACGGTATTTTTGGTCTGGATTGGAGAGAGTGCGGCAGAGGGCAATTTAAGGGTGCTTAGAGGGTGCTTCCCACTTCCCACTATTTCACTTCTGCGCGCGGAGGGCCCAGAATATAACACTTTGTAAGTGTTGGGTGGGGGCCACCCATTTTCATTGCCTTCTAAACCACCCTCTCAGGGCAATTCATGCACAAGTTAATTAAAAGCAGTTATAACGGAGATTATAATGGAGAAATTGACAAGCAAAGTTCAGGAAATAACACAACATAAGAAATCCAATAACTTTAACAAAATGTGGTTTAGCTATATGACATATGTTTTGTCAAAGGAACATGGTTATAAACCACAAAAAAGGCATAGAAATCTGTGGAACAGCTTTTATTAAAGTGACTCTTAATAAATATGCTTTGAAACTTTGTGTTGGGGAAATTAAAGTGGGGGGCAACTTATTCTATTATTTACTTAAGTATGTAAAATCAAGAAACTTTTTTTAACAAAGAAAACCAGTTAAAACACAAAAACAACAAATTCGTTTAAAACAAGACTAAAACCCTAACAAAGAGACACTCGTGGTAAAGATCCTGTTAGAACAAAAATGTCTTCAATTGCTTCCAGAAAGTGCTCATCATATCATCTTGACAGAGATGCTATTCCAGGGGCAGCTACACTAACAGCAACTTCATCCCCCCACATCCCACTGAGTTCTTCAAGGCCAGCACAGAGACTAAGGGGGAGGCAAGCCTAAGCCCTGGGCAGGTTTTAAGCTGGTGGGTTCATGACATTGGTGGGTGGGACTTTAATCAAGGCTTCCCTGAACTGAGCTGTGCTTCTCTGGTCCTTGCACCAGAGCTGAGCTTCTGAGCAGTCTTCATGATGTCCCGAGTCCCTCCCCATTCTTGGGGTCCTGTAGCCAGTGAGAATTAGAATCTAAGAGATTCTAATTCTCACTGGCTACAGGAGAATTAGAATCTCTTAGATTCTAATTCTCACTGGAGATTCTAATTCTAATTCTGTGCTTTTATCTTTATTTTTCTTTTCTCTTTTATTATGTGTTCTTGTATTTATGTTTTTGTAAAACTTCAATAAATATTTCTTTAAAAAAAAAAGAGTATTAGAATCTAAGAGAGGCAGTTGCTGAACTAGTTTCTTTAAAAGACAAGAACCTTAGCTGGCCGCTTTAGGGTCCTCACCAGCATCCCCCAAAGAATAAGCAAAATTTCAAGAGCTACAATTAGGTGACGTTTCCCTCCAGGCTGATGGGTGGGCCTTTCTTTCTTGTAATGGGTAGAGTGCTAGACTGTCAATGACTGGCTGGATGATGAGGAGTAGTGAGAAGCTCCAGCCAGAGACCCCCTAGAGAAGCCTCAGAAGAGGAAGGCTCCAAGCCAGAGGAGTGGTGGTGGGACATGGAAGACAGGTCAGAGGATGAAGGTGCAGGGGGCGGAATGGTTGGATGCGGAACAAGCAACAGGCTCAAGTGAGAGAGAGGAGGAAGAGGCAGAAAGCACTGCAGACATAGGACAGGCTGCTGAGGAGGAGGCAGGGACTGAGGTTGCAACAGATTCACGGGAGCCAGCCGGTTCTACTGTATTCAGCTCCCCTCCTGTCTTGTCTCCAAGAGCTTTGCAGAGCAAAAAACAGAGAGAGCACAATGGGGGGGGCTCCCCTGAGGAGTTTAAGACTGCTTTACTGGGGCCAGTCTTGCTCATAGGTTTCTCTGTTTGTATTCTGTTTCCTTAAAACTTTACTGCTCGTCTCTGAGTCTCCGTGCTGATCTGCAACTAAACCATCACTAACATAGACTGAGACTCCCCACTCGGCCATGAAGCTCCCTGGGTGTGACTTTGGCCAATAACTGTCTCTCTCAGCCACTACCTCTCAGGGTTGTTGTGAGGATAGAATGAGCAGGAGGAGAACCACACACACCACCTTGAGCCCCTTGGAGGAAAAGGTGGGGTACAAATGTAATAAATATGTCATAATACCAGTCACCTGAATGGACCAGCCTCCACTAGTACTTTAACTAACATGCTACGGTAATGATGTGAGGGATCGCTTAGTCTGTAGAGCATGAGGCTCTTAATCTCAGGGTCGAGAGTTTGAGTCCCATGTTGGGCAAAAGATTCCTTCATTGCAGGAATTTGGTCTAGATGGTCCTTGTGGTGGCTTCCAATATTACAATTCTATGATTTCATGATTCTATGAGTGTAGTCTGAGCAGGATTTGCCTCTTCCCCTTCTCCTTCCTCCTCCTCGTCCAGGTGCAGTGAGAGCATCCAGTATCTTCCCCATCTTGAGTGTGGGTCTGCTGTTCTTCGGAGGTCTCTGTGTGGCAGCCAGTGAGTTCTACAAGAGCAAACTCAACGTCATCTTGAGTGCAGGGATTTTTTTTGTATCGGCAGGTGAGTCCCAAGTCACTTCTCCACTGTCTATGCTGCTTCACATAAGATCAAAGCTCTGGCCTTTGCTGCCAAGGCTGACTCCCAGCAATGGGGTGCCAACCAGATTTGAATTCCGTGCTCCCAGAAGGCAACACTTTTGCTCTCCACCCTTCTGGCTCCATCTGGTCTATTCCAACTTTGCATGCCTATGAATGGGATAGCTGGGTATCTGTCCCAAAAGGGCCATAGAGCAGAACATCTGCCCTGAAAGCAGAGGGGTCCAGGTTCATCCCCCGACATCTCCAGATTTTGATATGGGATGCAGTGATTCTGTGTGAAGATTGAGCCCTCCTTCTCCTCCTCCTTGCCCATTAACCCTTGCCAAGAACTGCTGCTTAGGTCAGGAAGGGCCAAAGCTTAGTAGGCACAGCTCCTGCTTGGCATGCAGAAGGTCCCAGGTCTGGTTCTCTGCATCTCCAGGTAGGTCTGGAATGTCCCCTACCTGACACCCCGGAGAGCTGCTGCCCATCAATGTCAGCAATGCTGAGCTGGAAGTGTCAAAGGTCTGACTCAGTATAAGGCAACTTCTTATGTCTCTGAGCTGCTGCTGCAGCAACAGCAGCTTCAAAGGGATTTGGAGCCCCAGAATCCCTCTCAGAGCAGTTTCTGTGTACTTTGATGTATTTTACAAAACTCAGAATTGGCGCTCAACAGCAGCATCTTAATTCTGAAGTTAAAGGTTGAGCTGATAAGCCCTGTGTGATGTCTTAGCTAAGCTGGCGCTCTCTCTCTCGCTCTCTCTCGCTCTCTCTCGCTCTCTCGCTCTCTCTCTCTGTGTGTGTGTGTTGGAAGATGCTGTGCTTTTCTGAGGATGCTCTGCATTTTCTGGAAAGCTAAGCCAACCTTTGTTTCTTGGCAGAATGCAATTGCCTTTAGGGAAACAGCCAGAGGAGTAAATAAGATAATTCAGGGCAGCACAGTAAAAGGGTAACCACTGAATAACAGAAATGTCTTGGGACCAGGGTAGCTAAAGGACTCCCTCCAGCCATACAATCCTGCCCAGATATTTAAGGCCAGGTTCTGAGGTCCCGCTTGTATGGCCACCAGGAAAATAAATGAAATTGGTAGTACAAGCACTCTCTCTGTGGTGGCTCCACAGTTCTGGAACTGCCAGCTGGATGGATTCTGTTCAGGCTTGCAAGCAAGCTTTCAAAATGCACCTGTTCCAGGCTGCCTTTTCTCGACAGTCTCATGCTGCTGCCTTTCTGTGCCACTTTAAATGATCAAGTTCTTGCAAACGCAGAATAAGTGTGTTGTGGTACCTGTAGTGCTGCAAAATTCCACCGATCGAAGTAGTCAGCTTTGGGGGGCCACAGCCAGCTTGGTTCCATAGACTCATCCTAGTGCCCCGTACCCTACTATACCCTCCAACACCTTGAGTCCCCAAACCGGGGTCCATGTGCTCCCTCCCACGCTCCCAAGTCAGTCATGTGACCAGCGCAAGATCACTGAGCCCAAAAAACATGCTTTTTCGGGGCCAAGCTCACAAGGCACCCAAAAATGCACCATGAGATTGCAGCCCTGGGGGGGGGGGAGAACTTTGGGGGTTGCTTTTTTCTGGGCGAGGTCTTGGTACGTTCTCACTTGAGATCACAGCACCCCAAATGGCCGCTGTGCTCTCACACAAGAAAATGGGATGTCCCATTTTTCTGGGATACTTGGGTAAACCCTGACCTGCCCAGGCCTGTACAGAGCTTATCTGAGGTCCAAGGTGGGAGTCTTGTTAGAACAAAGTTATAAACACAAACAAAAAAACAGGCAGCCTCTGGCAGGGTAGCCCAGCCAGCTTAGCTCTCTGAGGCCCAGGGCAAGCGAACCCAGCTGCCCCACCCCCTGCGCAGGCCTGCCCTATAAAACGCATTATTCAGAAGAGTGGTTTCCATTGCAAGGAGGTCAAACATGAGACCAATCCGGTTGCAGGGCGTTCCAAAGGTGGAACGGGTACTACAGGGGTATACTAGGGGTATACACACATGACCCACTAAGGAAGATAGTCACACAATAAAATTCGAAACAGTAACAATTAATTGCACATTTATTCAAAATCCAATTAAAACTATGTGGTTTAATTAATTCAATGAAGCTGATGAACGTGATCCCGATACCAGCTTTTCAAAGGCTGATAGTCATTTACACTTCTGGTGCCCCCTGCACCCCCCCATGACTCTTAGCAACCCCTCCCCAAGAATCCTAGTGACCCCCAGGGGGCAGTACTGCCCACTTTGGGAAACACTGGATTGGCAGAACCTGCTGAAACCAGGCCTCTCCCATTCCCAGGAGGCTGCTGTGCCTTTGCACTGCCCTGGCCAATTCAACATCTGGAGAGGAGCAGCCATCTGGAGAGGAATGCGAGCGAGTGGCAAATGGCTTCCTTCCTGACTGCTGTCGTGGGCTATTTCGTGACAGTATCTTTGTCTCCAGGAAATCTTTTGTCTTTGGCTCCCTCCACAAACGCTCCACCCTAAAAAAAAGACAGAGAGCATTGTTCTCACTTCTTCAGCCGAGAGGAGTAGAGACACAAAGCAGCAAACAAAACGCTCTTGGCTCATTAACGCAACACAAAGCTCCTCTGTGGCAAGGAAGCAAGGGGGGCGCCTCATGCATGTTAGCTGAAAGGGTGCCCCCCCCCCTCCTGTTTCACACAGAGTCCAGAAAATGCCCCTGGGGTGCTGGCTGGTGCTGGTGTCAGGCAGGAATGCTGGAAGATGTGATAATGCGTCAAACTGATGGTGCATCTAGCTCAGTGTTCTTGCATTGGGTCTCCATCAGCTGTCAAGCAGTGGACACTCCCAGTCCTACCTGGAGATGTGGGGGATGAACCTGGAACCCTCTGCTTCCAGGGCAGATGTTCTGCTCTATGGCCCTTTTGGGACAGATACCCAGATATCCCATTCATAGGCATGCAAAGTTGGAGGAGACCATATGGAGGCAGAAGGGTGCAGAGCAAACGTGTTTCCTTCCAGGAGTTGAAATGAAAATAGCATGACTTCACCAAATATGTTGGTGTTTGTGTGCCACCAGTTCATCCCTTGCATACTGCAGAGTCCCATTCATCTCCTCTGACTGGATGAGCAAAGTGTCAGGAACTGGCTGTATGGGGAAGAGTGGCAGAAGCCACCTGACCAGAGCCCCCGGGGGAAAGCACAGAGGGAGAGGGTTTGGATCCTGGCTCCTGGTGGTGGGAAATCAGCCACACCCCAGAGGAGGGGGGAAGCTGGGAAGTGCTGGAGGCTGGGAGCTTGGAGGAGGATGAAGAGGAGGAAACAGGCAGGTGCCCCAGCCCACAGGAATCAGACTTGACAGCTCCACCAGAGCCACCCTGACAATTTCTCTGCTGACAGCCTGCAAGCCTCTTCCCTTCCACTCCTAGAACAAGGCATCTACTGCATGTCACAGAGCAGAGAGCCAGGCAAAAACAGAGAGCGTTCTTTGGGTTAGAGAGTGAAGGCAGGGAGTTACAATCCAGTCCAGGCAACTGCTTCATCTAGACAGGAACAACCCTTAGAAGCCCCTGTGTATTCTCTGCTCTGCTTCTTTAATAACGAAACTAACTGTAACAGGATAGTACGCACCCCGGAAATGATCTCTTTCAGCTTCTGCCTTCTCGAAGAAGGTATAGGGTTATAAAGACCAGGACTAGCCGCCTGAGAAAGTTTCTACTCAAATTCAATTCTGGTTCTAAACGCAGCATAAGGAGTCTCTATAGTATATTGTATTTTAAAACGGGGTTTCAGAGTTTTTAGGGGGGTTTGAATGTTTTATGTAGTTTTTCAATTTCATTGTTCTGTATGGGACAATGACAATAAAGATATCGTATATCGTATAGCATATATCGTATATCGTATATCGTATATCGTATATCGTATATCATCGCATATCGCATATCGCATATCGCATATCGCATATCATAAGTTAACCAGCATGTCACTGTCTTTCTCTGTTCTGCAAATGACCTGTTCTCCCTGTTGGCTCCTGGACACAAAGTTACTTTAGTCCTCCTCTGATTCTTCCCTTCAGGGCTAAGCAACATCATTGGGATTATCGTTTACATCTCTGCCAACGCCGGGGACCCTGGGCAGAGCGACTCCAAGAAGAGTTACTCCTACGGCTGGTCCTTCTACTTCGGGGCCTTATCCTTCATCATTGCTGAGATGGTGGGGGTGATTGCCGTCCACATGTACATCGAGAAGCACCGCCAGATCCGAGCCAAAACCCATTCCGTGGCGCTGCTGAAGAAGTCCACCTTTGCCCGCTTGCCTACCTACCGGTACCGGTTCCGAAGGAGATCCAGCTCCCGCTCCACGGAGCCCAGGTCCAGGGACCTGTCCCCCATCGGCAAAGGCTTCAACACCATCCCGTCCACCGATATCTCCATGTTCACCCTCTCCAGGGATCCTTCCAAGCTGACTATTGGGACACTGCTCAACTCAGAGAGAGATCACGGGTTTTTACAGATTCACAACTCCCTCCCCAAAGAGTTCAAGGAGTCCTTACACAACAATCCAGGCAACAGACGAACCACGCCAGTCTGAGGCCAGCCTCGCCCCTGGTTGGCTGAGAGTCCTGGCAGTCAGAGCTGCCCTGCTGGCTGCCATGTATAGAGGTGTATCGTTGAGACTGCATGACATGACCCGCCCCCTGTGATGGTGTAACCAGTGAAACTTTGTTTTTCAGAAGAAACCCTCGGCGGGGGACCTGCCCCCATGGGCAACCTGGGTTGAGGACTTCGTTTTTTCCGTTTCGTTTTTGAAATCCTCGAATCTCCACTTGCTAAGCCCAAGCGGTTGTGGCTTTGGTTTGACTGCCGCTGAGCCTCCCCAATCCCCAAACCTCTCATTCTTTGAGCAAGAACAGACATTGTAGCTTTGCCACATGCACAGCAAAAGGGGTTCCCATTGGACTGCCAGGAGGCCCCATCAGGAATGTAGGGAGTACCCCATGGCTATTGGTCCCCCCGCGGAAATCCCACTTGCGCGCTGTGGTCATCCCGAAATCACCTCTGTGGGAAATCTCCAAGCACGAAACGGCGAACCTGAGTGTGTTTGAGAAGACTGTGACCATTGTCCCTTCTTCCATCCGGATTGTATTGAGTGATGCTGGGGGGGTTGGGGTGGGGGCTGTCTGTTTTTGTGTGCATGCATTAAATAGCTTGGAATCCCATTTCCTGCCATGTGGTTGGAAGAGATGGCCCGGAGCCATTTCTGTGGGTTTAGGGAGGGCTCTGTGTTTTTCTCGCATCTTCAACGCTCCCATCAAGGACTCCGGGTCAGGTGGGGAGAGGCAAATGCTCCCCCTCCTCCATCTCTCCCAAGGTGCTGGTCGTCATCTGCCATCTGTGGGTCAGCTTTTGACATTGCAGGTAGGATGAGCTCACTCTCTCATGCCCAGAGGTAGATCTCTGGACACCATGAAGATTATGTGTGGTTGAGTTTGCAATCTGCTTTTCCAGCTGCAGCACCAGTCTATGTCCTGTACAGATGGGCGGTCGATATCTGGAATGTTTGAAAGGTCCAAGGAAAGCAAATATATACCAATAAAACACATTCGGATCAGCATTTGTGGTTCAGAGGCCTTTTGTCGGTAAAGGAAGGCATGGGGAAGGGAGCAATATATGGAGGGAGGAACATGGGAGGGGTTTTTTGTTCATATTGCAAAATAGCGAAGATCAGTCAGCAGCTTTCTTGAGGAATCAGCACAAATGCTACCACTGTCAACTTCAAGGAAGCCCTACCTGCGAATTGCAATTTACATGCAATATATTTTCCTGGAGCTGCCAAGAGCATCTGCTGTGTTCTGCCCCAAATATATCTCTCCACACACACACCTTGGCAGGTGGAACATGGAAAGGCAGTCAGCTTTGAAGACCTGGGGAAGAAAAGGGACAAGCAGTCTGTTGGTTTTCCTTAGCCTTCCTCTTGCACATGGTGACATAGGGATGCTGGTAGTGCTGTGGTCTAAACCACTGAGCCTCTTGGGCTTGCCGATCAGAAGGTCGGCGGTTCAAATCTCCATGATGGATTGAGCTCCCATTGCTCTGTCCCAGCTCCTGCCAACCTAGCAGTTCGAAATCATGCCAGTGCAAGTAGATCAATAGGTACCGCTGTGGCGGGAAGGTAAATGGCATTTCCATGTGCTCTGGGTTCTGGCCCGGTGTTCCATTACGCCAGAAGCAGTTAAGTCATGCTGGCTGCAGGACTTGAAAAGCAATCTGTGGACAAACGCTGGCTCCCTCGGCCTGAAAATGAGATGAGCGCCGCAACCCCATAGTCGCCTTTGACTGGGTTTAACCATCCAGGGGTCCTTTACCTTTACCTTTAAATGGTGACCTAACTTGCTGATGTTGAGCCCACCCCAATTTTCATCCTACTTTTGATCCAAGAATGCCCAAGGCACTCTGTCTCTGTTTGTTTAAGCTGGTTGGCATTTCCCTCTATGCCCACCCAACAGTTTCTCCAAAAGAGACCAGCCAAGTGCCCTTTAATGCAAGAGTCTTTTAATGGGTTGGGGGGAGTGCTGAATCAGGTAATTATTGGTGGGAAGTGGCCTCTAAGGGAGAGTTCTTTTCCCTAAATACAGGCTGTATTTCCCCCCACCCCTTATCTAGAAAGCTTTACATAGTGCTTAATCAGAAAAGGGGGGGGGGACAACAGCCTCTTAGCAGTTTAGGTAAAAACAATAGAAAATAGTCAAAAGGAAAACACTGGTAAAATCAAACTTTAAAGACAAGTAGATGTACAAAATTGAATTAAAAAAAACAGGGGGGAAACAACAGTTTTTAAACAAATACACATATCGGAATTTTGTGTCTGGGTAGACTGGTCTGAACAAACAAGCCTTAAGCATTGGAAACAGTTCAGCAAAGGTGTCTGAAAAATAAGAACATTTTAAGAGCTGGGTCAGCACAGCATTCTTTCTTCACAGTGGCCAACCAGATGCCTGTGTGCAGTGGCGTAGCGTGGGGGGTGCAGGGGGGGCCGGCCGCACCGGGCGCAACATCTGGGGTTAGGGCAAATCCACGGGTTAGGGGGCGCAAATCCACGGGTTAGGGGGCGCAAATCCACGGGTTAGGGGGCGCAAATTACTTGCCTTGCCCCGGGTGCTGACAACCCACGCTACGCCACTGCCTGTGTGAAACCCACAAGCAAGATTTGAGCAAAAGAGCCCTCTTCCCCTCCTGTCGTTTCTGGCAACTGGTATTCAGAAGCATTGCTGCCTCCAGCTGCGGAAGCAGAGCAGAGCCCTTGTGGCTAGCAGTCATTGATACCCTCCTTGAATCAGTCCAGTCCTCTTTGGAAGCCATCCAAGCTGGTGGTCGTCCCTACCTACTGTGGGGATGAGTTCCATAGATTAATTCTGTGCTGCAGGAAGCACAGAATTTTTATCCTTCCCAAACCTTCCAACATTCAGTTTCATCGGTCGTCCACGAATTCTAGTGTCATGAGAAAAGGAGAAATTTTTTTCTCTTTCCACTTTCTCCGTGTCATACATTATTTTATAAACATCTATCATATGCCCTCTTACCATAGCTGTCAACTTTTCCCCCTTTTTAAGGGAAATTCCCTTATTCCGAATAGGATTCCTCATAAGAAAAGGGAAAAGTTGACAGCTATGCCTCTCGCCTTTTTTTCTAAACTAAAAAGTCCCAAACAATGTAAGTTTTCATCATAGGGAAGTCGCTCCCTCCCCTTGATCATTCTGGTTTTCCTTTTCTGAACCTTTTCCAACTCTACAATATCCTTTTTGAGGTGAGGCAACCAGAAGTGTACACAGTATTCCAAATGCGGTGACACCATAGATTTGTATAATGGCAAGAACACCTATTATGTTTGCCTTGGTGTCCTGAAACTCAAACTGTGGCCAGCCTCTTTTGGAGGAAAAACTGTTAAACAGTATTTAAAATAAAGAGCAACATAACAGGAGAGCAAAGCTAAGCAGCATCCAAATGTTTTCTTTTACCCCCAAGTTCCCACTTGACTATTACTATTATTATTATTATTATTATTATTATTATTATTATTATTATTATTAAAATAGTATACAACCCTTCATGTGTAGATCTTTGGTGGGCTTAGGGGAAACATCATGTTGAGGTGGGTGGAGGACAAAAAATTGGAAATACTCAAATGGCTGAAGCTTCTTTTTTAAACTCACTGAAGGAGAGAAAACTGCAAGCATATTCCCTCTGCTTGCAAACGTATTTCGAGAGCACCCTTCCTAGGACCTCTGTGTCCTTGAGAAATATTTAAAATGCAAAACTTATCAATATTAAATGCAGCTTTTTTGCTAGAGGCAGTGTTCCTGACTGTGAACCATAAAACAGACATAGACTTCCTGTATGGTCTGTTACAGGAAGGGTTGTGGGTGGAGGTGGAGAAGACTCTTGCTAGGCTGGGGTGTAATGGGAGGGGGGCTCCTTACAGCAGTGGGAGACTTTGAGACACACATGCTCAGTGGTGGAGCATCTGGTTTGCATGCAGAAAGTCCCAGGTTCAGTCCTCGGTTTTCTGTCTGAAAGCCTGGAGAGCTGCTGCCAGTCAGTGCAGACAGTACTGAGCTAGATGCAGCATTGATCTGACTCCGTATAAAGCGTGTTCCAATGTGTCACTTGAGCACCATCTTAAATACATGGTGACTTCCAAATGTTTCAGCCTACAACTCGCACCAGCGCCAGTCGGTATTTTGGAAATCGCAGCTTAAACCTGCGACTGTAAGAGGAGGATCAAAGTTGTTGAGGGTGTTTGTATTTGAGAGAGAGAGAGAGAGAGAGAGAGAGTCTCGTCCTACCCCTGGAAGAAGATATTTTGAGAACGAAGAACTCGATTCCATTGAGTTAGATCCAAGAATGAGATATTTGTGGCAGCGATGGGTGACGTGGCCAACTGTGGGATGCTGACTCGCGATGCCAAGCACGGACCAGCTGCTTTGTGGAGGAGAGATGTGCCTGTGGATCAGCAGAGGGGGCGGATCCTGGTGCCAGCTCATAGCGGAACCCTCTGGAGGTATTTCTCTCCTGAGCGTAACACATGGAGCCATGTGGGGCATTCGCCGCGCTGAGTGGGAGGAGGCCACTCTGAAAGGAAGGTACAAAATGCCAACAGCAGGAAGGTGGCCTTCAAGCCCACCGGCACTGGAGGTACACAAGCTGGCGATCCCTGAAAGACATCATTGGTGGGGGGAGGGTCCCAAGCAGGTTCTTTTAACTTGGGTTTGCTTGGAAAAATTCAGTTCCCATTCATCCTTTTTAAAGCAAGAGCTATACCATCCATTGCAGAGACTCTCCTGGAAAGTTCTAGTGCTTTTGCTGGAAAGCAAAATGTGGGAAGAAGAGCCATGCAGCTCGCGGTTCAACTATGGAACTCTCTCCTGCACATAGCTGTCAACTTTTCCCTTTTTTTAAGGAAAATTCCCCCTATTCCGAATAGGATTCCTCGCAAGAAAAGGGAAAAGTTGACAGCTATGCTCCTGTAGGAGGCAGTGATGGCCACCAACCTGGATGGCTTAGGTTGGTGCAAATTCACAGAGGAGAGGGCTAGCGATGGTTATTAGCCACAGTGGCTATGCTCTACCTCCACAGCTAGAAGCAGCAGTGCTTCTGAATCCCAGCTGCTGGACACCCCAGGAGGGGAACGGTCTCTTGTCCTCTAATCCTGCTGGAAGGTTTTCCAAATGGGGGATCTGTTTGGCCACTGTAATGACAGGCTGCTGGACTAGATGGGCCATTGGCCTGATCCAGCAGGCTCTTCTTAAGCTATGTTCTTATGAGTCTGCCTATATGAAGGTCCCCAAGCCATGCAGGTGTCAGGATGCTATCAGCGGCTCCCATTTGGTTGCCCAAGAAAGTACAGTGGTACCTCGGGTTAAGTACTTAATTCATTCCGGAGGTCTGTTCTTAACCTGAAACTGTTCTTAATTTGAAGCACCACTTTAGCTAACGGGGCCTCCTATTGCCGTGCCGCCGCGCGGCCGGAGCACAATTTCTGTTCTCATCCTGAAGCAAAGTTCTTAACCTGAAGCACTATTTCTGGGTTAGCGGAATCTGTAACCTGAAGCATATGTAACCTGAAGTGTATGTAACCTGAAGTACCACTGTATAAAGACAAGGAAAAGTTTCTCACCGTGCTTTTTTATTTCAGTCTTTATAGAGAGAGGCTATAGAACCCTGGATAATGGTGTTGTCCCAAGTGAA
This sequence comes from Podarcis filfolensis, assembly GCF_964270895.1. Lineage (NCBI taxonomy): Eukaryota > Metazoa > Chordata > Lepidosauria > Squamata > Lacertidae > Podarcis > Podarcis filfolensis. The sequence goes on along the minus strand of NC_139616.1, from coordinate 28,737,349 downwards.
TCCACATGCACACACACACACCGTCTCTCCCACTTGCCTCATTCATCACTTCTATGGGTGCTGCTACGTGCCCTCTGTCTCTGAGTTCTTTGCTCTCCTACTTTTAAGGCTCACTGTGTTCTGGGAGATGGAATGCTTTCCAATGACAATGTGTCAGCCAGCTGCTGCTCTGGCTCCTCCTCTCCCAACATCTGCCTCTGAGCAGTAACCTCCCTCAAACCACTGTTGTAAATTTATGCTGTCTTCCTCTTCCTTCTCCCTGAAGGGTCAGGATGGGGAAGCGGTCTCTACCATTCCTCCTCTGCCCAGTCCCTGAAAGCAATTGACTGTGCAGCATTGTGCCCTCTGATTGGCAGGCACCTTGAAGCTTCTGGATTGGCCAGGCCTTGTGCTGTAAATACAGTTGGTTGGAAAGCATAGGAAGTTGCCCTATACCAAGTCAGAACATCAGTCCCTCTAGCTCAGTATTGTCTGCTCTGACTGGCAGCGCCTCTCCAGCATATTCACCTCTCGACACAAGTGGAGTCAAACCTCATAAGGACTGAGCAACTGGAGCTCAGTTGAGAGAGCAATGGGGGAAAGGGGGGCTGAAAGGCAAACCTCTGTGTCTCTTTTTCTGCCATAGTTCTTGCCCAGGATCAGGGTATTGGCCAAGAGAGGACCAGGTTGTGTGACCAAGATCAGGTGCATAAAGTCACTGTCTCTTTAACTGTGTCCAGCAGGTTGCCTGCTGGACCTAAATCATCCTATTCATTGAGCTCTACACAGGTTCTGGAAACTAAACTGCTGCATTTAATTGAATTATATAAAGATTCCAGGCAGGTTTCTTAGCACACACGTGCAGTCCAGACATTTCATTCTGTTGGAATGCAATCTTTGCAAGAAGGGGAAGGGGCAATACTTTGCTGGTAATGATTCTGCTCCCACTGCCATTAGCAGATCTCATCACCCCTACCTGCAAAAGCACAATCCTGGATTAAGAATCACAGCTGGTTTATTGACTCATCAACTGATTCTGCAGGCAGGGCCTCGGTCTATTCCCTAGAAAAGTTTTCTCCCTATGAAAGCTGTAGGCAGACCCAAATCATGCAATCAGTCCTGCCTGCTCCTATAATATTTTCACCAGAGACCCACACTTCAACAAAAAAAAAAAAAATTAAAATCCCTCTCTTTGAAGAGTTGAAGACTGCAGACAGGAACAGCAGGGAAGCAATTTGGGGTCCACATTACATAATGAACTTGTCATTCTACAACTCTGGAAGTATTGTGCTTGTCAGAACATGGCATATTCCAGAATCACCAGTCCTGCCAGACTGGAAGAAAATGGCCTGAAAATTGCATTAGAATCATAGAACTGAAAGTTGGAGGGTACCCCAAGGGTCATCTAGTCCAACCCCCCGCAAAGCAAAAAAATCACAGCTGAAGAACCCCTGGCAGATGGTCATCCAACCTCTGTTTGAAAACCTTCAAGGAAAGAGAGTCCACCACCTTCCAAGGGGGTCCATTCCATTGTTGAACAGCCCTTACCGTCAGAAAGCTCGTCCTAATGTTTATGCAAAATCTCATTTCTTGCCATTTGAATCTATTGGTTTGGGTCCTCCCCTCTGGAGCAGCGGAAAACAAACTTGCTCCATCTTCTGTGTGACAGCACTTCAGATATTTGAAGATGTGATGATGCTTCATGATATGCTGTCCCTCCAGGTGGTACTATAAGGATGAAGATGAGAAATGATGACTGCCCCCATCAGTACATGGGAACAGTGTGTCTTCATGTGCTGCAGAATCCAGGGACCTTTTCAGATGCTTTTCAGTGTGGCGAGCTGTAGCCGCTCCAAGTGGCTGTAGTATAGATGCTTTTACAAAAAAAGGAAAATAAAAGGCAGCCCTTGGGCTGCATTGTAGAATTGTAAGTAGTTTTTGAAAACAGAGAGAGAGAGAGACATTTGTGTGGATTTTTAAAAATCTGCTCATGCATCTGAAAAGGGACCTTCACTTGGTCACATATGAAATACAGTGGTACCTCGGGTTACATACGCTTCAGGTTGCATATGCTTCAGGTTACAGACTCCACTAACCCAGAAATAATACCTCGGGTTAAGAACTTTGCTTCAGGATGAGAACAGAAATCACGCAGCGGCGCAGCAGCAGCAGCGGGAGGCCCCATTAGCTAAAGTGGTGCTTCAGGTTAAGAACAGTTTCAGGTTAAGAACGGACCTCCGGAACAAATTAAGTACGTAACCAGAGGCACCACTGTAGACATGGGCTGAATTAAGACCATTCCATCCATCCTTAGCTGCAAGACTACTTCCTTTTGGCTCAGTGGTGAAGGGTCACAGCTGAGTGGCAGAGCATCTGCTTTGCATGCAGAAGGTCTAGGTTGAGTCCCCCTGGCATATTCGGGTAGGACTGGGAGTGCCCCCTGCCTGAAACCCTTGAGAGCCACTGCTGCCATTCAGTGTGTGGACAAGAGTGAACTAGGCAGACCAATAGTCTGATTTGGAATGTTCTTCCCTGATCCTGTTCATGCAAAACTGAGCTCTATCAGTTTCTTCAGTCTAGTCTCATTCTCAGCAAGGCTCCCCATTTCAAAATCCAAGAGAGGTACATTCTTTGCACTGGTCTACATGGACTTTATTGTTTTGGGTATTGTCTCTTGTACCACAGCTACAGAGGTTTGCTGTCTGAAGTGGGGCTCAAATCTCTGCTGGAGTGCAGGGAGAACACATTTGAAAAGTGTTACTCCACCACTGAGGCTCCAGTTCCTGCCTATATCTCTCCTGGACACACAAAGGTGGTTTCTCAGCAGATCACCTCACCCAGTCACAAGGCAGGATCAGCTTTGATTCAGGCTCCATACGGGCATTGCCAGGGCCGGACAAAGACATTTTGAACCTGAAGCAAAATAGCCCATGTAAAAGCACCCAAGGCTGGTCAGGTTATTTTAGCACTTGAGAGAGGAAATCTCACTGACCATTCTCCCTGGGAATCAAAATGCAATACATGGCATTCAAAGTCAACTGCTTTGAAGGGTTCTTGGCAGCAGTGGCTGCTGTCCATTGAGAATGGCGAGGCAGAACCAGTCTTGGGTGTTGACAAGGTGGCAGGTCCAGCAATAACATGTTTCTGCAGATTCCCAGGTGTGTGCACACTCTCTGTTTCACAGTTGCAAGGACATGTCGAAGGGAGACCTGCCTTGTGAAACTCATGGATTACAATACAGGCAATGACCATTTTGCATGGGGGTTACATTACCGACCACCCCCACCCCACATGCACACTGACAGAGGGCACATAAGCCCACTTGGCCCCACCCCATTATGCCCCCCACCCCTGCTCTGCCCCACCCCCTTTTCCAGCCACTTCTAGGTTGCAGCAATATGCACATGCGCAGTCACACAAATATTGGACAAGCATAAAATGGTTGTTGCCTTATGTAAAGCATTTCAGTGCCATGGTTTGCAACTTGACTGGAGACAAAGGATGTTTAGCACATTGTACATATTAATTGGCTCACCAATGCCAAGGTGTTTGTCTCATCAAGAACTGTTTAGTGATTGTCCACTGTTTACATAATTATCCCTGTACTTTTATGGATTTCATTTCCAACCGACCTCACTGTTTACAATCCCTCCCCTCCAAAAAAAACCAAACCCACATGTGAATGTATACCTGGTGGCCAAAGACCTCACTCCCATGCATTTGGTGAAGTGGACTGTTGTTCATGGAAGTTTATGTCTTTTTGAGGTGCCAAAGGACGTGGTTATTATCTGAAGAGGATTACCAGAAATAAGTTGAATCCATGCAGAAGAGAAGGAGGTCATTGCATAGTGAGCATCACTTATTTCCTGAGCAGCCTTTAATATAAAGTATTCATTTTTACTGCTCTTCCTGGACACGATGCTTTGAATTTCAGGCAGTGCTGGCTGAAATCCTCTCTCACACACACTCGCTCTTCCCCTTGGCATCAGACTCCTCCTCATCAACTGGGTGAGGAAGGACTGCTGTTGCCTGCATTACACCCCATTGGTGTGCATCTCATTGCATCAAAAGCATCCAGGGCTGGGAGCTGAGCTCCAGCTGTGGCCAAACAGCTGGGCAGATGAACTCAATGGTTGTATGGCCTGCAGCTGATCAATCAGCTTGGGGTTAAAGCATCCCCTAAGCATCCAGCCAGTGACACACTTCTGGCTTGCCTCCCCAATTTCCACAAGAATACTTAGTTTCAACAGTGAAGGTCCTTGTGGTTATTTGATTCCCCTCCTTCCTTTCAGTAACTGACTGGTTTTTGAGATAGATTAATTGCTTTATGGTAATGCTCAGCACTGGAGCTCATTACTAGATTAGAGTATGGTGTGATTTGAGCCTGTTTCAGTCCAACCCTTTCAACTATTGATAAAACACAGATGGAACCCAAATGTTTTGGAGATGGCAGAACAACTCAGCCCCAGCCCCTCTGATCTTAAACCCTATACCGGAATCTCTTGGCTATTATTTTCAGTCCATTTTTAAATGTAGATAGTTAAATCACACACACCTTCTCTCATTGTCTAGAGAGGAACATTCATTCATTCGTTCAAGAGCATTTTAGTGTCCATGAGTGCCAGAGAGGAGCATAGCTTTAAATAAAATGTGCACCTCCTCCATGGTTCCCCAAGTCCCCAAGTGAAGGGACATTTCATGAAGTGGAGGTGTTGGGCCTAGTTTCCTTTTGAATGACACAGAGCAAGGGCATTTTTGTGGTATCTTTATATTTACTCTGCCTTGGTTCCATGGGTGAGCCCATAAGTGCAAGTAGCAAAGCAGGTCGGATGTTACAGCACCATGGAGAGCTCAGAGGGAACCACTTGCTCCAAGGCAGCACCATGGACAGCTCCAAGGTAGCAAAGTAGGTCGGTGTTGTAGCACCACAAAGCACTTAAAGTGGGCAACTGGCTTGGACAAGGACTAGGAGTGCCTCCAGTCTACCTCTCTTACGGTGTCTTTTCCTCCAGGGCACAATTAAAGTTATTGTTTTGCGCCCAAAATAAAATAAAAGCCAGCCCGATCCATTGGGGGACTGCAATGGGGAAAGGCATGAAGAAGAGCAAGTTGGTAAGTTTATTTTGATGAAATACAATAATTATCAGGCTTAGCAGCTGTTGCTATTTAAAACAAGCAAAAAAAAAAAAGCAGGGCTCGCATTGAAAAATGTTTTGCAAACCAGTTGCACCAACAATCTGTTCCAGCCAAACCAGCCATTATGGAATCCGTATAATAGCAGCAGCTCATTACAGAAAAGTTAAATTGCAAATCATTTTTTTTCTCCCCTGCACAAAAGCAGGGAGATGAATGCACAATTTTGTCTCAAAGAGAGAGTCTCTTAATTTTTGATGTGGCTGCCAAAAGATACCTCACTTCATGCTGCAGCTGCTTCGCAGGGACTGATTGTCCGTTTCAATGACAGGAAGTTTCTGTTTCAAAAGAAGGATTTAAGAGCAATAAAATATGCAAGTTAAAAAGCCAGAAGTTTACCAAACTGATCTCCATTTTTTTTATTTAAAAAAAAGGAAATTGGCTGTCCTGAGTGTTCAGGAGGATGTTTTAAAAGGCAAATTGCCAAATTTGCAATTTTAGGTGCCACTTCACCCATGACAAATTTAATAGGCACATGTTAACAGCCTCTCATAGTGCGCCCACAGTGCTGTCCCACAATAGTGCTAAAAAATGAAGCACCTCAAATGTTATACTCAGTGGATATATGTACCTTTAATGCATTGGACTGTAGGAAGCTGCCACATACAGACCACTGGTCCATCTAGGTCAGAACTGTCCACACTGACTGACAGTGGCTCTCCAGGCAGGGAAGACTTTTCCCAGCCCTACGCAGAGATACTGTGGATTGAACCTGGGGCCTTCTGCATGCAAAGCAGAACCTCTATTTCATGAGGCCCTTCCCCCTAAAGATAACAAGTAAGATTCTAGTCCTCATGGTTGTGAAGAAAGAGCTGATAGAATAGGAACACAGGAAACTGCCTCATTGGGGTCCACCTCTCTCAGTAATGTCAACACTGACTGGCAGTGGTGCTCCAGAGTATCAGGCAGGGGATGGTCCCAGCCCATCCTAAAGATGCCCTTAGTGATTGAACCTGAGACCTTCTGCAAGCAAAGCAGATGCTCTACCACTGAGCTACTACACTACACTGACCTGTAGACCACTGACCTATCTAGTGCAGTACCATCTACACTGATCATCAGCCAACTCTACAATTCTATAATTCTATCTAAAGTTAGAGATGGGTGGATTAGTCTATTTCCAGTCTGCAGTCAGTTTCATTTGCATTCATTCAGAACTCCATCTGTCCTGTTTTTTTGCTTCTTCTTTTTAAGGTTGTGTCCGTGTTCAGAAGAAATTGAAACACAGGCAAGGAGCATCTTATATTCTGTAGCATTGATTGTCCACTCCAGAAAGAGTTGATTAATCCAACAAACACCTTGGATTCTAGAAGCTGGAAGGTTCCTGGAAGATCTTCTCGATATTGGGCGATATCCAATGTTAGTCCTATTCTGAGTGTGGCTTAGTTGGATATCACCCACCATATATTCTTCTTCTCTCTAATACAAATAAAGAAACTGTAGCTAAATTCCTGTTCCTGTTGGGAGCAATGAAGACATGAGAAAAAATCTTATCCAAATATTTGCAACCTTGTTTTCCTAGCTGTTGAAGCAGATGTTTAGTAATCTGGTATCTCACTTGGTATGTAAATGGATGTGTATGTTTTATTGTGAGGTCGTTTGATGGGATCGATGGTGGATTGATTCTGCTTTTTTTAATAATAAAAAAGGAAACTGCACAAAGTTTTGCATTTAAATTGTACACGGGTGGGGAGCTCTTTACAGTCCGCATTCATTTCTGGATAACCTTGGGAGAGGGGCCTACATGCCAGTGGTGGGTGGGGCCAGAGGCAAAAGTGGGTACGGGAAGGAATGTCAATGCTACCTTTGTACACACCTGTCTCTATTACCCCATCCCAGTGGTTTTCAACCAGTGTGCCGTGGCACCCTGGGGCGCCTTGAATGATGGTCAGGGGTGCCGCGGGCAACACTGGCCTCTGTCCCTCTTTCCTTCCCTCCCTCCTCTGATGCCCTCTTCCATCTCTGCCTCCCAAAGGCTTGCACAGCTGTTTGTTGCAGTAGCTTTCCTGGCTACAAGCGCCACAGGTGAATGATGCCCCTGGGACTGGCCAGGGGGTGCTTCTCAGTCCCCTGTGGGGCAGTGTGAGCAGGCAGGGAGGGGGGCAGCTCAGAGACCAGAGGTAGCAGCTGCGGCTGCCCAGAGGACTCCCAAGGAGAGGGGAGAGGAGAGGAGGCTGGTGGAACACTCCACAAGGCATGGTGTGTGAAAAAGGGGGAGAGTCTGCCAGCTCTGCAAGTAAGGGGTGACATAACTGGGCACTTGAGGGCCACAGGGGTGCCGCAGAAAGAATGCAGTTGGTCAAGGAAGCCGTGGACTCAGAAAGGTTGGAAACCTCTGCTCCATCCAGTCAAGGAAGAGGCATCATCAGCACTCATCCAGTCAAAAACGCTCAAGAAGAGTGCAAAGCAGGGCCTGTGATGTGTGTGGCCTGGAAAGAATACAATGGGCCAGGTTGAGGGGCTGGAGGGCCACATTCAGCTTCCTGCAGAGGTGAATTCCATAGTTTAATCATGTGCTGCGTGAAGAGGGAGTTTATTTTACCTGCCCTGACTCTTCCAGCATTCAACTTTCTTAGATGTCCCTGAGTTCTAGTATTATGGGGAAAGGAGGAAAACGTTTCTCTATCCATCAGCTCAGGATCTCCCTTCATTCATCTGATGACATGGACAGCAGCCCTCAAAAATGCATCTGATAAAAATGTATTCCTTTACGCAACAGCAGCGGCCAGAATACTGATCGCAAAGAACTGGAAGGGGGATAGAATACCATCATTATTAGAATGGCAAAGTAAACTCTGTGAGTTTGTAGAAATGGTAAAATTGACAGCAACTATTAGTGACCATTCAAATCAGAGAATAATTAAAGAGTGGGAGGGAGTGAAGGAATATATGAAAAAATATGGTTCCAGAACTGGAACCATAATTGATAACGTGTAAAATGTGCAGGGGTAAGCAAGGAAATAATAAAAGAATCAGCTGAACAATGATTATATTATAATAACACAACAAGACGGAAAAAAAAAATCACACATGGGTGAAGGGGAACGGGGGGGTATAGGGGAATTTGAAATATTATTTATAATATAAAAGCTTTAATATAAAATTTCTAACTGTGTTACATTTGGATACAGCAAAGAGAAGTTTAGAGTATTTGGTATATTTTAATTTAGATAATTATGTAATAGGTTTATGTTAGAAAATGAATATGGATGTTGAATTTGATGTTTGTAATTCTTCTTTTTTTGGTTTTGGATTTTTTTTTTTTAAAATGCATCTGATAAAGTGGGCTGCAAAAACAGGGGGTTGGGGTTTTGAGCCTCCGGTGAGCGACGACATCTTTAAGCCTTTGCTGCATAGCACCACAAGTTCCATTGGCCCCACCGCTGTTGCTGTGTTCTTTGAAACCTAAAAATATTCCTCTCCAGGACCGAGCACATAACTTATAAACACGAAAGCACTTATTATCGTTTAATCACCGGCTTTGTCCTCGCCACCCTTAGCAGTCGCTCCGTGCTCCCATCAAGATGAAAATTAATTTGTCATTTCAGCTGTATTTTTAGGAAGGGGTTTCTCTCTCCCCGCCCCCCTCTCTCTCCCACTTCAAAACAATACACAGCGCTTGGAGATTGCTCCAGAAACACCCGTCTGCCTTCCTTGCGCCTTGACTGACCTCATGCCCTAAAACAGACTTCTCCTGGTGCCTGCGAGATATTGGAAACTACAACTCCAATCATAAGAAAGTAATATGAGCCTGCGGCATCAGGCCAGTGGCCCATCTGGTCCAGCACCCTCTTGTCACAGTGGCCTTTGGGAAATGCGCAAGCAGGATTCAAGCACAAGAGCCCTCTCCCCACCTGTGATTTCCAGCAACTGGTATTCAGAAGCATTGCTGGCTCCAGCTGTGGAGGCTGAGCACAGCCATCCTAGCTAGTAGCCATTAGTGAGCCTCTCTTCCATGAATTTGCCCAATCCTCTTTTAAAGCTGAAATATACTCAGAGTCGCAAAGTGATTTCATGCTCTTTATTCAGCTCATAGTGGTGAGGAGGAATGAATGAAAGTCCCCTCAAAGTATCTGCTTTATATACATTATTTACACAATGGGCTGCACATGATTGGCTAATTCCGGAATTCTACTGTAAGCCAATCAGGTTGTGGATTCACTTCTATCTGGAGCATGATTGGGTGGTTCCTGCCAACCAATCATACTGCTGCATTGTTCTAGGACCAATCAGACTGCTGCATTCTGAATCCTATTGTTCTAGGACCAATCAGACTGCTGCCTTTTGGATCTTATTGTTCTAGGACCAATCAGACTGCTGCAGTTTGGATCCTATTCAACTCAGTACATAACAAAAGCCATCTGAGTTGGTGGCTATCACTGCCTCATGGGGGGTGCGGGTTCCCACAGTTTAACAATGCACTGAATGAAAAGGGTTGTTTTGTATCTGTTGTGAAATTCCAACATTCAGCTTCATCAGATGTCCACAAATTTCAGTGTTATGAGAGAGGGAGAAAAACTTCATTCACTTCATCCATGCTGTACATAATTTTATAATCTTCTATTGTGTTGCCTCTTCCTCACCTTTTTCAAATCTAAAAGGCCCCAGATGCAGCTACCTGTCTTCATAGAGGAGTTGCTCCATCTCCTTGAATCATTTATTGAAGGTTGAAAAAGGAGTACAGTGGTACCTCGGGTTAAGAATTTAATTCATTCTGGAGGTCTGCTCTTAACATGAAACTGTTCTTAACCTGAAGCACCACTTTAGTTAATGGGGCCTCCCACAGCCGCCACACCGCCGGAGCACGATTTCTGTTCTCATCCTGAAGCAAAGTTCTTAACCTGAGGTACTATTTCTGGGTTAGCAGAGTCTGTAACCTGAAGCATCTGTAACCTGAAGTGTCTGTAACCCGAGGTACCACTGCAACAGCATTGCATTATCTGGATTTGGGGGATACCCTGTGAACTAACACAGATTCCTATGTCCTAACTCAGCCAGGATTCATAAAAACTGCATATACACTAAACACAGAGACTGGAGTTCGAATCTGTGAGGTGCTTTATCAACCTTCTATAGGAATGGTTCAACAGATGACAGCTGCTCAATGAGCAAGGAAGACAGACTTTGGTTTTTCTGCTGGGCTACCTGAATGTGGCAGCTGAAGAATATTTGTGCTATTAAGTTCAACAGAGCTCTTCATTGCTTAGAGCAAAGGCATTTATACTGTTGACATCAGAAACTTGCCAAATATTTTGAAGAGTGACTGCTATCTGAAATGTAAATGCTTCTGGGCATTTGCAACGTAAACCAACACACACAAAACCCAGCGCAAAGAGTGTTGAGCTTTGCAAATAGTTGAAAGCAATTATGCTGTCATGGTTTTTATGCTGCTGTAAGACACCTTAAAGTCCTATGGGCAGAAGGGTGGTATGTAAACATTTTGAATAAATAAATGTAGTGCACTATAAGCCAGCAAAATATCAATCTATTTTTCTGGCCTGGTTTAGGGACAACAGCTGCTTTGATAACTCTGTATTAAGTATTAATGTGTAAGTATTTTTATAGAGTTATATACATTGTTGTATGCATCTGTGTATGTGCTGGTTACCTTAGGAAACCTGGACCGTATAAGTATATAATGTACACATGTTATTATAATGTAATGATGCATATAATATGCAATCATTGTTCACATTTTAAGTGGAATCAGTGGGAAGGAGGGGGGAATACCTGCTTCTTCTTGAGCTAAAGGAGCAAGATTGGAATTGGGGGGAAATCTGTGTGGATAAGCTCAACGTTAAGGGCAGATCTGCACCATACATTAAAAAGCACATCCAATGCCTCCCCCGAGGAATTTTGGCAACTGTAGTAAAGAGCACTGAGAATGGTATCTCTGTGAGGGGGACGCTACAGATCTCAGGATTCATCTGCAGAGTCATGTGCTTTAAATGTGCGTTGAATGTGTGGATCTGCTGCCAGATTTTCAGAAAATGCCATGCACCCATGACATCCAGGCAGCACAATGGAGAGCTCCAAGTGACTCATAAGTTGCTCTGGCAGAAGCTGGAGGCGAACTGAGGTCATAGGAGCCTCTTCCCCCAGGTCACCTTTCCCCAACTCCTCCTTCTTAGCCTGAAGACCAGGCATATTCCCGGCTCTGTTGGGCAGGTGTCGTAGTGCAGCAAGCACTCGGTTGCTCTGGCAAGTCAGGCTCAGGAAGGATTCCAACATGGGCTATGCAGAGCTGAGGCCGCCAGCCTCAGATTTTCTGGGCTCCAAACCACCAGCATCAGGACCCTGGTCCAATTCCCCAGTGGGTGATGCAGCAGCTTCCTGATTCCACCCATGACTGTGGGGTAAAGTTGCAGCCTCAAAGTTTTGTGCAGTTGTAATATCAGGGCTGATATTGAGTTCTATAAGGCACCCTCAGTTCAGTTAGCTCATACGTTGCTTAAGTAAGTGTTAAGTATTCATGGGAATAGCAAAAATGAGAGGTGAAGAATCTGAGATCAGCTGAGGCAAGCTAGGACTGAGCTAGCTGAGAAGTGAATAAATTACTCTTTCTTTCTTTCTTTCTTTCTTTCTTTCTTTCTTTCTTTCTTTCCTTCCTTCCTTCCTTCCTCCCTCCCTCCCTCCCTTCTTTCTTTTGCAAGTCCCTTTGGTGTTACCTCTGAAGGTTCAAGGACCTGTGAAATAAGAATGGAAGAAGGTGACTTATACTGAGTTCAAAGCCTTAGTGCATCAAATTTAGTATTGCCAACACTGAATGGCAGATGCTCTGCAGGTTTCCAACAGAGATCTGGGATCTTAGTGGACCACAAGCTTAACATGAGTCAACAGTGCAATGCTGCAGCAAAAAAAGCTAATGCTATTCTAGGCTGCATCAACAGAAGTATAGTGTCCAGATCAAGGGAAGTTAATATTACCACTCTATTCTGCCTTGGTTTAAGAAGGATATTGAGAAGCTGGAATATGTGCAGAGCAGGGCAACCAAGATGATCAAGGGTCTGGAAATCAAGCCTTATGAGGAACAGTTGAAGGAGCTGGGTAATTTTAGCCTAGAAAAGAGGAGACTGAAAGGAGATATGATAGCCATCTTCAAATATTTCAAGGGCTGTCACATGGAAGAGGGAGCAAGCTTGTTTTCTCCTGCTCTGGAGGGTATGACTTAAACCAATGGCTTCAAGTTACAAGAAAGGAGATTCTGACTAAACATCAGGAAAAACTTTCTGACGCTAGGAGTTGTTTGACAGTGGAATGGTCTCCCTCAGGAGGTTGTTGACTCTCCTTCCTTGGAGGTTTTTAAGCAGAGGTTGGATGGCCTTCTGTCATGGATGCTTTGGCTGAGATTCCTGCAAAGCAGGGGGTTGGACTAGATGACCCTTGGGTCCCTTCAAAACTCTACAATTCTATGATTCTATTATCTCTCCCAGCCCTACCTAGAGATACCGGGGATTAAACTGTCAGAATCTCCGCTCCTCCGAGCTCCTCCAGAATCGCCCTCCGACGTGATTAACGACCTGAGCCTCTGATAAGGCTCCAGGCTCCCTGTTCATCAGAGTTTCCAGCACAGGGAAGAGACGAGAAGTTTGAGCTACATTGCTAGGTTTTATTACTAAGCTACGCAGACAGAAAAGAAATACATCCTCTCTCTGTGAGAGCAGAGAGCAACTGAACAAACAAAGAAGACAGGAAACCAGTAACGTCACATCCGTCTCCCGTCTCCCGTGAGACTTCCAACAGTATGGAATCTCTGGAATGTAAACAGAGTCTTGTGACTCCAAGAACTGCACAGTGGCAACAAACAGAAACTAACATAAACCTGGGACCTTCTACATGCAAAGGGGGTGGTCCTCCTCCAGATTGTGGTCTCTCCACTTCCTTAAAGCCCTGGAGAGCCACTACTAGTCAATGTAGACAATTCTGAGCTAGGTGGACCATTGGCCTGACTTGGTATAAGGCAGCTTCTGATGTTCTTATGTTCTCCGCCAAACATACGGGGTCAAGCTCCTGGTCCATGTCGCTGAAGTTTGTTTGAAGTTCTTTTCCAGGCAGCGGCTTCTCAAGATTTCAGACAGGGAATCTTTCACAGCCCTGCCAGCAGATACCATCAGGGATTGAACCTGCAACCTTCTACATGCAAAGCAGGTGGTTTTCCACTGAGCTTAACCTCCTTGTGCATCTTCTGCAAGGGGAGCAGGAGCTCTCTGTGAAGTGTCTGCAAACTGAAGCTGTGAGCTCTAAACAGGGTGGGGGGAGGAACAAAAGGCTCAGGAGCGCAGGATTGGCCCTCTGGAGGCTCTGCAGAAAAACAGCATAGAAAACCATGTCTGTCCCCAAAGAGACACTGATGCCTTTCATCTTTATCAACCAAAAAAGACAACAGAGGAGAAAGTGTTTCAAGTGTATAATGGAAGCAAGACACCTCTAGAGTCCAGGTGTGAAAATCACCTAGGCAGCTTCATGTGAAAGAGAGAAAGGAATCTGTCACACGGGTGAAGGGGCACAACATCTCCTGCCAGTGTATAGGAATGTCCGGATTTTCCATGGCTGGAATGTAGCCAACAGTACAAATTTCAGCTACGCCTGAGGAAGGGACTCCTGACCTGTTCAGAGCTTAGCACTAGGAGTTGAAAATAGGTTAACCCTTATATCTTTGCAATAAATAAAAGGAAGAAAGGAAATAGGTTCTGGGGCTCTGCTCTGCTCGGTTGGCACTGCTGCTTCTTTCAAGTAAAATTGCCTCCCCACTTCATTATCTCCCCTTTTTTAGTGAATTGATCTCCAGCCTCAGAACTCCATTGATACTGCGGAGGCTGCTCCATTAGGCTAAATGGTGAACGGCTTTGCCACAGTAATAGGAATTTTGAGGTCTTAGATATATGTTAAATGTTCATAAGTGTACCAAGAGCCTTCCCATTGTCTCAGGAATTGAGTAATCAGCATTTTAATGGGTGACAGACTATCAGGGAAGGCAATCAGATAATGGGTGACAAACTATCAGGAAAGACAATCAGGAAATGCTATCAGGAAAGGCAATCAGATAACCTGGCAGACAGGAAAAACAACAACACCTTTTCTGTGATGTAGATATGATGTTTGTGGGAGGTGGTCTTGGGTTACACCCCTTCTGTGATGTATGTATGGTGTATGGAGGGGTGGTCTTGAGCTCCAGGGCAGGGAATTTAAAATGTCTACATAAGGCCTTGTGCGCCATTGTTCTGGGTTCCTCCTCCTTTCCTGCGTGAGGGGAGCACCCTGTTGAAACAGATCAATAAAGATCAAGCTCACTAGCTGCTTTGCTTCTCAATATTCTCTGGTTGGCCTCTGTTATTTTCTCCTACCAATAGGCAACCTATGTAAGGACTCTATATGGGCTCTTGGATACCCCATAAGGGAAAAAGGGCAGATTTGGTTTACAACACCACCCCGCTACCTGCCTTCAGCCAGACCCCAACTACCTGGCTGCTTTCTCACAAGCAGGAGTACTGCCAGTCAGCTTCTTCTTCCTCTACCAGCTTGGTCTTGCCTTTGTTGAGCTCAGCTGAGAGGAGGATGCCCTCATGTCTGGCCCTGGCCTGGTGCTGGATGCTGAGTCCTGGGTGGCGGCGGCTGAAACCAGACACTCCCCAGACCAAGGATCTTGAGGAGCAGGCAGGAGCCCCAAATCCAATGCTGAAGGGCCTTAAGGGGCCCTTTCGGTAGAGTCCTGGGACTCAGCTATGTTGGTCAGAAAACAGCAATTTGAATTTCTTATAAACGTGCGACACCAGATGGCGACAGAGAGCAGGAAATTTCTGACTTATTTATAGGGGGGTTTTCCCGGTGGGGAAAAAAATCCTGGAACTGTCATTCATGGGTCTACTCATGAGTAAGCAGTCCCTGATACTGCTTCGCTGCCAGCAGCTGTGATTAGGGTTAGCTATGATTCCTACATTCCTTCCTCTTGCATAACAGTAAGACCACAGTAGAGTCATCTAATGAAGCTGAAGAGTTAGAGATAAAGGGCAGACAAAAGCAAGGACCTCTTTAGACAATTTGGAATGAACATATTGAAATCCCTGCAGCTGGGTAATAGTAACAGCAGCAACAATGATACAGTACAGAAGGTGCGAGGTGGGGAGGGTTCATTTTAGCATTGCACATAGCGCCACTGACACTTGAAAGTCCAAATTCCATCACTGTCATAATTGAGCTTCGTAGCTAACTGGGACTGTGCCCAGCCTTTCCCAGTCAGGTGCCAGTCAAATGTCTCAGATTGCAGCTCTCATCACCATCATGGTCATTTGATCCTGGGGCTGATGGGACTTGTAGTCCAAAATGGCTTTGCTGGCTGGGGGTGATGAGAGTTGCAGTCCAAAGCATCTGGAAGGCACCAGATTGCGGTAGGCTGGTCTGTCCATTGCAGCTGGCTCTCTGTCCAGCAGAATCTCCACTGCAGGACATAACAGGGGGAAAAGAGGATTGTTGCAGCCACTAGGTTTGGTAGTTGAGGGGTTGGGGTGGGGTAAAACAGCCAGAGCTCTCTTCCTTTGACAATTATTTTAACGAGCTGCAATCTCCGGCAGCCTGACATCAGTGCAGTGCACGCTGCATTAAATGCACAAATAATGAATATATATTTGTTTCCATCTGATCAGCATCTTTGAGGTTCAGAAAGCTCTTATATCATCAGATGCTCCAGCAGGGATGGTCACATTGTGCTTTGCTCTGCAGGAGCGAATCTGTCAATAACTTTTTAAAGCCCTATTAGGAAACATGAATTGACAGGAAGAGCCAGGAGGGAAAGTTTGCTATTCCGGCTCATGGCCAAGTCTTCATTATGCACAACAAGAAGAACTCTCCCCCATTTCTGTGCCGAGGCAACCGAAAGCCAGTGTACTAAATGCAAGATGTAAATTAAGCAAATGGGCAATTTTAAAAACCCCTATCATTTTGCATTCTGTTTCTGAAAGCCACAGCAAGAAAGAAGGTGCTGAACTTTCCTCTCCTGATCAGTGGAAACTCCTGCTCAGTCTCATCACTGGGTTCTGTGATTTCATTTGCTAATTTTCAAGCTTATTTCCTACAGCCATGAAGACTAGAAACTTGCTTTTTTCATACATTATTTGCTTAGAACCATCCATACACAGAGATGGCTCTCATATATATATATATATATATATATATATATATATATATATATATATATATATAATGTGTGTGTGTGTGTCATTTTAAACTGTTATTGATATTAATGTTGTTGTTGTTTTAGTTTTAGATTTTATGATTTATGTGTAAATTGTATTCCATTTGGTTGTGTACCTTTTGATGTGCTTTATTCATTGTCTATGACTTTTGTTATTGTTGGTAATTATGTCAATCTTGTCATGTTGTAAGCAGCCCTGAGCATAGTTTCAACTATGGAAAGGCGACATACAAATAAAATGATGGTGATGGTGATGATGACGCTTTAGAAAGGATGAAAAGTCAAGTCCCTGATTCAGGGGAGCTTATAAACAAGAAAATGAAGGGGGGGATTGAGAGAGCCTAAGAGGTTGGGGGTGGGGAATATACACTTATTTTCATTGCCCCTATTTAGGCTTAACTGCATCTGGACATGAAAACTAGGTGGGTTTTCTGCTTGCCCATGGCTGGGAGCTCAGTAGCTCTCATTAGACTACCACAAGATTGACAGTTTCAGAGTTGATTTGGCCTCTGGAAGTGGAGCACATATTGATGAATGGAGACAGCAGTGTGGGGTAGATTTGGTTAAATTCACATTTTAATGCAAACCCACCTAATCTGCACTTTCGGAAACAGCAGAGGGACTGAAATGCAACCATCCTTTAAAATTGACACTTTTCTGAATTTTGCATCAGAATTATTCAACTCAGAAATGTGTACAAAAAGGCATGTATGGGGTGGGGTTAATTTCATTTTATAACTTCTATAAAACAGAGAGAACAATTATAACAACAGATGAAAATTAAAGGATGAAAAACAGGCACATAGAATGAATGCAGTTGCACGTGGGTTAAAACAGCAAAGTCCAAGTACAAAGTATCAGCACTGTCAGATTATCAAGTTGGGGGGAGTCTTTATTAATGCATATATTGCTGAAAAATGCAGAATGTCCAGGGAAATTATTTGCCAAAAAATGCATACAAGAGCAGAAGTGCACACTAAGATGCCGGTGAAATTTCATGAGGACCTTTTAAAAAAATATATTGCAAACTGATGCGGAAATGTGGCAAATTAGAATGAGGCAAATAGGAAAGTGAGAGAAGCAGGAATTGGCAGCTGCATCCATCGCTACGTGAGAGGGAAGTTCTGTGCTGTGCTGACTGAGCTGCCATTTGGGCTACTTTTAAGAAGCAGCCACATGGCTGGTGGGTTGTTTTCTTCTCCCGCAAGACCTTAACACAATGCGCAGTGAGGCAAATTGGGGCAAAGAGAGCTGACCTTTGACAAAAGTGCAGGCCTCCCATCGCCTTCTGGGAATAAGAATTACCTGTAATTTGGCGAGGACTTACACTACAAGGAGATTAAACAGGTGCAGGCAATGGCTCGGCTTGGAAGGTGGTTGGGGGGCAGGCAGGCAGTGTTTCGGAATAAATCCAGAGCCCGCAACACCTTCCTGCCAACTGATAATCACCCGCCACCTTTTCTTGAGCACAGACGCACATTTCCTCCAACCCAAAAACCATACGGGTTGCTCTTAGAGTGTCTCCCCACCCCCCCACCCCCCCAGGCATGTTTAAAAAAGTTCCCTTCTGTTTTTAGAAGCGGGTCTGGAAATGGAGATCAGAGTGTTAATGGAACTGTTAACGGAGAAATCTGAGGGCTCCCTTGGACAAAAAAAACCAAGGACACCAGTTAGGAATACCAGAGCAAAACAGCAGCCAGTAGGTTTGGTCTTTACTGAAGCCTGTAGCAACAGGACTCCCACCTGCCACAAGGTAGAACAAGATGGAAGCCCTCAACAAAAGAGAACCCAAACTTTTATTAGCTGCTAATCCCCATGTTACACACACCCCCAAACTACATTACTAATACATCATGGTTATATCATGAAAGGGGAGGTCTGGTGGCAATAATCTGAGAATCCTGGACCCTGCCCCGTGGTTCCCCTTGCCCTCCACCGAACACCCATCAAGTGTAACAAAAGAGATATTTACATTTCCCTGTTTCCCAGCCAAGTTAATCACACCCTTTTGTCTTCATCTGGGTTTGTTATTTCTGGAATGGCTACCTGTCTGGCACTCAGGTATCAGGATGCCAGGAATTATCACTCAGGCAGAGGGGCTGCTGAACAGCTGAGCTCACATATCTAAATGAATTTCTGAAGTTCTCCCAGTTGTGATAGGAATTTTGAGGTCTTAGATATATGTTAAATGTTCATCAGTGTACCAACCAACCACGTACATAGATCAGCACAAGAAGACCGACCTGGAACCATTTTGATTCCCAAACTGGGCAAATGTTTTCCCTGCAAGGAGAGAGGGGGGTCAGGGAGCCTTCCCATTGTCTCAGGAATTGAGTAATCAGCATTTTAATGGGTGACAGACTATCAGGAAAGGCAATCAGGAAAGGCTATCAGATAACCTGGCAGACAGGAAAAACAACACCACCTTTTCTGTGATGTAGATATGAAGTTTGTTGGGGGTGGTCTTGAGTTACACCCCTTCTGTGGTGTATTTATGATGTATGGAGGGGTGGTCTTGAGCTCGAGGGCAGGGAATTTAAAATGTCTATATAAGGCCTTGCACGCCATTGTTCTGGATTCCTCCTCCTTTCCTGCGTGTGAGGGGAGCACCCTGTTGCAACAGATCAATAAAGATCAAGCTTACTAGCTGCTTTGCTTCTCCATATTCTCTGGTTGGCCTCTGTTATTTTCTCCTACCTATAGGGAACCTTCGTAAGGACTCTATATGGGCTCTTGGATACCCCATAAGGGAAAAAGGGCAGATTTGGTTTACAACACAGTGAGCCAGTACATAGACACATTTATCAGTGAATTCTTACATTTGGTATCATGCAGCAAAGGCCCTTTGAATAGATAGGAAGAAACTTTGATGAAGTGTTTTGTAAGGACAAATCACAAAAGTCACAAAAGTGATTGTACTGATTTTGGCAGTGGGCTGCATGTGCATGATATCTGCTGGAGGGGCAACCCCCCCCCCAACCTATAGATAAATTCCTGCAACAAGAGGAAGTAGGGAAAGTAGCTATACAGTGAAGCAAACAAAATTCTGTTTTTAGACGCTGCATTTCCACTGCTGGCAATGCAAACGTTTGTGTCCTTACAGAGAGAGACATACATTAACCCAACTTCTCAGAAGGTCAAAGCAGAAAGTCTGCAGTTGTAAGACTATCAATGGCTACTAGCCATGATGGCCCTGCTCTGCCCCACAGTCAGAGGCAGCAATGCTTCTGAATCCAAGCGACTGGAAACCACAGGAGGGGAGAATCACTGCTGTTGTGCTCAGGCTTGCTTTGCGGGGTTCCCATCTGGTTGGCTACTGTGAGAGGACAGGAGACTGAACTAGATGGGCCATTGGCCTGACCCAACAGGCTATTCTTACGTTCATTAAGTTGGTAGTAGATAACTCGGGCAATGGCCATGGTGGCTCTAGGAGCACTCCCAAACTATGGGCAAAACTACACCATACATTTAAAGCTCATCCAACACACATTTAAAGCACATGACTCCTCCCCTCAAACTCTGGGAACTCCTGTCTGGCAGGTTACTTGATTGGATTTCCTGGGGAGCCTGGCTAGTCTTTTGTAATGATAAATACTAAGTTCCTGGGCCAGGTCACAGGCTCACACCCTATTCTTATCTTAAATGTTCTCTTAAGACAGGATTTGTGAGGAAAGAGACAATGGGGAGGCTTTTCCATTTTCCTTTGACCTTGCAGAGAAAACATTTGGTCAGTTTGGTACAGTTTGGGAATCAAAATGGTTCCGGGTTGGTCTTCCTGTGCTGATCTATGTACGTGCTTGGTTGGTACACTTATGAACATTTAACATATATCTAAGACCTCAAAATTCCTATCACAATATAAACTACAGTTCCCTGGGACAGCCGTGCGCTTTCAATATGCAGTGTGGATCTACCCTACATACCTGCTTCTTCAGAGGGAGTGCAAACCCATCCATATAAAGACATGGCTTCAAGGGAAATAGCTATTCTTGCAATGCCCCCCACCCCACAGTCACTCCTGCTTCTCTCCTAACACTGTGGACTGTGTTCCATGGTCCTTTGACCGCCAAGGATCAGCTGCTCCTCCCTTCCTACTCGGTACCCTGGGCTCCTTCCAGAGGAAGGGCGTGATATATAAATTCAATAAATAAATACTTCGTCAGCCTACTTTTTGCATGCTGCACTTTTGCAGACTGATGCTTGGCAGTGGTTGGTTTTTTTATACATATATATAAATGTGTCTGTCAGCTGCTTTGAAAAGCTACAGGTGTATGTTAAATGCTTGGAGAGGCCTGGCTTGAAAAGGAACAGGCTAGCACTATAAATAAAAGCGACGCGGGTGGCGCTGTGGGTTAAGCCTAGGACTTGCTGATCAGAAGGTCGGTGGTTCGAATCCCCGCAACGGGTTGAGCTCCTGTTGCTCGGTCCCTGCTCCTGCCAACCTAGCAGTTCGAAAGCACGTCAAAGTGCAAGTAGATAAATAGGTACCGCTCCGGCAGGAAGGTAAACGGTGTTTCCGTGCACTGCTCTGGTTCGCCAGAAGCGCCTTAGTCATGCTGGCCGCATGACCTGGAAGTTGTACGCCGGCTCCCTCGTCCAATAAAGTAACATGAGTGCCACAACCCCAGAGTCAGCCACGACTGGACCTAATGGTCAGGGGTCCCCTTTACCTTTACTTTAGCACTATAAATACCGTATTTTTTGCTCTATAAGACTCACTTTTTCCCTCCTAAAAAGTAAGAGGAAATGTGTGTGTGTCTTATGAAGCAAATGCAGGCTGCACAGTTATCCCAGAAGCCAGAACAGCAAGAGGGATTGCTGCTTTCACTGTGCAGCGATCCCTCTTGCTGTTCTGGCTTCTGATATTCAGAATATTTTTTTTCTTGTTTCCCTCCTCCAAAAACTAGGTGCATCTTGTGGTCTGGTGCGTCTTATAGAGTGAAAAATACGGTACATAACAAAATGGGAAACTGAAAGGGAAGCCAAATGTAGGGAGCCACAGGCTACACGGCTTGGAGGGACCAAGGTCCCAAATAAGCCACCTGGGTAGATTAGATACTGATAACAGAGGCAAGATACTGGAGAGGCCTGACCCCTATCATTCAGGCTTGGGTGGCTTTTAGGTTAGACTGCTGTAATTCACTCGATGTGGTGCCGCCTTTGAAGACAGGAACTTTCCTTGGTACAGAATTCATTTCATTTTGAAGCAGGTTTGAACTTCATTTTGAAGCAGGTTTTCTTTTCCTTTTTTATAATATACATGGACTGGCAGGGGGAGAGAAAAAAAACATATATTTACATTCCCACCAAGCACAATTAATTTTTGAAACGTCTTGTCCGCATCGCCAGCAAATTGCCCCTGACAAATTATACATCTGCTGCTATTTATGTGCGGTCAAATACTATAAATAAAGCATTTAGTAATGAAATAAATTGAATTCTTTCACAGCTAGATCTAAAAAGTGTTTTGAAGTCTGGCGTTCAGAAGTCCTGCCTTGTTCAGAAACTGAAACAGCAGGCTTTCCAAGAGAGTTTTGCTCTGGCTTCCATCACAGGGTTTTTTTTGGGGGGGGGGGTAGCAAGATTGGCTGCCCCTCACAGCAAGCCCCTTTTTGGTTAGAGCCATGGTAACTCTTTATTATTTATTTGAAAGTCTTTATACACTGCTTGATATTTCAAAAAATCTCTCTTTTTAAAACTATGACAGCAATCTCCTACACACAGAAACACTCAAACAGCCCCTTCTCCTCCCTGATCCATGCAGATCAGCTGAGAAAGAGTGTCTGGTTACCCCATTCATCACCTGATGAGTCTGAGGACCAAGGAGGAGGGACCTGCACCCCCTTCAGGGTGCTTGGGGCTCTTCCAGATTTCCCTTTAGTTTGCACATTCGTGACTGAGTTGTGCTTATGATGTTACTGGGCTGGCCATATGCAATTCCATGTTCCATACTGCTTGCCCACAAAGGGGGAGGGAAGTTCATGTGATGAAAGACCTATAATCCCCACATGCCTAGACACTTGGAGTTCATGCTAGAGGCAGTTTAGGATCAATGTTGCAAGAACCATAGAAGCATATAATTGTAGCATTGGAAGTGACCCTGAGGATCATCTAGTCCAGCCCTCTGCAATGCAGGAATATGCAGCTGTCGCATATGTTGTAAACAAAAATCTGCCCTTTTCCCTTATGGGGTATCCAAGAGCCCATATAGGGTCCTTACGTAAGTTCCCTATTGGTAGGAGAAAATAACAGAGGCCAAGCAGAGAATATTGAGAAGCAAAGCAGCTAGTGAGCTTGATCTTGCAACAGGGTGCTCCCCTCACCTGCAGGAGAAGAGGAGGAACCCAGAACAATGGCGGGCAAGGCCTTATATAGACTTTTGAAATTGCCACCCTGTAGATCAAGACCACCCCCAGAAACATCATACATACATCACAGAAGGGGTGTAACCTAAGACCACCCCTCAGATACATCATACCTACATCACAGAAAAGGCGGTCTAAAACAGAAATTTGAACGTTGTTTTTCCTGTTTGCCAGGTTATCTGATTGCCTTTCCTGATAGTCTGTCACCCATTATATAATGCTGATTACTCAATTCCTGAGACAATGGGAAGGCTCCCTGACCCCCCTCCCTCCTTGCAGGGAAAACATTTGGTCAGTTTGGGAATCAAAATGGTTTCAGGTCGCTCTTCCTGTGCTGATCTATGTACGTGCTTGGTTGGTACACTTATGAACATTTAACATATATCTAAGACCTCAAAATTCCTATCACACATACGGAGATCGAACCTGCAACCTTGGCACCTTCATACACTTCTGAGATCTGGGAGGGAATTGGGGGATGTGGGCTGCCTTTACACTCTGAATAACTTATAAAAAGCTGTCTGGGGAATGCAGGGTGTTTCGGTTTCAGAGTTCCTGGGTTTTAGGAAGTTTAGTAGGGTCTGCCAGGTAAACTAGCAAACAACTTTGTTCTTGGACTAGGACAAGGCAACAGTTGAGTGCAAGTTGAGTGCAGGTTAGCAACTGCTTTGGTACATCCCAGGTCCCCTCCCATCTAGGCTGCGGGAGTAAGTGAGAGGGTGGCAGCAGCAACCATCTGAGAATAAGACCCAGTAGCAACACCCCAGGGCTGCTGTGTTGCAGCAGAACAAGGAGAGGGGTACGAGAGGCTCTCTTGGACATCCCTGCCCCCGGCCGCTTCATCACAGGTCACACTGCCACTTTACCAGTCAGTGTACATCCTGTAACTTCATGCTGAAATCCCATAACTTTTCATAACACAAACACTCTGAGATTTCTCCACACACACACACACACACACACACACACACTTCTCTTGTGCTTTGGCCCCCATCAGACAGCAATGAACAATACATAAAGCGTAACAAATCAGAACTGCTGTTATTGTGTCAAGAACATGGTGCAGAATATCACCTGCAATAAATCACCAATCTAGAGGGGCTCCCACATGGTTGAACAGGTCTAATCTTACACCCACCACAGCAATGTGTTTACAGTGGTACCTCGGGTTAAGTACTTAATTCATTCCGGAGGTCCGTTCTTAACCTGAAATTGTTCTTAACCTGAAGCACCACTTTAGCTAATGGGGCCTCCCGCTGCTGCCGTGCCGCCAAAGCACAATTTCTGTTCTCATCCTGAAGCAAAGTTCTTAACCTGAAGCACTATTTCTGGGTTAGCGGAGTCTGTAACCTGAAGCGTATGTTACCTGAAGTATATGTAACCTGAGGTACCACTGTATTTGGCTTTTTTTGCTGCCCTAACCCCAACATTCATGGGGTCTCAGGGAGCCAGAAAAACTTGAGTCTTGATCAGATTCCCAGACTGGGAGTTTTAGAAAATATGGTTGGGCTCTGTCTGCCAACTTCATTCCTGCTGGCTCCTGCAGTTTCCTAGCAGCTCTCAGACCACCTGTGTCCTCTGCCTTCTCAGGGCTGGAAAAATTCAAAGGGAGAAAGGGGTGCATTTGAATGGTAGGCTAGCAAGGGCTTGGCTAGTCAAACACAGAAAGTCTGCTGGGCTTCCTGGCCTGCATCAAGAGATTGCAACATTTTCCGTTGCCTCCCAGTGCCCACTACTGGCCAATTATGGGAAGGCGCCACAAGCCAGGATTTCATCCCACAAACTGTTTGAAATGCAGATCAAGCAGGATAGCAAAGCCATTTTTCAAAGTCCTGGAAGACAGCAACTCTCCTTACAGCTAAAGCGCTGAGGCAAAGACAAAAAGTGGGAGAATTCAGTGTTACATTTTTAAGCTTGATGTTTACCAGCCTGTGCATCTTGGAACAGAACAGCTGCAGAATTGGGAGGGGGGGAGGCTTGTTTCAAAATAAAGTTTTGGTTTGTTTTGTTTTAAAATCCCGTGAAGCGTGGGGTGCACTTCTAGACAACCTGTTTTCTGAGCATTCATCCTGACCTGTTTTCAGAAAAACGGACCGTGTTGGCTATTTAATAAGCATTCATTCTGATTTGTGAGCAGAGACGTTAGATATGCAAGTGCTATTATCCCACACTTTCCAGGGCATTTTCCTGTTGCAAAATGTCTGATCCTTTGGAGAAGGATGTTTGTTGTACAACAGCTTCAAATCAACATGCATTGTGCAGCCTGTATTTGCTGGCACATAACAGCTCCTTTTTACCATTTGAGCTCGCCTGGTATTTTTTAATTGCGTTGTTGCCTGCCACTCTGTAATGCCACTTACAGATTCTAATATAAGTAGCTATGAATTAGGGTCCTCTGTCAGAATGGATGCCAATATGCTCCAAAGTCACCAGAAAAGGTTCAGTGGCCACACTGACTCCTGCCACTCGCCCACCCTCCTTAAATAAGAATAAAATAAGTATTCCGTTCCGGAGGGACATCACAACTCTTTCCTGGAGGCTGGGGGCCTCTCAGGAGGCTGCTTTTTACCCTTGTCTTGGGCAAATAGTCTTCCCTCCTCTCCTCCTCTCCTTCAAAGGATTGTTGCAGACCCCTCCTTCTATGCACCCCCTGGCAACTTTTCTCCTTTACTCCTTTTTGTCTTTCTCCCTAGACAGTGTTCTCTCTTCTCTCTCTCTCTCTCTCTCTCTCTCTCTCTCTCTCTCTCTCTCTCTGCCAAGCCTGTAAGAGAGCACAAAGTTGCTGTTGTTGTTGCTAATTTAATTTACGCTGCATAATTGCCCAAATGGCTTCTATGCAGTTTGAAGCACAGCAGAGGAGCCCACTGATGCTTGACCAGGTGTGCTGGCACCTGTGTGACATCTGCTGAATTAACATCGGGCAAATCCTCCAAACAGCAAATTTCAGAGGGAGTGGCATTTCCCATCTCCAGCATGTAATGCCATTTCAAATGGACCCTTTTAGAGTTGGTGGAGGGTGGTCTCCCTATAGATTTTACTTGTTCCTTCAGGTATAAAAACATCTAAGCCCAGCAACTTTTCTGAATTAAAAATAAGCAATTATTATTATGAGTTTGCAGGGAGGAAGTAGGCTGTATGTGAAACCCTTCTAACCCCTGGATCCAGCAAGGGTTAAAATATAAGCCAGGCTAGCTTCCTGTGTTTAGGCAATCACCTGGGTGACGGGCAGGGCTTTTTTCAGCCAGAACTAAGTGGAAATCAATTCCGGCACATCTCAGATGGGCGCCATGGCCATTATAATAGCACAAGGGAGGAGTTCATGGTGAGTTCTGGCACCTCTTTTTCTAGAAAAAGAGCACTGGTGTTGGGCCATTAAGAAACAAAGGAAAGGGGGCTCTGAGCAAGAAGGCAACTCAATTGAGAGATACTTAGAAAGTCAAAGCCTGAGTTTAGAATTGAGAATTGGCAGTGATGTGACCTAGAGGTAAAGCAGCACGTTGGAGAGAGAGTCAGAGCAATGCTTGATTTCTGTTTGAATCTGAGGCTGCAGCTTTGGGAGAAAAAAACCCTTTTTGAGTGTTAATGCTATGAACTCCTCTGGCTCAGGTTGTATATACGTGTAAATAAACACCATATATCACAAAGACACCGCAGTCTCCGCTGTGCCTCATTCTAAAAGGAAACAGGAACCCTGGGTAAGCTCCTGGAACCCCTGAAATCTCACACTGGAGAGGTGTGCAACAGTATAATCATTGCAAAGATCTTGCTACTATGAGCCATTATGTCACATCCTTCCACAAAGTGCTTGCTCCATCCCTCTCTCTCCAATGTAGCCAAATGCCTAGCACAGTGATGAGGTTCCAGGGGCTGCAGTAGAGAAGGAGAGCCACAAGGGGGCATCCCGTGAACATCCACATTGGCTGTGTTTGTGTCTGCCCAATCAAATCCTGGTTTTGTAAGCCATGCAGGTGCTTTCTGCACCCATCCAAAGCTCCTTCACTCCTCCCTTTGCATAAGCAGGGTCTTAGTTGATCACAGAACAATAAAATAGAATCAGAATTAAAGAGTTGGAAGGAACCCCAAGAGTCATCTAGTCTATGGATGTAGCAGGAAATGATGGTTAGCTGCATCTTCCTGGTTAAGTTTCCCTGCTTGTGGCAAGGCAGAAGTGAAGCACGAGCAGCAAAGGAGCTGGACTCCAGTGTGCAGCACCCACACATACTCTTAACATGCAATAAAACTTGCACATATTAAGCCAATAACTGATTGTGTGAACACAGCCACTGAGTGTAAGGTTGTGGGTCAACTCAGTGGCAATAAATCCTTCTGTTCTGTTACAAACTAATATGCAAGGAGGGAGGAGGGTCAGGGAGCCTTCCCATTGTCTCAGGAATTGAGTAATCAGCATTTTAATGGGTGACACACTATCGGGAAAGGCTATCAGGAAAGGCAATCAGGTAAGGCAATCAGATAACCTGGCAGACAGGAAAAACAACAACACCTTTTCTGTGATGTAGATATGAAGTTTGTTGGGGGTGGTCTTGAGTTACACCCCTTCTGTGATGTATTTATGATGTATGGAGGGGTAATCTTGAGCTCGAGGGCAGGGAATTTAAAATGTCTATATAAGGCCTTGTGCGCCATTGTTCTGGGTTCCTCCTTTCCTGTGTGTGAGGGGAGCACCCTGTTGCAACAGATCAATAAAGATCAAGCTTACTAGCTGCTTTGCTTCTCCATATTCTCTGGTTGGCCTCTGTTATTTTCTCCTACCAATAGGGAACCTTCGTAACGACTCTATATGGGCTCCTGGATACCCCATAAGGGAAAAAGGGCAGATTTGGTTTACAACACAGTCAGCCAGTACACAGACACATTTATCAGTGAATTCTTACATTTGGTATCATGCAGCAAAGGCCCTTTGAATAGATAGGAAGAAACTTTGATGAAGTGTTTTGTGAGGACAAATCACACAAGTCACAAAAGTGATTGTGCTGATTTTGGTAGTGGGCTGCATGTGCATGATATCTGCTGGAGGGACAACCCCTCCCCAACCTATACATAAATTCCTGCAAAAAAAGTTACTTCCCTTCTTTATGGCAAGGATTTGCGCTTCCCCACTCACTGTGCTTTCTTTCACTAGCCATCAATTCAATTCATGTATACTTGAATCTAAACATATGTACAGTGGTACCTCTGGTTAAGTACTTAATTCGTTCCGGAGGTCCATTCTTAACCTGAAACTGTTCTTAACCTGAAGCACCACTTTAGCTAATGGGGCCTCCTGCTGCCGCCGCGCTGCTGCTGTGCAATTTCTGTTCTCATCCTGAAGCAAAGTTCTTAACCCAAGGTAATATTTCTGGGTTGGCGGAGTCTGTAACCAGAAGCATATGTATCCTGAGGTACCACTGTACTGTATCCTTGTGCGTATATTTCATATATTGGACTGATTTTTTTAAAAAAATAATATGTATACTCCATATATTAGACTTTTATATAAAATAAACAATGGACAGGGCGAAATTTAAATAGGTATCCTTGCAATATATCTCTGAAAGCTGCAAGAGGGCTGCGTGCCTCCAAAGCCAGCCCCCTCCTCCCCATCCCCCATCTTCGGCTTCTCTCCTAGAAGGGCCCCCCGCCCTGGTGCCCTTGCAGCCTGCGCCTTTAAGAGGGAGGAGCTCCGGGGGATCACGCGGCTGAGAGGGGAAGGCTAGGAGGAGAAGGAGGCGGAGGGCTAAAGCCCGGAAAGCACCGCTCTCCTTCCTTCTTTGCCCTCCCTCCCTGCCTGCCACCCCCGCCCTTTTCCTTTGTCATAATGCGCTGGGTCACGTGAGGCCGAAGGTGGCGCACTATGACGCATGCGCAAACCAGTAACCCGGGAGGGGGGAGGGACCGCCTGCGCCTTGCGCTGCTGTTGTGCGTGGAGCGGCCGTTCCCTCCCTCCGCAGCCCCTGCGGTCGCTGGCCGGGAAACCCCATCGAGCGGAGGAGCGGTAGCGGCGTCGTGAGGGGAAGGAGTTGGAGGCCGAGGCCGAAGACGACGACGACGGAGGAGGAGGAGAAGGAGAAAGAAAAGGAACGGAGGGAGACCGAGGAAGAGGAGGAAGGAAGGCGAGAAGAGGAGAAGAGAGGAGTTTTAGGAAACCGCCGCCGCCGCCATAATGGCGGCCTAGCCGGCCCAACGCAACGCCTGACGGGAGCCGCCGTTGCTGCCGTCGCGGAGGACCATGGCGGAACGAGGCGGCCTTTGAGGAGGAAGTAGCCGCCTTCTCACACGGGAGGACGCCCTTCGCGGCCCTTTTTCTCCCTCGAGGCATCCTTCCCTCCCCGCCCGCCGCCGCCGTAGTCTCGGCACCTGCCCATCCCCCACCCGCGTAGCGCCCCCCGTCCTTCCCTCCCCTCCACCGCCATGTCCTGCGTGCACTACAAGTTCTCCTCGAAGCTCAAGTATGACACGGTCACCTTCGATGGACTCCACATCTCGCTCTGCGACCTCAAGCGCCAGATCATGGGCCGCGAGAAGCTCAAGGCCGGCGACTGCGACCTCCAGATCACTAACGCTCAGACCAAAGAAGGTAGGAAGGACGACGACGACGACGGGGGGCGGCTCTTTCTCGTGTCGTCGTCGTTGTTTGGCTTTCTTCTCTTCCTCCTCGCTTGTGGGGGGACCACCACCATCCCTCACACACAGCGCGCGCACACCCACCCACCCGCGATCCAGCCCCCCCCCCACCCCGGCACTCGAAGAGCTTACCCACATGATGCGTACACACATACACAACAACATGGGTTTAAAAGGCACGTTTACACACACAGGGAGCAGAAATAATCCCGGGGGCTGGGAATTGTGGCCTTGCGAGGGGTGGAGATGTGCTTTAGATGTATGGATGGTGATGTATGCAGCCACAGTCTAAATCGGGGCATCCTTGACTCAGAAAGCCCTTCCCTTATGAGGGTTGCTAGGCCACCTTTTCTCCAAAGGGTATGGGTCTTTATCTTCACATGCTTTCACATTGCTATCTGCAGAGTCAGGCCACTGGGCCTGTTTAGCTCAGTATCATTGACACCTTTGGTCTTCAACTGGTGGGTTGGGACCCACTACTGGGTCATGGTCTGATCTAAGATGTTAAGTGCCAAGTGGGTTTCCCAATGCATATTTGAATTACAGGTGGGACTCAGGCCTGACAGTATTGAAGACTGCTGCCAGAGGCTCCCTATGATGTCAGGCTGGGGAAATTCCCAACCTTACCAAAGATGCCAAAGCTTGAACCTGGGGTTTTCCAGTTTGCAGGTTTTAAAATTGCTTAAGGGTTGTTATGAAATTTTAGGATGCACACACATATCAGACACACACTCCACAGAAAACCAATCCTTCACCCTTCAAAATTTAGGAAATATTTCCTGAGAAAATTGCCCATTATTTTAGCACACAGAACAATCCCAGAAGCAATATTGGCTCTCCTAATGACTCAAAATATTAGAAGAGAAACCTTTCCCAATAGGTTTCAGTTCCAAATCCTTCAAATCCCATTTTAAGGGCGTATTTTGTGTATGAATAGGAAGTGACCTGCATTCAAGAACTAAAGTATTTACCGTCTCAAAAGAATGGTCAGACTGTCCTGGTACATCATACCTGGGGTTGCGATCACTGTGGGTTGCACGTTTTTGGGTTACGGACGTGCTGAACCCGGAAGTACTGGAACGGGTTACTTCCAGGTTTCGGCGCATGTGCAGAAGCGCTAAGTCGCCTCCCGCACGGATCACGTTCACAACCCGAGATTCCACTGTAATGCACTTAGTTAAAAGGTTATTAGGTATCCTGGCAGGCAGGAGAGGAGCCTCACTCTCAACTTTTTGTTGTAGACGGCCTCCTCGTTCTTTGATGTATGTATGATGTTTTTGACTAAGGGGTTGGGCAATGTGTAAAGTCTTTAAAGGGGCTTGCACATCTTTGTTCTGGATCTCTCACCTCCTTACAAGAAGGCAGTGGCTTTGTTGTAACAGAAAAATAAAGATCTTCCTTGCTTTCACTGGATCCTGCCTCTATCCATCTCTGACCCATTATGGACTTTGAGTTCCCTAAGTCCCTTGGTGAGTTGGGCAGCAAAAACTAACCCCCAATTCTACAACAGGCTAAGTACAAAGGGAAAAATATGAAGCAAATGCTCCACTGTTGAGCTAGGCATAGGAAAAGTGAGGGCCCACAGTTAAGCTGTGGGCAATATTGGGAATTTGAACCTGGAACTCCTTAGTCTTTGTCCAGGACTCTTAGCCATCCCCAGCCTGATGTTTTAGAGAACAGCTCCCATCAGCCCTAACAAGCATAGGGTCAGAAACTATGGGAGTTGTGGTCCTAAAAATCTGGAGGGCTCACACCACTGTGTACACCTTTTCTCTTACCTTCCTTCTTTCATAGATTGGTGTGTGTATGGGTAGCCAGTGGTCAAGCTGTTGCCCTGTATGTGGTGAGATGAATTACTAAGGTGGTGGCATCTTTAGTCTTGTGATCTTCTAGGTCTCACCACCCCAGACCCAAGGGTATATGGCCGATAAAGAATGCCACTACTCATGTAAGCAATTTAAAGTTACATTATATAGCACTTTTGTGCCTGCAACACTATGTTACTTAAGTAGTCCTTACAGCAGCTTGAAGCACATGCTTCCCCAACACTACCTAGTGTGCTAAAGGTAACAGTTGAATTGGGAAAACAGTTTAAAACTTGTTTCATCAGTGTTACTTAGTTTCCCATTCCAATACCAGACTGGTACACACAAAAACTTTACACTGCTTCCCTGAATATGTAATAAATACCTAGAAAAATATTCTAGTTTTTATATGATAAATAAGTAGAGAGCTTGGCTTGTATCTGGTCATAGTTGAATCCGTCAGAAGTTGTTGAATCCATTAACAAGGCCCCTCAGGTTTTTTTTTGTTTTGTTTTGACTGCAAGTGAGGCTCAGGTGGCCTGATTAGCTGGTGTCTGTCTGTAGCAGCAGTCAGCAGCAGATGCGTCAGAGGAAGTGCATGGTAAACAGTTGTTGGCATGAGCCATTCCAAGCCACTCACTCCCAGTTTCCGGCAGCTCCAAGATTCCACATACTGTTTAAGCAGTTACATCATGGCTAATAGCCACTGGTGGCCTACTTACCTCTGAATTAGTTAAAATCTTATCCTTGTTGCCTGATGGTGTGGCATATGGTGTTATGTCAAAACATACATACTGAATTTGTGTATGAATAGAGCTGCTTGAGTAGATTTACGATCTCCTGATTTCACCATTGGTACAGTATAGGGACACTCTGTAAGAGCCTAGGATGAGGGGGGTGCTTTATAACAGTTATGTCAGGAATAGGGAACTTGTGTTCTCCAGGTATTGTTGGCCTCCCAGCTCCCATGAGTTGCAGCCAGCATAGTCAGGGGTGACTGGAAATCTAGTCCCCCCACATCTGGAGGAAACAGGTTCCTTATCTTTGGCTTATGACAGCCTAGGGTGAATACACTGGATACGATTCGTTTCCTGATTGGTGGTAGGCCTGGTGGACAGTGACTTTGATAATGTCAACACTCATCTCAGTAACCTCCTTGGCATGCTAAAAAGTGGACCAAGACTGTCTTTATGTGAATCTTTAGGAAAGTACAAGTCATGTTGGCCCTGCTGAGGATATGTGCATTTTAAACATCGTGCTTGTTACCACAAATCACGGCAAACAAAGCAGACTTCAGACTGCCACAAAAGCCTCTCATATGTACAAGACTTTATGGAAGAGAGAATGTTTGTCCTGCATGTATGTGCATTGTGTGTCTAAGGCAAGTCCCCGAGGTTGTCATGTGCAGGCAAAAAGCTCCAAACTAACTGCTCACTGAAAATGGCATGCACCCCACTGAGAGAGTTCACAGTAAATGTAGATTAGATGTGTCAGAACTGAATTAGGCAATTGGATTAATGTTTATTAGGCAGCAAGGTTATAGTAGTTCATCTAGCAAGGCACTCCAGACAGGTATCCTGGGGGAAATAGGCTGTGTCACATTTACGCTCCTTGTCTCCCCCCCCCCCCCGCAAAGTATGTGTACCATTACGCAAGTTTTGTGTTAATTCCTGGAAAATGTGCATAATTCCAGCAGAGACTGTAGAAAGACTGTTTGGGACAATATGGCAAGTTCTTGATGTGAACACAAGCCATTTATTTCCTCAAGAGAACTGTACAGTGAATTCCTTAATTAATTTTCATGTCAGCTAGTTAAATTTTTATGACAATAGCTGTTTCAGTTGCTGAACTATCTGGAGTTTTAAAAAAACAACCACCAGGTCCCTGGGAAATTCAGTCGTGTATTATGCTTGCCATTTTTATGCTCTTGTCCAGGGAAAATCAGAGACATCTTCACCAAACGCACTGTTAGCTTATTGTGCCCATGCATATATGATGTGTGTTAAAACATCCACATTGGCACAATGATATTAGCAGCTCCAGGCTGGTGGGGGGTAGTTAGTTGTAAGCACCCATCCTAACTATGGAGCCATGTGTTAATCATTTTATAACTGGGTGCTTTTTAAAGAAATAGGGGTAAGGTTTCAATGTATGGGGTTGGGTGGCTTAAATATTTTGGGTGGAATCCAACTAACTCCCTCTCATTAAACCCATTGGAATTGCGGGACCTAAGATAGTTGTGTTCATTCATTTCAGTGAATCTACTCCAACTATAACTGTTATTAGACAAACATTTTATAATAGGGGGGAGACCCATGTAATCCAAATACTAAACTTGTGGTTTGTACATTCACACATCCTGTTCTTTGCAACCTTTCACAAGGACAAGCTAACATTTTGGTTATGTGATTTTGGCAAAAAGAGGTAGAACATTTTTCAGTATTCCCAAAAGGATGAGTCCAGTGAATTTGCCACCTCAGATCATTGTGCTATTGTAACTGCCATACCTGCTTTCTTGGGAACACTTTGCAAACTAGACTACAAATTCATAGACTTAGGTTGCAGTCATATATACCCTTACCTGATAAACTCAGTAGGGTTTACTTTTGAGTATACATGTATAGGGTTGCAGACAGAGTGTGCATTCCCAATGCAGTGTGAAGTTCCAGACCACTCTGTACATAAGTTATCTTTTGCTTTAAATATCTCCCTATGAAATCCTTGTTCTGGAGTGCACTCTTAATTGGCAGGGTCCATTTAGCATTTTAAAACTATCCCAAAGATGCTAAATACGGTCCTGTCATATTGTGCTTTTAGCCAGTGTCCTAATAAATTACATTTTCATTAGTATACATTCTACAGGTCTTGGGTATGTTAAGGAAAGTGGTCCACGTTCCACCAAATGCTACTTCAGTAATTGTGGGATAAGTATTAATGATCCCAAATGGTTATTATTGCTGAAAAGGCCCAGGGTTTGTGGCCTATTTTGAGAAAATTCCACATTGGTTTTCTTTTCTTTTATTCTGAACCAAGCATACATGTTTTTTCTCTCCTTTCCTAGAATATACTGATGATAATGCCCTGATTCCCAAGAACTCATCTGTTATTGTCAGAAGAATTCCTATTGGTGGAGTAAAATGTACAAGCAAAACTTATGTCATGTAAGTGTCTGTTTTTTTTTGTTCCAAGTACTAAAATAAACATATGGGTTCTAACTAACATGTAGAAGCTTAGTGATGCAAGAAACATAGTTTAATTTATTTCTGCTACATGAAAAACATGCATGCAAATTCATTTTGTCATATTTGACCATGCCAGCATATGTAAGTTGCACATTTCTATTCCCGTCTATGGCAGTTACATTCCTATTTATTCTCCTGATGAAGTTACACTTTCTAACAGAAGTTACAGGGAGAGCAGTTTTCTACTTGCTAGTTTGCAGGGGATTTCCATCAGAATCCTCTCCCCCACCCACGCAGTCTTGAGTTCCATGTGAGTGGATTAGGCACATCCAGCTTCTAGTTGGTAATAAGTTATGTGCTTTGATATGTTTGGTGAGAGTGGGACAATAAAGTCAAAAAGGCTATTTTGCTTACTGAATAATACTTTAAAATTATACTGTGCCCTTTCTGGTAGTCCTTTGAAAATGAAGAATCGGAGTTGGAATGGACCCCTGAGGGTCATGCATGAAGTCCAACCCCTACAATTTGGCATCACAGCTATCCAACTTTAAAAACCTCCAATAGGAAGTCTAACACCTTCCAAGGGAGTCTGTTCCACTGTTAAACAGCTCTTACCATCAGAATTTCCCCCCCTAATATTTAGTGGGAATCTCCTTTTTTGTCATTTGAATCCATTGGTTAGGATCCTCCACTCCGGAGCAGCAGAAAACAAACTTCCTCCATCTTCCTTGTGGCAACTCTTCAACTATTTGAAAATGGCTATCCTGTCACCTGTTTCTTCTCCAGGCTAAACATCCCTAACTCCTTCAACAGTTGTTCATAAGGTCTGGTTTCCAGACCCTTGATCAACTAGGTCTCCCTCCTCTGCACACGTTTCAGCTGACCAACTTAAATGGTGGTGCCCAAGAATTAGCCCTACATCTATTCTTGTTTAATTTTTTACATTCTTTTACTTAGAGGCACTTGAAGTAGATTATTCCTCTCCAGTGAATAGACTTGTGTTCCTGCAGTTTGGGAATTTGGAAAATAAACTTGACTGAAATCCTGAGTGTGGGGCTGATTCTTGAAGTTCAGGTTGGCAATAGGGCCAATTCTGAACATCTCCTGGAGATAGAATATTTTATGTTTGGATTGACTTTGGGATGATAGAGGTTAAATTGTAAAAGGAGTGGCTTTTTCACATTATGATTCATTATAAAATTAATTATGATCAGACAATGTTGAGCTTAATGATGAAAACAAATTTCTATGGTATGTAGAGACAGGATGAGGAGAGAAACCCTTCGGACTGGTTTTCCATTATAGGAGTTTGGGCTTGTCTATGGATTGCTTAATGAGATCTGCATTCTACATGTGGGTAGGAGTTCCTGGACACAGGACTCATTCATATTGCATTTTGGGGAGGAATTCGGTGGAAGCAAGCAAGAGCAGTGGATTCTGGGCAGGGCAAGATTCTGGTGGATTGTGCTTCTGAAGATCATGTTTTGAATATTTTAAGCAGATACTGTTCTAGTCCTCTTGTGCATTTGTCCTAGCATGGGGTAGTTCATGATATCACCTCTCAGCCATCAATAGCATAACATGTGAATGGTGTGTTTGTGTGGGGGGGGGAGAATAAGAAAGAGGGAATCATAGAATTGTAGAGTTGGAAGGTTGATCTAGTCCAACTCCCTGTGATGCAAGAATATGCAACTGCCCCATACAAGGATCAAA
This sequence comes from Podarcis filfolensis, assembly GCF_964270895.1. Lineage (NCBI taxonomy): Eukaryota > Metazoa > Chordata > Lepidosauria > Squamata > Lacertidae > Podarcis > Podarcis filfolensis. The sequence continues at coordinate 28,701,303 of NC_139616.1, read as the reverse complement.
CCTGCAATCTTGGAGTTATCAGCACCACACTTTAACCAACTGAGCTGGTCTTAGGTTTGATGCTTGGTAACTGGATGGCACCCTTCCACATAGCTGACATAGGTATGATGGGTTAGCACTAAAGCATAATGTACTCTGGAGTGAACATTGACTTGTTCCTTTAAAGTCAAGTGAATACAGAGCACATTTGCCTATGTTTGCAAGAGTTGCTTATGGTAAAGATGTTGTACATTTGTAGGGTAAAACGTATCGCAAACATATCCTCAGGAACTCTTGAGAGTAATTTTTGCTGCCTGCTGAGGCCAGGTCTGGTGTCTACTCCATCCCACCTGCCAGGCCAACACTAAAATGTCTTGCTGCACTATTCAGGCACTTAATGTCTGTCTTCATGTATTCTTCCCACCACAATGCTCGCTTAAGCGGCCTGCTTCCTCCTCCTACAGAAAAATACTATTCCTGGTGCAAGGACCAGTTTTCTGCTTAGAGTTCCATTCCTTGGTATCTGTCCACCCACCCTCACACACACACCATGGAACATGCTAGTTGAGTGTGCAGTACTATCCCCTCACCCCATGTGTAGTTTTAACTTAATGTGTGCCTGTGGCCTTCGCTTTGTACCACCAGAGACCATGGTTAGGATTAGTTCTTTCCCCAGTAATAAACATGACAGACATCAACCTCAAAAATGAGACAACAAAATAGCAGGATTCAGAGATTATTATTTTTTGAAATACAAAATTGCTTTTATCTTGGGTTACTTGCTGCTTACATTTAAACTGTTTTCAGTGACAAATATGTAAGGCATGTGGTATAAGGCCCTATTCAGACATTGGCTTTGGACTTGCATGCACTCACTCCTTAACAATTTTGAGGAGTTCAGTAACTTTTAAGCAATGTGTGGTTCTCTGTAACATCCAGGCTGTGGTTACTTAAACAACTTTTAACGAGAAGAAGCTAGCAGTTTCAAATTCTTCCTTGTTATCACAAACCTTAGTTTAAACACAGTTCACCAAAGTTAAGATTTAATGGGCAGTTGTGTTTTGTATAAAAGCAGGTCTTCTGCTCACCCACAGCCATTAAACAAGGGGAGGGGCTCACCATAGCTTATGCACGTAGCAGAAAACCATGGTTTCCCATTACATCTGAATCAAGCTTAAGTGTGTTCATTACATGGTGGCTGCTGTGCGGGAGATGCAGTTGATTAATACTGTTCTATAAACAATTCTTTCTGGGCCAAGTTAGCTTCCTTGTTCACAGTTTGGGGATTTGGCCTTTTGTATAACTTTGTGCAGCTTCTGTTTCTCATGAAATGGGTAGAAGTTGTAAGTCTAATAATAATAATAAATTATTTATACCCCGCCCATCTGGCTGGGTTTACCCAGCCACTCTGAGCAGCTTCCAACAAAATATTAAAATACAGTGTTCTGTTAAACATTAAAAGCTTCCCTAAACAGGCATATGGTTTGTATCTAAGGTGGCAGTTTCCTCTGTCATTGCTGTTTTTCTGACATTCTCTATTTTCTCTTTTTAGAAGTCGAACTGATCCAGTGAGTGGAACTTCAAAAGCAGTATGTAAAAACACAATATCACACTTTTTTCCTTCTACACACTTAATGTTTTTAAAGTAATGTAGCAATAAAATACTTTTCTAAATATTAATTTACATTGATTTCTCACAGAGAACCATTTATATTGTAAATACAATGTATTTTGAATCAGTATAGCAAAATTAAGCAATGCAGATCATTTTAATGTGAATATTGACACTTGTGCAAAGTGACGCACTGTATTGCATATTGAATGCAAGATTATTTCCTGTATGACTATGTGTTGTACAGATACTGTATGATCATTTATAGATCATGTAAGATAAGGGTTTCACTGCTAAACGTGATTACCTTGTTCAACATCTGTGTGTCTCTAGTTAGTAGCTATATGTTTGTATAGGTTGTTGTGTGCCTTTTTGTTTTCTTGAAATAAAAACATTTGGAGTGTATCTTTTTTTGCCACTATTGCATTGTATCACCTAGGCTTTGTTCTAAGTATTTCCCTTTATGGTTTTTGAAAACGTCAAAAACCACATTAGTGTTAAACTTGTTTTTTTTTTCTTTTAACTTGGGGTTCAGGTACATGTTAAAACATCAAGAGCAGTTTTATGCAGCTATAAATGTGCCCTGTCATACACAGTCTTTGCACACGACTTCCAATAGCAATAAGAATTTTTTAAAAACCATCTAGAACTGGTATCCTGCACTTGCTTCTGTTTTTTTGTGAGCAAGCACATAATTTAAATTTGTCACAGTAGTCAACATACAGGAAACATATTTTGGCATAACAACCCAGCTGCAAGTCCTGCTACCTTTTTAAGAAACCTTCCCAGTTGAGGATAACTTGCCTTACTTCTTTCCTCTTCACCAGACAAATTCCCTAATGTTATTTTATATTAGATAAACTCTTAAATTGAATACTCTAGTAAATCCTTCTGTAGCATACCATTGTTTGTGTATGATAACATTGGCAGCATTTTTGTTTGATTCTGGTGTATTAATTTTAGCCGGTACTAACACATATTCTGTTCAGTATGGTTTTGCTTAATTTAAGATACTGCAAACCTAGTTCTAATTATTTTTCAGCTTGGCATATCTTAAGTGTACTTGTTTAAGTGTAGCTGGCTTTCTTTTTAGAAGAACGAAACCCAAAAAGTTATTTTGTGGATTTACTGGTCTTGGTGACCAGTGAGAATATTGATGAAATCATGGTTAACTAGAAATGTTTGGTCTTTGTGTAGCCTTTCAAAATGTTAAACCGTAGGCTGCATTTGACAACTCGTCACACATGTTTTAAAACTGCTTCCCATTTATAGTGACCCAATGACTGCTGTAATACATAATATAGTGGATTTGTGTAAGCTACACTTACCTAATTCTTTTTTCATGAGCAGTCCTTTTCTTTGCTAGTATGTATATAAACACGACTATATGTTCGTAAATAAAGTTCAACATTCATTTAGAATATTGTGTTCCCTGGCATGTCTATTATACATCTGGGTAGTTCTTGTAGTTTGATCAAATGTTTTTTAAATGTGTTTTTTTAAAGCAGGCTTGCAAACAGGTCCACAGAATTTACTAGCCTACAAACTTATCCACATTGTAACTTATTTGAGTTCTAAAGTGGGGGTAATGGGTATATATTTTTTAAGCTTCCCTGTCGTAAGTACCTGGAGGTGACTACTACTTCCTGGCCTAGAGGGTGGCTGTTTAAAGCCTGCTTTAAAGCTAAGGCGGAACACTTAGTTCCTTTACATAATTCATCTGCTATGCTGTCTTGCCCAGATGTCAACTGAGAACTCAAAAGAAAATTCTTTTTGGAAATAGGTCTTTCCAATTCTGTGTTGAAGTGTTCAGTGCTCTGGGAAACTTGGTCTAGATGGTGGGGAAGAGACTTCAGTGCTTCCATGTGATATATGACAAAGCGAAAAACTGTAGGCTGAAGATGAGGCTTGGCACTGGGCTGAGAGTAGTATAGAGTGCAGGTTTCTGTAGTCTAAAAAAGTCAACATGTTCTTAATTGTCAAGAATTCCTCAAAGTAGTACTTCTTTGATTGTTGTCTTAGTATCCAAAAAGTATAGCTTCTTTTTGGGTGGGCTTTCTGCATCTAATATAGACTGCTAATGTTCTTGACAAGGCCTCCACAAGTCAGGTTTCCAAAGAAGGCAAGGTGTCCCACACACAGATTCCCTCTCCTGTGTTGCAAATAACTTGGGATCTAGGAAGTTGTGAACTCAATCATGTACAGGGCTGGATCTAACATGATCCTTAGTGCCATGTCTCTGGGGTTTTCTTAGCTCTTTATGGCGCTCTGAGTTCATTGTAGGGCATGGGTTTGACTGGGTGTGAAATGTGAATCAGCTGTTTGTGGCCATGCAAAGGAATGGAAATCAGGGGACTGACAGAAATCTCAACTGGAATTGATGACTTTTAAGAGCAAAGAGTTTAGCATTAAAGGAATAAGAGCAGCCAGAGGACTTCCAACTACTAGGAGACCCAAAATTCACTTGCTTGTGGTATTTTAGAGTCCAGGATGCAGTGTGATCCCTTGTTCCTATTCTCTTAAGCAATGCTTTGCTTGTAATCTGTTCAGTGCTTTCCACAGGAAATATTACCTCTGTGCCCATGTTCCATAACTTGCTTCATATGGCTGCAGCTGCTTACAGTAAATAACACTTGATGAGCTGTTAAGCTCTTCAGTTTACTTGCTCAGCCTGTTACCACACACAAAAATAACTGCCATGATACAGGTTATGAACTCATTTTCTTGAAAAGGCTGCCTTTAGAAAGCTGTGTTTGAGTATACTGCTTTAATTAAATTGCTGCATAGTTCAAGCTACAAAAAATGTTAGTAGTCAGATAGCTCTGATTGTGATTGGTGGGACATTATGGAGGTGAGGTCATTTCAAATAACTCTGTGTTGGCTGAGGCTGGCCACCCAGCTTTAGGAATGGTGACCAGGATCCACTCTTAATGATGTCCCAAGTGTCGTGCTGGTGGGTTTGAATGGCAGCTATTCACTTGAGCAGGAGAAAGTAAAGGGGTACCCTCATAACTTTGGGCAAAGTGTGAAACCTATTGACTCGAGCATGTTCACCCATCCTGCCAAACAGAGTCCTGCAGAACTCCATAGAGGCAAGCTTAATTCTTTTTCAGAGTTAGCTTCTATCTGCCTAACCCCATGTTTCACTGTCCCCCTTTTAGGCAGACATTATTGTAACACAGGTCACAAACACCTGAAATGTTGGGAGTTAGAAGGGAAATGTGTGTTTTATTATCTTAACATAAATCCATTTTTCTTCTTCAGCAACTTTTTGCATTACACTTGAAGACCATAAAACAATGCTAGTGTTTTACGATGTTATATTTCTGATTGCTTTCACTTCAGAGCTACCTGTAGGCACTACTTAAAATGTGTCTTAAAACTTAACGTTGAATATTGTATCCTAGGATTAGCCTCTCAAAAATGTGGCTTTATTTACTTGGCGCCAGGCATGTAAGCGCTTGAGACCCAATCCTGGTACCTTCAAGCAAGATACCACCATGAGAAGCAATACATGTTTTCATTGAGATTGTTTTCTAAAGTAGTAGCTAGAGTTCTATTCCTTATGTCACAAGAAGGGCTATCTTATCTCATTACTGTATTTCTGGTATTGAATGCCGCCTTATTCCAAAGTTAGTTCGAACGCAGCCTTTGCCAACCTGTTGGACTCTGGATGTTTTGGACCACAACTCCCATCAGCCCTTGCATGCACAAGTCTTTAGGATGCTGAGGCTGATGCAGACCAAAGCATCTGGAGTGCACCAGGTTAGTGAAGGCTACTGCTCTACAGTAAATGAAAGAAAGTTGATCTACACAATCTGGTTTAACACTCATGGCACCTCCAGCAAAATAAAATCTTTTGCTTTAGGGGGCTTCAGTTCATTTTCTGAGCAGCATCCCAAGACTTGTCACAGCACTGAAGTCTGATTTCTTGCTATATTATGCCATTTCTCTTAAATGGACAGTAGCTGTAGTTTAGCCCAGTGCTAGAAATCAAGTTCCTGAACTGATCCCTGGACTTCGAAAAATATTTGCCATTACTGATTTAGATATTACAAACAAAATTCTTTAAATGTTACCTCTTTATTTCAATAGTTTCCATTAAAAATGTAATTTGAGAATCACATAAATATTTTAAGCACTTAATTCCAACACTTTTCCTGCCACAGAGCATTTAATTAGTACCCTGTTGCTATCGACATTGGCTTTTTTGAGTTAAGCATTAACAAGTTTCCAGAGGCTTGAAATCTGCTAATTCATTTTTTTTTTTAATATAGGAAAATATTTGGCTATTTTGTGTGACTGCTTTGTGGAACCTACTACAGCATGCTATTACATGCAGAATGAAGATTTTTAACTATTGAAAAAGCAATTTATTTTTATTGTGAAAAAATGTAGGCTTGTTTATGTTGATCTCTGAACATAAGCCTGATGAGTTGATTCCATTGAGTGAGTGCAGCATTAGTTGCTCTCCTGTGAACCTGAATATTATGTATACCTGACTGCACAAACTGTACAGACAATGATATGTTTTGGCCAAAGGCTTCATTACTTTGAAAAAAATGCCTCTCTGTAGGACTAGATCTTAATAACACAGTAGAGGCTAAATATTTTGCTTCATTTTGATTGTGGAACTTGAATGTGTGTTTAATTTTTTATGAACAGATTGATGACTCTTCTGCATCTATTTCTCTGGCCCAGCTTACAAAGGTATATATACATATATTCTTGTCAAATATAGCCAAATAAATTGTTGCTTGCTTGGTATTTTCAATGTTTTTATGCTGTGATCCTTATCTGGTTAATTTCTGTTACTGGTGCAAAGCATTTTTAGTAAAAATTACCGAGCCTAAACATTGAAAATGTGTGTATATTTATTGATAACTATCCTGTAAAGAGTAGTTCCCAGTATGGGAAGATAGAAGGGGAGTCCCTTATCAGCCTCAACATAATGTTGCCGTTTTACTCATCTTCAAGACACAAAGAAGAAGCACCTCCGAAGCTGTTTTATCGTTTCTTTCATACGTTCCATTAATTTTGCATTGGAAAAATAGCACAAAGAAGAATTTTAATACTTTGGCTATTTATGGACTCCTAGGATTTCTCGGTGTGACAGCCAAAATAGAAGTATTTCCCTATCACATGGACACTTTACATGATAATTTTGGGATTCTGCATTCAAAGCCAGTGATAGTGCAATAATTTGCATAAAATTTGATAAAAGTTGTACACTTGTAGTGTATGCAGTGGGCAGCAGCTATGCAACTAATTTGTTTGAACACAGACTGCGTAAATGTAACTGTTTATAGGAATATACCAATGTGTATGTGTGGCATATTAGCAAATGTGACCTTCTGAAACTGTTGTATCTGCCTTGTTTTGCTATGAAACTGCTTGCATTTTCTGCTCAATAATGTGTAACTTTGTCTGGGAAAGCACTAGTGATAACTCTCATCAAGTAAATTAGCTGCTCTTTAAAATTCCTATTAAGCAGTGTTACCTAATACATTTGTGTTCCCTTTGTGAATAAAGCCTGAAGTTATGTGTTTCCAAGAAAAACTTTATCTAGTAAAGTTGGGAAACTCTGAAGTGCATTTGCAAATACAAAATTTAAGTCAAGCAAGGTAGCTTTAGTTTGGTTTCCATTAGTGCTGTCCTTAAATTTGTCCTCAGTTCTGTAAGCTCATGTCAAGTTCTATTTTTATTGAGGTGTGAAAAAATGTCCAAGAGGTATACAAGTTACGGAGAACTTAAGTATTTCTGACTATTTTGTGATATAAAGTAGTTGAAAACTGTTACTTGCTTTAAAACCTCTTCAATGCACAGAGTCTTTGCATAGAGGAAATGTGTTTAACAGTTTTCTGTTTTATTCCTATTATGTATTAAATGCCATATTTGAATTTTGGTCTATTCCTACTAATGTTTTGTGCTATTGGATGTGTTCTGTAAAACTGTTTGGGTTCAAACAAATTAGCTCAGTATTTGTAAAATAGTCTTCTGTAAATGTGAACAATTTAATAGTTGTTAATCTGGAATGTTAAGAAAAAATATGTATTTTAATCAACTGTTTAATAAAATGTTGAAACTAGCTGGTTGCTTTTGTGGATGAATGTATAAAGTATGTGTGGCTGATCTGAATGTTAAGTGATTGAATATCTGAACAGTCAGTAAACCAGTCCCTTAGACCCTGCTTGTATCTGTTTATAGAGTGTAATGAACCATCCTAACAGGTACCAAGTTTCTGGAAACCTTAGCTCAATAAGGGAGCCTCACATTTAGGGCTTGCACCTTAAGGGTAGTGTCATCTTGAAAGTTGTGTTTCCAAAACATTTTGTGCTGTCTTTAATTCCAGTTGGGAAAAATTATTTTGTCTGATTTTTTTTTGATTTTTTTTTTGTGCATTGGTGCGATGCAGTTTTTTTGATACATTCAGTTGCACTCAGGCATTTTCCTTTTAAAGACATCTGAAAGGGAATAACAAGCCCATTTCCCAAGTTTTTAAAGGTGGTCTAGCTGGGCTTCTGAACCCTCAGTTTTCAGGATGACATTGTCCTTTTAAATATTTTAAGCATAAATAATGCATAGCATTATATAGCAAATTGAGGCAGTAGTGAACAGCATCACTTTACAAAAGGAAACAGCTCAATGCCTTTTATCTTGTAAGTATTACAGAAGGCATCTTTCAGAACACTTAACTCCAGACCATTTAAATTTATCACGGCAAACTGGAGCAGTTACACAAGCCATTACATAAGATACAAACTGCACCTAAGGTTTAGTTAGAATGCCCCAGCAGAGTTTTTTATCTTTTCATTTTAGGTTAGCAAGTACACAAACATCATGTAACGGCATAAGGACTCCCTGGAACATCTTCAAGACAATCTGATATTAAAGAGCTGTTTTTGAGGCAACTTTCAGTTAGCTTTGTGCTGCTCTTTACAGGATTGGATGAGTGGTGTTTGTCTTTGACTGGATGGACTTAAATGTGTTTCTAATGTGTGTGTCAAATGATTACCTATTGAACAGACCGCCAATCTGGCTGAAGCCAATGCTTCCGAAGAAGATAAAATTAAAGCTATGATGTCACAGTCTGGCCACGAATATGATCCAATCAAGTAAGTCTTCAGCATGCCACAAACCAATTTTTTAAAAAAGCTAACTTTGGAACAATTTACAGATTTACTATCTTCTTAATTAAAGCAAAACAGCAAAGAAACACACTTCTCTTCTTACACCTTTTTAGTTACATGAAGAAACCCCTGGGTCCGCCTCCGCCAACATACACTTGCTTTCGTTGTGGAAAAGCTGGCCATTACATAAAGAACTGCCCGACCAATGGGGTAAGGGACTGTGGAGTGGAAGTTTTGATTAGTGTTAACTTGTTTATCTTTATTTTTATAGACCTCCATTAAACCTGTAGCAAGAAAATTAAAGTTTTATTCCTTGGTTTATTGTATATGGGGGAGTATAATATCCTGTTAAGTCCTTCTTTCTCTCCAGTTTCAGATTGTGTCTGTCTCTTCAATGATCCATTTGGTAGTGCCACCTTGTATTTGTATCACTGACTCCAGTAATGCAAGATCAGTGGGGTTGAGGGAGGGCTACCTGTCATGGATTATTATTGCGGGGCACTGCTCACTATGAAAAGTAGTTTCTTAATGATAGCTTACAGTAAACATTCTAAGAGCAGTAGACAATTTTGTTCAATTCTTTCATGCTTCAAATGGGATGTGACTGACTTAAATAGCATCCTTGGTGAAGCTGCAAAGTTCATGTCATGTGCCTGAACAATGTTGTTTCAACACAAGCCAAGAAGCTTGTGTTGGGCAGGGGTTCTGTTTGGAGAAGCTGCTGAATCTTTCCCTTAGAGCTTAGAGAGATCTTTTGTGTTTTTTACCCCTTCGATAGGACAAAAACTTCGAGTCTGTTCCCAGGATTAAAAAGAGCACAGGAATTCCCCGAAGTTTCATGATGGAGGTGCAGGACCCTAATACCAAGGGTGCCATGCTCACAAACACAGGGAAATATGCCATCCCGACTATTGATGCGTAAGTATGCAGGTCTTTAGAACCTTTAGAACAGAAATGTTGTCTCTAACGTTCAATATTCCTAGCTAGAGCTTTGCAACTAGGGAATCTTATTTATTGTAAGCAGCATATTTGTAAAAAAAAAACAAAATAAAAATGTCATAATAAGAAATAATTGTGAATGTTTGTGACAGTTCATTTATGGCATCAGACATTGTCTTCAGCATCAGACAAAAACATTGCTTTTCAAAAACACCTCCAGAAACACCTGGTTTTACCATTTTGCTGCTGCAGTAGAGGGAAAGCCTCCTGTTTATTGATTTCTCCTGGAACTATTCTCTTTGATAATTCTGGTTTGATTCTGTCCTCCAGTGTTTTGATTTGAAATTGTAAACTGCTTGAGTTTATTGAATATAAGGCAGGATGTTGTTAGAATATAGTATTTATTTGACTAGGCCTGTGACTTGGGTCAAATCCACACCATAAACAGAACATTGCTTCTATCCACAAACTGTAGCTTGTTAAGAGTACTGGGAATTGTAGTGTTGAGTTCTTTGGGCAGAAAGGTGGGACACAAGTGGAATAAATAATAATAAATATTAAACATATATTTAATGCTTAACATCATGTATTGTCTCACCTTTTTAAGACCAAGATGTGTGTCTGTGTTTTCAGTGCTGCTTATGCTATAGGAAAGAAAGAGAAGCCCCCTTTCCTGCCAGAGGAGCCATCGTCTTCCTCAGAAGAAGATGACCCTATTCCAGATGAGCTTTTGTGTCTGATTTGCAAAGATATAATGACTGATGCTGTGGTCATTCCCTGCTGTGGAAACAGCTACTGTGATGAATGTGAGTTCCATGAACTGGCTTGTGTGTCTGAATGTGATGGGAGAAGAGCAAGGCTGATTGGGTTTTCCCACCTCTAGCATTACCTGAGAAGGAGAATAGAAGGGTTGCTTTTACTTTAAAGTGTTGGGTACTTACTTGCACCTGGACTGCTTCATTACTTTTTTTAAGAGGCAGGAACTGGACTGGGGTTTTTAAACCAAAATTTTTACTCTTCCTTTGACCCACAGAATTCTACTTTTTCCTTAAGTTCATTGGTGTTTTGGGTATATGATACACTCTAAGATATCAAAAGCCCATTCCACAGTAACTCAAAAGTGGCTTTTTTAGTGTAGTTGCACCTGTTCTATGGAACAACATCCCTCTTGAGATAAGACAAGAGCTGACTATCTGCACTCTTTTGAAACAGTTGAAGACATTTTTGGTCTGCAAGGCTCTGCCATGGGTGCTTATTTTGTGTGGTTTTCAATTTCATCCACTATTATTTTCTGTAGATTATAGCTGTTTTGTACATCATCTTGATGTACAAAAGAAGGCAATTAAAAATATTCATAATAAAAAAGCTGAAACTGTTGTCTTGCTTAAATTCTGACCTGGAATGCTTTATAAAGCAAGGACATTCCTTTTCAGGCATTGGAGTTTCCCTCTGCACCTCCATGCCTCTAGAAGGACAACCACCCACCCCCTTCTGGAGCAGCGGCTTTTCAGGAGGCATATGGGACTGCAGTGGGTGTACAGCTTTGGGACATGCCCTTTGGATCCCAAAGTTGCTACTAGATTTCTGTACTGATCTACTATTTTGTGGCCTTTGCAGTGTCCTTTTAGTTACAGCACATCCACATTTAGAAGTCTTCTGGCATTTGTTGTTGTTTGCAGTCTTAGTAGCTGTGCTAGTACATGTGTACCATTGAGCAGAGTGTGAAGATTTATATAACAGTTGCACATTTCACATGGCATTGAAAAATCATTCACAGGTATCAGAACATCGCTGCTAGAATCGGAGGAACATACCTGCCCAAATTGTCATCAGACAGATGTTTCTCCTGATGCGTTAATTGCCAACAAATTTTTACGCCAGGTAACTTGAGATCTATCTGTATCCAGTTCTGCATGCCTGAGTGTACATCTCTTTTCCCCTTATTCTTACTGATCCGCTGTGTTTGCCCAGATGAGAAGGGGTGGGAGTTAAGCTGGTTTGGTCCCTCTGTGACTTGCCACCCAAGAAATTGACCCACATGCTGTGTCCCTTCCTGCAGTAAAGGTATCCACAGCAAGATCTGATTTTTTATGACCTCACCAGGCCTGATAACAAGTAGCACAGATGTTTTATGCAATTTTAGGGAAGCTTTGATATGCTTAATCATTTCTCTTGACTGGTGATTTTTCTTCTCTAGGCTGTAAATAACTTCAAAAACGAAACTGGCTACACAAAAAGACTTCGCAAACAGGCCCAGCCACCTAGACCGGTAGTTCAGCGGAATGTGCCTTCATTACAAAGGCCAACAGGTTCCAGGCAGCAGGATCCCCTCATAATTCCAGCCACTTCTGCTCCTCTTCATACACCTGCATCCCTCACCTTGTCATCAGCTCCTGGCCAATCAGTATCTTCAACAGCCACGTTGTCAGTCAGCCATTCTGCCACCACATCTGCTAGTGAGGTCTCTGCACCAATGTCCCTGGCAATTCATGCTGACAAGCCAGAAGGACCTTTCCGGTAGGTCGATTTGTAGAAAGAGGCCACTAGATTGACAGCTTGGCTTCGCTTTTATACTGTCCTGGGCTCTGGTGGTGTTGTGTCTAACATTTGTATGCCTATCTCCCTGGAAGGATTGACTGCCAGTTCTTGAGTGTGTTTGTATGTCTTAGTAACTTTTCTAAGGCTGGCAGTGAGTTTTCAAGTTACATGGGGTTCTTAGAAATCAAATCCAAAGTAAGGTATTTCAAGCCCAATGCTTGCTTTTGGCCTGTTAAAATTGAGTGTTCTTATGAGAGGGAAATGATGCTTATATGTTTTAATGAGTTACTACATTGTTTTGAATTTCATTCAGTCTCCAGGGATTGATTCATATTGCTATGCTTTTATCACATTTTGCCTTTTAAGATTTTAGGTTTGAAATCTTAAAAGACAAAGTGAGCTAAGTGAAGCTGTGAGAATATCCTAGTGAATTTCAAGAATTTCTCCTTTGGGTGCTGCAAGCATCCAAGAAAGCAATAATCACTCTTTATCTGTATTATTTGATTAAATTTCAAACTACAATGTTCTCATCGGCCGTCAGCTCAATTCAGATAGTCCTCAAGAGCCATGCCATGCTATAAATTGCCAATTTGGATATCACAGCAAACTGATTAACTTTAAGCAGGAAATGGAGAATGGGAGGCAGGGCAGGAGGGACCTGGTGAATCCATAGCATGTCAATTCTCCTGAAACCATAACTTGGAAGGTTCTCTGGAGCCTATCCACACCACATGAGGCAGATTAACATCTCATTGAAAAACTTAGTCATAGCCCAGTTCCTTTCTGATATATGCACCTCATCTGTTTAACCACAAAACACTCTCATAGAGAGGTTCTCCCAACCATTTAATTATGTGTGTTGATTTGTTTTGCCTGCCCTTCCCCACCTTTTTAAAGTATTGTGAATATGACTACCTCCAGGGTCTGCAGAATGACTTTGTAGCACCCAGTCTCTCGTTTTCAGTCTCTTGCCTAGTAGTTCCTAACCTTGAATTTGCCTCTTTCACTGCAGTGAGGGCGATGGTATTGGACCAGCTGCTGCTATAGTGACTGCCTCAGAACACTCAAAGCCACCTTCCACACTGTCAATTAATACTGTGATGGAGGAGAAGGTAAGCTTTGTTTTGGAACTAAACTTGTTTGCACATTTTAGCAGCATCACAGTCTAATTCTGTTCCTCTTCCTTTCTGCAGGGCTATCAGGTTCCTGTGCTTGGGCAGCCAGCTTTGCCAGGACAGCTGGGCTGTCATGGGCATTCAATACCCACCATGGGTAAGTGGTACAACTTTGCTCTTGGCTATTTTTTGCAATAGGCCTGCCATCTACATTTAATAAGCAACTTCTTCCCCTTTTCAACATAGGTCAACCGATGAGAACTAATCCTGTTCGCTCTGCAGGCAATAGGTCAGGCTGGGAGCCGTAAGTATACCTCCAAAACATATTTTTTGTATCTTAGGTAGTAAGTTTAGAACATGATATGCACATTAAACAGCTTGATATGCATAGAGAGGCTTTTTTAAAAGTTGCTGGTTAAAGGATCTAGTTTGGTATCGAGCAACACTCTAACCTCACTCCATTTTTTAAAGTGTCAAACTGTTATCAGGATCCGGGGACACCTTTAAAGTCCTAGATTAGAAATAAATATGATTGATTTCAAAATAACTCCAGTTTATTATAAAAAATAATATTTATCGATACTGCATTCCAGAAAAATAGACCTGTATCCAACGAAGACATTGCATGATTGAAACAACTTCTGCTTGTGCAGTGGACCTTCTCCTTCTGCTGCAGCCCCACCCCCGAATCTGCTCTGGGGGTTCCCCAATACCCCATGGCAGGTTTGGGAAAAGATGTTGGGGGCGCTTGTGAGGAGGAGAGAGAGGGAAGTTCCGTTTCACAAGTGGAAGTTATTCAACTCAACACAGTTGAATACAAACTCTTATCTAGTCCAAAAGCTATTGGGGATACATTGAACCCCACAATGTCTACCCAAATTGCTCATTGAGCTATCGGTAAGCCCTACAGGAGAAAACAAGAGATGCATAAATGAAATACTGAACTTTTAACAGAAGAGAAGATGAACTAGAACCCAAGCAAGGCCTAGTAGGTTTTTTCTTACAAATGATAAATCAGTGTTGAAAGCCAGCTTATAGGAGAATTAACTGCTTAAGATAAGATTCATTCCTGTGATTTAGTGGACCCCTGCAATACTTTGTTCTGGGGCTTTGTACACACAGGAATGTGCAGAAAAACTGGACAGAAGATGCACTCCAGTGCGCTGAACACTAAAGTTATTTTACCTACCCTGTTTTGATAAGTTGCTGGGGATAGAATAGGCCCCAGTTAGTGAGTAGTTTCACTTTCCCATTCATTTCAACAGGGTAAATCAGCCTCTGACAACTTAGTAAATTAACAATTTTAAAAATAATTGAAAGGAGGCAGGGAGCAAAATGAGATGTTACAGGACAACTGACTCCATAATTGCTGAGGAATATGTGGAGTAGGTTTGCAAAACATTTTATATCATATTTGCAGCAGTTGCTGGTACCAACATCAACATCATTAGCTGCCATTGGGCTAAAATAGGTAGTTTTTAGCACAGGGTAAGGGCCGGGGTTTCAAATTGCCAGGCAGCAGAATTTAGATTGCTTGAAGGCACCCTCAAGTTTTTGAATTGCAAACCATAGGCAGAGGGTAGAGAAACCCAAACCCTGACAAGTCTGTATTAGACATACTGTGCTAGGTATCCTTTTTTAACATCTACAAAATGCCAGTGTACAAAAGAAATGCAGTTGTGATGGGGATGCTGGATGGCAGGCATTTAAAACAGCAGCAGTAGCAGATTAACTAATGTTCATGAAAGGCTTGGAGGAGGAAAACTGTGGTAAGTGTTGTGTGTGACAGGGAGGGCTCTTGGGAGGATCTGTTGAACCGGCAGTGCTGAGGGGGAGCAAAAGAACAGTTTAGACTGGGTAGGCTGTAAGACTGAGGATGGGCAGTTACTGCAGAGGGGTGCTATCCATTTCACGTTTCTCTCTTGAGAACAAGGGGCAAGTGTAACACTCAGTGACAACGTGTTTTTGGGTTTCTTTAGAAGTTCAAACCGAGGACGCCCGCATAGTGACCGTACACAAAGGACTCAGGCCCCAACACTGCCAGCATCAACACCAGTCTTTGTGTCCGTGCCTCCTCCTCCCCTGTATCCTCCTCCTCCCCATGCACTTCCTCTTCCACCGGGGGTACCTCCACCACAGTTTCCTCCTCAGTTTCCACCTGGTCAGCCTCCACCTGCTGGGTACACTGTCCCCCCTCCGGGATACCCCCCAGCTCCAGCAAACATATCAACACCTTGGGTACCAACACCAGTACCAACGGCTCATTCAAATGCCATCCCAACGACACAAGCACCTCCTCTCTCTAGGGAGGAGTTTTACAGAGAACAGCGGAGACTTAAAGAGGAGTAAGTATTTGGCTCTGAATGAAGTTCCGTTATATTTCATTCTTCTGTTTCCGTAGAATATCAGACTGCAAAACTATGCTAAAAATGCGTCTGCCGTAAGCAAAAATGACATATAACGTGAGATTTCAAATGTTGGTTTTCACCAATAAAAATAATCCTTCAGATCTCAAACCCAGAAAACTGTAATTCTAACAAAATGCCATGAAGCATCTCTTGGAAACCTGCGTTGCTTTTTGCTTTGTTGTAGCATGTTCACATCTCAGTTGCATGCAGAGTCCTTTTTTGAGTGGTGTGGTTCTCTTAATGCCGCCTTTAACATTGCCCAATGACCTGACATCACGATCTCTCACTTTTGACAGGGAAAAGAAAAAGTCAAAGCTTGATGAGTTTACAAATGATTTTGCTAAGGAACTGATGGAATATAAAAAAATCCAGAAGGAACGCAGGCGCTCTTATTCCCGGTAATTGTTTTTATTGTGCCTGTATAGATGAGCCGGAACAAAATCCCCCGTTCATTTCACCTTGCAGATCCCCTATTCAGTCCCTGGCATCATATCTAGTTTTTGGGTCTTATGTAGTACAGAGATGGGGAAAGATGCTACCACTCAGTGCCAATGGTACTGGGCAAGGTGGGCTAACAGTGAGACATAGCATGGCTTATTGCAGGTACAGGGAACCTCTGGCCCTCCAGATAATGCTGAAGTACATCTCCCATCAGCCCCTCAGCAAGCATAACCAGTGGCCAGGGATGATGGGTGTTGTAGTTCAGCAATATCTGGAGAGCCAACGGTTCCCCAAACCTGGCTTACTATGTTCATAGGCATTTTTCCTATGAAGACTAATGCAGGATACAGATTTGCATCTGTTGCCCTACATTTCAACCTTGATGCTAACTGCAGGCAATGAGATACAACTTCTTTTCCCCAATATTCAGAGGAACAACATGCTCTGAATTTGCTAAGGCTTTGAAAGAAATATTGTTTTGGATTTTCAAGGGTTAAATAGTTCCTGGGCTTATTTTGGGAATGCACACAAAATGTCCAGTAGTAGCTTTCTGTGAAAGTAAACTCTGAAATAAAGCCTAATGATTGTCTGCAGACCAAATAATTTCTGGATACTCTGTTAGCTAGTCACATAGTGCATGAAAATGTTTCCCAAAGAGGAGCTGTCACCATCAGCTGGTGAATTGCTTCTTAAATATTGGGTGTACAAAAGCAATTTGTGATAACTTACTTGGTGCAGAGTGAGGAGCTATTCTTCATTGACAATAGTGATAATAATAAAGCTGTAAAAGTCCCACTGAGCTTGAATGAGTTGTTCGGGGTGCTCTGTGCATTGTCTCCTTCTAGGTATCTGCAGTGACTGCTTCATAACAGATTCTGTGACAAAAAAGGGAATGTTCTTCACTGTGGTTGTGCCACATAATTTGTACAAAAGTGAAGAGGCTACAGTTACACATCTTTCCTTCCCCCTCCCCCTTTGCTTTGTTTCTTAAGGTCCAAATCGCCATACAGTGCATCTTCATACTCAAGAAGTTCCTATACATACTCCAAGTCCCGATCTGGCTCATCTCGTTCTCGATCCTATTCTCGGTCATTCAGCCGTTCCCATTCCCGCTCCTACTCACGATCTCCGCCATACCCACGGAGGGGCAGGGGGAAGAGTCGGAACTACCGTTCCAGGTCAAGATCCCACGGCTATCACCGCTCAAGATCCAGGTCACCCCCCTACAGAAGGTATCATTCTCGATCGAGGTCTCCAGTTTACAGAGGCCAGTCCCCAAACAAGCGCCCTGTTCAGCAGGCAGAAGGGGAAAGGGAATACTTCGGCCGATACCGAGAAATTCCACCTTACGACATGAAAGCGTACTATGGCAGATCTGTGGATATGAGAGACCCATTTGAGAAAGAGAGATTCCGGGAGTGGGAGACCTACCGGGAGTGGTACGAGAAATACTACAAGGGCTACACAGCTGGAGCCCAGCCCAGGCCTTTGCTTAACAGGGAGAACTTCTCCCCAGAGCGCTTTGGTCCTCCTGGCCCTAGACGAGAGAATTCCCCATACGTTCGGGGCCGTAGAGACGATTACCCTGGAGGGCTGGGCCATCGGAATCGGAATGTAGGTACTGGCTATTCTGAGAAGCTTCCAAGTAGAGAGGGCCATGGCATGAAAGAGATGGCCAAACTGAAAGACAAGGAGGTTGAGATCCCACCAGGCGACGTGAAGGGAAACAAACACAAGAAGCACCGCAAGAGAAGGAAGGGGGATGAGGGTGAAGGCTTCCCCAATGCTGACCTGTTGGAAGGCTCGCGGAAGCCACGGGATCCTGCCCCTGGGGAAGAGGGCAGCAAGCCTGACCCACTCTTCATGCTCCCAAGCAGGGATGATGCTACTCCTGTCCGAGATGAGCCAATGGAAGCAGATTCCGTTGCCTTCAAACCCACTTCTGACAAGGAAAGGAAAGAGAAGCCAAAGGCAAAAGCCGAGAAGACAAAGCGAAAAGCAGAAGGCCCTGCCACTACCAGGAAAGAGGTGCAAGTGAAGCCAGCTAAAGCACCCCAAGAGAAAGTGGAGGCAGATCGTGAAAAATCCCCCCGGGCAGAACCTCCTACGAGAAAAGCCAAGGAGGAGTTGCCAAAGGCTGATCCTATTAAGTCAGTGTCCTCTCAGAAAGATGAGAAGGCACTTGGTACGCCACGCAAGGTTCATCCCCGAAGCTCAAAAGAGCATCCAGAAACCAGATCAACCAAGGAGGAGAAGGCCAAGAAAGATCCCCCCAAGGAAGTCAAGCAAGAGAAGCAATCGAGTAAGGAGGAGAAGTCAAAGAAACCTGTGGACAAGAACAAGCCTGTGGATGCAAAGCCAGAGAAAAGGAAAAGGAAAACCGAGGAAAAAGGAGACAAAGATCACGAAACGCCGTCGTTAAAAATGTCCAAACCTGACATTGTAGAGTCGAAACTGTTGCCAAAGGGGAAAACTGAGCCAGAGGGTGAAAAAGCAGAGAGGACCCCTGAAAAGGACAAAGCTGTTCTGCCAGTTGCTCCTGCAAAAAAGATTAAGCTGAACCGAGAAACTGGCAAGAAGATTGCCAGTGTTGAAAATGTCCCCCCAGTGAAGGAGGCTCTAGCCGAGAAGCCTGAGCCACCCCCCAGCAGCAAAGGGAAACAAGAGAAGGCGAAAGGGAAGCTGAGGAGGAAAGCCGCAGCTGCCGATGGATCTGGTCTGATGCTGGTTGATTATACCAGGTACCTCCTGATTAAAACTTAAAAATTAATTTCACTTCCTGTCCATGTCATGTTGAGTACTGCCTCCTTTCTTAGGCTTTGATTTGGCCTCTCTTAAACCCATGTGTGAGTAGAAGATAAGTAGCTGACGTTGGCTGGTCTGGATCTTTTGTCCTATGGACAAGCCAGATCAATCCCTGTGATATAGATCAGTTGCCCTCCAGTCCCAAGCAGTCCAGATTAAGTCATGACCTTTTAATTTCCCTTCTAGCATGAAGTTTTTTATGAAGCAATTTGCCCACCTTTCCTTGAAGTCTGGGCTGTGTCGGTTATTTTGTGCCTGTGGCTAGGTAAAGTGCACTTGCCATTGGCCCTGGGTAGCCCATTGGAAATCTCACTTCAGCATTTTCCATCGAGGGGAAGGAATCATTGCCTGATGTGGCTTACTAGTGTTAATTTATCAGTGCTACTCTGTGATCTGTGGGTGAGGGGGCCGTTCAGAGTTCCTCATTTGCCCTGGAGGCCCATCCCCCCCCCCCCGTCGCCATACCCACCTGTCACTTAATATCATTTGATGTCAGGTGAGCAAAGTGCCCTCATGACAGGTGGGGAAAATAGCCTAATCGGCTGTGTCAGGCAATGATTATTTTCCTTTGGTGGAAAATGCTAAAATAAGACCTGCAAGGGGTCACCCATGCTTGATGGGAAGGCTACATCTGGATTTAGATCCACTCAGGAGCTCCTGATTGAAGTTCCCAAGCAGACCTAATGTCTGCTGAAAGCAGTACAGTTTTATATTCCATGCCAAATGCAAAGAAACAACTGGGAGCCTCTGCAAGAACCACTTGCATTTGGCACTGTTTCAGTTTGGCACTGAGTGCCCACTATGGTACTTTTGGCCAGGTTAGATCCACTCCAGTGGATCTGATCTGGCAGCATGGCTAGCATTCCTTGCCGCATTTTAACGACATTGAATGCATGGCACGCTCGCAAAAGAACAATCCCGCCTGCCAAGCGTGGCCTGCAGAAGGTTTGCCGTAGCTGAATCTAGCCCACTGTGTCAACAAGGTTCCCTGCGCCTTTTGTTGTCAAACAGAAATCTCTTGAGTCACGACAGCCCTTCTCTCTAAAGTGTAGGCTGTGAAGAATTAAGGCTTGGTTACTAAGTTTAGTTTTCTGTAGTGGGAAAATGCACATGTGGCCTGGAAAGGGGGGATGGGACTCTGGACCCCAACGTTCCTGAGGGAAAAAATAAACCCCAGGCCAGTTCCTTGATGCAAGGGCTGTTTTCTATGTGAAAATAAAATAGAAAAGTGGGGCTTTTAGCCCTGCAAAATAATGAATATCCCCACAATCTAAATTTGGAATGAAATTATGCTGCTTTGATGTCTTCCTTAATAGGCTGTCTTTGGTTTTTCCTTCCTTAGCACCAGCTCTGCTGGAGGAAGCCCTGTGAGAAAGTCAGAAGATAAGCTGGACATGAAGCGAACTGTCATCAAGACCATGGAAGAGTACAACAATGACATAACAGCCCCTGCCGAAGATGTCATCATCATGATCCAAGTTCCTCAGTCCAAGTGGGATAAAGACGATTTTGACTCTGAGGAGGAAGAAGAGGAGGAGGACGTTAAATCTGTGCAAGTTCCCTCTGCAGCTGGGAAGCCCTCGAGTGTCGTCAAGAATGTCAGCACAAAGCCATCCAACTCCCTCAAACACAGTGAAAAGGATCCTGAAAGTTCACAGCCTGAGTCCAAAAACTCCAAAACAGTGTTATTGTCCAATGAGAAAGGGAAACTCAAAGAGAGGGATCACACTGCATCTGACAAAGACTCTTCTGAGAAAAGGAAGAGTGGCACTCAACAGGAGAAGGAGCGCTCCGAACGCAGTGCTGAACAAGGCAATGCAAAGAACTGCTCTTCTAACTCTTCCAAAGAGGCCAGGTCTTCAGATAAACATGAAGCTGCCCATGGGTCCTCTGGGAAGGATTTCACTCCTAACTGGGACAAAAAGTCTGACTACGACAGCAGCAGTAGCAGAGACTATTCTGGTTCCAAGCGAAGAGAGGAAAGGAGCGACCTGGCACGGAAAAAGGTCTCTCCTCCTCGCAGCCGTGACTCTGCCACCTCTGGACAAAAAAACAAGGCCAGGGATGAGCGAACGGAGCAGCCCAAAAAGGAGGCTGGGGACTCAAAGCGAGGCAGTTACAGCCCTCCGAGGGACCGGAGGCCAAATGACCACAAAGCTCCTTACGACTCCAGGCGTTCTGCAGAACAACACAAGTCCCAGGAGAGAAGTTCGGGCAAGGAGAGAGAGAAACGCCCGTCCTCTGAGACTACCTGGAGCAACAAGGAGAGGGTGGCAGGTGGGAACAAGTCCTTGCACCGGCGCTGCTCACCAGAGGCAAGAGAGCCAGGGACAATGGTGCCGAATGACAAGGGCACCACCAAGCCGAAGCCACTGCCCAGCCACTCTGCCCGCCTCTCGTCTGACCCAACGAGGGAGACCGACGAGGCAGCTTTCGTCCCAGACTACAATGAGAGCGACAGCGACAGCAACGTCTCTACAAAGCAAGAGGACTCCCCTGGAAGAGCCACCCGGGAGGGGAAGGATAAGGCCCCCGAGAACAGTAAGCCTAAGGAGGGAGCGGTGGGGGCAGCAGTCTTGGCCCCCCCAGTTGGCGGGAGCCAGAGCCAGAGCAGCCCGAGCATCAGCCGCAGCCAGAGCCCTTCCGAGAGCCAAGGCCGGAGCCGCAGCAGCAGCGCCAGCTCGGCTGACAGCCAGGACAGCAAGAAGAAGCGGAAGAAGAAGGACAAGAAGAAGCACAAGAAGCACAAAAAGCATAAGAAGCACAAGAAGCACGGCGGGACAGAGTCGGAGGCAGAGCGGAGCCAAAAACACAAACACAAGAAGAAGAAGTCGAAGAAGAACAAGGAGAAGGAGAAAGGAGACGACCAAAAAGTTAAGGTCGCCCCCCTCTAGGGCGGAGGGCGGGGCAGAGGGTGGACCGACCTACAGAGGGACTGAGTCGCCTGTGTGAAATTTTGTTATAATGTAAACAAACGAGAGCCTTGTAAATAATGCCATGACGGGCCCTGTGCTGCACTTACACAATTGCTGCTTGATTTGATTTTTACATCAGAGCTTTATAAAGTGAACATTTTGTACAGACTTGTGAGTTGTGACCATGTGATATGGGGGAGGGAGGTGGGTTTTTTATTTAATTTTATTTTTATTTGCGGGGGGGACTCTTTTAACCACCATTAAAATAGTTTGGGTGGTGTTTACTGTACTGTGAAAAAATTCACACTTAATTTTTTTTTTAATTGCCTGTCAGGAAAAAGAAGGGCTGATATCAGTTCTAAAATATCAGCCAGAGGACTTGTGGAATGCATTACAGCCCTGTTCTGTTACTTTTGGATTACAATAAAAAAAGAATTCATTAAACTTTATAATCAATGTGTTAGATTTGCAGCACCAGCTTTAATCAGGCAAGGAAGGGAAGGTGACCCTCACCTCCCCAATGAGCTCTACCCTTCATGAGAAATTGTCTGTCTCCGACAGAACTTATTGGTTTAACACAGAGAATGTTAAACTGGAGGGTGGGTGGCTAGGAAGCTCTGTGAGCATTAATCTTTGAAAGCAGTCAAGTTCGCTCTTCCATGTAGAGAACTTGGACTAGTAAATGCATCATCCTAGGAGGCTGCGTGCTTAAAGCAGCACTCCTCGAGCCTGTGGGGGTGGGCTCCCTTTGGGGACCTGAACACGATGTGTGACCCCTTGCCATTGGACCCATATTGGTCCACATTTTGATGCATAGTGAGGATGGTGGTTAGGGTAAACTGGTTTAAATGGAAGCTGGCTGATTCAAGGTTACGTGACAGCCAGCAATAATTGCCTCAGGCAGGATTCCAGACTGTCACAGGGCCCTTTAGCTTGGTGAGTAACAACCCAAACCCTATGCTCTGCTAAGCAGTCAGAGCAGGTGGCTGGGGCAAATTCTGTGCAGCTAGCCAGCATTGGCTCCTGCCAGCAATTTGGGAGAGTCATTTCAGCCTTTCATTGTCAGCACTGTCAGTTGTCAATTCTGTCAGACTTAAGATTTTTGGAGGGGAAATTGTTTTTTTGAAATTGGCATGTTTTATTGCCTCAAAAGGTTAAACACCAAGTAAGGAGTTCCTGTTTTTAATAAGAAAAATATATATCCTGCAGCATTAAATTGCAATGCTAGATTTTTAATGCCTCCAAATTTCAGGTAAAATCATGGAATGGTGCTGTCAGTTGAACATGAAATTTTCTCTGACACTTTGGAGAGAGGGTGCTACATTGCTCCTGCTCTCCTCAGTGGGCCAAAGAAAGTCCTAATATTCCTCCACGGTGTTAGAGCAAGCAGATAAAAAGGTACAACTCTAACTTGGCTGTTTCACACTAATACTTGGCTGTGATTCCCTCCGTTTTCCTAGCACTACACATGGTTGCAAAGTGGTCACTGGGAGTTTCCACAAGAGGTATTAAACAAAAGAGGAGCTTGCTGGATCAGGCCAATGGCCCATCCAGTCCAGCACCCTATTCTCACAGTGGCTAACCAGTTGCCTCTGTGGGAAGCCCACAAGCAAGACCTGAGTGCAGCACCTCTTTCCCCAATTGCATTTTCTAGCACCTGCCATTATTGCCTCTTAATAGTGGAGGTAGCACAGACCCCTTGTGACTTGTAGCCATTGATAGCCTTCATCTCTGTGAATATGTCTAGATCACCTTTAAAGCCACTGAGGTTGGTGGTGGCCATCACTAGTTCTTATGGGAGCAAATTGACATAGGTAGACACTGTTCTGTGAAAGGCTGTTAAAAGATGGACTCCAGTACTCCTGCCACAGGTGATCTAGACATAATTCACAGAGGAGAATATGGCTATCAATGGTTACAAGGGGTGTGTGCTACCCTCCACTATTAGAGGCAGTAATGATCACAGAAAGGAGGTGAAACACTTCCCTTTTTTTATACGTACGCTGTGATCCTGTTACTGCAGCCTCAGCTTTCATTAACATTTCTGAAAGACTTTTCACATGTACCGCTGCCAAGTTAGGACTCCCTCATCCGACTTATAGTTGTGACTTTGGTGCCGAAACACAAGGCTACCTTTCATCTATGGAATTTCATCTCAGTTTCAGCACAGCTTTCCAACCTGCCAAGTTCATTTTCATCCTTGATTTTGTCTTTGGTGGTTCCCCTCACAACTTTGTGTCATTTGCAGATTTGATGAGCTCCCGTATGCCTTTGCCACCACAAATTTATAAATACATTTACCAGCTCAGGACCTAGGCCAGAGCCTGGTGGCGTTCCAGATGAGACAGCTCTCCAGGTGGATGTAAGCCATTAATGGGTACTCTGGTGCTGTTGTTCAACCAGCTGCAGATCCACCTAACAGTCGCTTCATCCTGCCCATACTTTAACCATTGGTCAAAAATACTATCATGAGAGAATTTATCATATGCTGTTTTGCAACTAAGTTATACTGTCTACCACATTTCCATGAACTACTAAGTTAGTAGCTAAGATAAAATTGATTTGGCATGTCTTGTCCTTCAGATAGACCCTCACTGGTTTAGTAATAAAACTTCATTTCCCATGTTTTGAAGGGGCAGGTATATGTTTTTTTCTCCCATATCAGTTTTGTCCTAACAGTCAAGTTATGTTTGGACCTGGGTATATGAAATTCAGAGTTCTACTCACCCTTAACATTTCAACACCACCTTGAGCAATTCATCCAAGGCTGTTGGAGAAGCCCAAACATCAATAACGCTTCAGAACATACTGGGGTATCTCTTAAAGTTGGTTGCTTAAGGATATTCACTTAAATGTGGCTTCTTAAAAGTGGCATCCCATTATGCTGAGGACTACAACCCTCTTCAACAACAACTCTCCGGTTCAGTGTTTGGATTTGGTTCCTCCCTATCTGAGATGCTCAGCATGTTAACAGTTTTTCATTTAGCTGAGCCTTTTAATTTACCCATTAAGGGAACTGAGCTCTGCATGCTGCCTTGATTAAGGAGAGGGAAATTGCCATTTATAGACTACCATTTATGTTGACTTTAAAACTTGCGTATTTTGCGCAGTACTGCATCTCTCTCAAACTGACGGTCCTTAGAATCATGGAACAATGCCTCCTCTGACCACTTCAAGAGCCACCACATTCTCAGTATGCCAAGAAGAGATCCATTGGAAGCCAGAATTGGACTTCCCTGCAGGCAGAGTGTTGGGTGGGCTGGAGAGAAGCTGGCTTGTTTAGACAGGCTCCCCCATGTACAGTAAGGCAAGGAAGAGGCTGCTTAGTAGGTGTGAGTTTACAGGTTCATCTCTTCCCCTTGCCCCAACTTTCTAATTACACAGGGTACTTGGCTATTCCTCTGTAGTTAATGATGGGAAATAGGCCTCCTTTGGGGGACCCAAACTGCTTAGGCAGTGAAAATGTATAGCACTTGATAGCTGAGGTTGCAAGCATCTCTGCTGTGACAGAGCTACACATAGACAATTGTTAACTTTACAGCTCATAAGCTCATCTGTATTATTGCAATGGGCCTATAAACACAAAACTTTTCAAATACTCAGAATACACTGAATTTCCAGATTTCTATGCAAAAATAATTACTGCTCCAGATGTTTTAGACTACAGCTCAGTCCTGCCCTGGGCCATCTCACAACACCATAATATCCATTGTAACCAAGGAACTAACATCAGAAAAACAGCAGCACAGAAGTCAGGACACCAGACACCGAAAGAAAGAGTCGGCCTGGGTGAACAGAGCAGTCAGCCTTGCCCAGCCAGGCACCCTCCAGATGGGAGAGGGTTGGTTGTATGTTGCCTCCTGTGAATACCACCTGAGGAAGCTCCCTTACACTTGAGTCAGACCGTTGGTACATCCAGCTCATTACTGTCTACACAGACTGGCAGCAGCTCTCTTAAGGTTTCAGAGAGGGGACTTTCCCACCCGCACCTGGAGATGCCAAGGAATTGACCTGGGACCTTCTGCACACCAAGCAGGTGTTCATCACTGAGCTGAGATCCTAGTCCTAGTGGTTTTGAACAAAGGCCTGATTTAAACAGGATTACAGCATTGGCCCATCTAGCTCATTACTGACTAGTGGTGGCTGTCCAGGTTTTCAGGCAGGGACATTCCCTGCCCTATCTGCAGGTGCCACCAGCAGGGATCCAACCTGGGGCTGTCTGTGTGTAAAGTGGATGCTCTGGCCTCCGGTTTTCCTGCAGCCAAACTCAACTTTCTTCGGATTTCCTTGTGCTCCACCACTCAAGGGCATTCACTGTGTAGCAACCAACCTGGCAGTTTTCCAGTGCCACCCGCCCGCCCTTCTTCTGGCCTGCTCATTTCCAGAGAGACAGAGCAGCTCATCTTGGCTGGTTGCAGTGCCAGGTTCCTCTCTGTTCTTGTGGATGCCGCGTGCCACTTCCCAGGCTCCGGGGAGCCGGTGGCACCTTGCCCAGATGGCATCTCTCTCAGTCTCAAGGAGGTAGCAGAGCGCCGAGGAAGCTGCCTGCCACTGGCATCCTCCGCAAGGGACAAAGCTCGGGCAAGTTGCCTCCCAGGAAAAGAGGGAGGGAAGGCACTTCATGTGCCAAGGTGCCATCTGGAGCGTCTCCTTGGCCTACTGAATGCCTCCGTGCCTGGCACCAGCCGTGGATCCCTTTGTGCTGCAGAGAGCCAGTGGGGGGTGCAGCCCGAGACTTCTCCGGCATCATTCGTCAGCCTGTCTCTCCTTGTGCCGGCAGAGCAGGTAGGAAGCAAGCCCACCCCTTTTCTCCCCCTTAATTGGGGGCACAGGCCGCCCTCAGCCATTGTGCACCAGCTCTGGCTCACTTAATGGTCTTGATTGCATTTGCAGCCCACCTTTTTCTCCAAAGAGCTCAAGGTGGCATAGATAGTTCTCCCCCCCCCCAAAAAAAAATCATTTAATCCCCACAACAACCCTTTGAGGTAGGTTAGGCTAAGAGGGAAGGACTGGCCCAAGGATGCCCATTGAGCTTCATGGCTGAGTGGGGATATGAACCCTGGTCTCCCAGGTCCTAGACCAGGGGTCCCCAAATTAAGGCCCATGGGCCGGATAAGGCCCAAAGGATTCATTTATCCGGCCCGCGGTGACTGCCACCGCCCTCTCTTACCGGCGCTGTGCTGTGTGGCTGCCCGCTTCTGGGTTGGAGGAGCACCGGAAATAGCTTATGCACAAGCGTTATTTCTGGTGCACATCCAGGTCGGAGGAGGCCCATGCACATGTGCATAAGCTATTTCCGGTGCTCCTTCGACCCGGAAGTGCACCAGAAATAGCGTGTGCGCACGCATATGGGCACGCGCTCCCCCGCCCTCTGGCCCGCTGCGCGATCGGCGCTGGAGATACCGGCCTGAGGCATGGTAAGTTTGCTGACCCCTGTCCTAGGCCAACACTCCTCCCCACTACACCACACTGGCTCTCAAAAAGCTCAAGGCCTATGAAAATCTGAGTGTTTGCATTCATTCATTCATCCATTACATTTCATAGAATCATAGGATTGTAGCGTTGAGAGGGATGCAAAGGGCCATCTAGTCTAACACCCTGCAATGCAGGAATCACTCCTTTTTGCTCCAGTGAGCACAATGGTCTCCCACCCCCCCCTTCAGTGAATCTTCACAACAAACCCTATGAGGTAGGTAACGCTGAGAGGCAGTGACTGGCTCAAGGTTGTCCAGTGAGCTTCAGGACCAAGTGGGGATTTGAACCCTGGTATCTCCCAGGCCCTAGTCCAGCACTCTAACTCGGGCATCCCCAAACCTGGCCCTCCAGCTGTTTTGGGACTACAATTCCCATCATCCCTGAGCACTGGTCCTGTTAGCTAGGGATGATGGGAGTTGTAGTTCCAAAACATCTGGAGGGCTGAGTTTGGGGATGCCTGCTCTAACCGATATGCCACATTAGTGGTCAACTCTAGGCTGTCACAAGGATTTGTTACCCTTACCTGTTGGGTGGCTGCCCTAGGTGGCAAGGAAATTACCCAACACTGTGGTCCCTGACCCCAAGAGGATTCGGTGCCTTGACTGGGAATGCAGGTCTTGCACCAAGAATCACCTCCTGGCTAACCCTCCCTCTGCTGCTTTTGGGCCTCTGGTTTCTGCCTGCAATGCAGCTCCTATTGATTCTTCCCTTAGGCTATTCTGGCTGTTCTCCAGCCAATCTGCTCAGCTGCTCTTGGACCCAGTTCAGTCTTGTCAGTCTGCGATTGCTCATCTCCTGTCTTGACTTGATTTGGCCCTAGACTACAGTGTCGATCTGGGAAAGATTCCAGGACCCAGTGCTGCAAGTCCATCCCAATTCAGGCTTCTGGCTCCCATTCCCACCAGCCCACTGTTTCAGAGCCATGTGTGTGCTGTGATTCTGCACAGTAGTCTGGGATGAAGAGTAACATGCTTGGATCCTGATAAATTCAGCATTTAATTCCCCCCCCCCCAGCAAGTTGCTAGTGCATATGACTGCCAAGTAGGTCCAGGTGAAAACACAGAAGCTGAGGAAATCTATCCAATTTGGTTTCTCTCATTTTTCCAGTCTCAAATTCAGTTCTGCATATCAGTGTGTGGTGTTTTTTTATAAAAAAAATGTCATTTTGAAAATTCATCAGCTTTTTAGTGTGAATTTCTCCTAATATGCATGATAGTCTATGAAATTGCCTGATATAATGGCTTTTCTGTGTTAGTTTCACTAATACAGTTGTAACTTGATTGCCGAACGCCCTGGAACGCGGACATTTTGGCTTCCAAACGCCGCAAACCCGGAAGTGATTGTTCCGGTTTGCATACGTTCTTTTGGAACCCAAACATCTGACGGGGCTTCCTGCAGCCAATCAGAAGTTGCGATTTGGTTTTCAAAAGTTTTGGAAGTCAAACGGACTTCTGAAACGGATTCCGTTCGACTTCCAAGGTACAACTGTATATGCATATTTATGGACACATAACCCCAGTATACACATTTATGAGTACCTTACTGGGCTGGAGAACTGCATTGCAAAATTCAGAGAAGTACAAATTTCAAAAGGTGGTTGTGTTTTGGATGACAAGCTGTTTTGGGAAGTGTAAATTGGGTAGGTTTGCCTTTAAGTGCAAATTGAAGTTAATAGCTCCCCTATCCCTAATTGCCCATCCCAAGCAGCAATACTCTTGCTTCACTTCATTATCAAGATCTTTCTTTCTTTCTTTCTTTCTTTCTTTCTTTCTTTCTTTCTTTCTTATGTTTGGGATGTTGCACTACTACTAGCTCCCCATTTCTTAAAGTTGCACAGTTCCATCTTCTGGGGAGAGTGGGAATAGATCAGGATTTAGCCTCAATCAGCGTTGGGGGCTCAGGCAGGGGGTGGAACCAGGTTTCTCCCAACCATCTCTTTGTTCTCGTCTTTAAGAAACGCTCTCAAGCACTGTGGATCTCCAGAGCCATCTCTAATATGCACGGCTTTAAGATTTTAAGTCATCGCTGTTGTTTTTGTAATTGGGGACTGAGGTGGTAGCGCTGTTCAGCCTTGTTGGAGATGCCTGCGAGTTGCCTCTCGTAATTAGTCATTAGGACGAGCTGCCCGTGCACCTTGAGATGCAGGACAGGGAAGCCTGGCGGTGGTTATGAGTTATGCTTCCCCCCGGTAGCCTTTGTGACAGATTCCAGCTTGAGAGAGCCACAACCCTGCAGACGGACGGCAGAGGCGTCAGATTTGCGATTAACAAAGGAGGCTATTCAAATGGAGTTGGCACTGGTCCAGGTTGCGGTTTATGAGAAATCGAAGGTGCGCGTATTAAATATTCATAGGCAGGTTCATTGGCATTTAGCTGGCTTTCTTCTTCTTCTTTTTCCTCGCAACCCCCCCTCCCCTGCTCGCCTGCCCACCCCCCTCAGGAACAATTGCTTAATTGCAAAGGTTAAATGAAAGCTTCTGCAATGAATTCATTCACCGAGACGTTAAAATCCAGGCACATTTTGGGGGGTTTTTTGGGGGGGTGGGGTGTTGCCATGTGACTAGTGACCTTGATCACATGACAGCCCAGACTGGTGCTAAAGGCAGCATGTGACCCTAAGAAGCTATGTGAGCTTTGAAAAAAAAGTAAATACAAAAATATCGGGAATTCTGTCCTTCCTCCCTTCACCTGCTGTTGCAATAGTTCATTTCCTCCCCAGTTCTGAGTCCCTGGAAAGACCACCTGGGCATAATAAATCCTGCCTGCCCAGCCCCCTCCCTCCGCCATGAGACTCCTGCCCCCCTCCCTCTCCCTGCGTTTTACACCGCCCTGTTTGGTAAGTTAACAGATACTTTGAGCAATTAATTTGCGCAGCATTTCCCAGAGTAACTCATTAGCATGCACACTGCACAGCCGGCGTGGAGGCTGCCCGACAATGCCTGGTGCGGCAGCGCCACTGCAGAGGGTGCCTTGTTCCGTGTGCTTTGCCTGCCGGCTGCCGTTGCAGCTCCAGCTCGGGGGTGGCGGCGGCGGGGGAAGGGGGCTTCCTGCGAATGCCTTTTTCTGTTCATCCGCTGGTTTGAGAAATGCTCTCTGCAGCCCCAGTGCCTGAATTGGTGCAAGCAGTGGGGCTATCGCCCCGTGCTTGGCACCTTGTTGTGCTTGGAGAGTCTGAGCCTCTCGAGAGAATTTTGGAGGGTGGCCAGCCAGCAGCCCTGGTTTGCACCCAAAGGGTGGTTGTTCATCCAAGTGGCGGCTTCTGCAGCTGGTGGTGAATTGTTCTGATTGCAGGCGGGGGGATAATTTCCCTCTCCCTCTCCCCAAAGAGGGATGTCACTTTCAAGACGCTTCAGCGTCAAAGCTTGCCAGTACCCAAAAAGCAAGCTGGTATCCCGGCACTCAGTCTTTTGTGATGTTCAGGGACGGCTCCACTTGCTCTTCTGCAGTTTTTAGCCGTTCGGAACTGATCTTGCCCTCAGATCGCAGGCTGGGCTTGCAAAGACAAGCAGTCCGAAATTTAAGAGGAGGCAGGACATCCCGCGCGCTCTCTCTCTCTCCAGGTCAGCAGACTGGCCCTTCATTAGGATGCAATGCCATTGTCGTTACCGTGGAGATGGTGGGAGGGGACTTGGGCGGGGGTGTCCGGCTGACTAAGCATGTGGTGTGGTTGGTAGCCATGCTCAGAGAAGGAGATTTGAGGCAGTGAATGATTGCCCCCATCCCAACATCCAGCTTTTGTTTCATTGTCAACAGAGAAAACTGGAAAAAGAAATTTCATCGGTTATGTTCAAGAACATTGCCTACCTCCTTGGGAACAAAGATGGTGCATACATTTGCATCTCATTTTAGCCATAGTGGTGAACTTCGGGCTTCCACCTCACAAGAGGGATGGCTTCTACAGCTGTGTAATAAGAAAGGGGGCAGGTCGGTGTTTATAGAGGGGGTTATTCATTTTATTCTGAATGCAAAAGAGTTCCTCTTTCTGGATGAAAATGTTCCTCCCAGGTGATGCTTAGGTTAGTGGGAGGAGATGGAAAAGAGAAAGCATTGCAATGGGAAAGCAGACTTCATTCAAAATACGTTTGGGTGAGCACCAACCACACAATTAAGTTTGGATCCCAATTTAGCACTTTGGAAAGCAACTTGCCTCAGTCCAAGGCACTTCGGAATCTGCCCAATTCAGTTCAGAACTGCCAAGGTCTCCTTTGCTTCCCTCTCTTTCGGTACTTCAATTTTAAAAATAAAATAAAATAAAATAGATAAATCCCCTTTTGGCAGAAGTGGCTGAAATTTGCAGGCTTATTAGCTGTTGCATAGGGGGTCAAAACTACCACACTTCAAGTAAATTTGTCCTGGGGCTTTTTGTCCTGGGCACCTTTAAAGTTTTTCTTTTAAGAATGATCTATAATTTTCATTACTTTCGTAGGCAAGGTTGCCCCAGCTGAGGGCATCAATCCTGCCAAATTTCAAAATAACTGCAGTGCCCATTCCCACAATGGCAGCAATTTAAGTTTTAGTACGAGTAAAAAATTGAACCACTCTGTCTCCTTGCTTTGTGGGCAATTGGACTGAAAATTCCAAGCACAAGTGGGGTGGCCCAGGGTAAGAAAATTGCCAAATAGCAAATAAATAGGTCCAAGGCTTTTTTTTGCTAGGAAGCTTTAAAGTTGATTTTAGGATGAGAAGATCTAGGAGGGGAATTTGCTTCCTGGGTAAAATAATTCCCTCTCATTACAAGCTGGATTCGTGAGGAACATCGTAAGCTGCATTATACCAAGTCACTTACCCCTGGTCCATCTGACTCACTGTGCAGCCTACACTGACTGACAGCTCTGCAGGGTTCTAGGCTTGGACAGGGCGTTTCCTGGCCCTACTTGAAGATGCTGAGGGCTTTCTGCATGCCAAGCAAGTGCTCTGCCACTAACCTACAGCCCTTCTCAACAGAGCCCTCCATCCACCCTCTCCCCACGCTGGCTCTCTATTCCTCCATCACCCTACCCTGAGCTCATGGCATTATGAGAGGTGCCAGAGCTGAGCTCCTGAAAAAAGCCCTGGATTTACCACCACAAGATACAGGGATGGCCACCAATTTGGATGACCTTAAAGAGGGATTAGACAAATTCATGGAGGTCAAGGCTATCAACCTCCCAATAGTGGAGGCAGGAGGCCTCTGAGTAATATCAGTTGCTGGGGGTTGATGGGGTTGAGGTGGTCCACTCCTCACTGGTAAACTCCTTTTCTTTCTCTAATGGACTTTGCTTTAATGGGGGTGTTTATTATCTATTTTAATTATGGGTGGCTGCAATTTTAGATTTGGTTACATTCCTCTTATTTTGAGGTTGGCCTACAGTTGCTTGTGAAACTCTTTGGTATTTTTTCCTGAAAGGTGGCATATACATCATCATCATCATCATTATTATTATTATTATTACTAAGAAGAAGAAAAGTGTGGTGCAGTGGTTAGAGTCAGATGCAACTTTGAGTCTGAAGACCAGGGTTCAAATCCCCACTTAGCCAGTCTTTGGGGCCACTCAGTCCCTCTCAGCCTAACCCTATTACAGTGGTACCTCAGGTTAAGTACTTAATTCGTTCCGGAGGTCTGTTCTTAATCTGAAACTGTTCTTAACCTGAAGCACCACTTTAGCTAATGGGGCTTCCCGCTGCGCCGCTGGAGCACAATTTCTGTTCTCATCCTGAAGCAAAGTTCTTAACCTGAAGCACTATTTCTGGGTTAGTGGAGTCTGTAACCTGAAGCGTATGTAACCTGAAGCGTATGTAACCTGAGGTACTACTTATTATGGAGAGGCAGGACCGCTTCCTTCAGAACAGCTCTAGGGGAAAATATACAAAATATACAAAAGCAGAGATTGCTGCATTTATTTCCCCTAAGCCCAAAGCACCAGATCTTTCACAGAACCTCTTGAATTGTCTTTACAGAAACATAACTTAGCCAGGCAAGCGTAGCACTGGGGAAAGCTTTTGGTGAACAATTCTAGTCTTTTAAAACCAATGAAGCCAAATTTCCAAAATAGGAAGAATGTTGTTGGGGCGAAAGGGCAAGGCAACACAGAGACAGGTTTGCAAATAAAAGTAATAAAGTCGGTCTAATATAGCTAGTTATATGTTACCTGCTTTAGTGGAGTCTTGGTCATCAGAGCATGTGCAGACTTCCTTGTAGAAGAGAAGTTCTGAGAGACAGCATCTTTGGACTTCCAGTTCAATGTTTCTGGGAAGACCAAAGCTGAAGCCTTACATATTTGGGGGGAATGTGAGATCGGTAAGAGCTGGGTCTCCATCCTAAGATGAATTGTTTAGCCAATCATGAAATCGCCTCCATCTCTGATGTCAGTGGTTCCTGTGGCCAGCCACAAAACTACTAAAAGTCCAGTTCAACCTCCCTAAAGATTCTGAACTTACAATACAAAGGCCCAGCCGGTTCAGACCCGTTGAGTCATTGTACAGAGAGACTTAGCCAAAAGATGTATATTCAGGGGACTTCCGGAGGCGGCGCCATCGGCAATGGCGGATTCCCTCTAGTTCTGAGGGAGTAGCTCCGCGGAAATTGGGTCTTGCCGCTATGGCGAAGCGGGGACCCCATCGAAAATCACAGGCGGGTGAAGCCTGTGACTGTGGGACTCGGCAGGCACCCTTAGCGCCCCCCCAATCCGTGAGGGAACCCTGTAAAGGGCTCCGGAGTGAAACGGGGAGTCTGGCGCAGTGCTGAGAGTCAATTGCTTCTTCCGTGGAGTGAAGCCGCACAGCTGTTGCCGGAGAGCGCTGACCATTTTCCTGTGACAATTCGGCTACTAAACAACTACCCGTGAGTAGGTCAAGTTTGAAGATTGGGGAATTTAAGGGAAAAAAGGATTAATTTGGCACTGAAGCGGGAAGGCGTAAACAGGAAGTCCGCCTTCCGTTTTCTGTAAACAGATCAAAGCAAAGACTGTCTAAGCTAATACCTTGAAAATCGCGTTGAAAAAGACTCAAATCCTAACATCAATAAAAGAGAACTCCCTCCCTGAGGTGCAGGAGAGGGGAGGGAGAAGGGGAAGTACTTTTTGCCTGCAAAAAAAGAAAGAAAGGGAACAAAGACCACCACTTAATGCCTGGGAACGGACTGCCAAGGGACAATAGTACTGCCGTATTGCGAATCGCGCTGTTTAAGGATTGCAACTTGTTGACAGCTAACTCTGTAAGAGAGATACTTTGACTCTGAAGGGTTTCTCCGGACTCGAAACTGTTGCTTTTTTCGTTAAAGGGGGGATTTCTGAAAGTTGGAAAAGTTATTTTATTGTTACAAGTTTGGACTGTTACTGTGTCCCCCTAGAGGAACTTTGAAATTGTTACAATTGGCCAGGGAATTTTCCACTCTAAACTGGCCAGGGGAATTTTCCACTACAAAACAAGTAACCGTGGGACTGACCTTGATCCTTAGATAAAGTGTTATGGCAGATTTGACTCAGGAAAAAACAACAAGATCAGGTAAAATTAGACTGCAGCAGCAGCAGCGTAGAGCATCAGCATCTGGCCCTCCTCCCCCACCAGGGGAAGATCCTGCTCAAGCTGGGCTTAAAGGAATGGCATCTGAAGAGGGATTAGCTTCAGCATTAGGAAAAATTTTTGAATCTTTGGAAAAACTAAGTAAACAAGTTGCTGAAGCAACAACTAAAATTGATCAAAACACTTTAAGCATCAATAACTTGGGGCAGAAGGTGAACTCAAATACAGAATCTATTGAGAAACTGCTGCAGGAATCTACTTTGAACTGAAAGACAGCTGAAGAAGCCAAGGAAAAAGTATTGGCTGTAGAGGAAAAGATACCACCGATATGTAGGCAGCTTGAGGACCACAAGTCATTGCTGTCTATGATTGAATTAAAAGAAAAACAGACAAATCTAAGGATCAGGGCTGTACCTGAACTTGAGAAAGATAGTTTGAGTGACTTCCTTACGCAGGAATTTGCAGACTTTTGGAACTTAGACTCAGACTAGTTAGACTTCAAGATAGTAAGCGCTTTTAGACTTGGAAGAGGGGGGAGAAAGAACAGGGTGAGAGACTGTTTGATTACCCTCCGATCAAAAGAGGAGAGAGACAGAATATTGAGTCTGCACTTCCAGAAGACCTTGGAAATAAACGAATCAAGAGTGGAGATATTTAAGGACATCCCGAAACACCTTTTGGACCTCAGGTCCAACTACGGAGATCTGGTGGCCCTGTTAAGAGGAAACAGAACCATCTTTAGGTGGGAATTCCCCCAAGGCCTATCTTTTACCTTTAAAGGGAAAAAGTTTAAAATAAGATCAGTGGAAGATAAAGAAAAATTTATGAGAGAACACGGAGAAGACCTGCAAAAAGAAGCTGAAGAAGAGCCAAGAGCTTTAAAACCAGGAACACAAGACATAGTACCACTACCTTTGGGATTGGAAAAGCTAGAGAAAGTGATACCACCGTCAGAACAAGAACAATTATTGGGAGCAGTTGGAGGAAAAGCAAAATAAACACACCATGTCTCTGCAACTATTAAGTTGGAATATTCATGGATTTAACTCCCCGGAGAAAAGGAAAAAAGTCTTTCATTTATTGAAAAAGGAACAATTGGACTTGATTTGTTTACAGGAAACACATGTGATAAGGCTACATAGGAAAGTATTGATTAATAAAAGATTGGGTCAAGAGTTTATTTCATCGGACAAGGTTAAAAAGAGAGGAGTAGTAATTTATGCAAAAGAGAGCCTATCACCGAAATTTGTTTTTAAAGATGACCAAGGAAGATTTGTGGCAATTGAAATTCAAACACAAGGAGAAAAAATTTTGATAGTAGGAGTATATGCACCAAATGAGGGGAAATCTGAATTCTTCAAGAAGTTGCATGAGACATTGTTAGATTAAAATGATGCTGGATTGAAATTAAGTGGCTTTAGCAACAAGGCCAATAAGAATATGTAAAAATGGATTGATAATGGATGAAAATATATAGTTATAATATGTTAAGATATAAAGATAAATGAAAGAGGGTAAGGATTTGCTGAACTGACTATGTGAACGGGAATACAAAAAAGGGAGGTGTGAGGAGGTCATGGAAACAAGCAAACGAGCTTAAAGATATGAAAAAAATGGATTTGTTTTTAACTTTTTTTACTTATTTCTTTTTTGTATTTTGTATTTTCTTTTTTTCTAAGTATTTTTGTATTTTTTGTATTTTTCTTTTTTTTCTTGTTTTCTTTTTACTCTGTAAATTTCTGCTTTTTGTAAAACCCTAATAAATATTTTATTAAAAAAACAACAACCAAAAGATGTATATTCAGAAACAATGCAGCCTGATAGCTTTCTGTTGAAGGCTAACTGCAGGAGGTGAGAGCCCCAGAAGCTCTAGGGGGCACTGTTGAGATGCATCAGAATATTGGGGTTTGTCACAACTAAGAACAGTGGCAGAAAACTCTTGCCTTGACATGCTAAGATGGGCACCCAAGACTCTGCTCTGAATGCCCCCTCTGAGAGATGGCCAGAGAAAGGCAATCTCTGTTTCTCTGTGGCAGCCCCTTGCTTAAATAGTGCTCTCTTCTGGAAGCCCACCCAGCACCAACATTGCCTTCCTTTGGGTGCCAGACAAAGACGTTATCTATTTTTCAAGGCTTGCAGATGATAGCGAGATAGGAAGCTGCCTTATACAGTGGTACCTCGGGTTACAGACGCTTCAGGTTACAGACTCCGCTAACCCAGAAATATTACCTCGGGTTAAGAACTTTGCTTCAGGATGAGAACAGAAATCGTGCTCCGGCGGTGCAGTGGCAGTGGGAGGCCCCATTAGCTAAAGTGATGCTTCAGGTTAAGAACAGTTTCAGGTTAAGAATGGACCTCCGGAACGAATTAAGTACTTAACCCGAGGTACCACTGTACCAAGTCAGATCTTTGGTTGAACTAGCCCAGTATTGCCTGCTCTGACTGGCAGTGGCTATCCAAGGGTTTTAGACAGGGTTCACTCTCAGACCTACCTGGAGACCTTCTGCATGCAAAGCAGATGCTCTTTCACTGAGCTATGGCCTTTCACCATGCGAGTCAGACCCTTGGGCCACCTAGTCCAGTGTTGTCTACACTGACTGTCAGCAGCTCCCCAGGGTTTGAGGCAGGGTTTCCTCCCAGTCACACCTGGATATTGAAGCTGGGACTTTCTGCATGCTCTGCCACTGAGCTTTGACCCTTCTCTGGATGACTGAATAAAGGTAAAGGTAAAGGTACCCCTGCCCGTACGGGCCAGTCTTGACAGACTCTAGGGTTGTGCGCTCATCTCACTC
The DNA here is from genome assembly GCF_964270895.1 of Podarcis filfolensis. Lineage (NCBI taxonomy): Eukaryota > Metazoa > Chordata > Lepidosauria > Squamata > Lacertidae > Podarcis > Podarcis filfolensis. The sequence continues at coordinate 28,663,655 of NC_139616.1, read as the reverse complement.
TATAGGCCGGAAGCCAGCGCTGTCCGCAGACACTTCCGGGTCACGTGGCCAGCGTGACGAAGCTGCTCTGGCGAGCCAGCACCAGCGCAGCACACGGAACGCCGTTTACCTTCCCGCTGGTAAGCGGTCCCTATTCATCTACTTGCACTTAGGGGTGCTTTCGAACTGCTAGGTTGGCAGGCGCTGGGACCGAGCGACGGGAGCACACCCCGCCGCGGGGATTCGAACCGCCGACCTTTCGATCGGCAAGTCCTAGGCGCTGAGGCTTTTACCCACAGCGCCACCCGCGTTCCTGGATGACTGAATAGTAAAAGGTAAATTTAATGGTCTGGCTTTTTGGTGGTTATTTTTGGGTGATCGTGCCTGAACTGAGGAAGATAGTGGTTTTTTGAGTGACTACTGTGATGAACACTTTATATAATGCATAATTCATTATTTATATCTGGTCCATCTGACTGGGTTGCCCCAGCCACTCTGAACGGCTTCCAGTAAATTAGCACAGTAAAACATCAAACATTAAGAACTTCCTTATACAGGGCTGCCTTCAGTTGTCTTCTAAAAGTCAGATAGTTGTTTATTTCCTTGACATCTGATGGGAGCACAATTCTGAGCACAATTCAAAGTGTTGGTGCTAACCTTTAAAGCCCTAAACGGACTCGGTCCAGTGTACCTGAAGGAGCATCTCCACCCCCATCGTTCTACCCGGACACTGAGGTCCAGCGCCGAGGGCCTTCTGGCGGTTCCCTCACTGTGAGAAGCCAAATTACAGGGAAACAGGCAGAGGGCCTTCTCGGTAGTGGTGCCCGCCCTGTGGAACGCCCTCCCACCAGATGTCAAAGAGAACAACTACTACCAGACTTTTAGAAGGCAGCCCTGTTTAGGGCAGCTTTTAATGTTTGAGGCATTACTGTATTTTAATATTTTGTTGGAAGCCGTCCAGAGTGGCTGGGGAAACCCAGCCAGATGGGTGGGGTATAAATAATAAATTATTATTATTATTATTATTATTATTATTATTATTATTAACCCTCTCCCCTCCTTTGGTTTCCAGCAACTGGTATTCAGAAGCATTGCTGCCTCCCACTGTGAAGGCAGAGCATAGCCGTCCTGGCTACTAGTCATTGATAGCTCTCTCCTCCGTAAATTTGTCTAACCATCACTGCCTCCTGTGAGATCGGGTCTCATAGTTCATGCACTGTGTGTAGAAGTGCTTCCTTTTATCTGCCCTGAACCTTCACACATGACATAAACTGGGTCTCACTCTATCTCGTCCAGTTTTCTGATGCTCTTTCTGGTCCTTCAGTCTCCAGCTCCTCCAAGTCTAGTATAGTGCCCAGCAAAATTCCCAGTTCCAAAATTCATGGGAGGCACATTCGTTGCATTGCTCTGTGCAGAAGCTGTACCCTGCTGACATGACCTCATTGTCTGTCGAACGTCTGCTACTGAATCAGATGCCATGCAGGTGGAACAAGCAGACAAACATGGTCCTGAAACAGCTCCAAACAAAGGCCTTCAGCAGGGTTTCTCACAGGGCAAAGCAGACGAACATGTTTTTGGACTACAACGTCCATCACCCCTGAGTGTTGGCCATGCTGGCTGTGAGGGCTGATGGGAGCTGTAGTCCAGCAACATCTGGAGAGCCACAGGTTAGCCACCCCTGGCGTAGCGGCAGGTAGGATCTGTACTTGGTGAGATGTCACACGCTTCCCGCCCTGCTTTCTAACACAGCACACCGGCAATCTTATCAAGGCAATTGGCCTTACATCTTGGATGCAATGAATAGTCCATTTAATAGAGCTGGTTTTTGCCCATGAGTCTGAGCAGGCGTCTCTGGATGGGAATGAATGGAACCTAATTAGGGAGGGGGGGATGAGGGAATCCAGGAGAGGTGCTGATCCCAAGGAAAGCCAGTGATAATGGGGAAATGAATGAGCTGCCACCGTCAGCGGAGAGACGCTGTAATTATCTTGGCCTGACACACTGCAAGCTGTCTGTGATAATGAGGCAGTGCCTCAAATCAAATTAACTGGCATTATTAAGCACATGGCGCAATGCGCCGCCGTCGCCACAGCAGCGGCCCTTTCCAAGAGCAGCATTCCAGCAGGACAGGGAAATTCCAGGTTCCAAAAGGCAGGTGTTGGAGTGGCTAGTGAGATCATCAGACTGCTAGGTCCGGGGGTTCAGATCCCTGCTCCTCCACAAGGTTTACAGAGGGACTCTGGACCTCACTCTCTCTGTCTCAACCTAATCTACCTCACAGGGCTGTTGTAAGGATAAAGGGGGGAACTATGCATGTTACTCTGAGCAGTTCACAGCAGGAAGGATGGATTTAAAATGCAATGATGTTTTGTCCTGCATGAGCTGAGTTGCCAACTGAGCAGAAGAATACTTTGCTCGGTGGGTTGTTTGTGTTTGTTTGCTTTTTGAGTTGCAAGTCCCACAAGGAACAGTTGAGGGAGTTGGGTATGTTTAGCCTGGAGAAGACTGAAAGGTGACTCAAATAGTTGAAGGGTTGTCACATGGAAGTTGGAACAAGTTTGTTTTCTGCTGCTCCAGAGGGAAAGACCTGAATCAATGGATTCAAGTGATCAAAATAATGAGATTCTGACTAAACGTTAGGAAGAACTGTCTGATGATAAGAGCTGTTTGACAGCGGAAAGGACTCCCTTGGAAGGTGGTGGACTCTCCATTGGAGGTTTTTAAGCAGAGGTTATGGCCATCTGTCAGGGTGGGATGATGTGCTGTAAATGTGGTTTAAACGCATGGTGCGCTTTCATGCACAATCAGTAGCATAGGAAGGCGGGGGTGGGGCACACTGGGTGGCACGGTGGCTGGAGGGCCTGGCTTGGATAGGGCTATCTTCCAAAAAAAAACCTCAAGAACTTTGGACGATCTCCAAGCTGCAACGTGCTTTCATTCATCATCACTGACCATCATTCATCCCCATTCATAAATTTTTGAAATGTCCAGGGATTTAGTCAGATGACCAGTGAAACAGGCAAGGCAGGAATCCCGCTCAAGTTTGCTTTTGCTTAACTCACCACCCCCATTCTGGAGATACAATTTTGTGCAAAGGACCTAATGGATCTTAATCTGGAGAACAGGTCGACATGCCCACATTCTCACACAGTGCAATTTGTCAAGCTGAGGTACCACACATGATTGTACCGCAGAGGTACCACACGATTCATTAGACTGCTATATCTGGAGAAGAGGTGGAGCTCGGTGGTTGATGGAGCATCTGCCCTGCATGCAGAAGCCCCCAAATGCAATTGTTGGCATCTCCTGGTAAGACCAGGAAAGAGTTCCTGCCTGGAAACCTGAAGAGCTGCTGCCAGTCAGTGCAGACAACACTGAGCTAGATGGACTGTTGGCCTGACTTGGTGTGCAGCAGTTTCCTATGTTCCATAGGTTTATATGATTAATTATGGGATGTACATGTGTGGACTCGCAGACACCTAGGGAAGCATCTGAGAACCTTCTGGTAAGCTGTTTGTATGGATCTCCAAGTAAGATCTATGATCTGTAGCTGAGATTCTGGGTGTCCCCAGACTGCCACTGTTGTTTCAGTAGGGATTCAAGCACCTACCATAATTTTAGGTTTGCACAGTCAAAGTGGATTATTAAAGCACTCTGTTGCCCTAGTGCAACAAATCCACTTGAAAAATAAAATAAAAACTACGGTTTTGAAAAAAAGTGATGGAGAAACGCATAGAAAATGAACAAATGGTTGACGGGAAGACATATAAACACCTCACAAGCTCTAGTCAGGATGCAGGACGACTGCTGCTCATTCTCATTTCTCATCCAGCCATTCTGCAAACAAATCAGGATAGATGGGGGATAAACATGTCCTCTAGAGGAGGCCCAAGTAAGAACCAGGACAAATGTGTAGCCGCCATGCCTCTTTCTTTCCAGAAGACAATAATGAGGAGCACTGTGTGAATTTTGGGCACCCTATCTTGAAAATTATATTCAGTGAATTAGAGAGAGTCTGTGCTGGGAAGGGGGAGGCGCATGAAGGAACCCCTTTTTATTTGGGGCGCCCCCAATTTGCTTCTGAGCTAATTGAGGGGATGACAGACCAGCTCTGGAACATGTGAAGTGCACTGGGTGTGCACAGAGTGTTTCCCACCATCGCTGAATAATCACTGCCGGCTGTGTTACATGTTTTGGGATGGGTAGGGAAATGGCCGAGATTCCCCCCTCAATTCCAGGCTGCAGTGTCCAGTCCCTGCCTGCAGGAGGCAGCAAAACACCTCCTTTTTGCTTGCACATAAGCTCGTCTTCCTGTGTTGTGTTTGCATGTATGGCTGTAATGCAATTTATTTATTTTTTAAAATCATTTTCTTTTACATGTTGCAGCTTCAGGCGCTGCACTCATCTGTGCTTACAGAGCAGCTGTCTGGGTTTACAGTGGGCATATGGGTACACCTTCACTAGTTGCATAAAAGATCCTGGAGTTTTCCACCACCACAGCTTCACCTCCAACTGCAGCAGGAGGTGGCCATTCAACATGGAATCATAGAACTGTAGAATTCGGAAGGGGCCCAAAGGTACATCTAGTCTATGGTTACCAGATTTTTTTTTCAATGAATCCGGGGACACACTTTTTTTGTTGTTTTTGAAGCTGAGTAGCAACAGGGAGTCAGTAGTGGGGATGGTGAGGCAAAAGTCCCTGGGCCCAACCACACATGCATATTGTATAAAGATGCAAAGCCCTTCTTTCGCACCCTGTGAAACATAAATGCACAGTTTTTTCAAAAACTGGGCAACGGTGCACCGCGTGCCTGTGACTTCTGAGCCTTCCCCGGTCTCCTTCCCCTTTTGTTTTGACAGATCAGGGGAGGCTTGGGAGTCAGGGGCAGACGGCCATTGCCCAGGAGGGGCCAGCCTGGTAGCACAGTTGGCTCTGGCTGGCTTCAGGAGCTGCTCGCTGCTTGCTGCCATGGTGCAGGAAAAACGGTGGGTGCCATGGCAGAGAGCAGCGAGCAGCTCCTGAAGCCAGCCAGAGCCAACTGCGCTACCAGGCTGGCTCTGGGCTGCTGAGGCTGCCACTGCCACGTTTCCCAGGGACAGATTTGCAAATCTGGGGACATTCCGGGGACGGGAATTTGTCCAGGGACAGATTTGCAAATCCGGGGACTGTCCCCGGGAACTGGGGACGTCTGGTAGCCCTAATCTAGTCCAACCCCCTGTGATGCAAGAATCACAGTACTATGGAATTATTTGACAGGATTTGTGGAGAGTATAGATAGAGGTGGGGGCCCAAGAGCCACATTCCCCTTTGGCCTGTTGTCTGGGAGTCCCATTGCAGCAGTGGTTGTGGTGGCCATATTTTGTGTCATTTGCAAATGGTTCAGTCCCCAACGTCTCCAGCTAAGAGGTTGTGGAAGAATTGTTGAGTTGGAAGGGACCACGAAGGGCCATCTAGTCTAACCCCCTGCAATGCAGGAATCTTTTGCCCAACAGGGGCTCAAACCCATGACCCTGAGATAAAGAGCCTCATGCCCTACCAACTGAGCTATCCCAGCAGTTGGAAGACCCATGGAAACTAATAAACATGACTGACTCAGGCCCATTCATTTCAATACATCTACTCTGAGCAACTGCTGACTACAATCCTCTGTCTTATTTTCAAGCAGTTCTCAGACGCTCCATAGTTTGCCATTCGTTCCGGGCACGCCCCCCCCCCTCGCTCCAACAACCAGGTGGGTTCGTCTGAGATCGGGTAACACCTAGGAATTACTTTCTGCAAATCCTATTACAGAATAAGTTCATGTGGGTGTTTAAAAATCCAAAACGCAAAACGTGCAAGCTTTGGGAAGTGGCTGAGGCATGTCTCTTGTTGTTCAGGGCCCAACACCAAGTACTCAGTAAGAATTTACTTTAAAAGAAAAAAAGAAAAAGAATTATTAACTGTACAGCTAACTTGCAGTACAACTAGCATATGTGTCTACTCAGAAGTCTCTTTGTATTTAATGCATCTAACTTCCAGTAACTATCATCATCATCATCTTTAATTTGTATACCGCCTTTCTATCTTACAATACTCAAAGCGGTTTACAAGCTGAAGGGGGAAAAAATGTACATCTTATAACAATCTAATGCAATACAAAAATGTGATAATAAAACAACTTTAAAATAGGCAACCTCCATCAAAAAAGTAACATTCAACAATCATTAGAATAGTATCATCAGCACAGGTTGGCAGCCTAGGTTTTGCTTTAAGCAGGATAACTCTGAATACCAGTTGCTGGGAAACACAAGAGGGGAGAGGGCTCTTGTACCCGGGTCCTGCTTGCTGGCTTCCCACAGGCACCTGGTTGGCCCCTGTGAGAATAGGATGCTGGACTAGATGGGCCCGCTGTGTCCTGACCCAGCTACAGGACCCTTGCTGTAAAACCTCCAGGTCCAGAGGCAATCTATCTGGATTCCTAGGTTCAGAGGGACATTTGGCCACAGCGAGACACAGATGCTGGACTAGATGCACACACACCCCCTTTGGCCTGAACCAGCTGACTCTCCTTATGTCCATATGGTAGAGTTGTCATTGGGGGGGAAATAGGGTCCTTATGCCCTTAACAGCTGTATCTCCACAGGACCAACAGAATATGGCTGGCTTCCCTATGGTAAGCATGAGTTTGCCCAGAGGTTGGGTGGGGAGCACCATGGCAGCCATTTTGTGACTGGCACCCACAGTACTCCTCAAAATTTGAAATGTGCCTTCTGTTCAAAATTTGTCTTAAGCAAAGGGGGAACTGTGTCTTGTTTTGAGAAGTGGTGGTGTGGAAAGTTGAAAAGAGATTGAGACACACAGAGAGGAGTAACTATATTCTGTGTCAATGAATCTAACCCCTGAGGGGAATGTAGAGGGGGAAACAAGAGGCATGTGCAAAGAGGCAGCCCTTGAATGAGGCACATAACTATTATTATGTTCCAAGCAAAGGGATCTCGTTTCTGATAAAAGCCAATGGAAGAGCTACAGATAGATTTCAGAGACTTTCCTTCCTTCCATGCTGCGTTTCCCCTCTGCTTCGTTTTCTTTCCTCCCCTTTTCCACGAAGAGAGAAACGGATGAATTCCGGCTACTTTAATGTTCATTAAAATAAGATAAATTAGTCGTGTATGAATAGCAAGGCCAGTTTGTAAGCTCCTGCCTAGCATCGAAGTGAATGGTTAAACATTAGAAATAACTTTCTGATGGTAAGGCTCTGGAATGGATGTCCACAGAAGGTGGGTGGACTCTCCTTCGTTGGAGGTTTTTAAAGAGAGGTTGGGTGGCCATCTGCCAGGGGTCCTTGGTTCCTGCATTGTACGGGGCTGCACAAAATGAACACTGGGCTCCCTTGCAACTCCACAATTCTTTGAAAGTAAGAACCAGGTTTCTAGATCAGGTCACGGTCCATCCAGCCCCCTGTATCCTGTTCCCAACAGCAGAAGCTTTTGGGGGAAGCCCATGTGGAGGGCACAACACTGATCACCGTTCCCCTCGTTTGTGCTCAGCAAATGCTTCTGGGTGGTAGGCTGCCGCTGTACATGGAGCTTCTACCATCTGCCATGATGGTCAACAGGACACCCTCCCCTGGGCGGCCACTCCGGGTGCCCATCCTCCTCAAGCAGCCGCCAGTGCTATACTTGGGCTCCGTGCCAACATTCCTCCGCTTGCAGATGGTGGTGCTGAGCCCAACTGGAGCGCACAGGTTCTCCTCCTCCTCCTTCTCTCCCCCCCCCCACCGCCGGCTGGGCCGCCTTGGTCTCCATGGCAACCTGCATTCCCTTCTGCGGTGCTTCTTGCCTGTGCTTCCCAACTCCCCCCCATTTGTATTCTGCTCCTTTGTCTCCTATTACAGGTTGGCAAGTTGCCAGGCCAGGCATCCATTTCAAAAGCAGCCTTTGTTTTTATGGGCAAAATGGCTAGTCAGGAGTGGACAGGAGCAGCAGAGAGGAGGAGGCTGGACATTGCGGCGGGGGGGGGGGGGGAGAGCAGGACCACATGCACACACACCTCACCTGCAGCCTGGGAATATCACCTAGACAAGGCAGCCGCCTGGCTAAGGGAAGCCTAGTTGATTAATCCTATGAATTTTAATTGATCAATCCAGCCTTCCCTAAGCTGGTGCCCATTCATGTTTCGGATTGCGAGCCTCATCAAGAGTTACCGTCCAAAGCCTCTGGGGGCACCAGCTTGGGGAAGGCTGAATGAATCCATCCGTTATATCTGGATAAAATCTGTGTTTTTGGAGAAACAGCTCTCCAAAGGTAGTGCATGTCACTAATTTGGAGAAATGTGTTTTTGTGTGTGGCTGTGTCCTCACAAACACTGCAGGAAATGGGAGGGCCTGGATATGCATGGAGAGAGTATGAAATTGAGAGTAGAGCATTGCCCTCATCTCCAGTTTGTAGGCTTCACACAAGCTTCTGGCCAGCCACTGTGAGAACAGGATGCTGAACTACTTGGGCCATTGGCCTGATCCAGCAGCCTCCTCTTAGGTCTTTATGGTGGGAGCAGGGCTACTTAACCCTATCCCTTTTGCCCACTCAATACTGGCCCTCCCAGCTGCTCCTCCCCCTGACCTTGTGCCTTTTCCCCAATTGGGGAGAAAAGCAATTTTGATTTGATTAACAGTAGAACACCGAGCCTAGGACTTGCCAATCAAAAGGCTGGCAGTTCGAATCCCCGTGACGGGAAGAGCTCCCGTTGCTCGGTCCCTGCTCCTGCCAACCTAGCAGTTTGAAAGCACGTCAAAGTGCAAGTAGATAAATAGGTACCACTCCGGTGGGAAGGTAAACGGCTTTTCCGTTTGCTGCTCTGGTTCGCCAGAGTCATGGTGGCCACATGACCCGGAAGCTGTACGCCAGCTCCCTCGGCCAATAAAGCGAGATGAGCGCCGCAACCCCAGAGTCGGCCACGACTGGACCTAATCGTCAGGGGTCCCTTTACCTTTTTAACAGTAGACAGGGAAAGGGTTAAATAGCAGTGGGGGCCCTCCAGCCCTCTCCTCCTGCTTTCAGCCCCCCACATCACCTGGCATTTGGCCAATAAAAGGGAAGGATCCCATTCTCATTTCATCAGCCCTACTTGGGCTCTTCTCCTGTGCAATGGTGATCAGGTTGGAGATGAACCAGAAACCCACAGGTTCTTCCCAGGCTTGGCTTCATCTTTTTCTTTTGCTTCAGCAGCTGTTTTGACGGCAGCTCAAAAAATAAATAGGTGCACGGCCTGATCCAGACTGACTCAACCAGAAGTGGGATTGACTCCTGAGTTCACAGAACTCAGGTAAGATTAGTTTAATCAAAGGACTGGCATGATATTCTGCTTCTTCTCTTTTCTGAGAGAGAGAGAGAGAGAGACTCCAGGACCGAGGGCCAGGCTTCAATTCATTGCCCGTGCTTTCTTCAGCTTTCTCTTCTTGGCCCCAGCCAAATATGGGCAGGATTTGGTGTACACGATGAATCACCCGCTGGACTCCAATTTGAACATTCTCTGAATGGATCAGGGGCAACACGAACTTTGTGTTAAAATTACGCCCACTGTGTTGTGCATCAAGAACTTGTTGCCATACAACTAATTTAGACACAAATCAAATACGTTTCCAAAAACTATCGGTTTGCTCATGGTTTTTCCATTCTCCTCTCCTTAAGATGCTAGACAAAGGCCACAGGAAATTCACCCCATTCCCTTGATTTTCCCCTATTGAGGTTTTCTCGAAGCCTTGACTACAAATTGCAGACACAGGAAGATAAGGGGGGGGGGGGCAATGCTTTGATTGTTATGCTTCAAGTGTTCTGTGAATCCTGCGAGTCTTTTGTATTTAAATGCTGCTTTTGTGACTCGACTCAAAATAAATCAAGCTGGTGATGGCAGGAATTATGTGATCTCTCTGACTGTGGAGCATAAGAGCAGAGTTGTAACTGGAGATAGATACGCTGAGGAATACACATTTGACTGGTGGCCTCATACTGTGGTTATTCCTTATTAGATTCTTTTATCCAGGCTGTTATTGAACTTATGCTTCACTGAAATCAATGAGCAAATATAGTAATGAATTAATTTAAGTCATATTGATTTCAAAGGGACCTAAGGTCAGATCCTGATCATGAACTGTTAACAGCTTGCAAAGGAACTCAAGGACAGCTCAGTTGTTGGGATGCCTCCAGCCTGTCACTAACTTGGAGGAGGGTTCAAAGTGCATACTGGAATTTTAGGTTTGTGCAATTAAAGGAGATTAAAGTGCTCTGTTGACCTAGCAAAACAAATTAAAAAATGAACTTTTTGCAGTTTGGAAATTGACAAGAAAATCAGGACAAATGCTCATTGTCGTATAACTGTCCCATAAATAAATCAGAGTGGATGCTCAATAAAGACTGGTCATCATGTAACTTCTGCATAAGCTTTCTATAAGCAAATCAAGATGTTGTTGTTGTTTAGTCGTTTAGTCGTGTCCGACTCTTTGTGACCCCATGGACCAGAGCACGCCAGGCACTCCTGTCTTCCACTGCCTCCCGCAGTTTGGTCAGACTCATGTTTGTAGCTTTGAGAACACTGGAAATCAAGATGAATGCTCAGTAAACAGGAAATCTGGAGGAGCCCTTGGTCTCAGATAAGGGAAACCCACTGCCAGCATAAATCCCTCCTAGGCTATGAAGCTCACTGACAGACCTTGGGCAAAATAGTTTCTCTATTTCTCCCCCTGTCTCTCATAGCCCAACCTCATAACTTTCACAGGACAGCTGCAGGACTAAAACACATTCTGAGACTGGCTGGAGCTGATTGGAGTTGTAGTCTAAAACATCTGGAGGATATCAGGATCATGAAGGCTGATATAAACAATGACAAGGCTAATTACACTTAACAGTTGTAATTGCTCAGATCATAAATTGTATTTCTGAATAGCACGAAAAGCATCCACAAAGAAATTTGCTTTCCTAGAAGTCCTTAAGTTGTTAGAAGCAAAGCATCAGAGGGACACGAGGGAATTGCTGATAAGATGCCATATCTCTGGCAGGCTTATGGGCAAGAGTAGCTCATTAATGGGGCAGGCAGCAGAGAGTCAGCTTAACTTATCCAGAGGTGCCATCTCTTATTCAATTAGGTGGGGGAGGGGGAGTTGCTACCCTTGACCTAATTTTGACCAACAGGGAAGAACTGACCGAAGGAGTGGAAGTGGCAGGAACCTCGAGGGAATGTGACCGTGTCATCGTGGGATTTGTGGTAGAAAGACAGTCAAGTGTACACCATGGAAGGCCAAGTTCACACAGCTCAAGCAACAGTTGGGTAGGATGCCATGGGTAGGCATTAAAGAGGGAGGTTATAAAAAGTGAAATACTGAAGGCACAGCCACAAGCTGCGGAGGGTGGGGTGGCGGGCTGAGACAGCTAAAAGAGCACAACTGTGGCGTTAAAGGGACATCTGTGGGAGATGGCAGAAAGGCCACATTACCAGGGAAGGGCCATTGCTCACAGGTAGAGCACATGCTTTGCATGCAGAAGGTCTCCAGCTCTGTCTCCCAAGGCATCGTCAGTTAGGGCTGGGAGAGATTCCTGCCTGAAATCCTGGAGAGCCGCTGCCAGTCCGTGTAGGCCAGGGGTGGCCAACACCCAAGACACTGCGATCTACGCACAGAGTTAAAAACTGCCAGTGATCTACCCCCTTTTTTCGGGGTTCAGGTCAAGGTTGTTGAGGGTTTTTTTTTAGGGGAGCCAAAGTTGTTGAGCTTCTTTGGGGGGAGCCAGTGATCTACCAGTGATCTACCACAGACGTCCGGTGATCTACTGGTAGATCACGATCTACCCGTTAGACGTGCCTGGTGTAGGCAATATTGAGCGAGATGGACCCAAGCCTACCTCGCAGGGTCGCTGTGTGAATAAAATGGAGTGCGGGGAGGGGGAGCGTGTGCGCCACCTAGCGCTCCTTAGAGGAAAAGAGGCGCGCTATAATAAATGCAGCAACTGAGCTGATGAATAAGCCGCTTCCCTACATCCACGGAGAGGACTCTTTTGCCCCTTCTTCCACCACATTTTTTCTAACACTTCGTTCCACGGCGGATCCGCCGCGCCAATTCGACCTCTCTCCCGCCCGTTGCTAGGGCGCCATGTTGGCGGCGACGGGAGCCCCGCCGGAAGTGCTTCCCGCCGACGGGGGGAGGCGGGGCGTCCGCTTCCGGGGCGTGGCGGCGACGGGGCTGCTGGGGAGTCTCCTCCGTGAGGGAGGCTGGAAATGGCGGCGGCTGGGAGGGGGGAGAAGAAGAAGAGGCGGAGGCGGAGGCGGCCGACCCGGGTGGAGCAGCAGCAGAAGGAGGCAGCCGAGGCCACCCTGCCGGGGACCCCCAGGCCGGGACGCCGGGAATAAGAGGCGGAGCAGGCGACACCCCCGCCGCCCCCCCCAAAGCACATGCGGTAAGGAGGGGGCGCCGTGGTCCGGGTTAGGGGGGGGTGTCGTTTGCAGGACAAGGTGCAGCCGGGACAAAATTTTCCTCTCAGATATATCTCCCCAACACCTTAAAAAAAAAAAAAGCCCCTCACTAAACATGGCGCGCGAAGGCCGGGCCTGCCCCCCCCCCATTTTGCTGCTGCGCCAGCGCTCCGCCTTGCACAGAGCTGCCCGAGAGAGAAACGCGCGCCCCGCCGCCGCCGCCCCGTGCCCGCGCTTTGCGTGCGCCTTCGCCCCGGGGAGGCTGCAAAGCGGTGCATGGCGCCGGGGGGGGGGAGGAGAGGGAAGAGAGAGTGGGGAAGAGAGAAAGAGAGAATCTCCTCCTCTTCTGTTTACTTCAGCTGCAAATGCAAGAAAGCGTGAAAGGGGGCCCCTGCGAGGAAGCGGAAATTTCGCTTGCCCCCCCCTCCCCGCCCCGGCCCGCAGCAGAGGATGGCGCGAGAGGAGGAGGAGGAGTGCAGCGCAGGCAGCCGTCCACCCATCCTGCGCTCATTGCAGACAGGAGGCGGTGGGGGCCCTTATGCCAAATGAGAAATACTTGCAGTGAGGCTGGGGAGCAGCCTGCTAGCCCCAGATTTGCCCAGATGGAAGGAAAGGAAAGGATGCCTCCCCCATCCAAAAAATAGCATCTAAGTAGAACTAAAGGGGTGCATGGGCAGAGGAGGTGCTTTCAGTCGAGCTCCCTAGGGTGCATTCTTAGATGGAGAGGAGGGGTTCCCCTGTTGTAATAAATAGCATAAAAGTCTGTGCCACCCTGTTGGCCTGACAGTGGCTGTACCCTTAGGATGCCCTCTGTAGATCCCTGCAGGGTGAGCAGCGTTGAAGGGCCTCGATAGAGTAGAAGTTGCTGAGCTTTTACCTCTTTAGCTGCCAGCGCCATTCACTTATGTTCTGAACCCCCCCTTATTTTAATTGAATGAACACTGGTGAGGTATGAAAATGCCACCCCATCCATTTGTTGGGCACACATTTGTATACAGTAGCAGCTGCGTCTTTAGCAAAACAGCTGGTACAAGTAAGTACGTCACCATGTTCTGTTGCAGGTAGAATCTGGCCGAACCGTTAATCCACCTCCTATAATTCCTTTGCTCTGAGCCCAGAGGGTGGGAAGTTACAGCATGTTTCTAACTCACCCATAGATTCGAATCCCTTTTGGGACATATTGAGAGCACTTAATGTTGTGGTTCCATGTTTGGTGCCTAGGCCTCAGTCTCACCTAGGGCAGAGTGTTGCAAATATGGTGTACCTTACATGCAGTGAATGTTCTTGTGGAGCACATCAAGCAGTAGCAATTTCTGTTCTGAAGCTATATTATTAATAGACTTTCTGTTTGCTAATCTTACAAACTGGTGCTGAGCGGTATAGTTCTAGCATGTTTGGGACAGGGCTTCTCAATGCATTCCAGCTTTGTCTCTGGTGCTATCTGAGTCTATCCTGTTAGCTGCTTTTGCGGGCCTCACTTATCTTTCACCTGCACCTTCACATTAGTGCATCTGATTAAATGGGTCGTTGCCTACAACAGCAGTTTTAAATGTGTTGGTTTTGAAGGTGCCACAAAGCTCTTTCTTTGGGTTTTCTTGCAAGCAGTTGACATGGCTGTCTTCCTGTTGGTGCCAGAAATACATGTTGTGCTCAGAACGGGACTGATGAGGGTTTTCAGCTGCTGAACTCTTGCTTCTCTTGCACCAACGTATGTGTTCGTGTTCACTGCTTTTCTCAATCAGCTAGTGCATATGTGTATTTTTATTCATTGCATATTCATTTCTCATTTAACTGTGCACAATAAAACAATCCTTTAAATCATTGGTCAGACAAGTATGCCTGTATTTGTACTTCTGATTTGTTACTGCCAGGGCTTGTTTTCTTGATGGGGATATGTGTGTTCTTTTTCAGAGTGTTGGAAGCTAAAGCTACCAAAGAAGTCGAAAGAAAACTAAGCAGGTAAGTCAGAAATAAAAGGGCAGAGAATGAACTGAAGGGCATGTAGGAATTGGGAGCTTAGACAATTGACAGTTTGCATGATTTGTTTTAAAAAAATGTGGTGAAACTTCCTTATAAAAAGTAATTGAGCAGAGGGGTCCTTTGTGAAGCGGCGTCCTCCACTCCTTTAAATATCTTGCCGAACATATTTTCTTTTGCTACATTTAAACTGTTGCCAGAAGCAAGCAAGAGCAAAAATGAATGCAGGGTTTGTTTGCTGTATGTGTTTTTCATCCTTGCCTAGCCAGATGGATTTTTATTGGCTGGAAATCATCGCTGGCCTTGAACTCAACACAAGCCGCATCTTGTGAAATAAACATTTGTTCCTTTCTATGTGCTGTATTAAGGAGTGTGAGAAGTAGCTGCTTGCTAATAGCCAGGGAAATTCGAAACTTCCCTTTACTACAGTAGTAATAGAAACTTTGGAATTAGCTTAAGAGTTTGGAGTGGGAATGGGGGGTAAATATCTGACCAAATTATTTTTCAGTACTTTCGTGCTGCTCCTTTATCTTTGCAAAGAGGTAGACCACGATTCCCATAGTGCAGCTAGGCAGTTGAGAATGAGCAGTGCACTTCAAACCCAGGTCACTCAGATCGAAACCCTACAAAGTACCTGCTCAGGTGCTTTCTATTTTCTTGCATTACGCATATATGTCAGATAGTATTCTTTCTGCACTTGCAAGGAACTAATCTTTTAGTGTGGCAGCAACTACACTTTGGAACTCCCTGCCTTATTGCTATCAAGCAGGCGCCTTCACTGTACCCATTTGGGGGCCTGCTTAAAGCATTTCTGCATATGTAAGCCTATCCAGTTACTTAGATGTTGATGTATTTTAGTTTCTTTTGTTTTTAATTATTTTGATATGTCTTTAATTGTTTTTAACTTTTTATTTACGATTTAAATATTTATTGTATACTGCTTAGTAGTTTTGTAAACTGCTTAAATGGTATATACATTTCGTTAAATAGAAACTAAAAGCACTTTTGATTAGGGATGCCTACCCAAATATGTTAAAAGTTGACCTGTGTTTTATTTAGTAATTTTAGCTTAATTACGGGTTTTAATTACATTCTGAATTTTTTTGAAAACAAATACACTTATTAACTTTTTTTAAAAAAAATGTATTGCATATTTCTCTTTTTTATACACTATTTACAGTTAAGCCATCTACAGATGGTTAAATAATGATGTCTAGCCCCACCCAGACCCCCCTCCCCTTGCCACACTCTGTGTTTGATAACTGCCCCCCCTTAACTGGCCACAATTTGGTCTTAGCCAATAGACAGGAAGTTAATTATTTTAAATGTCTGTATACCTCATTTCAGCTCCAACAGCCTCCCGAGCATACACCCAAATGTTGAAATATGAAAACTGTATCTTGTCAAGATTTATACAGTTAAAAACAAGACATCCTGAAAAACCCTAACTGAGTTTACAGAGCAGAAATCAAGGCTACTACATCTTGTCTTGGTTTTGGTTTTTTAATGTATAGTAATTGTGATAGTTCTGCACATCAGTAGAAGGTCAAGAAGAGTAGTTTATTGATAATCTACTGAACATTGCCATTTAATTCTTAGAAACATAGAAACAAGCATATGTGCCATCACTGAGCTGTGGCCCTCTCTACTCCCAACAGTTTCCAGCTGCCATTCATATTTCAGTACTAGTTGGTCGCTGTAATACTGGGAGGTGAAAAGTTCCGATTCTTGCTACATTTTGTAATCCAGGGCTGAGCTGATGTTTAATGGCTGCTTGGAGCCTTTCCCAAGTTCACGAAAATAAAATAAATACTTCAGCAATAAAGCCCATATACAATAACAGCATGAAAATGAACAAGAGCTATAATGAAAGCAGTCAACTTTGCGTTGTTACAAATGAGGAGTAAATAAGAAGGAATATATGTACTCCCTTTCAAGGGAGGTGCTTGTACTTCTGCTTTTGAAGAAAAGAATGCTCCCAGTTGAAACACTCATCTGCAAATGCGACCAAAAAGGGCCCTGTCCTCCCCACTCCCCAATTCCTTCTCGTCTCTATTTGCCTTGGAAGGAAGGGCCCCCTTTTCTGTCCTAGAAAAGAAAACAGTTGAGAACTCTGATTTATGTAAAGGACTTTGCTCACACGATTCTTGCTGTGAAGCAGGTAGAGAAGCAAGTGTAAAAACCCTGAACTCTCCAAGGATGCCTTTGTCTTTATGAACACAGCTGTAGTTTTCTTGGTCAAATCTGTTGCTGCAGGCGTGTTTAAAGTGAAACTGGCAGTGGAAGGATAGTGTGTTTCATTACAGGAGGATTTTTATAGGGTGGCATGGGACTCCTATCAAGCAAATGAATGGTCAGGGGCCTTACACCTCACTGGCAGAGGGTGGCTTAATTGCAGTACAATTTTTACCCCTCTAATCTGTGCGCGTGTGCAGCTAGGGTAAATTTGAAATAATGGTACTGCTTATACTGAAATCACCCAACCTGGCATCTCTGGTGCTAAATAAATAATTGCAACAGAAGAAATGCTGACTAACATTAGAACTTAATGCCATCAAAGCATAACCTGCCGCTGCTACACCCCTATTGGGGTTTAGAAGTGAAACTTCTAAAGGACACGAACTTTCTTTAAAGCAATCAGCACCTTGCTGCATAAAAACAGTATAATAAATGTTGCATTTGTGGTGAGGATGTTTAGAGTGTGTGACATAAGCTATCTGGCCAGAGCTTAGTTGCTCATGCAAGGGGGCTCTGTAACAAATTTTCAGAGTGTTCAATAATGGTCTGAGTCTCCTTCCTGAGCCAATTGCTGCTGCCTACAGCACTGCTCGTGCTGTGGAGTGGTTCATCGTAGACAGGCAGGAATCTTAATGAAACTCTGAGCAGAGTTTCTAAGCATGTGGTCAGATCTAGGGCTGGGCGATAGCTTGTTTTCAATGTTGCAATATATCAGTTAAACATCTTGATATATCACAATATCTGAAATAAGGAAGGAACTTTGCAGAGGTGAACAGGACAATGTCCTGGCAGCTGCTACTACTTAGGGGTCTAAAACAGATAAATGACAATATTATCAATCATCCCACACTCAGTTTCATCAGCAGGCAAGCCAAAATGCATCCCAACAGGACTTTTGGGTTTGGCTACCAAATGGTCCTGTTCAGACAATCCAAAGTACAGCGATGAGTCATAGTGAATAGAAATAATATGGGACTGCCACACTGCCAGCAGGCCTGCTAGGAAGCAGCAGCGGCAGCAGCGGCATAAACAGCTTGCCATGATTGCAGTATGTGTCAGCAGTAGCAGTGATAACCTGCAAGGCCTGGCGGTGGCGGCGGCAAAATCAGTGGTGGCCTGCAAGTCCTCTTGGCAGTGCCAGGATCTGGCGGCAGTAGCAGTAGCAGCCTGCGAGGCCTTGCAACGGCAGCACAAACAGTGGCACAATGTTTTGCTGGTGAGTTATCACAATGTTGAAAACCAGATATCGCCTAGCCCTTACACACATTGTGATTTGCAATATATTGCCAGCTCAAATATTATGAAACAATTATTAGGATGTGAATTTCAAAGCGGTTTTGGATGATATATCACCCAGCTCTAGTCAGTTCTTGCCATTTGTTATGCCCTCTGAAGGCACACTGGCTTCAGAGAAAACTAATGATTTTCCTCCTTTAAGGATCTGAATGAACTCCCTTGGCAAAATATGCTGTTAAGGTGGTGGCTCAACAATTGTGCTTGTGTACTCTGTTTGGGGCAAAAATACTGACTTGTTCGTTGAACCTTCAGGAAATTGTCCCCCCTCCCATTAATTTAATAGATGTTTCTGCACCATCTAACTTGACATGGAAACCCCATTGGATATGATTGTCTGACATAAACCCTCCACACTGTTTTCTTTCTTAAGATCATTTATACCCTACTTTTGACCCTTTTGAAATTGTAAATCACAGCAAATCACAGCAGGGATGTGGGCACACACAAATCCCAAACAGCTGTGAAACACACAAAAAAAGAAGAGCTGTTTTGACATTGACTTGAGCGTGCAAAATGAAACAGACTTGTGGAACCTACTGCCCTGTGTGATCTGACGGTCTAGGAGCTGCTACTGAGAAGGCCTGATTTTACGTCTCAATCTTCCGCACGGTACAAGATGGCAGTACATATAATAGAGTCACGTCTAATGACTGAAATGCCTGGGGTAGGTTTACAGGACAGTGGAAACTTGGCCTGCAGCAGTTAGTGCAGAGATCTGTTGGGGTTGCAACCCACAGCTGATTTATTTTGGGTTGCATCCAAAGTAGCTCTGAGTAACACATTCCGTCAGTGCAAGAGTTTCAGTTTGTGCATTGGGATGTCACTCACCCCTGCAGAATCTTTCCTGGGGTTCCCCAAGACTCTTTAGTAGATTTGGAGAGGGTGCATGTGGGGAGAGAGGGAAAGTCCATCTGGGCAAGTGTACACCCTTGCACTGACTGGACTGTTAGTTGTATACTGCCCTTTATTATTACATTTAGGTTCCAGCTCTCTTCCAAGGAGCTCAGGGTGGAGCACATCATTCTCCCCCTCCCCACAACATCCTTGTGATGTAGATTAGGCTGAGCAATTGTGACTGACCCAAGGCCTCCCAGTGGCCTTCATGGCTGGGTGGGGATTTCTGCCTTGCTCTGCCAGGTCTTAGTCTGCTTATAGGACTGCTGCCCAAACAGTTGGTGTGCCATCCTCATGAAATAATTTAAAATATTTATTGTTTATTTACAGTATTTAATACTCTTCATAATAAAAACAGAGAAAAACAACATACAGAAATTAAAAAATCATATAATCAGGACCAATAAACAACCAGACAATTCTGTCATAAGGTCAACAAGCAAAAGTGCAACAACATAAATTAATATTTCCAATTTATTGACGTGCAGGCCTCAAGGTCAGCCGGGTTGCCAGGTAGTGATGTGTAGGTGGATTTGGTGGCCTTCTTATCTCCCTAGCAGCCAGCACAGGCAGTGTTCCGGAACCTTCAAGGTCTTTGCCTAAGTGGATGCTATAAATGACTTCCAAGTATTTGGAGGTTCACCATCGAAAGTTGTGATGAGTCAGAAGGGGCTGTGCAAGCGGCTCCATTTAACCCCTTCCAGTGCTTGCATGCTGCTTGAGTCAAGAGCAACACTGCCAACCTCCTCCTGCCATTATTATTACTATTA
Source organism: Podarcis filfolensis (assembly GCF_964270895.1). Lineage (NCBI taxonomy): Eukaryota > Metazoa > Chordata > Lepidosauria > Squamata > Lacertidae > Podarcis > Podarcis filfolensis. The sequence goes on along the minus strand of NC_139616.1, from coordinate 28,644,065 downwards.
TTATTATTTAGATGATGGCTTACGCCACCTTCCAACTTGTTTGCCATTGCTGCTTGACCATAACTTTTGCAGAGTTTCTAGCTTCCCTTCTTCTGGGTACCTTGACTTCCAATGCAAGTCATACAGACCATATGTCTCATATTCCGCTTCGCTTGCCCCCAAAGTAAGAGTGCTGTGAATGAGTTGGCTGTGTATGGATAGTTTGCTCAGCTCCATTGCTGATTTGCGGGAGTCCTTGAGCCAGAGGTGATTAATGTTTGCTTAAAGGTTTTGTCGTCTTGACCTCAAAGCTTTGAACTAATCATTAGTTGCATTTCTAAGACGGGTATTCCATAAATGCACCAAGCAAAAGGCACATAATTTGCGTGAGGCCAGCTGCCTTAAGGCCTGGAATCTAGCACAGGCGGATGTCTGTTTCAGCTCTTTGATTTGCCCTTTTGTTCTTAAACCGAATGTAACTGATTCTTGGGAAGGTTGGCTTCTGCTTGACACTTTGATGTTTGTGAATGAAATTGCCTGTTGAGCCTTTGTAAACAGACTGCCTGGGTGCTTAAACATACAAAGGGTATTCGAAGGTAAAATGTGAGCTATGAGGTGTCCAGGGGGAAAGTTTGTACAGCATTTTTGCATCTTATGTGTAATAAACTTGTGAGATTTTGACCATATGCAGTTGAAGGCAAGTTGATTGAAATTGTGCAAGTTAAATCCGAGCAAGGCAGAGAGATGGGGATATGCCTGTAGTATATCTCACTTTCAGCAAAGCATTTGACAGACACTTTGTGATAGCCTTCTTGATAAGACAGTAAAATCATGGGCTGGGCTTTTGTTCCCTACCAAAAGCTACCCTCCCGTCTTTGATTTTCTTCTGTGATTCATTCTCTAGAGGTGCAAAGGACATGCTATTTTAAATATTTAACAAAAATTAAATACGGCTTGATTGTAAATAGAACCTCCAAGACAGGCATGTGCTTGTCCATCTCCATCCGTTTGTCAGGCAAGATCCCTAAGGGGAGATGGGAAAGCGTCTTCACACAGCTGCTCTGAACGGTGGATCTCAATAGAAAAGACCAACACTGCCTCTTGTTTAAACTCCATGGGCACAAAAGGTTCTCCTAAAGTAGGCATGTGCAAAGTCCATTTTGGGGGCCTAATTTGGCAGTATATGTCCCGGGGTAAAACCCTTAAAAAAGCTCAGCTTCAGTCCTCAAAAAAAAAAAAAAAAAAAAAGCTCAACAATTTTGGTCGGCCCTCACGCGTGTTCACTTCATCAAATCTTGCTCTCTATGAAAAAAGTGTGGGCACCCCTGCTCTAAGATGTGTATGAGCAATATTTAAATGATCAGTACAAGACAGTTAAAGACAGGTATATTAAATATAAATAAATTATAATTAAAATCAACTGTTCAGCTAAAAACATTTAACCACATGTCTGGATACATGCCTGAACAAAAGTATTTTTAGCAGTGTGGAAAAGAGTACACCAAAGGCACTTTTTCTGATGTCACAGTGTTTCCTGAGTATTGATACTGCCTAAGTATCAAGTGAGAGGCAGTGTGGTGTAGTTTGAATGCACGTCAAAGTAGATAAATAGGTACTGCTCTGGTGGGAAGGTAAATGGCATTTCTGTGAGCTGCTCCGGTTTGCCAGAAGTGGCTTAGTCATGTTGGCCACATGACCTGGAAACCGTACACCAGCTCCCTCGGCCAGTAAAGCGAGTTGAGCGCCGCAACCCCAGAGTAGTCCGCGACTGGACCTAACGGTCAGGGGTCCCTTTACCTTAAGTATCAGGTGAGAGGCAGTGTGGTGTAGTGGTTAGAGTGCCGAACCAGGACCTAGGAGGCCAGGGTTCCAGTCCCCATTCAGCTATGACACTCAGGAATTAAAGTTTTAGGATTCCTGTTCTGTTTTTGATTTTCTGCTCAGTGGACTGTATGGTATAAAACCTAGAAAGTATTGAATCTTTTGTGGCAGTTAGAGTTGGTAGCATATTGTGCAGTTTTCAAAATTTCAAAATTCCCAGATCTCTTTCAGGTCTATCCTGAGTGTTTGCATGCTCCTAGTTTATCTGAAGTTGGTAGAAGAAAAGTTTGCTTGCTTAGTTTGTCTTGCATAGTACTGTGATTACATAGCACCTAATTACTTCCATATGAAGATTTATCAGGCTGCAGCGCAAAAGGTGTGAATAGTGTGTGTGCATTCAGTTGTCTGGGCTTCTTTGAACTCTGGGTGTGAGCTGATCCCTGGGTGTGGTCTTGTGCAGGCAAACCTCATTATCTGTGGATTAAATCACCTCCCTATCTGCTTATGCATGCTGCTTTATAACACCAATAGCCCCCTGGGTCCCCACAATTTGGAGTGTCAAGTCTCAAGAGGACTTGAATTGTAATGCAAGCATGATTTGCATACACACACACACACACACATATATATATATATATATATATATATATATATATCACATTGTGATTACTTGGATCTATTGACTACTTGGGTAAATGCTACACATCTGTAAAAGGTTTTCAGTGGAGCATATTACGAGGGGGACAAACATGCTTGCTTTCGGTCTAATTTACTGTCCCTGTAATTGCCTTAAATTGAGACTTTGGGGTTGGTTGGTTGCAACAAGATGCGATAATTGAGGACATGTGGCGCTTAAGTGGGTCAAAACGAGGCCAATAAAACTAGGAGTAGAATTCCATTACAGCTGGAAGGGCTTCATAAAGCAACAATTGTCAAGCTGTTTGCTTAGACCCGTTGAGTCAGGCTAGCGCCATCTTGCGGAGTCTGCTGTGCCTTTTTGTTGATGCAGGGAGCAGACTGACTTGGCAGCAACTTGAATCCCCTCACAGTCCCCACCTTGCCCTACCGGGACCAAGCTATACCTAGCATGCAATCATGTGACACCTTGCCCAATTCTAGCTAATTAGTGAAAAGCAGCCTCTGGAGGCTTGCAGTCTTCAGTGGAGCACAGAGTGGGGTGAAAAGGCTGCTTAACCCGTCTGACTGCTCTCTACTCTAAATAACTCCTTCCCCAGCTATGTTCATTGAGGTAAGGGACTTAGCTCACTTAAGGGGAGAAAAGCAGCTGAAAGGATTAAGCAGCCAGCCCCCCCTGCCAATGCCCTGTGATTGCAGCTGCCTTTTGTCAATTAATGCAGGTGGAGTGTCCTGAGGGTGGGTCTGTTTCCTGCTCAGTGATTCACTTTTGTCTTCTTCAGCACAGCTCCATGTGGAAGGAATTGGTTTGGAAGAGAGCCTCCCATGGCAATTCAGAAAGTGATTTCCTGGCCTTGCCTGTTGTTGTTTGGCTTAATGACCCTCTCTACTTCAACGCAGTTTTCATATTTCCCCCTTACTTTTAAGGCAGTTATTGTTACAGCATCATCTACTTATCTTACTGTTTTAAAATCTGTCCCATTCCTTTTTCTTGATGTGTTATGGCTTTTTCAGTTGCGAGCCTCTCTTAGCGGTACAAAATTTAGTACTGATTTAGTTATTTAATTAATTTGAACAGCAGGAGCTGTAAATACATAGACAAAGTTGTTTTTGTGGTTTTGGCAATGTGATGCCTTTAGCTGGGCGAGCTGGTGTCTGCATTCTCTTCCACACCCAACCTTGTATGCTTCTTGTGAGGGCAGAACTCAAAATATTTCACCATCCTGCAGGCCTCTCTTACCTTCGCTACCTTTTCCCCAAACCCCGCGGCCTCTTTTTTTTGGTTGCTAAGTTTGGGAGAAGTGGAGGGTTTGTTGTTTGTGCAGCTTAGTTGCCAGTACTTCCTTGGGCTACCCTTCCTTGGTTTGGGAGCCTGTGGGGCACTCCAGACCTTCCTTGCCTCTGAAAACCCCTTCCTTTTCAGTGGGCAGCAGTTCCTCCTTTCCTTGTTTCTAGTTTTGCCTTGGAGTAAGTGTAACAAATCAAATATTGGAGCATAGCACTTACCAGATTAAAAAAATATATTACGTGACTTGCACCTTGTTAAAAGCATTTCTAGTCCGAATTCAAACTGAATTAAAAAGTGCACGCCATAATTCTTGTATGCTCGCAGAATTAAAAGGTATATCTAGGAAGATACTGCTAGGATTATTAAAGTTGGAGTGACAGACATCTTAATGCTTTTCAGTATAGTAGGCAGAACTGGACTTTTAATTCCTAGCAAATTAGTGTGGGTTTTATCCAAGTAAGTTTGACCCAGAGTAGAATGAATTGGGGTCTGTGCCTCGCAGGGAAGACATTGGTTGTGTGTCTTTGGAGGTCTAATTGCAGCCCTGTCCTTCTCAGGGAATTGGTGCAAGAGGAGGAAGAACAGTTGATGGAAGAAAGGAAAAAGAGGAAAGACGACAAGAAGAAGAAAGAAGCTGCTCAGAAAAAGGTGAGTCAGAAACTAAGGCACTTAGTGGGTTGTGGTGGCTTTGAAATGGGCTTAGACAAATGCATGGAGGAGGAGGAGACTCTTGATGGCTACTAGTCATGATGGAACAGCAGGAGCATCTTATTGGCCACTGTGAGAAACAGAGTGCTTGACTGGACAGGAGCCCTTTGATCTGATCCAGCTTCAGGGCTCTTTTATGGGCCTAAAATGTATGTGTTTGTGAACCTCACATTGCATGATTATCAGATGTTTTAGCCTTTAATGCTGGGAGTTCTTTGCACATAGCATAGGGGGAGAATCCTTCAACTTTAAAGGGATCTGACTACAGTTTTATAGGGAGGAGGGGAGACAACCTTGCTTCATATTTATGTTGAGAAAGGATGCATATGCTGATAATGCCCTATAAAGCAGTTTGTGCCCAGTGTTGGGAAAGCAAGTCTCTGATAATCATTAATTGGGTTGTTGTTGTTGTTGTTTTTCAGGCCGCTGAACAAAAAAACAAAGGTGAGTTATTTTATGGTTATTGGCTTGGCGTAACTTTGATATGACTCCTCTGTCTGGTGAAGAGCTTTGAATGTGCCTTTGGTGGTCTGGAGATTCTTCCATGAGAAAGCCTACAACCTGGCTTTTTAGTGATGAGGCCTTTTCTATTTGAGACACCACCTTTTTTCTTTCCAGAGGGGCGCATAAAAGAATCCTCACACCTTTGAGCCTCCCCCAGCCCTTGTCATGTTGAACACTGAACCCCTATTCTGAAGGACAGGCTGGAAGAGATGAGCAAAGAGCTTTGAAATAGGAGAGGAGGAAAGTGCATGAATGAGATATTCCTCCCCCCATCCCACCACCCACCCTATGCCTTAACTCAGGTATCCCCAAACTCGGCCCTCCAGCTGTTTTGGGACTACAATTCCCATCATCCCTGACCACTGGTCCTGTTAGCTAGGGAAGATGGGAGTTGTAGTCCCAAAACATCTGGAGGGCTGAGTTTTGGGGATGCTTGCCTTAACTCTTGTAATTCAAAGCCCTTTCCTAGTTGTTTGAGGATGGAGAGCAAAGTCCCCCTCCCCAGACCCAGCGGTCCTCCTTAGATACCAGATATTGCTGCACATTTTGAATGCCTGCATTCTGTCTAAAAGCAGGAAATTTGGAACAACATCCAAGGATGTCCACCTGCTTGCACAACGGAAATCTGCTTGTGCGATGTCGCTTCTGGTTTCTTTGATTTTCCCCTCCTGCACCCCTCCATGCACTCACAAAATTGCTCTGGAGGGTCCCCAAAACTCTGGAGCAGATTTTTTGGGTGTGGTTGGAGTTTCAGGGGAGGAATGGAAGGAGAAGCCCCACTGCAAAGGCAGACACCCTCTCATGCTATGTTGGCTCTCACCTTTGGTTTTGGTTTTTTTGGGTTTTTAAAAAACTATCCTGTACTTAAATTTCTCTCGTTAGGAGATATTTCCAAGATAGTACTGCAGATTGCACAAATACATTTGCTCTGCAAATCTTTTGTTGAGCAGATTGATTTTTTTGTGTCCCTTGATGTCTGGAGTCATCTAATGTTTTGTTTCAGATTGCATTAAGTGCAAAGCAGAGGAAAAGAGGGATTTGGGGGCAGTTATAAGACTTTGAACAGGCTTCCTTTCTTTCAATTTAATTTTACTTTTCTCATGAGTGAAACTGGCTAAGAGTCCTTTTGGCATTATAAGGGTGCTCTGAGTAGTATCTTCCAAAATGCTAGGCATCTTAGATCGATTAGGAAACAAAAGCTTCAGTGCACTCTAAACTTAGTATACTTAAGAATGGTGCATTTTGAATAATAGGCTAATTTGCTTCACTTAAGGGTGTCAGACCAGTGTGTAGTACACACGTGCCCAGGGTGGATAAAAATTAATTAACTTTTTAAGAATTAAAGGTGCCTCTTTAATTTAGAAAAGCAATAATAGCCTGGTTTAAAGGAAAAATCAGATCCCATATAAGTCAGTCTTTTTGGTGGAATTTCTTTAATAAGTGTACATAGGATTCAGCTTTAGCCTGCAAGTAAGTGATCTTGCTTAGTCTACTTACATGTGCACAGACGGGTAAACAAAAGACTATTGTTTTCAAGTGGTTATAATTTTGCAGTGCAATGCTAATATGGGCAGTATTGCAACAAATTCTGGATTTTGCTTCTTGGCTTGTAATTAAGGTCCTGCTTAATTACAGACTGCAGTTCTTTAAATATTATAGTGCCTAGTCAGTATGGATTTTGTTCAGGAAGTATGTATACATTTTGAAATTGGAAACCTGATTGAAGACTGCAATCCACAGGCAGGCACAGGAATGCTTTTGAATACCGATTGTTGGGAACCACAGGAGGGGAGAGTGCTCTAGTTCTCAAATCCTGCTTGCAGGTTTCCGACAGGCATCTGGTTGGCCACTGTGAGAACAGGATGCTGGACTAGATGGGCCCATTTGGCCTGATCTAGTGGGCTCTTGATGTTCTTAGGGGATCTTGTACTGTCCCATAGCTAGGTCAGTGGCACTCACCCTACTTTCAGCAGACCCTCAGTCGGCCTTTTGCCATCTTTAGGATTGCTCTGACAATCACTTAAATTAGTCTTTCTTAAGGTTCAAATAAATATACCCTACTGGAGCCTGGTGGCATGTTTCGTTTGTTTGTTCCAATTGTGACGGATGAATCAGAATTGTAGAGTTGGAAGGGACCCCAAGGATCTTCTAGTTCAGGGGTCGGCAACCTAAGGCCCATGGACCAAAAGCAGCCCTTGGGGGTCGTTTAACTGGCCCCCGAGCCGCCCGCTCAGTGAGTCCCTGCGCGCTGCGCTAAATCGGTTCAGCGCGGCGCGTGGACTCGCTTCCACGGTGCTGGAAATTGCACAGATGCCGGAAATCACATCAGGGCAGATGCTGGAAATCACGTGCGTGCTATACACCCCGCGGAGGGATCTCCACTGGTGTGAACCAGCCCAGGCAAGGTAAACCTTGCCAACCCCTGCTCCACAACGTCCTGAGGGAGACCATTCCACTGTGGAACAGCTCTTACTGTCAGAAAGTTTTTTCCCTGATGTTTAATCGGGATCTCCTTTCTTGTCATATGAAGCCTTTGGTTCGAGTTGTGTGGCAGCCCTCAAGATATTTGAAGATGGCTATCATATCTCCTCTCAGTAAACATATCCAGCTCCTTCAACCCTTCCCCATAAGGCTTGATTTCCAAACCCTTGATCATCTTGGTTGCCCTCCTATGTGCACATTCCAGCTTTTCAACATCTTCCTGAAATTAAAACTTTCCTATAAAGTACTGTAGTATAAAGTGCCCCTTTTCTTATTAAAACTAAAGTTAGTTTCCTTTCACATCAGAACTCCCAGAAAATCTTGCACACTCTTAACTGTGCTTTGGTGAGCCATTGCTGTTTTATCTGTAAAAGGGCAGGTATTTCCTGTCAAAAGTCCCCACCTTGACTCATTTCCTGTTCCTTCTCATGGCTCTAGGGGAGTCAACTGCATCTATCCATCCTCCCCAGGGGCCTCCATTGGAACTTTTGCATTTTGCATGTCTCATCTTGGTGATATGAAATCCACATGTGCCCTTTAGCACCCCCAGACTGGCAGCTCAGTGAGGCACTCAAAAGGAAAGTACGTTGCTATGTTTGTAAGTGACGGTGAAAGCAGAGAGGTCTAAATGCAGCCTGCTTTGTGCCAGAAAAAGGAGTGAAACCAACACTTGCAGGGTGGTTCTTCAGCTAGTGAAAGTGTTTCCTGTCTGCACTGAAGAGTTTTGTTTTCATGCTAAGTGAAGACTTGAGAGAAGAGTTCTACTCACTAACTAGCCCTGTAAAACTACACCCTTCCAGCAGCTAAGTGATGTTTATGCAGCACATTGGATGTGCTTCTTCTAATCTCTACTGTAGAGTTTTTAAACAAATTAAAAACAGGTTTTAAAAAATTAAGACAAGGCTTATGCTTCTTGAAAACATGTTCTTTGCTCATCTTCCTTGCTATTAAGTTTTGAGGCAAGTCAAGGGCTGCACAACTGCTTTAAAGTTTCTGTTTAGTGCCAAGAATTTTTCCAGGGAGAATTGGAAGTGGGAAATTGAATGGTTTTCTTATGAAAGTTAACTGAAGCCATCTTTGAGCATGCAAGTGTGTGTGAGCCTGGGTTGCATTGGAGACAAACAATCACTCATCTCTAGTAACTCTTGGACATACATTGGTAATTGAACATGGGTTTGAATCCCCACTCAGTCATGAAGCTCACTGAGGGCCTCGAAGCCTAACTTACTTCACAGGATTGTTGTGGGATTAAATGAGGAAGGGGAGAACTCCTTGGAGAAAAAGGTGGAATATACAGTGGTACCTTGGGTTACAGATGCTTCAGGTTACAGACTCTGCTAACCCAGAAATAGTACCTCTGGTTAAGAACTTTGCTTCAGGATGAGGACAGAAATCGTGCTCCAGCAGCACAGCGGCAGGGGAGGCTCCATTAGCTAAAGTGGTGCTTCAGGTTAAGAACAGTTTCAGGTTAAGAACGGACCTCCAAAACGAATCAAGTTCTTAACCCAAGGTACCACTGTAAATGGAAATAGATAGATGGACAGATGACAGACAGACTTCCCCCAGATCCAGCTCTGCTCTGGTAGCTTCTGGGGTTGGTTTTTTTGGGGTGGGGGTGGGGAGCCTAAGCTGCAGGATAGGAGAACCCTCAGGACTTTTCGGTCCTGGAGGTTTTGCTAAATATGATTAGAAGGGACCGTCTGATTAAAGGTATCCAGGTCGGAGCCAAACAATACAAATTGAAAGCTTCTGCAGATGATCTAGTTCTGACGTTACAGGAGCCAGAATCTAGTACGAAACGAGTATTAGAACTGATTCAAGAATTTGGTCATGTGGCAGGATTTAAGCTGAACAAGTAAAAAACTAAAGTTCTTGAGAAAAATTTAACACCGATTGAGAAAGAGAGGTTTCAGAAGGAGACAGGTTTAACATTAGTTAAGAAAGTAAAATATCTGGGGGTTAATATGACTGCTAAGAACTTAAATTTATTTAAAGATAACTATGAGAAATGTTGGTCAGAAGTGAAAAAAGACTTAGAAATATGGTCAAATTTGAAGCTTTCCTTGTTGGGTCGAATTGCAGCTATAAAGATGAATGTATTGCCAAAAATGTTATTTCTGTTTCAATCATTGCAAATTTTGGACAAGATGGACTGTTTCAAGAAGTGGCACAGAGACATTTCTAGATTTGTCTGGCAGGGCAAGAAGCCCAGAATAAAATTTAAAATATTAACTGATGCAAAGGAAAGAGGCAGATTTGCCCTGCCAGACCTTAAACTTTACTATGAATCAGCAGCATTCTGCTGGTTGAAAGACTGGCTGCTTCTTGAGAACACAGACATTTTGGATTTGGAAGGTTTTAATAATGTTTTTGGGTGGCATGCATATTTGTGGTACGACAGGGTTAAAGCACATAAAGCATTTAAAAACCATATTGTCAGGAAAGCATTGTTCAATGTCTGGATAAGATACAAAGACTTATTGGAAAATAAAACCCCAAGGTGGTTGTCACCAATGGAAGCGAAGGCTCAGAAAAAGCTCAATATGGAGGCCAAATGGCCGAAATATTGGGAAATATTGGAACAAGAAGGAGAGAAATTGAAATTGCAGAGTTTTGAGAAATTAAAAGATAAAGTGCGAGACTGGCTTCATTATTATCAAATAAGAGAGGCCTATAATTTGGACAAAAAAATTGGCTTCCAGGTGGAAAAATCAAAATTGGAAACAGAACTGTTAGATCCCAAAACTAAGATACTTTCAAGAATGTATAACTTGCTGTTAAAATGGAATACGCAGGATGAAACGGTTAAATCTGCAATGATTAAATGGGCACAGATATTGGTCATAACATTATGTTTGCTGACTGGGAACAGTTGTGGACCACCGGTATGAAATTTACGGCATGTAATGCCTTAAGAGAGAATATTATGAAAATGATATATAGGTGGTACATGACACCAGTCAAGCTTGCAAAAATATATCATTTGCCTGATAATAAATGTTGGAAATGTAAAGAAAATGAAGGTACATTCTTTCACCTTTGGTGGACGTGCCCAAAGATTAAGGCTTTCTGGGAGATGATCTATAATGAAATGAAAAAGGTATTTAAATATACCTTCCTGAAGAAACCAGAGGCCTTTCTCCTGGGCATAGTCGGCCAATTGGTGCCAAAGAAGGACAGAACTTTCTTTATGTATGCAACAACAGCAGCAAGAATACTGATTGCAAAGTATTGGAAGACACAAGATTTACCCACCTTGGAAGAGTGGCAGATGAAGGTGATGGACTATATGGAATTGGCGGAAATGACTGGCAGAATCCGAGACCAGGGAGAAGAGTGGGTGGAAGAAGATTGGAAGAAATTTAAAGACTATCTACAGAAATATTGTAAAATTAATGAATGTTAAAATGATGATTGGATTGAATAGGGGGTATTAGCAACAAAGTTAATAAGAATATGCAAAAATGAATTGATAATGGATGAAAATATAGAGTTATAATATGTTAAGATATAGAGTTAAGATAAATGAAAGAGGGTAAGGATTTGCTGATTTGATTATCTGAATGGGAATACAAAAAGGGGAGGTGTGAGGAGGTCAAGGAAACAAGTTAATGAGCATAAAGTTATAAAAAATGGATTTGTTTTTAATTCTCTTTTACCTATTCGTTTTTTGTATTTTGTATTTTTATTTGTATCTCTTCTTTTTTATGTATTTTTTTAGGGGTTTTTTTGTTCTTTTCATATGTTCTTTTTTGTATTTTGTAAACTGATGTTTTTGTAAAATCCCAATAAATATTATAAAAAAAAATGAACATGAAGATCACCCCTCAAGTCTGCCTTTCCTCCATCCTTCTTTTTTGCTTTTTCTTTATCCTTTCTGACTACCAACATTGAGTTTCTCCTGGTGCCTGTTTCTCCATGAGATTTGTCCAGGCCAAACGTCTTTTTTTCCAGAGATGATCAAGCCAGCTGTTTATTCTGTTCCTGACCCCTCTGCTCTAAGCCACTGGGGTGCTTCATCATTCCCATCATCCCAGCGGTTCCATTGCCACTGGGGAAGGGGAGGGTTTTCTAAGAAGAGCAGAAGCCACTTAGTCTGTCATGTATATAAAGCATACAGTCAAACCTTGGAACTTGAACATAATCTGTTCCGGAAGACCATTCGACTTCAGAATTGTTCAGGTTCTGAGGCATGGCTTGCAAGAGCTTCTTGCACTCAAGCGGAAGCCATGCTGGACGTTTGAGTTCTGAGGAACGTTCTGGGTTTTTGGCGTTTGGGAGCCAAAACATTCAAAAACAGAGCCGTTTGAGACTCAAGTTTGACTGTTTGACTGTATAGCTAACGCCTTTTTAAACCCCTTGTGTAAGTTCTATGTTTTATAAGTGTTTTTGAGAACAATTGTGTGTTTTGTTGAATGAATATTTGTTGTTTTTAATGGTCTTCTAAAACAATTTACTAACATCTGCTCTTCCTCCCTCTTCTCTCCCCCTCCCCCATCAAACATCTTGCTTTGGGCAAGTGCAGTGCCGGAACCTGCCAAGCCCAGTGTCAATCAGCTATTACCTGCCACCTCCACTGCCGGCACAACCACAGCACCCAGCAGTGTTGGTGGCAATAATAATGCCAAGAGGGCTTTGGTCAGCAGTCAGCAGCAGCAGCAGCAGCAGTCGTCGTCCTTGCCTCGCTACCCACCTCGCGAAGTCCCTCCGCGGTTCCGGCACCAGGAGCAGAAGCAACTCTTGAAGCGAGGGCAGCCACTGCCGGGGATTGCTGCAACCCTGGGGGCGGCATCTAAACTGCTGAACGGCCAGTCCGAAGGGAGTCCAGTAACAAGCGAGCAACCTGCAGTGGGTGGCGAAGGGCAGAGCAGCAGCAAAAAGCAAGCAGGTCAGGAGGCGGCGAAGACTTACAGGACTGTAAACTTTCTGACTCATTTGGCAGGGGGGCTGCATGCTTTGGAGGAAGGCCCAACCCAGCTCTTTCCCATGCTCCTTAAGACCCATTTCGCCTCCATTTCTAAATGTCACAACTCTGCAGAAACCGGATGTTCTTTTCCTGTGCTTCATGCCAAGACTGCAGCTGCAGAACCTGCCAAGGCACAACACATGGTCGCTCTGCCCTCAGCTGTGTCACCTGCCTTTCCACACTTGGGGGGAGTGGAGCGGGCAGGAGGAATAATACACTTGCTGGCGTCAGTTCTTCCTTCACACTTGTGACCAGAGGAGCGCTAGAGAGTTTCTCCACTTAAGAATATAGTACTGTTCTCAGTGTAATAGGAAGGTTGGTGCACCCATTGTGTGACTTGACATTTTGAAGAGGAGCATAATGGGGGCACATGCTTTCTATATGCCGGCAGTTTACTCTCAGAATAATAAGAGGCTGGATGCTAAGAAGTCTGCACGGACAGCAAGCCGTTGTAGGCACTTGTCAGATGATCAGAGTGACCAGAGAGGTGAATGAATCTGGAGCCCTGAGCAGGGATGAGTTGACCATTGCAAGACCACAGCAGACCAGAGAAGGCCGTAATAGTCTAAGCAAGAGAGCTCCAGAGCTTGGCCAGAGTTCTTAACAAGAGGGAGGGGCTAAGATGAGCTCCATAGCCAAGACACTCTCCCACCATTCCACTAGCTGCACTTCAGCTACCAGTGGGATGTGGTGAGACTCCCCTCCTGTAGATCTTAATGAGTGGGGAAGGGGGAGAGGCAAGTCATTTTAGGTATTGGGGCTCATTTCACATGTGGAATATATGGACATACCTGTGCCTGTCCTTTTGCTAAGAATATTGCAAGTACCTAAGCCATGTGCTTTTGCAACATCTTATGATCCTAGTTTTCCAGAATTCTGGAGAGTCTTCTTGCCTCTGTTTCTTTGCTCACTGTACTGAATGTTTCTTTTTTGCTGTACCATTTCCAATGATGATGACAATGTCTTGTCTTCTCCTCCTCCTCCTCCTAGATCTGAACCACAGCACACTAGGATCCCATTATGAGAACTCTCAGTGGGGAACAGTCTCTTCCAGTGGTGACTCCAGCACAAACTGGGATAAAGTTATTGTAGACGGCTCAGACAAGGAGGCATGGCCCTCAATCACCGGCAGTGACGTGGAGCTGGCTTCAGAATGTACGGACACTGACTCTGCTTCTGCCTCGAGTTCTGGGTCGGAGAGGAACCTCATCGCCATGGCTTCACGGGGCCCGGGCAGTGAAGTGAATGGCCTGCGGAACGGCGGCGGCGGCCACTGTCCTCAGGCCAAGTTTGGCAACAGTAGCAACAGCAATAACGTGGGCAACGGGAGCGCTGGCAGGTCGTGGGGCGTGTCCCTCGGCTCCCTCGTGAGCTCCTGCTCGCCGATGCCCGCCGATGCTCCTAACGGCATGTCGGAAAGTAGCAACAATAGAATGAACACTTGGAGCGCGCTCAACTCATCCAATGGAGGATTAAATCCCAGCACTTTGAATTCCAACGGCCACCGCAGTGCCTGGCCTGTCTTGGAGAACAATGGGCATGCCCTGAAAGGGCCCGGAGGAAGCGGTAGCTGCAGCACAGGTTTAGGTCAGATAGCGAACAATCAGAGTATGAACTCGTCCAGCCTTGGCGGCTCCTGGGCCAGCCTCCAGGAAAACTGTGATCCCCAAGCGAATGGTACAAGGAAGGCTTCGCGGAGTGGGCAGCCTCAGAGCCTTAACCCCGAAGTGAATGGACCAAATAATAATAACACTACTAACTTTATGACCTCTAGTTTACCAAACCCTGCTGGTTCGATGCAGGTGACTGAACCGGCAAGTAGTAATACAGGGCCTGGGGCCTGGTGCGTGAGTGCCAAGAGCAGTCGGCCTCAGCCCCAGGCCTCCTCTCCAGTAATAAGCAGCACTTCCGTTTCTCACCTGAGCAATGGTGAAGCAAAAAATGGTGGAACTCCCAGTACTCTGTGGGGCACCTACAGCCCCGCTTACTCCGGAGACACCTGCTCAAACAGCCAAGCCAATAGCGACACTGTGAATGCAAACCTAATGCAGCCTGGGCTCAGCGGGACCAGCAGCACTAACTTTGAAATCAATGGGGAGAAAGGAGCAGGGGCGTGGGAGGCGGCAGGCGGGGGGGCCAGCGCCCAGAATGTGGTGTGGGGGGGTGGGATTGGAATGGGCTCTGGAGGAGGAGGAGGAGGAGGCAGCGGCCGGAGGGGTCCTGCCCAAAGCACCACCTTAGCCGACGGAGAGTGGAACAAACTTCCAAGCAACCCTCACGCCTCCAAGGGTGGCAGCGGGAACAGTAAGAAGTTTACAACCATGCGGAAATCTTCTGAGGAGGAGAGTGCCGCGGTCGACATCCAGAGTTTTGCAGCAATTCAGAATGTGGAGCAGAACGGCGGGTGGACGAAAAGCAGTATTGCGGATAGCGATGGCAGTACCGAGAGCCCCGAGGAAAGATCCGCTGCGGAAGGGGCGAACCGCGAAAGGAGGAAAGCTGACCAGCACGCGTTGCTCCAGAGCATAGTGAACAGGACAGATCTGGACCCCCGGGTCCTTTCCAATTCCGGTTGGGGACAGACTCCGATCAAACAAAACACTGCCTGGGACACAGAGGTTTCTTCAAGAGGGGAGAAGAAGACTGACAATGGGACAGAGGCCTGGGGGGCCTGTATGGCCCAAGCCTGCGGCTCAGGGGGCCTCACAGAAAGGTCCAGCCTGCATGGCAACAACGCTCCATCCAGCCAGGGTTGGGGCGATCCAAAGTCTGCTACAAGGTGGGGGGACTCCAAAGTCTCTGGCACCCAGGGGGGGTGGGAAGAGGGCTCTGCTTCCACTGCACAGGCCAAGGGCAATCAATCATGGGGGAGCGGCAAAGAGGACAGGTGCTCATCATCGCAGTGGAGCGACCCAGACAAGCTCAAGCAGGGGTGGGGAGATGGGCAGAAGGCAAGCCCCGGGTGGGCGGCCCCAGCTGTCGACGGCTGGGGGGAGAACCTGAGAAGCAATCATTGGGGCGAGGTGAAGAAATCCAGTTCCGGCAGCAGCGACAGCGACAAGTCGACCTCTGGCTGGAAAGAGCCGGGCAAGTCCGGCGCTGCGCACTGGGGGGGAGGTGGCGGCAACAACAACGCCAAGCCAACGAGCTGCACGGGATGGGAAGAGTCTGCCAAGCCAAGCCAAAGCCAGGGGTGGGGAGAATCTCCTAAGCCAAGCCGCTCCCAGAGCTGGGGGGGAGAGGCACCCTCCAAGCGCCCTCCGTCCCCAGACTGGAGCAAGCAACAAGAGGTGGGCTGCTGGGGGGCACCGTCTGCGGCAAGCAAGCCGCCGGCCGCAGGATGGCTGGGAGGACCAATGCCGTCCGCAGCCAAGGAAGAGGAGCCCACCGGGTGGGAGGAGCCATCCCCCGAGTCCATTCGCCGCAAAATGGAGATTGACGATGGAACTTCCGCTTGGGGCGACCCGAGCAAGTACAACTACAAGAATGTGAACATGTGGAACAAGAACACTCTGAACAGTGGCAGCGGCTGTTCAGACCAGCAGGCACAGGGACTGCAGCAAGGGCTTTCTTCAAGCGCCGTGAGCAGCATGGAGACTGGTGGCGGCAGTGGCAGCAGCTCTGGTAAGGCTCCATTTTCCATGATCTGCCTGACTGAGACAACCCTCAGGCGCTACTTGGGGGGGGGAGGCTACTGGAGTGTCTCTTGAAAAGCATTGTTGTTTGTTTCGCTCCAGAAAGCTAGCGGGAAGTCCAGAATATACCATGGCTTCCAGGTGTGGTTTGTCTGGAGAGAAACAAACCATCTTCCCACGTTCAGGTATCACAAGTCAGACTCTGGCTCATTTCCTGGTGGAGCAACAGGAGCAGGGCAGAAGCAGAGCAAGCACTGTGTATTAGCTTCATTTGTGTTTAACCATTGTTTGTTTTTAAGCTATGGTTTAAAGTTGGGTGCAAACCATGGTTTATAAAATTGTGTAGAGAAGTAGCCAGAAAATCATTCAGTGGTACATCTTAGCCTTTTCAAATCAATGAAAACTCACAGTTGTTGAAAGATCCTAGGAGATTTGCAGTAGGTTGACTGATTTTTGTGTCTTGCCTTTCAAACAATACAAAGATACCACCACCACCCTTCAGCTGCTTACTTGTTTATTCCTACTTGTATTTTGTTTTAATTGCAAGGAGCAAAATAAGAATTTATATCCTTGCCTGTGGATATTTTTGGGGGATGAACAAGTGCCACACATGGCATTTTTCTTGGTTATTGATCAACAGGCATTAATCATTAACACAGCAAATGGGGCAACCCAGTCAGATGGGCAGGGTATTATTATTATTATTATTATTATTATTATTATTATTATTATACTATCATCATCTTTGAAGATCAGTTTGCGTTGGTGGTAGGATAATGTGAGCTTTCCATTTGGTTATAGAACAGTTTTCCTCACAATGGAACTGAAATTGTTACTAAAAAGTCACTAAATTTTCCTTAAACAATCCAAAAGTTAGCCTAGCCATGTTGTTGCCTGGTTTTGGGTCCAGCTAATAATGTGAACCTCTTTTGAAAGGTTGGGGAGAGCCTCTTCCTGCTCCTGTTACTGTAGACAATGGCACATCAGCTTGGGGCAAGCCTGTTGATGCTGGTACGAGCTGGGGAGAATCGGTCGGTGATGCTATGAGTGCCGGTAGCTGGGGGAACACATCTGCTGGGCAGCAGGCTCCTCATAAACCTGGTATGTGCTTTTCTAGGTGGGCTGGAAGTGGGGAACTGCACTAGGGAAGTTGCCAGGTGTCGAGATCTGGGGGGTGCTGGGAACCAAGGGTGCTTTTGTTTGGAGAGCTGAATTAAGAAGGGAGGCCCTACGACTTGGGTCTGGGAGATCTGCGTTCAGATCCCTCCTTTGTCATTGGCTGCTGTTAGCTTGACTCTTGTTCTTTGTAAAATGTGAATAACAGCTCCCCAGGTGATAGTGCTGCATAGTGGCTATAGTGAGGGCAGGGGGACGTGTTGTATCTGATGAGTAAAAAGTGATTTATTTATTTTATCACAATCAGGACCTAAGTCTATGCAAGTTCCAGATGGCTGGTGTGGGGGCGACATGCCTTTGCCAGGAAGCCATCAGTCGAACTGGGAGGAAGAGGACGACGTTGAGATTGGGATGTGGAACAGCAACTCTGCCCAAGATGCGAACGCCTCTCTACACTGGCCACCTTACCCTAAAAAGATGCCTTCTAAGGTAACCGAGTTTAGCTGCAGAGCAAGACAGAGAAAAGCTCCCTCTGCCTCTTAAACTACCTGAAGCCTGTGCCCCATTAAAGTCCTATGTAGGTGTTGATCAGTAGCCATATATCTAATAATGAAGTTTCCATGCTGTTTGTGGTTACTTGTAGGGAACAATGAAAAATGGAAACAAGCAAGACGAAACGTGGATCAATCCATTTGTGAAACAGTTTGTGAATCTCGGCTTCCATGTAAGTCCTGAAGTGGGGTGTGCGTGGCAGGGCAAGGACTCATCCCGTGGCAATTCATTCTTTTTCCAGCCCTGCTTCATAGTGCCTGCTTTTTTCACTTTTTGCTAAGATGCACTCTGTAATCTGTCTGCCTGCCTGCCTGCCTTCCCTCCCTCATGAAAAGCAGAAGGGGTAGCCTGGAGTATACCAGTAAGCAGAGGCTGACTGTAATTAAGCTCCTCTTGGTTATTCCTTTAGAGAGAGTCACCAGAAGAAATGATGCAGAGCAATAAGATGGATGTATCTGGAGGTAAGTGCAGGCATGGGGTTGTGGTGGGATGAATGAAAGGTGACTCAAGATAGAAGGGGGGTGCAGAGTGATAGAGCGCTGGCTTGGCATGCAGAAGGCTCCAGGTTCAATCCCCAATGGCAGCATCTTCTGCTAGGGCTGGGAAGGACTAGCCTCTACCAGTCCATTTAGATGGGCCAGTGATCTGTCTCAGTATAAAGACAACTTCCTAGGTTCCTATTTATTTGTGGACTTTTTAAAATGGTGTGCATTTCTAGCCCAATTGGCTCAGGCCTTGTTAAAAAATCAGCAATCCCAGTTATAACTTGCACCTAAAGCAAATGAAATTGAGCATATTGTTGTCAAAAAAAGACTCGGTTTCACCTGCGTTCTCTTCGCAGGAATTTCCTGTGCAAGGTTTGGATTGCTATTTTCATCCTGGCTGGAGCTGATGGGAGTTGCAGTCCAGAACAACTGAAGGGTGTCAGATTGGGGAAGGTTGCTTTAGGACAGGGGTGCCCAAACTTTTTTCAAAGAGGGCCAGATTTGATGAAGTGAACATGCATGAGGGCCAGCCACAGTTGTTGATCTTTTTTTAGGATTGAAGATGGTGAGCTTTTACAGTTTTACCCCAAAGTTGTTGACTTTTTTTAGGATTTTACCCCAAGACATATACTGTCTCAGGGGCCGGATTAAATCAACCGGAAGGCCAGACTTTGGACACGCCTGCTTTAGGAGAACTTTTTGTGCCCGTGGAGTTTAAGCAAGAGGCAGTGTTAGTCTTTTCTGTTGAGATCCACTGTTCAGAGCAGCTGTGTGAAGATGCTTTCCCATCTCCCCTTAGGGATCTTGCCTGACAAACGGATGGAGATGGACAAGCACAGCCTGAATGCTGGAGAGTACAGCCGGGTGATAGGAAAAGGCCCAGGCGCCCGTCCTCAGATTTCCAAAGAGTCTTCCGTGGATCGAAATCCTTACTTTGATAAGGTGAGAGAGCCTGTCTCCTCCCAAGGGGCAGTAAAAAAACAATTGCTGCTGTACTCAGTAAAATGAATGCTCCTGTAATAAAAATAAATAAATTGATGTGTTACTAAAGAGTTGCATTGTGCTCCTCACCATGTCTACTCCAAAGTAAGTCCTTCTTGATTCCGTGGGGCTTCCTCCCCGATAAATAGGATTCGGATTGCAGCTGTAGTGTGCTTCTGCTTAACCCTTAATTTTAATTCTAGGCTGCCCATCTGCAAATGAGTGAGTGGGAGACTGACTCTGGTGCCTCCAGAACCCAGAGCAGGGGAAGATTCTGAGGGACGCTGATGTGTTTTCACTGAAAATAGTTTGCAGGGTTGGGGGATTAAGTTCACTGCATTCAGGAGCATCTAATGCTGTTGCTTTTGCTATGAGTCATAGGCCCTTAAGAGAGGAGTCTGCACTCCTCTTTTCTCAATCAGGGTGGGCATCTCAGGAAAGCATTTTCACTGCTGTTGTGCTTAATGTTTGGTTTAGTGAATTGCTTTGAGTTCACCTTCCATCAACAATGTGACTCATAAATATTATTATTACCGTATTTTTCGCCCTATAGGATGCACTGTCCCATAAGGCGCACCTAGTTTTTTGGGGGGGAAATAAAGGGGGAAAAATTATTTCCCCCCCAGGCGCGGGGCTGGGGTGGGGGAAGCCCGAGCTTCCCCCGACCCCAGAACAGGCAACTCTCCGCAAGGTGCGGGAGCCCAGTGCCGGGCTCCCGTGCCTTGCGGAGAGCTGCGCCAAGCCTGGGCACACTGAGTTCAGCGCGCGCAGGCTTCAGCGTGCAGGCAACTCTCCGCAAGCCGCGGGAGCCCGGGAGGAACTCCCGCGGGCTCCCAAGGCTTGCAGATAGCTTCCTGAAGCCTGGAGAGGGAGAGGGGTCAGTGCACACCGACCCCTCTCGCTCTCCAGGCTTCAGCGAAAGCCTGCATTCGCCCCATAGGACGCACACACATTTCCCCTTCATTTTTGGAGGGGGAAAAGTGCGTCTTATAGGGCGAAAAATACGGTAGATATTCCACAAACTCATCCTTTTGGCTCAGGATTGCTGCTAGTGCAACAGGACTCCCCTTGCTCTGTGTCTGCCAAATAGGCTTGGGAGGGATGGGGAAAGCCCTACAGTAGATTTGGGGGAACGGGTTTCCATTGCACTAGCAGCCATCCTTTCACTGATGGGACCCTGACTTCATGCTACGCTGAATACAACCCACTATTATTTTATCAGTGATTTTAAATTTTTCTTATTTTCGGTAAACTGCTTAGAGGTTTTCTTACAAATCGAACAGTATATAAAATAAAAGAGTATCTTCCATCTGCTTAGGGAACCACCTGGCTCTAGACTGCAGTGGCACTAACCTCCTCTCTCCTGTTTTCTGACTTTTTCTCCCCACCCCGTTGATGCTGGACTTGTCTGCCTCTTCCTGTCCGTCTATCCATCCTGCTGCTTGGCTTGCTGTCCAACCCTTGCTCCTTCAACTTGTCTGCCCAACCAGGATGGCCTTGTTGTAGCAGACGATTCCCAGAACATGCAGTTTATGTCCACTCAGAACGTGAAGTTTCCCCCTTCAAACAGTGCACTACCTAACCAGGCCCTTGGCTCCCTAACAGGGCTGGGTATGCAAAACTTGAATTCTGTTAGACAGGTAAGGCTGTGAGCATCCTCTTTACATGATGTTTCAACAAAGCCATTGGGTACTTCCTCAGATTTTAGCATGCTGTCTCATCCCCCTTGATTTACAGACATTTAGAGAAGATGAATGGCAGCTTAAACCTTTTGGTCCTCTTCCACTTAGTGCACACATGGTTTTAAAAAACCTGCAACCCTCTAGATCAGTGTTTCCCAAACTTAGAATAATCATGTGCCCCTTTTTGCAAGTTTAGTCTTACCGGCAAACCCCTTCTGGGGCAAAGTTCATTTGTGGGTATTTTTCATAATAATATTTTATCTCGACTAGAGAAAATTATTTTGTGTACCCTTAGAAACCCTTTCACGTACCACACTTTGGGAAACACTGCTCTAGATGCATATTTCTCGTAGCTTCTCCAGATCAAATATCTTTCAGGCAGGAGAATCTTCTGTCATCCTCTAGATCAGGTTTCCCAGATTCGTCCTTGGTGCCATACAAGGTGTGTGGTGGCTGCTGTTGTGCTTGCTGGCTTCCCTCCCCCAGGGTTAAGTCATCTGCATGGTGTTGTAAAAACAGCCATTGTCAGAGAGCACCTTCCTTCCTTTTCATTTGCCTCATTACACCATCTCCTCTTTACATGTGCCTGTTACTCTCCTCTGCTTCTCATTCGTAGTTTCTTTTTAACTTCTCAACCCTCCAACCGCTGTCCGCATATTCGCAATAGCATATGGAGAACTGAAGGCAGAACAGAATCATAGGGTCACCTAGTCGCAACTCCCCGCAGTGCAGGAACCAGACCCTTGGGTGGACAGGGCTTTTGTTTACAGCCCCATCTGAGGGCAGTGTGTGCCTATTTTTGCAAGCACCGGCTTATCCTTTGTGTTCTGGTTGTTGTTGGCATGTTCACTTTAGTCCAGAAAGGGTGGTTGGGTGAGAAGAGAAGCAGTTGTGCCACTGCAGTATGTCTTGGGGGCTCCCTTCTTCCCTCAGGGCATCCCCCTCATTAACCAAAGATCCCGTTACTGGTGAAGAACCTGGTGGGTTCCCAGTGTCTCCTGTGGCAGATAGATTTATCATACTGACTGGAGCTCCATTGTGGTGCTGTAGCTTGAACTATAGGTTTAAGACATTGTTTCCTAAACTCGGGTCTCCAGCTGTTTTCAAACTACAATTCCCATCATCTCTGACCACTGGTCTTGCCAGCTAGGAATGATGGGATTTGTGGTCTAAAAAAACAACAACTGGAGACCCAAGTTTGGGAAAAACTGGTCTTAAGACATGGAAGAGCCTGATTCAAATTTCCCCTGAGCTTTGAAAGATCACTAACTGGCTTAGGCAAATCCCAATCCCTTCACTTGAACCTACATCCCACTTCCATCGTAAGGACAGTGTGTATGTGCCCACACACCTAGGCAGTGCTTTTTTTCTGGGGGGACGCAGCGGTACACGTACCCTTAAACATTTTGTGAATCTAAGATTGGCTCATTGAGTGGCAGTATTTCAATATGAGTAGGAAAATGAGAGTAGTCCCTAAACATTTTTTTTTCAGGGAGAAAAAAAGCACTGCACTAGGCATGGTTCCCTCAGCTCCTCGCAGGAGTGCTGGGTTGCAGGCATTCTTTTTTGCTTCCAGGCAAAAGAGTTTCAGGGTCTACTAAGAGTCAAGGATATAAGAATGTCAAAAGAGCTCTGCAGCAGTTGGAGCCTCACAGTGGCCAAGCAGATGCCCCAGTGGGAGGAAGCCCACAAAGTAGCTCTGTAGAATTCAGAGGGAGATGGAAACTTGGTCTTACTCTCTGGTTTCGGGGTGATGCTTGTTTGCTTCAACGTACATCTCAGCTCCAAGCTCACCTTCTTAGAAATGCCGCCTTCCTACCAAAACAGCACTAGGCTGAACAGTTGTCCGTTTCCCTACATGTGCTGAATGCAACGCTTAAGGGCAATGCAAGAAGCAGCTTCAGTAGCCAGCAGACCATACTTTCTGTCACTCCTGACCTAAGCTGCCACTTTATGGTTATGTACTCCTGCTCCTGTCTTGGGAGAGGGTGGGAACAGCTGCTCAGCCCTCTTTTTACGTTCTCTCTGCAGAATGGCAACCCCAGTATGTTTGGAAATCTAGCAGCACAGCCCCGGAGTATGCAGCCGTCTCCAGCACAGCCTCTTAACTCATCTCAGCCTAATCCACGTGCTCAAGTGCCTCCTCCATTGCTCTCCCCTCAGGTGAGGCTTGTAAAAGAGAAGGCCTGGCCTGATGTTGGGTGGATGGGTGTGCTAGTTTTGTAAAGACATTCTTCCTCTCTTCAAAAATGATGGCTGCCAGGCTTGGTCCCAATAGCACCTGCCCTAGTACAAGCAAACACAAGTCACATTCTCCACCTCCCACCTCTCCTCTTCTCCCTTCCACATCCCATTACGGGACTCCCCACCCCCAAGTTTTTAAAGAGCTAAGTAAAGGGCCTCCAAGCCAAGCAAGGCTACCAGTATCTGCTGGGGCAGCTCTTCCTGCTTATGGTGAGAAGGTGTTGGTTGCGTGTCTCCCTCCCTCTGTCCTAGCCAACTTCCAACCTTCATCTCATTGTCATGCTTTTCTCCGCTTTGTAGGTTCCAGTATCCTTGCTGAAGTATGCACCAAACAACGGGGGCCTGAATCCACTCTTCGGCCCGCAACAGGTAGCCATGTTGAACCAACTCTCCCAGCTCAACCAGCTTTCCCAGATCTCCCAGTTACAAGTAAGTGATACACTTCCTCCCCCAACTTTGCTTAGAAAGTGCTCATCCTCCCTGACTCTGCCCTGACTTCTTCCTGACTTTTTGCAGCGATTGCTGGCCCAGCAGAGGAAAGTGCCGAGCCAGAGAAACATGTCCTCTGCTGGGGGTGGCTGCCGCCAGGAGCAGCAGCAGCAGCAGGTAGGGTTTGGGGAAACTTTTTGTTTTCTCTTTCATTTTTAATATTGGTTCTGCCTTCTCTTGACCTGAATTGATCGGGAAAGATCAGGTTGAATTGGGTCTTTCTCCGCTGACCCATACGTTATCTCCTTCACAAATCTCTTGTTGCCAGTTCAAGGCTGTTTGCCTGAGAGCTGGAATATTTCACGAGAACGGTGGATAGCCCTTTGCAAAAGCTAGGGTGCACTTAGCAACACACCTTGACAAAATAGGTGAATCATCTGTTGTGGAAGAACTAGCTCACTTCTTAATTTTAATCTCAGGGTTGTGGGTTCAAGCTGCACGTTGGGCAAAAGATTCCTGCACTGCAGGAGGACCCCAGAGTGGCTGGGGAAACCCAGCCAGATGGGCAGGGTATAAATAATTTTTTATTATTATTATTATCATCATCAACATCATCATCCCTTCCAACTCCACGATTCTATGATTATCCTATTTTCCTTCCTGCTGCCTTCATGCATGGCCAAAGGAGCATCTCTTTTCTCTCTCTCTCTCTCTCTCTCTGCTGGATAAAGTTATTCTAAAGGTTGTTCTAATTGGACCACTTTATTTCATAGAACAAGAGCAAGTTCACCACCTATGTTTTGCAGCCCAGATCAAGGACTCACTTTGTTTAAATATTGTACGTTAACAGTGACCATTTTGCAGGTTGAAAAGAAGATAGGTTTTATTTGCAAATAACAAAATTATTTTCTTTTCTTTTTTTTCAAATAATCTTTATTAAAGTTTCAAAGATATTACAAAATAGAAAAAAGGGGAAAAAATGGGGAAAAAAACATACAAAATATAGAACAATTAAAAAACAAATCAGTCTTTCCATTTCTTATCTTTCATTTGCTTATTTCCTTGACCTCCTCATACCTCCCTTTTTTGTATTCTAGTTCAATAGTTGTTTCAGCAAATCCTTACCCTTTTTGCTTTTATCTTAATATTTTATCTTAATATATTATGGCCTTACATTTTCAACTGTTATCAACCCATTTTTACATACTCCTTTATGACATTATTGCTAAAACCACATAACTTCATTCCAGCATCCCTCTAGCATTCCTTAATTTTACAGTGTTTCTGTAAGTAATCTTTAAATTTCTTCCAATCTTCTTCTACCAACTCTTCTCCCTGGTCTCGGATTCTGCCAAACAAAATTATTTTCACATCCATTGCCAGCAATACATAGACAACGTTATTTAAGATTGCATCCATATTGCGGATTCAAGTCATGTTGGTTGTGTGTGTTTTCTGAATTATCTCTGCTGCTTTGTTTGACTATTATAAGAATGATTATTACGGCCTTTTTTGCTGGATGCTAAGCCAATTCCACCTTTGTGCACAGGTTGTAAGGGCAGAAAGTCTGTAGAACATATGACCCACTAGACTGAATAAGAAGTTTAGGATGCCGCTTTAGACAGAGTCAGGCCATCCAGCTCAGTACTGTGTACAACACTGACTGGCAGTAATGGCTTTCAAACGGGGGGGATCTACCTGGGCATTGAACCTGGGACCTTCTGCACACACTGAGCCACTCAGGTGCTGATAACACCAAGGTTGCAGGTTCGATCCTTGCATATTCATGCATTGCAGGGGGTTGGAATAGATAGTCCTGAGGGTCTCTTCAAGCTCTACAGTTCCATGATTCTATAGCTGCCTGCTACATATGCCATGGCTTCTGTTTCGCAGCTACAGTGGAGCCACTTCCTAGTTGTTCAGGCCTCAGACAGGACATCTGTCTCAAATCCATTTTTTCCCTCTCTCTCTGCTTGAAGAGTCGCGCTCTCAATATGCAGCAACAGATGATGCAACAGTCTTGTCAGCTGGATCCAAACCTACTCATGAAGCAGCAGCAGCAGCAGCAGCAACAGCAGCTGCTCCCATCCCAACAGCAGCTCCATCATTCTGCCATGAAGTCTTTCGTGGAGAATGTTGTGCCCCACGCCAACCCAGAGCTGCAGAAAGGGCCATCACAAATCAATGCATTCAGCAACTTTCCCATAGGTGAGTGTCCTCTCCACCTCTTCTTATGGCTAATCTGCATCAGGTGACCAAGGCTGTGAGCTGGGTCGGTGCTTGGTCTTAGCCTCTCTCAAAAGAGAGCCAGTGGCTGCCTGGCTAAGCCTCTTGTCTCTGATTCTGCAGCCAGCATTAACAATCCTGCTAGTCGGTTACCTAGCTTTCTGTTGGTGCCTGACTTCACCAGATTAAAGACATAATCCTCAATGGAAATCCTCAATGGAGGTCCCCCTTTAGGCTCCTCAAAGGAAACAGGATTCCCAGTTGCAAGTGAATGTATAATTTAACAGGTTTTCCATTCAATTCCATTCAATCAGCTGCTTTGATCGGCAGAATTCAATATTTTAGTGTGGCAGCACCTACACTGTGGAACTCCCTGCCTCTTGACATCAAGCCAGCGCCTGCTAGAAACATTTTTATTTAGACAAGCCTACCCCAAGGTTTAGAATGTTGACATGAGCTTTAATCCATATTTAGCCTTGTTTGAAAGTCTAAAATTTATTGTTAATTCCTTCTTATTGATAAATGTTATGAATTGAATAAATAAAATTGTTTCTTCCCAAGATTCAGTTTGAATTCCACTCTTCAGTTTGAGGCTTAATTACTAGAGCCTTCTGAAACGTGTCCCATCTTGCTGTTTAAGAGCTGCTGCTTTTGTTTTGCTGAGGGACAGTCTCCCAGCTCAAAAAATCACAAAGCCTCTTTTGGGACCTGAGTACAGCAGCAGCACTCTGCTCGCTTGTGGTTCTGAGCAGCTGGTATTCATAGTGAATCCTGCCTCTTGACGCTGCCATAAAACTTAGGGAACAAGCTGTACTACCAAAATGATTAAGGTTTTAAATGATAATTTTAGGTTATATTTTAGTGATCAAGATTTAATATATTTTTTTAACTGCCGCTATATCTGAATTGTCTCTGTCATACCCAGTTGCAATTCAATGTATTCCTGTTGTGTTTTATGATTTTCCTGATATTGTAAGTGGCCCAGAACTGGTCTGTGACGATAATAAATTCTGCCTCTTGACAGTGAAGGTAGCAGAGGCCTGTTTTATTCAGACTGCTATGCTTAGCTGAACTGGAGTCCAGGGAGTGTAACCCAATTTCTTTGATGCAGGATTGAACTCAAACTTGAATGTAAATATGGACTTGGGCAGTATTAAGGAGCCACAG
This sequence comes from Podarcis filfolensis, assembly GCF_964270895.1. NCBI lineage: Eukaryota > Metazoa > Chordata > Lepidosauria > Squamata > Lacertidae > Podarcis > Podarcis filfolensis. The sequence goes on along the minus strand of NC_139616.1, from coordinate 28,617,165 downwards.
TCCCGGCTGAGAAAATGGATGACTGTGGACAGTATTTCTGCTAACACATCGTTGGATCAAAATGCCAGCAAAAACGGTGAGTGGAATGCAAGGGGGGGGGGAGCAAAGAGGGCCCCAAACACTGTCTTCCAGCTGCAAAGAGGACCTCCTGAAGATGGGTGCTGCAAAGAGAAGGGGTGTAATTTGTGGATGTTCATTGTGAAAGGTGGCAATAAAGCTTTCATACCATACACCTTTTATTCTGACTAAAGCAGCCTTCCTCAACCTCGGCGCTCCAGATGTTTTTTTGGCCTACAACTCCCATGATCCCTAGCTAGCAGGACCAGTGGTCAGGGATGATGGGAATTGTAGTCTCAAAACATCTGGAGGGCCAAGTTTAAGGAAGCCTGGACTAAAGGATGCAAATTGGTACAATACCTGAAAGGTTGCATATTTTGGATGCTTTTTTCTGAAATTAAGAGTTGATGTAGCACTCAAAACTTTTTTTTCCAAAAATCCTTTGAGGTTTATGCAAAATGTGACGAGAGTGGCAAGAGGAGAGAGGAGTGGTCTGTGAGTAGGCAGGGGAAATGGACTTGGGGCCACACGGGGGTAAAATGTCATGTAGGATGCCAAAGCTGTCCCCCTAGAATCTCTGCCTCCCGAGAGCCTTCTGGCAGTTCCCTCACTGCGAGAAGTGAGGTTACAAGGAACCAAGCAGAGGGCCTTCTCGGTAGTGGCGCCTGCCCTGTGGAATATCCTCCCATCAGATGTCAAGGAAATAAACAACTATCTGACTTTTAGAAGACATCTGAAGGCAGTCCTGTTTAGGGAAGTTTTTAATGTTTGATCTTTTACTGTGTTTTTAATATCCTGTTGGAAGACCCCCCCCCCCCGAGTGGCTGGGATTATTATTATTATTATTATTATTATTATTATTATTATTAGGGTTTCCACAGCCACTCTGGGCGGCTCCTTGCATGGTTATTTTCTCAGAGAGGCCCTTGCATGGTTTGAAGCATAATCCCACAATCACACTGGGGTGTATTGTTTTGGTTGCCAAAGAAAGCCGATGGTCTTGGGAATTTGCAGCAGTTGCCTGCCAGATTCTGCCCATGCAGGCACATCTCATTCGCCTTGGCTGCCAGCCATAGCTAATTTAGAGGAGAATGAAGACCTTACCCTGGACCAGGATGACACCTGTGTGCAAGTGGGGATGTGACCTGCTACACCTTGGCAGGGACTGGAGGACTACTTCTGACTTAACTCAGAATGATGTTCTGAGCTGTGGGTGTAAAGGAAGGGGTTAATCTGGTGGTTGCTGTTGGCAGCTCAGTGGCCAAACTGATCAGCAGTCTCCTCTCTTCCAGGTGCTATTTCAAGTGGCTTTAGGTTGGAGGAAACTCCCTTTGTTCCCTACGACTTCATGAACAGCAGTAACTCACCAGCCAGCCCTCCTGGATCGATTGGGGACGGCTGGCCACGTGCCAAATCGCCTAACGGTTCTAGCAGTGTCAATTGGCCACCAGGTGGGTGACTTGCACCAGTCTGTTCCCCCAAGATTTGGGGCTTGGGGCACAGGAAACCAAGTTCTTCCCTTCTTGGGCTGGGGAAGATGGTGGAAGCAATTGGTTGAAGGGGGACTTGAGAAGTCTTTAGGGAAGGGTAGAGGAGTTCATCTACGTGCCTTCTCTGGCCGTGACAATAAATTGTGGACCCGAGAGGCAGCTGGAAGTATTAGTTTTGTGCTAGGAAGTTCCACAAGTTGGGGGGGAGAGGACATGCATGTGATCTTGCAGCTGGGAAGGGGACTACAAAGGTGCTCCTAAGAGGATGCATTTCTCTCCAAACTTTGAAAGAACTTAGGGGAAAGCCCAAATCTTTTTCTGAGAATTATCTGAGAAGGTTCAGTCTCGTTGTGAGTTGAAGTGGGTCCCCCATCCCTGCCCTTCCCCTGCAGTCTGAAATAACAGCCTCGGCACCATGTACGGTGATCATCTGCTCAGCGTTCACTCGGAGGCTGAATTGGGCCCAATAGTTCTTCCATGGAATAAGCTCAGCCTCCTGACACTTTTTTCAAAATGCTAGAATTTCGTCCTGGTGAGCCGTGGAAAGGTTATCCAAACATCGACCCTGAAACTGACCCGTACATCACTCCCGGCAGCGTCACAAACAATCTGTCGATTAACACTGTGCGGGAGGCCGACCACCTCAGGGACAGGAACAGCGGTATGTATCTGGGAGCAGAGGCTGGTCACTTGAGAATTCTGCACAAAAAGAGCCCCTTCAGTGCTCCAAAGGTTGTGCCAGTTTGTATTTTTCTGAGTTTTTTGTTATCATGCCTGATTTAAGTGGCTTGGTCTTTGGCAAGTCTCTAGAGGAAGGAAATCCTGCAGCTCTTGAGACCTTTGCTGAGTCCTTCTCCATATCCAGCAAAGTGTTACACAAAGGAGAGCACAAGGAGCTGGTCAGGTCTCGCTTGACCTGACCTGAGCAAGAAGGGTTCCCCCAGCCCCTCTCAAAAGATTCTTGGTGCTTTCCACCATGGAGACATTCTGGAAAGCCCAGGTGTGAGGCAATCGGGTCCACTTGGATTTTGCATGTCCTCCATTCTGCTGCAGTTGGGTGAAGCAAGCCTTGCATGCTGCTTCTGCAGAACTGCAGCCATGGTGTGCATCTTGTAGCCAGTGTGCATCTTGGCAAGAGTGGGAGAAGAGGGCCAGAACACCATCGCCTTAGGGTTCCCCCCCCTGAGTAACTTGCATCCAGCCATGGCTTGATCCCTGAGCTGAGGTCTGTTGGTCTGAGCAGTGCTGGGGAAAGAAGGGTTCCTGTGGGCAGGAGAGAACTGAGCTGTGCCTGGGTGACCAGAGCTGCACCCACCTCGCTGGGCTCTGTGTTCCAGTTTGCAGCAGGGTTCAGCCCTGGAACCTGCATTTCAATGCTGCGGCGCATATGAAGAAACAAAGGTGCCTGTCTCTCCCTTGCTGCTGGTGTCCTCCAGGGGAGTGATGAGCTGTTGACTTTTTCCTGTTAGGGTCATCCTCATCTCTGAACACCACGCTGCCTTCAACTAGTGCCTGGTCATCCATTCGTGCCTCCAACTACAATGTTTCCCTCAGCAGTACAGCACAAAGCACTTCTTCAGGTGAGGTCGGGTGCGTCACACACAGGCCATGTCTGCCTCCTCCTGGATGCCGCCATGAACTCCTGCTTCTCCACCCAGCCCTTATCTGCCCAGAGTCCTGTGCTGCCTGGATCAGCCCATGGGAAAGATTGGGGAGGAGCACCAGGAACAGCTCTCCTTTTTCATTATTATTATTTTTTCACATGCCTCTGGTTTCCTTTCCTCCCAGCCAGAAACAGTGACTCCAAATCAACGTGGTCTCCTGCTTCCATTAACAACACCTCTCTGGCTCACGAGCTGTGGAAGGTTCCTTTGCCACCCAAGAGCATCACCGCTCCCTCGCGCCCACCGCCAGGACTGACCGGGCAGAAGCTGCCTCTGTCCTCGTGGGAGAACTCTGCGCGGCTCGGGGGCAGCTGGAGCAATTCCGATGCCAGATATACCCCTGGTGAGGGTCTGGGTTGCCTTTGGCCAGGCTGGCTTTTTGCCTGCAGAGAGGAGGGGGGTCTGCGGAAGGAGAAAGAACACCTTTCCTTGCTTTCGGTTCTTGAGGCTGCAGCAGAGCTGCCTTGTCACAGCTGGTAGCATTGCCTGCCAGGACAACCCAAGGTGGTGGCGAGGGGGGCCCTGGAAATTAGGATCATGGGCCATCAATCAGGAGCTGAAACAGGGCCTGAAGTTCAGAGCCTCCCTGCACTCTGTCCGCTCTCAAATCTCCCTGCTTCTTGCAGCATCTTCAGCGCCAGCCTTCTGAACTGACTGGTGGCTGGGAACATGGCAGCCTGGGGGCATGGCCAACGAGCTCTGTACCACAGTTATCCTTCTGTTACAAAGTCACTGTTGCTTTAGAGTGGCTGGTTTGATTCCCACACACGAACTGGAAGCCTCTGGCCTCATTCAATATGGGGTGAAATCTGGCCCTTTTGTAGGTGGGGCAGAGGACTTTAAAAAATCCCATGTGGAGCCTGCAGGCACCTTTTTCCACGACGGCAGTGCCATTTTTCTTTTGCTTCCGGCAGGTTCAAGCTGGGGTGAGAGCAGCTCAGGGAGAATAACCAACTGTCTTGTCCTGAAGAACCTCACACCTCAGGTGAGTGAGGGCACAGCTTGGCCTTGTGCCAGCAGCTTGCAGGGAGGTTTGGGCCCTGTTCCCCTTGCCCTGAGGGCTCAGGCAGGTAGAGACAGTGTGTGATTATGTGTGCCTCTCTCTCCCCCCCCCCCAATGCCCTGTCCAGATTGATGGCTCCACCCTGCGGACACTGTGCATGCAGCACGGGCCGCTGATCACATTCCACCTGAACCTGCCCCACGGCAATGCATTGGTCCGCTACAGTTCAAAAGAAGAGGTGGTGAAGGCACAAAAATCTCTCCACATGTAAGTACGGCCGGGAGCCTGGGAGGAAGAGGGGAGGTGCTTTTCTGTCCTGCTGCATTGGGGGGCAGGGGGCGCGGTGTGCAGAAGGCAAGGATTGGGGCCTCAGGGGAAGCTGAGAGCAGCAGCGTCTAGCTGGCACACTTCTGTGTAAGCAGGTGGTCCCTTATGATGCCCCTCACTGGGCAGGGTACAGACGTTTCCCATAAGAAACGTTCATCCTTAGGGTCGACTCTGTTTCAGATACACTGCTGGAGATGCATTTGCTATGAGAGATGGAGGGCAGGGTAGGATTTAAAAGCACAAAACTCTTAAAATTGCTTTGAGCACAGGGTAGTCTGAGGGCTGCAGATAGAACTGATCTCCTAGAAACATCAGAAGCTGCCTTGGGCTATGTCACACCACTGGTCCATCAAACTCTGCATTGTCCCCACACTGACTGGCAGCAGTGGCTCTCTTTTCAGGCAAGGGAGTCTTCCCCCCCCCCCCAGCTCGCCTTAGAAATGACCTGGGGGGCTGAACCTGGGACCTTCTGCCCTGCCCCTGAGCTACACTGCTTCCCCTGAAAAATAAGGTGCTAGTCCTCATGTTTCTGAAGGAAGGGCTGGTCTTAACTGGAAGCTGCCTTATACTGAGTCAGACCCTTGGTTCCATCTAGCTCTGTATGATCTACTCTGACTAGCAGGGGTTCTCTGGGGTTTCAGGCAAGGGGGTCTTTTCCCAGCCTTACCTGCAGAAGACATGGGGGGCAGTGTTTGAACCAGGGGCCTTCTGCATGCAGAGCAGGTATTCTACCACTCTCCTGCCTCAGAAGGGCCTGACTGGCGCAGGCCAGAGCCTGAATAGTAGGGACAGGGATGCATGCTGCAATCTCTGTGCGCGAGGAAGGCAGGTGGGCTGGAGTAGCGGAGGATGGGTCGGGGAAGAGAAGGTGCTGCCTGCTTTTGAGGGCTTGTGCCTGCCTCAACCCATTTCTGGGCCTCTTTCCGGACAGGTGTGTCCTCGGGAACACTACGATCCTTGCTGATTTTGCCAGTGAAGAGGAGATCAGCCGCTTCTTTGCACAAGGCCAGTCTCTCTCCCCCTCCCCTGCCTGGCAGTCTCTGGGCACAAGTCAGAACCGCCTGGGGCGCCTCGATGGCTCCCACGCATTTTCCAACCGCAACGACCTAAACAGCCACTGGAATGGTGCTGGGCTTTCAGGAACGGGCAGCGGAGACCTCCACGGCACATCCCTCTGGGGGAGCCCTAACTATTCCACAAGCCTCTGGGGTTCCCTGGGCAGCAACGACACCAGGGGAGGGCTGAGCAGCCCGTCCCCCCTCAATGCTTTCCTCTCCGTTGACCACCTGGGGGCCGGAGGGGAGTCCATGTAGCCACCTCTTCTTCTTTCAGTGAACAAAACTGTGACCTCAAAGCAGCACTAAATTTGGACTCCCTCTCCCCCCATCCCTCCCCACCAACCCACCCTCCCCACTTGCAGCCTCCAGGGGTCACCTGTGGAAACGGTTACTTCGTGCGCACATTTCCTCCCCTCTTCCCCGCCCCCTTTGTTTTAGCCCAAAACATCCCAGTTTGAATACTTGAATCGTGCAGGCCAATAATTATAATGTGAAAAAGTTATAGATTTTAGACTTCCAGGATATAGTGCTATACATAGTTTAAAGAAAAAACAAAACTACGTAGAATCAGCTTGCTTTTCATGTGTTCCATCACTTTTTTTATTTTATTTTATTATTTTTATTTTTTGCTTTGTGGATTCATCATCATTGTCATTATCATTCTTACTATTTTTGCAACTTGCTGATGATGGAGTTTGAGCTTTCTTAGGCTTTGCACAGACTCTGTCCTTCTCCCTGCCCCACAATCGTCAAGGTGGGGGCAGCAGCAGCAGCAGCAGCTCACAGGTGGCGCTTCCTGGAGGACAGACAGAAGGATGCTCCTTGCTTTGGACCAGGCTGTGCCCCACTATGCCTTGACGCCTGCCTGCCCACCTAGCCGCCACGTGGCGGCCCTCCAGCGCCCAACAATCGAATGATGAGACTGGTACCTAGGATGCCAAGCGGAAAAGCCTTGCACCTGTTTGTTCATGTGGAATTAAACTAAAGAATGGAGCTCTGCAGTTTCTGAAACTGCACGCACAGCTATGACTGGCAACCCGGCCTGCTTGTCTGGGCAGGGGGTCCTGCACTTTCAATAGGCGTTTGGTATTTTTGTTTTTGTTTTATTTTGGGGGGGCTCCTGTGTTGGGGTGCTGCCTTGTTTACAGAAATCTTTTATTTTCCTTTTTTTTTTCTTTTTCTTTTGAGAAACAATGTTTACTCGACCATCACTTAAATATTTTTTAAAAACAAAAAAAAATTGTGGATGTTAAAAGATGCTTTCTATCTCTGGGAATAACGAGCAGTGTTTGGCCATGTTCCATTTGTGTTTTTTCTATTCCCACCTCCTAAATCTAAGAGCATGGCTCTCAGGAAAAACCAAGGTCCCTACGTAAAACTCCTTGTAGTTTCTTATAGGAAAATAACTTTTAGCACTGATTACTACTTGCTCTGTAAACCTTCTTCTGCCAAAAATTGCTTCAAATCGCTGGAGTTCGACATTCTGTGCTTTCCAATGCTGTCTTTTTAATAGTGTGGGGTGGGAGAGGGGTGCTTGGCTCTTAATCTCTAGTTTCCCCCCAATTTTTGTAAAGCCGGCCCCCTTGTTCCTTTCCTCCTCCCCTCCCCCCCCTTTGGTGTGGCCCTTCTTCCTGCTCTCGTGACTGTGTTCAGTGTTTAACCTTAAAGCTGAAGTAACTATGCAGACTGTAACCAAGAACTTGGGCTTACAGAATTTTGTTGTATAAATTTTAAATGTTTTAAAAGTTCCTGCAAATACTTTTCTTGTGAAAGTGTTAAAATCATCTTCTCTTTTGCCACAAATGGTGTTATTACCTGAAGCTTGTTTAGTTGGAGGATGAAAGACTAAACAAGGATAAAAAAAAGAAACCAATTTTTTTAACTGTGCTGAAAGACGCTCTCATTTCATTGCCTTGATTCTAACTGTTGTGTCTGAAGATGCAAAAGTCGCCAGTGGCTTTTTAACTGTTTACAAATAGAGTGTGATTGTAAAATGTACAGTTTGGGTTGTGTTCTAATTATGAAGTTTCTCCAGATATTAATAAATCATGACATTTTTTGGCTGCTTACCATGGAACGGTCTCATTCGTGGTTTGTATTGTTTGTCCGTGTGTCTCCCCTCTTCCCCCTGGACCCTCTGCTATTGGTGCACAGGCAGATTTGCTAGATTATGCTAGGTTAACAAGGGTTTAGTATTTGTGTGTTTCCTTTTAGGGCCAGCTCCCATCTTGACAGGACACTTGGAAATTGAGGAGCGTGTGGGGAAAAAATGCTGGGTTTTGGTTTGTTTTTTTAAACTCTGGCGTTTAATACTTCCATTACAGCGACTTGCACAAAACGAAACAGTAACTGCTCTTCCTCCTCGCCCTTTAATCCAGTTACTTGTCCAGCTTTTTCTGTCAAGGAGATTCCTGTCTCCAAATAGGAACTAACTCCTGCGTCCAAATAGGAACTAACTGCTCAGACGTGTCCCCGTGTTGGATTCCGGTGCTGTGCTGTTCCTCCCAAGAGTAACTACTCATAAAAATAAAAATAAAAAATCCAACACCAAACCAGTAAGGCTAGTTAGCTTGATGGTTGAGCCTCCTCAAGCCTTTGCATTGAAAACTGACATCGGCCACCTGCCTTGATGGGCTTGCACTGTTCGCAGGGTTCAAAGCCACCGCAATCTCTGAGCTGGTCAGGTAGAAATTAAAAGGTTGGTTTTGAGCACGTTGACACGTCCTGTGTCTGACCGGAAGGATTCAGGCTGTCCAGCTTCTCTCCAGGTTGACCAGCTCCATTCCCTCGCAGTAAGAGTGAGGCCTCTGGGCTTTGTGCTGCGGAAAGGAGAGACAGTGGGGCTCCAGGGATTGTTTTGTACTGGGAATGCCGCAGGGGGCTAATTTGGCTGAAAGGGCCCAACCCCTCTCTCCCCTTCCTGCTGATTTCTATTATCATTTATTGAATTTATATACCACCTTGGGGAATGTCCTCAGGGTGTTTCACAGAATAAAATCAAGATATAAAACCATAATAAAAATAAAAACAGCAACCCAATAGCCCCCCCTCCAAAAAAAAGCACATTTTAAAAGGGCATAGGATGTAAATCAGATCAAAGGCCTGGTTAAAAAGGAACGTTTTCGCCTGGCGCCTAAAGGTGTATAATGAAGGCGCCAGGCAAGCATTCCACAGATGGGGAGCCACTGCAGAGAAGGCCCGTTCTCGTTTTCTAGGGCCAGTGAGCAGATGCTACAATGTAGGACTATTGGTTTATGGGCGAGCAGCCAGACAACTTACTGGTTGTTGCCAAACTGATGGAGTGACCTTGAGCAAAAGTCTCTTCTCGTAGTCTCCACCATAATCAAGTTACATGAGCAAATTTATATCTTAAACCCTCTGGCCCCCTTGGAGATTCATCATAACATGCAAATAAGGTTTTTTTGTTTGTTTTGCAATATGGAAACGAATAGTTGTGTTTCATCAGAGTTCTGTGCCAAACTACCCTGTGCGCTTCCGTGCCAAAGCGCCACCTCTCCAAACTAGAGACCCACAGCCCAGGGAAGTGTACCTGCTTTCCCCCTGCCCTGGGCCTCACTCACCACTTGCTCCCTGGAGGGGTTGTGCAGAGCAGGGCAAGGGCTCCACTGAATAGGTTCCATGGGCCAGCTGGAGACGGAGACTTCACTGGCCTTCCCGGAGTCTATCATAGGGTCGTTCATGCTGTTGGAGCTCACATCCCAATGGTTGTAATGAGCGCTAAAAAGATTGGAAGGAAGATGTCCAAGATGCAAAATGGGAGGAAGCCTTATCTACACATGCTAGACTGTACTGGGGCATTAGATGCAAGGAAACACACATTAAAACGTGGAACACCCAACTCTCTTCCTTGGAAGCCCATGACTTTCCCCGAGGAATGAAAGTAAGGCCAGCATTTTGCCACATCCTACTTAAAAGTGATTTAAAGCGCACCAGGATCAACTACGGTGGTGGTTCAGGGAGAAAGAGTTGTAGATTTTGTCAAATGCCAATGCGGTTCTTCCACTGGCTTTCCACCCACTCCAGGGTTCACCAGAGCTTTTGGAAAAGGGGAAGTAGCACAAGTAGTTGTGCTGCAACTATTGGATGCAGCCCAGTGTCTCTCTGTTGATAGGAACTACGGCCATGGTGCATTCTCAGGAAGGATATTTGAGGTGGCCTGCTTCTGAATAATGAATACCAGTTGCTGGAAACCACAAGAGGGGAGGGGGCTCTTGTGCTGGGGTCCTGCTTAATGGATTTCCCATTGGGGCATCTGGTTGGCCACTGTGAGAACAGGATGCTGGAAGGGATGGGCCCCTGGTGGCACCCCTTTGGCCTCATCTAACAGCTGGGCTTATCTTTAAACCCTTCTCCACTTCTTAGCAGTAACAAAATATTGGGCTTCAGGCATCTGACCCAACTCTGATCGATGGGATAGTTGGGCATGTGACTTTGACCCTGAATGGTTAAAACCTCTTCTCCTGGCAGCCCCTCTTGAGCCCTATCTCCCCACCAAGCATCTACCCCCATCCAGCAGAAGGAAGATCCATGCTTGTATTCCAAGATTAGAGGTTGGAGGAGGAGAGCCTGGGGAGAGCAAGCCAAAGGGAGGAAGCTGAAAGTCAGATGCTGCCTTGGGAAAAGCAGCCAAGAAATTGGAGCACAAGGCTGCAGTCTAGCAGTGTGGGGGCTTATCTCTGCATTTCTGCCACCGGTTATCAAACTTTTCCTGAGTTCCTCTTTCCATGGCGCTATTAGAGGCCTTATGTTTGGGGAGGTTTTTTCCCTTTAGCACCAAACAAACCAGCATAAGTGGAAAGTTTATGCCAGCTGCTTGGCCTCAGGCCAGCCAGGAGGTTATCTGTGACAATTGAAGGTCAGTCCACTGGGCTCAGCCTGTCCTTTCCTTGGGGAGTTCCCACCTCCCTGCCCAGCCTCCTCTCCACTCTGCTGGGCTGTTGCCTGCTGCTGGAGATCAAGCATGATTTGCTTGCTGGGGGGTGGGAAGTTGCTAAGCAATGGAAGACCTTTGCATATGCTAGTCTATATGTACAGAGGGCAAATGAAGGTGCCCTCTAAGCAGAGCAGCTCATCTTTTAAAAAACAGGAGGATGAATTTGCAATTGCCAAACACAGAGGAAGTTGTCTTGACCTGGTCAGACCGCTGGCCCACCTACAGTCTCCTTCACTGACTTCAGAGCGGCTCTTTGGGGTTTCAAGCTGATATATTTTTAAAATGGGCGTTGGCTTTTACAGCCCAACTCTCCATCAAGGCAGTGTTCCCCAACCTTGGGCCTCCAGCTGTTTTTGGACTACAATTCCCATCATCCTTGACCACTGGTCTTGCTAGCGAGGAATGATGGGAGTTGTAGTCCAAAAACAGCTGGAGGCCCAAGGCTGGGGAACACTGCATCAAGGGATTCAAAGTCCCCAGAGACCATTATCAGTCAGAGAAGACTAGGGGGAGGTAGGAATCAGTCAAAGCAAAGCAGATCTTTATTTTCCTGTTGCAACTGAGTCCCCCACCTTTGCACGAAGGTGAGGAGCATCCAGAACAAAGGTGTGTACGGTCTCTCCCAGCCCTACCTGCAGATGCCACTGGGGATTGACCCTGGGACGTTCTGCATGCCAAGCAGGTGTCCCATCACTGAGAAACTTGATGGGATGCTTGAGGACAGGGCACCTCCCTTCCAGAAACTAAACACTGTATGCCCCTGTGCCATTACAGCTGCAGTCCTTGACCCCCCTTTTCACCAGAACCCTTCATACTCCACCCTTTACACCACCCACCATGGCTGCAGTGACGGTTACCTCGGCCGGCCTGCGGCCCCGATGCAGGGGGCATCCTGCGGCTGCTTGCAGTAGCCATCGGGGCCCATGCAGTCGTCCTGGCAGCTGCAGCAGGCTGTGTCCAGGATCTGCAAGTGCAGCAGTTCTTCCGAGTTGCTGAAGGCCGGGTTGTCCAAGGAGACTGCTGAGGCCAGCCAAGGCTCCGACCAGTAGTGGGCCGAGACATCGTCAAGGCGGCAGAAGCGGCGGTAGCTGGAGGGGTCAAGAGTTTATGATCCTTTATGTTGCTATGAGTCATAGAATCGTAGAGTTGGGATCCCGAGGGTCATCTAGTTCAACCCCCCATGTAATGGAAACTAATCTAAAATCCTAATACTGTAAATACAATTATTTAAAAAAGCAAAAACGAAACATGCTGAAGTAGCATGTTGTTGGGAAGTCCTTGGTAATTAAAAATTATATGCTGGTGGATGGTAGGGAACCTCATAGCAGTTTAGAAAAAGAAATTATTAGTAAAAGAAATTAAAACATTCAAAAAAATTAAAATGGCCAATATACGCACCATCATTCTAAAAGCCTGAGCAGGGTTGTCTAAACAAAAATGTTTCTAGCAGCAGGCACAGAAAAGAGTACAGTGGTACCTCGGGTTACATATGCTTCGGGTTACATACGCTTCAGGTTACAGACTCCGCTAAGCCAGAAATATTACCTCAGGTTAAGAACTTTGCTTCAGGATAAGAACAGAAATCGTGCTCTGGCAGCTCGGCAGCAGCAGGAGGCCCCATTAGCTAAAGTGGTACCTCAGGTTAAGAACAGTTTCAGGTTAAGAACAGACCTCCGGAACAAATTAAGTACTTAACCCGAGGTACCACTGTACAATGAAGGTCTCTGCCCGATGTCAAGAGTCTGGGAGTTCCAGACCGTAGGTGCCGCCACACTAAAATACCTATTTCTTACAAATGTGGAACAGGTATTATGTGACACCTGTAACAGTGCCAGTTCTGCAGGTCAAAGTGGTTGAGAGGATGTTTATGGGGGTTAGGCAAGATGCCCACAGTGAGACCTTCTGCCCAATCTTTTCATTCTAGGAGTGAGATTGCACTCTGCATATGCTCAGAGCCTAGAAAGGGGATTGCACTCTACATATGCTCAGAGCCTGTAGCCAGAGATTCAAGCCTGGAGTGCTAAAGAGCTCAGGCTGAAATGAATCCCCCCTGTCTCTCTCTCAACACAAAGCTCAGTTACACACTCTCTACCCCCTCACACCCCACCCCCGGATTTCCCTTGGAGTTCAGCCAGAAGCTGCTGGCTGTTTGCTTTTCCCTTGAAAGCAGGCCTGGCGGGAGGAAATAGATCCCTCAGCTCAGCCTAGCAGCCCCCATCCCATTTCCCACCCACCCGCAGCCCCACACTAGATGGGAAAAGACAAGAGATCTATGGGTGAAGGGTGGTATACAAATCTAATAAATAATAATAAGGAAAGAGCAATAAGCCCCTGTGAGCCCAACAAGGCCCAGAGAAAGGGAAGCAGCAGAGACTCAGCACTGCAAACCGCCCCTGTGGGTGCCCTTTCTAAGAGAAGAGGCTAATGAGGAATGTCATGAACACGGGGGAAGACATCATAGAATTGCAGAGCTGGAAGGGTCCTCTAAAGGTCATCTAGCTCAACCCCCCTCCAATGCAGGAATCACAGCTAAAGTAGCCCAGACAGGCCAACCTCAGCTTAAAAACCTTTGATGAAGGAAAGTCCTTCCCCTTCCAAGGTCAGGGCCAGATTAAGACCTTTAGATGCCCTAACCACCTAACAAGATTTGGGTGCCCCTATATATATCCGATTCAAAATACAAAATTCAATTCAAAATATAAACAATAACAAACCATAAAATAAAATTTTATTTATTGAAATGAAAGAAAACCTACAATAAGGATGGAAAATAATGTTTATCTTTGTGTACTTTATAGCTGAAAAGTTTTCTCCTACTTTTTCTAATTGCAAAGTCGTTGATCGGATCCTCAAAACTAATCTTACCTTAACGCATCCACTTCTGCACTTAGTAGAGATAAGACATCAAGCCTGCCTTGTTGCATAGTTGTTCTTTTGGGATTTTTAATAAGTGGACCCTCTGGACCCTCTTGACTTAATTCATTCTGGCGGTCCGTACGTACCCCGAAAAGTCTGCAACATGAGGCGCTGCTTCTGCGCACGTACATGGCGCAATAGAGCGCTTCTGCGCATGCAGCGAAACCCGGAAGTATACATGTCCAGGTTTGCTGCATTCACAACCCAAAAAAGTTACGTTACCCAAAGGTAACGTAACCCGAGGATCCACTATACTTCAACTGAGAAAACGAATGCTCAGCTGAGCAATTTGTGACCATTTATTGTCAAAAATCCAGCCATGGAAAATGTCTAACCCTATCCCCCTTCCCTTGATGCCCTAAGCTTGTACTTATTTTGCTCCACGTTTAAACCAGCCCTGTCCAAGGTAGCCAGTGCATGGATTAAACTGGCAGGGAAGGCAGGAAACCAATGGGAGCAGTGCCCCAGTTTCTCTCCCTTCCTTCCACCTCCATGGAGTCCAGGAAGGGAGGAGAAGGGGCAGGGTCTCACCTGCTCTTGGTCTGATCCGCTCTGGCCTCCAGCAGCAGCATGCGAACCCGGCGGATCACCAGGCCGGCAATGGCAGCTCCGACCACCACCAGGCTCAGCAAGAGGCCGCAGGCCACCCCCAGCAAGCCCTGCTGGGTCACCTTGTAATCGCAGCGCACCCCCAGGAACCAGAAGTCGCTGCCCACGGGACACCTGGGGAATGAAAGGGGGGAACCATCAGACAGAGGCCTTGAAGGCAGAGACGTGTGTGCAGGGACAGAGGGACTGGGCGCAAGGCCAGTGCGCCATGGCACTCACTGGCAGACAGGTGTGTGGTTGACAGCGTGTGTGCAGATGCCCTCATTCTTGCAGTAGTCGCGGTGGCACGCAGAGGTGCAGACGGCACTCCCGTCTTCCCCAGTGGAGACGCACTCGTAGCCGGCTTGGCAGGCAAAGAGAACGGAGCAGAGGTCCAGGTGCCGCTCTGTAGGAACAGGTAACAGCTCAGTGGCAGAGCCCCTGCTTGGCATGCAGAAGGCCCCAGGTTCTGTCACCATGTAAGGCTGGGAGACACTCCACCCGAGAACCCTGGAGAGCTGCTGCCAGTCAGTGTAGACCTAGGTGGGCCCGCTGGAGAAAGGCAGCTAGCTTCTGATGTGTCTATGGAAAGCAGCCACTTTGTTTAAAATATTGAGGACTAGAAACTTGTGGGGAGGGGGCCATTGCTCAGTGGGCAAGCCGCTGCTTTGCAGGTGTGCAGGTTCTGCCCCCAGCGGCATCTCCTGGGCAACTGATGTTGGCTGGGTTGGGAAATGGGCAAAAGCTTACCCAGCGTCGTACTCTGCAGCACCCGGGCATTGCCAACCCAGAGCCCCGGCCGCAAGCGCTCCGAGAGGGATGAGCGATTCAGGGCAGCCCACAAGCCGGGAGCCGCTACCAGGAAGAGGGCATCAAATGCCACCACCACACTCCCAGGCCTGCAGAGAGAATAAGAGAATGGTAGAATTGCAGAGGTGGAAGGGTATCCCAAGGACCATCTAGTCCAATGCAATACACAGAAGGTGGCAGAAGGGGCAGCCCCATCGGAGTCCTGAAATACACACACACACACACACACACACACACACACACACACACACACACTGCCATTCCTAACACAGGAAGTTTCAGGGCCCAGTCATCGCCCATAAGCGAAATTATTTTGCAGGGACAGGTTTTGGAAACGTGACTCATGAATGCAACAAATACTTTAGGAAATTGCTTGAGTTCCGTGAGTTTTTAAAGGCCTTCCTGCAACCAGCCTCTCCTGGTGATCCAACTCTGCCATCAGATGGAGCCGGCCAGTAGGTTGCCTTCTCCCCTGCCCACCTCCTGCACCCTCAGAGATTCCTCAGAGTCATCAAGGCCTTCCTGATGTCAGCTGGCTTCCAAGGAGCCACCCGGGACGATTTTGAACTTTTGCATTTTCACCTGCTACACAGTGGTGTCAGTCATCTTGCCCTCCCTGAGCCCTAGGATATGGTGGACAAGAAAACCCAAAGAGAGAGATGGATGGATGGATAGATAGATACCGGATTGCCTTCACTTCCAGTCGCTGAAATCCCGGCAGAGAATCGAAGAGAGGTGTGACCTTAGAGAGAGAAAAGGGGAAGGGGAAGGAAGGGGAATCAATTAGTCATTGATTTATGGAGCTTCCATCTCCAACCCTTCACCAAAACAGATCCCGGGGGGTTTGCTAACATGAAATAAATCACGCATAAAATACAATTAAATTATAACACCTGCAACAAAACAGACACAATTTATTTAAAAAATCCCTCAGGCATTAAAACAATGAAGCATCATCAGTTCAAAATAATAAACTCTAGGAGGGGTGGGAGAACCTTAGACCTGGAGATGAAATGTGGCCCTCCAGTCCTCTTCACCTGGCCCTTGGAACTATCATCAGGCCCCACCCACTTTCCCCAGGCCACGCCCCTCATTGGCCCATGCTTCACGCCCTCCTTGAGTGCTTCTGCCCGAGTGGAATGATTTCCTTGTACTCTAATCATGTCTCTTGCTTGCCTGGATGAAGATGAGAGGGAAGGGTGCATAGAAACTAGCCGAGTGTTCAAAGGCCAGATTTGCATTTGCAGCCCCGCCAACTGTTGCCTCTAGTCCCGCCTCGCCCCCATGGCCATGTGGCCCTGGGAAGGTTGACCAGCAGGGAATGTGGCCTTTAGGCTCTAGGACCTTGGGCAACCCAGATAAAATCCCACCCAAGTCCTGGGTAAACAGACACGGCTAACCCACCGTTTCGTTGACGCTGAGCACCAGGCCCTGGTACTCAAGTGAGTCAGGGTTCCAGAAGCTTCTGGAAAACTCCATGGCCAGGACCAGCTCACAAGGGATATGCAGGAGAGTGGCTGCAGGAAGGGAGGAGAAGGAAAATAGGACCCACCTCAGCCCAAGGTTGGGGGTGAGGGAAGGAGGGAGAGAGAAAGAGAGAAAGAGAAAGAGAGAAGAGATTCTTTAGTAGTGATTCCTGCTTTGTACGTATGAGTCTACGATTCGATTACCACCTTCAGGGCCCCAAGTGATGTCAGCTGCCACAGCATGGCAGGATGGTGAGGGTGGATCCACCTGCCCCACAAGTGTAGGGAGCACAGAGGCTGCAGGCTTATAGCATTAAAAAGGAGAGCCAGGAGTCTCTGCAACAGAAAACTGGCTTCAAAGAGGCCAATGGCCACAGCTGTAGCTGGACCAAGAGAATGGGTGTAGAAACTGAGTATTTTTTACAGGTTTTGTTTTCATTTTATGCCCATGCTTGTGGGTTTCCCCCAATGGGCACTGGGTCAGCCACTGTCAGAACATGGTGCTAGGTGGGGTCCCGTTTGGCCTGACCAGGAAGTCATCTTATGTTTTTACATTCAGACCCAGACCAGCTTAGTTCCAGCAAGGTGGTGGGGCCTCCTGTGTGTTAAATTCTACCTGAGGCTGGTCCATTAGGGCAAATGGGTACAGCTGCCGTATGCCTGGATTTTCCCGGGAAAATCCTCTGCCAGCCACTACCTTCTGCCTTTTAACTTAACAACCAATCCAGGGGGCAGCCCTGGCTGTCCTCTTCCTCCTCCCCACTTCTGTAAAACTCATCAGGGAAGAGGAAAGGGTTGAAACTAGAAACAGTTAACTCCAGCTATTTGTGACCTCTCTGCCTTCAGCCTTACCAGGCCCAACAAGCACTACAGAATCATAGAAAGGTGGAGTAGGAAGGGACCCCAGGGGCCACCTAGTCCAGGCCCCTGCAATGCAGGAATCAGAGAGGGGGAAATCCCCGTCAGATGGCCAACCAACCTCTGCTTAGAAACCTCCAATGAATGAGAGTCCACCGCCTTCGCAGACAGTCCTTTCCAGCCCCCACTAAACCTCGGTTTACAGGGAACTCACCTGCCACAGAATCCCCTCCTAGCTCACCAACATTGCCCCCCAGGTCAGCTCTGCTTCCCTCCCTCGGTTTGCAGAGAGAGGTGCCCCACTGACCTTTCAGGCGGGGCAGCTGATTCTCTGCCACAAAGACCTGGTGGGCTCTAGGGCGGCCTTCCCTGGGCACGGCCGGCTGCAGTTGCGTTGTGGACTTCTCTGGTGTGGCTGGCGAGAGCCGGGTGCTGGCAACGACAGGTTCCTCCCTTGCAGTGCTCTTTGGTCCTGGAGCTGGCATAGGCGGCTGTGTGTGCCCACTGCTCCCTGTTGGAGTGGCTGTTGTTCGGACAAGACCCTCCAGGCTAAGCGGAGAACGGGCAATCTCCCTGATAGAGCCACCTTCGGCTGTGGCGCTGGGCCTCTTCCCCCATTCCCAGCTCCTTGTCCTGCCTGGAGAGGTCCACAGCCGGTGGGTCACGGGCATGGTCCCAGTGGCTCCTATCTTGCTTGTGGGCACAGCCGTTCCAGAGCCCAAACTGGAGGAATTGGCTGTTTGGGAGTGAAGCTCTGGATTCACCGAAGGAGCTGTGCTCACATCATCTCCCTCTGTAGTGAGCAAGGCAGCCTCAGAGCCCGCTGGGGTTTTGGTTGGGCTGGGAGTCCAGCCAGCGGGGGCACCCTTTCCTGGGAGGCTGCTGGTGCTGGTGAAGGGCTCTGCTGCCTCTGTGGCTTGCCAAAGGGACCCCTCTCTTGTTGCCTGCTGGGTGGGGCGTGTTGTGGCTTTATGAGGGCCCTCCCTGGCGTCACTAGGCACCCCTGTTCTTTCTCTGTAATTGACAGCGACTTCCATTGGAGTGGGGACCATGGTGGGCGAGGTGCCCTCTTCTGCAGACCCCTTGGGTGTAAGCTGCCTTGGCTGTGAGGATGGCTGTGCAGGATCGCCCCCTTTCATGGGCCAGGCACTGCCAGGCTCCGAGGGGCTCTGAGATCCAGGCTCTTCTGTGGCTGTGGAAGCCCCGCTGGAGGCAATCTCTGCAGCCGTGAGCGGGTCTGTGGAGTTCTGAAACATGGGCACATCTGCGCTGGTATGCCCACCTGCTCTGGAAGCTCTTGGTTCTTCCATGACACCACCCGGGCCCACAGATGAGGTGAGCAATGTGGACCCAGTAGGGAGGTTGCTGGCAGAAGCAGGATGGGTGGCAGAGTCTGCCAACCTCAGGGGCAAAGCTGTCCCCAAGTGGAAAGATGAGGATGAGTGAGGAGCCACCTCTGTACGATGTGGGGATTCTGCAGAAGTAGGCTGAGCATCCACTACAGGCTGTGCTGCCCTCGTGGCTTCTGTGGAATTGTGCACCAGGGCTGTTCCAATGGGGACAAAATTGCCTGCGCTTATGGCGTCCTGGGTCGTCTCCATCGTGTGACCCAACCCTGCCCTGGATCTCGGTGGTGTTGGGGGTGGAGGCAGGGTGGAGCCAGGATCAGAGGCACCCCAAGACTCATAAGATCTGGTTTCTGGCTCCACGCCTGGTGTGCTGCCCCCTGGCCCCTCAGCACCTACCACAGATGGGGCTGTGCTCCAGCCCTGTGGCAATATTTGTGTTGTGATGCTTGCCACATCCTCTTCCTGGGCTGCCCCAGTATCAGCCGCCCCAGTATCTGGAGTGGAAGCCAGAAGAAGGGTCCCCTGAGTCTCTGCAGGGAGTGACTGGGTCTCCTGGGGCCTCAGGCTCCCGGCTCTGGTGGACATCTTCAGGTCATCTGTAGGGCCCACGCTGCATGTCTCATTCCCACCCGTCGTAGCACTTGGGGGTCCCTGGCTCTCCGGCCAAGGGTGCTGAGGCTCAGCCTGGGTCTGTGTAGCAGCTTGCACTTTGGAGGCCAGAAGCAGAGAGGGGCTGGTGGACTGCCAGACCTCAGGGGCTTCCTCTCCAGCTCCAGGGCTGGAGGATTCTTCCGAAAGAGAAGAGGGCCAAGAATTTTGACCTGCAGCATCCTTTGGGGAAATGGGCCCAGGAAGCAACGCTGAGAAGGTCACAGGCTTGGTTGTGATGAGGCGTGGACTTGGTTGGGGCAGCCCACCAACCCCCAATGTGCTCTCTTGAGTGGGGAACTGAGTGCCTCTCCCAGTGGCAACTGCTGCTCTGCTTTCTTCCACCTCCGTTGGCCTCCTCAATGTTTCTTCTTGGCTGGCATCAAGGACAGCAGATCCAGTCTGCAAGTCTGGGTGCGACGCAGTGGGGACAGCAGCATCAGTGGATGAGGGACGATGCCAGGTGATGCCAGAGGGCTCAGCACTGCCATGGAGGAGGGTCTTCAGCTTCTTACTGGTGCTTTGCCCTACAGGTAGAGAGTCCTGCAGCCCAGAGAAATCTGACCCTGTGGGGTGGAGGGAAAGCAGAGGCAGTGAGCTCCCTGGGGGGAAGTCGAGGGGGAGCACCATCTTCACTGCCACCCCTACAGGCAGAAAAGCGGAGGCATCTTCGGGATCTGAGCTGCAAATGTCAGCAACTGCCCTTTGTTCAACCAGATGCAAGGAGGTTAAAGCACCGGGAGGTACCAGGCAGTGGTGTTGTGCTGATGCTACACGCTGGCAGCCCCGGGAGGGTGAATAAGCCAAAGCCCCCAAACCTCCTGTTCCAAAAATGCATTTAAACACAGAGCTCTCTCGGTGCAACTGTAAAGCTCCCTTGTTATTTTTGCAATTGGATGCTGGATGTACAGTGGTACCTCGGGTTACAGACGCTTCAGGTTACAGACTCCGCTAACCCAGAAATAGTACCTCGGGTTAAGAACTTTGCTTCAGGATAAGAACAGAAATCGTGCTCCGGTGGCGCGGCAGCAGCAGGAGGCCCCATTAGCTGAAGTGGTGCTTCAGGTTAAGAACAGTTTCAGGTTAAGAACGGACCTCCGGAATGAATTAAGTTCTTAACCCGAGGTACCACTGTAGTTGTTTATGCAACCTTGCTATATTTATAGCACTGAAGTGTTTTGTTTTGTTTTTGTCTGGTGTTCTCTATACTGTTGTGGTGTTTTGTTGCTATTAGGAAATTATTTTTTGCACTTTGATTTTGAAATGCTCTCCTCTTTTCTTTGTTGTAAGCTGCTTTGAGCATGGAAAAGCAGCATACAAGGAGAATGAATGAATGATTTGCTTTTGATCTGGTTTTGCTGATTTGGGGGTGGAGCAGCTGCCCTGCTTCTCACTGGATTTCTGCACCATGCATGGACACCACACACACATCCGGACCGTAGTTACACAGCTCTCAATCCTAAGACGAAGTTGGGAACCAAAACCTTATGCAGGAACATGGGGTGGGGCAGAAATCTCCCCACAGCCTCCCAGGGGCCACATCGTAGCTATTGGGTAAGAATGGCTCTGGAGCTGCCGTCTCAGTGGCAGAATATTCGACAGAAGCCCAGCTAATAACCCAGAACAGGCACTCAAGACAACCCACCCAGATATTCTGCATCACTCTCTCCGTGTTGCCAAGGCAACGAGCTTTCTCTGGCACAGACCGCTATCTGACACGGCTGGTTCGGAGGAGGAGGCTGGCATCGTGTCTGCTGTGGAAGACATCCACGTTTTGTACGAGGAACTCCTGGATCCTCTGCATTCATACACGCACATCCGAGACACAGGACTTGACGGGTGGGGGCAGAGCAGAAGGCAGAGACCCCAGGGAATGAGGATGAGTGTGCATCAGCGACTGTAGGATAAGTGCTACTACTCTTTCCACACACACACAGCTGCGATGCCATCCATCATAGCGAACATCTGGATTCAGGCAGAGCACCATGCACCCCATAGTTCTCAGTCTCTGATAGGCTTGCAATGACTACTTTTTGCCTGATTGCCAGTGGGGAAGGAAGATCCTTCTCCCCCCCCCCCGGCCCGCCGCCCTCTAAGCAGCCAGGTTGTCCTTAAAGCACTGCATGTTACTCATACAGATGGACCGAGAGAGATAAGCCGAGGCCTGTAAGAGCCTGTGGTATATTAAGTTGGCAGCCAGACCACTGGGCCAGTCTAGGCCGCCCAAGACCTCGCTGATTAAGAGTTGAGTAAAACCTTGAAGCCTTTGCACGCCTACTCTCCACCTAAGGTTGAATGATCAAAGAGGGGCATTGTATCAGCCCTGCATTTCTTGTCCTGGAGACGGGGGGGCGGGGAACAGAATACGGCCCTCCATGACTATCTGGCCCTCACCTGCCTTGCCATCTCCTCAAGTGCCCTTGAAGTGTAATGATGTCACTTTGCTTGCCTGGATGGAAGACAAGAGCTATGCAGAAATATCTGACTTTTGTGTGGCTGGAAAGTAGAAAAGTGGAGAATGGCGGTGGAAACTGCTGTTTTGCCTCTGGCCACACTCACTTTGACCCACGACTCTGTCCACACCTGGCATGTGGCCCCCAGAAGGCTGCTTGTAAGGCAATGTGGCCCTCAGGCTCAAAAATGTTCCCCACACTTTGTCTTACAGAGGGGAAGGTACATGCCTAGCCACACTCTTCCAAAGGAACAGAGTCATAACTCGCTGCCCTCCTCCCATCCCAACCTAGAGATGAGCTTCCAGATGCCTGTTGACCACATAAGTGTGCTATGAATTTGTCTGGCATTGCTTTCTTCTAAACACAACCATGTGTCAAGGGCGAGAGCTTCGTTCCTCCATCGACGAAAACCCTAAGCAAGGTAAAGGAGAGTCTGGGTCACTAGCAAGAGGTTCTCGTTGGGGTTGGTAGGCAAGCATGAGATGGACATATTTAATCTTGGGATTGCAAAGGAAGGTTAGCCCTGGATGGGAACCCCAACGGCTCTGCTGGGATCCCACAGAGGCAGCTGTTTCCTACTGTGGTTCTGTTGCTTTTTTCCTCTTGCGTAATATTTCCATTCTACTCAGTCTAGGAATGCAGCTCTAAGAAAGATACCCAGCTCTGGCACAAAGCCAGCACCAACCCCAAAAGACCTGCCTGCAGCTAACTGCACACCCACACAGATACATCCTCGCAGCACCATAAGGTGAGATGATGTCTTTCTGGAGTGGAGATAGGAGTCAAGCAAGGAGACAGGCGGCGGCAAAGGTGCAGAGGTGCACCTGTCTACAGGTGACAGAGCAGCACCCTGCAGACCAGACCCCTCCTGGAACATAGCAAGGGGGAAGAAAGAAAAGCCATGTGCAGAGTGCTCCTTCCTGCCCCACGAAGGAGCCACAACCAGCCTCCAGAACATGGCAGACATTAGGAAGAACATGGGGCCTCACAGCCAGGCATTATCCTTTGGGGGTGCTGCCAGGGTAAGGCTTGGGAGCAGAGGTCCAGGCCCACCCCCCACTTAGCAGAAGGAGCAGCTGGTTTCCCGAAACGCAGCAAGAGCAGCGTGGGACATTTTGAAGCCAGTGAAAAAATGCACATGGCCATCTAAAGGGGATGGTGCTTGCGGGTGCTTTAAAGCTATGAACTCCATTGTCCACAGTTGGAGGCTGCTGTGCTTCTGAATACCAGTTGCTGGAAACCAGAGCAGGGAAGAGCACTCTTGGGCTTGGGTCCTGCCTATGCATTTCCCACTGGGGCATCTGGTAGGCCACTGTGAGAAAAGGATGCTGGACTAGATGGGCCACTGACCTGATCCAGAAGGTCATTTTATTTTCTGATGTTCTTTTTAAAATTTGGCACCCCCTTCTACTTTCTGCCTTCCGTTTGTCATTGCTGCAGCACCCCCTGTGGTGCCCTCTTGGCTCTGCACATAGTGTGGTAGCATTCCCCTAAATCTGCCTCTGATGCTGCTGTCCTACCTTACTAGGCTGTTGATAAGATTAAAATATGAAAAGCCCCATAAACATTTGAATCCACTAAACAATTACAGTACTGCACACGGCCACCATACTTATGTAAGCAGTTTAGCTATTTTTTAAAAAAATTAAGTGTGGCATGTAAATCTTCCTAAATGATGAGCAGTAATTTATTAATGACTGGGGGTGTGCAAAATGTTCCCTGTTGGAAGACCAGGTGTATCTTCCATGAAGCAGGGGGGTAGGGAGCTATCCTGTGGCTCCCAGATGATGCTGAGCTCTCATCACCCCAAACCAGCACAGCCAAAAGTCAAGGATGATGATGGGAGATGGAGTCCAGACACATCTGGGGGGGGGGCACAGACAAGCCACTTCAGTGATCAAAATTGGGGTGGGGGCGCCCTGCAGCACCAGTGACTCCCAAATTCACCCTCCCCACACCAGCCCCAGGTTCAGAACTGCCAAATCTCCACCACCCACACGGGATACCCGCTGCTGGCAGTTCCAGGCAGGCAACAAGTGGCGGAGTGTGGGGGGTCCTCGGGCGAGCGAGACGCCTTGTTGGGGTGCCCCTTGGCTCCCCCAGCGGGCGACCTTCGGCTCCAGCGTCCCCAGCGGTGCCCAGCCCCTCAGCCGGCGAAGAAGGGCTGTTGCCCGATTTTGGAGGGCGCTGACAACATCATCCGAGAGAAGCGGGTCTCTGAGCGTGTGCAGAGAGCGCCCTAAGCCTTGTCCACCCCCGGCAGACAGTACCCGACGGGGCGGGGTCTTCCCCGACGCCAAGGACAGCGAGATCGATGGCCAGCCGGGCGGCCTTCTGGAGCCCTCTCGAGGGAAGGGACAAAAATGGAAGGGGTCCTTACCGGAGGAGGGGGTGATGGCGAGGCCAGGCTGAGGGGTCCTACCGGCGCCGTGCTGGTCCCCGCGGGGCCGCCGACGCTGCCGCCCGCCTTCCCGGCCGCCCCCCTCGAAGTCCACCTGCAGCGGGTCTGGCAGGGCCGCCGCCGCCGGCGCCTCCTGCCCCTCGACGGGGAGCGGCTGCCTGGGGAGGAGATCCGAGCAGGGGGGCCCCTCGGTTGCGGCCAAGGCGTCCAGGCGTCGCTCGCAGCCTCCGGAGCGCCCTGCGCGGAGAGAGACAGAGGAGGGCAAGAGAGGAGCCCGTGGTACCCCGCGGTGCCCGACGGAGCGCCCGGCCCACCCCGCGCCCCCCTCGCCCGCGCCTTACCTGCGGCGGCCAGCAGGGCCAGGAGCGCCACGAGAGAGCAGCGGAGGCGGCGGCAGCAGCAGCAGCAGCGGCGGTGGAGGTCCATGCTGCGCGCCCGGCTCCCTCCGAAGCGCGCCGCCGTCGCTGCCAGGAAGCGGAGCCCACCCCCCCTCCGCCCTGCTCGCCACCTCCCGTGCGCGACACGAGCCAGCGAGCGCGCGGCGGGCACAAAAGGAGGAGGCGGAGAAGCAGCAGCAGCCGCCGCCGCCCCAGACCCGGAAAGCGGAGCCCCCCGGCTTGGAGACGGGAAGTCCCCGCCTGCTCCCAACTCCGGGACGCCCGCGGTGGCACGACGGGAGGAGGCGAGGGAGGCAGCAGCCCCAGAGCTTGCCGGCGCACGTGGGGAGGAAAAGTTGCTCTCTGAGCATCTGCAGAGTGCCCTGACTGGCCCACGCCTCCCCCTCGAGGGAGGGGCGTGTGGGGCCGAGAGCAACCGAGGGGGTCTCCTGGTTGCCTTCTCCGGGGCAGGCGCTGGTGACTTCGACTGACGCCCTGCTCGGGACTTCAATCCCAGGGACTCCCTGGCCCTCTCGGAGCCTCTGTCGAGCAGGTCAGCTGCAAGGAGAGACAGTTCAGGCGCTTGTGGCCAAATGTGGCACACCAGGCTTCTCTCTCTGGCCCTAGGGAGCACAAACCCCCTCCCCATGCTCCTTCCTCCTCCGCTAAAATGTGTCCTTGAACTCTCCAATGCCTCTGTTTGCGGAGAAGGTGCAGGTGGGGAAACTAGCTTATCGTACAGAAATTAGCATTAGTTGCTCTGGCATTAGTGTGCCCATCACTGTTATGTGGTTGTCCAGAGGAGCATGTGGGAAAGTGTCCCTGCCCCAACCCCTCTCCCTTGCTTGGAATTCAAGAAGTTGCCTCCACTTGGCAGTGCAGGAGCAAGAGGCCTTGGTAGCTGAGCAGTTGGCCACCACTATGTCCCATCATGCTAGCTCAATGAAGGGTGCAGTGTAGTCCTGCCTGTTGCTGGCCCACAACTCCCACCATCCCTGGCCATTGGCCATCATGGCTGGGGCAGATAGGAGCGAAGGCTTCCTGGTGGGCCACAAAACCCCCACGCCCCTGCTCCAACACAACAGAAGAGCAAGTCCCAACAGGGCAAAGCTCTTGAATCGGCAGGAACTGGCTACAGAACACATGGGGCTCCAGAGAGCCTTTGCAGAGCATCTAAGCCAGGGATGGGTGTGGAGGCCTCTGGACCCTCCCTGAGCCATAATTTCACCCCTCACCAGCTCAGCTTAGCACATTCCTTGAGTTTTTCTGCCTGGCTGGAATGTGTCCTTGAACTCTGGACATAAAGTCTGGATGGAGGATAGAGAGGGGTGTGTGTAGAAATCAGCCTGCTGTACAAAAGGGAGAATTCACATTCATGGCTCTACCTACCTTTGCCTCTGGCAAGTGGCCCCTCAAATACAGCCCTCAGCCTGAAAAAGGTTCCCCTTGTCTGACCTGAGATCAAGAGCTCCTCCCACCTCTTGGCTCAGCAGCCAAGAGGTGCCTTTAACCTCTTGGTTAAAGTAGAGCATGGTCAGTAGAGCATGAGACTCTTCACCACAGGGTCATGGGTTCGAGTCCCACAATTGGGCAAAAGACATTGCAGGGGGTTGGACTAGATGACTCTCATAGTCCCTTCCAACTCTTCAATTCTATGAGTTCCCCAGATGCAAGTAGGGAGAAGGACCACACCTCTTAACCAGAAGAGAACAGGAAATGTAGCTGTAACCCTAACCCTGAGACACATAATACACGCATGCTTGGAACCAGTGAAAATCAGAATAAAGGAGTCAGTATCAGTCTTTTTATTTTGGAGGCCAACATATATTACACAGCTTTAAATACAGCAGCCAACAGGACTATTCCTCTGAGCGTAATAGTGATTCAATACAGCACAGAGCTTCCATGACACGGTCCCCTCTTCCTGCTGACATCATCCTAGCCCTCAGGACAGAACAGAGTTGCCTGTGGATGGGAGAGGGAGACATGTATGGCTTAGAAACTCAAAAAGATCACTGAGAAGTAACACACAGTGAAATACTTCCTTATAAACTAGGGGGTTCCACTTCCTTTTGACATGCTTTTGACTGATCATAAAGGAAAGAGAGGTTGTTATAGAGCTAAAACTCAACCTCTCATTCTACCTCCACCCCTGGTCACCCTTTCAACTTCCAATGCCAGTTATTGCTGCCTCTCCACTCTGGAACAGCCTTCACTTACTCTTCTTTCAATTTGCCTTGCATTTTATTTTAGAATAAAGTGCTCCCTTTTCTGGAAAAGCTCTAGTCTAGGGGCACTCGGCTACCTAGGCATAATGGGACCTTTGCTGTGCTCCTCTGCATTTGGTAAAATGCGCTAGGCCAGCTTGTAGTAGCCTCATCCAAAGGGTACATAAGGATAATTTGCTTTTTATATTTTGTTAGTGGTAAGGAAATTGGGTAAATCGTGGAAGGGAAATTTTGGTCGACTTTAGGAAAAAGGCTTAAGAATAATTAATGAGGTATAAGTATTGATGTGTGATTTTAATAAGGTAAAATTGGTTTTTTCTTTTTAAATTAATTGAAAATAAGGCTGTTAGAAATAAATTGAGGAAATGGAAAAAAGAAGTAAAGTAAAACAATAGTATGTTAGAACAAATGTTTAAGTTAAGGTAAAGAAATAAGTTAAGGACTTGCTGAACTGACAATTTAAATTGGAATACAAGAAGGGGAGGTGTGAGGAGGTCTGAGAAATAAGGTTAAGAATAATAAGTATCAGAAATTTTATGTGGTTTTTTTATTTTATTTTTCTTTGTTTAGTTTGGAATATTATGTATTTTTGTGTTTTTTTTTTCTTTCTCTGTTTTGTTTTGTGTATTTCTTGTTTTTGTTTGTTGTGTGTTTCTTGAAAATGCCAATAAATATTTAATGAAAAAAAAAAAAAGCTTGTAGTAGCCTCAACTGTGACAAGGTCACAGGGGGATGATGTTCCCTTAGCACCAGAGTAACTTCCCACAGCTGCGTGTTGCTTATTCCATGAACATGGAAAGGTGGATTACGGACACAGATAGAGGGCTGGTGTCCTCAAGCAAGTGTAGGAGAGGCAGCAGGCTTCCAAGGCCTTCCCAAGCAAATCATGAATCAAAGAATCCACTCTCCCAAATAAGTTTTAATGGGGGCTGCTCCTTGCTACCCAAGATTCTCTATCTAGCAGAGGCTGATGCCTTTGCATGAAGAGCATGAAGTCCTGCCCAAGACATCCATCTTCTGCTTCCCTTGCATCAGATGCCCTCTGAACAAGGAGAGCATCACTCCATGCAGGTTTTCTACCACAAGACCATTGCACACTCCTTCCAGCAGGTGTCTCTACTTACTCAGCTCGACACAAACAATTATTCGTACACGTCCTGCTTATCGGCAATGTAATCTACAATCTCTTGCGGACACATCAGCTTCTCTGCTTCCACATCAGGGATTTCAAATCCTGAAAAAGATGTGGCCTGTTGAGTCCAGAGGTGAAGGAATCTCAGTCAACAAGACAAGGGATCATGATGTAGTTTTTCAAAGGAGGGGCAAAGGGGGTGCCATGTAGTGCAGGAAAGTTAACAGAATGATCTGTGTCCCCTGGGAGTCAGGGTGTAAACATACAAGAACAGCTCGTAAGCACATTATTGCTTATGAGATTCTCCCGGAAACTGCTTAAAGTGCTACTAAAGAGTAAGGGGAGGGAAAGGGAATTTAACAGAAGCAATTTATCCAACTACCAATGAGCATCACTATAGTTTGGGTCCCCAAATCTTTAAGAATGTAGTATAAACAGCGACAACTGGAAAACACTGGCCTGTAAGTGCTCCAACTGGAGAACAGCCTCTACCAAAGGTGTCATGTAATTTGAAGAAGCACAAACTCGGGATAAAAGGCAGAAACGTGCTAAGAGGAAGGCACGTTTGGCAAATCCTCACCGTGATCAACTCTCACTCGGAAACCTATGGCGCCACTGTGAAAGGATGTGTGGATCCAGAATTGGCCTCCACAGTCACCTACAGACTCACTGTTAAGACCATATTAATGGAAGACAATCTTACATGGCTACAAGTGATCACCAAAGAAGAAGCAGTTTGGGTAACGTACCAGGCCCCTTATATCAGTGAAGGGAGTTCAGCAAGCTGGGCTATGCTAAAATGCATGAGCTCCATCTTTTTCCAGTAGTCTTGTCAGAAATGCAACTGGAGATGGACCACAACCCAGTGCCCCCCCTTTTTTTCTAGATGAAGGTAGTCCCTAGTTCAGCTACTGGCATCTGCACTTAAAAGGACCAGGGAAACAGCTGATGGGGATGTCTCTCTTTGCCGGAAGCTCTGGAGCGCTGCTGCCAGAGTAGATGATACTGGACTTGAAAGACAAATATAATCTGACCTGGTATAAATTCCTACAAGTCCAAATCACATATCAGTATGCACAGCAGTGCAAGATGGTTGAGCCTAAGCAAGGAAGTGGTGTAATGACCGATGTGCCATGGAGAACTGTGGGAAACACCAATATGGAGAGAAAGTGAGTGTAAATTTATACTAAAAGGTCAAATAAGAGAGAAAAGGGAAATGTGTGCATATCTAAGGAGAATGAAAGGATTGTCACGTTAAAAGCCTAGTTGGGCAGTTTGTATAATGATGTGAGTAGCCAACATGGTGTTCTCCAGATGTTGTTAAACTACAACTCACAGCAGCCCCAGCCCAGTCAGAGATGGTGAACAGCACAGCAACATCTGGAAAGCAGCATGTTGGCTATCCCTGCTAGAATGAATGTCCAGACTGCTTTGCCAAAGGAATGCCACAGAGTTGATGTTCCCTGACACTGTGGCAGAGACATCAAAGGGCACACTAGGTGGGCTGTTGCCAATGTTATGGAAGATGAAAACATCTGCATTCCAGGCCTGTCTAACTCAGATGCTCAGAGCAACTGCCCAGGAGTGTTACTTTGTTATGTATTAAATTCTGTTTTTTCTCAATTAAGACTGAGCTCCACAGCAGGCACACTCTGACCTTGTGACATTCTAACAGGCACATCTTGAGATGTATTTGCATACATCAAACACATTACCAAATTCATCTTCCATTGCCATGATGATCTCCACTTGGTCCAAGCTATCCAGGCCCAGGTCTTTCATGAAGTGGGAAGTTACCGAGAGCTGGAAGACAAAATAGAAAACCCCAAATTATGGTATAACGGACAATGTCAATAACCATCAAAATAATGTCAAAAGTAAGAAAATAGGGGCCAAAGACTCCAGGGAGATTTGGGTTTTATTACATATAGAGGTCTTCTCTCCACTCCACCCAGAACATTGTTCTGACTTTGTTCCCATTACTGGACAATCTTAAAGTGAAATTCCCCCCACCCCTTATTGTTCATTTCCTATTTCCTCTTTGTGTCTGGATGCTCACTTGTTTCATTAAGCCAGAGAGACAACTTTCTTCCTATCATCTGCTATGGCCATAACAGATGACCTGTTTGGGCTGGCACAAAGTTTTAGGAAGATAGGGAACACACCTTTGTGGTTCATTCAAAGGTGCAGTTTGCTCCAGTGCAAAATGTATGTTAATCATACACATGAAGAATCTGGGACTCAAGAAAAAGAGGGTCAAAACAGAAGCTGCAACACAGTTACTCACTTTTTCTGGATCTATCTTATCATACAGTTTCAGGACGTAAAGAACTCGATCTTTGATGTTATCCAGGGTCAAAGGAGGCATCTCAGAGTAATGACGACATAATTGAAGCAACGTTCCAGAGACCTATAGGAAAAGCCAGAGATATGTTTTTAATGATTTGGGAATATCCTCAGCACCCTCACCTGAAATACTAACTCTTTACAGGTGACACCTAAAAAGAACTGGTCATTAAAGCTCCCCAGATATTCATAGATGGAGACACTGCAGTGTGCATGTTTGATTTTGAAGCACAGCTCCTGAAAATCTGAGCCTGATAGATCATTCTCAAGCCCTAAAATTTATGGCAAACTAAATGCACCTTCAAAAAAACAACTTTGGCTGAAAAGCAGAGTCTCAGAATATAATTCCTAGGGATCAGATGCCACAGGGAACTCCAAAAGCAGGGAGGGCAGTGCAAGGGGTTTTCCACTGGGCATTTGCTACCTTGGTGTGCACATAAAATCTCCCATTTCATGGCAAAGCACCTTGTGCTTGTGAAGGAAGCCCAGCCTACAATCGAGGGCCAGTGTGGTTCAGTGCCCAGAGTGCTGGACTAGGACCAGGGAAACCTCAAAGTTCAAAATCCTCAACGCAGCCACAGAGCTTACTGGGCAACATTGGGCTGGTCTTGGTCTTGGTCTCTCTCTCTCTCTCTCTCTCTCTCTCTCTCTCTCACCTTCCTCACAGGGCTGTTGTGAGGATAAAACGAGATGGAAGAACCATCCTTGCCACCTTGAGCTCCTTGGAGGGGAGGCGTAGCACATACATAGATTCACTTATTTATTTCATAAAATTTACATACCGCTTGATTGTAAAAAACAACAACGAAAAGAGATTTAAACCTCAAAGTGGTAACAAATGCAAGAATAAACGAAACTGGGACTACCCCACCAAGGAAGCAGCAGCAGCAGAATCATCTCCCCATGGCAGCAGTAAAAGGCCAAGAAAGGCCACGAGGGGGAGGCACCACCCTCATGCAGCGGGGAGTCGGTGCTGCTTCAGGTTTTGACCCCGTTCTTTGTCGCTATTCTTGATCCAGCTTTAGCTGTGTTAATTAATATCATTATTTTCGGCCATTTGTTGGTTGAAAGGCGGGGTAGGAAAACGATAAAACCCCGAATCTTGCGCGATCCGCTGGGCTGGGTTCCAGACCACCCCCCGCGTCGGGATCCCGGGCGGCCTGCAAAGCCGAACCCTGCGCTGCACCGGACGGCCTCCCGCCTGCGCTCTTCACCTGCGGCGTCAGCCTGGCGGGTCCCGGCGGCAGGAGGGGGGCCAAGAAAGCGAGGCGAGAGGCGGGCGGTAGCGGGAGGCTGAGGCGTCCGAGCGGCGAGGAGGAGGCGGAGAAGAAGCCGCGGCTCCCGCTGCAGCACCGGCGGCGGAGGCAGGTGGAGGAGAGCAGGAGGACACGGGCCGCCATGATGACCCCGCGAGTGCGCCTGCGCCGACGCCCACAATGCCCCGCGCCAGCCCGCTCACCCGCCGGGCTTCAAGGGTATTGAGGAGGGGAGGCTCCCGGCATGCAGCGCGCCGTATTTGCAAATGCAAAGCAAGCCCCGCCTTCCCCTCAGGCTCATGTGGTGGCTCCTCCTCTTGCCCCGTCCCGTGACTCAAATGACAAGTAACGGACCTCAGTTAATTTCAATGGGTCTACTCCGAGTAAAACTGGAGTAGCGTCGATAGCCCTCCAGGCTGCCTCATTGCCCTCTTCCCTCCTGCAGCCCTAAGGTTCACTGCCAGACAGCACCTCCTTTGCATGCGGAAGGTCCCAGATAGGGCTGCGGATATTCTTCTGGTGAACTACTGCCAACCCGGGCAGACAATATGGAGCTAGATGAGCCAAGAGGTCTGACTCCATAAAAATAGATTACAATGTTGCCATTTAAACCAGCCTTTTATTCAGAACAACAGGGACTGGAATCTTTGCCCACTTTGAATCTAGGCCTTTCGGCATGTTATGTGGCTGGCATCTCCAGGAAGACCTAGGAAAGACTCCTACCTGAAACCCTGCCACCAGTTAGCAAGGTCTGCCAGGGCACATGGACAGGATGAAACCCTTTTGGGGAACACATGCCTGCAGAGGGTGTAGCTCCTGCCAACCTAGAAATTCGAAAGCATGCCAGGTAGATCAATACCGCTGCTGCGGGAATGTAAATGGTGTTTTCGTGCCCTCTGGCTTGTGGTTTAGTCAGAAAGCTGTCTATGAACAAACGCCAGCTCCCTTGGCCTGAAAGTGACATGACCGCCACACTCTATGGTCACCTTTGACTGGACTTAACTGTCCAGGGGTCCTTTACCTTTACCTTTTTTACTAGGGCTGATGGGAGTAACATCAGGAGGGCCAAAGCTTCCCCACTCTCATTGGAGAGGGAGTCGTTTTTTCATCATTACATTTAGCATTATGCTAAACCTCCAGGATTTTTTCCATTCTTTTTATGGGTAACGGTCTGGAAGCCTCATTCCTGTCAATAGAATTTTCAGTCTACGACAGCAGGAGGGTAGAAGGGAAGGAATAGGAGGGACCAGTCAGGTGCAGTACAGCATCCCCGATCCTCTCTACTTACTTTGTGCTGCGGAGGGCAGGGATCCCCCGTAGAAGCAGAATTGTAGAGTTGGAAGGAACCCAAAGGTCATCTAGTCCAACCCCTGCAATGCAGGAAACTCAGTTAAAGCATCCATGACAGATGGCCATCCAACCTCTGCTTAAAAACCTCCCAGGAAGGAGAGTGTACAACCTTCCAAAGGAGACCGTTCCAAACTGTCAAACAAACAGCTCTTACTGTCAGAAAGTTTTTTCCTGAAGGTTAGTTGGAATCTCCTTTCTTGGAGTTTGCAGCCATTGGTTCGAGTACTACCTTCCAGAGCAGGATAAAACAACTTGCTCCATCTTTCATGTGACAGTCCTTTAGAAATTTGAAGATGTGTGCCTGAAATCTCAAATACAGTGGTACCTTGGTAGTCAAATGGCTTGGCTTCCGAACAAATCGGCTCCCGAATGCCGCAAATCTGGGAGTGAGTGTTCCAGTTTGTGAATGTTTTTGGAAGCTGAACGTCCGATGTGGCTTTTGTGGCTTCCAATTAATTGCAGGAAGCTCCTCCAGCCAATCGGAAGCCATGCCTTGGTTTTCGAACCATTTCAGGAGTCGAACGGACTCCCAGAATGGATTAAATCTGAGAACCAAGGTACCACTGTACTCCATCCCACTTTCATGCCAGCTTTCTGTAGACCATTCTCTGCAGCCCAGGAGGATAATTATGGAGAGGGAGACATCATAATGGACAGTAAAGGATTAGCTGCTCCAACACTTGCTTTCTTCTTCCCTCTCCATTCCCTTTTCCTTTTCTGTTGTGTCTATTACTTCATCCTTTTCTATTGGGTCTATTACCATTGTGAGGCTGGGTGAATGGACTGTCTTATCTTTCAGTGATACACATACAGCACTTGGAAAATTTTAGGCAATTTATAAGTGTTTAGAAACAAACCCGTCACCTAGAAAACTTTATACATTTTTTGAAAAAGAAATTTTAATATTACATTTAAGACACTCCAGAAAATGTTTTTAACAGTTCAAAGCCTGCCCAAGAGGGTGAACAGTAAGAACAATAGATTTTGCACAATGCTGTGCCCAGGGAAGCCCATTGGGGTATGCAAAGAAAACGTTCAAAGTGGATCGTGCCCATTATCAATTCCTGAGACCAGCCTTCTGGGATAAAACTACCATTGGCCCCAGCAGGCACAACTATACTGGCAATGCCAGAATAAACAGAATATAACTTTCTCCTAGGGCTACTTCATAACACTTTTGAAATTGGTTTATTCCTGAAAGCATTCAACTTTTTGGAGAAATGGATCCACTAGTCCTTACATGTTGTTCAAGTGCAGGAAATCTTGTCCAAATCAACTCATCTAACCAAGCGAGTCCCTCAAAGCTGTTGTATAACTGTAAATGTAAACACTGCCGTCCTTTTGCCCAGCCAGCAGACAAGTGTCAGTTACAGACCACCTGGCGAGAGACCAGCTCCCTTCAGAGTTGGGGGGCAGCAGAGCCGTGCACTGCCCCCAAAATAAATCCCAGACAGCAATGGTTCCAGATGTTAGCACAGCTGCTGCAGAAGCGCCCTTCACTTCACCCTCCAAGTACCTAGAGCCAAAAGCAATATCCAGATTAATGCTGCCCCATAACATAACTATTTAACTTTTTTTAAGTAGAACTAAAATGCAAGAGCATAAAGTCAAAATAAAAACAAGAAACACAGAGGACTCACACGATTAAAAACAGATTTAACATTTTTCTACAACTTTATACAAGGCTGTTTTTTTAAAATCACAACAGTGCAGTAAAATCTGGATCCTTAAAAAGCCTGCTTAAATAGAAGTGGAAGTTACAGCATGTTTTAATGATCCTCATCATCAACCAGGAAAAAAAGCTGTTTGTGGAAGAGGTCCAGGATGTTCAAAGGGCAGAGAAGGTGGCAGGCAGAAAGTGGTCTGCACTTGAATGATAACCCATCATGACACACGCCAGCAGAGGCTTCATTAGGAACTCCTGACATGAAGAGCTGCAGAGGAAGCAGCTCCCTTCACCAGAGTCCAGGAAGCTCCAGTGCTTAAAATCAGATTTACACAGGAGGCTGGCAGGAAGGAGGCAGTGCCCTCCCAGTGACCTAGAGCTACAGAAGCATCAGCAGGAATGTAGCTCCACTGGGCTGGAAAGAAAGTGGGGGAGGGGAAGCATGTGCCTTGAATACAGGACATCCCCAGTCATTGCTGCGCCCAGTTAACGTTATCAGAGGTAACAGGACTGGGAGAAACCTCTGCCAGAGAGCCTGGGAGCTGCTGCCAGCCAGAGTAGGAAGAAATGAGCTAAATGAGCAGTCAGATCCCCATACCCTAGTTTGGCTGCAATCTGCTCTAACTGCTGGTTTTATGGGTGGAAACAACAACAACAAGCAACAACTTGCCTTCCTGTGCTTCCCAGGGGAAGAGATAAGGACATCAGCCTAGCACTCCTCGCTGTCTTGGGGTTGAGCACAACCACCTGGAAGGCAGGGTTCACACATGAGTTGCTCTCCTTGGCATGCGGGTGGCTCAGAACTACGAACAGGAGGCCCTGATCCACAAGGAAGGAAAAGCAAGTGGAAATGTCAATTCAGCAAGCAACAAAAGTAGCAGCAACTGGTGGTGGAACCGGGGGGAGGGAGAGGAGAACCAGGGCTCAGGAAAGTAGTGCCCCCTTAACAAGATTGTGACTCTGTTTCTAACCCACCTCAAAGACTCAAGGCATGCTGCAGTCTGAAAGCTGCACGCAGCTTGCTGCAAACCTGACTGAAAGCAGAGCTTCTGTTAAAATCTCAGATCGGGAAACGTTTTGGTTTGGCTCTTAGATGCCAATCCAGAAACATTTTAACCCAGGGAACAGAAGGCTACATTGATGGAGACTTTGCTGATGCCTTACACTGCAATGGGATGTAGGAGTGAAGGCAACCTCCTAGGAATGCAGAACTAAAGGGATTTAGGGCCTTCAAGGTCAAAGTTGGACCTTGGTTGTGTCTAGAGCTAGGGAGCTAGTGCAGCACAAAGACCAGAACATCAGGGGTGGGGATGGGAGAGGTAAGTGCAAGGGTGCAACTTGAATCCCAGATCCCCTTTTCCCCAAGATGCCTTGCTCCTTGACCCAGCCCAAACTGCAGCACTGTGTATTTCACAGAGCAGAACCTGCTTTAAGAGACATACCGAGTCAGAATAGGCTTTGTGGCAGACAGATCCTGGGTAGGAAGAACCAAGGCGAACCTTCCTCAGCAGCTGCCCAGTTGTCAAGTTCCTGCAAAAGGAGAAAGCAAATGTCACCTGCTCCTGTACAGAGTGCAGCAAAAGGGGGGGTGTAGAACCAAACAGTGAAAATGTTCTGGAAGGCCTGTAAACAACATCTTGATAGTCAGGATAACCCCAAGACTAATTGTTAGTTGCTG
This sequence comes from Podarcis filfolensis, assembly GCF_964270895.1. NCBI lineage: Eukaryota > Metazoa > Chordata > Lepidosauria > Squamata > Lacertidae > Podarcis > Podarcis filfolensis. The sequence continues at coordinate 28,581,090 of NC_139616.1, read as the reverse complement.
CAAAAATGAGGTCACGTATGTTTATCTGCTTTGAAGCCTTAGTTCTGATTCAGTTAGGAGAGGAGAGACTTCTCCCGCCGGCTGCCTGTCAGCTACTCCCTTATCTAAGGAGATGGATGCGAGCTGGGAAGGGGCCTCTAAGCCAGGGGTATTAACTGGGCTACTGATGCCAGCTTGTGTAGCTTGCTTTGTGTACAAAGAAGGGCCTGTAGCTCAGTGGTAGTGCACCTGTTTTGCATTCAAAAAGTCTTGGGTACAATTTCTAGCCCCTCCAGGTAGGGCTGGGAGAAACTCCCCAGTCTGAAACCCAAGAGAGTTTCAGTCACTTCCAGGTTTCGATCGTTTGGGAGCCAAACGTTTGAGAACTAGGCTATTCAAAAACCAAGGTACAGCTGTATTAGTATTATTATTAGTAATAGTAATATACCACTCTATATCCACAAGTCTCAGGACTGTTCACAGGAAATCCACTATCAATCATTACTTTCTGGGCTTGCCAAGATTAGCATGTTAAAAATATTGTTTCCACCCCACCCCAAAATTAAAACAATATAAGACAAATGTATGCTGTTGAATTACCAAGTCTTAATTTTAAAAAATAATTTAAAAATATTTAAAGTGTCATTTACTAGCCTCCTCTCCCCACAAACAAATATTTCCTCCCATGTGAGCGGGGGTGGAATATACGTTTATAAAATTGCAGTGTACCTTTTTTCTGGTTTCCTTATGAAATATAAGTCAAACATCAGAGTCTCATTAATTTAGGACACTGGGAAGTTTTTAGATTTAGATTTAGAGAAAAACTTTGTTCTGGCAGTGGTGCAAGTAAACTCCATACAGATGCTTACCAGACCACCAAGCAATCTGTGGTAGTCAAGGCAATTAAAGCCTCCTCCATCCCATCAACTTCAGCAAAAGCCAAAACAGTCTCTTCAGGAGGCATCAAAGCCTGCCTCTCCTTATTCCTAGAAACAAAAGAAACCCCCAGGGATGTTGAAACCAAGCTGAAAGAAGTAGAAGATGTCTCAAAGACAGCAAAACACCTTTTGTCTCTGCTGCTGCTCCAGGAGATCAAAGGACCGCCCCCCCCCCAACACCAACTTTCCTTTCCCACTGCTGCTGCCACCACCTCTCACCTTCCTGTCTCAGAGAAAGAGAGGACTTCCACTTCTTGGTCTTGGAGTGACCCACAACTACTGACCAGCCTCCTATTCTTTAGTCCAAGGACAGCATTTATGTTTCCAGTTTTGACGAGGGGTTGCTTAACACAGCCATCTTCAGAAGAATAAAACAAGAACCTAGAAGAAAAGGTGACATGTTAGCTTTTGGCCCCAATTCCAAGCATGTTTGTAATCCCTCCCTTATGTCAACAGCACTTACTTCAGGCAGGTATGCTGAGAACCTTAGTGTATTGGTAACATCTCTGTGCCACCATGCAAGAAAAACAGGGTTATTTGACAAGGCAGTCCTCATAATTCCTTGCCTCTGTCTTACAGTATGTACTGTGAACTTCTGAGATTTGGGTGTATTTATGTTCACTATGAAAAGGGTCTGCTATGTTCAGCTCTTTTACAGAGCACTGCAAGGAAATTCTGTATTTCTGCTTCTCCCAAAGGCCACGAAGTCATTGATGGGAGGTTTTCTGTGTCTTTTTCTATGCATAACTGTGGTAACTCAGTAACCTGTAGCACTGCTTGCTGAAAAGGTAAATGGTAACTGTACTGGTCTGTAAGAAGCATTGCAAAATCCATATTAGAGAAATACCTTTATTAAGCCAGCTGAAATGTTGAAAAATACTGTGCAAGCTTTCGAGTTCTCCAAAACTAACAACATAAAAAAGGCCCTGCTGAAACAGATCAAATACCAAAGGCCCATCTTGTCCAGCATCATAGAAGCCAACCAGATGCTTCTGGGAAGTCCACAAGGGAAATCCGAGTGCAACTGCAGCCCTCTCCTCACTTGTGATTCCAAACAACTTGTATTCAGAGGATGCTTCCTCTGAAAGTGGAGGTAGAACATAGCCATCATGACTAGTAGCCATTCATGGCCTTATCCTACTCTTTTAAAGCTATTCTACTTGGTAGATATAACTTCTAGGAGATCTCCATCAGGCTAGATGGCAAGCAATGCAAAGTGAGGTAGGGGGAGAGACACAGATGAGGTGCACTTGAGAGTCTGCACACTATTTCATGACATTTCAGCCGGCCTAACAGAAGTACAGTTGAATGAGTTATTAATACCCAAAGAGCAGAGCATCATGTTATAAGAGGGTCAATCTCACTTCTCTGCAGCAGCACTCAGAAATAACCACAAAGACTTAACTGTCAAGGTTCCTTCCTCAAGGCCACAGCAGTAGAGCCGGTCTCTACTCAGAGCCCAAAAAGCATTTTTAAAGTAACACTTAAGGTGCACAATGATTATGTTGCAGAGGAACACACATTTTGGATCTCTGAAAACAGGCACAACTCACCTGATCTCTGAAATCTCCAGTCCTCCCAATGCAACACACACAAGGCTCTGGACACCTGGAAGAGGGACAATCTGAATGACTGGAACCTGGGGAATCAGAGTAACAGGAATCAACTCTCTTCCTCCTCATCCGTGCTCCCCCTTCCAGGACAAGAAGAGCCTGGCTGCTGGAAGAGGCCAAAGGGGGCCCATCTAGTCCAGCATGTTGCTATCCCAAGGGCCAACCAGATGCTCCAATGGGAAGAAGCCGAGAGCCAGTTTTTGTTTCCAGAAGTTACTCAAGGGCAACTGCAGCAAGTTGTTGGTGCTATGATAGCCACCATGGGGCAGACCACACATATTCTATTTCAGCAGGAGCAAAGACCCCTTCTTTCTAACCTTTGTAAAGTGCCAGGTGTGCACAGAGCCCCAGTGGCCGGTCTCCAGATGCCTCCAGAGGGAAACAGAAGCCTCACAAGCTGTCACAACACACAGTGCTGTGAAGTCAGCGGCCTCCCACCACACGGTGCCCACGTCCACTGAGCATGAGCCAGAGCAGCTCTGTACAAAACAAGAGAAAAAGAATCAATAGGGGGCAGGTGGGTGGGAGGGAAATGTTGCCAGCAAAGGCAAATCATGTGCCACAAAGAGCTTCCAGCAGCAGCAGCAGCAGCAGCAACAGCAGCAGCAAGGGGTTGGTGCTCCCCTACACAGGGAAAAGCAGCTTACTGAACACGTACAGGCACCAGACCAGCGGCTAGCTCAATAAAGGGGCTGAGGCTCAAGCTTGCCAGGAAAGCACCTGCACATCCAGGCCTTCCTCCCAATATGGACCAGATGTGGTCTCTCAGTGCTTCATTTCTAAAGGCCTTTCCCCTGTTCATGCCAGATGCGCTGACGACGTCAAGTACTTGCGCATACTTGAACTTGGCTAATCCTGCCCTTCCGCTTCCTCCCCACGTCCTGAGACTGAGAGGGAGAGCACACATGGGCACCCAACCACAATACTGCTGTCCTCCGCATACACACATGCAAAAAAAAAGCAGCATTCTTGGCACTATACTGGAGGCCTGTCCTAGGAAAGGAGAGAGTGAAGGGAGGATGCAAGAGAAAGGAGAGCACCCAAGAGGGTGGGGGCCACTGTGCCACTCCTCTGACTCCACAGGCAAGTGGCTATCTGCACCTCTACAATATTTTGTTACATATTCATAACCATTTCTGAGCCGCTTAATTTTTTTAACCCCGAAGCAGTGTAAGCTATATACAATATAAATACAATCTCCATTATAATGAAAAACCCAAACCAATAAAATAGAATAAAAGCATATAAAAGAAAAGATAAACAAAAGCGTGAATCAGTTCTAGCAAGCCTGAATAACATTGTCCATGCAGGGTCCAACCTCCAGGGGGAAAAGGACACATTTGTGTCCAGAAGTAGGTAGAATCGGAAAAAGGCGTTTAAAAAATAAAATAAAGTGCAGGCATGCATTTACATCAATAAAGCACTTTTTTAAAAAGTGGCATGGTTTTCTTCTTTGACCTTTAGTTTTGAGGTCATCTGCAAGCTCCCTTTTCTCTGGCTGTCCTCTGCTGGGTCTTCTACGGCCACTTCGTTCTGCAATAAAACATCAAGGTAATAAAATGAAGAACCATATGGCTTCCGGGCAGCAGAGTTCCCACCTGCCTCTTAAGCGCCAGGCACCTGGAATGCTAATAGTAGGTTGATAAGCAATGCAATAATTGTTAATTAGTCAGATAGGTACTTGATGTTTGGCTAGATTTGTTTGGTTTTATTTAATTGGAGTGTACAGAGTTGCCGAAACTAAGTCTAATGCTTTAATGTATCATATATTTTGATGTTAGCCGCCCTGAGCCCGGTTCTGGCCAGGGAGGGCGGGATATAATTAAAATGTATTATTATTATTATTATTATTATTATTATTATTATTATTATTATTACTACTACTACTACTACTACTACTACTACATCTGCAGAAATGTGATTTTGGACAGACAAGGGTACCTAAGCTTGGCTCAAGCACAGTTGTCCCAAATCAAGATTCCTGGAAGTTAAGGTGAAACATGAACTCTCAATATTCCAACCCCTTGAATGAGGTGGAGAACCTTTGGTGCTCCAAATTTTGTTGATCTGCAACTCCCATCATGCCTAAAGGGGATGTTGGGAGATGCAGTTCAGCAGCATGTGGAGCGACAGAAGTTTCCCACTCAAGGTAGGCTATACATCTGTACCAAGGATTTATGCATGAAAGATACTGCCTAAGGGTGGAAGCTTGAACTAGGCTGCCTTCTTTTGGACGCAAGGGTATTCTGCACCTAGTAGGCTAAAAACAAACAGTGATTTGCCCCTTGCTGGGAATGGTCTTGGAATGCTCATGAACATTCTACCTGCTCAGGGATAAGGTTTCAGCCACAGTACCCTGGCAATTGATGCAGCTTCTGTGAAAGAAAAGTCGATCCGGCTGGGAAAGGTGGGGGGACTCTCACACAGGGCTGAATGACGGGAGAGAGGTGTTGGCAGAAACAGGCTGAGTAGGCAGGAATGTTGAGCGATGGGTAGCTAAGGGGACCCAAGTGAACTCCAGGTGACGGTGACCAAAGAAAGGGGGCACAGTAGGCAACAAGAACCTGAGGAATGGGCAGATGCTGAGGGATAAAGGGAGGGAGAAACAGGCAAGACATGGAAGCAAAGAAAGGCAAAGACGTAGAGAAGCTGTGGGAAACTTAGGCAGGGCCAAAGAACAGGGAGTGTCATGGAGTTCTGGAGGCAGCCAAGAGAAAGGAAAGAAAGAGGTACACAAGGGAGCAAGTTTTGATTATAACTGCAGTTCCTGGAAGGTCAAGCCTGCAGCTCTGACAGAAACGCCTCCGCTTTCTCCTTGGGAATCCCAGAGACCTCTACAATTATGACCAAAAGCAGAGAGCAGTTGGTACTACCCAGCAAGAGTGTGCGATCACTGATTGATAATTACAGCAGAATGTGGGTGGAGTGAGTAACAATGTTCAGCTGCATTTTTAGCTGCTCTTTTGTTTTATTGAACACTCTTAATTATATAACTTGTGCTGTAAATATGATGCTCTGCTCTTGTTGATTATTGTTTGTACACTGTTTGGAAAGCAGCACAGAAATTGTATGAATAAACCAACCAACCATAGGCTCCTCTGCTCTTTCTTCCTGTTTGGGGGATTCCTTGTAACACTCAACAGACTCGCCAGCTGACAGCAGCCTTTCTTCAAAGCTGGCCACGTCCTCATCAGGCTTCCAGCTCTTTTCCCTTTGGCCTTGTGACCATGAGGGCATCCTTTCGCCACCTCCCTCTTCTTCCTCTTGCCTGCTCCTGGGCAAGGCAGAAATACCTGCAGAGTCCCCTGGCTCAGGGCTGGCATGAGCTTGCAAAGCAGATGCGCCAGGTGTGCCTGGCAAGGCCTGGGAGGCTGGGGTTGCCCCCAAACGGGGGAAAACTGGGGTAGGCAGCTGGGACTCTGGGACACCCTCCAGGGGTAGAGAGAGGAACAACTCAGTTGATGGAAGAGCTTTCCGAGGGGAGCCCACTGGAAAGGGTGGCTCTTTCTCCAGGGAAATGGGATTCTCTCCTAGTGCTGAATCTTTCTCAAAGCCAGCCCCACTAGTGTCCTGGAGGCACTTGGCTGACTGGCCAGTGTCAAAAGTCTCCGGCGGATTTACAGCACAGGCTTTGAGCTTTTCCAGTTTAAGGAGCCCAAATTCATCTTCAGGTAGGTGGAATTCTTGGAGATCTAAGCCACAGGGCAGCCATTCAAGACTGGACATCTTACTTCTCTTGCCGTGAAAAGGAAGGGGCAATTTGGGAGAACCTGTCCCAAAGAGGTAAAGTGAAGTAGGATCCCGAGATTCCACAGGCAGGCTGGCCCTCCTTCTACCTGCAAACACAAAAGAGAAACAGCTTAGCCTGTCATTCACTGCAGTCGTGAGGATTTTACTCTAGAAGGGCTCCTGGGATCCTTAAAGCCACCCTGCTTCAAATTAGCAGCAGGAGACCTGTTGGTTTGAAACATGCTCTCAGTTGTCCTTTGCTGAACAACCTAGATGCTCTAAGCTGTGAACTCCCCTGCATCTCAGGATTCTCCTGGAAGAAATGGACAGATGCAAATGACCTGTGTGCTTCCAGGGACGTTTTGAAAAGCCTTGACTTCTGCCCCCATCCCCCAGCTCAATAAGGCCCCAAAACAATGGGGAAATATCAAAGGCCACCAAGGGGCCTGTAAAATGAGCATATAGTGATCAAGCTGGAAATCCAAAAGCCCTCCCCATCCCCAATTAGTATGGGACACAATCAATCAATCAATCAATCAATCAGGGAGCTCCTCTTGTGTGCCAGCTGCACAGCACCTCCAACTCACTTCAAAGTGGGCCAGTCACAAAGAACTTCCTAAGGAGATCCTGCAGGTCAGCCCACCCTCATGAAAATACGGCACCTAAGGGAGCTTTCTCAACTTGCCTCATGGGGAGGGGTCTCCACTGAAGATGCCAAGCCAGTGTACACAGGAAATGAGCAAAATATTCCCAAGGGGATATTTACTGAGGCCTTTCATGAGAGCCATTGGAGAAATTGGTGGGCACTCTGGTGCCCACAAATACTGCATTGGCGGCCCTTGCTCTAAAGGGACCAAGTAGGAGCCCCCTCCCCAAGCTGCCCCTGGGTGATAAAGCTGAACGAGCTCTGGGTCCAGGGGTCACATACCTCGGGATGCTCCCCTCCGCTTGCATTTCACAGAGGCAACTAGGGGTGCATAGTGAGGCAAGGGGTCTCTATCCACTTGTGCCGGATTGACCACAGTGTTGTTCCAATTCCCAGCCTGCTCAGGAGACCCACTGTCAGGACAACATGTCTTGTCATTTTCTTCCAGGAGTCCCATGAAGCTGGAGGGAACACTGGCCTTTGAGTTCACCACCTGTGAGACATGGACAGTCTCTAACTCAGTCTCAGGGTGTGTGGAAGCAGAAACTGCTGACTCTGCCGGCCATTTTCTGCCACTCTGCTTGGATTCCACGCTGCCACCAGATGTAATGTAAAGCACTGTGGCTTTGTCTCTTCCATGGTGGTTTTCTTTCCTTCCCTGAGCTTCACTTGGCACAAGAGAACTCTCAACCTTGGGAATTGTCAGCTCCATGTTCTCTGCTGGGTCCTCCACTGTGCAGGACATGGCCTTGTGATTAGACCTCCCTCTCAGCCTTCTCTTTCTTCTGGGCTGCCCTAGGCCTTCACTCTGTACTGGATCCACACTGGAAGATGTGCTCTCATTAGAAAGAGACTGAAGAGGAGAAGTGCCAGGGCTGGCACCAGAATCGGCAAATGGGAAAGGAACAGCCTCCCTCTGCTCACCACTTTCTGTCTGCCCTTGGGAGGATGACGAGGCTGGATCTGTGCTCTTCTCCTTGCACACAATTCTCTGTCCTTTCCTACTTTTGCCCAGCTGGGTTTGAATGACGGCTGCCAAGTTCACCTCCCTCTGTTGACTGGACATTAGCCGTGTTGTCCTTACGTAATACTCAACAGGAAACAGGAGCCCCTCAACTACTGTGCAAGAGCTCAGCACATCCTTAGCAGGTGTGGCTAGAGCCCTATCCAGGAGGGGAGATCCAGCTTCTTCAAGCTGATCCCCTAAACCCTTTCCACTGGGCTTACTGGTGGGAGCATCACCACTGCTGAGCTCCAATTTCTGAGGTTCCTGGCATCGGATGCCTTCTTGCTGCATTCCGTCCCCATGTGTATGAAAGGCAGCCTCAATGGTCACAGCTAAGCCTGCAAACCGGCCTGCCTCCTCCTCCATCTGTGGAGATTCATTCTGCACGTCTGCAGGTGACACAATATTCTTGACAGCTGGACCTCCAGAGCTATCAAATAGGCTTTCCTCACAAAGATGCTCAGGTGAAGGGTTCTGGCTTTTACGCGACAGATCATAAAGAAAGGTAGTTTGCCCAGATGTTTCTTGTAAACAATCCAGATGCAGCAACACAGGAGAAACATCGCTGCCTCTTCCTTCTTCAGCTGTGTTCCCTGAAGAGGCCACTGGGATGCTATGGTCCATCCATAAACTGTCACTTCTGTTGAAAACTGGCGACCTGGAGCCCTGGGAGCTCTCTGGCTGGGGTACCACATTTCTCAGAGGTGCATCCCATGTAGATTCTTCTTTCTCCTCCAAAGCCAAAGATGCTCTCTGTTGCACTTTGGTTCTACTTCTTGACAAACTTTTCTGGTTTTTCTTAAGAGCAGGACTAAAGAGAACCTTTTTGCAGTCCTGGTTGCTACATGAAGAACTCAAGTTTGCTAGCAAGCTGTCTTCTTGGTTGAAGGCCTCAGGCTTGAAGGTGACTGAGGCAGTTTTTGCAGTGTTCTTCTTTGAACAGCCACCATCTGTGAAGGAAAAAATAACAGCACTCTCCCATCAAGGAAGCACACAGCACAGCAAAACGAAGCACATTTTAATCAAAAAAGTTGAAAACTACAAAGGCAGTTTAACATAAGACTGTTTCACTTCCTAAAGAGTGGAGAGATTTCAGGCTTGACAAATCTACGTTCCTTTTAAAAAAAAATTAAAACCCAGAGATTCATCAAACAGAATCTGGTACGAAAACCACTTAGAATTAAATAATTGAGTGCTGAGGAATTTCTTTTGAGTGCTAGAACTGAGCTCACAGTCCATGTACAGTGGTACCTCCGGTTACAGACGGGATCCGTTCCGGAGGCCCGGCCATATCCCGAAAAGTCCGTAACTGGAGGCACCCTTCTGCGCACATGCCACATTTGCAACCTGAAGTTTGCGTATCCAGAGGGATACGTAAGAAGAGGTACGATTGCATAGAAAAAAAACCGCTTCTGGTTACACATACATATGGTATTTTCTTCAGATTACCAATATGTGGGAACATAGAAAGCAGTATAACTAGAGGAACAGCTGTATAATATCGGAGCTGTATAATATAAACTGGATTATATTGAATCAGACCATTGGTCAATCTAACTACTGACTACACTCCTGGCAATGGATCTCCAGGGTTTCAGGCAGAGAGTCTCTCCAAGTCCTACCTGGAGACAGATTTATGAACTTGGTGAATTCAAAGCAGATGCTTTGCCACTGAATTGCAATTCTTCCAAATGTTTGATCTCAGCCTAGAGGCGTGCGATAAAAAGTGCCTCTGAACATGTCTGGAGCACATCTCCTCTGCACAATTCATTGTGGCTTATCCATGGATCTCACAAGTAGAAAGCAAAGGCTTCCAGTCTACCCAGCACAATTTTTAAGATGGCTTTAGCCCCAGTTCCCCTCATTTTAGAAAATAAGCACTCACAAATACCCTAGAGTAAGGGGCTAGTTCTGAACTGGGACACCAGGCCTCATCTGTACATAGCCAAACAGAAAATGTGCAGGATTCTAAGTGAACAGAATCCAAGACCCCAACAATGCAAAGTTTTGGAGCAGAAACAACAGAAGAAAACTTAAGTTTTATGGCATCTCCCTGTAATGGTCTCACTTAGTCCTCAGCCCAAGAGGCCTGCCCAAGAACAGCATCGTGTGCAATAATTACAAAAAGTGCTCTGCCTTTTGGGAAAGGTAGAGTGAGCTGAGCCTATAATACAAGAGCCATGGAGCAATGACTTCATCAGGACAGATAAACACCCAAAGAACCATCGATCTGCCTTTCATGGCTTACCTGCAAGGTCCCCCTCAGCTTCCTCTTGCATAAGCAACAGGTTTTTCTCTGCAACCGTTTTCTTGACATAGTTGTTCACCTTTTCAGCTCTTTCAGCACGCTACAAAAACAAAATAAACAAGGGTAATGGGAAGACCGGCGCTTAATCAGATGTGCTTCCATTTTCTGCCAAAAATGTTATTATTATTATTTATTAAATGTTTATATCACTCTTCATGAGATGATCACAGGGGAGGGGTTACAACATAGAAACACAAAAATACACACTATAGTAACAAACAAAACAATACCCCCCCCCCCAGTTTAAAAGGCCATAGAGTGTTTAATTAACCAAGGCCTGGAAGAAGAGGGATGTTTTTTGACTGGCACCTAAAGATATGTAAGGAAGGAGTCAGGTGAGCCTCCCCAGAGAGCACATTCCACAAGCAAGGGGCCACTGCAGAAAAGACCTGCTCTCGTGTTGCTGCCCTCAGGACCTCTTGAAGAGGAACATCGAGAAGGGCCTCAGGTGATGAAACATGTTCCCCAACTGAAGAAATCAATTGCTTATAAGTCCTTGGCAGACACTATTGTTTACTTACCTGTAACCTGTGGAATGTTTTGCTGTATTCTCTTTTCAATAAGGCCAACTTTTCTTTCAGCTGGAAGACAAAGATGTTACAAGGTGGTCACCACAAGTTGTTTTAAAACAATGTTTGGGAAGGCAGCAGCTACATGAACTGCATTGCCAAACACTTGGTCTTGCTGGAGGAAGGAGGAACACAAGAATGCACACCGAAACAATGTACTCAAAATGAAGGGTTCTGTGTAACTTAAAACAGCATCCCCAACAGTATAAACCAGCCTCCCTCAATTAGTGCCCTCCAGGTATTTTGGAGTGCAACTCCCAACAGCCCCAGCCAACACAGCTGTATGACGTTGGGGCTGATAGAGGTTATAGGCCTAACATCTGGAGGGCACAAAGTTGGGGGAGGCTGGTTTAAACAGATCCCCAAAAGGAGTACATAGGAAATTGCCCTATAGTGAGTGAGATAATTGCTCTATCCAACTCAGTAGTGTCTCTAAATGAACGGCTGTGGCTCTCCAGGTATCAGATAAGGGCAGCTCAACCTGGAGATGCTGAAGGTGGAATCAGGGACCAGCTGCATGCCAAGCAGTTGCTCTACTGCTAAGTTATGGACCTATATATGGGCCAGTGGCTCTCCAGGGTTTCAGACGGGGTCTTTCTTACTCCCACCTGGAGATGCTGATGGGAACTGAACCTGGGAGTTTGTGTGTGCAAAGCAAGTGTTTACATTCCTTCCCTACAAAGTAAGATTCCATCTAGCTCAGTATTGTCGACACTGGCAGTGGCTCTCCAGGGTTTCAAGCAAAGGTCTTTCTGACTCCCACCTGAAGATGCCGGTGGGGACTAAAAACAGGCGCTTTTTTTGTATGCAAACTGGAGTGAGAGTGTTCTTCCAAGCCATGATCTTTCTCAACCTTGGGTCTCCCGATGTTCTTGAACTACAACTCCCATCATATCTGACCCCTCGCCATGCTGGCTAGGAATGATGGGAGTGATAGCCCAGCAACATCTGGGGACCCAAGGTTGAGGAAGAATCCAGTCCACATGGTTCTAAATAAACAGCTGGTTTAAGCAAGGTCATAGGAAACTGCCTTACACAAAGTCAGATTATTGGAGTCCATCTAGCCCGTACTGTCTACACTGACTGGCAGCAACTCTCCAAGGTTCCCAGCCCTATCTGGAAATCCCACTCATGGGGCCTTCTGCGTGCAAAGCACATGCTCTATACCGCAGAGTGAGGGCCTTCTCCCCTGTCCCGCCTCCTGAAATCTCAACCACAGAAAAAGAGGAGAGGGGCGGGCCTGGGCGGGCCTTCCTTCCACAGCTGCCAGGCCAAAGCCCCTCTCTTCAAGAGACCCTCCCGCCCTTTCCTCCTCTGGCCAAAGCCCCTCCCTCGTGGCCCCTCTCGCCCGGCGCCCACCTGGGCCTTCTCCTGCGCGTTGAGGGCCGGGAAGTGGCCCCGCGGAGGCTCCATATTTCCCGCTCTCTGCGCGCCACGCACCTCGCGCCAGCTGCGCCTGCGCAGTAGCTGAACCAGCGAAACAGCGTCCATGGAAACGAAAGATTCGCCTGGAGCGAGGGAATGTCTCTGCGCATGCGCCATGTCAAGAAACGGGAGATAGCGCCATAGAGACGGAAGGTAGAGCGGCTCGTTCCCCCTCCCGCCCCGCTATCATCCACCCACTTAATATTGCGCTTTATTCTCCGCAGCTGCGACACCAGAGCGTGCCCAACAAAGGGATGTCTCTAGTCAGAGCCGAATGTTGAAATAAGACAGGGCACCATGGATAATAAGGCAAGGGAGGGGGGAGTCGCCTTGTTTCAAACAGAAACCGGAAGTAAATGTATTCACGTCACTTTCGTCTTCAGTCATTGGCTGGCAGTGTTTGGAGGCCTCCGGGACGGTCTGTGCTGATAGGCTGCAAAGTCTACGGCCCGCGGGAGGGCGGAAGTGGGACGTTTGTACGGTAGCCCCGCGGGGACAATAGAGTCGGGGAGCCGCTCTGGGTGTGACGCGGGGGCTTCGCGATGGAGCTGAGCGAAATGCTCTACAACAAGTCCGAGTACATCGAGACGGTGCGTGTCGAGTCAAGGCGCTAGTCCTCTTTACCTGGGAACCAGGCCCGTGGGAGTGGGAGAAGCATCGCCGTGCCAGGGCGCTCACCTCAGAATAATGCATGAAACGTATGGAGGCAGAGCGGAGGCCACAATTCGTTCGTTTCCTCCTCCCTCCCCGCCTTTTCTCCTCGCATGCCTTGTCTTTTTTTTATTTTAAGGCTACGGGCGAAGCCGCCTTTTTAAAAGTGATATATAAGCCGCTCTGGAAGGCTGCCCCCATTTTTTTGCCTGAAAAGCAGGATGGAAAGTGTCTAAATAATATAATAGCAGCAAAGTGCGGGTTGTGATGGTGAGGTCTGGAAGGGCCTTTGGCTAGTGCCTGAAAGGCATACCCAGTGGAGCCAGAAAGGCTCTCTCTCTGGACCCCCAACCCCACTCAGCTTCAGAGGGTGGGGGCATGCGGTGAAGAGTCCTATACCATGATCACTGTACATGGACTAAGGTGGCCCTCTAGGTACCTGACTCCTAAGCTGGCAAATGAATGAAGCAGACTTCCCTGGCCTGGTGCCCTCTGGGTGTTTTGTATTCCAAAGCATCAGGAGGGCACCTGATTGCTGAAAAGGTAATAGAAATGGCTATTTGGAAACTAACCAACACCTAGTGAAGCAGTTTCAGTACCAGCAATGTGTGTTTCCATTGGCTGTTCCCAATTAATAACCAGTTACCATGAACAGGAGGGGGGCTGTTGTAATTCATTGGTCAGTCCCTGCCTTACATGCAAAACCCCCAGGTTCAATTCTCAGCTTCCTTGGGGTGGCTAAATAGAGAGCTGTTGCCAGTCAGTGCTGAGGGAGGTGGGACAATTAACCTGACTTGGTATAAGCAGCTTCCTATGAGCTTATATGCTATTGGGTTGTGTTCATGCAAAGCTGCTAAGAATTATCTTAATGCACAGTGAAATAATAAAATAATAGCACAACAGCACTTAATTATCATATCAAATGAAACACACCCACTCACCCTTGAAGTTTGAGAAATACTTAGAGGCAGGCACCCCACATGTAACGTTATGGTAGTTAATCTGGAGGCCATTGGGTTACAGATAACTATGGCCGTTTGCTGCTCCCACCCATATTGCAAAGACCGCAGGGCTTTCGCCCAAGTACCTTCTCTAAGAGCTTTGTTTTTGCTAATCATTTCTGCCTTTATCTCTTTAGGCATCTGGGAACAAAGTGAGCAGGCAGTCTGTGTTGTGTGGAAGCCAGAACATTGTGCTCAATGGCAAGGTGAGAAGTCATTGAACTCCAGAGGCTGCCTATGGGACAGGGTAGGAAGGGATTGTAAGTGCAGTGAACAGTTCATGGCCTACTGATAGATTCAAAGGATGGAAAATAAGACCTCTTGTTCAGGTAGGCCAGTGATGCCCAAAGTGAGTGGTACTGCTCCCTGGGGGGGGGGCAGTGGGATAACCTGGAGAGTACTAAGAGGCAAGGGGACTCTTGAGGTGGGCCCCTTCAAGTGTGTTGATTGCTTATTTACATTGACCAGGCTACAGCAAACTGTGAAACACCTTTCTTCCTTCATATTTCAAGTTTTACTGCTCTCATCATTTTCAAAGCCATTTCCTAAATTTATGTTTTAAATTGTTTCTATGCTTTTTTTAATTGTGAACCATCTAGGGAGACTCTTTAATGCAGCATAAAAATACTAAACTAAATAAAAGATAATCTTGACACTGGCTGCACCTGGGGGTGGTTCTTACAGCAACCAAGGAAGATGAGCCATTTAGTGTGTTGTTCACATTTACATGAATCCCATCTTTTGCATGTTTCTCACGGTCCTATCAGAATGCCATCCTGCTTTGAGAAAGCTCCAAAACTGCAGTAATTCTCTTCTTTCCCATTCAGACAATTGTCATGAACGACTGCATCATCCGAGGGGACTTGGCCAATGTGAGAGTTGGGCGCCACTGCGTGGTCAAAAGCCGAAGTGTCATCCGTCCACCTTTCAAGAAATTCAGCAAGGGGTAGGAGTTGCTTGGGACAAGGTGGGAGGGCTTCCTTGAAACAGGGTAGCGCTGAGTTTTGAGTTCAAGGAGCTGGGTTCCTTAATAAACATACAATCATCTAGACTGATAATCCCACTGCTCAATTCCTTTTGATATCTCTCCCCCCCTCCCACTTGGAATATCCTTTGGCAGAAGTGACAACTATCCATAGGAGATGATTGAGAAATCATCACGTACACATCCCAGCTTCAAAAGTGTGGGGGTTAGTGAAGGTGACCCATGCTGCCTGGCTCCATTGTTTTGTTCTATTTTTAGATTAATGAATTTGAGTAGAGAAGAGTGTATACCATTTTTTAGCCTACATATCTGTAGTTGGATAGCTCCAGCAAAGCCCCAGCAACCAGCTGCTCATCAGGGCTTGCATAGTGCTGTGTTTGCTCCCCCACATGGTTTGATTTCAGTCATGATGCCATGCCATTGACAGACGAGCAGCCCCTCCCAGCTGTCAAACTTGACCCATGGTTGGTGGGGGAGATTACCAGTCCCACCAGCTGAATCTACTTCCTCACTCAATATAATTGTTCAAAGAGTGCATGGGACCTTTCCTGGTGATGATGAGCCTGGGGGATTCCACATACTTGGAAGTGGAGACTTTGCTGAGAGGGTGACTGCTGTCTAACCTTTTTCTCAGTGGAACTGGAAGGAGACCTCTGCATTGGCCTCTAGCCAAAAGACAGCAGCCCTAGACATTGTGGGGCTGGTGTACTGCCTTACATCTGCTTCTTGACATGGCTTCAGCCAAAACCTAAGGACGGGCAGAGCGGACGAGCTTTGGTTGGAGGTTGCCAACAGTGAGGAATTCGGAGGGGGGATCCAGGAAATCTTTATGTTCTTCCTTGTCAATCCCACTTGGGCACTGATAGCTCCTGGTCATGCTGCATGTTCTTTGATCAAGCTTTGCAAGTCATGTTACAGTTCTGGGGCTTCAGTGATTAGATTAGATTAGATTAGATTAGATTAGATTAGATTAGATTAGATTTTTGGTGGGGTAGGTGTTGCTGGCTATAAATCTGCCCCCCCCAACACACATGTGTATTTCTTCAGGGTTGCATTTTTCCCTCTGCACATCGGTGACCACGTTTTCATTGAGGAGGACTGCGTCGTCAATGCGGCTCAGATCGGCTCCTACGTCCACATAGGCAAAAACTGTGTCATTGTAAGTGTGTCTCCCCTTGGGCATCCTGTAAAGTCTATGCAGCATAACAGTCCCACTGAATTTCAGGCAGTTGCACAGGGGTCAAAAGAACCTAAGAAGAGCCTGCTGGACCAGGTCAAAGGGGGCTCATCTAGTCAAGCGTCTTGTTCTCATAGGGGCCAACCAGATGCCTGTGGGCAACCAGCCAGGGTATTTATTTGGCTCAGAATCAAGTTTTATTTATTTACTGCATTTATATGCCACCTTTCCTCCAAGGTGGACTACATCATTCTCCTCTAACCTGTTTTATTCTCACAACAACACCAGGGAAGTAGGTTAGGCAGAAGGTCCCCCAGTGAACTTCTTAGCTGAGTGGGGATTTGAACCCTGGTATCTTCCAGGTCCTAGTTTGACACCAACCACCGCACCACACCACACCACACCACACCACACCGGCTCTCTAGTTCACCTTGAGGCTCTTGTAAGCCTGGATGCCTAAACAGATCACACCACAGTTCAAGATCCACACATGCACCCATTCAAATGGAACTTCCTGGCCATGTCCGTGTTTGGGTGGGGAGGCAGGCGGAAGCTGAGACCCATTCATATGCCAGAGATTTCAACTTGTGGAGTGGAGCCTTCTGCTCCTGGTCAGCTGCTTGCTGTGGTTGCCAAACTCCAGTCCCAGCTGCTGTGTTCCCCTCTTGCCTGCAGCAGTGCAGGGCACCAGCTAATGGCAGGAGGGTGGGATCATGGCAATGGGAAGGGCTGTGGCTTGGCAGGCCTGTCAAGAGATTTCTGCTGCTCACCTAGCAGAGCTCCACCTGGGACAGCAGCAGGAGTTTGGTCTGTGCAGTTCTTTTTGTGTTGTGGGGAGTAGGCGCAACTTCAGACCGAGGGAACTGAGAAGCAGGCCCCAACTTCTGTATGCAATGCAGATGTTCTACCACTGAGCATTGGGGAAGGGACATAGCTCATTGGTACAGCGTCTGCATTGCATGCGGAAGGTCCCAGGTTCAATCCTCAGTAGCATCTCCAAGTAGGGCTGAGAGAGATCTCTGCCTGAAACCATAGAGAACCATTGCTTCCAGTCAGTGTTGACAATACTGAGCTAGATGGACCAAGGGCCTGATTCAGTATAGGGCAGCATCCTATGTTCTTATGAAAAAGTTATTGAGTGAATATGCATGCATAGTTTCTGCACTGCACAGGATGAGCAGCATACCAGTGAACGGGCTGATAGCAAAATCCAGTCACCCCCTGTCTTCATGCCTGGGCAACCCCAGGATATGGGTGAAAAACCCCAGCAGAGTCCACTCCTTGTAGAGATCAGAGAAAAACACACACACAGGAAGCAGGATTCTTCAGTAAGTGTTTTACTGAGGCTTAAATGCATATAGGAACTTACTGGATTCTCAGTAAGGCAAAATCTTTGCTCCAAAGCGCATCCAGTTAAAGAAGCAAAACCACACAATATATATGGAAACAAAAGTAAAGAGCAGGATGTAGGACAAAAGATAAACTGCCCAGCAGGCAGGGGTATGTATCTCCCACTGAGGCAGTGACCTTGACTAGATAAATGCAGCTGCAAGCTTGTTCTGTTGTGAACACGCTAGAAAGTTCAGGAAGATTCTAGTCGATTCTACATCCATAAAACTTCCATCCCTTACAGTTAGAACCTCTCTATGCATCTAACCCTTTCTGAACAGACTTAATGAAGCCATCCCCAATTAACAGCCATGGGGCTGTATCTAACTAACTCCTGTTCAGGGTAGACCCACTGAAATCAATGAACCTAAGTTAGTACTGTAATGTCCATGACTGGTAATGGGTCTGCTCTGAGTAAGGCTAACATGGGGTACAATCCAATGATTCATCAGTGTGTGAGAGAAACACAATTTGTCCGAGAGAAAAAGGCATCATATCTGTGTAACGTGGTTAGCGATAAAAGATACACCCATACGCTTATAACACACAATTTCCGTGGCTGAGTGTAAGAACATAAGAGTCTGCTGCTGGATCAGGCCAGTGGCCTATCTAATCCAGCATCCTGTTCTCACAGAGGCTGAGCAATTGCCTATGGTAAACCAGCACGCAGAATGCAAGAGCAGCTCTCCCCTCCTGTTGTTTCCACCAACTGGTATTCAGAAACATTGCTGTTTCCAGGTGCGGAGGTATAGCATAGCCCTCATGGCTGGTAGTCACTGAGAGCCCTCTCCTCCATGATATTGTCTAGCCCTCTTTTAAAGGGTCTTCTTGGCAGTGGCGCCCTCCTTGTGGAAAGCCCTCTCATCAGATGTCAAGGAGATAAAGAATTGCACAACTTTTAGAAAACATATGAAGGCAGCCCTGTTCAGGGAAGTTTTTAATGTCTGACATTTTATTATTATTTATATTTTTCTGGGAACCACCCAGAGTAGCTGAGGAAGCCCAGCCAGATGGGTGGTGTATAAATAATAATAATAATAATAATAATAATTTATTTATTTATTTGTATCCTGCCCTCCCCAGCCGAAGCTGGCCTCGGAGCGGCTAACAACAGTAAAATGATACAACATTCTAAAATCAGTTCATTATAAAATCAGTTCAAATCAGATTAATGGCAACCATTGGGCTAGAGTTCTATGAGGATTACCGAAGGAGGGGGTCAGGCTGTGCCTTGGCCAAAGGCCTGGTGGAACAGCTCTGTCTTGCAGGCCCTGTGGAAAGATGTCAAGTCCCGCAGGGCCCTAGTCTCTTGTGACAGAGCGTTCCACCAGATCGGGGCCAGAGCCGAAAAGCCCTGGCTCTGATTGAGGCCAGCCTAACCTCTCTGTGGCCCGGGACCTCCAAGATGTTTTTGTTTGAAGACGTAAGGTCCTCTGTGGGACATACCAGGAGAGGTGGTCCCGTAGGTATGAGGGTCCTAGGCCGTATAGGGCTTTAAAGGTTAAAACCAGCACTTTAAACCTGATCCTGTACTCCACCATATAATAATAATAATAATAATAATAATAATAATAATAATAATAATAATAGTTATCCAAGTTGGTGGCCATCCTGCAGCAATATAGCTGTGAAGCTGTACCCACGGGACCTGTTGACAACTTGCCAGAGTGCCTGTCGAGAGATCCCAGGAGAGTGTATCAATCTAAGCCCCAATTGTAGCAACCTCCTCCTTTGTCTTTCACCATCCAGCCCTAGTATTAAAAAAAGTCCTGCGTGACTCAGTGTTTGCACTTTAAATGCCACTTGGCTCCCCTGCTCTTTTGTCAACGGGCATTGCATCGGATCTCTCCTGCCTGCGCCCTCTTTGTCAAAGTGGCCTGAGCTCAAGCGCCAGCTGCTCGTGGGGGCTGCCCTGAATAAGCGCTTTGTTCCCAGAGTTGGCACCAGTTCAGAGCCCCTGGTTTGTCAGCCTTGCTGTTGCTGGGAAATGTGAAGAGGACAGCCAGGATAGCTTACCTGAACAAGATACCACTGTGGTTTGGCATGTGTGGAGATACCTGAGAAGGGGGCATGTGTCCTGGACACAAGAAGAGCCTGCTGGATCAGGCCAAAGGAAGCCCATCTAGTCCAGCATCCTGTTATCACAGTGGCCAGCCAGATGCCTGTTATGGGAAACACTTAAGTAGGACCTGAGCACAAGAGCCCTCTCCTCTCTTGTGTCTCCCAACTGTGGAGGCAGAGCATAGTCATCCTGGCTAGTAGCCATTGATAGGCCGCCCCTCCATGAATTTGTCCAGTCCTCTTTTGAAGACATCCAAGTTGGTGGCCATCACTGCCTCCTGTGCGAGTGAGTTCCACAGTTTAACTATGCACTGTTTTGAGGAAGTTTAACTATGGGCCATTTGGAGAACGACTTAGTTTTATCCGTCATGAATCTTCCAATCTCCCTGAAAAGTGGGGTGGACTGTCTGTGTCTCTTTAAAGAGAGGGCACGTCCTGATCTCCCAACAGAGTCTTCCTGGTGGGAATGATTCCCCTCTCTGGCAGCCAAACCAAACAACAAACTTCAGAACGAGGTAACTCGAGAGCTTTCTGAATCTCTCCCACGTCCCCACCTGAGCAAACATTGTTAGGTTTTTATTTGCTGAGAGAACAGAGCTTCTGGCTGTCCGGGGACTGCAGTGTGTGGGACGTGACTCCCGCTTAACTGTCCCAGAACCTGCCTTTGGCACCTGACCTGAGCAACTCGGCTCCTCTCATGCCCAGGAACTGCAGCCCAGAGGCGTCTGAAGCGAAAACACACATTTGCCAGAACAGTAAAAGATCCGGTGTTAATCACTACGTTTTGCTCACCTGCTCAAGCAGGTTCTATGGGAACTTCAGCTGGAGGGGGGGAGCTGTGTCCCTGCAGATGGAGTTGGACTATACTGTAGTTCCCATTAGCCTTGACCATCTGCTGCATTGGCTGGAACTGATGGATTTGGAGGCATGGTTTCCCCAGCCTTGAACTAGAGTGTGGTACAGAAAAACATAAGACAGGCCTGCTGAATCAGGCCAGAGGGGGCCCATCTTTTCACAGGGGCTGACCAAATGCCCCAATGGAAAGCCCACAAGCAGGATCCAAGCACAAGAGCACTCTCCCGGTGCTTTCCAGCAACTGGTATTCAGAGGCATCCTGCCTCTGACAGTGGAAGTAGAACAGAGTTGGTGGCTAGCAGCCATCAATAACACTCTCTTCCATGAATTTGTCAAATCCTATTTTAAAGCCATCCAAGTTGGGGACCATCATTGCCTCCTGTCGGACTAAGTCCCGTAGTTTAACCATGCAGTTACACACACACACACACACACACACACACACACACACACTTGGTGCCTTTTCATATCTTTTTATTCTTTGCTGGGTGGTCTGCAGGCCACACCAAGCCCCCCTCTGCCTTCCTCCCAGCTGTTCCTGCTGGCTGTTGGCTCTCTGTGCCATGTATGGAAAGGCTTTGGACCTCCCAGATGTTGCTGAACTACCACTCCCATCAGCCCCAGCAAGCATGGCCAATGGCCTGAAATGATGTGAGTGTTAGTTCAACAACAGCTGGAAGACCAAAAGTTCCCCACCCTGCAGCTGGCCAGGTGCTCTCTCGTTCTTCAGGCATGCTGGCTGTGCACGCTCCCCTGATCAAAGCTCCCTGCACATTGTAGCAGTTTGATTCCCTACCCAAGATTAGTGCTGCAAATCACACACAGAATTGTAGAGTTGCAAGGGAGTCCTGTGGGCCACCTAGTTCAACACCTTTCAACACAAGAATCGTAGCTAAAGAATCCTTGACAGATAGCCATCCAAACTCTGTTTAAAAACCTCCAATGAAGGAGCGTCTGCAGTACTCGGAAGGAAAGTCCTGTAGTGCTGCAGTTGGTGAGATTGCCAGTTAAGAACAAAACCACCCACTTGGATGCAGTTGAGCATTGGGCTGCCTGCTGGCCCTTTAAGCCTGGAAGTCCAGGGCATGAGTGGCAGGTGGAAGGGTGGGAACCTGGGGCCTGTTCTAATTCCAAACTGACTTGTGGCACATCCTTTTTAGGGTCGCCGGTGTGTCCTCAAAGACTGCTGCAAGATCCTTGATAACACAGTCTTGCCTCCGGAAACAGTGGTCCCACCTTTTACCGTCTTTGCAGGCTGCCCAGGTAAATGGGGAAAAAGGGGTGGGGGGAGGCCTGCCCTATAAAGCTGTGTGTGCCTTACTCAAAGTGGGACAGTGACTGCACAGCAAAGGATGTTCCTTATTTCCAGGCTGGCTGCTCACACTCCACTTCACCCCCAGGGCTCTTCTCTGGAGAACTTCCCGAGTGCACACAGGAGCTGATGATTGACGTCACCAAGAGCTACTACCAGAAGTTCCTGCCCCTCACCCAGGTCTAGCCGTCTCCACCTGGCCCTCCCGTGACCCTCTGCAGGAGGAAGAGTGGGAAGAAGCTTTGGCGTGACAGGCGTGGCTTGTGAGAGTCCTGCAAGCAGCTGGCTCCAAGCCTGACTGGCAAACTCTGCAAGAAGCTGCCTTGTGTAACACCATCTTCCCTTCTTGGGCATCACCTTCATTCCTCTGCCTCACACCCTTGCCCACGATCTGGACTGTTCTGTCCCATATGGGAGGCCTTTTCCCGCTGACCACCCTAGCCCTGCCACTGACCAGCCTGGACTAACCCCACTGTCTACTCCTTCGCTTGTGAGAGACTCACATGTTATTTATTTATCCCTAGATCCAGGGTGCATTAGAATGTGAAATGGGCAGAGACAAACCTCCTGAGTGGGAGGACAGCCAGCCAGCCTACAGGGGGGGGGTCTGTGTGTTTCTGCTGTCATCTCCCCCCACCCAACACATTCCTAATTAGAGGCCAACGTGACCAGAGGCCCCTCAGCACCCTCTCCTCCAGGCAGGTGTGTATGTAGCCTCCCTCCCTGCCTGCCACCCTCCAGTGGGGAAGGATCTGCTCCCTGCCTGGACAAGATGAGAAAGTGTTCATCTATTTGGCCCTTGAAGGCTTCCCAGCAAGCCTCCATCTCCACTTCATACGACTGTTGTGAAGGCCATCGTAGATGTGGGACATGCACTGTGACCCAGATCAGACTGTCCAGACTGTCCCTTTATCAGCTGCATATTTTTCAGGCAGCGAGAGATATGTGACTCAGAGAAAAGGGTGGCGCTGAGGAGGTGACCTGGCACTTAACCATAGCAATCCACTCTTGAACACATGCCCTCGGCAAGCAGCTGCTTTGACTCGTTTCCTCCTGCAGGGGGTGACTTTGTAGAGGTTGTTTCAGAGCATAGGGCTTGAGTGCAGGCAGGAGGTGGGTGGCCTTGTGGATTTTGCACAGGGGTGGGGGTCCCTGCACAGGGTTATGAATGGGGGTAGTATGTCTGGAAGGGCATAGGGCAGGGACAGGGCTCCTGTGGTTCTTCGGAAGCTGCTAGACTCCCAACTCCCACCTTGCCTGACCAAGCTGGCTGATGGGAGTCCAGCATCAGCTGACAGGCCACAGCTTCCCCATGGCTGGGTCATCTGCAAGAGAAGGTTGTGTCCTTCCCTTTAGGGTAGACACTGCTGGAAAACATGAAGGAACCAGCTTCCATCTGGGGATGCAAATGACTCCCACCCCTGCCATATATGCTCTGCCGATCCTTTGCTTCTTTCCAGGTCAAACCCCAAGTCCATTGGTTTGGTGGCTGTGCGTATCCCTGGTTCCCACCCAGCTGCTTCCCGAATGTTGGATACAGGGCCAGCATACTTGCAGGCAGGCGGGTGGGTGTGCTTCTTCTTTTCATCTGTTCTACGGCACGTACAGCTTTGCCACCCATTAACTAGCCATGGCCTCTCCAAACACAGAAGCCTGGAGGAGCTGCTATTAACCATCGCGTCACTGTCCGCCTTGTTTATACTTTGCTGTCCACAAATTAAAATCCTCTCAAGTAGGTCAAGTGCTTTGAAGTGGTAATTTTCCTCCAACAAATCTTCTGGAAACAGAGCGGGGGGGGGTGTCCCACTGGCGTCACCACCCACTGCTTTGGCTGGGGGCAGGGGTGCTAGCTGCACCTCTCATTGGTGAAATCTCCAACTGCTGAATAAATGGGGCTGCTCAACCAGGCACCCAGACTAGCCCAGCCCAGCTGCCTGTAATTCCACACATAGAATTCTAGAATTTGGGAGGGACCTCAGAGGTCATCTAATCCAAATCCCTCTAGCGAAGGAGAGTCCACCAGGGGACTCTGTTTCCTCTTACTTTGTGTTTAAAATGGCCTTTCAAAGAGCTTTTGCAACAAGAGATGCCTGTGTCAGCCTGACCTCCAGAGCTGTTGGCATGGCACTGAAGGTCATGTGGAGGCAGCTTCCATCCTCCAGGGCTGGGCTTTTCAAAGGGTGGCCTTGGGATACAAATCTCAGCGTAGGCAGGAGGGCTTTTGCCTCCTTGATGCCTGCTGCTGCTCTCCTTGATGCCAAGTAAGGAGGGAAAGGATGAGTGCCCCCCCCCCGGTTCTTTGTGCCAGGTCCTCCCTCCCATGTCAAACAGCTGCACATGGCAGTGAACTGATTTGAGCCTGTGCTTCCTGAAAAGAGCCCAGTTTGGACCCGGTGCCTGAAACGGTACAGAGCCAAGGCCCAGCAAACTTATCATGGGGCTGCACCAAATACCCTGCAGTGCAGCAAACTCCTCTTATGTTCTGGTGGACACCCGCCTTATTTAATGGCCTCTGCTGTTGGACCTCTGCAAGGCCCGCCATTGGAAAAAGACCATCCTTAAGGTGGCCAGGATCAAAGCTGCTTGGGGCTTTAAACCCCCCCCCAAGCCCAGCTGGGTCCCACAAAACCAGCTTTGCAAATGCAGCGCTGGAGGGGCTCTTAGCCAGCTGGGTGGGACTGCCCAGTTGGGTGACCCAAACTCGGGCAATGTCAAGGGCTCCTTTCCAGCTGCCCAGTTAACCAAAGAGCTCTTAAAAGCCTAAAGCTGCCAGCAGTGTGCCCAAAGGCTCTCCCAGTTGCTCAATGCAATCTTTCAACAAATATCTCTCTGTGTTCCCCCTCCTTAATCTCTCTGTGTTCTCAACTGAACATTTCCTGGACCGTGCAAGTGATAAACGGCTGGATTGGAGGGCTGGCCCTGGCGTGTCCCATCAGAAGGGCTGAGAGCACCTTTGTCGCCACCAGAAGCAGACCTCTTGCTGCATGCTTGCTATATCGGGGCCGATAAGGGCCGCTATCCTTGAAGGTGGCTATCAGGGTGAAGAAACCAGAATAAACAGTTGTGAAATGTGCAAATGCGACTTGTGCCGAGCTGGGCACACTCTTTGCAGAAAGACTGGACCAGGCTGGATCTGAACTGCCCAAGGGTGGCTGGAGGAACATTGGAGAAGCTCAGCTCCCAATTAAAATGAAAAGTGTAAAACGTGAATCCTGATTTGCAGGCGGTTGGGCTAGATGACCCCTGGGGTCCCTTCCAGCTCTACAATTCTATGATCCAGCCTTTCACTGCAGCAATGGAAGAGCCGATGCCCATCAGTGAGCAGTCACTAAGGATGGGTCCTGGAACAAGGCCCACAGCTGTGCCCAGCTGTAGCCACCTGACCCGTTCCGCATGCTCTCCCCCCCCCCTCACTTACCTGTCCCCCAAGAACCCCATGCTGGTGCCCAAGGAAATTAGTTCCACAAGAGGCTGCAGTGGCAGGTGGAGCTTGCAGACAGCAGTGGCAACCCAAAAATGGATGGCAGCAAAGAAATCATAGAATTGCAGAGTTGGGAGGCAGCCCCAGGGTCATCTAGTCCAATCCCCTACAATGCAGGAACCCAGCTAAGGAATCCCTGATAGACAGCTATCCAACCTCTGCTTAAAAACCTCCCATGACGTGGGGTGGGATGCTTCTGTGGTCTTAAGGCAGGTCCATGCTATATATTTAAAGCATATTCAATGTAAAATCTTGGTATCTGCAGTTTCTGCCTCGCAGAGCTACCATTTCCAGCACCCTTAGCAAACTGTATCTGCTAGATTCTTTGGAAGAAGTAATGTTCTTTAAATGTGTGTTGAATTGTAGAGTTGGAAGGGACCTGAGGGTCATCTAGTCCAACCCCCTGCAATGCAGGAACATGCTTTAAAGATATATTGTCAAAAGGCTATATTCCCTTGAGGGTAAATCTCTTGTTCTCTCCCATGCCACCCACAGCGGGCATAATCAGAGTCTGAAGGGAGTGATGAACTCTTTTCTCTTCCTTCCCAACCAGCAGGCTGCCAGGGGAGGGAGCACTGCTTGCCCATGCTGTGGGGTCTGAACTGATCACTTGACAAGGGTTTCTGTCTTAGGGAGAAGTCAAGCTACCTTGCTGGAGGTGGAGGCTTTAGATTCCCCCCCCCACAGCCAGACTACACTACACCCCCTTCCCCCCAAAAGTGAAGAAACCAATCAAGACCGCAATCGAGGGCTGACTATGGTGTGTCCTATCGGCACTTGAGGTCGCCTTTGTCGCCGTCAGAAGCAGAGGTCCTGCACGCTTCCCGCATCAGGGCTGATAAGGGCCGCCATCCTAGAAAGTGGCTATCAGGGTGAAGAAACCAGAACAAACAGTTGTGGCAAAGGCAAAGGCAACTTGTGCTGAGCTGGGCACATTCCTTGCGGAGAGACTGGGCAGGGCTGGAACTGAACCAGTCTCTGCCCAAGGGGGTGTGCAGGGGTGCTGGCCGCTCCTGGAGAATGTCAGCTCCACTTAAAATAGAATTCGTAAAACGTTTGTGATTTCTGCTTTGCAGGGGGTTGGACTGGATGATCCTTTGGGTCTCTTCCAACTCTACAATCCTTTGGTTCTATGAATAAAGACAAACTGGTTCCTGGGAATAATCTACTATGGGGCAGAGCCAGAAAAGAAACTGGCAAGGCCTCCGCTTCTTGTCACTTACAGCTGCACTACGAAACCACTCAAACCTTAATCATTTGTGATCTGCAGCCTGTTCTGCATAAGAATGCCTTCCCTCTCACAGACCTTGCATGGCAGGGATCTATTTACTGCTCCTGAACCTCAAAGAGCTTACTGCTCAGCAGCAACAGGCCTGAAAACAAAGATGTACACACAGAGAGCAGCCACTGCGGTCGACCCACACGCATCACGGCCCTCAGGGGGCCGCTCAAGCAGGAATGTGGCCCTTAGGATGGAAAAGGTCTTCACTGGCTGGCAGCAGCAGTTCTTTAGGGTTTCTAGCTGCAGCCTTGCCCAGCCCCACTTGGCACTGCTGGGGACTGAACTGGGCATCCTCTGTGTTCATTGCAGGTGCCCAGCCCCTGAGCTACAACTCTTTTCTCCTTTGTCCCTGCTGAGAGGGCGGCTCTTCCTCTCTGGCAAGAGTCACAGGGGTGATTCTTAGGGGGGCTGGAGATAGCAACCCCTATCTTGACCACCTCACTAAGCTTTCCATACACAGCAGGGGTGGGGAACCTTTTTGGCCCAGTGGACCAGATCTTATCTTCCCCAACCCTGCAGGCCAACTTTGAAATGTGGGAACACCTGCCTGTCAATCATCTCACTCACATATCACAGCGACATCAAGTTTAACCCACTGGGTAGACCAAGGTTGGCAGAGTGAACTTGCACTCATGTCCAGTTTGTCGGCTTCTGACGGGTATCTGGTTGGCCCCTATGACAACAGGATGCAGGACTAGATGGGCCACTGGCCTGATCCTGCAGGTTTGCCTTAGCTTCACCCAGCAGGACTGAATTCTCTGCTGATGAGTGGAGACTTCAACCTTGCCCTCTTCAGGGGTTTGAGCAGGATTTAACCACCCTCTCATCAGCTGCTTTGATTGCACGAACCAGTTTCCTGTGGGGAACTGGTGATGGGTGCAGCCAATGCAGAACTGAACCCCACCACACTGCCCATTGAGGGGGTGTCAGTTGATGGACAGCTAGTTGTGGTTTTACATAAGGGCCCTCATGGGTCAAATTAGACTGTGGCAGCCCAAGGTGGCCTGTGAGCCAGAGGTCCTGTCCCCTCCCCCCCCCCCATTACATAGGAACACAGACCCTGCCTTATACTTCCAGACCCTTGGCTCATCCAGTATTGTCAACCCTGACTAGCAGTGGTCCTCCAAGATTTGAGGCAGGGAGCCTAGCACAACCCTCCCTGAGTTAGTTCAGTGGTGCAGCTGCCTCTGCCAATGCCAGCCCTTTTCTGATTCAGCAACCATTACAGGGAAAGCACCCTTTCCTTAGTTCGGAAGACTGAACCCACTTTCTCAGTCCACACACACCCACACTTACATCCCAGCCCCACCAAACACACAAACCGCATTTCTAAAAATACACACCTGCCTTCCTTTTCCAATGTGTCAATACGAGCAAGATAAAGGCTATAATAAAGTCCCTTTCAATTACTGTTGTTTGCAGATCTTGGGCCTTGGTGTTGTTGCAAAGGCAACCCGGCCTGTCATGAGGCACCAGGTGGATTGCTGGGCAGCAGAGCACACCGGAAGCCAGCAGGAGGGACGGGCAGCAGAGAGTGGAGCACTGGCAACTCTCTGAAGTATCCTTAAAATAAGAGACCACCAATACTGCAGAATCTTGCAGGGGGTTGTACATCCTTAACATGCCTGAGTTGCAAAGAGGCCCAACTGATTTCTTGATCATGCAACACAAGGGCTGCATTTGGACGCTGCTGGTGAAATAAGTTCCTCTCTACACCTCCCAAGCACCATCAGTGCTATATTCTGCTTTTGGTCAACTCTCGCAGCCACGTATTGGGCAGTGCCTGTGACGTCAATGATATCATTGGAGGCAGTATGTCTGAATACCAGTGGCCGGGAATCACAAGCAAGGAAAGAGCACTGCTGCGGTATTTGTGCCCTGCTTGCAGGCTTCCCATTGGGTCATCTGGTTGGCCATTGTGAGAACGGGATGTTGGACCTTTGGTTTGATCCAACAGGGTTTCACCATTTAGCTATGGCTCCATCACTAAAAGCTATGCAAGGACCTCCAGTGTCAGAGGCAGCATGGCCCTGAGTTGCTGTTGCACTCATGCCCTCCTTGTGGCTTCTCATTGGCTGTTGTGAGAGTAGGATGCAGGACTAGATGGCCCCCCCTTTGGCCTGATCAGCGGCCAGACTCTTCTGATGTTCTTAAGATAACTCAACTGGCTCATCCCTGCGCAATTACAGGACTTTTAACCGGGGGGCTTTTAAATTGCTTTTCAATATTTTATACAGTCGTGCCTTGGTTCTCGAACAGAACCCGTTCTGGAAGTCTGTTTGACTCCCCAAAACATTCAAAAACCAAAGCACGACTTCCAATTGGCTGCAGGAGCTTCCTGCACTCAATCGGAAGCAGTGGAAGCCGCATCAGCTGTCCGGGTTCCAAAAAACGTTTGCAAACCGGAACACTCACTTCCAGGTTTGTGGCATTCGGGAGCCAATACGTTCAAGTGGCAAGGCGTTCAACAACCAAGGTATGACTATATACAGTTTTGAAAGAACTTTGAGCAGCCCAGTCCCACCTCCAGAGACGTCTCACCATTTCCCTTGCCTTCTATCGCCACCACCCTGTCTCTCTCTCTCCCTTGACTTTTTATTGGGCTTTATAAATATCTCTCTCACCCAAACACTTGTATTTGCATACTTGGTTGTTTGAAGAATGGATCAGGCCTTTCTTGGGAAGTCTAATGGGCTTTCCAAGGATGTTGGCTTGGATATGTGACATGGCAAGTCAACACACCCAGCTCTGCTGTGAATCGAACAAACGGCAACAAACCCACCTAAAGGTATTTGAAGCAAGCCTCCATGGCTGGTCTGGCTAGCATTTCCCCCAAGGGAGCTAGGTGGAACAGTGATGGACACTGGCCCTGAGACCAACTCCAGCTAGTAAGATCTCTGTTTACCCAAGGGTGCATGCCTTCCATAGACCGCCTTCCTTTAAAGCTCTGCAAGCCATCCCTTCAATAAAGACACGGGCAGGTGCAAGCACTGAATGAGGCCTCATCAGCTTGAATGAGGCTCAGCAGAAATTTAGTCTGGTTTGTTAAAGGATTTATCCCCAGGTAAAAGGCACCCTTGGGGTAAGCCAAGCATAAAATCTTAGAGTTGGAAGGAACCCAAGGGACATCTAGTTCAACCCCCTGCAGTGTGGGAATCTCAGCTAAAGCAGCCATAAGAGATGGCCCCCCAACCTCTGCTTAAAATCCTCCAAGGAAGGAGAGTCCACAACCTCTCGAGAGAGACTGTTCCACTGTCGAACAGCTCTTCCTGTCAGGAAGTTCTTCCTGATGTTTAGTCAGAATCTCCTTTCTTGTAACTTGAAGCCATTGCTTTGTCCTATCCTCCAGAGCAGGAGAAAACAATCATGTTCCCTCATTCATGTGACTTCCCTTAAGATATTTGAAGATGGCTATCATATCTCCTCTCAGTCTCCTCTTTTCCAGGCTAAACATACCCAGCTCCTTCAAGCACTCCTTGTAAGGCTTAGTTTCCAGACCCTTGATCATCTTGGTTGCCCTCCACTGCACATGTTCCAGCCTGTCAACATCTTTCTTAAATTGTGGAGCCCAGAATTGGATACAGTATTCCACATGCGGTCTGAGCAAAGCAGAATAGAGTGGTACTATTACTTCCCTTGATCTGGACACTATGCTTCTGTTGATGCAGCCTAGAATAGCCTTTTTTTTTTTTGCTGCTGCATCACAGATCCTGGCTTGTCTTTCCCCTTCTTTCAGCCTAGGTGAGAAAATCTGCAAAGGGATTTGGTTGCTTTGTTGTTGTTTTATTATCATCATTTTCATTTTAAATAGACCTCTAGTCAAACAAAAAGGGGGGTTGCCACAATATATACCAACAAATGAAGCATAATGCAATCGCAAGAACAAACATTTCAAAACAGTACCCAGCTCAACATGACTGCTACCAAAAGCCAAAACACAACCACACGTGGATCACAAAACACAAGAGGTAAAAGCTAAGTCTTTAAGGCCTACTTAACAGTGTCAAAAGTTCCATAGTGGTGGAGCCACCATCAAGAAGGACCTGCTGTGTGTTCCTTCTAACCTGATTGTCTGTGGAGGAAGAAGCCTAAGCAGGAGCTCTGAAGTGGATCTTTAGGCAGGGGCAGGTTGATAGGGGTGCAGGCTGCCATTTAAGAATCATGGCCCCAAACTGTTTGAGGCTTTAAAGGTAATTGCCAGCACTTTAAATTGGGTCCGGAAATGAACCGGATGTCAGCAGGGAGGCTGTTCCACCAAAATGGGTGTTGCGATGCTCTGCAAACCTCCAGAGTGCCTGACCCACCAGAAGGGCTTCATCTCATCATCTCTATATAGGAGAAGGCAGCCTTTCAGATAACCTGGGCCTAAGATGTTTAGGGGCTTTGTTTACCAACAGCAAAAGCTTACATTTGCCCTGATATTATATCAGAAGCGGCGATACATGCTGGACTCGATGTACTGTGAACAAAGTCCCATTCTTTTGCAAATATTCTTGAGTCGCTGAAGCAACATTGAGGGGCGTTGCCGCTCACAATCTCTTTTGGCATACCATGCTTTCAAAATATAATTTGTATTGTTTGGTTACTGATTTACTTGCGATGCCCTCAAGCAAATATACTTCCATGTGTTCTGAATA
Source organism: Podarcis filfolensis (assembly GCF_964270895.1). Classification (NCBI taxonomy): domain Eukaryota; kingdom Metazoa; phylum Chordata; class Lepidosauria; order Squamata; family Lacertidae; genus Podarcis; species Podarcis filfolensis. The sequence continues at coordinate 28,550,046 of NC_139616.1, read as the reverse complement.
GTAATCCCCACAATTACTTTCCTTACAATTCAAGTCAATTCAAATAAAATCTCAGCACAAGTGTTTTGGGAACTTTCCGAGGCCACGGTGCCCCATGAAGCTGGGCTGGTTCCCTTTCTTGTCGTCTAACTATTTTAAAGGACTTTTATTATTCTAACAGGACTTTGCCTCCCTGAGCAGTTGTGTTGCTTCTGAAGAGATAATTTTATCTGTGCTGCCTGCCTGCCTCCTATTGCATTTTGCTGTATCTGACTAAATATTATATTGATACTGCACTTTGTGTTTGTCTAATTCTGATCTCACTTGCTGGTAAGGCAAACAGAGTGATGTGTTAGAAAGCGTATCTATAAACAAATGAATAAGTACTCTACAACATAACATTGGCAAAAATAATAATCAAATAATCGTTTTTTTCCCATATGTTGACTCAGAGCTATCAAACAATGGGCATTACTCATCAAGCTCTGAAACTATTGGAATAACTAGTCATGTATAAGTTTCGAATTAGTCACACAAGTGCTGAGATAGTAACATTTATTAATCTCATTAGTCATGGCCACCATTCTTCAAGATGGCATCCAAACAACCAAGATTAGAAAAAAGTGACCCAATTCATATCCTACACACCTCAGGAATGATTTTCAGTTATTTAACAAAGTTCCCTAAAATAATGCACATGTGTGTTAGATCTGTCTTAATCTTAGGGTTGTGGGTTTGATCCCCACATTGGGTGAAATATTCCTGCATAGCAGGGGGTTGGACTAGATGACCTGCATGGTCCCTTCCAACTCTACAATTCTATGATTCTATGACTGACAGGCAGGTACCTCCCATGCCCAGAGTTCAAAGCCAGTGGTGCAGGAGATGGACGCCTGGGGGACTTGTAGAGGGGCTATTTTCCATAGCACCAACATGTCCCTTCGCTTGTTGGGTATGCAGAACTCCTGGCAAATGGTCAGAAGAAACTGGGACATTGCCCCAACACAATGAGGTTAGGGATACCTGCTTGTTACAGCAGAAAGAAGCGCACAGGACCTGCCCAGAGAGAGGGAAGGCACAGGGTTCCTGTGATAAGCAAAGAGGGCATTGCAGGAAGGAACTTGACTGTGCTCCCTCCTTCTTGTCTATTTAATAAGGGAGTAAAGGCAGAGATCAGTCATGAAATGTTAGCATGACCCGAGGAAGTTCTAGAACCCATATTAGGAGGTGCTTTGCTTAGTTCCTCCAAGCTATACCAGGACTTCCGTGGAGACTCTTTTCCAGGCTGAGTCACGGATGAGCGAAGGCTTTAATGCAGAGCGCCAAACTGGACAGGAAATCAACAGAGTTGTTTTTGTCTACCTCCTGCTCTCTGGGAGAGATAAGGCATTGCCAAAGGGCATAAACAGTTGGCAGGGAGAGCGCGTCCTACTCCAAACCGACTGTACCTACCTGTTTTCTTACAGTGTGTACCAGCTGGTGGGCAGCACTGAAATTATTTCTTTATCTCTAAATAAGGAAGCCTCACCACCACCTGAAATCTGTCTGGCTGCCAGAATGCCCACTTCCCTACTGACCAAATAACTTATTTGTTGATAAATGCTTCATTGGACAATTCTGAAAGATGGTAACTCTCAGAATGGAATTTTTGTGGGCCTGTCTGAATATTCATGTATAGCTTTGCTTCTAATTGCATGTATCTCTGCCCTGTGACATTTGGGTGAAAGGAAAACTAGAAATATGGTAGGGAAATAAGTAAATACACAATAACGGTGGTTCTCAATCTCTTAAGCTTTGGCGAATCCTTTTCACATTGAATACCTTCTGAGGGACACCTGTGTGAGGACCACAGAGCACCTGCAGGGTGAAGATCTGGCATGGTGAGCTGGCAGCCTGTAGACCAAACCTGACCTGGCAACACAGCGGTCCCTTTTCTCTGGACTGTGACCTCCCTCCTGGGTCTGCATCTCATCCTCCTTTGTTTGTGTGATATGGGATGGAGATTCCCAGAGTGCCTTTGACTATAAATCTTCTTGCCAACATTCTGGCAGCTACACTTATCTTCCCAATGCCATAATTTTCCAAATATATACAAAAGATGCAATTGGGGGTAACCTGAGATATGAAGCAGAAAAGCCAGGTGCCACCCCTTTCCCCAACCCGGCTGCCCTCCAGATGTTTTGGACTACAACTCCCTTTGCAAGCAAGCACAACTTGTGGCATTGCACAGCATCACCACGGATCATGAGGCATAAGAACAGAAAAGCCTGCTGGATCAGGCCAAAGGGGACCCAGCATCCTACTCTCACAGTGGCCAAACAGATGCCCCAATGGGAAGCCTGTAAGCAGGATTTGAGGACCGTCCTGTGGTTTCCAGCAGCTGGCATGCCTGCTAAGGCCTTAGCCTAAGGGCCCAGGATCCTGAGAGCCCAACATGAGACAGCCTTAACGCTGCTCTTAAACCAGCAGGGCTAATTTTTAAATCACAAAATGGGCTGTGGCCCAGATACATCCAAAAACAGTCTCCTGTCCTCTGAGCTGCACACTTCAGGAGAAGCTCAACCAGGATGTGGGGTGGGGGTGGGCAGCTGAAGTTCAAGGGAAGCTTGTCTCCTCAAAGGTCCCCTTGGACCTAAATCTCCAGCTGGGAAGGCAGGGAGCAGGCCAATGAACAAGTAAACACCACCCACGGGGAAAGGCCGAGCCTGCTGCCTCTCCTCCCTCTGTTTCCACTTGCGTTGGCAAAGCTGTTTATCTCAGCAGCTCTTTTGTGATCTGCTTGGATCACTCGGGCGCCCTGCTGAGTGCCAGTGGTGGTACTGATTCTGGGACTTGACAACCACCTGCCCTCCCTGTTCTTCATCTTGGCATTTGTCTCTTCCCCTTGACCTGTGCCAAAGGGATTGAGAAGGCAAATATTTGTCGAGGAGAGAGCTGGCAGGTTTCCTGTCCAGCAAGATCCCAGCTGTTGAGAAGAACGGCGGCCGCTGTCAACAGCAATAACGCACCTGGCTTGCTTTGAAGAGAGGGCTTCTCACCAGGGCCCGACACAGCACTGGGGCAGAGAGGAAGGGTCCTGCCCATGTCTCGTGGCCTCCTCAGAGAAGAAGGCAGGGATCAGGTGCACAAACAGCTTGTGGAAATAACAAAACAAGCATCTGTAACTATCTGCAGGCCTAGCCAGCCCCCAGCTAAAAATATTTTTTAAAGTAAGAAGGCAAAAAGAGCTCTGATGCTGACATGGGACCTGTTTGCTGCTCGTCTCCTATTCTCTGGGTCATCATTTGGGGGCCCTGGACTCTGGCCCTGAGGTCCAGTTCTAGCTGCACCCCAAGGATGTGAAGAGGCAAGGGAGAGATGCTGGTCTGAGATGACCTGAAAAGACTGACCCAACATTAGTCAAATTTGCATCCAAATCACTTGTTGTAAACAGTACTTCTCAGCCTAATTTCATACAGGTGACAAGGTGGGGAGGAAGTAACAGGGTGAAAAGGGGTGGTATAGAGAGAGAAAAGTGGGGTTCCCTGCCCACAGTAGCTCTGGCCCTGCCCATGGCTGCCCATTGCCACTACATGACCCCCAACAGTTCCCTGAGGGGATGTAGCTCTCAGCAGCAAACAAAAGTCTCCTACCATTAGGATAAATCAACATGGCTTGTGGTCTATTGCAGCCTACTGCAGGCTAGGGTTCCCCAGGTGTTTGGGGTTTGTATCCAAGACCATAGGATGCTGGAGCAGGTGAGAGTTTGTCCAAAACATATGGAGGGGGCTGGTTGGCAAATGTGAACGCTTCTGGTCATCTCATTATTGTGGAGATGGAAACGGTTCAATAAAAGGCAAGCAAAATGATTGAGAGGGTGGAGCAACTCCCCTATGAAGAAAGGTTGCCGCCCAGGGGACTTTTTAGGTTAGAGAAAAGGGGGGTTAAAAAGTGACATGATCGAAGTTTATAAAATTATGCCTGGTTTGGAGGAAGTGGCTAAAGAAAATCTACTTTTCTCCTTCTCTCATAACATTTAGATCTCAGTAGGGAAACCCAAGGAAGCTGAATGTTGGAAGATTCAGGAAAGATGAAAGAAAGTCCTTCTTCACACAGTGCAGAGTTAAACCACAGAACCATGGATTGCTGAATATTGCTTTATTCGATATAAGTTGTTTATTTTAAAATTACTGTGACTTTTTGTATTGGATCATTTTGTTATTAGGTGTGTGATCTTTGCTGTCTATTTTGTTGTTTCTTCAGCTTGTAAACCGCCTTGTGTCCAGTAATAGAGAAAGGCTGGATACAAATTAAAAGTGAAATGCAATTATACATGCTCCCATAGGAGGCAGTGATGGCCACATGGCTTTAAAGGGGAGCAATACAAATTCGTGAAGAGGGCAATCAATGGCGACTAGACACAATGGCTATGCTGTCCCTCCATGGGTCATAGGAATGGACAGTGTTCTTGGGCTCAAATCCTACTTGTGGTTTTTCCTCTGGGGCACCTGCTTGACCCCTGTGAGAACAGGATGCTGGACCAGATGGGCCATGATCCAGCAGATGCTCATCTTACCTTCTTAATGCTGGTACAGTATAAGAAAACCCTGCCCCGTGTTTGTGATTTCTACCAGGACAAGAGACTTTGCCACCCAAGTGACAGTGGCGCCTCTGGTTGGTCCCAGCTATCAAGCCAGGCTTTGGCATTCGCAGCAAAGGGGACAGAGCCACACAGCTGCCAGGCGTGGACCACATCTGGGGGTGGTGGGTGGGGTGGGTGTTACAGAACCTTTGCTCCCTTCAGAAGTAGGGGAGAGGTTGTGGACCGAAGCCCAGGCAAGGAGCTCTCCCTCAGCATGAGATGTATACACAAGGCCAGACAGGAAAATATCAAGCCACCTCCCGCTTGGCAAATAAATTTGTGTGTGGACAACGCACTTCGTCTCCCGAGGGCTCAGTGAAAGAAACATCCTTTTGTAAACCAAAACAATGCATTATCTGTCAGCAGGAAACAAATAAACCAAGCACAGGTATCGCTGGCCAAAGTACAGGTATTCTGTTCTGCAACGTTCCCGTGGGATACCTCAATGAAGGAGGAGGACACTCTGGGTTTTAAACAGAGGCTGGATTCCTGTTTTTGCAGGGGGTTGGACTCGATGACCCTTGATGTCATTCCCAGCTCTACAATTCTGCAATCCTACGGGGGGGCCACCAGTGGGCCACAGACCCCAGTTATGGAACCTCTGGAATAGCTAAGACACAGCCTCCTCTCCTGTACCTCCACCCTCCCAACCACTTTGAGGTGGGAAATCACAACCAACTAGCAATAATACATAACAAATAGTTTAAAATATTATTGAGTGTCCTGGCTCTGCACAGCTCCACAACATCCTCTGCAGCCAAATCCTCAAAAAGGTTTTCTGATGTGTCCATGCTGGGTATGAAAAGGGTCATTTGCTTGGGGTCCAATGACGTTGCATTTGTAGCTCAAAGCTTCCCTCCTTCTTCTGGAGTGACGTTCTATATAAAAGACTTGTTGCTGGCCTATATTCCAAAAAGAATCAAAATACTATAAAAGGCAATAAAATACTATAAAAGGCAATAAAAACAATTAAAAAGCAGCTGTAAAGACATCATAAAAATAAACAAGCATAGCAACAGAGGGATACACATCATGTAGGTCAGGGTCATGTCATTTCCAGAAACAAAACACCTGTTTATTGCACAGTTAAATGGTGGGGAAGTGGGTCAGTTCCTTCTCCCCAGCCAACTCCTCTGCCATCACGTGCATCATCCTCAGAAAATTTGGTAACCCGAGGAAGAACTCCCAGACGCAATAGGTGCAGGTGGAATTGCAGGAGGAGGTGGGGAAGACTAGGAAATCTGAATCCCCAAGGCAGTCATGTGACACCTGCCAATCATTCCAACCTCCTGCAACCACCAGGTTTCCTTTTCCAGATATCAGCTGCTGGCAGATTGGCTGTGATTCCAGCGTTGCAGGGGTTTGGACTAGATAACCCTTTGAATCTCTTCCAACTTGACAATTCTATAGTATTATGAGAGCCACTTCCCTGCCTGCTCCTTTTTCCTGTGCCCCCACCCCAACCCTGCAGAGTATATGCAAGCCTTCCGCATCCTAGGGCCAGGATGCTGTGAGCTGTCATCCAAAACAGCTGGAGGCCATCAGGCTGGCCCATGCTAAGGGCTTGGCATCTCCCTCTCTGTTTGACTTCCCAGGGCCTCTTCAAAGGCTCTGGCTTTCTAATCCCAAACCCAAACAGGGTGGGTCAGCCCAAGTGAATGACAGCTTTCCCAGCGAAAGTGATTCAGCCGTATCAGAGCAACCATTGTTCTTCAGAACAACAAGAGCAGGAATAGCCTGAGGAAGGGTTGCTCTGCTCCAGTGAAGGAGGTGGTCATGGCTGAGCAGGGTTCTGGCCTGTTTGAGCAGTAAGAGTTCATTGTACCCTAGAGGGCGGGTGGCACCAGGTGCACACTGTAATGTTAAGGACCTTCCTTCTCTGTACTAAACAAAGAGATTTCAGGAAGAAGGGAAGCAGAATTTGCACCCTTTTCTTTTCCTAGCAACCTCTCTGCTGCTGTATAGCAATGAAGGCTTTGGTGGGTTGGCTCACACCATCTAATCCAAATCATTTAAAGTTTTATTTTCCCCCGGGGGGTACCCTTTCCCCACACCCCCAGGAGCCCTCAAACAGGACTACAAGGCTCCTGTTCAAGGCTGGATGGAAGCCTGAATAGGAACACACTTTTTAGAGAATGGGCTTTTACTGCAACTTTGCTGATGGTAGTGGTGGCTGGTCCATTGGGGCAAATGGGGCATGGCCCCACAACTTCAGCTTTGACTCCTCCAAGCTGTGCTGCCTTCTTACGACCAGTCCAGGAGGAAGCCCTGGCTGTCAACTACCTCCTCCTTAAGGATGGGGCCAGTGGTGGTGGGGGGGGAGTAGAATTAATTGGCTCTGTCTGTCTCTGACACAACCTGTTGTTGGCTGCCCCACCAGCTCTGCCTAGTAGGCACCAGGCACCACTGGCTGCAGGTCCCCACTTCTTTTCATTATTGCCTGGAGGTGCACAATGAGTTGGACCTGACTGCAGACAACCTCCCATCTAAGTCTAACACCGGCCACTGAATTGCATCATTTTGTTGGGAGGGGGCACAGATGAATGGTTCCAGAAACCATCAGAGTGGGGCAGCTTTTAAAAGGTTTTTTTGTGGGGATGGGAAGCAAGGGAGGGGATGTGAAACACACTCTTCCTTTGCTAGAGGTAGTATGGCAGGGCAGGACAAAATGCACCATCCCTGTAGCTCTGGCAGGACTCTGAGGACAGCCTGACAAAGCATCACTTTTCAGTTAAGACGACTTTGCAGCTCCTGGCACTGGCATCTCTAAGCACCCCCTGTTCCTGTCCCAGTAAACCTGACCCAGTGTCTCATCCTAGGACTCTACAAATGTTTTCCTTCTGGGCACTCCAAGCCAAGGTTGTTGGCAGAAGGGAAGTTTTCCATCTGCGGATAACTCCCTTCCCAGGGAATTAATTTTTCTGCCTTGAGAGGCTGAGATGCCACACATGCCCCAGGCTTTCTTGGCCACTGCAGTTAATAAATAAATACATTTCGAAAGCATTGCAGTGTAAGACCAAGTCTGTCTGTTTCCCTTTCCACTATAGGAGGAGAAAGTGTTGGCCAAAACTGGACAAAGGCTCACTCCTTGCACTGAGGGTGGGGAGGGGAGATGCTGGTGGTGTCCAAGCTTAAGGTCACTCAGAGAGCACTATGGGCATAGCCAAGGGGCCCAGATCAAATAAATAAATAAAAATACTTAACTGAGGTTCTGCTCCCTCCAGCATGAAGCCTGCCCCCTAACATAAATCCTGGCTATGCCCATGGACCGCACGCCGGGGGTCAAGTCCCTCCTCTACCAGAAACTCACACCAAATTAAACCACACTCACACCAGATCCTAGGAACTGTAGGTTGTTAAGGGTGCTGGGAATTGTAGCTTTGTAAGGGGTGGCGCTGTGGGTTAAACCACAGAGCCTAGGGCTTGCTGATCAGAAGGTCGGCAGTTCGAATTCCTGCGACAGGGTGAGCTCCCATTACTCGGTCCCAGCTCCTGCCAACCTAGCAGTTTGAAAGCACGTCAAAGTGCAAGTAGATAAATAGGTACCACTCTGGTGGGAAGTTAAATGGCATTTCCGTGTGCTGCTCTGGTTCGCCAGAAGCAGCTTAGTTATGCTGGCCACATGATCTGGAAGCTGTACGCTGGCTCCCTCGGCCAATAAAGCGAGATGAGCGCCACAACCCCAGAGTCGTCTGTGACTGGACCTCATGGTCAGGGGTCCCTTTACCTTTACCTAAGGGGTAAGTTACAGGAGTTGGGGGTGCTTTAAATGTACCATGTGTGTGCAGCCTGTATGCAGCTTTGGGTATTATTAGTACTGTAATAAGTTCTTTGGTGTGTTCAAAGTGCTTTGCCTACGAAAGCAAGCTTCACAACACCTTTGTACGGTGGGCCAGTGACACACCCCTGTTGCAGATACAGGGGGCTAATGCTGAGAGAATACCCATTATTTGTTGCGAACAGGATTTATATCTTGTTTAAATCATCCATCACCTCTAAGTGCTTGGAAGTGATTTGCTGTGTCAAAAACTGCACCAGTCTGCTGCCATCTGCAAAACAAAACAAAACAACAGAACAGAGGCTTACCCTAGAAGTCTTTTGTGCGGGGAAGGGGAAACCACGCAGCGAAGTCCTGTTGCCAATGCTGAGAAGCCCCTTAGCGCGTGCTCGGCTCCCTGAGCGCAGAGCCTTCCGGGGCGCGCCCGCGAGGCAAACAATTGCCCGGGCTGGCGGGCGGCCAGCAGGCAGCCCCTCCCACCGCAGCCCGGCCCTCCTGAGTCCCTCCTCCGGCTGTTCGATTGGCCGCGGGCTGCAGCCTCAGCAGATAAAGCGGCCGCCCCGTCGTAGCGGCCGACCAGAGATAAACAGCTCCACGATGTCGCTAAAGCCAGAGGCCCGGGTGCGCTTGGTGTTCTTGGGCGCAGCGGGCGTGGGTAAGACGGCGCTGATCCGCCGCTTCCTGCACGACGCCTTCGAGGCCCGCCACCGTCGCACCGTGGAGGAACTGCACGTGCTGGAGTTGGACCTGGAGCCGCCGGGCCCGGCGCTGCGCCTCCGCCTGGAGCTGCTGGACACGAGCGGCAGCTACAGCTTCCCGGCCATGCGCCGCCTCTGCATCCAACACGGCGACGTCTTCGCCCTCGTCTACTCGCCCCACGAGCCGGGCTCCTTCGAGGAGCTGCAGCGGCTGCGCGATGAGATCCTGGAAGCCAAGCCCGGCGCCCCGGTCCGCCTCGTGGTGGTCGCCAACAAGTCCGACTTGGGCCCGGCCACCGGCAACAGCGACCGCCTGGCCGCCGCCACAGTGCAGCGCGAGTGGGGCGCTCGCCACGTCGAGGCGTCGGCCAAGCAGGGCTGCAACGTGGTCGGGCTCTTCCAGGAGCTGCTGGGCCAAGTCGACGTGCTCAGCGGGCGCCTCAGTCCGGCCCTCCGGCGCCGCTCCATCCCCGACCCGCTGGCCAAGGAGCCGACGGCGTCAACGCGGCGACGCCCGAGCAAGAGCCCCAACTGCGCCATCTGCTAGCCGGAGCGTCGGAGGAAGCCCAGCGGCCGCTGCGGCGCCCCTTTCCTCGTAGGCAGCCGACGGGGCGGCCGAGGAAGCGAATGTCGTCGAGCACGAGTGAAGCAGGAGGAAGAAACGGAGCGCGTTTGCCTCTCTGGAGTAGCGAGCCATGCAGAGACGCCTCTCCCCGGTGGGTTGAGGCTAGGGGATCGAGTCCCAAAAGACACACACACACGTCCAACCCGGCGGGACGACAGAAGCAAGTGCCCTTGTTTTGCACCTGGCGCCCCCGCGGCGGACTGCGCACTTGCCCCCACTTGCCACTTGGGTCTCGGAGCGCAAGAGTTTCGGCTCGAGGGAAGGACACACCCCTTTGTGCCAAACTGCCTGGCCATCGAGGTGGCCCGTTCCAGGACATGGACTCTGCCGAGCCTGCTCTTGGCAACCGGTTGGGGTTGCCGCTCTCTTCCAGAAGCCAGGCCTCGGACAGAGCACAACAGGAGACTCCGGAGGCCGGACTTCTGCAGGAAACCTGGGTGCCTGGCACTCAGTTCCAACTGGCTGTTTCCAAGGCATTGTCCACTTGCCTGTTCTTGACTTGTGTAGGGTGGAAACAGTACTTACTGCTGTACCTTAACAGCATTCCTGGCTGGGGGCTGATCCATTAGGATGGAGAATGGAGTTTGGGTTGGCGGGACAGAGTGCTTGCACCTGTGCTTGTTTATTTAAAGACTGTTCTGAACTTGAAGGAATGTGACTTGTTTTTAATACAGTATGTCATCCTGTTTTGGAGAATAAACTGTTACTCCCTTGTTTCATAGTGCTGTGGTGAAACAAGTGGGTGGGCTATTAGAGTTGGGAGCTGGGGGTGGGGGGCCACAGAGAGGCCAGCTCAGGAACAGATCAGAAGGTCCCAGGTTCAGTCCTCAGTGTCTGAAACCCCAGAAAGCCAATGCTGCGAGTCAATGTAGACCAAGCACCCCCAAACTCGGCCCTCCAGCTGTTTTGGGACTACAACTCCCATCATCCCTAGATAACAGGACCAGTGGTCAGGGATGATGGGAACTGTAGACAGTACTGCCTGGTGTAGACAGTACTGAGCTGAAAGGACCCCTTTGGAGGGCAGCAGGTTTGTGAAAATTGCCGTTAGGAGGTATGGCATGAGACTGACCTTTATTCTAGGACATTCAGCCCGAATGGCATATTAAATTTGAAACATTAGCAGCCCCCCCTCCCACAATTCCCAGTTTGCAGAGAAGAGGGATTGTCAGTTGTAGCTCAAGGAGCAGGGGTCTCCTAACAACCCCCACTACCCTTAACAAATTACAGCTCCCAGGATTCTTTGCTTTCTGCAATATCATCACTTTAAATGTATGCTGTGGATGAGGTTCAATTGCCAGCCCAGTCACCTTCAAGGCAGGGTGTGTGTCCTCAGGCAGCAACATGAGTTGCCAATACTGGGCAGCTGCAGCCTCCCCTCAAGCATCCAGTAGGAGGCTAACCAACAGCACAGCTGTCTGAAGTCCCTTTGCTCAGGATGCCCTGGCCTTCTCACTAGATAGGTGGTGCACCTTTAGCCTTGCAGGTGATTTTGAACCGCAACTCCCATGATCTTTGGGGGCATGCTTTACGAGGCTGCTGGGAGCTGTAGTTCAACAATTGGAAGACCACAGTTTCCCCATACCTGGTCCAGGATAGAGAGGTGCATCTTTGGTGCCAACATCTTACAGCTTTGCTGCCTGAAGCAGATGTGAGTTTCACTCCAGATAAGCTGGAGGGCAGCAGGAAAGCAAAGGCTCCCTTCTGCTTTTCCTCCCATACAATTAATATTAAAGGTCATCTTCCTCATGTTGCATCCAACACTTGCTCTGTGAAACGTCCTGAGGCATGGCGTCCAGCATCCTATGTTAAAGGTTGGCAAGTTTTAATTCTTTTTACTGTTAAAATTGCTGTGCACACTGCAAGATACCCATTTCGCAGAAGAAACACTGATGATGCTTAGGCACAATCACTACCCTCCCCCTGCTAAATCCCTCCAAAACTAAGAATGGTTATGCTGCAGAGTGGGAGACCAGAGGTCTAGCACCACAACTGTGAAGGGCTGGTGGACGTTTTTCACCTGAAAGGGAGAGCTCAACTGTGGAGGCAGTCCTAGCTAGATCAAAAGGGAAGAGGCAGCCAATGAGTCTCTTCTCTAGAAGTGGCTCTTCTGAAGCTAAAAGGGAACTTATCCATTGTTGCTCGATAGTGCCCCAATCCTCTGGGTTTGTCATTTTGGGACCTGGTCCACTTCTACCAATGTGTCCATGCAGAGAAGGCACGAAGGGGCCACAGTTTCTTACAGCAGAGCAGAGGCCATTTCAGTATGTCTCCTAGGAGCCTGTTCTCTGTGTGGAAGGAGACTTGCAGCCCCAGGAAATAAACATTAGGGAGTAAAGGGAGCAAAGGACTTGGGACCTGCAACTCTATTAGAGGGTGATGTGCAAAAGTTGCCACAGAACCCTTTCAGAGTTACAAGGGTGGAGAAGGCAGTGTGGAGGACCCCGCTGAACGCTTTCAGAAAATCTTCTTTATTAAGTAATGTACAAAAAGTTTAGTTGGTGTAGACTTTAGTTTCAATATTTAAAAGTCTGGTGGCTTAGAGTCAAAGAACAAAATGCCAGACAGTTTAACTACAGCAGGAAGAGGAGGAAGAGTGCCCACAAGAGGAAGACTCAGCAGACAGACCACGTACAAGTAACTCACATGGTGTAACCGAAACCACCAACTCTTAAGTTGCACCAGAGGCCTCATTGGGCTGGGCTGAGAGGAGGGAGAAATGGGGGCTTTTTCTCCAGCAGAATCGGGAGAAAACAAATCCTTGGTTGTTGTTTTTTTAAAAAATAAAGAGTCTTCTAGGCTGGGCTGGGGGGGCATTTAGCCCCCCTGTAAGGAGCACCGCCCAACTAGAAGCCACTCCCTGGCCTGACCCCTGTGCCAGGACACAGCCAGGCAGAGGTGACCCCAGCTGGGAGGGGAAGGCAGGAATGCTGCAGCCCTTAACGGTATTGGAACTGGAAGAGACAGCGAGAGAGTCCTTCGCTGCTGCACAACCACAGCAGCCAGGTGCTAGGTAGAAGGTTTGGGGCAGGGAACGCCCTGCTTGGAGTTCATCAGCTTCTCCACCATGGTGCGGGCATAGCGGAGGCGGCTGGCCAGTTCCTTGCAGCAGCCAAACTCCTCAATCAGGCTCAGCTTGTAGGTGCGGAACTCCCGCTTCTCATTGATGTAGGTGACGGCTGCCATCAAGGGGCACAGGATGACCTTGGTGTGGTCCTGTGGGCAGAGGATGGAGAAGATACATGCAAGAGGCAAATTAGCACAAGCTGGGCTCCTTCAGCTCTGAGAGGCAGCCACAGGGTATTAGGATGGTGGCATTAATGCAATACGAGGTAGCAGTTTGTAAAACCACACACAAGACAAAGCAGGGAAACCAGCGGTGCCTATGATGACTATTCTGGGCCTTCACAACTCCTGTTGGTCCTAGAATCAGCTTGGCCAAGGAGGGAGGTGGGTGGGAATCGGAGCCCACGAAAACCTGGCTATTCCCGATATAAGGAATATCTGGATCAAGGTTTCCCATACTTGGGTCTCCAGCTGCTGTTGGACTACAACTCCCATCATCCCTAGCTAGCAGGACCAGTGGTCAAGGATGGGAATTGCAGTCCAAAAGCAGCTGGAGACCCAAGTTTGGGAAGCCCTGCTCTAGATCCATTTAAGCCAGTGCAGGTAACTTCATGCCTAGGGCCTGAATGCAATCCTCCATTTGTGCTCAGAACTCTCCCCAGGCCACCCTCATCACTGGCCCAGCTTCAGATATGCCTGGATGGGATGCACCCTTCAACTCTTTTCATGCCTCATGCTCACCTGGATGGAGGAGGGAGGGGGTCAAAATCTAGCCTGCTGCACAAGGGTGAGGTTTGTGTTGGTTGCTCCGCCCCCTTTTGCCTCTGGCCCCACCCACCACTGACATATGGCCCCTAGAAAGCTGCCCAGAATGGAATGCGGCCCCTGGGCTGAAAGGATTCCCCGCACTTTGCCGTAAGCAGTCAGAGATGATGCCAGAACAGCATTCCACAAACACGTCGGGTTCATGATCCCAAGAGGAGTTCTGAAGCCAAAGGAACTGGAGTAGGAAGAGACTCAAATCTTGCCCCTTAGAGAGACAAAGGTGAAGAAGCCAAGGCTTTCTTCTCTGTGCCCTTAGAGGCCTCTCGCACACAGCCTTTGCCTGCTCTCACTTCCACCTTTATGCCATCAATGGCTACTAGCCACGGTAGCTGTGCTCTGCTTCCACAGCTGGAGGCAGCAGTGCTTCTGAATGCCAGTTGCTGGAAACCGCAGATGGGAAGAGGGCTCTTGTGCTCGGGTCATGCTTGTAGGTTTCCAAGGGGGCACCTGGTTGGCCACTGTGAGAACAGGATGCTGGACTAGATGGGCTATTGACCAGATCCATCAGGGTCCTTTTAGGTACAGTATTGGGGGGTGCAGCATTAAACCTGTTCAAGGAGAGATGCTTGTGACACCCCAAGCTGAACCAGTTGACAGCATGGACAGCCAGCCAGCCAGCCATTATTATTATTAATTCAACTTCTAGCCCATATTTCCTCCTTAAGGAACCCATTGATTGTCCCTTTTGGGGGGTGGGGGTGGGAGGGATAATTTCTAGCTTCAAAACCCACCCCCAAATGCTGGCAGGGCAGGGAGAGAGAGCTTTTCTGCTCCTGTTAGGTCACCTGGAAGAAGTTGATCTGCACAGTGCCATTGCTCAGGTGCAGGATGATGGCGCTGCGAGTGCGGAACCAGTAGCACATGTAGGGGAGGCGGGCCAGCTCGTCTCCCTCTCGGGGGGTGATGTTGGCTCCCGCCTTCAGCAAGTGCTCGCTCATGTAGTTGCGGAAGTAGCTCAGCAGCGTGATCTGCAGGAGACAAAAACAAGGGCCCATGTCAGCAAAACAGCAGCGGAGCAGAGGCAGGCCTCAAAATGCTATGTTCCAGCAAAGGACCCTGCAAGGCTTGATAAAAGGTTATTGGCAACAGAAGCCCAGATCTCATAAATGCATCCTCCGCCCAGCAGGATTTAAATGCACCCCACCCCCTTAAGCCACACAGGCACCAGAACAGTATGAAAGAAAGTCCTTCTTCACACAGCGCATAGTTAAACTATGGAACTCACTGCCACAGGAGACGGTAATGGCCAACAGCCTAGATGACTCTAAAAGATTAGACAAATTCAGGGAGGAGAGGGCTATTAATGGCTATAAGCTATGATGGTTATGCTGCAGATATTCAATGTTCTGAATACCAGTTGCTGGAAACCTCAGCAGGGGAAGAGGACTCCTGGGCTCCCATCCGGCTTGCTGGTTTCCCACAGGGGCATCTAGTTGGCCCCCAGTGGCCACAGGATGCTGGACTAGATGGGTCACTGGCCCAGCTGCAGGGTTGCTCTTAAATTCTTAAGTAGCCTCCTACTTGCAGCCAGCAAGAGCCAACAGCCCTCTTGTTGCCACCAGACCCCCAACCTCACATCGATGCTGCCCCTTCCCAAAATGAAAACGGTGGTTTCTTTCGCAAGGGAAAAAAATACCCTGGGGCTGAGCGATGGCTGGAAGTCCCTGGCACCTTCATCTCAGATACAGAAAGGCAGCTGCTCAGTGGCAAGGGTAGGGGCACTTTGCACATGGTCAGATTTAGCTGCCGCCACGAGGCTCAAGTCACTGACCTTCTTGCTGAAAGCCTCTGGGTAGGAACGTGCGTTGAAGTACGACTCAGAGCCGTTTTGCTCAATGTACTGCAGGCTGTCCCCGTCGTTGTACATAATCAGGCGGGTCGAGTCGTTGAAGAGGACCCCAACGCTGTTGTCGCACAGCTGGTAGCCTGGGGTGCGGAGAACAGAGGGGAGCACTCAAAACCTGCCTTAATTCCAAACCAAGGAGAATCGTGCCTTTCCGTGGTCTCAGCTGTCTCCCACAGAGAACCCAAGTCTCTTTCCCACCCGAGTGGCCAGGGGCTCTAACCGCAAAGCAGGCGCTTATTATCTGTTAATCAATCAATGCCACCAGATCTCAGAGGCCCCTTGGTCATGCTTCGGCAGAAGTTTTGATCCTGAAGCAGAGCTCCAAGGCTTCCTCTTTCATACAGGAAGCACCAACTAATCACAGGCACCACAGACAATAACATCACATCTGGACAATTTCATTGCAAGCTCCTGCCACCCTGGGCTCCTTTGGGAGGAAGGTTTGAACCCAAACGAATGAATAAAATAAACGCTGACCAACAGCTCCACCTGCCAACATCTTGCTTAATTTCTGGACAGATGTTCCACCCCTGGATTTAGGTCAAGGTTTCTTTTTGCATTCTCCTGGTTACTTTTGGTATTTCTCCCCAACATTTTAATCTGAGTCATGCAAAATTCATGCAAATAAAAATGTGTATAGCCACAAAAACCACATTAGCATCATAAAGGAAACCAGCATCCCTTTCTTTTATCTTGTGAACTTCCCCGGTTCCTGAAATTGTGTCTCGCTCCACCCCCTGCCCTCCATTTATCTCCCCCCCTCCTATTATTCTTGTTCTCAGGAAAATAAAAATTTAAATGATTAAGAAGGAGCAAGGGTGGCAGCTTGGAACATGGACTTGCCTCATTGATAGGTGAGTTTTTGGTCTGTTCCCAACAGGACCAACTTGGGATGTTTTGCCACTTGAGGCAAAACATAAGATACCCTCTCACTTCTTCCTTTGCCACCGCCTCCCTGAGCTGAAGGTAGAGAGGGAGTAAAAGGAGGCTGGAGAGGGGTGGGCAGCACATCCTTCGGAGGTTGGATCTGCCGCCTGAGGCAACTGCTTCACTTTGCCTCAAGGCCCTGTTTCCCAAAATGCACTTTCTCCGCCCGGACGGCTGCTGTGCCCAGTTGACTACCCACCTAGGCCGTACTTATCCGAGTAGTCCACCCATTTGCTGACCCAGAAGATGGGGATGCAGGCTGGGTCCTCAGCCTCCTCTGAAAAAGAGAATTGTGGTTACCAAATGGAGGTTAAAGAAGAGGGAGTGAAGCCCGCAGGCAAGTAAGGCTGGCTCAGATAAAAGACACACACACACACCACACCTTGTCTGATGGGTGCTCTTTCTGCGGGATTGGACCCATTGACCAGTGTCAGCTGCTGCAGGAGATCAGCCAAGTGGCTGTCCACAGGACTCCTGGGCTCCCGCAGGGCCACCTCTTCTTCCTTCTCGGGCACCTTCTCCAGCGCAGGGCTCTCTGGTCCTGTGTAGGAAAGAGAGATGCATGCTGCCTTGTTCCACTCTTGGCTCATGGAGCTCAGCTTCCCAGTCGGAGATCACACCCTGTGCAGCCTCAGCCAGACCCACACACCTTTCCCAAAAGTTCGGCTCACTCCATTTTGCCTGGGTTTCACCGGCAGAACTGGCACAGCTACAGGTGCCACATTATGCCCCTTCTGCAGTTGTAAGTATTCAATCTTTTAGTGTGGTGGCACTTGCATTATGAAGCTCCTTGCCTGCTGAGATCAAGCAGGCATCTTCGCTGTAAGATGCCTGCTAAAAACCATTCTCATTGGCCCAGATGTTTAGAAAGTTGGTGCGAGCTTTAATCAGTTTTCAGCCCGTTATTATTTTAGCTTAAGTCTTAAATTATTGTTGCTAATTGTTCTTAGTGATAATCTTACTGTTATACCATTTTTTGTACACTGCTTTGAGGTTGGGTTTTTTTTTTTTTTTTACAAGCAAGCAGTGTATACATTTCATGAAATAAATAAATACAGTTGTACCTTGGAAGTCAAACGGAATCCGTTGCGGAAGTCCACTCGACTTCTAAAACGTTCAAAAACCAAATTGCAGCTTCTGATTGGCTGCAGGAAGCTCCTGCAGCCAATCAGAAGCCGTGGAAGCTCTCTCAAATGTTCGGGTTCCAAAAGAATGTTCGCAAACAGGAACAATCACTTCCAGGTTTGCGGCGTTCGGGAGCCGAAACGTCCGAGTTCCAAGGCGTTCGGGATCCAAGGTACAACTGTACAGGCACTTTCCTTGTCTATTGGTGAGTCTTATGGAACATTCTAAGTGTTGTTGTATCACTCTCCCCCCCCCAGCCCCCTTATTAAGTTACTACCTGGGCTGCAAGCGCAGCCAAGCCTTCCCCCGCTCACGCCCTCACCTTTGTTGACCACTGTGAGAGGCTTCCTCAAGCTGGCATCAAACCCGCTGGGGGCCAGAGAAAACCTAGGGGGTATCGTGAGGCAAGTGGTGGGCAGCCGTGATGGGATGTAGCCCGTGGTGAAGAACTCATCGGTCAGCAGCTCATCAATGGTGGGGCGGGCAGCCGGGTCGGACCGTAACATTTTCTGGATGAGGGTAGCAGCTATGGGGTTGATGTGCTGGAAAGGAGGAAGAGTAGCGTTGGGAAATGGAACAAACACAAGACACAGGCAGGCGCACCAACCCCACAGCCATGAGCTCTAAACAGGGCCTGAGCTGCTAAAATGTCCTGCTTTACACAGCACGCGGCTAAACTATGAATCTCACTCCCGCAGGAAATGAGGATTGGGCAAATTCCTGGAGAAGGCTATTAATGACTATTTGCCAGGATGGCTATACTCTGCCACCACAGTTGAAGGCAGCAATGCTTCTGAATGCCAGTTGCTGGAAACCACAGCAGGGGAGAGGGCTCTTGGGATCAGATCCTGCTTGAACATTTCCCATAATCTGGGTGGTCACTTTGAGAACAAAATGCTGGACTAGATTCAGCCCTATTTGGCCTAATACAGCAGGCACTTCTTCTGCTCACACCCAGAGCACAAGGGCCAGGTTCTAGGTTCCATATGGGCAGGGCTTTCTTTCCGGTACTATTCAACGGTACTCAGTACCGGCACCCCCCCAAAAAAATCTTGTGATAAGGTAAATGGAGAGTGGGGAGAGGAAGCAAGCAACCATGGCTAAATGGGGGGGGGGTTGTAAAAAGTAGGAGGTTGAGGCGGCAGTGGGGGGGGGGGAAAAGAGGCCCAAGTAATTCACCGCTGTGTTCTTCTTCTCTTTAGCTTATAATCAGAGTTGGGGAAACTTTGGTCCATTAGAGATGTTGTTCTGTTCATTAAATGGAATTCTGCTGTGTAGACATAACCCTAAACTGCTTTGGGGGCAGCTTCGGTTCTGTGTTTTGTGCAGACTTGATTGTTTTCCCCAAATTCACCCCTCCTTGAGCCCTCAGAATGACTCAGCTTAGAAATTTGAATGAAAATCTCCCTCCCAGTTGCTGCCAACTCCAGTTTCAGGAGTTAAGGGGTGCCCACTTCTGACCCCACCCCACCCAACTCCAGACTCTCTCGTATCCAGGGAAGGCTGTACCGATGGAATGGTGTACTCGTTGTTCTTAATTCGGATGTACGTTTCTTTCAGACAGGAGGTTTCGAAGGGGGGTTTCCCAACCAGGAGAGTGTACCTGCAAGGAGAGACCATATATGGAAACCCATCAACTGTGGGTGTTGGGGGTGGAGAGGAACGCTAGGGAGCCCACTGCCCACCCAAACATTTAGCCACCTTTCTCTCCCTCTTTCGTGGAACAAGCCATGTTTACACCACTGAAACTCTTGTTCCTCAAAATGCACAGTGTGACCCACCCTGCTTCTTGCCCCTTCCCAGCACATCCAAGGTGGGGATGGAGGAAGCACAACGTAAGAGACTCCCCGCTTCCTTCCAGTTTGTGCAGAGGGGATCAGAGAAAGGCTGTGCCTAAACCAGCCTCCCCCCCACCCCAACTGATGTTCTCCGGATGTTTGGGGTGAGAATTCCCATCCTAGGCAAAGACACCAAAGGTATTTGTCCTGGGCAGTCATCCCCACCAAGAACAAGTGATACAACCAGGCACATCCCTGAAAAGTCCCTCCCCCGTGAGAGGCACCCCTGGAAAGGAAACTGGAAGTGTTTTAGGGGGACGGGACAGCACATTTTTATGCAACTTGTGGAGAGAAGAGAAAGACTGGAAGTTCTAACCCCACCTGACTTCATTACCCTAACTTCCCCTCTACTGATTTCCCACCAGCATTGATGAGGAAAACCCCTGGTGTCCATTAAATCCACTCAAGTCTTACACAGCAAAACGTACATGATGCAGCCGAGGGACCAGACATCCACTTCGAAGCTGTGTCCCTTCTTGCCCAGCACCTCTGGGGCGATGTAGTTGGGCGTCCCGCACAGGGTCTTCTTCCGCTCGCCATCGTACTCCACCTTGGTGGCCAAGCCAAAGTCCCCTGGACAAACAGGAGGAACACAGAGGCTTCCTAGGTCAAGGCTACGCCAGAGGAGCCCCAGATGGAAGCATTAAGTAGCTTCCTTTTCAGAGGCAGACAGAGATGTAAAGGCTCAAGAAAGGGCAGGGGATTTTTAACACAAGCACACTTCACATTGGAAGGTTTGGCTGCTCTGCACCCAAGCAGCACTTTGGGGAAAGTAGCATTCCACAATACTGATGGCTCCTAACAATATGGTTGTAAGCTGTTTAATTCTTTTTAAAATATTGCTTTGAATGTCGAAACCCACCCTGAGACCTTTGGGTGATGAGTGGGTAATAAATGTGTAAGAATAAGAGTCATTCAGTTCAAACAGGGAGAAACCGAACAGTTGTCCCATCCCAAGAAGCACTCATACAGCCTGGGAAATAATGCAATAGAAGACAAATATACACATTTGGAGTAGGGCTGCCATACATCCGGACATTACCGGGATGTCAAGGTGGAATTGACATCTGGGGGGGGATTTCCAAAAGGCAGCACTTTGTCCTGGATGTTAGGGGTCTATTGAAAAATAACATTTTTTGGCATTTTTGTATTGAAATATGTCAACCCTACATTTTGAAGCCAGATAAAGCCCACTAAAATTCCTAGATTACACCATCAGATTCTAAGAACCGCCTCCAAGCTAAATGAACAAAAAACACAGGTGTTCTGGTGCACCAGCTGGCATCCAATTGTTTCGTGTCCAGGCTGCTTAAGCTCTCTTTCCCCTCCACATGCAGCACGATAGGAAACCTCCCTCCCCAGGCAATGAGCCCATGGCCATATAATTCCTAGGCCCCCCACCCTGCACAAACCCCTTACCTATCTTCACCTCCATGTCGTCATTAAGGAACAGGTTGCCCAACTTGAGATCGCGGTGGATGACCCGGTTACTGTGCAGGTACTGGCAGCCCTGGATGATCTGCCGCAGGTAGTAGCGAGCTTCGGGTTCCGTCAGCGCTTTCCGTCGCTTGTGCAGCTCCAGAAGAGACTTTGGAGAGGGAGGAGGAAAGAGAAAAGCACCTTAAGGAGATAGTCACTGAACTGACCAAGGCGGGCAGGAGTTCCTCTCCAGGAAGCTGCCTTAGAAGACCATCAGACTGCAGGTCCATTTAGATCAGCACTGTCTATACAGAGTCAGACAAGGCCATGGCTTTCCAAGGTTTCAGGCAGGGAGCATTCCCAGCCCTATGTGGAGATGCCAAGGAAGCTCCGTCCAGTGAGTGACAGACAGCCCCCTCCCTGCAAATAAGTGTGGGGCTGGAATGGAATATGATGCAGTTCACAGCAACTCTCTCGCCACCCCTGGAAAGTTTGGCCAGGGCACCAGAGTGGATTGTGCTTTTCAAAGCACTGATTTTAGCAAGGTGTTGACATGTAGCGACTGGCCCAAGGTCACACACTTGATGGCTGAGTGAGGATTTGAACCCTGCTCTCCAAGGTCCTTGTCTGACACTCTAAACATGACACCACACCAGCCGCAGGTCTCTTCTGATGTTCTGACTGGCGGGCAAATGCAAGGATGCCAATATTACCTTCTCTGCCCACAGTCTACTTCTATTGACCTCAGGCCCACCTGAAACCTCCTTGCCCTGCCCCATATTCCCCCTCACAGCAGGGGTTCCTGCCATCTCCGGGTGGGTCCTATGTGATGTTGCTATTCCCTATTCACACCAGCCTTTGGTGCCTGTCACAACAGCTGTGTGGTATACCAACCTCCCCGCTTTTAATTCAAGGTCTGCAAACATCCCCAGCTTTTTTGTTAAGATTCCTGCATTGCAGGGAGTTGGACTAGATGACCCTCGGGAACCCTTCCAACTCTACAATTCGATGATTTTAGGATCGCCACAGCTCAGCCAACGGGCAAAAGGGGTTCACAGGTGACAGGTAGACTACAGGCAGTTTCTGGGACCTTTGAAATGTGGACCATAACTTTAACAGTTTCATCACCCCTAAGGCACCAAGGCCATCTTTCCCAGCTAAAAGCTGACAGCTAAACTCTGGTGCTTTCATGTATTGCTCAACTTCCCAGATCTCAGTGAGGCTCTTCAGAACCAGTCATCTCATTCCATAGCCAGGGATGAGAGAGTGATGGAGGGTTCAAGCCTTCCTTTATTCAGTTTATTTAATTTGTATACCACCCTTCATCCAAAGGTCGCAGGGCTGTTCACAACACAGAAATACAAGATGAGGACACAAAATACATGATAAAACAAACCAATAACCCCAGATAAGTTTAACTTAGGAGGGAGATGACAGCAGCAGCTGAACTTAAGTCAAAGGCAAAGGCTATTGATGGAACCCTCCATTTCTGGAGTGAGGGAATCTTCCTACAAAGCAGATATGTCAAGACTTAAGGAGAAGGACCACCTGGACTGGCGGTTGTTTGATGGGGGCTGGTCGTGGTGAGCGATTACGGGGAAGATACTCTGCAGGTGCTCAGAGACGGCTTGCATTATCCCCTAAGTGCCGAAATCAGCGACTTGGAACGACACATCCAGTCGCTTGGGAACGCGGCCAACAAAGGCGCCCACCCTACCCCACCGAGAGGCCGTCGCCTGGGGAACCGGATCCACGCCCTCCCCTTGCCAAACCGAAGCTATGGCTACGGCCTGGCAGTTCCCAGGCCTGCCTAGCCAGGAGCTCAGAGGGTCGGTCCCTTCAAGCCCACCCCCCCCAGCCCGGGGCTCTGCAGCGCCCCTCCGGCAACCCCGTCGAACAGCGAACCCCGAGCCCGCCGCGGCCGCCGCCCTTTGCGCGCCCTCCCCCTTCCCGGGTCCTCACCCTCCGCCGGCAGAGCTCGAGAACTACAAAGACGAAGTTGGCGTCCTCGAAGAAGCCGTGGAAGCCGACCACGTGGCGGTGGTGGAGGCTGCGGTGGATGGCGATCTCCATGGACATCTTCTCCTTCTGCGGCGCCTTCAGCAGCAGCGACTTGGGCACGATCTTGCCCGCGAAGACCTCCTGGCTCTCCACGTCCGTGATCTCGTAGCATTTTGCGAAGCCGCCCTTGCCCAGGAAGCGCCCCAGCATGTACCGCCGGCGGCTCCGCGGGTCCAGCAGCACCTCCGGGATGGCCTTGCTCTCCTTCAACGCCGCGGAAGACGCCCGGCTCCCCCCGGCACCACCGCTAGGCGCCGCCGACGCCCCCGGGCGGGACCCTCTGCTGGGCACCGCCGCGCTCATCCCCGACGCCTTCCTCGGATGCTGCTCCGGAGGCTCCTTGCGCTGCGCTCCCGTTGGGGCAGAGAGTGAGGGTGGCGCTGCTGTGCGCTCCGTCCAGGCCCCGTGACAGCGATGAGCAGCAGCAGCAGCCACAGCGACACGGCCGACGGCTTCTGCTCGGTCGCTGCACCAATTTCAAACCTAGAGCCGGAGCGTTACGGAGCCCCGAGCGCGCTCCTCATTGGCCGGCAGGATTTAAAATCCAACCCGCCTCCAACGCCGCGGAGCACGACGGGAACCGGAGCCCGCGAGGGAGGGAGGGAGGGAGCTAGCGGGACCGGGAGGCCATCACCGTCCCAGCCCCGCCCCGACAGCAGCGGGCAAAGCGGCGCCAGCGCAGCAGCCGAGCGCGGCTTGCGCAAAGCTGCTGCTGCTGCTGCGCGCATCCATGGGAGTCCGACCCGTCTAATAGCTGGAGGGCTTTACTCCCGAGTAAACACGCGGAAGGGAGCGCTTCCAAGTTCCGTCGTAGGTCTTTGCTGGGGACCCCCGTCGGACGCTGCGATGCAATGGAGCGGGCCGGGCTGCAGGCGTAGGATCTTTTTGGAGAGCCTCGCCCGGGCCCCGCGGAGCGAGTCGAGGCTCTCCGCCAAGTACTTGCTCGCGTCTTCGCCTAGAATGGCGTCGCCTTCTCCGCATTCTTGGCTTTTCAGCCGTTGTTGTATTGGCGGTTGAGGTTTTGAACTTATTGCTATCGATCTCTCTACTGTCGTGAGCTGGGCTGGAAATGTTAATGTTAAAGGACAGGAGGCAAACTAACATACTAAACTGATTTCAGTGTCAATACATTTATCCCTTGTTTATAATTTTATGGCCCTAATGCGCGATATATATATATATATATATATATATATATATATAGGCAGCTTTAAAATAGGTTTATACACAAAATAAATAACCCCACTTACTTCTGAGTAAGCCGAATTTAATTCAATAGGTCTGGGTGGACATGGGTAGGGTTGCCTATAAAGATGTGCTGTGTGGTGGACTAGGACCTGAGAGACCTGGGTTCACATCTCCACTCTGCCATGAAGCTCACTGGGTGTCCTGAGACCTGTCTCTTAGCCTAACCTACCCAACAAGGTGGTTCTGAAGGTAACATGGGGAGAGGGAGAGCTTTGTAAGCCACCTTGAGCTTGAAGAATGTTGGGCTATCAGAATACCAGGGAGAATTTACAATTTGGTCATAATTGTTTATAATCCAATATTATTCCTTGAAAAACAATGGGAATGGAGTTAGGTGTGAACACAAAGAATAATAAGCCATTGTTTTGGTTACAGTTGCTTAGGTCAGGGGCAGGCACCCTTCAGATCTGTTGTCAGACTCCCATCAGCCACAGCAGCCAATAAAAACATAAGAATAGCTTGCTGGTTCAGGCCAAAGACCTCCAGCATCCTGGGGGAATGCTCCAATAGGAAACCTAGAAACAGGATTCCTGATCAAGAGCCTTCTAAACATGTCTAACAACATATCTAAAAACATAAGAAAAACATCAGTCCTTAAAACCTTCCCTAAACAGGACTGCCTTCAGATGTCTTCTAAAAGTCAGATAGCTGTTTATTTCCTTGACATCTGAATGATTCTCAGGGGTGCTGTGGGCAACTCCAGCCTCTGTCCCTTTTTCATCTCCCCCCCCCATGCCCTCTTGCATTTCTGCCTCCCAAAGGCTCGCATGGCTACAAGCTCCCCAGGCGAATGATGCCGCTGGGGCTGGCCAGGGGGTGCTTTCCAGGCCCCTGCGGGGCAGTGTGAAGAGGCACCTTGTAGACCAGGGGCAGCAGCTGGGGCTGCCCAGAGGACTCCCAAGGAGAAGAGAGGAGGCGAGGGGAACAGTGCATAAGGGAGGTTGTTCAAAAAAAGGGTGAGAGGCTGCTGACTGCAGGCAGGGGGTGACATAACTGGGCTCCTGAGCCCCACAGGGGTGCCGTAGAAAGAATGTAATTGGTCAAGGGAGCCGTGGGCCCAAAAGGTTGAAAGCCTCTGGTTTAACTAGATACTGTATGAAAAAGTACTTTATCTGTCTTGACTCATCCAAAGGCCAGGGATAATCGGGATTGGAATCCAATAGCATCTGAAGCACCACCAGCTTCGCCTGAGTGACAGAGATGCATGTTTATAGGACCTGCCCTGTTATTTCCATTGCAAATTTAAAAAATGATTTTGGCACTGATTGTTTATTTTGCTCTAAGCTGCCCTGGTATCTTATGGCGAAGGGTTGGTAAGAAATCCAATTAATAGCAGTAACCCAAAATGCTGGTCATCGATCCATTGAGGTGATTCTGTAAGCAAAATGTCTGAGAAAGCCCCTGTCTTGGGGGTGGGGACACACAACACTCGCCTCCTTTGCTTTTACATTTAAATATATACTGTTGTTTCTTTTACAAAAAATCTTTTATTTAAAAACATTGCATTACAAAAACACTCAGAGGCAAATTATGAGCCAGCAAGACATCCTACCAGCGTACCTACAAATTGCAGCAATTGTCACTTGCTAGGATAAAACACCACCCAAGTTGCAAGAACAGGTATGCTCAGCAATTTAACAAGTGGTTGATGTGAGAGGTCAGAGGAAAGTACCCAGATTGACAGAGCCATGTTGACACCACCAGCCTTTGTTAGGTAATGGACCCCCCATGAGCTGAAGGATCTCCTACAGGGAGAACTGGAGGCCACAGATCCAACCCCCCAGGCCCACCCCAATTGAAATACAGCTACCAGGAACAATTTTTTTCTCACCTACCCAGGAAATACTATTGCAGGGCTTAATCTCAGCCATTACCTCTCAGGTACCTCCCCTGCTTTTCCAGGGTGATACATGACCCTATCTGGCAGCAATGCCCTTTTGCATTTTACCGGGGAGAAATCATAGAATCTTAGAGTTGGAAAGGGACCCAAGGGTCATCGAGTCCAGCCCCCTGCAATGCAGCAATCTCAGCTAAAGCATCCATGACAGATGGGGAGATGCCCACCCTCTCCTACCAATGGGCCTTTGTAGGAGAGGGTGGGCACCTGGCATGAAACCTGGCATGAAACCTGCTCCAGAAAGCCCCCTTGCTGCAGTGGCAGCTTAGAGGGAGCTTCAGACTGCAGAGACAGGGACTTCCCCTTGATACCTATGCTGTCTCTGCTTGAAGATAAAGCAGTGCTCTCTTGCATGAAGCCCTGCAAAATGCTCTATCAGTGGCATCTCCAGGCAGGGCTAAGAAGGACACTTGCCTGAAACCCCAAACAGCAACTGCTTGTCACTAGATGATAATGAGCTAAACGGCCCAGTGGTCTGACTGAGAAGGAACACCTCTGTACACTGTTCTACCGAAAGGTGCTTTCTGCTCTGCAGGAAACTTGCTTTGCTGAAAACACAGTGATGGCGGAATCCTGGAGTGGCTTTGCTGAACTGGGTCCTCCTGCAAATGGTCCAGAGAGCATGCTGGTGTACGCTGATGCCGCCGCTCACCAATGGAGGAAATCACCTCTCTGTAACAGGGCAGCCTGGGCCCCACAGCCAGTTCTTCCATCCTCCAAAGAGATCAGTTTCCTGCCATTTGCCGCCTGCATGTCCCTGCATGGTCCCATCATGACGGAGGGGGGTAATACGCTTGCAACGGCCTCTCCGTGGCACAAATGCGCATGGCCTGGTACGTGTGCAGCAAGAGGCAGGGGAAGCGGGATGTGAAGTACTGGACAAACCCACGTGGGACGGCCCCCAGGGTTTCCTGGACGCTGCTGGGCAGTTCGTGGTAATGGTGTTTCTGTAGGGAGAAAGGAAGTCAAGGGCCACCCATGGTGCATCACACAGAACCACCATGGAAAGGAGGCCGTAGACTGGCTGCATGTTTGCGCAGGCATATCCTTTGCACAGCTTCTGGTTCCACCTCCTGTTGGCCTCCTTGCTTTCTGCCCCACCAGCAACCACCGCTCTAGGGCAGGGACACACCTGGGTAATGGGGGAAACACAAGGTACCTTATTCCTCATGGCCCTCAGGAGATCACGCACCGAGTTGCCTTTGTACGTACGGAACTTCCTGAGGTCTGCAGGAGGGAAATGGCACAGGTGAGCACCTTCACAGCTGCTTTTCCAGGGGAATTTGATGCTCTCTCCTGTCCCCTGCGGGTCAGAACCGGTGGGGAGGGGGAGAGGAACCCTAGAAGCAGAGCCTGTACCTGTCTGCAGGGGGATGGAGATATGCGTCCGCCAGTTGTCTCTCACCACCACTTGCCCTCTGGCCTCTAGTGCACGGACAACGGGCCCATCCGCTGGCTCCTTTTCAATGCGGTCGCTGACATCCTAGATGCAGAGGAGTTTGCTAAAAGCCCCCCGAGCTTTGCAAGCATGACGAGTCCTGCACCTGTTGGATTTCTGCCTGGCTTGCACCCCCCAACCCACCTTCTAGGGTGCTCACCTGAAAGAACTGCAGCTGCTTCTCGTGGCTCCAGAAGAAGGGATGCAGGAGGACCTGTGTGGCTGACGGACGCAAACGGGGATCGCTGCTCATCATGGCTTCTATCAATTCCCGGCCGATGACGTTGTCTGGGGTGGAAGGGGGCAGGCAGAAAGTGAGCTGGGCCCTTCCCATACATTCCTGGTTAAGCTTACAATACCCATGCAAGGTATACCGGACATTATCAACGCTTTGCAGATGGGTGGAGCTGAGATTGAGAGCGCCTTGCTTAAAGCCAGCTGCTGAGTCTGCAGAGCAGAGGCAAGGTTTGGATCAGGGACATCACGGTCTGTAGCTTCACCCTGATAGCTAGATCCATTCTCACCTGTCCTCCAGGTGAGCTTGGCTGCAAATGAAGCCTCTCCATGCACAAAGGAGGAGGAGTCAGGGATGTTTCTTTCTGTTAGCAGAACTGCCCCCCTGCCTGCCCGCCCCCCAGATATGATAGTGGGTGATGCTCCTCACCATGTGTCTCCTGTTGGAGATGCGCCAGCTGGTAGGCCCCGGTGAGGATGTTTGCCTGGCGGTGAAAGCCGTCTCCAAAGGGATGCTGCCCGCTGGACACGACATAGTAAAATATGCAGCCAGCCGAGAAGATGTCCACTGCACTCGTCTGCCGGAGACAAAAGGAGTCCTGCAGGAAACTGCCTCTTTCTTTGCTCCCAAAGCCAGACCCTTTGCTTCCCCACCACCACCCATCCCAGGCCAGGTCAGGTCTCCAGCAGGCCTGTGGCATCCCCAACCTCCGCAGCAGAGAACCTCACGGCCCACAGGAGCCGCTTCACCCTGCCTGCATCGTAAACACAGGAGCCTGGGCAGGTGGACGCTACTCACGGGGTTCTCCTTTGGGTCCTCTCTCAGCAACTCGGGTGCAATCCACCCCTCGGTGCCCGGAATGCCAGAGTGGAGGCTGAAACTGCGCCGCCCCCTCT
This sequence comes from Podarcis filfolensis, assembly GCF_964270895.1. Taxonomy (NCBI): domain Eukaryota; kingdom Metazoa; phylum Chordata; class Lepidosauria; order Squamata; family Lacertidae; genus Podarcis; species Podarcis filfolensis. Next base: position 28,521,524 of record NC_139616.1, on the reverse strand, counting down.
GCAGCTTCTTGCACAGGCCAAAGTCAGAGATGATGGCGCGGATCTTCCCGTGGCTGTTTGGGGCTGAGATCAGGATGTTGCAGGGCTTCAGGTCGCGGTGGACTGAGAAGACACACAGAGCGTTGATCTAATGGAGTGGGGAGGCAGCTGGCCCTCTGGATACAGCCTCAGGTTCAATCCCCCAAAGCATCCCCAAGTAGGTTTGGGAGAGACTCCTGCCGGAAATCCTGGGGAGCTACTGCTGCTGCCAGCCAGTGTAGACAATACTGAGCTAGGTGGATCAGGCAACTTTCTAGGTTCCTGTGCCCTTTGATGCGTCACCTAGGAACACCACCACCTGTCTTCAGGTGTGCGGGTAGGGGGGCTTGCCCTTACCTATGCTGAGGGAGTGCAAATGAGCCAACCCAGACATGGTTTGATGCAGCAGCGAGACGGGATCCAGACTTTGCCGGTTGAATGTCGGGCTCTCCACATACTAAAAGGGGGACAGAAAGATGGGGCAGAATGACTTCGCTGGGGAACCAAGGAGGGAGGTTCTGCCACCACCTGCCCAGTGGACCCTGTGCGAATCATAAATATATGATTAAACTTAGTCTCAGAAAGATAACCTTAAAGGCACTGCCCAACTCAGAGCACAGAGACGAACCCATTCCTTACAAACCAAACAAATAACATTTTGGAGGGACTCAAATTGCCACCAGAGAACTTGAAAAAGCAAAGCAAGCCATGTACAGTGGTACCTCGGGTTAAGTACTTAATTCACTCCGGAGGTCCGTTCTTAACCTGAAACTGTTCTTAACCTGAAGCACCACTTTAGCTAATGGGGCCTCCTGCTGCTGCTGCACCACCGGAGCACGATTTCTGTTCTCATCCTGAAGTTCTTAACCCAAGGTAATATTTCTGGGTTAGCGGAATCTGTAACCTGAAGCGTATGTAACCCGAGGTACCACTGTACTCACGGTTTCATCAAAGTTTTCTTTTCAGTATACAGACTTGGGCTTTTAAAAGGGACACCACTTTTAACCTCTGCTCCCCTGCCCCATCCCAAATATTTTTGTTGGTAGGGATACAAGTCAAAAAGTATACTGTTTCTAATATGGAATCTTTTTGCTCTACATAGAGCTCGAACCCACAGCCCTGAGATAAAGAATCTCATGCTTTACCAACTGAGATATCCACCTGTGTGTGTGTGTGTGTGTGTGTGTGTGTGTGTGTGTGTGGTTAAGTCCCCCAATATACCATCACAAAAAGAGAACAGAAGGAGCCCATCCAACTGGCCCCTGGCAGTGGCAGCACCTCAGTTCTCATTACTCCAGAGGATGAATGGAGATGAAGTTCCCATCATCCTGCTGTTTCTGTAGTGGGGCTACCTTTGAGGGTGACCCAGAAACTACAACTAATCCAGAATCCAGCTAGACTGGTGACTGGGAGCAGCTGCCGAGACCATATAACACCAGTCCTGAAAGACCTACATTGGCTCGCAATACGTTTCCGAGCTGATCATTAAAGCCCTAAACAGCCTTGGCTCAGTATACCTGAAGGAGCATCTCCACCCCCATCGTTCAGCCCAGAAACTAAGGTCCAGCTCCAAGGGCCTTCTAGCAGTTCCCTCACTGCGATAAGTGAAGCCACAGGGAACCAGGCAGAGGGCCTTCTCGGTAGTGGCCCCCTCCCTGCGGAACGCCCTCCCATCAGATGTCAAGGAAATAAACAACTATCTGACTTTTAGAAGACACCTGAAGGCAGCCCTGTTTAGGGAAGTTTTTAATGTTTGATGTTTTGAAGCCAGTGTGGTGTAGTGGTTAAGAGCAGTAGTCTCGTAATCTGGGGAACCGGGTTCGTGTCTCGGCTCCTCCACATGCAGCTGCTGGGTGACCTTGGGCCAGTCACACTTCTTTGAAGTCTCTCAGCCCCACTCACCTCACAGAGTGTTTGTTGTGGGGGAGGAAGGGAAAGGAGAATGTTAGCCGCTTTGAGACTCCTGAAGGGGAGTGAAAGGCGGGATATCAAATCCAAACTCTTCTTCTTCTTCTTATTGTGTTTTTAATGTTCTGTTGGGAGCCACCCAGAGTTGCTGGGGAGGCCCGGCCAGATGGGTGGGTGGAGCATAAGTAATAAATTGTTGTTGTTGTTATCACCATCACCATCTTCATCATCATCCAGGCCATGTGTGGCAAGGATGCCCAGATGCAAAGGACAGCCAGGGACCCCCGCATATGCCCAGCAATTGGTATTGAGAAGCACGGCTGCCTCCGACTGTGGAGGCAGTGCGTAGCCATCCTGGCTAGGAGTCATTGATAGCCCTCGCCTCCCCACACCCCTCTTCCTCCCCGCAGCTCACCTCCTGCAGCGTGGCAGAGCACAGCTCGATGGCAATGTAGTGGAACTGCCTGTCCATCTCTGTGCAGAAGTAGCGCACCACGTTGGGGTGTTCGTCTGACTCGCGCAGCAGCTGCACCTCCCGATCCGCCAGGTGGATGCACTCGGGAAGCAGGCGCTTCACTGCCACTTGGCGCCCATCAAAGTGACCCCTGGCGAGGGAGAGGAAAGAAGCAGTCCATGGCTCAGCCAGCCATGTTGGCTCAGCTGCACCCAGTCAGTTGCACCTGGACCCCAGGGCTGGAAACTCCCAGGTGCAAGCACAGCTCCCTCTCTGGATATCTCCCTGGGCTCCAGGTGTCTTGGGAGGAAGCCTTCTTGGACATTGGTCTGCGCTTTCAGGTTGGACCACCCTCCTGCCAAATCTCTCTCTCAGTAAATCTCCCGACTCTCCCAGAAGGCAACACCTTCAGAGATGCACTGCTGAGTTCTTGCTCCTTTCTCTGCTTGGAGATCAGTCACAGAGCAAAAGGAAGCTGTAGGGAAATGGCCAGCACCTGCATTGCATGCAGAAAGTCCCTGGCCTCAATCCCCAGGTAGGGCTGGGAGACAATCCTGTCTGAAATCCTGGAGAGCTGCTGCCAGTCCGTGTAGACAATGCTGAGTTAGATGGACCAACGCTCTGGCTCAGGACATAGGAAGCTTATAAAGAGTCAGACCATTGCTCTACATAACCCAGTATTGTTAACACTGACTGGCAGCAGCTCTCTAGGGTTTCAAGACAGGAGTCTCTCCCAGGCCTACCTGGAACTGTTGGGGACTAAACCAAGATCCTTCTGCATGTCTTCTCTGCCACCGAGTTGCGGACCTTCCAGGAGAAGGTATATCCTTCTGTTCCGGGTTCACCCAGGCACCTCTTACCTGAAGACAAAGGTGCCCCCTGCCCCACGGCCCAGGACATCTTTGGGATTGAAGGAGATCTTCCCCACCTGGATGGTTTCTAGGTCAGCACCTGCTGCGAGGAGAGAGGGAGAGTGGCTGATGCTCAGAAGGGCAGGCGGAGGCCACTCCAGGCTCAGAATGCCAGGTGTTGCCTGAATCCCACCTGGCTGAGGGAGCTTAGTACCCCCCCCCCCCCGCAAAGCAAAATGAAAACCTTGGCTGCACCAGGACTTTGACAGCACCCACCTGGGCTGCTGCTTCTGAGAAGAAGACTCTGGCTCGTCTCCCCATCCGTCCATTCAGAAGAAGAAGGAGGGCCCAAACTCTGGTCTGGGGTTATTCCTGGTGAATCCCTGGAGGCTGTGGGAGTATGCTCCCCAGAGCTGTGACTGGCAAGGGACCGCCCCATCCCTTGCTCCTGCTGCAGGAGCTGCAACTTCTCCTCCAGCTGCTGGTGCAGCAGCTGCTGCCGCTCTTGGTTCTGTTGCTGTTGCATTTGCTGGGTGGGAGGTAAGAATGAAACACACCACCCATGTCTTTAGCCCCTTCCCCTTCCCCAGTATGGGAGTGGGAGGGCTGCCTGGATCCTGGGCTGCCTGGATCCTGCCACAGGCTACACAGGTATTGGGATTTGACCTCCGAGGCAGGATTTAGCACTCCAAAGTTTCTAGTCCTCATTGCTGTGCAGACAGCAGGTTCCCTTCCCATCATGGTGCAAGTGGCAGGTTAATATAAGAACATAATAAGAGCTCTGTTGGATCAGGCCAATGGCCCATCTAGACCAGTGTCCTGTTCTCACAGGGGCCACCAAGATGCCTGTGGGAAACCCACAAACAGGATTCAAGCACAAGAGCACTCTCTCCCCCTCCTGCAACTGGTATCCAGAGCCATTAGTGCCTCTGACCATGGAGGTACAGCATAGCCCTCATGCCTAGTAGCCACCGAGAGGTAGCCCTCAGGACTATGGATTTCCTTTAAAGCTACCCAAGTCGGTGGCCATTGCCACTTCCTGCAGAAGTGAGTTCCATAGTTTAACAAAGAAGCACGTTCTTCTTTGAAGTCAAGGGCTGATCTCAGGGCAGAGAAGTGGGTGGCCTAGGCAGGACTAGAGAGCCAGGACTCACTGCTGGGGGGGGTTGAACAGTACTTCCCAAAGCAGCCCCCAAAGGGGAAAAAGACCAAAGCCCACTCACCCAGAGGAGGAGGAAGAAGAGCCCCCCGCCCAGGAACACAGCAGCCACGCCAGCCGTCGCCAGCTCCAAGCGGCTGAACCCAGGGTAAATCTCCGTCTGCTCCATCTCCAAGCGGGGGTCTGCGCTGTGCCAGCTATCCTCATCATGTGGCCTCTGACTATGTGAGGCCAGGAACTAAAACAGGCAAATGCCATAAATAATAACAAACAAAACATACCCCTGTACCTAGACATTAGGCACACAGACACCCTTGGCAAGGCTGCCTTCGGGAACGTCCCCTCTCGCCATCCAGACCCCCACCCTGTCCAAGCACACACACTCTATTCTCTATCACAGAAGCAGCTTTAGCACACACACCCCACCCTTGCTCCACTCACATCGTCAAAGAGGGTCCTGGGAGAGGAGCTGTGGGACAGGATGACCTCTGGGCTCCTCCGCAGAGTCTGGGGGAAAGCCCTCAGCATGGTGGTGTGGACCACGGGTGGCAATTCGTGGTGCCCTGCGGGGAAATAAAACATTCTGCTTTATTTGTGGTTCTGCAGGTAAAGGTAAAAAGGTAAAGGACCCCTGGATGGTTAAATCCGGTCAAAGGTGACTATGGGGTTACGGCGCTCATCTCACTTTCAGCCCAAGGGAGCCAGCGTTTGTCTGCAGACAGCTTTCCGGGTCATGTGGCCAGAACGACTAAACCGCTTCTGGCACAATGGGACACCATGACGGAAACCAGAGCGCACGGAAACACCGTTTACCTTCCCACCGCAGTGGTACCTATTTATCTACTTGCACTGGCGTGCTTTTGAACTGCTAGGTTGGCAGGAGCTGGGACAGAGCAATGGGAGCTCACCCCGTTGTGCGGATTCGAACCGCCAACCTTCTGATCCGCAAGCCAATCTGCAATGCTTGCCCAATGGAGTCACGTTGCTGCTGCTTGAGGGGGCATCCTGGAGCCATAGCAGTGGTTCCCAAAGTGGGAGGTATCATCCCTTCCCCATTTCTTTTGTATGCAGAGCAAAATTTTAAAAAGGGGGCCAATGCTTCATAATGGTGTGTGTGTGTGTGTGTGTGTGTGTGTGTGTGTGTGTGTGTGCGTGCCTGCCTGCCTGCCTGCCTGCCTGCTTAGGGAGGAAGGGGACTCACCTATCAGCAGCCACTGGCTATGAGGGATGGTGATACTGCCCTGTGGGTACTTGACGCTTGTGCTGGGCGTGATCTCGCACTCGCCGGACTTCTGGATCGTCACGTCTTCTGTAGTGGGGCCACTGCTGCGGGCCAGTGTCAGCCCCTGAGGCTGTAGCAGGCAGGGACACACAAAAAAAGTTCTGTGAGCACCCTCCTCCTCCTCCTCCACCTGCCCAGGGCCACCCAAGGGGTGAAGAGGGCACTCACAACAAGAGCTGTGCCCTCGTGCACCAAGGACGTCAAGGCGTAGAAACCTGCAGCGTACTTGCCCACGTACAGCGTTGGCCTAGAAAATTGGGGAGTGGGGTGGAGAGGGTGCACATCAGTCACACCGTAGGGCAAAGCTCAGCATTCTAGCAGAGAACTTGCCAGCACAAACTGAGCAGTCTCCTGCTTGCTGTGAATTAAGCCTGCGGAACTCACTGCCACAGGACACCCCCCCCAAATACCCACAGCAGCCGAGTCTTGGCGGTGAAGTCCTTGGTGGACTGGTAGTTCCAGTGGATGAAGAAATGAGTGTCTTGGGAGCGCAGGACGAGGTAGCGCAGACTCTCCACGGCAATGTTGAGGTAGGACATCCGCCGCAAGCTGTCCTGGCGCCAGGTGTACACACCAACCACAGGGGAGCCGTAGTCCTGCATCCACAGCACCTGCCCACTCTCCTTGCCAACCGTTACCAGCAGGCCGTCTCCGCTAGAGGCAAAGTGGGCCATTTCTGGGCAGAGGGTGAAGGTTAAGGAAAACCAGTAAGTGGCTGAACAATGTTATCTCGCTTTCCAGAGGGGTAGTTCCTGGTGCATCTGGTAAAATGGTCTGCAGTCCGTGCACATTTATGATGCAAGAAGAAAAGGTTGTCTTTAATGTGCCACAAGACTCTATGTTGCAAACCCTCCAAGTGTCCTGACTTTCCAGGGACAGTCCTGGAATTATGAAAGCAATCCCAGCTTCTGATTTGATCCAAGAATATCCCTATTTCCCTCCTCCCAGCAACGCTGCCACTGAGCTCCGGGAAGAGGATGAACCAGAGCTTGCCCTGAACGATGGCAGTGGCAGCTATGAGGAAGCATCCCACTGCCTCTCCATGGCTGCTGCTGCCAGCCTCTTCCCTTGGGCAGCTTGTAGCGGCTGCTGGAGATCAGGTGAGGAGGAGGAGAGGCTGCTGTCCCTGATGCCCAGCCCAGCATGATGCCCCAGCTCAGAGGGGCAGGCAGAGGGCAGGCCCACCCTGGGTGGGAAGAAAGGGGGAGCAGAGTGCAAGGAGTCTTGATTTTTTTTTTTTATTAAATGCTTTGTGCATCCGCATCTAATCTCACCCCTTTAAAAAATTTATGTACTCGTGTGTCTTTCTCTTTTTGTAAATCTACCAAACAATAAAATCAAATAAAAACGGGGTTAATGGGTTTTCTTAGGATGGTGGAGGGTGTGTGAGCTGTGTCCCATTGGTGCTGTGGTGGTGGAAATGCTCGGGGGTGCAGGATAAAAAGAGGGGGTTGAGGAGGGTCACTTGTGGGGCACTTGAAGCAATGCCAATCTTCTCTTTGCAAACCCAGCTGCGAAAGAAAGTTGAGGGTGGGGTGGAGCATGGGGGGAGCTATGGGTGGGGGGAGCTGCACCCCCAAATCCACAAAAAATCTGGAAAAGCATAGAAAGTAGTCAATTAGCTGAGGTTCTGCCTCCCCCAGCAGAAGCCTCCCTCCCTCCAATGAAAGCCTGCCGTCTGCAATGTCCTCTTTTTGGGGTATACAGTGGACGCTTGGGTTGCGAACGTAATCCATACGGGATGCACGTTTGCAACCTGCAGTGTCCGCAACCTGCAGTGGCACATCTGCGCATGCACGGGTTGCGATTCGGCACTTCTGCGCATGCGCAAAACACGATTTAGCACTTCTGCGCATGTGCGACTGCCGAAACCCGGAAGTAACCCATTCCAGTACTTCCGTGTTTTGGTGGTCCGCAACCAAAAAAATGCAACCTGAAGCATCTGTAACCCAAGGTATGACTGTATTTACTCATGGTTTCCCCCAAAAAGCTCAAAAACTTGGGGGGAAGGGGTGATATTCTAAAAGAAGCTCAACAACTTTGGTTACTCCCCTAACAATCCTGGCTACGCCCATGGATGGACCCACATCACCTGCCCAGCCAAGGCCCTTCTCTTTTGCCTTTCCAGTTACCCACCGTAGTCATTGTTCTGGTCCTGAAACGGGACAGAGTACTCGAGGTAGGTGGCGTTCCAGCGCAGGTGGCGGGACTTGGTGTCATACATGGTGATGATGTACCCTGCAGGCGGAAAATACCTGGTGTGGTCACAGAGCCTGTCACATCCCACCCACTTCCAGGAGCAAGGCACATTCAAGGCTTGCATGTTCTTGACCACACCAGCGTTGGGCAAATGGTGTGGATATCTGCTTCCTGTGGGATTCTGCTCAGGAGCCAAGAAGGGAGTTCCTGCTCCCTCCTGCAATAAACTATTACGTTTATAAGCCAAAAAGGGAACCCAGACTTACTAGTGCGTCCAATGTAGAGCAGTGGAGTTTGGGGGCACAGACCATCCCAAGCCTCAGTAGACAGTGTGGTCTGCTTCTTCCCAGATGCTGGATCCACAACAAACCACGTGTCCTCTTTTTTCCCTGGGGAAATTGCAGTGGGGAGAGGGATTTTTGCTTGGTACCCATAGCAGGTAAAGGTAAAGGGACCCCGACCAGTCGCGGACGACTCAGGGGTTGTGGCGCTCATCTCGCTTTACTGGCCGAGGGAGCCGGCATACAGCTTCCAGGTCATGTGGCCAGCATGACTAAGCCGCTTCTGGCGAACCAGAGCAGCGCACGGAAATGCCGTTTACCTTCCCGCCAGAGCGGTACCTATTTATCTACTTGCACTTCGACATGGTTTCGAACTGCTAGGTTGGCAGGAGCAGGGACCAGCCACCCCATAAATGGGTGGGTGGCACTTTCGGCATAATCCGCCTCATTATATCTGAATGTGCACAGTGGCCCACACAAGCTCATGCCTTATTTCTAAACTGAAAAGTGCTGGGGATCAAATCTCCTTCTCACTTAAGAAATGTATTTGTTTAATTCAGGGGTTCCTGAATTTTTCTGGGTTACTGCCCCCTTGGTTCCCTAAACTCATCCGCAGTGCCTCCTATGCTGCAGTATAAAAAGCATTATTCAGAATAGTGGTTTGCATGACCCACCAAGGAAGATAATAACACAATAAAATTCAAAACAGGAACCATTAATGGCACATTGATTCAAAATCCAGTTAAAAGAGATTTGTTTAATTAATTCAAGAAAACCTGATGAGTTTGATCCAGTAATGCCAGCTTTTCAAAGTGTGAAAAGTGCACCTGCCTGCCACCCCCTTGTCTCTCAGCTCCACCCCCCAGGTAATCCCACCCCCACTGGATTTTATTTGATAAAACTGTGTACACCACTTCATTGTAAATAAAACCTCTAGGATGATTGTTCTTCTGACTTCCTACAGTCCTTCGTTGGTGAAGGAAAGGAACTCCACACATGCTCAGAGGCACTCTAATTCAAAATGCAAACAGGCTCCACAATACCCTCTGCTTCACATACTTGCTCGGCCATCTAGAAACTCCCTAGGATCCTAATTGTTGTGGAAGTTGACTGTTGTTGCTTTAGTTCTCTGTACACCACAGAGATATATTTTATAGAATTTTTAGTAGTTATCATCATCATCATCATCATCATCATCATCATTCCCTGACTCACAGCTGCCCCACACATCCCACCAGCTTATACCTGTGTAGAGAATCCCATCGGAGCTTCGGCAAGGAGAAGACTGGACCAGCTCAGGGATGGTGAAAGGCAGCTTCTGTAGCACAGACAGATGGGCTAAGAGTAAAAATGCAGCAGTTGGGCCACAGGGCCACCTCCCCTTGGCTTGAGGAGGTCCTCCTGTGCTAGAGAGCCAGCCTGCCTCCCCTAGAGCCATGCAGCCTCCCTCCGCTGCTCCCAGGCCACTCACCATAAGGCCTTCCTTGTTCTTGCCTCCCAGGACATACAAGCTGCCATCATTTGGGTCTGGAAGAAATGCTGGCCTGAGCCAGGAACACAGGCGAAAGACATCAGCTGCTCAGTTGCTGCTGATCCTCTTCCTCTGTGGAAAAGTGCTCCCTGCTCCTCTGGGCAAGTGGCTACTTTGCTAAGCTCAGAATTACAACTCAGGGGATCCACACACACCCCTCCACCGATTCACATACCACCAGCCAGCAGGCAATGCCTCCCAGAGCCCTCTGCCAGCATCCCAGTCTGAACTTGGTACCCAGAGCAGAATTTGGCATCGGGAAAAGCTCAAAATTCATGCTTTTCCATTCATTCATTCATTTTAAAAATCCCAACATTTGTGCAGATTTCACAGAGCTGATTCTCACAGCTGTTGTCTGGACCCCTGGAGCAGTAACTGCTCTCTTATTTTCCCTGATGGTTTAAGTACCATTTCCAAACCTTTTACCCCACCTCTCTGTCTCTTTCTTCTGCCTCTGACACCAGAGGTGGAGAACCTCATGCACAGGGGCCACATGTGGCCTCCCAAGCCTCTCCATCCCACTCTCCCCAGGCCACACCTCCTATCCCAAGGCCACACCCCCACCAGCCCTGCTTCCCACTCTTCCTTACCAGACTTGAACCCTGATAATGCCTTTCCCTTGCCTGGATGGAAGACAGAATGGTGTGAGTGTGTAGCAACTAACCTGGTGCCCAGAGGTGAAATCTGCATTTCTTGCCATGCCCACTCTTGCCTATGGCTCTGCCCACCACAGAAGAGCATCTGCCAGAGGGTTGCCCCAAAATGAAAATGGCTTTTGGGCTGAAAAGGGTTCGTTATTCTTGTCCTACAACATCTGCATCTTGGAAAGGGGCCAGGCAGGTGGGATGTACAAACAAACGACATCTGGGTTACTCTTAGGGCATGGAAAGAGGACGCTTTTGGCTGTCACCTCCAGACAAAACTGGGAACCCATCTGGCTGGCTTGCTGAAGCCCCTGGGAGTCAGGCTGTGGATTGGGAAGACAGCTGTTCCTACCAAGGGGAAAGCAGCCCAGCCCTTTTCCTGCAGGAGGCTACACTCACTCTGCCACGTAATCCGGCACCTGCAGAGGTGGATCTGGAAGGAGAAAGTGGAGGGGTGCTTACTCAGATTATTATTATTATTATTATTATTATTATTATTATTATTAAGCCCAGTCCTGCAAGGTGAAAGGCACCTAGCCAGTGCAAAACCCCAACCCAGCATCCATGGGTTTCTGCTGCTACTCACCATCCTTCAGGGTCCACTTGACATCTCCTGTCTTTCTGCTCACTGCGTGGAGGTTCCCGTCAAGGGTTGACACAAAGAGCAGCGTTTCCGCAACAGTGGATGTGCTGCCAGCAAGACACTGGGGGGTGGGGGCAGGCCCGGAAGAGATGAAGCGGGGTGAGTTTGGAACACAGAGCCACAGCAAGCCCTTTTCCTGCCTTCTTGTGCACAGTCGCTCCAGAGGCTGGTCCTGTGCTGCCAGCTTCCTCCTCTTCCTTACTATCAGGGTTACCCTAGTAGAACTCAGCAGCCCCATCTCACCAGGCGCCAGACAGCACTGCAGAGCCAACTAGGTGGCTGACTCAGTGCATGGTGGTAGGCTGGACCAGATGACCCTTTGGGTCCCTTCCAGCTCTTCTGTGATTCTACGACTCAGTCTGAGACAGCTCAAGCAAAGGGCCTCTGCTCAGGAGCAGAACATGTGCTTGGCATGCAGAATCTCCCAGGTTCAGTTCTCTCATGACATCTGCAGGAAGGGCTGAGGAAAGTCTTCCCCCGAGACCTGCTGCTGCTGCTGCCAGTCAGTGTAGGCAGTCCTGAACTAGATGGACCAATGGTCTTCTCGAAACTTGATTTGAGTGTCTTGGTGGTCCTGCCTGCAGCCTCCAACCCTGGCAGCAGAGCCTTCCCAGGTAAAAGAGAGGACCTAGTTTTGCCAGCCAAAACGGGGAGTGGGGAGGAAAGGGGACCCTGTGGGGAGCATCGGATGGCACCCAGTGATCACATCCACCCCATATTTCTGAAGCGCTCCTATGCCACTCAGAGAGGCATGGAGCACAGTTAAGCCATGGAACCTGCTCCCGCAGATGGGCTTTAAAAGAGAATGGCATAGATGGCTTTAAAGAGGATTGGAGAAATCCATGGAGGGCTATCAATGGCTAGTAGCCAGAGTGGCTATTCTCAGCCTCCTTGGTCAGAGGCAGCAATGCTTCAGCTGCTGGAAAGCACAGGAGGGGAGAGGCCCCTTGTGCTGGGCTCCTGCTTAGGGGTTTCCCATTGGGGCATTTGGTTGGCCCCTGTGAGAACAAGAGGCTGGACTAGATGCGCCATGGGCTGATCCAGAAGGCTTACTCCCAAGATACCTGAAGAAACGAGTTCCCACGCTTTCTCGGGGAAAGGAACAATAAGGCTCGAAGTGGTTTGTGTGTGTGACATTCGCCCACCCCCCGACCCCGCTTCCGGGTCTGCCAGAGAAACCCCTGCAGCAGGGGACCTGCCACATTCGGGCGCATTCCTGGAGGGCAACAGCCGGACTTGTGCCAGCTCACCTGCTGCGCCCGCCCGCCAACTCCAGCCGGGCGCACCCTTTGGGCAAACAGCTTAGCAAACACGGCGGTGGAGGGGAGAGTGAGAGTCTTCCTTCTCCTCCTCCTCCTCCTCGGGACCAGGAGGAGAAAGCCAGCCTTCTCCTCAGCCCCCCACCCTGCTGTCTGAAAGCGCCCCCATTTCCACGCCCCCCTTTCTTTTTGTCCTCGCGAAGGACTAGCGCCTTGGCGGGGCCGGCATCATGCTCTGCTTCAGGAAAAGAAGACTTAGGGGAGCAGGAAAGAAAGCCATCTCCTCTTGTCTTCAAGGGCTCCGGGACTCAGGAGAGCGCTGAATGGTGTTTTTTTGGGGGTGGGTGGTGGATTGCTCCGCGGGCTTCCAAGTTGGCAGAGTCAGCCCACGGCGGGGAGCGGGGGGTCTGTCCCAACGCCCTACAGGGGGGAAGCCTTGGGCATCCCGACAGCGTCTCCCACCAGCCCTGGGCTTAGGATCCGCTCCACTCCTGCAGCTGGGCTCGGCTGGGGCTGGTGGGCATCACATCTTAGGAGGCGACATCCCACGCCCCACACAGCCTTACCTGGGCTAGCAGGGCGCCGAGGAGGCGGAGGAGGAGCAGACGCGGTCCGCGGGTGCCCCGTCGGGGCTGTTGCTCCGGAGAGTGGCGCATGACTGCTCTTGCCGCGGGTTCCGGGCATCCTCCTCCTCATTTGTTGCAGGGGCCGCGACTACAGCCGAGACCCCCGCAAGCCCAACGCCCCGGCTCCATTCCGGCAGGTTCCGCGCAGGGAGGAGCCGGACCTGCCACGCTACCGCCTTCCCGGGCGCTGCTGCCCCACCTGGCACACGCCTCCGCCCCAGATCCGGGTCCCTGCCCTGCCCTGCTGGGACCAACAGCCAGGAGGACGGGGCTCGCTGATTTCCCCTTCCCAAGCACTCCCCTCCCCCCGCCCACCGCCAGTAGAATAGGCACTCTGCACGGGCCCAGAGGCACACAGAGGATTTCAATTCTTTATGAGGATGGCTGCTTTTGCAAACACATGTGCATGTGTGTATGAGAGATAAAGATTCCCACTTCTGAGGGTCAGGGCTTTCCATTGCTCAGACCCAGCCAGAACCAGGAAGTGGGACATGCTGGGCAGGGTGGTAAGGAAGGCTGCTGGCACTAATGAAGAGAGCAGAAGGAAGCAAAGGCAACAACCGAGCATATACAAAGTGCAGAGTGAGCATGTGCAAAGAGCCCTTCCTTTTTTGAGTTTGGAAAAAAGAACAGCCCTTTCTCCAGAACCCCTCCTCAAATGGCATTTTGAACTCCAGATCCCCCTCCCAGTGAAAGTAAGGAGAGCTGGGTTATGAGCTGGCAGTGTTGCTCTCACACACCTTTTCAGATACAGCCTTGAAACCACAATCTGCCCACAGATCTCACTAGCAGGAAGTGCTGGACAAAAAACTGCACAGGCGGAGGAGGAGACACATTGGAAGGCCTGTACAAGGCCAACCAGGAACCTGTCTGTTTGGCCTTCACTCCTCAGTTGCATGAACAGCTGCCCAAGACCAGTCCAGCAGCTCCAATATATTATATTAAACTTCCCACTTTTGTGCCCAACACAGAGTAGTTTTTATCCACTCAACAGGGATGCCAAGTACTCCTTCACACAGTGCAGAGTTAAAATTATGGAACTTGCTCCCACAGGAGGCAGTGAATGATGTCCACCAACTTGGAGGTCTTCAAAATAAAATTGGACAAATTTGTGGAGGAGAGGGCTATCGATGGCTACCAGCCATGGTGGCTATTGCTTTGGATCTACTGGAATACCAGTTGCTGGAAATCACAGGAGTGTTCTTGTGCTCTGGTCCTGCTAGCTGGCTTCCCATTGGGGCATCTGGTTGGCCACTGTGGGAATAGGATTCTGAGCCAGATGGGCCACTAGCCTGTTCCAGAAGGTTCTTATGTTCTTAAGTATTATTTCACCTACTTAGTAATTTAGAGATACTTGCAATAAGTATTATATGTGAGGATCCCCGACAAAGATGCATTTCTCTACCAAATATCCTCACTGCTGAAGGGGTGGGGGGTGGGCTTTCATCGCTCAAAGCCTGCCTTATATGGAGTCAGACCAATGGTCCATCTAGCTCAGTATTGTCAACACTGACTGGAAGCAGCTTTCTGAGGTTTCAGGTAGCGAGTCTTTCCCAACGCTACCTTGAGATGCCATCCTCCACACCTCCAACCCCCCCCCCCAATTCAATAGCACTATGTGGGACAGGTACCATGTGAAAAACCACTCAACACAACCAAAAGTGTTCATTATCAAAGTTTAATTGACAAGACTGATTGATCTTACAGAATAGAACAAGGAGAATAATTGCCGGACAAAGTTACACTTAAAAATATTTCAGCAGTGCACGTCTAAGACTTAATGTTCACCCAGCCTCATTCATGCCTTCCTGTTCCCATAACCGGCCCTGGAAATGATAAACTGCTGCTCTGCAGAGGACCTGGGATGAGGGTGAATCAGGCTGGGCTATTTGGGATAGACACACTGCCTGCCTAGCTTCTGTCCATGCAAGGAACTGGCTAAGATTCAGAGGGCAGGCACATGATGGCGCAAGAGAAATTCACCCCAGCACAGGGCAACTCTTCACACAGGAAGGGATACTGGGGGAGATGGAAGATTTCCTGATACTGAACACCAAGATCCCAGCCCCTGAAATGCATCCATACCAGTGTTAAACAGGTCTCTGTGTACATGTGCATGCCAACCACACTCTAGCTGGCTGCTTTCACTGCTTGGGCCCTTCTTGGGCGCTCCATTTGCTTGTGAAGCTGCCCACAAGGGGTGGGCATGATGTGGGCAGGTCATTCTTGTCTGTTGGAAGGTGGGAGGAGGGCAAGTGGTGAAAGCCTGTCCTGTAAGACCAAACAGCTAGCATGTGTCCGTGCTGGGAGAAGGGCATATTGAGGTTCCCTATGGCTGCAAGTCTGAAGGAGGAGAGTTCTCCAAATATGGCACCTTGGGTGGGAGAAATGCATTGCACAACAGAACCTAGATTTTTGGCCCTGGTTAAGAAAATGGAAAGAAAATTAACAACTCAGCAAGAGCAAGATTAGCCCTGGAACACCACCCCCGTTTCCTAGGCACCAAATGCAGAGTAATTTCCTAATCACCAGCATTACATGGGATGTTTCTGCTCCATGAGATTGAGATAAATTCCTTTCCCAACCAGAGGTCATCCAGATGTTTTAAACATCTCCCATGATGGCTAGGGCTGATTAATGCTGTAGTCCAAAACATCTGGAGTATACGTGGTTGGGGAAAGCAGGGGAAAGCATGAGGCTATGGGGTTTTTTTTCTCCTGGCAGTTTTTTTTATAAAAGAACTGAAAATCTGCCTCAAAAAGGATGGAGATCATGGGAGTGGTGAACGGAGATATGCTCCCAAGGTGGTTTTTTCATTAAAAAATACCCACAGGGGTATTTTTTATACCCACCCACTTCTTTGTGTCTGCTGAAGCCTTCCCTAATAAGCAGTCCAAAGCAGCACCTGTAATCTAAAGTCAAGTCCTTCGATATTTCCTTCCACTAAGAAGAGACACCTCATTTTCCACTCAGAGACACTTTAAGAAGGTACACACACAAGCAAATGTTTTCCAACAGGCTCATTAAATGATCTGAATATAACCTGCATGTAAACATGGCACCAGGGAGGCTTTTAAGCAGCGATGCTTTCAAGCTACAGAAAGACACTCCCTCACAGAAAGGGATTGCAGTTTGGAAGCAAGCAGAGGCAAAGAATGATATCTCAGACAGCAGGACAGGGCAGACAATGAAGGGGGAAAACAAAAACACCAGCAGCATTAGGAAGCCAGTTCTACTGAGGCCGTCCAGTTCAGCCTTCTGCATCAATGTGGCTGCCCCTCTCTTGCACAGAAACCCAATTAATATTGGCATGCTGAAGGAAACTCAAGTCCCCCTCTCCTAAGCACATGGGGTGCAACGAGTTGTCAGATTAGATACTCTTCCACAAGCTGGCGCTTTCCAGTGGTTTTGGACTGCAACTACCAGCACCTACAAGGGTCAGCCACACTGCTATCGAAATGTGTTCAATTGAATAGTCATAGAATCATAGAACTTTAGAGATGGAATGCACCCCAAGGGACACCTAGTTCAACCCCCTGCAAGGAAGGAATCACAGAGGGGTACAGATACACCCATGGACTGAAAAAGACACAGCAGGATGTTGTGAATACGCAGCAAGCTTGAAAAAGCTGCTTGTTCGTAGTCAGTACCTGAAGCAAGAGCTGCCTCCAGGATCAAAGGTGGAATCGTTCATAAAGGCTCAAGTGGGGCTGGAGCTGCATTCCAAATGCCTAAAGATCAGAATAAGAACTCAAGCCAAGCTGAAGCTCTAGCCCTCTCACTAGGGAATCTTGCCCGATAACCCCAAGGGTTGGCTCCAATGTTAACTGTACTCAGAGGAGGCCCGTTGAAAGTAATGGACATGTGGTCTTTTGATTTCAATGGGTTTGCTCTGAGTTACAGCTGATGTTGGATACAGCGTCCCAGGTGTGTTGGGGGAGGTGGAAGGAGAGAGAAGAGGAGCCTGACAGGTTAAGAGAAAGGCACTCTGCTTATACTCAGAGGTAATTGCTTATATTTTCTTTACTTCTCAATTTCCAAGGCTTTCGTCTTGGCACTAAACACAGGTTGTGGGACTAAGTTCAATGAGGCCGTGGCTCAAACAAAGCCAAAATGCAGATGTTAAAAGTTCAGATGGATCTTTAGGCTTGGGCTGAGTAAGTCCCCTGGGCTCCGAAGGCATTAGCCCATGATGCAGATAAATTTTTGAAAAATGGTTGAGCCTTGAGGAAGACTGGAGACTAAGAATTTGTGGCTTGCTTCTAGAGAGAGAAAAAGACAACAGATGCTTGAACCTAGAAATCATTTACCTATTCCATGCAGATGTTTCCCCACATCCCCAATTATGCAGACATGCCCTTCACATATAAAGACTGGAAGGAACTGAAAGCATCAGCACATCATCTTATAAAAGGACAGACCATGTCAACCACGTTATCTGCACTTATGGCCCGTTACAAATTGTGCCTTTAGCTGCACAAATAGGAAGCACTTGGAAATTTGCAAGTACATAGTCACTTTTAAACTGCATGTTCCTGGGAAAGATTTGAACCACTTTAATGTTAATTTTGGAGAGAAACCAGCCTGGCGCAAGTCCTTTGGAAACCTTCAGCTGCCCTTGTACACAAGGAAGCAAGCAACCCACTGTCAGGACTCCTATGCCATTTACTTGTATTGTTGCTCTGCCTTCTAGAGAGAAGCCATACTCCTTGAGAAGGTGGGTTAAAGCACTTGCGGGAAGGAGCTGGAGCGAAGAGCCAAACAGTTTGGTATTGCACATGTCAGACTCCCTTCCACTTGTCACAATTAGCCACTACCTTCAATATAAAAACATTAAGAGGAACCAGGATGCTGGATCAGGACCAAGGGGGCCCATCAAGTCCAGCCTCATGTTCTCACGGAGGCCAATCATATACCCCAAAGGGAAGCCCACAACCAGGAATTGAGAGCAACAACACTTCCCTCACTCACAATTCCCAGAAACTGACATTTACAGGCATACTGCCACCAACTTTGGAAAGAGAACATAGCCATTGAAACCCAGAAAGTGCTCTGATGTCCCTCCTGTTCTCCTAAAGCAGGACCTCTCTAGAAAGCAGACCAAAAGAGAAAGACCAAAAGAGAGTGACCTCTTCTGCCCCTGCGCCACCTGAGCATCACTCGGTATAGTCCCCCTTGTGGGGGGAAAGGAACTCCTGCTCCTAAACAGCTGCCAACAATACAGATGTAAGGCACACACCTTCTTACAGCTTCCCACTCGTCCCCTAAAGCACAGACAACCTCAATACTAGTTGTAATTATTTGTGTGGATGCATCCCGTAAGGTCACTTTCATAGAAATGGAACAGACAGGGATACATGTTTGCAGAAGACAGGTGACATTGATACCAGATCTCTAATGTTTAGAAATGCTCACATCAAGTAGTCTTCTAATCCAGGAGGTACAGACCTGGGCCAGGGATGTTTTCAGCTGCAGCTAAAGCTCAGACTGAGGCTCACCCTCCATGCACAACAAAGGATGCTCACGATGGGCACCACAGGGATCAAAGAAAACCAGAGGCAAACAACCCTTGAATTGAATTACAGCACTAAGGAGAAGTATACCATGATAGACAGGTAGTTAAAAGACAGCCTTCCTTCAAAGGAGCCTGGGATGAGGAAATCAGAAGGGAGAAGAGCTGTAAGTGGTACAACGTCTGCCTTGCATGCAGAAGGTTCCAAGTTCAGTCCCCAATGGCACCGCCAATTAAGGCTGGAAAGACGCTTGCCTCAAACCCTGGACAGCCACAGCCAGTGTAAATACTGAACTATATAGACCAACTGTCTGATCTGGTGAATGGAGGACAAGTCCATTGGGTCTGGCCAAAGGTTGCCCATCTAGTGCAATCCTGTTCTCAAAGCAGCTGACCAAATTCCTGTGCAAACCTCCAAGCAGAAACATGAGCGCAGCGGCCCTCTGACCACTTGCGATTCCTAGCAACTGGTATGACAGCGTCTTACGTTCCCAATGCTAAAATTGCAGCCAACCTTACTCTGTAAGTATTTAAGGTTACTAGTTGCCAGTAGGAGTTATGAGTTACTAGTAGAGATGTGTAAAATAATTGGGTACCCTGACACATATACCCGGGGGGGGGGGGGAGAATGCTGTAAAAGCTTGGCATTTGAGGAAAGACTGAAAAAACTGTTATGCAATATTTTTCTACTACTAGGATGATGAATAAAAAGCCTTTGAAAGTAGCACTTGAAGGATTATAGTCAATTGACTGCTGCAATACTTCAGGATAGTTAGTACTAATAGCCTTGGGTTTAGGTTTGGTAAGAAAGAATTGCATAAATTTCAATTTCTCCAAATGCCTGTTTTTTCTCCAGGAAAACATGCCCCGACCCAACCATGGCATTAACATTTGAAGTTTTATATATCTCTATTCACACCTAGTGATGTCTAGGAGCAGGGAAATCAATCATCAAAACCAGACTGGTCACTTCCACAAAATTAGATGGCACAGAAGTCAAAATTACTTCAAGGGTTCTTGAAATGTGCCCCCACCAGGCACAAAAAGATTTATACAATAGCTCAGCAGAAAATAAGATGGCCAACTCAACTGAACAAGGGAGGTCTATGGATGCAATCTGTCTGAGTTGTTCTTAAAAAACATGGACCCCAGGGAACTTATCCTGAATGAGCTAGGCTGGAATGACAGCTCATTCTGGTTCAGTTCCTACCAGGATCAATGCAAATCATGATGTTAAGCCACACTCCAAGTTCACCTAGGCAAAGACTCAAGGAACACCTGCTTGGAAGATAGGGTACAAGGACACCTGAGGGTCTCCCAAGTGGGCCAAGGAACAGGGTGATGGCCAGCTACTCGCTCAGCTGAAAACATGGTATAAAGAGCACCAAACAGAAAAAAACCTGTATTCTAAAGCAAATTCGTGTCTTCCACAGGCCACGCAGTGGACCAGAGTTCTGATATAATGAACAAAAAGCAAGTGACTACCACTTTGTTCAATTTTAACCACCTTTTTATGGAAAAGTTGCTAAAACATTTGACAATGCCACTAACCTCATATTAAAGGGTGTGAAGAATGTGCTCTCTTGCTGTAGATAACAGCTGGAAACCCAGCATCTCTAGAATGCGCAGGAGAGCACATATGTTCACACAGACCAGCCATGTCTCTTCTTTGAACACAGGGAGGGACCTCCCTTCTGAGCACATTGAGGCAGCTGTGTGACTGTACACACATTCAGAGGCCCCACTGATGCTGGGGTGATACTGGATGCGGTCTGGATGCAGAGCAAATGTTATACGTAAAACAAGAGATAACAAACCCACAAGCTAGCTGCAAAGTAATTCTCGGTAACAACAGGGATAGCCAAGAAATGCTTCTTAAGGCAGTCTAGATCCCCCTAATAATGGTAGCAGAAAGGGAGAAAGAGAGAATGGTGGAACACAGAACAGAGTAAGCAACAGTCCAGCATGGCTGCAAGCCTCCTGCATTATTAAGCTTCCTTCCTCTCAGTAAAAGGCATGAAAAACTCCACTAAAGAATCATTGCCAGCATCTGAAAAAGGAGTCAAGCATCTTTGGGTTAAGAGTGAGAGTTGTCCCATTTTGCTACCAGAAAAGCTACCAGGAAACTTAAGGACAAGGAAGATATGGCTTCTGAAACCCCAAGTTTGCATACCATTTAAAAGTTTTCTTTTAGTATTAAAAAGGAGAGAGAGAAACCTACTTCTCAAGCTCCCAGTCACAAGCGCATACCTCAAACAAACCATAATGCTTGTTAATGAAGAGTTACGAAAATATCTGTCTCTTGTCCAAATCATGTAGAAAATCCTCAGCGGTGTGTCAGCGTTTTTCTCCTTGCAGAAACAGAAAACCAGAAGGGCTACTACACCTGGCACAGTTAAAGTGTATTACACACAGTGGTTTGTGAATTAAGGTTTATTGATTTCCATCATATTTGCTTTTTGTTTTTAAATATGGTTGAAGCTGGGCTGCCGAACAAAGGCTGCTGCTGCACTTTTTAAGTTAAAAATAAACTAATGGCGAGAGATCCCCACCTCTGGCGTCCTCCCAGGCCTCTTTGAGATCGTATTGATAAGAAGTTCCAGGACGACCCATGTCCAGGCCTCTCCTAGCAGTGTCCTTAGGTTCATGTCAGTCTCCAGTGCCAGAGGTGAGCGTGCCTTCAAAAATACTGCCACTTCCCCAGCACTGTGTCCTTGATGGCATCGACGTATTGAGTAGGCACCCAATAGACCCAGTAGTAAGAGGCTTCAGTAGGACCCAGCTGGAAGGCCTGGAAGATGCGGGAAAAGAAGAACAGGAGGCTCAGGATTAAGGTCTCTCAAACTATGGCCACCTCATTCAACACTGGGACCAAGCCAGATTCAGCAGTTTCCTGAGGAGCAGCAGTTCTCTCTCAAAACATTGAATATAAGAAAAGCCTGCTGGATCAGGCCAATGGCCCATCTAGTTCAGCTTTCTGTTCTTCTAGTAGTGAAGCAGATGCCTCTTTTGGGAAACACACAAGCAGGATTTGAGCACAAGCACTCTCTCCTCCTGTGGTTTTCAGCAACTGGTATCAGACACTTTCTGTTTATACATATTCGGGTGTTCAAAGTATTTCATGTACATTATCCCCAAACCCTTACAACAACCAAGCAATGTAGGCCATCACTAACACCAGCATCTCCATATTACAGACAAAGTAGTTGAGGCAGAGAATATTGGCTTGCCTCTAGCAAGGTGAATCTTAACCGGATACTACTTTGTTCACACGCAGAGACATTATGCATGTTGCCAACTGGGCTCAGACTTTTGAATATAAAAGCCAAATCACGGTTTGGTGCTTCAGGAATGAGCTCTGTGCTCACACACCGCGCCTCCCCCCCCCCCAGTGTTCTGCTTCAATTATTTACTCCTGCACTTGTGCAAACCAGTCAGCTGCTGCATCCAAACTGTACTACAACTCCCATCATGATCATCCTTCTTGACCGCTGGCCATGCTAGCTGATGGGAGTTGTAGTTCAGAAACATCCAGAGGGCCACAAACACACCCCTTGGTCCTCACTCAACACCAACTTCAGTTCTATTTGTGAGAGGAGGAAAGAGAAGGAGATGCATAAACTCTCCTTTCAAGTGGCAAATAAACCAAAGAGTTAATGAGATTGTTATGTAAGTAGAGGCCCTGTGCCCCTGTATGTTTCTGTCCAAGTGAAGGGAGAAGTACTTCCTCCGTAGAAAATAAAAGAGAGGCAGACAATTCACGGGAGTTCACTGAATGCTGAGTCTTCTTGCAGGGTAAAAAGCAGGGAATCTGATCCTCTCTATGGAGAGTGCTGCATGAAGGGTACAGAAGGAAGAAAGGCTTCTCTCTGAATTAGCCCTAATGCTGACTGCTTTTGCTCATAGGAATGTAGTCTTCTCCTGAAACCCTGGGCTTAACATCTGCAAAAGTTCAGGTGCATTATTTGCAGAGGACCGTTCCTTACCATCATGTGATAATCCTCATGTCCTTCGATAGGTTCACTCACCACGTTCTTGATAGACCCCATGGGCAACTTTTCTGTTCTTTCTGCATTGAAATAAAACATGTCAACTTGGGCAGGATGACATTTCACACCATTCCTCCATTCTTCCTTCCAGAGCTTCTCCGTCCCATCAGAATGTATGAAAAAGGAAAGGCTTTCTCAAAACTGCACCAGCCCCAATACCTGATCCCAACAGCCTCTCCTCTTCCAAAGAAGACCTTCCCTCTACCCTAAATGCTCTTTGCATCACTCAACTCACTGATAGATAGATAGATATAGATAAATAAATAAATAAATAAATAAATAAATGGCTTTCTACTGCTAAGACAAAAGAAATTTATAAACCCCATATGCAGCTTAATCCTTAAAGTTCTTGCTGTTTCCCTAGTTCACCCCCTAAACCATTCCTGTGGCAAGAAATCAGATAGTATTAAAGAAACAAAACAAAAGCATGGTCCGTCTGCAACACCACACAGCGACAAAATGAGAATGCATTTCAACCTCTTATCAGCATATTTCCTCCCTGTTTGAAGCTGGTCCAAGGCCAGCATAACAGAGTGTCACATTTCACATCTGTCCTAGTCAACAAATGTGCCTTTTTGCAAAAGGAGAAGATCCCCCTGCTGAGGCACTCTGATGGTCTCTCTCTTTCCCCAATGGTAGGGCCATTTGTCAGGCAGAGATGTGAACTACCAGGTGCCTGACCCTCCCCAGGTGGGCTGCTGCAAGAACAGGTGATGGTTGAAGTGCTCCTACTGCTAAGGAGTTGGATTGGGAAAAACCAAACCCCATATAATGAAATTGGCCATTACTGCATTAGAATACTATTCAGTCATATCAGTAACCATTAAGAAGTCATAATACAGAGATTACACAACCACAGTTGTGACTGAGGCCAAAAGCACTTTGTGCCCATTAATTTCATCTGGTGAGAATTAAGCATGAGCTTAGCTGCTATTGAAACCAAATGGGACATACAACAGCTTAGTATGGGCTACACTGTGCCTGCTGCTCTGTGTGAGGGTCAAAAACATCTAAACTAGTAAGCCCCAGCTTTCAATGGAAACCAGAGTGTAGCAAAAGTATGCTGCTCCTCAACTAGCCTTGTTAAATGAAACTCAGAAATACCCATAATTTCCCACAGACTCTTTAGCCCTTTCAACTGCACGCATCATGCCTGCTCAATCCAGTTTTGCATCTAAAGAAAGCCTGGGGCTGCAAACAAGCAGGAACTGCCCAGAGTTCAACCAGCCAGCCAGATCAACAAAATCTAAGGATCCTCTGTACTGCAAGTTCTGCTTTTAATGGTTCCCCCCCCCTCTGCCCAGCCCCTGTGCAATGTTCTGATATTTATGAAACAGTGGTATATAAATAAAGTGCCACTGGCGTTCGTGTGTGCAGAATGCCAGCGCTCTCAATGTTTCAGCACTTTCAGAGCCTCCCTCCAGGGTGGTTCTTGGGACACAAGCAGCTCAACTCCCTACCACAAAAAGACTCCTGCACAACAGACACAAGGGGCACAGGCAGAGTATTAAACACTGAAGAGCCACAAAAGCCCTCATATATTAGGTAGCTCAAACCCTTCAAGCAGGCCAAAGTATTAATTGGCCAAAGATGTACAGGAAATGCAGTCTAGGGTATCTGCATCACCAATGCCTTTTCCGCTCAAGCTTCACATGAACTGTAGCATGTTTCTACCTCTTGCTCCTAAACCATCACCCGAACAGGATGACTCTACAGGCTCAGAAAACTTGCAAGGGGTCAGCTGTGAAACACTGAACATGCCATCAGTTCTCCCCCAGAGATAAGTCTTCAGGTCCCCCCAAGGTATATAATTTTGAGCACCTACCTTTAGTGCCAATCCAGAGCTGATCTTGTTCGAGTTTAAAGGTGAGCCGCACTTTTCCACCCGACTTGTTGTACATGCCCGATAAAGGAACAGTTGGCAGGCGCTCCTAAGAAGTCGAGAACAGAGGTCTTCTGTGAACAACAGGAAGCTTCTGCCAGCTTTACAGCACAAAGTTAAAAAAGCCACCCTCCTCTACAGGACACAAGTGTAGGAGAGAAGGAAGAGCCCCAGAAACTGCCACTGGCTCCTATGGACCTCGACAATGATACAGCCTACTCACACACCTGGGCACCCTTGACAGAAGGCATCACATCTTCAGGTTTTCCTTTATCTAACACTTTCCTGTGTTGCTGTAACAAAGCGGAAATAAAAAATAAACATGACAAAAGCCTAGAAGATTTTCCCATCTACCTACTTGCTAACATATTGAGATTTTTAAGAATTTCAAGAAGATACACAGGCAATTAGTTACCTCTTATCTTAGCCACACAATCCAAATGCAATCAAGAAATGCATAGTATGTATTCTGTCTATCAGTAGTTATAAATTCAAACACTTCCCTAAAATTCAAGAGTTTACACCACAACTTTGGTGAAAGCTATCACATTAGTAACTTTGCAAAGGAAAGCATGAGAAGGTCTCACAGAGATTCCCACCTCAAAGCTGACCAGTTGATAGCAGAATTAGCTATCGGCCAAAGCTGACAAAGGCCAAATTCAACAGGACTACCTAAAGGGCAGTATCATTTGGCTACAAAATGTTATTTATTGCTAAATTACAGTCACTACACTGTCCATTCCACTAAAGTTAAATAGAGTTCAAATGGCTCTTCAACCTTGGACTTGCAGATAGTTTTTAGGCAACTTGCTCTCTCAGTTATTGGAATAGTGCTCTAACCAGAAGGCTGCTGCAGAAATTATCAAGATAAGGAGCTTCAAGTTAACCTGTCACTGAAGCACATGGACCTCAAGATCCTTCCTTTTAACAGGTCAATGGTCAAAAGGGGTATACCCCCATTTTACCTGGGAGATCCATGTACACCTTCAGTCCAAACAAGCTACCTAGACTGGCAGATGTAACCAACCTTTTGTCTGCAAAGGGGCTCCTTTTTGGTCTCTTCTGATTTCACTTCCTGCTGAGCAGCATCCTTCGGTGTGTTTACTGCCAAGACATCATTGATAGTTGAGCCAACCACCATTATTTTTGCTCCATTGATCACTTTGATTTCCCGTAAAGTTTTATCCTCTGGTAGAAGTCCTTTGAACATGACCTTCTGCATTGCAGGTGGAAGGCCTAGCAAAGAAGGAATCAACAGGGAAGACTTTTTAACGCAGGAATTTCTTCCAGATATGATGGGAAGGTCACGTGGTAGAATTACCTCTCCATAAAACACAGACAGCCTCACCTGTGAGTGAGTGGATTTTCTGCTTCAGGTCAGCCCCTGTGTTATCAAGTGGGAACTTCAAGTCATACTTATTTTTGTTCCAGATAATTTTTAGCTCAACCAGCTCTTTCCCAATCTCAGAATCGCCGCCATTGCTGACAGAAGCCTGTGGGTCAGGTGGATCACTTTGAGGATCTTCAGTCTCCAAAGGTTTCTCAGCAGAAAGAGGATCACTGCCATCCCTGCAGTCTAGAGGCGGATTCTCAGCTTCTGCATCCATGCTGGTGTCATCCGAATCTGCAAAGAAAGGAAACAAATGAGAACAGCCCCCTTGAGAGAGTTGGGATCTGTATACATACACCCCTTATGCGCTGTTTTGGGACAACACTCAAAATAAAAACAAAAACCCCCACCACTCCAGATTAAGACTTCAGTTGGTGCTGAATTATGTCAGTGGCAGGTACAGAGTCAGCTCAAAACACTCCTAACAGGAACTATTTTCTCTTTGTTTAATAGCATTTATCCCAGTAGTGGAGTGCCTCCTCCACTTGTACCCGCTCGGTGAGCAGAAAACTACTTTCCTCACTCCTATGCCTTGCAGTATTCCTCCCTACACCCCCCCCCGCCTCTGCACCTGCCCCCAGTTTGGCGGGCCCAGCCCGTGTCAGGGCTGAAGCCAGGCAGACCTCGGCTACCCGCCTGGGAAACTCCCCTCCCTCGTGCCAGGGCGCCTCCCCCGAGGAAGACCCTCCGAAGCTTTCCTGGGTGGGTGGCGCTTTAGGAAAAGTGGCTCAAGGCACGAGGCCGAGAGAGGGGAGGCAGGTGAGGGTGAACCTCCAGCCCAGCCCAGCCTAGTCGCTGCCTTGAGGGGGGAGTTTGGGGTTGCCCTGGCACGGGGAGAGGGAAGGCCGGGGGTCGCCCACCCCCAATGTGTACAGCCCAGGCCTTGCCCCTTATTTCCCTCCGCGCGCCCCCGCCCCTAGCGGACCCCGCTCTCTCTCGCGCGCGCACCGGGGGTGGCAGAGGCGGCAGCCATGATGATTGTGTACAACCCGCCCGGGGGGGTGCCGGGAAAAGCGCCGGGCGGTCCGGATTGGCCTCCGTCGGCCTCCGTAGCCCGCCCCTTCCGCCTCGAAACCTTCGCTCGCCGGTCCGGATGTTTTGGACTACAGCTCCCGCCACCTTCTTCTCTACAGCCAACCAGCCAACATGGCTGTTGTGGCGGCAGGGGCTGATGGGAGTTGTAGTTCAAAAGCCCGATGGAGGGCACGAAGTTGGCGGAGGCTGCTCTGTCGTAGCGTTGAAGTTCCACGTGGTTTGGTTTTGTAAGTCGCCCAAGCTGGAGAGGCGGTGGAAAAGCTTTAAAGAAATATAGAAAAGGGAATGACGCTTTTAAAAAAAGTAAAAATAAATAAATATTCTTTAATTATTATTTATTAAATATTTGACACAGTTTTGGCCACCGCCTTCTTGCTGCCGCCTGTCTCTTCTTGTTACAGTATTTATATCCTGCTTTTACCCCATAAGGCGACTCAGGATGGCTTCCACAAATAAAAACAACGCAGATAAAATACAAAAAAAGCTAAATATATATATAAGACAACCATTGAAAAGTAATTAAACTCTGACAGAATTAAAACAATATTAAAAATACGTGTATTACAATACAGCTAATAAAAACAGCACTATCAAAAGCCAAGTTCTCAACACGCCTCAAAAGAGCCTCAGTGGAGCAGGAGAACACAGGACCAGGCAGCCAATAAATGGAGCTAAAGGCGACACCAATGGTCAGCCTTCTAGCTAATTTGCTGTGCCGGCATATACTAAAGTTCGAGATTATTGTTGCTAACTTGTCTTATTGATAATTTTATTGTTTCATATACTTTATTGTTTCTTATTTTTGTAAACAGCTTGAAGAGGTTTTTTTTTTCACAATCAAGCAGTGTACACATTTTATGAAATAAATAATATAAATACACACACACGTATATAAAGAATAAATTGATTGGAACAGCTTGATCCAGGTTCTACTAGCCAAAAAACCCCGCAAAAATAATGTGTATATAAAAAATAAATCCACCCTCTCTTCCTCCCCTTAATATAGAATAGAAAAATAAAGATACTATTAAAAATTTAAAATAATTAAAAAAATAAAAAGTAAAACTGATAGTATTTGGTCCCACTTCGGCGTTGCCCCATTTCTGCGGCCGCAGCGAGGACGCTGTTTCTTTAAGTCTGGCTCCGCCCCTTGTTCCTGTCGGAAACTGAATGACCGACAGGATGTAGCCAATGGGGCGCGGAGGGCGGGGTCTTATGTTAGACCACGTGCGCTTCTGCCGCTGCCTGTTGAGTCTACAGGTGGGAGGCCGCTACCGCCGCCGCTGTCATGGGACTGGGCGCTGCAGCGGTGGGGGATGCCTTGCGAGGCGCAATCCGGGGGTCTGGCGTGCGGGTGAGGTTCGCGCCCAGCCCCACAGGTGAGCTGCCCCGGAGCCACGCGGAGCTCCTCGCCTTGCTGCCGAAGCCGTGGGGACTTCCTTGGGCCGCTGCCTGACATGATTAGGGTTTTTCGGGTGCTTTCGTGCTGCCTTCCCGGGCAGTTTGCAAAAGCGATTCGCCAAATCGGATATTATTATCATATTTTTTAAAATACGTGTTTGCTGGTTTGCTGAAACTACAGCTGTAAACAGTCAATAGGATGTGCAGAGAAATAAAAAGAGAACAAACCCCGCAGCTGTAACTGTGCCACAACAAAGGGATAGTCTGAAACAGGTTTAAGAGAACCCATCAGGGAAAGAAAGGCAAATAACCCATTCCATAGCAATGCATGAGTCATTGGAGGTTTGTGTAATACACTATTGTTGGCTATAAATGGGAACCACGCTATGTCTAAATGATTATGCATAGCCATATAACAAGTATTAATAGGTATCAATTAATTTTTTTACCTTCCCTTCACACTTAAGGTCCCAGGATGGGTTACAGCATTCAAACTATATTAAAAACAACTTAGTTATTAAAAAAATGTGGTCTCCCAAGATCCTAGGCCTCTGACCGCTACACACTTGCTCATTGAGTTATATATAAGTAACTACCAATGGTGGGATCTAGTCAGCTTCATGAATCATGAGTTGTGCAGGCCTAATTGAATGCCTCTTGGTTTTTATTACTGTCCTTGGAGCTGAGATGCTGCTGTTATGCCCTTGGTGTGGGATGAACAAAAACAAAGGGGTTGTCAAAGGTGTCTCAGTAGAAATCAGAGTAGATCATGGAAGCCTGAAGTTTGCTTACCCTTGTGGTTGAAGGTCCCTGAACCCAGGTGAAGTTGGATATGTGGGGATAGCACAAGAATTGCCCAGGTGCATGGATCAGACCAAAAACTTAACTTATTCAGCCTTCCCCAACCTAGTGATCTCAATATAGTTTGCCTTGCAATGCCATCATAACAGTGCTGGTTGCAGAAGGTGGAAATTCTATTCCATCACAGCTGCATCCAAAAAAGGCCAAGTGCATGTTTCTGGGAAGCTCATAAAGGTGCCTTCCTTTGTTAATCAGAGGTAGACTGCTCTTGAACACGGAGTTTCATTTCAGCTGTCATTGTTAACATCCCTCAGCACACCTTTTCTCCCTACTTTTGCCTATTCCTCTTTTAAAAGTTAACTAAGTAAATGGTTGCCTCTTTCTCTTGGGGCTGTGATATGCATTGCATGTTCTGAACCAGCCAGCCTGAATTCTAATATTATTTTGAGAAGGAAGATAGTTTTCAACTGCTTGCACATTTCAAACCATTCATTTCTCTTCTGCTCATGTATTTGGAAGTGGAATGACTCTTGATGTGGAGGTTCTCTTTTCAGCTAGAACAGCAAAAACAGCCTCTGATTATAGCACCAGAGTTGTGCCTCATGCACCCTGTTCTTCCTTTTCTACGTGCTGTGCAGGGTTCCTCCACCTAGGTGGCCTGCGGACTGCTTTGTATAACTACATTTTTGCCAAGAAACACCAAGGGAGTTTCATCCTCAGACTGGAGGACACAGACCAAAGCCGGGTGGTGCCCGGGGCTGCTGAAGGCATAGAAGATATGCTGGAATGGGCAGGTAATTCTGCTTCCCCACACATGTATGCAGTTCAGGCTCTATCACAGGGACCAAACAGTGTGTGAGGTTGCATCCTTTGCCAGGTTTCCTCAGGGAAGCAGTGCAAGATGATCAGATCCTCAAGAATAATAATAACAATTTTATTATTTATACCCCGCCCATCTGACTGGGTTGCAATAAACATTTTAAAACTTCCCTATGCACGGCTACCTTCAGATGTCTTCCCAAGGTTGTATAGTTAGTTATCTTCTTGACATCTGATGGGAGGGCGTTCCACAGGGTGGGTGCCACTACCGAGAAGGCCCTCTGCCTGGCTCCTTGGAACTTCACTTCTCCCAGTGAGGGCCCTCGGAGCTGGATCTCGGTGTCCAGGCTGGATGATGGGGGTGGAGATGCTTCTTCAGGTATACAGGGCCAAGGCCGTTTAGGGTTTTAAAGGTCAGCACCAGCATTTTGGATGGTGCTCGGAAACGTACTGGGAGCCAATGTAGGTCTCTTTGTTCTTGGTTTTTCTGTCTTATCCAGGGAGTGGGGAAATAGAAAATATTCCAGCCCCCTCCTCTCGCCACCCCCGCTTTTCTTTCCCAGCATCATCATAAACCACCTTGGAGAACAGGACAGCTGCCCCATCACTCTCAGCAAGTTATCTACCCTCCCTGATGCTTAACCTCATAGAAAGGGGTTCAGACTCCCCTCTCCTTGTTTCCTTGCTTACTTTCAAAAAAACGAAGCAAAACACAATCTCCAAGTCAGCTGCCTTGGCATCAAGGAAACAAATTTATTTGCTGGTGGTGAGTTATCCACCACACTTTAGACACATGTGACTTCTGTCCAGCAAGCAAAGAGTTGTACATCTGACACTCTGTGTTCAGTAATTGGATGGCTCCCTCCCACACTTGATTTTTCCACCTGCATAATGTGCATTTTCTTTGTTATAGTTTTTCTATTTGGAAAGTTGGGATTTGCAAGATCCAAAAAGGGAGAGGGTTGATTGCTCTGGCCTCCTTGCCCTAAGGCTGCACTCTCACAGGTGCCTAACTCACCTGCCTACTTCTTGATGCTTTTGTCACTGGGGTGCCCACAAGATTGCCTGCCCTTTTATACTACAGTGGTACCTCAGGTTACATACGCTTCAGGTTACATATGCTTCAGGTTACATACGCTTCAGGTTACAGACTCCGCTAAACTAGAAATAGTGCTTCAGGATAAGAACAGAAATCGTGCTCCAGCGGCGTGGCGGCAGCAGGAGGCCCCATTAGCTAAAGTGGTGCTTCAGGTTAAGAACAGTTTCAGGTTAAGAACAGACCTCCGGAGCAAATTAAGTACTTAACCCGAGGTACCACTGTACTGGCTATCTTCCTCTAACTCTTGCTACATGCATTTCCATCAGAAAAGCCTTGTTTAAAAGGGGAAAATGTGTGTATTGACCACTGGGCTGCAGCACAGTCCAGTTACCTGGGATTTAAGTGACCTGGGAATGAGGATTTATTTAAAATCAGAGGAGCAGATAATGAGTCACCCCCCTTCACCTGATAAAATCATCATGTGATTATGGGATGTGGGGACTTCAAGCCTCTCTGGGATTTAAATGATCTGAGTCACTGTAAGCCTATCTCTGTCTGCACTTTTCTAAACTTGCACTCAAGTTCCCCCAGAGGTGTAGGAAGGGGGGTGCGGTGGGTGCAGTCCGCCCTGGGTGTCATGACTGAGGGGGGTGACAAAATGGCAGGCGAGTGGATGGCACACCTTGCGCCTGGCGGCTGCAGCTCTTGCCCATCCTCGGCAATTTCCAAGTGGTCCACGGGAGGGCAGGATGGACCACATTTGGGATCCCTTTGCTTTTGGTTGCTTCTGAAGAGCTGTCCCCTGCCTCCCCTTGCAGGCATCCCACCCGAGGAGAGTCCTCGCCGGGGCGGCCCAGCAGCCCCCTATCAGCAATCCCAGCGACTCAGCCTATACAGGGAAGCTGCAGAGCTGCTTCTGGAGAAGGGGGCTGCCTACCGCTGCTTTTGCACCCCCCAGCGCCTGGAGCTGCTGAAGAAAGAGGCTCTGAGGAACCGGCAGACGCCGCGGTAAGGATCAGGTGGAGGTTAGACCTGGGTGTGCTCTCTGCATGGCTGCTGACGCAACCTGGGTCCTGCTCCGCCGCAGGATTGCTACACGTCTCTCTGCCTTTGACAATTCTGCGTTCTTCCAAGGAGAGTCCTGAATGCGGGTGGGATGGGGGCTGACATTTGGCTGATGGGGAATCAGGAGGCAGGGCTGGGTGAGTCCAAGGAATTGTCCGTGTGGGGCTCTGTGGACTTCTGGCCTTGATCCAGCATGCTTACACTCAGGGATGGCCTTGATGGCCGGGAAAGGCCAGTATTTGCCTTATCAGGCTTATCGGCTTCAGGGGCCTGTTTCTCAATCTCCAGCAGTATCTGGAACAATAGAGCAAGGACCTTTGGCTAATGCATTGCAAGGAGTTGGACTAATTCTGTGAATCTAAAAGGAGAGAGAAACACTAGCTGTGGTCTGACGCCCCCTCCCCAAATTTCCTTAGTATATGTTCATTGCTCTGTTGCTACTGTGGAGAAGGGCTTGGGAGATCTTTTGCTATGGCTGCTTGTGGGCAACAATTTATCCTGCTCAGAGTGAGAACTTGGAGGATTTGGGGGCGGGGGCAAAATGTGTTAAGTCAAAAGCCACAGAGTACAGGTTCTCTTTGTGGGAGAGACAGAGAGGGACAGAGTCAGCAGCCATAATTGAAAAGGGGATGGGAACTATCGCTAAGACCATCTGTTTGCCTTCTTTTTTCTTTTTCTTATGTTTATATCCCACCTTTCCTTCAAGGAGCTTAAGGTGGCATACATGATTTTCCCTTTCCTCTTTTTATCCTTACAGACAGTGAGGTAGGCCAGGCTGAGAGGCAGTGACTGGCCCAGGCTCCCCCCCCCCCCCATTGAGCTGCATGGCTGAGTGGGGATTTGAACCCCAGCCGCCCAGGTCTTAGTCCAACACACTAACCACTACACCACACTGGCTCTGTTTGAAATAAATCTGCTTGAATGATTTGCTTGTTTTTACCTAGGTATTTGGTTAAATTGGAAATACAGGCTTTTCGTTCCTGTAATTTTCCTTGTTTACCTTAGTCGTTTATTGTACCTGTTTTTGTGACTTTTATACGTTGTTTTTCCTTATTTTCATTGCTTTGTTCCCCACTCCGGGATTGAAAATACTGTGGGCTATAAATACTGCAAATGAATAATAAAAAAATCAACAGGCAGGGAGTTCCAAAGTGCCAATGTGCAACCCCTGTAAAAGTACAAGTTCTGGAGACATGTTTCCTGCGTCCATCAAAGGCAGGGTGGTCCGGTCAGCTGGGATTCTGGGTTTCTCAAAGCTTTAGAGTTTTGTGTTGATTCAGTTGAATGAGAACCAGCAGCTTAGGTTACAGATGAAGCCTTCCTTTGCTGCTGCTGCTGCTGCTTCCGATGTGATTCCTAACCCTGCCCCTCTCCTTATAGATATGACAACAGGTGCCGCCACCTGAGCCCCAAGCAGGTGGCCGAGAAGGTGTCTCAGGGCGCTGACTCTGTCATGCGCTTCCGCCTGGAGGAGAACTCAGAACCCTTCTGCGACCTGATCCACGGCTGGAGCAAGCACGTTGTCGCCAGTGTCGAAGGGGATCCGGTGATCCTGAAGAGCGATGGCTTCCCCACCTACCACCTGGCCAACGTGGTGGATGACCACGTCATGGGGATCAGCCATGTCCTTCGGGGAGCAGAGTGGCTCATCTCCACCTCCAAGCACCTCCTCCTCTACAGGGCCTTTGGCTGGGACCCACCTCAATTTGGCCACCTCCCGCTGCTCCTGAACAAAGACGGCAGCAAGCTTTCCAAGAGGCAGGGGGACATCTTTGTGGAGCAGCTTGCGCAGGATGGCTGGTTGCCCGAAGCCCTGCTGGACATCATGACAAATTGTGGCTCTGGATTTGCAGGTAATGAGGCCGTAGCCCTCAACACCCCAGCAGGCTGGCTCAGCTGGTGTGAATTCTCTGCTTGTATTTGAATCCTGCTTATAAAATTATGGGTGTCCCGCTTTTCCACCTTGTCTTGGCAAATGACTGTGTTCAGTGGAGTCTCTCCTGGAGCTGGTCCCTTCTTAGTAGGTAGTCCCTGGGCTTCCTGAGGCCTCCTGGGACATTTTCTGCTTAGCCCATCGCTGGAATCCTAGAGTTGTATGCCATCGATTCCAGTGGGTCCCAAAATGGGGTACAGTTGGATTACCTGGGCAAGGGAGCTGCAGGCTGGTGCTAAAGGTGGAAATAATTATCATCAATGTTGATGAATTAATTAAATTAAAGGGGACCCCTGACCATTAGGTCCAGTCGTGACCGACTCTGGGGTTGCGGCGCTCATCTCGCTTTATTGGCCGAGGGAGCCGGCGTACAGCTTCCGGGTCATGTGGCCAGCATGACAAAGCCGCTTCTGGCGAACCATAGCAGCGCACGGAAACGCCGTTTACCTTCCCACCAGAGCAGTACCTATTTATCTGCTTGCACTTTGACGTGCTTTTGAACTGCTAGGTTGGCAGGAGCAGGGACTGAGCAACGGGAGCTCACCCCATCGCTGGGATTCGAACCGCCAAGCTTCTGATCGGCAAGTCCTAGGCTCTGTGGTTTAACCCACAGCGCCCTATACATATCAATAAATTCTTGTTGGAGCATGTTTTTGTCATGTATTCTTCTACACATTTCCATTCTTGTTTGAGATTTTAATTAATCTAATCAAAATCTAATCGGACCTCTTGGTTTCATTTGCAGATAACCGGATGGGCAGGACGTTGAAGGAGCTGATTGAGGAGTTCAACGTGAGCAGGATCGAAAGGCACTCGGCTCTGCTGGATCTTGAGAAGCTGTCTGAGTTCAACAGGTGGAGGAACCAGAGGGGCGGGGTAGCACCAGCTTCCATGCATTTCCTGGTTGGCTGTTGATCTGCGGGCTGTTTATCCCCTGTGGGGAGGTCTGCATCTGCTGAGCATCACCTTTTGGTCCCCTTCCCTGTTCCCTTCCTTGGAGCCCAGTCTCCCTACAGCTCAGGGGTCTCTTCTGCCTCCTCCTTGAAGTCAGGCTGCATTCAGGGAAGAAAAAGCAAGATGTCACATAGGGTGCAAACAGGCATTGCTGAGAAACTGAGGAAGTGTATCCCTAAAAGGTCATCCCACTCCTTATAGCTCAGCCGGTTAAAGCATGCTGCTGACACTGTTGAGGCTGCAGGTTCGATACCCATGTGGATATTCTAGCTGCATATTCTAGTACTGCAGGGAAATGGATTAAATGCACCTCAGGGTCCTTTCCAACTCTTCAGTTGTATGATGCTATGTTGTGTGTGTGTGTGTGCACAGGATCCACCTGACCCGTCGGATTGAAGATGACCTGCAACGGCAAGAGCTGGTGGCAGAGGTGCAGGCCTCTGTGGAGGAGACCTACGGGAGCCAGGTGGTAGACCGGGAGGTCCTTGAGAAGGGCTACGTGGAGCAGGTGCTGCTGCTTAGAATGGTAAGTCAGGCAAAGAGGGTGTGTGTGTCTGTGCACAAGTGCACCTGCCTCTTTGCTTTCTTGTGGTTTTTTTTTGTTTTTAAATAAACTGCCAACATAACGAAAGGAAAGAAAACAAAGGTCTTAAATTTTAACACCACAAAGCGTCACATCCTGGAAATTAGGGGTTGCTGGAAAAGTTTAAAACAGGGATGCAGAAAAGGGAGGTATGGGGAAGTCGTTGAAACAAGGTTTAAGGAAAAGAGGCTATGAAATTATACGTGTTTATATGTTTGTTTGTTTGTTTGTTTATGTATTGTCAGTTGTATTGTGTTTTAATATATGTTGGAAAATTAATAAAAATTTATTTAAAAAAAACAAAAAAACAAAGCGTCAAACCCTGGAAGCACAAAAGATACAGCATGTCTCCAAAGGGATAACAAAGTGTTAACTCAGACATAGATTTCCTTTACAAATAATAATGATATATAAAATAACAGTGTCCTCCACCTGTGAGTTTCATCATTATGAAATAACACAGGCTTAAATGAGCCAGATGATTTCCATACACTGGTGGCACTGAGTGACTGGGTGCCTCAATATTTGCATAAGAAATACTATTACTATTATTTATTATTATTAATTGAGTTTATATACCGCCTTATACCCGGAGATCTCAGGGCAGTCCACAGAAAAGATCACAACATATACAGTTGTACCTCAAGTTACAAATGCCTCAGGTTACAAATGCTTCAGGTTACAAACTCCACTAACCTGGAAGAGTTACCTCGAGTTGAGAACTTTGCCCCAGGATGAGAACGGAAAATTTGTGCTGGCGGCGCAGCAGCAGCAAGAGGCTCCATTAGCAAAAGCGTGCCTCTTGTTAAGAACAGTTTCAGGTTAAGAACGGACCTCCGGAAATAATTAAGTTCGTAACTAGAGGTACCACTGTATAATCAGAATAAAAACAACAACCCAACAACACACACCCAGAAAAGAGCCACATTTTAGAAGGCTATAGGATGTCAAACAGATCAACCAAAGGCCTGGTTAAAAAGGAACACTTTTGCCTGGCACCTAAAGGTGTATAATGAAGGTGCCAGGTGAACTTCATGTTATATATGTTTCCTAGCTGGAAACTCTTCAACTTGAAGGTAAGAAGGTGCCGTGGGGCAGGGAGAGATGTGGTGTTGGGGTGGGGGCTCCAGCCAGGGGAACTGATCTGCCTGTCTCTCTGATCCTCAGTGGTCCTTCCTCCCCAGGGTCACATAAGCCGCCTCAAGGACTTGGTGTCACCCAAGTATTCTTTCTTGTGGATCCGGCCATCCGTGCCTCACGAGGAGCTGCAAGCCATTTCAGCAGAGGCAGACAAAATAGGAAGGCTGGTTCTCAGGTGAGTTGCCCTGGACCTTGCCTGTTGTTGTTTTTTTACCCACTGGGATGTTGCAGCCACCTAGAGGTCTGGCCTCCTTCACCTTCCTCCTCACCTGAGTGACAGCAGGTACTTTCCATGCTGAAGTAAGTGCTTGTTTTCAGCCGGTCTCCCTCATATGGTAAATAAACAGTAGAACCTTACATTATCTCAGCTGGTAGAGTATGAAACTCTTAATCTCAGGGTTGTGGGTTTGAGCCCCACGTTGGGCAAAAGATTCCCCCACTTTTGAGCCCCATTGCAGGGGGTTGGACTAGATGACCCTTGTGGTCCCTTCCAATTCTACAATGCTATGACTCTTGCCACATGAAGGGTCTTCTGCAAGTGAAACAACCTGCCCTGCAAAATGGATACGATAAATCACTTGGCAGTAGCTTTTCCAAGTGAAAACTGAGCCACAGTTTAGAAAAACGAGTTTAAATATCCTTTTTTCTTCTTCTCTTCCCAAAGGTTGCTGGAACAGCCGGTGGCTGCTCTGACCCCAGAGGAGCTGGGCAAAGACCTGAGGCGGCTGCAAGAGCAGATAAGTGGGACCCAGTACAGTGGCATGATGAGGCTTCTCCGCTTGGCCCTCAGTGGCCAGAAGGTAAATTTCCCAGGTCCCCACTTCCCAAATCTCATCATCTGAATTGCTCTGCTTTGAAAGCCAATAGCTGGCTTGGCTCTGCTAATGGACCTCAGTGGTAGTTGCTATATCTCTTTAAAATACAGTGGTACCTCGGGATAAGTACTTAATTCGTTCCGGAGGTCCGTTCTTAACCTGAAACTGTTCTTAACCTGAAGCACCACTTTAGCTAATGGGGCCTCCTGCTGCTGCTGCACTGCCGGAGCACGATTTCTGTTCTTAACCTGAAGCAAAGTTATTAACCTGAAGCACTATTTCTGGGTTAGCGGAGTCTGTAACCTAAAGCGTATGTAACCTAAAGCGTATGTAACCCGAGGTACCACTGTAATCAAAAGAGCCATCCTGATAGACGTGAGGTATTTTGGACTACAACTCCCATCAGCCCTAGCCAAATCATGTTGGGGCCGATGGGAGTTGTAGTCCAAAACATAGAGGGCACCAAATTGACAAAGGCTGACCTAAAATTATTTGTACCTCATTTTCAGCAAACCAGTGGCTTGTAACAATAAAAACACGTGAAACCAGTTAACACGGATGGGCCATTCCTGACAATTAATAATGAAAAAATATGAGCAAAAACCCACAGGTCAAGCTAGAGCTAGAATAAAACCAAGAATAAGGATGGATAGCTCAGTTGGTTAGAGCATGGTGCTGAGAACGCCAAAGTTGCAGGTTCGATCTCCATTCAGGGACAGCTGCATATTCCTGCATTGCAGGGGATTGGACTAGACGATCCTCTGGGTCCCTTCTAACTCTGTGATTCTGTGAGCCCTCCCCACACCCCGAGGCATGCCTTGATCAGCAAGTCTTTACTTGGCACCTGAATAGCAACATGAAGATGCCAGCTAAACACCTAATACAGGTTGCCAGTTTTTTTAAATGTTATTCCATTTATTGGGCAGTGCTGAAATCATAGGAAGCTGCCTTCAGATGTCGTCTAAAAGTCAGATACTTGTTTATTTCCTTGACATCTGGTGCGAGGGTGTTCCACAGGGTGGGCGCCACCACCAAGAAGGCCCTATGCCTGGTTCCCTGTAAGTTCACTACTTGCAGTGAGGGAACCGCCAGAGGGCCCTCAGAGCTGGACCTCAGTGTCCGGGCTGAACGATGGAGGTGGAGACGTCCCTTCAGGTATATTGGGCTGAGACCATTTACTCAGGTGGGACTTCCGGGTTGGTGCCACTGTTTAATGGCGGATTCCCTCCGAGCTCCGGAGGGAATCGGCTCCGTAGCGTCTGGGTCTGGCCGCTGCGGCGAAGCGGGGACCCTTAAAATCACAGGCACGGATGCCTGTGAACACAGAGACTCGGCGGGCACCATTTGCGCCCCCCCAATCCGCGACGGAGCCTTTTTAAAGGCTTCGGAACGGAGGCAGGGTAAGGCGTGGTGCTGAGAGTACTCCCTCGTCTACGGAGTGAAGCCGCAAGCCATTGACAGAGAGCGCCAACTTCTTCTAAGAGTGATTGGATCCTAAAACATCAACCCGTGAGTAATACGGAGATTGGAACTTTAAAAAATTTATTATTTTGGATTTGGAACGAGCGGGAAGGGGCTAAAAAGGAAGTCCACCCCCCCCCTCTTTGTAAACAACTTAAAGCAAAGGACTGGGCAGCTAAGGTCGAGAGAATCTGTTTCTTGTTTTTTTTTAACTAAAGATCCTGACCTCACGGTTTGGACATTATAAGAGGATATTCTGGAGGATAAAAAGAATTTTGGGAGCTGAAACTACACCCCCCCCTAGACCCGGGAACGTCCGATGAGAAAGCCTGTTGCATGGAAGATTTTGACAGCTGTCAAGTGAGCTGCTAGTCAGCTAGTTGTCAGCTGGAAAAAGAGAACATTGTTTCTGCTGTTTTTGCTGGTTTATTCGGGATAACTTGTTGAAAATAAGGTTGATACAAAATAACTGGACTTTTGGTTTTTGAGCTGAAAGGAAGATCAAGGAATTAAATCCCCCTAGAGGGGTAACAAGGATACTACATTACAAAAATGGCTGGAGTGTCTAAATTCCAAGCAGAATTGGACAGAGCACTGGTTCTCTTGGGAAACTTACAAGATGAGTACGATGCTTTGTCTACAGAGGTAGCGCTATTACACTGGACAGTAAACAACAGCTTGGAGTCTGATAAGGATTTGAAACAGGAAGCCTATTCAACTGAACAAATAAATGAAACCGAAAGCGTAGACACGATGGAGCAATATGTTCTTTTTGAAGAAAACGAAGGAGGAGATGGAGGTTTGCAGGAGTCAAAGGAGAGCTACAATATGAGGCCTGACATGATGATAAAAAAGGACAATAAAAACTGGATGCGGAAAGCCTGGTTTGATTGGGAATTTGGAAAATGGAGAGATCCTCTTTTGAGGAGATCTGAAGACCTGAGGATTATAAATTTGTTGAAGGTGGAAGCTGGAGCTGTGGGGACATTTGGATTAGAAAGAAATTCGAAACAAGAGTTGGAATACCCCATAGGCTTTGCTTTTGCTTTTAAGTATGGAGGACTGGCTAGAAGCAACACCGATTCTGTTGGGCCGGAGCCCCTCCGAGACCTGGGGCTTAACATCAAGGTCTATCAAAGAGACCGGCAGAAAGGAACTGAGAGAGACATAAGGGCCTCGGACCTGAGATCTCCAGGCTAAATAAATAATATAAAGACTGATGGATATTGGTTGGGGACTGGAACCGGGAGAAGGGTGGGTGGAGGTTGGGAATCCAAAGGGTACATAAGGATAATTTGCATTGCTTTGTTTGTTTTATATTTTGTTAGTGGTAAGGAAATTGGGTAAACCGTGGAAGGGAAATTTTGGTCGACCTTAGGAAAAAGGTTCAAGAATAAATTAATGAGGTATAAGTATTGATGTGTAATTTTAATAAGGTGAAATTGGTTTTTTTTTCTTTTTTTTTTTAAACTAAGTGAGAATAAGGCTGTTAAAAATAAATGGAGGAAATGGAAAAAAGAAGTAAAGTAAAATAACAGTATGTTAGAATAAATGTTTAAGTTAAGGTGAAGAAATAAGTTAAGGACTTGCTGAATTGACAATTTAAATTGGAATACAAGAAGGGGAGGTGTGAGGAGGTCTGAGAAACAAGGTTGAGGAAAATAAGTATCAGAAACTGTATGTGTTTTTTCTATTTTTTTTGTTTAGTTTCGAATATTTTGTTTACTTTCTTTTTGTTTTTGTTTGTTGTGTGCTTTTTGAAAATACCAATAAATATTTAATTAAAAAAAAAAAAAAAGAGACCATTTACTCAGGTGGTACTGCTGCTAGAAAGGTTGTAGAGCACTCCGTCAATGGAATTGTGGTATGAATATGGAAGAGGGAGTGCTGTAATGGAGGCCTCTCAGACTCTAGCTCCCACAAAGCTTCAGGAGCTTTTGTTTTCAAGTAGGGAGGTGTTCCTTTCCAGTTGTCAAGGTTCCCCCTCCCTTTCTGGAGTAACCTCCCTGTCCATTTCAGGAAGGACCCAGCGTTGCCGAGATGATGGTCTCCTTGGGGCCCAGAGAGGCCAGCGCACGGATCCAGAGAGCCCTTTGCAGCTGACCTGTTGAAGCAAAACAGCCAACAGAACTTTCAATAGAGCTTGCATGTCAAGCCTTCCACGAAACTCAGATACCTTCCTGTGGACTACAGAGCATCCCACAGCCACAGACTTGACCACTTCTCTCTCTCTTTTTAAAAGTGCTCTGGGGTTGGCAGCCTGGCATTGGCACTGAGACCCTAAGGGGATTTCCGGTTCTAGTTGAGTCTGACGTGGCATTAATAAAAAAAAGCAAAAACACTGGCTGGAGGTCAAAGTGCCGTTGTGACGGCTTTCCACGTGGCCTCGCAGCTGGGCATTCCTTCAGGGCTGGGGAGCAGCCTCAACCTTGGAAGCCACAGGAGCCTGAACCAAACTGGGCTCCGAAGGTCCA
Organism: Podarcis filfolensis; assembly: GCF_964270895.1. Taxonomy (NCBI): domain Eukaryota; kingdom Metazoa; phylum Chordata; class Lepidosauria; order Squamata; family Lacertidae; genus Podarcis; species Podarcis filfolensis. The sequence goes on along the minus strand of NC_139616.1, from coordinate 28,480,316 downwards.
GTTCCATAGAATTCAAAGGGTATTTTTATTGCATTACAATCTCAGAGATAATTAATTGCAGTAGGTTGGACTAGATGACCCTTGGGGACTTTCCCAACTCTGCAATTCTCTGGTTCTATGAAAAGGAGCAATAAAATACAATTGAAAATCAATATGAATCTTTAATGTGACGTTTGCACCATCATCAGCCATAAATCCACAGAGATGCGTGGTCCTGCTGGGTGTAACAGCATCTCCTGTGCTCAGCCTAGTCTCTCTGCCCAGGGCTGGATTAACCATTAAGAAAAATAAGCATGGGCTTAGGGCATCAAGGGAAGGAGGACACCATAGGAATTTCCCCTTGGACCATATGGTGCAGCTGAACACAAACATCATTTCTACAACTATGCAAAAATAAACATTACTTTCCATCTTACTGTAGTTTTCATTTCATTTCAAAAAGTAAAATTTTATTTTACAGTTTATTATTGTTTATATTTTGAATTAGATATATGTGGGGGCACCAAAATCTTTTCATGGCATAGGGCCTCCAAAGGTCTTTGCCCCTCTGAGCACCATAGAATCATAGAATCATAGAGTTGGAAGAGACCACAAGGGCCATTGAGTCCAACCCCCTGCCAAGCAGGAAACACCATCAGAGCACTCCTGACATATGGTTGTCAAGCCTCTGCTTAAAGACCTCCAAAGGAGACTCCACCACACTCCTTGGCAGCAAATTCCACTGTCGAACAGCTCTTACTGTCAGGAAGTTCTTCCTAATGTTTAGGTGGAATCTTCTTTCTTGTAGTTTGGAACCATTGCTCCGTGTCCGCTTCTCTGGAGCAGCAGAAAACAACCTTTCTCCCTCCTCTATGTGACATCCTTTTATATATTTGAACATGGCTATCATATCATATTTTGGGATGTCTTTCCAGAACAAGGGTGGTGCCCTCCGCAGACATCCCTATATGAGCAACCTTGAATGGCTCAGACTGCGACCCTTTGTGGTGAAGGAAGGTGACTCTTCCAAGTCAAGTGTGGCTACAGGCTGGCTTGGAAGGTAAGCAAGCAGTGGGGGGCCTGGGAAGCAGAGCTCAGTCTATCAGCTCTGCTGTGGCAGCTCCCACCAGGCCTCCTCTCCCCTCCGCTGTCTCCTGGAGGCAGCCATTCCAGCAGACTGCCTCAGTGTAAGAGAGATGGGGAGCAAAGCCCATTGCTAAATGCCCAGCTCCATGACGCACCTCCTGTCCCTGAGCTGGGCCAGCTGGTCATTACAGGAACAACTGCCTGAGTTCTGATTTTCTTCCTCCCTCCCTGTCCCTTTCCCCTTGCCTGTCCTGCCATTTCTCTTAAGATTGTAGACCTGAGGGTAGGGACTGTCAGGCCTTTTTGGCTGAAGAATAGGGCACAAAACAAACAATAGATAAGCTGACCCAGGTAGGGTCCTAAGGCCAGCCATGTTGGGGGGGAGGGAGGGGAACAGTATGCTAAATCACTCCCCTTTTATCTTTAATAGATTTGGCCATTGTCTTTGATACTTCTCTATTTCAGCCCACTATTCTCTTCTGGCTGGGGTATCCCAGTTCTCTCTAGATTAGGGCGGCCCAGCTAAGTGAAGTGCTGGGCTTTGGGAAGGCAGTGCAAGGGCTTGGAGGGTGCATGCACCCCTCAGACCACCCATTGGACCACCCCGCTCTAGATTAAGGTGGCTATCCTGGTGCCCCCTCCAAATGTTGTTGGACTCTGATCACTGACCAGTGTTTGCTGTGAGGGTGGTGCGAACTGGCCCCCAACCCCAGGCTATAGAGCAGTGGTTCCCAAAGTGGATGGTACAACCCTCAGGGGGGCAGTGGGGATACCTAGTGGGGTGTGTGTTTGTGCTGAAGGTGTCAGTGACTATCTGACTTTGAAAAGCAGGTATCGCTCGATCAAGTTCGTCAGTTTTGTGGAACCACTCAAACCATAGAGTTTAATTGGGTTTTGCATAAATGTGCAGTTAACGGTAATTATTAATAAAATGTGCAATCTACTGTTAATTTTGAATTTTATTGCATTATTATCTTCCTGGGGTGGTGAAAACTACTATTCCGACTAATGCTTTTCATAGGGCAGAGGGTACTGAGGACGAGTTTATGTGACCAAGAGGTCCAAAATAGCTTAGGAACCACTGAGCTATAAGCAAATATTTCCAAAAACAAAAAAAAATCCAAATCCTTAGAAGAGCCTCACCTCCGTTAGGCCAGCCCAAATGTTGCAAAGGAGTGGGCAAACTTTTTCCCACTTCCACCCTAACAAGAACATTGCTGTAATACGGATTGTCCTTACTTTTCTTGTGGGCCGGAGGCTTTGGTTTTTAATTGTGCTTTTCCAAGCTGAAGTGAACACTAATCCATTTTGAGTCTATTATTTTAACTTCTCGAAAGTTTTACATTATTGCTGTTCATTTTTCTTACTGATAATTTTGTTGGGTTGTTTTTGTGTTTTTTTTTGTAAACCACTTTAAACTGCTTTTTTTAAAGCGATGTATAAATCAATCTATCTGCCCCCTGTCCTCGCTCCCCTTATGCTCCCCTTGCCCCCACCCCCCGCCAATGTTTTGCCCCTGGCCGAGCTGGCCAAGGCGCGGAGCCCCCGGAGAGAGGCTGCTCTGGGCGGCTTCCCGGCCCCTCGCGGCGGCTGCTGGTGCGCTTTTCCCCGGCGGGGCTCCACTGCCAGGCCCGGGGCTGCTCCTGGCCTCCGCCTGTTCCTGCCCAGCACCGGGCGCGCAGGCGGCGCTCCGGCTGCCTCTCCCCGCCCCGGGCGGGCGCCGAGGCGGGGTCTGGGCGCCGGAGGGTCGTCCCACCCGGGGCTGGGCGTGCCGGGCCAATTTTCTGCCCGGCCGAGGAAGAGGGAGGCAGGCCATGGCGCGGGCGGCTCCTCCGGGCGCGCTGGAGCTGCTGCTGCGTGAGTGTGGGGAGGAGAGGGAGGGCGCTCTGCACGCGCTCAGAGGCTACAGCGCCTGGCTGGGCGCTTCTCCTAGTAGAGTTCCGCGGAGCTTGTCTCCTGAGACGCGGGAGGAGGAAGGACACACCACCCGGCCGGGCCGGCCCTTCGCTCCCAAATCTGGCATATGAGCCTGGAGGGGGGTGTCCTGGAAAGCGCTCTCCCCTGGGAGCTTTTCTTCCAAACCACCTGAAGCGTCAAACGGTGCAACTCGGAAGCGGTTTTGCACCAGGCGGCTTAAACTGGCCCGCTTCGGCAAGACGGAGTCAAAGTGGCTGCGTGTTTTTTCAATCCAGGCTGGGGGACCCTGAAAGGCAACAGTTTTGGCTTCCGATTTCTGCCCCCGTCAAAGCTGTTTTGATACTCCTTTTATTCAATGTTGCCGACTCTCTCTCTTTTTTAAAAATTTGAGGGCAGATAATTTGGGGATTTTCTAGTTTCGTCATGTTTGAGGTACTTCTTGCCTATTGGACTTAATAACCTGATATTTTGCCTTTTTTTTTTAATTCGATCCCCACTCTTGACTCAGGTGGGCTTAGTCAGACTCAAATACCACATCATTCTCCCTTCTTTTTAAAACTTTGTTTTGTTGAGACAGTTTTGTTTTAATCAGTCAGTGTCTATTGATATTCACTGATAAATTTTAACCATGTTTTTATGGCCATTTGTTGATTTTTTATAACTTTATGTGTTGTACTCCACCTTGCTGTGTGTTTTCCCTCCCTGAAAGCGTGGATTATAAATTCATAAATAAATAAATAATGTAAGATTTTTTTTTTAATTGGCCCGTTATCCTCACTGCTTTTATTCATGGGCAATTTCTTACTGCTCTTGCTCAAAGTTAAAGACATATGAAGAGCCTTTTTGGAATCTGGCCCAAAGCCCATCTGGGCTGGCATCCTGTTCTCACTGTTACCAACAATATGCCCACGGGAAGCTAGCAAAGCAAGCAGGCCTGGGCGCAAGGGCACTTTTCGCTCCTGTGGCTTCCAGCAACTGGCATTCACATGCATTGCTGCCTCTGACTAGTTTCTGCAAATAATAGTAACTCCAAGAAGAAGTATTTTGCCTAGTTTTATTATTATTATTATTATTATTATTATTATTATTATTATTATTATTATTATTATTAAAACAAGAGTACACATTCCCAGCTAATTCTGGCTTCAGGGCTGTCTGTTGTATAAATGCTTCCCTAAATCAAATGCCTTCGTTACAGAAAAAAAGATTATTTTCTCACTCTATAAAAAGCTTTCTCTGACGCAAGGGGAAAAAACCCTGTAAATTTTTCTGTTCTGATTTGAGCCAGCAGTAATCTGATGCAATCTGACGTTTTCCTGCCAGGCATGAAAATGCATCTGATCAACGCCTGTACTGTATATTTATCAGTCAATTTGCCAATACAGTAGATAGCATTTCAAAATTCTGCTGGAGAGAACTGGTGGAAAGAACATTCTCCATCCTCTTTACACCTCATCCTCTTTACACCTGGATTTCCCTTCCTAATTAAAGAGCCTGACCATTCATTTGTTAAGTGCGCAATCCTATATGTGTCTACTCAGAAGTAAGTTCAATAGGGTTAGTTCCAGGTGAGTAGGTATAGGATTGCAGCCTAAATGCTGTATATTCTCTTATAAGTGCAATGGTTTCATTTTTCTTTAACTGCTCAATAACTTGGTTTTTGTCAACTGAACAGAATTATTAAGCACCATTCTCTCTTTTGAGGATATTGCAACAATTTCTAACTTCCCTTAAAAATCTGCAGTCTTCAAAACTCTCAGAAACAAAAAGATTTCTAAGATACACTCTGCCCCCAGTTTGTCTCTTTCTTTCATAGCAAACCTGCTCTTGTTTCTTTTTTCTAACTAAAAGGTTGGATCTTCCCTGTTGTTTCTTGGCTGCCAACAAAACTACAAAATGTAAAAACACACACACACCAAAAACTCAGTTTATTCTTTGTTTTATCAGTGGGCATATCTAAAGCTTTTAAAATCTCCATCCAATATTATCTCATCCTCTTCAAAGTATCTAATTTCTTTTAAACAAAGGCCTTCCTTTCTGTGTACCATTTACTTTACGGTTGTTATTTTCATCCTCCCACTTGAGACTTTCAACACAAATCTCCCATCAGTATCTATTTTTATTAATATTTACTGAATTCATGCCTCGCCTTTCCTCCCCAAGGAGCCCAGGCTAGCAAACAAATACACAATGTGAAAACGAAAGCAAAAATGGATGAAAACATTCTAAGAGCAGTTGCAACTTGAATACCCTAAAACAGTTACAGTTAAAAATAGTCTAAAAGCAATTGCAATCAATAACATCCTTCCATTCACTGATCTTGGAGTTTCCAGGAACAGCCACCAACAGATGTGCAGGTAAACAAGAATGTTTTCAGGTCCCTTTTGAAAGTTGCTAGCAATGGAGACAGGCACACCTCACTAAGGAAGACATTTGCACAACTGGGGAGCCACCACTGAAAAGGCCCCTGTCTGGTGACTATTTCTTCCTCTCCTTCCTAGCTTATTTTCTAAATACACTGCAGCCCCCTTAGATATGGTTACCTGGGGGAGAGGACTAGGCTGCCTCCCAAGCATAAAGCTATTTCACTTTCTGCTCCCTTTCTCTTTTCTGTGTCCTTTCACTGGCAACAGAGCAGGGCTGGGGCTGGAAAGCAGGCAACACCTGGGGCCGATCAGACATTGGTGTTTTGCCCAGCTGTGCTGCACTGTTGTGACACTTCCCAACCTTGTCTTCCATGGCAGACAAAGCCACAGACCCCAGTAACCCCGAGGAAAACTGGGAATGTATCCAGAGGTTTAGCGACCAGGTCAACGCAGATGCTGACAGGTAAGGCTGCACTGGGTGAGGAGAACCTTTTGCTGGGCCACTTCCAGCTCGAGGTGGATTTGGAAGTTGGCAAAGGTTTTGTCTTGAGCATGGAGAGGTGGTCAGAGTTTAAAAGGTAAAGGGACCCCTGACCATTAGGTCCAGTCGTGGCCGACTCTGGGGTTGCGGTGCTCATCTCGATTTATTGGCTGAGGGAGCCGGCGTACAGCTTCCGGGTCATGTGGCCAGCATGACTAAGCCGCTTCTGGCGAACCAAAGCAGTGCACGGAAACGCCATTTACCTTCCTGCCGGAGTGGTACCTATTTATCTACTTGCACTTTGATGTGCTTTTGAACTGCTAGGTTGGCAGGAGCAGGGACCGAGCAACGGGAGCTCACCCCGTTTCGGGGATTTGAACCGCCGACCTTCTGGTCAGCAAGTCCTAGGCTCTTTGGTTTAACCCACAGCGCCACCTGCCTCAGAGCTTGTGTTACCCCAAAGTTCTGTTTGCTACCCTTTGCCCATGTGCAGAGGCACTACAGCAGGGCAGATTGTGGGAGATTCCCAGGCAGTGCAGGAGAGGGGAGAGCGCCTCTGTCCTCTTCTTGCGGTGTGTGGTCAGATTCTGGCTTGCAGTTGTTGCGTTGTGTGTGGGTTGCTTGTGTTTCCTTGCCCAGGAATCCCTTGAGCCTTGGGCACTGTTTGCTGAAAGCAAACGAATTCTTGAGAGCATTTGCATCTCCTAAAACATAGCAGCCAATTGAAACTTGAATGTCTGGCAATGTTCCTTGACTGGGGATGGGCTTGGAACGAACCTCAGCTGTCTTTCTGCCACAGTTTCTGCTCATTCCATCCTTTTCTTGCGTGGCATTTTATGTCATGCCAAGAGTGAGCTTGAGCTCCTTGGCGGAGATGAGCAGTTTTGCTTCTTGTGGCTCAAGCACCTATCTGCTTTCTTTTACAGTTGTTTCTGGTCAAACAGGTTCAGCTGGCTTCTTCTATATTGCTTAAAAAGCCTGTACAACCTGTTGGCAAGGTGCCAGACTGGAGCATGTTTAGCCATCACGAGCAGCAGTGATCACTCTTACAAACCACATTCAACACTCTCAGAGAAGAAACGACGAGTGGTTTACCTCCTCAGCTACTTTCCTGTAGAGACTAAGAAAAAAACCCAAATAACAGGGTTCAGCAGATATTACCCTAAAATGTCATGCAGTTGGAAGTGGCAGGTGTCAGCTGCCTATGAAATATCCCTGGATCTTGTGTGGCAAAAGCAGAGAGCTAGTCTTGGGTGCAGAAGTATAGATCTTCTCTTGCCTATCACTGAGCAAGCTGCCCTCTTTCTCTTGAAAACAGGAAACTGCCTTGTGCTAGCTCAGGATTGTGTGCATGCTGACTGGGAGCTGTGGCTCTCCAAGTTTTTCAGGCAGGGAGTATTCTCCCCCCCCCCCAGCCCTTCCTGGACCTTCTGCATGCAATACCCACCTGCCTCCTCTCGTTGTTGTCAAGGTGTATTCAAGAATGATTTCAGGGACTATGGCATGCCTGTTTTTCTTTTTTACCTCTCTCTCAGCATTGCTGCAGCTCTGAAGTTGTTGGAACATAAGATCCAGTCGCCGCAGGAGGCAGAGGCTCTGCATGCGCTAACCGTAAGTGTACCAGGGCCTGGAAATCCTGGGTTCAAATTCCCACTTGGACATGAAGGGTGACCTTGGGCCAGTCGCTGCCTCTCAGTCCCATAACTGGCTTGTTGTGGGAATTAAATAAGAAGAGGGAGAACTGTGTACTTGCTCTCCTTGGAGAAAAAGGTGGGATATAAATGCAAAAAATAAGTGTGAGCATTGTGCAACCCAGTGAGTCCTGCGGTATGCTGGACACAGGGATATCATGCATGCAAGGCCTTGCATTTCCTCTTTGGAGTCCAGGCTTCTTGTTCCCCCATTTGTTGTGTGGACAGAGCAGCTACTGATGAGCATCTGGGTTGAGAATTCAGCAGTTTGGTGGTTCTTTTTTTCCTCTTTTTTTGAGGGGGAGCTTCCTGCTCTTGTAGCTTGTCACATCTGCATTACACAACCTTCGTCGTCCCCCCACCCACCCATCCCAATCAGTCTCAGCCTGACTGAGTCCACCTTCTCCTACCTCATTTGTTCACTGAGTTATGCCTGACAACTGGCACTGCTTGGAACACCTTCCCTGCTTATTCTGAACAGCCTGTTAGTTTAGGCTTGGAATCAGTGCCAGGGGTCACTTGTGGCCAGTGTGAAGTTATTAAAAATGCAGCGTCTGTGAGCATGTGCAGAGTACTTTTCTCCTTCCTGAAATTCCCATATCGAGATGAGCAAGGGCAGATATGGATTTTAACGAACCCAGAGTCTCTCTGCCAGCCTTCATCAAACCTAGTGACTGACCTGTAGGTGTTTTGGACTATAGATCCCACCACAGATGCTGGCTGCAGCTGACAGGAATTGCAGTCCAAAACATCTGGAGAGCACCCAGCCAGTGATGGCTGCCCTTTGCACTTCTATTTGGAGTTATGAAGACTTAGAGAAAGTAGCACCTCCCCCTCCCTGCACCCCGGGTCCCCTTTCCCGCTGCCTTTACCTAGAGAAAGTTACCTGGCTCTGTTTTCTGCACCATGTGTTGTCACCTTGAATGGCTTGGTGACCCCACTGCCTAAGGACAAGGCTGGCGTGATGGGGTCTTGGGGGCTCCCTGTGGATTTGCCCGCTGTTTTAGGATCAAGGTTTGTGTTTGCCTCTTTTCCCCTACGAGGTCTTGGAGATGTGTGTGAACAACTGCGGAGAGAATTTCCATCATGAAATGGGGAAGTTCCGATTTCTGAATGGTCTCATAAAGGTCCTTTCTCCCAAGGTAAGTGCCCAGGCAGGTGAAGCTCAGAAATTCAAAGTGTTGGTGCTGACCTTTAAAGCCCTAAACGGCCTTGGCCCAGTATACCTGAAGGAGCATCCCCACCCCCATCGTTCAGCCCAGACACTGAAGTCCAGCTCCGAGGGCCTTCTGGCGGTTCCCTCGCTGTGAAAAGTGAAGTTACAAGGAACCAGGCAGAGGGCCTTCTCGGTAGTGGCGCCCGTCCTGTGAAATACCCTCCCATCAGATGTCAAGGAAATAAACAACTATCTGACTTTTAGAAGACATCTGAAGGCAGTCCTGTTTAGGGAAGTTTTTAATGTTTGATGTTTCGTTGTGTTTTTAATATTCTATTAGGAACAGCCCAGAGTGGTTGGGGAAACCCAGCCAGATGGGCAGGGTATAAATAATAAATTATTATTATTATATAGAAAAAGAAGCCCGGAAGGGAGGGGGCCCTTGTCAGAAAAGGGGTGGCTGGGAGGTCCCTTCAGAAGGGCCTCCTCAGAGTCCTAAAGGTCAAGATAAAGTTGGGGTTGTGTGTGGTTGTTTTTAAAAGAGGGGTCGATTCTGTACTTCCAGCAACACCTGCAGGGCACTGGTTATCCCCTGTTCCCACTGTTAAGGGTACAGGTGCATCCTTTGAAGGCATAAAACATCTGAAATGTACAAGGATTTATTTTGCGTGGGTGGGAGTACAAGATGCTGCGGGCACAGTCTTGCTTTGGGAGGAGCGGGGGACTCCCCAAGGTGGTGGTCTTTCTTATTCTGGTTCCAACCATCTTTACTTTGGGCTTCCCAGTATCTCGGAGAGTGGTCGACAGACAGAGTCAAATCCCGCATCGTCGAGCTGCTGTTCAGTTGGATGGTGTGGTTTCCTCAGGAAGTGAAAATCCGCGACGCTTATCAAATGCTGAAGAAACAAGGTCTCCATTTAGCTTTTTCTTCTGTCTGTGTTCTCCCCCACCTCCTTCCCATCTCAAAGTCACATGGCCTTAAACCGCAAGCCTGCTGACCAAAATGCTTCTAACACCCTTTTCCCTCACGAGGTTTTCCCGTGAGAAAGCAGAACAAGGTATTTTTCTTCCTGGGACCACAAAAAAGGGGTTGTGCAGCTTTACCTCTCTTATCTCTTCTAAACTACTTACTGTGGTGGGTCTATTTATTTACAGTGGTACCTCTGGTTACGTACTTAATTCGTTCCGGAGGTCCGTTCTGAACCTGAAACTGTTCTTAACCTGAAGCACCACTTTAACTAATGGGGCCTCCTGCTGCCGCCACGCTGCCGGAGCCCGATTTCTGTTCTTATCCTGAAGCAAAGTTCTTAACCTGAAGCACTATTTCTGGGTTAGCGGAGTCTGTAACCTGAAGCGTATTTAACCTGAAGCGTATGTAACCTGAGGTACCACTGTATTGCCCTTGTATCTCCTCTTTTCCTTCCAAGAAGCTCAAGTTGGCCTCCATTTTCTCCTCACTTATTCCTCACAACAACCATGTGAGGTGGCTAAGGCTGAGAAGTGGTGACTGCTGAAGGTCACACCTATTGAACTTCATGGCCAAGTGGGGAGATTTGAACCCTGGTCTCTCAGCTCTTAGTCCCACACTCTCTTTTTTCGCCAATTAATTTTTATTCATTTTCAAATTTATAGAACATCATAACCATATTTAATTTAAATACCTTTCCCCCCCCAAAAAACTGGTTTCCCACTCTCAGATATATTCCAATTCATCCCCTTTAACATACTGCTTGTTTCACAGATTCCTCTGTAATGATCATCCTTTTTAAAAAACAAATTCTAGTCCGACACTCTTAACAGCTGCATCCAATTTTTTTTTGCGGTGGAATCTGAAGCCTTGCAGATGACAAATTGCAGGTGGTTTAAGGCCAGCTTTTGCTCCTTTGCTTTCAATTTTTAGTTTCTTGCATTTTGAATCTCTGAATTCCAGGCTCGGGCAACTAGCTTTAAATGCTGTTGTGATTTGTCACTTTAAATGGCCTCTAAGCATCCTTAAACTGTGGGTGTGCCAACACTGCAAAGCTTTATTTCAGGGATCGTCAAACAAGACCCCAAACTACCAGAAGACAAAATTCTGCCACCACCTTCTCCACGGCCGGCTAGCTCCATTTTTGATGCTGATGATGAGAAATCCAAGGTAACCTGCTTCTCCTTGTGGTCAAGCTGGACGCTGCACCACCACTATTGCTCACGTTAATAATGGACTTGGGTAGTGGGTGCCAACAGGGTGACCCCGGGGGCCCCTGACAAGCCTGTTGGGGATTGAATCAAGGACTTTCTGCATGCAAAGCAGACTTTTGTCCCCTGAGCCCACAGCCCTTCCCTTGTTTTTTTTAAAAAATATTCTGGTTATAAAACTTTATTCTGAGAAATGCTGCTTTTTCCATGCAAAACCAGACCACCTGAAAGCCTTGTTGATAAATATTCAAAGCAGCCCTTTTTAAAAAAAGTAGGAGTCTCCCTCCCCCCTTTTTTTTTTGCTCCTGAACAGCTTTGCTTGAGACAAAGTGTGCCCTTGACTGTGCGGTGATGCTTCTGGCCTAGTCCTCACCTTCTCCCCTCCTCTCCTCAGCTTTTAACAAGGCTCCTGAAAAGCAAGAACCCAGAGGACCTTCAGGCAGCAAACAGGCTGATCAAAGGGATGATCAGAGAGGTAGGCCTTCTCTCCGCCATTTCCCCCCATTGTCTGGCAGCATTTGGTGCCAGAGGGCTCCATACTCATGGAGAAGCCAGTGTGGTGTAATGGTTAGAGTGCTGGACTATGACCTGGAAGAGACCAGGGTTCAAATCCCCCCTCAGCCATGAAGCTCACCGGATGTGACTTTGGGCCAATTACTGCTACTGTTGTTGTTGTTGTTGTAGTTGTTGTTATTTATTATTATTACTACCCCATTCATCTGACTGGGTTGCCTGTGGGTGGCTTCCAACAGATATAAAAACCTTCAAATGTCTTATTAAAGTTGTGTAGTTACTTAATTCCTTGACATCTGTTGGGAAGGCATGCCACAAGTTGGGCGCCACTACCAAGAAGGCCCTCTGCCTGGTTCCTCGTAACTTCACTCCTTGCGGCCTCACCTACCTCACAGGGTTGTTGTGATGATTAAATGAAGTGCAGGAGAACCGTTTATGAATAGGGGGGAGAATCCTTGAGTTCCTTGGAGAGAAAAAGATATAAAGGCAACAAATAAAGAAATGCAGGCACACAGATTCACAGGTCGTTGTCTTCAAACCTTGGTGGCTAAACCTTGGTATGAGAGGCACAAGCTGAGGCTGCTAATTGCTTCGGGAAAATGCCTTGCGACCTAGAATCAAAGAGTCACAGAATTGTAGAGTTGGAAAAACAGTCCCAGGGGTCATCTGGCCCCACCCTCTGCAACACAGCTAAAGAATCTGAGTGTGTTTGGCCCATTGCAGGAGCAGGAGAAATCGGCCAAGGTCTCCAGGCGACTGAACGCTCTGAAGGAAGCCCGCAGCAGTGCAGAGGCATTGGAGGAGATGCTGAGAAGCTGGCAAGAAAGCAAGGGAGCTGGGACCCCCATATCAACCCTGGAGCTCCTGCAGGTAAGTCCTGCTCTCTCCCTTTCCCCACTTCCGACCCTTGGGGAACACCTCTGAAGTCCAGACATGGAAGGCACAGCAGCTAGCATGCTCTGTAAGGCCTTTCTCCAGGGCAGCCCCATATGCTCCAGGACCTCCCTCTGCCTGGCTATGGGGAGGGGGCTCTTGAGGACAATGGTGGGGCCTCTGCAGTATGCATTGGTTGACTCGTTTGTCACCAGGGGGGAGAGAGGACCTCTGTTTTCAGATTCCTTCCCACAATTCTCAATGAATACCACTTGCTGGGAATCACACAAGGTGGAAAAGCACTGCTGTTGGTGCACCCAGGTCCTGTCTGTGGGCTTCCCATTGTGGCATTTTGTTGGCCTCCTTGGTGAGGAGAGGATGTTGGGCTCGATGGACCTCTGGCTGCAAGGTTTTTTCTGATGTTCTTCGGTTGCATACGTGCCCCTCTCGCTAGAAAACTGGACTGGGCTTAACTGAATTCTGGGTGCCTGGAATCTGCCCTGAAACACATAGTGGAATATTATAATAACACGATGAATAAAGTTCCTCTGAGCATGCTTGGTGCGCTTTCCTCCCCCCCTCGGGCCACAGCTGGGGTGGGGCTGGGTCAGCTGGGCTGTGAGGCTGAGCCAGTGGCACTTCCCCTCTGGCTGTGTCCTTCCACAGGCCACATTTGCCAAGTGCGAGAGACTGAAGCCGCTGCTCTTCCGTGTGGCCAGTGAGACGGTGGAAGACGAGGAGGCTCTGGGTAAGAAGGGGAAAGACAAACAAGGGAAGGGAAGTGGAGGGGCTGGGCAGGGGTGTGTGTGTAGAGAGAGGGATGTTACAGAAGCCCAATAAATGCAGTCTTGTCCTGGCTGAGAAAGGAACAGCTGTCCCCTATTCTCTCTACCCTCAAATTAGGAAACTGCTGGATTTGAAATCACTTTTATTTATTTATTTGTATATAATTTTTATTAAGTTTTCTGTTTTACAGTTTAAGATACTCATTACATCCTTAAGATATCAGTGACTTCCCTTCTTCTCTTTCCATGGTTCATTTTAAATATCATAAATCCCTGCGTATTTTACAAAAACTATACCATTCAGTATTCCATTGTTGCATCCGTCAAAACTTATTTACACTGTTGAATTTATCTTAATGCTGCCAACGTTTTCAGCTGTACATCATTATTTCCCATATATTCAACAAACGTTTTCCAATCTTCTTTAAATGTATGTTCTTCTTGTTCTCTTATTCTATTTGTTAAGTCTGTGAGTTGTGCATATTCTGTCAACTTAAGTTGCCATTCTTCTTTAGTTGGGACCTCGCTGGTTTTCCATTTTGGGGTGAAATCAATTTTATTAGATGGGGTTTGTGTGTATTTTGTTAGCCCCGAGAATTAGAATTCCAGGGTTTTAATTTCTTAACAGGGGTAACTTAATTTTTTTAGATGCTAATAATACAGAACACATGGAACAAAGCAGCCCCCACCCTACAAATAACAATTGTTTTCTTGTAATTGTTGAGTGAAGCCCGTGGTGCAAATTCTCGCTCTTGTTGCTTCTGTAGGGGAGGTTCTGCAGGCAAGTGACAGGCTCACGCGGGCGCTGTGCTTTTACAAGGACGTTGTGGGCACCGCTGGGGATTCTGGGACCAGCTCTGGTAGGTCAAGGTTGGCAAGGCTGTCTCTGTCTTGTAAAGGGACTGGGGAGGCCCTGCTTGCAGTGAAGCCAAGGGGCAGATTGAGATGGGCTAGGGTGAATCATAGTAGCGTTGGAAGCGACCACATTTGTCCAGCCATCTGCAATGCAGGAACCTTTTGCCTAATGTGGGACTCAAACCCACTACCCTGAGATTAAGAGTCCCATGCCCTACTGACTGAACTATCATACAGGTGCCTTTCTGTTCTTCAGAGTTGTTGGGAAGGGATTTAAAGAGGGGGGTGAAGAGGTGGCTTCGAGAAGGAAGGAAAAAAGGAGGGTTAGAAGGTTGAGCAGAAAACCGCATCAGGTGACTACTCTGCTTTGCGAACCACAAACTGCAGGATGGCCCCCTTTTTAAAAAAGCTGCCAGCTCTTTAAGTCTCTGCTTTGAAGCACAACAGTAAACGAAAACATTCTGCTCTGCAGGTCAGAATAGTCAGGGAGCACTTTGAGAAGCTTTGCTAAACCAGAGCAGCTAGCCAGCCTACAGTTTCAAAAGCCTGACATAGTTTGCTAGTTTTCTTGCTTGTTTAGCAAGGCTGAAGTTATGCTAACTTGCTCCCAAGAGAACGGATTTGTGTCAGAAGCATTTTGCTTTGAGTGGTGGATCTTGGTTAAGTTCTTGGCTGTCTGCCTTACAAGTGAAATGCAAGCCCGGTAGAGTTGGGGGGGGGGAGGAGGAAGGGAGTCCCACCTTTGTCGGGAGAACTGCTGGCAGCAATCTGAAATTGTGGGTGGAAGATCTTCCCTTTCCCCAGCATTCTCTACCAGCTGAGCCTCCTTGGGATAGTCATCTACTTTGTTTAAAAAACAAATCTTGCTTTCTTTTCAGCTGGACCTCAGCCCCTTCCAGACGCTGCGAGCAGCCTCACCCTCATCGACCTCTCTGAGCTGGGTCCTGGGTGCCAGGCTCCCTTGCAAGAGAACGCAAAGACTGAGCCTTTCCTGGAGAGGCTCCTCTCCTCCTCTTCTACCCACTCACTGGATGAGGAGCTGATGTTAGGTTGGTGTCTTGGACTGGAGTTCTCAGGGGCTGCATCTTCCCTGATGTAGAAAGCCCTGCTTTCTGGCTTCCTGTGGTTGGGAAGGGCCTGTAGGAGGAGAGTGTTTGACGAGGGCAAGAGTTGTATTCAGTGCTAGCCCTACTTAGAGTAGACCCATTGAAATTAATGGACTTAGCTTTTATGCAGGGTAGACCCTGGCCATGACGAACTTGGGCTCAGAGTGGGTAAAATATTATTATTAATAATATGTGATGTATTATATTTATATTCCACCTTTCCTCCAACTAGCCCAAGGTGGTGTACATAGTTCTCCCCAGTGCTATTTTTCTAGAAAAAGAGGTGCTGGAACCTCCCTGGTTCTCGTATAATTGCACCTGAGAGGTGCTGGAACTCAGTTCTGGCTGGGAAAAAAGCCCTGGCTCTCCCACTTTCTAGTGCAACACTAACCACTACACCACACTGGTTCTGAATATGATTGAATGCAACTTTATGTGTTTTCCAAACCAGGACATAACAAGCTGTTGTTGGCTCCATGTTTTCAACACCGCTTTATGATTTCCATTATGCTTTAGACTCTTGTTTTTGTGCACTGCTGTGGAACTGTTTCCAAACCCTAGAATAAATAAATGTTAGAACTGTCCTTGTTATAGTTACCCTGTTTCCTTCCAGTGGGGTCTTCTGAGCCCCCCAGGGAGAGCCAGCTATGAGAAAACCAGGCCAGGGGCCTCAAGAGCCACCCTCCTTCTCCTGGGCTGGTGGAAGAGGAGTGGGTCTGAGCTGCTTGCACCCTCGTTGGCTTCAGATCCTGCTGCACATCCTGGACCAGGGTCTTCATGGATGACCAAAGCTGGAGGAGGAGCCTTTGGGGATGTTGCTGCAGCATTAGCATCTAAGCAAGAGGCAACCAGGGTGTGGGGAGGGGAGCTGCGGAAGGAAAGGGTTAGTTCCCTGCTGGGATAGTGATGTTGCCTCTCTTTCCCCAGGTCTCCCCATCAGCCCGACGGCGGCGGCTCCTCCAGTCTCCAGCCAAATACCTGAAATGGCACCAGCACCTTTGCCGCCTTGCCCTGCATCCTCCAGCGGCTCCTTGGCTAAGCTTTCAATTCCGCTGAGTTCCATTACTCTGAGTAAGTGCCAGGATGGGGGCTTTTCTTCACAGGCAGTGGTGTAGCGTGGGTTGTCAGCACCCGGGGCAAGGCAAGTAATTTGCACCCCCTAACCCATGGATTTTAGTAGGGGCAGAGAGCTGCGAGTGCGAGCGCGTCCCCCCCAGATGTTGCGCCCGGTGCGGCCGGTCCCCCCTGCACCCCCCACGCTACGCCACTGTTCACAGGGCAGGAGCTGAGCAGCTGCCCCCGATCTGGTGGTGGGATGTGGACTCTGGTGGGGCGACAGAGCCCCATATAGGGTTCGGCTTTGCCCCTCTGTGAGGCTCTGTGGCTACCTGTTGCCAACTGCAGTTGGCATGGCAGCTACGGCCATTCCTGGACCGGGAAGGCTTGGCTGCAAGTAGTTCATGCACTGGCTACTTCCAGAGTAGATTACTGCAATGCACTCTGTGCGGGGCTTCCCTTGAGCCCGATTCAGAAGCTGCAGTTAGTGCAGAATGCTGCAGCACAATTGCTGATGGGAGTGAGGCCGTGTTAGGATTTCACGGCTGTGCTCAGATATCTGCAGTGGTTGCTTATTTGCTACCTGGCCAGGCTCAAGGTGTTACACCATTAGTATACAAAGCCCCCAGTAATCTGGGACCATATTATACATCCTCTCGATTGCTTTGATCTGCAGGACTGGCCCCATTATAGGTGCCACACAATGCCCATTCTACATTTTTTGGAAACTGGTCTCCTAGTGTGGCAGCACCTACACATGAGAACTCCCTGCCTCTCTGTTCTTTTCATCACCTGCCAAAAACATTTTTAGACAAGCCTGATGTTTGGGATGCTGGTGTGTTTTTAGCTCTATGGATGGCTTTAATTTTTTTTGAATGCTGTAATTTGTTGTTGTTTAGTCGTGTCTGACTCTTCGTGACCCCATGGAACAGAGCACGCCAGGCACTCCTGTCTTCCACTGCCTCCCGCAGTTTGGTCAAACTCATGCTGGTAGCTTCGAGAACACTATCCAACCATCTCGTCCTCTGTTGTCCCCTTCTCCTCCTCAGTAGCATGTTGGACGCCTTCCGACCTGAGGGGCTCATCTACCAGCGCCATAACTTTTATATGCCTGTTGTCTTTGTCCATGGAGTTTTCTTGGCAGGGATACTGGAGTGGCTTGCCGGTTCCTGCTCCAGGTGGATCACGTTTGGTC
The DNA here is from genome assembly GCF_964270895.1 of Podarcis filfolensis. Classification (NCBI taxonomy): domain Eukaryota; kingdom Metazoa; phylum Chordata; class Lepidosauria; order Squamata; family Lacertidae; genus Podarcis; species Podarcis filfolensis. The sequence goes on along the minus strand of NC_139616.1, from coordinate 28,463,079 downwards.
AAAACTCTCCACTATGACCTGTCCATCTTGGGTGCCCTGCTCAGCATAGTTCATAGCTTCTCTGAGTTATTCACGCCCCTTCGCCACGGCAAGGCAGTGATCCATGCTGTAATAGTTTTTACTAATTACCTTGCTGTCTTATTTTTTATGCAAACTGGGATGAAGATTTCTGCAATCAAGCAGTATATAAATTGTATGAAATAAATAAATGCTCCCCCCCCCCACTTTCCCTGCCCCTCCCTCTGGATCCTGGCATCCTCATCCTAGCCACCAGATTGCCTAAGGACAGTGGTAGAGCTTAGCTGGGATAGCTCAGTTGGTAGAGCAGAAGACTCTTAATCTCAGGTTCACGGGTTCAAGCCCCACACTGGGCAAAAGGTTCCTGCATTGCAGGGGGTTGGACTAGATAACCCTCATGGTCTTTCCCAACTCTATAATTCTATCTGTTCTGGGTGTAGGTCTCGAGTTCAGTTTCTAGTATCTCCCAAGTATGGCTGGTAGACACCTCTGCCTGAAATCCTGGAGGGTCATTGCATTGTGTGTAGACAGTGCAGAGCTAGTTGACCCCAGTGGTCTCACTCTGTGTAAGGCAGCTTCCCATGTTTGTCTGTCTTCTTGCCCCCAACAGGCATGATCCCTCCGGTCACGGTCTATGAGGAGAAGGGCCTGAAAGCCATGCTCCACTTCTCCATGGACCCGGTTCCCGGCCAACCAGCCACCAGGGTGCTGGTTCTCTCCCTGCTGAGCACTGCCCCTCACCCAGTCCAGCACATCGTCTTCCAGGCTGCTGTGCCCAAGGTGAGAGAAACTGGCTCTTAATCTAGGCAAGAGAGCTGTGCTCCCGATCAGCAGGATTCTTTCCTCCCTGTGGATTGTTTTATTTTATTCAGGAAGTTACATAGTGCCCTTCATTTATTTACTTATAAAAATATGTGTATGCCGCAGTGCCATAAATAATTTAACAAAGTAGGTTATAGCAATAAAAACATAAAGCAATACAATACAAGCCATAACAAAAGTTAAAAAGCAGACACCATTGTGAAGGAGCTATTCTTAATTGCCTGCACAGGTATGGCAGAATAGAAAAGTTTCCAGCAGGCGTTAGAAGGCCCCTGCTGAATCTCCAGTGGCAGAAGGTCCCACAGGACTCGGCCGACAATGCTAAAGGTTCCATTTCTTGTGGCTGTCAGGGAAGGGTGAGGCTTTCCCCACCTGATGTCACAAGGATCTTAGGTTCCCATACAGACCAGGCCAGCAGAAAACGTTTCTCTTCCAGCAGGTCTTTGGCCTGACCTCTGTTTTTGTCACTTTTGCCTTGCCTTCCTGCTTTGCGGTATGAGGGTGTATTTTCCTTGGGGGTTTCAACTTGAAAGAGGGGATAATTTATAAAATGTTGTGATTGATATGCTGCTGGGGCACTGGGCCATGGAGTTGTCCCAGCGACCCCACTTGGGCTGAGCTTGTGCCTGATGAGACCTCATCCTTCTTCCTCTCTCTCTCTCCTCTTCCTTGCTGCTGAATGATAGTCAATGGCCATCAAGCTGCAACCAGCCACAGGCTCCGAGCTGCCGGCCTTTAATCCACTCCTTCCCCCAACGGTGATTTCTCAAGTTCTGCTTCTGGCCAACCCTCACCAGGTATGTGGCTGGATCAGGTTGGGGTGTGTGGTCTGGGCAGCAGACTGCCCAGCAGCAGCCGGGAGCCAGTGGCCCCCTTCTTTGGCTGCCTGTTCAGAATGTGGGGCAGGGCTGGGGAGCATCTGTGCTCCTCCAGATGTTGGAATCCTATTGCCACCATCGCCATCACCTCTGACCACTGGCCCTGCTGATTGAGATGTAGGGATGAGAATGTTAGAAGACGGGGGCCTGGCACGAGGCGAACTTCAGGAACATTTTGAAACTGATGAGGGTTCAGCTTCTCCTCAGACCGTCGAATGGGAATTGTGTAAAGCCCATATCCAAGATAGGATCATAGCATCTGCTTTTTGTAAGAAACAGATTTAGAAGCCTGCCGGAAGGAAGTTGGGGAAAAAAAGAGAGGCCCATTTTAGGTCTATTGGCAGTATCCCCTTCCCCAGATTTACCGTGCTCTAGATAGGAGTGGACGCAGGTGGCGCTGTGGGTTAAGGCACAGAGCCTAGGACTTGCCGATCAGAAGGTCAGCGGTTCGAATCCCCACATCGGGGTGAGCTCCCGTTGCTCGGTCCCTGCTCCTGCCAACCTAGCAGTTCGAAAGCACATCAAAGTGCAAGTAGATAAATAGGTACCACTCTGGTGGGAAGGTAAACGGCGTTTCCGTGTGCTGCTCTGGTTCGCCAGAAGTGGCTTAGTCATGCTGGCCACATGACCCGGAAGCTGTACGCCAGCTCCCTTGGCCAATAAAGCGAGATGAGCGCCGCAACCCCAGAGTCGGCCACAACTGGACCTAATGGTCAGGGGTCCCTTTAGCTTTAGATAGGAGTGGAACAACCTCCACTACAGCTGAATTTGCCCTGGCAGGTTTGCGCCATAGAGAGAATGGGCAAGAGTTTGGCTTCCTTCTTTAAAGAGGGGCCTGCCAGAAATTGCAGTGTGTCTATGTGTCTGTCTTTCCTCTTTATATCTTTTTTTTCCTATCCCCAGGCTCCACTCCGACTGAGATACAGATTGTCCTTCGTCCAAAATGGGACACCTTGCATAGAAACTGGGGAGGTATCTGATTTCCCCCATGCAGAGTTATGGGGTGGGATTTAGTGACTGCTTGCCTGGTGACTTCAGATCCCCCAGAGCACCATCTTCAAGGCCTCAGGGCGCTGGGATGAGCCTCACCAGGGCTCAGACATTCAATGCCAATTACGCTTTGGAGCAAGATACCTTCCTCTTCGCGTATACCAATCAGTACATTTTTTAAAATGCAGCTATCTTTATATTCATTTGGACTATGTAAACAGCACTGGACACTTTTCCTCCAATAATCTTGGAAGGGATCACTTCGCTTCTGAGGATTGTCCACATGAAAGCTACCCTCCCACCTGTTGGCTGAGCTGCTGTCATGTCATGGAATGTGTGCAACCCAATAGTCCATAGAATACTGATAATAAAGTTTTTGTGTTTCTAAGACACGAGTCAAAGGTAAACATGGAAAAATACCTCAACAGAATATACTGGCTAATTTCTGGCAAGAGGGTTGTTGGAAATAAAGAATTTGGGGCTGTGGAGGAAGCTGAAAAGCGGAGATGAAAGAGGGCCATGGGAACGACTAGAGGGAGCAAGATGTGACCAACAGAACACATGACGTGATGCACATGTGTGACAAACGCTTTGCTGTAGGCTGGATTTGTTTTACTTTCCCAAGAGTGGCGTCTTCCAAAGAGTTTAGCTTCCTGCTTTAAAGAGGGGCCTGCCTGAAATTGCAGAGTGCCTTGTGTGGACCAGTTTGCTATTGAGAGGATGGGAGGGGAGAAGGAACCTCTGCGTCTGCGTGGAGGACTCTCTTTCATTGGAGGTTTGAAAGCAGAGCCTGGATGGCCACCTGTCAAGGGTACTTTGGTTGTGACTCTTGCATTGCAGAGGTTTGGACTGGATGACCCTTCCAGATCCTTCCAGCTCTACAATTCTGATTCTATCTCTGCACCACCCATGCTGCCAGCACAGAGTGCCTTGCCCAGAAGAGCTGCTGGCTAACATTAGTATAATTCATTACCCACCCTTCATCCTAAAGTCCCAGGTTCAGCTTATAACAATTAAAAGACAATGCTGAAAACAGCTTAAGCATTCTGCCCTGTGGGCTCGATCTGTGGTAATGACACCCAATCAAAACATGTTGCCCTGGGTAGCCACCTCTTGCCAAGAGGTCTAGAGAAAACTGGTTTGCATGCCTCTTCCTTTGAGCTAGTAGTGACACAGCAGCACCCTTGCTCCCCAGGGAGATGCTGCTGGTTGTGTGACTCCTTTTGCATTTAGGAGGAAGCACACGGAGTGTGCATGGCCTGGTTTTCCAAAGGTGTCAGTCTTCTCTGTGTCTTCTCAACCCAAGAGCAGTTGTAGTGGGCAAGGACTCTTCCTAGGGTGACTTCAGGGGGGTCTTGCGTGGCTGCCTCTGTTTGAGTTGCCCGACTTACTTCTAACATGGTTTTCTTAATTTTTAAGTATACAACTGCAAAAAGTCAACGTACTGATCAATCAAAAAACCGTAACTGTAACTGTAATTATGATTGAGTGAAGTGCAGAAGTATAAACATTCAATTTCAGCATTGAGAAATAAATATGGAGAAATGGCTCAGAATTATTAATTAAATTTCTATACTGCCCTTCATCTGAGGATCACAGGGTGGTTCACAATATAAAAACCACACAATATTGTAATATTGTTTAAAAGGCCATAGATTGCTAATGAGCCAAACGCCAGGGAGGAGAGGAATGCTTTTTGCCTGCAGAATGAAATCAAATCAAAAGCCATCATAATCGACAAAGAATTTATAGACCACTATTTCATTAAAATATCAAAGAGGTTCACAACAAAAATACATGAAATGAATGTAAAAAGAGGCATAAATCAATCATTATTCTAAGTGGGTTATATCCAGCTATCTTTTGCTCAGGGCTCTCATTGAAATAAATGAACCTACCTTAGTCATGATCATTCATTTCAATGGATCTACTCAGAGTAGGGCTAGCACTGCATACAGCCCGTTATTATTTTGCCAGCCAACGTGCTGCCTAGCCTTCTATCAGGGGCAGAAACTCAGACAGGAAAAGACTGCGCCTGTTGGCTCTCTGCCTGCCTGCCCCTTACGGAAGGCTCAGCAGAAGCCCCTCGAAGCGTCTCCGCCCCGGCGCCAGACAAGCCTGCGCGCAGCGTGTAGGCGGGGTCTCTCTCAGCGGAGCCACGACAGCAGGAGCGGAGCCAATCCACGGGATGGAAGGGTGGGCCCGGCGTGAAGCCGGAGGGGGCGGAGCTTCAGCCAACCCAGGCCCGTTGTCAAGATGGCGGCCCACTGGGCTGAAGAGTGACGGAGATAGACGGGGCTGTGCGCGTGCGCGCAGGTGGGCTCCGGGCGGGCAGGTGAGACAGGGGCAGTCTATCCCTCAGGGCCAAGCCCTAGAGGCAGAGCACTGGGGCGGGCGAGGGGGGGAAAGGAAATTTCTGCTGAACGCCTCTTATTTCCTGATGAGGAAGTCGGGGTGAGGGGCACATAGGGGCGCGGGGTGGGGCAGCAGCAGCACCCTCTTTTCTTTATCTCCTTTAGGAGTAAGTTACGTCTTTTCTCCCTTCGCTCTCACTGACACCCACCCCTTTCTCTCTGTATAGATAAGTGTGGATTAGGGAATAAAGGTAAAGGTAAAGGGACCCCTGACCATTAGGTCCAGTCGTGACCGACTCTGGGGTTGCAGCACTCATCTCGCTTTATTGGCTGAGGGAGCCGGTGTTTGTCCGCAGACAGCTTCCAGGTCTTGTGGCCAGCATGACTAAGCCGCTTCTGGCGAACCAGAGCAGCACACGAAAACGCCCTTTACCTTCCCGCTGGAGCACTACCTATTTATCTACTTGCACTTTGTGCTTTCGAACTGCTAGGTTGGCAGGAGCTGGGACCGAACAACGGGAGCTCACCCCGTCGCGGGGATTTGAACTGGCAACCTTCTGATCGGCAAGTCCTAGGCTCTGTGGTTTAACCCACAGCGCCACCCGCGTCCCCTGGATTAGGGAATAGTCTGTATAAATGTAATACTGTATTTAAGGAAGGCAGTGGCATGGTCTTGCCCTCTCCTCCTCATCTCACATCTTTATTTCATTGCATTTCTATCCTACCTTTTTCTCCAAGGAGCTCAAGGTGGCCTACCTCTGCCCCCACAACAACCCTGTGAGGTAGGCTAGGCTCAGAGGCAGTGACTAGCGCAAGATCACCCAGTGAGCTTCGTGGCCGAGGGGGGATGCAAACCCTGTTTTCCCAGGTCCTAGTCTAAGTCTCTAACCACTATGGCATACTTCTGTATTTCATTTGTATCCCGACCCTTCCTCCAAGAAGTTTGACAGCAGCATACATGTTTTTATTCCCCCTTTTCTGCTCACAACAACCCTGTGGGCCAAGCTAGGCTGAGAAGTGGCCGTTAGCCTGAGGTCATCCAGTGAGCTTCACAGCCCAACTAGTTATAGTCCAACACTCTAACCACTGCACCAAGCTCTCCCTCTGTCTCCCTGTGTCCTTCCAATCCACTCTGACTGCTAGCTGACAGAGAGGCTACTCTTGCCAGAACTCTGAATTGATTACCTATTCACACCTGTGACCTGTGAAAGTCAGCCAACCTCCTAGTCTACCCTGACTGGCAGCATCTCCTCTGGCAGGAGACTTTTCTCAGTTGTTCCTGGAGATGCCACCAGTGGGGATTGAAACTGGGAACTTCTGCATGTCAGGCAGGTGCTCTGCCACTGAGCTGCTGCAACCCTGTCCTTGTTCACATCTGTCCATCTTGTATCCTTCCAGGCATTGCTGATTCGCTCCCACACAAGGGGAGAGCGTGGAAGACAGCATGGATTTCTCCAAGTTCCTGGCTGATGATTTTGAGGTGAAGGCCTGGGTGAACGGGGTCTTCCGTGCAGTCCAACAGGAGGCCCCGGGGAAGCTGGATGCCCACGCAAACACGGTGGTGATGAAATTGCAGCTCTTTATCCAAGAGGTCAACAATGCCGTGGAAGGTAATGGCAACTTAAGGAGGTGCAACTTGGGGTTCCAGGGCAGGAACTTAGTAGCTAAACATTAGTTTCTGCAAGCCAGTTGTGAAGTCCATTCTCACCTTGACAGCACAGTAATATTGTATGAATTTTTCAGCATGGATATCGACTGATTAAATTATGCAACAGACTTTACATAGGTTGACTTAAAAGGAAACCTTTAATCTGAAATTTGTTCTATAGCTGTTGACAAGTTTTTCACCTTTTCAAAATGTAAAGACTGTCCCATTCCAGTGCAGTTGTTTAAACAAGTTAGTTAAAATAATAAAACACTTTTACATTGCTGTTTCTGGTGCAGCAACAAAGTGTGGAAGCTGGCCAGTGAGATGCTTATTTTAAGAAATTTTATTGCAAAAGAATGTAGGGAAAATGGCTAGTTTCTTTGGCAGTTCTGTGGCACCTTAATAAAGAGTAATTTTTTGGGTGACACAAGCTTTCATAGGCTGGAGTCTGTTTCTCAAATGTGTTTTTCCCCCAACTTGGATCACTAGATATCTCTGTCTTTGGGATTTGGAAATCTACATTAGGGTTTTCGTCAATGAAAGGACCAAATTTTTGGCATGTAAACTCCTCTTGGGTGATTTATGTCCTCTACAATACATGATCTAATCAAACTATTACAAACAGATACAACTTTGCTCTTGTGAGAAAACCCAAAATTCATGTTAGAGTTTTAACACTTCTGTGGGAATACAATAATGGCTTAAATGTCCCTATTTAAAATGGGGGGAGGGGTAGATGGGAGAAAGATCTGCTGTATTCTAACTATAGACCCCCACCTAGCTTACAATTGTTCCCAACCACACTCTGCTGCTTAGCCTGAAATCCTATAAGTAAGCTCCACTGAACTCAGAGCTTGCTTTTGATTAAATGTGCATGAGTTCAACTTGCAAAACACGTTGAGCATTTCTTCCACAAAGGATTTTCTGAAATGCAGCCTTTAGCTTTAATTTGAAATAACAAACCATCTTGCAAAGATGTTTTACCATTTAAATTGCTGGTCAGAAGTAGAAAGCTTATCAAAGAAAGGAGAGAGGCGTTCCATCTTCCTTTTTTATCCTTTTACATGCTCTTTTATTTCTATTTCCCTGATTCCATAATTAACTTGGCAAGTGGATTTACTGGAGCCTGGTTTTGTGACCATTGACCCCTATTGCAATACTCAAAGGTAGCAATTTTTCAGTTTGCTGTGTGTTTTTAGATGAGGTGGAAAACTGATGAAAACAGGAGAGAAAAAAGCTGAGGGATTCTTTGAAGCTTCACACTGAGGCCACTCACACCGCAGAAGAGGAAAGCAGCTTGGTTGACTTTAAAGTTTAAAAATGCAAAGTCTTTTTGTTGGAGAGTAGAATGAGCTGAGTCTCTGAGAAGTTTTTCCTGTGACATCCTGCATAGCAGCCACAGTAGAAGCAGATGTTGTGACTCGCAAATAATGAGCCAGCCAACCCATCCTGGTGCCTTCTAGCTTTTGGAGGCTAAAGTTCTCATCGGCCCAGTCCATCACAGCTGTTCACCTATCAGCCCCCCAGCATCACACAGCTGTGCTAACTAATGGGAGTTACAGTGCAAAACAGCTTGAGAACTGTAGGTTAGGGAAGGCTGGTCTGCAATGTGACATTGTGTGCTTCTTTAGGTGACTTGGTGAGAGTGCAGAAGCCTTCCCAGCCACTGGTTGAGCTTCTGTGATGTCATGGAAAGACACAATGTGCTTCTGTGATGTCATGGAAAGACACAAAGTGGTTGTGCTGAAGATGCTGACTATAACAGCAGTGGGTGAGAGAAGTGTGGAGTGCCAGTTTAGCTGGAAGAGAGACGTTACTCCAGAAAGCCGATGAACAGGTCAGAAGTGAGCCTGCAAGGTTGTTCTGGATGCTCAGAAACGGGGGATCTAAGAAGTCAGAATGCTTCAGAATTTAAAGTTGCTGTTCATATCCTTGTATTTCTAGCCTTCAGTGCTGTGTTGAATTGCACTGTCCCCACCCCTGCTTTCCCCGCTTGGTGATTCCTCTTCCCTCCCCCATACCCCATCCTCTGGGGATATAATTCCTCTTTTTTCTGGACTCTCAGTAAGGAATCTCTTCTTCTTTTTTACACCAAGCCACTGAATCATTGACAGTTGCCTTTCCCTTTCTGCAGAGACAAGCCATCAGGCTCTCCAGAGCATGCCCAGAGTTCTTCGGGAGATGGAGGCCTTGAAGCAGGAGGCAACCTTCCTGAAGGAGCAAATGGTCCTGGTGAGGGAAGATATTAAGAAGCTGGAGCAGGATACAGCCCAGTCGATGCAGGTACTTGATCCTCTGGCCAGGCGGGCTGTCCTTTTCCTGGAGTAGCTGCAGGCTGGCTGCAAGAGGCACAAGCGTGGAAGGGGTCAGCCCGGCGTGGGGAACCGGCAGCCCTCTGGCTATTGTTGCTCTTCGACTCCCATCATCAGCCCTGACCATTAGCTAAGCTGGCTGGGGCTGGTGGGAGCTGGAGTCCAAGAACATCAGGAGGGCCACAGATATTTCCCCACCCTCGCCTGAAGCCACAGGGCAGGCCAGTTCAACTCCCAAACTTGCACCTCTGCTCTGCTCACGGCAGTTGCTTGTTCTGGCTGCCATGTTGGTACGTACAGTACAGTATTGCAAAGCACTGAAAAGATAAGAAGAGCAGAGGAGCCTCTCTGAAGGGGGCCCATCTAGTCCAGCATTCTGTCCTTGCAGTGGCCAATCAGATGTCCCAAAGGGAAGCAACTCACAAGCATGACATAAATGCAACAGCATTCTCCCTGTGTGCTGTTTGCAGCAGCTGACATTCAGAAGCATTTTATGTCTCCAACAGTGGAAGTAAAATCAAAGCCATTGTGGCTAGTAGCCATTGATAGCCTTTTGCTCCTCAGTGAATTTGCTAACCCCTTTTAAAAGCCCTCCAGCTGCCTTGGGTTCAGTGGCAGCCATTGGGAGACTCTTTGCCTCTAGTGTCCCGCTTGAGAGCTTCTTAAGGATGTCCGGTTGTCTCAGTCTGGGGAACAGGATGCTAACCTATATAAGTTGCTTCCCACCCCCTTGTCTTTCCCGGTGGGGCTCTCCTTACATTCTTTAATGGTAGATGGAACACCCCACCTCCCAAATCCCGGAGTTGTGCTTTGTTATGCAGCCAAATTTCTCTGTTTCTAGTTGGATATGTTTTCAACATTCATTAGTTATTTAGAAACAGCCCAAGAGAAATGTGTAACTCACAGGGAGTGTCTTTATCATTAAAATGAAAAACACAAAAACCAACCGTCACTTGCAAAATTAAGATGCAACACAAGGCAGGTTTCGCTGCCATCTTTTGTGGCTCTTTCTGCCTCTTTTCCAGGTTTTGGTCAAACTGGATCATGTGAAATCCAGGATGCAGCTGGCCGCTGACTCTCTCCAGGAGGCAGACAAGTGGAGCACCCTCAGTGCTGACATCGAGGAGACGTTTAAAACACAGGTATGTGTATATTCTCACATGGCTGCAAAGTGCATCTCACCTCTAGATGTCAGCCTTTGCCAACCTCTTGAAGTACAGATGTTTTGGACTACAGTTCCCATCAGCCCCAGGTCTGGCTGGATCAGGCCAATGGCCCATCTAGTCCAGCATCCTTTTCTTACAGTGGCCAGCCAGATGCCTGTGCGAAACCAGCAAGCAGGATTTAAGCACAGGATTTAATCCCCTCCTGTGGCTTCCAGCATCTGGTATTGTGGCCTCAGACTAGAGGCAAATAAGAGCCATTGGGGTTGATAGCCTTCAACCAGGCAGTGATCAGCTAGAGAGCAAGAGAGATCTTTGAGTTGCTGCCTTGGGAACAGTTTTTTTTTTTTTAAGCTATTGAAGGAGACTGCTGGGCGTTTGTCTGGGTTGTCTCTGCAGCCTGTGCACTTTTTCTGCTTCTCTGCTACTGACTTGTGTAAGATGCTGACATGGCAGAAGAATCTCATGGTTTGTTGAGTTTGGAACTCTGCTCCAAATCTGTTTCTGCTGCTGGTTGGTTATCCTCTTTGGCTTCTTCTCAAGCTGGAACTGTGCAAGGTTATTTCTTTTTAAATGGACACCATCTATTTTTCGGATTCCACCTCCCCACTGCCCTGAGCAAAATGAGCTGTTGAGGTTGTCCTGCACTTCATATGAAAGGGGAACAGAAGTGTGCCTTGCGGGTGTGGGTGGGATGTGCAAAACGTGCTCACTGGGCAATTCCGATGACCAAGTGGTGGTGTTCTTTTCTGCGTCCAGGACGTGTCTGTGATTTCAGCCAAGCTGACCAGCATGCAAAGCAGCCTGGCAGTCCTGGTGGACACACCGGACTATTCGGAAAAGTGTGTGCATCTGGAAGCACTCAAAAACCGGCTGGAGGCCCTGGCCAGCCCCCAGATCGTGGCTGCCTTCAATGCTCAGTCTGTTGGTGAGTCTGGCCTTTGGTCCTATTATTCATTTATATACCCCCTTTCCTCCTCCAAGGAGCTCAAGGTGGCATACATGGTTCTCCCTGTCCTCATGTAATCCCTACAACAACCCTGTGAAGTAGGATAGGCTGAGAGGCAATGATCAGCCCAAGATCACCCAGTGAAATTCATGGCTGAGTGGGGATTCGAACCGTAGTCTCCCAGGTCCTAGTCTGATACTACCAGGGTGGTCCAACTTGGCCTTCTTCCCAAAGCCTAGTTAGTGCTTTCCCCAGCTTTGGGAAGGAGGTGGAAGGGTTTCAGGACCCTGCCAGAGCCTTGCACCTCCTTCTGAAAATCTGGCACCTTGCTTAGCTGGCTTTGGGAAGGCAATGGGAGGGATGGGTGGGAGGTGTCAGATTTTGACCTCGTTCCCCCATCCCATGCGACAAGGCAGTGTAGGGCCCCAGAGGTTCTGTGTCAAAGTACTCTTGGAGCCCACTTGTTATGAAAAGATGGACCACCCTGTGCTGCTATTCCACATGTCATGCTGTCCCAGGAATTGTGTAGCAGGTGGCTTGTTAGTGGGTTGTGACGGTTGTTTAGGTTTGATCCTTTAAATTATTTTTTTCCTGGGAAAAATCCTTTAGACTCAAGTTCTTGTTTTAAACAGCTAATTTTCCTTGAGTATCCTAGATGGGGCCAGACTATAAATTAAAGAACTGTAGTAATCGATTGCGGATCCTTGGCAAACTCTCCAATCACAACTGGATCACTTGAAGCTCTTTTAGGGAGCCACCAGGAGGGGGCACCCTTGTACTGAACATGAGGCTTTTGCCTGGCCCTGTGTGAGGTTGAGCGTCTTTCCCTCCTGATCCAGCACAGCATTTCCTGCTTTTATGTTTGGCCCAGAGGTTACCTGTCCACTTGCTCACCCCCAATATACAAACCCACACATGTGCGGGAGGGAGGGGAGGGGAGTGGAGGAGAGTGGGGCTGGGTTGTCTACGGACAGCATTTGTGAAGCGAGGATCTGCTCTAAATTGCACCTGCAAGTTTTGGGGGGACTTTAGGAAATGAAAAGAGTTGCTGCTGCTGCCAACAACTTGGACTTTAAAAGAGGATTAGGCAAAGGATTCTGTGCTTCCCGCTTGATCTGAGCTCTGCCTGGGCAAGAGGCTGACCTCTCTCTCTCCCTACCTGCCACCCAAAACTGTCTGACCGAAGCTCTTTTGCCTTTTATTAGATCAGGCCCGCCTTTTCGTCAAAGTCTTCACTGAAATCGACCGGATGCCGCAGCTGCTGGCTTACTACTACAAGTGCCACAAGGTACTCCCTTCCTCCCACTGAAACACACAAGTTGCTGTGGATCGAACCCCTACTGCCTTCCTCTGGGTGGAATGAGGAAGATTGGCCCTTCCTTTGCTCTTGTAGACCTGAGCACCGCCTGCCCTGTTGCTTGGCCAGCCTTGGGGAGATGGCAGATCACAAAATGGGGTGGTGACGGTGGTGGCAGGTGATGCTTCTCCTGTACCCTCAGCGCCCAGGTCCACTTATGGCATTTTGGTTGCTGAGGGTTGTATCCAGCTAAGATCTGCTCAGAGTAGACACCCTGAAGTTAGGTAAAGGTAAAGGGTCCCCTGACCATTAGGTCCAGTCATGGCCGACTCTGGGGTTGCGGCGCTCATCTCGCTTTATTGGCCGAGGGAGCCGGCGTACAGCTTCCGGGTCATGTGGCCAGCATGACTAAGCCACTTCTGGTGAACCAGAGCAGCACACAGAAACATCGTTTACCTTCCTGCCGGAGCGGCACCTATTTATCTACTTGCACTTTGACGTGCTTTCGAACTGCCCACTGGGTGAGAGTTATGCAACGCTCTTGGCAGTGGGAAGGGCTACATTCTGGGTGGCAGGGCTGACCCTAGCAAATAATCCTCTTTCTGGGCTGCCCTTCCCTGGGACACAGCCAGTAGTGTTGGTTTTATCCCTGGTTCCCAGTAACATACCAGTTTTAATTAAATGGACAAGGGAGCCAGGGCCTCTTCTGACATCGTTTTGTGCTTGGGTATGTGTGATTTGCCCAGAGTGGCAGCTGGCTCCAGGAATGCTCCCTGGTCTCCAAGTTTTTTTGGGGGGCCATGTGTGTAATGCTAGCCTCAAGCTTCTTTATTTGAATGGTGGTCCCTGCAGCAGTTGCTGTTTTATCAGATTTCCGCTTAAGCATCCTCAGGCTGGTGTGTGGCCCTGTCTCATTTGGTCCACACAACAGCCCTGTTAAGCAGCTTAGACCCAAGGCCACCCTGTAAATTGAGCCGGGGCTTGAACTCTGATCCATGTCTGGCATCCTGCTGCCCACAGCTCATCAGATGGAAGGATGAGCTTCGTTTACTTTGTGTTTATTACATTTCCATCTAGCCTTTCATCCAAGGATCTCAAGGGGGCATACATACTTCTCCTCCTCCCCATTTAATCCCCACACCAACCCTGTGAGGTAGGTCAGGCTGAGAAGCAGTGACCAAATCAAGATCACTCAGTGAGCTTCACGGCTGGGTGGGGATTCAAACCCTGGTCTCCCAGTCCTGACACTCTTAACCATAACATCTGTTTTGCTCAAAGGCAAGTCAGTCCGCTGCTCTTGGGGTGCAGGTTATAGAATCATAAAAAGCTGCTCTCTTGTTCTCCATGTCATTCTGGAAGAACAAAACCCAATTATTGAATCCATATGGTGCCACTTATTACACATCACCAAGCAGAGGCGCCATAGAAGCAATCTCTTGTGCAAATGCGACCCTGACATGTATCCTCACCCTCAGGTGCAGCTGGTGGCCGTGTGGCAGGATCTGTGCCAGTCTCCCCTCCCCTTGGACCGGCAGCTGACGGAGCTCTACGATGGTCTGCTGGGGACGTGGCACTCTCAGCTGCAGTGGGCCACGCAGGTATGGCCATGGGGCTGGCTGGCTGAGGAGGGGCTGGACCAGGCAGGGAGGTGGAAGAGTTGGCCACAAACCAGGGTGGTAGGGATTGGGGGTAGGTCTGGTCTTGGAGTGCAGCTGCTTCTGAAGCTGCTCTATCTCCTCCATCTCTTTGAAATGTAGCCGAGTTGCTCAGCTGTGCAGTTGCAAAATGCGCACTTCGTTTATGGCCTGGCATATCCCCTCCAGGGTTTTCCCAACCAGCTCGTGTAGCTTGGCTGGATTTTAGTTCGAAGGAGAGTTCCCTTGCAAATTTTTGAGCATTTTCATCTTGATAACGAAGGAGGCCTTGAATGCAAATGGGCTGTTGCAGCCATCGGTTTCGAGCCCGGTTCTACAAAAAGATTCCGCTGGTGTTTTTCCTGTGTTTCTGTAATTGCATTGGGCAGGTCTGGGATTTTGGCGTGTGAAGTGGATGCTGGCATCCTGGTGGCATCCTCTGTATGTATGTTTGCTCAGATATATATTTTTAAAAAGCAGGTTTCTGACGCTTGTGGCTGCGGAGCCTTGCAATGCTAAAAGGAGTCTCTGAGGAAGGTTGCTCAGTAGGGGATTCTGACTGGCGTTTCGCCACAGCTCCTCATCCTTCTCTATGACAAACAGGACCAGATGAATTACACAGTGTGGGCAGTTCTGCATATGTCTAAAATTGAGTGGGGGCAGGAGAGGGGGCACTAATTTATTTATGGTATTTATATCTCTTCTTTTTCTCCCAAGGAGCTCAAAGTGGTGTACACAGATCTCCCTCACCCCATTTTATCCTCACAACAACCCTGTGAGGTAGGTTAGGCTGAGAGGCAGTGACTGGCCCAAGTTTGCCCAGTGAGCTTCATGGCCAAGTGGTGGGATTTGAACCCTGGTCTCCTAGGTCCCTGTCCGACACTCTAACCACTGCACCACACTGGCTCTCATTTGTATTTAAGTGCGGCTAGCACTTAATTGTAGCTGTCAGCTTCCCTGGAAGCTTAAGCTGGCTGAGAAGCAGAGTATAAATTAGGGACAATAGGAGACTGCAGTGACCTCGTCATGCTTCAGATTGTTCCTCTGGAGCCCCCGTACCTCCATATTTCTCACAGGTTGCACACATTGGTTTGCATGTGATGCTTTGTTTAAACCATAGTTTGTTGAACAAACCATGAGCTCTGTCCCACTTTGATTGGTGGAACTGGCCCTGTTACAGATGCCACATCATACCTGTTCCTCATTTGTAAGGACTCAATCTTTTAGTATGGCTGCACCTACAACTTTGGAACGCCTTGCCTAGTGACATCAGGCAGGAGCTTTCACTGCAATATTTTTGGTGCCTGCTAGAAACATTCTTGTTTAGACGAGTCTACTTGGGTGTTTTAGAAAGTTCATCTGCTTTTAATCTACTGTTATTTTCCCTTTTTATCTTAATTGACAATTTAATCGTTTTATCCTTTTCGTAAACCACTTTGAGATTATTATTATTTTTTTAACAATCACCCGGCATATACATTTTACGAAATAAATACATAAATGGCTGAATGAATAAATGCAGGACTAGATATGGGCCATTGGTCTGATCCAGCCACCGGGCTATTCTTATCTCTGGGGAGAATAAATGCCCGTACTGTGGGAGGCTTGTGCCTGTAGCAACAAGGCAGGTGCAGTCCCTGAAGGGAACCATTTGCAGCAGCAGCAGCACCTGTAGCATAATACCAAAGGTCCTTGCGGTATCTTGGAGGCTCAGCTAGTTTATTGTGGCTGGAGTTTCAGAAGGCTGCTGCCAACTTCATCAGATTAGGCCACTGGAGCTGACCTATCACCCATGAAGGAGAAAGCTGATGTATATCTCTTGTATGTTGGAGGCCTCTTTATAGCAAGGAGCCCAGAGGGAGTTCTCAACCCACCCCACCCCTCTCCGGGTTGTGATAATCATGGGCTGTGTCAGCACCATACATCTGAAGCACAATGTGAAACAGCTTCCCCAAAGAACTCTGGGAGCTGTAGTTTGGTAAGGTATCCAAGAGTTGTTAGGAGGCCCCTTTCCCCCTCCCGGAGCTACAGTTCCCAGTGTGGTTAATGGTCGACCCCTCTTCCCAGGGAACTCTGGGAATTGTAGCTCTGGGAGGGAGAAAGAAAAACTAGTGTGTGTGTGTGTGTGTGTTTGTGAGTGAGAGAGAGCGAGCGAGAAGATGCTGCTATGGATGCCAAGTCACTTCTGAACTGGCCAGATGTGCAAATATGTAGGATAATATTTCATCCTTTTGGCTGTGGAAAGTGTTGTCAAGCCTGTTGTGCTTGTGTGCTCCACATGGAGTGCAGGAATCTATAAAATGATTGTCCAGAGAGAGGCTCTTGGTTGGGGAACTGCATGTGTGTCACAGCTGCCATCAGCACCCTCCCATCTTTTTAACAGCGCCTGGTGAGTCTGCCAGCCTTTGAGACCAGCTCTGGTTCGGCATGTCTTTGTAGTTGACGGACCCTCCAGGGTGGGTTTCCTTTTCTAGCTTTTTGAAACAGGCAAGTTTTCACCCACATGGGTCAGCCTGCAGGATGCCATCCAGAGGGGGTGTTGTTCAAGGCCCCTTCTTTGCAGGTTCAGGTGCCAGGTTCAACCCCCAATGGCATCTCCTGGTAGAGCTGTGAAAAAGAGGCCCCTGCTGCTGCTGCCAGTCTGTGCAGACAACACTGAGCTCAATGGACCACTGGTCTGACTGTCTTAAGGAAGCTTCCAGTGTTCATTTACAGACAGGTCCACCGACTGCAGCCTCCGGTCTCATCCCCCGCCTCCCCTTCCTCCTGCAGGTTTTCAAGAACCCCCACCAAGTCGTGGTTGTCTTGCTGATCCAGGTGCTCAGCGCCCTGGTCCCCTCCATCCCCGTCTGCCTCAGCACTGCCATGGAGCGCGCTGGCCCTGAGAGCAGGCTGAGCCGCCTCCTGGGGCTGTACGATGCCACGGTCTACTTCGCTCGCGGCCTGGAGGTCGCCATGTCGCCCGTCTTGAGTAAGTGCCCTCTTGAGCCATGCCTGCTTGCGTGTTGTCCCAATCCATCCCTGTGCAAGTCCTCTAAGTACATTGCTTTTTTCCTCTCCATTTTTATTTTGTTGTTTAAGTTTTTTAATATTAAAGAAAGAATTCAAATTATAAAGAAGTAAAGTGATACAGAGTGAGGAAGTGGAAAGTTTTTCTTTCTTTCTTATAACATCTTTGTTCTCGTCCCCCCTTCCTTTTTTTCCTTTCTGTGCACGGGATATATTTATATATATTCTTACCGGAATGCAATTTGTTAGCATTGCATTGATGCCATTTATCGGTTACATAACATTTGTACCAAACTTTGTTTAACTAACTTGAGCGGTGTTGACACAGTTCTTAAAGTGTTTGCTGAAGCCGAACAGTTCTGATACTACCTTGAGTAAATACATCTTCGCACTTGTTGCTTTCGACAAACTCTCGTAGCATCCCAGCACCCTCCTGGAACAGGCGGCTGCTTTGTTCCCACCCAGCTGCATGGTGGTGGTGGTGGGGAAGGCAGCCTTTGAACCTCCTCTGAGCTGCCAGCCTGGGTCCACTTGCTCTTGGGTCTGGGGCGGGGAACCTCCTTCAGCCCAAGGTACTCTGTCCTGGGCAATCTTCCAGGAGGCAAATGCCGGCAGTGGGCAGGCCAGGCCTTTCTCCCTCTCAGACTTAGATGCTGCATCTGCATCATCCCAGCTCTGGCTGGCAGCAGCAGCCTGTCTTGGTGTCTGTGAGGAACTCACTGAAGACTTCTAGTCAAGGAAGGCTGAAAACACAGCGCCAAGAGCATGTGGATGCCTTTTATTTCCCTCTCACCCCAGGGGACCCTTCCCAAGCTGGGTGTTCAGTTTGTTTGCAGCATTTTAGGGCCTCACAAGGCAGCTGACATCGCCATCATAAAATAAAATGTGTGCCATGAACAATGCAGTTTCCTTCTGTGCCAGGACAGTGTCCTTCTGTCTGATCTGCTTGCGTAGGCCTTTTCAGGAGAGGGAAAAATTGGGGTACACTGGGCTGTGCCAGGAAGGTGCCAAAGCACCCTAACCCACCCCTCCCCAGCACAAAGGAGTTGATGAAAACTGCGGGGAAGAGTGGGGAGCCTCAGCAAGACATGCAGTGGGAGCCAGTGTAGGACCCAGAAAGAGCTGGGGGATGGAGGGAGGGGGCCTCTTCTGGGGTCTAACGGGGGGAGGGGGCAGGGAGTGCGTGAAAATGCCTATAGTGGATTAAAGGGTGGGGTTTTTTAGGACCTGTCCTGGGACTTTTGTGGTGGGAGGAAAAGCATTGGGGACAAGTGCTGTGATGCTCTTTCCTTGAGCTTTTAGGGGAATGCAACTTGGTGAAGGTGACAGAGCTGGTGGAAGCTGTCTATGGTCCCTACAAGCTCTTCCAGTTGCAGTATGGAACCCTGGAGGAAGAGAACCTCCTCATCCAGTTGAGCGCTGTCCCCTTGGTAAGGGAGCCCTGCCTGCCTGCCTGCTGACCCTGAGGGACCCTCCAGGAGCATTGAGCTCCCAGCCCCAGCAACCAGCATGGCCAGGGGGCAGGGATGATGGCTGGCGGTCCAGCACCTTGTGGAGGGCACCACATTGGCTGACCCTCTTGTCTGTGAAGGGTGGGTGTGTGTATCCCACTTTTCTAGCAACAACAAAAAGTGCAGTGCCAAGAGTCATTGAAACTGATGGGTGGGAGTTGCAGCCCACGATGTCAGGAGGGGAAGGGTGGTTTGACCAGCTGAATGCACAAATGCCCCCCTCATAAGGGAAGTGCCATCTAAAGCCCACCCTGCGATGTACAAAGTGAACATTGGAAGATTCGGGATGGAAAAAGTGTCCTTCTTCACGCAGTGCATAGTTAAACTATGGACTCTTTCCTACAAGAGCCACCAACTTGGATGGCTCTGAAAGAGGATTAGAAATTCACAGAGGACGAGAAGACTATTGATGGCTCCTAGCCACGATGGCTGTGCTCTGCCACCGCAGTTGGAAGTGGCAGTGCTTCTGAATACCAATTGCTGGAAGCCACAGAAGGAGAGAGGGCTCTTGTACTCAAGTTCTGCTTTCTGGTTTCCATAGGCATCTGGTTGGCCATTCTGAGAACAGGATGCTGGACCAAATGAGCCATAGATCTGATCCTGCAGGTTCTTCTTAGGTTCTGAAGCAGGAGGGCCTCTGAGCCTCCTCATTACTCCAGTCCAGGAAGGCTTTTGAAGAAGCTCACCCACCATTCCTGTAGGCCAGGGCTTCTGAGTCACCCCTTGCACTGACGGCTGAAGCCTCAGGCTGTTTTTGCTCCCTGAACTTTTCCTTGGGGGTATTTGCACCGCTGAGGTGCTCTGCTGCCTTTGGAGGGTGTTTATCTTGTGAAAACACCTGCCAAGCTACTTAGGTCCAGTCCTACCTATCCTGCCAGGTGAGTGATGGCAGAGATGAACCTTTCCCCCTCCAGCTCTTTTTAAATGCTGAGGGCTTTTTCATTTTTGCTGGATGCGTTGAGGAATGATGGAGGCTTCTGGGTCTGACTGGAAACGTTTGCTTTGATTTCCTGTCTCTTTAGTATCAGGTGGGATGGTGTTCCTTCTTGAGGGGGGTGTGCCCCCCTCTCTGTCTCTTGGTATGACTTATGTCCTGTGGTTGTGCAGGAGCACGGGGAGGTCATCGACTGCGTGCAGGAGCTCAGCCACTCCGTGAACAAGCTCTTCAGGTTGGCCTTGGAGGCTGTGGACAATTGCCTCAAGCTGACGGACGGATTGGGGGTGGGAGGCCTCCTCAAGGCCCTGCGAGCCCTTTTCAGCAAGTGAGTCCCAGGGAGCTGGCTAGCAAGTCAGCTGTTATTTCCTCCCTCCCTCCCTCCCTCCCTCCCTTTGATGGACGTTTGAAGCTTTCCCTGCCATTGGCAAAGGCAGCTGGATTTTGTCATTCTCTGGAAGTGAGTGCCAGTCCACCCATGCATCCCCAAATGTGGTTGTGAGCAAAGGATTCAGATTCCCCAAAACCACAGGGTTGCTGGGGGTTTGATTGTTCAAATCCCCTCCCAACATAGTTCCTGGCTGCTTCCTGTGACAAGGAGAATAACAGATGCCTCCTAAACAGTGGGTTGTATTCCAGCACTGCTCATGCTTAAGAGTAGACCCATTGAACTTGATAGACGTGACTATCTGAGCTCCACCCAGGGCAGAACTTAGCTGGATGCAATCCAATGTGTCTGTGTTATTCTGCTCACACTGGGCAATATATGAAAGCCACAGAGTTTTGCTTTTTGGAGGGATGGGAGAGTTTTAGCACAGAGAAGATGCAAGCCTGGTTATTTGGGTTGGGGGATGTAGCTTCTTGCTGCCCTGACCACTCTGCTTTCCCTCTCTTGTGATGGCTGCCCTGCCTGGAGGGTTGGTGCTCAGCTCTCACCCTGTGTGGTGATGATGTCGATTTCTTAGTTGTCTTCTCAAAGCAACGTATATGCAAGTATTAAAAACACATGAAGAATTAGAAACGTACCAGTAATGTGACCCTGCCATCAAAGATCATAAACTGGCATGGTATTCAGTGCATCATGAACTTCTGGGTCTTTCTGCAGATACACCTCTGACTTCAGCAATGCCCTCCAGTCAATCAGGAAGAAGTGCCAGTTGGAGGACATCCCTTCTGATTCGCTCTTCCAAGAAGACTGGACCGCTTTCCAGAACGCAATCCGGTGAGAGTGGGGTAGCAGTTCAGGAAGGGTGCTGGGAATTGTAGCTCTGGTATGGATAAACTACAGTTCCCAGGATTCTTGCAGGGCAGGGGGAGAACATATTTTAAATGTATGGTGTACCTGTAGCCGTGGTTTCACGCAAGCTGGGAGCAGATTTAAACATAACGCTGAGCCCCCCCTCCTCTGCAGTACCAACCCACTAACCCCAGCCCCCCCCAATAACCTGAATGGTTCAGACCACCCCAGCACACGCCACATGGAGAGAGCCAGGTGCATTGCAGAAGGCATTTGTGCAGTGGTGGAGGAGGGGTGTGTGGGCAGCCCTGGGTGTCATCACTGATGGGGAGGCAAAATGACAAAAAATGAGGTTAAAAAATAATAAAAATAATAAATTGGGCTCACGAAACTTTTTAGTTTAGTCAACAACGTAACGAAATGCTGCTGACACTGGGCGCCACACCGCAGGGGCCAGCACTTACCTCAGGGCCTGCAGTGTGCCCTGCACCCCATGCTGCAGTGAAACGGCAGCATGGGGCTTGTGTCTGCCCACTGCCTCTCCCTCGGCCCCCTGGGGAGGCAGCAAAAAGGCTCCACGCAGCACGCCTCGTCCCCGGCTGCAGGACGCGCACGCTGCACTGGGCACCAAAGCGGCTAGCTACACTGCTGCATTTGTGGAGCTGATGGCTACAGGTTGCTCAAGGTTGTGAGCCAAGGCAGATGTTGCTGAGGAAAGGGAAAGTCGTTCCAAGCCCCATAACTGGGCAGAACTTAATAAAAAATCCATCCACTGATTCTTGGGGGCTTTTAAAAGGTTAGTGAGAGGTACAGATATAAACAGCTGCTGCCGGCCACAATGGCTGGGTTCTCTGCTCTCAGATACAGCTTGAGAAGAAAACAGTGTGTCCACTCTTTCGGCCACTTTGAGAACAGGATACAGATGGGCCATGCAGGGTCTTCTGATGTTTGCATGATGGGAATCGCCTGGCCCAGCATCCTGTTCTCACAGTGGTCAACCAGATGCTTTGACGATGTCTGCTCTCTCCTGCCATTGGGCCTGGTGGCGGCTTACGAATGCTGTGATGTCACAGGTGCTTTTCTCTCCCCCAGGATCATCGCCACCTGTGGGGAGCTCTTGCGCCAGTGTGGAGACTTTGAGCAACAGCTGGCAAACAGGTGATGTCTTCTGTGCAAAGTTTGGGTGGGCTTCAGGGGGAGCGGGGGTGCCAGTCGCCTTGTGACAGCTGTCGGTTGTCTGTTGTGCAACAGATTCTGTGCAGGATGTAAGATCTGGAGGTCTGGGTGGGCCTTGACCTGTTGGGGGTGGTGGTGTTTGGCTTGGGGAGGCGGAAGGATCTTTCCCCATGGAGGGCTTCAGCTCCATTTCCCTCCTGCCGTTTGCAGGATCCTATCTGCCGCGGGGAAGTACCTCTCGGACTCCTACAGCCCCTGCAGCCTGAGCGGCCTCCAAGACCCCAGCACAGAGAAGCAGAGCCCCCTCAAGAACCCCTGGCAGGAGCACAACTACCTGCAGCAAGAGAGCCCTGCTGAGTATGCTGCCCTGCTGGAGACCCTCTACACGCTCAAGGTGGGGCTTCTGGCTGGCTACTGGCAGAGCTCTGTACTTAGGGGGCAGACTGGGCTCCTCCTGGCTCGGAGCTGTCCCCCCCACTTGGGTGGATGGGGAGATGCAGAGAGAAAGAGAGAGAGAATGTGCCGTCTGGAACCAGGGGGTGCGCGCACACCATACATTGAAAGTGCATTTGAAGCACATTTCCACCCCCCCAAAAAAAAATTCCTGGGAACTGTAGCTTTTCAGGGCACTTATTTTGGGAACCGTACTTCTGTGAGTTAAACTGTGGAACTCGCTGCCACAGGAGGAAGTGATGGCAGTGACCCAGGCGGCCTTAAAAGAGGACTGGACACATTAATGGAGGAGAGGGCTATCGATGGCTACTATCCAGGATGGCTGTGCCCTGCCTCCACAGTTGGAGGCAGCAATGCTTCTGAATCCCAGTTGCTGAAGATCACAGGAGGAGTGTGTGTGTGCTCTTGTGTTTGGGTGCTACTTCCCACAGGCATCTGGCTGGCCGCTATGAGAACAGGAGGCTGGGCTAGCTGGGTCATTGACCTGACCTAGCAGGGCTCTTCTTATGTAAGGAGCAAGCTACAGCTCCCAAGGGTTCTGTTTTTGGAAGGGGAGGATGTGCTTTAAATACATGGTGCGCCTGCAGCCCTGAACCCTTGAGGCTTCCTTTCCTGCCGGTGTTTTCCCAGGCTGCCCTTGGTCTCTGCCTATTCCCAACTTGTCCCAGGGGAGGGGACGCAAGCAGCTCTGGTTACAGCTCCTTCCCTGCAGCAGCCTGTTTGCTTTTCCGGGGGCCTCTTTGCGGCGCTCCTGCCCCCTTGCTTATTTTCTCACAGGGGTTTGGGATCTCTTGCCGCTCAGGGCACGCCCCTGCTGAGGTCACTCTCCCCGCCACGTGCCTGCTGGGTGTCGAGAGCCCCGTGTGCCGGCTCTGCTTTCTGGGACTGCCGTGCCCTGGCTGGCCCCAGTTGACCTCTCTTTTGCTGTTCAGTTGTTTCTTTGGAAAGGGCAGGGCACTCTTCCCGCGGGACATGGAGAGAAGCCAGGATGGTTGCATGAACTGATGACGGGTGGTGGTGAGGGAGGGAGCATCAGGTGGCCCCCAAAAGGGCCCTTCTCAGTGCAGCTGCAAAAGAGGCTGCCTCAAGCCACACAGTGTGGGGCCTTTTGAGCAAGTCACACCTGGCCAAGCATCTCCTGCTTGGCTCCCAGCAGCTCTCCATGGTGTCAGGAAGGAGGGGAGGGGTCAGGGCCGGCCCTGTGATGGGACAGAGTGAGGCAGCCGCCTTAAGCAGCAGATGCGGAGGTGTGAGCATCCAGGCGCCATGCCACCTTCCCAGTACCACCCATGCTAGCCAGCCGCCCTCAGGTGCAGTGGAAGGCACTATCCTTTCTCTCATATTGGAGTCCAATTTAACTGTCAATCCAGTTGGCTTCTGTAAGTGCCTTGAGGGAGGGCACCATCTTGTCCTTTGCCCAAACAAGCCCCCTCCACCCCTCCCCGCAAGCCTGAGAACCAAGAATCCTCCTGAAGATGCTTCATTGTACTATGGGCTCCAGAGCTCAGGCTCCGTAGGCAAAGCAGATGCTCAGTGTTGGCTCAAGGATGGACCACTGTAGCTCAGTGGCTAAAGGACCTGCCTTCCTTGTAGAAGGACCCTGGTCACTGGCATCTCCAGGTTGGGTTTTTTTTGGGGGGGGTTGACTTTCCTGAAACCCCAGAGAGCTGCTGTGTTGACGTTACTGAGCTAGATGGACCAGTGGTCCCCAGTCCTCAGGGTGCACAAGACTCACAGAAAAAATTGGGTGGCGTTGGTAGGGCTGAGTGTGTCCTGTGTCCTCCGGCCTTGACTCCCTGACTCCCCACCCTAGGAGAAAGGGACCAGCCACAACCTGCTGTCAGCCTCGCGCTCGGCCCTCATGCGCCTCAACCAGCAGGCCCACCAGCTGGCCTTCGACTCCGTCTTTCTTCGCATCAAGCAGCAGCTCTTGTTGGTTTCCAAGATGGAGGTGAGCGGCACCTTGCGAGGGAAACTCCAATGGGTGCCTCTAGGTTTAGGGTGGGTGGGGATTCCTGCGATGAGGAGGGGGGGGCAATCTTTCCAAGAATGTTGCTGCATCTCGGGGAGAACCTCCCTGCTCAATGGGCTCCCCCTCCAGCCATCATGCCGGTGCTGTTCTTGGTGCCTGCGTGGCTTCAGCTGCCTTTTTCTCTGCTTTGTTGCCTGCCAGAGCTGGAGCACCAGTGGCACTGGGGAGATGCTGACAGATGAGCTGCCCAACTTCAGCCTCACACCCCTGGAATACATCAGCAACGTAAGATCATTTGTGTGTGCGTGCATGTGTGCATGGGAGACAGACAGACAGGCAGGAAAACACAAGACCTGCCCTGATGCTGGTTGTGTCACCTCAGAAAGAATACTGTAGAATTGGAGAAGGCTCAGGGAAAGCACAACCAAAATGATCAAGGGGATGATGGGGCCATTCCCCCATAAAGAAAGATTGCAGTGCCTGGGGCATTTAGTTTGGAGAAAAGGCATGTAAGAGGCAACAGGGTGGAAGTTTATAAAATCATGTATGGCATAGAGAAAAGCTTTTCTCCTAACACTAGAGATCTATGGATTTCTAGTGAATGTTGGAAGATTCAGGACAGACAAAAGAAAGTCCTTTTTCACACAGCACATAGTTGAACTATGGAACTCCCTCCCACATGCGGCAGTGATGGCCACCAACTTTAAAAGAGGATTAGACAAATTCATGAAGGAGGAGAAGGCTATTGATGGCTGCTAGACACAATGGCTGTGTTCTGTCTCCACAGCCAGAGGCAGCAGTGTTTCTGAAAACCATTTCCTGGAAACCACAGAAGCAGAGAGAGTGCTCTTGTGCTTGAATCCTGCCTGTGGGTTTTCCACAAGCATCTGTTTGGCCCAGGAGGCTAGACTAGATGGGCCATTGGCCTGATCCAGCAGCTCATCTTCCGTTCTTACTACATTTAGCATCAGAGGCAAGATGCCTCTATGTAACCCATTGCTGGGAATTGCAGGCATGCAGAGTGCTGCTGTTTCATTTGAGCCCTGCTTGTAGGCTTCTTCCTGTTGGGGTGTCTGGTTGACCACTGTGGGAGCAGGAGGCTGAACTGGATGCCCCCTCTGGCCTGATTCAGAAATACTTAAAAAAAACCCAACTACATCTGTTGTTAAATATGTATTGTGCTTTATAATTGTACCTGAAATGCGCAGATAATTTGTCTTCAGTTCTTAGACTTGCATTTTGCAGGTGTTTCTAATTTGTGTGTGTACTTTACGGATATTATGGTATGTATGTACCCTGTGTTGTTTGTTATGCTGTTATGTTGTAAACCAGCCTTTTTGACAAAGAGTGGTATGTAAACTTCTTAAATAAATGAATGTGTGACGATGGAGCACCCTCTGTTTCTTCCTAGATTGGCCAGTACATCATGTCTCTGCCTCTCCACCTGGAACCGTTTGTGACCCAGGAAGACTCAGCTCTGGAGCTGGCATTGCATGCTGGGAAGCTGCCCTTTCCTCCAGAGCAAGGTGGGGAAAGGCG
Organism: Podarcis filfolensis; assembly: GCF_964270895.1. NCBI lineage: Eukaryota > Metazoa > Chordata > Lepidosauria > Squamata > Lacertidae > Podarcis > Podarcis filfolensis. The sequence goes on along the minus strand of NC_139616.1, from coordinate 28,437,183 downwards.
AAGTTTTGAAAGGGAGCAGCTCTCAGGATTTCCCACAGCTGCCTGTGCTGCTCTTTCCTTTGCTTGAATGGTCCAGGATTACCTCTCCACGAATCCTGTTGTCGACTGTGTTGCTCCCGAGGCAGGCCAGGCAGGGATAAATTCATAGAACTGCATTTTTGGAAGGGAACCCAAAGGCCATCCAGGTCAGCCCCCTGCAAGACAGGAATTGCAGCTCAAGAATCCCTGACAGGTGGCCACCCAACCTCTGTTAAAAAACCTCCAACAAAGGAGATCCTGCCACTTTCTGAGGTCATCCATTCCTTTGTTACAAGTTCTTCCTAATTTTTAGTAGGAATATCCTTCTTTGCCATTTGAAGCCGTAGCAGAAAACAAGCTGGCTCCATCTTCCCTGCAGATATTCCCTTTGGATATTTGAAGGTGGCTGTCCCATCACCTCTCAGTTCTCCTCTTCTCCAGGCTTATTCTAGTATGGAGCTGGACAGCTGTGCCTGGAGCTGGGCCATCCTACATCACTCCCCCACCCTGGTCAGGATCAGGATTTGCCTTCCTTTGGGAGATATCCTTGCCTCGAGGGTCCCCTCTTCACCCCTCACTTCTTCTTGAGCATTGGGTGCTGGGATGATGAGAAGGGAGTGGGGCACCCACCGCACGGCTCAGCCCAGGAGTCTCTGCCGGGGAAACATTAGCAGAGCATGACTAATCTTGCCTTTGTTACCCATGGGCTGGAAAGGGGGGAGTGTTGGCCATGGCCCAGGTCACCATGTTCTAATTCCCTCTTGGCGCTCAGCCCCTTGTACAAAGGCAGCTGTCTGTGTGTCTCAGGGCATGCAGTCGCCGTGGACCAGATCTGTGGGAGAACTGTGGTCTGGCTTAAAGGTGTGAAGGGTTGGAAGCCGTCCCTGAGATGTTCCCTGAAGCCAAATGGGCTGCTGGTGCCCCAGGATCTTCCCTTTTGGGGAAGGCTGTAGTAACACAGTGGCAGAACATCAGATTTGCATGCAAAACTGCCCAGGTCCAGGGAATGTCCCTTGCCTGATACCCCGGCGAGCCATTGCTGCCAATCAGTGTCAACAATACTGAGCTAGATGGGCCAGTTTTCTGATTCAGTGTAAGGCAGTCTGCCCTGGCACTAGACTTCTAGGTATAATTTAGGCTGCTGTTTGGATTCCAAAATCCTGTCCAGGTCCTTCTGGATGCCAAGCATTGCCTTTATGGACTCTCTCTGTAACTTGTTCTTAGTGATTTCCCTCCCTCCCGCTGGAGGTCTTCTCCAGAGCCGCACTCTGCTAGCCCTTTGGAAAGAGCGAGAGAGGAAAGAAGGGTTGGGCAAAAGTTAAAAACCTGCAGGTTGCTTGTGGTATGGGGTGTGTGGATTGAAAGCTGGCAGCCTGCTCGGTGGTGCCCCAGCAGGCCAGGAGTGGGTGTCTCTCCTCCTCTTCCTCTTCCTTACATTGCCTTCAGCTGAGCAAATGCTGGAACTGAGGAACCATCATGCTGTTGGTCTTTCTAGATCAGGTCATCTGCATGAGCAGCAGTTATCCAGGGTTTCCTTCGGAGAGGGGACATTCTCAGCCCCACTTGGAGATGCCATTGGGGTTGGGACCTGGGACTTTCTTTGTGCAAAGCATGGGTGCTCTTCCCATGGGCTATGACTCCTTCACCTCACAGGACCAGCTGGGGAGCCCTAGTCCGAGGTGGCCCTGCTGCAAATCTTCCTAGGCAGGATAGTGCAGGGGCGCAGGAACTGGTGCTGGGGACAGCTGGTGTTCTCCTTAGAGACTAGGGCTGCCACTCTCCTTCAGGCCATAGAACACTTCACTCACCATGAACACCTCCCTTATTCTCTTAGAATGGCAATGACGCCCACTTGAGAGGTGCCGGAACTCAGTTCTGGTGACTTCCAATTGACATGCTTCTCTCTCTCTCCCCCCACCCTGTCGCCCCCAGGTGATGACCTCCCCGAGTTGGACAACATGGCCGACTACTGGCTGGGCTCCCTCGCCAGAGCCACGATGCAGACGTACTGTGAGGTCATTCTCCAGATCCCCGAGCTCACCCCACACTCCACCAAGCAGCTGGCCACGGATATCGGTAAGGGCGGTTGCCTCTCTTCGCAGAAGGGAGCTGGTGCTTTCGCTCTGGCTAGGATCCAAGAGGTTGTCCTCGCAACCTCCATTTCATTATTTACATCCCATCCCATTCTTCCAAGGTGGGATACATGGTTATCTTAGGTCAGGCTGAGAGACACTGATTGGCCCAAAGTCACCCAGTCAGTTTCATGGCTGAGCAGGGATTTGAACCCTGGCCTTCCAGTTCCTAGCCCAACACTCTAACCACTATACAACACTGCATGTCAGTGAAGATCCCCTGGGAATCTCCACCAGGACAAGGATTTGGGCGCCACCTTGTTGGGACTCATCCCTTTCTCTGGGTGCAGCTGTCAGCTGCTTTGGACAAATCAGGGCTTTGAATCAGGCTGATGTCTGGTCCTGACAGATCTCACGCCTGGCTGTCAGGGTTGGGGAGGGGGCTGCCCGGCCTCTTTCTTTTCCCTCTGACTGGCATTTGGCCTTGCAGATTACCTGGCCAACGTGATGGATGCTTTGGGCCTCCAGCCTTCCAAGGCTCTGCAGAACATGGTGGCTCTCCTGAAGACCAAGCCTGAGGACTACAAGCAGACAGCCAAAAGCTTTCCCCGTCGCTTGGCCACCAGCATCGCAGCCATGAGGGGCCTGGACTACTAAACTCCTTGATTGCTCCTAGCACAAAGTTCAGAATTCTAGACTGGCACTTGGATGCGGAAACATCCGAGGTGCGTGGAGACTCAGAACTCCTTGCAGCAGGACGGACGGACTCCTTCCCAGGTGGAGGAATGCTGTCGAAGCACAGAAGAGATGTGGGCACTTGCGAGGGAGAGGGTTTATCTGTAAGTCGCTCAATAAATTTCTTAAAAGAGGCAGCTGTTCCCCAAGGAGGCTTCTTCGGAGATTGGGGAGACCTTGAACATATGCAAACAGTGCTGTCACCTGTATTTGGGGTGGAGGAACCCATCACCATGCTGATCAGATCTGGGAGAATGGTTGCTGGAATCAGACCAAGTGGGTGGGAGGGTGAAGGGGCAAGGCTCCTCAACCAGTACCCAGCTGCTGTTCTGGTTTCAACTTCAGACCACTCCCAACTTACACAGGGGTTACGTTCTGCCACCCCAAAAAATCACGTAAGTGGGGAACAGTCTCTAAACACCCTTTAAATGCCCTATCCACCGCTCCCTCTCCAATCCAGATTTAAAAAACCACAGTACCAAAAATATCCATGACTGGAATTGAAACTCGGGGACTGGCTGGAGGCTGCATGGAAAAGCTGCTGCTGCAGGGGAAGTTGAGCAGCCTAAACAGCCCCGTTGCGCCTCCAGCCTCATCTCCACCCTCACGGAAGCCCTTTTTGGGCTCTGGGGAGGTGCTTCTCATGAGCCAGCTCTCTCCCTCCATTTCTGGGTATGAATTCAACCATTTAATTATTTCCTGGTGCCATGTGTTTACGTGGTCATGCACAAGTGTGTGTATGTGGGGGGATGTCTGTACCTGGAAGCTCCAGAACAGGCAGAAATGAGTTGAAGGAATGGGGAGTTCCAACAAACATTTCCTCAGGTGGAATCCAAATACTGCAGCAAATCTGACAATCAGTGACGTAGCATGAGTTGCCAGTACCCGGGACCGCGTGGTGGGGTTGGAGGGAAACGGACGGAGTACGCATGCACATTCAAGTGTCTAACGGCTTCCGCATCACCCATGAGATCACAGCCGTAGAAATAAGATGAGTTGTTCCATTATCTGGAGAGGTCACTTCCTGGTTCGCAAGGAGAAGCTGTTTTCAGTGGATCCCAGCAATGGAAGTGTGCAGCTGTATTGAGCAGCACTGGGTGTTGAAATTTTGTGCCCCTAACAATTTTGCTCCGGGGGCAACTGCCCCTGTGGCTCCCCCATGCTATGCCATTGCTGGCAGCCAGCCAAAGGTGTGCTGGGCTGGCTAGGGGTAAGGCCGAGAGGTGTGGCAGACCATAAATGGGGCTGGATTAAAATTGGGCAAGGGAGCAACTGGCATCAGACTGCCCCCTCTAATCCCTTCAAGCAGTGCCTGCTCCATAATCGCATTTCTTAATACCCAGGCATGGCTGGGGCACTGCTCCTGTCTTGTGCTGCAGAAGGGACAGGCCTGCTAATCTGTGCCGGCTCTGGCATGATGGGGCACGATACCTGCCAGGCATCAAGCACCTCTTGTTCAAGGGTGTCCTCATGCAGCAGGTAGAGGCTCCTCCTGAAGGGACCTGTCTGTGGTGCGCCTGCTAGGCCAGGGAACCAGTTCTGTGGGTTGCTGTAATGAGATTAACGCTGCCTGCCTTGTGAGAGGCCCAGGCTCCTTTCTTGGAATTTGGATGCGATGCTCTTGTTCCTTCCTGGGAAAATCCAGTCACCGGTTCTAAAAAGCCCTAATTTGTTCTTACCTCAACTGAACATAGGGCAGCCAGGATGGCTGAGAACATCAGGAGAGTCTGGCTTCAGCTAGATCAGATAAAAAAGAGGGCCTGTCGTAGTCCTGTTTCTGCCAGATGCCCCAAAGGGAAGAAGCCGCCAAGCTGGACCTGAGCACAACAGGGACTCTATGTCGTAGCCCCATCGAAGTCTCGTTGCCGAGCAAGCAAGGGCTAGGAGTCTATGAGGAACACTTGCCAGAGAGCAGAATACACATATGAAGTCAGACAGTTCAAAGGTCAGGGAATCCAGACGATCACAGAGCCCAAGGGTCAAGATGGAGAGCAGGAAGTAGCAAGGTAGGGCCAGGAACCATAGGCATTGTTTCTGAACCTGACTGCTGCTGAGAGCTCTGTTTAAGAAGCCCAGAGCCAGCTGGTTCTCATTGGTGCCTTCTGCTCTGTGACCCTGAAGGCTGATCAGGTGCAGGTGGAGTCACTTTGCCTTCACCCCCTTCAGGCTGCTGTTCAACAGGTGAAGCTGACTCCTGACCCATGACACTCTCTCTACCTGGGCTTTCCAGCCACTGGTATTCAGAGGCAATGATTCTTGCGACCCACAAAGCAATATGTAGGCATCACGACTAGCAGGTGTTCCGATAGCACTCAAGTCCATGAATTTGTTTCATTCCCGTGTGAAGCCACCCAACTCGGTAGCCATCCTTGTCTATGGCCGAAAGCTACCAGTTACAATGGCTTGATACTCCCTTCCCCATGAGAGGCAGCAGATTGAGAGAAGGCTTTTGCCTTCATCTCTAGCTTTGGGACTTCTGGTTGGGGCATCTGGCTGATCACTGCAAAAAGCAGATACTTCACCAAATGGGAGCTTTTTGCCTGATCTAATGGAAATCCTTAATGAGGACTAAGTGACCTTCCAACCAGCAAAACCTCTGAACTCACAAGAACCAGCAAGAAGAGAAAGCAACACAGTTTCTTTACTCGACTTTTCTAGGAGCCAGACAGGCTTTTGCATTTCACACATAATTCTTTAGCCACCAGAGCTCTTGTCAAATTCAAAACTTGCATCTGCTTGTAATTGGTGCAGCCTAGTGAAGCTTGCACCTAAAATGTTCCTTCCCCTCCAAGTCTGGGGTTAACTCTGGCCTGGTCAGGTGGGTTATGCAAGCAGGTGAGCTGATGGGGCTTGCCTGTTTCAAGGGCCCTCTTTCTGGCTCTGTAACAAAAAAATAAAAACCTGGCAGTGTAGGGGGTGAGCGGTGTTCTTCTCCAGGCTCAGGGCACAGCATGAGTGGAGCAGGCAGGAGAGCAACGTGAGGCTTGGACTGCACCCTCTCCTCCCCCTAGCCCACCTTGCGGCAGGTGTCAGTTTTGTGCATGTGGCGTTTGGGTGCCGTTTTCTGCAACTTGCGAAAACAGGCTGGGAAATGGGGAGGAGCCTGGCTTAGGAGAGCCAACGATTGTGAGGCTTAGTCCTTGCTTGCCTGGCACAGCATCCTCTCTTGAGGGCAGCCTTGCCATGTGCTCTGGCGACCAGGTGGGATGGGCTGGCTGTGGACATTCCTCCTCCTGGGCTGGTCCATCAGGCTGGCCCCTTTCTGACGGACAGCCTGAGCCAGGCGGTGGCCTGCACAGACCGGATCCAGCTGTCTGGAGCAGGCGGCCTCTCCTAGTTCCTGGGATCACTTTGCCCTCGCTGCCATCCTGCCCATTTTTATGGGCTTGTTCGTGGCTCAGCTCTCGAGTCACCCAGGACAGGGGTGTGACTTGTGACATCAGTGCTGGGGGGGGGGGTTTGGGAAGAGCCAGCCTCTGGGAGGCTGCAGCAAAGCTCCTCCTGCACAAGGCAACTCTAGGCCTGCTGCAAAGGGCAGGTCCGTCTCTACAGCTTGGGGGCTCTTTTCTGTCCTCCGGTATGGTCAGTGGGGGTGGGAGGAAGGAGCTGGAGCCTTGGTTGGTTGCTTGGCTGAAGGAAGGTCTCTCTCCCCCAACACCCTGAGGCTATCCCCAACACCTTCCCATCATCTCTGCACAGCCCAGTCCCAGATATTTTGTTGCCCAAAAGCAGCTCTCCCTTCCCTTCCCTTCCCTTCCCTTCCCTTCCCTTCCCTGCCCTGCCCTGCCCTGCCCTGCCCTGTCCTGTTTAGGTGACTTTTGGGGCCTGGAATCTGTCTAATGCAAGGTGTCAATAGCCATGTCAGGAGAGGCAGGCGCTGTCCGTGGTAGGCAGAGGGCTGTGGAGCATTTCAGGCACTTGGCCTGATTCTTTGAACCCCTCCTACCACTTCTTCCTCCTCCTCCATCTCCCAGGTAAGTTTAGGGGAGTGCAGTTCAGGAAAGCAGGTGGCCAGAGAGCAGTATCTATATATCCCCACCAGGGGGCTATTTACTCCCCTTTTGCCCCCTTGTATTGCTGAGCTCCCTTCAGGAGGCGATCAGCCCAGCGGAGCATTGCTTGATGTGACGCTCGTCTACCTTTTCTAGCTCTGTGGTTCTCGCCTTGTCCCAGCTCTTCTGCTAATTGGCACTAGGCCAGAAAGAGGCCAGTTGCACAGACCTTCATCCATTTTATACTAAACATGTGCATGTGTGTCAGTGTGTGTGGCTGGCACAAGGCATAAGCCCTTGATTATCATGCCACCTTCCTCGCTGGAGGCTGGTGCATCACAGAGGCTCCCATGTGCAGGTAGAGTGTCTGCCAAGAGGAAGAGGCCACCTGGTCGTCAACCAAAACTGGGCACATTCTGCCAAAGAGATCGAAAAGGAAGCAGCATCTTTCTTTATTGGTGTGTCATGTTCCTCTTTTCCTAGAGCACGTTAGCCTATGCTCCAATTCACATCAAGTAGAGGAGAGGGCGGGAAGAGGAGGAGGTTTGAGGAAGCAGGCAAGGCAGTTGCTCTGTCTGTCTCGTTTATTGTTAGCCCACAGAAAGGCGTGAGCTGTAGGAAATGGGAGGTTGCTTGTATTGCTCTCTTAACAAGCACAGGTTGATGGTGGACTCCTCTTCTGCTTCTCTTCATCTAAAATAAACCCCACCCACAAAGAGTCCAACTCATAAAATGTTTTCCACCACAGGTGAGTTGGTATTCTGCAAAGGACTCTTACCCTCTCCCTCCAAACAAAAACTCCCTCCCCTCCTTGCAGCGTCACCATCTTCAAAACCCCAAAGTTTGAGGGCAGCAGTTTGCACAGGAGAGTCAGGTGCATGGCCAGCCAGCTCAGGCAGGCAGCAAAAGGGTTCCAGCATCACTGAAACGTCAGCCCTGGCTGGGTTAACTGAGGTGTCTGGATGGAGCTTTGCAACATAACCCCCATTTTTACAACTCAGGCTCTGCCCGACACTAAAGGGTTCCACAGAAGCTGCAGCCATGCACATTCCTCCAGCCAGATATGATGCTCCAACTAAGCAGATGAGCAAAATGGGAGACCTCCAACTGATCACTGTTTTGCAGGGGGGAGTCCAGCACAGACTGGAACGTCTATGTTTGTGTGCTTAAAAGTGCTCTGCCACTCTAACCCAACGAATCCACTGGGGGGGAAAAAGACCACCACCACTGCAGACAGACTTTGGGCAGTTAGGATAGTGACAGAGAAATGTACCGATGATGAACTATTGATTATGCAAGTGAATCAGAATGAACGCACATTTGCCGTAAACAAAGCGGAACAGACACTCAAAGCAGACTGGGCATGCCCTGACCTCTGTGCAATCCAATCGGGACAAAAGCTGAACCAAGAGCCCAAGGAGAAAGGGCCTTGCATTAGCAGCCACTCTTGAATCCCTAAATGTCCCATGCTGCAAGCAGCTGAGGGAGAAGGAGCAAGCTGTCTAGGTGGGCATTCCTGCACAGACTAGAAGACCCTTGAGGTCCCTTCCATTCTGCAATTCTATGAAGCTCCCTTGGAGGACAGAGGGGGTTTCTTGGCTCCCCTTCCACATCAGGTGGGCATTAAGCTTTAGTCGGATCTACTTCCCCATCGCTATCCATCTCCATGTCATCCATGGCTGACACGCGGAGGGAGTCGTACTGGGGAGGTGGCGTTCCTGGTTCAGACCCAGCCTCACCATCTGCGGCCAAGTCGTCGTCCCCAGGATTGCCATTGGCTCCCTCCTCCCCTTCCTCCTCCCCTTGGAAGCCCAGGTTGGTGTGAGCCTCCACTCTCTCGGACACGGTGGGAAGAGCGTCCCGCTTCGGGGGCTGGCTCTGCTTTCTCCTCAGCCCCTTGAACCAGCCAATCAGCTTCAGGACAGTGATCCAGACAAAGTCGATGAGGATCTCTCCAAACTCAATGATGCACAGCACAGAGCCTCCCATCCAGAAGCCAAACTGGCCACCCAGGTTTGAGAGAAGCCAGACAACCTGCAATGGGAAGAATCACAGGTTGAGAAGGCGTTTGGAGCAGGGGGAGGTAAGGGGGGTCCTGACCCCAGGGGGGAAACTGTTTGCTTTGAGGATGGCCTTCCAGTGGAACAAGTCCAGTGGATGGAATAGGCTTTGTATTCAAGTTGTCCTCACTGGACTTTTATCACAAAAATCCTTATTTTGCAATCATGCCTTGGATCCCGAATGCCTGGTGAGTCAAATGTTTTGGCTTCCGAACGCTGCAAAACCGGAAGTGAGTGTTCTGGTTTGTGAACGTTCTTTGGAAGCCGAACATCCAGTGTGGCTTTTGTGCCTTCTAGTTGTGTGCAGAAAGCTCCTGCAGCCAATCGGAAGCCGCACCTTGGTTGTTGGACATTTTCAGAAGTTGAACGGACTTCCAGAACGGATTCCGTTCGACAACCAAGGTACGACTGTATTGTAGTACAGTGGTACCTCAGGTTATGTACTTAATTCATTCTGGAGGTCCGTTCTTAACCTGAAACTGTTCTTAACCTGAAGCACCACTTTAGCTAATGAGGCCTCCTGCTGCTGCCGCTGCACCACCGCTACACAATTTCTGTTCTCATCCTGAAGCAAAGTTCTTAACCCGAGGTAATATTTCTGGGTTAGCGGAGTCTGTAACCTGAAGCATATGTAACACAACCAATTTCAGAGGGGAAACTAACAAGACTTCAGCTTTTAAATAAACTATCAGGGGGAGTGCTGGAGATTCAAAGGCTGAAGAGTGAACAGTTTAAGCTTGTCTTTATTCCAAAGTTGGAATGAGCTCTGAGGTCTTTCCCATCTCATCATAGTCCTGGAGAGCTCTCCTGCTCACAGACGGCTCCCATTCTTTAACACCAAATCAGTATTTTCCCAGAGGCCACAACTCACCCTTTGCAACATGTGAAATAATAGCATCCCTGAGACAGTTTCTGTGACAACTCAGAAACAAAAGCCAAACCAGGAGGCACCTGAGAGAAGGGAAATGCATTTCCAGTGCAGAGGGCGGGGCTTAAAACACATCCCGCATTACTATTATACAACCCCCCACCCTGTGCTTCATAGAATAGGCTGAGCAAGGGGATCTGGACCCAGCCCACTTACAGTTGTCCCTGCTGTCTCCACAATGGTTCGGTAGTTGTACTCTTGGAAATAGATGTTGAGCTTGATGATCCCAGTCCTGCAGGAAGCGAGAGGAGAAACAATGAGCTCCTCTTCATCAAACATTCATTCACCAGGCCTGATAAGCTGCTGCCTGAGATCCTGTCCTTCCCTTCCTATAGGCTCCTGCCCTGAAGTTGGTGGCCATCACCGCCTCCTGTGGCAGGGAGTTCCACAGTTTCTCTGTGCTGTGCAAAGAAATACTTTCCTCCATCTGTCCTGAATCTCCCAGCTTCACTGGACTTCTGAGCATTAGCAGAGAGGGGGAAAAACTTTCCCCTATCCATTTTCTCCACGCCACAGGCACCCCACTCTCACTTGGTGGCTCTGGTGTAAGTGGCACACAGGAAGGCTCAGCAAACAAGGCTGTGGCAGCCGCTGCAGCTGCAAAGTGTGCCTATAAACCTGGGGCCATTTGCCCAACTTCCGGCTGCTCCGGAGCAGCCAAGATCAAACTGGTTGCAGTTTGCGGGAGAAGGCTGAGACACTTTGCAGAGCTGCAATTTCGCAATCAGTGGAGGTAAAAGGCTTGCAATATGGCGGCGGCAGCTGCTGCAAGGGACCATGCACCGCCTGGAACAGCTGGGGCTGGCTGAAGCGCATTCCTCCTGGGCCTGCCTTTGCCACAAGAGCTTTCCAAAGTGGGTTCTGGGCCTGGAAGATTGGCACCTCCTGGGGCCTCAGAAAGCAGGGAGAGCAGCTAGGCTGGGCGAGTCGCAGAAGCCAGAGGAGGCTTTGGAGGTTCTCACCTGTGCTCTGTGGCCAGAGCAGACGCAAAAAAGAGGAGCCATGCATAAGGAGCAGCAACTATCCCAAGAAGGCCTGACAGGAGCAGGGAGAGCACAGCGCCCTGGGCTTGGCCCTCAGCAGCTGAGCATCACAAAAACTTCCCTGGAGAAGGAGCCTTCATCCCACATACCTCAGTTCTACGGGCTGGTGTGGTTGGGAATCTGCTGAGGGCTCCCTCCCCCTCCTCCCCACTTGCTTGATCCTGGAGGTGGGGAGGAGAGGCCACAGCCTGATGGATCTCTGCTTGCTCTCTGCCTGGCAAGCAGTTAGAAGGCAGGGATGAGGAGCAGCCAGGGAGCTGGGCAGGTGCTGGATGAGTTCTTGCCTCAGGCCCCCTCCAAGCCCTGGAGCCAACCGTGCCTCTACCACACATTGATTTCTATTGCATTCATAGCCCACCCCTTTCTCCAAAGGGTTCAAGGTGGCATACATGCTTCTTTCCCCCTTCTCACTGAATCCCTGCAACAACCCTGTGAGGTAGGTTCCACTGAGAGGCAGCAGCTGCCCCATATGGGGCTGAGTGGGGATCCAAACCCAGGTCCTCGTCTGGCACTCTAACCACTGCACCACACTGTCTTTCAAGCCCCAGGCTGCCAGCTTAAGTAGCTGCATTCCCTTCTTCTGACGCGGATGGCGCTGTGGGTTAAACCACAGAGCCCAGGGCTTGTCGATCAGAAGGTCGGCGGTTCGAATCCCCGCAACCGGGTAAGCTCCCGTTGCTTGGTCCCTGCTCCTGCCAACCTAGCAGTTTGAAAGCACGTCAAAGTGCAAGTAGATAAATAGGTACCGCCCAGTGCGCTGCTCTGGTTCGCCAGAAGTGGCTTAGTCATGCTGGCCACATGACATGGAAGCTGTACGCCGGCTCCCTCTGCCAATAAAGTGAGATGAGCACCGCAACCCCAGAGTTGGCCACGACTGGACCTAATGGTCAGGGGTCCCTTTACCTTTACCTTCCCTTCTTCTGCATCTCCCTGTCTAACCCTCCCCCCAGGCCTCCTCCTTGTGTCTCCCCACCCACTCCTTGTGGCTCATGGAGCAGCTGGCTTTTACTCACCTGTCCACAGTGATATCGCGTGACTTATTTCTTTCATAGGATAAAATATGGAATATCCAGTTCTAGAAAGAAGAAACAAAATAAGGTTTCTGGAAGGAGGGATGCTCTGACTGCCATCTGTGTGCAGGACGTCCCCCCCCCCCTTTTCCTTACTTGTACATGCAACGTCAGGTGCCTTGCAAATGAATAAATGTAAATGAATTAATTGATTGCCTTTCTGACGTGGGTCCATTTTTAGAAACATAAAGCACTTTTATCCATTCAGGGCAAATAAAAGAAAGTACTACTTCACCCAGTTATACTATGGAATTCCCTCCCACAGGAGGCAGTCATATTCACCAACCTAGATGACTTTAAAAGAAGATTAAACAAATTCATGGAGAAGAGGGCTATCAATGGCTATTTGCCACAATGGCTATGCTCTACCTCAATGGATGAAGGCAGCAATGCTACTGAATGCCAGTTGCTGGAAACCTACACGAGGGGAGAATGCTTGCAGGCTTCCCAATGGGGCATCTGGTTAGTCGCTGTGAAAGCAGGGAGCTGAACTAGATGGGACCCCTTTGACCTGATCCAGCAGGCTATTATGTTCTTAAAACAGGAGCTTATTTTTTATTTTTAATATTCCCTATTGGATGAATTTCATCCCTTTTAAATCGAGCCACTTCTCTTTGTGTTTTTTAAATAAATTTAATCTTACGCACCCGAATCTGGGACTGAGCTGCTTTAAAAGCACCAACCACCTTAGCATCTACCCAACTCCATGTGGGTAGATCTTCAGAACATCCAGAAGACAAAAGATTTCCCCAAAAGCATCTCCGGGAGACCCACCTCAGAAGCTTCAGAAGGCCAGTCAGCCATGGAGATAGTCATCTTGTACTGGGTGTTGCTGTCAAAAAAGGAAGGAGAGAGAGAGGTCATTCCCTGTCCCCCCTTCCCCGTCTCTTTGCACAGCAAAGCCCAGCTGGGTTATTCCAGCTGCCCCACTGGAGAGGCCCAGGGGTCAGTGCAAGACGGAGAGCAGGACTTCTGTGCCTCGGGAACTTTGTGGGATGCCGCCTGTACTTACTTGCAGGTCTCCTTGCAAGACTCGATGCAGGTCTGGCGGATCTCCAGTTGGTTGCGCAGCTCAGAGAAGCAATATGCTGCAGAGTTCAAACAAAGCACAGTCTTTGCTTTCAGGAACTTGAGTGGAGTTGTTTTCTCCCTGCTGAATTTGCGGGGCTTAAAAGCTCATGGAAGTGCCAAAGGGGGGAGGATTGTTCCTGCTTCTCTCACCCAGGGCCGGATTTAGGTCTGATGAGGCCCTAAGCTACTGAAGGTAATGGGTCCAGCTGTCCTTTGTCAACAACAAATTGTCCCTGTTTTTTTTGTGTTGAATATATGCTATATGGTAATTTATGGACCTAATAGGTATCTAAAGCCATTTAGAAACACTGTTGCTGTATGTAGGCTTTATTTTATTTGTTTATCTTATATTTTGGAAATGTACATCCAGGTTTTTTTCCCTTTAAATTTTGTGGGGGCCCCCAAGAGAGTGGGGCCCCTAAGTTATAGCTTGTTTAGCTTATACGTAAATCCGGCACTGCCCTCACCCCAAGTCAAGCTGCTGTTGTCCGGAGCGGAACTGAAGGTCCACACTGCTCTGGCAACCCGTCCCACTTGACCTTATGGTGTGGCAGCACTCCCTGCCTATTGATATTAGGCAGGCACCTTCACTGCACACCTGCTGAAAACATAATTGTTTAAAACTGTCTTCAATATATTGTTATTTAAACTTTTCAAACATTTAAATTATTGTTGTTGATTTACACTTTTAATGCTTTTTTTGTGTAAACCACTTTGAGGTGGGTTGTGTTTTTACGATTAAGTGGTGTATAAAGACTCTATGAAATAAAACAAAACAGATTATCTTCACAAGTGGAATCTAAAATTGCAAGCTTTGACACTTCGCTTTTTTTAAAAAAACACCAAACGATGGAAAGACATTCAAAACAAAAACAGATGCATGAGTTTTAATTCCTGGCCCTTTCAAGGCAATGCCTGGGCTCCCAGTGTCCCTTCATTGCTTGACTAATCCATCATGGTCAATGACCCATTTACACAGGTGGAACACACACAATATCCAACACCCACTAAATAAACCAAATCGCTGTAACTAAACAAGGAAGCTGGACTGCTTGGGCAGTGTTTGCAGGACAAACACACTTTCCCCAAGAAGGGGAGCACCCCCCGCGTCCTTTCTGTGTCCATTCTCACCCCAGTCTGGAAACTCCTGATTGTTGCAGTAAGGCTTCCCTTGGACCCTAGGGAAGGAGTAGTGGCAGCAGTTGCAGTCCTTCACCATCCAAGCTTGGAAGCAGGAACGTAGGCAAGCCTGGAGGAAGAGAGGACTCTGCTTAGAGCCAGCGAGTTCCCAAGAGGACTTGGAATCATAGAATGGTAGAGTTGGAAGGGACCATGAGGGTCATCTGGTCCAATCCCCCTGCAATGCAGAAATCCTTTGCCCAACGTTGGGCTCGAACCCACAACCCCCAGATTAAGAGCCTTATGCTCTACCGATTGAGCTATCCCTCCAAGAGGGGACCTTGGGTTAAGTCTCTCTCTCAGCCTCCATCGCCCATGTGAGGAGGGAGACCAACTGAGAAAGGACATCCCCTGTATTTCTAGCCAGGAGTGGCTTAGAGTGCTGCAACAGGTAAATCAAACCTTGGGTCAGGTGCAACCATGACCTCAGCAACCCACCACTATCGGACCTTCTTGAAACTGCATCAAAAGTTGCTAAGGAGACACAACTTGGGACAAACTTGCTTGACTGGATGGTTGAGGGGGAACAGAACACGGTCTGTATTACTTACCTGGATGGAGTAGGTTGTCCTGTAGACCCCTCCTGTGGAGCTCCCCTTGCGGTCTTCCATAGTGCAGTTGGAGCAGGGCTCAGTCGGCACTGTTTCCTCCTGTAGGGAGGAGGAGGAGGAGGGGAGAAGTAAAACCTTTCTGGATTTGTTGGGTCAGGAAATCCTCCTTGCCCCTTGCCCCAGCTACCTGTCCCTGAGGAAGAGGGCAACCTAGGTGAGTTAGTTTTCCACCGTATCTCCTCCTGCTGAGACCAGATCCTAGGATTGTAGAATTACAGAGCTGAAAGGGACTCCAAGGGTCTTCTAGTCCAACCCCCTGCCCTGTCCTATACTCTCTACAAAGACCTGAGGAACAAGATCACCACCCTACTCGTACTAACCATCCCAGGGCGCTCAACCACTGCCACAACGTCCTTTCTTCTATCAGATCAAAATGAGCAGATAACAGCAAAGGTTGCTAGGTTCATAGCAGGGGCAATCAGAATAAGGGCCACTAACTGACTGCTGATTCAGGACTTTAAATTGTGCTTTTATATCAAATTTCCTTTTCTGCGTATACTGTAATGTTTTACTGTTGCTATGGCCATTGGCTAATGCGAATAAAGTTTTATCTCTCTCTCTCCAACCCCCTGCAATGCTCAAGAATCCCTGACCCACAACCAGATAAGCTGATTCCACTCAATTCCAAGTGGAGGGATCAGGGGAAAAGCCCAACCAACCCTGCCCCCAAGCACTGGGGAAACTCCATTTATCTGAATCTACCCAACATCCCATCACAGGACTTAGAAGTTGTTGTGACCCAGCTCCCTACTCCCTCATCTTGGCAAGAGAGCTTCTTCTGCAGACTAGGAGGCTCCCTTCAGTCTAAAAACCTGACTCATCCTAAGCCTGGAATGGGCAAAAAAGTGCATATTGGCTTTGGGACTGAAGTTCCCCCAAGATTTTATAATGTCCTTACATTTCCTAGTCCATCCTTTTGCAGCCTGGTGTTGCCCAGATGTTTTGGACATCAGCCACAGCTGGCTGTATGGAAACATAGCCACTGGTGGCTGGGGCGGATGAGAAGGGTTGTAATGCAAAACATCCAGAGGGCAGCTTAACTCAATGGCAGAAGATCCAGTTCAATCCCAAATGCCATCTTCAGATAGGATTAGGAATGTCCCCCTGCCTGAAGCACTGGAGATCTGCTGCCCGTCAGTGTAGACAATACTGAGCTAGATGGACCAGGTGTCTTCCTATGTCCCGGTTTAAATCAGCCCTTGATTCAGAAACAAAGAGGACTGGAACCTTGTGTTGTTTTTAAGGAAAGGACCGTCACTCAGTGGTAGTAGAGCATTTACTTCCTATGTTCCTAGTTAATAGTTGATCTGCGCTACTGAAGTTCTCGCCTCTTGGCACACATCAGACAGGTATTATTTACCAGCTGTTCTTCCGCTATAGACTTTACTGGGCTTTTAAACCTGTTGACGTCCTTTACAACATGAGTGGTGATTTCCCCTCCCAGGAAGCAGAGCGGCCAAGGCAGAGTAAGGCAAGTTGCCTTTGGCTATGGAAGAAACCAAACACCTTGCGCCTTACATGTTTGGAGGGCTTGTCTGCCATTGTTTACACGAAAACAGTTTACATGAGCAGGAGTCGAAAGAAGGAGGCGACTGCCAGCCTTTCCTTCTCGGAGACACATTTAGAGCAGCGGAGACCTACTTAGGGACTTGGGAAAGGAGGAGGCAGCCGGCTGCTCCCTCTCCAGCCTCCTGCCCCTTGGCTGAAACAAACTTTGGCTTTTCAGTTTACAGTTGTTGGGATTTTGTGCAAGAGGGGAGGAATGCTGGGAAACTTGCCCTTCGACTTGCTGTGCAGAAAGCAGCAGCAGCAGCAATATGCGTGGCCAAAGCAGAGGCCTCCAGCAAAGGAGAGTCCCCACCACTCAAGCCACCCTCTCTGCTCTGCAGAGGCAACCTCTGCTCATCAGGGGAAACACAGAATTGTAAAGTTGGAAGGGCATTTATTCCAACCACTGCAATGCGGGAATCACAGCTATGGGTTACTTCCAAACAAACAAACAAAACCACCCCGCATGCTTGGGAGCTACTCTGGCCAGGAGGCAAAACTGCCCCACAACACACAACACACGGACAGAGGGAAGAGGGAAATGCACTCTGCACATGCTCAAGGACACTCCCATTTGTTCGTTTTGCTGTGTATAATCTGCAGGTTCCTAAGCTGATTCCTGGCCTCCAAACTCACCTAAGAGTAAGTCTTGAATTTTGGGAACCAACTGCCCAGAGAAAGACATCCGATCTCAGGGTGACTTAAAATCAAGAGAGCAGGCACTGAAAGCTGTTTCCCTTCTCTGAGTTGTTTTAGACTAGTGGTTCCCAGATCATTTGGGCTACTGCCCCCTTGGTTCCATAAACTCATCCCCAGTGTTATCTACCCTATAAAAAGCATTATTCAGAATAGCAGTTTGCAGGACCCAGTAAGGAAGACAATAACCCAACACAATTCAAAACAGTCACCATTAACTGCCAATTTATTCAAAATCAAGTTTAAAATATTTAGCTTCATTAACAAAACTGACAGACTTGATCCTGTGATACTAGCTTTTCAGAGTCTGATAGTCATTCACACCTCCAGCACCCCCCCCCGCCCCCTTGCCTCTGAGCAGCCCTTTAGGTAATCCTGCAGCCCCGCAGGGGGTAGCACACATTGGGAACCACTGTTTTAAACTGTGTTTTAATTGCTGCAACCCACTCTGGGACCTTAGGGTGGAGGGCTTGAGGATGACAGTGATAAATTAATACTAATTTAACAATTGGAGTGAAGTGGAGAAACCATTACCTGGTAAGTAGGATAGTCTTGATACAGATTCTTTATAGGGATGTCTGACCCGTTCACTGTGCAGTCGCTGTAAGGAGCTCCCATCCGCACAAGTTCATCCTAGAAAGAAAGAAAGAAAGAAAGAAAGAAAGAAAGAAAGAAAGAAAGAAATCTTAAGGGCAGGCAGGATCCCCGAACAGTTGCTTCTTGCTCTCAGTTCTCCTGCCACCCCATAAAAGAAGCACCAGATTCCTGAAAGGCAGTGACACTGCCCTGAAATGAAGAGAGGAAGGGGACTTTGCTCCCTGCATGCAAAAGTCTCTGTATTGTTGCGTCAAGAAGACACCAGAAACATCTGTATGTTTTCCTGAAGTCTTAGGCTGTGTACACTTCCCCGGGCTGAAAACACAGCGAAGTCGTACTTTTCTCAATTAAGATCAAAGCTGGTTTTGTGGGGAAGTGCACCATAACGCAGAATTTCATAGGAAACGGCAGGATAGGTATGGATTGGCTAATGTCACGTGTACGCCTCTTCCCAAACCAGTTGTGGGAGCACGCTTGATGCAGAATAAACAGGAGCATGTGTACGCAGCCTTGCAAGCAAAGTAGGAACATCAGAAAAGCCTGGGTGCCAGACTAGGCCAAAGAGGACCATCTAATCCAGCCTCCTGTGCAAGCAACAGCATTCAGCTCACCTGGGATTCCCAGAAACTGGTATTCAGAGGCGTACTGTCTCCGACAGAGGACAGTGCCATAAGAGCAGGAGGAGAGACCTGCTTTTGGATTAGACCAAAGGGGCCCAACCTAGTCCAGCCTCCTGTTCTCACACTGGCCAACCAGATGCCTTAATGGGAAACCTGCAAGCAGGACCTGAACACAAGCACCTTCTGCACCTGCCCGTGGTTCCCAGGAACTGGTATTGCGGGACAGCAAGAAGGAAGGACACTCCCTCTTGCCCCGACTCTTGGTGAAACTGGATTTTAGGTGTACTGAAACAGGCACGCTGATTTTCTGTCTTGCTGGATAAAGTTTGGCTTCAGGGTGGGGAGGAGTTTCGGCCAAGGAAGGCTTGGCGTTTGAGTCTTCCTAAAGCAGAGACCTGTCATCTTAAAAAGCAGAGACACCACCTTGCCAACAAAGGTCCATATAGTAAAAGCTGTGGTTTTCCCAGTAGTGATGTACGGAAGTGAAAGCTGGAGCATAAAGAAGGCTGATTGCCGAAGAATTGATGCTTTTGAATTATGGTGCTGGAGGAGACTCTTGAGAGTCCCATGGACTGCAAGAAGACCAAACCTATCCATTCTTAAGGAAATCAGCCTTGAGTGCTCACTGGAAGGACAGATCCTGAAGCTGAGGCTCCAATACTTTGGGCACCTCATGAGAAGAGAAGACTCCCTGGAAAAGACCCTGATGTTGGGAAAGATTGAGGGCACAAGGAGAAGGGGATGACAGAGGACGAGATGGTTGGATGGTGTTCTCGAAGCTACCAGCATGAGTTTGACCAAACTGCGGGAGGCAGTGGAGGACAGAAGTGCCTGGCGTGCTCTGGTCCATGGGGTCATGAAGAGTCGGACACGACTAAATGACTAAACAACAACAAAGCAGAGTCCCACCTCCCTACTGGCTGGACCCAAGTTGGCTGGACCCAAGAGAGTCTCAGCCACTCCCATCCCCGCCCCAAGTTCAGTGAACAGTCGGGACATGCCAGGCACCTACCACCAAGACGCCAATGGAGGTCTCTGTCCCAGACATGGCATAGATGCCCTGATCCTTCAGGAAAGGGAAGGTCTTCTGCTCATGCAGCATCAACCAGGCCCCGGCCGTCGAGGTGAGGTAGGGGATGTAGTCGTCTTGGCTGATGTCCAGGATCAGCTTCAGCCCTGGGCAAAGGGAGCAAAGATCAATCGTCAGCCTGCAGCCCCCAGCAAGCAGCGCGGGAGCTGGAATCGGCAGTGGGGGGTGGGCACAAAGAGAGACACAAAGTCCCCACCTGAGCCTCATTCTAGCTGCAACAGGCACCTTTGGAGAGGAGAAGAGAGGGCTTGGCTCTGTCTGGCCTGGCCTGGGGAGGACTCTGTGGTCTCTTCTAGTCTGGGGAGCAAAGCCGGCTCTGCCATTAGGCAGAGGGAGGTGGCTGACTCAGGCAGGAAAAAAAGAGAGCCATCAGGGGCTCAGGTGGCAAAATAACATGGACATGCTTTCATGCTGGGAGGGAAGACTCCCTTGGCTCTTCTGCCACTAGGGACAAAATGTCTTAAGCTGGCCCTGCTGTTGGGGTGGCTGGTTGCCTGCCATGCACAGGCCCTGCAGGACTGCATGGCTTCGGGGCAGAGCATTAGTTCAAACCTCTGCCAGGCATCTCCAGTGAAAAGGTCACAGGGCTGGGAAACAGGGCTGGGAAAGTTACAGGGAACCAGGCAGAGGGCCTTCTCGGTAGTGGCACCCGCCCTGTGGAACGCCCTCCCACCAGATGTCAAAGAGAACAACAACTACCAGACTTTTAGAAGACATCTGAAGGCAGCCCTCTTTAGGGAAGCTTTTAATGTCTGATGCATCACTGTATTTTAATATTTTGTTGGAAGCCGCCTAGAACGGATTAGGAACGCCCAGCTAAACAGCAGGTGCTTTCCCCATCACTCCCTCCACCTGGAGGCCTGGGAATCAGGCCCCTTTTCACGATGGCACCCTAAGACTCCAGAGGGCCCCCCTCCTTCCTACCCAGAGGAACCTGCAAGGACATTCAGATTTGGAAGGGAAAAGCAAAGCCAGATGTCAGGGCTGCTCCTTTGCCTCTTCTGTGCTACCTACCAAACTCTGCGCCAGGATTGGAAGAGATGAGTGGCTTCTTCTCCATGCCCCAGTTGAAGATGTAGCAGTTGCCGTGGTCCGGGTGGTAGAGGTGGGTGAAGTTCCTGCAGAAGGAAGCCCAGGTGAGAAAGGGGGAGAGGGCGCACATTTGGGAAGGGAGCAGTTCACTTGGCTTGCAAAAAAACAAAACAAAACAAAAACCTTCTAATAGAGGGACCCTCTAATACACCAGTGGTCTCCAAACATTTTTTTGGGGGGGGTCTCACCCCCTTGGTTCCCTAAACTCCTCTCCGGTCCCCTCCACCCCAAATAAAGCATTATTCAAAATAGTGGTTTGCATGACCCAGTAAGGGAGATAATAACCCAATACAGTTTAAAACAGTCACAATTAATTGTGTGTTTATTCAAATCCCCACTCAGCCATGAAGCTCACTAGGTGACCTTGGGCCAGTCACTGCCTCTCAGCCTGACCTACCTCATAGGGTTGTTGCGAGGATAAAATGTGGGGGAAGAGAACTATGCAGTGCTTTTTTCTAAAAAAAAATGTTTAGGGGTACTCTCATTTTGTCTCAAGAAAACCACCATTTTATAGTTCGAATTGGGAAAAATAAATACAGTAAATGGACAAAAGTACAAAGATTCACAAAATGTTTAGGGGTATGCATACCCCTGCGTCCCGCCAGAATAAAAGCACTGGAACTATGTATGCCACCTTGAGCTCTTTGGAGGAAAGAAGGTGGGGCATAAATGCAATCAATCAATCAATCACTGCTAATTCCTCTGTCCCCTGCAGCATTCCGGGCCCAAATTGATAGTCTGTATTTATCGATGCCAAAAAAGCTGGTTGTGAATGATCAGAGGCAGCAGCCACCACCTCACTCTGCATCATATTATCAAGGCACCAGTTGAGGAGGGAGGGGGGAGCTCTCAAAAATGCCCGAGCCAAAGACCCAAACCACAAACTGCAGCAGAAGGCAACCCCACCCTCTCCCACCAAGCTCCCTGAGCTACAAGCAACACCTGCCCCATCAAAACATCCTAAAGGGCTAAAAAGATATGTCAACTGCTATCTTGATGGCCTTTGGCCAAAGGGGTTTTCTTTCTCCTTTCTTGACAACAAAAGGAGCAGGGCCTGCCTTGAAGGTCAGGTGCATGTCGTCAGGCAAAACTTATTTGCTCACCTGATTTCTGGTCCTCACAAACAGAACCCGAGAGGTCTGGTGACAGACAGGCCTTGGGATAAAAAAGCAAATTGCAAACAAGAGAGCAAAGAGCCAAGTAGAGCAGAAGGAAAGTCAGGGATGCGCCAGTTGGGTGACATTTGGCTTTTGGCACTTGGAAGGGGGGTGAGGGGGTGGCTCTCAGCGAAATCCCAGACGTCACTCCAAAGAGAACGTCATTCTCAGCTAGAATGACGGGAAGCAGCGGGGTGGGGTCAGCCCTGGAGGAAAGGCCAAGGCCCCTTTAGGCTGCCTCCATGGAAAGACGGTTTCCAAGTCAAGGGGAGAGAGTTCAGTTCTTGTTCTGCAATAGAGCAGCCTCATCTGGACTCCTGGGTCCAGCGCTGGACACCACGCTTGAAGGACGCCAACAAAGAGCTTTAGAGAAGCGCAACGAAGATGGAAAACCAGTCCTGTGAGGGAAGGTTGAAGGAACTGGAGCATATTGAATAGAATCATAGGATGGTTGGAAGGGACCCCCAAAGGTCATCTAGTCCAACCCCCTGTGAAGTAGGAATCGCAGCTAAAGAATCCTTGACAGATGGCCATCCAAGCTCTGCTTAGAAACCACCAAGGAAGGAGATTGTGGGAGGCTGGGGAGCAGGAGGTAGGGATACCTGTCCCATAGAAGAGGGGGGAAATGTGCCCTTTGGGCAAAATAAAGTGGGCTTGAGTTACAGGATAGATCTCAGAAGGGCAGCAGAAGACGCATCGGGGGCCTCTAGGCTGTGTCACTATTTTGCAGGAGGGATTCAAGAGCAGACAAGAGCTTTAGGTTGGTGCTATTAAGGCGGATCTGAGTGCTCTGCCTACCTGGCACAACATCCACTTTAAAAAAAGAGAAAAGAGGACTTTTTGCAGCTATTTAAATGGTGGGTAAATACATTGAAAAGTGTGGGGTGATTGATGGAAGCCTGCAAACCAGGATTAAGGATTTGTTTTGTTGTGTAACCGCCCCATAAACAAATTAGAGGGAACACTCAGTAAAGACCGGGCTGAGTCCAACCACTGTGCCAGCTTTGCGCAAGCAAATAAAGTCAAGAGGTCATCTGGAGGATGAAAAGAGCAATTTGACCCTGACCTGAGAAAGAACTGAGATGGCGCGTGGACTCTCCCTTGCTGGAACTCCACAAGCCCAGGCCAGAGAGCCAGGGTTCGGGGAGGTTCTTGCTCTGCATTTGCAGCATCAGCTGAGCGGGGTGGGGTGGACTCGTAATCTGGTGAACTGGGTTCACGTCTCCGCTTCCCCACATGCAGCTGCTGGGTGACTTTGGGCTAGTCACACTTCTCTGAAGTCTCTCAGCCACACTCACCTCACAGAGTGTTTGTTGTGGAGGAGGAAGGGAAAGGAGAATATTAGCCACTTTGAGACTCCTTTGGGTAGTGATAAAGAGGGATATCAAATCCAAACTCCTCCTCCTCCTTCTCCTCTTCTTCTACAAAGACCCCTCCAGTTCTAGAATTGTCCCTGTGGAAGTCTGACTCCAAAACAAGATCTGCCCACAAAGTTTTCTGCCTCTCTCCTCACAGTAGAATTCATGGAAGTGGAATGTTGGAAGATTCTGGACAGATAAGTCCTTCCCACAGCACACAGTTGAGCACTGTGAGAACAGGAGGCTGGACTAGATGGGGCATTGGCCAAATCTGCCATTGCACATCAGGAGAATGTCTACTCCATTGCCCTAAAGCTTGTGGGGCGAAGGGGAAGGCAGAGAGAGCAGTTTTGAGGCTTCTTTGAACCGCCTTTGTAGGAGATATGTGTGCAACAAGGACAGGGGCTGAAGAGGCCGTGATCCTCCCTGCGTTGCTCTTATGTGACAGGAGCTGCAGTCACAGCCAATGTGGGCAGAGCACAGTGCTGGCCAGCAGATGTGCAGGGAGCCAGTAGGAGGCCCTTCTTGTTTCGGCTAAGGGAGAGAGGAAATGAGTCCTGAGCTTCTGTGAGTTCCAGAGGTCTGGCCAGTGGCCAGGTGAGCCTGACTGCAGCAAGCCCAGGTCAGCCTGCCTAGCCTGGGGCTCTGATAACCAATCTGTTAACCAATCTGTTCCTGGTTTAATTAAATAGCCCCAAGTGTTTGCTGATTGATAATTAGCCGCAATGTACTGGACACGGGTGACTCAGCAGCAGGGAAAGAAAACCCTCCATCTACAGAGCAAGCCAAGCCATTCCTCATCTTTCAGATGTAGGCAGCGAGCAAACTTTGCAGCTACACAGAAGCCTTCTTCAGTGTCCCAAGCAAGACCAGATCGCTGATTAATTCTTAGTCCTTGTATACAAAAGCAGAAATCCTTCTCATTACCATGCAACATTACCAGGTTGACATCAGCCTGGACGTGGAACATCACTCTTAAATTTTATTATGATTCCTCTGGCAATGAGCATCTGTGTCTGAAAAAGGCTTCTGTGTAATCTAAAAGGTCACACGCCAAGCATTTTTACCATTAGCCAATCCAACAAAAAGAGAGTTTTGCTTCTCCTGCTGGATGGGACTCATGCAGCAGCTGAAATATTGGGCCAAAAGTTGTGTCCATTTCAAGGCGGGGGCAGAGGTGGCGGCGGCAGATTGTCCATTGGAAGCTGACCAAGACTTGCATTCCTTTCAGCGATTCTGCAAACTGGTCTTATTTGTTCTGGCCTCTAAGCTTCTGAGGGTCTAGGATTTTAGGTCTATTAAAATCTGATTCCAGTACACTGGATGTCATTTTTCAGACAGTAATCCACCTGAAACCTTGAGACTGGGCTAGAAATTTAATTAAATCAAATCAGGCTATTGGTGCCAGTAAGAAGCACTAAGGCGGCAGTGGGAGTGGGATGGGGTGGAGCAAGATGGGACAGCTCCTTAAATCCACCCTCCGCACACCCCCCCCCAGCCATCTCCTCTGAACTAGGAAACGGCTCTAGCCTTCCAGCTGTTTTGCACTACAACTCCCAGGTGCACTGGCAGGGGCTGATGGGAGCTATAGTCCACATCAGCTGGAAGGCCCTAGACTGGTGGAGTCTGCTGTAGATCAAATGTGCAGTACCATCCTTGGATTTTGGGTGCAATTTGAGCCAAGGAAGGAATGGAAATTATTGATAGTTCCCTGCAGATCTTACGCACATTTCATAGCTTGCACATGTCATCTTGTACTGCAGATCTGGCGATACAAATTCACGGAGGAGACGCAGCTATCAATGGCTACTGGCCATGATGGGTATGTTCTGCCTCCACTGTTGGAGGCAATATGTCTCTGAGTATCACGTGTTGAGAATCACAGGTGGGGAGAGCTGTTGCTCCCAGGTGCTGCTTGCTAGGAGAATGCTGGACCAGGCTGGGCTTCACTGGTCTGATCCAGCAGCTGGGCTCAGGGTAACTCCTTTCCTGCTGTGCATTGGATTTTTCATGCAGCTGCCCCCACCATTCTGCTCAAGCTCAGAATCAAACAAACCCCTGTGTTGCAAAGAGAACGTCGGCAATGTACAGGCAACACGATGACCATGTACATACGAAATAAACAATCTTTTATAGAATTTCTTCAAACCATAACAAGTCCAAAATGAAATCTTTAGTCTCAAAGTCTCTGAAAATCTTTAAATGAAGCAAGGTACCAAACTTTGTACGATGAAAGACAAGCTCTGAAGCTTTGTGTATTCAGCAAATATGATGTCCAACAATGAACAGTGATTCTGGATCTAGACTACTGTTTTGTAGAATTCTTCATCAGCATGGTGGGAGGATATAGAATTGCTTCATAAACTCATCTTATTTCGAATGAATGTATGTAAATGAAAATATCAAATGCTGTGGACTTCCGGGTTGGCGCCATCGCCGAATGGCGGACTCCCTCCGAGCTCCGGAGGGAGTCTGCTCGGCAGGGGCTGGGTTCTACCGCACCGGCGATGCGGGGACCCTTAGAAACCACGGCCACGGAGGCCGTGGACATGGAGACTCGGCTTGCACCGTTAGCGCCCTCCCGACTCGTGAAGGAGCCTTTTTAAAGGCTACGGATCGGGTGCCGGGGAGAAGCGTGGTGCCTTGAGTTCTCTGCTTCCCCTGCTGAGCGAAGCCGCATGCCATTCGGCGGAGAGCGCTGACTTCTTCCATTGAAAATTCGGACTTTTCAACAACAACCCGTGAGTAAATTTGGAAATCGGGTTCAAAAGGAGGAAAAAAAAATTTTTTTTTTCGAATTGGATACGAGCGGGGGGGATCCAAAAAGGAAGTCAGTCCCCTCCCTATTGTAAACTTTCCAAAACAAGGACGGGGAAACCAAGACCCAAAAAGGCTTGCATTGCTGATAAAAATCCAAAATTTCACGATGGGGAACTACAAGAACTGTGCTGGAGGAGGAACTGGAGAAGGGAAACGCAACCCCCCCCCCTGGGAACCGGGGTGACTGAAGAGAGAGCCTGGTGAAAGGAGTCGGAGATCTTGACAGCTGTCAAAATAGCTGTCAAAGTCGAAAAGCGGAGTGGATTTTATTATGAGAACTTGGCTGGTTAAATTTGATACAATTTGCTACAACTTGTTAAAATTTGGATACAAAATGGCGAATATGGATAACAAATTGACTTTTGGATTAGAGGAAACAAAGATACAACAATCCCCCTTGAGGAGTTTCGGGACATTACAAGGATTGGGAAAGTGGAAAAACACCAATGGAACTTTACAGGACTGGTTATCTTCTGGGAAAGCTGCAAAACGGAAATAACATCTCGTCTTCAGGGTGTTTTCTTTTTTGTTTTTTTAAAGGAGACAATAGATTTTTCTATTGAAGAAAGGAAGGGACTGAACGTAAGGTTTTGCCCCTGAATAACAACCATCCCTGCAGACTTACCAAACTTTCGAACTACAACGTTTTAGCAGCGGAACAAAGGGAAATCAGACTACAACCTGGAAAGAACAATGGAGGGAGTTCTATTACAGTTTTATTAAAGACTGAAGTTAAAGTTTTGAAAAATAATGATAATAATAATAATTTTGATTTTCAAAAAAATTTATTTTTAATTTTAAAAAAGAAAAAGCCAGCAAGGAGTTGGGGAAAAGTTGTGATTTATGGTCTTAAGAATTCCAGGCAGACACCAGGGGTTGATGGTCAGGGGGAAATTAAACCGGGGACAGGGGGGGGAGAACTAAAACTCCAAAGGCTTGCCAACTTGGTTATTTTTTGCTGAATTGGTCTATTATTCATTATATTTTTTCTATTCTCTACCTTTTCTGTTTCTATTATCTGGGGTGCTTCTTTTATTAAAAAATGGAAATTGTGGAATGACATGGGGTGGGTCTTGGGGAAAGAACACTGGGTTTTTTTTTTTTTTTCTTTTTTTTACTGTAAAACAAATTAAGTTTCAATTTGAATGGGGAACTTGTTTGGCCAACAATATGAAAGGGGAATATGGTAGGGGTGGGGGAAGGGGGGAGTCCCGTAAAGTGATATTTTTTGTATTTTTGAAAAATTTTAATAAATATTATTTAAAAAAAGAAAATATCAAATGCTGTGACTACATTATTACATGAGCACTGTTCCACAGCATTTGATATCCGTACAAAGTTTGGTACCTCGCTTCATTTAAAGATTTTCAGTTAAACAAAAACATGGCAAGGTCCCCCGGATACCTACTTGTAATTGCAAGGCTCTGCTCCAAACAGACAGGCCAGGATCATTTCCTCTGCCTTGTAGCCCATCTCAATCCTTTCTCTCTCCGTCTTCTGGGACAAGATGCTGGTGGACTGCAAGACGTACCACTCGGTCACTGCCTGGGCCGCGCTGGTGAAGTTCCGGTAGGTGCAACTGGTGCCGTTATTGGTGCACTTTGAGCAGAATTAGAGAGCGGTGAGGGAGAGAAGGAAAAGGAGGCACGTTTGTGCAGAAGAGGTCACTAAATGGAACCTCCATGTTCAGGAGCAGCTGGAGTCACAGGGGAAGGGACCTATGTCAGGGGCACAGCACCTGCTTGGCATGAGAAGGTCCCAGGTTCAGACTCTGACATCATCTCCAGGTAGGTCTAGGCGTTTTGCCTGGAACTCTGGGGAGCCATTGCTGCCAGTCAGTGCAGACAATGCTGAGCTAAATGGACCAGCAGTCCAGCTTCCTGGGTTCTAATGAGGTTTCAGATGAATGAATGAATGAATGAATGAATGAATGAATGAAGGAGTTGGCTAGCAATGGCTATGGGTCATGCTGCACCTGGGAACTGCAGGTGAGGAGAGGGCTGCTGTTGCCCTCAGGGCCTGCTTGTGGATTCTTCCTGTTGGGGCTTCTGGTTGATCCCCCTTTGGCCTGATCCAGCACTGCAGGGAATGCCTGATTTTTTTAGCTCCCCTCTGCTGCCTGCTTGTGGCTTTATCAGAGGCACCTGACTGGGTGAGATGACAGACCCACCCCTTCGAATGGAGGTGCAACAAAGAGGGCCAAAAACAGCTGTGGGTAAGGCTAGAGACAGCAGCAGCTTCTTCTCCTTTGCCTCCAGTTTCAGACATCCAGGGTTCATAAGGACATAAGAGCTGGCTGGATCAGGCCAAAGTCCAGCATCCTGTTCTCACAGTGGCCAACCACTGTGGCTCATGGGAAACCTGCAAGCAGGAACTAAGCACACAAGCAACACTCGGTTCCCGTGGCTTCTAGCAACTTGTATTTAGAGGCACTGCTATATATAGAATATAGAGGCAGAGCATATCCATCATGGCTATTAGCTTCATGAATTTGTGTAGCCCTCTTTTAAAGCTGTCCAAATTGGTAGTCATCACTGCCTCCTGTGGGAGGGAGTTCCATTATTCAGCTATGCATTGCAGGCAGAATTTCTCTGTCATACGGTGACATGTTCCCAGTGTTCCCCCTCTTTTACCTGGGGCAGAGAAGGATGACTTGGTGGTGCCACTCCCCTCCCCTCCCCACCTACTGGTTCCCCCCCACCTCCATCGGGTCTCGTGGAGCCCCCTCCCCTTACCAGCTTTAAGGCCAGCTTGCAGTTCTTGCCATCTAGGTTTGCAAAAGAGGAGTGGTTTCCGAGGATGTCATAGATGACTGGATGAGTCTTGTTGCTTTCATCAATGAGCATCAGGGGGATCTGGTTCCACAGCTGCATGTTCAGATCCTGGCTGGAGTTTGTTGGGCTAGACACGGTCAGGTTCTCGTTGGGAGGCTGCAGGATTCGTTTAAGGGCGGCATCAATGAGGTTGTCCAACTCCTGCAAGTAGGGCTTTGCTTTGGAATATCTGGAAAGCAACGAACCCTAAGTTCAGTTCTCCCCATTTGCCTGTGAATGTCATGAAAATGCAACAATATTGTGCTGCAAATTTCTTCTCATAGGCACATTTTTGCATTTCAGCCTGCACACTGCTTCAGAAAGTGGAAATCTAGCCGGTTCACCTTTGAATGCCAATTCCCCCCACCCCTGCTCCCCACTAGTGGGAACTACTGCAGAAATCTCACCCTCAGGTCAGGGATAAAGTAGCAGGGAGGGAAGGCTAGATTAGAGAGTGATATTTCCACCAGCAAGTTGATCCTGGGGATAATTTTTCCTGGAACTTGGGAAGTGGCTGGCTGAGAGTCAGGGTCCTCCTCCTCCTCTCTGATGCCCAACTCCTTTAGGAGAAATCCTTTCCACTTCTGACTTTCTCTAAAAGCTGCCAATTCCAGCTAAATTACCAACATCCTCCATCCTATGACCCTTGAGACACCCAAACCTCCCATCAGGCCCAACCAGCACAGTCATACCAAGCTGTGGAAGGTATAAGCTGTAGCCCCAAACTCCTGGAGGGCACCAGGTTGGGGGGAAAGGGTGCCCTAAAACATAACACCTTCCCCTGGGCATCCCTGCTCTTGCCACACGGGTGCCAACTGCTTTCCAACTGGTGGTGTGTACGCTGACCGTGAACTTTTGCCTTTGAAGGTCCAAGGCAGATAGTTTTTGTGCACAGGAATCCCCAGAATGAAAAGTCTGTTGTGCAGCATTCCAGAGGATAACGCTTGCAAGTAGTGAGAGCAGCAGATCCTACAGCCGTGCTGCCCAAGGGAGGACGATTCCTCAGGTGCAGCCATGTGGGTAGACTTCAGGAGCTGCCACCCTTTGGCGTTCAAGTAGCATCTCTTCATCCAAACTGATTTAGCACATAAAAACAAGAGGGACCTGGCAGCTGCCTAAGGCCAGAGGGGGATCGTCTAGTCCAGCACAGTGGCGTAGCGTGGGGGGTGCAGGGGGGGCGGGCCGCACCGGGCGCAACATCTGGGGTTAGGGCAAATCCACGGGTTAGGGGGCGCAAATCCACGGGTTAGGGGGCGCAAATCCACGGGTTAGGGGGCGCAAATTACTTGCCTTGCCCCGGGTGCTGACAACCCACGCTACGCCACTGGTCCAGCATCCTGCCCCAATGGGAAACCACCCCAGGCAGGACCACTGATCTAAGAACATAAGAAGAGCCTGCTGGATCAGGCCAATGGTCCATCTAGTTCAGGGTCCTTTACTATCTCTCTCTCTCTCTCTCTCTTTAAAAAAAATAATCGTTATTAATTTAAATTACACACATATACAAAAAATTTACAAAGAATTTACAATCTCATACTACAAAAAGAAAATTAAAGAAAAGAAGAAAAGAAAAGAAAATACAGAAAAAAGAAAGAAGATAAAGCAGATTTACGTGCATAAAAAACCTTAATCTTCCTAATTAATACTTAAATAAACACTTAAATAAAAAAGACTTCTGACAAAATGAGTCTTCCAATCATTCAATCATACTGTCGTCGTTTTTTCCGCACTGTTTTATATTCTTTAATATTGTTCCCGTCTACTCCACAAACAGTATTTGTTGTGTTTCAAGTATCACTCAAGTTCTGCTAATATGGTGTGGTTGGTACAATATGAACTTATAGAATCCTTAAATATTCTCCATTCTCCAACTATTTTCTGGTTCAATACTCCTCTAACTCTTCCCGTCAGTTTTTCCAGGGTCCTCTATTCTCAGTGGCCAGACAGATGACCTGATGGGAAGCCCACAGATGGGAAACGAGCATGACAGCACTCCTCTCCCCACCTCTGATTCCCGGAAATCGGTGTGATTCGGAGGCATAACAGCCTCCAACAGTGGAGGGAGAACCTAGTTGTTGTGACTAATAGCCATTAATCTGTGTAAGCCATATAGGTTGGTGCCCATCACTGCCTCCTGTGGCAAGGAGTTCCATAGTTTAACTCTGCTCCGTAAGAAGT
Organism: Podarcis filfolensis; assembly: GCF_964270895.1. Classification (NCBI taxonomy): domain Eukaryota; kingdom Metazoa; phylum Chordata; class Lepidosauria; order Squamata; family Lacertidae; genus Podarcis; species Podarcis filfolensis. Next base: position 28,406,435 of record NC_139616.1, on the reverse strand, counting down.
CCTTTCTCCATCTCCCACCATACAGCTTCACTGGGTGACCCTGCTGGGTTCTAGTATTACGAGGGAGGAAGTTCTCCCTCTCCACTTTGTCCTGCAGCACACAAAGTTTTATAGAATCCTGGAACTGTAGACTTGAGAGGGACCTTCAGGATCATCTACTCCAACACCCTGCAATACATGAGCCAGAACTATGCACCTCTGTCTCACACACAGCCTTACTTGCCTTCCACTCGGCAGACCAGCTACAAACCTCCAGATCAAGGGTGTAGAAGCTGTGGCCCTCCAAGGGTTGTTGGACTCCGACTCCCATCATCAAGCCCCATCCCTGGGGGGGGGGGTGATGGCAACTGGAAGCAATGATACTCCTGATCTAGACTGTCTAGAGCAGGAGCAGCCTTTCTCAACCTGTGGGTCCTCAGATGTTGTTGAACTACAACTCCCATCACCCCTAGCTAGCAAGGCCAGAGCTCAGGGATGATGGGAGTTGTAGTCCAACAACATCTGGAGACCCACAGGTTGAGAACCGCTGAGATCCCCCCCCCCCCCCATGCTGGACTGCAATATTGGATGCCCACCTTGCGATGAGTCCAAGGACATTTGTCCTGAAGCAGCTCACCTGTATGGGCTTGCATTGCAGATGGTGACGGCAGGGAAGGTCATGGTCTTGAAGCCAATGGCAAGGGAGGCGGAGACGCCGTAGCTCAGGTATGTTAGGATGAGGGACCCCCAGTTCCAAAAGACCAGGGAGGCAAAGAGCAGGGTCAGTAAGAACCAGATGACTTTCTTCTTGGGTCCCTCGCGGATGATGCGCTTGGGCCCGTGGGTGTTGGTGTTATCGCAGTACCAGACCAGCAGCTCTTTGTAGGTGTAGCCGGGACCCTTCTGGAGGCGATGGAGAGCCTTCACAAAGTACCGCTTCAGGGTCATTTTGGGCTCTGTCGTTGGAGGAAACAGGAGCCCGTTAACGAAAACCGTCTGAAAAAACAACACCCAGAGTTGCCTTGCATGGGATAGAGGCCTGCTAGCTGCTATTATGGCCTCTCCCACTATGATGCTTGTTTCATTAGTATTACTAGTATTATTTTACTATGTATTGATGCATGAATTTTACAAGGGTGGGAACTAGTGTTAGAAACTGGGATAGAATAGCTAGGAGCCAAATGGCTCCTGGGAACTGGGCGCCAAAACAGAATGTCTAGTTGCCATTGCGGGTGGGGGGGGGTAGGCAACATTTGTTAATTTATTATTTTCATAATCATGAACTAATATGCAATTCACATAAGTGACACATTGTTAATATCACATTGTTAACAGAAATTGTTAATACATGTTTAATTTGGTGTTTACAATAAAAATATTGGGACCATACCTTTTCAAAATACTCTACTCTTTATTATTAAACTCCTTAACATATTGTTCTAATTTCAAACCCTGGCAGGATCATACCCACAACAAAACATTTTTTTAAAAAGCATTCCAAGAGCAGTTTAAAATATTCAAAAAAATCACATTCTAAAACTGTTACACTTAAAACATTTTAAGGGATCTCAGGGTTGCCAAGAACAGTGTCCTTCCACCATCAGATGCCTAGGTAAACAAGAATACTTTCATATTCCTTCTGAAAGTCAATAATGAGGGAGAGCATTCTATTAAACATGGTGCCACCACTGAAAAGTCCCTGTCATGGGTTAACATCAACTGGGCAGCCCCCAGTGGCAGTACCACCAACAAGACCTCACCGGCTGATAATAGGGTCTGAGATAGTTGATATTCACAATTGCATTATAAGAGCATCATATCTAATTGTTCTGTACATTTAAAATGTGGAATTTTAATTGAATATATTGGTATTGATTTTGTTGATAGAAACCACTTAGAGTCTCCTTTGAAGTACAACCCAGTATATTAAAAATAACTAAATAAACAAATGTCCTTGACAGGGATGGAGATGGGTCTGAACTGGAGCAGGGGGGTATGAAAAATCTACCAGGAATTTGTTCTCCGTAAACCTCATTGAAATGAATAGGAACTGGACAGTGGTGCCAGGCCTGGTGGATTGGGGCCCCTGCTGGAGTCATCGAGGAGGAAGTCAAGTGCCATGTGGATCTTCCACTCAAGGCACCAAATGTTTTGGTCAACCCTGGATTTAGATTTTGCCAGAATGATTCATACTTGCTCTCTGGAAACCAGGAGATATTCCTGCCACTCCTTTCTCCATCTATGCAAACCCATGCAGATGGGCAAAGCTCTTTTCCCACCATCTGTACAGAGGAGCAGACTATGACCTGCCAAGGCCTGGCTGCCACAGAAAACCAATTCACTGTGAAGTGGTGGCCATTTTAGCCTTCACGATGAAGAGCCAGGGAGTTAGGGTGCCATAAGCCAGAGCAACACTTCCGCGGGACTCCTCAGGCTGCTTCTAGACTGTTCTCCAGGGGAGCCAATCGTAGACCAGCCAATTCAGGTTGCACAGTTAAAGCAGTGGGTTGGGTGCTCTCGCGCAATCCCCCAAATCCCAAACTTTTTGCAGCAAGGGAGGCGAGGGGGAAAGGGAGTAGAAAGTGTAGGTTAACAAGTGCTTGACATTGTGTAAAGGACAGAAGAAGAGTTCTGCTGGATCAGACCACCATCTGGCACAGTATCCTGTTCTCACAGTGGCCAACCAGACGCCCCAATGGGCAACTCAAAAGCAACCTCCCTACAAATGAATGCTCGATAAACAGCCAACTTTGTGCCAATGAAACAAGATGAATGGTCGGTAAACAGGTCACCTGGAACTGGTCTCAGGCACAAAGCAGACATGGTGGAGTTATGGGGAGGAAGGAAGAACAGACCCTGCAAATGTCCCTATTTTCCACGGATGTCCCTGATTTAGAGAAGCTGTCCCAGCTTCTGATTTGATCCTGGGATGTCCCGCTTTTTCTTACGGTGTCCCTATTTTCATTGGAGAAATGTTGGAGGGTATGGAAAAAAATGGACTGGGTCCCCCACCCCCTTCACTTATCCCCCCCCAAACTACTTTCACCCGTGTTTGGTGACAGGTCTCAGAAGCTGCAGGAGGACACAAGTGACTGAGCCCCCTTTGGGGCACCTTCCCATCCTCTGTGACTTGTTAGGGGTGCAGCTTTCATGGTCTCTAGAGACCCTCCCTCCTGCCCAGTGGAAGCCAGGAACATAGCTGCCCCCGCCCCCGCCCCCCAGCAAGCTTCTGTTCTCCTGGAGGCTGAAGGAGGAAGATTCCTCCCAGGCAAGAAAGAGCTGCCTGGCAGGGGCAGGACCAGAGGTTATGTTTTTCAAATACTTTCGCCTTTAAGATACCATCGGTACATTTTGTTCTGCCGATGGAGGGCTGCGGCGGAGTTTGCATTGGCCTCGCGAGTCCTAAAAGGCACGCCTTGTACTCCTCTAGCATGCCAAGGATGCATATTTCTGAATCGGTCGATCCCAAGGTGGAATGTCGAAACGAGAGAGAAAAGAGAAACCCAACGAGTGCTTAGACAACGGTTTGTAAGGTGTAAGGGCTCATCCACACTGACCTTTGGCCCTGTTCTTTCCAGGCACAGGCCTGCAATTTTAAGCACCCTTTTTCATTTTTGCTCCAGAGCTTTCCATGCAGAAACCCGCTCTTTAAAGCTGAATTGGATTGCCATTTGCTCTGATTTAAAGAGTGGGTTTTCGCAGGGAAACCAAAGGGGGGACACACACACTCAGACATAGAGCTTTCAAGTGCAGACCGTGGCTGGAAAGTAGAGAGGAAAGGAAAGTGTGGATAAGCCCTAAGAGATGAAGCCAGAGCTAATCTGAGCAAGGCCAGCAGGGTTCAGTGGCAGGACACCTGCTTGGCATGCAGAAGGTCCCAGGTTCTGTCCTCAGTGGCATCTCCAGGTAGGGATGGGAATGTCCCTTGTCAGAAACCCCGGAGAGTCACTGCCAGGCTGCTCAGATCTTCTTCTTTGGTGATCACTCGTAGCCAAGATTGTCTTCCATGAACACGGTTTTAACAGCGAGTCCGTAAGTGACTGTGGAGGCCAGTTCTGGATCCACATGTCCTTCCACAGTTGAGACAGGTTTCTGGGCAGGAGTTGATCATGGCAGAGGTGGAGCTAGCTGCTCTGGCACCCGGAGCGGCGCACATGCTATACACCTGGGGGTGGGGCGAGCCGCCCACGGGGGTGGCGTGGCGAGTGTCCCATAGGGATGTGGTAGCGAGCACAGGGTTGACGCATCCCATGGGGGTGGTGCGGCGATGTCACTCCTCTCAGGGATGACACCCGGGGTGGCCCGCACCCGCCCACATCCCCTTCCTCTGCCAGTGAATCATGGTGAGGGGTTGCCAAGCGTGCCTTCCTCTTAGTGTGTTCGTCATGAGTTCGAGCATCCTCAAAGCCCATGACACCTTTGGTAAAGGCTGTTCCCCAATTGGAGCACTCGCAGGCCAGTGTTTCCCAGTTGTCATTGTTTACACTACATTTTTAAAGATTTGCCTTGAGAGAGTCTAGTTTGTTGACCACCAACATTATGCTTTCCATTTTTAAATTTGGAATAGAGTAGTTGCTTTGGAAGACGATAAGCAGGCACCCGCACAACATGACCAGTCTAACGAAGTTGATGTTGAAGAATCATTGCTTTGAAACTGGTGATCTTTGCTTCTTCCATTGCACTGGCATTAGTTCGTTTGTCTTCCCAAGTGATAACATGGAGTTAGATGGACTAGGGGTCTCACTCAGTTTTCTATGTCCTGGTTTAAATCAGCCCTTTATTTAGAACAATGAGAACTGGAACCTTGTGTTGTTTTTAAAGGAAAGAACCATAGCTCAGTGGAAGTAGAGTATTGCTTTTCCCACAAAAAAATCCCAGGTTGAATCCCCAATATCTCCAGGTGGAGCTGGGAATGTCCTCTGTCGGACATGCTGGAGAGTCGCTGCCAGTCAGTGTTGGCAATACTGCACTAGATGGAAGCAAGTCAGCTTCCTACATTCTCTTTGATGCAGCACAGAAGACCCTGTGGAGAGAAGCAGCTGTGGGGACTTTCATTCTTACAGGATCCCATTCTTGTCCATTTCTGATATGTTAGCCCAGGAGGCAACAAGGCATTGGATCTTAAAGTTCTTCCCAATGTTTAGTCGGAATCTCCTTTCCTGTAATTTGAATCCATTGGCTTGATCCTACCCTCTGCAGTAGCAGAAAAGAAGCTTGTGTCATCTTCCATGTGGATTTTTGAAGATGACTATCAAATCAACTCCCAGTCTCTTCTCCAGGCTAAACTCTCTCAACCATTCCTCAACGGCCTTGGTTTCCAGCAGTGTTAGAAACTCAGAGATACTGTATAAGCTAGGCACCAAATGGCTCTTTAAACCAGGGTTTCATCTGCCAAAAGGGAATGCCTAGTTGCCATTTTGGGGCCAGATGGCTTGAAAGTCATATTTTCAATAAGACTTTTTTGGCTCCTGAAATTCATTCCGATTGTGCAGATAAAATATAATGGATAGAATTCTACAGGATGTGTTGCTAGTGTGTGAAAAGGGTCAAGATCCCAGGATCCCCAGGAATGCACCTCCAGATGGTGGAGAGGTCAGGTGCCATCCTGGCATCCGGGCATCTTCACTTGGTTGCAAGTGGCCGATAGCACAGGTACAAAATGTGCCTGATACCTGGTGAATTTCGAATGTTGATTTCCAGACCTTGATTAACTTGGTGTCTCTTTGAACACCTTCCAGCTTGTCGATATCTTTCTACAACTATGGTGCCCATAACTGGACACAAGATTCCAGGTGGGGACTGTTCATCTTCTCAGATATCTATCATCTATCTATCTATCTATCTATCTATCTATCTATCTATCTATCTATCTAATCTATCTATCTATCTATCTATCTATCTATCTATCATCTATCTATCTATCTATCTATCTATCTATCTATCTATCTATCTATCATCTATCTATCTATCTATCTATCTATCTATCTATCTATCATCTATCCCAGCCTTCATCCAAGGATCACAGGGTGGTTTGCAATATAAAAACACAAAAATACATAGTAACAAACAAAAATGAACCTCCTCTCCCAGTTTAAAAGCCATGTTTACTCAGTCAAATGCCTGGGAGATGAGGAATGTTTTTGCCTGGCGCCTAAAGATATGTAATGAGGGCACCAGGTGAACCTCCCTGGGGAAAGAACTCTACAAATGGGGAATCACCACAGAAGAGGCCAGATAACTCCCAGATAAACACACCCAATTCTTCACCTGTTCCTCGGAGGTCTTGTTTTTTTCCATAATGCTGACCATCTTTGTTGCTAAACAATCAGGAGCTGAATCCCGCCTTGGTCTCCTGCAGATCCTCATCTCTCGCTGCCCTGCCCCAAATTGCTCTTTCATAGAGCCAGATGGAGATTCCTCCCCTCCCCCAGGGGCCATCTTCTTCTTCTTCTGTATGCAAACCCCATTAGAGAAGAATGAACTCAGGTTGAAGCAAACACACTCAGACTCTGCTAGGCAAAGGCTGCCATGCCAGGCGCTCTGGGCGCGGGTGTTTGTTCCCGGATGAGTCACTCATCTCCCCAGAGGGCAAATGGGGATGCTGTGTAGCTAACGAGAGGTGGCCAGGAGCCCACGTTACCTTTGGCAAAGCACCAGCACCCTTCCTGGGTGCCTTTGATTTTCCCAACCATGAACGCACACACTGCAAAACCTGACGGCGGCATGTGCAGAAAATTCAAGCTGGCTTGTGAAAAAGCACAAGGCAAAGGGGGAGGGCCGTAGCTCAGTGGCAGAGCAGCTGCCTTGCATGCAGAAGGGCACAGGTTCTATCCCCAGGTGGGGCTGGGAGAGAGAGTCCCCCTGCCTGAAACCCTGGAGAGCTGCCATTGTCCAATAATTCCAATGGATTGCTGAATATTGCTTTATTGGATATATGTTGTTTATTTTAAAGTTACTGCGACTTTTTTGTATTGGGTCCAATTGTTATTAGGTGTGTGATATTTGCTGTCTATTTTGTTGTTTCTTCACCTTGTTTATAGTAAGTGTTACTTTGGTTCTCAAACTTAATCCGTTCCAGAAGTCCATTCCAAAACCAAAGCGTTCCAAAACCAAGGCACGCTTTCCCATAGAAAGTGATGCAAAATGGATCAATCCTTTCCTGACTTTTAAAAACAAACCCTAAAACGGCAATTTAACATGAATTTTACTATCTATCGAGACAATTGATCCATAAAATGAAAGCAATAAACAATGTACTGCAGGCACACAATCAATCAATCAGTAGCTGAACTGGGTTCCACACAGTCACAAAAACAAAACAAAAAAGCTGCAAAAACAAAGACACAAAATAAATAGCAAAAACAGACAGACCTCAGCCTAACACTCAAAATGGAGCACGTTCGGCTTCCGAAAAAAAGTTCGCAAAAGGGAACACTTACTTCCAGGTTTGCAGTGTTTGGGTTCCAAGTTGTTTGAGTACCAAGGCGTTTGAGAACTGAGGTACCACCATATAGAAAGGTGGGATACAAATTAAAAGTGAAATGAAATCCACACTTCATTTCTAGGTACTGCTCCACACTTTCCCAGTCCATGTCTGAGGATTTTGGGGGGTGCGGGGTTTGCCATGACATTTCCCCCACGAAAACAGGCTTTAACACTGAACGGCAATTTGGGATTTATGTGGATTTATTTTCAGCTGTAAAGAGCAGGTTTTCACAGAGAAAGCAACAGGGCCAAAAATAAATAAAAATAAATAAAGTGCTAGGAGATGGAGCTTTAAAACATGGGCCCGTACCTAAAAATGCAGCACAAAAGGAAGTCTGGATGAGCCCTCCGCGTAGAGACTACTGAACTAGATGGACCAAAGGTCCAGCTCAGTAGAAGGCAGCAGCGTCCAATCATGCTGTCATCTCAGGGACTGCACCAAAGTCAAGCCAGACTAAGACCCGCTGCTCCCTGAGGCTGGGAAGAAAGGCCTCTCCACCTTGGTCATGGGCACTGCAGGCCCAGGGAGCGGAACGGGTGTCTGCAAATGCCTCCCGATCGGACTCCGTGCGCTGTCTGCAATCTCCAGCCTGGCAGGCCAGCTGAGTGGCAGGGAGCCAGTGGTGGAAGCCAGAAGCAATGCGCTGTGACCAGGCAAAGGAAACATTTGGCGGGCATGCAGAATCTGTGCTACAATTGGCCGCAGTTTTGCTTTTGTGGGGAGCACCTGCAAAGTCAGCTGCCGTTGCATGTGTTTGGCAAACTCTGACCCAGCAGGATGAATCTTTAGGCTTCTTTCTTTGTGCAAACAGCAGTGTGTGTGTGTGTGGGGGGCTACAGCTCTTGTCCATTCTAGGAAGACTTGCATAGAGGCACTACACATTTTCAAAAGCCAGAAGTGGAAAAATTATGGAGGACACGTTCCGCCTCTCCCATCTCCCTGATGTGGAAAGAGAGATGATTGCAGGAGGAAGCAGGGGCGTAGGAAGGGGGGGGCTGTGGGGGCAGACCGCCCTGGGTGCCCTCACTGAGGGGGGTGACAAGCCTACCCTGAGCCGTGGGGTTAGTGGGGGAGCTGTGCCACTCTGTCGGCAGCATTCCCTCCTTCCCAGTTAGTTTTGACAGCTTGGGGGAGGCTTGGAAGTTACAAGCGGGCAGCGCGCTGAATGTCCACCATGGGCGGCACGCTCCGCTCTCGTGTGCTGCTTGCTCCGCCTCTGGCTGCAGGGCATGCACGTCACTCCAGACACCCAAGCGGCTATTCTGGGAGGGCACCCTCCACACCATGTCCCCCTTGGGAGCGCACCTACCCTGGGCAGCATAGATATATGCTCCGCTGCTGGAAGGAAGCTCATTCAGCTGGGTCTACAGCACTACTGTAAGACCATCCCAGCCCTGATTTGCTCCTTTGGCAGAGCTGGGACTGGCATTTTTTGAGTCCTTGGCAGATATCAGCAGCCAAGGAGCTTGGGGGGCTGGCAGACTAGGAAGCTGCCCCATTCTTGCAAGCCCTCAGGTGGCAAAGGGCCCACCTCCATCCCTCCCCAGGAGACCTCGGGGCGAACGGACAAGAAGGAAGGGGAGGATATCTGGCAAGATCCAGCGGTGGAGTGGAGCAGAGCCAAAGCCTCACCATTAATTCCATGGCAGGGACAACCACATCTTCTCCCAGATCACAGCCAATCCTCTGCATGCCAATTAAGTCAGAAGCTGTTCTCAGAGAGAGGTCCCCACTCACGGAAGCTAAGCAGGCGCAGGGGGAATCAATTCCATCAGCACGCACGGCCAAGGGTTCAAGCGCACCTTCTAGTTTAAGAAAATCCCAAAGCCGCTTTCTTAGGACCAACAGAAATGCTGCAGAATAACTGAGCAAGCTTTTGGGTCCACCAGATCTCTTCCACAGGCTGGAAGTTAATCAAAGTGGAAGGGATTAAAGAATTGGGCGTTCAAGCCACTGTGTCTGCCCAGGCCAAAAGCACCTTTTTGTTGTGTAGGCTTAGAAGGGAACCTGTGCTGGAGCGCACCCGCACCTCAGAATTGGGAAGGGGACATAGCTCAGTGGCAGAGTTATCTGCCTTGCAAGCAGAAGGTCCCAGGTTCAATTCTTGACGGCATCTCCTGGTGGAGTTGGGAGTGACTCCTGTCTGAAATTCTGGAGTGCAGCTGCCAGTCAGTGTGGACAATGCTGAGCTAGAACAATGGTCTGACAGTATGGCAGCTTCCTACATTCCTAATTTGCTTCTACACACCACTGGTGAGAGTCTTGTATCCAGGATCACTCCATGCGAGGAGGGAGCCTGGAAATCATAACTGCCAGAGTGGATCAGAGAGAGTCATCTTAGGACCTGTCCTGGTTTTTCACCACCACCCATTTCACCATCCAGGATACGACTGCATCGAGCCTGTCTGCAAACTGAGCTATGCCCACCCAGCTGATCTGTCTAGGCGCAGCCTCCCTGTGCCTTACCTGGCGAGCTTCTGTCTTCTCCAGTAATTGCTGGTGGATCCATAGCGATCTAGGACGGTGTTGGCTCAAAAGATGCCACAGGGGGAGTGAAATGGGCAGAGGGCGCTGTCCTCCATTCGCCAATGGGAGGCGAGTGCCTTCCAAGACCCACTCAAGTCCCAGGCAGAGCTAAGGGAGCTTCAACCAACAGCCCCTTCCTGCGGCAGAATTTATCAGGCGTTGGTAGCAATGGCTGTTTTCGGGAGCAGAACAAGCCTTGGGTTACACGTGTGCAAAAGGGGGTGTCCCCTTTGTCTCCTGCAAAAGGGAAAGAGGCAGATTATAAATGACCATTGTTAAAAATGTCATTATCACCGCCTGTCCCTTTCTGCATTCATTTCCTTCTGACTTCACTCTTGACAATGCCCCTTCCCTCCAAAACCCCCCACCTATGTGACTATATACCTGCAACTCAATATATGATTTAATACACCTGATACAGTGGCATGTACTCCACAAAAGCTCTTGCCATTGTTAATTTGTTAGCCTTTAAGGTGCCACAAGACTCTTCTCAGGCTTTTAAGGCAGAGAGATGTCTTTAAAATAAATTGTTTAGCAGTGTTCTGTGTTTTTAGCCTACACTATGCAGAGGCAGGAGGCACAATTGCCTTGAAAGTGCAGCAGGTTTAAAACTCATCCCTCAGAATCTCCTCTCAACATCTGAAGATCTCGAAGTTTGAAAGGATGTACACAGATTTTAAAATTTGGGTTAAGCTTTCCGATTGTAGAGGGGTAAATGGATCCTCCCTGCAGTCTTTCTCAATACAGGTAAGAAGCATCTCATGGGGCAGAGGGATGAAAACAAATGCTTGAATCTACATAGAATCACAGAACTGTAGAGTTGGAAGGGACCACAAGCTTCATCTAGTCCAGGCATGTTCAAAGTCCATTTTGGGGGCTTAATCCGGCCCACTGGTCAGTTTAATCTGGCCCCTGTGGCTGTTTATTTCCTGGGGTAAAGTCCTGAAAAACCTCAACAACTTCAACCCTAAAAAATGGTTAACAACTTTGGTCAGCCCTCATGGCCCTTCACTTCATCAAATCTGGCCCTCTTTGAAAAAAGTTTGGACACCACTGATCTAGTCCAGGGGGTAGGCAAACTAAGGCCCAATCGCCTTCTAAATCCGACCCGCAGATGGTCTGGGAATCAGCGTGTTTTTACATGAATAGAATGTGTCTCTTTATTTTAAATGCATCTCTGGGTTATTTGTGGGGCATAGGAATTCATTCATTCCCCCCCCCCAAAATATAGTCCAGCCCCCCGCAAGATCTGAGGGACAGTGGACTGGCCCCCTGCTGAAAAGGTTTGCTGACCCCTGATAGTCCTACCCCTTGCAATGCAGGAATATTTTGCCCAACGTGGGGCAAATTAAGCATGAGATTAAGAGTCTCTTGCTCTACGGACTGAACTACTCTCACAGATGCCATCAGAGCTAGTATTTGCTGCTCTGACTTCTTGACACTGCAGAGGGTCCATGAAGATCCCCAGTAGAAATGCAAAATGGGAATGTAGGGCAACAGAGGAGCAGGAGACTGCGGGAAAAGCTCCAGGTAGGCAAGGAAGCTAGATGGGCGGCAGCAGCAGCAGCAGCAGCAGACCTGATGGTGTGACTGAGAACTACAGGGAAATGCAAGCAAAATGTCCCAGGTTCAGTTGCCAGGTAAGGTTGGGTGAGACACCTGCCTGAAACCCTAGAGAACCACTGCTGTCCATCGGTGTGGACAGTACTGAGCTAGAAGGACCCAATGGTCTGATGCAGGACAAGGCTGTGGGAGACAGGTGAACATCTCCTGGGGTTTTTGAAGCCCTCCCTCCAGCAGCTGTTCCACCTGTGCTGCTCACTCAGCTGTTGAAACTAAGGTGTGGCTTGTGAGCGTCAGCTGGGAGCACTGGATTGGCATCCCTGACGCTGGGGAAAAAACCTGCCGCCCACAACAACCTGGCCTCTCATCAAGCTCAGCAGGACACACTTCACCTGGCAGAGCACCAAGGATGTTTTCTGGCTAGCATGGCAAATGGGACACATTTGGGGAAACAGAGCTCTGTGTTGCTCTTTGGATGCTGTTTCTATCATGCAGAAACTGGGGATTGCAAGAGCTGGTCTTTGACAGGGAAGTTGAGCAACAAGGCAGAAGAGAAGGACATTTATGAGCACAGCAAAGTTGCTCACTTAAAACAGGCAGAAACTGGACTCTGGGAGTCCAAGACTCTTGGCACCCAGACAGCGCAAGGTCCTCCCTCCATCATTCAGGCTGCCCGTGGCTCAGAGCCCAAAGCCTTCAGGTTGGGAAGAACAAATAGTTTGAACCACCTGAGATCACTCACTGAGCTTCTTGAACTTTGACTCCTCGTTTGGAAACTGGAATAACCACCATTTAAATAAGCAGAGATCTTTGATAGGCCGGTTAAGGATGCCTCCAGCTCTTGGCTTAGGGACTTATTCAAGCAAAAGGTGGCGGGAGTTATTTGAGTATTTCTAGCAATAACTGGGTTTTTTATATTATTATTGATTGATACCTGCTTCATAAGAACGTTAGAAGAGTCTTCTGGATCAGGCAAATGGTTCATCTAGTTCAATATCTTGTTCTAAAAGTGCCAACCAGATGCCTATTATAAGACACCCACAAGCAGGACTTCAGCCCCAGAGCACTCTCTACCTTCCTGTGGTTTGCAGCAACTGGTTTTGAGAAGCATGGCTGCCTCCAACTTTGGGGGCAGAGTATAGCTATCATGGCTAGTAGTCCTTGATATAAACTTGCTTAATCCTCTTTTAAACCCATCCAAGTCGGTGGTCATCCCTGCCTCCTGTGGGAGGGAGTTCCAAAGATTAACTATGCAGTGCACAAAGAAGTGCTTCCTTTGCTGGCGATCAGCTTGGCTTAAACCACCCTTCCCCAAACTTGATGCCTTCTGGATATTTTGGGTGGCTCCTCCCATCAGCCCCAGGCAGCATTGCTGCAGGGCACAGAGGCTGGTGAGAGTTGTAGCCTCGAACTTCTGGAGGGCACCGGGTTGGGGAAGGGTTAGGGTTAATCTTCAAAGGAGCCTTTCCTGAGAATTTTTTTTTTAAAAAAAGGATTTGGAAATGGTTACCGGTATATTGATTGATAATTTATTTGTTTAAATTGTTCAATAAAAATATATACAAAAAAATAAAATAATAAATAAATAAAAAGGATTTGGTCTTTAGCAGAAACTAGGGAAGGGCAATGCACTTTGGTGACTCTGGCCTCCAATGCTGCTCCCATATAGATTCGCAGACTTGGAAGGGACCACAAGGGTCATCTAGTCCAACCCCTTGCAATGCATGAAACTTTTTTGCCTAACGTGGGTTTTGAACCCACAACCCTGAGATTAAGAGTCTCATGCTCTAACAACTGAGCTATCCCTTCATGTGTGCTGCCGCCGCCCCCTCCTCCCCACAGCCAACATGATCTGCTCCAAACCCTTATCCCCTTCCCAGGGTCACTTCACACATTACACACTTTCCCATATAACAGCAGAACATTGTGCACATGCCAAACACACGTTTTCCACCATGTACATGAGCTGCACTTGTCGAAAAGCTGGTGGTTTCAGTCTTGCACAATTCTGATTCTTGGGGAGGGGCAGCGGGCAGCCAAATCTGGCCCTGGTAGAGAGGAGTGGAGCAGGTTTAGGCAAAACTGTGCATCCCTGCTCCCAATTGGGGTGTGTGTGTGTCATTATTCTCCCAGTTTAGCTAACCCTGAGCCAGAAAACAGTCTCAGTGTGGCCAATAGATTACTATCCCCCCGCCCCTTTTCAACACGGAGGTCTCCAGAGGAGTCACAACAATCTAAAAATGCCATTACAGTGGTACCTCAGGTTAAGTACTTAATTCATTCCGGAGGTCCGTTCTTAACCTGAAACTGTTCTTAACCTCAAGCACCACTTTAGCTAATGGGGCCTCCTGCTGCCGCTGTGCCACCGGAGCACGATTTCTGTTCTCATCCTGAAGCAAATTACTTAACCTGAAGCACTATTTCTGGGTTAGTGGAGTCTGTAACCTGAAGCGTATGTAATCCGAGGTACCACTGTAGAGTATTTAAATCAGTTAAAATAAATTACGGTCAAGAGAGCATTGGAGGAGCCCGACGGTCACTGGATCAGGACAAAGGACACGGGGTAGGGTAACCTAGCCCAGCATTTTGTTCTCACCCTCTTCTGGGAGGCCCACAGACAGAGCCTGAGCGCAGCACAGACACCGCGGTTGGTAGCCACGGATAGCGTCATTCACCGCCATGGATTTGTCTACACCTGTAGTGCTCTGCCACTGGAACTCCCTGCCAATTGAAGGGTGGAGAGCTTCAGAAGACGAGGGGGGAAGCAGCAGCAGCAGCGCCCAGGTGGGTGAAGGGTTCTGGCACTTGCTCGCCCCCTGGGAATGAAGTTAACCCCTTTCTTAACCTAGGGAGGTTCTCTCAAGGTTTAAGGGGGGGGGGAGAGAGAGATTTACATCCTATAATCATCGCAGGTAAAGGGGAGGGTTTTTTGGGGGGATGCAGGGAGGCAGCTTTCAGACCTCTTGGAAGAGGGAACGTTCCGGACTCCAATAAGCAAGAGTCGTATGAACTTGAGCCATGGGGCCCCTTCTGTCTTCATCGAAGGCGACCCCTCCCGCTCTGCTAGGGATTCCTCCTGTTCTCGATCCCTTAGGTGGGATCAGGGGCGGCCACCCGCCTACCGGAGATGATCGCTTAGGGGAGCCGGCGGAAGAGGCAGCCCTCCGGTTCGACGGAGTCCCCGGACAGTTTGATTCCCTTTCCCCCCACTCGGCTCGGAGGGGTTCTTGGAAGAAGCGACCCGCCCATCCCTCACCTGCCTCTCCGCCTGCTTGGCGGCAGGTGCTCCCGCTGGTCCCGCGGACGCCTTCCTGCGTCTTCCCCGACGGCTCCGTCTCAGGCTCCGTCTCTGCCTGGAGCTCCCGCCTCCTCCGTCGCCTCTGCCCCTTTCTGTTGCCCGGAGCGCCCTCCGTTCCTTCCCACCCCCCTCCCGTTCACTTGCCAAATCCTCGCCCGCCCCCACCCTCAGGTCGCCACCTCTTCCTGAGTCTTCCTCAGTCAGTACAACGGCCTGGCAGGCGGAAATGCGGCCGGCGAAGCTTTTCCCAGGCGGGAGGATGCGGCTCCAGTTGGATTCCTCCCCGTCGGCAGGCTGCGAAGGGAAGGCGTGCCGGGCTTAGGGAAGAAAAAGCACTCTGAACATGCGCAGAAGCCGTCTCTACGCCAACCTTTCCGACAGGGGGCGCTGCGCTTCTGACTACCAGGGCTGCGAGGCTGCTCCCGCTGCCCACCCCCTCTGGCGACCTTTCGGTGCGGGGCAGAGCAGAGAGGGAGGGGAATCGGGACCTGCCTGACGCGGCTGCTGCAGAGCAACCACCCAGCCCAGGACAGGTTTCCTCCAGCTCATAGCCCCATCCCGTCCTGAATTCTCAAAATGCCTCTGAATTAGTTGCTGGGAATCGCAGGTGGGGAGAGAGCGTAAGAAGAGCGTGCTGGATCAGGTCAACGGGCCATCTAGTCCAGCATCCTGTTCTCACAGTAGTAGTTGCCTGTGGAATTCAAGCGTAAGAGCCCTCTCGCCTCCTGTGGTTTCTCCCCTCCAGTGGCGCTCAGTTGCTGCTTGGTGTCTTTTCCCATTGGGACATCCCTTTAGCCCCTGCGAGAAAAAGATTCTGGGCTGAATGCAGCCTCTCTGGCCTGATCTGGCCACAGAATTTTTCTTATGGAACCTCCAAATCCAGGAGTAGTCTATCTAGGTCCTGGGAGGTCACGTTGAGAACCGGATGTTGGCTTGATTCAGCACTGCAGGGCTCTTCTGAGGTCCTCACGGGACACTGTCCATTTAAACACAGGAAGGTGTTGATGGGGATGGGCTTGATCAGACCCATGTCCGGTGTCCTTGTCTCAACAATGCCCCTGCAGGGCTACCAAGCGGGGCACAAAGTTGACCAGAGAGCCCCCTCCCTCTCCACTGTTTGTTGCTTTTGACCTGGCACATTCCAAGATAAACTCCATGCTTCTCTGGAGAGAAACCAAACACATTGGCCACAAACCTCTTTGTTCCTTCATGAGGGCCGGTCTCTTTGCCTTCTCCTCTCCAGAGATAGCAAGTGTCTTTGCAGAGTTCACCACAGGCCTGCTGATGGCAGACACACAGCTGGAATTGACTGTGCTGGCTTCCTTGGAGGAGGAGGAGGAGGAGGAGGAGGATGCTTAGGAACATCTGAAGGTGCCATCTTAAAGAATTGTAGAGTTGGAAGGGACCCCCAAGAATCATCTACCAGTGGTGGCCAAATTTGGCCCTCCAGCTGTTTTTGCACTACAACTCCCATCATCCCTAGCTAACAGGACCAGTGGCCAGGGATGATGGAAATTGTAGTCCCAAAACAGCTGGAGGGCCAAGTTTGGCCACCACTGATCTAGACCAACCCCATGCAACATGTCCCTTGGTCTGTGTAGCCCAAGTGCTCCCCTTTTAATGCCCTGATCTCAAGCAAGGTGGGAGGGAAGCCTAGAAAGAGAAATGCACTCTGCACATGCCTAGAGGCCCTCTTCTCAGTTACTTCAAACATTCCTAACATGGAATATGCAGACCCGTATCAGCATCATTATTCTAAAGACTTCTCTGCTGTCCTCCACAAAAGCTTCCAGGACAGTTTGTTGACTCTGAGCCTGACATTTCCCCCGCCAACGCTGCCTCTTTGTTTTGTTCCACCGCTTGTGCAATTGCCGAAACTCACATCATGGGGCCTCATGTGCAATGTATGACTTACAGTGCCGGGCTGTGGCCATTGCACTTTTCTCAGTGGGACTCTGGAAGAATGAATGCATCGTTCTAAAAGGCCAATCGACGAGCAAGCAAAGCTCACATAAGACAATGCCCAGGGGACCGTTTTCTGGCACGGGAAGGAAGCTCTACGTTGTGTAAACAAAGGGTTCATGATGAGTTTGGCAGCTGGGGAAGCCAGAGGGCTCTCAGAGCATCAGGCAGGCTGGTTTTGCTTTCAAGACATGAATTGCTGGCAAGCACCTGTGTGGCTGCTTACACCTTAAAACACACCTCCCCAGCCCACCCTCAAAAGAATAATGGGAACTGTAGCTTTCCACCACAGAGCTACAATTCCCAGTACTTAGCAAACTACAGTTCCCAGGATTCTTTGGGGGAAGTCAAATGCTTTCAATGTCTGGAGTGAACACCGACAGATGTCTCTCTTCAACATTTCATAGGATCATAGAATTGTATACAGGCAACCTGTGATTTGCACGCGGTTTGCATTCTGGGTCACTGTGTGCATTGGTAAGCTCATAAGCCCACCCTGTCCCCATTATGCCCTGTTATGCCCCTGCCCCCCTCCATTATGTCCTTTTCCAGGTCCAAAAACAGCCCATGTGTGCATGGTCATGTGTGCTTTGAATGCGCACAAAACAGCCGTTCCCTGTACAGTGGTACCTCGGGTTAATAACTTAATTTGTTCTGGAGGTCCGTTCTTAACCTGAAACTGTTCTTAACCTGAGGTACCACTTTAGCTAATGGGGCCTCCCGCTGCTGCTGCTGCTGCGCTGCCAGTGTGTGATTTCTGTTCTCATCCTGAAGCAAAGTTCTTAACCTGAGGTACTATTTCTGGGTTAGTGGAGTCTGTAACCTGAAGCGTCTGTAACCTGAAGCATCTGTAACCTGAGGTACCACTGTAGTTGGAAGGGACCCAGAGGGTCATCTCATTCAACCCCCTTCAATGCAGAAATCACAGCTAATTTCCAGAAGTGATCTACTTTGGATGTCACCTGGATGTCCATCTGTGCAAAAATTAGGCTTATATCTTTCCTGGTATCCATATTGGAAAAAGAAAAAGAATAAATCTCCCTTCTCTTGCCACTAAAATGGGTGCAAGTTGCTTTATGAAGCAAGAGCAGAAGAGCCTGGCTGCTGGATCAGGTCAAAGGGGGCCCATCTAGCCCAGCATCCTGTTCTCTCCATGACCAGCCAGATGCCCTAATAGGAAGCCCACAACAGCAGGTCTCTCCCTACTTGTGCTTCCGAGCAGTTGAGGCATCCTGTCTCCAACAGTGGAGGGAGAACCTACTCACCATGGCTAGGAGACACTGATAGCCTCCTCCTCCATGCATTTGTATAATCTTCTTTTAAGGCCATTCAAGTTGGTGACCCTCACTGCCTCCTGGGGAAGTGAGTTCCACAGTTTAACTCTGCACTGTTTTGAGGAAGTCCTTTAATTTGTCCCAAACCCTCCAACATTCAACTACATTGGATGTCCATGAGTTCTGGTATTAGGAAAGAGGGAGGAAAAAACGTTATTCGCTTTCTCCACACCTTAAATTTATACGCCTCTATCACGTCATCTCTTACTTGCCTTTCTTTCTAAGCTAAAAAGTCCCAAATGTTGAAAACAACCTTTCTTCAGAGGCGTGTTGCTGCATCATCCCCTTGATGACCCAGGTTGTCCCTTTTCTGGCCCTTTTGCAATCCTGCCCCATGGAAGGACAGCAAAGCAGAGAGAGGAGGACAGTTCCACTCTTAGGAAATGGTGAGGTAGGCTGACGTCAGGGAGAGTCATGTACTTCCCTGACTGAGACATTCTAGGGAAATGACTAGAGGGAACATAGACTGAGTCCATCAATCAAGCTCAGTGTTGTCGGCACTGACTGGCAGCAATGGCTCTCCGGGGGTTTTCAGAGAGGAGACCTTCCCCTGGAGATGCTGCTGAGGATTGAACCTTGCGAGCTTCTACGTACAAAGCAGATTCTCTGTCGTGAAGGTGCATGGCCCTTTCTTTTGGGGTTTTGTTTCCTTCAGATGAGAGAGCCCCACCCCCCGCTGTTTCTCATATAACAAGCAGAGCCCAAGCAGAAGCAAAGGGGAAAACATAGAAAATACTCCAGGGAACAATTTTTGGGCAGCCTCTCCAGCTCAGCCCCGCCCAGTTTCTCTCTGCCATTCCAACTTGAACCACTCCTTCTCTCTCTAGCCTGTATTATCTTTGCAAATTTGAGAGCAGCTTTCAGCTGAAGGGTATACAAAAGCTCTCCATAAAGCATAAAATCTAAATATTCACCCACTGGGCTTTTGCCTCATGCCCGTGAAAGTAAACTACCTGCCCAGAGCTATGAAAAAATTTGAGTCTTTGGTGACTTCCAAACCATTTAACACACATTTAAAGCATATGGCTTTTTACTAAAGAACCTTGGGAACTGCAGTTTGTCAAGGGTGCTGGGAATTGTAGCTTTTGGATAGATACAGTTTCCAGGACTGGGGGAAAGCATGGTTTTTAAAGTGGTATAAACACGCTTTAAATGTATGGTGTGGATGTGACTTTCATTTATCAACTCTCATACTCCAGTCACACTTCACATGAGGAAAGCATCAGAGAGAAGGCTCCTCACGCTTGGACCCCCAGCCTTGGGGTGAGCCCAGATTCTTCCCAACTGAGGAGGCAATGTGGTGTAGTGGTTAGAGTAGGACCAGGGAGACCAGGTTCAAACTCAGCCCTGAAGTTTGCTGAGTGACTTCAGTCTCTCTGTCTCTCTCAGTCTTGCCAAACACACAGTGATTTTGTGAAGATAGAAGCGAGGCGGAGAGGACCACATACATCACCCCGAGCTCCTTGGATGAAGGTTTGCAATAACAAATGAACAAATTGAAATGACAGGCATACAAAGCAGTGACGTGAAGACTGGAGCACCTGTCAATCCTGCCACCATGATTCAGGCACGTTGTCTGTCTTAAAGAAAAACCAGGTATATGAACATTCAAGTGTTTATTGTTTCATTCTTCGCATCTGAAATCCGGTTCATCCTTGAGGAGGGAAAAGATGGAACATTTCCTAGTGCCACAGCCAGTGTCTGTCTTCCTGCCTTTCAGGGGTTTGGAGTAGATGATCCTTGGGATCCCTTCCAACCTGACAATCCTATGATTCCCCCTTGGTCTGTTATTCCAGGAGTGACCTGCTGGGTTTGTTCCAGCTGCAGAAAATCACAGAAATGGAGCAAAGTCAGAAGCTGAAGTTTGGCTACAAAACTGGCCCTGTTTCAGAGAAGAAGCCAGCAAATCCTGGTTGGTGAGCCTCACATTCTCAGAGTGTCTTACAGAGGGGTGGGGGTTCCCTGTGGCCCCTGCGTTCCAGGCACTGGTGGGGTGCAGCTCCATGTCCCTGTCAATCTGGGTGCTCCCAGGTCTGAACGGATGAGCAACTTCAGGGAGCGACTCTCCTGAGTCACCTGTTTGTCCTCTTCCAGCCCGCATTCCCAGTTCCTCCGAGCTGCTCCGTTTCTGCAGCAGCCCTGGATGCATCATGGCAAAACTGCATCCCTTCTGCAGGTGTCTCCACCTGGGCCTTCCCTGAAATGCAACTCCTCCCTTTCTGAGATCTCCTGGTGCCTCAGGATCAGCAAGTTTTGACCTGCAGAGGGAAAGGCTGCCCAGGATGATGCTTTTGCTTTTCAAGCAATTATTGCTGTTGCGGCGTCTCTTCCTAAACCTCATGGTTCTTCTTCCTTTGTTCCGGGTGTCAGCTCCAAACACTCTTCCTTGGCCCATTCTTCCTGCCTCACCCCCATCCCCAACCGGTCTGGTGTTTTATTGTGGGTGAATTCTGCAACATGTTACAGACACAATATCAAGGCATGAGCAGTGGATTTGTCCTGCTTTATTATGGAATCATAGAATTGAAAGGGACCCTCAAGGGTCATCTAGTCCAACCCCCCTACAGAACAGGAAGCACAGCTAAAGAGTCCCTGGCAGGTGACCATCCAACCTCTCTTTAAAAGTTTCCGATGAAGGAGAGTCCACCACTTTTGGAGGGAGTCTCAGTGATGTTTTATGGCTGTCAAGAGGGGCCATAGTGCAACCAACTGGGGGTTCTGAACACTTGTGGTATGAACAGGTATGGGATTTCATCAAGTCGTTTTGGAATATGGACAGGGAAGGGAAGATCTCCCAGGGTGGGAGGCTGGGAGAAGAAAGGAAAACTCCCAGGTGAGAGCTGGGAGGGTCCACCCCAGTGCTGGATTTACGTATAAGCTAAACAAGCTATAGCTTAGGGCCTCACTCTCTTGGGGGCCCCCAAAAAATTAAAGGAAAAAAACCCTGGATGTACATTTCCAAAATATAAGATAAAAAAATATCTTATATTTATTTAATAAAATAAAACCTACATACAGCAACAGTGTTTTGCGTTATGTGCAAATGGCTTTAGATACCTATTAGGTCCATAAAATGCCATATAGTATATATTCAACACAAAAAACAAGGACAATTTGTTGTTAACAAAGCACAGCTGGACATATAAAGGGCCCCATTACCTTCAGTAGCTTAGGGCCTCCTCAAATCTAAATCCGACCCCTTTCTGTGTGAGACAAGGATTAAGATCTACCTTTGACAGAGGACTCTGCATTTTCTTTTCTCTTTCTTTCTCTGTTTTCGTTGTTATCTAGATGAGTTTCTTTTATCTTATTGTAATACGAAAAAGCTTTAATAAAATCTTATGCGGGGTGGGGAGGAAGTTACCGGGCTGTGTAGCAACTGCAAATGAAGCAGCGTGACCACCTCAAAACTTTTGCAGCTGCAAGTAGTATTGAAAGTGTCTGACCACCCTGATGGCATCACGAGTACAAATCACCGCAAATATGCAGTGAAGAGGATGCCTTTTCTTTCTCCCCAGACCCACAGATTATTTACTTGCATCAACATTGCACTGCTATTGGGGGTTCCAGTGTGAGACAATAGTAGCCGCAGTTTGTTTGTTTGAATTTTAAAACGACCTATTGTGATAATGAGGGATCAGCTAATTTTTCTCAGTTTTGTTCTAAACCTGTAACTCCCACGAAAAGGACCAAATTCAGATATATCCCTGTCACTTTTAACAGTCATAGCTTCCTTTTCCCAACGAATCCTGGGGTGAGGTGGAAGTGCTGAGAGGCTTTCTGGTCCTGCCCTACAGACTGCAGCTCTTTGAAATGAACACCATGCATTTCAGCCACCCCCTTTTGCCCCAGGATGGGAGAGTGATCTCCTTATCAGCAAACCAATTCACAGAATTCTTCAGTGCCAGTGAAACCAAAGTAAAATGGCTATAAGTTTGTGGTATAAAGGTACTTGCTGGCTCTCAGTAAGCATTTTCTGGCTCCAGGGTCTTTGTGTTTTTCCATTGCTGCATTGACCAAGAGCCCGCAGATAGAGCAGGACTTTCAAGGGATGCAACTGGGAAGTAGGGAGGGGGAAGAAATTCAATTTCATTTGCATTTAAAGGCAAACTTACGAAATGTGCATCTCCTAAAGCAATATGCGAATCAAAACACAGTTATCAGCTGAAGAAAAACTCAGCTGGTGAAAGGCCTTTTAAAAACCGCTATCAGTCAATTTGATAAACAAATGCTTACTTGAAGACAAAGAATGATAAGGGGCTGTTTCCATAACACAAGTTTAAGGGCTTCAATGAACACAATTGTTTGGAGACAAACAATCTGCTCCACAGCTGTGTTTGCAGTCCAAGCAGGGCATCATAGAATTATAGAACTGCAGAGTTGCAAGGGATTCCTGAGGCTCATCTAGTCCAACCCATGGGTGTAGCCAGGGTTTTTGTTGGGGGGAGGAGAGGCTTTTGTTAGAGGGGGCAGAACCTCAAATTTCTATTGATTTTTAATTATTTATATTGATTGGGGTGGTATCGCATCTGCCCCCCCCTGCCCTCCCTTGGCTACGCCCATGGCCCAACCCCTTACAGAGCAAGAATAAGAGCTGAAGCATCCCTGACCGATGACCATCCTTTGTCGGAATCCACTTGTCTCAAGAGACAATGGAGTACGTCTCCAGGGGTGAAGTCAAAGCACTGTGTTGGCAGCACTGAAGTGACCTCCCTGGGGTGCAAGCCTGGGCAGTGTGTAGGGAGGGCTGCCCAGAGGACAACACACACACACACATACACACACACACCGGCCTCGCTGATGTGGTCCAAAAGAAGCAGAGCAATGCACTTGGCACCAGCTTGGCTGCAAGAGTTGCTAAAGGGAAGTGTACAGTAGACCATCCTTCATCCTTTGAAAGTGGAGAGTCTTCTATGCTGGGTGAGAAGGAATTCCCTGCACAGGGTGGTGGTGGAGAAGAAGAAGAAGAAGAAGAAGAAGAAGAAGAAGAAGAAGAAGAAGAAGAAGAAGAAGAAGAAGGGTGTTTGTGTGTAGATGTGGCATCCCTCCAGCAAGGGGTGAGGGCTCCTCAGCACGTGGGATGCCCTCTCCTGCCTCAGGTGAGAGGACGCCACCTGTGTCCCTGGAGGATTGATGGGGCTTCTTGCTTCTGACAGGAGAAGAACTGCTCGGTCCTGGCTCCAGGCATGTTTTGTCTTTCCTTGCGTGGAGATCAGAAGCAGGTCAGGCTCAGGTATTTTGTACTATTCCGCCCTCTGCAATTACTAAAGGAACACAACGCCGAGCAAGCCCAGAACTTCGGCTGGGGACGTGTCTCCCCCCCACCCTCCAGTTCACAACCTTCCAGCAGGATCATTGTCACACACACACACACACACACACACACACACACCACCCCAGCAAAGGAGATGGAGGGTCAAGATGGTCTCCTGCAGTGGAGGAAGGAGGCAGCAACTGTCCTGGCTTCTGGGATCCCCTTCTGCTCTTCAGCCAGTGTGGTGTAATGGCTAGTGTGTTGAGATATAATATGGGAGACCAGGGTTTGAATCCTCACCCAGTCATGAAGCTCCCAGGTTAATTTGAGCTGCTCCCCGGTGGGTTGGTGTGATAAAGGGGGAGGAGAACCATCTACACTGCCTTGAGCTCCTTGGAGGAAAAGGTGGGAGATGAATGCAATGAAGGAAAGAAGTTCTGGTTTTCTGAACCAGGATTTGCTGGCTTCAGTCTTGTGCGGTGCTTAGTCTTAAAATGGTTGCTGGACCCCATCTGATGGACCACTGATGAGTTTTATATTTACAAAGCAAGAGCACCCAGACAAAAAGTGCCCGTTTGCTATGCCACATTTCCCACTGGTGGAGAAGTGGTACCGCCATCTGTGCCAATTTGGGGGCAAGATCGTGCCTCTTTGGGGCGAGATCTCACCCAAAATAGACATGATCCTGCCCCAAATTGGCGCTGATGGTGGCAGCAGGTCTCCGCCAATGGCAGAAGTGGTGGGGAAGGTGTGGCACCTGCCAACGTGCCGCCTGAGGGACTTCTGACACCTGAGGCAGCGGCCTTTCCCTGCCTAATGGCCAGGCTGGCTCTGCTGAGCCCCTTACATTGGATGGGACAAATGTCTTGTCACATCTCTCACCCAGGACGTTTACTAGCTGACTATTACTCCCTTGTGAACAGAGCTTCTTCTGTTATAAAACAATTATTTAATCAGATTGCACAACCTTCTTGAGGGTGTGGAAGAGTTTCTGTCCTCGCGTGACCCTTTGCAGTCTCATGCAGAAGCTGCATGCCCCCCCCAGCCTTTCTATATCCCAGCAAAATTAGTGGTGTTTGTAGGGGCTGATTGACTGCGGATCCTGAACTGTTATTACAGACCCCAGAAGGAGGTGGGTGCATTCAGGAGAACTAAGTCACCCTGTGAGGTTCTGCTCTGAGATCAGCCCTGTCTTTCACAAGTGTCATAGGATCATAGAGCTGGAAGGAAACTCAAAGGTCATCAGGTGCACCCCCCTGCTGATGCAGGAAATCCATGGCTACAACATTCCTAGTAGGCGGGCCACCCAGCCTCTGTATCGAAACTTCCAAGGAAGGGAGATTCCACGACCTCCCGAGGAAGACTCAAGCAACTCACGCTGTCAGGAAGTCCTTCCTAATGTTTATGCAATACCTCTTCTTGTACATTGAACCCATTGGTTTGGACTCTTCTGCCTGATGCAAGAGAGAATAAATTTGGCCTGTCATCTGTGTGACAAGAACAATGGCAAGAGAAATTGATGAACTATGCAGAAATGGCTAGATTGACATACGAACTGAGAGATAAGGACAACTGTGACTTTAAAGAAGAATGGGAACTTTTCACATATTACTTAAAAAGACAACAAAATGGACTCCTTGGCAGGTTTTGAATAAACATACACAAATCTATTGATTGTTAATGTAGTGGGTAGATATAAGGATTCGTACAATTTTACAGTATGCAGAGAACAATTTGAGTTGTTATCTCACATCTTAATCATCTCTTCTCCAGACTTTGTTGTTTAGTCGTGTCCGACTCTTCGTGACCCCATGGACCAGAGCACGCCAGGCACTCCTGTCTTCCACTGCCTCCCGCAGTTTTGGTCAGACTCATGTTTGTAGCTTCGAGAACACTGTCCAACCATCTCATCCTCTGTCATCCCCTTCTCCTTGTGCCCTCCATCTTTCCCAACATCAGGGTCTTTTCCAGGGAGTCTTCTCTTCTCATGAGGAGGCCAAAGTATTCTCCAGACTAAATGTACCTAATGCCTTCAGTCTTCCTTTGTAGGGCTTGTGGCTCATCCAGAAGACCTCCCTTCTCCAGCATTCCACCTGACCTTTATCCCAGTCCTTATCTGTGTATTGGATATGAAACCGTAGAGTGGATTTTTGGTGAGTGCACTGGAAAGAGGGAGTTCATCCTTCACTCACCAGCTGGAATGTTCCCCCCAATGCTGTCCCCCTCAGTGCAGCGATTAGTTGGGGGCACCCAAACCCTGCTGCAGGATGATAATGAAGAAAGGAAAGGAAGGAGATGATTCCGAGAGCCTTGAGTTCCAAGCCTTTTTGAAATACAGATTTCTATTACGAGGTGCTAGTACAGCTCAGAGAGGACTGTCATCCTTTTCATGGATGCATGCATCTGTTATGAACACCTGTTTGCCCATAACCTTATCCCCAATTAATAAGCTCACATAAGAACATAAGAGCCTGCTGGATCAGGCTAGTGACCCATCTAGTCCAGCATCCTGTTCTCACAGTGGTCAACCAGACGGGAAACCCACAAGCAGGATCTGAGGACAAGTCTCCCTTCCTGTGGTTTCCAGCAACTGGTATTTAGAAACACTGCTTCATCTGACTGTGGAGGCAGAGCATAGCTGTCCTGGCTACTAGCCCCATTAGCCCTCTTCTCCATGAATCTGTCCAATCCTCTTTCAAAGCCATCTAAGTTGGTGGCCATCACTGCCTCCTGCAGCAGGGAGTTCCATAGTTCAATGCCGTGCTGTGTGAAGAAGGACTTCCTTTCCTCTGTCCTGAATCGTCCAGCTTTCCACTTCCTTGGTTGCCCCCAGTTCTAGTGTTAGGAGAGAGGGAGAAAAACTCTTCTCTAGCCACTTTCTCACACACCAAAGGAATGAAGAAAGGTTGGTTTAGTACATGAAACGAAAAGAGACAGGGTGTATAGATGCTTCTTCACGTAGCAAGGTTACACACACATGAAGGCAAGAAATCATACAGTACATCAGCTCTATACAGTGGTACCTCGGGTTACAGACGCTTCAGGTTACACTCTGCTAACCCAGAAATAGTACCTCAGGCTAAGAACTTTGCTTCAGGATGAGAACAGAAACCGTGCGGCAGCAACAGGAGGCCCCATTAGCTAAAGTGGTACCTCAGGTTAAGAACAGTTTCAGGTTAAGAACGGACCTCCAGAACGAATTAAGTTCTTAACCTAAGGTACCACTGTAATTCTACGAATCTCTTATTTCTGGTCTTATTACAGCTCCTTCATTGGCTTCACTGAAAGCATGCCCCCTTTTCTCTATCGGTTTTTTTGACTCACCCAGCATCACTTCCCTTTTCCCAGTTGCTTTTGATGGCTCCTGGTCAAACAGGGCAGGTGTACTTAGAGCCCTACCTTGCATCAAACTGGGGGAAGTCCCACATCCCATTTCAATTACACACACACACACACACACACACACACACACACAGGGAGAGAGAGAGAGAGAGAGAAACTTGTGACTTCTGCCCCCAGTTGATGCCTCCAAGATGGCCCAACGTCAAAGATGAACCACTTGACATCATCTCCCTGGCCCTCAGTGTCATCAGGAAGGTGATGATGCAGTGAGGATGATGATCCCTGTCAGCCCTGGGAAGACACACCCATCACCATCAGCAGGAGGCCAAGTGGCGGTGGTGGTTTGACCCAGTTAATGCAATTGCCAGGGTGGAGGAGAGCACCAAGTTATCAGGAAATCATCCTTGACAGCAGCGGCTGGTAGAACTTGCTCAGCACCTTCTCCAGCCTCCCTCACCAGGAAGAAAACAGAGTGGCTTCCTCTGGCTCTGGCTCTGACGGCCACCAGAAACCTCTGTATCAAATGTGCTATCAGGGCAGGGCTTTGGGTCAGAGGTCCAGGGGCCCACTCAGCAGTGCAGCAGCAGGGCTAGCTTGTTCCTGTGAAGAATCACAGGACTGTAGACTTGGATACCTCAACATACATCTAGCCCAACCCTCTGCAAAGCAGGTATCACAGCTAAAGAATCCTCGAGAGACGACCACCTAACCTCTATTAAAAAACATTCAATGAAGGAGAGCCCACCACTTTCCAAGTTTGTCCGCTCCACTGTCCAGTGGCTCTTACCTCCAGATGTTTAGTCAGAATCTCCTTTCCTGTCATCTGAATCCATTGGTTTGGGTCCTACCCTCTAGAGCAGTGTTCCCCAACCTTGGGCCTCCAGCTGTTTTTGGACTACAACTCCCATCACCCCTCGCTAGCAAGACCAGTGGTCAAGGATGATGGGAATTGTAGTCCAAAAACAGCTGGAGGCCCAAGGTTGGGGAACACCGCTCTAGAGCAGCAAAAATAAGCTTGCTCCATCTTCTATATGACAGCCTTTAAGATATTTGACGATGACTCTCATATCACCTCTCAGTCTTCCCTTCTCCAGGCTAAACATTCCCAGCTCTCAACCCTTCTTCTAAAGAGGAGTCCAGAGTCTAGAAGACTCTCTTCCCTCTCTTCCAGCACTCAGGATCGGTGGGAGAACGAGGCCCAGCTCTTTGAGAAGCTGAGCACGCTGGACCTCTGTGGGTCTGGAAGATGCCAATATAGAGGCTCATCCACAGGGGCAAAGGGGTTGGGTGGGTATTAGGAGAGACTCTTATCTGTTTGTATCTGTGTATCTAGAAAAGTGGTATACAAATGCAATTAACGACAAGCAAACTCTAGTTGATGTTAAACAAAATTCAAGCTTTTCATTGTATAATATGTGAATCCCATATATTATTACAGGAGGAACAACAACTTGCATTTTAAGAGTTTATGAATATTGTGACTACCAGTAAAAAATAAGATTGCCCTGCAAATTAAATATGTTATTTGATTGTTTAGTTTATCCAAATAGTCATGGCACTAATGTTCACGGAGTTTTAGTGTAGTCGCCTCTGCTTTAGGGCCTGATCGACCATAGGCCTGGAGATGGCTGGTGTTTGGACTTGACACATTCACAGAAGCTGAGCTGGATGAGCACTTTGCCTTGGATGTTGTTACACTGAGGTTCTGAGTTTAGGAAAAGAAGAGGGTACAGTTATTGGGGGATATACTGTACATATGTGATAGGAAAGATCCTAGCTGTTAACTAACTAAGAAACACAATGAGTCCTGCTTGGTCTTTCAATTGAGCAGGAGAGATGCAAAAGATCTCTCCTCCCCCAAGGTAAAGACAAAGAAGGAAGAAGAAACGACCAGCAACCCTGCAAGCATCAGCCCAGCACTGAAGGAAGACCAAGCAGTCAATGGAAAAAGGACATTCTAGGAAGGTTGGAGATTCCTCCCGATGCTGTCAGCCTGCGTTGCAAGCTGAGTTCCATCCCAACGCCTTCTAGCAGAGATGTCCCTACTGAAGCGAGTCAAAGAGTTCCAGGATGGACTTTGAACCAGTGATGGGACCTGTGGGAGGCACCTGGGGCAGCCCCGCCTTTCAAGTCAGGAGAACAGGTACCAGTTCAGAAGACTGGCTCTTCTATGGCTTCTGACAGAGCCCCAGTTGTGCAAATCGACCAGGGAGGGACCAGGCTGGGGCTGAGACTTTTTCTTACATCCATGACCCTGTGTGAACTCCCTGAAATAAACTCCCAGAAGCAGCAGCTGTCCAGGATGCCATGTCTCTGTCACGTCACCTTTCCCTGTAGTGCATCAGTACAGCCCCTGGCAGTTAAATGGGCAGATATTTTTTGGAGGGAGGGCAGAGAAAGTGCCTTGAGGAACAAAACAAGGAGACCTTGTTTGCCCCCTGCTTTCCAAGAGCCATGGTGTGTGTGGGGGGGAAGAGATGGGACTCTTTCTTTACCCCACCCTTGAGTGACACTAATATTCGTAATACCCTCAGCTGCAACTGGGCATGCCACCCTCCACCATGGCTGATGTGATGTGTGCACAGGTAAGACCCCCCCCCTCCATTGCTACCTCTTTGGAAATGGTAACAGTCTCCCTGCCCTTGATTTATGATGCTGCCTGCCAAGGCAATAGCATCCATAGGTGCCCCCCCAAGTTTGGGATGGTGCCAGGGGGCAAACAATAGCTCCTGCCTGAGCTGAGAATCCTACACCCACCAGCCCTGCTGCCTCGTTTGCCATCAATCAACCTCACCATGTGTTTGAAAGCAGGAATGAGCCAAGGCCGAGCGTCAGAGAGTGGCTCATGACTGGGGCAAAGCAGAAAGTAGGGTGTCCGGGACCTTTGTGGAGGCAGATGCTTGCACCCCTTCATTGGCTCTGGCTGGTGGAAGGACCCTGGCAGGAGTCCCTTTCAGCTTCCAGGGAGGCCCCAAGATCCTTAGCTCCAGCCCTACCCGATTTCCCGGGGAAAAGATCACACATGCACAGACACAGGCTGTTCCTTACAAATATTTTATTAAAGGCATTTCTCCCCTTCCACAGTTCCCAGGGGTTGGTCTTGGTTGTTAAATTATTAAGCTTAAAAACACCACCACCATATATTGCACATGAGGCAAGTCTTTTTTTTCACTCCTTCCTGCTTGCCACCTCCGCCACAGCCCCTGCATCCAAAGGGCCCTGGATCAGGTGAAAGGGGGCCTGTCGGGAGTCCAGCCCCCTTTTCTCACAGCAGCCAGGCAGATGCCTCTATGGGGAAACCGCAAGCAGGACCTGAGCACAATAGCAGCAGCCCTCTCCCCACATGTGATTCCCAGCCACTTGCACTGTCCTGCCCCCTAGTATTACCAGCTCCTCCAGCGGATGGACCTTGCATGGGAGGAGGTGGCAGCAAAATGTACCCCATTAAGTGCACCAGGCAGGGCTGTGGGTGCATGTGTGGGTGTAGCTGGTCATGGGGATGCAGCTCTTTTCAGAAGCAGGATTAAAAGGCCCCCCTTGAGAGCCAAGGCTGCTCCTTCAGCGAGGTGTGCTCTCAGAACGTTTACAGCTTTGGGACAAAGGCAAAATCTTGAAGGCAGCACTTAGCTCCCTTCCAGGGAGCTGCTTTCAGCTACAGCAAAAGGGAACCTGGATCTTACTGAACCTACAACCATCTTCCGTGCCTGAGGGTCAAGGTGCAGCTGGGCTTGTCCGTTCCCTAAGAAGTCACAGCTCTCTGCCGCAGAGTCAGCAGCTGTTGTTTGGGGGTCCAAGGTCATGGACTAAGCTCCCACCTCCAGACAGGATCTGTCCTCGGACACCCAAGCATCGCGACAGCAGCCGCCCCAGCAAAAAGCCTGGCTCACCCCCAGCGAGGGGCAGAGCGGGAATTAATACAGAAACGGCATCAAGTGTCTGGCTAGCAGAATGGCAGAGCACAGAGCAGGTGCAGTTCTGATTGGGGCAAGCGGCTTCTGTCCCCCGTCCCGCCAGAGGGTAAGTCCAGCCGCCGAGTCCAAGGAGCGGCCTTTCCTGCTGGGGTCAAGGGCATCACTGGGTTGTCCGGACCTCCAGGGTGTCATCCAGCTGCTCTGGAAAGGTGCTGGCCAGCCGCAGGGTGCTGTAGTTGGGCGGGGGGGTCCTAGGGGGTGGGTGCTCCAGTGAGAGGGGCAGGCGCATGGCTGTGTTGAAGGTGGGCAGGTCGTCGTCGTCTGCAGTGCAGGCTGGGTTGTCGTGGCCCTGCAGGCCATTTTGGGGGGTTGATTCTGCCTCTGCCTCTTCTTCCTCCTCCTCCTCTTGCTCCCTGTTCTTGCCCCGCCACCACTTCTTGGCCTTCTGCCAGTGGTGGCGCAAGATGATGCAAATGGTGTCGAGGAAGAAGACCTCCACAATCTCAATGACACAGACCATGGAGCAGCTCATCCAGAGGCCCAGCTGGCCCCCAATGTTGGAGACAAGAATGACGGGCTGGAAAGGGACAGAGGGAGCACTTCGTCACCAGTTTTCTCCTGGGGGGTTTCCTGGCAGGGTTTAATTTCTATGTGGAGAAGTATTTCCCTGTATGGAAACACCAGCCTCTGATAATCCCAGGGTGCTCCATGGACCACTGAAGGCTCCCCACTCCCCTGGCCACTGAAAGGACACTCCCTCTATTCCACTGTCTCCTTGCCCCACCCAACCCTACCAGAAAACACTTGGGACTGAACATGGGACCTTCTTTGTGCAAAGCAAATGGCCCCTGAATGATGGCCATTGTTGGATGCTGCCTTCTACTAAGTGGCTTGTCTAGCTCAGCACTGACTGGCAGTGGCTCTCCAGGGCTTCACAGTGTGTCTTCCTACCTGGAAACATTGCGAGGGATTGAACCTGGAGCCTTCTGCTTCCAAAGCAGATGCTCTATGACCATGGAGCTGTGGCTCTTCTCTCCACCACACTAGGGCAAAATCTGCAGGTGTGGTGGAAATGGATCCCTCTTCCTGCCTCCCTCCACCAACACAGCCAGGCTGGAGCCCATGGGGAGATGATTCCCCTTAACGGTGCCAGTTTTAGCTCCTTCCTGAGCCTGAGTGCAGGAGCCCCTCTTGGCAAGTGTCCTCCCAGAAGGGGCTACTCAGAAGTTGGCCAAAGGCAACACTCACATCATTTGCTGGATTCTCCTTGATTTCCCTCTCGTTCAAGTCTTTGTAGAACACCACAAGGTTTGCCAGGTCCTCCCTGAGAAAATAAATTGTGGGGAGGGGGGAGAGAAGGAGAAGTGGAGCTGGATTAGGCAGGGCTGGTTGGGAAGCAACAGTGTCCCACCTAGGAGGGGCAGCCCTGGCTTCTTATGGGATATGTGTGCGGGGGGGGGGCTTACTTTTTAAAGGTCTCACCGCGGTTGTTCCATTTATCCCATGACAGAAGTTCCAGCATCCATTTCTTTAAAAGAAGAGAGCCAGAATTAATTGAACACGCTCGAACATCAGAAAAGCCGTGCCGCTGGGTAAGGATCCAGTCACAAAATCATTGAGTTAGGTCATGGAAATAAACAACTATTTGACTTTTTGAAGACATCTGAAAGCAACCTTATATAGGGAAGTTTTTAATCTTGGAATTTTTTAATATTGTATTGGGAGGAATCCAGATTGACTTGGGCCACCCAGTCTGATAGGATAATAATAATTAGTAATAATAATAATAATTTGGAGACAAGATATCACCCCAAAATAATTTATAGTCTTAATTCCCTCCAGAAGTAGAACTTCTGGATCTTTTTTTTTTAAAAAAGTATTTTTTATTGAATAGAACTTCACAAGACAAACACATATGTAAAAACCAAACCAAACCAAACCCAGGCGGGCATGGGATGTTACATTCACAAGAAGAAATTATAAAGCTCGTTATCTGGATACTTGCGATGAGATGCAGAAAGGTAAGTGAAAAGTCCCGTCATAAGAAACGAGAGAACAAGGGGTGGGGCACACCTGACTTGCAAGATATACAGAAACACAAACCTACGACTGAAACCTATGACTGAAACAAGGAGTATCTGGGATAAAAGGCTGTGTATTACATCAAGAATTTTTTTAAAAAACCAATTAGATGTTACTTATCCCAGTTTTCTCGACATACAGTGGTACCTCGGGTTACATACGTTTCAGGTTACATACGCTTCAGGTTACAGACTCCGCTAACCCAGAAATAGTACCTCAGGTTAAGAACTTTGCTTCAGGATGAGAACAGAATTCACGCAGTGGCAGTGGGAGGCCCCATTAGCTAAGGTAGTACCTCAGCTTAAGAACAGTTTCAGGTTAAGAACAGACCTCCAGAACGAATAAAGTTCTTAACCCAAGGCACCACTGTACTTGTGGAAGGGCAACTCTTTGTATCTTGAAGCATGATGGCAACGTCATCAGCAATTAAGCTGAGGAGGTGTTACCTACTGCAAACTCCTGGATCAATCTATTGTTATAAATCTTTACAGCATTCCTTACAATACAAACCGGCCATAAACCAGGACACCATCTTCCAAGGCTGCACTCCCACACAAATCACTTGACCTACATTGTTCATGCCCCCCCCCAAAAAAGTGTTTTTGTTTTTGTTTTTGAAACAGTGACCAAAAGTATTTGCTTTTGAACACCAGTGCAGCCCGAAATCATGTGCGATCGCAGCGGCCATTTTGGTCACTGTCTTTTTCTGAGAGAAAAAACAGGGTGTCCCACTTTTTCCGGGACAGTCGACAGGTATGTTATAGCCAAGTTTTCAAGGGATAAAATGAACAGGAAGGAGGAAAGGGGGCAGCCCTCTTTTGTGCAGAAAGGGCACCACATCCTAGGCAAAGGGAGGTCTAGGCAAACAGGACTTGTGGGGGGGGAGACACTCACCTTGGAGGCTGAAGAAGGCCACTGGGCAAGGCTGGTGGTGAGGGTCCACTCTTTCAAGCTGGGGAGGCAAGGCAGGCATTGAGCAAGCATGGAGGGAAGGACTCAGCACCCTGATGGCTTCTCCGGAGACCCCAATGGCAGAAGACCCGGCCCTGTCCCCCTTTGGAAACCCACCCATATCAAGGATGCAGGAAGTTGCCATTGGTGTAATTGGAGCCTGGAGCATTCTAGTTGTGGGGTGGTGGTAGGGGGATGGTGGGGGACGACTTACCTGCAGGCCTCTGTGCAGCTCCCCTGGCAATCCAGCTGCTCCTTCACAAACTTTTCATGCTGTTTGTAGTAGCAATACACTGGAGGAAGAGGAGAGAGAGAGAAGGGAGGCTGTTAGGAGCAGCCCAGCAGCCTCCACCAATCCTGCAAAATCCCAGCGTGGCTGGGGAAAAAGGTCTCAGGACAACCGCAGGACAGAGGCAAGCTCCCACTTTGTTGAGGAAGCATCTTGGGCAAGGAGAAGGCAACAGCATGGCCTTCACTCCTGCCTTCTGCTGTGAACGAGCAAGGGGCTCCTGCCTTTGGAAACCTCCTGAGAAGCTGCTGCAGGAAGGGGACTGTGAGCAACATCAAGGAGAGGGGGTGTTCCTGGGAGAAACGGGTCCAACCTCCTTGCTATTTTTGGTATGGCTAGAACGGAGTCATCTTGTTAATGCAACCTGGCTTTATTTATAGCTCCGAAATGTGGGTGTGAATGTTTTTCTTGTATGTTGCTATATTTGCTGTTACGCTGTTGTTTCAGGATGCTATTGTGAAATTGTTCCTGCGATGGCTGATTTCTGAGATGCAATTCCCGCTTGAAGAGCTGCTTTGGGCACGATTCTTTTCATGGAATGGTGGCATAGCAAAGGAGTTTCCAACTAAAGAAGGAGATTCCAGCTAAACACCAGGAAGAACCTTCTGGCGCTAAGAGCTGTTCGACAGTGGACAGCTCTTAGCGCCTTCGGACAGAGGCGGATTTAGAGGAGCGTAACTGGTTCACCTGCACTGGGTGCTGAGCTGAGAGGACACTGCAACAATGGCAGAAAGGCGGGGGGGGGCGGGCACTGAATTTGGGCATTGCCACTGAAATTTGAAAGCCCAAAGTTCACCACTGCATTGGAAGG
Source organism: Podarcis filfolensis (assembly GCF_964270895.1). Taxonomy (NCBI): domain Eukaryota; kingdom Metazoa; phylum Chordata; class Lepidosauria; order Squamata; family Lacertidae; genus Podarcis; species Podarcis filfolensis. The sequence continues at coordinate 28,371,647 of NC_139616.1, read as the reverse complement.
TGGTGGGCTCTCCTTCACTGGAGTTTTGAAAGCAGAGGTTGGATGGGCATCTGTCAGGGATCCTTCAACTATGATTCCTGCTCTGCACAACATTGGGTGGCCCTTGGGGCCCCTTCCAACTCTTCCAATTCTATGATTCTATACAAATAACATGATGATGACAACGGATGATGAAGGGCAGCTTGGCAGCAGGCCATGTAAGCAGACGTGTGCGGAAGGCGAGAGGGAAGCAGGAGCCTCTTCTTGCCTAAAGTCTGGTTTAGGCCCAGAGCTATGGCTTCCCAAGAAAGGGCATTTTCTCCTGAAATCATGGATGGCAACAAAGAGCTCACATTGGACTCAAGGCAGAGTGGGATGCATTCCTGGAAAGAGAGCTCTCAGAGAAACTTAAGCCCCCTCTGGGGGAAGGGGGGCCTTTGACCCAGCTCCTGAGGAGAGCAGGCAGGTGGAGTGATGGGAAGACTTACTCCAGTCTGGATATTTCTTGTAGTTGCAGAACTCGGCATTATCGGGCAGGGGCTGGGCGTACTGGGCACAGCCACACTTTTTCACCATCTCATTCTGGAAGCAGGAATGGAGGCAGGTCTGCGAGGGGGAGAAATCAAGCAGGGTGTCTGTCAGTGCCCTCCAGATGTTGTGGACTACAACTCCCATGAGCCCCCAGTCAGCATGGTCATTTTGGACTACAATTTCCATCAGCCCGAACCATTGCGGTTGCTGGTGCAGGCTGCACGAAACCATGAGGCAGAGAGGTCCTGGGGCTCCAGGCTGCCTGGGTGCAATTTACCCCCCCCCCCGTATCCCTTGGGGGGATGAAAGAGCATGGGATCACTTCTCACAGTCCCACACCCCGGCCACTGCACATGCCTCACCTGCAAAGAGTAGGTTTTGTTCTTGTATAGCTTCTTCACATTGACGTCAGACCCGTCCTCTTTGCAGTTGCTGTATGGATAGCCGAGTCTTTTGGACTTTGTCTGTGGGATAGAAAGGAAGAACTCTGTTGGTATGAGCCTGCCAAGGTGGGGTGTGTGATGGGAGAGGAGTGTGTGGGGCAGGGAAGAGGCATCCTGGGTTGCGCTTGTGCTTCTTCCTTTAATCCCAGATGTGTGGGTGCTGGAAAGGCACTTTGCACATGCTCAGATGCACTCTATTGTGTGCTATCAGGATTTACTATCCCAAGAGGCCGAAGCCAGGCCTGGCATCCCAAAGGAGGTTTGGCAGGATTTACATCCTGAAAGATCTGTAATAAATAAAAAAAATACTTGGCAATGGCCAGGATTGAAGCAGATGTTGTACCCCTGAAGTATGGATGAACTCCCTCATAAGACCTGACAATGTCTTATGTCTATCTAATCTTTCATTGGGTAGACACTTCATAGTTTCACTTTCGGGGGTGGAGTGAACATCTGTGGTACTCCAGGTATTGCTGGACTCCAGCCCCCATCATCGGCCATGCAAATTCAGATATTTTTTTCCTTTTAATGCAGCCCTGACCCTTAGTCACAGCCACACAAGACAAAGAACATGGCAAAGAAAGTCTCCTCCAAAACGACCTCCAGCCAGCGCAGAGCTTTCCAAAGTGTGTGTTGCGACACGTTAGTACGTCAGCTCAGTGTGTAGGTGTGTCACACTACAGTGGTATCTCGGGTTACAGACGCTTCAGGTTACAGACGTTTCAGGTTACAGACTCCGCTAACCCAGAAATAGTGCTTCAGTTTAAGAACTTTGCTTCAGGATGAGAACAGAAATTGCGCCGCAGCGGTGGGAGGCCCCATTAACTAAAATTGTGCCTCAGGTTAAGAATGGTTTCAGATTAAGAATGGACCTCCAGAACGAATTAAGTTCTTAACCTGAGGTACCACTGTATTACAATTTATGTATGTGTCCGTATCACTTATAAGGGTTTAGTTTAACCTCCCGGTTTGCTAGTAAAACTGCACTACTGTGTTGCGAAATGATGCATGTCTAAAAAGCATGTCACGAACATGAAAAGTTTGGAAAGCTCTGAGCACTGGGCAGCCGTATGCTGGGAAGGGGGTTTCCTGTGCACCCGAGAGCAGAATCTGCCCCAGGTGACTGCTGCCCATCTGCTCCAGCAGCACCACTCACAAAGTGCATCCCGATGGAGGTGGCTGTGCCCGTCTCTATCTCAGTGCCGACGTCTTCGATGAAGGGATATTCATCCTGGCCGTGAATCACTATCTTGGCTCCCGTAGACGTCACCAAGAAAGGGTTGTACTCTGCTTCGTTTATATACAGGATCACCTGCAGCCCTGTGTAAAGGAAGGAGCGCAGGATTAGGCCAGTCTAGTGGAAGGTACGGGACCAAGAGAGGCTCCGGAGGAAGAGGAGGAGAAGGCGCTGTGGGGACGGGGGCCAAAAAAAGTCAGGGCACACGGGATGAGACTTGCCAGCTAAACTATTGTGTCTCCCGTTCTCTCCTTTGCTTCTCTGCACAGAAGCACCTAACAAAATAAAATAATGCATCTTTAAAAAAAAAAATTGCAGTGAAAAATTTAGCCAAACCAAAATGTAAAAATCCATCCAATGCCTGGCAAAAATAAAGCACATTTGGAACCAATGATAGCAGGTTTGACCCCAGGCGAGCCTCCCTGAAGGAGCATTCCATAGACAGGGAACTACAGCAGAGAAGGCCCCGTTCTCTCATAAGCACCCTCCGAAACTCCCTCGGAGGTGGCAGGTGTTGATGTCCAGTTCTGGGCAGATTTACCAGGGGGAAATGAGGTCCTTTACAAGCCAGAAGGTCTCAGCTAAAGTGGCAGCGACTGGTACAGGAAATCCCCTAATGTGTATTTTCTTTCAAAATGGTGAACTTAAGCCCCTCAAGAGCAGTGCTTTTTTCGGGGGGGGGGGGAAATGTAGGGGTACACATACAGATTCACACCAGTTCAGTAGGGACCAGCTACCCAGACAAGTATGTCAAATCTTAATGGTGGAAAAGAGGCTTGCATGCAAGATTCAGGTCAGGTAAGACTATCCATGGAGGGGAGGAAGGGGGCAGGGTGGGAGGAGGAGCAGCTGGATGCAGCTGGGACTTTGTAGGCTTCTCTTAGTTAGCTAGTTAGGTTCCCCCCCCCATAAAATTTATCCACTGCTTGGTTGTAAAACACCCCCCCCACACACACACTCACTCTCCTCAAAGCAGTTTGCAAAGAGGAAAATACAATAAAGTTATCACTAAAAGCAACTCTTGACAACATTTGAAAGAGAAAAACAGCAATAAACTGAAACAGATTAAAACATACATCCACATTCTACATGTCTGGGTAGGCTTGCCTAAACAAAACTGGTTTTAGCAGGTGCCAACAAGAGTACAGTGAAGGCTGACTGATATCAATAGGCAGGGAGTTTCCAGAGTGTAGGTGCTGCCACAAGGAAAGGCTGATTTCTTGCAAATGTGGAGTGGGTGTTAGGTGGCATCTGTAACAGGATCAGTTCTGCTAGTCAAAGCGATCAAATGGACAGGTTCTCTTAGCACTCTGGATAGTGGCTACAGAGCTCAGGACAAGAATCTAGGCCCACCCACACCCACTCACAACTGAGATCAAGCAGGCAAACCATCTGGAGGGCTCCCTTACCGTATTCACTGCCTCCGGTGGTTGTGTTCAGGATGCTTCCGTTCTGCCCACTGTTGAAGGTATAGCAGTTCCCGTGCATCGGATGGTGGAACGTCGTGAAGTTCCTGGCGCCGACCAAAGACATATTTATTTGTTCAAAAGCACTTTACCCCACCTACTGTAGATAAACTCAACAAAAGAGCTTAAATTGCCCAATTAACATGAACTGCATTAGAAATTGTTTCTGCAGGGACTTTTGTTCAGCTTCCCAACAGACAAAGGACAAAGAGTTTTGAAATTAGTTTTGAAATTATTTGGGTGATGCCCAACTCTTAAAAAATACCTGACACCATCAAGACTTAACCCTGGGGCCAGGCAAGAAACATTTATATTCTGCTAGACCTTTGGGTTTTCATTATCTGTGGCCTCCTTTGGTGGGTGGGATGTTTCAGTCCTGCCTTTTAAAAATATGAATGAGTTTTAGGTTTTCGTTTTATGCTGATTTTAGAATCATATAATCGTAGAGCTAGAAGGATCTCCCAAGGGGCATCTAGTCCAACCCTCTGCAATGGAGGAATTACAACAAAGGAATCCCTGACATAATGTATGTGTTATTTATTTCTGTTGCTGTTCTAAGTCACTTTGAGTTATTCTGTTAAAAAAAGAGAAACTAATAAGTTTAATGAGTAACAACAACAACAACATATTAAGGGTATATGGTCCCCACTGAGAACATCTGGCGAGCACCAGATTGGGAAAGGATGGGTTAATGCAACAAGTGGCTAAGCAGGAATGGTGGGTTGAGCCAAGTGACGACTAGGTTTCTGCTTGAAATGGCAAGATCTTTGGCATGACTCACCACTACCCAGTTGGGAACTTGAACAGGTCTGTTCTCCCCATGGATTGAGGGGGAAGCAGATGCTTTGGGGAGGCAGATCTCAGAGGGTGGGCTGTAAAGCTGCTACCTGAAAACCACAAGGCAGACCAGGCGGGTTGCTATGCAGAAACATCCATATCTGCAGTCCTAAGCTAATGGGTGAGACCACATTTTGGACACTGCTGCAGAAAGGGCTTGTGGCTTCTGAACTGTACTGCCTCAGAGGTTCACCAGCAAAAGAACTCAGCTAAAACCTGCTCCAGCCACCGACCTTCACAAACCGTGAAGGCTTGAGAGGTGGTCCTTAAAAAGACACACGCAAGGCCAGAGAGCTCTGCATGCAACACCTGTCCAACTGCACAAGGCCAATTTGGTGTGTATCACACTTCTGTCTGGCCTCGCCAAGGATGCTAGAGAAAAGCCCCTATTAAACTTCCCACATCTAAAGCACTTTTAATTTGCATTAGATATGTTCCACCTCCAGTGCTGGAGCATGCTCTGCCCCCCGCTCTGTTCCCAGTGACTGACCTGGCATCGCAGGAACGGCCGTCAAAGAAGCAGCTCAAGATGAGCTCCTCTGCCGAGTAGCTCATGTTCACTTTCTCTTCAGCACTGATTTGGGCCATGATGTTCATGTAATGCAGCTTGTACCACTCTTGGATGGCGTTGACACCCGAACTGAAGGTGTAAAGGGCACAGTCACTCTTGTTGTGGGAGTCACACTGGAAGGAAGAGAAAGCAGGGGCTCAGGCAAGCAGGCAGGCCGTGGGGCTGCCCCACAGATGCATACGCTGCCTTGCAGTGTGGAAATAGGTAGGTGGCTCAGCACAGAATAGCGTGGTGCAGTGGTTAAGGTGTTGGCCTAGGACCCGGGAGACCAGGGTTCAAATCCTGACACTCAGCCATGAAGCTCACTAGGTGTGACCATGGGCCAGTCACTGCCTCTCGGCCTAATGTGCCTCGCAGGTTTGTTCTGGGCATTAAATGAGGAGTGGGAGGACCACGTACACTTTGGATAAAAAGGGTGGGATATCAATGCAACAAATAAAATGACAATAATCGTTCAGAAAGAGAGAGAAGGCATGAGCACAATCCTCAGATGCCTGGACCCAGAAAGAAAATCTCTCTGATCCAGCCTTGGAACTGCAAGTGACTCGTAACTCTGCAGGCAAGACATATTCAACTGTGAGACAGGAGGGACACCTTGTCGCATTTGTTTGTTGAGCTAATTAATGTGTATACAGTATTTATATTTGTTTGCAGTAGGATTTATAACCTGCTTTCTGCCTCAATTGGAGATGCCCAAAGTGGAGAACAACCAAGGTTGCCTGGCAGGGGCTTCCGCTGAGCAGGGGCTACAACAGGAAAGCCCCCAACTCCAGGCTATAGGCTGCACCAGCCACATTTCAGGAGGCAAGTGGCACCCTTTCCTATGGTGAAGTTCTGGGCACAATCCAAGGTGCAGGTCTGAGCCTGCAAAGGGCACTTGTTGAGCTCACAAGCCTGTCCCCTGCCCTCCAGATGGACTACATCTCCCAGCAGCCCCAGCAACACATGGCCGCTTCATGCTGGGACTGATGGAAGCTGTAGTCCAAAACCTCTGGAAGGCACTGGGTTGAGGAAGGCTGTGGCGATGGGGATGGAAAATGATTTGGAAGACGCCCCAAAGCCATTGCATGGGGCTCCCCATCTCCTAGCGTTCCCTCCTGCCTGTGCCAAGCCCGCCAGCCCCAAATATAAGGCTAGCACCCGACTCAACAGAGCTGCATCTGGTTCTCCCATAGGCCACAGAGCAAGGCGACTCACCAGCTGGAATCCCACAATATCCTGGGGGTTCTTGACGCTGACGATGCTGGAGCCCCCTGAAATGATGTTTGCCTCCATGCGCCGTTTGGAACCAGAGGAGGGATTTGGAAAAGGCTGCTGGTGAGTGAGGTTGTCTAAATGCGTCAAGGGAAAGTATCGGTGGAATTTTCCGTCCTCACTTGGCTCAGGGTCACCAGCATCACGGCGCTCCCTGATATTACTTCCAGAAAAGTCATACAAGGACCTCAGCGCGTTCTCTGTCTCTTTGTCCAGCTCGGCCAGGTGTTTCTTGATGGCACTGTACCTACGGGGGGATAGACAGGGGATCTGGTTGCTACAGGGGGCAAGATCTTTTGCTACAAGGAGAGTGGGGAGGGACCCCTGTTAAAATCAGATAGCCAGGATCTGGGTGCATCCACTCAGCCCAGCACTGGGCTCAAGGACCAAGACTGACACACAATTATTTTAAAGCAGACTTGTGCTTCAAAGTGGGAAGGATAAACAGCTGCCACTCATCACTCAACAGTCCAAAGATCTTCCTGCACTTTTGACACTAGGAAATATGTCTTATAATCACCCACCTTGCTTGGATATCTATTTGGGCATAAGATCTGCTTATATCAATAGGTATGTTTAAAGTGGATTGATGGACTGTACTTACTGTGACAACCCAACAAACAAGAACATAAAACGCCACTTTTCGATGAATGTAAAATCACCCCACCCACTCCCATAGTCCAGCAGCAAGATAACACAAGCCCCATAGTGATCAGGTTCATAAGCCGGACATTTAATAGCAGCCTACTTTGCAGGGTTATTGTCAATATTTCTGGGGCATTTAACATTCATTACTGTTTTATTGTACAAGTCCCTCAGGGCATGATCCTATGCAATGCAAATTGCAATGGAAATGTTATTATTATTCAAAACTCTCAGAGTGTCTTACAAACCACAAGACGCAAAATACATGACATTCCACCATGGCAATTGTTAACAAAAATACAGCTGCAACCGCCACACTCGTGTCACAGGTTTGCAGGGCAACATTTCCTATTTTGGGCATTTTCAAGAGAAGGAAGAATCCCTCCTAAAAGATTATTTTACTCGTTTCCCCAAAGAGGCCGGAGAGGCCTCCCTAAGCAGGGAGTTCCACAGGTGAGGGCTGCACACTCAGCAGGGCTGCTTTAGGGGATCTTAAAGCCCAGGGCGGGGAACTGTGAATTGGAGCTCTCTGAGCACTCCAAATAATAATTAAATGCTGCTATTATAAGTTGCCATTATTTATTCCACCCAAGGCGTCACCTCCCTGACTCCACATTCCAAGTTCTTGAGCAGGACTGTGCTGAAAGCAGCCTGGCCTGATCCTGACCCTTCGCTGTCCCTGTCCACTGGCAGGCTTGGGGGAGCTTTCCTAGATGCTGAGCCTCACTTACTTGTAGGGGTTGATGTTACAGATGGTGACAGCTGGGAATGGGAGTGCGTGGAACTGGACTGTGACAGAGACAGAGGCTTTGTAGTAGTTGAGGACCAGCTGAGTGCAGTACCACAGGATCAGTCCCACGGCGGTCAGCGTGAGCAGGATCCACAGGAAGCGGCGCAGGCGCCCCCGCGAGACCACGATGCGTCGACAGCCGTGGGTGTTGGTGTTCATGCAGTACCAGTGCATCAGCTCCCGCAAGGTGGGCGCCTGGGGGCCGGTCACGGGCAATGTCTTCTTGAGCTTGGCCTTGATCTTCTTGGCAGGCGCCATGCTAATGGCCGACACTTTGGAGGGGGAAACACAAAGCAAAAAGCAAGGATATTGCAGGCACTGGATATTGTAGAGCAGTGTTAGAAACTCAGATATATAAGCTAGGCACCCAATGGCTCCTTAAACCAAGGTTGGAATCACCAAAACGGAAAGTCTAGTTGCCATTTGTGGGCAAGACGACTCTAAAGTCTTCTTTTTCAGATGATGGACCGACTGTGATTCTCAGTTAAACATATTTCAAGTTCAGATGGCAACCTTGAGTTAGGTTAAGAGCTTTGAGAACTTAAAAGAAGAAAAGTGACTTGAAACCGGGAAAGCCCACATATATATTGGCCTATTTCAACCTCTTTTTCTTTAATGGTGTCTGTTCTGGCTCAGGCTGCACAGAAAAAGCATTTTGGTTCCAGAAACGCATTCCAATTGTGCATATAAAATATACTACACTTGATCTTAGCCAAAAGGCCGAGAAGCGATGTGTGCATATAAAATATAACTGATAGAATTCTACAGGATCGGGTATTGGTGTGTGAAAACAACCCAAATCCAATGATCTCCAGATGGTGGAGATGTCAGGTGCTATCCTGGAGCCCAGGCATCTTCACTTGGTTGCAAGTGGTTGAAAGCCAGGTGCAAAAACACTGTTGTAGAGCAGGGATGTCCAACAGGTCGATCACAATCTACTGGTAGTTCCCATCAAGGTTTTGGTAGATTGTGGCTGATCTCTGGTTCCCTTTCCTTAGGGTCACTAAAACTGAGTCCTGCCCTGCCCTCCATTGTTATTTGATCTCTAGAAGGGAAGACGAAGCTTTCTCTGTGCTGCTGTTTTCATCCATAGCAATCTTTTTGTGAGTGACTTTACCCCTTTGTCCCTTGCCTTTAACCCACCCCCCACTCCCCTCCCCAAAAAGCTATTTTTTAACCCCTAAAAAGCTCAACAACTTTGAGCTGAATCCCCCCCAAAACGGGGGTAGATCACTGCCAGTTTTTAATTCTGAAAGTAGATTGCAGTCTCTTGAGAGTTGGCCACGCTTGTTGTAGAGGATATTGTACAGTTGGAAAAGGTTCAGAAGAGGGCAAGCAGAATGATCAAGGGGATGGAGCAACTCTTCCTATGATGGAAGGTTGCAGCGTTAGGGACTTTTTCATTCAGGGAAAAGGTGAGTCAGAGGTGAATTACGGAATTGCAGAGCTGTAAGGATCATCTAACCCAGGAATATGTCGTTGCCCCATACAGGGATTGAACCTGCAACCATGCTCTAACCAACTGAGCTATCCAGACCAGAGGTTTATAAAATTGCACATAGCGTTGAGACAGTCATCACACTAGAACTTGTGCACACCCAGTGAAGATGAACGTTGGAAGACTCAGAAGAGAACAGACAAAATAAAGTCCTTCTTCCTGCAGCACATAGCTAAGCTGTGGAACTCACTTCAACAGGAGGCAGTAATGGCCACCAACCTAGGCAGCTTTAAAAGAGGATTGGGCAAATTCGTGAAGGAGAGGGCTGTCAGTGCTACTGGCCATGATGCCAATATCCTGCTCCCATGTTAGAAGGCTGTAATACTTCTGAATACCAGTTGCTGGAAACCACAGGAGGGGAGAGGGCTCTTGTGCTCAGGTCCTGCTTGAGCCTTTCCTGTAACGAGCTTCTGGTTGGCCGCAGGAAGAAGAGGATGCTGCATCAGAAGGCCCCCTTTGGCCTGACCCAGCAGGCTCTTTTGACGTTCTCATGGCAGGCTTAATCACAAAACCACTGCTGCACATCTAAAACCGGCCACAAACCTGTTTAAACTGTCAGAGGCCCCAGCTGAGCCACAGATACCCGTTGAGCCTTCAATAATACAAACACAGTGTCAGCAGGGACCTCAGAAGACATTTAGGCTAACCCTTTGCCAATGCTGGCACTCCACTGCTGTAGCCTCCCTGAAAGGGGTCTCCCCGCCCACCGTGCCCCTTCTGACATTTGCTGGCCCCTCCTTCCTACTGCTAGAGCTGTTTTGCTCTCAAAACCACAGCCTTGCATTTGTGCTGTGTGTTCAATACACCAAGACCAACCTCTGAGATGGGGAGGGGACCAAATAAAGACAAATATTCCTCTTCCCATGGTAAGACTCAGGCCTGGCCTGACTTTTATATCGCTGTATACCAGCCTGATAATTTTAGCAGAGGGAGGTCTATAAAAATACTCGTGGTAAATAAATAAAGTAAGAGCCAGGCCACTCCCCCTGTTAAAAGCCATAGGGAACAATCATCACAATGACTGGCTACTTGAGAACATTTCCTAGAACTGCGTAGGTCAGTTGGCATTGAATAAAAAAAAAATTCCAAGAGTTTACTGAAAGTGAAAGGGGAGGAGGACCTCTGCTGAATCTCCACAGAGTGTTTGTTTGCACAGGATGGGGCTGGTGGCACATTGAATGCCCAATGTCTGGCTGAGACCAACCGGGCCTCTCTCCCTCTCTCGTGTGTGGGTGTGTGCTTTATCCTCACAACAGTCCTGTGAGGTGGGCTAGATGGAGAGGCAGTGACTGGCCCAAGCTCACCCAGTGAGATTCATGACGGAGTGAGGATTTGAACCCTGGTCTCCCAGGTCCCCAGTCCGACACACTAACCACTGCACCACACTGCACCTGTTTACTCTGCATCCCACGTACACCTACTGCTGGTTTGGAAAGTTGTTTACACACAACACTAGTCATATGCCATACCAATCCTGCCGTTTCTTATAAAATACTGCAACCTGACGCATTTCCCCTGAAACCAACTTCCATCTAAACGGAGGAAAAATCCCTGCATAACTGTGTTTTAAGCTAGCAATTTATGCTAAGACCCCCTGTTTTCAGTGAGTTGAGGATTGTGTATGCCACAAGACAAGGAGATCCTTCACTTGCAGTCTTGGTCCCAAAATACAGGTGGTCAAGGGTATTTATATTTTTATTTCATAAAATTTATATGCCGCTCGGAAATCCTCAAAGCAGCTTACAAAGAGTATATACCGGTAAAAGGGTATGTGGCAGGCCTAGATAGAGGAGTTGCCACAGTTTGAAGAATTTTGTGAAACTCTGAGGCTTGCATCTCCCTATAGCTATGGGTGGCTGTTCAACCAGAGGATATCTGTTTTGTTTTGATTCCTGAAATGGGTTCTCTCAGTAGTAAACACCTGCTTCCCATCAACACCTTTTATAGACTGGGATGAAAAGCTGTCTTTAAGATGCACGCACCTCTGGGAATTCCAGTGGTTCCAGGGGACCTTTTCCCACAAAGGGATTACCTTAGAGGCCAGAGGCTTCTCTGCTGATGGTACACAGTTCAGGGCAGCCCCTGCCAGCCACCCCCTATACGCAAAGGGACCTGCCCCCCAGCTGGGAATCTCACTTTAGCCCTAGAGAGAGCCAGCATGTCACAGTGGTTAGTGCTGGGCTAGGACCTGCGAGAGATCTTCACTGGGGGCCAGTCACTGCCTCTCAGCCTAACCTACCTCACAGGGTTGTTGCGGGGATTAAATGAGGAGGGGGAGAACCATGGATGCCGCATTGCGCTCCTGGGAGGAAAAGGTGGCATATAAATGAAACAGATACATAAGAATAAAAGGTGGAACAACCTTCCTTCCTCTCTCCTCCCTGCTCTCCAATCCCCAGAAAAAAACAGAAGAAGGAAATTTCATGGGAAATCAAGGAGCATTGCTGTTATAGCCCTGATACAACCCCATCTTCCTGTGACACCATCAGGAAGAAATGGTGCCACCTGGGATGTAAGGAAGTCTTCTGAGCAATGGAGAAGGAAGACAGAAAGCCCCCCTTCAACTGAGTCATTTGAGCTCAGCACTGTCAACACTGACTGGCAGGAGCTCTCCAGGATTTCAGGCAGGAGCCTAGTCTGTGCTTGGAGATGTCAGGGGGCTTGGAGGCAAGACAAGTAGCTCCAACTGTGGCAAATGAAACACTGGGGAGACCCCCTCTTCTCCCTGGGGAGGGCTAGTTAAAATGGTCGGCTCTGGTTTCCTGTCCCCCATCCCCCGCCTCTCCACCCACCCCTTGGAGAGGGCAGACGCCTGCCCTGGGAGAGCCTCACTGCAGAGGAGTAAGAACACCAGAAGAGCCCTGCAGTGCTGGATCAGGCCAAAGAGGGCCCATCTGGTCCAGCCTCCTGGTCTCTTCTGTGCCTCTTCTGTGAAACCCTCAAGCAGGACCTGAGCGTAAGAGCAGCACTGCCCCCTCCTGTGGTGTAAAGCAACCGGTATTCGGAATAAATATATAAACCAATTATAGAATCATAGAGTTGGAAGAGACCCAGGGGTCATCTAGTCCAACCCCCTGCAATGCAGGAAACTCAGCTATGGCATCTATGACAGATAGCCATCCAACCTCCAAGGAAGGAGAGTCCACAACCTCCCGAGGGAGACTGTTTCACTGTCGAACAGTTCTTACCGTCAAAAGTTTTCCCCGTATGTTTAGTCGGAATCTCCTTTCTTGTAACTTGGAGCCATTGGTTCGAGACCTACCCTCCAGAGCAGGAGAAAACAAGCTTTCGCTTGCAAAAGAGGGCTAGACAGAAGCCATCGATAGCCTTCCCCTCCATATATTAGCTCAATCTTCTTTTAATGCCACGCCACCCAAAGCAGGGGCCGTCGCTGCCTCCTGCGGCAGCGAGTTCCATAGTTTAAGTCCTTACTTCTGCCTGTCCTAAATCTCCCCACAACCCTCCGGTCGAGACTGGCTTCCCGCCCCCGGTTTGGACCCTCGGAGGTGGGCGCGCCTCCAATCTCCCTCCCTCCCACCCAGGCAGCTGCACTTCCCAGCTTCCAGAGGCGCCCCAAAGAACAGACCCGAGCAGCTCATCTCCGCCGCGTCTCACCTGCGGGGCCGCGGTTGACGCCGAGAGCCGGCTGGGGCTGCATGGCAAGGCTGACGAGGGCGCAGCTCCTACTGCGGGATGCCGCGGCTGGCTCTGCTCTGCCCCGGCCGCCCCAGCCCGCCCCCGGCCGGCCGCCACGCCTTCGCCAGGCTCGGGTTGCAATACGCGCCCGGCGCCCCCTGCAGGTTATTCGCCGCCCTGCCGCGCCACTCGCCCGCCGCTCCCTGCCCTGCAGCGGCCCCTGCCGACAACAAGCGTAGGAGCAGGCCGGCGCAACCCTGGTCCAGCAGTGGAGCAGAGAGAAAGGATTATGGTGTTTGTTTGTTTGTTTGTTTGAAAGAAGGAAAGAAAGAAAGTCTTGATCCATATCGTCAAAGTGGAGCAGCAGCTTTATATTATGCTGCATTGATTTGCTTCATGGTTATGTAGTTATTTAAAATAATTTTAGCCCTTTCTTAAGGATGGAACCCCAGGGGATGTTACATAGTTTGAAACTATATAATACAACTACAGATATATAATCAGTAAGAAAAGCCAAAAGAATGCAAGGAAACACCCACCCTCCTTGAAAAAGACAATCCAATACATAATTACAGCCAAAGCCAATCAACAATTGAAAAGAAGATCAAACTCAGGAAAAAGCCAGTGAAAAGAAGGGACTCTTTACCACCCCTGTCAGCCTGGTGCCATCCAGCTATTTTGGACTACAACTCCTATCAGCCCCTTGAAGCAACATGGTCCCCTGTCTCCCTCCTGCCTAACCTATATGCTCTCAGAGATGGGCAAGTGAGGCAAGGTAGAGGTGAGATGGACCTTTGAATAATTTGGTCCAAATCATTTAAGATTTTAAAGGTCAAAAGCATCACTTCAGAGTAGACCAAGAAAATTGTCAGAAGAAGAAACAAACATTTTTCATCCCATAAATATTCTGGGTTTGGGGTTTATTCCTGTCCCTTGCTTTTGTTGCAGGATAGTGCAGAAGTTGGCAATAATGGCAATAATATGGTAACATTGGGGAAAGCAAATTATAAAGCAGAATGGAAGGTCTAGTATAAACCACCAGTAATGTGCTATGATTGTATCAATGATGTGTCGCAAAATACTCCCTTGCCCCCACAAAAGAGTCTGGAGCAGGGGTAGGCAACCTAAGGCCCAGGGGCTGGATGCGGCCCAATCGCCTTCTCAATCTGGCCTGCGGACGGTATGGGAATCAGCGTGTTTTACATGAGTAGAATGTGTCCTTTTATTTAAGATGCATCTCTGGGTTATTTGTGGGGCATAGGAATTCGTTCATCCCCTCCCCAAAAGAATATAGTCCGGCCCACCACATGGTCTGAGGGACGGTGGACCAGCCCATGGCTGAAAAAGGTTGCTGACCCCTGGTCTGGAGAGACCCATAGAAAACTGATTTGGGGTTTGTAAGCAAACTGTATTTGGGTGGGCTGGCTGTTTCTCTGCATCAATCCAATGTGGCAGCAGAGGACCTTAGGCACTTCAAAACTCCAGCTATGCTCAACTTGTAGACAAATTCAAATATTACAAAACATCACAAATTCTTGTGACCTCCTTCCAAAGGCAACCAAGGACAGGAAACCACTGATTCCATGGAACATGCCACCAAACAAGCAGGAGTGAGCATAGCAATTGGACATTTAGAATGGAAAGATAGATGAGGAGAGCGTGGGAATTTCCCATCCAAATGAGTCCGTAAGTAGTCAATAAACAAGGGGAATATGGGATTTCTTCTCCTATGTGAATACTCAGCAGGGATTGTTGTTGTCAACCATACAGTTTTGGAACTATATAATTAGATATGTATTTGATGGTGAGGTGTTTCTACAATGAGGCATAGAAGAAAAACAAGCCCCCCCCCCTTTTGGCTGAAGAAGGTGGTAAAAATGCTCCAAATAAATGATTCAGTGCAGTGTGTCATTAATATTTTCTCTCAGCCTACAATAACTGTGGTTGTATGAGGTATGGTGAATGCTGACATTCACACGAAGGTTAACAGCCCTCAGGCAAATGCTGGGAATGTCTGCAAACTCCGAAATGCTGGCGATTGTTTGAAAAACATAGGATTGAATAATGAATTGTGTGTGTGTGTGTGTGTGTGTGTGTGTGTGAGAGAGAGAGAGAGAGAGAGAGAGAGAGAGATAGTGCCATTCACAAGACCTATCTTGGACTGTTAGTTTTTAAGTGCTACAAGACTCTTTATTGTTTTTGTTGCAACAGATTAGCACAGATGCTCTTCTGAAATGTGAATTTAACATTTGTTATGTTTGAGGCTTTCAGTTTAACATATGCAGATACCACTGGAGGGTGCTTCATTAGGGTGAGCCTTGGTCTGCCCTGCCCAGCCCTACCTTCCTGCCTTCTGACAACCAGTCCAGAGGGTAGCAATGCCTATCAAGTTCCTCCTTTATAGCCCCAGTTCTGCCCTGGTAGAACTCAGCAGTTCTACACTGAACTCACTCATTGGCTCTGGCTCCCCCTACTGTTGACCTCCTTCCTTAAACTCTACCAGACTCTGTGAACAACAGCCACCCACTGACTGATACATAAACATATGTGATAACTTCAGCAGTGCCACCCAACCATATAACACACTGTAAAGCAGTGGGAGTCTGATCACTCCCAAATCATCTGCTTCTTGTTTTTAATAGAGCCCATGTGGTTCATCAATGCCTTTACAGTTGCAAAGCAGGAGGAGGGCACATTCAATATTACAGATCTTGAATGAAGACTGAAGGCATAACTGAGGTTGGGGTAAGCTGCAGCTTGTCTTCATACCCTTGCAGAAGCCTCTGCCAAAGATGCCCAAGCTTATCTCCAAAACAGCAGCACATCACAGGAACACATCACACAACATTCAAGCAGTAAAGCAGAGCTTTCCAAACTTTTCGTGTTGGTGACACACTTTTTAGACATGCATCATTTTGCGAAACAGTCATTCAGTTTTACTAGCAAACCGAAGGTTAAATGAACCCCTTTCCAGCCCCGGGAGGAGCGCGGGGAGCATTCGCACAACACACCTACACACTGCAGCCGACACACTAACGTGTAGCGACACACAGTTTTGAAAGGAAGTGGTTGCTCCATAGGGAAGAACTAGGAGCACTGATGTTGTTGGAGTCAGCGATGCTGCAAATGTGTGTGCGTGTGCGTGGGGATTGCTGTGTTTGCTGGTAGAGGCTGGTCCAAGACATTTTGTTGCCGGAGGCAAAGGGCAAGATGGCACCTCCCTCCCAAGTTCAGAAGGTAATTGGATTGAGAAGGGACTTGAACTCAACACTGGCAACAGGATAGCAGCACACCTGGAGGCTGCTGGCTAGTTTAGGGGGGTGCAGGACAGGCCCTGTGGCACACCTGCTTTTGCCCTCCAACAAAGCAGTGGTCGCACCCGCCTTGCTCAGGGAAAGCTTCCTGGGCAAGGGCGGGTGTAGCAATCTAGTATGACAGCAACAATCACAGAGAACAATGGCTCTTAAAGTGAACCACTTAGTGGGATCAGGTGTTAAACAGGGTTGTGTTATTGCCCCAACTCTATTCATTATTTTCATTCCATGATCCTACGCTTTGTCAAAGGGAAACTCCCCACCGCAGTAGAAATCATATATTAAACAGACGGAAAGCTCTTCAGTCTGAGCAGGCTGAAAGCAAAGAGTAAGGTTACTGTAACTTCCGTCATAGAGCTTCAGTATGTTGATGACAACGTAGTGTGAGCACCCTCAGAGGATGACCTCCAAATCATCCTAAATATCTTTGCAGAAGCTTACGAAAAGCTTGGCCTATCACTCAACATCCAAAACACTAGTGCTGCACCAACAAGTACAAAATAACCCCTCTGCAGCGCCACAAATCTAACTCGATGGTGTAACATTGGAAAATGTCGATCACTTCTCCTACCTAGGCAGTTATCTTTCCACAAGGGCCAACATTGATGCCGAAATCCACCATTGCCTGAGCTCTGCGAGTGCGACTTTCTCCCGATTGAAGTGCAGAGTGTTTGAGGACCGGGACATTCACAAAGCTTTGTTTACAAAGCTATTGTACTGCCAACCTTACTATATGCTTGTGAAACATGGACCACTTATAAACGCCATCTCCAACTCCTCGAAAGATTCCATCAACGGTGTCTCCAAAATTTTTTACACGTCACTTGGGAAGACAGGCAAACTAATATCAGCGTACTAGAAGAAGCAAAGTGCTGAAGCAATGATGCTTCAACATCAACTTCGTTGGACTGGTCATGTTGTGTGGATGCCTGATGATCGTCTTCCAAAGCAACTACTCTATTCCGAACTTAAAAATGGAAAGCGTAATGCTGGTGGTCAACAAAAGAGGTTTAAAGACTGTCTCAAGGCAAATCTTAAAAAATGTAGTATAAACACTACAACTGGGAAACACTGGTCTGCGAGCGCTCCAGTTGGAGAACAGCCTTTACCAAAGGTGTCATGGGCTTTGAAGACACTCGAACACAGGACGCAAGGGAGAAACGTACTAAGAGGAAGGCACGCTTGGCAAATCCTCACCTTGTTCAGCTCCCGACTGGAAACCAATGTCCCCACTGTCGAAGGACGTGTGGAACCAGAATTGGCCTCCACAGTCACTTACGGACTCATTGTTAAAACCGTGTTTATGGAAGACAATCTTATTCGGCTACGAGTGATCACCAAAGAGAAGAGAAATAGAATGTTTGCATGTTAGCTACTTTATTTATTTACGGCCACGATAATTCCGTCTCTGTGGAGAAAAGGCAACTCCTGGCTTCCCTGTGAGCTCCCTGAGGCGACAGAGGTTTTGGCGGGAAGTCCCGAGGAGCCGAGCAAGAGGAAGCAGGCTCGGGCCTGGGCCTCCGGGAACGAGCACCTAGGGGAACTGGGCCGCAGTGAAAGCTGCCCGGCTGGCAAGAGTGGTCGAAGAAGCCGCCGCCGCCCCTTTACGCTATTTGCCTCTCTTCTTCACTGAGGGAGACGGAGGAGGGGAAAAAGAGGCCTTTGCCAGGACCAAAGATGGCGGCGGCCGCGAGAAGGGTAGGCCGGCTGGTCCCGCGGTTGCCCGCAACCAGCATGGCGGCGCCGGCTTCCTGCGTGCCCGTCTCGCCGCGCGGGCTCCGCCCCGCCCGCCGCCGCCTCAGCCTGAGCAGCAGCAGCAAGAGGAGGAGGAGGAGCAGCTCCGGCTCCTGCACGGCTGTGCCGCCGGTGAAGCTCCCAGGCGCGGAGGCTGGGCTGCGGCGGCGGGGATGAGGCGGTGGTAGGCCCGGGTGGAGAGGGCGCCATGTCGGGCCGGGCGAGTGGCGCTGCGGCGGTGGCGGCCCCGGTGCTGCCCGCCGCCGCTTCGCCGGTGGTGGTGGCGGCGGCGGCCAAGGAGAAGCGCTCCTTCAGCAAGCGGCTGCTTTTCCGGGGCCGGGTGGGCGGCGGCGGCGGGTCCGGCACAGGGGGCTCGGGCTCCTCCTCCTCCAGGTCGCTGGGCGGATTCATGAGCCGCGTGCTGAAGACGCTCTCGACGCTCTCCCACCTGGGTACCGAGCACGGGCCCGCCGCCACCACCGCCCGCCACGGACACCCCCCCGGCGGCAGCAGCCTGGGCCGCTGCTTCCAGCCCAGCCCGGAGCCCGAGCCGCCGCCTCCACCGTCGCCGCCGCCGCCTCCGCAGCCTCCCGCCACCCAGGAGCTGATCTCGCCGCCGCCACCGCCGCCGCCGGGCTCCTCGGCGGGGTCGCTGCTGCTGCCGGCCGTGCCCGGCGTGGCGGGGCTGCGCAACCACGGCAACACGTGCTTCATGAACGCCATCCTGCAGTGCCTCAGCAACACCGAGCTCTTCGCCGAGTACCTCGCCCTCGAGCAGTACCGCGCCGCCAACGCCGCAGAAGCCGGGGACGGAGGCAGAGGCGCCGGCGGAGAGGAGGAGGAGGAGGAGGAAGAGGAGGGCGGCGGCGGCGAGAGGGACGTGCCAGCCGTGGCCCCCGCCCGCCCTCCGGAGCCCGCCCCGGACAACTGCAAGGGCGAGGTGACGGAGCAGCTGTCGCACCTAGTGCGGGCCCTCTGGACGCTCGAGTATACGCCGCAGCACAGCCGGGAGTTCAAGGTGAGGGGCTCTCGCGCTCCTCTGCCGGCTCCTAGCAGCCACTCCGCAGGGGAAGCATCTAATCTGGCCAGGGTCCCCTGTTCAGAGGCACCAAGAGCAGCAGCAGGGCCAGTGCATCGAGACCTGCAGCACCTAAAAATAATCATCAGATGCCCTGCTTGCTTGGAAGGCATGCTGCGCTGTGACCTGGGTACTCTTGGCAAAGGTGTCATTCCCTTGGGTTAGACCTGACATTTAGACTGTAAGCTCTTTGGGGCAGGGAGGTGCATTGGTTGTTCTTATGAAGCTCCCTCACTAGCATCGATGGCAGTGTGTTAATGATTTGTGGTGGCTTCCAGAGGTGGTATATTCCAGCTTCACAGGTACAGGTGCTGAGATCTGGCGGTGGAAAAGTGATACCTTTGTGTAATTCCTAGTTCAAGTCATCCCCTTTTGCAACTTAAGATGCCTCTATCAATTAGTACTTGGCATAGATGATTTTTTTTCTTTCTACCTATAGGCTGGCTGAAAGGAAACCTCTGAGCAGATGCAGAGTGCCATTTGTGATAACTGTAGTTTCCCTTCTGTTACAGGGGTGAGCTCTGTGGAGTCTTGACTCATATTAAGACTAGCAGTGAATGAAGAATGGCAGAAAATACTGCTTAGAATCTCCTTCAGGTGTTATCTGCAATTCTTATTGAGTGAGATGAGAGAAACAGTTCTGTTTACATCATTTAAATATGTTACTTGTTGGATCAGCTTCCATAGGAGGGTATAAAGTTTGGAGTTGCACAGAGAATTCTGTCAGACAGAACAGAGGAGGGTCTATTTCCTAGGATCATAAGAGTTGGACTCCCACCTGGCTTAGTTCAGGAAAATTCCTGGCATATGGGTGGCCATCCACTGCTGAAATGCCTCAAGTGCAGGAGAACCCACCAGCACTACCTGTGCTGCTCCCCAACAGCCTTTTGTGTTGCAATATTTCTTTTAATGCTCAGTCAAAATTTGCTTCCTTGCAGTTTCTACCCATCAGTTCTAGTCCTGCTCTGTGGAGCAACAAAGAATGAGTTTGCTCTATCTTCTTCATGGCAGAATGTTCAGGAATTTAGCACTGGTATGATTCATAGTTAAACACGCGTGTTTCTGGTAGTTCATAGATAGTAGCCCTGATTCCCTCTCTGCATAGGAACGTTGGAAGCAGCCCAACGCTGAATTAGGTTATTGGTTCATCTCACTCAATATTGTCTACACTGACTGGCAGTGGCTCTTCTGGGTCTAAGGCAGGAGATGTTCTCAGCCCTACCTGGAGATGCTGGGGGTTGAACTGAAGAGGCCCTTCTGCATGCTAACCAGATGCTCTACCACCTAGCTACAACCTTTCTCCAGTGGCACAGCATCCTCTGCAGGCTTTGGTCTTGCTGTGTAGAGAGATGTGACTAGTGAGTTAGTATATGCCCAAGATCCCCAAAAACTTGTGTGGAAAGATAAGTGTGGTGTGTGTATCAGAGAGAAAGAGACATACATGCTAGTCAGTACTTCTGGCTTATGAATAACACCTGAGCAATGATGCTTCACAGTTGACTCTGACCATATCAAGACCCTGCCTATGACTGTGATGCCTACTCTGCCTCATTTTAATATTGGGTGATGGAAAAACTGCAACTTCACACAGCTCTGTTGTCAACTGTTGTTGTTTTTTTGAGGCAAAGCTGGTGGCTGCCTTGTTAACTCAAATTGGAGACAAGTAATTGTATAGGAACAATTGATCTAGTCTTCTTTCCTATTTACCCTTTTGGTAGATGACAAGCAGTCCTAAGCATGCCTACTCAGAAGTAAACCTTATTTAATTCAATGTGGCTTACTCTTAGTCAAGTGGGGTTAGGAGTTCAGCCTTAGTTAGCAAAGTTCTGGGTTGGAAAATGGTTGGGCTTGGTCAACAGATTAGTCATTTATTTTCTCTTGATTTTTTTTTTCAGGGTGGGGGGCTGCTCTTCCACTTTGTACCCTCTGGTCATGGATGAGGCTTCCTGGCTGCTCAACAAGGGCTGCTTAGAATGGACCTTGCTTCCAGGGTACTGTTTGTTTATGATTTGGTGCTTGGGACAATGAGGAGATTGTTCATTGCTTGTTTTTAATGATTGGATCAGGAGAATATGGAACACTTTTCAGCAGAGCTGCTTCTCTTTTAATCTCATGATGTTGGAAAACAAGTGGGGTGCCAGGTTTCAGGAGGCCACCCGCTGTTTACAAGAGCCAAGAGTCTACTGTTGTGTGCAAGAAAAGAGGGAGTCCGGGTTTGTCCCTAGCAAACTATGAAGTCAAATTGCCATAAACAGTGGATCTAGTGCAGCTATACTGGTTCAAGCTCAACAAGGCGTGTTAATGTTCTCAGTGGATTGCTGAGATTTTGAAAAGGGCGTAACTGTTTGTGTGATAATTGCCATTTTTTGGAGTGAATTGATTCAGTCTTGTTTCAGCAATTTTGATCACCAGTGGAAGAGACTTACTTAAATTATTATTCTAACATTTGTTCTAATTGTTTCAAAAACAACTTTGATCATGTTGTATTTCAGATTTTTCCTTAGAAAGTGTGTTTATTTGTTGTTGCAAAAACGCACTTTCTAGGCACTAGTAGTCGAAATACTTGCACAGATCCCTTATGGGGGAGGAGAACAACTGTGAAATTAATAAAAGAGGAGGAAGCAATGTTGGTTCATTGTGGGCAATGCCTTTATTAAGACCAGCCAAAATGTCATAATATTAAGGGATTAATTACTCTCTACTTCTCGGTACACATGCAAGGGTACTTGTCAATACCTTTTTACTTGAAGATTTATTTGAATAGGTTTGAACATTGAATATTTCCTCCACTTAGTGTGTGCCCTAGCTGCCTACCAGGCAGTTCATGGGTGCAGCCGTTGCAGCATGGAGATTGTAACGTGGCTCACTCTGCCTACAGAATGGCTGCAGGTATCAGCCACTGGCCACTGGGATTATTTATGTTTCTTGCCAGGATGCTCTGGGACCTACTGTGTTAATGGGAAGGCTGTTAAATAAACTGTGTTAAGGGCTCAAGCTGGCCAGTTCCTCCCCTCTTCGACCCTTTTCCCTTTAGCTGACACCATTGACATTCTGTGGCTCAGCTGTCCTCAGCTTTCCAGAGGTCATGGAAGCTCATTGCGCCCTGTTGCTTTATTCTTATAAAACTAATACAATGCAGTTATCCAACCATTACCTTGTTTTTGTTTCCAAACTGATGGGCATGGAAATAACCATCCCGGTCAGATTTAAACAAAACCTACAGATTTCTATCCAAACTGTTCCTTCCTGAAGCTTTAGAATGGCGCCATATTTGACTTGGTGTTTTGAGCAGGAATGGTGACTGTTGTTAGGTTGCCTGGGGAAGAGATAGTTGCTGCTTAGAGCCTGGTGACAACTTAAAGGCTAACATTTTTATGGTAGCCTAAGCTGGTGAAGTGGGCTTTCTGCTTGGTCTTTAAGGAGCCACAAGAGTTTGGGATGTTGGCTGCAGCAGACCAGCATGGCTGCTACTCTGGAAACAGCTGTTTCCAGCTGAGGCTTCACCTTCATGTGATGCTTTACTTTCATAGGATCTTCCTGCTGAAGACGGGGAGCAATTTATTCTTGGAAACTGAACTGAAAGGCAGTTTCTAACCATAAAGGATGGATGAGTGGATGAATGAATAAATAGAGAGGAAAAAAGAGGAAACTGATTTTACTTTATCTCGGGGGAAATAATCTGTCTGGTTTTTCTCCAAAGAGCTGAAACATGGCAGTCATGCTACTAGCCAGGGTGGATAAAAATAATTTTAAAAAAAGTGATAAGATTTTTTCCTTGATAAGCATTTCCCTTTTAAGATTACCCTAATGTAAAATCAAATGTAAATGTAATGTAGACTCAGCTTGTGACACTTAAGAAACTTCATCAAATCTGCTTGTAAAGAAAGAACTGGGAGATGATAGATACCCTTGTTGGTCATTGTGCAGCACAATTGTTCATGCACTTATTAAGGCTTGATTAAAGCTCAGCAGGAAAGCCAGCCTCAGCCTGTGGGCTAGTGCTAGCTGTCTTGGCACTGAAGTGACTCTTTTGTGATTTTCTGTAATTCTGGGTTTCCAGTTTTGGGAGGGGGACAGCAAAGGGAGTATTTCATTTGGAGCAGTTTTGTTACCATAGATTCTATGGTGTCTGCTTTATGTTTATTGTAGCAACTTCAAATATTTAGTGGAGCTTTTAAACTATTAAATATGGTTCACAAGGTCAGAAACTCAACTGGGCATTTGTTGTATCAATGGTGATAGGTCTTATGCAGGGTCCCCACTGGTTTGCTGAAGCTGCATCATAGAAATAGTTACTTCGCTTGAACCAAATACACAAGAAGAAGATGGATGAGAAGAGGTTCATGGCACTGTAAACTTTAAAACTCTTTAAGGTCTTTGTGGCTATAGAATATTGGCACATTGAGCCCTGTTATGTGCTCCAGTCAGTGGCTGGATGCTCGACCACTGCTTTCCTCTCTTTTTGAGGAAGCTGGTTGCCTGTAGTGGTGGAATTTTGCCACTTCCACCTTGAGCAGTTGGTTGTGGGGTGCTTTCCTTCCCAGGAGACGGCGGCTTTAGCTGTGGTTGGGAGGCACATTCTTTCCACACTTCCTTGCCTGCCGGCCTCCTCACTTATGCTGCTGCCCCCCTCCTGCTAGTGTTCCCCACCAGGAGGAGGAAATGGCGGCAGTGATTACGTGGTGAGCCTGGCGGGCTTTAGCACATACCAACATTATATTTCTTCACATGTTACACAACTGCAAGTACCGTATTTTTCGCTCGATAACACGCACCTGACCATAACACGCACATAGTTTTTAGAGGAGGAAAACAAGAAAAAAAAATTCTGAATGAAACAGTGGATGTATCATTTTTGTGCTTCATGCTGCGGCCACAGACATGTGATTTGACGGTGAGTTTGGGGTAGCCCAATGCAAAGATCCTGAGGATCCATGCTTTGTAACCACGTTTTTGCACCATTGCAGCCCCAGGCAACAGTGGGTGCGTGATTTTTTTGGTGCAGGCTGTAGCCATGGACATGCTATGTGATCTGATGGTGAATTTGGGGTGACCCAATGCAAAGATCCTGAGGATCCATCTGGATCCATGCTTTGTAACCACGTTTTTGCACCATTGCAGCCCCAGGAAACAGTGGGTGCATGATTTTTTTGGTGCAGGCTGTAGCCATGGACATACTATGTGATCTGATGGTGAATTTGGGGTGACCCAATGCAAAGATCCTGAGGATCCATGTGGATCCGTGCTTTGTAACCATGTTTTTGCAGCATTGCAGCCCTGTTTTTGCATCAGATCATTGCTATGTGATCTGATGGTGAATTTGGGGTGACTCAATGCAAAGATCCTGAGGATCCATGTGGATCCGTGATTGGAACCACGTTTTAAGTAGGGAGGGAAGGAAAAACATAGAAGCGACAAGGAGAGGGGTGTGCAGAGAAGCAGCTGGCTAAGAATGCAGGAGAGGGGTTTTACCGGAGGGAGGAAAGGAAGGCAAAAGTCCCCCCCCCCAAGCCAACCAGCTCTCTCTCTCTCCCCCCCCCCAACCTGCATGTTGCCTTCGAGTCCCAGACGCACGGAGAGGAATCTGTTTTCCACTCTGCTTGCCTGGAGGGGAGGGGTTTTCTCTGCTCTTTGTTCCGTCTGAGCAAACACAGTAAGGAAACAGAAGCGGGTGGGCAGTAAGACCCTGAGGCAGAATGCAGGAAAGCCGCAGCTTCCTCTTTCCTCCCTTCTCCGGACGATTTGATATTTGCCTGATTTTTGCCTTCACTCACGCTTCTCAGCTCCAGGGACCACACATTCGCTCTATAACACGCACAGACATTTCCCCTTACTTTTTAGGAGAAAAAATCTGCGTGTAATAGAGGGAAAAATACGGTACATCAGGAAACAGAGCTAGAAGCATGGCTTTAGTACTGGGCCTTGTTACCGTAGACCTGTGTGTCTCCTACATGTCCTTTTCATTTTGTGCTGTTCCTCTTGAGAGAAGGAGGGAGGAGAGGATGTGCTGTCCTCCTTGCAAAGGAGTGGAAGCCCCTTTTAAACTGTTCAGGAGAATGCTGCCAAAAAATGGCTTCTCTTTCCATTTCCAGGGTGTCTCTACCCAGTATGGAAAGCTGGATAGCTTATTCTGTTAGGAGGGTAGCTTCTGTATGTCACATGCTGGAGCAAAATGAGAGTCTTGTAGTAATGTAAAGTCTATCTAATTTATTATGTCATGGACTAGAAAGCCTCTGCTATATTAAATTTGTTAGTCTTTCAGGTGCTATTAAGGCTCTCTTGTTGAGCTGGTTTCCTTCTCAGTGTGGCAGGAGCAGGGAAGGAGCGAAGTGCCTGCGGTTGAATAACCATGCACCAGCAACCGCTTGCTCACACTAATCCATAGCTTGTTTTAAATATGGTTTAATGTGATGTGCTAACTAGAACACTATGTAGAAAGCAGACTTGGGAATACGGCTCATTATTTAATTGAATGTTATCATTTTGTAATGAATGGAGTCCCTGAATGAACAATGCAAAACTTAAGTACATGGTCCTGGAAAATGCTTACAGTAATTCTTATTACTGTTACTTCCTTTTCCCATCTACCGTAAATGGCTATCAGGTGTGTGGAATGTCAGGCCCTCCAGATGTTGCTGAACTACAGCTCCCATCATCGCATACCATTGTCCATGCTTGTTGGAGCTGATGGCAACACCTGGAGGGTCAAAGGTTCCCCACGCATAATATAGAATTGTTACTCTGGTTCTGCTCCTCTGGCTTTGTTGAAGTTGGCCAAGCCAAGAGGGTGCACTTGGTTTTTCTGTAGCCAGGTAGCTTTGCAAGGTTGTCAGGAGTAAAATGGGCTTCCCTCTCATAAGTGAGTAGGGCTGTTGAATGAATAAGAATTTTGTTTCCTGTATTGTCATTGTCAAAGTCTGTTTCAAAAGGTTCCTTTTTGCAAGACAAGATTGCTTTAACCTCCCTGTCTTTGTCAGCTATTTCAGTCAGTTGTATTCTGCCTACCTAAACATTTTCTTGGTCTTTTCAGTTGGATACAGAGAAGACTCCAATTCCTGCCCTGAATTTGTCAGTAGCAGCTAAATATGTGCCTCTTTGTACGCCAGAATAAGGGAGATTCCTGTAGCTCTGTGTAATAAGCACATCGGTTTCCTCTTGAATGGCCTTCCTCCATAGGCTGCAGGTGGCTTATGTTTTAAAAGTTCTACATACGGATTTCCCTCCCCCCACCCCCAGTGCAAGTTCTATCATTCTATCTGTGAAACGGAATCAAATAAAGAAATAAACTCCATCACCTGTTTTTAGACCCTTTGAAGTTGAACCCCTTTTTAAAAATGCCCTTCATGATCTTGTTTCATAGAGAGTTCAGAAATGTTTGATCACTGTGTCTAGCTGCATGGGGATCTGCGGATCTGTGGATTGGAGCAAACGGATACCAAAGACCCTAACAACCACTGCAAGTGTCAGCTTAAGTGCTTGACAAGAAGTGGCCCTCCTGGATTTGGATCTTAGAATGCAGGATGAGGTCCTTGTGGATTTTAAACCACACATCCAATGGAGAGGCAAATATGAAACTTAAAGGGCTCATTATCATAAAAAAAACCCGATCATCAATTTTTGTCTCCTCGAGTGCTGAGAGAGGAGGCAAATCTGATTCTGATTTGGGTCATACTTTGTTTTATGTACACTTTTGATTGCTTTCATAGGATTAATTGTATACATTGTCCAGGCATGTTCCTGTGCTTAACAGTTGGCAAATTCTGTGATTGATGGGATTGTTTTGCTTACCAACAGGTTAGCAAACTATTGTTTAGATGTTTCAGTAAACATACTGGTTAATGCAGATTGGGAACTGCAAGCGAAGCAAGTAATTTATTGTTTTAAAGTACCTTTTTTAAAAAAATAGAAAGCAACTTTCTCTAATAGTTTCCTGTCTTGAACGGTCTGTAAACAATGCACAGGGTAAGAGTTCCTGGATTAATAGTGGAAAACTACAGTTCCACCCCAGGGCTCAGGGGTTCTCAGTAAACTCCTGCAAATATTCTATAGTAGGATGTAAAGTTTATCTTGCAATCTTTAGGCAGGTAGCAGTGGAAGTGTGTAGCTTGTCAGGGTTGACCCCAAAAATTCTGCTTTCCAAGGGGAACTGGCCGTGCCTGCCCTCCACCTGAGAGCAGCAGGCCTGCACCTACCAGCCTACTCTTGCCTAATGGTAGGGCTGGTCTTGGGGTTGTAGCAGAATGATACAAGACTGACAGTGCCATCCTGTGCTTCATGTGGGATCCTGCAATGGTTTAACAGTTTGAGGCTCTCTTTGTTGTTGCCTGTTGTTCTTCCCTTTGCTGTTTGGGCACCTTAGTCGTGCCGCCGCCAGTGTACCTCATCCTGCTTTCCCAGGCAGGAAGGCAGAGGGGTTTCCTGTTTTGCCATCAAGGAGCTTGGGTATCTTGGCCAAGCATCAGCCAAGGATGCCCCCCCTGGGGCAGTGGTGTGCTGCTGGTTTTACATGGCATGTTCTCCAGGTATTCTGAGAACACAGCAGCCTACCCGCACTCTGCCTCAGAGTTGGAGAGGGAAAGGGACTGCCACAGAGTTGCCAGGGCTGTTGCTTCCCACCTCTGCAACTCTTGTGTTCTTATGTATTTTAATTACAGTGGTACCTCAGGTTACATACGCTTCATGTTACAGACGCTTCAGGTTACAGACTCCGCTAACCAAGAAATAGTGCTTCAGATTAAGAACTTTGCTTCAGGATGAGAACAGAAATTGTGCTCCAGTGGTGCAGCAGCAGCAGGAGGAGGAGGCCCCATTAGCTAAAGTAGTGCTTCAGGTTAAGAACAGTTTCAGGTTAAGAACAGACCTCCGGAACGAATTAAGTACTTAACCCGAGGTACCACTATACTGTTTTTAACTGGATTTTTTTTTATTGCTGATGTTTTGTAACATTGTTTTTAAATGTTGCAAGCGGCCTTGAATCCCAAAGTGGGAGAAAATGCGGGATATAAATAATAATGCAGTAACATCAAAGCTGAGAAGGAGACTCAGCTTGTGACTGCAGCTCCCTTGCCTGAGTGAATGTGGTAGACAGAGTTGTAGGTGCTTGAGATCCTGACAGTCTCCTTGAGGAGGCACAAGCATCTGGGACTTTATGCTAGATTAGCTTGGAAGTGGTCAGGATTTGAGGGTCGTCATGGGGAGGGTCAGGACTTAGTCAGGATCCTAAGCTGCCTCAGATGTTGTCTCTGCCCTGCCAGTGAGTGAATATGAGGCTGGCAAAAGAGGTGGCATAAGCTGAAGTATTTCCTCTGTGGAGAGACAGAAAATGCTGACTCCTGACCACCCACACCTCATTGCTGCTCCGCCGAGCAGTTTGCAGGGGGGCAACTGCTGCTCTGACTTAGATGGGGCTGGTTTAGTTAAGTTGTGCCTGTAGATCTTTCCCTCCTTCTTGGGTTGGATATGTTGAGAGTTAAAATGCTTTTTATGCTTTCACACGGTACACAGCATTTATGGTTTTTAAGGCAGTGCAAAAACAGAGGGGAATTGGTGCTATTTTAATAGATACGGCAAATGTACAACTTCAGGGATGTGCAATAAACATGAAACTACTTGTGGTAGCGGTGGATTCCAGATTCATGTTTGCTTAGACTCCCTAAAAACTTGATATTGATATCTAGGGTATTTCACTATTTCCTGCTTTCCATGCAATTTATACAAAATCTCTTGGATTGCTTCAGTTAACGCTAGTGGTTATACTTTCTGCTTAAAGCTAAATAAAAAACACAAACCCATAACTACCTGAGATACATTGTGTGGAGCAAGAGTTATGTGCAGAATGCAAGTTAACTTCATCCGGCGACCTTGCTGACAAAGCAGAAAGGGGGGGTGTACAAGGGTCTGAAGGGGACTTGATCATGTTACATGTTTAGGAATGGGGCCTTATCCTGCTCTCCTTTGCTCATTCCCACTTTTTGGCAGACACTGCTTGGCGAGGCCTGTGCTTATTCCCGAGTTCCAATTAATTGCCAAGGAGCCAGTGTGATTTCCATCAACATTTGCATCTCTTGACTAGACAGCCTTTCCTGCTTGTTGGGGTAGACAGAGGCAGTTTTTCTGTTGGGTTCTTAAGGTTAAACTGCCTGTGTGAATGCACCCCGTTGTGATTTCCTTCTTCTCCTTTGAGTGTTACCAGATCTGTTCCTTGCAGCCGGCCTCTTCTGACTGCTCAGCATTTTTCTGCATGAGCAGTGCTACCTTCCCCCTCTTGTTTGTGGCTCTGTGGCAGCACAAGGCTTTTTTCTGCCCATCAGTCCTCTTTCCTCACTGAGAAATGTGGGATGGTGACAAGCACTTACTGTGTATTCAGGAGGGGAAGCTCTGTGGTGCCTTTTGCCGTCTCCTTCCAGCTTGAGCTGCTGCCTGCCCCTGTGGCTAAGCAGCGGGTGCCACAATTGGGCCGGGTGGGATTTTTCAGAGCTGCCTGAGGATTTTCCAGCAAAATAACAAGAAGGGGGAATATCTAGGTTGCCTGGTGGTTCTGAAAATCCCTCTGCACCCGCCGCCTTAAATCTCCTCGGCTGACCTACATTATGGCTTGCTATTCTACCTGCTTGAGTGAGCCCATGGCTATACTATTATGCCTGATTTCATGCTTACAAAAGCCATCTGTCTGTCCTTCAGCAGAGGTCCCTAGGGTGGGAGCCGTTTTCACCCGGGGTGTGGTGGTGCTTTACATGGGAGATGGCTTCTTTTTAATAATCTTTTATATTTATATCATAGTGGTTCCTCTTGTTTTGCAGTTGTAAGCCTCCTGGGGTGTTGAGCCAGACTAAAATTGAGGATGGATTCTTGCCAGGGAAGCCATAAACTCAATCAATACAGTGACAAAATCTTCAAATTCCATTTTGTCTGTGTACTTAAGTAATGCCGGTCACTGTGTCCGTGCTCCAGGATGGGGGTGGTGCAGGGAGGAGTCTCCCTGTATCAATTCCTTTGTGAGTGTGGCATTTGAGCAGGGTTCAAAGCTGATTGCCCTGAGTTAGTTACTCCCATGGAAAGATAGCTCAGCTGGTTGAGGTGTGGTGCTGATAACACCAAGGTTGCGGATTCGATCTCCTCTCCTCATTGTCATCTGAGCACAAGAGTTTCTGGATTATCATTTCGCTGAATGCATACCGTGCTGAATGTTGAGTGGTTGGCAAAACAGCATCGACTACAGCCTTCTTTTGCAGTCTAACTTGTTGTAGCTGAAACAAGATTTGGTGTAGGCCTTCCACCCAAGGCTGTTTTACTTTGATGTTGAACCAGCAGGGGGTAGTACACGCAAACAATGTATTCCACTATCAGTCTTAAGTTGTTGGGGGCTTTGTCTTTAGTGGCTTACTGGACCAGTTTCAAGAAGGACCAGATCCATGGGAAGTTTTCCTGTCCTTATGGTCTGTGTGATCCAATACTTGAACGCTTGATCAGTAGACAGATCCATTATGACACTGTCAGTCAATGAAGAGGCTCTCCAGTTGTGAGTTTGGTTAATGAAGAATCAATGTCCAGTTCTGTAGCAGTGTCTTAACATCTTGTCAATGTTACCTGTCCACTTGCTGTTAGAAAAGGTATTTCCATTTAGTGCTGGATCAACTGTCACAGGGTAACTCGTTGGTGTGGAGGGCACAAACCAACCTGATCAGCTTACAACCAAGCTTGATCTCTACCCAGTGAATGGTACTACCCTCTGAGCCAGTTTTAAGATTTGTAGAATCACCTTCAGTGGCCTTCAGGCTCTTATCAATGCTGCTCTTCTTAATGAAATCTACAAAATTATTAGCAAAAACTCCAGCCTTTTTCCAGTGTGAAGTGGTAGAGATATCTTCCACCTGGCTCACTGCACACATATTAATTCTGTTCTGAGATGATGCTTGGGAACCACTGATCTGAATTGTCTGCTTTGAGTGTAACTTTAGTTGTATCTTCCTGGCTGTCATAGAAGATGCTGTCAATTTCATCCTTCTGACAAAGGTAATCAGATTCCTGATCCAGGGATTTCATAACTTTTTCTTGGCCCTCTTGACTTTACTGTGATCAAGTCTCTTGTCTTCAGTGATCAAGCCAGCATCCAGAAAGGTGGCAGTGGTGAGGGCAGCTGTGGCACAAAGGCCAACACCCTATCCGATGTTCTACATAGCAACATTATGTATTTCTAATGTGTTGTACTCTGACTTTTTATTTGAAGTGGAAGTCGTACTTGTTTTTCTTAATGTCAACTCATAACTTCCACCATTTCCATCTTGGGCATCTTCATTTTCACTAGCAGAGAAAATTATTTCATGTCATGGTATTCAAGCATCCTACTTACTTCACTGCTTATATTCAGCAAGTCTTCTTCTCTCATCTTCTTGCCGCTTCTGCTTTGTGACTTGTCTGTTATGCTCAGGCAGATCTGGCAAGACAGTCTGATGTGGCCCAATCAAACCAGTATTCTCTCTCTGACCTTTAATGAAAGCAAGTTCCTTCCCAGGGATCTTCATCTCCATAGGGCATGTACAGTTAACGTGAGCTTACACTTGCAATTGAGGATATCAAAAAGCTTGTCAAGTTTTGTTTTTTTGTTTTTTATAAAATATTTATTGAAATTTTACAAAAACATAAAAGAAATAAGAAAGGAAAAAGATAAAAAAAAGAAAGCATACAAAAATACATAAAAAATAAAAATAAAAATACAAAGTACAAAAAACAAATAGATACAAAAGAGTTAAAAACAAATCCATTTTTTGTAACTTTAAACTCATTAGCTTGTTTCCTTGACTTCCTCACACCTCCCCTTTTTGGATTCCCATTTAAATAATCAAATCAGCAAATCCTTACCCTCTTTCGTTTATCTTAACTATATCTTAGCATATTATAACTCTATATTTTCATCCATTATCAACTCATTTTTGCATATTCTCATTAACTTTGTTGCTAATGCCTCTTGTTTTCAATCCAACATCATTTTTAACATTCATTAATTTTACAGTGTTTCTGAAGATAGTCTTTAAATTTCTTCCAATCTTCTTCCACCAACTCTTCTCCCAGGTCTCGGATTCTGCCAGTCATTTCCGCTAATTCCATATAGTCCATCACCTTCATCTGCCACTCTTCCAGGGTGGGTAAATCTTGAGTCTTCCAATACTTTGCAATGAGTATTCTTGCTGCTGTTGTTGCATACATGAAGAAAGTTCTGTCCTTCTTTGGCACCAATTGGCCGACTATGCCCAGGAGAAAGGCCTCTGGTTTCTTCAGGAAGGTATATTTAAATACCTTTTTCATTTCATTATAGATCATCTCCCAGAAAGCCTTAATCTTTGGGCACGTCCACCAAAGGTGAAAGAATGTACCTTCATTTTCTTTACATTTCCAACATTTGTTATCGGGCAAATGATATATTTTTGCAAGCTTGACTGGTGTCATGTGCCACCTGTATATCATTTTCATAATATTCTCTCTTAAGGCATTACATGCCGTAAATTTCATACCTGTGGTCCACAACTGTTCCCAGTCAGCAAACATAATGTTATGTCCAACATCCTGTGCCCATTTTATCATAGCAGATTTTACCGTTTCATCCTGAGTATTCCATTTCAACAGCAAGTTATACATTCTTGATAGTATCTTAGTTTTGGGATCTAACAGTTCTGTTTCCAATTTTGATTTTTCCACCTGGAAGCCAATTTTCTTGTCCAGATTGTAAGCCTCCCTTATTTGATAATAATGAAGCCAATCTCGCACTTTATCTTTAAGTTTCTCAGAACTCTGCAGTTTCAGTTTTTCTCCTTCTTGTTCCAAAATCTCCCAATATTTTGGCCATTTGGCCTCCATATTGAGCTTTTTCTGAGCCTTCGCTTCCATCGGTGACAACCACCTTGGGGTTTTATTTTCAAGTAAGTCTTTGTATCTTATCCAGACATTAAACAATGCTTTCCTGACAATATGGTTTTTAAATGCTTTATGTGCTTTAACCTTGTCATACCACAGATATGCATGCCGCCCAAAAACATTATTGAAACCTTCTAAATCCAAAATGTCTGTGTTCTCAAGAAGCAGCCATTCTTTCAGCCAGCAAAATGCTGCTGATTCATAATAAAGTTTAAGGTCTGGCAGGACAAATCCACCTCTTTCCTTTGCATCAGTTAATATTTTAAATTTTATTCTGGGCTTCTTGCCCTGCCAGACAAATCTAGAAATAACTCTCTGCCACTTCTTGAAGCAGTCCATTTTGTCCAAAATTTGCAATGATTGAAACAAAAATAAAATTCTTGGCAATACCGTATTTTTCGCACCATAGGGCGCACCGGACCATAGGGCGCACCCAGTTTTTAGGGGGGGGGGGGAAATCAAGAAAAAAAATTTCCCCCCCCCAGCCCCAAAGAGCAGCGTACAGGCTTCACACAACCTCTCCTTGCGGAGGGGTTGCGCGCAGCTATGGAAGAAGGCAAGACAGTGAGCGGGATGGATCCCGCTCGCTGTTTTGGCTTCCCCTTTAGCCCCGTGCAGCCTCTCCTTGCCAGGAGACGCTGCGCAGGGCTAAAGAATCCATAGCCCCGTGCAGCCTCTCCTTGCGGATGGGTTGCGCGCAGCTATGGAAGAAGGCAAGGCAGCGAGCGGGATGTATCCCGCTCGCTGTTTTGGTTTCCCCTTTAGCCCCGTGCAGCCTCTCCTTGCTGGGAGACGCTGCGCAGGGCTAAAGAACCCATAGCCCCGTGCAGCCTCTCCTTGCGGAGGGGTTGCGCGCAGCTATGGAAGAAGGCAAGGCAGCGAGCGGGATGGATCCCGCTCGCTGTTTTGTCTTCCCCTTTAGCCCCGTGCAGCCTCTCCTTGCCGAGAGACGCTGCGCAGGGCTAAAGAATCCATAGCCCCGTGCAGCCTCTCTTTGCGGAGGGGTTGCGCGCAGCTATGGAAGAAGGCAAGGCAGCGAGCGGGATGGATCCCGCTCGCTGTTTTAGCTTCCCCTTTAGCCCCGTGCAGCCTCTCCTTGCCGGGAGACGCTGTGCAGGGCTAAAGAAGCCATAGCCCCGTGCAGCCTCTCCCTGCCGGAGGGGTTGCGCGCGGCTATGGCACAAGCCTGCATTCGCTCCATAGGATGCACACACATTTCCCCTCAATTTTTGGAGGGGAAAAACTGCGTCCAATAGAGCGAAAAATACGGTACATTCATCTTTATAGCAGCAATACGGCCTAGCAAGGAAAGCTTCAAATTTGACCATATATCTAGATCCTTTTTCACTTCTGACCAACATTTTTCATAATTATCTTTAAATAAATTTAAGTTCTTAGCGGTCATGTTAACCCCCAGGTATTTTACTTTCTTAACCAATGTTAAGCCTGTCTCCTTCTGAAACCTCTCTTTCTCAATCGGTGTTAGATTTTTCTCGAGAACCTTAGTTTTTAACTTGTTCAGCTTAAATCCTGCCACTTGACCAAATTCTTGAATCAGTTCCAATACTCTTTTAGTACTAGATTCTGGCTCCTGTAATGTCAATACTAAGTCATCTGCAAAAGCTTTCAATTTGTACTGTTTGGCTCCGACCTATATACCTTTAACCAGTTGGTCCCTTCTGATCATATTTAGCAAAACCTCCAGGACCGAAATAAAAAGCAATGGGGAAATTGGGCAGCCTTGTCGTGTTCCTTTCTCTATCTTAAATTCCTCTGTCACCACGTTGTTAACAATTAGTTTAGCCTTTTGTTCTGAATAAATTGCACCTATACCATTTTCAAAACCTTGACCAACCCCCACCCCCTGAAGATTTTTCTTCATAAAACTCCAAGAAATATTGTCAAAAGCTTTCTCCGCATCTACGAATATTAAAACTGCTTTAGTATTAATGTTCACTTGCAGTTTTTCCAAAATGTTAATTATGTTTCTCGTGTTATCAGACAGGTGTCTACCCGGGAGAAAGCCCGCTTGGTCTTTATGTATCTCTTCCACTAATACTTTTTTAAATCTTTTAGCCAAAGTATCTGCAAAAATTTTGTAATCCACGTTAAGCAGGGATATGGGGCGGTAGTTCTTAAGTTGTGTCTTTTCAGACTCAGTTTTCGGTATAAGTGTAATGTAAGCTTCCTTCCGCGACTCTGGTGCTTTTTTCCCCTCCAAAATTTCATTACAAACTTCCTTTAGTGGTTGAATTATCCAATCTTTCAAAGATCTATAGTATTTTGAAGTTAACCCATCCGGCCCTGGAGATTTGCCCAGCTGCATATTCTGGATGGCACCTTCTACCTCCTGTTCTGTTATTTTATAGTTCAACGTTGACTTGTTTTCTTGAGAGATTTTTTGTAATCCATTTGTTTTTAAAAATTGATCTATATCAATCTCTTTCTGTGGCCCTTGTGTATATAACTGTTTAAAGTACCTCTGGATTTCCACTTTTCTAGTCTTAGGAGCCAGTCCTCTAGTTATCCAGATTTGGTCAATTCTTGTCCATGTCATTTTGGCTTCAGAGAAGAATGTTCCCTCTCTACCCAAGGGATTCTTTGTTCTCCAAATGTCAATTAAGTCCATATTGTCAGTCATCTCAAAAAAGGTTTTTGGTAGTCTGCCGTCCTTAGTGACTACCTGTCTCTGTGCCTTGTCCATATTGGTAGATACCACTCCATTCATATCTCCCATCATGATGATGTTGTAGTCCAAATAGTCCAGCAATGTCTCATGCAACTTTTTAAAAAATTCAGATTTCCCCTCATTTGGTGCATAAACTCCTACTATCAAAAATTTCTCTCCTTGTATTTGAATTTCAATTGCCACAAATCTTCCTTGATCATCTTTAAAAATAAATTTCGGTGATAGGCTCTCTTTTGCATAAATCACTACTCCTCTTTTTTTAACCTTATCCGATGAAATAAACTCTTGGCCCAATCTTTTATTGATCAATACTTTTCTATGTAGCCTTATCACATGTGTTTCCTGTAAACAAATCAAGTCCAATTGTTCCTTTTTCAATAAATGAAAGACTTTTTTCCTTTTCTGCGGGGAGTTAAAACCATTAATGTTCCAACTTAATAGTTGCAGAGCCATGGCGTGATTATTTTGCTTTTCCTCCAACTGCACCCAGTAATTGTTCTTGTTCTGTCGGTGGTATCACTTTCTCTGAGTTGTCCAATCCAAAGGGTAGTGATGCTATGTCTAGTATTCCTGGTTTTAGTGCTCTTGGCTCTTCTCCAGATTCTTTCTGCAGGTCTTCTCCGTGATCTTTCAAAAATCTTTCTTTATCATCCACTGATCTTATTTTTATCTTTCGTCCTTTGAAACTAAAAGATAGGCCTTGGGGGAATTCCCACCTGAAAACAATTCTATTGCTTCTCAACAGGACAACCAGATCTCCGTAGTTAGATCTAAGATCCAGAAGGTATTTCGGAATGTCTTTAAATATCTCCACTCTTGATTGATGTATTTCCAAGGTCTTCTGAAAATGCAGACTCAATATTTTATCCCTCTCCTCTTTTGTTCGGAGGGTAATCAAACAGTCTCTCACCCTGTTCTTTTCCCCCCCTCTTCCAAGCCTGAAAGCACTTACTATCTTAAAATCTTGATTCTCTAAATCTAGATTCCAAAAGCCTGCAAATTCCTGCATAAGAAAGTCACTTAGTTTGTCTTTCTCAAGTTCAGGTACGGCCCTGATCCTTAAATTTGTTTGTTTTTCCTTCAATTCAATCATAGACAACATCGACCTGTGGTCCTCAAGTTGCCTACATATCGGTGGTATCTTCTCCTCTACAGCCACTGCTTTTTCCTTTGCTTCTTCAGCTGTCTTTCGGGTCAAAGTAGATTCCTGTAGCAATTTCTCAATAGATTCTGTGTTAGTGTTCACCTTCTGTCCCAGGTTGTTAATGCTTGTAGTGTTTTGGTCAATTTTAGTTGTTGCTTCAGCTACTTGTTTACTTAGTTTTTCCAAAGATTCATTAATTTTACCTGATGCCAAAGCTAAAACATCTTCAGATGCCATTCCTTTTGACTTAGCTTGAACAGATGCTGCCCCTGGTGGTACAGAAGGGCCAGATGCTGATGCTCTTCGCTGCTGCCACGATTTACCAGACCTTGTTTTTTTTTCTTGAAGCGAGTCTGCCATAACACTTTATCTGAAGCTCAAGGTCGATCCCACGGCCGGAGTTTGTTTTGAAATGGAAAATTCCCCTGGCCAGTTTAAAGTGGAAAATTCCCTGGCCAGTTGTAACAATTTCAAAGTTCCTCTAGGGGGACACAGTAACAGTCAATACTTGTTGCATTAATATAACTCTGCCAAGTCCCCCATTTAACAAAATAAGCAACAGTTTCAATTTCAATTAATTTGCAGTTACCTTAAAGTCCGGAGAAACCAGTCAAAAACAAAGTATCTCTCTTGCAGAGTTAGCTGTCAAAAAGTTTCATTGTCCATAAACAGCGCGATTCACAATGCGGCAATCTTATTGCCCATTTGACAGCCCGTTCCCAGGCATTAAGCGGTGGTCTTTGTTTCCTTTCCTCTCTTTTTGCAGGAAAAAATACTTCTCCCTTTTCCCTCCCCTCTCCTGCAGCTCAGGGAGGGAGATCTCTTGTATTGATGTTAGGAATAAGTCCTTTTCAAACAATTTTCCAAGTCTTAGCTTAGGAGTTCTTTGCTTTAATCTGTTTACAAGAAACGGAAGGCGGACTTCCTGTTTAAGCCTTCCCGCTTCGGTGCCAAATTAGAACTTTTTCTTCCCTTATTTTCAAATCTTTAGCTTTAACCTACTCACGGGTAGTTGTTTTGATAGCCGAATTGTCACAGGAAAATAGTCAGCGCTCTCCGGCAACAGCTGTGTGGCTTCACTCCACGGAAGAAGCAATTAACTCTCAGCAGCGCGCCGCTCACCCCGTTTCGCTCCGGAGCCCGTAACTGGGTTCCTTTGCAAATTGGGGGGGCGCTGAAGGTGCCCGCCAAGTCCCACGGTCACAGGCTTCACCTGCCTGTGGTTTTTTGAAGGGTCCCCGCTTCGCCATAGCGGCAGGACCCGATTTCCGCAGAGCTGAATCCCTCAAAGTTAGAGGGAATCCGCCATTACCGATGGCCATTACCCCGGAAGCCATTGTGGCTAGTAGCCCTTGGTAGCTTTATCCTCCTCCATGAATTTATCTCACCCTCTTAAAGTAATCCAATTTGGACATCATCACTGCCTCTTGTGGGAGTGACTTCCATACTTTAACTATGTGTTGCATGAAGAAATTGTTTATTTTGTAGCCAAGGTTCCTCACACCTGCTTTAGGGGAAGTGTTTCCCCATCTAGAACTGCCTAAACACAGTCTTCCTGAGCAGACAAAGCACCCACCAATAGTGCCTCCATCTTGTCCAGATTGAATTTCAGCTTATTGGCCTTTGCCCAGCTTCTCACTGATGTCAGACACCAGTTCAGCGTTTCCACTGCTTTACCTGACTTAGATGAAAATGAGAAGTAGAGTTTGGTGTCATCTGTGTATTGATGAAACCCTTCTTTGCAGTCCCTGGATGACCCCACAGTTTCATGTAAACATGGAAGAAGATTGGGATGGGATGTGTGTGTAGAAGGAAGACAGAGCCCTTCAGGACCTCTTAGTGCAAGTGTCATGGGGCTCAAGAACAGTCACCAGGCATCTGATTCTGATGTGAAGACCCACCCAGAAGAGTACAATGGTCAAAACCTTATGAGAGATCCAGAAGGACTAACAGGGTTACTCACCCTCTGTCCTCTTCCATCAGTGTGACAGGCAGTTTGAGAACCAAAAGCAGGCCTGAAACTGGATTTAAATGAGTCTAGGTTGGGCCCTTAATCTTTGCAGGGATAGAGGAACAATTTGTGTGGTTGCCAAAAGAGGCTGATCAAACTGCTTGGTTTCCATAGGGCTCCTGGGCTTTCCTTGGCAGGTGATCCTCTTGAAGTCCTAATTGACCTCTGGAATGGGGGTGGGGTAGAGGATGACCCATACAGTGGACACAGTTGCCCCTGAGCATCCTCCCCTGCTTTTTACAGCCAAATAAGATTAATTGTCCCAATAAAAGAAGGAAACAGGAGAGACAACTGCTGGAGCAATGTTGGAGGAAGACTTCCATCTACATGAGCCCCAGGAGCAGCTCTCCCCTCCTGTGATTGCCAGCAGCTGGTTTTCAGAGGTACATTACCTCTGACAGTGGAGGTAGAATGTAGCCATTGTGGCTAGTAGCCAATGAAAGAGCCTGGGTACTCTTTGTGCTTTGCCTTTCCTCTGCAAAGAGGTCACTCCTGGGATCAAGTCATGGCTGCTTCTTGAGGCCAGGCAGCTGCTTTTAGATCTGGTCTTCTTTGGGGATAAACTTAGGTTTTCAGCACAGTGGGTTAGGCAGCACAGCTCCAGGAACTTGGTATAAGTGTTGGGAAGCAAGTGTTGTGTTGGTATTAGCAAGCTTTGCTGTGAGAGTGTCGCTGCACGCTGGTATCTCCAAAAGCAAATGGAACAACTCAGAGATTGCCAAAGAATAGGAGGCCAACAGAAATCGATGCATTTCAGCAACTGTGGCTGGATGTTGCTGTGCCAAACTGGCCTAAAAGCTTTTGCTAATGAGAGCTGTGATCTCTGAGGGGATCTCTGAGCTATAGCTGATGTCACCTATCCTGGCCACATGGTAGTTTGGCAGCCAAAGCATAGCCGTTAGTCTCCTAGTTGTGCACAGTTGATACTTGACTAAAATCTGGTCACTGGCTTGTTTCTGGGACTGGAATAGATAACAGCACAAAAAAAGTGGAACAACCCTTTTAAAAACACAAATTGAATTGTATGTTCTCAGCAAAGTTGCTAGCAAAGTCTAAATTTAGCCTTGAACAGCCATCCTCTGCTTTTTTTGTAATTCACACCTGCAGATGACTTTTCATTACGCTGGTGCTTAGTGCTAGAGAGGCAATGGCAAATTCTTTCCCCCTTTGGAGCTGACTGTCACACTTGGGAGGTGCCTGGTTTGTGGTTGAGTGGCAGGAGGCATTGGGAGATCAGTGATCCCAGTGGCCAAGCTCCTCTTGTTTTCCTGGCCTCCAACTACATTCTCCTTTCCCCTGTTGCCTGGTGACTTTCTTTCTTTCTCTTTAGATAGTCAGGCTTGAGCAGCCACCTCGCTATGGGCACCTGGGATGTCAGCAGTATCATCCCATTAGATGCTGTGTGCTACAGCATGAGCAAAGCAGATAAATTGCTTGCTGAATATCGGCTTCCTTTTTTTTTTGATAGCAAGCTTCTAGGGCTCATGGTGACAGAGGAAAATTTAGAAAGTACAACTTAGTTGTATCCGACTTATTGCTTACAGGACAGGTAAAGCTGACCTCTGAAAAGAAAAAGGTTATGTTTTGAGGCTGATGCTCCTTACTGCTGTGGAAAGGGTCAATCTTTGGGTGACTCCAGATGGTTAGTATTTTTTTGGGGGGGGGGGCAATGTTAGGAAATTTAGGTTTGTGCAACTGAAGTGGTTTTAAGCGCAGCAAATTAACTTTTTTTAAAAAAATATGACAACCGTGGACTTTTTGCAGGAAAATGCATTGTAAAGTGCAGGAGGAATGAAGAAAGACGTATATGCATCCCACAAGGAAAAGGAGGATAAATTCAGGATGAGTTCTCATTGTGGACTAACTGCAAACAAGGAGGAATCAATGCTCAGATTAGATATAATCTATTCTCCATGCAAATCTTCTGCAAGCTAATCAGGATGAATGTCCAATAAATAGGTTATCTGGAGGTGCCCCTTTTACTCTTACTCTGTGCTCCGCTTTGGAAGGCTTCAAAACCTTACCCCCCCCCACTCCATTCCTTCTACCCTTTGCAACCTCCAGATCCTTCTTGCAGTGTCATCCAGGAGGGGGCATTCCTATGACTTTGCTAGGCCATGTGCAAGGCATGCAGCCTGCAATAACTGGGACATGCACACCGCCCCTTCTCTTTAGCTGTTTTGGGAAGCCTTGGAGTGATGTTGAGAATAATGGCTACCAAGGGGCTCAGTTCTGGTGAAAAATGTCCATTAAAGAGGATATTATCTGTCTTGGGGCTAAGCCCTCAACTGATTGGGGGGAGTGGGGCAGCAGGCAGCTTCTATTACAGATGTTCTGCTTGCATGACCAGATTGTAGTGTCTGATTTGCAGGCTGTGATGTAGGAAGATTAATTTTAATAATGTGATACAAAAGCATCGTCAACCTATGTGGGGGTTGTAGTTGTGAGTTGTGGGCAGGGAGGCTTGTTTTTTTTTAGGATTACAGGTCCCACCACCCATTGAGTTTAGTCCACTGGAAGGAATTATCTTGAGCTGGATGATCCAGGACTGTAATACTTTTCCTTTGTCTCCTGTCTTGTTTTTCCAGCAGCTGATTGGGTGTGCCTCAGTGTTTGTATTGCATTCAGTCTTGTGAACAGGATCATATCACTGCTTAAGTGTGAATTCCAGAGCAGCCAATGAAATGCCTTTGTGATACTGTGTTGTGTTGGACTCTGCTCTCTGTGTGGTGGGTTAGAGGTCGGGTAACTCCGCATATTATCCCTATCTGGTAGCTGAGGGAGACTGAATTAGCATGAATATCCATTTACCTGAAGTGGCCTTCATTGGGCTGGTTTTGTGTTAAAAGAGCCTGAAAGGGCCACATTTCAGGAAACATACTTGAGTCCAGAAGCACTTCTAGGTTTCGGAATTGACTGCGTGGGTTGAAGTTGAAACAGGAACCCTGTTAGTCACCTGCATTTCCTGCAGTAAGCAGGTCAGCAAAACAGTGTGTGCAAAACAGATGCATTTGGGGACCCCGACCTCGACACCATTTCCATAAGCAGCAACATGTGTGTCTGTGTCAGAGAGAGAGAGGCCCCCCATCATACATATTTGTTACCTAAAACCCTGGACTACATACATCAAACATACATTTGCCACATAATTTGTGAAGCTGCCCATAGCTAACTTTCTACTTCACGTACTCTTTAAAATGCTGTTTTCCAGAGGGTCAGTGGATAGTAGGAAGAATGGATGTCTCTTGCAACTTGCTGGGCAACTTGTTGCTGTTGTGTCACTACATAGGCAGCCTAGTCTGGAGCTTTGGATTTCAGTTGTGTTTATGAATGGCCAGGCCATTCTGTGGGGGCTGGCTCTTGCGTTTGCGGTACTTGTATATGGAATCCCCACGTGAGAAATTCGCTGCTGGCCAAGTGTAAAAGGGGAGCATGTGCCTACATTAATGGAGGCCAGGGCTGAATGAGAGGCTGCTGAGAAATGCAGAGAGAGAAGCAGCTTTGGGAGGAGAGGGAAGTGGCCGCTTTTCCAGATTTGGTGGGAATCAGGTCTGCCTAACAAAGAGTTGCTAATCTCTTGGGATCTGTGTTAACCATCGTAAGCCCATGTATTTTAGAAAGTACAGGAGGAGGATGGAGAACGATGGATTACCTCAAACTTATGTGAGGTATTCCATCTCCTGATAGCATGGCTGGAAAGTAGATTAGCACATTGAGTTATGGTGTAGCTTTTAATCTTGGCAGCTGTCGATGTTTATCTCCAGGGGTCTCTAAACATAGGTGCCAGAGGTGACCAAGGAATTTGATTCTGGCAACTGGTAGCAAAAGCCTCCAGTAATAAGTCGCATGAATAACAAATCTCTCTTTTAAAAAATAAATAAATAAGAAGCCACTATTAATGCAGGAAAGCAGAGTTTGCTTTTTCTTAGGTGGCACTGGGCTAAGATGTAGCATCTCTGCCAGGGGTTGGAGGGAAGGGTTGCCCCACTTGCTGCCCCTGTTGTGCTCCCCCCCCCTGCAAACCTCTGTTCTCCCATCCACGTACTAACCAGGCCTGACCCTGCTTAGCTTCCGAGATCAGATGAGATAAGGCGTGTTCAGGGTAGTATGGCTGTAGACATGCAAACCTCTGGTAATAATGGGTAATGACAAGAATGTAGCCTTGCCTGTTGACTGTTTCCTCTCTTCTTGTTCCACAGAGGCTATGTAGCTGACTACTAATCCAGCTAGGAGTTATGGGTCCAGTTTCACTTGGGGCAAGCAAAGAGAACAATGCATACAATTATTGGGGGGGGGGGGGAATACTTAAATTGCTTTTTGAATAAAGGGAGCTTTTTTCCTCCAGAAGAGCTGTCATAGTTATTTGTGTACACTGTACAGGTATTCTGCTGCCTTGCAAAAAGGGAAAGAGCCTTTCCTCAGGTAATCCATTAATGAGAGCAAGACCAGTAGGTGTCAGGTCAACTGTCTGTTGGCTCTTCAGAAGCTCTTTCAAAGTGCTGCCTTTGCCAGACCCCTGTGGACCAAAAAAGCCACCTGATGCCAGCCAATTGACAAGTGCAAATCCCCCACCTGTCTTATTTGACCCCCTTGCTAGATCCAGTCCCCCACCCCACACTGGGTTTCTCTTATCTGCTTTGATCAAAGGGATGCATGTATTTATCCTTCCCTGTAAGCAGCATCTGTGTTCCCTTGGAGAGGGTGGAACTCTGGCCCTTCCAAACAAACACTATTTGCATTCTCAGTTTCTCTTGTCTTGGATGGAAGACAACTGGGGATTTAATAGGGATGCCTCACCTCCCTCTGGAAGAACTTACTGACCCAGAGAGCAACATCTTTCCCTGCTAGCTGGTCTTAGAGGACAAAAATTCACCCAACTGCAGTTTTCCTTGAGCTGAAACACAACAGTGTCCTCTGGTGGTGACATATATATTCATTTTTGCTCCGTTGCGGAGAGCTGTGAGGGTGGGTGTTTCCTAGGGGTTTGGTGCAGCTGCTGAGCTGCTCTGCTGCTTCTCCACAGAGCATCGTTTCCAAGAATGCCATGCAGTATCGAGGGAGCTCACAGCACGACGCTCAGGAGTTCCTCCTCTGGCTCCTGGACCGAGTTCACGAGGACCTCAACAACATAGTGAAGAACAATGGCAGACCTCTGAAGGTGAGGCGCGTCTTCAGGGCATGCTGGCGGTGGCCCAGGGAGTCCTCAGCTGACACTTTGCACGCCTGTGCATCTACTGCTCCAGAGGAGTCAGATGTTGAAGGAGTTACGGGTCCAGAAATACTTGGATGAGTCCCATCTTGCCACTGAAGTCCCAGGGCTGTGCTAGGTGCATTCTGAGTGGAAAGTATTCTGCAGCTCTTTCCAGATGTGCATAGGTTTCTTACTTGGGGGCAGAATTTCTGCA
This sequence comes from Podarcis filfolensis, assembly GCF_964270895.1. Taxonomy (NCBI): domain Eukaryota; kingdom Metazoa; phylum Chordata; class Lepidosauria; order Squamata; family Lacertidae; genus Podarcis; species Podarcis filfolensis. The sequence goes on along the minus strand of NC_139616.1, from coordinate 28,327,477 downwards.
TGTGTGCATGCTCACAGAATTCTGGCTGTGGAGGTGTGCAAACACAAACAAGATAGTTACCACCCTGAGCATTTTGCAGAAGCAGATAGTTTGTTTCCTCCTGTGCTTAGCTCTGCCCTCTGCCCGCCATAGCGTGTGATTCCCCCAGCACATGCCTGAACACCTCCCTTACAAAATGCTTTTTTTCTTCCAGCCACCTTTGGAAGATGAAGTGCTGATTGAAGGACCTGCATTTCCAATCAATAGCACTTTTGTCCAGGAACTCTTTCAGGCCCAATACAGGTATGGCGCTCCTTGCCTGGCTGTCAGCATCAATTTGCTCTGTGTCTGGTTTGCATGGGGCAGAGACACTCGCAGGGCTCCTGGGACAAGGAGGAAGCCTCTTTGTTCTCCACGGAGCATAACCACCTTCTGGGATGAACATCTGTTTCATTCCCTGATTCACCCTGCCTGCCCTGGGGTTTGTGAGTTGGGTGCTTTTCCTTGGGGCTGAGAAACAAGGTCTTGGGGCAGCAGGTGTGGGGCTCAGCTTTCCAGTATGGCCTCTAGGGCCCAGTTCTCAACAGCTGAGGAGGTGAATCTATTCTCAGCTGCCATGTGATTTAATGCTTCTTCAGTGAAAAGTGAATAAATCTCTGCACCCGGAAGAATAGCTTGTCGGAGAGAAGGCATGACTACAAACCTGCCTGACATCTTTCTTTCTTTTTTAATATTGTGTGGAAGAGCATATTCACCTTATGGGAGCCAGATCTTAATCTTGCTCATTGCAAGAGGTGGAGGTGGGGGAATGGAAGGACCAGTGATATCGTCACATTTTGCTTGAATGCTGTGTTTTTTCCAGGCTCTAATTGCAAGGGAATTTGGGAGTTGGGTGGCCTCTGATTATCCCTTCTGCAGAGAGGGGGGCTGCTATACTGTGTCCTAAATGAGGCTTCTGTTCCCTTGTTATCTGGCAGGTCATCCTTGACGTGTCCTCATTGCCAGAAGCAGAGTAATACCTTCGACCCGTTCCTGTGCATCTCTCTGCCAATCCCCCTGCCTCACACACGGTATGTGTCCCTTGCCATGGGAAAAGGAGCGGGGAGGAACAGTGTACCTTGCTCACTTATTGGCGCTTTCCTGCACACCAGGGATGTGGAACCCTTGGTTCAGGTGGCCAAATTATTTCCTGTATAGCTCACAGATTCTTTAATAGTCTTGAGGACCCACAGTTAAATTTGGGGGTGAGGGTGGGGAAGGAACCATCACTGTTTAAATGTGGATTGAGCTCAAGCTATAGCAATCTGCTGCAAATCTGCTGCTTAGTGCTGAGCAAGCAAGGGAGGAGGGTTTCCAGTTCCGCTACCCCGCTGTCCTCGAACCCTTATAAGTATCTGCTGCAGGAGAGGGACTGTGAGCAGCATCAGGGCAGGCGGTATTTCTAGGACCGGGGTGAAACTCTGATTTTTGCCATTGGATGCTGGATGTTGTTTACATAACCTTGTTACATTTATAATAGTGAAAAGTGTTTATCTTTTTTGTATGTAATTAAATTTGCTATTGTGGTGTTTGGCTTTGTTATTATGAAATTGTTGTGCACTCTTTGGTTTTGAAGTGCTTTCCTGTTTTCTTTGTTGTAAGCCACTTTAAGTATCATTTTGCGTGTGTGTGAAAAAGCGGCATATGAATGAATGAATGAGCTAAAGTTCTTGCAGCCTGTGGAGAGTGAGCTGCAGCTGGGCCCAGAATGTCCATGTGTGCATTAGTCCTGTTCCACCCCACCTACCTTGCTGAACCTCAGCAGATTTGCCTCCTCGTCCAACTCCCAAATGTCTGCCCTCCAAAAAGATGTGCCTTTGTTGTCCTCTCTGCAGGCCGTTGTACATCACAGTGGTGTACCGAGGGAAGTGCTCCCACTGCATGCGCATCGGGGTGGCTGTGCCTCTGTCTGGAACAGTGGCGCGACTGAGAGAAGCTGTGTCCAGGGAAACCAAAATCCCCACCAAACAGGTGAATGTTGATCCTGCCAGACATCAGGGTTGAGGACATTGGGGCTGATTCTTGCAACTGTACCACACTCACTGTTCAGCACCCAGTGACCTAAAAATGTACCAAATACCTCTTCCTGTGCAGTGTTTATGATGTGTGGCTGAGGGTGGTGGTGTCTCAGTGATCCCTTTTATTTCTGCATGATTGTAGAAACCCTCAAAGTGATTGGTTCCAGTTTTCCACTCCTGAGTGGAAGGATTTTGGGAAGCTGGGAAAAGCTTCTCCCTGAGCCCTAGCTAGACGGGTCTCTGGGACCTTGTATTATTTTGATCTATCCAGGGGGTGTATGCAGCATTTAGGAGTCTTGCTATTTGGCCTCGGCAATGCTGCAACACAGGTACTTATTACATTCTGGCCTCCTGCAGATCGTGTTCACTGAGATGTACTATGATGGGTTCCACCGCTCCTTCTCTGACATGGATGACCTCGACACAGTGCAGGAAAGCGACTGCATCTTTGCTTTTGAGACCCCAGAGATCTACCGGCCTGAGGGGATCCTAAGCCAGAGAGGTACATTGGGCTGTTGGGCCATCTGTCTAGCATGTGCCTAATTCCTGCAAGAGTTTTCCTTTTGCCTCCCAACCTTTCCGGAGATGTTTAACATGACTGCTCTTGGAAGGGAAGAAAAAGCCTTGTTAAGTTGTGCTTAACTCCCCCGTGTTACTTCTGTACTTTTTCTGTTCCACATAGGCTGAGAAAAGGCCACCCAAGAGCACGAAACATTTACCGGTGACCTCCATGTTATCTGGACTTGGCCATCAGATGGCTTCACCATATGTGCCCCTGTATCCCTCTCTGTGGCGTGTTGACCATTAAGTCTCTTCTTCACTCTCTTTCAGGAATCCACGTGAACAGCAATCTGAATCACTTGAAATATGGCCTTGACCATCCTCGGGCAGCTCCGTATACCCAAGGGAGGCTGGAGAACTCCAATACCAGGGTGGCGGCGGCAGCGGCGGCGGTAGCAAGCGATAAGCTGGTGGTGTTGGTTTGCAACCGGGCTTGTACTGGACAGCAGGGGAAGAGGTAACCGTTGCCTCGCAGGCAAGAGGCCCCCTCTAGTTCTGGTTTTGAGAGGTGTGCAGTGAACTCTGCAATTGTTTTATTTTGGCTTTTGCTTATTTAACCTGGCTTTTTAAATACTCTTTTCTACAGTATCAATTTCTAAACAGTACCATAATAATTAAAAAGTTGAATCTCTTTTGTTTTTGATGTTGTAATTCACTTTGGGCTATCAGATTAAAGTCATCTCTGTCAGATCAACAGCTGAATTATGAGTCTGTCTAGAAACATTTTCCTTGTTCCCATGGCGAGCCAAGAAGGGTAAAGGGTGTCACTTGCACCCTGCTGGTGGTCTGATTGTGCTCCAACATAGACTTTTTAGACCACATTACAGTGATCTCTCATCAATTGTATTGAAGTCTTGTTTCTTTCTGGGCTCAGTTCGAGGTGCCTCCCTGTAAACCCCTAAATTGTTTGGTGTTGTTTTTTTTTTTTGTGTGTGTGTGTGTGTGTGTGTGTGTAAAGTTTACTTATCTATTTATTTCATTTTATAATGTATATAAAACAAAGAGAACAATCAGATGAGAATTAAAAGATGAAAAACAAAACTGCACATGGGTTAAAACATAGGTAGGCAAACTAAGGCCCGGGGGCTGGATTCGGCCCAATCGCCTTCTAAATCCAGCCCGCGGACGGTCTGGGAATCAGTGTGTTTTTACATGAGTAGAATGTGTGCTTTTATTTAAAGTGCATCTCTGGGTTATTTGTGGGGCATAGGAATTAGTTCACCCCCCCAAATATAGTCTGGCCCCCCACAAGGTGTGAGGGACAGTGGACCAGCCCTCTGCTGAAAAAATTTGCTGACCCCTGGGTTAAAATAACAAAAACCAAATAAAGACTACCAGTATTATCAGATTATCAAGTGCAGTTCTAGATTTGCCAGGTTTGTGACGAGAGCTGTCTTGAAAATGATGGTTCCACTGTATATGTTATAAAGGAATGTCAAAACATTTAAAAAGGCCTTGTTAAAATCTCAAATTATGTGTAATTTTTTCCATTATAGCTATATTCCAAAATGAATGGTACCAAGTGTCCAGTGTAAGATTCTGGACTGTTTTCCATTGAGTTGCAATTATTTATCTATATTGAAATCATCAAAATACTCCGTAAAATTAATCTGAGGCAACAGACAAGAGTTTCTTCAGTAATATTTATCATTTCCATCCAAATTAAATTCCAAAAATCTTTCGCAAGCTGACATTCCCACCATAAATGATAATACATAGCCCAGTTTATTGCAACCTCTTCAACAATTAGGCAATATAGAAGAAAACGTTTTGACATTTACAGAGGAGTGGAATACTATCTGTGTAATAATTTTAAGGAGTTTTCCCAAAGAAAACTAGAAACAGATTTTTAAGGGTAGTGATTCCAAATTTTATTCCAGTTCTTGGGAAGAATGTGTGTGCCAATATCTAGTTTCCATATTTTTAAAAGAGGTTCCATAGATACATAAGTTATATTAAGCAATACAGAGTACAATTTAGAAACTAATCCATTTCCCCCTCTACCCATTGTGTTTAATAAATTTCCAAATTCTGTTAAGGGCTTTGGAGCTTATGTTTTTACATGTACTTCTATAATAAAGCTATAAATTAGATTAAAATAAAGCCAGTTTGTGTTAAGGTTTGACAAAGTTAATTTTATTTGGTTAATAGATATGTTGTTTACAAGAATAGTATACCAATAATGTGTGTAAACTCAAGCCCTAAACTGTTTTAAGACCGAGATAGTGGAAAGTGGAAAAATTAAAATAAGGGAAGATTTGCTGAGTAATCGATAAGAATTTGGAATACAGAAAAGGGAGGCATGAGGAAGTCGGGGAAGTAAGGTACAAGAAATTAGGATATGAAATGGTACATGTTTTTTGTTTTGTTTTTGTCTTTGTATGTTTATGTATGTTATGTTTATATGAAAAAATTCTCGAATAAAAATATTAAAAAAAAAAAAAAGGAATTCATCTTTTGAGACCCCGTTTTGTATCCCACCATCAAAGGAGGCTTAATTGGTGGGAACAAAAGACGGAGCCTTTTCTGTGTCTCCTCGGAGTAGGCCTAATGTTGGCTGTAACCCCAGTATTTCCCCCCTCAGTGTGATGACAGCCCTTCAGGGATTTGAAGAGAGCTTCAGAAACCTGGATGAGCCTTTTCTCTGGGCTAAATATACATAGTTCCTTTGGCCATATGTTTACAAATAAATATAAAGGCAATAGCCTCCCTCCCAACTGAAATTAGACAAGCAGCCTCTTTGCTGAACAAATATTTTCTTATTCCAGCAGGCTTATTAAGGTTTCCATTTGGCTTCATACAATTCTTCGATGAACTTCTATTGCTTTATTCTCTGCTGTTTATTTTTTATGTGCTCTGCGTAGAAATGCTAACGATTAAGCGGCATAGAAATGCCTTAAGTAAATAAGATTTAAAATGGTGGGAGTGAGAAAGAGCTGCTGGTCCCTTCATGGCCTTGCTCTTATCTGCAGATTTGGCCAGCCCTTTGTGCTCCATCTGGAGAAGACGATTCCTTGGGACCTACTGCAGAAGGAGATCCTGGAGAAGATGCAGTATTACCTGCGGCCCTCAGCCTGTGTCCAGGTAAGGCTGCCTGGAACTGGGCCCTCTTTATACCTTGCTTTGCCTTTCAGCATGTGTATGTGCATTTGAGAGCTGCTGCTGTAAAAAGCCCGTCTAATTGTGGTGCTAAGTAAATAGCAGTATTGCTGCTTACATTGCTGGTTGCTCAATCAACTCATTGTCAAGAGTGCAGCTGGTTGTGCCTTGTGAAGTTCCTGCTCCTCTTGCTTTCCATCTGCTGGAGAGCGAAGAGAGGAAGAGAAAAGTCCCCGCTCAGGGTGGATGAGCTAGGCTGATGATATGTGTCTTCTGGCCCATGTTGCACTGGAGGAGCATGTGCCAAAGGGCAGGTGGGCACACCTGTTGGGGACAAGTGCATGCCAGCTGTGTGCCCAACTAGGAGTCTCTTTCCCCACCTGTCCTCTCCTCACCACCTCCCCCTTGCAACTGCTCTTCTTATCTCCCCTGCCATGTAGGTTTGTCCGTTCAGCTTGCGAGTGGTCAGCGCTGTGGGCATAACTTACCTGTTACCTCAGGAAGAGCGGCCTCTGTGCCACCTAATGGTGGAGCGGTGAGTGTGGTTTCCTTGTTTGTGGAGGATGCGGGGCCTCAGGGCATGGGGATTTGCTTATTTTACTCTGGTGGGGAAGGGGACGGCATCTCACCTGCCGAGAGCCGCTTCAGTCTAGCAGGCACCAATGGAGCTTCTGGGCTCTCCTGTGGGCCTCGCTTCTCCTAGAAGCTGGCTGCTCTCAAGCTGTTTCTGCCTGGATTGCTGCTTGTCCTGGAGAGGAATCGTAGAATTGTAGGGTTGGAAGGGTCATCTAGTCCAAGGGTCATCTATTCCAAGGGATATTTTGCCCAATGTGGGGCTCGAACCCACAACCCCGTGATTCATAGTCTCATGCTCTACCACGAAGGAGCAGAATAAACTGGAGGGAAGCTTTCCTGTGATGTCATCTCTTGAACTGTTCCTATGGAGTGGCTATTGCCTCTTTAGTAGGCTGGTAAAGGTGGCACCCTTTGGTCTGAAGGAGAAGCCCCTTAACTCAGCTGGTTCCTGTTGTGGGGGATCTTGATGGGTTTGGCAGGTTTTTTATGGGGGTGAGAGTGAGAGAAGAAGAAAGGTGCTAGTGACTAGCATACGTATTGCTGCTTTTTGAAAGACTTTGAGTGATTGCGGTGTGTTTTCTGCAGGGCCCTGAAGTCATGTGGGCAAGGTGGAACTCCTCACGTGAAGCTGGTTGTGGAGTGGGACAAGGAGACAAAAGACTAGTAAGCATCATGTTCCATTTGGGACTTTGGGGTGGGCTCCTGGCAGGCTGTGGTTTGAAACTCCCTTTCCCACATGACTGCTGCTCTAGGGACTTCCTGCTGCTCTAGGCTTGCCTAAGTAGGTTCTCGTGTGTGTGCTTAGTTGCTTCCCAGAACAGGGCTGGGCATTCCTCAGAGCTTGTGGGATGAACTTTTACCATAACCCTGAGATTCTCCAACATGAGCCGAGTGCAGAAGGCATCTTCTGCAAAAGATAGAACTCTGAGGCGAGGAATTTTTTATTGTTTGTATGTTTTTACAACATAGTGGAACTGAACAGAACTCACAGTCTCTCTACATGCAAATCCACTCATGGTTCCTCCAAGCTACGTCATGTATATAGTATTAATTGGGGTAAGGAGTCATTTTGCTGCTGCTATTGTTAAACAGTGGAGTCAGAAACCTTTTCTGATCTAATTGCCTGGGGATTTCACAGTAGATTCTGATCTATCTTCTGCACACTCAGTAGATTAATTTACAACCTGCCAGTCACCTGCCCAAGAGTGCTTCCCAAGAAGGTTGGCAGGCAGCCTCACCCCACTTGTGTGTTTTGCTAGTCGGCCTGCAAGCACAGGAATTGTTAAATGCTGCATTTCCTTGTTGCAGTTTGTTCGTCAACACAGAGGATGAATATATCCCGGATGCTGAGAGTGTCCGCCAGCAGAGGGAGCTCCACCACCAGCCTCAGTCATGCACCTTATCACAGTGTTTCCAACTCTACACCAAAGAGGAACAGGTGAGAGATTCAATGCTGTAAGTAGCAGCACAGGAAGCAGTCTTATACCGAGTTGGACCCATTCAGCTCGGCATTGTCTATGCTGGTTAGCAGCAGCTATCCAGGGTTTCAGGCAGGGGTCTCTCCCAGCCTTCTTTGGAGATGCTATTACTGGAGATTGAAGCTGGGTGCTCTACTGTTATGGCTCTTCCCCAAATATCCCTTCCTGGATATGGCCAGGAGGTCCCTCGTTGCGTCATGCGTCGGAGAGACCCTTGTAGTTCTGTGTGCCTTCAAAGGCTGCCTCTTCCATGTGTGATTGGTCTGCTTTGGCTTTCTGTCTCCTAAAAGTGTAGCAGGCACATGTTGGGCTGGGAGCTGGTCATGGCACAGCTGCTTTGCCTGCTGTTGTTCATTGTATAAAACATACAGTTGTCTCATAGGAATACTTGTGATAACAACTAGAATGGAGTATATTGAGGCGATAACTAAACATGTTGCTGTGGGGTCTTATGATGCAGGGCAAGAAGCATTTCTTGTGTTTATCTTCTTCCTTTATAAAGAGTGGATGTTCATGGCATATGCCAGGGGTGTGTGTGTGCGCGCGCGCATGTGTGTGTGCGCGTGTGTGTGCGCGCGCGTATCTGTCTAATAGCACCCTCCTCTCTTTGCTGCTAGCTGGCCCCGGACGATGCATGGCGTTGCCCCCACTGTAAGCAGCTGCAGCAAGGAAGCATCACGCTGAGCCTTTGGACTTTGCCTGACGTCCTCATCATTCACCTGAAGCGCTTTCGACAGGTGAAAGGAGGCTTGCTTGCTGGGCTGGAGGGAACTCAGGAGCCAGGGCTCTGCTTGGATTGTTGCAGTGCCCCAGTGATTCCTTAGTCACGTGGGCTGTTTTCATGCAGGGGCATTGTGGCTTCCTCCACTGTGAGGAGAGCCCTGTCTGATCAACTAAGAGGGCCAGCCTTGCAGGTGCTGAACTCCTCCTCTTTGGCATGGTTTCATTCTTGCCTTTGCCCAAGCAGCCTCTGGGGCTGGAGGGGAGTTGTGTGTGCTCTTCAATGAGGTGCTGATGTGGCGCCTCCAGCACCACACTTCTCTGTGTTGGTTGCAACCTGCATTTCCCCTTTAAACAGGAAGGAGACAGAAGGATGAAGCTTCAGAACATGGTCAGGTTCCCTCTGATTGGCCTGGACATGACGCCGCATGTGGTCAAGCGAAGCCAGAGCAGCTGGAGCCTGCCGTCTCACTGGTCCCCCTGGAGGCGCCCCTACGGCCTGGGGAGAGACCCAGAAGACTTTGTCTACGACTTGTATGCTGTGTGCAATCACCATGGCACCATGCAGGGCGGGCACTACACAGGTGACTGGGCTGCGCTGCCGGTTTGTGTTCTGCTCACTGCCATGCTGCTCCTGCCTTGCACCCTCCATGACTTGCGCTGCTGACAAGGATGTTAACAAGTGGGCAGATGGCCAATGGCTCAGAATGCCTTTGCCTGCTCAGCCGAGCCTCTCCAGCAGCCCCCCTCTCATAGTGGTGGTGCGCTTCCTTAAGGGTCTTTTTACATGGTGGCCTTAGGCGGCAAAACATGCTGCCCCCCTCAGCATGGTCTGGCAGTTTAATTCTTTCCTATCTTTTTGGGGTGGTGGGGTCTTAGGAGAGCCATGGCTGGGTGACAGAGACCCTGGCATGCTCCGGCTGCTGGCCCAGCAGGGCTCCCTCATGCTCACCTTCCCCCTAACTAACTCTGGCACCTTCTCTTGCAGCCTATTGCAAGAACTCCATCGATGGCCTGTGGTACTGCTTTGACGACAGTGAGGTTCAGCAGCTGGCTGAGAACGAGGTGTGCAAGCAGACGGCTTACATCCTCTTCTACCAGAGGCGGACAGCCATTCCCTCCTGGTCGGCCAACAGCTCTGTGGCAGGTAATGGCCTGGAGCAGCTGCTGGTTTTGTAGCTTCCACAGAAACACCAGAAGAGCCCAGCTGCAACTGGGCCAGTCCCAAGAGGGCCCACCTGTATCCCACTGTGGCCAACTAGGTGCCTTCCCTGAGAAGGGTCCACAGGCAAGAGGACACCAGGGAAATATGTCCTCTCCTGCTGCTGGAAACTGGGGTTCTGGTTCTGAAGGTAGCTATGGAGACTAGTAGCCATATTGGTAGCCTCATTCTCCTCCATGAATTTGTCCAATCCCCACTTTAAAGGCATCCAAGTTAGTGGCCATCTTTTTCTCCTGTGGTAGAAAATTCCATAATTTAGTTATGTGCCGTGTGAAGAAAAAGTTGTTTCTCTTGTTTGTACTGAATCTCCCAACGTTCATCTTGACTAAAGGACCCCCTTGGGTTCTAGTGTTATGATGAGAGGAAAGCTTCTTGCTACCCACTTCTTCCTCCTCTTCCACAGGCTCCACCAGCTCCTCTTTGTGTGAGCACTGGGTGAGTCGACTCCCAGGCAGCAAGCAGCCCAGCATTGCCTCTGCGGCTTCCTCCCGGCGCACTTCCCTAGCCTCCCTCTCGGAGTCCGTGGAGCTGATGGGAGAAAGGAGTGAAGATGACGGTGAGTGTGAGGGCTGCGTGCAGTTGGTGAGTGGCTCTGCCACACCTCACTTTGAATGTTGATGGCAGGGGAGCCCTTGCAGAGCACTGGGTTCCTCCTCTGCAGCTCAGCCACCCTGAGGGTCACCAGCTTTGCCCGAGGACTGTGAAGAGGGGTGCTGAGGCAGAAAAACCAGCAGCAACAGGGGATTCCTTCCTCCAGAAAATGAGCAGAAACCAGGGAGAAAGGGATGTTGCTGGTATTTTCAGGCCATCGTCTTCACTGCCTTCGTTTCTCTCCACATCTCAGTGCAGGCATGCGCTAGGTATGTCTGTCCTCTGATGTCTGATGGGAGCAAGTATCCTCTTCTGAGGAGTTTCCCCTTTTCTGGCTTCTGCCCCTGGGTCATCCTTGGCCTTGCAGTGTTCTGCTTAAAGCTGGGAGAGCAGTGAGAAAGTCTTCTGCAGAATAAACAGCTTCCCAGCACCGTTCCTCAGAGGCTAGTGGGGAAGTTCCCTGTGACCTTTGTGCTAGCACATCTGTCTCCTGCCAGCAAATGAAAGAGGTGTGGACAGCATTCTTGCTTTTCTGAATTATGGATGCTGCATTGGGCCCTTGGTATTCAGTACACAGACGAGAGGAACTTACTCTAGATTGATGTTTTGCCTTCTGAGAATTGCTTTGGCTGCTGCTGCCACCCTCAGTTGTCCCCTGGCAGCAGGGTGTTCTTCAGGGGAGGGTCTCCTGATTTCTCAGCCCACGAAAGAGCTTTGATAGGTGGGCAAGGAAGTTACCATGTTGGCACAGTTTCCAGAGCGGGAGGAGTGTGTTTGTGTGTGTGTGTTTCATTTGTTTTAAAATGTGCGTTCTGCTATTCACTGCACCTGGGTTGCAAAGCAGCTTGTGACAAAACACAGTATGCAAATTAAAACATCGGAGAATGAAATGTGCCCCCGAAACAAACGCATTGTAGCTTCTTGTATGAAATAGACAGAGCCACACAAACTCAACGTATGAAAGCAATTATAAAAGCGCGGGGTGTGTGTGTGTGTGTGTGTGTCAGTGAAATGCGTTTTAGGATGGCTTCCTTGCTTGTGCATGTGTCCATGCTCTGTTTGTGTATTTGGGTATCATGTTCCTCTGTGCTCCACAGGTGGCTTTTCCACCCGCCCCTTTGTGAGGAGTGTCCAGCGGCAGAGCCTGTCTTCCAGGTCCTCCGTGACCAGCCCCTTGGCCGTGAGCGAGAATGGGATCCGCCCCTCGTGGTCGCTGTCGGCGAAGCTGCAGATGCGCTCCAGCTCGCCTTCCCGCTTCTCTGGGGACTCTCCGGTTCACAGCTCGGCTTCCACCCTTGAGAGGATTGGGGAGTCTGCGGACGACAAAGCCTCCACCTCATGCTTTAGCAGCCTGAGGAGTCTTTCTGGAAGCCACATTGAGTCCAGCGAGAGCAGCGGCCGGCAGGAGCACCCCACGGCAGGCAGAGCTCCCCTGGCAGTCATGGAGGGCGTCTTCAGAGATGAAGCGCCCGGGCGAAAGCCAGGCTCGAGCGCGGACTCCTACAGCAAGACTCTGTCGCAGGCAGACAGGAACTGCCCCGCCCTGGATCCTTTCGATAACAACAACCAGATCGCTTTTGTTGACCAGAGTGATTCTGTTGAGAGCTCTCCAGTCAAGGAGGGGAGAAGCTTCAGTGGAATGTCCAAGGCAGACAGCAGCCCCCAAAAGGCAGCCCACCCCAAAGACACATTGGAGTCAGACAGAAGCTCCAGGAAAGGCAGGACAGATCCCCCAGTGTCCTGCGAGCCGGCAGCCCCGCTCCTTCCCTCCAAGAGTTTGCCGAAGGGGTCCCGGACCAGGAGCAAGCTGAACTCTGGCCGGGCTAGTGGGCGGCACGGCTCTCCTGCCCCCTCTGGGCAGGGCAGGAAGGAGGCTGGCTCAAAGGGCCAAGAGGCTGCCAGTAACACCTCTGCTGAGCATCAAAAGCAAAAACCTGCTTCCTCCTCTTCCTCCACCGCAACGAGAAGAAACTCCTCGGGGTCATCCGTGCGGGGGCACAACACCCCCACGAGCAAAAACAGGACTTCGGAGCACAACCTCAGCAGGGAGGGCTCCAAGCTCAGCCTCAGCTCAGACAAGGCTGGCGTTACCACCGGTTCACGGATGGGCTCCCCGCGGATCAGCCAGTCACGGAGCGAGGGCAGGAGGCCGGACAGCAAGCACGTGCGCAGCTCCTCCATGGCCAGTCTCCGTTCGCCCACCACAGGCGCCCCCCGTGCCAGCCTGAGGCGGGACAGCAAGTCGGAAGAAAAGGGGCTTTCTTTCTTCAAGTCTGCCCTGCGCCAGAAGGAAAGCCGGAGGTCGGCCGACCTAGGCAAGACCACCATGCTGTCGAAGAAGATGGCGAGCAGCTCCTCCAAAGCTGCCAGCAAGAACTTGCTTGAGGAGAAGCTGGAGAAGAGTGGTGGTGGTGGCAGCAGCGGCAGCCCCTCCCAGCCTCCGAATGCCCTCCCCTCGAACGCCACCCCGGCTTCTGCAAAAGACAACCCCTCTCCTGCCAAACACTCGCTGCTCACGAACCGCAAATCCAAGTCTTCCCAGCTGGAGGCCAACCCCCCGCAGTCGCCCAGCAGTGGCAAGCAGGCAGCCGACAAGGCCTTGCGCAAACTTCCTCCCAGCATGCCCTCCTCTGCACGGCCGCCGCCAGCCTCTTCGAAATCTCAGTGATTGGCTGCTGCTGCTGCTACTGCTGCTGCTCCTCCTCCTCCTCTTGCAATCCAATTGGGTTGGTTTCCTCCTTTGCTTCTTTTTGTTCATGTGCCTAACGTGTTTGAAGAAAACTTGACTACTGTTCAAGCGCCTTTCGACTCCGCCATCGTACCAAATAACTACAGGCTGCCGCTGGTATTTTGTAGCGGGCTTGTGGGGAGGAGGGGGGGTGCGCGCCAAAGGACATTGTCATCATCTTCTCTCTTCCCTCTGCCTCAACCCCACAGCAGAACTGCAGTCTGCACAGAAGCCTTCTTGGGGAGCCTTACCACTTTTCTCTCTGAAGAGGGACTCTGGATTATGTCAATGGCCAGCTGTGTCCATGTTGCAAAGCTACCGCTTCTGTCCCTTGCAGTGTGTATGTGTGTCACTGAGCAGGCTGTAGCCTTGCTCTGTGAGCTGCAAAGGGAAACCGTGAAAAGCAAGACGATCATCCTGTTCTGCTGTGTGCCCCTCCTCCCCAGGCCATGTCTCCCCCCCCCCGCCTTCTGCCCCCCCCCCAGCACCCCATTTCCCAAGCTTCTTAAAGGGCAATATTTCAACGCTAATGTTATTTCTCAGGTAAGCGCTCAGCCAGTACTGGAGGGAACAGAAGATTCTGGAGGGAAAGGTGCATTCTCTCTCATAGAGGGGTGTATGTGTGTACGTCAGAGAAGTCTGCTTTTAAGTGTGTCTGTCTGTTTCTGATTTTTTTTTTCCATTCCAGCAGATTTCTGTATGTTTGGAATTTTGGTTTTTTTTAAAAAAGTCTGTCCTGCTTGACTCTCTTATCTGTTCAGAGGTGTCTTCTCAAAAGAGGGAGGGACCAGTTGGCAGCCTGGAAATCAGCAGGTTGGGCCTAGAACTTCTGCAGAGTGGAAGGTGGTGGTTCATGGAATTGTAGAATTGGAATGGACCCAAAGGGTCTTCTAGTCTGACCTCCTGCCCTGCAGCAATCGCCGCATCACTGGTTAGGTGGAAGGAGGTTGTGTGTGTGTGTGATGAGCATATTCTGTAGTCCACATGGAAGAATGCTTGACTGCACACACACACACACACACACACACACACACACTCTTTTTATGGAGCTGTGGATCAGTTGTTGCTACAGTCCATGCTAGAGGAAGGAGGCATTTAAGCTTTTGTAAGTCCTAGCTGGAACTAGGCTCCTGCTGCCCTTCCTCAAATCCTTTGGTCCTCACTCTTCTTGCTCCTCATCTGCCATGTGGCTTTGGCAATGAATGGCCACTCTGAAGCCTTAGGAGGGGGGCACCTTTGTGCCTCACTGTTAGGCAAGCTGTACAATGACTCCCTCCATGCACTCTTCCCTCCCTCGGCTCATTGCTCTTGTTCCCATGATCTTTCAGTGGATTTTGAGCTTGCAGTGCCCAGCTGCTTGTTGCCATTTCTTTCGGCACAGGTGTGGGGAACCTTTGGCTTTCCAGATTATGCTGAGCTGCAACTCCCTTCAGCCCCTGGCAAGTATGACTGAACAGCTGGGGTGATGGAAGTTTTAGTTCAGCCGTTTTTGAAGGTCCAGAGGTTCCCCACATCTGCTTCAGCCCCTGCTTGCCTCCTGCAGCCTTTGGCTTGAGCAGGGAACTTTGCAGAGGCGTCGCTGACAAGCTGTGCCTTTTGTCTTTTTTAATGCTGGGCGGCAGATGGGTTCCTTCCCTTGGCCATGTCATCTTACTGAGGCATGAAGCCTCTGCCTGTTTGAAGGTTTAGTTAACAAGACTTCAGCCCCTGAATGCAGCAGCTCCTTCCATGGTTTATTATTCCCTGTGCACTGCCTTGGGCCTGTCTTTGTTCAGCTGGAGCTGACACTGCCATGGCCCTAAGTGGTAGATCCCACTGCACAGCCAGGTTATCATCTCCTCCTCCTCACCTAGGAACAAGGGATCTTGGGTCTTTGGGTCTGCTTCTGAGTGCCACAGGCAGCCTTGAAAGGTGGCAGGCGAGGCATTCGTCTTATACCTGGGTTGTGTTTCCAGTTGCCGAGCTGTGAACAGGTAGGCTGCAGCCCCATGGGAACTGACACCTGGCAAAACCCCTCCTCACACTGCCTGCAGTTTGGCTGCTATGGGGCAACAGCACATCTCCTTCCCCCCGCCCCCACCCCTTGTGCCCACTTGTAGGTTAAAACAGGAGCTTTTGTGTGCTCAGCTCTTAGGTTGCCAAGCTCACCCCCTTTGCTTTTAGATGTTCCTCTTTCTCAAGTAGTGAGGCACTACAGTTAGAAGAAAAATGTCTGGTTTCTGTCCTGGGGAACGGACTGTCTTGGGGGGTAATGAGCATGTCCCATGAAACATGATGAGAGATCCATGGGCACAGGATGCCTTAGGCCAGCCTTGGTGAATCTGGTGCTGCTGCTGGGATATGAACCTTGACCCCTTCTCCTGCCCCACTGGCAGTGTGTGTGTTGAGTGGTACGTGTGGGGGGTGAGCGATTGCTTTCCTTGCCCTTCTTTTGTCAAAGGGACCTTGCTAAGCTTTGTGGAGGTGGGGTTTCCTTTTTGTTCCTTTGGCCTGGGCCACTTCCTTGTGTTGGACTGGTTGCCAGTTTTTCATTGGCCAGCAGATCTCCCCTCATTTAGGAAGAGATGCAACCCTCTGGTCTTCAGCAAACTTCTAGGCCCTTAGCGCTGTCTCTTCTTTTTAAAGAAAGGACACAATTTCATCTCCCTTCAGACAAGTTGGTTTAGATCCAGGAGGACCGTGGGATTAAATTTAGGCCTCTCCTGACATGCAGCTCTGCAATTCTCTTTGGGAGTAGGGGTTGGTGGAGTAACTAATTCAAGGCTCCTCTGAATAGGGAGGAAATTGAGCCCCCTTCCCTGGCTCCCCTGCACACCCAGCTCCATTCAAATGGCCCGAAAGCCTGTTTCTTCCTAATTCCATGAATGACACCTAGTCACCCTTCTAGTTGCGGGAAGGTTGAGTTCTGCATCTCAGAAGGCTTCCCATCCTTTGGGGCTAGATTTTTGGAGAGTGTTTATAATTAGTATGCACATTCTAAGCACATATCCAAGGGATTGTATTATAGAGGCACCTTGGACTTCATGTTGCTTGTACTCGGTGGGCGAGATGGTGCCAACAGCCACTCTTTGTAGCCATGGCAAAGCACCTCACTTTTTGCTTCTGTCTTTTCAGATGTATCTATGGCTCAATGCGACTGAGTCGGACTAATCATTTTAGGTAGAGAGTGAACCTCCATGTTCCAGACACATTTAACCTAGTTTTGTAGGCTCTTCTCTGCTTGGCAGTGCTGAATTTCTTTAGCATGGTTGACCACTTATCTCTCTTGCCCCCACTCCCCCAAAAGCCCAAAATGAAGGTAACATGCATGGCCCTTCCCTTTGCCCCCCCCCCCGCTCACGCATGACCATGTTAACTATGCAAGCAGCTAAAGCTAAGCTAAACCAGGCTGCCCCTGTCACTGCTGCTGCCCAACTGATGCCCACCTAAGCTTGGACTGGAGTTCTCAGCTCACCCCTGGAGCAGCCCGAGGGCCAAAGGGTCCCAGTTTCTGGCACCCACAACCCTCTCCTTCGTACAGCTCTTTTGTTTACTGATGTTTTTGGGGAGGGGGTACGGAAGTTACTGTGGAGTATTTAAAAGGTTGCAGGTGATTTCTCCCTGTTCTTTCTGAGGGTGCATTTTTGTTTCCAGACGTGAGCAACCTGCTGTTTTCAAAGGGGCTCCCAGCCATTTGAGGGATGCTGCTAGCAGCTGGCAGCCTCTTTAAGGAGCAGATATCTGTGATGGCAGAAGGGCTCCTTCCCCACCATAACACAGCTTCTCTGGAGCCAGCTTTTTGGGGGTGTGAGTGGTGGCAAAGCAGGACTCTCCAGTCCCTTTAGTTTTGTGTTGGTGCAAGGAAGAGCTGGCTGCAGAGCTGGGAAGGTCTGAGAGGAACCTCCTCTGGTTTCTGGGAACGAGGTCCCAGGGAGCTTTGTTGCAAAGAGAGACGTTGCTCCTTAAATCGGCACCACCCACAGCTCCCAGGCAGCTCCTGCACATGAGGAGGAAGGGGGAGCAAGGGAAAGAGGAGGAGGTTTTTCCACCATTCTGGAAGCTCTCATCAGCAGTCAAGGAAGCGTTTTTGTTTTGAAATGCCAGTTCAAATCATGTTAAGGGCAATCCTCTTTTTGGCTTTGCTGTCATTTGCCTGTTAATCCGCAGCAACTTGTCAGGGGTCCAACATTATCTGCAGAAGCAACTGAAATTTAGTTCTAATCTGCGGTGAGATGGAAGTACTACATGGCTTTCCTTAATTATTAAAAAAGTAAAAAACAAAACAAAAAAAACAAACCAAAATCCATTAGCATGCAGGGGGTTGGATTTGACAGAATGAAGGATGAAATGTAAATTCCAACACCCACTTTTTTTCCTTTTTACAAGCATTAAGCCAACCTGATTTGAATGCTAGGTGCTGAAATGGTTTGATTGGGCCCAAAATGAATTCTCTGCAACGCAGCACGTGGGGGCTGGTTGCAAGAGGCAATTTGGAAAGTCTTCCCTCTTGCCTTTTCTAACTTCTTTTTTTTATTATTATAAACTAAATGTGGCACTTGCTGCATTTGCATCCTGGGCCCCCAGAACTGGAAGTGGTATCCAGAGAATTCATTTCCTCGGCTGCTGCTCACCAGTCGTGCCTCGTCTCACCTTTGGCTAAAACTGAGTCTTCAGTGCCATTCCAAAAACTGTGAGCCTCAAACACTGGACACGCTTTCCTGTCTGACAGCTGGAGTTGCATGTTACATCACAGGATGCTTCCTTCCTCCTCTCTCTCTCTCTTTCTCTCTCACCCCCTTATTCCTATCAAAAATTTCTAAGTTTTTTTTAAAAACTGTACAGTACTCTGGGAGGGAGGCTGTGTCTCTTCTTGGGGTGGAACCATTACTATGTACCATAAGAGGGTTTTAACTTATTTGACGGCAAGTGCATGAGACTGTGTCAATGCCTTTTATTTATTTGTATGCACTTTTAATATGCAGAATTTATATTTTTATGTTTTAAAAAATCATTTCCTGTCAGGAAGAAGAGTTTGGATACAAGGTATTGGATGATTTAAAAAGTGGGAAAATGTAATAAAGTACAATAAATTTATTACAGGGCATTGCCTGAATGTGTTTTTTTCTCCACCAGATTTTGTAGCACCTTCTCTCTGAGCAGAGCAGGCTACCATATCAGACCACTGGCCCATCTGGTCTGCACTGATGGGTAACAGTGCCTCTCCAGGGTTTCAGGCTGGGTATCACTGGAGACACAAGGGACTGAGACTGCTGGGATGTCATGGATGCATAGGAGTGGTGGGAGGCACTAGCTGGGGAACCCCCACTGTGTGTGGTATATTTGGGGGGGGTGGCCAAGGTGGGTGGGGAGACATGTTGGTAAACACTTTTAACAATCACACCATTTCTATGGTTCTCTTAAGCCTGAGCCTCTTCCTTGCCGCCAGATGGCGCTCATGCCTTTGTGCCACCACTAGAGATGGAGAGATGATTCTCCTAAGTGTTGGCTGGCTAGCTGGCTGTCTACTAGGCCAGGAATTGTACACTGAGCCAGAGCTGGCTGTAGCTGATGGGAATCAAAGTCCAACAACAAATGGAGAGCCACAGTTTAGGACGAGTTGAGGGAATAATGCAAGAAGAAAAGAGGTCTGAGTGGGGCCCACTTGCCTGCCAATAGAAGGAGCTGCCAACTGGTGCATCCACTCATAGAATCATAGAATTGTAGAGCTGAAAGGGTCACCTAATTGAACCCCCTGCAATGCAGGAATCGCAGCTAACAAATCCCTGACTCGTAGCTTTCTAAGCATCTTCCCAAAAGAGACCTTTCCTAGTGTGCCAGGCTTATGCAGCGTGGGATGGGCTGGATATTCTTTTTTCCCCCATTTATATTACACCTTTTTCTTCAAGTAGCTCAAGGTGGCATACATTTTATCCTTGCAGCAACCCTGCGAGGTAGACTGCGAAGTGACTGGCCTTCAAGGTCACCCAGAGAGCTGCATGGCCAAGTGGAGATTCAAACCCTGGTATCCCAGGTCCCGCGTCCAACACCCTTGACTGCTGCACCACACAGGCATGCAGTGGAGTCCATGCAAACCATAGCGCCCACCCACAGCGGGCAAGAACAAAGCTATGGCCAAACTTGTTATGGGACACACTTCCTTTTCTAAGCCCAGTGAGCTCTGCAATGCTTTTATCCCACCCCAAAAATCTACCTCCAGCAGTTTCCTCCTTGTGGCACCCTGTGCAAGCCCAGCATATGGGGTGAATGGGACATGTCCAAAACATCTGGAGGGCACCAGATTGCTGAAGGCCGTCTTGCAGGTTTCATAGGTGGTCCCAAGGGCCTACCATTGTCTGAATCTGTACCCAGCCTTGTGATGGTAATGAATGAACAATTTCTGTGCTGGTTTCTGAGTCAAGCCAGGAGTGAAGGCAAGGCAAGTGAAGGGGTGGCTTTAGGGCAGTGAAGTGGGAGACTGATCTAAGCTGTGAGATGTTGTCTGCTTGGAATGAACAGAAGATGTAGGTGTATTGCTCTGGCCCACCTTCTGATTTCAACCAGAAGGAGCATTCAGGGTGACTGTGCTGCATATTAATTAGGGGAGAAAAAGAGGGTCCCATGTTATTTCTTTACGGCTGTTACCTAGGCCAGGGTACAAATGTTACATTAAGGATGATGTTGATGTGTTCTGGTGCCCAGTGCAGGAAATTAACATGGCATCCTCTTCTCCAGGTATATGATTAATATAGAGCACAGACTCTGAGCCCCTGCTTCCACTGACCCATTGGCCACCGCAGTGGGTGAGGGTGGGCAGCTTCCTTCTTCATGAAAAGTACATAGAGCTAAAGAGGGAAGTTGGAAGAGTGACCCTCCTTCCTGTTTCCTCTTTCAACCCCTTTGGCTTTTCAAGGATCAAATTACTTTTACTGGATCTGAACTCTTGGAAAAGCAAAGTGGTGCAGACTTTCTGTCTTAGAAACAGAACTGTAGAGCTAGAAAGGACTCGCCCAACTCCAGCAGTGCAGGAATCACAGCTAAGAATCCCTGGCAGAAGGCCATCCAACCTCTGTTTAAAAACCTCTTCCTGATGCTTAGTTGGGATCTTCTTTCCTGTCATTTGAATCCATGGGATTGGGTCCATCTGGAGCAGCAGAAAAGAAGCTTTGTTGCCATCCTTCATGCAGCAGCCCTTCAGATATTTGAAGATGGCTCTCATACCACCTCTCAGTCTTCTCCAGTCTAAACACCCCAACTCCTTCAACCGTTGCCCATCATGCTTGGTTCCCAGACCCTTGATCATCTTGGTCACCCTCCTCTGCACACCTTGTTCAGCTTGTCAATATCCTCCTCAAACTGTGATGCCTAGAGCTGGATACAAGTCTCTTGGAGTGGGGCAGGGAGACAAGAAAGGACCAGAGGGGGTGACTCCCACGGGACTTAATCAAAAATCCCAAAGAGCCCCCAGAGGTTGGCACTCCTGGCATGCAGATATACATTTCCAGAGTTGGCATTTGGACTAAGCTGGCCGCCATCTGCTGCCGCTTGCCCCTTCCCTTCACCTTGGCTGCAGCCACAGAGCGGGGCAAACCTCTTCCTGTTTTGATTTCATTTCCAAGCTCATAATTATTTTATGCCACATATGGAAATTGCCGGGACAGATGTCATATTAAAGTGCAAGGCCATCATTTATTTATAAGTGATTGGGTTATAGCTATATTAATACTGCCTGGGGCAATGCCAAATTAGAGCTAATATAGTTTTATTGTTTATTATATTGGCCAATATTTTTCCAATTCTGGTAGGGTCTTTTTTTTTATAGCTCCTTATTGGATCAGGAGCTGCTGGAAGGAGAGGCGGCGGGGCGGCAGAGGGTGTGGGGAGAGAGTCCCATGTGAGCAATGGAGACCCTGGATCTCTCTTCCTGATTGCATTGTCTCCTGGACTGGCATTGGTTCTCAGAGGAAGGGGGGGGGGAGTGTGTGTTTGTGTGGCAGATGTGGGGTGGGGAGGATCAAATCTAGGTCATTGGAGGAGGTTAAGAGCCTGGAGGCAGCTGGGTGGGCAAGCTACTGCAGGCTCCAGCAGTACGGGGAGCATTGCTGTCAAATAACATGAAGTCTTGGTGTGTGTGTGTGTGTGTGATGTATCCTTAGAGCAGAGGGTTGCTGGCACCAGGAGAGCTTTGGTTCTCTGTATGCTGTATGAATGCTGTACAGTGGTACCTCGGGTTAAGAACTTGATTCGTTCTGGAGGTCCGTTCTTAACCTGAAACTGTTCTTAACCTGAGGTACCACTTTAGCTAATGGGGTCTCCCACTGCCGCCAAGCCACCGCCGTGCGATTTCTGTTCTCATCCTGAAGCAAAGTTCTTAACCCGAGGTACTATTTCTGGGTTAGCGGAGTCTGTAACCTGAAGCATCTGTAACCTGAAGCGTCTGTAACCCGAGGTACCACTGTATAACCGTCCTCTTCCTTTGTCTCTGGGGTGGCTTCCAGGACTTTAGATTAGAACCGTCTTCACCCTCTGGGTGCCCTCCAGATTCCTTTATCTGTTTATTTATTGCATTTACACCCTGCCTTTCCCTCCAAGGAGCTCAAGGTGGTAAACATGGCTCTCCTATAATTCCCACAACAACCCTGTGAGGTAGGTTTGGCTGAGAGGCAGTGACTGGCCCAAGGCCACGCAGTAAGCTTTGTGGCTGAGTGGGGGATTCAAACCTTGGTCTCTCCCAGGTTCTTGTCGAACATTCCCATCAGCCGCCAGCTCCAGGGGGTCCAGGAGAAGTCTAGAGGGCAGCCTGTTGACAGAGGCTGTTTTTAGGAGCAAAATTCTTGAGAGTCTTCTCTCTTCTTTTCCTCCCGGGGGTGGCTGGAGGTCCAAAGTCCATGGCAGCAGCTATATTGAGATGCTGCTGACCACCATCAGCCCCCCGGGGAGAACTCCTTGCCTCTGGCCCTGCAGCAGCCTTTTATAGTGCCTCGTCTCATCCCATAACTGCTGTTTCCTGAGAGATTGATGGAGGCCCCCAACTATTGCTCTAACTGGCCTTTGGGGGTTCCCTGCACAACAAACCTCTCCAGGAAGCACATGCACCCTTGGGTGCTGCGTGAGTCGCTCGGTGATGGCCATGCATGTGTGAATAAGCCACCTGAGGACTTCCAGGGGGTGCTGCAACCTGTCCCTGCTTCTGTTCCTGTGAACAGCCTCACCTGTTTACCTGAGCTCACCTTTTCCTTCTCTCCCAGAGAGAGGGGTGCTTTGTGCTCTAGTGTAGGGAGATGCTAGCCCTGTCGCTGGCTTCGGTGGCGCTCTGTGTGCTCTCCTACAACCCTCCTGTGGTGCCTCTGTGTTGTTTGTGTTTGTGATTGAGTACACCCAGCCTGAAGGGCAGAGGCTTCCCATAATTTATCCCCTGTTTAAGTGCTGTCACTTGCACCCCTGGTCTCTTAAATCCTGGCCTAATTAGCATCTCTCTCTTCCCCTTTCTCAGCACTTTCTCCCTCTGCTGGGTATCGATCCTTCCTCCACAGGCACAGGACCAACTGTTGACAATTTATGGTAACATAAAACCCGCTCTCTCTCTCAGCAAAAGTGGCACCTCTTAATAGAATGCACTGCCAGCCTCAGCCACTGCGCTGGCAGCTGAACGTGATTACAGAATAGATTGGACTGCTAGCCCTGCGCTGCGTGGCAGCAAGGAGCGGGCAGCCCATTAAGCCAGCCGGTGAGGAATCTTCCCTCGGCCGCCGAGAGTTTCATAAATATCCAGCCACCTAATTGAAAGCCACAGAGGTCAGCCGAGAACTGGGAAGAGCCACGGAGCCCTCCTGGCTGCTTGAAGGACCGACTCTGCTTTCAAGCACAGACAGGCCTCCTCAGGAAGTGAGAGGTACCCTGATAAAGGGACTGGCTGCTGCTTTCATTGTGCAGACAAGACCAAGACAAGATCTTGGATTGTTGACATCTGGAGACACCAAAGGACAACATCCTTCCTCCCCAGTGCATTTACAGGATGATGGCTGCTCTGACAGTCTATCTTTTCATTATTATTTATTCACTGAATTTATTTACTACTTTTCTGCCAAGATACCCAAGGTTTTAAAGAACTAACGCGATTGATAACAATTTGTAAAAATGAGGCAGGGGGACAGTCCAGATGGAGCAGGCCTTGACTCCCTTGCACTTTTTTTCCCACCTCACCCACCAACATTTCTCAGATGAAAATAGGGACATCCTATTCTATTACAGTGGTACCTCAGGTTACATACGCTTCAGGTTACATACGCTTTAGGTTACAGACTCCGCTAACCCAGAAATAGTACCTCGGGTTAAGAACTTTGCTTCAGGATGAGAACAGAAATTGTGCTCCAGTGGTGCAGCAGCAACAGGAGGCCCCATTAGCTAAAGTGGTGCTTCAGGTTAAGAACTGTTTCAGGTTAAGAATGGACCTCCAGAACAAATTAAGTTCTTAACCCGAGGTACCACTGTACTACTACTATTACTATTAGTATTTTACTACAGTGGTACCTCTGGTTGCAAATGGGATCCGTTCTGGAGGCCCATTCACAACATAAAAAGAACAAAACCCGCAGCAGCGCGCGGGTTGTGATTCACCGCTTCTGCACATGCGTGTGATGTCATTTTGCGCATGCGCAAGTGGCGAAACCCGGAAATAACCCTTTCTGGTACTTCCGGGTCGGCGCAGGACGTAACATGAGGTTTGACTGTGTTTACACCCTGCCCATCTGACTGGGTTGCCCCAGCTCCTTGGGTGGATTCCAACATATATAAAAACATAATAAAACATTAAACATTAACAACACTATACAGGGCTGCCTTCAGATGGCCCATACCCACCAACAGTTCTCCGATGAAAATAAGGGCATCCTGCCATACCCTCCAACATTTCTCCGAAGAAAATAGGGATGTCCTAAGGAAAAGCAGGACATTCCAGGATCAAATCAGAAACTGGGATGGCTTCTGTAAATCCCTGGAAAATAGGGACACTTGGTGGATCTGCAGGGCTGTTGGTTGAACAAAGCTTTTGTGCAGCTGGTCACCTGGAGCTTGAAATGGAGCCAGGCCATTTCTGATAAAGGTCTACTTGCTCATTTTTGGTTTTCGTTTGAGACTGGTCACTGATTGCCTTGCCTGTCTCTTTTGATGCTCTGCACCTCTCAGCTGATCCATGTTGCCAGCAGATTGTGAATGGGATTGTCCCAGCATCCAACTGGCAGGATGTAGCTCAGTAGAAGAGCATCTGCTTTGCATGAGGAAGGTCTCAGGTTCAGTCTCTGGCATCTCCGGGTAGGGCTGGGAGAGGCCCCTGCTGGAGAGCTGCTGCCAGTCAGTGCAGACAATGGTGAGCTAGATGGACCAAGTATAAAGTATAAAGTAGCTTCCCGAAATCCAAAGTCTTACTGTGGTTTCAATGTGGGGGCTTTAGGGGATGCAAAACCCACAGCTCAGTGGCACAGCAGATGCCTTGCCAATCAAGATCCCTTCTCCTTGGCACTTTGGCTTCAACCTGCTCCATCCTGCCCTGCTGGGCATGGCCTTTAGGTGGGGGGTCAGCTCACTTTTCTGGGGCATAACCCAGTTGGTTTAAGAACCTTTTAAATCCCTGTGAGATTATTCCTTTAGAAACTATTTGCTGGACGTTTGTAGCAAAAGGGGAATCCCAGTCTCCGGTGGCCTCCCCCTTCCTGGCTCTTCAAAATGCCCTTCCCACAATGTTTGTGGCTGCCTGCTGATGCTCTTCTTGGTGATGGAATGATCCTGAACATATTGAATATTCCTCAAAACTATTTATCACCTTCACAACAAATGCAGCTGTCAAGTGCTGCTGACGCTCGATTTTAAATACCTCTTTCCCCTGTGCAAAGAGAGAGCGGGTGGGTGGGTGGGGGCTGGCTGGCTCCAAAGGCTGGGCCTCATCATTTTTTAATGCACTGCAGTCCTTTGGCTTATAGAATATTGATGGTGCCGTCTCTTATTTATCAAACAAGCTGAGCGCTGCTGTGCAAGGGGGCAGGGCCACGCAGAAGCCCCGATTCATCTGCAGGGGGTGGGGTGGAAAGAGGCTTCTTACATCGTATCTTTGGCAAGAGAGCAGCACACAAGACTCACCTGTGAGATCGGGTTGATAGTCAAAGGAAAAGAATCCCTCTCCGTCTCTCACCTGGCAGTGGTTTATAGGATGCCCAGTTCAGTGGCAGCAACAGACCCTCCAAGTGTCCCTTTTTTTCAGGGATGTCCCTGATTTAGAGAAGCCACCCCGGTTTCTGATTTGATTCTGGAATGTCCCACTTTTCCTTAGGATGTCCCTATTTTCATTGAAGAAATGTTGGAGGGTATGGATTTATCCAACTCCCAAGCCGTCTGAAGGCAATCCAGTACAGTGGTACCTTGGTTTGCAACCGCTTTGGATTACAAGTGCTTTGGATTACAACCACTTCAAACCCGGAAGTGCATGTCCCTTTTTTTTGGATTACAACCCATTTTTATTTTATTTTTTTGGATTACAATCAATTTTTTTGGAGAGGTCCCATTGGCGAAAGCGCACTTAATATTTTTAAAATCTATGTGAGCTAGACCATATGCAAATCAAACCAAACCAAACCAAACCATGGGTGGTAACCAATGTTGGTCCTACTCAGAGTAGGTCAGTTAGAATGAATGACCATGACTAAGCTAGCTCTATTGATTTCAATGGGTCTACTCTTAGTAAAACACAAGTTAAAATTGATTTTTAAAAAGACTATAAAAAAAGAAAACAAAATTCAGGGGACTGAAACAGATAAAACAGGGTCCAGCCTTGTAGGTCAGGGAAAACTTGGATAAAAAGATAAGCATTTCCAAGATGCCAGCCAAAGCAACTGATGCGGTTGCTGTTTCACATGTGGCAGGGAGGGGATGGACATTCTGAAGAACAGGGGCAATAGCAGGAAATGCCTCTTTTGAGGTCACTGTCCGCAGCTGTGCCAGGAGTAGAATTCCCCCAGATGACTTAAGCGATCTTCCAGGTCTGCACAGGACAGGAGCAGGTGGACTTTAAGGCAACCTAATCCCAAGCTGTTCAGGGCTTTATGCATTAACAATGAGACCTTAGACATGGCCAAGGTGTCAGGGACCATGCTGAGGAGGGCTGCACTGAGGAGGAATGGTGGGAGCCACCCCCTTCCCCTGCTCCTGCTCCTGAATCTTCCCAGGAACAGGAGGACAGTATAGATTTGGAACAGTGGTTTACAGAGGGACATAGTTCAGAAAGCAGAAGCTGGGAAATACTGGATGGGGGACAGCTAGGAGAAGAAACACTGGAAGAGAGAGGGTTAACAGATTCACAGTCTCTGGACAGCATTCCTCTGATCTCTCCAAAGCCCAAAGAGCTCAGAAAGTCTCAGAACAGAAAGCACAGAGTGTACAAGCTCAGATTACAAAATGTAGGAGTGATGTAGATAAATAGGGACGGAAGGGGGTGTGATCCTTAATTGGGAGCACTGTCATTTCTAGGAGATGTGTTCTTTGTTCTCTCGCTGTGATTATTAAAGTTTCTAACTGGTAAGATGTTCCTTTCTTTGATCTTCTTATCTACTGCCAAGGCTTCCCTTTCTTCTCCTGGACATTGGAAGTCAGGTTCTAAGGTTGCCAAAGCCCTCTTCAGAACTCAGTTGCTCCAGGCTGCAGCTGGGTAGCCCTCCCCTGCCCCTTGCCCGACACATTAGTGCTTGCAAGTGTGTGGTTGACATAAGAAGAGCTTGCTGGATCATCTAGTCCAGTGTCCTGTTCCCACAGTGGCTGGCTCAGGGGTGCCAACTTGAATAAAATATTGGGTGGCCCAGGTTAAGCCTCTTCCAACATAATCAATCACAGGCCCAACACACGTACACCATTAAAATGGCAATGCCCACCAGCTTTGGGGGCACCGGCCCCCTCAAACATTTTATTGGGGTGTGAGAGAAGGGATCTCAGCCCCTAGGAGTTGGCTCCTATGGGCTGACCCTAGAGAAACCTGCGAGCAGGATTTGAGGCTCTCTGGTTTCCAGCAATTGATATTCAGAAGCATTGCTGCCTCCCAATCATGGAGGCAGAGCATAGCCATCCTGGCTAGAAGAACAGAAGAGTTTTGGATTTGATATCCTGCTTTATCACTACCCGAAGGAGTCTCAAAGCTGCTAACATTCTCTTTTCCCTTCCTCCCCCACAACAATCACTCTGTGAGGTGAGTGGGGCTGAGAGACTTCAAAAAAGTTTGACTAGCCCAAGGTCACCCAACAGCTGTATGTGGAGGAGCGGAGACGCGAACCCGGTTCACCAGATTACGAGTCTACCACTCTTAACCACTACACCATTGACAGCCCTCTCCTTCATGAAAATGTCTAATCCTCTTTCGAAGCCATTTGGTGAGTTGGTGGCCATCACTGCCTCCTGTGGAAGTGAGTTCCACAGTTTAAGTATGTGCTGCGTGAAGAAGGACTTCCTCTCCTCTGTCCTGAAATTCTAGACAAGTCAATTTTCCAGGGATCGGAGTCATTTTTAAGCAACTCTAGCGTTTCCAGGCGGGGGCAGGGGACTGTCAGCTTTTGCTGGCAATGTTCCTAGTGACAAGACTCTGTTGCTTCCGTGGGTTGGAGCCCCAGCTCCTCAATGGCACTGCGCTTGAAGGGAGGGGGAGGCAAATAACCTTCCTCTCTGCAAGAGTTGCCTGCTCTGGGCAGCCACTCTCAGGGCCTGGATGACAGTCTTGAAGCATTTTAATATTTCCTCCATGATTTATCCTTGGTAATGAGCTGGTGATAGACTCTCCTTCAAGCGTATGGATTATCTATTAATGCCGGCACTGCGTGGAGCAGCTTGTAAGTGACTTATTGCCAGGACGGAGTTTAATGGGGGAAGTTCAGTGGCCTCCAAAAGCAGTTCAAGAGCCAGCTGGCTGGGAGGAATAGCTTGCTATTGACAGAGTCAAGCCCAGGCGGCACATTTAGCTCAGAATTGGTCACTAGCTCGGGAACGAATCCAGCAGGGTGTGGTGTTCTCCAGCCAATAGTCACAACTCAGTTTCCCCAAGAGGATGATTTTCTGTGGTCAGGACTTGCATTTGCATTGCTCAGTCACCAGAGCAATGGTGGCCATAGGGAAACTGGACCCTTGTGGTCCATCTAGCTCAGTATTGTCTGCACTGGCTGGCAGCCATTGCATGGTTTCAGACAGGAGACTTTCCCCAGTGCTACCTAAAGATGCCAGAAATTTTCCCTTTCTTTCCAAAGGGAAAGAAAGATTCTAGTCCTCGGTATTCTGAATAAAGGGCAAATTTAAATTAGAGCACAGGAAACTACCCCATACCTTTGGTCTATCTAGCTAAGTACTACACCAGGGGTAGTCAACCTTTTTATACCTACCATCTCTTGATGGTAAAATTTCCTTACCTCCCACCAGTGCTCAATGGAAGGAGGATTCAGCTTGTGACGTAGAACCCCCTACCGCCCACCTAGAATCCTGTAACGCCCACTAGTGGGCAGTAGGGACCAGGTTGACAACCCCTGGTCTACACTGACTGGTAGCAGAGGCTCCGCAGAATTACAAGCAGTGGTCTCCCTGATTCATACCTGGCGATGCCACTGGACCTGGGACCTTTCGCATGCAAATGAGGTGCTCTGTCGCTGAGCTGCGGCACTTCTGTGAATTCCATGCCAAGGGAATCTGCAGCACAGGCCCCACTCTGGCGCTGGGGGAAGTCTGGCAGTCTCCCTCCATGGCTTGGAAGTTTTCTCAGTTGACCCAAGCATGTTAAGAGCATAAGAAGAGCCTGCTCTATCCTGTTCTATCAGAGGCAAACCAGGTGTCTCTTTTGGGAAGCCCCAAAGCAGGATTCAAGCCCAAGGGCCCTCTCCCCTTGTGTGGTTTCCAAGAACTGGCATTCAGAAGCATTGCTGCCTCCAGCCGTGGAGGTTGAGCATAGCCATCCTGGCTTCTTCTTCTTCTTCTTGTTGTTTAGTTGTTTAGTTATGTCTGACTCTTCGTGACCCCATGGACCAGAGCATGCCAGGCACTCCTGTCTTCCACTGCCTCCTTCAGTTTGGTCAAACTCATGCTGGTAGCTTCGAGAACACTGTCCCACCATCTCGTCCTCTGTCATCCCCTTCTCCTTGCACCCTCCATCTTTCCCAACATCAGGGTCTTTTCCAGGGAGTCTTCTCTTCTCATGAGGTGCCCAAAGTATTGGAGTCTCAGCTTCAGGATCTGTCCTTCCAGTGAGCACTCAGGGCTGATTTCCTTAAGAATGAATAGGTTTGATCTTCTTGCAGTCCATGGGACTCTCAAGAGTCTCCTCCAGCACCATAATTCAAAAGCATCAATTCTTCGACGATCAGCCTTCTTTATGGTCCAGCTCTCACTTCCATACATCACTACTGGGAAAACCATTGCTTTAACTATATCCTGGCTAGTAACCATCAATAGCTCTCTCTTCCATGAATTTGTCGAATCCTCTTTTAAAGCCATCTTGCTGCCTCCTGTGGGAGGGAGTTCCACAGTTTAACTAAGCGCTGCATGATGGAAGTCCTGAATCTTCCTACACAGCTTCATTGGGTGTCTATGGGTACAAGTGTTAGGCAGAAGAAATGAACCCTACAGGTTGGTGGCTTGTTCTGGAGATCCAAAGCTTGCTTCACCTTTTGGGTCCCCCTGGAAGGTTGATCTACTGCCAACGGATCACTGCCCTCCTTGCAACCTGGGGCTTCAGCTTTTCCTGCTGTGGAGATGCTGGGCGTAAGTAAGCTCAACCTGTTGGACTTGTCACTGTGATGCAACTGTTAAAGATGCTCTCGTCTGCCAGTGAAAAGGAGAGACACACCTAACATCCCGCCTCCCCATGTTTCTTTGTGCTGGGGGCAGCTGCACCGGGTGACCCACGGAGAGCTCTCTGAGCACCCCCATCTCCGATCCTGCCCACAGCTACCAACTGTTGCTTTTCACCCCAGTCAGCGTTGCAGAGAAAGGGGAGAAACAATTCTGGGGGCCGCGCAGGTGAAACCGCATTGATCTAACAAGCTTCCAAATGAAAACCAGCATTTGGACTTATTGCTTTCCGGCTGGAAATTTGATTACATTTTTCTGGGGCTGTAAATCTGCCTCTCTCTTTCTGCAATGTTATTATTAAAGCCACTGTTGAATTTGTGTGGCGGTGGCAGCGGCGGCGGAGTTGTGGGGTTGGCGGCGGCGGCGGCGGGAGGGGGGTGTGGGTTGGAGGGGGAGGAGGAGTGATACGTAAAATTTCAATCCTGGCTCTGACATTCCAGGAACTTAAAAAGCAATTACAGTGTGTGCTTTGCCTCGGGACAGAATGAATCATTGAACGCAGCCGCTCTACCAGAAGAAATTAAAGGCTGAAGCAACAGCATGCCGGTGGTGGAATGGGGGGGGGAGGCGGTATTGCACTGAGAATCAAAGGTCAATTAAAGTAGAATTGAATCCATTTTATTTTATTTTTTGAATATTTTTGCTCACGTCCTCCTCTCTTCCCAAGTGTGCAAAATAAACCTGCAACTGGTATTTATTTGCTGAGTAATAAAGCTACCCTCCACTTTGTTTTGGAAACATGGCCGTGATAAAAAAAAAACCTCCCCCACCCCTATGCCTTGATAACTTGCATTAATCTCTCCATCATGAAGTCTGAAAGAGGTTGCAGCCGAGGAGGGCATTCATTCTTTCTCCGCAGCCCCAGGTAAGAGGCTTCAGGTGTTCCCTCCTGCCTGCCAGACTCTGTGGGAGGAAACGGTGCGTCCGATCCTCACCCTCCCTTTGGCTGGGAATCTGGTGGTAGTGGGCATTGGCACTCAGGAGGAGGCGGCGGGTGTCCTCCATCCTCCACCAGATGGCAGCAGTAGCCCCCATGGGCTTTACTTTTAGTATACATTTTATTTCAAAAAAGGAAGGGTGTTTCTAGTCTGTGGTGAGGGAGGCTCCAGGTTCAAGGAATTGTTGGGGGTGTTGGAGCAGTTGCGGGTGGAGGAGCCTTCAAGAGCTGTTTGCAGCAGAGCATGTGTGTGTCAGTCAGTCAGTTAATCAATCAATCAACCAACCAACCAACCAACCAATCAATCAATACTTTGCACCTTGGTTTTCCCTGGCAGAAGCAGCTATGCCTGAGCCGCATCCTCCCGGGATGTGCCTTTGCTGGTATGGAATGTCCTCAGTCTCCGAGGTTTTCAAGATGTGGTCACACCGAATAATGTTTTTCGAATGTTTTTCGAGAGAGAGCCACAACTGGAGTGGTAGGCAGGGGTGCCAACTTGAATAAAATATTGTGTAAGCCCCACCCTGCATAATCAGTCACATGATGCAGTGCATGCTCACTATTGAATGGGAATGCCCATCAACTACGTGGGGGCCCAGCCCCCTCAAATATTTTATTGTGGGAGGCCAAAGTCCCCATAACCATGAGGAGTTACCTCTTATGGTGGCAGGTAATGTTTCAGATGTAGATACACTAAGTTGCAGTGTGGTTCAGTATGGGCTGCAGGGTGTTTTGGGGTGTATGTGTTGGGTGGGGGCATAGACAAGGTGTCGTGAGGGCCCCCCTTCTCTGGGTGGGTCCGTCTGCTGTTGCTGCAATGCTTTCACTGGACCAATTTGTGGAACTGGCCAAAGCATAAGGCAAGGGGAAGATGAAGAACAGGGCAGAGACAACAAGGGAGGGGTGAATGAGAATGCAGGTGAAAAGCAATGGAGTGAAAGTCCCTGCCCCCTCCTCTGTCGTTCTGTTATTCTGTAGTAGCGTCAAATATGTTTTCTGCTGCATCGTTGTTACAGGTGAGTGATCCTCCCCCCCCAAAAAGCTCAACAACTTTGAGTTTGCCCCCCCACTAAAACAAGTCAACAACTTTGCCTTCCCCCCTCCCAAGAAAAGCTCAATACAATTTAATTTGGGAGCGTTGGGTGGATCTTTGCACCCCAGCGGTGCATATGCTAAAGACGGCCCTGTGCGGGTGGGTCAGGGGAAGGCAGCTGTAGCATGCAAAAGGAGAGCAAGGCCTTCTCAGCCATGGCTCCCTGACTATGGCACGATCTGCCAGGCACCTCCACTGACAACTTTTTGGTGCTCCCACTGGGTCTTTGATGGTCTGAACTGATTCTGTTTCCTTGTTAGTGTGATGCCAAAGCTTTCTATGGCTCTCATGGTGTGTGTGTTGAATGTTGTCTTATCATATCATAGCTTTGTAGAGTTGGAAGGGACCAGAAGGGTCATTTAGTCCAGCCCCCTGCAATGCAGGAATCTTTTGCCCAATGCTGGGCTCGAACCCATGAATCTGTGATTAAGAGTCTCATACTGTACTGACTGACCTATGACCAAATACAGGCAACTTCCTACTAACACACACACACTCTTAACATGTGCCTGACTACGCCAAACCCAGAAATGACCCGAAAACATCACAAAAAGGGGAGGAATGGGGAGGGACAGAACAGAACAGGGTCTTTGCAGGCTTTTTCAATGGTGTTTCATATATATGTGATTTCACTTAAACGTGTGGTAACCCCTGCGTAAATTGGGAGTTACCTGTATGAAAACAGGTTAATGTTTTCGTATGAAATGCATTGCACCATGTATTTTGGTTTATGCTTTTAAGTGTAAGTTATGCTGAGACTTTTTTTTTTAGGCAATAAGTTTTAATAATAATAAAATTGCTAGAGGGGGTCACCACAGGTGAGCGAGCCTTGGCAGCTCCCCAACTTTGCCTATTTGTTACTCTGGCCCTAAAGGGGCTTCCCTTGTGCTACCTTAAAGCACCACCCAACAGGGCCTGCTCTCCTGCTGTTGGGATGCATGGGGCAGGACCATCCTGGCACTGATGGGGGCAGCCCCCTGCCCCCAGCCCCCCTCCTTGCAACAGCTGTGCTTATCCTGCCCTCCTGGCCTCCTCCTGCTGTGCCCAGCCTGGCTGGAGCAGAGGCTGTTCTGGATGAGTGAGGTGGCTCTGGGTTCAGTCCAGCATCATTAACCATGCCACACACATGCCCATCGTCTGTTAGACTAATGGCTGGCTTGAGGTCATTCAGTAATAAGGAAGGGAGAGGAGGGTTATTAGTTGTTAACAGACATTAATTCACTATTATTTATTCTTTCCTAAACATGCAGAGGGGTTAGGGGAGGGGGAGGGGATGTGTCCCACTAATTAGTGCCCTCCCCCCACCAGCTGGGCTGAGGCTGGGGAGGGGCTTGGAAGAAGAAGAGGAGGAGGATTGGGGTGGTGTGGTGTGGGGGAGTGAGGATAACAGCTGCACTTGTCTGAAGAAGATGCCCTCCAGCCATGATCTTCTCCTGAGCCTTCCTCAACCAGAAGCCTTCCTGAGGTTGTTGGGGTATGTCTCCCATGAGCTCCATCCACCGTGGCTTGTGGAAGCTGGGGATGATGGGAGTTGTAGTCCAAGATATCTGGTGGGCACCAGCTGGTGGTGGGGAGGCTGCCGGAAGCTCAGAAGAGAGTGTGGTGTGTCTGTGTAGGTGTAGAGGGGTTATCCGCTACCTCTCAGTTTTGGACATTAGAGCGGAAGAAAATGCTGAACTGGCTGCCACCTTCAAAGAAACAAGGGCAACATGGGCATGATGTGGCAGCCCTTCTGGCACCTTGGTGGGGTGGTCCGTTCCAGGAGCTGAGTGAAGGTAGAGCAACAAGGAGCTTGCAATCCCCTGAGTGGCTCACCTGAGCAAGGCACCAGGGGGAGGACAGGAGCTGTACCTGCGTATGATTTCTTGTCTAAGGGTCTGGAAACCAAGTTTAATGAGGAAAGGTTGAGAGGGTTGGGGGTTTTAATCCTGGAGAAGAGAAGAATGAGAGCTGATATGAGAACCATCTTTAGATATCTGAAGGTCTGCCACATGGAAGGTGGAGCAAGCTTGTTTTCTGCTGTTCCAGAGGGTAGGATCAAACCGATGGATTCAAATGATGGGGAAGAAGATTCTGACTAAACCTTAGGGTTTAGGATGTTAGGAGCTGTTTGACAGTGGAACAGACTCCCTTAGAAGCTGGAAGATTTTAAACAGAGGTTGGATGGCCATCTGTCATGGACTCTTTAGCTGTGATCTCTGCATTGCAGGGCATTGGACTTGATGAGCTTTGGGACTCCCTTCCAGATCTACAGTTTTATGATTCTACAAAGATTTTCTGAATGCAAGGGAGGATATCAGGCTGAGTCGGGAGTGCAGCTTGTTTGATATACCTGTGCCTAGCAGGAAGCACAGCCCTTCTTTCCCTCTGACTACTGACCAAGAGGAGACATGTGTCCATCCTCTCTGAGCACCTTCCAGCATTCAGAACAGGTTAACCACCTTGAGTGATTCTGACAGACAGGGTGAAGTCAGGCCTGCAGCTGGTGGAAGGAGATTCCCTGCCCTGGAGCTGCAGCCAAAAAGGCCCTGCTCTTAGAACTAGGGCAAATGAGAGATGGCCTTGCATCTTGAGTTCTTTGCCTGCTTACTTACAGGGAAGAAGGAGATCTTTCACATCTGATGGCTTCCCAGATGGTCTGTATGCTTCCATCCTGCCCCCCCCAACTTAGAAGAACAATCCTTGAGGCCTCCCACTTCCCTACTGACAGCTCACAAAAGGAATGATAATGCACTGAGGGCAGCATCACTGAACAAGAGCAACTCACAACAGAGCTTTGTGCTCGGACTGCCTCCATCTGAACCAGGGCTTTGTGCTTTTCCTAGCAAAGTGTTGGAAACATCCTCCCTGTCTGTCTGGTTTCCTGCCCCATCAGGGCACCTGGGCTGGGGGCTCTTCATGCTGCCCTCCCCAGTGCGGGAACCAGGAAGCGGCTGAGGTGGAGAGGCAAACAGGCAGCACTCTGAATTAACAGGAATGCACAAGGAGGTGCTTTTCCTGGCTGGTTGCAAACTCATTTGCAACTTGACTTTCTCCGGAAATTAAGCTCCCCCAGTAGAGCAGAAGGAAGTGTTAAACCTGCTGTTGCAGCTTCATCCTGTGAAACTCTCTCTCTCCCCCCTCCCTCATTTCATCCAAGGTCTCCACACAAGAGGTATGGCACCAGGGCTGAATGCAGGGCCTCCACCTCAGGAGCTGTTCTCATCCCAGTAGGTTGGTCAGGCTGGGCCAAGGCTGTTTGCTGCCAGGACAAACAACGGATGCTCCCCACCTTTGATAAACTAAAACCTGCTTTCAAACTTAACATCTGCCCTAGCATTTCAATGAGAAACATGATGAGCTTACTGCCGCCAATGGCCCACCCAGTCCAGCCTTCTCTGCTCACAGTGGGCAACCAGA
Organism: Podarcis filfolensis; assembly: GCF_964270895.1. Taxonomy (NCBI): domain Eukaryota; kingdom Metazoa; phylum Chordata; class Lepidosauria; order Squamata; family Lacertidae; genus Podarcis; species Podarcis filfolensis. The sequence goes on along the minus strand of NC_139616.1, from coordinate 28,292,201 downwards.
TGCCCCAGTGGGAAACCCACAAGCAGGACCTGAGCACAAGAGCACCCTCTCTCCTCCTGCTGTTTCCAACAACTGGTATTCAGAATAATTCCTGCCTCCAACTTTGGGGCAGAGCATAGCCATTGTGGCTAGTAGCCATTAATAGCCCTCTCCTTCTCCATGGTTTTGTCTTATCCTCTTTTAAAGCTGGTGGTCATCACTGCCTCCTGTGGCAGTGAGTTCCATAGCTTAACTATGGGAGTTCCATAGCTTAACTATGGGAGGCCATCTTCACAATGCCAAGTCCATCTCCAGGGGTGGGCCAGGGCTCTTAACACAGAATCACTGAAGCTGCCAGCCGGCCAGCTAGCCCCCACCTCCTTGCAGATGACCGGCTGCCCTTACAGACAAGCCAATGGCCTGCCCAGTGCTGCTCCGTTTGACAGCTTAAGTCTGATGCTGCTTTTTATTTTTTATTTTTTGGCCATGCAGCTGCCTGGCATGATTCTGTTGAGTGCTCCAGGAAGCGGCAGGGCTGCAGCCTCCGCCTGAGCTGCTGCAATGAGCCTGAGCACAAATGCTCAAAGAAATCCACTCTCTTTTTAAACGGAGGCACTTGGGCATACCCTCCACCACCACTTGCAGTGGCAATTGCCGCTCGCTGCCCGGGGGAGGGAGGGTCAAGATGTGCTGCTCCAGCCCCACCGGGTGGCTGCGTGGGAAGCCTGCTCACACACCCCACTGCTTGGCACTATCCTGCCCCAACAGGCAATTCTGTGTCACTCCCCAGCAGTGTCTGCTGGGGCCTTTTGAAGCTGACAAAAGGCTCTTTGAGCAAATGGCACCAGCAGGGCTCTGAATGCTGGGAGCAGCTTGTCTGCTGAGCATGGCAGGGAAGGCGCCACCCATTTCACAAGTGCCACAAAAGGGGAAAAGGTCACGGCTGCCTTGTCAGGCAGCGGGGAGGCAGCGGCAGCAACCTGCCCTTTCCAGTTCCCATGCAAAGCTCCGGCTTGCAGCTCCTCCTCACAGGCAGCTGCCTGATGCTAAGCCAGACCGTTGTTGGGCTCTTGAAGTTCAGTGTCATTTACACTGACTGGCAGCAGCTTCCCGGGGTTTCAGGAAGGAGTCTTTCCAAGCCCCAACTTGGAGGTGCCATTCGCAACTGAGACTGGGACTTTCTGCCTGCAATGCAGATGCTTTGCCCCCTCCTTGGGGGCTTCTGGGGGTGATGCTGGCCTTGCTGCTCAGCCACAGTGAGGTTTATGGCCCTGGGACAGGGCAAGGAGGAGGCTGCAATGGAGGCAAGACACAGTCCAGTGATGGGCAAAGGGTTCCCCCCATCTCTTCCCTACCTTTCCAAGGATCTAATAGCAGTTGGTGGAGGGAGAGTCACTTTGATCAAGGCAACAGTGCTTGGAGGGGAAAGGGTTAAATAACCCCTCACCAGCCCAGATTATTCAGCCACCGTAGCAGCCCCTGTCCCATCCCATGGCTGGCTTGCCCTTTGGGGAAACAAACCCAAGCATGGGAATCAGAGCTTCAGTCAAAAAGTCTCCCAGAGTGACTTAGGTAAAGGTAAAGGTACCTCTGACTGTTAGGTCCAGTCACGGACGACTCTGGGGTTGCGCACTCATCTTGCTCTATAGGCCGAGGGAGCCAGCGTTTGTCTGCAGACAGCTTCCAGGTCATGTGGCCAGCATGACTAAGCCGCTTCTGGCGAACCAGAGCAGCGCATGGAAACACTGTTTACCTTCCCACTAGAGTGGTACCTATTTATCTACTTGCACTTGATGTGCTTTTGAACTGCTAGGTGGGCAGAAGCTGGGTCCGAACAACGGGAGCTCACCCCGTCGTGGGGATTCAAACCACCAACATGACACATAAGGGGAAAGGGACAGGAAGGGAAGAGGAAAATCAAAACTCAGGTGCCAGTTTCCAAGCAGTTGTTCCTGTTCAGGGGCAGGAGATGGAAGATGAAGCTGGGTGTTCAGCAAAGCTGATACAATGGACCCTGCTCCTTCCTGTCTGTCCCACTGAGGATGGAACGGCTGCCCTCAGGTGGCAGTTCAGGGAGAGGAGGCCTGATGGGGCTGGCCTGTAACAACAGAGCCATTGAAGGGAACCCTGCTTCCCAGCTCTCCCACTGCTGCAATGGCTGCTACCACATACTAGAAACAACTTCTTTTTAAATGAAAACTGGGAATCTAGGGTTTATGGTCCACCAACACTGACTGGCAGTGCACTTGAACTGAAGGAACGTGGCTTTTGCACAGGGTCCAAGGCAAAGGATACAGATGGGGCAGGAAAAACCCCTGGGGTGGCCTCTGGGAGCATCAAAAGGGCCTGGGGCAGCGTGAGCTGTCATCCAACAACATTTAGAGGGCTACAAATCCTTGCCCCCCCACCTGACATTCCTCCTTTCTCTTCCCTGCACTTGTCTCCCAGCTTTAAAATATCCTTCTCCTGCAGAGACCTGAGCTGCCTTCTGAGAGGGGCTACATCACAGGCTGGCACACTTTGCCCAATTCTGGTTGAGGCATGTCAAAAAGGACCTTTCTTCTCTTTTCTTTTCCTGCTCTGTCAAGTGACAAGTACTGTGCACTGATCGCCCCTGTATAAATTAACAGCAGCACTGGGAATTTGGAGAGCTGGCTGGGAGCCGATTAACTTTACAGATCAGTTTGGAATGCAGGGCTGGGGCTTGCAGCATCCCTGAGAGCAGCTGGGGACAGGGCAGAACCCTAAAGACCCCTCAGTGGGATATCAACAGGCTGAAAGAAAGTATTCTTGACCCCTGAAATGAACTGGAACTGTTTTAAGAATCTTGTAACTGTTTTAGAATGCATTTTTTAAAAATAAAAATAAAAATAACTAAATTATGGGTGTGCTTGCTGACTTGGGAGAAAGGGTGGAATGTTAATTTGATAGACAGATAGATGGATAGATGTGCTTCAGCACCAGAATATAGGAAGTTGCCTTTTATCAAGTAGTCCACCTAGCCCAGTATTGTGTATTGACACTGGCTTACAGCAGCCTTGCAGAATTTTCAGTCTGGAGTCTCTTCCAGCCCTGCTTTCAGAGATTGAACCCCGGGTCATTCTGCATGCAAAGCAGATGTTCTACCACTGAGCTATGGGCCTTTCCCATAGTAGGAACCAGGGTTTCCCAAATTTGGATCTCCAGCTGTTTTGGGACTACAGTCCCCATCATCCCTGACCACTAGTCCTGCTAGCTAAGGACGATGGGAGTTGTAATCCAGCAACAGCTGAAGACCCAAGTTTGGGAAACCCTGGTAGGAACTTTGGAAGGTGCCTTATACTGAGCCAAGCTTTTGGTCCATCTAGCTTAGTATCGTCCACACTGACCTGCAGCAAAATAGCTCTCTGGGGTTTCAGGTGTGAGTATTTCCCAGCCCTTCCTGGAGATATCTGTTGTGGGTTGAAGCTGGGATCTTACTCCTGCAGAGCCAGTGCTCTGCCACAGAGCTATGATGGCCCCTCTCAGATCCTGCCAGCCTTGAAGCTCAGTCCTTCATTTACACAGCCCTGTTTGTCTCCAGGGGCATTTCTGGGTGCTTCCATGCTTAGGCAGATGCATTGCAGGGGGTTGGACTAGACAACCCTTGGGGTCCCTTCTATAATTCTATGACCTAGAGTTTCTGTAGGGTGGATCTGCCACCAGCCTTGCTGCACTCCACGTGCTCATGCAATTTTCATTACAATGGCGTTTCTCCGTGAAAGCAAAGAGCACCTTTCTGGCTGTGATTCCTGCTACTGGGTGATGCTCAGAGAGCCATGTGGGTAGAGGAGCCCTCCATCCAAGGGCTATCAGGGTCTTCCAAGGCTGAAGTCCTAATTTTCAGAGGGAAGGGGAGAGGTGAGGGCATGGCAGGGAAGAGAAGAAGAGAGAAGCAGAGTAGGAACTGGGAGGCTCCCCTTGATCAAGAAGTGACCACGATTCCTGGCCTTGCAACAAGTTTCGGAGGCCTCTCCCACATTCTCCAACATTTCTCCGATGAAAATAGGGACATCCCATTACATAATGATAATTTTACTACTTACACCCCACACATCTTACTGGGTTGCCCCAGCCACTCCAGCAGCTTCCAACAAATATAAAAACATTAAACTTTTTTTTAAAAAACTTCCCTATGCAGTGGTACCTTGGTTTACAACAATAATCCATTTCGGAGGTTCGGTTGTAAACCAAAACAGCCTCCTCCCAAAATTGGTTGTAATCCAAAAATATATGTATATAAAAACAAACATAAAAAACTTCCCTATACGGGATTGCTTTCAGATGGCTTGGGGGTCGGATAACTCCATACCCTCCAACATTTCTCCAGTGAAAATAGGGACATCCTAAGGAAAAGTGGGACATTCCAGGTTCAAATCAGAAACCAGGATGGCTTCTTTAAATCAGGAAAATAGCGACACTTGGAGGGTTTGCTCTCCTGCCTGCCCCACAAGCTGAGGGTTTTTGGTCACAGCACGTGTAAGGCACAAAAAGACCCATCACAATGACATAATCCCCTCTGGGCAGCTGCTGAGTCCCTTGCCATGCTCTTGTTGCTCACTGTGAATTCCAAGGCGTCCCTTTCTTGCCCTCATTAAAGCTCCCTTTGCAAACCTCTGGAAGCCTTTTGGCCTTGCCTGCTAATTGGTCAGGTGCCTTCAAGTCAGGGTGACAATCACTTGCAGTGTCTGTGGCTCAAGCTCATGTTCCTGTGTCAGGCCAGCAGCCTGGAAGGTTGTTCCCTGCTTAACTAGCTGGGGGGAACTGTTTTTGTGTGTGTGTGTGTGTGTGTGTGTGTGTGTGTGCGCGCACACACACACAAAGAATCCTAGAATTTTAGAGTTGGAAGGCACTGGAGCACAAGAGCAACTGATACCCCGAAGCATTGCTGCTTCCCAACACTGGAGGCAGGGCACAAGGGGTATCATGTCAGGGATAAGGCCAGGCTGCAACATTTCTTCCTTGCACAGAATAGGAAGCAAGAGAAAGTTCCTTGGCCAAACCAGGATTTGAGCAGATTCCATCGCTGTGCCCACAAACCCATGGAGAGTCAAATTGGCTTCCTGGACAGAAATTCCATTTTGAATGCAGCTTCCTTTCCCTCTTCCTTTTTGCTCTTAATCCTAATTGCAGTCAGATTTTGTCAGCTCAAGGTGACATGATATTCTAATCGCCTCTGTAGGGCTGAAGCAGAAGCTGTTTGTGTGAGTTGCTTCCTTTGGAGCCCAGAGTCAAACGGGAGGGTGAGAGCTGTGGCAGAAAGGCGGGCAGGTGGGGAAGGGGCTTGTTGCTAAGAGCAACACTCTTTTTTGAGTAGTGATTGGCTTTTTTTCTCTTTAATGTGGCGTATGCATGAGGAATTATAACACCCTTGTTGATGGCCGGGAGGCTCTTTCCCACAGGAGTTGATGGAAGAGGGCTGACGCTTAATAGGTGCTATCGCGGGCTCCGTGGATCATTTTCTTGTTTTACAGCCGTGGGGGCTCTGCTTCCTATTGATTTCAAAACCCACTAATGGGCATTTTTTGTGTGTGCTATAAGAAGCTTTTTGTGGTCACGGCTAAATCCAGCCCAATGGCAGAGAAAATTTGTGCAGCTTCCTGGGCAGGCCTCCCGGACATATGTGGCTTTGCAGGAGGAATTTTATCCAATCTTCTTATTGCTCTGATATTTTTATGGCACAGACAAATCTCATTAAATGAGCCTCTGTACTATAAAAGAAAAGAAAAGGTGTGGGTGTTGGGAGGGGGGCAGTTGGTTCATCACACCAAACTTCTCAAAGGAGAGAGGGGTGGGGGTTCAGCTTGTCTTGAAGGGCACACCTGGAATCTTTTCACCTGGAGATGTGAGGAATGGTTGCGGCAACCCCTTTGAGAAAAAAGGTCTCAGTGGTTAGAGCAGGCAACCTCATACTCAGCCCTCCAGATGTTTTGGGACTACAACTCCCATCATTCCTGACCACTGGTCCTGTTTGCTAGGGATGATGGGAGTTGTAGTCCCAAAACATCTGGAGGGCTGAGTATGGGGATGGCTGGGTTAGAGCACTTGTCTTGCAGGTTCAGTCCTCAACAGCATCTCCACGGATAGCTTGGAGAGACTCTCCATGTGAAACCCTGGAGACCTGCTGTCATGGAATAAGGCAGTTTCCAATGCACCTAATGGTACTCTGCACATGCACAAAGCACCCCATGATTCATGGGCTGAGCTCTACTGCTGAAAATGGGTTCCAGGACTGATTTTTTCAATGCAAAATTTCATTCTCTTCTCAGAGGCCAGCATGCATAGAGATCCCACCTGCATTCCATGTTGGGCCACCTGGGAGGAAAGAAAGGTGAACACCCCCCCCATTTGATTTTCAGGGATCCTTGCAAGCTGCCAACTTTCTCCTGCCTCCGTTTTGGTCCAATCACAGAAGAGGGCTCCTTGTTTTGCATAGCTCCACCCTCAAAGCAAGTAATTGGTCCCAGCTGTGTAGATAAATATTTTCAAGAGAGGCTGCAGGTCCTTTGGCTGAGCAGGCCACTTGATTTCTTTGTTCCGGTGAAACTGTAGCATACTTGAGACAAAGCATGCTAAAAAAAAATTCCAAATGAAATTGAATTTGGAAGTTTCATGGTAAATTCTCCTCCTTCACAAATTCATTTAAGCTCTTCTTAAAATCTGGCGCGGCTGAATGTGAAGCACCTCAAGCTGAAGAACTTCCTAAAGAAGAGTCAATGAATTTAGGCCAAATTTACATTTCAACCAGGCAAAAGATTCCTTAGTTTGCAGGGGGTTGGACTAGATGACCCTCATGGTCCCTTCTGACTCTGCAATTCTATTATTCTTCATGCAAGATGGATGGGGGGGCACTCTCTGGAAGAGTCAGGCAAGTGTTGCAGGAGAGAGATGGTGTCTCTTTGACGTTGGACAGGGTTCATTCGTCTGTCTTGCAGTTTGAAATAGTCACCCCCCCAGGGGGAGGGGGGAATCCAAAGTAGGGCCTTTGCTTCTGTGGGAATCAAGCTGCTTACTCATTCAGGTGCCTCCAGCGCGGTGGAAGATGCAACAGCTGCATTAGGTGTGAATTTTGTGCGTAAAAGGAAGGTCTAAACAGGGACTCAAAATATCTGGAAGGATCTTGGAGCATCTCGCATAAATGAGCGTTCTGTGATTTGCTTTAATTAGCATTCCTGCCTGTGGTGGTGAATCTGTCCTGTGTGGACAGATGATGGCACAGACTTCCCAATCAAGTTCATTACAATGCATGTGTGTGTGTGTATTGAACACTGTGCGTGCTTCATAAATGCTTAATAACAATAGGAGGGGGAGGGGAGACAGCGAGCATCTCTTGTCAGCCTTGCCCTCCTCCTGCTCTGGTCAAAGAGGGCTTTGCTACACTCTACTGCGGGTGCCCATCACACCGCTTGACAACCGTCATCTGCTTACAGTCAAAAGTAGTTCTTGTCCTTGCATGATTTATAGCCTGCTTATTAAGGCTACAAATTCTTACTTGCAAAATACACCCAGCTGGAAACTATGGGGTTTACTTCTGAGTAAGCAGGTAGCCTAGGTTTGTACGAGAAGCCACAGTGGATGGAGGGATTCAGCACGGAGGAGGGCAGAGCCATAGCTACGGGGAGGGGGGTTGCTCATCCAGGATTTTTTTGCCTCCAGAGGAGCACCATTGAGGCTCCCAGCCTGGGTGTGTGTACACACAAATATGCATGGGGGGGGGACTGGATCTTTGACCCAGCTGAAATAAAGTCTAGTTTTGCCCCCGAGGAAGGCTAACCCCCTATGTCTGCTGTCCTCCGACCCCCACTTTGCTTTGGGATGACAGTAAAGGAGCTTTGGAAACTGCCCTAACCTTTTCTCCAGGGCTTTGAGGGCATTTCAGACATCTTTTATTTTTGGCAAGCCACCTGCTCCTGGCAGCTAACCACATATTTTTGGACAGGAAAGGAAACTGGTCGGGCACTTGGCACATAAAGCGGCAGGCACAGCTGCCCTGCCCCTATTTTCTTTCCTACTGAGCTCCAAATGGAGATCAGGATTACTCAGCAGAAAGGAAAAGCCTGGTAAATACTAAATTTGTTGCGGAAGCCAATATTCTCTTCTTTCTTCACCCACCCAAAAGAGAACACTTGGAGTGGCGGCATTGGAGAGAACATTTCAAAGATACCTCATTCTCCCTGCCTTTTTAAAATGCAGGGCATTTAACAGGATGTTTGCAACCCAGCTGAGACCACAATTCTATATCCACTCACCTGGGAGTAAGTTACAGTGAGCTCAAGGGAGCTTACTTCAGAGTAGACATCTGGAGGATCGCACTGTAAATCTTTCATGGGCTTTAATACAGTACTGCCCAGGACATTTTGCTGCCTGGAACAGGGAGTGGAAACAGCAAGTGGTGCCTCTTTGCCCTGCTCAGGGTGCAAGGCCAGTCAAGTTATTTGGACACCTGAAGCAGCAGAAAATGCCACAATCACATCTCTTTGGAGGTTTCAATTAAGCAAGCAAGCAAACCCTTGCTGCACACCAAATCCTCTATCGAGGAGAGTTGCCCCTTCTGCCCAATGGCAGAGCCAGCTCAGCCCCATCTGCCTCTACGAAACTCACTGTGAAGCAGTGAAACTTGTGTTTGCTCTATCTTGAAAGAATTCCATTAAAGCGACATTAATAAAATATGGTGGCTGCCTTTCCTTCCCCCAAATGAACTGAGCTGTTTCCTCCCTCTCCAAATGTACAAGCAATGAAACTTTTATGGCTGTCAATTTTCTCTCCGATGGGGACCTTTTTATAAAATCTGCTCATTGCCCATTTTCAAGGCACTCAAAGCTGAACATGCAGGCAGAGGCAGAATGGAAGGAAGGTGAAGACAGGCAGGTTCTGAGTGCAAGCTGTCGGTTGTGGGTAATTGTGTGTGGGTTTGCTTTTGCTTTCTCACATGCATGTTGAAGCATTCACACTCTCTTTCTCCCTGCAGCCTCTCTCTCTCTCTCTCTCTCTCTCTCTCTCTCTCTCTCTCTCTCTCTCTCTCTCTTTCTCTCTCTGTTTCCTTTACTCTTTTTCAAAAGAGGCCAGGTTCCGTTAGGGCCTCTTGGGAATAAAGTGGGCGGCTTAAGTGACCAGAAACCTCTTCCTCCTCGTGATCTTTTTAGCTCTGAAATCAATCCAGAACATCTTGAAAACCCTGACTTCCCTGGACAAAAGAACTGCAAGATGGGGGGAGGCTGGATCACAGCCCTTTCCTGCTCCCAAAGCAGCATTTGTGGAGACAATGCAATAGAAATTATGTGCTTTTTTTAATCTGTAAACCTAGGGAAGTTCTTGCCTGCATTGCAGGAGGTGCAACGATGAAAAAGTGCATTTGCTGAACCTTTCCTTGGGGGAAGTAAGCTGTGTGAAAGAGTTGCAGCTCTTAGGGAGGATGTGATGTGCTGAACTGGGAGACAGGAATTGCTCCATCCCCTTTTTCAAGTGGAACAGAGATTGTCTGATCCTCTTGTGGTTGATGGTAAAGAGAAGCTTCGCTCCCTGTGATTGCTTCCATTTTTCTCTGAGAGGCCAACCCACCCGCACTCTAAACATGGTGCCAGCTTCTCTGCCAGTCTCTCTCCACATGGGGCTGTTGGTGCACGTTGAAGCTGAATGTTGGAAGATTCAAGACACACCAAAGGAAGTCCTTCATGTAGCAAATAGTCTAGGGAACTCACTGCCACATGAGGCAGTAATGGCCACTAACCTAGGTGGCTTTAAAAGATGGTTAGACAAATTCATGGAGGGCTATCAATGGCTGCTAGCCACGATGGCTGTGCTCTGCCTCCACAGTTTGAGGCAGCGATGCTTCTGAGTTGCTGGAAAATGCAGGAGGGGAGAGCATTCTTGTGCTAGAAACCTGTTTGTGGATTTCCCGCAAACCTCCAGTTGGACACTGTGAGAACAGGATGCTGGACTAGATGGGTCATTGGCCTGATCTATTAGGCTTGCATAACATTCCTAGGTTTTTAATCACTTTTTGCCTTTGGAAAACTGTCCCTTGAAGTTGGTTATTGTGTCTAGGTGTGTGTGTGTGTGCAGTAATGCTGCTGCTGAATGCTCCCCAAGCTCAGAAATAAATTTCAGTGGGATCACCATGCTTTTCTCCTTGCAAGGCATTAATCACCACTCCACAAAGTTCTGCTCCAGCTGGTTCATTCTTCCTGAACTAAATTACAAGCCTGATTTGGGGTGAGGGAGGTAGAAGATTTTTTGTATAGATCACCTTAATTTTAATGGAAGCATATTGGAGGGGGAATCTACCCCCTGCCCCCAGTATTATGCATTGTCAGCATAGCCAGAAGTCAACAGAAGGCGAAAATATCTACTTAGTGATTAGGACCTGGAGCCTTGCCTAATGCAAGCAGCTGAAAGAAACAGACATTCCCGTTTTGCTATCCTCCTGCTGAGAAAATGTATTTATTTGTCTGGATCTGCTCACCCTGGACTCTCTTGCTCTTCCTGGCACTGAAATTTCATATCACCACTGCCTTGGCCAGAGCAGCTTTCCTGATGCACTGCTGCCTCTCTAGGGATGTTTTACAATTGTTTGGAGATTCCTGCAGACCAAAGAAAGCAGGAGGGGGGCGTTCTCATCCCCCTCCTTCCCTCAAAAGCCATTTATAAAATAGACGCAAAATCTAGCAAAACCTGCAGGAGCCCTTCAAAGCTCTCTAGCTGGCTATGAATTATAGATCACGGCACTGTGTTAACCATTAGCTGCTTTCAAATTTTCTCACTAACAAGGACTTGGGCATCAATTATTTTTCAAGCCTGTGAAAAAACCGTTTCTGGCGTCCTCTTCACAGAAACCACAGAAGTATTCCCGCCCCGCCCCCCATGGTACAGCTGGCCTTTGGGAATGTCTCAGAGCAAGGTGGGAAATTGCTCCTTCCCTGTCAGGAATATGCAGGCTTTTTCTAAAACCCCTGTAGATGGTCCGGCTACACTTCTTTGCCTGTCTCAGTTGCACATGACTTCCCCTTTGCCTCCCAAATTGGTCAAAGGCAGCAAATGTTTCTCTTGGAAAAGTCACACTGAGCTAAGGCTTCCCCAGAACTGATTCCTTCAACACGCTTTTCTTCCAAGCACACCTGAAGGGAGATGCCCTCCCCCTGTCCTGGAAAACATCCAGGCCCCCTTTTCACTGTCTTTAGAACCACAGTTCTCTCCAGATTTCTTCTAAGCAGATTCCTTCTGTCTGGGTTAGGTGCCTGCTCTCATAACAGTAGAACCCATGGACATACAATGAAGCTCAGTGTTGGAAGATTCAGGAGAGATATGTGCTTCTTCATGTAGCACATAGCTAAACTTGTTCCTTCAGGATGCAGTGATGATCACCAACTTGGATGGCTTGAAAAGAGGACTGGACCAATTCATGGAGGAAAAGGCCATCAACGTCTAGTAGCCATCATGGCTCTGTTCTGTCTCCATGGTCAGAGGCAGTAATAGTTTTGGATGCCAGTTGCAGGAAACCACAGAGAGGGATGGTGCTTTTCTTGAGCTTGAGTTCTACTTGCAAGGGTTTTCAACTGGGGTGCCTGGTTGGCCACTGTGAAAAGAAGAGGCAGACTAGATGGGCCATTGGCTTGATCTGGCAGGCTCTTTCGATGTTCTTATGAGGGTGCCCTACTCAGCTATGGGTAGTTTTTTGAGTCCCTATGAATCTGTGTAGGCCACTGAGCTAGAGAGAGAGAGCACTGTCCATGGTGCTGAAGTAGACAGGCAAATGCTTCCAAGACTGTTGTCCTCCACCACATGGTCCAGGTCCCCAGGACTCTACTTGTAATAGCACTACTCAGGGGGCTGTAACCTGTTTGCCAGAGTGAAGATCTGCATTTCTGCTTGTAGTTGCTCAGTCCACATTAGGGATGCTGAGGACCTACTTTGGTTTGGGAGGGGTCTCCTTGGCATTTCAATTCTTTCTGCCACACACTTCCTAACTCAGTTAGAACCCCCCATTTTTGCAGGCTCAAATTACCCTCGTGGGTTGGTTCACACAGATGGATCAACTGACTGTAAGAGCTTACAAAGAATCAGGCCAGTTTGATTTCCAGATTGTGCGGGCAAGGGGAAGTAGCTCACCTGACACCTTTGTGATGTCAGGTGATTGTTGAGTGGGTGGCACCCACCTGCTAAAGCTGACCCACAGCAGTTAGGGGAGGCAAGAATCTGGCCCACCAGCAAGTTCAAACTCATCATCCCTGTGTCCTAGGGTCAAAGGGGATCACATAGCCTGTGAAGCCGTGCCAAAATATTAGCCCAAAACAGTAATTGTTGGATCCTTGTAACAGAGCCAAACTCCCACCCTCAGTTTCTGCATTTTCCTGTGCAGGCTGACTTATTTATATGTCTTGGCTCAAGTCTTTGCTGTTTCTTGTTGAAACACTTTGCTGGAAGTTCTGTCATTTGATTCCACCAGCAAAGCTGGATTTATTTTAGGCAGTTCTAGGCAGCCCTGTAACCACGTTCCTGGGGCAGCTTATGACAAGAATGAAAGCAGATTAAAAATACATACAGGAAATAAATTTGTGTTGTCCTACCAAGACAACTCCTGCTTGTCCTTTCTAGCCCTCCCTCCGTTTCAATATACTCTAAGAAGGTATTTTCTTTGTGCAATACATTTTCCTCAAAACTGAAGAAGAGCTCTGTGTAACTCAAAAGCTTATTCTCCCAACATTTTGCCCCTTGTCATTTCACTCCTTTGTTGTTATTTTACTACTGTTAATAAATAGCTATTCTCCTTACTTCCAGCATTGAGTGCTGCTGTTAATTTGATGTGTCTGAAAACATCAGAAAGGAAGAGCCATACAATGTGGATCAGATGCCTGCTCTGCATCCCTTTTCCCTCAGGGCAGGCTGTGGTCCAGATTGTGTTGGCTGACTCCTGGAAGGGGTGGTCAGGGAGCTGAGCTAAAGGATCTGTCACCTTTCTAGCTCTGCGATGCAACATTTGTCTGCATAGCATTTATTTATAGAGGGTTTTCTATTTTACTTTTCCCCTCCGAGGGAGGCGCCCAACTAAGCTAACAAACAAAATATAAAATCAACAGTAAACAGCAGGAAAACACTAAAAATATCAGAAGTAAAGCAGCGGTAAAATCCCTGAAAGTAAAATGCCCAACAAGGAAGCAGACTTAAGCAAATCAGGTCTATACAGCAGATAACAAAAAAACAAAACACACACACACACACACAAAACACTTGCTGGGAAATGAAAGTCCAGAGGGCAAAGGAGGAAGGACTGTAGAGCAGTGATGGACAGCTGTTTTGCATGCGGAGGTCCCCGGTTCAATGTGATATAATCCCATCAGTATCTAGTTGTGTGCAGTGATGGACAGCTGTTTTGCATGCAGAAGGTCCCTGGTTCAATCTCGTATCCCATCTGCTTCTGGTTGTGTGCTGTGGGAATTGGGGATTGCATTGGATGGGCCTCTGGTCTCTTCTTCTTAGGTCCTCATGATCCTTGCCCATGAAGAGTTCTAGCATCCCCCAGCCAGCAGGAAAAGCAGATCCCAGAGTAAGGTGGGTTGAGCCATGTGGGAAATGAGCAGAAAGCTTTCCTTGCAATGACACTGGCAGAGTGATTCATTGCTGAAGGGACCCTCAGTAGTTAGAGCTTAATTAGATCTTTATCTTGCAATGTTATCTTTGTTTCGGGGATTAGTGCTTAATGTCTGTATTGTACTCAGAGAGAGCCATTTATTAAATGCAGAAATATGACTCTAGGGTGGGCATGGGGGAGTGAGGCTGGGAGCTGCTCCTGAGAAGGTCTGGCCTGGTGGAACAGGAAGTTCTTTCCACAGGATCTCGAACTGAGCCACACATGACACAGCAGCAGCAATCCTGGTTTTACTCCTGGGTGTCCCCTTGACAGGGAGCTGCAGCCAATAAAGAGTCCTTGACCATTGTACTTGCACCTGTTGGCCACATTCAGATGTTTCATATTTGCACAAACTTTCCCCAACCTGGTGCCTACGATTCCCATCAGATCCAGCCAGTACAGCTCATTATGTCATCAAAGCACCTCTCTCTGTGAAAGAAAGCAATGCAGCCAGGCTGGGACTGAGAGCCAAAGACACGCAGATGTTAAATGTCACAACCCCAATCTCCAAGTGGTGAGAGATTTCAGGGGCTCCAGGGATTTTCCTAGGTTTGGTTTCCTTGGAATGAGGGTCAGCAGAGACTGTGGTGTCTTTAGAATATAGGATTATTTACACATATATGCAACATGAGCAAAGGATGGAGGGGCTCAGAGCATTAACACCCCAACAAATCTTGCTTCTCCATTAGTCACAGCTTTGGATTCAGCACAGTGGAAGGAGGTTTCTGTGTCTCCAGCTTCTAGTCTTCTTCCAGCTCAGCTCACAAACACCTCTTTGGCTATTGTTCACCTATCTAGCAGCTAGATGAGGGAGGTGGAGGAAAGGTCTCCCCATTATCCTGGGGGGCACCATCCATTCTTTGGAGGTCTTGCAACCTAGCTCATTCTTTTGGGATGCTGATGAAGACACTTGTCTGACTAATAGAATCCTCTGTTAGAGTCTAAACCTCACTGGGTAAGGTAAAGGGACCCCTGACCATTAGGTCCAGTTGTGGCCGACTCTGGGGTTGCAGCGCTCATCTCGCTTTATTGGCCGAGGGAGCTGGCGTACAGCTTCCGGGTCATGTGGCCAGCATGACTAAGCCACTTCTGGTGAACCAGAGCAGCCTTCCCACCAGAGCGGTACCTATTTATCTACTTGCACTTCGTGCTTTCGAACTGCTAGGTTGGCAGGAGCTGGGACTGAGCAACGGAAGCTCACCCCGTTGTGGGGATTCGAACCGCCAACCTTCTGATCAGCAAGTCCTAGGCTCTGTGGTTTAACCCACAGTGCCACCTGCGTCCCTAAACCTCACTGGGTACAGGACCCCCAAAACTGGAAGGGGCTCAGGGCGCCATCCAGACTGACTCCCCAACTCATAAAATTGGGACTACTTGTGGCATTGGGGATTCTCCATTGGGGACACGGTCTGTTGGAGAGTTAATGCTGTAAGCCCATCCATTGCATGCTCAGTCAGTCTAGCTTTCAACCCATCTACCCGTCTATACGGTCTGACTGGAAATTGTTTTAACTTTAATATTGTATTTTTATATTTTTGTAACCTAGCTTGAGCCTTTTGGAGAAGGGCAAGCAATAAATCCAATAATATAAAATAACAATAACAGCAGAAAGTAAATAAAATCTCCAGTGACTTAACTCAAAGGAAATCAGCTCATGATATGTGATGGACCCAATGAACCCAATATTCAGAGATTGGGACGTGCTTAACAGCCTGCTACAGGGCAAGAAATGTTCTTTGTGGACAAGATCTCCCCAACACACATTGGCTTTCTGTTCACTGCTGTCTTTGCCCCTGGTGGAGGCTGTGCCTCCTTTATGCAGGGCCCCATTCTTGTTTATGATGCTGTCTGCACTATGCACAGGCTCATTACCTGGAGGTGATCAGTTCTCAGGCAGCAGCAAAGTGTATTATTCTGGTAATTGCAAACAGGATCCTTAATAGCTGCGAGCATAGCTGAAGCTATCTAACCCATTGGTGTTATGCTGAGCTAAAATGCCTCTTGTCCCCCTTGCAGGGCTTGAAGCAGACTGGGGAGGTGGCTGTGGTGTAACACTCAGCCCTCTGTCAAGAGCAACAGGAACTTCATGGGAACTGAGGAAGCTGCCATCTACTGAGTTTGGGTCCTTGGGGGTGGATTCTACCCCTTGCACCATTTTTCATACATTACCCAACACACACACAGAACATCAACTTCTTGCCTGATGTCAGGGGTGGAGGAAGGAGGGTGCGGTGGGGGTGGTGCACACCAGGTATCTCCATTGAGGGGGGTGACAAAATGCCAGGCAGCACTCACTGCAGTGCGCCCAAGCCATGTGTCTCTCCTGGGAGTGACACGGTGGCTTGGGCACCTGCAGGCTCCATGGTGCCCCAAATGGTCCACCCACTGCCTCCCCCTCAGCTGTAGGATGGCTGAGAGGGAGGAGGCAGGCAGACTCCTTGGAGGCCCTGAGGAACATCCTGCCCTGGCTCACCCCGCCCCATGGGCAGCCGGCCCTGCCCCTGGGCGCAGGGCATACAGGTTCCCAATTGGCTTGCTCCGCTGCTGCCTGATGTAACTGTAGCATCATGGAATGTATGGGTATGTCCCCTGTCTGAAGCTGCTGCCAGTCTGAGTAGACAATACTGGGCTAAATGGACCAATGGTCAGACTTTTTATCAAACAGCTTCCTGTCTTCCTACCTGCTTCAGCTGCCAAACCTGGAAGACTCTCTTCTTTATTTATTTATTTTTCAAAATAGGTTTTGGTGTACCATGATTCCTGGTGGTAGAGAGCTCTGGTTATGAACACCTTTCCTTTAAGCACATAAGAGCCCAGTTGGGTCAAGAGCAAGATTCAGAGTATCTAGGTGCAGTGGCGTAGCGCGGGTTGTCAGCACCCGGGGCAAGGCAAGTAATTTGCGCCCCCTAACCCGTGGATTTGCGCCCCCTAACCCTAACCCCCAGATGTTGCGCCCGGTGCGGTCGGCCCCCCCTGCACCCCCCACGCTACGCCACTGTCTAGGTGCAGTAACAGGGGCTGCCGTGATCTCCACTTTTTCAGGCTGTACAAAGGTCCTGTCTCATCCTGCCTCCAGGATTATTTAGCTGTGATTCCTGCATTGTAGGTCATGGGACTTTGGATCTGTCCTAACTCTACAATTTTGTGTGTGTGTGTGTGAGAGATTTGTTGTCTACAAATAGACCATGTTGATGGTCTACTGAGGTGGGTGCTGTAACTCTGTTGCTTTTCATCACAGGCTCAGTGTCTCTTCCTCCCTCCCTTGGCTCTTGGCGAAAGGGTGGAGGAGGGTGCCCTAATTGGATCAGCTTGCTAATTAACTGCCAGAGAGGATTGATGCGGCTTATAGTCACATAAACATGAAAAATAAACAGAATTGATTCCTGCTGAGGGAAGGTTTGCAAGAAACACCTGTTCCATCGCCCAGGGTTTAATTTCTAAAATGGAAGAGGTTATGGGGGTCCAAACTCACTTGGCAATGGGGGAAGTGACAGGTCACAGAGCTCTAGATGGTGGGATGTGGGACCACAATGTCCATTCTGTGTTTAGCTGATGGCGGGAAAGCAATGCCTCAATAGTGCCGAAAGGGGAGGAGAGGAATCTGCCTGCCTTAGGGCCCACACTCAGTTCTGCTGCTGCCTTGGCAGAGATGTTACACAGGAGTGATGTGCATCTATCTTTTTAAAAAAGAAAGGAAGGAAGATGTGGAACCTGGGGTGTGAATCTCATTCCATTTCCTAAAACAAGAACTTAACAAGAATATGAGAACCTAAGAAGATACTGCAGGATCAGGACCTTTTAGTCCAGCATCCTGTTCTCGCAGTGGCCAGCCAGATGCCCCAATGGGAAACCCACAAGCAGGATCTGACCTCAAGAGCCCTCTCCCCTCCTGTAGTTTCCAGCAAGTGGTATTCAGAAGCATCGTTGCCTCCGACTGGGGAGGCAGAGCAGAGCCATCATAGTCAGTAACCATCGACAGCCTTCTCCTCCCATGTGAATTTGTCTAATCCTCTTTTAAAGCCATTCAAGTTGGAGGCCATCACAGCCTCCTGCAGGAGTGAGTTCCATAGTTTAACTACGCACTGCATGGAAAAGTACCAGGTCAGGCCATTGCTCCATCTAGTTTTGCACTGCCGGCACTGACTGTTAGTTGCTCTCCAGGGTTTCAGGCAGAAGACTCCCCTACCTGGGGACGGGGCAGGTGCTCTGCCCCTGAAGTATGGCCCATCCCCTGAGAGCAGGATGAGGTCACATGTGCAGTCCAGCACACTCTCTGGCAGATAATAATAATAATAATTTATTATTTATACCCCGCCCATCTGGCTGGGCTTCCCCAGCCACTCTGGGCGACTTCCAACAAAATATTAAAATACCATAATACATCAAACATTAAAAGCTTCCCTAAACAGGGCTGACTTCAGATGTCTTCTAAAAGTCTGGTAGTTGTTGTTCTCTTTGACATCTGGTGGGAGGGCATTCCACAGGGCAGGCGCCACTACCAAGAAAGCCCTCTGCTTGGTTCCCTGTAACTTGGCTTCTCACAGTGAGGGAACCGCCAGAAAGCCCTCGGCACTGGACCTCAGTGTCTGGGTAGAACGATGGGGGTGGAGATGCTCCTTCAGATATTCTGGACCAAGGCCGTTTAGATTTGCTTGTGCATATCAAGTCAGGATTTGGGCATGGCTATAGCAGAGCTTCCCTTTCCAGTATTTCCCTGAGAAGGAAAGAATGGAAAAGGAGACCCCTGCTGGCATGCACCCTCCTGCAGCCAGCCTTCAGCAGAAATCCACACAGCTGCCAAGAATTTCAGGAAGCTGTCCTTGCTGTGCAGGTCTTTCCTCTCCACCCTCCTTGTGTGCTCTTGATCTTCCTTGGTGGGCATTTCCTTCTCCAAGTAAGCACTAAGGGAACCAACCCAGAGGTACCAGAATGGCCTCTTTGACCATCAACAACAGAGGATCTGCTATGGCCCACTTTCCTCAAGCTCCAGATGTTTTGGTCAACAACTCTTGTTAACCTTAGCCATTGGCTGCATGATGGGTGCTGTGTTCCCAAACATCTGGAAGGCACCCCAGGTTAGGCAAGGCTGTGCAGGAGAGGCTCTCCATTCACAGCTCTTCAGAAGAGCTCCCTGGGCTGCTTCTCACTGTCAGTTGCTAATTATTTTTGAGATTATCATAGGATCATAGAATTGCAGAGTTGGAAGGGACCCCAAGGGTAATCTAGTCCCACCCCCTGTAATGCAAGAATCACAGCTAAATAATCTTTGGCAGATGGCCATTCAACCTCCACTTAGAAACCTCCATGGGAGGTAGTCCATTCCATTTATGATTAGGATATTATGCTATCATTTGTTATAATGAAGCCGTTAATTGATTCCCCCCCTCCATATATAATGGATAATAATTGTCGGTGCACATATATTTTGGGTGGCTAGTTATGAACCAGCCTGAGCATCGTATGTTCAGGGGAACATGTGACACCCCAATAAAGCAGCAGTCCTGATGATAACCACATGGCTTCCTTGAGTGAAGCGCTCAGCCCCACCTGCTCTTCCTTCTCTTCACCTACTTTCTCTCCAGGGGAACAAAGAAGTGGGCATGTGCCCCACCCACTTGAGAGTAAATCCTGCCTGAGCCTGTGCTGTGTACTGCCCTTCAGCCTGGGCGTGGGCTCCCTGGTGCCAGGCAGGCTGCAGTAGAGTCCATGGAGAGGGCATGTTTTATTTCCTGAGCCTTCAGAGCAGCAGGACGCCTGGCCTGGCAAAGAGAGAAAGAGAGAGACATGCTGATGGTTCTGCCTTCACAACCCAAAGCCCCAGGGCTGCTGTTGCTCTGCCTCTTGAATGTCAGCCCCTGCTCCCCCTGACTTCCTATTAAGGCAGCTTAATCTCTCCTCACTGGGCAATCTGGATTCAGCACTTTGAACTTGGTGTACCCATTCATCATGGCCCTGAAAGGCCTACCTTGTCATCCTGTCGGTGGGCATTTCCATCACATCTCTAGAGCAGATTGCAGCCAAGCCTCCTCCTCCCCTGTCCAAGAACAGCCAGCAGCCTGCCTTGGCTGAATACCAAAGTGACAGAGTAGCAGCCAGCCCCATTGCCCAGGAATGCACAAACACTCAGGAGGAGGAGGGGTTGTTCTCCCAGCAGCCAGAAGGCAGAGGGACAAGTCAGTGCACACCACTTGGGTAGGAACTGGAGGAGACCCTTGACCACCACAGAGTCCCAGGAGTTTGGTAAGGGCAGCTCCACCGCCAGAGACATGGAGACAGCAGACCAGAAGCCCCTGGCTTTAAGGGTGGAAAGACCCTGCTCAGCTTCTCAGGGTCCCCTCTGGACTTTGGAGTAGAATCCCTGCCACTTCCTGTGCCACTTTGCCAGCTAAGGCAAACATTTAAAGCCCATTCACCCCCTCACCCCACCTACTCAATGTTTGAGGAGTTATTAATCTTTGTGGGGGTGCCAACTTGAATGAAATATTGGGAGCTCCAGGTAAGCCCCGCCCTGCATAATTGGCCACAAGGCACTGGCACATGCACACCATTTGAATGGCAATGTCCATCAACTTTTGGGGCCCCTCAGATATTTTATTGGGGAGGGGCAAAGGAACTTTGGCCCCTGGGAGTTGGCTCCTATGGACATTTGCAATAGTAGAAACGACCTTGGACTGATTCAGACCATCAGGGTCCATTGAGCTCAATATTGTCTACACTGACCGGCAGCAATGGCTCTCCAGGGTTTGAGGCAGGGGACATTCATGGCCCTGCCATTGGGGATTGAGCCTGACCTTCTGACTTCAAAGCAGATACTCTATATACCATTCACCTCATGGGAAAGCCTTGGGGATAGGCTAGAGTCCCCTTGGCCAAAATGCCCCCAACTTCCTAATGTAACATCAGACCCAGTTTTCTTTTGGGGTGGAAGACAGCAAGGAGGAAGGGGGGGGGAGGAGGACGAGGAGATGCCACTTAGCTAAATTCCTAAGTGCCGGAGAGAATAATTGCGGTTCCGTGTATAAATCAATAGCTAATTTGAGAAAACAATGGGCAATGTAGGGTAATGTAGTGCCTCAGCAAAATCCTATAGGAATCACCCACTGATGGACTCTGGCTTGGCGGGTGTGAAATAAAGATGGCATCATTAATTGGGATTCATGATAGGGTGTTTCTGTGCTGAGCAGCCTGATGCATGGACCTCAAGGGGGATGCTCCCGCGGTGTTTGGGGGGGGGCACAGGATGATGGCAACTTGCTCCTTGCATTTCTGTTGCCTTGGAACCTCCATGTTGCAGCTGACCCCAGAGTTGTGCTATTGCCTGGCCTATCCAGGTAGGGCTGGGAACGTTCCCTGCTTGAAACCCTGTAGAGCTGTTGCTTCCACTCCGTGTAGGAGGTAATCCAGAGGTCAGTGATCCAATGGTCTGCTTTCTAGCATGACGCAGCTTCTGATGTTCCACTGTCTCCCTCACCCCGGTCCCCCAGGATCTGCTGTCTCATTCTGCTCAATGTTTAAAAGTCTTACTTCTTCACACAGCACATAGTTAAACTGTGGAACTCACTGCTGCAGGAGGCAGTGATGCCCTCCAACATGGATGGCTTTAAAAAAGCATTGGAGAAACTCATGGAGGAGAGGGCTACCAGTGGCTACCAACCACAAGGGTTATGCTCTGCCTCCACATCCCAAATACTGCAATCGTTCTTCATAAGGGAGTCGCCCTATTCCCTTGGTCATTTTGGTTGCCCTTTTCTTGAACATTTTCCAATTCTACTCTATTGTGTTTGAGGTGAGGTGACCACAGAATAGATTTGGCATTATATGATCCAGGCAGTTTTATTTTCACTTCCTTTCCTAATGAACCCTAGCCTAGAATTTGCCTTTTTCAAAGCCGCTCACCCTTAGTTCAACCTCTTTTTTGAACTATCCACTAGATACCAAGGTCTTGTTCCTGGACAGTCACCACCAGTTCAGACCCCCTGTAGCATACAGTATATGTGAAATTACGTGCATTGCTTTACACTTTATTACACTCAATTGCATTTACCATCCGTTCACTCAGTTTGCAGTGGTCCTTTTGGAGCTCTTCTCTTTCTGTTTTTAGGACACCAAGGCCGGATAGCTCTGTCGGTAAACCATGAGACTCTTAATCCAGGGTCATGGGTTCAAATCCCACATTGGGTGAAAGACTCCTGAATTGCCGGGGGTTGGACTAGATGACTCTTGTGAGCCCTTCCAACTCTGCAGTTCTACAATTCTACGATCAGAAAACTTGGCCACTTCACTGCTCATATTAGGAGTGCAGGGACAGTTCTTAATCCAAAGCATAGCATGGAATGGTGGTGGAGGGGCTGTGGCTGGTAGGGTCAGCCGGAGAGATACTAATTGTGTAATTGTCCACATAACTATCTAAAACAGGTGGGTCTCTGTCCATAAGACTGTTAAGTTCCCACCCTGGGATTCATTTCCCTGCTCAGGGATTGATTTTAATGAAGAGCAGGTTATAAATCACCTGTGTAAAGCAAGCAAATGAAGTCTAGGGTCTTAAACTGACTGCTTGGAGCTGCACCAGTAAAAGTGGGGAGGGAGGGGGCAGCCTGAGCCTGACTCTGGATTTCTGTGCTCTCTTGCCTCCCCCTCTCCCACAGCAACGGCACTTTCAACTCAAGAATCTCTCCTGAGCTGCCTCCTCCTTGTAAAAAAAACAAAACACGCTCCCTGTGCCTTTGCAAGATGGCTCTAATTTAACCATTTCTGCAACGGAAAGTGGCAACGGCTCCTTGGTGATTTAGATGCTGGTGGCAAATTGCCACCTTTGACAGGAGCTGCTGAGATTTCCTGCAGAAATCGATGGGTGATTCAAGGAGTCTGCTGTTCAGCAAGGCAAATCAGCTGCCAACAGGTGGCTTTATTGGCTCCCAGTGAAAGGTGGGACTCATTATGCTGCAGGCCGGGGTGGGGTGTGGGTTGCCATAGGAGGTGTCTGCGCTGGGGGATGCATCAAAGCTGCCCTCTGCTCCATTGACAAGGCAGCAGTCTCTGCAAAAGGAGCCTTTAATCCTGGCAAGTCTGCCAAGGCATCTTGGGGGTGGCTGAGGAACAGTGGTGGGGCACCCAGCCGACCCGCTCCCCCCCATAGGTTGCCTCCCTAGAGCAATCCTGCAGGTGCCTGAGCCCTGCCTCCTGAGCATATTATCTGTGCCCTCCTGCCATGGACATCTGCCAGGGCTTCCCTCAAGGAGGATGAGGGAAGATTTAGGAACAGGCAGATGGGAGCACGATCAGACTGCTTTAAAATGTCAAAAGATGATTAAAAAGCCAAGGCAATATGGAAGTGAGAGGCAGCATTGGGGCTAAGAGGGTGGATAAGGCTGCGAAAGTGTCGTTTTGGCAAGGGGGGCACCCAGATTGTGTGGCCCTAATTCTCAAGCCAAAACAACCCTGAAGGTGGCTTGGTACCCAGGGTGCAGATCCCAGGTGCCAAACAGCTGCTAGTGATGTGTCTCAGAACATGTTCTGGCTTTAATAAAATCATCTTAGAGAGAGAGAGAGAGCACATTCCACGAACATTGGCCAGTTTACAAGAGGACTTCATTGCTAGTGTGGCTAATAGCCCACTATGGCTTGTAGTTAATGTGAGTCCTCCTCAGAGTGGACCCATTGGAATGGATGCCTGGGTTTTAGTGGGACAGCTTCCAGGGGCCATGCCAAGCCTAGCCCTCCAGAGATTGGAGGGTGATCAGAGAGCAGAACATCTTGGGTGGGCAACAGACCACCCAAGTAGTAGCTGTGCTTGTTGATAATATCATTTACAGCCCCCATTTTCCTCCAAGGAGCTCAGGGTGGCACCCCTTGTTCTTCTGCTCTGTATTTTATCCTCACAACAACCCTGTGAGGTAGGTTAGGCTGAGAGACTGGTGCAAGGTCGCCCAGTAAGCTTCATGTTGGAGTGGGAATTTGAACCTTGGTCTCCCAGGTCCCAGCCCAGGACTCTCCCACTGGTTCCTGCCCATTTCGCCTCACAAGGCCCAGAGGA
The DNA here is from genome assembly GCF_964270895.1 of Podarcis filfolensis. Taxonomy (NCBI): domain Eukaryota; kingdom Metazoa; phylum Chordata; class Lepidosauria; order Squamata; family Lacertidae; genus Podarcis; species Podarcis filfolensis. The sequence continues at coordinate 28,268,547 of NC_139616.1, read as the reverse complement.
GATGTGACTTTGGGGTATAGCCTTTTCTGTGTGCCATAGTGAAGAACCTTCCCCCTTTGCATTTCCTAGTTGGGTCTCTTGAGGGGTGGGGTGACTCTGACAGCCAAAGCTGCCCTGTGCCCTGCTGCCACCCACCCCACACAGGACAGACTTGTGGGACATTAAACCATGTTGGCACTTCTGCCCACCTCCTGCTTGGCACCTTACAGGGCAACGGAGACACCACAACTCCAGGGGGAGCCCCTCTCCCCCAAGCTGACTTGGGCAAGGCTCTTTCATTGCAAATCTAGTTGCTCTTGCATTTCACCAGGGCACTTTAAGACTGAAATCCAAGATCAGTTGACATGCATGTGTTTGACCTTCAAGTCCAACATTTCATTTCACCAAATGCAGAAAAAGGACACCAGGTTGTGGAGGCTGGAGTTACCACCTTGAGCCTCAGCTCAGTTTGTACTGCCTAGCTGCGGCCAAGAGTTGGGGTCTCACTCTCTTTACAGAGCCAACTCCAGCCAGGGCATTTCAGGAACCAGACTTCCACCAGTTCCCTGACTCCAGTGTGTCTCCCCCATATTTGGGACAATTTCAAAACCCTGAGCAGAACCAAAGCCTCTTCCTTCTCTCCCCTCCACCCCAAATTACATTTGAGCCATTGGTTTGTCCCCCACATGGTTGCAAATGGAGAAGCCCCTATTAAAGCCGAGAACTAATTTGGGAGCAGAGGAGGTGAGGCTCCTCCTTCCGAGGCAATTCAGAGCAGCACTTGACATTCAATTAGGACTGCGGGTTCCCATAAAACAGCCTATTAAGCATGCCCATAAATCCCCACTGGCTGTGCACCAAGCCGCGTGGCCTGCCTTGTCCCTGGCACAAGGAGGAGGAGGAGGAGGTGGGAGCAGCAGCGTCGGCAGCAACACTTTGGCACAAATGCAGCCATCACCTCTCCTTGTCACCTGTTTCTTGCTCCAGGAAGGGGAACTGCTGCTGCTGCCACCATCGCTGCTCTGTTTTCTGCTTGCATCTGAGAAAACCCTGGGATCCTTAGTAGCTTTTCCAGGTTGGGCTTGGAGAGACCCCGCTGCCTGGAACCCTTGAGAGCTGCTGCCAGTCAGTGTAGACAGTACTGAGCTAAATGGACCACTAGGTGCGATTCAGTATAAGACAGCTGCCTATGCTGCTATGTACTTCCTCACCTCCTCTGCCATGATCAGGTTATTCTGCTTCCCTGCGGGGCTGATAGGAGGGTGAGAGCAACATTCAAGGGGAAAGTGCTCATTCTTTTTTAAAAACCACACACAGAGAAAGATCAAAGAGGGGAACGAAAGGGACACTTTGCTCCCACATTATAAAGGAGCCTCATTTGACAGTTGCTTCAGGTGAATCAAAAGTCAGCCAGGTCTTGCGTCCCTCCAGCAGGAGGTCGTAGAGAGGCCAAGCCAGTGGGTTGAAATGGGGTGGGTAGGTGGAGAGACCCCGAATCACCCCCCTAACCTCCCACAAAGGTCACTGGGTGACCCGAGGCCGGTTGCTCTCTCTGGCTGTGTCCACACCATACATTTTATGCAGCTTAAGGGATGCGGGTGGCGCTGTGGGTTAAACCACAGAGCCTAGGACTTGCTGATCAGAAGGTTGGCGGTTCGAATCTCTGCAACGGGGTGAGCTCCCGTTGCTCAGTCCCTGCTCCTGCCAACCTAGCAGTTCGAAAGCACGTCAAAGTGCAAGTAGATAAATAGGTACCACTGCGTCAGGAAGGTAAACGGCGTTTCCGTGTGCTGCTCTGGTTCACCAGAAGTGACTTATTCATGCTGGCCACATGACCTGGAAGCTGTACGCCGGCTCCCTCGGCCAATAAAGCGAGATGAGTGCCGCAACCCCAGAGTCGGCCACGACTGGACCAAATGGTTAGGGGTCACTTTACCTTTAAGGGCGCTGAGATTTGTAGCTCTGTGGTGCCAAACTGCACTTCCTGGGATTCTGGAGGGGTGTGTGCATTCTATGGGCTCCAAATGCCAGGTGTGGGCGTAGCTGATGTATTGAAGCCAAAGCATCTACACTGGTCAAAGGGCATATTCACTGACTAGCCCTCACAGGGGCATGGTGAAAGGGTGGTCATGAGGGAGACTGGCACTCAGGATGTCCTGCTCACAAGTATCACCAGGGCCTGCTCATCCTCTGTGCCTGGGGTCAGGGCACCCACAATGTCCACCCCCTGTGGCCTCTGGGGTGCTTCTGAATGCAGAGCTTTGGTAGAAGGCAAAACAGAGAGCCTTTCCCAACTGGGACTGGTGAAGCAGCCCCTCCACACCCTTTGCCCTGGAGGGAAGAGGAGCACTAAGGAGGCTCACCTAAGAAAAGGACCCGGTCAGCTGCCTCCCTCCCCCCCCCCCACGTCACTGAGAAAAATCTCTCTCTGGTGGATGTTTGCATTATTTTATTTTACAGGAGGAGGGGACAAGGAGAGTGGGGCGGGTCACATCCTGAACAGGGAGAAGGGGCTGTGCCTGAAGTACCCGTAACAGCAGAAATCTGTGCTTTATTCACAGGACAGAAATGTCGTAACAGGACGGTGCGTGGGGGGCGGGGAGAGACACAGGGCTCACGCAAAAGCCCCCCAAAGAGAAGGAGCAGAGGGGCCCAGTCCTTTGGCATGAGGCTGACACCCCCTGAGCAGGTGTGGGGCCCCTTTCACTTTTTCAGAAGGCGGAAGGGTAGGTACCCCCACCATGGCTCCCCCAGATCTCACATTCTGCCTCCTTTGCCTGAGGGCTGCTCTGAAGGGTCTTAAACCAGAAACCCTGGATATCTCAGGTGCCAAGTAGTGCCTAGGCAGTGATATTGATTTATAGACTATATTTATGTATATATATAATATATATATGCATGTATTATCATTATTAAAAAATAAAATCCATCCTTGGGCATCACACACCCTCATTGCACCAAACAAAGGGACCTTCTGGAGCTCCCCCAGCCCAGCTGCCCATGTGCAAAAATGCAACCAGGGGAGGAGGCACTGGCAGTGTGTGGCCACAAACCAGTGAAGTCAGGGTGGTGGTGGTGACAGGCACCCCTTGGCACTTCAGGATGTTTGCTCCTGCCAACCATTTGCCATGGGCCAAGAGGAAGGCCAAGGCAGCCCAGTGGAGGGGGTGGAGGGAGAAGGGCCGTAGCTAAGGGGTTGGAGCACCTGCCTTGCAAGCAGAAGGTTCTTGGTTTGATGCCCAATGGCGCCTCTCCAGAAAGGGCTAGGAGGGACTCCTGCCTGCAAACCCTGGAGAGCCATTGCTGCCAGTCAGTGTGGACAATGCTGAGCTAGATGGACACTGACTCAGCAGAAGGCAGCTTCCTACGTTCATTCAGAATATTCAGGACCGGGGTCTTCATTCCTAAGGGGAAGGACCGTAGTTCAGTGACAGAGCAACCTGCATTGCATGCGGAAGGTCCCAGGTTCAATCCTCTCCTGTGACATCTCAGGAAAGGTTAGGAATGTCCACTTCCTGAATCCCTGTCGAGCCACTACTGCCAGTCAGTGCAGACAATACTGAGCTAGATGGAGCAATGGTCTGACTCAGTCTAAGGCAGCTTCCTATGTTTGTATGAAACTCCCCTCTCCCCCCAAAAAATCACAGCTGCTCCCTGTCCAAGTGCTTATTCCCATCGGAAGTCCTGGCCCACTGTCTCGTAGAACTTGACGTTGTAGGGGTGGTAGAAGTCCTGCAGCTGCTCAATGACCTCGGGGTCGATCTGGACATGAGTCCTGCCCTTGGACTTGCCCAGGCAGCGTGGCAACGTGCCTCCGGGGGTGGCCTTCTTCAAGCAGGGGAAGCCCTTGGTCTTGTTGAAGTAGAAGTGCTTCTCGCTGATGAGCCTCTGGATGCCCAGGAAGTCCTGGATCTTGCCCATCTCCCCCGCCGGGTCGGTGATGAGCCGCTCGCCGCTGACAAAGTGCATCTGGGAGAGCGGGAAGTACTGGAGCCAGCTCTCCAGGTGCAGGGCGTAGAGGCCGATCCGGATGGCGCTCCAAGAAGTGTCCACCAGGCCCAGGCTGCGGTTGCGGAAGGAGAGGCCCTCAAAGGTGGGGATGTCAGGCTTCTTGGAGAGCGTCTGGGTGTAGTCGGAGATGGCCCGCGTCACTGGGTTGCGCACCACCACGATCAGCTTGGTCTCCCGAGACATGTTGAAGATCCGCCGGGGGGCTTCCCGTGTGACAAAGTAGCTGGGCGTCTTCTCCATGGTGATCTGGGTCTCCAGAGTGCGGGGCATCAGGCGCCTGCAAGAGAGGAAGGCAGCGCCGGCAGAGGTCAGTTGCAAAGCAAATAAAAAGAGAGGACTTCTTCGCACACGGCTCCTTCCCACAGGAGGCAGAGGGCCATCACTGCAGGGGGGGTGAAGTAGATTGCCCTTGGGGACTGTCAGGAGTGAGGAGGAATGATGGGGGCTGCATCCCTTCTCCTGAACCTTCCCAAGAACAGGAGGACAGTATAGATTCAGAACAGTGGTTTGCAGAAGGGCATAGTTCAGAGGCTGCAGAGGGGAGAAGCTGGGAAATATTGGAAGAGGAACAGCAGGAAGAAGATGCACCGGGGGGAGAGATAGCTGACAGAATCAGTGTCTCTAGGAAGCATTCCTGACCCCCCCCCGCCCAGGACCAGGCGTGCATTGAGAGTAGTAGAACAGAAAGCTCAGAGGCAGAAAGCTCAGATAAGACAGAGCAGGGATGACATAGGATGAGACAGATGAGGTTGGCCTTTACTCGGAGCAATGCCATTATTTAATAGAGACTTCATTTCTTTGTCTGTCTCTCTGAATACTGAATAAATTACGTTCTAAGAACTCCCTTGTTTGCAAATCTGATTTTTGGCTGCCACTGAGGGAGGGATCGGATTCCCTGAAACCTGACAGGGACCCTTCCAACTCTACTTTTCTATTTTTCTATAATATGATGGCTGCTAGCCAAGATGACTATGGCTTCCCTCCAGTGTTGGAGGCCACAATGCTTCAGAATGCCAGTTGCTGCAAACCACAGGAGAGGAGACTGCTCTTGTGATCTGGTCCTGCTTGCTGGTTTCCCATTGGGGCATCTGGGTGGCCATGTGAGAAGAGAATGATGGATTAGATGGGCCACTGGTCTCTGCAAGCAACCCTTGAACCAGCCATCATCTTTGCATGGTCAGGAGGTGACTGGAAGCCCTTCTTTGCCACGAAATGTCCAGAAACTCCCATTTGGACTTCTGCTGCAGACATCTCCCCGCCCCCCTTGTTTAACTTTTAACTTTTAAAATTTTTTAAAAATAGTTTTTATTTCATTTTACAAGTATATAATTATAGCAAAACTACCATTCACATTTACAGATTCCTCCAAATCTCTAGACTGCCCTCCATGGATCCTTATATTAAACCTTTTCTATAACATCATTCTATAACATAAAGAAGGCTGATCGCCGAAGAATTGATGCTTTTGAATTATGGTGCTGGAGGGGACTCTTGAGAGTCCCATGGACTGCAAGAAGATCAAACGTATCCATTCTTAAGGAAATCAGCCCTGAGTGCTCACTGGAAGGACAGATCGTGAAGCTGAGGCTCCAATACTTTGGCCACCTCATGAGAAGAGAAGACTCCCTGGAAAAGACCCTGATGTTGGGAAAGATTGAGGGCACAAGAAGAAGGGGACGACAGAGGATGAGATGGTTGGACAGTGTTCTCGAAGCTACGAACATGAGTCTGACCAAACTGTGGGAGGCAGTGGAAGACAGAAGTGCCTGGCGTGCTCTGGTCCATGGGGTCACGAAGAGTCGGACATGACTAAACGACTAAACAACAACAACAACAACAACATAACATCATTGTCTCCATAGTACTTGCTGTGGACATCATTTTAAAAAGCCACAAGTGTGACTCCCTGGGGGTGGAAGGGATTCCCTTGCCTCATATTCAAATTATCCAAGGCAGTGACTATTTCATCATCATATCCAGAAAATCTCTATAATATCTATCACTTAAAGAAATTTTAAAAAATATTCTTTGTATTTCTCTTTTTAAATACCAATAAAAATTATTCAAGAAAAGCAAAGAAACATTCTTTTACTTGCATATGGGAATGTTGTTTTTAATTAAGGACTAGATGAAGTGTAATCTAATAGTGGAAGTTCTGGATTAGTGGGAAAGGGTCAGCCACCATAGGCCGGTGGAGTGGAGCCCTTATTTTTGCAGTGCAGTCAGGCCTTCATTTGGGGGCCTGTCCAGACATGCATTTATGTTTTTATTGATGGCTACAATGATTTTCATGTGTCAAACAGCAGAGCAGGCTGCACTAAGATAGCATTCTTTCTCAATAAGTATCTAATATAGAAGAGGACAGTCAGCATTGTCATGTTTGCCAAATCGAGAGGACTTAAGGAATAATAAACATTAACTGATGGTAATTCCCCAGATACTTGGATACTAATGGTTTCCCTATTTTTCTCTTGAACTGTCAGTCTTATAAGAATGGGAAAATGAAACAATGCCCTTCTGCAAAGGCACCCTCCCCTTACTAGTCCTCACATGCTGTGCCTGCGGTGAATTTTCATGACGACTTCTGAAAAATAAATTTGTAAACTCCTGCAGAAATGTGGAGAACTTGAATTAAGATTGGACAAATGAGAAACAAAGGATCCAAAATCAAGTGCATTTCAGCCTGTGGGGCTTCTCTCCACTCCAGGGAGACTTTCATAGCCTGCAAGATGCATGGTTGCTGGGAAGACACACCTTTCCCTTTCTCCAGCTGAAACCATTGCTTATTATCTCCTCTTCCGCCTGCAACTCCCCTCCCTTCTTGCCACCTTGGCACTCCTCTGCTGCTCAGGGGCTGCAAACGCCACCATTCCATTCTGCAGATTTTGAGAGCTCATGGCTCTGCTCCTCTAATTTATTAATGCAGTTTATTCTGCACTTTTTGTAATTGATTAGGACCTGTAATTTTTTGTTTTTTAAATACATGGACCCAATTCCTCACGGAATAGAGCTTTATTAAGCCCAGAGGTGGCCCGTTAATGAAACAGCCGTTTTATGAATCTCCCACCAACGCTGAGCTGCTTATAAAGCTGTCTGGCGCTGATGGATGACCCAAACCTGTTTTTGTGATCTAAACCCAGCAGTGGGAGCAGGGGCTCCCTGACACTGAATTAGCATCTTGCTGACAGCCTTTAAACAATAGGACTCATAATCTGGATTTATGAGGCTCAGAGCAAAGCAAAGGGCCAATTAAACCTACATGCCACTCAGGTACTTGACTAGGGTGGTGGCAGCAGTAAGATGTGCCTCCTGATCTCCAGCATGCCCTGTTGGCGCAGCTGGCGGGGAATACCACATCCTCTCTAGAAACCTCCTGGCGCAGGGAAGACTAACACCAGCTCTATGCTCTATGCCACTTCATTTCCAGGCTCAACTCAAGAGACTCATGTTAGTCTTTAAAGCCCTAAACAACTTAGGCCCCAAATACCTGAGAGCAGGGGTGCCAACTTGAATAAAATATTGGGGGAGCCATGTAAGTGTCACCCCACATAATTGATCACAAGATCTGGCACGCACACCATTTGAATGGAAATGCCCATGAATTTTGTGGGGGGCAACCCCCGCAAATATTTTAAGGGGGGGACCTCAGCCCCTGGGAGTTGGCTCCTAAGCCTGTGAAGTCAATTTCCTCCGTACAGACCCAGGTGTTAAGATCAGCAGAGGGACCCCTCTGGTAGTTCCACCAACCTTGGAAGCTTGGTGGTGGCTGCCTGGGCGAGGACATCTCTGTGGCAGCCCATAAGTGGTGAAATTCCCTCTCTACAGAGCTGCCCCATATACCAGAGAGGCTGCCTTCTCCCCTACAGACTCCCCCACCCACCTGGGTTCATGCTCCTCGTGTGAGTAAGTGGGACTTGAGAGAGAAAAAGCTGGCTCCGCAAGGACAGAAGACTAGATGCCCTCTCTGCTCCCCTTTGTAAATTGAGTGCGATTTGCTCAGTCACCTTAGGCAGGGCTGCAGCAGTGCAAAGCTTCTGTCAGGAGGAGAGTTAATTCTCCCTGTGGGCTGTGACAGGATGGATCAGGCACTGGAGAACCCTTTGCCTGTGCAAGACTCCCCCCATGGGGGTGGGCCTTTGACTCCCGTTCAGAAACGCTCTCCCTCCCAGAGGCAGGCTGATTTGAAAAGTGCATCTGAGTGGCTTCTGCGCACATGCTCTCTGCCCCACCCAAGGCACTGCCAGAATTCCTGCCCACCCCCCTCCCCCTATTCATTCTCCCAAGCCGGTGCTTGTTCCATTTGCAACACAGAAGAGTAAATATATTTGTTTGTGTCATTGTCGTCCCCATTGTGTGCGGAAGACTGAGCAGGCAGGGACCCAAGTCTCTCCTTGCAGAGCGTGCCAGCTGACTTCAGGATAATCCTGGGTCTTAGTCACTTGTCAGCAGGAAAATGAAGTGTTTAGCTTGGCAAGGTTCCCAAACGGCAAACAGCAAAAACTCCACTCTCTCCCATCCTTCAGCGCCAGAGTCGCCATGAGCCAAACTCAGAACGCAGGAGTTCTCACAGGAGAGATAAACAGATCCCTTGATGGCCTCAGGGCCAATTCCCCGTGATTTAGCCGGCAAGGATGTGCCTGGCTAGTTAAGGCAGGTGGCACAACTTGCCATGCCCATGAGGTCCCAGGAAGATGACAATGGCTTTGGCCCTGGCTGACCAGCAAAGAGGGACCCCACCCACTTGCATTTAAAGGCCAGCCCACATAATTCACACTTTCTGAAGCAATATGCGAGCCAAAACACAAAACCATCCTTTGAAAGTAAAACCCCTCTGAATTTTGCATGCCATTCCCCAGTGGAATAACATGTACAAAAATGCACTTATTTAGTGAAAATGGCACATGACGATGCCCCGTAAGGGGAAACTGCTTTGCAAAAATGTGCATATCGGGAGAATTTTGCACTAAAATGGCTGGTGAATTTTCATGAGAATCCATGGAATCATAGAATGGTAGACTTGGAGGGGACCCAAGCAACCATCTAGTCCAACCCCCTGCAATGCAAGACTCATAGCTAACAAACTCACAAACTGATGTGGAAATATGCAGAACTGAATTTAAGATTTAGACAAGAAATTAGGAAGAGAGAAACTGAAACTGACAGACATACACAGCCCTAGTTTCATCACATTTGTTAAGAATGCCCATAAATGTTTCTTTTTAATTTTTGTTTTTCTTCGCGGAATTGCTGCACAGCCAACCAGCATAGCTATGCCAATGAGGCTTGGTCCCAGAATGGCAGAATGCTGCCTGCCTCTCACTGGAGACAGCAAGCAGGGCTAGTCAGCCAAGCAAATGTGGAGAAATAAAAAGCCAAAGCAGGGGTGGGGGGTGGGGAAGAGAAGGGACATTATACCTAAACCCCAACCTGTGAGTAGACATAAGTCATTGACTCCTCCCTTCTTTTCCAATAGTTCCATAAGCTCATAAGAGTATTTTTTCCTGCAAGAAATACGTGTGCAGGTTCATCGCAAGAAATGGTGCTCTGGTTAGTGCAAAACAACAAAAGTGTCTCTGAGAAACAAAAATTATAAGTTTTTTTTTCTTTTTTGCAAAATCAAGGCATTATAGGAATTACAGACCACAACAATGAATGGCACACCTAACACCACACATTGGCTTGCGAAAGGGCTTTTCTTTTGAGTGGCAAAGGGAAACTGTGTCCCAAGCCACAGAAAAAGGCAAATGCCAGGCATAAGCTTTGCACACTGCTAGCAGTGGGGCAGAAGGTGGGACATGCCCTGGCAATTCAGCAGACATTAAAAGCACCCAGAAAACCTTCCCTCTTTGTGGGCAGTGGAGATGCTGCACATCCTCTGCCCTTCAGGCAAACTCAGATGCTCCAATAATTATTCTTTAATTAAAAGCTCATTTAGAAGAAATGTTACGTGCCCAGGGAGAGAGTACTGGCTGCCGTGATCACTCAGGAGCAAGTCAGGTGGTGCATAAGACTGCAAGAGTTCAAGTTCTGCAGATGTTGTTAATATCAGCTGCTGTTTAGAGCACTGTCTGTTAGGCAAACAGGTAGGGGGACAGCCAGATCCCAAAGAGAGAGGGATGGAAGAGGAGGGCAGACTAGTCACCAGAGGGATGGCAAGGAGCAGCAGCTGTTTGCTGCACAGAAGCAGCTCCAGAGAAGAGATATCAGGCTGCAGCAAAGCTTGGAGGAGAGAACCTTCCTCTCAAGCACCTTGCATGCTCTCAGTCTGAGACCACAACCAATTCAAGGAGCCAACATGCAGAGAGATGAACCAGCCAGCAGGAGACAGCTTCGAATGTCCATCCATAAAGAGCAGCACACAGAAGAGGGCTGGCTGGCTTGCCAGAAGGTCAAGCCACCCAGGGGTGGGGAGATGGCTCACCTCCTTGCTGCTCAGCACCCCAGACCAGGCCGTTGACATTCCCTCTGCCCTTCTCTCAAGGTGTTAGCATCCATGCCAAGGCTGCATTCCAGGGCGTCTTGGCAAAGGAACTCGAGCCCATCCTATTATACACAGGAGGACAAGACCTGCCATGCCCAGAGCAGGTTGGGCGCTCCATTTTGCAAGAGCCAAATCAGTCCAGCACACTCTGCTTTCTTTTTCAGTTCTGGCATGAGTTGGAAATTGAAGGAATATCATGAACCTTGAAAATTCTCATTTAGCTGTTCTGCCTGGGCACCTTATGTTGTTTTGTGGGTTGGTAGAGATGGATTGGAGCACGAAGCAGGCCCCCCAGAGGACACATAAGCAGAACCTCACCCCCCCATTTGCTAGCCATGCACATGTTGAAATCTTCTTTTTTTTTTTACTCAAATATATATTTATTGATTTGTATATTTATTCATGGCTTTCTACAATTCACGTGTAGATTATCAGCAAATAAACCTGCCCACACAATGCATTCATTCAGTGTGAAGGAAGGCAGAATTCATGACAACCTAACTAGAAATAATTTGCAGTGAGTGTTTAACGCAAGGTTGTCCATGTAAAATCATACAGCTGGAAGGGAACCCAAAGGTCATCGAGATTGACCCCTTGCCAGTGCAGGAATCCCACTGTAACATAATCCCTTTCAGGCAAAGGGCTGTAACTCAGTGAGCCACGGGTTCAATCCCTGATGGCATCTCCAAATTGGGTAGGGAAAGACACCCTGCTTGAAACCTGCAGTGTTGCTGCCAGTCAGTGCAGACACTGCTGGGGTACATAGGCCAGTGGTCTGACTCAGTATAATGTAGCTTCCAAATAGAAGTTTTTAAGCAGAGGCTGGTGACAACCTAATGAAGGATAGCCCACACCCTTCTGAGGCAGCTGCAGTTTAGTTCCCCTGTGAGACTGTTTATACTGCCTTCACATTCTAAATATGGTCTAAATATTTTTTTTTATTATCATTTGTACCCCTTGGTTCAGGTCCTACAGACATTTGAAGATGGCTAGTGCCTTGATGCCTTGTGAGAAGGCAGTATGCAAGTACTTTTATGAATACAATTAAAACATCAATAACAATATTGCCTGTTAATTGTCTGTTCTCCAGGCTAAACATATGCAGTTCCTTCAACCTTTCCTGTCACCCTCTTCTGAACACGTTTATCTGTATCCTTCTTAAACTGTGATACCCAGACCTGGAAATAATGTTCCACATGAGATCTGACCCCAAGCAGAACAGAGTGGAACCATTACTTTTTGAGACCTGGGCATTATGCTTCTGTTGATACAGCCTAGAAATGGCATAAGCCTTATTTGCTGCACTGTCACTCTGATGACTTACACTCAGCTTGTATTCTGTTAAACCCCCTAGATCCTTTTCACATTGACTGCTGGTAAACCATCCTGAATCTTACTGCTTTACACTTATCACTGTTGAAATTGGTTATGATTGTTTTGACCTCAGTTCTCCATCCTATCCAGAGCATATTGGGTCCTGTTTCTGTCTTATGCACGATTTGCTACTCCACCCAGTTTGGTATCTTCTGCAAATCTGATAAGTATCCCCTTCACTCTTTTGCCCACTTAATCTCTAAAGATCTCAAACACGGGGACTAGGATGGAATCTTGTGACACCCTGCTTCTCCCCAGGTTGATGAGACGCCACTGACAGCCATTCTTTGGTCCATCAACCAGCTACAGTAGTATCACCCACCCCAAATTTACCAGCTTGCTAACAAGAACATCAGAGGGAACATATCGAAAGGCTTTGCTGAACTAAAGATAGTCTATATCCAAAGCATTCCCCTGATCTACCAGGCAATGGTGCAACTTAGCAAAGGATCTTCACGCACTCACCCAATCCAGTCAAGCAATGACCTGACACTGAAGGTAGTACGTCATTCCTCTCAAGGCAGGGAGGCGTCCCCAGCACAGCTCCCGCTCCCTAATCCTGCCCTTAGTCCTGCACATTGATACACTTATGTGAACAGCTGCCACCTCCAAGGGACAGCTGGACTGAATCTGAGGTAGGACACTTGGCCAGCCCAGGGACTGCATAAACCATCTGTCCCCATCACCCTTGACTTCAGGCAATGCTGGCTGTATGGATGGTGGGGGATGAAGTCCAAAACATCTGGAGGGTGCCATGTTGGCGAAGGCTAGCTCAAAAAAATGGTGTAACCCAGCATGTTGCTGGCAGCTAGTCGGGCATGATGGGGTTGTGCCAGCAGGCAGGACACCTCTGCTGAGCAGTAGTGCCCTGAAGGCAAGAATGGAGACCTCACTAGGGATGTGCAGGGAAAAAGCACACCTTGAGATTACACAGGTACAAAGGGCTCTAAGTCCCACTGCAAAGGCCAGCACATCTTGGCTTGACAGTACTTCCTGCCCCATATTCAGGCAAGTGAAACCACAAAGGATCCTCCCCACCCCAGCCCAGCACCCCCCCACCCCAGCTTTTTTCGAGGCGTCATTCCTCTGAGGATAACAAGATCTATGTGTTCCTGGAAGTGCTTCAGACCCAGCTGAAGGCAGAGACTCGGGGACAAGGTCCACAAACAGCTCTTCTTGGCTTCAGGCTCCCCAGTTAAAAAGACCCACATTATGCACATGTTCTAGCACAATTTGTAAAGCTGATTTGGAATGCAAGTTTTATGATACACATTTCCCACTTGGGCTGGGAATTAGGTTTCCTGGGCAACTCTGGGGCCGGGGAGGAGGAGAGGCTTCTCCTTTTGACGGGTGGGTGTGGAATGCAGGATGCCAGCCTCGGCCTACTTGCTTGGTAGCAAAGGAGCTGAGAAAGCATTTGTTCCTTGCTGAAGCTCTAGGGGTTGGAGGTGGAGAATGCACAAGAGCTCCTGGAGGATTTAAATACCACCCTGATCTGTGGCACAGGAGGAGCTTTTTCTGCATAAAAACAGATGGAAGTGGCTATGATCCCAAGTCAAAGTGGCAGCACTGTGCAGGGTGTGCTGCTGGGTTCAAACATGGCAGGAGGCCTGGTGCCAGGTGCCTGAGATGTTCCTGAAGTTGTTATGTGGACCTGTGCAAGCACTTCACAACCTAATCTACCCCGCAGGGCTGTTGTGAGCATTTTTTATTTTTTAAGCCCAAAACCCAACACAAAGAGAACAGAAATAACTTTTGGGCAATGCAATGCAAGACTAACTAAAATGGAAGCCAGGCTCCCTCTGCTGGTACATCACCAGCCAGCTGGGCGTTGACAGGTGGGTACTTTAAAGGGCATAAGACCACAATGCCACATGCAGAAATGGATGCACGCAGATTAGTGCCTTGGAGCAAATTAAGATGGTGGGTTGAGCGGGGTCTGGGCAATGTGCCCTGGGTGCAAAGTTTAACAAGCAGTTATGTTTTTAAAAGGGGGAGGAGGTCTAGGGATGGTGTATAATGACCCCGGGCCGCCCACCTTACAAAGCCCCTTACAAAGCCCCCTGCCAGTCACTCTATTTGTGAAGCTCCCAGCTCAACTCTCCATCAGGGTATTTGGCTGCTGTCAGCAGGCTTGGGTATATTTCACGTGGGAAGGCCCTCCTTTGGGTGAGGGCTGTTGCCAAATGGCCAAAATGAGGCAGGACTTGCTGCAGTGAGGAGGTGGACTGGGGAAAGGGTGGGGAGGGGGCCAGGGGAGCTCACCCACCTGCCCCATGCCTATGCTCCCCCACTTCCCTCGGCGGCTTCTAATTTGGAGAACCCAGAATGCCAGCCAGGCCTGCCCCTAGAGAGGCGAGCAGCTTCGCAGCTAACCACTGCACAATTCAGAAGCTTAAGCCTTCTATCCCCTGGACTTAGCTGGCTGCGGGGAGGGAGACGTGGGTTTTCCTCCTACGAGTCCGCTTTGCTGGCAGACAAGGCGTCGAGGTTTAGGAAAGGCGTCGCTCGGCCTGCGTAGCACTGGAAGATGGCGGGGTTCGGGAGCTCAGTCTCCCGGTACCTCTCCGCGCACCCAGAGAGGTGCCTCCAGAGGAGGATAGACTGGGGGGGGGGTGGTAGCTGCAAGGAACTGGGGAAGACTTGACGCCCAGCACCCATGAGCCCAAAAGACACATGGAAGAGGAAAGTCCCCCAGTGCCCTGGGACAGGCACTTTGCACATGCTCTAAGAACTCGTTGCTGCGCATTTGTCATGGCTTGGGCAAGGAGATTCGAGCTATATAGACCTAGCCTTGAGAGGGGTTGCCAGCCAGCCTCAGCCAGTGCCCGGGACTCCCGCGCGTGTATAGAGTGCCGCTCCTCTCTGCCACCCTCCCCTTGCGCCGCCGCTCACCTGTACCACTCCAGGCCACGCTCGTAGTGCCTGTCGAAGAAGTGGGGCTCGGTGCCGAGGGCGCGCACGGCCGGGTGGCCGCGGATGAACTCCAGCACCGCGCGGGTGCCGCCTTTCTTGACGCCCACAATGAGTGCGTGCGGGAGCCGCTTAGTGCCCACGCTCCGGGAGGCAGGCGGCGGCGGCGGCGAAGGCGGCGAGGAGGAGCCGTTGCCGGCCGCGGCGGTGGAGCTGGCTGCAGCCGGGCAGGCGCGCCACTTCTGCAGAAGTTTCTTGCGGGCGGCGGCAGCAGCAGGCAGGCAGCGGGCGGCCGTCCAGGGAGAGGCTGCTCTCGCTGCTGCCGCTGCTGCCGCCTCCCCGCTGGCCAGCGGCTCCGGCTCTGGCGCGCAGCAGAAGAGGAGGAGGCTGTAGCAGAGGTAGGTGCCGGCCAGCGAGAGGAGCGCGCCCAGCACCAGCGCCCGGCAGCGCCGCCGCCGCCGCCGGCTAAGCGCCATGGCTCCATCGCCAGCAGCCGGGCGCGGCGGGCCACGGCTCCCCTCGCCGGCGCCGTCGTCGGAAGCGCATCGGGCCGGGCGGAGAGGCGGGCGGAGAGGCAGGCAGGCGAGCTCGGCGGCCCGCCACTGGCGGCCCCGCTCCTGCTGCGGCCCCGCTTTAAGGGGCGCCTGACGTCAGCCGAGCCGGAGCCGCCCCCGCGGCAGCCCTGACGCTCCCGCCGCCTCGCCGGGCTGAGCCCCCGACGCGCCCGAAGCCGGTGCGGAGATCGCAGCCCCGGCTGGACTCCCAGTTCCCCCCAGCCTTGCACTGGGACATGTCACGGGAGTCGAATAAGGGAGGAATTGGGGATGCCCCTTTCTAAGTGGGAGTCGGAGGACGCTCTTCTTCGTTTTCCTTATGATTGATGATCTTTTCTGAAATTTATATACTGTTCAAGGGATCCCAAGACGGCCAAAGCGCAAGCGAGAACACAATTTAAACATCCAAAAACAATCCCCATACAGCCCGGGAAAGTTTCTCCTTTAAAAATGAACCAGGTGCCTCTGACCACGTGCAGAGTGCTTTCTCTGCGCCCTGGGGCAGTCCCAGTGGGCTTGGGCACGCTTACCCGGACAAACAGTTGGCTCCTTTGCGCAAGGAGGCTCCGTGGCTGCCGATGCAGCCTCCGGCTCCGCGCTCTGCCTTCCTCCTTCTCCTCCTCCTCTAGGGCCACCAACATTACGCACTACTGCGCAGCTTGCCTGAGCCGGCCTGGTCCTTCTCGCGCACCGCCTCGCCAGCGCAGTGCGCGCAGACTCCATCGGAGGAGTACGCATCCAGCGCTTTGTGAAGCATCCTTAGGATGGCACCCATCTTTGCGCTCCGCCTCAGTGACACGCTAATGCCCCAGTAGAGCCGGGTTTCTTTAGCACAACGCGCGAAGCTGACCCGCCTAGCCTGTCACCGAGGCCTCGGGCCTTTCCCAACTCGGGAACCTCCGAGAGTCAGTCTTTTGTGTGCAGGCGGATGCAAGGATCGAACCGGGGACTCCAGACTGCGAGGGGCTGCTGGGGGCAGGGCAGGGGAGAGCATGAGCCCCCGAAGCTACTGGTGGCCCGAGGTGCCTCCTCCTCCTCCGGCTTCTTCGTTGCAGAATTGTATTGATTTTGAAAAGCGAGGCTTTCTGCTGTCTCTGTGGCGCTCTGGATCGTTTTGCATGCGGCGCAGCGCTCCGAGGGCTGCTTTGGTGGCAGCGGAGAGCAATAGGAGACGTGCCAAATAAGGAATTGAAGACGCACAAAGAGCGCCCAGCGGCGGCCCTTGCCCGGGTATTAACGTACACACAAACACACGGCTGAGTGGGTGGGGAGGGGCAAGGAGGGGCAGAAGGTGCGGGCCTTGCCTGCTCCTGGATGTTCACCTGCGGGAGGACAGCGCCAGGCCCGGGCTGCAAGGCCCCGGGGGAGCAGCCAGCAGCGGCGCCAAGCGATTCTGCAGAGAGCAAATAAGATTAAAGGCAACCGCAGGAGCCTTGATATCTTCTTCAGGTTCTGGCGAGAGGCAGATCAAAGCTGTCAAATGTTTCACAGCAGGAGAAGAGGGCGAGGAGGAGGAGGAAGGAGGCGAGGAAGAGATGTTTCTGCCTGGGGCAGGTGGTGCTTCTGCCAGCCTGGCCGAGTTGATTTCATAAGGGGCGGTTCTGGAGACCAGGATGCCGGACTAAATAGGCCCCTTTTGGCCTGATCCAGCAGGGATCTTCTTATGTTCTTTCATTCTTAGATGCTCTCATGGGGTAGGCGTATGAACCTGGAGCAAGTACCAGTCTTAAGGAGCCAGGAGGGCTTGACTGGATTCTGGGCACGCCAAGGCACAGTGCAACAGCCTAGGAATGAGTGCCTCTGAGGATGTACAAAGTGATTTTGTGCTAAACCCAGCCCACCTGAGATGAGGGAGAAGGGTTTCTTGATCTGGTGGCTGTGAGGTCAAGAAATCCTGGGCACAGTGGTGTGGCTGTTGGCGCTTCACTCTGCCTGGATACAACAGATTCTCCAGCCTGCAGGATCAGAATTCAGTGGCCAGGTTGCTTACTTGGGCGAGACAGTTTGAGCATATTACACCAATCCTGGCCTGACTGCCCTGTCTGCCAATTAGCTTCCAGGCCCAGTTCAAAATGCTGGTTTTGACCCATATAAAACATCCTGGACTCTGCATTCATCATCTGAGGCCCTTTTGTAATATTTTGTTTTAAATTTTGCTGCTGCTTCAGTTTCCTGTACACTGCTTAGAGTTATTTTTAATACAGGTGTCTCCCAGCTTATGTACGTTTGACTTGCGTGTGGCTGCATATATGCATGGTGCTAGGAAATAATTAAATAAATCATTTTAAACTGCAAAAGGCATGAAAAGGGCAAAAACGGCCCCCAAAGAATGGGAAAACTGCAAAAAAAAAACCTGCACTGTTATACGGTGGTTCCGCTCCTTTCTCCTGGGCTGTGTCCAGAAAGTGGTGTCGGGGGATGAGTGTTCAGACCCCTGGGCTCTCACCTGTGGGGTGCCTCAGGGTTCCGTCCTCTCCCCCATACTTTTTAATATCTATATGAAGCCGCTGGGAGAGATCATCAGGGGATTTGGGCTGGGTGTTCATCAGTATGCAGATGACACCCAGCTCTACCTCTCCTTTAAATTAGAACCAGTGAAGGCGGTGAAGGTCCTGTGTGAGTGCCTGGAGGCGGTTGGAGGATGGATGGTGGCTAACAGATTGAGGTTGAATCCTGACAAGACAGAACTCCTGTTTTGGGGGGACAGGGGGTGGGCGGGTGTGGGGGATTCCCTGGTCCTGAATGGGGTAACTGTGCCCCTGAAGGACCAGGTGTGCAGCCTGGGAGTCATTTTGGACTCACAGTTGTCCATGGAGGCACAGGTTAATTCTGTGTCCAGGGCAGCTGTCTACCAGCTCCACCTGGTATGCAGGCTAAGACCCTACCTGCCCGCAGACTGTCTCACCAGAGTGGTGCATGCTCTGGTTATCTCCTGCTTGGACTACTGCAATGCGCTCTACGTGGGGCTACCTTTGAAGGTGACCCAGAAACTGCAATTAATCCAGAATGCGGCAGCTAGACTGGTGACTGGGAGTGGCCGCTGGGACCACATAACACCGGTTCTGAGAGATCTGCATTGGCTCCCAGTACGTTTCTGAGCACAATTCAAAGTGTTGGTGCTGACCTTTAAAGCCCTAAACAGCCTCGGTCCAGTATACCTGAAGAAGCGTCTCCACCCCCATCATTCAGCCCGGACACTGAGATCCAGCGCTGAGGGCCTTCTGGCGGTTCCCTCGTTGTGAGAAGTAAGGTTACAGGGAACCAGGCAGAGGGCCTTCTCGGTAGTGGTGCCTGCCCTGTGGAACGCCCTCCCAGCAGATGTCAAGGCAATAAACAACTATTTTACTTTTAAAAGACAACTGAAGGCAGCCCTCTTTAGGGAAGTTTTTAATGTCTAATGCTGTATTGTTTTTAATATTCAGTTGGAAGCCACCCAGAGTGGCTGGGGAAACCCAGCCAGATGGGCGGGGTATAAATAATAAATTATTATTATTATTATTATTATTATTATTATTATTATTATTATTATTAATGATGTGAAAAGAGCAGGAAAATGGCTAGCAATCCCATGAGCCTTTGCACCAACCTTTGAGACCTGAGGAGAGCTGAAGTTTGAAAAAGGAGGTTTGGAGGGAGTGATTTTGGTGGAGTTTGGCTTTTTAGATTGTTTTTGCCACTATACACAATTTCACATATATACGTGGTGTCTGGGAACATAACCCTCCATGTAAGTGGGGAGACGCCTGTATATATAGAATACACACACACACACACACACTATCTATATAGAAACTAAATAATCAGTCACTATCCTATTTTTCTACCCAGTTGTGTTCCCTAAAAAAAAAACACCCCAACACACCCCCATACTGAATAGAACAAAAAAATGTGTTTCAGCAAATTGAACCTCATGCACATGTATTTGTGAGACTTAATATAATGTCCGAAAGTGACTGACAAAGCAGCTCTTGTGGAAACAGGCAGGCTTCCCTTCCTAGGTCAGAGACAATGAATTGAATTTGGACTCCCAAGACAAACTGTTTGCGGACTTAAATTGTCATTCCCTGCCAAGGTCAGATTCCCTGGGCCTGGCCGGGGCTGCTTAGGAAACATGACTTTAAGCAGGACTGAACATGCTCTGGAAAGCTAAATGGTGTATCTCTCTGCCCCCCTCCCTCTCCTGCAATGTAATCACTTTGAGCAGAGCCCTGAAATGAAAGGGATAAAGTTGTTTGTGGGTGTAGTGGAGGGAGGGGGGAGGGAGGAAAGAGCTTTAATCTTGCTGAGTAGATTACAGAGATTACTCCAGTTTAATCCTCCCATATCTGTCACTGATGCGATAAAGACCCTAACGAAACCAATGGAAGCCTCTCAGTGCACTGGGTGCTCCAAGTGGCTGTTGTGGTTGGGGTGACTGGGCAGGGGTGGCAGCAGCAAATGCCTCCTGTTGGCTTTTTGGTGCATTTAAAGGTAAAGGTGAAGGGACCCCTGACCATTAGGTCCAGTCGTGGCCGACTCTGGGGTTGTGGCGCTCATCTCGCTTTATTGGCCAAGGGAGCTGGCGTACAGCTTCTGGGTCATGTGACTAGCATGACTAAGCCACTTCTGGTGAACCAGAGCAGCACACGGAAACGCCGTTTACCTTCCTGCCGGAGCGGTACCTATTTATCTACTTGCACTTTGATGTACTTTCAAACTGCTAGGTTGGCAGGAGCAGGGACTGAGCAACGGGAGCTCACCCTGTTGCGGGGATTTGAATCGCTGACCTTCTGATCAGCAAGTCCTAGGCTCTGTGGTTTAACCCACAGCACCACCCGTATCCCTTTTGTTGGTACATTTAGGGCAGAACCAAATGGGGTAGAATCGGGCAGGTTAGCCCTAAGGAGGGATCAGTGCACAGGAGTAGGCAGAGTACCTGCTTTTGATGCAAAACGCCCACCACCTCCAGGTTGACTCCCCGGTGGCAGCATCTCCAGTTAAAGAAGATCAGCCAGCAGGGGATGCAGGGAAGGTCCTTCTCTGCCTGGGACAACCCTGCAGAGCGACTGCCAGCCAGAGCAGATGATGCTGGGGCTAGATGGGAAAACAGAGTGGCTTGGTATAAGGCAGCTTCCTATGCACTTCACCTGTAGGTGATGTTGAGTCCCTGCACCTGGCAAAAGAAGGTCCGCTCCTGCCCAAAGAGTGCCTCCCCACCCACCCTGCACAGAGCACCTAAGAAGGTCAATGGCAGCCTGAGAGCAGGGGAAATCTCCTATGAAAGTAAAGAAGCTTTGGGCTGTCCCTTGAGTCCGCTAGATGACATAGATGTCCCTTGAGTCCGCTAGTTGCCTTAGGAGAGCGAGAAAAATTCTCAGGGATGACTCACACCCTGGCCATCACCTCTTTAATATTCTACCCTCAGGCAGGAGATATAGAAGTATAATCAGCCGTACCAACAGGCTAAAAAATAGCTTCTATCCATGGGCTGTTAGGCTGCTGAACGGAAAACAACATAGCGAAATTGACTTGCGAGGTGGTGTGTTGTTCAATAAGAGATTGAGTGTTTGGGGGGGGGGAGGGAGGCTCATTTAATTTCATTGTACACAGGTTGTACAATGACAATAAATGTATTATTATTATTATTATTAGTACTATTATTATTATTAAGCTCATGGCCTCTAATTCTGGAGGGACCCCAGAAGCAGCTTTAGTCCACCTTACTTAAAAAAATGGGTCTAGTAGATGCAATTTGAGTCTCATGATTTTTTGCTGTATATATTTCAACAATCCCAAAGTTTGAGAGTCAGTAGCATAGATGTTATAAATGTTGTTGTAAACAACCCCGTTGAAGAAGTTAACAGGGGTTACCCAGACCTTGTGGTTGGTTGCAAAGGGGCCCCCATAAGAGTTCAGGGCCCCCAAAACATAGGTCCACCACTTTTCCAGGCAAGGGGGGGTCTGTCCTCAAAAGCCTCCTCCCCCAAATGGTCTTGGGGCATGCAGCACTTATGTGAATGCGGAATGTCCTGCAATTGGGGCAGCCTTCATAGAACAAGGCAGTGATGTAGAAGGGCCACAGTAGCTCAGTGGGTAGAGAATCTGCTTGGCACCCACCAGGTTCCCGGTTCAATCCCCACTAATGGCATCTCCAGGTAGGGCTGGGTAAGACCCCTGCTGCTGGCTTTGCAGAGCCACTCACTGCCAGTCAGTGTCGACTGGAAATAAGGCAGCTTCTTATGAGTCCTTGACCATGTTCATGGCTGTTGAGTGCTGAGAGTGGGGAAGGCCAATGGCAGAGTTGCCCTTGTCTCCCTGTGTTCCCCTGAGCCACCAAGAGGAGGCTGATTTCTGTCTCCAGAGCCCAGGCAACCAGGCAGGCATCCTCATCAGGGCTGGTCCAAGTGTAGCAGAGAAAACAGGCAAACACACAAGTTGCACATATGGTATGACTGGAAAAGAGTTCAAGTTTGCAAATACGCCTAAGCAAAATTATACATGGGTGTGAACATGAGTGGCATGTTTGCTAACATGCCTCTGGGCGATGGAGTATGTTTGCAGGCGAAGGCCATCTTTGTGAGGACACCATCTGGGGTTGCTTGTCCTAAATCTAGAGTGCCATGCTCAGTGCTACACTCCTTAGAAGCATCTAGGCTTAGCACCACCAAGATGATGCTGGCTGGACTCATTTGGAGTGGCACCACTGAGACTGAAGTGAAAGCAACCCCTTGGTAGCCAAGCTATGGGGTGCTCTACCTGATGATTCTGTCCAGAGGAACTTCTCCAGCCTCCCTTTGTGCCCCCCTTGCACGGCCTGGCCAGGGAGGTGTATATAAGATAAGCATTTGGTGGCATTCCACAATCAATATGGAAGCAGGAAATTGTTTGAAGTTCCCCTATTGCTAATTTAAATGCAGCATCTAACAGCCTCTTCCTTCCCAGCTGGGAGCAGCAAAAGGATCCCAACACAGAAGGATCCACTAATCACACCTTGATTGCTTTTATGCAGCTCATTAAGAGAACTCCGCAGCTCGTTAGGTGGGGAAGGGGGCTTTGATGAGAAATGGGCACCCAAGCGGATTTTCTTGCATTTTGTTCTTGGATTTCTGTTATCCCCTAAAAATAGCGAGCATTAAGGCAGCTGCCCAAAAGGAGGAGCCTTCCAGTTGGCACAAGGTGGAAGGAAGGGGAAAAACCAAACCAAAATTAGCCGTGCCAGAGACACACTTCTCCTAAGTGTGAATTCCAGGCAGCTGGACAGACCCTGCCTTTGCATGGACAAGACTTCTTCACATGGCACATAGTTAAACGATGGAACTCCTTTCCACAGGAGGCAGGGCTGGCTATCTACTTGGATGGGTTTAAAAGAGGATTAGACAAATTCATGAAAGAGAGGGCTATCAATGGCTACAAGCCACAAGGGCTATGCTCTCTTCCACTGTCAGAGACTGTATGCTTCTGAGTGATGCCAGTAGTTGGGAATCACAAGCAATAGTCCAAAGGGCCAGACAGAGAGCTGCATTTGGATGCCCCCAGGTCTGAAGTCCCCACCCCCACCCCAATTTAGATCTTTGATTTTGGACAGCAACATCTCACGGCCAAAGGTGAGCAGGGTTCCTTCTCTCTCCTCTCTAAATAGCAGCTATGAAGCAGGAATGGTCTAGATTTGGGAGGCACTTGAGGACAGTTAACTCTTCCCACTCTGCCAGGTGATCCACGGGGCACCTAGTGGTTCTGGGCACAATTCCCATTGGAAAAACAGTACAGAGAGCCCTCCCAGCACTTCAGTTGGAACCCCCTTCAATGGCCACTCCTATGTTAAAGTGGCAGGGCCTCATCTAACTTGCCTCTCAGTGGCCTTTGTTAATTGGTACTCACTGGGACTGGCATGGGGGTGGAAGGCCAGGCCTGTAGCTCAGTGGCAGAGCATCTGCTTTGCATGTAGAAGGTCCCAGACTCAATCCCTGGCAGCATCTCCAGGTAGGGCTAGGATTGTCCCTGCCTGAAACCCTGGAGAGCCATTGCTGCCAATCCAAGCAACAAGGCTAGGTAGACCGTTTGGTCTGACTCCGTATATAGCAGCTTCTGGTCCTCTCTCTCCTGCTAAGGCAGGGAGCACAAAGAAAGCAGAACCAATGTCAGACTGAGCATTCTAGTTTTATTCTCTCTCTCTCTCCCACCCTGACTTCTATAAAAGGTAATAACCAAGGCTGAGGAAGCTGGAAGGCAGTGCCACTCTCTGAACGGGTTGCTAGGAAGACAGCTGGCAGGTGGGCGCTGGTTGAAGAAGTACTGAAATTGGTGGGTCACTGACCCATCCGCCTTAATAGACCGGCCTCCATTGGTCTGGGATGTTGTCTGAAGCTGGCACTGAGCACCTGAGTTCTCAACATACCTGGCATGCCAGGGCTGGTTTGGGCCTTCCTTGGACACCCCCCCCCCAAAAAAATTTCAAACCACATCTCACGTGTTGTGTTAAGCCAGGTCCCTTGATGGGACAGCTGGGCAAAAGCTGTTAACTGGGTGGATGGCTGTATAGTCTCCTTGCCCAGCCTGGACCCTCCAGTTGTTTTGGATTCTAAAAAGCCCCAGCCAGCATGGATGAGCATTGCAGTGTGAAACATCTGGGGGGTGCACCTGGCAGGCAAACACTACTGCTTATAGTGTGCATGTGTGTGAGAGAGATATCTATGGGCTCAGCTCTGGGCCTTGGATAGTGGACTTGGATAGAGGCTTGGCCCCAAGGCCTCTCTCTCGCTGGGTCTGTGACTCTTGTAGGCATCTCTGCCCTTAGCTGCAATTCCTTCACTGCAGGAGGTTGGACCAGATGACCCTTATGGTACCTTCTAACTACAATTCTATGAGTCTATAACCCCAGCAGGTCTCCCCTGGCTCCACACTTCATTTGCTGCGGTGCCTCGCTGAAGCAGCTGCCAGAGGCAATTTTCCTCAAAAAAAGCTACTTCAGATGAGCAAGTGCCTTTTGTCAAAATCCTGCCTCTGTTTTTAATAGGCTTGCAAAGAGAACAAAGTGGCTTCAGAACTCGCCAAATCAAAGCGAGAGTCTCCAGGCCACACCCAGCTCCTCGTTCCCTCCTGATTAATGATGGCTCAGTGCTGGAAGGGAGGGGAGAGGGGGGGAACGTAGTGATGGTTTGCAAAATGGGTGGGTGGGTGGAGATGAAGCACAATATTTAATCAAGTCCTGTTTATAGTGGACCAGGAATCAAAGCGACACGTTTCCCTTTCATGAGGAAAACTGATGCTGGCTGTAGCACTGCTGTGATTAAGCTTCCCATATCCATTCCCCCAGAGGAACATCAGAAGCTGCCTTGCACTGGATCAGGCAGACCCTTCATTTGTCTGGCTCAGTATTGCCTTCACAGACTGGCAGCATCCCTCCAGGGTTCGAGGCAGGAGACATTCCTAGCCCTACCTTGAGATGCCATTGGTGACTGAATCAGGGACCTTCTGCATTTGTTTTTCTTTACTTAATGCAGGGCTTTACCACTGAGCTATGAAACATAGGAAGGAACAGAGGAAGCTGCCTTGTACTGAATCAGGCAAACCACCTGGCCCATAACTGCCTGCACTGATTGGTAGCATCTCTCCAGCCATTCTTGGAGATGAAACTGGGACCTTCTTCATGGAAAGCAGGGGCTCTGCCACTGAGCTACAGCCCTTCTTAGTGCAGGAAGCTGCTGTATGCTATTGGTTCACATAGCTCAGTATTGTGATTCGAGGACCCGCCACCTGCTTGAGGATAAGAAAGACACATGGATGCAGTATATTAGGTTAATGGGCTAAAAAAGGCCACAACTTTATTGATTACCCCATGTGAGAGGTATTGGCTTGGATAAACAGCAGAGCTTGACTCCACCCCCTCAGGAAGGGGTGAGTCTAACAAGGGTTAACCACCAGTAGGAGCCTGTTGATGCAAATACAACTGTAAGCTCACCCCTGATGTCACCGGGGGTCTGCCATGGCCCTAGCCACCAGCAGGGCATCGGACAGGATCCACAACCACCAGATTCCTTTAACAGAATACGCATAAAGCGAAGGGGTAGGCGATGGCCACACCCTGCCCTTCCATACACCAACAACATATTCCAATGCCTAACCACCAATACCTAAAAGTTGTGATGATTTGCTACGAGGTAGGCAAAAAACCAAGTGGCTGGTGCCAATTTGCCAGCTGGATAAAAATTCCTACCAGGCCTCTTGGGCAACCAAGGCGACCAACCACAGGTCCATAGCAAGGTCAAGCACGAAGCGATGAACTAAAGGGAAGGGTGGGTGGGTGATCTGTTGAAACCTGGCAGTGCAATGAGGGGAAGTAGCTGCTGCGGCCGCATTTGAGCGGCTAAACCCCACCCCCGAGCCTCCCCTCGATTGGTAGGCTGCCCGGGGAGCGCAGCACGGCAGCAGCTCCCAATAACAATCCCGCCCTTCCGGGAGGAGAGGCTTTGTCTACACTGACTGGCAGCTGCTATCCAGGGTTTCTAATGAAGCCTCTCCCAGGAGGTTGCTTGGTATTAAGTCCCCCAGGAAGGCACTCCTGCTCCTCTCCATCTAGTTCCCAGGTGCATCGGCTGCTGCCCTCATTTCTTTAGCATTAGGCCATCGGTTCCCTGGCATGTGTCTGCCTGCTGCTGAACCCTGGCTCAGAGGAGGCATGAGAGAGGTGTATAGAATTATAAGTGGTGTGGAAGTAGCAGATAGAAAAGAAGTTTATCTTCCTCTTGCTACTGGAACCCAGCAGGGTCATCCAATGAAGCAGAATTGATGGGAAATTCAGCACAGACAAAAGGAAGTACCGTGCACAGGGAATTTGTTCCCACAGGATGTGGTCATGGCCTCTAACTTTATATGGCTTTTAACAGGGGTTTGACAAATTCGCAGAGGATAATGCAACCTATGTTCTGCCTCCGCTGTCAGAGGCAGTAAACGCCTCTGAATATTGCCAGTTGCTGGGAATCACAAGTGGGCAGAGATGCTGGTGCTGTGCTTGGGTCCTGCATCTGGTTGGCCACTGCAGGAACAAGATGCTGGGCTAGACAGGCCTTCCGCCTGTTCCACAGGCTCTTCTGGTGCTCTAAGTGCCCTGACCCCCAGGATATTGGGACGGAAGGGGACTGGTGCTATGGCTCTGTGGGAGAGCCCTCGTTTTGCATGCAGAAGGTCCCAGGTTCAGTTTCCAGTTTCACTGGGAAAGCCACTTTGCCTGAACCCCTGGAGAGCAGCTGCCAGTCAGTGCCAGCAATACTGAGCTAGATGGCCCAGCTGACTTGGCATAAAGGAGCTTCCTATCTTCCTGGGTAAGGCAAACTACACCCCCCCTCCATCCCTCTCTCTCTTGCTGCAGCTTCTCTCTCATTTCTATGCTTCTCTCTGCCCACATTGATTTGTTCTGAATTCCTTGATTAATTACTCTCCAAGAAATTTCAGCTTTATTAATTACCCTGGTTTAATTAGGGCAAACTTTTAATTGTGTCCCAAAGCTGAGCAGAGTTCAATAGGCTCACTAATTAGAGACCCCCAGCCAGCTTGATACCAATTAGAGCTGTGTCGGTCTTGACTGGGCTTGGTTTTGGGTGGGTGGGCAGGCCTGGAGGAAAAGGAAGAATTTACTGGGGGCGGGGGCAGGAGAGGATTGCTGTAGGAGAAGGGAGGCTTAGCCGTTGGCTAACTCAAAGCATTTTGCTCCCTCAGGCAAAGGGCAAGAGAGCAACCGTCTCACACGGCAGTTCACAGAATCCGACCAGGCTGGGAGTTGAATCTTCCACCCTGGCAAGAGGATGGTCTCCTCCCCCTGAGGGCAGCTGGCTCCTTTGGGTGGCACACCTAGCTCTGCCTTCCAATGGAGGAGAATGGCAAGGAAGGCCAGAGGGCTGTTACACCTGCTGCCTGAGGGGTCAGACTCCCTTTGCCCAATGGGAGGGCCGGCCCTTGTACTGGCACCATAATTTTTATTTATTTATTTATATTTATTTAATGCATTTCTACCTCTCCATCCCTCCCAAGGACCTCAAGGTGGCATGCATGGTTCCCCCCTCCTCAGTTAATCCCCACAAGAGTTCTGTGAGGTAGGTTAGGCAGAGAGGCAGTGACTGGCCTCCAAGGTCACCCTGTGGGTTTCATGGTTGAGTGGAGATTTGAATCCTGGTCTCTCAACTTTCCTCCTTGGGCTGCATTTCCAGGCCCTTCTTTAGCAGGGTGTGGGGGTGCAGAGAATGAGCTGTTCCTCTGCAGCAGTCTTCATAATGCTAGAGGCAAATTGCTCTCCTGCTAGCAAGTGGGATTCTCTGCAGCCAATTGAAAAGCAAACAGAATTACTCGGAGGAAGTCAGCAAGAACTTTTGAAGAAGGCTCCATGAGCTTCTGGCTCTGCCCAGATCATTCCCTTATTATGAGAGGTGGTCCATGTAGGAGGGCCAGGATCCTGGGGAAGGGCCATCACTGGATAGAGAGAGACCCTCAGGGGAAATGTTCAGAAACCACAAGCAAAGGGCAGCTGCATTCTGTGGACACAGAGCTGCTCCCTGCTGTAACCAACATCCCAAGAGGGCCTTGAGAATAAACACACTATGAAGATTTGCTGGGATTGCTGAGACATTCAAGGGATGCGGTGGGGGAAAGCAAAAGGGGGCTTATGGTGTGTGGGGTGGGTGAGACCTCTCCTACTCCCACCCCCGACCTGTTGTCCTCACAGAGGACCACGAACACAGGACTGCTCTGTGGAGCAAAGTCATGACTGCCAAGCATAGGGGCTCCACACAAGTCATTAGTAATTAATTCTGTTCCTAATCCCCTAATCCATCTGGTCCTTGATTTTCTCAGCAAAGTGCTTGCTTCAGTCATGGGCTCTTTGCTGCAGCAGTGGGGCTCCCCCCACGGACACAGAACCAGCTGCCTACAAGGCACCAGAGCCCAGCCATTTGCAGCGCTGGGAGGTTTTCACAGCTGAAGAGAAAAACAAAAGAGGGCACTCTCATAGGCATGCACACACAGAGAGACTCCTGAGCCACAGTTCAGAAGTAGAAAGTGTAGGCAGGAAAACAGTGCCCCTCCCCCCAATCTGGAATCCGCTGCTGGTATTTGACACACTTCCATTGGAAGGCTGGCTTCAGGCATTTGGCTTGACAATGGATCTAGATGCAAAGAGATTTTTTCCCCTGTTGCTTGAATTGAGAGAGAATAATCAACAGTTTGCAAGCCATGCTATCTTGCTGCTTCTTCTTCTTCTTCTTCTTCTTCTTCTTCTTCTTCTTCTTCTTCTTCTTCTTCTTCTTCTTCTTCTTCTGGAACAGCCCAATGGCCTACAAAGTCCTGCATCCTATCATAGAATCATAAAATTGTTGGAAAGGACCCCAAAGTTCATCTAATCTGTTGCGCTACATTGGGCTCAAACCTGTGACCCTGAGATTAAGAGTTTTGTGCTGTACCTGCTGTACCTGCTGAGCTATCCTGCTCTCACAGCAGCCAGCCAGATGCCTGTGGGAAACCAACAAGCAGGATGTGAGCACAATGCCCCTCCTCTGGTAACTGGCAGCTGTTATTCAGAAGTATTTGCTGCCTGTGACTGTGGAGGCAGAAATCAGCCATCATGGGTAGTAGCCATTCATAGCCCCCTCCTCCATGGATTTCTCTAATCCTCTTTTAAAGCCTCCTCCTTCCTGCAGCCTAGGAACAGGACCTTACATTATCAGGCCATCTTGCCCAGTACGAAATGCTCCGGCTGCAACTGGGTCTCTGGGTTCTCATTGGTCAGGCCCTGCTGCATGCAAAGCTAAGCCCAGGAATGGGGAACCTGGGGGCCAAATGCAACCTCCAGGCTTTTCTCTGTGGCCCTTGGGACTTTCCCCAGGCCATACCTTTCACTGATCCTGCTCCCCACACCGTCCGATATTCTTCAGGTGAAAAAAGGGGAGGATTTGATCTGAGGAATGTTGGAGGATATGCCCCCACACCCTCCCACCTGCCACTCCTGGATGATGGAAACCCCATTGAACTAAATGGGGGCTCCTTACTTCTGAGTAAACTTGCCTGGGCTTAGGCTGGTCCTGCGCTTGGGGGAGGTAAGGGTGGTTTTGTGTGTGTGTGTGTGTGGGAGAGGAATGATGTTTTGGATCCTTAGTGGGCTTCCTGCATGGAAGACCCTCTGGAGTCTGCTGCCCCCAATACATTTTCCTCAGTATGGTAGTCTTACCTTTGTCTCTGTGGCACCCCCCTCCCTGCCCAGCAGCTTCCGAATCATCTTACTTCTGGGACAGGAGAAAGGTAGGGCGTGTGCGCTGGTTGCTTGGTTGGCTACTCATCATGCGTGTGGTCTGTCGCCACACTTCTGCTCACCCACTCATATTTGAGTCTCTAGCCCATGCATACATGAATTCTCTGTTTCTCTCTATTTCTGTGCCTGGCGTACTCTTAGGTAAAGGTAAAGGGACCCCTGACCATTAGGTCCAGTCGTGGCCAACTCTGGGGTTGCGGCGCTCATCTCGGAAACTACAACTAATCCAGAATGCGGCAGCTAGACTGGTGACTGGGGGCGGCCGCCGAGACCATATAACACCGGTCTTGAAAGACCTACATTGGCTCCCAGTACGTTTCCGAGCACAATTCAAAGTGTTGGTGCTGACCTTTAAAGCCCTAAACGGCCTCGGTCCAGTATACCTGAAGGAGCGTCTCCACCCCCATCATTCTGCCCGGACGCTGAGGTCCAGCGCCGAGGGCCTTCTGGCGGTTCCCTCCTTGCGAGAAGCAAAGCTACAGGGAACCAGGCAGAGGGCCTTCTC
This sequence comes from Podarcis filfolensis, assembly GCF_964270895.1. Taxonomy (NCBI): domain Eukaryota; kingdom Metazoa; phylum Chordata; class Lepidosauria; order Squamata; family Lacertidae; genus Podarcis; species Podarcis filfolensis. Next base: position 28,238,461 of record NC_139616.1, on the reverse strand, counting down.
GGTAGTGGCGCCCGCCCTGTGGAACGCCCTTCCAGCAGATGTCAAAGCGATAAACAACTACCTGACATTCAGAAGACATCTTAAGGCAGCCCTGTTCAGGGAAGTTTTTAATGTGTGATATTTTAGTGTATTTTTGGTTTTTATGGAAGCCGCCCAGAGTGGCTGGGGAGGCCCAGCCAGATGGGCGGGGTATAAATAAATATTATTATTATTATTATTATTATTATTATTATTATTATTATTTATTGGCCGAGGGAACCGGCGTACAGCTTCCGGGTCATGTGACTAGCATGACTAAGCCACTTCTGGCAAACCAGAGCAGCGCACAGAAACGCCGTTTACCTTCCTGCCAGAGCGGTACCTATTTATCTACTTGCACTTTGACGTGCTTTCGAACTGCTAGGTTGGCAGGGGCAGGGACCGAGCAACGGGAGCTCACCCCGTCGCAGGGATTTGAATCACCAACCTTCTGCGTACTCTTGCCCTCAAGCAAAATGGTGGCAATAGCTTTGCCACCCTCCCGCCCAAGGGGGTTGCCAGGAGTTGCGCTCTGACTCCCCTCTTCCCACTCCCCCAGCAGCTCACCAGCCTGTGGGTGCTACTGGCCGCCTCCTGCTCTAGTGCCCATGATGACAGGCCCACCAAAGAGGCAATGCCGCCGCTGCCACCAGCACCACAGCCAACTTTCCCCCTACCCACCCTCTCTCCTCTCCCAGGAGCCCTGCCACTCTGCACATGCTCCATGGCAGCCACCAGCTGGGGAAAGGGAGGGGAGAGTGCTGGCTGGGGAGGGAAATGGAAGCTCTCCTCTCCGCAGCCTTCCCTTCTGCTCTCTTGCTGCTGTTAATCATTGAGGAGCTGAATGGGAATCTCAGTGTCAGCATGAATAGCCATGATGGCTAGAGAGATTTTGGGACTGTCCCGGCATTTTCGGGGCAGTTGGAGGGTATGCCTTCCCTTGCATGTTTTTACATGGCTAGAACATGTGCTTTAACTCTGATCCTGCTGATAGCTCAGTCGGCAGAGCATGAGACTCTTAAAACTCAGAGTCATGGGTTTAAAACCCACATTGGGGGTTGGACTAGATGACCCTCTTGGTCCCTTCCAACTTTACCATTCTATGAGTCTATTATTCTTGCTTGCCTGGATGGAGAACGGCAAGAAGTGTGTGTAGAAACTAGCCTGCTGCACAAGGTATACTGCATGCAAGTTAGGCACAGCAGTGGAGAGCAGTGTGGCCCTCCAGATGTAGCTGGACTCTAACTCCCATCAGCCTTAGCAGCCAACATGGCCCATGGTCAGGGAGAATGGTGATGGGAACTGAAGCCCATAAGAACGACAGAGGAGCCTGCTGGATCAGGCCAATGGTCCATCTAGTCCAACGTCCTGTTTTCAAAGTGGTTAACCAGATGCCTGTGGAAAACCTTCAGGCAGAACCTGAGTGCAAGAGCCCTCTCTCCTTCTGTGATTTCCAGCAACTGTGGAGGCAGAGCATAGCCATCATGGCTAGTACCTTCAATCGCCCTCTCCTACATGCATTTGCCTCATGGTGTGTGTGTGTGGGCTTATCCACACTTACCTATTGCACAAGTCCACACTTAAAAGATCAGTGTTTGAGCATTGTGGGAGTTTTTTATTTTTGCCCTGGAACTTTCCCCATGAAAATCTACTCTTTAGTGTTCAATAGGATAAAACATCAATTCATGTTTTCCATGTTGTTTGCTCTGACTGAGCTTTAAAGAGCGGATTATTGCAGGGAAAGCTCAAGAAGGAGGGGGGCATTTGGACAAGGAGCCTTAAAGTTCAAGCTGTGCCTGGGAAGCATGGAGGAATGGTAACTGTGGATCAGCACTGAGATCCATAGTTTAACTTTGTGCTGCGTGAAGAAGGACTTTCTTTCAGCATTTGGAGAGAAGCAAGTTCCCTACTCACAATGTACAGGACTTTGCTGTAGACTTTTTCTTTTAGCAAAAGTAGCATGATGCTGCAATTAAAAGCTGCATCCCAGTCGGGATGTGTGTGTGTGCTTTTGTGTCCTCAGGCAGAGCTTCCTGCCTGGGGAACAACCAGAGCTCTGCTGAATAAGAAAGAAAGAACGTTCCTCCCCCTCACAAGAAGCTCTAAGGAGGGAAGAGCAATTGCAGCCTCCCCATCTCCCCATGTATCTGTGGGGTTGCCACAAGCCCAGACACAGAACCCAACCAGCAGCCTCATTTTGTAGCCTCCACATCCATCATTAAGCCCAATGTTAATCTTCAGGAACACTCGCGTCAAAAATCTTAGCAACAAAATTAAGCCACACCGCTATATTTTGACTACACAAAATCAATATTAATTATAAGCAGGGAGAGAGGCTGCTTAGAGGGTGCTTAACCTGGGATTGCAGGAGACGCTGGCGCAGCACTCGGCAGCTGGAACTGGCTGGCGCAAAATTGCGATCTGCGTTCCGAGGGCGAATTGCTCTCAATTTCCCAGAATGTCAGAGAGCTGAATATAGCTGCAAGCCAGGAACATCAGGAGCAGCTGACTGAAACCGAGGAGCAGCAGGTGGACCAAGCTTGGAAGCCTCCCTGCTTCTAGCATGAGGGACTGGCCACCAGTTAGATTTGCCCACAGGGCTGCTGTGGGGCAGCTGCCTGGTGCTGCTGGCCAAGCAAACCAATCCTGGCTCTTGGGAGCAGCCTGTCAGGGAACAGCTCCAGTTGGTGATGCCAAAGCTGAAAACAGTGAAGGCTGGGCAAAACTCCTCTTTTCCTAGTGTCCTGGTCTGAATGGCTGACACCCTCCCTGCCCAAGGCTGTCTATTAACTTTTTTTTTTTAAGCTGTGTATTATTTGGCCCTAAGGCAAGGGAGAAGGAGAGCAAGGTTTGAGGAAAAGAGCAAACCTCCAAAGAAATGTCACAGCCCCAAAGACCAGAAGAGGATTCTGGGCAGGAGCTGGGTGGAGGAAGCAGGAAGAAGGGACATCTTGCAGAGGTGGGGGGACCTAGGCAGGACTGGAGAGGAGGTGGGCAAGCAAGGAGAGGCTGGGGGCTATCCAGGGAGGCATGAAAAGTGAGCCCAGGAGGAACCCTCCAATGCTGTGCCTTTTGATTGCCATGTTGGGGCCAAGCAAAGCCCATGGGGCAAGAGGCAGGGGGCTGGAGTGATGGAAGCCACTAGCTGGCTGCAGCTGAAGAATGAGTGCCTGGTCCACTTTGACTTGGAGGGGACCTGCAGAACCACATAGACCTCCCAAGGAGGGCAAAGAGAGTGATCCTCTTGTGGCAGGAAAAGTGGGGCTTGGGGAGTTCATTGGCCTCTGCTTGGCCACCCACAATCTGGGCTCAGACAGGAAGGAGTCCCAGCATAGCGCTCAAAGCAATTATTTTTGGGGGGAGGAACAGAGAGGATGGATTTAGGAGAATTTCTAATCTGCTGCTGCTGCTGTTTCAAGAACCCCTGTGCCTGGTTTATTTTTATTTATAAAACTGCTTCCCAGGCAATATGCTGATCTTCAGGTATGGGAATCTTTCCTCTCGTAGAGATGTGGAGGCAGTTGAGCTAAACACTTTGACACCTCCTCATTATGAGAAATTAATGCAACTGGGTCGTACCACTGCCATTTTTTTTAATGCTTGAGCTTAGCTGCAAAATTCTGTTCTTTATTTTTGTTTAAACCACTCTCTTAGCTGGTGATGCCCTAAATTGCTTCAGTAAATATTCAAAATAAGTCTGACACCTGTTATAGAATTGTAGAGTTGGAAGGGATCCGGGCATTATCTAGTCCAACCCCCTGCAGTGCAAAAGAATCATCGAATTGTACAGTTGTACAATTGATGTGGTTCTCTTGATGTAGATGCTCAGCCTTTAATTTGGCAGACACTGGAGGCCACCTCATTTCACAAGCAGATCGTAGGCAGGCCATCACATTTTTGCTTCCAGAACAAATTCTGCAAATGTTCCACAGAAGGAGGAGAGGAAGAACTCACAAGATCTCAGTGAACAAGGAGGTTCTTCTGGGGGAAGAAGGCACTCTGGTCTCAGGATGCTGCTGGCTTTATGGCTCAGAACTGCCATTCTGAATTCTACCCAGAAATACTCTTAATACCAGTGGAGATCTCAGAGTACCACTTAGACACACTCATTGCAGCCACTTCTGGAAAATAATCTGTTTGCCATTGTCTGAATCTACTGGAGTTTCTGGATGCTCTTTGCATTTCCTCTCCAAGACCAGGACAGAGGAACACAGTCCAGCTACTTCGCTATCATTACTGCATTATTATTACTATTACTATTATTATTATTAGAATTTATATACCTCCCTATACCTGCAGGTCTCAGTAATGATAGCGAAGTGGCTGGACTGTGTTCCTCTGTCCTGGTCTTGGAGAGGAAATGCAAAGAGCATTCAGAAACTCCAGCAGATCCAGACAATCAAGAAATGTTACAAAATGAAGAAATGAGTGCATCATTTCTCCAGGCTGCCTGATGCTGCCTTACTCACAGGGCACTTCTACAGTCAGACACCCAGCTAGAGGAGAAATGGTTTCACTCATTGCCTTCAATTTGGAGAGTTAAATTTCTTCTTCTGAGGTCAGTGATTGCCATCCTTTCCAGGACTCTCTTTTGAGAGGCTCTGCAAAATCAGCACTTCCCACTGCAATTGCTGAAGCTGGGGGTGAGAGGAGGGAGGGAGGGGCTCCTTTGTGAAAGTGGGAATTGACTGACACAGATTGTTGGTGGCCGTGATGACGGAAGTCTGATTTGCGAAGCCAGATGGACAAACCATTTACACTAAGAAGATTAGAATAACAACAAAGAAACTAGTTCCATTACCCGGAAAATGGAGAGAGCTCTGGGGAAGGGGGAGCAGGCCGAGGTTAGGAGAGGCAAAGAATCATAGAAATGTAGAGTTGGAAGGGACCCAAAGGGTCATCTCTGTGTGCGCGTCCGCAGCAATAAAAAGCATAGGAACTTTGGAAGAGCCTGAAACATAAAGAAGGCTCTCCCTCTGTTGGCTCTTCCCCCACCACCTGCCTTCTCTGACTGGGAAGCACTGGGAAATGTCACTTCCCCAGTGCTGCTGACCCAAACCTTGCCTCCTGGGCATTGCTGCCTCCAGCTGTGGAGGCCAGAGGTGCACCAAGGCTCCCTTGTGCCCTTGGCAAGGTGCTGTATTGGTGCCTCCCAAGCCAAGAGAAACCATGGACCAGAAACTCAAAAAGTTTGCCCAAGAGAGGCTTTGATGGGAGAAGTGTTCTAGTCTGTTTCTGGCAACCCCATTAAATAATGTAAGGGGAAGAAAGGGATCATGGGAGATGTCATCATCACTACCATGTCATTACTACTTCTGTGATGTCGTCATCACTACCATGGTTGGCACCTTTCATGCCTGGGTCACAGGTAGGGATGGGGAAATCTGTCCAGTTCAGTTTCTTATTTTTCTAGTCTGAAGCTCAGTTCTCCATGTTACCATATCTGTTTGTAGAATCATGAAAATCTACCAGCATTTTAGAACAACTTTATCCCATTGCGCACCTTTTTGTATGCAACTTCGTCCAACAGACTCATTTTTTGCAAGGCAACTTCCCCATGCACAATGCATTTTGCAATATTTTCACTAACATATGCACTTCTATGCACACGTTACCCCAGTAGATGCATTTCCCTGCACATGACTTTTCTGAGGAACTGCTCTGAAACGGCATATTGTTTCAGAAAGTGCAAACTAGGTATGTCCACCATTAAAGGCAAACTGAATCGAATTCTTGCCCCATCCCTAGTTACACAAGGGAGTTGTCAGCCAGTGTCCTCGTGGTTATTGGAAGCAGCCTGCTGGGGTGGGGGATGCATTTGGTGGTGGGTCATTACTGCTTCTTTCAACTGCAGCTCTTGTACTTTTGACTTTGCTTCCTGGGAGTGTGTATCCTGGATCATGACTACATTATGCTGCTACAGCTGTGAACTAGCAAGACCATTGCCTTGACTTACCAGGTTATGCACAAGCACGAACCTGGGAGAAAGCCAGCCACATTGAAGTGTGCCTGTCACCATCATTATTCACTTTCAGGAGGACTTTTAGCCAGGCATTTTGTGGGGGCTAAAGAAGACTTTTCCTGGCAACCTCAAGATCATTGGATGGAAACATGTTTTAACTGTAGGGTTTTTTAATAGAATGTTTTCATCTGTTACACACACACACACACACACACACACACACACCTGTATATCTATTTTGGCACCCTGCACTCCCTTGGGAGGAAGGACAGCATATAAATGCAATAAATAAATAAAATAATAGTATCAACTTCCAAGTAACTATGTGTGGATTGGGCAGCACTCTTAGCAATACCTTTGCTACTTAGCAACCCCAGGTGAGATGCCTCTTTGTATATAATGACACCATGCTGTTTTCAGAATTATTCCCCTTATTTTCAGGTTAGAAGAAAGCCAAAGACACTTGTAATTACAGGCAATTTTGCAAAATCCTTTCATCTTTCTTTTTTCCTAATTACAAAACGTGCCCCCATCATGTTCCCTGTGGGACTGTGCCTTGTTCTTGGGTGTTGCTATTCATTACCGGGAACAAAAATTACTTGATTCATGTCATCAGTGCCAAACATTCAGAATAAAGCTGCTCAAGGCACACGCGGCGGGTGGGGTGGGGGTGGGGTCAAGTTACACAATGCTTAGTGCTGTGGTGGGGCAAGTAAGTGGGATTCTCTGTCTCGAGCCACTGATTGATCTCCACCCAACACCCACAAGGAAGCCAGCTCCTTCCTGCACTCTCGGCAGCTTCTGCTCAAAATGCAACCCAGCTTCTGAGGTTGGAGCAGTCTCAGGGTGGCACTCCTCTCTGAAAGCAAAGAGCGCATTCACACCAACATGCCTCTCCTATCCCAATGATGGCTTTGCTCTGCCTTCACAGTCGGAGGCACCAATGCTTCCAAATACCAGCTGTTGGAAATCACAGGAGGGGAGACTGCTATTGTGCTCTAATCCTGCTTGCTGGTTTCCCACAGGCATCTGATCAGCCACTGTGAGAACAGGTTGCTTGACTAGATGGGCCCCCTTGGCCTGTTCCAGCAGGACCTCTTTATGTTCTTATGTACCCTTCTTTGCTTCTCATGTTAGCCTGATCTTAGCCTTAAAAGTGCTCCAAGGTTCTGAGTCTAGAAGGCTGTCAAGCACACAGCAGGCATATTCCGGGCCACTGTGCACTTCAAAACAGACTTTCCAGATTTGTGCATACCTTCCTGCACAGCCAGCATAAGGACCGTTTATTCTCCTGCAAGGAATTATCCTGTAGTTTTGTGCTGTGAATGCCGGTACGAGCAGCTTCCCACTGGGAACTGTTCTGGATGTCAGCCCTTTCTCCCTCCTCCCAGCACCACTCGTAAAGCACCAGACCCATTTGCTTGTACTTTGGGATTGCACACAACCCCCCAGCCATAAAGCCAAGCAGCGAGGATGAGGGGAAGTCTGGATGGCAGGGTTGGGATCTCTGGGGAAGGGATCTAGCTAGCCCAACAAGCTAAAGGCTTCAAAACCCAGTTCAAGCACAGCAGAGAATAGACAACATCAGCCTCTGGCTTAGTCAGGCATGATTTCAGTCCCAGAAGCCCAGGCTCAGCCTTTGCTGGGTCAATGCAGCACTACATGCACACTGCACTTCCAAACTCCTATTCTCAGGAACTAAGCAATGGAAAACATACATTTTGTGAGTTGCCCACAGTCCTGGCCTGACATTGTGAGCAGAGAGTTCCAGGCAGCTCAGGCTAGGATTCAGTACCCTGGACAGCTCCAAGGAAACTGGGAGGGAGACTCAGGGCTCATCCACATATATTTCTTGCACATTTCTAGGCAAAGTGTCTGGTCCTGTGTCCAAGCGCTTTCCATCACTACTGCTTATGCCATGAAAACCCACTCTTTACCACTGAATCAGAGCAAACAACAATCCACAGAAAACCAGAATTGCCTCTGGTTAAAGAGCGGTCTTTTCTGGAGAAAGCAGTGGGGCAAAATAAAAAAATTAAAAGTGCATTTGGACACAGACTGGGAAAGCACGAACCTATGCCTGGAAAGCATGGGACAAAAGGTAAGAGTGGCTAAGCCCCATCACAAAGCAGCTTGAATGTTGTTCCAGCAGCAGACAAGTGGAAGAATCTAAGAAGAGATTGCTGGGTCAAGCCAAAGGGATCCCATACAAACCAGCACCCTGTTCACAGTGTGCAACCAGATTCCTGAATGGGAAATCCACCAGAAGGACCCAGGCACAAGAACCCTCCCCACCCTCCTTTGGTTTCCAGCAACTGACATTATTGAAAGTACTCAATTATCTGAGATTCTGCCCCCCACAGCAGAAGCCACAATGCCCCACAATGTCCTTTTCATGGCGTCTCCTTTTTCACAATTTCCTTTTTACACCCATGAGGCAGAGGATAACCATTGTGGCTAGTAGCCATTGATAGCCCTCTCCTCCATGAATTTGTCTAATTATATTTTGAAGTCATCTGAGTTGGTGGCCATCTCCTGTGGGAGTGAATTCCATAGTTTAAGTATGCTCTGCATGAAGAAGGACTTCCTTTTGTCCGTCCTGAATGTTTCATCGTTCAGCTTCATTGGATGTCCATGAGTTCTAGTGTTAGGAGAGAGAGAGGGAGAAACTTAATAATTCCTCCTCCTCTGTTGAGAGAAGCCCTACGCATTTAAAGGGGCTATTTGCCATTTCAGCAGCCATTGGCTCCAAATGGTGCTGAGGAGACTTAGGCTTCCAGGCTAGAGTCCTTGGATTATGAGGAGGCAGAGCAACATTCTCAATCTGGGGAAGTGATGGCACAATGGGCTCTTCATGCATTGGAATTCTAGGGAAAGTGGGGCATCAGTTTTGAAGGCAGTACCTCCTCCTCCTCATTTGGGACCTCACCCTCTGAACACAGGGAGTCCGACACACTGGAAAACATCTTCTGAGATTTGTTTTTGTAAAAAAAAAAAGAAAGATCCAAAGCTTAGGAACACTTGCAGAAGAAACCTAAGCAATTTCACAACAAATGCAAACCAAATTCAGTGCTGTGGTACTTAATGGTGAGAAGGCTGTTGGTGTTCCAGGCGACAGACTCAGAATTCCTACCTGACCTTGGTAAGAGGATGAGACACATTCCACTGCAACTCTGGCGCCATCACTTGACCTGCTCCATTGAGTTACAGCTTTGAGATGAAGGTATAACCAGTCTATCATGGGAGATTCACTCTTCTGTCAGTTAAGGATGAAACTCAGTAATTTTAAAAAATGGCTTTTTAAACACACAAATAAACTTGGTAGATGCAAAAGAAGCCAATTGCAGGCTTTTCCTAAAACACCATCTGAGCAAAACCTCCATGACAGAGCCACACTCTGTTCTCTCCTGCATTCATAATTCATCAGGGAAAGAGAAATTTTAGCACTCTCTGAGGTTTGCCAGCATCCATTATTGATAGGGCCAGGTTCAGTGACAGCCACCCACAAACACTGGCTGGGCAAGGCAATCTTGGGGGCTGCTGCAGTCAGAGTGGCAGAGTCTTTACCCAATTGCAAGCTGGCAAGGATTTGACAACTGTGGGAAGTGGAGGGTTTTCCAACTTTGGGAAGGTAAATGGGCTGAGGAGTGAGATGGATGCTGGAGACAGGCTGGTTTCCCTCCTGTCAATACATCAGAGACAGGGAGAAGAAAAACATCGTCTTCACAGAGAGCAGGCAGAAAGCTGGGTGCCTGAACACGTCATCTGCAATTCTGGGTTGGAGGAGGTATTCCTGCCTGGGGTACTGGGATGCTTCTGATTCTCAGGTGGTCTCCTGTTCTTATATAGACAAATCCATAGAGGAGAGGGATATACAAATGGCTATGCTTTGCATCCACAGCTGGAGGCAGCAATGCTTCTGAATACCAGTTGCTGGAAACCAGAGAAGGGGAGAGGGCTCTTGAGCTCAGATCCTGCTTGCAGGTTTCCCACAGGCATCTGGTTGACTACCATGAGAACAGGATGCTGGACTAGATGGGCCATTGGCCTAATCCAGCAACCTCTTCTTAAGTTCTCATGTTTTCTGGCAGGTGGCACTGATATTTGAAGATGGCTATCACATCTCCTTTCAGTCTCCTTTTCTCCAGGCTAAACATACTCAGCTCCCTCAGCTGTTCCTCATAAGGCTTGGGGTCCAGACCCTTGATCATCTTGTTTGTCCTCCTCTACACACCTTCCAGCTTGTCAATATCCTTCTTAAATTGTGGAGCCTTGAATGGCGGATATGGAGGTCCGCATGGGTGAGTGCATCCCAACTATGTAGACACTAATTTTGGGAAAGGTTGGATGGGCTGCCATGCAGAGTGTGTCAGCTTGGCCCTACAGAGCTGTGGCATCACTTGGGTTCCTGTCGACACATGCACACCCCTTTACACGTGTGCCAAAAGTGATGTCAAAAAGAGGCAGGGTGGAATGGGGAAATCCCCACTTACACGTGTCCTCTAACAGAACCCCAGTGTAAGGAGCTTCCACAGGGGAGCTGCAGAAAGAATGTGGTTGATCAAGGGAGCTGTGGTCTCAAAAAGGTTGAAAGCCACTGCTCTTCTAGATGGCCCACTAGCCTCACCCAGCAAACTCTTCTTATGCTTTTATGTTCTCCTGCAGAGAACTGAAGACGTGGAAGACAAAAGGCAGCCTCATAAGCATGATTCCCTCTTCTGGTTTCCAGCAGCTGACATTCAGAAGCATTACTGTTTCTGACCATGGAGGCAGAGCCTAGCCATTATGGCTAGTAGCCTTTGATAACCTTTACCTCCATGAATTTGCCCAGTTCTTTTTCAAAGCCATCCAAATTGGTGCTCGAATCCCGCTTGCCGATTTCCCACAGGCATCTATCTGGCCACTGTGAGAACAGGACCCTGGAGTAGATGTGTGATTATCCTGATGCAGCAGGCTCTTGCTATGTTCTTATGCCAACACTGCCCTCCTGTGGGAGGGAGTTCCATAGTTTAACTATGCACCACATGAAGAAGCACTTTCCATTAGCTGTCCTGAATCTTCTACCCAAGCTTCAGCTCCACCCAAGAGGACATGATAGCTTTATACCAGCCTTCGCCAACCTAGTGCACCCCATATATTTTAGGCTACAGGCTGGGTGGGGCTGCTGGGAGCTTTAATTCAAGACATCTGGAGGGTGCCCAGTTGGCAAAGGGCAGTGTTTGGTTTCCTTGGCCAAGGTCTGGCTCTGCCTGGCGCTCTTTGCCTTGGGGCCATCCCTGGCAGCACCATCCGCTCCTCCTAATTCCTTGATAAATCAGCATGATAATTCCCCCCCACTGAAATAAACCTCTCTGGCCCGGCGCTTGCACTCATAACCGACTCCTCAAGCTCTGCCTGCTCTTTATTACCTTTCAATGACTTAAGCTCCTGCACTGAATAACTTCATCAAGGTGTCAACCTAAACAGATTTTCCTCCTATAATGGCCTGACTTGCACAGGTTCTTAATGAAAAATATTGATTGCAAAGGATTAGTTGCAGATTTATGGGGTGGGCACTGATCTCTCTGTCACCTGATACCTTATCAGGGGATGACGGACCTGATCCCCCTGCGCAGTTTTAAAAAAGCAATCACAGACCATGTCAAGCAGAGGCTTATTGTGCAGAGAAATGCAGAGCGGCTTCTGGCTCTGAGTCAGATCTGTTGCTTAATGGAGAGCTAATAGCATACAGGGAACGGCAAGAGCCCCAAACCCCGTGGCCTGATTGCCATCTGTGGGGAATCTGGAAAGCAGCAGCAACCAGGCTGCCAAATGAGAGATGCTGCATTGAGCAAATTAGGAGTGAGCGCAAGGAAATCTGGGGTTCTTTAAGGCAGGATCCACAGTGCTGGCTCCTTTAAGACCCTCACACTAGTGCAGCCTTTCTCAACCTGTGGGTCCCCAGATGTTGCTGAACTACAACTCCCATCACCCCTAGCTAGCAAGGCCAGAGCTCAGGGATGATGGGAGTTGTAGTCCAACAACATCCGGGGACCCACAGGTTGAGAACTGCTGCACTAGTGGGTAGCTAGCTGGGTGCCCACCAGATGTTTTGGACTACAACTCCCAGCAGCTCCTGCAGCTGGCATTGGCCATCATCAAGGATGAAGGGAGTTGTAGTCCAAAACATCTGGAGAGCACAATTCTGGGCCCAGGACACCCAAAGGCCCAGCAGTTCCTGTATGCAACTGCCTATGTGATGAGATGCCACAAAAGACCCTCCTTTGGGTGCTACGCTGCCCCTATATGAGGGGGTAGCAAACAGGGAAAGGCCTCTTCTCACTCTGGAGAGGGTAAAGCGCCAACTTCACCCCCTACTGGCAGCTCCAGGTAAGATGACCTTCCAGTTAGCAAGCCCAAGAGGCTCAGCGGTTTAGACCACAGCACCACCCACTCCCCCTAGGTTGGATCATAAGAAGAGCCTGCTGGATCAGGTTCATTGCTCATATGGTCTGGCATCTTGTTCTCACAGTGGACAGCCTGTGGAGAACCCACAAGTGGGATCAAAGCACAAGAGCAACTCTCCCTTCCTGCAGTTTCCTGTAACTGGTTTTCAGAAGCGTTGCTACCTCTGAATGTGGAGGCAGAGCAGAGCCATCATGGCTGCTAGCCATTGATAGCTCCCTCTTCCATGAATTTGTCTAATTCTCTTTTAAAGCCATCAAAGGTGCGGCTTTCATAGTTCCATAGTTTAACTACACACTGTGCGAATGTCTTTCTTTGATCTGTCCCAAATCTTCCAACAAGCTGCTTCATTGGATGTCCATGGGTTGTTACCCAAAGCTTCCATCAGGGAAGAAAGTTTGCTGTATGCAAACAATCTTGTGAACCGTGAAGCACTCTGGAAGAAACACTTTGGCACGTGGTGTTGCCATGTTCTTTTTAACCTCCCCCAGCAGAGAGCTTAGGAAGAGGTGAAATGATAATGAAAAAGCCAATTCCCGGGTTTTCCTTTCCAGTGAGCTGGGCACAGACAGTCTGAACATTGTAAAGAGTTATGAAAGAAGCATTCAGGTCAGGAGCTGCTCTCATGCAGAGGGGAACATCTTGTACCTCTTCTTCCAGGAGATCGGTTGTGTTGTTGTCTGTTCACCCCACTCCTCCAGGAGAACCACCAGTTGCTTGTTACTGGGTGTGGGCGGTGGGCTGGAGGACGGAAGATGCTGCCCATTTCACCCCCTGCCAAGGAAGAGCAAAATTCCACCCTCTCCCAGAGTGACCACCTCATTCCCTTTTAGATTTTGCAAAGCACACACTCACAAGCTGGTCCTGCTTCCAGATATTTTACAGCCCAGTGCAGATATAACTCTTCTGCTGATTAAAAATGGCAACAATTTAAAAGGCTTTACAGTTACGCTTTTTAAACATTCAAAGGCTTGATTCTAATTAGAAACCTCTACTTGATTTCAGTCCTTCTTTACACTGCGACGCCCCCTGTGTATTTGTGCTGCAAGCAAAGTAGGGGGGCTGTGCACTGACGGGCAGCACAGCCAATCACAACATGATGAGAGAGCATGGAAAAGACAGCCGCACCGTCTCCCATGCCTTCTGTTTTGAGCTACAGCACCCACAACAAATCTTGAGCCAAAATGGGCCCATTGGGAGGGATTCAGTCCTCATTCATGTTGGGTTCAGGCACCCCAGGTCACTCTGAGTTGGACTGAGGGCCCTGAGCCATCTAAGGCTGTCAGCAGGCAGAAAAGAGAGGCAGGCATGAGGGAGAAGAAGGAAGAAACTGCAAAAAGGAGAGATTGACCCAGTGGCTGCATCTTAGTGGGTGAAGCTGATGAGCGGTGCCTTTCCCGCCAGGTCTCTCCCTTTCCCCACACCTCTTCTTCTGCACACCATTGCCAGGCCTTCCTTCTGGCCCTCAGAATAATCCCATCTTGCATGGTGTGTTGCTCCTTTGTCAATGTTCTCTCTGTATGCAAGGTGCCACTGGTGAAGGAGCAGCACCACAAAGGATTATGTCCTCCCAGTTAACAGTTGTTAAGTAGGAGGGTCTGATCCTGTACAGACTAAGTTGGAAGAAAAGACAGCTGAGATGAGGAGCCCCATCTAGGGATTTCACCAGCCAGCTCCTTTCCAAAGGAGTAGAAACCTATTTTGTTGCCAAAAAAATGCCCCTGTGGCCTCCCTCTCTGTGTCTTGAATGGCCAGACCACCACAGCCTAAAGGGGGTATTATCTGATTCTCTCCTTCAAGAGGTCAGGATCTTGATGGACCTCTGAGCATTTTTGCTGGGAGGCTGTTAATACCATCCTGACTTTTAAATAGAGGATATCGGATTAGCCACAAATATTAGCACTCTGGAGAAGTGAGGATGGGTGTTAATTATTCCTAACAGGCTTCCTAGAACTCAGGCAAGTTTTTGATTAAACCTAATAAGCATTGCCTTCTTAATACCCAGGAAAAGATGTGATTAAGCCTCCCAAAAGGAAGCTCAAAATGTTGTTTTCCAAAAATGCTCACTAAAAACAAAGTACATGAAACAAGGGTGGAATCTACACACATATAAAAAACGCTGTGAAAAATGCTTTTTCAAAAAACGTTTTGAGACATACATCGAATTTGGCATAGCTCACTGTCGCCATCTAGTGTCCCATTTGTATATTGCAGTTTACAACACATTTAAAACTTTTCATTTGCAGCTGTGTAGCTGAGTCCTCAATCTCAATTGTGGGTGCAAAATCCGAGCAGTCAGTGCAGTCAAGCCCTGCATGCAAACAACACCTGTGGGTAGTCAGTACAGTGCCAGGGAGTGTCTGCATCCTCTCTTAGAATTGTATTTCTCTCCTTCTCTCTTTGACTACCATAACCCAGTTGGGGACCAGTCATGTTGATATCCTACAAGCACCCACATGCTACTGGAGAGTGGTAAATTAAGATAGTGGCCTGACACCAGGGGAAAAAGGAGTCGCTGGGGCCTCAAGACCTGCCACAGGGTGCTGCAGGCTGCCATCAGACCTGGTGTGGATAGACAACACAAAGCTCTGTTCCATCAAATCTTCAAAGGCCAAGGCTGCCTCCCATCTCAGCCTGTCTCTCCAGACAGTCAAGCTGGATTCCTCGTGGCAACTTGAACTTGTGGGCATTTAGTGAAACTGAATGTTGGAAGATTTAGGACACACAAAATAAATTACATTGCAATTCCCACAGGAGGCAATGATGGCCACCAACCTGGGTGGCTTTCAAAGAGGACTGGGCAAATTCATGGAGGATAAATCTACCAGGGGCTACTAGCCATGATGGCAAGACTCTGCCTTCACCGTCGGAGGCAGTAATATGATGAGTATCAGTTTTGGAAACCAGTTGAAGGTGGGGAGAGTGCTGCTTTTGTGTTCAATATGTTGTTTACAAAATAGTTGTTTACGCTTGAGATTCAGTGTGCACTGCAATTATTTTGCTTTACTGGCAGTCTGTGGTTACAGGTGTTTGAACATTTTTGCACAACTTTGTTCTTTGTGGCTAAGCAGTACACGAATAATCAAATGTCACCTCACCCTTATTCCTTGTCACTTTCATTTCTTGTTGTTGACCAGAGCAAAGTTCATTATCCTTAAACCTAAAGCCAAACTGTATTGATTAATCCAACAGGTCAAAGTATAAGTGCAGCCAGGAGCATTGGCTGGTGGTGCAACATCAGCCTTGTGAAGCTTGTTGCTTTCCCTTGCTGTCTGTCTGTCTGGCCACCCAGATCCTTGGCTCAGCATTCTAGACAGCTCCTTTGCAGCCTGCATGAGCCTTCAACATCTGAAAGAGCAGAACTGAGACAGGGTTGCCTGGAGATAAGAAATCTATGGCTTTCCCTGTTGATGGGCAGAATAAATTTGATTTGGGCCTGCAGTGGTCATTTGCAGCTTGTGCCATAAACATACTTAACATCTTGTAGGCTGTTGATTGCACTTGGATGTTGATTTGTGCATGGCTCACAGACCCTGCACCAACAGGGTGCCAGGCAGAAGGTAAGATAAGAGACCATTTAACACCTAACTCATTCTTTAAGATCAGTTGAACAATCTACTGTTCAGGGCAGAAGTCAATTATGGACAGCACAATGAAGGAGAGGCAGACAAATGTTCACACTTGCTTGAGGCCACCCAGACAGCCACACGAAAGGAGTCTTGTTGCTGCAGTTCCTGTTGTTATACTTGTTGCCTTTGAAGAGCAGCCTGCTCAGTTCCTGTCCCTCAGAAATGGGCCTGGAAGAGAGAACAGAGCAGGCAAAGTTTTGCACAGCATGGAGGTAAATGTGATCCCTTCTTCATTGCAGTAGATTCAAGAGGAAGATGTTCTGGTTGCCTCGCCTCAAAAAGGAGGGTAGGGTTGGAAGTGGTTCAGGAAAGGGCAACTGGAATGATCATGGGGGTGGAATGATTCCTTTATGAAGAAAGGTTTGGGACTTTTCAGTTTAGGGAAAAGGCAAGTGAGAGGCAATGTGATAGAAGTTTATAGAGTTATGCATGGCATGCAGAGAGTAGATAGAGAGAAGTCGTCCCCCCCTCATCCCACTAGAAGTTGTGGGCATCCAAAGAATTTGAATGTTGGAAGATTCAGGAGAGACAAAAGAAAGGACATCTCCACACAGTGCATAGTCAAATTGTGGAACTCACTCTCCCAAGAGGCTGTGATGGCCACCACCTTAGATGGCTAGAAAAGAGGGTTAGTCAAGTTCATGGAGGAGAAAACTCTTGATGGCTACTAGCTACTAGCCATGAAGGCCATGCTCTGCTGTCACAGCTGGAAGCAGCAATGCTTCTGAATGTCAGTTGCTAGAAGCCACAGGAGGGGAGAGTGTATCTGTGCTTGGGTCCTGCTTGTGGGTTTCCCAAAGGCATCAGGTTGGCTGTTATGAGAAGAGGGTGCTGGATTGGGTGGGCCACCAGCCTGATCCAGCAGGATCTTCTTATTTTCTTATGTTATATAATAATAATAATAATAATAATAATAATAATAATAATAATAATTTATTTATACCCCACTCATCTGGCTGGGTTTCCCCAGCCACTCTGGGTGGCTTCCAACAGAATATTAAAATACAAAACCTATTAAACATTAAAAGCTTCCCTAAACAAGGCTGCCTTCAGATGTCTTCTAAAAGTCTGGTAGTTGTTTTTCTCTTTGACATATGGTGGGAGGTTCCCTGTAATTTGGCTTCTCGCAGTGAGGGAACCGCCAGAGGGCCCTCAGCACTGGACCTCAGTGTCTGGGCAGAATGATGGAGGTGGAGACGCTCCTTCAGGTATGTTATGTTCTTAAGTTACAGTGACTGGTCGAGAGTTGGCCACTGTAGGCAGCTTCACTGTCTGCTTCACTGCATGCCCAGAACATGCCCAGCTGCAGTGCCAGCAGCAAGCCAGGGCCCAGGTTACCAACCCCTCCATGTGCCACCGCCCTAAACATGGGCAACTCTTTGCTGTCCCAGCCCCCTCCCCTGGCTCAGTTTCATGCTGTAAGCCCAGGCCCAGAAGGGCAGAGAGAAGACCAAGGCAAGGGGCTGCCAGCCATGCCACCCTGGTGTGTGACAGTTACCAGTCCTCTGACAGCTACCGCAATGTTCTTCCAGATGAAAGGAGGCAGCAGGGAGGACTTTGCAGGAATGCTTGGGTAGTCATCACACATCGGGTGGGGGGCCATTATAATTCCATCTCTTGTTCTTGCTGTCTCAGCTACAATACCAGCACATCCATCCCTCTTCATTAGTACAGGGGGGTGGGGGTGGGGAACTGGTCCAAGCATGTCATAAATTGTGCCCTGGAAGATGCATGGAGGGCAAGGGAAGAGGAGAAAGGCCCAGGGGTGGATCACATGATTTGCATGCTGAAGTTTTGAGGGTCAACCCCTGGCAGCTTCTGCAGATAAGGCTGGGGAAGTCCCCTGCCTGAAACCTGGGAGAGCTGCTGCCTGTCAGTGTAGACAACACTAAGCTTGCTGGATGGAGAGTGTGACTTGGTATAAGGCAGCTTCCAGTGTCCTTATGTGCAGGCACTAGCAGCTCATTATTACCTCCCATTGGGACTGACATTTAACAAGAGCATTTAATGTGGCCTGTTGAACTCTAGTAATGTGGCTCTAATGGGCTTGGAATAACCCAGTGGGGGAATTGGGCAGACACAGGAGGGAGGAGCTGCCTGCCTTCTCTGACAGTGTACAGCTTGGCTTATTTGCACAAATCATTACCAACTCTTTGCTCTGCAAGCCCATTTCTGCAACTGAGCTTGCTCTGCTCTTGGCTAGAGGTACAGTGTCAGGATGAGCTGATGGCAGGGAGGCTGGCTGGTGGCTTTTCACAGAACTACAGAGTTCCAAACAGGCAAACAGCTGGGGTTCAAGAATCATGCAAGAGACCTTGGAAGTCATCTAGCTCAACCCCCCCAGTTTAATGGCAACTTACAGCATTTGGGACGGCCACCTAGCTTCTTCTTAAACATCTCTAGTGAAACCTGCCACCTCCCAATGCAATCCATTCCACACATCCCTGTGGGAGAGGGCTAGGGCAAGGAAAATATATCTCACACATGCTCAGGGGTAGTTTTTATTTCATTACAGCTTTGTATGCTTCAGAGCTGAGCCACAAACCAGATAGGAAGCCAGTGCAGTGCTGGGATTCAGGGAGGGGGAGTGTCACATGAGCAGAATGACGAGAGGCATGCGACTTAGGCAGCAGAAGACCAATGCAAGGGGACCCAAGTGAGACAGCAGAATGCCAGAGAAGGCACAGAATCATAGAATTGTAGAGTTGGAAGAGACTCAAAGGCTCATATAGTCTAACCCCCTGCAATGCAGGAATCATAGCTAACAGTCTTGGTAAGAGACAACCCAGAAATGTTGTGACTGCTAATGGGGCATCGCTGCAGAAAGAAGTGACAGGTGGCATGATTTTGAACATGCAAGGTCTTCTTTTTGGTGTATTGCTCTTTGGTGGTGGTGGGGCTCATGGTCTTGGTCCCCTGGCTGGTAGCAGAGGCCAGAGTGGGCTTCCCTTCAGTGTTGTCTCTGGTCTTCATGGTGTGACAGTTTTGATGCTCTTTTGGAGAAATTGGTTGGATGTGAGCTTTTGAGCTACACAGAGTTCTTCAGTCTCACATACTCTCTGCTTCTCAATCTGCTGGCAATTTTGCTTCTGTGAATACTTGCCAGACCCCAATGCACCCCATAGGCACACCATCAACTTCTGCTTTTTAATTATTATTTTAAAAATAATTTGGCCACATAGACAAATAGAATCATAGAATTGAAACGGACCCCCAAGGGTCATCTACTATCTACTCTAACCCATGGCAAAGCAGGAATCACATCTAAAGTATCCCTGACCGATGGCCACCCAACTGCAATTTAAAAACCTCCAATGAAGGAGAGTCCACCACCTTTTGAGGAAGTCCATTCCACTGTCAAACAGCTAATCCCATCAGAAAGTCCTTCCTAATGTTCAGTTGAAATTTCCTTTCTAGTCATTTAAATCCATTGGTTTGCGTCCTCCCCTCTGGAGTAGCAGAAAACAAACTTGCTCCATCCCCCATGTGGCAGCACTTCAGGTATTTGAAGATGGCTATTCTGTTTCACACTCCAGGCTAGGCAACCCCAGTTCCCTCAACCATTCATCCTAGGGCAGGGATCAGCAAACTTTTTCAGCAGGGGGCCAGTCCACTGTCCCTCAGACCTTGTGTGGGCTGGACTATATTGGGGGGGGGGGATGAACGAATTCCTATGCCCCACAAATAACCCAGAGATGCATTTTTAATAAAAGCACACATTCTATTCATGTAAAAACACCAGGCAGGCCCCACAAAAATCCCAGAGATGCATTTTAAATATGACACATTCTACTCATGTAAAAACACGCTGATTCCCAGACTGTCCGCGGGCCGGATTGAGAAGGCGACTGGGCCGGATCCAGCCCCTGGGCCTTAGTTTGCCTACCCATGTCCTAGGGCTTGGTTTCCAGATTGTCCTGGCCACCCTCCTCTGCACACCTTCCAACTTGTCAATTTCCTTCTTAAACCGTGGTGTCTAGAATCCAACCTGTGCTGTGCCACTCAAAAGCAGTCTTCCAGTATTCCAGCTGCTGGCTCAGCCAATGAGAGCCACTGGCTCTGAGGGTTTGCTTTCAGGGGGAAGCTGTGCTGGAGGTGCCCACCATGCCATCCTGCCCCTTTGTGCCTTTTCCTCCTGATGTTGGCATGGGATTCCGGTCCCGGCTTGGCCCTGATTAAATAATTATTCATGGCCCACGTGGAGGGCCGTTGCAGCGATCTGTCTCTGGAATGAGTTTCTCTTGTGAAGAGGTAACTAAATCACAGCCGCTGGCAGCATGCCCGGCTGGACAGTGTCGCCAAGAGGCCTCCCCCCCATGGCAGGTGATTAAGCTCCATAATCACCATGGCTGTGGGTCTCCTTTTTCTGGGTGGGTGGGGATTTATTACGGGCGGGCTGCTGACACAGGCCGGGGGGGTGGGGTGCGGAGACAGCTGCGGTGTAATTATTCAGCAAATATAATTAGCTACAGATGTACTGAATAAGTAATATGCAAAAGATATTTATCCCTGACTGCTGCAGCCCATTAAAATGCATTATTATGGCTATTTGTCAGGAAAATGGCAACATTTATTAATGCATTAAAGTTAATTCCTAGTAAATTAGTAATTGGCTAAACAATGCAATGAACATTAACACGGGAGATTTTGCAGAGGGAGTGGCAGTGGAGGAAGGGAGGAAAGAAGGGAGGAAGCAACATCTCAGAGTAGTAGTTACCCCCCGCCTGCAGTGAAGAAGCAAGAGGTCTCTTTTGCTTACCCTCTGCTTTATTAGCTGGGAACCGTTGGCTGCCCTAAGATTGGGCATTAGAAGGTCCCAGATGGAATAAGGCAGGTCATGCAAAAAGCCCCCAGTGATGGTGCTGGATGCCCTGCTGAGAGAATGCCAGAATGAGAACCTGGTATAAAAATGAAAAGGGGACAAAGTCTTGTAGTTTAAGGGTTTTGGCACAGCAAGAGCACACTGCGCTATCAGACCCAAGGAGGTAAAAGGAGAGGATTTGGGTCACATCCACACTTTGTATCTAAAGCACATTCAACATGTATTGGAAGCACATTGCTCCCTACCTCCGAATCCTGAGAAACGTCGTTTGTTAATGGTCCTGGGAATGGTAGCTCTGTGAGTGTTAAACTACAGATCCCAGGATTCTTTGGGCAAGCCATATTCTTTAAATGTATGGTGGGGATGTGGGTGTGGTGGTGAAAGACAGGAATACCGTGGAGATTTGCTGGGGCCAGGCAGAGGAAGCTGGGCAGGAATTTGGCTACGCTCTCTTTAATAAATAAGAACATAAGAAGAGCCTGCTGGATCAGGCCAATGGCCCATCTAGTCCAGCATTTGGGGCTCACAGTGGCCCATCAAATACCTCAATGGGAAATCCACAAGCAGAACCTGAGCACAAGAGCATTTTCCTCTCCTGGGGCTCCCAGCAATTAGTATTCAGAAGCATTACTGCCTCCAGGCAGAACACAGCCATTATGGCTAGTAGCCATCAATAGCCCTCCCCTCCATGAATTTGCCCAGTCCTCTTGTAAAGCTACCCAAGCTGGTGGCCATCATGGGGCAATGAGTCCCATAGTTTAACTATACACTATAAACTGAGGAAGTCCTTCTTTTTATCTGTCCTGAGTCTTCCAACATTCAGCTTCATTGAACACCCATATGTTAATGTTATAAAAAGGGGGGATCTTTTCTCTCCACTTTCTCCATGCCATGTATAATTTCATAATCTTCTATAATGTCATCTCTTACTCACTTTTTCTCTAAAGTCCCCAAAACTGCCATCTGTCTTCATCCTCCCCTTGACCCTTTGGTTGCCCTTTTCTGAGAGCCAGTGTGGTGTAGTGGTTAAGAGCAGTAGACTCGTAATCTGGTGAACCGGGTTCGCGTCTCCGCTCCTCCACATACAGTTGCTGGGTGACCTTGGGCTAGTCACACTTCTCTGAAGTCTCTCAGCCCCACTCACCTCACAGAGTGTTTGTTGTGGGGGAGGAAGGGAAAGGAGAATGTTAGCCGCTTTGAGACTCCTTCAGGTAGTGATAAAGCGGGATATCAAATCCAAACTCTTCTTCTTCTGAACCTTTTCCAACTCTACAATATCCTCTTTGAAGCGAGGCATCCAGAACAGTACAGAGTATTCCAAATGCAGTCACACCATAGATTTGTGTAATGGCATTATGATGCTGGCAGTTTTATTTTCAGTTTCTTTCCTCATGATCCCTCTCATGCTTTGGTCTTTCAGGGGGAAAAAAAAAAACTTGAGGCAATCATCTCCAGAGTGGCACATCTTGACCCATAAGCTTGCTGTGGTTCAGAGATGCTCTAAGCACTGATGCTTCAGCCTGCTAGCTAAGTAAGGGCAGGCACGTCAAGTACTACACTGCAAGAAGTGAGGTTACAGGGAACCAGGCAGAGGGCCTTCTCGGTGGTGGCGCCCACCCTGTGGAACGCCCTCCCATAAGATGGCAAGGAAATAAACTATCTGACTTTAAGAAGACATCTGAAGGCAGTCCTGTGTAGGGAAGTTTTTAATGTTTGATGTTGTCTCTTTTTATTATTAATATTCAGTTGAGAGCTGCCCAGAGTGGCTGGGGAAACACAGCCAGATGGGCAGGGTATAAATTATTATTACTACTACTACACAAGCCTGACCATTTGTTCCCATCGAGGGTCAGGAGGGACAAATCAAACTGCCTCCCCTGATGCTGGCCAAGAAGCTGGCCCAAGGTCACCCAATAAACTTCATGGTTGAGTGGGGATTTGAACCCAGGTTTCCCAGGTCTTAGTCAGACACCCTAACAACTACACCATCACTGGATCTCTATCATGCCCGATGCTGGGAATCACAAATGAGGAGAACAGCCCTGTTGCACTCAGGTCTTGGTGTGTGCACATGCATATTTCTCTTGCCAGTGTCCTTCTCTGCTCCAAAAGCAGCTGGAAAGAGATGCATGTCAAACACTTCTGACTTTGTGCCAGTATCTTATCTCAGGGGCAGAGCAGAGAGGAGCCTGCCGTATGCTGATGCTCTAGACATAGGAAAACAACTGAGCTTCTTGCAGGAGATGCCATGGAGGTGGGAAAAGCTGGGCCGGGTCACAGCAGAGTGGTGGTGACCATGGTGGCCACTCAGTTAATTCCACAGAAAGGGAAGCTGGGGACCTGGGAGCAGATGGCAGTGCAAAGACCCCTTGCCAGCCTGGACGTGGCATTACGGCCCCTCCACTGACCCCATGTGCTGCCGACTCAGAAGCAGAATCCTACACTCTCTCCCTGCTCTCTGCAGCCCTGTGGATCTGCACTAGCAACTTGCAAACGAAAAGCAACACGACTCCAGGAGGTCATTTCTCAGAGCCACAATAGCAGATGGCCACTTGATAAAGTGTCCCCTTCCTGCCAAGCCCACAATTGATGTCACTGTCTCCCATGACTCTAGCTCTTCATTAAGTGCCAGGGGCCAACACAGCCATTTGTTATACATGCTGGTCAAGAGACAGGGAACAGCCACCTCCTAACTGAGCTTATTTGAGTCTGTCGTCCACCTACATCCGGCAGTCCTTTGGGGCTTGAATCTCTGCAGGTGGGCTGGTTGGCCACTGTTCATAGGAAAGCAGTTCTTTTGGGAAATGGGGAGGGAGTTCTTCATGGGACCCTTTCCCTCTTGCCACTCCCTAAACCTGAAGTTCCCTTTCACATGATTGTCATGAAAACAAAGGCTACCCACATCTACCCACATCGGGCAGGTGTGGGGGGACTCCCTGGTCCTGAATGGGGTAACTGTGCCCTTGAAGGACCAGGTGTGCAGCCTGGGAGTCATTTTGGGCTCACAGCTGTCCACAGAGAGCAGGTCGATTCTGTGTCCAGCTCCATCTGGTACACAGGCTGAGACCCTACTTGCCCGCAGACTGTCTCATCAGAGTGGTGCATGCTCTAGTTATCTCCTGCTTGGACTACTGCAATGCGCTCTACGTGGGGCTACCTTTGAAGGTGACCCAGAAACTACAACTAATCCCGAATGCGGCAGCTAAAGTGATGACTGGGAGTGGCCGCCAAGACCATATAACACCGGTCCTGAAAGACCTAGATTGACTCCCAGTATGTTTCCAAGCACAATTCAAAGTGTTGGTGCACACCTTTAAAGCCCTAAAGTGTTTTATTGTGTTTTTAATATTCTGTTGGGAGCTGCCCAGAGTGGCTGGGGAAACCCAGCCAGATGGGAGGAGATTTATTTATTTATTTATTTTTCGAATTCCAGCATGAAGGATGCAGGGGCTTTATAGGGAAGGGGCCCTTGTAGCTTAGTTGGAGCGCACCTGATTTGAATGCAGAAGGTGTCACCTTCAGACCCCAGTTACATCATGAGGTAGGGCTAGAAGGCAGCTTCCTATATTCCTGTGCTCCTGAGGATGTTTCCTACTTGCATTTTCCAGAGTGGAAACTCAAGAAGATGCCATATACTGAGCCATGCCCTTGGTCTATCTAGCTCAGTATTGTCCACACTGACTGGCCACAGCACTCCCAGCTTTCTGGCCGGGGCTGTCCTGGCCTTCCCTGGAGATGCACTTTGAATTGTGCTCAGAAACATACTAGGAACCAGTGAAGATCCCTTAGGACTACATGGAAATGATCCACATTTAACACCAAGTAGACTAGTGAAAATATTTAAAGTTGAGACAGGCAAATGCTGGAAATGCAAAGAGGTAGAAGGATCATTCTACCACATGTGGTGGTTGTGTAAAGTAATTAAGGAATTCTGAGAAATGATCTATAACGAATTTTTTAAAAATACATAAGAGAACATTTCCCAAGAAACCTTTTTGTATGCCATACGGAACTTTGCTTGCACAAAAATGGAGAACAGAAGCAGCGCTGACCAAAGAGGAACAGCGCTTCAGGTTGTTGGAATATGCAGAGCTAGCAGGTCTGACTAGTAAGATAAGAGAACAAGGCGATCAAGAATATAAAAAGTACTGGAAAATGTTTGTAGAGTATTTTAAAAATTAGTATAAACAAGTGAACAGTTTAGCAGGACTTGAATAAATTCAGCAGGATGAGGAATTTACATAAAATTAGTAAGAAGTGTAGAATTGGTAACTTAGAATACTGGGAAGAGAGGAAAAAGAAAAGGACACCAGAGAAGGTGAGGAAGGGAAGTCCTTAGGTGTCTTGTGTTCTGTCCCTGTTTGGTTGTGGTTTTGTTTTCATCCCCCCCACCTTTCGACTTCTGCTTATTCTTTTGGAACTGTATGTAAAACACCCACACACCCACACCCACCCACCCACCCCTATATATCTCTCTCTATAAATATCTATTTATATATAACATCCTTTAGGACAGGTGTTTTATGGTCCAGGCGGCCACTGCCCAGTCACTAGTCTAGCTGCCACATTCTGGATAAGTTGTAGCTTCTGAGTCACCTTCAAAGGGTAACCCCAGGTAGAGCGAATTGCAGTAGTCCAAGTGGGAGCTAACCAGAGCATGTACCCCTCTGGCGAGTCAGTTAGCAGGCAGGCAGGGTCTCAGCTGGACACAGAATTAACCTGCGCCTCCATGGACAGCTGTGAGTCTGAAATGACTCCCAGGCTGTGCACCTGGTCCCTCAGGGGCACAGTTTCCCCATTCAGGACCAGGAAGTTCCCCCACACCCACCCGCCCCCTGTCGCCCAGAAACAGTGCTTCTGTCTTGTCGGGATTCAGTTCAGCCCTTCTGCTTAGAACCAAACTTCACAGGAGTCTCAGCAGCTCATTTCACACCCCAGATCTTTGAGCCAGCAACTGTGAGAGGAGGGAGGCTCTAGAGTTGGTGCAAAATAGAGAACAGCAGGCAAAGTTCAGGGGTCATCATGCTGGGTGTATGTGTGCATGCACTATCACACACTCCCTTCTCTGCACCCTATGGAAGTGCCTGTCCCTAACTAGGGGCACTAACCAGTGTGATTTCTTGCATGAAAAGGGCTTCAGGCCAGACCCGGATTTGCATCTTTGCTCCTGGAAGGGAGAGTTGGAATGCAATGCCTGTGCCACCGCCTCCTCTGGGCTTTGGATCTGAGCGCTGATGTCACTGGTCTCTGCCTCTGCATGCAAAAGGCTGCCGTCATTCATGAAGCCCAGTGCCTGTAATCTCAGATGTTAGCCTTATTTATTATACAGACAAAATAACAGTGATGTATGAGTCATCCTTGCCAGGCATTGGGAAGAGAATTTCAATTACACTTCCCTGTGAAATATTCGCGCATAGCAAGCTCAGCGCTGTCGCTGAAGTGCAGTCAGAGGGAAGCCAAGTGTGAGAGGCGCATGCTGAGCAGCCATCGGCCCCGATGCGGGCGAGTGCACACCAGCCAGCCACTTGCTGCCCTTGGCAGCTCAGCACTCAAAAGAGCCCAACCAAAGCCATGATTTGGCAACGGGTGGTAAGCAAGGGCAGACCAAAATGTTTTGTTGCCAGAGGCAATGGACAAGATGGTGCCCCTTCCCTATTTCATGTGCAGAAGGTGGCTGGGCTGAGCTGGGCTGAGCTGGGCTGGCAGCTGGACGCGGCTTCAACACTGGTGACAGGGCAGTGTCCTTCTCCTCTTCCTCCACTACAACTGAGGGCAGCAGGGGCAGCTGAAGGAAGTGTAAGGCAGGCACATGACACAGCTCTGCACTACAATACCTCACTGCCACCCTGCAGCATCTGCCACTTGAGGCAGCCGTCTCATTCTGCCCAAAGGTAGGGCCAGCTCTGGCAGTAACTATAAAGAGTGAAGGTGCTTTCAAAAGGGAAATCGGTAACAGCTTCCCCTTTTGTAGGGACAATGGCAGGCCATATGCAGGCAAATGGGAGGGCCATGGAAGGCAATGTATGTGCACCAAAAAGCATCTGTGCAAAAAGTTGCAGCGCTGTTGGATGTAGGATGCCTCTCAGTGTTGTTCTTAGCCCTGATCTGGCACCAGATGCCGAGTCCTCAGAGAATGAACCAGTTACCCCACAGGCTGAGGACCTTGAGGTGCTGCTGGGGTCCTCTGGAAACAGTGCTGAGGATCCCTTTGAGGGCCAGTCTGTGGGGGGAAGCTCACTTAAGAACACTGGGAGGTTTCAGGGAAGGAGGTCAAGTTGGTCCTTCACAATGCCAAAAAGTCCAGTTCTGGTCCTGGGCTGATGACAGAGCTTGTATCTGTGGACCTAGCATTGTTGTGGAGCTTAGGAGTAAGGGGTCTCCTTGTGAGTAAGCAACCCCTGAAACACCCTTACCACCAGCAACTGTGCTTAGGGTGTGGCCTAGGAGGGCCCTCTTGAGCAGGCATAGGCATAGGCAAACTCGGCCCTTCAGATGTTTTGGGACTACAACTCCCATGATCCCTAGCTAACAGCACCAGTGGTCAGGGATGATGGGAATTATAGTCCCAAAACATCTGGAGGGCCGAGTTTGCCTATGCCTGCTCTTGAGCTTTCCAGTTGCAGGAAACAGCCCAGGTCTATGGCTTCCGTTTCTGTGCTGTCTTTTGGTTGAATTCCCTGTGATCTTGACTGTGAGGTTGAGATGCTCTGGCAGATTTTTAAAATTGAAGAAGGGCATGTAAATATAGCATCATCAGCATCAAAACTGAAGTTCAAAACTTCACATTATTTGGCCAACTGAAATGCCGTGCAAAATGGTGTGTGAAAGGGTTTTGTGCTCCATAGACCTCTTCATCAGGTTAGAAAGCAAAGGGGCTTTGTTTAGGTAGTGTTTGGGCTGCCTGGGTAAAGATATTGGCCTAACATGGATTTTGGACTATTTCTTGTGGGCCAGTATGGCTTCCTTTGCTCTTTGGGTGACTTGGAAAATAATCAAGGTGCTCCTCCATTTGCCTTTGCCCACAGGTTCTGGGGTTCCGCCCCATCAGGGGCATAGAGTAAGACCTCACTTGACTGGCTGCTGATGGCTGCTTCCAGAGGCAGCTTTAGCTCCATTCTCAAAGAGGCAATGAGAGCCCCCCTTCCCCAGCCTTTGGCTTTGATAGGGTTGCCATAAAAAGAGCAAAAAAGAGGAAAGCCCCAGCCACTGCCAGCCCAAGCTGGGGAAAGAAGCTCATGGGCTTGGGTGTGTGGGGCTGCCACAGCAGCTGGGGCTCACATACCTCTTTTCCAGGCCAGGCTGGCAGCTCCAAAACATGCAGAGCCGACTGAGCCCGAGCTGCATCCAATAAAAAAACCTGGACATTTCCTTTAAAATGTAAAGATCTACCCCGATGGGCATGTTGGGCCCCCAAAAGAGAACATGTCCAGGTTTTCCTGCACGTATCGGCAACCCTAGCTTTGCAGGGGCTGTGATGGGGACAAGTTTTAAGATCAAGACATGTGTGCAGCTCTTTTCCAGCTCAACACCCGCAGGGCTTCTTGGGGGCATCACTGCCAGCAGCCCCCCAAGGCCCAAGCAATGCTGCAAGAAGCCCAGCCCAGCAAGACAGCAACAGTTTGTTATGCTAAGTTATGGTTTTGCTTAAATTTTGCATGGGGCCCAGAGGACTCACAAGTGCAAATAGATGAATAATTTATCCTCATGCTCTACAAATATTGGGCAGGGATGACAAACTCCCCATTAGTGGTGGGAGCTGTTGCTGATCTACCAGACTACAAGTAACAGAGGGGGGTGGGGTTGGAGACATAAGAGACCCAGGTAGGGTTGAGGCTTCCTCTGGGCAAGGAAAAGGCAGTGAGGAGTTCTTGAGCTGCTCAGATTTGCTGGCACCAATGCAAGGGGGTGGAAGTCCTGCCCTCTCCTGGCTTAGAAACTGGGCTTAGGAGATGCGAGGTGGGAAGATGCCTCCAGACAGAGATTGCTGACAATCACAATCAGCAGCAGCAGCAATCACCCCAAGAGGAAAATGAGGACTGATTCCCAGCTCTCTGCTGATGGGAAGAGCCCTTCTCCAGAGCTAATCAGGCTTCCACCATGTTGCAGGAGGAAGATGGTTTTAGGGTAGTGTTTGGGGGCTGCCTGGGTAGAGTTCTGGGGAGGAGGGACGCAGCCTCATGGCAAATGACCACCTATGTCCCCTGCTTTCTGCACAGGAACACAAGAAGCTGTGTCCTACTGAGTCAGACCACAGGTCCATCTAACTCAATATTATCTCTGATGACTGGAAGCAGTGGCTCACCAGGGGTTCAGACCAGGAGTCTTTAACCAGCCCTATCTGCAGATAGGGGATTGAACCTGAGACCTTCTGCAGGCAATGCAGGTGCTCTTCCACTGAGCTATGAGGATGAGAGGGCTATCAATGGCTACTAGCCAGGATGGCTATGCTCTGCCTCCACAGTCAGAAGTAGCAATGTTTCTGAATACCAGTTGCTGGAAACCAAGGGAGGGGAGAGGGCTCTTGTGCTGGGGTCCTGCTTGCAGGCTTCCCATAGGTTGGCCACAGTGAGAACAGGATGCTGGACTAGATACTTCAGTGAATAACCGATGAACACTCACATGCCCCATAAGGGATTGTTCATCAATACACACAAACATCTGGGCCCTTCCTGGGAATTAGCAGCTTCCTCTGTATGTTGTGGCCATTGGGGGCCATCCATCTTCAGGTGAGACTCTCTCTTCTTTCTGCAGGAACTTGGTCCAGCCCTCACTAGGTACTTATCAACACTTACCTTTTGTCCTGCTCTGTCCAAGCACAGGTCTGCATTTTAAAGCTCTGTGTCTGAGTATCCAACTCCCCCCTCTTTTTTTTGCTCTGAATGTCCACTCTTCAAAGCTGAATCGGAGCAAACAGCAAATGGGGTTTTCCTGAGGATTGCTGTTTGCTCTGATTCAGCTTTAAAGAGCAGGTTTTCATGGGGAAAGTTCTGGGGAGCTCAGACACTGAGCTTTAAAATATAGACAGTGCCTGGAAAGCATCCCCCATCAAGCAATATTTGGTCATACTGCTTGGGAAGGGCTGACAATCACAGTCAGCAGGACTCCCTGGCTTGTTCAAGGCTGTTGCAAGGGAGAGGAGGAGATGGGTACCAAAGGCTAGAGAAGGCACAAAGCAAGCCCACCGCCCAACTGCTAGGTTGTATCTCCCCATTGGTACAGGCCCACTAGCTTTGAAAGAAAGCCTGGATGATGCTGAGGACCCCAGCCACAGTTTGGCCCATGGTCATGTGGGAATATTCAGGGAGGCAGGAGAGGATATATTGTTTATTAATATCCTTCCTAACTTGTGCTAGCAAGTTCTATAACTTAGCAGAGTTTTACATTCCCCTTTGAAACACACAGCAGATAGCTGGTTGCAGGCTTGTTTAAGCCTCTCAATATTAGATTCCTGGTAAGTTCCCTTATATCCCTCTTAAAAGAATAAACACGCCACAATATTGTGTATATAAAAGAAGTTTACTCACATCATCAGTTCACAGGTGGATACCTGAAGGTAGACTTAGTTACAAGGTATATACATGTGGATCTATCCCATATGGAGATAGTCCCAGTGTCTGTTGGCCAAGAGCCAACAGAGCAATTCTAGCTAAAAGCTGCTGCTCCAACGATGGGGGAAGTCAAAGAGAGAGGAGTGGAAGCATGCCTTGTCCTTTTGTTACCTGGAAAGGTAAGGTCACGCCTACCTCTAGTCACATGCAAAAGGAAGTATGTCCCAGCCAGGAGGAAACAGGAAGTTTTTGACTGGTTGGACCAAACGTTCTCCCACGTGTCCACTCGAGGAAAACAAGGAATGTTGTACTTGACTGTTACTCATGTATCACATCCCACAGGTCAAACCAGAGTGTTTCACATATGCCAAAGCCCTGGGAAACTCTAGATAGCCTCCTGCTCTTTCCACCCTTGATGGATGGATGTATTTCAATTCCCCATTTTTCAAGCTTCAGTTCAATTCTCCACATTTCTTCATCACTTTGCAATTTTTAACCTAAGAAAACAACAACCCACACACCCTCTAAAAAGCACTTTAGCGCATATCTATTCTAATATATACATGCTTGCAGGAAACAATGCATTCAGGTATGTTATTTTTGACAGATGAATGCATTTTTATGTACACTTTCCTTTAACACACTCGTATTTGTGCACATTATTTGGTTGGAGAAGTGCATTGCCAGATTTGAAAAGGCACACATTTTGATGGGTTTTGATGCATTTGGAGTTGCATCCTGCTTTGGGAAGTGCAAATTTGGTAAAATGAGAACTGGACTCAATTTCTCCATTCCCCCCCCCAAGCAGTTGGAAAGGGCCAGTGCTTTTTTCTGGGGGGACGCAGGGGAACGCATACGCCTAAAACATTTTGTTAATCTTTGTATTTTTGTCCACTTACTGTATTTATTTTTCCCCATTTGAGCTATAAAATGGTGATTTTCTTGAGTCAAAATGAGAGTACCCCTAAACATTCTTTTGCCGGGGGGGGCACTGGAAAGGGCCACCTGGGAGCTGCTGTCCTCAGCCAGGTGGGGAAGACCCCCTTTCACAACTGCTCAGGGTGGCTGGTTAAACCAAGCTGGAAGTCTGGTGGCAATGACAACATCTCTTCTTTGGGGGAGCCAGGCTGCTGTTTTGACCCCCCCTCATCCCTGTGTGTTAATGGTGTGAAAGTTCCTAGCCCACACTGTTCCCTCACAGGTCTGTCAGGGACCAGGGCTATGCTGAGTACAGTGGCACTTCGGGCTACATACACTTCAGGTTACAGACGCTTCAGGTTACAGACTCCGTTAACCCAGAAATAGTACCTCGGGTTAAGAACTTTGCTTCAGAATGAGAACAGAAATCGTGCTCCGGCAGCGTGGCACCAGCAGGAGGCCCCATTAGCTAAAGTGGTGCTTCAGGTTAAGTACAGTTCAGGTTAAGAACGGACCTCCGGAACAATTAAGGACTTAACCCGAGGTACCACTGTACCTCCGACCCTTATCCTTGGGGTGTCCCAGGAGAGGAATCTTCCCAAATGCAAGCCCCTGTCATGCAAAGAGAGGAGCTACAGAGCAGCTGTCCCGCTGCTAACCAGCATCGCCAGCCCAGTATAACAACAGCGACATCTAGTGACTCCTTTCTGACCAGATGAGCACTGCAGCCAGGAAGGGATGATGATGTTCAGGCACTAGGAAGCAGGGAGAATCTTCTTCCTTTCCCTAGGGAAATGAAGTGCCTTTTGGGGAGAAGAAAATGAAATGGGAATGGGGGAGAGTAGGGCAGAGCACACATGCACACAGCTCCATCATTCAACCATTTCACCCTCCAGAAAGTTCGAAAATCTCATTGAGCATGTTCTGGAGCTTCCTTGCCTTGAGTGTCTCATCTGGAGCCTGGGTGCTCTTCCAGGTTAAACTGATGGCGCATACACAGGACTGGGACAGAAGGCATTTGGGGAAATGTCATTCAGATCCAGAGTGCAAAGCAAGCTCACAAGCCTCCCTTAAAGCTTGTGAATTAAAGCATTTACATTGGGAATTGCAAGCGGGGAGAGTCCTGTTGTTCTCATACCTTGCTTGCTTGCTTGCTGGATTTCTTTATTTCTTTTATAATATTTATAGAAAAACAAAAAGTACATAATTTACAAGTGCACAGAGTAAGATAAGACACAAAGAAGAAGAAGAAATAGTTCCCATGTAGAAACCAAAACAGAACCCCCCAAAAAGGAATTTTATTTTATTAAAAACATTTTTATTCAATTTTACAAATATAAATTTATAGCAATCCAAATGCACATCCATAGATAGAGATTACTCAGAATCTCAGGACCCCCCCCCCCCGCATGGGTCCTATTGTCAACATTGACTGCTGCATATTATTCCATAATTTATATTTTGTATCCATCCATATTATCTATAGTATTTGTTACATTACAAGTGAGATTAAAATCCTGCTAATGTTTTCATCTGCTTGCAGTGGTCTCTTAAATAAATTATAAATGATGATATATGATGATTAAAAAGAAATTTTATACAACAAGAAAAAGTAAAAATAAAAAAAAATGTTATTGTTGTTAACCAGACTTTAACCTAATAAGGTATTGATAAAAATGAATTTGGGATTCATTTTTACACCCTGCTTTCTTTACAGAAGTATTTATATATCACTATCTCATAAAATAGCAGGGTGGTGTACAACCATATGCAAAGAATGAAACATGAGAAACTATTAAAAACAGTGCAAATTAAACTTCAAAATGTCTGGCTAATCAAAAGGACTTTGAACAGCTGCATAAGCCTGCCAACATAAAGTCGTCAAGAAATGCCTTGATGCCTCTAATGAATCTCTGCTGAGAGAGAGTCTTCCACCCACAGCCTGGGACCAGCAACATTAAATGCCAGACTTCTGGATTTGGGTGACATGGGGGACAACTGACAGAAGCTCTAGGGTGATCTCACTGCTTCTGGGTTTCGCACTGGAGCATCTGTTTAGCTATTGGAAGGAAATGATGTTGGACTAGATGGGCCCCTTTGGGCCTGATCCAGCAGAGCTCTTCTTGTTTTCTTATTCACATAAAAAGTCAAGCATTTCATCGCCTAAGTGTGGTCCTATTCATATCTTGTTGTTGTTGTTTAGTCGTGTCCGACTCTTTGTGACCCCCTGGACCAGAGCACGCCAGGCACTCTTGTCTTCCACTGCCTCCCGTAGTTTGGTCAAACTCATGCTGGTAGCTTCAAGAACACTGTTCAACCATCTCGTCCTCTGTCGTCCCCTTCTCCTTGTGCCCTCCATCTTTCCCAACATCAGGATCTTTTCCAGGGAGTCTTCTCTTCTCATGAGGGGGCCAAAGTATTGGAGCCTCAGCTTCACAATCTGTCCTTCCAGTGAGCACTCAGGGCTGATTTCCTTCATAATGGATAGGTTTGATCTTCTTGCAGTCCTTCTTGGAGTCTTGAGAGTCTCCTCCAGCACCAGCACCATAATTCAAAAACCCTTCATGGATCACTGCCTTGCCATGGCGAAGGGGCTTGAATAACTCAGAGAAGTTATGAGCTATGCCGTGCAGGGCCACCCAAGATGGACAGGTCATAGTGGAGAGTTTTGACCAAATGTGATCCACCTGGAGCAGGAACTGGCAAGCCACTCCAGTATCCCTGCCAAGAAAACTCCATGGACAAAGACAACAGGCATATTCATATCTTACTCCCCAGCAAAGAAAGGTGTGGTCTGTGTGTGGACCACAGTTCTCTGCCTGCTTCCAAAACATTCGGTAGGGGAATTAATCCTGGCCTCTTAGCAAGACTTTGGTGGCATTCAAATGGCCCAACAGTGGCGAGGGACCAGTTGGCTGATAGGTGGGGGCAAGATTCAGGTGCCACCCACATGAGAAATGTGCCTAACTGTGCTAGACCCTGGTATCTGGTTTCCCTTTATTATTATTTTTTACAAAATTAATTTTAAGGAAAATCATAAAGCATAAGAGTGAACCAATTCAGTCAATACAAAACAGTTTACAACATATAAAACAGGGCCAGTGATTGTTACAAATAAATCATATGCTATTACATCGCAAATTGGAAGAACTGGGCAGTCAGGTGCATAGAATCGAGCCTGTTGAAAAATTCAGATCAATAAGCATCTTCCTTGTGCATTCCAGGCTGACCTTTTACTCCCGCCCAAACCAGAAATTATCACTATCGCTACGCATCAGAATATGCTGCTGTTGGGTGTTTGCTTACCATTTTAAATATTAGGGCTGTGCACAGGCTCCCCCATCTTTTTCTGTGGCCCCAATCTTACCTGCCCCAAACAGGCTGATCATTCCCATAAACATATGGGGGGAAAAGATGCTGCAGTCTCCTCCCCTTCCAACTGGTTGCTGGAGGGTTTGATCCTGCAGGGTGCTGTGCATTTGCAAGCACCTTCCTTGCAGGGAAACCCCTTGCAAAACAACCGAGACCTGCACTGCTCAGGATCAAATCCTCCCCTTTTGCTGCCTTTTTTTTTTAAGTGAAGTATTTCCATGAAACTAAACAGGGAATGCAGAGGTGCCTTTTGGAAAAGTCCCTGCATGGGTATCTCTACATCACAATGCGTGTTTAGGAGAAATCAAAGTGTGTTTTAGATATCAGGGTCATATTTGCCTCATCAGCATGGTGAGAGTAAGTTTGAAAGTCTTGTATGACTGATAATTGGGTCTGGATCTTATTGGCCATCCAGGTTGAACTCCCAGGGTACTGCGTATTGAACCCCAATATTTTTCCCAACAATCTGGTCCAATCCCCTGAAAAACAGGAATCACAGCTTAAGAATCCCTGGTAGATGGCCTCTCATGCTCTGCTTAAGAACCTTCAGTGAAGGAGAGTCCATCACCTTCTGAAAGTGTCTGTTCCCCTGTCAAATGGCTCTTTCCATTAGAAAGTTCTTTATAAGGTTTAGCCAGAATCTCTCTCTTGTCATTTGAACCCATTGGTTCAGGTCTTCACAGCAGCAGAAAACAAGCTTGTGCCAGCTCCATCTTCTGTGTGGCAACCCTCCAGATACTTGAAGGTGGCTCTCATATGACTTCTCAGTCTTCTCTTCTCCAGGCTAAACATATATGTAATGGCTTTAGGGGTTGCTTGTGCGTAAATAGCCGCCGCTCTGGGCTAGGTTGGCTGGTTAAACCATTTCTTGCTGGACAGCCATCCACTCTGTGGCTGTTCAGTCGCTGGCAGAATCTGTCAGTGGGCGTTTCTTAAACCTTTTCCAACATAAAAGTTGTTTGACGCCCAGTCTCCTCCTACTCTCCCTGCGCGGAAGTCTTCTGCGCAGGGAGAGCATGGGTAGCGGAGGACCTGTGCTCTCCCCACTGGTGTCCAGTGAAGAGTCCCGGAGCCTGCTCTCTGCTTCCCCCATTGGCCCCCCTCTATCCCTGGTGTAGCACTGATTTTCTTTCCCAACAGGAGACTTGCCTCTCTCCCTGCTTGGCTCCTCTCCAGCATCGTTGTGGGGCCTTGCCTCCTCCTCTAGTTCCGATGGCAGTTCCCTGACAATATACAACCCCTTCAACCATTCCTCATGGCTGTGCTAGCTGGCAATAGTTGTAGTAGTCTAATAGTGTTGGAGGCCACCAGCTTGACGAAGGCTGAGTTCGACATAGGCAAGGAAAACAAAACAAGAAAAAGCAAAGCCAAAAGGGAAACTGCCTTATTCCAACCAAGCCAGACCATTTGTCCATCTAACTGAGGATTGTCCTAGACAGTGACTGGTAAATAGCAGTTCTCCAGTGTTCTCAGGTGGGGAGTCTTTCCCAGCCCTAACTGAAGGTGCTGCTGGGAATTGAACCCGTGGCTTTCTGAATGAAAAGCAAGTGATCTACCACTAAGCTACAAAGACTCTTCTTCAGAGGGAAGGTTGCTGGATCTGCTTTGTGAGCGATGCTACAAACATGGCTTTTGAGGTGGTTTGCGAAGTGATTGCTGTTTGTATTACTATTATTATTACTACTACTAATACTACATTAGTTCAACATATAACAACAACATGCAGATAAGTAATGAAATATCCCACCCTAAACCAGAAACTAGTGTTTAGGTAGTACTTAATTCATTCTGGAGGTCCGTTCTTAACCTGAAAGCACCACTTTAGCTAATGGGGCCTCTTGCTGGCACTGCGCCGCCGGAGCATGATTTCTGTTCTCATCCTGAAGCAAAGTTCTTAACCCAAGGTACTGTTTCTGGGTTAGGGGAGTCTGTAACCTGAAGCGTATGTAACCCGAGGTACCACTGTACATGCAAAACAACAACTAAAGACCACAGTAAGTTCTTGTCCCAGACAACCATTTGTAAGGAAGGCAACAAACAGCTGATGCTAACCAAAAAGTTTTATGATGTGAGGGGAGGCCTCTATTTTGATGTTTCAACCATGTACATAAGAAAAGGGTGCCAATCTGTCACAAAAGAGTATTTGTGCTTCAAAGCTTGTGCCAGTTTTATCTTATTATTTAGTTTTTCCACAAGTGCTATTTGCCATACTGCTGCCTGTCTTGAAGTGATGCTGGACTCAGGCCCACCTGGTTGGTTGGCCGACCACCCAAGAGCCACTGCACACCTCTTCAGCTTTTACTTTGCAGGTTGCAAGGCTGAGTGAGAGCTGAGAACAGATCGGAGCTCGGTTTCGCTCAGATTAATGCCAGTCATCATCACCACCAGCCCCATGAAAGGGCCTTTTAGCCGTTGCTGCCTGACCCCACTTTCCAGCTCAGCACGTTCCCTTCAACCCAGACAACTAAGGGCCGCTCAGACTTAATTACCACAGCAGGGGGCGCTATTGTCATGCAAGACGAGGCACCGCTGCAACAGATATTCCTCTCTTCCTCCTGACATTCCTGCAGCCACAGAAGCAACACACGGAGCCACTGGGAGCAGGCACCCAAAGAGGCTTGCTTGGCTAAGAGAGGCTCACTGCCAGCTTTCTCTGATGCAAGGGCCTTCAAAAATCATATCTGGGTGCCATAGGCACTCTGTGGGGCTGAGGACAACTCACCCCCCCTCCCAAGTATGTTGGGATGGGGCTGAGCCCTCCAATCTTGAGGGGCCGAGCCTTCCCATGCTGGTGAAGGGTCTTGGCAAGCCCCACAGCCTCCCCACAGTTGTGGCGGCCTCATTAGGCCTCATTGTGGCAGCAGCAGGCCCCCCTGGGTCTCCCCGTGACCTCACTACTCCCTGGCTTTGTTGGAGTAGAAGACTGGTGGAACAGGCTGGACCCCTTTAATGAAAATGCACCTTCCAGGGTTTGAAGAGTTAGCAATTGGAATGCAGCAGCTGCTGTAACTATACATAGACCTCGATCTGCCTAATCCTCTTTTGAAACCATCTAAGCCATCTATTTCCTGTGGCAGTGAGTTCCATAGTATAATTATGCTCTGTGTGAACAAGTACTTCCTTTTATCTGTCCTGAATCTCCCAGTATTCAGCTTCATTGGATGGCCATGACTTCTAGTGCTATGAGAGAGGGAGAAAAAAATTTCTCCATGCTAGGCATAAATGTATAAGCTTCTGCCATGCCTCCTCTTCCTCGCCTTTTTGAATATTGTGCCAGGGCTGACTCCATTGGAGATCAGTGTCATCAGCTCAGCAGGCAGGGCTTAAAGGACCCACCATTTCCCAAGGAGGGAATTCGAAAACTTAGGCCTGGCAAGGAGAGTGGGTGGCTGGGTATGCAAAATGGATGGGCGTCAAGGTTTTTATTTTATGCATCTATGAAAACCATTCATATGCCACCTTTTATTCAAAAACATCAAGGTGGTTTACAACCATCTAAAATACAAATCCATTAAAATTTGTACCTTAAAATGACAAATGCAGTGAATAAACATTTCCCGCCAGCAGCATCAGTACAGAAGTTGCCACTAGTGGGCACCAAAACCATGAATGAATGAATGAGTTTCTAACCACCAGCAGAAGTACATTCCTGATGGTGCTTGCCTCACTTCAGGGGGGGAGGCCTTTCCACAGGGCAGATGCTACACCAGGAAAGCCCCCCTCTCCCACTGCCTGATGGGTTTCTGCAGGCTGCAGTGCAACCAGGAGAGCCTAACTGGCAGCCTCATGGCTGGGCAGGATCAAGGCTCCCAACAACTCTAACCACCCAGCAGGGGCAACAGGTATATGGGGTGCGAGGGGCTTCAGCCCCCTCAATATTTTGAGGCAAAGGGCTGAGCTCTCCCAATATTGAGGGGGCTGCCATCCCCTGCCACCCCTGGGTGAGAGCCAGCATGCCGGGTAGAAGGCTTAGAGGGTGATTTTCACCCTCCATGCTGGCTGCTGCGATCACCAGTGTGCCAGGCTGGGCAGGAGGCTTGGAGAGCAGGTCATTGTGTATGTGACATCCTGCATGCATGACAGCCCCCCCCCCATGTGGGGCCCAACTCAGCCTGCCTGCCACCCAGTTGCAAGTGCTGCCTGTTCCAGCCACTGGCCTTGAACTCCTCACACTTCTGAGGTCTTTCTGATGTCTCTATTGAGTACTGGGTAACCCTCCATCACCCAGAGAGGCAAAGATTTATGAATCACCATAGACAGAGATGTTCTGAGGTGATGAAATAGATAAGCCTCCCATAACGGAGATCTAACTCACTTAATAATAATGTTATCTGGTGAACACGTCAAAAAATGTGCCCTGCTCTGCAGACATCAACTAGGACAGGGGTAGGCAACCTAAGGCCCGTGTGCCGGATGCGGCCCAATTGCCTTCTCAATCCGGTCCAGGAATCAGCATGTTTATACATGAGCAGAATGTGTCCTTTTATTTAAAATGCATCTCTGGGTTGTTTGTGGGGCCTGCCTGGTGTTTTTACATGAGCAGAATGTGTGCTTTTATTAAAATGCATCTCTGGGTTATTAGTGGGGCATAGGAATTCGTTCATTCCCACCCCACAAAAAATATAGTCCAGGCCACCACATGGTCTGAGGGACAGTGGACTGGCCCATGGCTGGAAAAGGTTGCTGACCCCTGAACTAGGACATGATCACCAGAAAATAATCCAAGCACTGAACATTACCAGGAGAAATAACATCACCAGTCAAGCACCTGGCATTGGAAGGATGACAAATTTGGGGCCAGGTGGGTTTCCTGCAGGGGGACATAGCTGAGAAGGCCCCCTTCCTTGTTGCTGTGCTCAAGACTTCTTTTGGAGGGTGGCACACAGAGGAATGCTTCCCTCCCCCTTCACCACTGGTGGTGTCTCTGGAGTGTGTGCATTTCACGGCTCCCTTCCTCTCTTTATTTCTTCCACTGGTCCTGGGCCTTTCCAGAGTGTGTGGCAGGCAGAAATGAAAGAGGGGGGCAGAACAGTCCAAAAGAGGAGGTCAAAAAAGGCACACAGACTTCTGCCAAAGAAAGACAATCAGGCAGTGAAGAAGGCAAAAAGAATCTGAGGACCCTCTGGCGAAAAATAAACAAGTCTGCCCGATAGGGTTGGGAGGGACTTCACAGGCCAGCGAGTTCAGTATCCTCTGCTGATGCAGGAAAGATGCTTCAATGGCATTATAATGTAAGTGACCAATAAAAAAACTATCTATCAGAAGCAAGACGCCAGCTAGGGCAATGGCTGGACCATTGGTCAGCAAGGGAGCTAAAGGTTTGTGGAAGGAGGCAAAGCAGTTCGCAGAGAATGTGAATGAATTCTTTGGGTGTCTGTCTTCACAGTGGAAGATGAAGGCTGAAGCCCACATGGAGAGAGCTCTGCTGCTAGTGCACTCAGGAAAGCCTGTTGTGAGCTCCCCATTGGGGCATCTGGTTGACTAGGGTGCTGGGCTTGAAACCCCCCCACCCCATTTGGCCTGATTCAGCATCTGGGCTCTTCTGATGTTTTTCAGGGCAGTGGTCCTGAGCAAGGAGGAGAGGGGAGGTGACACCAGTCACCTGTCTCCCATTCCTCCATTTAGCTCTTGCAATCTGCTCCATGTGACAGAAAGCAGCTGGGTTCATCAAAAAGTCAGCACTCTCCCCCTCGCTTGCAGCTCCCCTGAATGATCCATTTATTCAGCATGCACCCTGATTTACTTGCACAAAACTGGCTAGACTATGCCTGGTCTTTCTTGAGCATTCATTCTGATTTATTTTATGGGGCATTGATATGATAATGTGCATTATTCTGCTTTGATCCTGATTTGCTTGGGGAGTATTTTTTCGATGCATTCCCTCATCAGTTTACAAACTGCAAAAAGTCTTCTTCTTTTTTTCAAAGGTGGATTTGTTGCCCCAGGGCAAAAGAGGACTTCAGTTGTGTAAGGCTGAAGTTCTGGTGTGCGTGTGAATCCTTTCTGTTTCCTGGGGACCATCTGGAGGCTCCCACCGTCCCATTACACAGCTTCTGCATATCTGTGATAATTGGAGTGTTGCTCCATGAAGGAGCTGCCCTGGGCTCTGTTCCCATTGCCACCCCACTTTTCCTTCTTTGTTTACCATTGCCACCCCACTTTTCCTTCTTTGTTTACTTTTGAGGGGGCTGGGCCTCACCCCATCCAGTAGGCAGGCTTGAAGAACCTAAGAAGGGCCTGTTGGATCAGGCCATCTAGTCCAGCATTGTGTTTTAACAGGGGTCGACCAGATGCCTTAATGGGAAACCTGCAAGAAGGATTTGAGAGCTAGAGCATTCTCTCCTCCTGTGGTTTCCAGCAACCAGTATTCAGAAATCTTGCTGCCTCCAACTGTGGAGGCAGAGCAGAGCCATTGTGGCTTGTAGCCATCAATAGCCTCATCTTTAAAGAATTTGTCTAATCCTCTTTTAAAGCCATCCAAGTTGGTGGCCATCACTGCCTCCTGTGGAAGTGAGTTCCATAGATTAACCCAGAAGGACTTTCTTTTAACTATCCCGAATCTTCCAACATTCAGCTTCATTGGACCTCCAAGAGTTCTCGTGTCATGAGAGAGGGAGAAAACATTTTCTCTCCAGAAGAGTCTGCATTTCTACTGCACCCAGGATGTGTTCAGTTTCTCGTGGCAGTACCCTTCCTTTCGGAGCTCCCAGGCAGCCCATCATGGTACCTCCTATGAGCACACATTTATATCTTCTAGTCTGACTTATTTATGTTGCTTCAGTTTGTTTGTTCCATTCATCATCCCAGATTAACAATACTTCTCTGGGTGATGTACAAAATAAAGCAGATTTATTTTTTATTTTTTTACTTTTTTAAAAAAGAAACCGCAATTCCAATCAAACAAGAATAAACAAAGCAGCAAATACAACTTCCATAAAAGCAAAGCAAAGCAACCTGCTCCAGCACAGAGATTAGGGGATAAAACATCGTGGCAATAACTGCTTGAAACAGAAAGCCAAAGGGGTGTATTCTGTAGACCTAAAAGCTTCACCTCTGCTACAACCTCAACACAGTGCAGAGAGTAAAAGGTTTTAAAAGGCCCAGAAAAATTAAAAAACACTTTTTTGCCTGGTGCTGAAAAGACCTTAAGGTTGGTGCCAGGCAGGGGCTCTACAGAGGGCATTGCACAAGGAGAGGAAGAATGACCTGCACTTGATAAGGGCCTCTCTCTGGTAAGCAACCTCCGCTCCCACCTTCAATGGCTGTCACAGGCGGGTATTGAGTGGGGAGAGTTGCTGTTGCACCAGTGGCGTAGCATGGGCTCTTGGTACCCAGGGCATGGATGGTGGAAACGCCAAGCCACAGCAGTCTGAGCAGGGAGACAGTGAGGGAGAAAGCAGCTCAAAGCCACCCCGCAACAAGGGCAGACCTGAGGGCTGCGGTGCCCTGTTTGCAAAGGAGGAGGTGGCTGCCAGAGCCTCTCACCTCTCCTCCCCCTCCCTCTCAGCTGGTACAGGGCAGGGCACACGTGGGCATCCCTTTGCTTGCCACGAGGAGAAGGAGGTGCCACCGCTGCCCTAGTCCAGCCCAGCTGCGGCTTGGCGAGTGAGGGAACCTGTTGTGGGGGTGCCTGTTTGCACACCCTCACGCCCTTTCAAAAATCTGTGCCCAGGGCCACAGCCCCCCTGGTCCCCCTATTCTACGCCCCTGTGTTGCACTCTGGTTTTGCTTGTGGGCTTTCAATTGGGGCATCTGACTGGCCACTATGAGGACAGGAGACTGAAGTGGGGGCCTCTTTGGCCTGGTTACGTTCAAACTCCAAGTTGAGATTTCCTCAAACATAACATCTCCTAATTGGGCTACAGTCATACCTCATTTTACGTTTGCTTCAGGTTGCGCGTTTTCAGGTTGCGTCCTGCAGCGACCCGGAAGTACCAGAAAGGGTTACTTCTGGGTTTCACTGCTCATGCGTGCACAGACGCGCAAAATGACGTCACGCGTATGCGCAGAAGTGGCGAATCGCGACCTGTGCATGCGCAGACACGGGTTGCATTCTGCTCATGTTGCGAACGGGCCTCCAGAATGGATCCCGTTCGCAACCAGAGGTACCACTGTATTATGCATTTTCTTAATGCACTTTATAGCATCCAGTGTTCCTGGCACTTTATAGAATAACTCTCATACCAGTGGGCAAGAGTCAGCATGTAGCCTCCTATCAATGGTGGGGAATTGAAGGAGGAAATGGTGGGGCTCCTTTTGGTTGCAGGAGAGGAGCTTCATGGGGAATAAAGGAACTGGAGGGACAATCTGAAGGAAGAGCAGGAGGCCAGGCTTATGCAGGGTGATCTCCAAGAAATATAGGATGCATGTCCTTATTTTAGGGTGGAGGAGGGTGTGTCCTTTGCTTGCTGATATTAGGATGGTGCTCTTTTTGGCACGGTGACCTGTCCCAAGTCCAAGGGGTCAGGTTAGAGAGATCAAGGCAACAAACACCACTTCTGGGCCAATTCCACCCAAAGGTGCAAAGGGAATGGAAATACCAGTTTCTGGAAACCTCAGTATGGGGTGTGTGCTCTTGCCCATGGGTCCTGCTTGCGGGCTTCCCATCTGGTTGGCCCCTGTGCGAACAGGATGCTGGACTTGATGGGCCATCCAGCAGGCGCTTCTTAGGTTCTTAAATGCAGGGGGTGGGGGAGCCAGGAGTGCTGGGCTCAGAGAGCGCAAAGACAAACAGTGTCATGGCAGCAGGCAGCCTGGAGTGCTGATGCACAAATGAGTTTCTTCCACACTCCATGCAAGGAGCCCAAATAAAAGCCAGTCAGTGACACAGACAAGCAGCAACACAGCAGCACCCACTTTCCTGGCTCAGGCGCCCCACTGCTTCAAATGCCAGCTGGGGGCTGCAGCTTTCATCCATACTTGCTGGTTTGCCTGCCATCTCCTGGTGCCCCACAGATTGGAGGTCTTGGCACTATATGCCCTTTGAGAAATAGATTCATCTAAGGATGGACACAAACCTGTACTTTTCCGTTGCCTCACTTTCTCGTTTTTGTCCAACCTTAAGTTCAGTTTGCTACATTTCCACATCAGTCTGTGATTTATTTATTTTTTAAAAGGCCTTCATGGAGATTTGTCAGCTCTTCAGTTCAACTTTCTTCTGCTAAAGTAAATTTTTGTAGGCGAGTTATCATAATACAATGCATCTTTCTTGGTCATTTTCACCAATATACACATTACTGTACATGTTCAGTAGTTGGCAAACTGCATTGCAAAATTCAGAGAAGTGTGAATTCTGAACAATAACTGCAGTTCCATTTGCGTAGTTCAGGAAGTGCAAATTAGGAAGTTTTGTATTAAATGTGAACCAGTTCAAATGTTTCTCTCCCAACCCCCAATTCCCTAAGTGGGTGCATTTGGTGGCAGCAGCAGCAGCATAGAATCATAGTTGGGAGGGACACTAAGGGTCATCTAGTCCAACCCCCTGAAATGCAGGATCACAACTAAATTGTGCCCCAGCCCAAGTTCTCCCATTTAGGAGGAAAAAACAACAACAGCAGGAACATATGCAGGCTAAGTTCTCTTGATTGCCATACAACTGCTGCATCCCCCTGCCTCGATGAGAAAGAACCCCCCATCTCTCTCCCCCTCCTACTACATGCCCAAAGTCAAAAGACTTCTTGCTTGCTACAGCTCTGCTCTTTGATTCACTCTAGAAAGGCTTTGCAGACTCCAGGGGCCCCAGATCAGGCTCTCTCCTGCTGCAGAACCCGCCAGCTCCTTCCTTTGCCATAAATCAGCATCTCATTGTATGTGCAACTTCTCTTATCAGCTTAATACAATCCTTATCCCCAAAGTGCAAGAATCCAATTCGGTGGGCCAGATGGGCCAGATTGCATTAATTAATCTGTCTCCTTGGGAAAATTGGACAAGCGCTTGAGTGTCCATTGGCCAAACAGACCCTCTCCTCCTCTTGTCTCAATTTTTTCCTATAAATCAGGGATTCAGCTGGGAGCAAGGAATCTGAGGGGTTGGTTCTGCTGGTTCCTTCCTCAGCCAGTAGGAAGCAGCAGAAAGCACTCAGGAGTCAAGAGGTCCTGGGCGACAGGAGGAGGAGAGACACTACAGCAATTTTGGGTGCTCCACTCAAGCCAGGGCTCAACCCCAGAACCCAAATGACCCTGGAAACTGCCAGCAGCAATGCTAAACCTCTATTTTTTTTGGGAGGCAGGCTTTCTCTCCATTTCTCTCATCCCTTTGTGAAAG
Source organism: Podarcis filfolensis (assembly GCF_964270895.1). Classification (NCBI taxonomy): domain Eukaryota; kingdom Metazoa; phylum Chordata; class Lepidosauria; order Squamata; family Lacertidae; genus Podarcis; species Podarcis filfolensis. Next base: position 28,193,485 of record NC_139616.1, on the reverse strand, counting down.
GCAGGAGAGGGAAGAGGGAAGGAGAGGGAAGATATCTCTGTGGTTGAGACAACTTCAGCCTGGTCCAGGTATGCCAGGGATGAAGTTCTGGCAGATGTGCATTTATTATTCTGTGGCTGTTATTATTACAACGCATGCAATCCCATTTAGGACTGGAGATGAATTTTCATTCATCTCCATCAGTGCAAGACAAGAGAGCACCAGCCAGTTGCATTCACTCCCCACCCTTCACACACAATTCAGAGTAAGGAAGTTGTGTAGCCAACTCTGATTAGTGATCCCTCATTGGCTGGGGATTCAGAGCCATAGAAAATACACTTCCCCAAAAGACTTTTCCTTTGCAAGGGCTGGGGGACCTCCAGATATTGTTAGACTCCGATTCCCATATGCTTCAGCCAGCATCAGGTCAGGGATGATAGCTACGTCTGGAGGGCTGCAAGTTCCGCACTCCTGCTTCCCGTGTCACAAATCCCCACTCACAACTTGTCAGCTGCCTCTTCTACAAATCTTCACACCTCTGTTACCAGTCTCCAAAGTCTCATGAATGAGCTTCAGCTGAGTGAGGTTTATGAACTGCTTTTACTTCTGAAAATGGCAAGGGAGGGCAACACACAAACACACACACACACACACACACACACACACACACACACACACACACCGGGCTAGATCCTTCAGCCAAGGCTTTATTGATCCTCAGTTAATGCAAGAATTCCTTCTCCGATTCCAGTTGGAGAGAACAAACACTTGTGCACCCTCTGCTTTATGAGATCATTTTAAGTACGGGTCAATGTAATCAGATAAGAACATTGGAACATAAGAAGAGCCTTGTTGCCCAACCAGACCAACATCCTGTTCTCATAGAGGCCAACAGGATGCCAGTGGGAAACCCCCAATAGAGAATTGAGTACAAGAGTCGTTTCTGCTCCTGTGGTGGTTTCCAGCAACTGGTTTTCAGAAGCATTGCTGTCTCCAGCTGTGGAGGCAGAGCAGAGCCATCATGGCTAATAGCCATCAACAGCCTTTTCCTCCATGAATCTGTCCAATCTTTTAAAATCATCTAGCTTGGTGGCCATCACTGCCTCCTGTGGGAGCATGATCCACAGTAACTATGCTCTGCGTGAAGAAGTACTTCCTTTTATGTGTCCTCAATCTTCTAACGTTCACCTTCATTGGATGTCCACACATTCTAGTGTTATGAGATCTCATTTCAATGTTCTTCTCTCTGGGTCCAACAGACCTGGTTCCTTGACCTGTCCTCATGGGATCTCCATGCTGGTTCCTGGCCCCAAGCGAGTAATGTGGCATGTGGTGGTGGCGGCAGCAACAGTGGCAGGTGACGGAAGCTTTGAGGCCTTGCAATTTCCTTCCACACAAGGCTCCCCCTTTCAATTATCCACCCTCCTGCCTGGGAGAACACTCTTCCCATTCTGTTAAAAGGCAGCAATTTAAAGAGGCAATTTAACATTGATCTGCAGGTGTCAAGATAACCTGCCCAACTGAAAGCCAGCCTGCGCAGAGGGCAGCAAAAGAAACAACACACACCCCATGTTCTTTGATCCTCTGCTGTGGAAATGAGATGAGCAGCCCCCCTCCATCCACCACTGATGCATATGGCTGAAGGGCCCCAATGCTGGATAGCTGAGCAAATGAATGATTCCCTTCATTATTTCCTGTTAGGGTTTCTAATTTCCATGTTATTTGTCAATTGTGAGGCAATTTAGTTTAAAGATGACTGGGGGCTTTTGAGCAAAGCAGGCGGGGTGGGGGCGGAGAAGAAGGTGTGTTGAGGAGGGAAGTGGGCTATGGCAGTGGAAGCTCCTGCTTCCATTAGCAGAAGATGCTGAGATCATTCCCTGCATCCATTGCCTGAAGGCTCTGCTGACTTTGTGAGACCTGCTCGGTGCAAGGATTTGGAGAAGGGCTTTCACAGGACATGTTGTGGGAATGTTCAGGGAGACAGGAGAGGATATATTGTTTAATGATATCCTTCCTTTTTTTTTAATGAATATTTATTAGATTTTCCAATTTTATATAAAGAAAAAGAAAAAGAAAAATATTAAAAACAATTCAGTTTCGATAACAATTTTTCAATCACATGTTTCTTTGACTTCCTCATACCTCCCCTTCTTGTTCTCTAGTTCAATTTGTTAATTCAGCAAATCCTATTCTCTTAACATTCCTTTTAGAATATCACCTTATTTTCCACTCACCTTTTTCTTTTTTAAATTTCATAACAAAAACAATTATAATCCCCATTATCTTTATCATAACAGCTAGAGACCATCAAAGTTCAATCCAACATCTTTTCAAAGTTCATTAATTTTATAATATTTCTGTAGTTATTCCTTAAATTTCTTCCAATCTTCTTCTGCTGACTTTTCTCCCTGGTCGCGGATTCTGCCGGTCATTTCTGCCAGTCCCATATAGTCAATCAACTTCATCTGCCATTCTTCCAGAGTGGGTAAATCTTGAGTCTTCCAGTACTTTGCTATGAGTATTCTTGCTGCCGTTGTAGCATACATAAAAAACGTTCTGTCCTTCTTTGGCACCAAATGGCCGACTATGCCCAAGAGAAAAGCCTCTGGTTTTTTCTAATGATATCCTTCCTAACTTGCATTAGCAAGTTCTATATCTTAGCAGAGTTTAAACATTCCCCTTTAAACGCACAGCGCTTTGGTTGTTGCAGGCTTGTCTGAGCCTCCATATACAGTGGTACCTCAGGTTACATACGCTTCAGGTTACAGACTCCGCTAACCCAGAAATAGTACCTCAGGTTAAGAACTTTGCTTCAGGATGAGAACAGAAATCGGGCTCCAGCGGCGCGGCAGCAGCAGGAGGCCCCATTAGCTAAAGTGGTGCTTCAGGTTAAGAACAGTTTCAAGTTAAGAACGGACCTCCAGAACGAATTAAGTACTTAACCCGAGGTACCACTGTATAAGATTCCTGGTAAGATCCCTTCTTATCCCTCTTAAAAAGAATAGACACGGCAATCTCATTAAAGTCAATATAAAAGTAGTTTACTCACAATTATTTAGTTCACAGTTGGATCCCTGAAGGCAGACTTAGGTTACAAAAGTATATATACATGTGGAACTATCCCATAAGGGAGTTAGTCCCAAGTGACTGCGAACAGGCAGTCACTTCTGCTCACATGTGGAAAAGAAGACAAGAATGGAAGAGAGAGCAGAGGAAGGAGGTGTGCTCCCCTCCCCAGATTAGGCCACACCCACCTTCAGTCACATGCAGAGGAAGTTTGTCCCAGCTCAGGAGGAAACAGGAAGTTTTCTCCTGAGTGGTACAAAGCATCCCCCAACATGTCCATTCTAGGAATGTTGTACCTGACAGCTATGTGTTTCACATCCCACACACGTTGCAGTGGTTGAGGGAGGAGAACAGCCAGCCAGAAACTTCTTTTGAAGCTGAATGTGGCTACTAGGCCAAGGGGTTGGGTGGGGGAGTCCCTCACTTCCTGGGGACCTCCAAGCTGTCACTATTTTGCAGGAGGGATGCAAGTGGCACATCATGGGAAAATTAGGGTAAATGCAGGTGGATTAGAGCGCTCTGTTGGCATGGTGCAACAAACCCACTTTAAAAAAAGAAATGGACTTTCTGTGGTTAGATAAGTGACGGGAAAATGCACCAAAAATTATGGAATGAATGAATAACGGTCAATATATAAAAACGACCCCCCCACAAGCCAACCGGGACAGATGCTCATGGTCAGAGAACCTTCTTGCCAACAAATCTGAATAAATTGGATGTCTGCTTCATGAAGGGCTTCCTCATCCTGTCTCAAGCTGGGCAGTTGGATCCATTTGCACCCTGGTGTGGGATTGGGGGTTCCTCTCCCTGGTTTTGCCCATTTTCTTCTTCTCCTTTGGAATTGCAGGTCTTAACTCTGCTGGTAACTGCTGGATTCTGGGGCTGAGGGGGTGAGCAGACCGTGAGAAAGAGAAGCAGGATTTACTCTTCATGTACTTCGTACATGTATATCTGTCTCTTTTGCTCAAGCAGCACTTAGCCATAGAAACACAATATGATAATTATGGAAACATCCATAGTAAAGTGAAGCAAATGAAGTGCAGCATAATCTATTCAAGCAAACAACATAAAATCCACTTTTAAACAGCAATATGCAGAAAATTACATATTAAAAGCTGGTTGAAATAAATGAAGTTTTCAGTGTTTCTCAGAGCCTGTGTCTATAACCTCTGAGAATTCTTGGAGAACAAGTGAGGGCCCAGCAGAATGAAGGATAGGCAAATGTTGTTGTGGGGGAGGAGATCTAGGTAACTACTGACCAGTCAGCTTGACATCAATACCAGGACACACACGGAAGGCATGGAATGCAATTAGCTCTTTATTAACAGAAAATAACAACACAGCAGAGTGCTCTGGTTCACCTTAATCCAGCTGAGATGTTGCTGAAACTGACCACTAGCTCTGCCCTTCCCCCTCTAGCCTCTCACTCTGGATCCCTCCCAAGTAGATGAAGGCTGCATCGAGGGGGTGAGCTCCTCCTCTGGGCCTGTCTGACCCATTGCTCTGCAACTTGCAGGACTCTTCTTGAGTGAGGTATCAGAGGGGCAGGTGAGCCAGCAGGACTGGGACTGTCCTGCCACTGTGTAGCTGAGCCAACCGCCGATTCCTCTCCGAGTCTGAGCTCACACTGTGACTCTGAGCCTCTAACCCTGTCCTAGAAGGACTTCCTTCTCCTGACTCCCTGTGATTGCTCAAATCCCCTGCTTCTAGCGCCTCACAGCACGTACCTTTTGCAGACTGCTCTTCAGTGTCCCACAACCAGGATCTGGGATCTAAGTCTTCTTCTGTGCCCTCCTTGGGGGCTCTTGGGTAGGTGGCTCCCACCACTCTTCCTCATCCAGCCAGTCCCTGACAGCAACTGTACATGTTCATAGAAGCAGTGAGTTGGAAGGGACCACAGAGATCATCCAGTCCAACCCCCTGCAATGCAGGAATCTTTTGAACCCATGACTCTGAGATTAAGAGTCTTATGCTCTACCAACCAACTGAGCTATATATATCAATGTATGTGTTGCCAGCAGAGGTTTGATTCTCAAGGTCTTGGACATAGAGGGATGGCACCCCATGGAGACAATATCTAGCATGCCATGGGCAAAAGCAGAGGTTGCATTTATTGCCCAAGTGAAGAAAGGGTTATACGGAACATAAATGTGGTTCATAGGTGCATAATATACATGCAAAAATCTTGTGGACTAGCAGCTCAAACTTGCTTATTGAAGGGTGGGGAGGTGGGGAATGTTACTGCTGTGGTATAAGGAGAGGGGAAGGGTGTTAAAGACCCCACAGGCCTAAGCACAACAGGGAAACTCAAACTGATGCAGGTTTGGGCCATAAAAGGGGTAGAAAGGACAGGGAGGTAGGAGAATGAGGCGAAATAGGAGGGTCAAAGTGCCAGTGATTACATATACCCGAAGAAAGAGAAAAGCAATGTTGACCTGAGAGTCCAGGGCAAGGAGGACTGAATGTCCAGGTTCTTAGAGGGGCTGCAGCTCCCTTCTTAGGCCAGTGACCCAGAGGGGCAAGTTCCTGGTCCATGAATCCCTGGCTTGACTGATGTTAAAAATGGGCTTGGGACAGGTTAGGAAAGTCCTGGGTTGATGCTGTTCTTTATTCTCCATTAATAACTCCCAGCTACATCTTGCCAGATAAAGCCAGTAGTGTACACGGTCTTTCGATTGTAGCCAGAGATTCATGCCTTACCTAGAAGCAGAGGGCTTGGTGATTCAGCAGCAAGTGCTGTTTGACTTTGCCATAAAATCCTTCATTGCATGCATTTAAAAACAGCAGCACATCTCTGAAGCAGCAGGAACTAAGTGGAATTATAACAGCGTAGAGCAGGCACTTTCTGCCCTTGGGAGCAAATCCAGGCTGGTCTCGGGAGATGCAAAGAATGCATGTAAATCAATTTCCAATGGCCTTTCCCCCTTTGCAAGCTTACTTTATGAGAACAGAGGAATGAGAGCTGCCCTGGAGTTGCAGAGCTGGAGGGAAGTACATGCCAGCCTCGTTCCTCTGGCATTGGCCAGCACCACCCCTCCCTCCCAGGAAGAGCATCATGGCAAGAGAGAGACCAGAGCTGCCTTCTTCATCAACCACAGAGGGAGCAACTGATCCAGTCTTGGCTCTTCTCTTTCTTCTTTTCCTTCTTATCCCTCTTTCCTTTTGCATTCATGTGAGTTTGGGGGTCAGTCTGGATGATGCCCCAAGTCTCTTCCAATTCTTGGAGCCTGGTACCCAGTGAGGGTTTAAATACAATGGTAATTCTTGAACTAGTCAGACAAGTTTCTTTGTAAGACAATGACCTGAGCTGGCCATTTAAGTGTCCTCATAGGCATCCCAAAAGAATGAGCTAAGTTGCAGGAGCTACATATAAATGATGGTGCCCTCCTGCTAATGGGCGGACCTCCCCTGCCCCCACTCCACAACTAGAGGCTATATAGGAGCTAGAATAGTGTATGTGAGAGCTGAGCTGGAAGCTGGAGATACAGAGACCTACTTGCTCTGTGTTGGGTTCAAAGCTGCAACAAATGGAGAGGTAAGATCTGCTGGAGGCGCTAATGCTGTGAGCCCTTCCATCCTACATTCAGGTTGTATATATGTGTAAAACACACACACACACATATCCTAAGGACACCACAGTCTTCACTGACCTTCATTCCAAGGAAACAGAACCCTGAATAAGTGCCAGAAAACCCTGGAATCTCTCCCCGCTTGGAGATTGGGGAGATGTATAAAAACCACATACATATTAAATGGTGTGTGTCAGGGAACTGACATCGGAGCCAGAGGTGGAGGCAAGGCTCCCAAGCGATGCTGGAGAAGGGCCCAGCAGGGAGAGAGGCAGCTCATCGGCTGGGGAAGGAAATCAGCGTAACACCAGGGATAAAGGGGGGCAGATGGGGGAATCGGCGAGGGGGCTCCAGGACTCCTCGCCGGAGACCAGCGGGGAGAGCATGGGTCCTCCGCTACCCACACCCACCCTGCGCAGAAGACTTCCGCGCAGGGAAAGTAGGCGTAGACTTGGCGTCAAAGAACTTCTTTGCTGGAAGAAGTTCAAGAAACGCCCACTGACGGATTCTGCTAGCGACTGAAACAGCCACGAAGTGAAGGACTGTCCAGCCAGAAAAGGTTTAACCAGGCAACCTAGCCAGGAGTGGCGGCAACTTACGCACGAGCAACCCCTATAACCATTACAGTGTGGGTAGGGACTGTCTTATCTATTACTATCCGAAGAGCATTTAGGATATTTTAGAGGGTGTATAATGGTTAAACAAGAGCTGCAGACCCTGGCCTTTGGAGTCACCATGTGATTTGGCCCATCCCTTGTGATCTAGTGCTAGCCAACAATTACTGGGGCCACTGGGAAGCAGCTATGAATGACACTTTCCCTTGCACAGGAGAGGGTGGTGTGGTTACTCCTCATCCTTGCAGATGGTGGACCAGGAGGGTTGATCCAGGACCAGCTCCTGTTTCTCCAAGCAGAGGCACTGCAGCCAGGCCAGGTCTTCGGCGCAAGGCTGTGAGGCCAGTTCCAGGCACCTTCTTCATCATCAAGGTCTGGTGGAGCATTGATTTCAGTCTCAGAAGGTGAAGAGGAGTTCTCACGGCCATCTACATTTGGTGGATAAGCACCCTGACTCGGCTGGGCTTGGCACAGTTCCAGATGGTCATCCAGGTAGGTGGGCCAAGCCAAGCCAATCTCACCCCAGGATACATAGTTCTCAACAGCTTCTGGATTTATTATAATACTTAACAATGAGGTATTGGAAATTGGTGGAGCCCAGGGTTGGTGCAGGATGTTTAGGAAGTCCAGGCAAAACAGAAAATGCTGCCCCCACTACCAGACAGGTGGGAGGGGTGCCACTGCTGTGCACAGGACACCTACTACCCCTGGTGGGCAGCAGAAGAAACTTGAGTTGTCAGCTGTTTTTGGACTACAACTCCCATAATCCATAGCTAGCAGGACCAGTGTTCAGGGATGATGGGAACTGTAGTCTAAATTGGGAAACCCTTATATCACAAGGAAGTTTAAACAAATTGAGCTTCCCACACAACACAGGCTTGTAGAGGGTTAGGGTTCTCAAAGGACATCACTCCTCTTATAGTGCCAGGTGGGCCATTCAGACCAGTGCCAGGTGGGCCATCATTCCTGGCTCTGGGCAGATGAATCTTGGAAGGTGGTGGTGGGCTCTCTTCTTCATTAGAGATCTCAAGTAGAGCCCACCACCACCTTCCAAGATTCATCTGCCCAGAGCCAGGAATGATGGCCACAGATCACCTGAGCCCAGCCCTGGCTAGGGAAGGCCCTGATCGCTGCCTGCAGCAGCCTTTCTTTCATGTGGGAGGAGGCCTTGATTCACCCCAACAGTTGTTTTCCAGGAAGTGTGGGAGGCAGAGAGGGGAGCTATTTCTATTCTCTTCCCTTGTCTCCCTTTGTTTTCGCCTCGGCATCTCCCCCTCCCCCTCCGCCCCCCGTCTCTCCTGGCACCCCACATCAAAGCAAAACACAGAGGAACATAAATGGAACCGTCCCTTTAGACATTTGCTTCATCAAGCCCCGCTTTCTCCCTACAAATCTGCAATTAGTTTTTGTTCTGATTAGGGTTTGCTTGCTAATGAGAGACTCCCGAGGAGGCAGCTGGGACTTCCGAGGCAAGAGAGGCAGGCAAACACTTCAGAATTAATTGCCAAGGCAGGCTGTGGGGGCAGGGGAGGAGAGGCAGAGAGGGCAGCCTACCCGGGCACCAGGCACATTCCTGCTGAGGTGGGGGAGCAGGCAGCAGGTTAGTCTGGACTCTCCAGGGGCCAAGAACACCTCCTGCCTGCAGGAGCTCCTCAAATGGTTGGCAAAAAGAATGAAAAAGGGAGAATCATAGAATATTGCAGAATTGGAAGGGACCCCAAGAGTCAGGAATCACAACTAAAGAATCCCTACAGGGAGGGAAATTCTTGCTGCTGCTGTTTCTATTATTCTAAAGAAGTGGAAACTTGTTTAATCTAAGACCATACCCTCCAATATTTTGTGATAAAAATTCAGGGGACCCGCCCCACCACCACCCATCTCCATCGCTCGCCACCTGCCTGCCACTGACCCCTTCCTCACCCACCCACTCGCTGCTGCAACCCACTCATTCACCCCCTCCTTTCCTCCCCCCTCTCTTAACTCTGCTGTCTTCGGCCTCCTGCTCATGAGACGCTGCATCTCCAGACACAGCGTGGTCTAGAGCAGACTCTGGGAAGATGCCGCCTGCACTGCGTCTGGAAAATTGGGGTCATCCCTGATTGGGATCAGAGGCCAGGGCAGCTTCTGTCAATTTGGGATGTCCCAATTAAATCAGGACACTTGAGGGGTATGCAAGACAGAGGCCGATTCAGTGAGAAAGCCAGTGTCGGATTAGGACCTTGGAGGAAAAATACTTATTATAAGTACTTATTATAAAATAAGTAAGTAAGTAAGATGGGCATCTGCACATCGTCAGTATTTTGGGGGGACTAAGCTGCATCCTGGAACTTTAGGTTTGTGCATTTAAAGTGGATCCATCCACTTTTTAAAACATGAACTGACTTTCTGCAGTTAGGTAAATGGTGGAAATGCACTGGAATGCTCAATAAAGCTCAGGCACAGTCTGGCACCCTTGTAAGCATTCTACAAGCAAATCAGAACAAATGTTCAATCATTCATTCTGATTTGTTTATGGTGCAGATATAGGACTGTGAGCATCTGTCCTGTGTTCCTCCTGATTGGCTTGTGGGGGTTTACATATTTTCCAATCCATTATTCAACCAACTCACACTTTTCAGTACATTTCCAGGTCACTTTTGATACCACAAAAAGTCTCACTTCTCTCTCTCTCTCTCTCTCTCTCTCTCTCTCTCTCTCTCTTTAAAAGAAGTGGGTTTATTGTGCTTAGAGAGACAGAGTTCTTTAATCCGCTGTGCAAATCTAAATGTATGGCCTGCCCTGGAATCTCTCCTGCAAAACACTGGCAGTCTGGAGGAGCTCAAAGTGAGTGAAGGAAGCGGAACAGTTCCACCATGCGCAGCAAACACACAGCCCCCTCCCACGTGTCCCCCCAGCACTTTAGGCCAGTGCCCCCTCCTCATTCCCCACCCCCACCCAGCATGCTTCTCAACACAATGGTCTTCTAGAGGCGGTAAAGAGGAAACAGAGGAAGCCCCATTTATCTTTGCAAATTAAAGATGCTTCTTTCTGATCACCCTGACTCTTAGAGAATTGACTTCTAAAAATGAGATTCTTAATTAAACATTTCTGTTCTGCTGACGCAACTCACTAGAGTTCAGCCTCGGAATGAAAAGGGACGACTTGGAGATAATGCGTTTGGGGAGATAGTCGTCTCCCTCATAGAGGAATCCTGAAAGAACCAGGCATGTAATTGTATTATATTGATGTTGATTCTCTTATTTAACTCGGCTGCAAATGAAGCATTTCGGTATTGAGCTGCAACCCATTTTAATTTACAATACCAGCCCAGTTCCCCTCCTCGACACTGGAAGTAATGAAAAATGGATCAGAGAAGGAGGTTTATTTATTTATTTATTTTACGTATGGGAAGCTCATGCCCCCGCTTGCCCCCTGGCACACAGCCTGAGTGGAGCCTATGGCAAGCAGCAAAGGGTGGTTCCCAGCCAATGAATAGAGAACCTGCTTAACCTGCTTGGAAGCTTGTCGAAGTTCCGTTTGTTGAACTTCTGCAAGACTTCCGCTGTTTCTGTCCATGCAAAATCTGCCCATGCAAAATCTCCCCTCCTTCTCAGGGGCATGAGTAATAGGAGTTTGCTCCGGGCAAGGACTGCTGTGGCTGATGTGGTCCCCGCAGTGAAGTTCATGGAGATGGCTCCTCACTTTGGTGCAAGCTGCATGAAGGCACAGAGCCGGTTCTCTGCAAAGGTTTGCCTGTCAGATGATGCACCCAGCTTGCTGCTGTGAGGCAGGTCCTTTAGCAGCAGATGCCCAAGTCCTTATCTGTAGCCACAGTGGAGTGAGAGAAATTCATGGAGGAGGAGAGGGCTATTGATGGCTACTAGCCAGGATGGTTATACTCTGTCTCCACAGATGGAGGAAGCAACGCTTCTGAATACCAGTTGCTTCAGGCCGAGGGAGCCGGCGTTTGTCCACAGACAGCTTTCCGGGTCATGTGGCCAGCATATCTAAGCCACTTCTGGTGCAACATGGTTATTGTTGTGATGATAATGATGATGATGATTTTATTATCTTTACACCACCCATCTGGATTGCTCCAGCCACTTTGGGCGGCTACCAACACATATAAAAACATAATAAGGCATCAAACTTTAAAAACTTCCTGATACAGGGCTGCCTTCAGATGTCTTCTAAAAGTTGTATAGTTCATTATTATTATTATTATTTAGATTTATATGCCACCCTTCATCAAACGATCTCAGGGTGTTTCACAAGATAAAAATACAAGATTAAAGCACAAATAAATAGTTAAAACAGAAAAAAAACAAGATGATAGCCCCCGCTCCACAAACACATTAAAAGGGTTCTGGAATATTAATCAACCCTAGGCCATGTTGAAGAGGAATGTTTTCGCCTGGCACCTAAAAATATGTAGTGAAGGTGCCAGAGGAACCTCCCTGGGAAGACCATTCTACAAATGGGGAGCCATATGGAGGAGGCACACGAAGAAGCACCTCAGATGATGAACACAGAGCCCAGGTTAGTTTATATGAGGACAGGTAGTCCTTGAGGTCTTGTGGTTCTGAGCACCTCCTTATTTTATTCTTGCAACAACCCTGTGAGGTAGGTTAGGCTAAGAGACAGTGACTGGCCCCTGAGGTTACTCAGTGAACAGCCTAGATGTGTGGGGACTAGAACCCTGGTCTCCTTGGTCTTAGTCCAGCACTCTAACTTCCGGAGGCGGCGCCAACGGCAATGGCGGTCTCCTTCTGAGTAGGAGGAGAAGCTCCGTAGAAAGTGGGTCTGTTCCGCTACGGCGAAGCGGAGACCCGATCAGAAATCGCAGGCAGAAAGAGCCTGCGAGCGTGGGACCCAGCAGGCACCTTTTGCGCCCCCCGCTTTAGCAAGGGAGCCCCGTAAGGGGTTCCGGTGTGCAGCGGGAGCGGCGCGGTGCTACGGGTCGATTGCTGCGTCTATGGAGCGAAGCCGCGTAGCTGTTGCCGGAGAGCGCTGACCTTTTTCCTGTGAAATTCGGCTCTAAAGAGAACATCCGTGAGTAGGGGAATTTAAGAATTTCGAATTTGAAGAGAAAAAATAGTGAATTTGGGCTCCGAAGCGGAAAGGTGCAAACAGGAAGTCCGCCTTTCCGTTTTGTAAAAGATCAAAGCAAAGACCTTTCTACGCTAGTACTTCAAAGTGGGATGCAAAATCTGAATTCCAAGCATTAAAAGAAGGAACTCCCCCATTAGAGGAGAGGGGGGAAGTTAAGAAAGTGACTGTATTTCTTCTGGGGATCTTCTGGGAATTTAATAGTTTTTTCTTTCGGACTCCCTGGGAACGGACTGTCAGATTAACGAGGACTGCTACATTTGAGCTCGCATTGACTTGGATACTGTAAATATCTAAGCTCTAACTCTGCAAGGTGATACATTCAGAGTCTCCCTTTAACTGGACACTTAGTTTTAACTAAAGAGGGGACACGGAAAGTTACAAAAAGACTTTGTTATTTGGTTACTGAATCCAATGGCGGTTACTGTGTCCCCCTAGAGGACTATTGAAGTCAGTATCTGACTGGGGGAATTTTCCATTACTAACTTTGGGGACTTTCCACTGCAAGGCTTGACTCTGGGAATTGACCTTGACGGAAGATAAGGGGGAATGACTGAACAAAGAGCAACAAGAGCTAAGGTCAAAGTGCAACAGTCCACCTTAGCTTCCCAGCAACGCAGAGCATCTGTGCCTGGCCCCCCTGCGACTCAGGAGGAAGACGCAGGGCAATCTGAGTTAAAAGGAATGGCCTCAGAAGGGGATTTTACATCTGTGTTGAATAAAATTTATGAAAAATTGGAAGGCCTAAGTAAGCAGGTCTCAGATCAGTCAGCTGAAATTAAAGGGAACACAGCTAGCATCAACTCAAACACTAAAGCTATAGAAAAACTGTTGGAGGAATCTGCGACTACCAGGAAAATAGCTGAGGAGGCAAAAGAAAAAGCTGAGGAGGCAAAAGAAAAAGCGGTGGCTGTAGAGGGAGAAATTAAACCAATACGTAAACAGATTGGGGACCACCAGGCCTTACTGTCTATGGTCGAATTGAGAGAGAGGCAGACAAACTTGAGGATCAGAGCGGTGCCAGAACTTGAGAAAGACAATTTGAACGACTATCTTTCACAGGAATTTGGGAAATTTTGGAACTTGGAGCTGGATAAAGATTTTAAGATAGTGAGCGCCTTTAGACTTGGAAGAGGAGGGAGGAAAAACAGGGTGAGAGACTGTTTGGTGACCCTTCGTTCGAAAGAGGAACGGGACAAAATATTGGGTGCTCACTTTCAGAAGACTTTAGAGATTAATGAGTCCAGAGTGGAGATTTTCAAAGATATTCCGAAACATCTTCTGGATTTGAGAGTTAATTACGGAGACTTGGTGGCCTTGCTGAGAAGGAACTCTATTGCTTTCAGATGGGAGTTCCCCCAGGGACTGTCTTTCACATTTAAAGGGAAAAAGTTCAGAATCAGATCAGTGGAAGATAAGGAAAAATTTCTGAGAGACTTTGAAGAAGATCTACAAAAGGAAGCGACAGATGTGCTAAAAGCCTCGAGACCAGGAGTAGACACAGCACTACCACCTTTGGAATTTGACAAATCGAAAAGGAAGATACCACCGCAAGAACTTGACGAGCTTTTGGGAGCGACTGGAGGAAACTAAAATAACTACACCATGTCTCTGCAATTATTAAGTTGGAACATTCACGGTTTTAATTCTCCGGAGAAAAGGAGAAAAGTCTTTCACATATTGAAAAAGGAACAATTAGACTTAATTTGTTTACAGGAAACCCATGTGGTAAGGCTCCATAGAAAAGTTCTTATTAATAAAAGATTGGGTCAAGAATTTATCTCATCAGACAAAGTTAAAAAGAGAGGAGTTGTTATCTATGCAAAAGAGAGCCTATCACCGAAATTTGCTTTTAAAGATGAGCAAGGAAGATTTGTTGCAATTGAGATCCAACTACAAGGTGAAAAATATTTGATTGTAGGAGTATATGCACTAAATGAGGGGAAATCTGAATTTTTTAAGAAACTGCATGAGACATTGCTGGACTATATGGACTATAACATCATTTTGATGGGAGATATGAATGGAGTGGTATCTACTAACATGGATAAGTCGCAAAGACAGGTGGTAACTAAAGACGGCAGACTACCAAAAACCTTTTTTGAACTAGTTGACAATATGGATCTTACTGATATTTGGAGAACTAAGAACCCCCTTGGAAGAGAGGGAACATTCTTCTCTGAAGCCAATATGACCTGGACAAGAATTGATCAAATATGGATAACTAGAGGACTGGCACCTAAGACACGAAAAGTGGAAATTTGCCCAAAAACTTGCTCCGACCACAATGCAGTGAAGATGGAGATGAAACTAATGCCAATCGGTTCTTTTAGATGGAGAATGAATGACACCCTGTTTAGAGACCAGGAGGTGACTAAGAAGGCCCAAAAAACTTTGAGAGACTATTTCGAGATAAATTTGAACACTACGGTGGAAAAAAGAATAATCTGGGACGCAGGCAAAGCGGTCATGAGAGGGTTTCTGATTCAACAGAATGCAATAAAGAAGAGAACCCAAAATGAGAAAAAAGACAAAATTCTGGAAAAAATAAAAGAAGGAGAGAAGAGACTAAGAGCGAAACCAAAATCCCAAGAGATTCTGAGAGAAATTAAGTTATATCAAGTACAATATATGAAAATGATAAATCAGGAAGTGGAATGGAAAATTAAGCAGATGAGACAAAAGTCCTTTGAATCGGCTAACAAATGTGGAAAACTGCTAGCATGGCAGATGAAGAAAAGACAGAAATTAAATACTATTACAAATTTGGAGGTAAATGGAAAGATCATACAGAATCCATTGGAAATTAGAAACTGCTTCCAGAGATACTTTAAACAACTCTACACACAAGGGCCACAGAAAGAGGCCGAGTTAGACCAATTCCTGAGGAAAAATGGATTACAAAAAATTTCTCAAGAAAAAAAGACATTGTTGAGTGACAAAATTACAGAACAGGAAGTGGTGGGTGCCATTCAAAATATGCAGTTGGGTAAATCTCCAGGACCAGACGGTTTAACCTCCAAATATTATAGAGTTTTGAAAGATTGGTTAATTCGGCCACTAATGGAGGTGTGCAATGAGATATTAGAGGGGAAAAAGGCGCCGGAGTCGTGGCAGGAAGCTTACATTACACTTATACCGAAAACTGAGTCTGAAAAGACGCAACTTAAGAACTACCGCCCCATATCCCTTCTTAATGTGGATTACAAAATATTTGCTGACATTTTGGCTAATAGGTTAAAAAAAGTACTATTGGAAGAGATCCATAAGGATCAAGCTGGCTTTCTCCCGGGTAGACACTTGTCGGACAATACAAGGAACATAATTAATATTTTGGAGAAGTTGCAAGTGAATATAAATACCAAAGCAGTTCTAATCTTCATAGATGCGGAGAAAGCCTTTGACAACATTTCTTGGAGTTTTATGAAGAAAAATCTTCAGGGGATGGGGGTGGGTCAAGGGTTTGAAAATGGTATAAGTGCAATTTATTCAGATCAAAAGGCTAAATTAATTGTTAATAATGTGGTGACAGAGGGATTCAAGATAGAGAAAGGTACACGACAAGGCTGCCCAATTTCCCCATTGTTGTTTATATCAGTCCTGGAGGTACTATTGAACATGATTAGAAGGGACCGTCTGATTAAAGGCATTCAGGTCGGAGCTAAGCAATATAAACTGAAAGCATTCGCAGATGACTTAGTCTTAACATTACAGGAGCCAGAATCTAGTTCAAAAAGAGTTTTGGAAGTGATTCAAGAATTTGGGCAGATGGCTGGTTTTAAGTTGAACAAGTCAAAAACTAAAGTTCTTGAGAAAAATTTAACACCGATTGAGAAAGAAAGGTTTCAGAAGGAGACAGGCCTAACAATAGTAAAGAAGGTCAAATATTTGGGGGTTAACATGACTGCTAAGAACTTAAACTTATTTAAAGATAATTATGAGAAATGTTGGTCAGAAGTGAAGAAAGATTTAGAGATATGGTCAAACCTGAAGCTTTCCCTGTTGGGTAGAATTGCGGCTATAAAAATGAATGTATTGCCAAAGATGTTATTTTTGTTTCAATCCTTGCAAATTCTAGACAAAATGGACTGTTTCAAGAAGTGGCAGAGAGATATCTCTAGATTTGTCTGGCAGGGCAAGAAGCCCAGAATAAAATATAAAATACTAACTGATGCTAAAGAAAGAGGTGGATTTGCCCTGCCAGACCTGAAACTTTATTATGAATCGGCCGCATTTTGTTGGCTGAAAGAATGGCTGCTTCTTGAAAACACAGACATTTTGGATTTAGAAGGTTTTAACAATGTCTTTGGGTGGCATGCATATTTGTGGTACGACAAGGTTAAAGCTCATAAAGCATTTAAAAACCATATTGTCAGGAAAGCATTGTTTAACGTCTGGTTAAGATATAAAGACTTATTGGAGAATAAAACCCCAAGGTGGTTGTCACCAATGGAGGCAAAGGCACTTAAAAAGTCCAATATGGAGGCCAAATGGCCGAAATATTGGGAAATATTGGAACAAGAAGGAGATAAATTGAAATTGCAGAGTTTTGAGAAATTAAAAGATAAGGTGCGAGATTGGCTGCACTATTTTCAAATAAGAGAAGCCTACAACATGGATAAAAAAATAGGTTTCCAGGTGGAAAAATCAAAATTGGAAACTGAGTTGTTAGAACCCAAAACTAAAATACTTTCAAGAATGTATAACTTGCTGCTAAAATGGAATACGCAGGATGAAACGGTTAAATCTGCTATGATTAAATGGGCACAAGATGTTGGTCATAACATTATGTTTGCTGACTGGGAACAGTTGTGGACCACAGGTATGAAATTTACGGCATGTAATGCCTTAAGAGAGAATATTATGAAAATGATATACAGGTGGTACATGACCCCAGTCAAGCTTGCAAAAATCTACCATCTGCCCGACAACAAATGTTGGAAGTGTAAAGAAAATGAAGGAACATTCTTTCACCTTTGGTGGACATGCCCAAAGATTAAGGCTTTCTGGGAGATGATATACAACGAAATGAAAAAAATATTTAAATATACATTTCTTAAGAAGCCAGAGGCCTTTCTCCTGGGCATGGTGGGCCAATTGGTGCCAAAGAAGGACAGAATTTTCTTTATGTACGCAACAACAGCAGCAAGAATTCTTATCGCAAAGTATTGGAAGACACAAGAGCTACCCACCCTGGAAGAGTGGCAGATGAAAGTGATGGACTATATGGAATTGGCAGAAATGACTGGCAGAATCCGAGACCTGGGAGAAGAGTTGGTGGAAGAGGACTGGAAGAAATTTAAAGACTATCTTCAGAAATACTATAAAATTAATGAATGCTAAAACTGTGCTTGGATTGGTTATAAGTGGTAATTAGTGATAAAAGTTAATAAGATTATGTAAAAAAAGGCATTGATGATTGGCTGAAAATATTGATATAGAATGTGTTATGGTATAAAGTTTAAATATTCGAAAAAGGGTAAGAATTTGTTGAACTAAATATCTAAACGGGAATACAAAAGGGGGGAGGCGTGAGGAGGTCAAGAACATAAGCATATGAATTTGAGGTCATGGGGAATAATGGATTTGTTTTTATCTTTTGTTTTTTGTTTAAATTTAATTTTTCTTAATTAGCTGTGATTTTTTTTTCTTGTATCTCTGTGTATTTCTTTTTTCTGTAACTTATGGTTTTTTTATTTTGAGAATCTCTACTTTTCTTTTCTGTAAAACTTTAATAAAAATTTATTTAAAAAAAAATAATAGTCCAGCACTCTAACCACTACACCACACTGACTATCATGCAGCTCTTATGCTGCTCAGCGTTTGCTTTGACCCAGAAGGATGGTCAGGCTGTAGGGGCATAGCAAGGGGGGACCAGGGGGCCATAGACCCAGGTGCACAATTTTTAGGGGACACAAACCCGGCACCCCCATGCAGGGATCCCTGTCTCATCCCACCCTGCCCCAGGGGATCTCTGGACCTCACCACTGCATCCCCAGCTCCCTTGCTGAATGGCCACATGGCTAGCATTGGCCGGTCAGTCTCCTCACTGTGTGAGCAGATACCGCAGCACAGCCCCACTTGGCTCCAGTGGGGGGGCCGACGCGATTGGTTCTGTTCACCCTCTGTGCCCTGTCCCAGACTGGCACACACACACACACACATGTCCAAGGCATTGGCAAATAATGCAACACCACTGCCAGGCTGGTAGCAACTGATGGGTCAAGTGACCTTTAAGCATCAGATGGGTTTGGACTTTGGCTTCTGCTACTTCAAAGAGATGTTCCTGTTCACTCTGCTTTGTTGCGCGGAGAGAGAGAGTGGCCTTCTGTTTACAAAGTGCATGCTGAAGGCCGCCAATCAACAAGGCACACAAACACACACACACACTTCTTTTGTCAGAGACAATATTAATGTTGCCGGCTTTGCAATCTCTGCTGCACCTTCTCTTTTGACAGCAAAGACATCTGCTCTGGGCCTGCTTTGAGCCGCCATCCTTGAGGATTTAATAGAGCTATCGAAGGCGTGGAAACATTGATTGATTCTTATTGACTGGCTTGGAAGGCGGGGGTGCACAGGATTATACAGAAAGGGGATGTTTATTCGGCCGCAGGCTGCCCATGATTCACCCGCGATGCCTCTGCGGTATACAGGCTCTCCTGGTGCAGGTGCTCCAGCCAGGAAGAAGGAGGGGCTCCCCTACCAAACAGGTATGGGGGGGTTGACTAAGCAGAACAAGGCAAGATCACAAAGACCCTCTTGACCAGCCCCTGTGGGTGGGGTGAAGGCAGGGAGATCCCTCAACACAAGATGAATAGAAGTGAGGGTTGCATGAACAAGGTCCCAGGTTCAACCACAAGGGGGCAGCATCTCTCCTGGGAGGGCTAGGGAAACACTCCCTGCCAGATACCCTGGAGACCTGCTGCCGGTCAGTGTAGTCATTGAGCAACTGCTCCCTGATGACGCTGAATCACAGGGGCTTCTCTGTGGATAGAGAGGTTTTTCTCTGCACTAGGACATCCAAGGAAGCTGAATGGTGGAAGATTCGGGACAGATGGATGAATGTCCTTCGTGCAGTGTGTAGTTAAACTATGGAACTCTCTGCCACAGGAGGCAGCCATGGCCACTAACCTAGATGGCTTTAAAAGAGGAGTAGACAAATTCATGGAGGATGGCTTTGCTCTGCTGCTGGAGGCATACATGGAGGCAGAGTATAGCCATCATAGCTAGTAGCCATCCATAGCCCTCTCTTCCTCCATGCCATGAATTTGTCCAACCCTCTTTTGAAGCCATTCAAGATGGTGGCTACCACTGCTTCCTGTGGCAGGGAGTTCCATAGTTTAACAACACACTGCATGAAAAAGGACTTTCTTTTATCTCTCCTGAAAATTCAGCTTCATTGGATGACCCCAGATTCTAGTGTTAAGCCACCTCTTCTTCCACCTTTTTAGCAAGTAAGCAGTTAAGGCCACTGTGTAATGGCAGCAGTAATCCTGCCAGATTGAATAGCGCTGTGTGTGTGTGTGTGTGTGTGTGTTGCCTGTCTTCCTGGTGCAGAACCGTAATTCTTCTCCTGATCTGTTACATGTCTGAGAGAGGTGGCGGCAGAGAGGGATAAGCAGCCATTGTGTGATGGATCTGTGCAAAGGGAGGTGAAGGCCCGACCTTGAGAAAACATTTGCTTATCTCTTGGAATATGAAGTGCCTTCGCTGGGCAGGGCAGAAGATGCTCCTTGCAAAAGGCTCTGAGAAATCGCGCAGAGCCATTTACGCAATCCCACAAGGACCTCAGGAGGCGGGCAGCCTGACGTGCTGGGTCACTTCCAAGGAAGAGCGATGGCTTGGAGTCAGTCTGCTGCTATCATCACCATCCTGCCGCAGAGGACACAGGCAAGCAGGAGGGGCAGGGAGCCAGGGAGCTTCTGTGGCCCACAAGCCGGGGTGGAGGATGTCCTGATGAGCCTCACTGTCCCTTATCCTACTCAGGAGATGTTGCAGTGGGATGGCATCTGCAGTTTCTGGTCGCCTCGCTTCAGAAACAGATATTGTAGAGTTGTAAAATGTTCAGGAAAAAAAGAGCAACCAAAATGATCAAAGGTATGGAGGAACTTCCCTAGGAAGAGAGGTTGCAATATTTGGAACTTCTGAGTTTAGAGAGGAAAGGCAAGTAAGAGGCAACTTCATCACTGTTTATAAAATTATGTGTGGCTTGGAGAAAGTGGGTAGATAAGTCATAATACTAACTCATAGACACCCAATGAAGCTGGATGTTGGGAGATTCAGGACAGATAAAAAGAAGTCCTACTAAGTCAATCCCATAGGAGGCAGCGATGACCACCTACCTAGATGGCTTTAAAAGAGAAAGATGGCTTTAAAAGGGAAAGAGATTAGAGAAAGATGGCTATGGATGGCTTAGGGTTACCAGATGTCCCTGTTTCTCGGGGACAGTCCCCGGATTTGTGAATATGTCCCTGGACAAATTCCATCCCCAGAATGTCCCCAGATTTCATTTAATGTCCCTGGGAAACGCAGCAGCAGCAGTCTCAGCAGCCCAGAGCAGTTGGCTCTGGCTGGCTTCAGGAGCTGCTCAGAAGTCCCCATATGATGGTGGTGCAGGGGCTCTAAGATGCAGCTTCCAGGCTGCCTCCACCTTCCCTGACCCCAGCAACTAAGCTGTGAAGGGAGGCTTCACACTGCCTATCAGAGCTTGCGTGCAAGCAGGAGGGGGCAGGGATCTCTCAGTTAGGCAACAGGAAGCCTCCCCTCCCAGCTGAGGGATCCCCGCCCCCTCCTGCTTGCATGCAAGTAGGAATGGGATTGGGGCTGCTCTGATGGGAAGGGAGGCATTGCGCTGCTTGAGAGATCCCTGCCCCCTCCTGCTTGCACGCAAGTAGGAGTTGGGATGGGGCTGCTCTGAAAGGCAGTATGAAGCCTTGTTTCCCAGCTGAGGGATCCCCGCCCCCTCCTGCTTGCACGCAAGTAGGAATGGGATTGGGGCTGCTCCGATGGGAAGGGAGGTATCACACTGCCCGAGTCTTGCTGCCTCCGCCACTCCAGCCCTCCTTCTCCGCCTTCCATGCCTGACACACCACGCACCGCTTCCCCACCACCACCACCAAAGAACCAACAAAAGGGCTGCCCAGGCTCATGGAGAAAGGAGATAGAAGCCTCAGAGGAAGGGGAAACGTGGCGGTTGAGGTCAAGGCGGCGGCCGCCCCTCTGCCCCTGCCATCACTGCAGCATCAACTTCCCGAACGTGTAGTAATTAGTTTTAGTTAGTTAGTTAGTTAGTTAGTTAGTTAGTTAGTTAGTTAAAGTGTCCCCAGATTCATTGAAACAAATCTGGTAACCAGCTAGGATGGCTATGCCCTGATTCCACATCTAGAGGCAGCAATGCTTCTGAATACCAGTTGCTGGAAACTGCAGGAGGGGAAAGGGCTCTGGTGCTCGAATTCTGCTTGCTGGTTTCCCACAGTTCAGGCACTGTAAAAACTGGAAGCTGCTCTAAGATGGGCCATTGACCTTATCCACAGGCTTCTTCTTATGCTCTTATGCTCTTATCAGCAGGAGTGGAACTGTACACTAAGTCACTGTTGGAGGAGCACACTTTGCCCTGGATATAGTTGCATAGAGACTCTGTGTTTAGAAAGTTAAGAAAGCCACATTTATTGCAGGCGGTACATGCTTGAGAGGCAATATTCTAGTTGTAACTAAAAAGGGGGTCCTTTCAGTCATGCCTGGAGAGAGATCAAAATGGATGTCTCCTCTTCTAAGGTGGGGATGGAGAGGTCGGCAACCCCAAGAGTCTAGCATCTGTGAGAAGGTCAGCAGAGATGCAGTAAGAAGGCATGACCTTGGAAAATTTAAGTTTCTTCTCTCACCATCTACTTTTCTCCATTCAGGCACATCAGCTTCCAGCACAAGCTGAGTTGCACCCCAACATTTCCAATAAAAGATGGTTAGGAATCTAGGAAGCTGCTCGAAACTGAGTCAGACCTTTGGGGTCTATCCAGCCTAGTATCGGCTGCACTGACTGGCAACAGCTCTCCAAGATTTAAGACTAGGGCACATTCCCAGTTCTACCTGGAGATGCTGCCTTTAGTGGGGTTTGAACTTAGGGCCTTCTGCATGCCAGACAGGTGTTCTGTATGACTGAGCTTGGCCCCTTCTCCAAATGCTTCAAAAGCTTGCTCCTGCTAGTGGTTGTGATAAGAATGACTAGCATTTGCACACATTCCCATGATGTAGGGCAATTACTGGAAGGTCTGAACTAAAATCAGACCTTCTGAATGCTTTCCTCCAAAGCTGGACAAAATGGAGAAGACATTCTTTCTTCTGGGCCTCTGAAAAAGGCTTGCTATCATCTTGGCAAGATCCAAAATACTGATACAGTCAAAAATAACATTTCATGTGATCCTAGACAAGCAAAGGGTTAAGACATGTGGAGTTTCTCTGCAAATTCATAGAGAAGGCACTTTGTGAGGTTCCATCCCCTGCTTGTCTTGGCAGGAGAAAGTAACAAAAAGAGAATACTGTCATCCTTACTACTACTTCTTTCCTGCTCAGAGCTCAGACTTTTTTATTCTCTTCACCATGTAACTAAAGAGAGAGGGTGCTACTCAAAATGATCTTAACCATGTATTTTGTAACATACCGTATTTTTTGCTCTATAAGACTCACTTTTTCCCTCCTAAAAAGTAAGGGGAAATGTGTGTGCGTCTTATGGAGCGAATGCAGGCTGCGCAGCTATCCCAGAAGCCAGAACAGCAAGAGCTTTCACTGCGCAGCGATCCCTCTTGCTGTTCTGGCTTCTGAGATTCAGAATTTGTTTTTTCTTGCTTTCCTCCTCCAAAAACTAGGTGCGTCTTGTGGTCTGGTGCGTCTTATAGAGTGAAAAATACGGTATAAGTACATTCTGCCTGTCTTGTTTTTCATTGCTACTTTCTGCTGGAATCGAGTCTGAAGCTTTATGGAAGTAAACAATATTTTTATACTTACATTACAGGTTTCTGTATTGTCATTCTGTTTAAACGGATAAAAGGGGGAAGATCCAGTCTGCTAAAGCATCCTGGATAATTGCTAAATAAGATTAAGGAACCGTTGTCTTAGAAGTTTCCACATTTTATGCAGCAAAGGGATGGTAAATTTAACTAGTTCAACTAGACCAGGGGTGCCCAAACGTTTTTCAAAGAGGGCCAGATTTGATGAAGTGAACATGAATGAGGGCTAACCAAAGTTGTTGACCTCTTTTGGGATTTTACCCCAGGCCACATACTGCCATGGGGGCTGGATTAAATCGACCGGCGGGCCACATTAGGCCCCTGAAATGGACTTTGGACATGCCTGAACTAGACATTAAACTCACACAAGTGAGTAAGAGGAAGGATAAATAATAAATAATAATATCCTATCCTACCCTCGGGACTCGGGTGGTGCTGTGGGTTAAACCATAGAGCCTAGGACTTGCTGACCAGAAGGTTGGCGGTTCAAATCCCTGCAATGGGGTGAGCTCCCGTTGCTCGGTCCCTGCTCCTGCTAACCTAGCAGTTTGAAAGCACGTCAAAGTGCAAGTAGATAAATAGGTACCGCTCTGGCGGGAAGGTAAACGGTGTTTCCGTGTGCTGCTCTGGTTCGCCAGAAGCAGCTTAGTCATGCTGGCCACATGACCCGGAAGCTGTACGCTGGCTCCCTTGGCCAATAAAGCGAGATGAGCGCCGCAACCCCAGAGTCGGTCACAACTGGACATAATGGTCAGGGGTCCCTTTACCTTTATCCTACCCTCAAACCCCACCCAACAATCTCAGCGAACAACAGCAGAAAAAAAGAGATCATCCCCTCTCTGCTGCTCTGAGCCCATCAACTCTCGCCTCTCTGGGGGCTCATCCTTCAGGACTTCTGCTGGTGCTGCAGTCTCAGCACATCCCAAGGAGCTGGATGTGGCCCAATCAACTGCCAAGGGGAGAAGGGAAGGCAGTCTTGGAGTGCCTCCCTCCTTACAGAGTTTCTTGGGATCGAGATTTTGCTGCTGCCCTGGCAGGAAAGGGCTGCCTTCTGGAAGGTTGTCCCTGCCGCCTGACCTGTGGAACTCAGGCAAAATCTTCATGACCGCTTGCAGTGCATTGGGCAAATGCTGCTGGGGACCACCTTTCCTTCCTGCAATTGCCAGTGAAATGCTCCAGCTGCCAGTTATGTCTAAGAGTCAATGTGTTTAGAATGTTGTACTAGGACCCAGGAGACCAGGGTTCAAACCCCCACTTGTGGCCCTGATGCTCACTGGGTGACATTGGGTCAGGTCCTATCTCTGAGCCTAACTAACCTCACAGAGCTGTTGTGGAGAATGAAATGAGGGGAGGACAGACCATGTGCACCACTTTGAGCTCCTTGGAGGGAAAAAAGGTGGGCTATAAATGCAACAAATAAATAAGCAGCAAGAGTGAATCTTGGGGTATCAGGCTCCTTGATGGAGAGGTCCTGCATGAACTAGAAATTGGATGCCAAAGAAAGGGGGGGAACCACTCCACACAAAGACTTTTGCTTTGCATGCAGGCGCATCATAGAATTAAAATTGTAGAGCTGGAAGGGAACCCAAGGGACATCTAGTCCAACCACCTGCAATGCATGGATCTTTTGCCCAGTGTGGGGCTCAAACCCATGACCCTGACAGTCTCATGCTCCACCGACTGAGCTACATGCCACAGCTGCTGCCAACCAGCTCACAGTGCACTGAGGTGATCATATCTCTCCTGGGATGGAGCCTCCACTGCCCACATTTTGTTGGGGGTGGCAGGTTGCAAGGAGACAGGAAGGGCCACATCAGGGCTTCCCTCCTGCACCACGCAGGACTGGGTTGCCTGGACTAGCAGGCATAGTATAGAATTTTTTGATCTAGACACATGCAGGCATCTCAGAGGTGTGTTTCCATATAATTCCCACTTCTGCTACAACTGGGGTGATGACAGAGTGACAGGAGAACACACAGGCAAGAGGCTTCATGCCTGGTGTCCAGTTCTGGGCACCCCAGTTTAAAAAGGATATTGACAAGCTGAAAAGTGTGCAGAGGAGGGTGACCAAGATGATCAAGGATCTGGAAACCAAGCCTTATGAGGAATGGTTGAGGGAGCTGGGGGTGTTTAGCTTGAGAAAGAGGTGACGTGGTAGCCACCTTCAGATATCTAAAGGGCTGCCACATGGAAGATAAAGCAACCTTGTTTTCTGCTGCTCCAGAGCAGAGGACTCAAGGGATTCAAATTACCAGAAAGGAGATTCCTTCAAAACATTAGAAGGAACTTTTGATTGTAAGAGCCGTTCAACAGTGGAACAGAGTCCCTCAGAAGACACTGGATTCTCCTTCATTGGAGGCTTTTAAGCAGAGGTTGGGTGGCCACCTGTCAGGTGTTCTTGAGCTTTGATTCCTGCATTTCAGAGGGCAGAACTAGATGCTCCTTGGAGTCCCTTCCAACTCTATAGTTCTATGATCTTATGATTCATGACTGGTGATGGAGCAGCCTGAGGCTCTGGACCGCTCTTGCTGGAGTTGCCTGAAACACCAGCTGTACTTTGTATTTCATTCTGGGTATTGGGGGCTATTAATCAGATGCTTGCCTGGCCCGTGTGCTGGCAGGTTGTGGCCAGCGGAGAGCTCCAGTGCCTCGTTGCTTCAGGGCTGCCAGCACACAGCCAATCAGGTGCCTGCTCACATGTGCTTCTCCTAATGTACAGGCATAGCCCAATGACTCCCCAGCCCCACTGCACATTAACCCCAGGAATCAAGAGAACATCCATCTCCGCTTCAGAGAGCTGGGGTTGTAGCCAGCTTGCAGCCTGTGATTTGATTAAACTGGCCCACTGAGATGAAGAGGCAGGCAAAGGGCATGACCTTTCTGGCCCTGCCTGCTGATAAATGCTCCCCCAGGACAAAAAAAAGTCTGTCGAGTGTGGGGGGAATGAGAAAAGCCTTGTCCACATTGGGGAGATGTCCAGAGATAGACATGTTGCTCCTGTAGCACAGAGGAAGCACAGATAGCAGGAGCAGTGATGCTTTACAGCCAAGGGGAAGGCACAGCATTATAGGCCAGGCATCCATGCGCAGCAGTCCTTCATGGAGGAAAGGGCTACTGATGGCTACTAGCCACGATGGCTATACTCTGCCTCCAAGGTGAGAGGGGGTGAGGCTTCTGGACACCAGAAGGGGAGGGTTCTCTGGCGTTCATGTCCAGCTTCCTATAATGGGCATCTGGTTGGGCATGGTGAGAACAGGATACTGGACCAGATGGCCGCCCTTTGGCCTGATCCAGCAGCCTTGCTCTTCTGATGTTCTTGTGACCCTTTTTGCAAACCAGGACAGATATTTGGCAGCTTTTGTAAACTGCTTTGAGGTTGTTTTTATAAGCAAGCGGTATATAAATTTTAATAAGACAATGACCTTCATGATGAGCAAGGTTGCAGGAGCTACAACAAAGTGATGGTGCCCTCCAGGCTAAAGGGCAGGCCTCCCCCTCCCACTTGCTGCTAGGAGGGGGGGGGGAGAGAGAGAGAGAGAGAGAGAGAGAGAGAAAGAGAGAGAGAGAGAGAGAGAGAGAGTTTTGTGTGAGCTGAGCAAGAAAGCAGGCTGGAAGCTGGAGTCACAGAAACATGCTTGTTCTGTGCTGGATCCAAAGCTGCATCTAATGGAGAAGCAAGAACTTTTGGGGTGTTAATGCTGTGAGCCCCTCCACCTTACGCTCAGGTTATATATACATGTAAATAAGACCATATATCCTAAAGATACCACAGTCTCTGCTGACCTTCATGCCAAGGAAACAGAACGCTGAGTAAGCACTGGAACCACTTGGAGATTGGGGTAGTGTGACACACTATCATTCCATCTCTTCACACTCCCCCCAGTGTAGCTACTTTGTAACATTATTCCACCAGACAGTAGTACCTCGGGTTAAGAATTTAATTCGTTCCGGAGGTCCGTTCTTAACCTGAAACTGTTCTTAACCTGAGGTACCACTTTAGCTAATGGGGCCTCCCGCTGCCGCCGCACGATTTCTGTTCTCATCCTGAAGCAAAGTTCTTAACCTGAGGTACTATTTCTGGGTTAGCGGAGTCTGTAACCTGAAGTGTCTGTAACCCGAAGCATCTGTAACCCAAGGTACCACTGTATATGTAACCTGGATTTCAAGGGCGGGGGCTTAAATGCAGTCAACTTTTTCTGAATGAGTGTTTTTCTCCGATCTCTGCATCCCTCCAGCAGGATCCAATAAGCCGGAGCGTTGCCTAAAGGGGCAAGGGAGCCCGTCCTATTGCCTCTTTTGTGCAAGCGTATTCCCTTTGCTGGGAGAGCTGGCAGGTTGAGGATTTCCTCTTCCCTTAATCATTTTCCACCTCTTCTGCAGTGAGGCCTTTTCTCTGCTGTATGTCCAGGGCAGCAGAGCACCACTTGCTGCTGTATAATAAGGCTGGAAAGGGGATCCTTGGGAATGGAGAGAGAAAGAATGCAGACAAGGCACTGCAGTGCAAACGAGGCTGCATTCCCCTGGCTGGGGTTTGAATTAGGATCTCCTTGCCACCATCAGACGCACAAATTCTAGCACGGAGGCCAATTATTGCTAATGGGAGCAGGACCCTTGTGGCTTCTCTTGGGTTACACACACACACACACACTTGCATGGGCCTCTGCCTCTCCATCTAATTATGCTTCCTGGTGCTACGCTGCTTTCCACCAATGGCTTCCAGCTGGTTTCTACAAGACATGCTCAGTGCCCTCAGGGTGACAGTGATGTGGCTGCATCATTGGCTTGTTTGTTTGTTTCCAAGCAAGGCCTGTGGCACCATGGCGAGCGCCAAAACGGAAAGCTGGGGCTAAGAATTAAACATTTCAGACCTGCTCCAGAGCAAAAGACGCAGGTAGCCAGTCCAGCCACTAAGCAGATTTCCCCTTGATCTATGGCCACTGCCCCCAAAGCCACTGGGAAAGGCAGAGGCAGCTTAGCCTGGGAAGGAAAGCCTTGAATTCAACACTTCAAGCCACAGGCAGATGGGGACCCCTTTCCTTCACCCTCAGTGCCCAAACACTCACTGCAGTTGTTTACTTGGGCCATTCCTGGCTCATTTATTCACCTGCCATATTTTTAACTTTGCTCTTTGTTCCAGGAAACAGCAAGCTCATAAAATACAGGGTTTCTCAATTATTATTTTTATTTAAGAAAAAGTTGGCAACATCTCATAGCCAAGTTTGTCAATTCCTGCATTGCTGGGGGCTGGACTAGATGAGCCTTGGTGTCCCTTCCAACTCTACAATTCTAGGATAATTACACCTGGATATGGGGATGGGTGGGCTGAGGGGGATGGGTGAGGGGGGAACACTGCTGCTGATCTTCCCCCTGGCTTATTAATTTATTATATTTATATTCCAGCTTTCCTCCAAGGAACCAAGGTGGGCTCCATGACACCTTGTTTTATCCTCAAAACAACCTTGTGAGGTTGGTTAGCTTGAGAGGCAGTGACTGGCTTAAGGCCATACCCAGTGAACTTCGTGTCTGAGTGGGGGTTTGAACCCTGGTCTCTTCCTAGGTTCTGGCCTGAAACACTAGCCACTATACCACACTGACTTCTTGGGATTGCCTGACTTGAAATTTTCAGTCTTTTTCTCTGGGTTGCTTCAAACAGATGCTGGAATAATAGATTGCACCCCCAGCCTACACACACCCAGAGTGCCTGTATGATAATCTCCAGAGGTATGGAAGTTTCCCCCAGTTTTACCATCTGTTTTCTTCATGGTACCCAATTGAGGGCTGATTGGAACTGTGGGAAGAGGAAGCTGGGACAGATTTCCTTGTGGTTTTCCACACACACACACACACACACACACACACACACACACACACAGTGGTACCTCGGGTTACATACGCTTCAGGTTACATACGCTTCAGGTTACAGACTTTGCTAACCCAGAAATAGTACCTTGGGATAAGAACTTTGCTTCAGGATGAGAACAGAAATCGCGTGGCGGCGGCATGGCAGCAGTGGGAGGCCCCATTAGCTAAAATGGTGCTTCAGGTTAAGAACAGTTTCAGGTTAAGAACGGACCTCCAGAACGAATTAAGTACGTAACCAGAGGTACCACTGTATATATATATATATATATATATATATATATATATATATATATATAGTCTCTTCCATTTATGTATCTTCCATTCTTTTTCCAAGAAAAGCACCAGAGATTTGATAGATTTTTCCTCTAAGTTTCACTCCAAGTTGTACACAGTGCCCTTTCTCTCTGAGCTCTAGCAATGCCAGATTAAGAGGTCTCTCCATAAATGGCTTCCTTCCACTCCTCCAGCACCACAGCACCACCATTTGGCTGTTTCATTCTTCCAAACACCTGCGTGAAGGACTTTCCCATTTCACCATCTGTTTCCTCCAACTCTGTACCATTTCACCCTCCTGTTCCTCCAATCTTTTATCGATATTCTGCTCTGGAATTTCCGCGTCACCTTTGATTCCGTTTCTCATGTTACTCGTCTCCGGTTTATTTTCATTCTCCATTAGATCAAACTTTGATCTAATCAATTTTATTTGCTCATCAGACATTTGCCAAAGGATGCCAACAGTCAGTGGAATGTCCAAAGATATACTTGCCATACTGAATATTTTTTATCATATTAACAGTTCAGTCTCATTACATCTCCTGTCTGCACCTTAAAATCTTCACAGCATTATCTCTTATTAGAGTAAACACATTCCTTTCCCGAGGTAGGAAGTATCAAGTGGCAGAATTATTTTCAATTTCTAGGCAACACTCTCATGGAAAAAACAGAGAGGAGAGGAGAGGAGAGGAGAGGAGAGGAGAGGAGAGGAGAGGAGAGGAGAGGAGAGGAGAGGAGAGAAATTCTTAGCACAGAGAACTCTCTTGTTCTTTAAAACTTTCTTGACTCAAACAATTAAATCAGGCTTTTTGCTCTGTCTTCAGCCCTTAAACAATCGACTTCCCTTCCGTTCTTCTTGAAGCCAGAAAACAGCTCACACACTGAATGTAAATTTACACCGGCAGATGGAGAAATCTCTTTTAGTTGTAAATTATAATTGTCTCAGAAATAAGATAGGGAGGCTTTTGCAGACCCCATGCCTATTTTACGTGGCTTTTGGGCAAGGTGTTGATTCCTCTGCTCATAAGTCATTTAACCTTGCCAAACTTCTCAGCCTCTTGACACAGAAAACATCTTTTTCAGAGCATCAGAGGTTAATCCCCTGTTCACTTTTCCCCCCAGAGTAAATTTGATAGCCAATATTTATGTCTGGCTACCACCAATCACCACATAATTATCTCTACTGGCAGCCTGCTGACAAAAGACGTTCAGTCCCCCATGTTTCTCCCCCGGATGTCTGCCTGTCCTGAATCTTCCAACATTCAGCTTCATTGGATGTCCATGACTCTTACATTCCTATACTCACTCTATGGGTGGGGTAGAGAACTTCTGCACTACAACTGTCCAGTTTCTTACAAAAGTGCCGGAGATTGTTTTTTAAAAATGGAAACAACCAGGGGCATCCCAAGACATTTTGGCACCCGAGGTAAGCAACAATATGGTTCTCCCCACTCCAGCAGGGATGGAGGGGTGAGTGAAGATCTACATCAGGTACATGGATGAAATAAATATCTACATTAGGAACAAAGGTGGGAGGAGACCAGCAGCACCTCCTATTCACCGAGAGGCTGCTGTAGAGGTGGAATTGGCATGTGGAGGGCATCTGCTGAGGAGGTGGCAGATTTGGCCTCCAAGTACCGTAGTGTGTGGCAGTGGGCAATGCAGTCATTGGAGGCCAGATCTGCTGCTCCTATGGAAGCTGCCACCCAGGCGGTTGCCTCACCTTGCCTTATGGGTGGGCTGGACCCAGCACTGAAAGAGCAGAGAGTGGTGGTTTGTTGAGGTCTGGCTGCCCCCCTCCAAAGTGAGTAAACGGGGAGCAGAGTTCTTGCAGAGCAAACAGACCTCACCTGGAAGGAGCCTTCAGGAACACATAAAAGTATCTTCTTCCCTAAACAAGGAACCTGGAAGGGATGAATGGAGGGGCAGAGAAACATAGCAACAGGAAAAAAAATCAGTAACTAAGGGTGAGGTTGCAGCCATCCCATAATTAGGCAGAGCCAGCCACTTGTCGCCTGTACGGCTACACACATTTGCAAAGCAGATAAACTTCCTCACATTTATTTATGTATTTAGTAATGCCCTTCATTTGCAGATCCCAGGGGTAGCTCACAACACAACTTGTGCAGGCAATTGGTCATCTGGATTCACTCTGCACTTGAGAATCACCTGCATCAAAGGCCACTGACAGGCCTAGCAGTAACGACACCTGAAGCTGCCTTTTCCTGAATTAGACCATTGAACGTGCACTGTCTGGCAACAATGGCCCCCCAGAATTGGAGGCAGGAGGCATTCCCAGTCTTCCTGGAGATCCCTTCAGGGGTAGCAGCAGGGCAGTCAGGCACTGGTTCACTTGGCAAAGTCAATAACAAGGAGCTTTTACTCCCTACCTCCCTCCCTTTCCCATTTCTCTACTGGGACAGAGGCTATAGTCCAAGGCCAGCCCCTGGAGAGGGTGAGCTGAGCTTAGGCGCCCAGAGGCAACACAACATTGGAAGGGGCCCCTTTGGCCTCTCCCCATTTCTTCAAGAACAAGCAAGTGCCAATTTTACTATTTTGCCACCTGCAAATCAAGCAATTGGATCCAGATTGTTTGAGTTTCTCCCTGTGTGATAAAATATGGATAAAAGCACCATCACTTTATAGCAGCAGGAAGGAAAATAATTGCAAGGCTCCAAATGCTGTCTCAGTTCCATGTAAGTAAGGAGGCGTCTCTCTCTCTTTCTGTCTCCCCTGGGAGAACAGCTGGGCTGGATGAGTTTTTCTCCATCGGCAGCAAGAAGCTGGGGAGGGGGCAGCACACAATTCCACTCCCCAATGAAACCAATGAGATAATGAACTCTGGATAAGGGGGCGGTGGCTTTGCAACCATGACTGCCATGGAGAAGTGTTCCTATTTGGGCTAAGATTGTGTGTGTGTGTGTGTTTTCACATTATCACCTTAAAGCACAGTGAAGTTGTTGTTTTTGTTGGTGGATTTCCCAGCTCTCTCCCTGCCACCCGCTGTTCACATCAGCAGGGCTTAATTAGTGTCAGATTCATTTCTGTTCACAGCATTGATGAGCAGGGATGCCTCTGCCCTCTGCAAAGGTGTTCCCAACTTGCATGGAGATGGATCAGGAATGGCTTAAAGACTCCAGTCGGTTTGAGAAACAAGGCATCAAAGAGGAACATCTTATAAGAAAGTACAGGATATGCCTGCATTTTGGATAGCATTGTGTCAACGTGGATTAAAAGCCCAGGACTGGAAATGCAGTGAGTGCACAGTGAAGAAAAGTGTGGACAAATCCAGAGGGAGGCTGGAGACGAAGGACAGCTTCCTCTTCTTTCCCCTTCCTCCAGCAGGTCTACTAGCTACCTTTCTGTTTCTGGGCACAATGCCAAGTGCTAAATTATGAAATATAAAGCCCTATATGGCTTAGGTCCAGGCTATCTGAAAGACTGTATTGTCCCATATGAACCTTCCTAGGCACAGATCTTGGGTGGAGGCCCTTCTCTTGGTCCTGCCACCATCACAGGTGCACTTGGTGGGGAAGCAGGAGAGGGCCTTTTCGGTGGCTGCTCCCAGGCTTTGGAACTCCCTTCCCAGCGAAGCCTCTCTCCTTGCTGTCCTTCCACTGGCAAATGATGACAGGCTTTTGGAAACTGTGTGTGTGTGTGCGCGCGTGCGCGCACATGTGCGTGCGTGTGGGTTTAAGAAAATGGATTTTAGTAGTGCTGTGCTGTTTTTACCATCTGTATTTTTATATATTTGTTTTTGCATTGCTTTAATTCCATTACAGCTGAATTATTTTGCAACAACTGTCTTTTATATATCTTTAGCCTTCTGTATTTTATCTGTGTTGTTTGAGTCTAGGTCTGGAGGAAAGGCGGTATATAAGTGAATGAATGAATGTCTGCCTACAGTCATAGTTCTTCAAGGATTGCTTTCTCTTGGGATTATTCTGTCAAGGACTGCATGCTTATAAGCCACCCACTTTCCCCCCTTCTCTGCCCCCAGCAGCCTGCCAGAGTGGTGCAGATGGCTCTTGCTATGGATCTGAACTGATCGCTCACAGAGGGCTTTTGAAAGGAGGCCAGAGGCTGCCCCTGGTAAACTACACCAAGAAGTAATACATGCTCTTTGACCATATAGATTCTATTTGTTTGTTTGTTTTTTTGTTTTTAAAGAAAATGATTAGAGCTCACACCTTTCATGCACATAACTAACAGGCCCATTAACTTCAATGGGTCAACATATGAAAACATTGTTTGCCCCAGCCCCAGCTAAGAAACCACCCCATTGTCTGAGCTTGCAAGTGTCCTGTAGGCAAGGCATGGTTTCCAGTAGTCTGTCTGCTCCCAGTTTCTATCCATTCAGCACTCAGCTCTAGAAATTTGTGTTGGATGGATTTTGTAGGTAGGACAGAATGTATTATTTTACCGTTTATCCTCCCCTTTACATGTGTGAGTGGAATGCTTAAAGTAATCAGTTTAGTGTTTAGACTTAATATGCTTAGTTAGCAGAGTTTAAAACACCATCCCTTGCAGCATTAAAGTGGAAACTTTGAGTCTAGGCTGTACAGGTTGTATTTATCCAGGCTAAGGTAGCAGACTGGATTTTCCCGTTTCCCCCTCTTATGCAACGGACTGTAAAGTAAGCATAAAAATAGTGTTTACTTACATAAAATCTTGCACTTGATTTCTCCCACTAACAGTAACAAAAACAAGGCAGGCAAATTCTACTTCTAGATTACAAAATACAGTTCAAAATGGAGTGTTCGCTGGAGCGGAGACCAGACATCCATCTGCCTCAGAAGCATACTGAAAAAAAGAAAATGAGTTCTGAGGCAGGAGGGAGTCGAAAAGATTAAAACCTTTTTGTCTTTTTCCCGCCAAAGAACTCACATCACACAGAGCTCTGTCTCTGCCAATTACATTGTTTTTCTTTGCAAGCTGTTTATCTAGAAATTTTAGCTCTCTGGTTCTTAGTCCCTAGAGTTACTAAACATCAAGAATGCATTGCTATTTTGGCTGCAAACCCCCATAGCTTGCTCCTGCTTGCCTTCACTGTAGCATAAAAGACTCCTGAGGTGAAGCAATGGCAAGAAAGGAAGTCTCTTAATTCAGAGGTAGCAGCAAACCACAGTTAGTGAGAATTGAGGTCTGCAATGGCAGCTTTGACCTGTTGCTTGATATCCTGGCTTGGCAGTCCTCATAAACCGTGAGTTGACAGAGGTTCAGACATAACACAGCCATAGTTTGGCAGGACATCTCAGTGAAGCCATTGCCTACTGAAGCACTTTCTAATTTATTTATTTACTACATTTGTATACCATCTTTTCTTCCAAGGAGCTCAAGCTTGTGCACATGGTTCTTTCCCTCTCCACATTTCATCCTCACAATAACCCTATGAGGTAGGTTAGGCTGAGAGGCAATGACTGGCCAAAGGTCAACCAGTGAACTTCATGGCTGAGTGGGGATTTGAACCCTGGTCTCCCAGGTCATAGTCCAACCCTCTAACCATTGTGCCACATTGTCAATTTAACAAGTTGACTGCCAGTTCTTGCATTTTGATTTTTCTCTGTGCATCCATAAACTTCTAGTGCATGTCCCCAACCCCAGTTTTCCTTATGCAGGGATATCAGAAGGTGCCTTACACCAAGCCAGACCATTGGTCCACCCAGCTCACTTTTGCTTTCACTGACTTGGCAGCAGCTTTCTAGGATCTCATCCAGGGAGGGTATCTTTCCGAGACTGGAACTGGGGCCTTCTGCATGCTGAGCAGGTGCTCTGTCTCTGAGCTTCCCCACTGCTCTGCAGTGTGGCTGAGTTAGCTGCCAGCCACATGTTCAGAACAGCTCAGAAGCCGTCCCAGCAGCAATGTCACCAGAGTCACAAGGCAAGGTGGGCTGCTTAACATGATTAACATCTGGCCTCTTTTGCACTGACAGATGTTGTCACTTTGAAGTCAAGAAGGACTCCTCTGCTGACTGGCAGCAATGGCTCTCCAGGGGTTCAGGTGAGAGACATTCCTAGTCCTACCTGGAGGGGCTTCTAAGGGGAGTGAGCCTGGGAGCTTCTGCATGCAAAGGAGGACCCTCCCCCTGAGTTCCCCCTCTTGCAAATGCAAAAAATGACCCCAACAATGTATTCTGTTCCTTTTAGCAGCATTATCTGGTCCCAGCAGCCAGAGAGGAAGGAGAAGACTGGATTGGAGAAAGCATTGGGTTTAATGGGGGGGGGATGTCTCCCTCCAAGGGGCAAGTGAGCTATAGGGAGGGAGGAGCAGGCTAGCCAACAATGAATGGGGCTTGCAATTTTAAGACGGCTCTTTAAATATATAAAAGACTAAGTAGCTGCTGTTTCTGTTGTTGCAGAGGCTCACAAGGACGGGGAAGTGACACTGACTAATTGAATTCTGAACAAGCCAGAGCAATGCAAATATCTGACAAATGGATTTAATTGCATTCACGTACAATGGAGCTGAGATCTAAAAGGTCAGCGAGAAAATGGAAAGGGTCCCTGGAGTGCTAACAGGGAGAAGTTGACTTTAATACACATTCATCACATTTTATCATCTAATTAGTCCACACAATGCCAGACTGATAGACAAGGGCCTAAGCAAAAGTATCGATTGATTATTACCCTGGTATCTATCATATTACCTTCAGCCAGACAGCAACGGGGGCCCTGGCAGCTGGCTATTTAGTGCCTCAGCAGCAGAACTAGTCGGGGGAGGGGGCACGTAGAGTGATAAATTGCTTTTCCTATAGCAGAATTCAGAGGCAGGGAAGTATTTCATGCCTACAGTGAGTGATAAAGAGATCCTGCTGCTGTATCCTCCCCTCCTTACGGTGAATTCTTACAAATTAAGCTGCCCCAGATGGGTCTGGTGCTGCCAGAATAGAAAGTGGTTCTGCAGTCTAAGGCATTTACTCCCTTGTAAAGCATGCTTGTTCATTTTGCTGCTTGGGGCTAAGATGGCACCATCAGAATGGGCAGTGGGATAGTGTCGCCCAGCATACCTGAGGGCAGGCCATTCGCTTAGAGGGAATGTTACTTATGGTAAAAAGCAGAGGACAACCCACCCTGCAAGGCATACAATATAAAAAGTGACTGCTTGAATTTTACTGGATATTTCAGACCGCAACTTCCACCATCAGCCCCAGCCAGCCAGCACTGCCAGTGGGATTCTGGGGATGCGGAATTGAAAAGATCTTCGGGGGAGCTGATTGTGAGAGGCTGTTGTAACTAGATGCTGGTCCTCTGGGGAGCTTATGTTAAAGAGCAGCTCAGCAACTTCTTACAATACATACATATATTAAAATATACAGAGGATTAGGCTGCATGAGTCATTTCCAAGAGAGAGAGAAACAAACTATCTTTCTGTAACTCAGAGTCTACCAATCACCCATGTACACACACACACACACACACACACACACACCCCATTGTTATAAAGTTAGGGTCCTCATAAGACTAGAACTTGCAGACATCTTGCAAAGCTAAATTTGGGGTGATCCAGGACAGACAAAAGACAGGGCTTTTTTCACATGGTGCATAGTTGGAACTTGCTCCCTTGAGAGGCAGGGATGGCTACCAACTTGGATGGATTTAAAAGACAATTGGACAAATTTGTGGAGGAGAGAACTAATGATGGCTACTAGGCATGATGGTTCTGCTCTGCCACCCTAGTTGGAGGCAGTAATGATTCTGAATACCAGTCGCTGGAAGCAGCAGCAAGAGAGAGTGTTCTTGTGCTTGGATCCTACTTGAGGGCTTCCTATTAGGATTCTTTTTAATCAACTGGCTTTGCGTTCTCCATCACCTGGCCTGTCTGCCCCAAAGAACTTTCCTGTGTGCCTTTGGCGCTGATACAGACTGAGCATAATGAAAATAATAACGATTCAATTCTTGTACCAAAACTGGCTAAGAGGAAAGGTGTTGAGAGGTGCTGCCTTTAATTAACTGCTCTTCCAAGACATGCTCAGCTTTGTTGTACTGAGAAGTGTTTTCCCTTTGTTATGATCTGAGCTGACATACATCAGTCAATCTGAGGATTGTTGGATTCACGCTCCGTAGTTGCCTCCAATGCATTATCACACCTCTAACTAGTGGAGAGCATTCCCAGACTAGTGCAAAGCTGCCAGCAGCCCGGTATGCTTCCAAAGACTGGGAAAAGGAAGGTTATGTTATCTTGACATTTGCTGGAGCTTGCTCACTTTCTACTGGGTTATTGCAATGCACTCTATGTGGGGCAGCCCTTGAAGATGACTCGGAAATGTCAACAAGTCCAGAACACATTAACTGAAATAATGGCTAGGATTACATTCATATAACATCTGTTTTCCAACAGCTGCCCTGGTTTCCATATCATTTGGGAGCCTAATTCAAGGTATTCAACTTGGTATCTAAAGCACTAAATGACCAAGGCCCCAAATATCTGAGAACCTGTCTCCTTCCCTACAGACTCTCTTGAGTGTTGAGATGAGCAGAGGGGAACCCTCTTAGTAGCTCCACCACCCTCAAAACTTTGTGAGAGAGGAGCTTCTGTGTGGCAGCATCAACGTTGTGGAATTCCCTCCCCACAGAGATGCATCTGACACCTCCAGCATCCAGCTTTCATGCTGAGCTGAAGACGCGTCTCTTTACCCTGGCCTTCCACACCTGAAATATATATATATTAGGACCTATCCTATTCTAGTGTTTGAAATCACTTTACAGTTGTATTTTTAAAACTTGCAGCCTTCCCTGGGCTCTTAGGGTGCAGAGTGGGCAATAACATGTCACCATCCTAGCCTCCAAGCATCATGATGACATCACTTCCTGCTACTCTGTAGGGAGTGTCCTCCACCTGGAATACCCAGAACTGTGTTGTTCATGTTACATTCATTGTCTACAATCCATCTCTTCTCTTTTGTTGGCTGGCAGGCTTTTTGTATTGACTCCTGAAATTGATCCATGCCACATCAAGGAGGACAGCTTCCTCCCCTGCTTCCCCCACCCCACGGCCAGCCCATCCCACGTCTAAATAACCCAGTCCCTCTGTCAACATCAAGGAAACAGAGACAAGCCAAACAGAGGAGGGCTAGGAGAGCAATATAATTTCCGAGGGGATCAAAGTAAATGGGTCCGAACTCTCAGCAGTTAAATGCTTTATGTACCTTGGAGGCGCCTTAAAAGTCAAACAACCCAACCAATAAACAACCTGCTGAATGAAAACTGAAAAGCATCAGAAGGAGAGCAGATCAAGCTCTCTGGACACTGCTTCCTCTTCAGAGATCTTCTAAAGCTTGTTATTGCCTGGGGAAATAGCAGTGATCTGTTAGGCCAGTGCAGACAACACAAAGCTGGATGGTCTAGTGGTCTATATTCCTCTGTTCCAAAAATGCTCAAAGAAGCTCTGTTCAATCATCACAGTATAGAAGCAGCTTTGAGTGGGGTCCCCAGGGCTCGGTACTGGGCCTGGTACTCATCAACATTTTTATCAATGATTTAAATGAAGGGGTGAAGAGAAGCCTGAACAGATTTGCAGGTGGCAAAAGACTGAGACGGACAGCTAAGACTGAATAAGTCAGGAGTGAAATGCAAAATGCTCTTGAAAGAAAGGGAAGCTGGGGTGAAACGCATGACAACAAAACTCAAATCCAAATGCAAAGGTATAGGATGGCAAACTCTCCAAGTGTCCCTATTTTCCAGGGACAGTCCTAGATTTACAGAAGCCATCCCGGTTTCTGATTTTATCCCGGAATAAAAACTTTTCCTTAGGAGGTCCCTGTTTTCATCGGATAAATATTGGAGGGCATGTGATATTTAGAAGCATTGCTGTCTCTAGCTGTGGAGGCAGAGCACAGCCATCATGGCAAGTAGACATTAATAGCCCTTACCTCCATGTTTTTTCTAATTCTTTTTTAAAGCCATCCAAAATGGTGGCCATTCCTGCCTCCTGGGGGAGTGAGTTCCATAGATTAACTTTGCACTATGTGAAATACCGTCTTTTCTTTTATCCGTCCTAAATCTTCCAGCATTCAGCTTCATTGGATGTCCATGAGTTCTAATGCTATGAGAGGGAAAGGAAAGTCTTTATCAATCCCCTTTCTCCATGCCATGTGTAATTTTATAAACTTCTATCGTGTTACTTCTTACTCGCCTGTTCTCTAAACTGAAAAGGTCCCAAACGCTGCAGCTTGTCTTCATAGGGGAATCACTCTGTCCCCTTGATCATTTCGGAGCCCTTTTCGGAAGATTTTCCAACTCTACAATAAACTTTTTGAGGTCTGCTGGTCTTGTTACATTACCTGCTGTGGGTTTATTTTTCGCTATTCCTTTTTGCTGCTGGAAGTGCAAAGTATTCATAACAATATTGTGCTGGTGTTACGCTGGTGTAAGCAGGCACTCAGCAAGTGGAGCAGGACGGCTGGATCAGCCTTGTCAGCTCCTGTTACCTGAGTGTAGTACATGCATATTTGATCAAGGCGGAACTCCTGGATTAGATTAGATGTTTCGGTGTGAACTAGTTTTTAGAGGAAATGTCAAGGAGAGAATACAGAATCAGAATTGTACTAGCATGAAAAATAATAATAAAATACACGAAGAGCCTCTGAGATGAGATGAGCCTGCACTCTGGGTTCAATTAAAACACCACACATTTTAGGAAGGATAATGAGACTTTCAAAGCAACAGGGAATGGGGGGACCTGTGAGGAGAAGAATAGAATCATGGAATTTTAAAGTTGGAAGAGACCCCAAGAATCAACTGGTTTAACCCTCTGCAATGCTGGAATCACAGTCAACCCTTATATCACTGTATTAAAAGGTGGGTACTTAGACTCAATGGGGCACCATGAAACTGACATCCCCCCTGTGCCCAGCATAGGTCAAGAAGAATGCTAGGGCTCTTATTAAGGGTGAATCCCACATGTTCTTGACACAGTATAGTAATAGTGTATTGGTGGTGGGTTTATTCTGTTTTAGCTGCTTCTGTGATGCTTACCTGACTATGCCGAAATGTGATTGCTGTGTGGAGGGGCTGTAGTGCTACAGAAGTGGAACAACCCCCCCCCCCAAAAAAAAGAAAATTGTGGTATGGACAGTTACAGGATTTCAGCAGGAAGTTATGGGATATACCCTGATTGGAGGTGAAGCGGTGTGATTTGCAGGTGCAAAGTATATTGAAAGTGGGATTGTGTGCGACCACCTCAGTAGCATCATGAGAACAACTCCTCATGAAAGTGAAATAAAAAGGATGCCTGGAGGAGCTCTTAAAAACCACATCTTATCTAGAGCAGATAGAAATGCAGTTGGGGAGCAGGTTCAGGTGCTGGAGATGAAGACAGGAGAGAAACCAAGGAGGGAGGAGAAACCCAGAGCCCACTGCTTAGTGGGTTTTTATAAGAGCCAGTTCACCCATGAGGTGTGGTGGGGAAACTGCCTCAGGAGGGAGTATCCACAGGGGCAGCAAATCTTTCTTCCGCTCTTGTTCCTAATGAAGAACTTCAATCACCCCTTCTTCCCCGGCATGGGGGTGCCTTTGTGTGGTTCGCCTCAGGTGCCAAAATGTCTTGGGCTGGTCCTGGTTTTTATTCCTGTGAGTCACATTCTACTGCTCCTTAGGAAAATAGGAAACTGTTTTATGCTCATTGCTCCATCTAGTGCAGGGTTGTCTACATAAACTGGCAGCAACAGCCCTCCAGAGTCTCTCCCAGCCCTACCTGGAGACGCTATTGGGGATTGAACCTGGGACCTTCTGCCCTCAAAGCATGTGCTCAAAGCCATAGTCATTTCCCAGTTATGGGGAGGGGGGCAAACACAGGTGAGAAAGAAGTGTGAGTCTACCTGTCTCTTATGCCATGGAGTAGGTTCAGTAGCTAAGGCACAATACAAGGCTCCACATGGAGATCCCCCACAACTAAGGATCTGAGATTCACAAAGTATTTTTCTTATGTGTTATACCCTTGAATGTACACAAACAGCTGGCTTATGCTCACCTCATGCACACAAATCCTCTCACTGATCCATGCCCCCCTTCCAGGTTTCCACGTGCAATAGAGACTATCTTGAAGGACCATCTTGGCTGTGCATCCTTCAAGACTGGCTCTCTGCCTTTCTGTGCTGGTCCCGGGGGGAGGTTACTGTGAGGCGTGGTCAGAGTCCGGTCCTGGGTCAAGGGTCTGGAGACTGTCCACCAAGGGCGAAGCAGTGTCCAAAGCAGGGAGCCGGGCAAGGTCGGGAACTCTGGAAGAACAGGTCTGCGTGCTGGCAGAAACAGGTTTCCAACGACGTTGCTCCCGCAACCTGGGACCGGGCTGACTGGCCTTTATCTTTTCTGAGGCCAGGGGCGGTCCCGGCCTCTCCTGGCCTTAAGGCAAGCACTCCTCCTGAGAGAACCCAGTTCCCTCCGCCTCTCTGCCCTGAGCCTCTGCAGCTCAGGAGAGGCTGGAGGGTTACTGGACCCAGGGGGAGGCTCACCTTCCCCTGACAGGGCTGGGAGAGGCGCACCTGTAGGCAATGGGTCCTCAATCACCTCCGGAGCCAGAGTGGATTCATCTGGTGTCTGCTCCTGAGGATCTGGCACAGGTGCAGGCACTTCAGATTCAAGGCCCTGCCCCGGCTCAGCTGGCCCTGGAGGCGGGGACTCCTGTGCAGACTCGGATTCCTCCGGTTCAGCCTCTGAATCAGATTCCC
Source organism: Podarcis filfolensis (assembly GCF_964270895.1). Taxonomy (NCBI): domain Eukaryota; kingdom Metazoa; phylum Chordata; class Lepidosauria; order Squamata; family Lacertidae; genus Podarcis; species Podarcis filfolensis. The sequence continues at coordinate 28,151,369 of NC_139616.1, read as the reverse complement.
AGGCCATCACACTTTCCAGCTTCTTTCCCCCAGGTTGAGGAGAATAGGGCCCTGACTGACTGACTGACTGACTGACTGAGGATGCCTACCAGTGGCCCTTTCATAGAATCATAGAATTGTAGAGTTGGACAGGACCCCAAGGGACATCTAGTCCAATGTCCTGCAATGCAGGAACCTCAGCTAAAGCATCCATAACAGATGGCCAACCAACCTCTGCTTAAAAACCTCAAAGGAAGGAGAGTCCTCTTTTAAAGCCATCCAAGTGGATGGCCATCCCTGCCTCCTGTGGGAGTGAGTTCCATAGTACAACTGTGCACTGCATTCAGAAGGGCTTTCTTCTGCCTGTTCCAAATCTTCAAATGTTCAGCTTCATTGGGTCTGGCCTTATGTGGTTGAGAGTGGAAAGAAAGAGTGGAAATGGAATGAAAGCAAGAAGGACCTGCAGGCAACCCTTTTTGCATTCAGTTTGGCATCTCCCCACCCAAAACAAACACACACCTCCCCAGCAGGCTGCAGCCCCTCCCCCACCCCGCCAGCCCCAAGCAGGCATCAGAGCCTGTTTGGTGGGAAAGGAAAGTCCTTGAGCGGATGGATCTGAGCAGCCTTTTAAGGAGTAATTTAATGAGCAAAGGCAAAACAACGTTTTGAAATGACTGCCATACGGTGCCACTGGTTCTATCGCATCCTCTTGGTGCCAAGTTGCATTTGCATGGATTTGCATAATTTTTATGTCAAACCATATGGAATGGGGCCTTTGCCAGTGGCAGGGGCTTTTCTCAAGCTGGCTTCGTTAGTATTCCAGAGTATCACATTATTTGCATTTTTTAAATAATAAGAATGTGTGTGTGTGTGTATTCCTGTTGCCTAATTTGGAAGGCTTAAGTAACTTGGTGTAGCTGTCACATGATGGAGTTGCTGTAATAATAATATAGCCTTCCTTCTGCAGAAGACCAGCAATACTACAATTGAGGCCACTACCGTGTGAGGTCAGCTTGCCCTGACAGAGCTCACCTTGCTGGCCATCAGCTCCTTTCACTGGTATCCGGAAACATTACTGGCTCCAACTATGTAGCCAGAGTGCAACCATCATGGCTAGTAGCCTTGGATAGTCCTCTGCTCCATGAATTTGACTGGTCCTGTTTTAGAGTCATCCAAGTTGGCGGCCATCCATGACTGCTTCCTGTCATGGCCACCAACTTTCATAGTTTAACCATGTGCTGCATAAATTAAGTGCTTTCTTTTATCTGTTCTGAATCTTCCAACATTCGGCTATATTGGATGCCCATGAGTTCTAGCGTTAGGAGAGAGGGAGGAAAACTTTCCCCTAGTCATTTTCTCCATGCCATGCATGATTTTATCATGTAACCTCTTCCTTGCCTTTTCTCTGAACTAAGAGGCCCAAAACTTTCCTCGCAGGAGAGTCACTCCATGTCCTTAATCATTCTGGTTGCTCTTTTTCCCTCCCTGAACCTTTTCCAACTCTACAATGTCTTTTTTCGAGGTGAGGCAAGCAGACATGGTAAGCCAACTCCTCCCACAGGGAAGCTTTCCAATCAGATCAGGAAGTGCAGGGAGCCCAGGCAGGCTGCAAGAGGGCAGGGAAATCTGATAAGTGGAAATTAAAAGCATCCCTCCGCCCTCAGCCACCTCAAAAGGGCAAGGTGAGCTGAAAGACCCCCACACGCAATAAAATCCTAAAGTGCCCTAAGAATGAAGCAGAAATATTGGAGCCTCTTTTGCAGGAGAAGAAAATGTCTGAGATGCTGAAGGTCAGATTTTGGCACAGCATTGCCATCTCCCCCAGATGTTCCAGAGGTTCACTAGTTCTTTAATGCTTATTTTCTTAACGTTCAGGGGGACTTTTTGCTTCTTGGTTCATGGATTTTAATAAAAACCATTCTTTAATTTGGCTTTGAGGTTTGGAGTGTGCTTGTGGCGAGCCCAGGGGACCCTGCTCCTCTGATGTGCTCAGGCTAATTGGCTTCCTGCTCTCTTCTTGTGCAAAAGGGGAAGCTGGAGAGAAGCAAGCAGGACTAAGCACAGGTGCCCTCTCCCCTCTGCATTTTCCAGCAACCGGTCTTATTCAGAAGCACTTCTACCTCCAACAGTGGAGGCAGAGCATAGCCATCACGGCTACTGGTGGGCAGCCTCCCCACCTGCCCATCCCAACAGAAAAGCCCAACTGAGGAGGTCATGAGTTTTTTTCAGGAAATGACCACAGCCAGGAAGGCTGCAGAGGGCAGCCCACTGGAGAGATGCTCTGCAGGACGAAGGAGAGGAACCTCACAAAACAGCCACCTTGAAAGTATGGCAAGCACAACAAAAACCCTGCACCCCAATCCATGAGTATTTCACACACAAAGAAAACCCTCCCTCCTTTCATAATTTCCAAGTGTAATTCCCCCCCCCCTAAATTGATAGAGAATGGCCAAAATGAATTTTAAAAGCAGGAGAAATTTTTGGCACAGCACTAGCTAAAAATAATTGGTCCTAAGAGGAAGGGGGAAAAAACTTTTGTTGTTCAATGCATTCCTTGCCTGCCAGGAGGAGTAGCTGATCTCTGATCATTCTCTCTAGGCGTTAACACTTTCCCCATCCTTGCCAACAGTTCACACTGGGGAACGCTGATGTGTCGCCATGTGGCACCATATCAAACGTTACTGAGATGTCACTTGAGCCAGTGTCATGAGCCTTCTTTGTTTTATAGAAGCAACAGCAACAAGAGAACAAAGAGCCTTAAAGAGATTCCAGCATATTTCAACAATAGGTACAAAACAGAGTTACACCCAGATCCTGTTAGCCTCACTGAGGAAGGGAGGCCCCCTGCAAATCTTTGGAAGTATGTAAAAATATGGCGTGTGGAGGTTAGTATTAAGAAGAAAACCATCTTTCTTTGCTGTGGGTCTTCAAGTACAGCCATCTTTCAGATTATTATGATTATTATTATTACTACTACTACTATTACAAGAGTCAGACCCTGGTGTCTCAAATTGAAGTGGTGCCCTGTGTGGCAACAAAATCTGGCATATCCCCACCTCTCACCTTCTATTAGAATAATAGAATTCTAGAACTGTAGCCTTGGAAGGGACTCTGAGGATCATCTAGTCCAACACCCTAAAATGCAGGAATATGAAGCTGTCTCATACAGGGACCGAACCTACAACCTTGGTGTCATTGGCCCCATGCTCTACCCAACTGAGCAATCTGACTTCCTAGTTGTGGTGCCCCAGAAGCTCCATGCCCAAACCTATCAAGCTCCCCTTTGATTATAATTACAATTTATTACTCAACCATCACCCTGAGGTCCCAGGGCAACTTACAACAATTAAAACACAACATTTATGTTAAAACACATTGTTACACAACACTAAAAACACCCTTAAAATTAAAGAAATAGGTTGACTGCAAATCTTCTCTAAGCCCTTTTAGCTTCATCCACATCCTTCAGAAAGGGTATTTTATGCATCCACCCACAAGTCCTGGGGGAACAGCTCTAGGGACTCTTGCATTTAGGAGTAGCTGCAGGCATGCAGCTCATTCACAGAGTCTGTGAATTATTTTCTCAGTCTTAAATTTAAAATAAACATGGTTGGTCCAGGACTGCTCAAGGCTTCCTAGGGCTGCTTGGCAAAAAAAAAAAAAAAAAGTCAGGAAAGTTGTAAATCAAAGTCCTCTTCTTACATCTCTTGCTCTTCTGATGTTGTTTCTGGTCTCTGCTGGAGAAGGACTCTTTGCTAGATTTCTTTTCTTTGGAAAAGAGAAGAGGGAGCAGAATCTGATGCTGTACTATAATCATTTGCCAAAGAACCCCGCTCCCCTCCCTCCTTGTGGGGTTCCTCAGAGTCCAGAGCTGTTATTCATTTATGAGATCTCGCATGTTTCCCTCCCAATTAGCCAAGAATAAACCCTGTTAGTAGTGCAACCATTTCTTTTCTATCTCTCATTAATTCATCCTGAAACAAATTTTCCCAGTTGGGACACTTTGCAGAGCGTAGCTAAACTATGGAACTCGCTCCAACAGGAGGCAGTGATGGCTGCCAACCTAGATGGCTTTAGAACAGGATTGGACACATTCATGTAGGGGGTGGGGCATTGAAGGCTTTTAACCATGATGGCTCTGCTCTGCCTCCACAGTTGAAGACAGCAATGCTTCTGAACACCAGTTGTTGGAAATGGCAGAAGGGGAGAGTGCTCTTCTGTTTGGGTCCTGCTTGCCAGATTCCCACAGGCATCTGGTTGTCTCAGGGCTGGCCCACTCATGAGGCAAGGTGAGGCGACCACCTCGGGCAACAGGATCTGTGGGGGCAGCAGATCCCAATGGAGATCTTTATTCCCCTCTTGTTACTCATGTAGATCTTCACTTACCCCTTCTTCGTTGGTGGGGAGGAAGAAATCATATTATAGTTCACTTCAGGCACAAAAATATATTGGCCTGATCTGGGCCAGCCACTGTGAGAACAGGATGCTGGACAGGATAGGTCCCTGGCCTGATCCAACAGGCTCTTCATCTATTCCAGGGGTGCCCAAACTTTTTTCAAAGAGGGCCAGATTTGATGAAGTGAACATGCATGAGAGCCGACCAAAGTTGAAAGTTGTTGAGCTTTTTTTAAGGATTTTACCCCAGGACATATACTGCCACAGGGGCCGGATTTAATTGACCGGTGGGCCGGATTAGGCCCCCGAAATAGACTGGGCATGCCTGATCTATTCTGACGCTTCCCAGGTTCTGGGAACTGCTCCTCTGTTCTAGAGCTGCCCTTTTTGCTGAGCTTTAAACATTGTTCTCCATAATTGTGGGTATCTATCATGTGAATCATAATATGTTCAGTAAACATTTGTTCAATATAGGGCACTTTTTAAAGTAAATCCTCCCTCTTGGATGAAACTTCCCAGTCACATCCTGCTAGGATCATTCATTCATTCGTTCATTCATCATTCATTCATTCATTCATTCATTCAGAATGCCTGTATCCAGCTCTATTGTCCTGAGAGGCTCTTAAAGTGACTGGCAAAAAATAATCGTAATGAAGGTCACATCCGCATCTCATAGCCTGAACAGAAATAACATTGTGTCTCTGTGGTGCTGGTATTATTCAGGGGGTATTGAGAACATATTGTTACCAGCCACCACAATCTCTGCTGAGCAGCGTGAGATTCCAGGGGTCTTGGCAGTCAACCAGGGTTTGTGTTTGCTTTTGGGGAAATGAGGCACAGTGGAGACTGTAGTGTCTTTATGAAATATGGTTTATTTACACATATTTACCCCTGAGTCTGGATGGGGAGAAGGTTCCAAGCATTGCATCTCAAGAGAGTCATGCTCTCCACAGCATTGGATTCAAAAGCAGCCAAAATGCCATCTCTGGGTCTCCTCCACACGGTGTGTCCATCCCTCAGCCTGCTTGACCTATTGCCCCACCCTTCTTCCAAAAACCCTTGCTAAAATTGCAACCTGTGCCTCACACAAAAGGCTATTTTTTCCTGTGGTGACATCATGCCCCCTGTAACCTTGGCAACCTCCCCTCCCAACTCTGCTATTGTATTTTGTTAACTAACACACAACTGGGGGAGGGACTCCACTCAGATTGCCAGCCTGCAGGATGACTGTGCAGAAAGGAACAACCAGCTTGTGATGTAGTGCATTGTTAAACTGTGGAACTAACTCCCACTGGAGGCCATGATGTCAACCAACCTAGATGACTTTCAATGAGGATTAGATACATTCATGGCAGGTAAGGTTATCAGTAGCTATTAGGGTTGGACCAGCTGCTGGAAACTGTGGATGTGATACATAAGTAGCAGTCAAGTACAACATCCTTGTTTTCCTAAAGTGGACATGAAAAGAGGATGTTTGTACCAGCCAGTCGAAAACGTCCTGTTTCCTCCTGTCCTGGAGCATCCTTCCTCTTGCATTTGTCTAGAGGTGCGCGTGACCTTACCTGTGCAGGTAACAAAAGCACAAGGCATGCAGCCATCTTTCTCTCTTTTTGACTTCCTCTCTTCGTTGGAGCAATTTTTTAGCCAGAGATGCTCTGTTGACTTTCAGCTTTCAGCCAACAGAGGACAAAAAGAATATCTCCATATGGGATAGAATAACATGTATCTGTAACTAAGTCTGCCTTCAGGGATCCATCTGTGAACTGATGACGCTGTGAGTAAACTACATTTATATCTCTTAAATAAGATTGTGGCCTGTTTATTCTTTTAAGAGGGAAATAAGGGATCTTACCAGGAATCTATATTGGGGGGAATGTTAAAACTCTGCTAAGTTATAGAATTTGCTAGCGCAAGTTAGGAAGGATATTAATAAACAATATATCCTCTCCTGCCTCCCTGAACATTCCCACAGAAACTGCAGGAGGGGAGAGTGCTCTAGTGCTCAAATCTTGCTTGCTGGTTCCCCATAGGCATCTGGCTGGCCAATGTGAGAACAAGATGCTGGACTAGATGGGTCATTGGTCTTATCTAGCAGGCTCTTATGTTCGTTTTCCTCTGCAGCCCCAACCCAACATGTATTGTTAATACTGGTTTTTATTTTATTTTTTAAAAGCATGCTTAATTGTTTACTTTGTAGGAAAAGCAAAATCTGGCCCTGCACTCCAGAGCTGGATAGGGTCCTTTATTGCTGCTTTCCCTTCAAATCAAATCTGGTAGTGCTGAGCATGATCACACACACCCCTCCCCATTTTAAAATGTGATTAACGTCATGCGTTGGCTGCTTCTGCCAGCTCACAGCCCCCCGCCCAGCCGCCCCTCGCATTCCGGATTGCTGCCTTGTTTTCTGCGCGAGGCAAAGTGGTTCCCTCGCCTTCCACATCAAGGCAGTAACTCCAGCATCACTCAGGAAAGGCAGAGACCTCCAGAGATGTTTAAATTACCAGCCGTGTCATAAATCAAAGGCAGAAACAAGACTTAGTGAGGCTCCCTCCTGTTGCTGGAGCTGGGAAAGGCTTCTGTATATTTATCGGGATGGTGAAAAGAGCAGCCAGCCATCGCTGCATTAAGGAAAAATTAATCAGATCGCAACGCTTGGCATGCCTGCCGCCCAAAGATGCCTCCCCTCCTGCAGGCAGGGCCATGGCATGGCTCATCTCCCACCCTATTGCCCCCCTCCTCATTTGTCTGTTTGTTGCACGAAATTTATGCACTGCTTGATTGTAAGAAAAGCCCTCAGCCCAGTTTACGAAAAGAGAAAATTATAAAATCAAGAAAAATTTACAGCTATATTTCATGTCTCCGGGGTGTGTGTGTGTCAAGTGCCTTAACATTAGAACTTGTGGACATCCAAGGAAACTGGATGTCGGAAGATTCAGGGTAGACAAAAGAAAAGTCCTTCTTCTTCATACAGTACATAGGAGCTAATTCCTAGGGGCTGAGGAATCTTTGCCCCCCCCCAATAAAATATTTGATGTGGCCGCCACCCCCCAGTTGATTGGCATTGCCATTCAAATGGTGTGTGTTCACTGTGTCGTGTGATCAATTATACAGGGTGGGCTTACCTAGTGCGCCCCCCCCATATTTTATTCAATTTGGCACTGAAACTGTGGGACATGCAATCACAGGAGGCAATGATGGCTACCAAGCTAGATGGCTGTAAAAGAGGGTTGGACAAATTCATGGAGGAGAGGGCTATCAATAGCTATTAGACCCTCTCCCTGTAACCTCACTTCTCGCAGTGAGGGAACTGCCAGAAGGCCCTTGGTGCTAGACCTCAGTGTCTGGGCAGATGGCTATGCTCTGCCTCCACAGCCGGATGTGGCAATACTTCTGAATATCAGAAACCACAGGAAGGCTCCTCCATGTGGGTCCTGATTGTGAGCTTACCACAAAGAGGAGATGGATTGAGGATTAAAAGTGTAAATTAAAATATAAACCTCCTGTCCCATGTGTGTGGGAGAAATATGAGGGTAAGCAGGCTGTGAAGCCCTTTTTAGTGGAATAAAAACACTTATGCACTTTTGCATAAGTTTTTACTGTAAACTAGGAATGAGGCAATTACATCGCTTATGCCCGTTTTTTGTGGCCTGCTGGTCTTTCCCCTCTCTGTCCCTATTGCTAAGAATGAACCACATGTTTTAGTAAAAACAAAGAAGTTTACTTACATTTCAATGCAGGCAACAAATACTTCAATGCAATTTGTTTTCATTGAAATATTTTCTTGGGTAACAAAGGTATACACAACATCAATGTTTTCAATTCATATAATCCTTTCTACAGGTCAGTTACATTTGGTGTGAGACCCTGATGTCATGAGCTTTGTGAGGTTGCAGGGAGAGAATTGAGGAGATGGGGGGAGAAAGAAGGGGGGAATCTGTTGGGGAGTTAATGCAGTGAACCCCTCCATCTTGTGCTTGGGTATTATATATATGTAAACAAATCCACATATCCTGAAGACACCACAGTCTCTGCTGACCTTAATTCAAAGGAAACTGAACCTGGAACCCCTGGAATCTCTTACCACCAGAGACTGGGGTGGTGTGCAACAGTAGTCTTTAGTTTTTGCAGTTGCCATGTTTTCTTCCTGTTCTGTACATCTCATGTTTTGCTTTGCTGTGTGACGTTTCAAAGGAAGTCTTTTATTTTTGGGAAGGAACATGGGGTGATTTGGGGGATGGGGACAGAGCAAAACATCAGCCTGTGGGGGCTGCCCTGAAGCCCCCCAGATAGCAATTCTCCTCTCAGCTCCTGCCTGCCTCTCAGCCCTCCCTGACCCCGGACAGCTGCCACGCGCTGGCAAGTTCAGGCCAGGAGCTGCGATGCGTTGGGCTGGTGAGTAATAGCTTCTTATTGGAGTGTGAAGATCTTCCTATTTTCCTGATTTATGCCGCATTTAAACTTTCAAAATCCACTTAGCTGAAGGAGGCCTGGGAGCCAAGCCCTCTCTGCAAATGACCTGCCTCCTCTCGCCCTGATATCTCTGAGGCAGGAGATGGAATAACTTACACTATCTATTTCCATCGTATTATGCCAGGCAGGGGCTCTCCATCACAGCCCGCCTTCCCTTGCTCTCTCTTTCTCTCTCTGCTAGCGGTCTCTTTTTTACCTTTCCAAGTGAGGAGGGCCTGGATTGAGCCAGAATGGGCCTAGTTGAGCTTATTAGGAAGGGTCTTGGCTTCCAGCTCCCTGTGAGATGGATCTGGGAATCACAAAGCACCAAGCACCAAGCCTAGCCTGATCCCTCTTCATTTCCAGGTGGCGGGTGCTTCTCGCTTTCTTCCGTAATAGAGATGTTCTTTCAGGTTTACGATCTGTCGCTCAACATATCATGGAGGAGGAGATGCCAAGCAGGGCCACTCTTATCATTTCACCATGAAAGGGAGCTGGGAAATGGCAGCCTTGAGGCATGGAAATGGAAGATATTTTGCCCATTTGCATGTGAAGCTGTGAACGGTCATGAGCAGGAGTGGGGGAGACAGGCACGGCTGGCAGAGCTTTGCTATGGCTCCTCCAAACCACAGTTGCTCACCACACCTTGCCATGGCTTGACCCCATTGCCTTTCTTCTGGACTGGGAGCCACACCCCTCCCTCCCATCCCACAGCATTGCCAGCTGTGGAGGATCTGAGCAAGGCTGGGGCTCCAGCAGTTCTTGAATCCCAAATAGGCCTCAGCAATCTTTGAATGCCCAAGGCCATCCTTGTTGCTCAGCCCCGGAAAACTGGTTGACAATTGAGTTTGGGGCCAAATGAGCTACACCCTCTGTGGGGAACACCTGACATTTCTAGGAGGGCTTATTCTTTACAGACAAACAAAAGGCACCCCCAGAGTTTGGTTCACACATGAATGTTCCCCCTTCCTTGGTGCCTGCAGTGTGTGAAACATTGATGGGCACACTGCCACTGATGCCCCACTCACCAGCTGTGCAGCAACCTAAGAATAAGGAGACTGTCCTGCAGCGGAGGGGTAGTACCTCTCGTGGGGGGGCACATTGTGCTCCTTCTGGTCTAGTTTGTCCATGTTTGGTCCCCTCCCTGCACTCAGGTCTCACTATGGGCATGGGGGGGCAGGGGGAAGGTGCCCCCCTAGGTCAAGTAAAACAATAGAAATAACTAAGTGACCAATCACATCAGTTCTGCCCCCCTAACAAAGTCCTGCCCCCCCAACAAAAAATCCTGGCCATGCCCATGGCTCTCACCTGTGGCTCCTAGAAGCTGTCAGCATGTGACAGTGGCTACATGCTAGGAATGGCTTCGACTGAAACCAGGTGAGGGTAGCCGATGGGTCTCAAACCCCTGGTGAGTTAGGGACTTCCCCTGCATGCAAAGACAGGCTCCGGTGGGTTGAGCAGACAAAACCAATAGTGGGTCCAATGGTCAAGAAGGCATTTTCTGCACATGCTGTAGAGGGAGGTGAGGGGCAGATGGGGCTCATCAACCTGGGAAGGTAGCCCATCTAGGAGAAGGACAACTCTGATCCTAAAGTCCTGCTGCCTTGTGGGATATCTTTGGGAGAAGAAAGGGCTAAGGAGTAAGCCCTACGCAAATCCAGAGTGGATTCCTCAAGACAGTTGGATGGCACCTTGTACACCTCCTTCCAGCAACTCCTGCAGCCAAGCTGGTGCCAAACGTATTGCTCTGCTTTCTTTTGGACCACATCAGTGAGACTGAGTGGGGAGTTGTGTCATCTGGGCAGCCTAGGACCCCCATACACATTGCCCAGGCATGTGCCCCAGAAAGGTCACTTTGGCACTGCTAACACAGTCGTTTGACTTCACACCTGGAGGCACACACCACTGTCTCTTGTGACATATGCCAAAACTCTGCAGCCTTCCATGGTGTGTTGAAAATTGTGGAGTGTGAAACACAAAGTAGTCAAATATAATATTCCTAGAGTGGACATAAAAGGGGGATGTCTGGACCAGCCAGTCGGAACTTCCTGTTTCCTCCTGGGCTGGGACAAGCTTCCTCTACATGTGTCCAGAGGTGGGCATGACCTAACCTATGCAGGTAACAAAATAGCACAGGGGAGGCAGCCATCTCTCTCTCTGACTCTATTCTTCAAAGAAGCAACATCTCCTTAGCCTGAGACGCTCTCCTTATGGGATAGATTCCATGTGTATATATTTTGTAACCTAAGTCTGCCCTCTGGGATCCATCTGTAAACAGGATGTGTGAGTAAACTATTTTATTCAGTGGTACCTCAGGTTACAGACGCTTCAGGTTACAGACGCTTCAGGTTACAGATGCTTCAGGTTACAGACTCCGCTAACCCAGAAATAGTACCTCGGGTTAAGAACTTTGCTTCAGGATGAGAACAGAAATCACATGGCAGCGGCACGGCTGCAGCAGGAGGCCCCATTAGCTAAAGTGGCACCTCAGGTTAAGAACAATTTCAGGTTAAGAACAGACCTCCAGAATGAATTAAATTCTTAACCCGAGGTAGCACTGTATTTTTATACAAGACTGTGATGTGTCTATTCTTTTTAAGAGGAAATAAAGGGGAATTACCAGGAAACATTTTAGAGGCTTATACAAGCCTGGCAAACCTATCCGCTGTGAAAGTTTAAAAGGGGAATGTTACTCTGCTAAATTGTAGAACTTGTTAGCACAAGTTGGGAAGGATATAATTAAACAATATATCCTCTCCTGCCTCCCTGAATATTCCAACAAAAATGTATAGTGAAAAGCTATTCTCCTTCTCTCAGACACCAGACCTCGTAGGCATCCAATGAAACTGAATGTTGGGAGATTCAGGGAAAATAAAAGAAAGTCCTTGTTCATGCAACGTATTGTTAAACTATGCAAACCACTTTCCCAGGAGGCAGTGATGGCCACCAACTTGGATGGCTTCAAAAGAGGATGAGAAGAATTCCTGGAGGAGAAGGCTATTGACGGCTCCAAGCCACAATGACTTTTTCCCCTATCAGAGGCAATATGCCTCTAAGTGGGAATCCTAAGTGGGGAAAGTCCCCCTCCTGCTGCTGTTGCACTCAAATCCTACTTGGGGACTTCCCAGTGGATGGTGGCACTTGGCTGGCTACAGTGAAAAGAGGATGCTGGGCTAAATGAGCGTTTGGCTTGTAATGTGCAGGCTGGCACAATAGAACAGGAAAAGGGTATCAAGGGAGCAATTAATATGTACTAAGGGAGCTGGAGCAGTGCTGTCCCTTTGCAAGGCAGTCCTGCAGAGAGAAAGAGGGGCAAGAGAAAGATGCAAACACGCGCGCGTGCACGCACATACACCACACACTTCCCAGGAATAACCTCTGCAAGAACACCAGGTTGAGCTAGGCTTGCTTTGCTCCTTCCAGGACTTGTCAAAGCCGGAGAAGAGCCTCCTTGCTCGGCCTGTCAGTCCCAGTCTCGCGTTTGCCTAACGCCCGTAAGGGAGCCGAGGGGGGAATCCACCAGTTACAGAAAATGATTTACAGGAACGCCCAGGCTCTCCATTTCAGCGGTCTCATGTGGACCATAAAAATATATTAGAAAGGAATAATCTTTATCTGGACTGGAGCTGCGAGCAGAACCGCTTGTCCAGCGGAGAGCAGCAGCGAGCTGAAATCTCGCTGCTGCTGCTCTTGGGCAGCCACGCCGGACAGGAATCCTGGGAAGGGTTTATGGACGCCTCGGATCAGGACACGCCACCATTCCCTTCTCCAAACAACGCGCCTGTAAATGTTCAGAGTCAGCCCGCGAGCGCCGTCGACGTCGCCTAGCTAGGCGAGCAGGACCTAACGAGCCCCGCCGAAGGAAAGCCTCCTTCGTGTAAGGAGCCTCTTCCCAAGTGACGTGTGAACTCGGGTCTCTGGCTTCCCTTCTCAACTTACGGGCTGTGCAACCTGCCTCGGCCCGGAGGAGAGTAGCGGTCAAGAGCAGGAACGCTGAGCAGGGGTGGGGCATGTCCAAATGCCACTTCCGACGCAGCATGGCCAGAGCATTACTCGCGGAATGTCCGGCCCAAGGATCAGATAGGCGCATCACACGGAGGTGACATCGCTAATTTCGTCACACAAACACACACAGAGCACCCAGGCCAGGTAGGCCACTGCTGTTCCCGAGGGGGAAACTGGGGCAGAGAGGAAGCCACGTGTCCCGAGCCAACCAGCGAATCGAAAGGCGGAAGCTGGGCGCTTTGGGACGGGGTGTACCCCATTCTAGAGGCAAACGGCTCTGAACCCCCTCACTGCGTCCGGCTTCGGAGGCGGAGGCGATTGGCTGTCCTTGAGCCGCCATCTCCGTAGGCACCTCTTGGGACCGGGCTAGCCGAGAAAGCTCCGGTAGACCCTTCCCAGCAGGTCAGGGGCTCTCTGGGTGGGCTGCCGGAGCTAGTAGCTGCCGGGCCCGCTGCTTCGTCCCCGCCCCAGCAGACAGCCCTCGCCGCGTCCATCCTCCGTCCATCCCTCCCTCCCTCGTCCCGCCCCGCCGCCGCCCCGCCTCCTGCTCAGCACCCAGCACAAACTTTCGCCGGGGACTCCCTCGGTCGGAAGCAGCAGCAGCAGCAGCAGGAGCGGGAGCAGCAGGAGCAGCAGCAGCCTCGGCTGGGCAGACGCGGGGCCCGCCCGGGCGGCTGTGCCATGCGGGGCTCCCCCCGAGCAGAGGCGGCGGCTGGGGGGCCGGGGGCCGGCAGGAGCAGCAGCAGGAGCAGCGGCGGCGGCGGGCCGTGCGGCCGGGGGGGCGGCGGCCGGCGGGCGGCTGACAGGATGCGGCCGGGGCTGGGCACGGGCAGGCGGCATGGCCCCCCCGCCTAAGGGCCCCCCCGCCCGCAAGCTGCTCTGCATGTGCAGCCTCTCGCTCTGCCTCACCTACGCCTGCTACAGCCTCATGGGCGGCCCCGGCGCCCTCCCCTCGTCCCCGCTCGCCCCGCAGGGCTCCCCGCTCAGCCCCTCTGCCGCCGACACCCCTCCGCCGCGCAACGGGAGCCCCGCGTGGCTACGTACCCCTTCGCCGCCCTCTGTCTCCGAGGCCACCGAGCCTAGCCGCGCCTGGACCGAGACAGACCCACCCTCAGCCAGCAGCCCCAGCAGCGCCCCGGACCGGGACCTCGGTGTTGGCGGCGACAGCAGCAGTAGCAGCGCCAGCGTTGCTGCCGCCGCGGGCTCCGAAGCTGCCGCCGCCGCTGCCACCGCCACGCCGGACTACGGGGAGAAGCGGCTGCCGCAGGCTCTCATTATCGGCGTGAAGAAGGGGGGCACCCGCGCTCTGCTGGAGGCGCTCCGAGCGCACCCCGACGTCCGCGCCGTGGGCACCGAACCCCACTTCTTCGACCGCAACTACGATAAGGGCCTCGACTGGTACAGGTGAGCAGCGCGCGGGCGCGGGAAGGGGGCACTCGCCGGGTAAAGGCGCCCAGAGGTTGCGCTGGCACCGAGGAAGAGCGAGCATGGGGGTCCACCTCACTCAGTATTGTCCACACGGGCTGGCGGCGGCTCTCCGGTGATCCAGACAGGGTCCCTTTTGCAGCCTGACCCGGAGATGCTGCCGCGGATTGAAACGGGGCCTTTCTGCTCTGGCACGGAGTAATGGCTAGGACTTTCCGGCGGGCGGCCTTGAGCCTCCTGCTGGTGGCCAGAAAGCGGGGCTGCCCATGTCGCCGAAAGGCCCCTGGGCCAAGGCGATTGGAGCTTGCCCCCTTCGGAACCAAGCTTAGCCCTGGGTGGGTGGCGGGCTCCGTCCCTCCGGGACAGGAATGTCGCCTCCGAGGGTTCGATTTCTCCTTGGGGCAGTTCACCTTCGCGAGTGGCGGGGCTTTTGCCGCCACGTGTTGCCCTACACCCTTGGCTTGGGAATCCCAAGGGAGAAAGTTCGTTCTCTCCCGACGCTTAGGGCAGCCTCTCGCCCGCACTTGCTTAGACGTGTCACCCTGCAAGCCAGGAACCTAGGCTGGGAAAAGACCACCTCCCTGAGAGGCTAGGTGATGTGGTCTGAGAGCTGCTCCCGCCGCCGAAGGGTGTCAAAGCAAGCGAGGCACGGAGCTTGTTTGCGCAGCGCTGTCCATGGTCCTGAAAGCCGCCCTGTTGTGGAGAAGGGACCAGCAATGCTTGGGAGAGCCGAGGGCCGATTTCAAGCTTGTGACGGGCCAAAAGACCGGAGCGACTCTCCCTGCCCATGAGCCGCAGGTGGCTCCTTGCTTGTCAAAACGCAGTTAGGGAGTCAGGAGTCCTTGTAGTGCAACAGGGGAGCTCAGCTCAGCTCTCCTCCTGAGAGCTGCTTGCGAGTGTCCCTTTCATTTTAAGAAGATTGTCCAGCTATTCAAAGCTGTTCACAATATTTCGGAAATGTCCCCAAACAAAGTCATGCTGCGTTCCACCCTCCCACTCACCCCTGTTCCAAGAACAGCAAAGTCTTAGACGTGGTCGAAATTGGGGTTGGAAAGCGGCCCCGTGCCCCTGTGCAATTGAAAACTCAATCCTGATCCCCTGGGATAAGAACTTTGTGTTGAAACGCTCTGAGTATTACCACCACCACCCGGTTTTGCGTAAAATGCTGTCCAAGGTGCGCTGTCCAAAACGGGCTCTTCTGAATCCCTTCCTGGGGCAGAAAGCAGAAATTCCTCAAGGCGGGTTGAGGGCAGAGTTATGAGCTCCGTGCGAGGTGTCTCCCTGTCGAGCAGGGACTCTACGCCTCTAGGCAAGTTTTCTGAGGGAGATTTGAAGGCTTCAGCCGCCCCTCAGGTTTCTGTGCCTGAGCGCTAAGCCTGCCTTGTTCATGTGCCAAGGAGTCCGAGGAGAACCGGGTTGCTGATGGGAAAGGAGATCCCCGCAGCCGCTTGCCTGCGCTGTAAAGGTGAGAGGAGCGGGCAGGAGGAGGGATGGGGACCCTCTCGGATGGGGCGTCCTCAAATAGCCAAGGCTTCATTTTATTGAGCGCCCCCCTCATGTGTTTTTGCTGAGGTGTAAATTATTATTATCACCTTTAGTTCGTTAGTCTCTTGTTACGCACAAAGGTCTCCATGTGACTCGCAACATATTTGAAAGCTTAAATAAAAAGGCACTATAAAACTTAGGCAAAGTGCATGCAGTTCATTAAGAAATATAATGAATAGATGGGCTGGAAGGGCCAGTGCGAGGCAGCCAGTTTGTTGCGGGCGGGGGCCAGAGAGGCGGCTTTGCTCTGGGGCCTTCCTGCTTTGCGAGTGCCAGAAATGGGGGGCGCCGGGGGGGGGGGGCTCGATCGGCGATAGCTTCCTTCTCCTGAAATAAGGTTTTAGACCGATTATGGTGTCAGAACAGCAGCAGCAATAGCAGCTGGGGGTGCGTGCGTGGGAATGCCCCAGAGGGGTCCAGGGCACCCAGACCCACCGCGGGTGCAGCTGTGCCTGAGCCCCCGCTTCTCTTGGGCAACTTGAAGTCTTCCTCTGGGGCATCCGAGAACAGGAGCAATTGGTGGGTGCCCCGGAAGAAGCGTTACAGTGACACGATGCTCCCGTTGGTGTTTCCAGGAGGGTTTTCTCCCGGCACATCGCCTTAGATGTAAAGGGGAGGCTCGTGTCTTTCTGTCGTTGGTGCGCGAATCTCTTCGGAATGGTAGTTTGCAACTCCGGCCCCCAGACCCCTTCCAGAGGACAGTTCCACCCATCTGCTGCACAGAAGGACTCTTTGCTCTCCTTGCGCAACGGAGTGGATGGAGGAGCCACAAGCTGCCTGATCGGCTCTGCAGCCGGCCCCCCCCTCCTCCCCTCCCCCATCCCCGCCTGGGCAACGAGAACACCAAGCTTCCTCCAGGCTGTTGATCCCACATTCTCTGTCATTTGCTCTGTGTGTGGCTAATCCGGTTCAGTTCAGAGCCAATTATAATTGGGTGTCTCCGAGTCTAAGATATCTGATTGTGTCTGTATGGCTTTGCTTGCACGTTGCAGAGAAATCAATGGAGTCCCTTTCTCGGCAGGCAACGCTTTTCCAAGGGTTGTGGGAGCCTTGGGCTTGCTGTGCCAAAGTGTCATGCCTGGGCCAGGGATTTAAGCTGGGGTGCCACCCATGCATATTAACAGGCTGCTTCTTAGTGTATGTGATAAAGGAGAACTGGCTGTATCCTCCAGTAGTTCTCTCCTCGCCACCCGCCACCCTCCTTGTCACCAGAGAACCTGCTTAGAAGGTTGTTACACTGAGTAAGGTTGTTGCAAGAAAGTGCTGCCCCATAGGGCCCCTCACCCCACCCCATTTCACCCCAATGAAAGGACAGGCAAAGGCACCCACTGGCAGACACCATCCAAATGATGGCACAGATACATTTACCTGGTTTATTTGAAAAAGGAGGTAAATGTTAGCTCTTTCTTTCACATTTGCGCAGCCTATAATATCACAAAACAGCTTTTCAAGATGCACAGCCTTTTAATTCAAAGCTAGTTAAATGTGTAAGGCCTGTTCTTCTGATGCAAACTTGCAACAGTTTCCTTTCAAGCTACTGCTTTTTCAGTTTTTTAAATTACTAATCCTAAAGTTACCTGTCAGGTTATGTCAGTCTAGGGACATGTGAGCAATGGATCAACCTTACATGCAGGTGGGTGGGCTACACCACTGACTCACAGCTAAGCTGAGACAGACACATTTCAATGGGTCTACTCTGAGTAGGACTTAGTTGGCTGCAACGCTTCCCGTCTAGAGTGTTTTGTTACTCAAAATCATCTCAAGATGTTTGTGTGCTACCAGCTTGCATATTGAGCACCCCAAGAATTGTGAGGTTGGCTGCGGCATTCAGTTTTGGTGTCTGTTCCAGTGGCCTGTTTTCATGCATTTGTTTTACCCACAGCTCAGATTTTGGTGATGAGGAGAAAGTGTGCATGGGTAGGAGTCACTTGAGGTTGCTTCCAGGTGGAGAACGTGAATTAGGAGAGGAAGGTTGCAATAGGCAGAGGGGGAATGACTCAAGAGCAGAATAAAAGACAATCAGTTCAGCTGCCTACACAACTCTCTGTTTTGGAGGCCCAAATGCTTGCTGACTGATGACAGTCCTGAATTATCTGCACAGAAGGTTGTGCTGTGTGATGGTTCCTTTTGCCTCCTGGTTGATACCACCCAGTAGAGCAGAGCAGCTTCGTGAATGAAAGCTCTGCACACGAGGCAGCAGAGTCCATCCTGATACTTTGGGTATGTTGGGCTCCACACTGTCTCTACAGGAAGGAATTGGCTACTTCTGATAGACACTGGTGTGGGATGTAAACACAGGAGCAGTCAATGACAACATTCCTAGAGTGTACATGTTAGAACATGGGGAGGGATGTCTGTCCAGCAAGCAGGTAAACTTCCTGGGGACGGACTTCCTCCGCATGTGACCAGAGGTGGGTGTGGCCTCACCTGTGCAGGTAATGACAAAAGCACAGGGCAGGCAGCCACTTTCTCTCTCTGCCATCTTCCTTCGATGAGGAAACATCTAAGGATGCTCTCTTGGCTCCCAGCCAAGAGAGGAGATAAGGACTATCTTGCTACAAGATAGATTCTAAATGTATTTTACCTTTTTAAGCCTGTGTACCTTCTGGGATCATATTGTGAACAGAACGTGAGTAAACTCTTTTATACTTTTATAAAGACTGTGTCGTGTCTTGTATTTTAAGAGGGAACAAAGGGGAAATTACCAGAGTAATTATTATAGAGGTTCTAGCGAACCTGTGCAAGCGTTACCGTTGCGAACTTAAAGGGGAATGTCTATAAACTCTGCTGATATTTTGGGAACTTGTTAGCACAAGTTGGATTAGGATATAATCTCACAATATATCCTCTCCTGCACCCCTGAACATTCCCACAAAGGGTTATTGGGCCCCAGTATTGCATATTTCTGCGTATTTTTGAAGGATTGCATTGGATTGTGATTTTAAGTTGAGTAGTATTTTTCTGAGTTAACTTCCTGGTAAGCACATGGTCCTTTGTTCCATTGTGCAGTGGGGATTAAGCAACCCCCCCTTCCCTCAGAGTTCACAGTGACCCAAGGCAGTGAAGAATTGTTTTTGCATTTTTTTGAATTTTGAGATTTTGATTTTAAAATTTTGAGAAATTTTGAAATTTTGAAGAATTTTCAAATTTTGGATTTTAAGATGGCTAGAGCAGCTTTTGATAGTGATGCAAAGCTAGGAATGCCTGTGCTGAATGAATACAATTTCATACACTGGAAGCAGCGCTTGATAGCATGTTTAGATTATAAGCACATTTTGGAAGCTTTAAAGCCTCAGCCTACAGGAACAACTGAGGAGGATTTAGCCAAGATAAGTGCTTGGAAACGCATGAACAGTGAAGCTAGACACATAATTTTGAGTGGACTTCGTGATGAGCAGCTATCGTTAATAAATAGTACAGATGATGCGTCTCAAATCTTAAGAGATATTGAGCGCGTGTATGGAGAGTCTAGCATAAACTGCTTCAGAAACTTGGTGTGTAAACTAACCAGATTGAGGATGAATTCAAAAGAGGAATTCACAGAGCACATCAACAAGTTTACTGAGATTATTCAAAGAATTGATCTGACTCCCAAAGCTTTTGATGAAGATACAAAGATAGCATTTTTGTTATCATCACTTGGACCACGCTTTAGTGCATTTGTAAGTTTGATGGATCATAGACAAGGTCTGACTTTTAAAGACTTGATTGGTTATTTAAAAGAAGAATGCAGAGATAGAGCTGAATCTCCAGTGAGAAATGCTAGAAGCAAAGACAGCAGTTATGCATCTAGGCAATTTACAAAGATGAAAGAAATGCCTAAGAAAGTGATTTGTTTCAATTGTAACAAAGAAGGACACATTGCAAAGAATTGCAGGGCTCCTAAAGCGAAGAAACCCCACCCCTTTCAGCCAAAAGGGGAAAAGAAGGGGAAATGTGAATGCACATGGCTACTGCAAGAAAGGAATTTAACTGTCCAGAATCGTGAGAATAGAAGTAATAAATGGATTTTGGATTCAGGTGCATCCTCCCATTTTTGTCATAAAAGGGACTATTTTAATGAGATAGAGGATGAAGAAGGATCTGAAATTGAAATTGCAGATGGGAACATTGTTAAAGCAAAAGGTGCAGGTTCCATGAGTCTGAAATGCAATATAAACAATGAATGCATTGAGAACACAATCTCTAGAGTTTTGTACGTACCAGAGCTGAGCTGCAATTTAATCAGCGTGTCCACTTTGGACAAGAAAGGTTTCCAGATCACATTTGGAAATGGAGAATGTAAAGTGACTAGAAATGGCAAAGTGTTTGCTCAAGCAAAGCTAATAAATGGTGTATATGAGCTTGATCTTTCAGAGAACCAGTCTGCAAAAGTGGCACATTCCAGCCAGAAGGATGAAGCAGATCTGGACCTATGGCACAGAAGGCTTGGACACAGAGACACCAGCGTCATTCTGGATCTACAGAAAAGAGATCTTGTAAGAGGTTTGCAGGTAAAGCAGAGCAACAAAGCTCCAGCAAAGTGCATAAGCTGTATTACTGAGAAGGCTGTAAAACCTTCATTTCCACGTTGTGCAGAACAAAGAAGCAACAAAGTGCTTGACATAGTGCACACTGACATATGTGGACCCATGAATGTTCCCTCACTGGGAAAGAATAGATATATTTTAATATTTCTGGATGACTTTTCAAGATTTTGTGTTGTATATTTCCTCAAAGAGAAGAGTGAGACAGTGGACAAGCTCCAGGAATACATTGCCATGGTCAAGAACAAATTCCAAAGAGCTCCAGCTGTGTTAATGAGCGACAATGGAGGTGAGTACTGCTCAAATGAAATGCAGGCTCTCCTGGCCAAGGAAGGAATTGCACACGTAACCACAATTCCTTACACACCACAGCAGAATGCCATAGCTGAGAGAAAGTTTAGGTCCATTATGGACATGACAAGGTGCATGCTAAAGGATGCATGTTTGCCACAGAAGCTGTGGGCCGAAGGAGTATACACATCGGTCTATTTGCAGAATAGACTGCCAACTAAAGGTGCAGAGCGCACACCATTTGAACTTTGGCATGGGAAAGCTCCCAATCTGTCGCACATACGTGTGTTTGGAAGTCCGTGCTACTTCCACGTGCCCAAGGAACACAGACACAAGCTTGACTCCAGGGCAAAAGCAGGTATCCTGGTGGGATACGCCTCTGGAGGCAAAGGATACAGAATTATGGACTTACAAACTGGTAAGACAAATGCATACCATGCGGTTTATTTTGATGAATATGGAAAAGTAGACACTAAGAACACTGTTGTGGATTCTTCAGATGAGTCAGAAAGGACTCAAGAGTTCGTATATTTCCCTTTTGAGACCCCACAAAGTAATAATCTGCCTTCGAGTGTTACAGCGCCCCCTACAGGCGACGCACCAGAAGACGCAGAGGACCAGAACCCTGGCGGCACCAGAGACGAAGAGGAGGACTCAGATGGGGACATGCCTGCGTTGGAGGAGGATGAGGAAGCTGATGCGGTCGCAGAACCAGAGGTCAGGATCTCATCCAGAACCAACAAAGGTGTCCCACCGTTACGACTGTCCTACTTTGCAGGGTCGGTGTTTCCGCAGGAACCTTCCACTTGGGAAGAAATACAGGAGATGCCAGCTGCTGAAGCCAGTCTCTGGAGGAAGGCCGCGCAGGAGGAGATGGATGCACTGCATCAAAACAAGACCTGGACACTCACTGAGCTGCCTCCCGGTAAGAAGGCTATTGGCAGTAAATGGGTTTTCAAGGTTAAGAAGGGGTCAGAAGAAGTGCAGCGCTACAAAGCTAGACTTGTAGCACAGGGATTTTCACAGCGTTTTGGTGAAGACTATGATGAAGTTTTTGCACCAACCGTGAGGTACAGCAGTGTAAGAATGCTTTTAAGCATTGCGGCCTCCAAGAAAATGAGGGTGAAACACATTGACATTGCTACCGCTTTTCTACATGGGCAGATTTCTGAAGAAATTTACATGAAACAGCCCAAAGGTTTTGTAAAACCACATGAGGCACATTTAGTGTGCAAACTCCAGAAAGGACTTTACGGACTCAAACAGGCTGCTAGAGCCTGGAACCAGAAGTTGCATAAAATGCTGACGCAACTTGGGTACAAGCAAGGTGACGCTGACAAGTGCTTGTACAGTAAGTCAAATAATGGACAATTCTCATATATCTTAGCTTTTGTTGATGACCTGATTATTGCCACAGCAAGTGAGAAAGACTATACACAGATAGTAAAGCACCTTAGCAAAGAGGTGGAGGTCAAGGAGCTAGGAGATGTCCAGTACTACCTCGGGATCCAGGTGGAAAGAGAAGAGGACGGCTCATTTCTTCTCAGCCAAAGACAGAAGATCCATGAGCTGATTGAGCACATGCAGATGCAAGACGCACATCCAGTTGCTACACCAATGGCTACTGACTTCCTGAAGAATCAGCAGGATTCGAAGCAGTTGCCAGACAACAATGACTACAGGTCGGCGATTGGTAAACTTTTGTATTTAGTTACCACATGTAGACCTGACTTAGCTAATGCTGTGGGGATTCTTAGCAGAAAAGTGAATTCTCCCACTGAGCATGATTGGGCAGGTGTAAAGAGGGTGGTGCGATATTTGAAGGGTACCATGAATTGTAAATTAAGGTTACCAGCCGTCAGAGACCCTAAGTTGATTGGGTATACTGATGCAGATTGGGCTGGGGATAATGCTGATTATAAATCAACAAGTGGTCATGTTTTCATGTTTGGGGATGGACCTGTTGCATGGGGCAGTTATAAACAGAGCTGTGTAGCATTATCTTCCACAGAATCAGAATACGTTGCAGCAACAGAAGCCTGCAGAGAGATCGCCTGGCTTGATCAACTCATAAAGGACTTTGGGTTGGTGAGGAAAGGGCCTGTCAGCTTGCTGGAGGACAATCAAAGTTGCCTGAAGCTGACGCAGAGTGAGAAGTTCCTGGCCAGAACAAAACACATTGGGGTTAAATACCACTACATACGCCAGATGATCCAGGATGGACTTGTGGAGCTATCCTACTGCAGCACCCAAGAGATGACTGCTGACATCCTGACGAAACCCCTACCAAGAGAGAGTTTCCAGAATCTACGTGTCAAGCTGGGACTCTGGGTGGTTGAATAAAGTTGTTTATGTTTTGTATATGTTGTATTGCCTGAGAAGGGGTATGTGGGATGTAAACACAGGAGCAGTCAATGACAACATTCCTAGAGTGTACATGTTAGAACATGGGGAGGGATGTCTGTCCAGCAAGCAGGTAAACTTCCTGGGGACGGACTTCCTCCGCATGTGACCAGAGGTGGGTGTGGCCTCACCTGTGCAGGTAATGACAAAAGCACAGGGCAGGCAGCCACTTTCTCTCTCTGCCATCTTCCTTCGATGAGGAAACATCTAAGGATGCTCTCTTGGCTCCCAGCCAAGAGAGGAGATAAGGACTATCTTGCTACAAGATAGATTCTAAATGTATTTTACCTTTTTAAGCCTGTGTGCCTTCTGGGATCATATTGTGAACAGAACGTGAGTAAACTCTTTTATACTTTTATAAAGACTGTGTTGTGTCTTGTATTTTAAGAGGGAACAAAGGGGAAATTACCAGAGTAATTATTATAGAGGTTCTAGCGAACCTGTGCAAGCGTTACCGTTGCGAACTTAAAGGGGAATGTCTATAAACTCTGCTGATATTTTGGGAACTTGTTAGCACAAGTTGGATTAGGATATAATCTCACAATATATCCTCTCCTGCACCCCTGAACATTCCCACAACTGGTGACATAATGCTCTCCGATGTGGGCATGTCCTGTGGCATCTTCTTCTTTCTGTTAAGGAATTAATGATTTGTTTTGCAGAAATCCTTAGTATTTGGGGGTGTTCACCTGCACTTAAATTACATCCTTGTGGTATGAGAACAACAAAAATAAAAATATATTTTGCTTGCCTTTATGGTGATCGAGAAACTGGCTGTGAGGCCAGAAATACACACTCTTCACCATCTCCTACTCAGGGGTCAGAAAATCTCACTGCGCCTTCTACAGCTTATAATCATCACTCTCACTGAGATGCCTATTTGGACATATGGACTTCTTATATTAATCTATTTGTTTAAATTAGAACAGATGGGAAGTTCTTCTTGTTAATGTAAGCTGGCTTAAAAAAACCACACCTTTTATCCTTTCTGTTTGCTATATCAGCAACAACTACAGAAGTTCATTGCACAAAACTGGGCAAGTGCCACCCCTGCCAGGCACAAGGACATCTCTTTCCTCCAAGCCTTCAGTCTTAAAGAATAACCCTGTGTGATCTGAAAGCTTGCTTCAACCAGTCCTTAGTGCCTGAAATGCTGCTTCGCGGACTCTGTGTGCTTGGCTCACTGAATGACTCTCTCATTCATTGACCAGATAATTTACCTTGAATGTAGTCATAAACATAGAAATGCAGTGGGTGCGGTTGCGAAATGGAGTCCATTTTCTGCAAGCCCCCTTTGATGGGTTGGGCTGCAGGACAGACTTGGAAGCCTTTGGGCTCTCAGCAGCCAGGAGAGCTGGCATCCGCAACGCCTGCTCCTTCCTGTTAACATTGGAGAGATTTTGAAAGCATCTGGACTGGGGCAGTGTGTTTTTCTTCCTGCCTGGTGATATAAACCATTCCAACCCCTTGGCAGTTCCTGCGTTTTGGCGGATGCTTCTTGTGTGTCTGGAGGGGGAAGGTGTGTTCTATATCCACTCGCTTCTTATATCTTTGGGAAGGGCTATTGATTTTCTTGGCTCCTGCTGAGTGCTGTTCTGTATCTCTGAGGGGGGGGGGGCTTTCAGGTGCATCATGGATCCATTGCGCTTAGGATGTCTTGGGCTGTGGAGGAAAACAAACTGCCCCAAAGATCCATGGAAATACATGTGCATCCCTGCTCTTTCTTATTACCTTTTGATCCCACCTTTTTTCTTCAAGGTGATGCTAGGGTGGGGCTCCTTTCAGTGAGGTCTCCTCATCTAATGACCAACCCATCTTTGGGTCCAAGAGAGAAGCAGGATGAGGAAGTTGTAAGCATAATGCAACTTAAGATACACTGTATCAGTCTAAACAGCAAGTCTGTAGAGACAGGTGACAGGTTAAAGGTACAGTGGTACCTTGGGTTAAGTACTTAATTCGTTCCGGAGGTCCGTTCTTAACCTGAAACTGTTCTTAACCTGAAGCATCACTTTAGCTAATGGGGCCTCCCGCTGCCGCTGCACCACCACCACACCATTTCTGTTCTCATCCTGAAGCAAAGTTCTTAACCTGAGGTACTATTTCTGGGTTAGTGGAGTCTGTAACCTGAAGCATATGTAACCTGAAGCATATTGTACAGGTACCACTGTACAAGGATATTCTGGGAATGTGGAGGTCCCTCGCTTTATCTGTCTTAACCCCATGCCATGTCCTCTTCTGCAAGCTGAGTTGCAACCAAACTTCTAACCTATTGGCCATGGCCTTGCCTGGGCCCATGCTTTGAAGAACACCAGCTGCAGGGGAAGGTTGTTCCCCTTGTGCCTTGCTTATGAATGGGCAACCCAGACACAATGCCAACAGATGATGATGATTAAAGTTTCTCTACCACCTTTCATCTGAAGATCACGGGGTAGTTTGCAATATAAAAAGACAAAAAATACATAACGTAATAGCAAACAAAAACAATAATCCCCCCATACACAGTTTAAAAGGTTATAGATTGTTTAATTAGCCAAAGGTCTGGGAGAAGAGGAATGCTTTTGCCTGGCACCTACATATATGTAACAAAGGTGGCTGTTGAGTCTTACAAGGAAGAGCATACCACAAGCGGGGAGCCACTGCAGTAAAGGCCCATTCTCGTGTTGCCACCCTCCAGACCTCTCATGGAGGGGGCACACAAAGAAGGGCCTCAGATTATCTCAGCAGGATCCTAGTCAGTTCATTTGGAGAGGGGTGGTCCTTGAGGTATTGCAGCCCTGAGCTATTTAAGACTTTACAGGTCAGAACCAGCACTTTGAATTAGGCCCTGAAACTAATTGGCAGCCAGTGCAGTTGGGCCAGAATTGCCCCTGTCCCCTACGTGGAGCCAGAGGTTTTTGACTACAACACTCATCAGCCCCACCCAGCTGGCCCTGGCTGCCTTAATTTCTGAGTTAGATAATCTTAGGGTTTATTTGTTGTCCCAGTATGGCACATGTCATGCCAAAGACACTTATGGGCAGTGACCAAGGTTTTGGGACTGCAGTAGAGATAGCTCAATGAGTTCCTAACTGGCCAAAAGAAGCTTCACCCAATTGGAAATCTGAAATTTCACATGTGGGCTGAAGCTGCATGTCCAATTTGGCTTTCCTGCTCCCTTTTTTGTGACTGTGAGAGGCACCTTGAGTGTGAAGCAGGCACCCATTTTCACGCCCCTTGCACCTCCTACTCCATCATCCATAGGCTCCCACGAGAGGAAGGGCAGAATAGTCATACACTAAATAAAAAGACTATTCTCTGGTTTAGGCAACAGGAAAGTCAGTAGTGGGTGCAGTTAGGTGAATTAACGGGACTATAGATATGCAAAAAGCAGGGCCCCTCCCATGCCCCATGCCTGCTGGAGAAAGAGCAGCATTCGCTGCTCCCTGGGAACAGCCAAATGACTTGCTTCCTAGGAGAACTGGAGGTGAAGGCCTTGGAGGCTCCAAGTGAGAGCTGTGGCGGCGGCGCACGGCAACACAAATTGGTGACACCTTGTATGGAGGGAGGACTGAATCTCCTGCGTTGCTCTGTGGCTTTCTTCCTTCCTCTTGTTGTCATGGGGACCTTCCCCCTTTTTTCCCTGAGTTATTATACTGTGCACTTCAGCAGAAATTTTATTGCTTTTGGGGCTGGTGGGGCTCATGTGGGACATTTTTCACTGCTCATGGTGCAGTGGTAATTTCTTTCAAATGATTTTTGCTTGAAGTGGTTTCAATGAATTGAGAAGGGTATGAGTATGAATGAACGGCTAAGCTTTTAGCACCGAATCCAGCGGAGGGACACACACCATCAAACTTCCTCGAGCATTCACTGTGGATATTATAATTTTGCTGGCACTACATAAATAGGCAGCGGGCCACCGTAATTTAAAATCTTCTTTGAAATCTGCTTTTCTATCCTCTTTGTAATGTATTGCATGGAGTCCCCCGTGACCCCCAAAGTTTCATTGGCAATTTATTTCCGCTATCCAAAGTTTTAACCTTCATCCTGTTATCCAAGCCCTTTCCGCCTGCTGCTGTAAAGATTAGGCTGTAAGAAGCTGGGAACTTGCCTTAGATCTTCAAGGGGTGGGCAAGGTGGCCGTAGTGCAGCCCTCCAGGCCCTCTCTGTAGCCCTGTGGACTTTTCCCAGACCATGTCCAATCCCTGGTCCTGCTCCGCATGCTCCTCCAATGTCCCTGCCTGGCTGGAATGTGTCCTTGGATTGTCACAATCCAGCTTGCCTGGGTAGAGAGATGTACACTTAAGAGATTAACTGCAGCTACACATGCCAACACTGGCATGTGGCCCCTGGATCGCTGCCCATGAGGAAATTTGGCCCTCAGGTTGAAAGAGATTTCCCAACCCACTGAAAGGAGGTGCCTGAGGATGGTGCCACTGGGGGACCTCCCCTATTGATGGGTTCCATAGTCCATTGCCTCTGCCTCATTCCAGCCATGCAGAAGACAGGTTGGCCCTTTTGCCTGCTGGAAATCTTTAGCATTGTGTGCCAATGGGGTACCTGCAGCCCTTTCCACATAAAGGCTTGAGATACCTGCTTCCGCCCCACTCCACACCCCATGAGAGCTACTGAGGTCTGGTGGATGCAGAGGTAGGCTTTGATCTGGGAGACTTGAACCCCTCTACCCATTCTTGGCCATTGCCCCTGGGTAGATCAGCCTATCTATCATTCTCCCAGCCTCTGTTCCTCATCTACAAAGTGGGAATAATTTAGAGCTATGCATGATCTTGCATATTTCCCATACAGCTCTAAAACCACTGCTGTGGAATGAGGAAATCAGCGGAGAGAAGGTTCTGCCCCCTTAGCCACTTCTGGTCACCCTACTGGAAGCAGCTTTCCTTCATCAAAGTGAGCCAGTGTGTGGTAGTGAGAGCTGTCACCCAAAACACCTGGAAGAAGTACCGTAAATGCCTCTGAATACCCATTGCTGGGAATTGCAGATGGGAAGAGTGCTTTCCACTTGTGGGATTCCTAGAAGAGACATCTGGTTGACCACTGTAAGGACAGAATGCTGGACATATGAGGGACAGCTGAGGGAGCTGGGAATGTTTAGCCTGGAGAAGAGAGGATTAAAAGGCAATATGATACCCATCTTCAAATATCTGAAGGGCCTTCACATGGAAGATGGGGCAAGCTTGTTTTCTGCTGGTGGGACCCAAACTAATGGCAAGAAAGGTCAGTCTGACTGAACCTTAGAAATAACTTTCTGATGGTAGGAGCTGTTCACCAGTGGAGTGGACTCCCTTGGAAGGTGTGGACTCTCCTTCCTTGGAGGTTTGTCAAGAGAGGTTGGGTGGCTATCAGTCAGATATAGTTTAGCTGTGATTCCTGCATTGCACGGGATCGAACAAGATGACTCTTGGGGTCTCTTCCAACTCTTCCATAGAATCATACAGTTCTATGATTCTGTGATATTGCTGGGATCCTCCTGTGCACCTCTCCTCTTCGCTTCTGTTGGGCGCCAGAAGGCTGTCATGCTGCAGCAGGCTTTGCAAAACCTTCTGCACCTTCAGAGGAATCTGAGTTCCTGGGGGCAAACCTACCCATTGCAGACCCTTCTCCTTCCCACAGTCTTCATCCTGGGAACGCTTCATTTCAATCCTGTTCCATGCTTAATGCTGCTGTTTCCTTTCAATGTAATTTATCTCAAAAGTGGTAGAAAGAACCCCCTTCCTTTTTTAAAAAAAGGAAAACTCTTTTGAAAGATGGAGACAGAATTTGTAGTTTGATAAAAAGAATTGGCTATTTCTGTAAATCTTCCATTTTCCCCTTTCCTTAGAACCAGTTTGGTAAATGTTGTCTCTCTCTCCTCCCTCCGTCATGTCAGATTTTACATCCTGCAAGCATCAAAGTATGGATCATAAACCCCTCAGCTCTTTATGACTTCAGCATTACAATCGCCAGGCACATTTTATGCAAATGAAGGTATTTACCTCCACAAGCTCTCCCATGAAGTGTGCCAGCTTCTCTGAAGAATTTATTTTGCTACATAAACAGGAGAAGAGTGTACCTAAAATTCATTGTAGGCGTTAAAGCCATGTGTGCCTTCAAGGCTGTGGTGCATGTGCAGTTTTGAGGGTGGGTCGGGAGGGGGCTGAGAAGTGAGCAGCAAGGGCACCCACAAAGTCAAGCCAGACAAAGAGAGCTGGAATCCCACTAGATAAGGGGTGGGGAACCCTTTTCAGCCCAAGGGCCACATTCTCTTCTGAGCAACATTCTGAGATCCACATGCCAGTGATGGGCGGAGCCCAAGGCAAAAGTGGGTGAAGCAACAGATGTAAATTTTACCTTTGTACAGGAGGCTAGTTTCTTCACACATACCCTATCTGTCCTTCATAAAGGCAAGCAAGAGGCAAGGTCATAGTCCAATTTGGCACATTTCAGCCTGGCAAAACACTCAAGGAGGATGTGAAGCAGGGGCAGTGAGGGGTGTGGCCTGGCAAAAGAGGGTGTGGTCTTGGCAGAGAACCAAGGACCAGATAGAGGCCAATATTTGGCCCTCAGGACTGAGGCTCCCACCTCTGCACCTGACCATCCTTCCCCAACTAGGCTATGCTGGCTGGGTCTGATGGGAGTTGTAGTCCTAAATATATGGAGGGTGCCATGTGCAAAAAGGGATAAAAATGGCATCATCTTCTCTGTTGGTCAAGATACTCAACTGAGTAAGATAGCATAAAGTCTACATGCTTGGGTAATATATTATCCTCTCCATGTCTGGAGTCCTACCTCCACCACCAACAAAACGTGTGGGCTCACTTGTGCTTTTGTGTGCGTTCTTCGCAGGAAGAGGTGACTGAAGGGTGTGTGGTCATATAGAAGTGGTGTGCAGGGTGTGTTTTGTGATGAGGATGGAAGAGCTAACAGCTGGTCCATTTATTTAAGCAGTGAATCTGCTAATGGGATAGGGCTGGTGGTCTCCAGCACCTAGGCACAGTGTTGACCCTTCATCATGCCCCTGGCATGCAAAGTCATAGAACAGAGGAGAGAGATCTGTTTGCCGAGATTAGGGAGGCCACTTCCAGGAATAAAATAGTCCCTGCCTCAATCCCAGCTTCCTAAAGAGCCCCCCCCCCCAGTTCCACCTGTCTTCCTGGTGCAACCTCCTCCTTGGGGAGTCCACCAGTCCTTCCATAGAAGAGTTTGGTGTGTTCCTCCAGCTCCATTTAAACTGTGTAAGCTCCCCCCCCCCCAAAAAAGGGCTGGTAGCTTCCAGATGGTTCTCTGGCTCTCCTGGAGGTCTCTGATTGACGATGGGCTGTTCCCTCAGAGGATACAGCCAGGCATCGATCCTGCCCTATTTTGCATGCAAAGTCAGCTCTCTCCCCTTTTGGCTAATTTCCCGACTATTTATTTGAACTAAATGAATCCCAGCCTCATTCAGGACCTCTCAGCACGTACGTTTAACACGCCTCAGCCACTTATTTTCATTAGGTGTTTTACCAGGTGCCTTAGGGTGTGCTGTTGGCTGAAGAGGCCTACAGGAAAGGACCCAGGCCGGAGAAGAAGGAGGCAAGGTATAGGACTGGGTCACCAAACAGGGCCATGGCTTCCCAATCCATTTTGAGAAAGGATCGATATCAGGCTAAAGGCTTCAGCCCACAGTGTGGATGTGGGAGGCTCACTTGGGCTGAGAGTGTCTTCATCTCACAATCCCAGGCAAGTAGTAATAGTAACTGCTGTGCAGATCCTTGCTGCCACCCACAAGGGAAGTGCCCTGCCTGAATTGCACCCTGCTTCCAGGCTCAATAGTTTTAGGTGTCACAAATGCTACAAGGAAATCTCTGTCCCTATCCATCCTTAGTCTAGGGAAGCCTCTGCTACTCTTTTGGATGTCTTGGTGTGTTTGCCAACACTTTTTCCTTCCTATTCCTTTCTTACGGAGCATTCCTCTGATTTGATGCTTGCTATTTCTTTCCCATGCAGAGTGAGAAAAATCCCACGGCACTCAATCCAATCCCATTGAATTGAACAGATTCCTGCTTGGTCTTCTTCTAGAATTACTATTACTACTACTACATTTACACCCTACCTTTCCTCCAACAAAGTGGTGTACATACTTATCTCCCCAGTATTTTATCCTTGCAACAAGCCTGTGAAGTAGGTTAGGTTGAGAGGCTGTGACTGGCCCACGATCCCCCACTGAGCACCACGCTGGCTCTCTCTCAAGCGACTGGATTTGTAGGTGTTTTTGGTGATATCATCAACTGCCTTGAATGCTCCTGTGCTTGCTGGCTGCTGGTCCGTTTCTGGGTATGTGAGAAGACTAGAGGAAGGTAGCGATGGAGTTGCCACCACTTCCTCCTCTTATGTCTGTGCTATTAGAGAGTCATGCAACCCCACCATTTTTTTAAAAGTAAAATGAAATTGGCTTTTGCTAAAATTGGGCTCTCTGTCTGTCCTGCTGCTCCCTGCATAGGTATGATGATGTCACACAAGAAGTGCCCCTTCCAGAAGAAATAGAGTTGTCAGCTTGTGAAATCCACTTTGCTGGAGCAGTTTGGAAGTGGAGTCAAGAAACCCAGGAGGCCTTGGCAGGTCTGAGAGCTGGTCCAAGGTTGAAGTCTAGTGTCTATGGTACCTTTTGCATTGGGTTCCATCTCCAAAGCTGTGTCTTTGCCTAGTACAGCCTTCTCCAACCTGCTGTCCTCCATATGTTTTGAACTACAACTCCCATCAGCCCCCAACCACCATGGGCGTGTTCCCAACCACCAAACCATCTTATGGCCAGGCTAGCTGGGACTGATGGGAATTGTAGTCCAAAATATCTGGAAGGCGCTAGGCTGAGGGAGGATGACCTAATACAACTTTTAAAACAATAAGATCAAGCAAATCTCTATAAACAAACAAAGGGCCCAGAGCACTCTGTCCTAAAGTGGTTAACGATTTGTTTTCCTATTTGCATAAGATCACAGGAGCCAATTTGTCTTGTCACTATTATCTTGGAGACTGATGTGTTAATTACTAGGACTGCACCAAATATTCTCTTGTGTTTGACTGGAAATAGTGCAGGGCAGGGGGGAGAAGTTTTCCTGAAAAGGCCTTGAATCCGGATAATCAAACCTTCATTGATGCTTTTTGCTGCTGGTGTTGCTTTCATGTTCCCAGGAATAGTCACTTGGCTGATCCCAGCCAATTGGGGATCACACCATGAAAGGGCTGATGTCATGAGGGTATGTAGCCAATCAGCTTTATGCTACATTATGACTTCACTGAGAGAGGAGCATAAGTGAAGAGGCAGGCGTTCTCACTGCCACTGCAGGTAAATGGCTGGAAGAGAAGGACTGTTATTATTTCTGTTTACATGACTGTATTTTGAGAACATTCTCAGCAATTTCAGCCCAGTGCCATTACTAATGCATTGCTGCCTTGCTCTGAAAATCTGGCATTTCTGAAAACTTGTCACAGTGTCAGTTTGCTTGGTTGTCAAAGAAAGCTTTTGTACCGGTCTTCGCTTTCTTTGTCAGATGTACAGTGGGAAAATGTATGCTGGTTTGTGTGTGCATGCATGAACACACAGTCATGATAATTCCCAGCAGTTGCCTTTGGATGGAAGCGGGGAGAGGGGGGGTCTGTGGAGCTGTGCAGTGCCTGAACTTCATCAGCCAGCCCCTTTGCGGATGAAAAGGGGCATGTCTGATGCTATGGGCACCCTCTGCGCACACCTAGATGAAGAGGAGCCAAGGTTCCTTACTCAGCTCAAAATCCTCTGGAAGTCTGAACAAATCAAAGCACCAGAGAGGAGTGCCTGGAGCCACGACTTCGTTGGCAAAGCAGCACCTCCGGCCACAGAGCTGGAAGATCCAGCGAGTCACGCAGCTCATTCCTATGCAAAAAGGGTTTTTATCTCTCTAAATGCTATTCGGCATCATTACTCATTGCAGGGAGGTGATGGCTGGCCTTGTTTAATGGGCTGAACTTTGCAACCTGAGCTGAAAGCTTATTTGTGCAGACTTGGGCCTGATGCTTTATTGCTCCTAAATTGTACAGATGATGTTAGAGCAAATGTTGTTAGGCTCTCCATTAAGGTTTGTTAAAGTTTCATACCAAGGGCTTCTTTGCACTCTTTTTGGTCCACAGAAGTAGGTCTCACATCATTGCTGGGTGACGTGAACTGAACTGTCCCTGGGGTCTCGGCAGCAATTCCAGAGCTGAGGCATCACTTTTAAAAAGCAGTGATATAATGCCTGGATGAGGAGTGGGGAGCCCTGGGCCTGGGTACCAACGCTGGCCCTCTAAGCCTTCCTATCTGGCCCCCAGGCAGTGTTAGAAACTCAGAGATATAAGCTAGGCACCAAATGGCTCCGTAAACCAAGGTTACAGTAGCCAAAATGGACTGTCTAGTTGTCATTTGGGGGCAAGACAGCTCTAAATTCTTGTTTCTTAGATGATGGGTTAATGGTATTTGATTATTAGTTAAACATCTGGCTAGTTCAAATGACATATTTGAGCTAGGTTAAGAACTTTGAGAACTGAAAGAAGAAAAGTCACTTCATCCAGGGACAGTCCACGTATATATTGGCCTATTCTGACCTCTTTTTCTTAATGGTGACACAGACCGAGGGGCGTCACACCTCCCATCACTGCCCAGGCACCCCAGTTATAGCATGGCATCTTTTCTTGTCGGCATCAGCCCTGGTGAGCTATTAGCCATGCCTTCACAGTTGGAGGCAGCATTGCTTCTGAATACCAGTTGCTAGAAATCACCGGAGGGGAGAGGGCTCTGGTGCTTGAATCCTGCTTGCAGGTTTCCCATTGGGGCATCTGTTTAGCCACTGTGAGAACAAGATGTTGGACTAGATGAGCCATTGGCCTGATCCAGCAGGCTTGTCTTACAATCTTATGTTCTGCTGCCAATGTAAAAACGTATTTCTTTACCCTGGCATTTGTTCATTACCGCCTGCTGTTCTGCTTCATATATTTTCTGATCTGTATTTATTTATATTGCTGCGTTGGCAATAAGTTGCTATTTTGTTTTGTTTTCTCATGTCCCAGCATGGAGCAGTGGGACAGAGATGCTTTCCAATCAGTAAAGTAGAATAATACAAGCCTCTGAAGGCAGGAGCTGTGAAGACTCTGGGATGGGGAACGGGTGTGTAGCATTGGTTATGGGCGACCTCCCAAGATGCACTTGCAATCACAGCAAGTTCAGAAGTGTGACACAATACTTTTTAAAGGGAGGCGGGAGAGGATCTGTTCTTTCCTGCACTGGTTTGGTTCCCCTTGGCTAAAACATGTGGAGGGTTTGATAGATGGGATGTGAAATACCTGTGCTGCAGAGGGTTGGCCTAGATGATCTCTGGGGTTCCTTCAGCCTCTTAGTTCTATGATTCTGTGAAATGCTTGTGTGAGCCCAGTCATGGTGTGCTATCAGGAAGCCTTTTCCCTGGGTGCTGGAAGGCAAAGAAGTGAGGAGGGGGGCTGGACTGAATGCCACTGCTCTCTTGGTGTGCCATAATGGCTGTGCTGGCCTGGCTGCCCCTCGCTCTCCTAGGTACTCACCCTGTTCCTGCAAGGCTCCTGATCACTCCTTGCATTCAAAGATTCCTCAATGCAGGCGACGCTCTTCTGCCACTCCGACCTCCTGGAGCACCAATTCCTCTTTGTTAACATGTGTGAGCCCCCGTGCGTGTTTATTGCTTGACTCTTCGGCGTTTAATGAATAACCTCGGTGTTACATTAATGCAGGTTTTTGTGTTGTAATTAATATTTGTGTTGCCATTGGAAATGGTGGTGAGTCAGGGAAGAGCCAGGGCAAGTTTAATTGAATTGCGTGCAGCGCTGAAAGGATGGAGCCATTAAACGCTCAGCTGCAGAATGATGGGGTCGGCTGGATTCCTCCACCCACCAGGTCAGCCTCAGGTGGAGGTGGCAGGAAGTAATTTTGCCGGGTGCTAAAATCTTGGTGGTCTCCAAATCCCAGGTGTGAAGTCCTAGAGCGCCCAGGGACAGGCCCCTTTTTATTTCCCTGCCCACAAGCAAATGAAGAGGGGAGTTTGGTCACGAAAGGCCAAAAGCAGAGGCTCAGTGCTCCCTCCGGGGCAGGGTTGGGAAAAAGTTTCCAACCCAAGGGCCACGTTTCCTTCTGGGCAAGCTTCCAAGGGCCACATTCCAGTGGTGGACAGTGCTAGATAAAAAAGTGGGTGGAGTTTTAGAGCTATTCTTAATGAAATTTGCCATATTCTACATTTCCGACATGGGTTGCCATACGTCCGGATTTCCCCAGGCAATTGAGCTCCCAGACACTGTTTCAAATGACCAAATCCCGGCTATGTCTTGGAAATTCTGGACGTATGGCAACCCTAGTTTACGCACCCACCAACACCCACACACCCATTTCTAGCCTCGATCCAGGGAAGCAAGAGGCTTCACTGAAATTCATGGGCAGCATTCCAGCCAGGCAAAAACACTCAAGCAGGGTGCAACACAGGGCCAATGAAGGGTGGGGCCTGGGGAGAGTTCCAAGGGCCGGGCAGAGAGGTCTGGAAGGTTGCATTCAGCCCCTGGGTTCGCCACCTTTGCTCTAGGGCAGACATGGATTTGCTAGGCAATTTCTTTAAAGACCTGAGTAGGTCTGTCAGTACCAATCTGTATATAATATAACCCCTGTCTTGGTCACTTACAGTAAGTAAGAATCCTTGCCAGGCAACCTTGATGGGTCTGGGAACGATCTGTGGACTGACTTGCAGGGATGCGGTCAGCGCTGTGGTCTAAACCAATGAGCCTCTTGGGCTTGGTGATCAAAAGGTTGGCAGTTCGTGCAATGGGGTGAGTTCCCGTTGCTCTGTCCCAGCTTCTGCCAACCTAGCAGTTCAAAAGCATACCAGTGCAAGTAGATAAATAGGTACCACTGCAGCGGGAAGGTAAACAGCATTTCTGTGCATTTTGTCACAGTCCTCCATGTGCCAGTAGCAGTTTAGTCATGCTGGCCACATGACCCGGAAAGCTGTCTGTGGACAAACACTGACTCCCTCGGCCTGAAAAGCGAGAAGAGCGCTGCACCTCATGGTCACGTTTGACTGGGCTTAACCATCCAGGGGTCCTTTACCTTACCTTACCTTATGGACTGACATATAAGCACTACCATTAGCTGCATGAGACCAAAGGTCTGCCTATGCTGAGATGAAAGCCAAGAGTTGAAGACTAAAAAAAGAAAGAAAAGAGAGTTAGGATCCATTTGGATGAAGAGAACTGTCCAGGCTGCAAAAATACTCTCCAAGCCTGTATGTAAACAGCTCAGTGGGTAGAGCATGAGATTCTTAATCTCATGGTTGTGGGTTCAAACCCTTCCTCGGGCAAAAGATTCCTGCATTGCAGGAGGTTGGACAAGATGACCGTCTTGGTCCCTTCCAACTCTACAATTTTGTGATGCTTAGAATTCACTTCTAAGGACTCTCTTAAGCTGCTGTTGCTGCCTGCCTGCAATGCCTCTGCCCACTGGAACCTTGTCCAGCCCCTGGCAAGCCATGCCACTGACTCTTCTGTAGAGCTGCTTTCCTCTTTGTGGCTCAGCTGTGACCCGGTCCAGGTTCTGTTTCCAAGAGTCTCCAGTCAGGCACCTCTGAAAATACACAGGCAAGGCACAGTGCAGGTGGTCTTTCCCCTTCATTTGAGCACAGCTTCCGGGATTTCAGAGGCAGCTCTTCTTTTCTATCAGACTGCCACAAAATGCCCAAGCTCTTGTGGACAGCTAAAACATTTTGTGGCAAAATCCGTTGCAAAATCCGTGGCATTTCGCAGGAAGTCCTGGTTCTTCCTTCCTCTCCTCCATGGTGAGTTGTGGTGGTTCGGCCAAAGGAAGTTGGGCAGTGTGGCTCTGCTCTTGGGATCTATGTTCTTGTGGCATTTCCTAATTGTCCCATTTGAGTGGCTGAATCCTGGCCTCATGCTGGCACCCCCTGTGCAGCAGTGCCGGCCCACCCATGAGGCAGGGTGAAGTGACTGCCTCAGGCAGCAGGATTCACAGGGACAGCAGATCCTGAAGTAGATACATTTTTTCTTCCCTGACGGCGAGTGGGCACCATTTTGTGGTTTGCCTCAGGTGCCAAAATGCCTTGTGCCAGCCCAGCTGTGCCGGTCTCTCACCTGTTGCTGCTCACCTCACCTTCCAAGGAGATCCTAAGACCTAGGCATTCTGTGGGCACAAGGAGAGTCACCATAGCTCAGTGGCTATAGCATCCACTTCACATGCATTGGGGTTCAAACCCCAATGACACATCCAGGCAGGACTGGGAGAGATCCCAGTGTCTGAAACCCTTGAGTGTCATTGCTACCAGTCAGTGTAGACAATACTGAGCTAGGGTCTCGGGCAGAAGTGTCTTTCAGCCCGAAAGGGATTGAACTTGGGACCTTCTGTGTGCAACACTTATGTTCTGCCACTGATCTACGGCCTTTCCACATCTCTGAGTCAAGGGCATGAACTCCCTGCAGTTTGGCATCGCTGTGCCGGTGGGAAAGGGCTCCCCCCGCCATTGCACATTCCTCTTAACCATGCCTTAGTTGTGACAGACTTGCTTCCTCTGCGGATTCGGCATGGTTCGCCTCTGGCAACATTCCCATTTATGAAGATGTTTTGCATCCCAAGATTTGCAGCTTCTCGGCCGATGAATATTCAGGACCCACTTTGCCCCTCCCTCCCCCAGCACTGCTGCCCCCTCCATATATGTGCCATCCTCATTCCTCACCCCCACCCCCCCCTCTTCTCTCTTCTTCCTCTTCTTAAACTGCGGATTCAATTAGTTCTATTTGCTGCTTTAGTAATAAAACAATTCCCTCTGTGGCATTAAAATGAGCTTCTCTCATTATTTCATTTGGCTCCACGTTACACTTTTTTAAAAGTGGGGAAAGGAGGCCCTGAGGTGGAGGCAGCTTGCAGGCTTCTCCACCAGTGCTTAATAGAAGGAGGAGGAGGGAGGGCCACTAAAGGTGTGTAGCAGGAGAGTTAAATATGGGAGGAGGGTCTTGGACAAAGAAGTACTCTCTGCTCCGATGCATGCCATAAATCAACAAAAAAATTTTTTTTGCTAATTAAACAAAATAGTTATGAAGGGCACTATATGAATACTTAAGTAAATATCACTACTATCCTCTCCTGGATCTCCCACAGACTTTGAAGACAAAGCTATGAGACTTCCTGAGAGCAGGTGAGGAATGCTCCCACTGGGCATTGCCAGCCAAATGCACTCTTGCTATTCCTGTTCTTCTCTCCTTCCAAACCTGTCGCTTGGACCCAAGCCAGTGAAGGCACATTGGTGAGACAAATCTTGAACTAGCACAAAGTCGGCCAACCACAGGCTTCTATTTCAAGATACTGTATTTTCTCAAATGGTTTTTAGGTAAAGCAAGTGAGAGGAATAGGCATCATGGAATTGTCGAGTTGGAAGGGACGCCAAGGGTCATGTATTTCAACCCCCTGCAATGTTGGCGTCACAACTAAAGCAGCCATGACAGACGGCCATTTAACCTCTGCTTGAAAACCTCCAAGACGGAGAGTCCACAACCTCCCAAGGGGTCCGGTCCACTGCTGAACGGCTCTTACTGCTGAGAAGGCTCTTGGCTCCAGAGAAGCGACTCTTCAAGATGGATTGAACAGGAGTGCCCTCTGGGCAGTGCCATCTTTGCCAAAGGGGGAGAAAGCAGCCAGTGTGTGCAGGGGTAGGTAGCTTGAGGGTGGTCCCCCCCCATCCTTCCTCCTTCAAAGCACACCTAAGCCTGAGCCTGCATGCTCTCTGGGAGTCTTGCGAGACCTTTCCATTTGGGCTAGTGCAAGCCATGGGAGGACAGGGATTTTAGTATCCAGCATAACTCAAGGATTGATTCAGGATTTGTGTGCCTGTTTTTGCTTCGCTGTTACAGGACACAAAACTTTGGCATGAGTAAGGCTATAAACGCTAATGGGTATATAAAATAACCTGAACTGTTTCCACCCCAGCCAGTCAAGAGCTGCAGTTTTAAGAACAAGAGCCTGAGCTCACTTTTTTTCCTCCACCCTCCAGATCCCCTTTTTCTTGTGTGTCATGCCTTTTAGACTCCAAGCCTGAAGATGGGGACTGTCTTACTCCAGATCTTAGTAAGCTGCTTTTTGCTCCTTTATAAGAGTGTGGTGGCAGTGTACTATATGTGGTAATGTGGGGGTGCAGTTGTGTCCCTTCAGGTGATGCCAAACTGTTGCACCAGTCAGCCCTGCCCACTGGCTCTGTTGACTTTGGGGGGGGGGGCTGATGGGAGTTTTAATTCAAGAGCCCCTGAAGAGCCACAGTGGGGGGCCCACTCCTGCTCTAAGCAAACAATACTCCAGTGTGTGGGCCCTGGAGGCTGCTGCCCCACCCCCCAAAAAGAGTCCACCTCAGCACAGCTGTGGAGGGTGCCCTAAAATCAACATGAACATTATTTTTCTAACTTGCCTATATTCAGTTTTAGGAACTTAGGCTGTGTACACTCCTTATATTGAAAGAACATACACAGACACTCCTCAAAATGAATCCTGGGAACTGTAGCTTACTCCTCAGAGAGCTACAGTTTGTAGGGATATGAATAAATGCTAGGAGAGGACATATTTATCAGATATTATCCTTCCTTGCTCGTGTTTGTTAGTGTCATTGCTTTGCAGCTTGAAAGGGAAGCTTAGGTAGGCTAGTTTTAGCCTTTTAGTTTAAGTAATCCAGGATGCTTTAAGGGAGACTGGTTTCTCCCAATATTTCCCCCTTTTCTCCCCCTTTAAACAATAATCACACAAACAGTCTTGTAAGAGGTAAACATAACATTTGCTCACTCAGAATATTTGTTGAAGAGTAGCTTTGTTTAGGCAGGCTTAACATGGCAATTCAGTTCCAAAGACATCCTTTAGTCTCGTTTAAAATGGTGTCTGAGCATCGGACCTGAGACACAGCAGATGTTCTTCACATTTCTGGCTTGGTGATGAGTTGAAGATGAAGATAAGAAAGAGAGTGTTTGCCCAGGCAGGTATGGGAATATATATAGCTGCACTATCCCACTGTCAGGGCATAGGAAACCTCTGAGAGATTCAGCTCCTATCATGTGCCTATCTAGCATGAATCATTGGTTTTGGCTGCATTTTAAAATACGCTCCTAGCACCCCTAACAAACTATGATCCCCAGGAGTCTTAGGGTGAGCGCTTTAAATGTATGGTGTGCATGCAGCCTTACACATGAGGTCGCAGCACCCTTTCCTTCATGCCGCTGATGGGCTCCACCCTGCAAGGCACAAGCAAAACTTCCCCAGGCAAATTGAAGACCGATGGCGAGAAGTCATTGCGGTGTGTGTGTGCGATTTGGGGCAGAGAAACAGCTGGCTGGAAAAGGGCACCTTCTAAATGTTCTCAATGTCTTTCTCTAGAGACTGCTTTTAGCCACCGGACCTCTGAGATGTGGATTTGCATGTAGGCATTTTCCCCTGAGACTGCAAGTGCTTTTCTTTGAGCGCTCAGAGCAGGGAACTGAGCTGAACGTACAACTCAACTTCAGCCAATTATTTTTTAAGCAACTACAGTGGGGTGAGGGAGAGTTGTTTATCTTAGCTATTGGACGTGAATGTCTTGCAGAACCTCCAGAAA
This sequence comes from Podarcis filfolensis, assembly GCF_964270895.1. Classification (NCBI taxonomy): domain Eukaryota; kingdom Metazoa; phylum Chordata; class Lepidosauria; order Squamata; family Lacertidae; genus Podarcis; species Podarcis filfolensis. The sequence goes on along the minus strand of NC_139616.1, from coordinate 28,110,742 downwards.
AACAGGTCCAGCCTTTGACTCGCCAGGGCCCTGGGGACTCTCTGCTGTGAGGTAGCCCCCTGGCAGAGTATCTCTCAGGACTTTGTTCTGTTGTTTTCATATTTAGCTTGATCAAAAAGTATTGTCTGAAGCGGCTAAGAACTTGATTCAGAACGTTTGGGTACATTTCAATCCAGGTCTAGTTACGGATGGGAAACTGCCTTGGTCACCTGGGCTGTAGGCTTATACTGTAGAATGGATGCTGCCCTGATGGTTCCCTTGGACCTGTCACATGGTAGAAGGAGCAAGCTCATTTTCTGCTGGTCCAGAGGGCATGGCCCAAATCAATGGATTCACATTATAAGAAAGGAGATTCTGACTAAGCTTTAGGAAGAACTTCCTGACAGTAAGAGCTGTTTGACAGTGAAACAGTGGCAGGCTCTCCTTCATTGGAGCTTTTTGAGCAGTGATTGGATGGCCACCTGTCAAGGATTCTTTAGCTGTGGTCCCTACATTCCAGGGGGTCAGATGACCCTCAATGTACTTTTCAACTCTACAGCTCTATGATTCTATGACCTCTCAGTGGCATTCTGTACTATCTGCCATGTTGCTGTTCTGGACCACATGGACACATGTTTATTAGGAGGTGGATGAGGCTGAGGTGGCCCTTCCTGGAGGGGCCATCTCAGAAGCTGGTGTTGATATGGGTTTTTATCAGATAATTCCAAACTGGAGAATCGCAAATTAGCTTAATTTATGTGTTCGTGATCTTTACGAAGCTAATCACTGTCGGGGTGCTGTGTTGTAATAATGCAAATTAGCCTAATTCATGCATGTGATCTTTAGGAAGCCAATCAGTTGTTTGGTTGTGTATTTTTGCGTGTAGTAATAATGAATTAATTAAGTTTAATTTATTTTAGTTTATTATGGGAATTAAAAAGAATCCAAAGGGGTGTCAGCAAATTAAGGTGCGTGTGGACGGGAGGTGTTCTATTTATGAATTCCTTCGATCTACTACAATGAAATTTATTTTAATTCATCATGAACATTAGAAAGCAAAGTGTTGGTTTGTAATGTGGAAGGTCTTGGGAAAGGCAACCTTGAGTTGTTACCCTCTGCATTTGGTTTTGCATGAGAAAGGGAGGGGAGGAAGTGTCATTTAATGCAAACATCTCTTTGGCGCCACCTGCTTTCATCATATGTCTCCAGTAGGGTTTGCAACAAGACAATGTGATTTCACAAAGAGCAACATGACTTCCATCCAGGCTAGGGAATAATGCCCATTCCCCCTCCTCACCTTCTCCTTGGGTTTAATGGCATTGCAAGGCCAATGAAAGGTCTTTTCCCACCAGCTACTAACAGCCTTTCCTTTTCCACTTACCATTTTAGGAGATCTGTGGCATCAGCAGGCACCGAACAGCTTTAGGCAACGCATAAATAATTCCTGTTTCGCACTGTGCTAAACAGCTGTGCTGATTGGGGCTGATGGGAGTTGTAGTCCAAAATGACCACAGTGGGTGGGGGCTCATGGGAGTTGTAGTCCAAAGCATCTGGAGGGAATCATGTTTGTGAAGGCTACTTTACAATTTAAAAGCTGAGTTTGGGGCTCATCCACACTTCCACTCCACTTGTCTTGTGCCTAGAAAGCATGGGTCCAAGCTATTTTGCAGCTGGAAAATATGACTGGAAACCCAATTGCTGATTGGTCCAATTCAACAATAAACCTCAAGTTTGGTGGGGGAAGCGGTGGGGCAAATGGAGGTGTGAACGAGCCCTTGGTCAAAACTGATAGTGGGCTCATCTATTTATTTTATTTAAAGCCTTCCCCCTCACCCCTGCATTGCTTGCCCAAGGGGAATCTCCTGCCCCAAAACTGCAAGTGACCCTGTCAGGCAAAAGCTTCAGGTCCCCAAGCATCTGATGCTTCATAGCAAAGGATAAGACGTTGAGAGATCCAATAGACTGACCCCCGTATTTTTCACATCTAGATAGGAAAGTAGTTTCACATTGCATTGTTCTGCAAGCACATCATGGAGGTTATTGGGTGAACCTTCAAAATTGTGCATGGGAAGGTGTGGCAGTGAAGGGGCCACCCAAGGAGTGCCATTTACAGTTGTTGAGGTGGCTTACTTGGCAGAGTCAGTGTCCTGGGAGACATGTACGAAGCTGAGCCTTTAATTAGGGACGCGGGTGGCGCTGTGGGTTAAACCACAGAGCCTAGGACTTGCCGGTCAGAAGGTTGGTGGTTTGAATCCTCGCGACAGGGTGAGCTCCCGTTGCTCGTTCCCTGCTCCTGCCAACCTAGCAGTTCGAAAGCACGTCAAAGTGCAAGTAGATAAATAGGTACCGCTCCAGCGGGAAGGTAAACGGCGTTTCTGTGCACTGCTATGGTTCGCCAGCATGCTTAAGCATGCTGGCCACATGACCCGGAAGCTGTACGCCGGCTCCCTCGGCCAATAAAGCGAGATGAGCGCCGCAACCCCAGAGTCGGTCACAACTGGACTGGTCAGGGGTCCCTTTACCTTTACCTATGCCTTTAATTGCAGAATCATAGAATTGAAGTGTTGGAAGAGACCACCAGGATTATCTAGTCCAACCATCTTTAATCCAACATGGGGCTTGAACTCACAGCCCTGAGATTAAGAGTCTCCCACTTTACCGACTGAGCGATTGGATTGTGCAGGTTCAAGCCAATAATCATGGTGTAGACATGTGTTCCTTGTTCCTCTCTTTTGGCCTGGCTTGAGAATTTCCAGAGTGGGACCCTTGCTTGGCTGTGCTTTGTAGTCTGTGGTCCGCTGGATCTAAGAAGAGCCCGACCGCATACGGAGAAGGAGTGCAAGCCCTTCTGTAACAGACATTGCAGTGACAAATTAGGTTGGCCTCCTGCGGACTCCCCCAGATACAATACTGTACTATCTTTAGGACTAGGTTTTAGCTGATTGGAAGCTCCTGTTAATAATCTAACGGAGTGACAAAGCCCACAAAGAAATGATGTCCATTTAGGATGGAAAACCGTTTAACAGCCAGATGAAAAATTAGACTGTAGAATGGGATGAGAAAGACGTCCAAGTTAAGCAATTAATCAAAGCGATGGGAACGCAGGAAGGAAATAAACGTGATAAAAAGGATTTGCTAGAGCAGATTACAGACAAATTTTCAGGAGTGCCACGTAGGGCATGGCCAGCTTGGGAATTGCCCTCCTCCGAAATCTTCAATCATTCCTGCAATCAATTCTGCATTTCCTTAATAGCTGCCTGCGTGGAAAGAGAAGGAGCCCCTGTCCCCATTGTCTTAAATTAACCGCTAACAGCAATCCATACATTAAACTGCATATTGAATATTTGTCTCACAACAATGCTCTTGGAAGTTGTTTATTTCCCGGCTAGTCCTTCTGCTAGGCGTTTCGGCACTGTACCTAAATTCTGCAGGATGCGTGCTGTGGAATATCACCTCCTGCGTTCGATATTCTCCCTCACGGCCCCCTGGTGCCAAAAGCAGCTGTGCAGGTGGCGGGGGGGGGGAAGCTTGCAATTACAGCCGGCTTTTCTCATAAACTGATTGTTTGTTTCTTGAGACAATTACGCCGACTTTATTATACGATGTATGTTTCACCGCAGCCACTCACCTGCTTTATAGGGTTTTGCAGTAAAATACCAAGTGGAGATACGCTTTGCCCCCTAATATGATTCAATTGTATTGTGTTATCTGACCTTTAAAGGGAGTTTGCAATCTATAATAACATGACCGAATAGATCCAGTTGTAGGGAAGAATTGGCAGGCTGGGAAATGCGACCTGTTTACAAATACAGGACTGCTGGGGCCCTACTTAATTTCTCAGTGCCAAGGGAGTTCCCTATATTGGACGTGTGGAAGCTGGCTGGAGAAGGAAGGGCCTGGCATCAGACAAACTCTGTTTCCCCCCTCACCCCCACAGGGGGCATGAGGGAGTTGCAATCCAGGCAATCCAATGGACAGCTTTGTTCACCTCTGGGGACCCGAGAAAGAAGATGATGGTTTCATCAACCAGTGGCATGTGGTGAAATTTTGTGTAGGGGCACAGTTTGGGACAGAAGCACTAGCTTGTGAGGGCGATGGGGAGGGAGATTACATCACACACGTGACATCATAACACTGCACACGTGAGCATCATACCTCCCTCCTTAAACTGGGCGGAAGCTCCCCAGGCTTAAAGGAAAGTGGTGCCAGATCTTTGATAGAATGCTGGAGCCCTCCTGCCTCCTTACAAAGCCAGGTAGGTTTTGGGAAGGTGGCGGGAGGACTGCTGAGCCTGTTGGAGGATTGTGCCTCTCTCCCTAAGCCAGGCAGAAGCTTCCTAGCCTTTGGAAAGAAGGTGCCAGGGGAACATTTTGGGGACCAACCTAGTTCCCCATGTCCACTGACCACACGCCACTGGTTTCAAGGGTGTTTTGTCCCACATTGGGTGTAGCTTAGTTTTGTGCCACGTTGATCGTTTTAGGAAGCAGACTTATCATGGAACCTGTATGGAGGCCGCAATTCTCCTGGAAACCGCAGGAAGGGAGAGTTGCTCATGTCCAGGGATCAGCAAACGTTTTCTGCAGGGGGCCAGTCCACTGTCTCTCAGATCTTGGGGGGGGGGGCGAACTATATTTTTTTTGGGGGGGAGTGAACAAATTCCTATGCCCCACAAAGAACCCAGAGATGCATTTTAAATAAACGGACACATTCTACTCATGTATAAACACGCTGATTCCCGGACCGTCTGCGGGCCAGATTTAGAAGGCATTTGGGCCGGATCCGGCCTGCAGGCCTTAGTTTGCCTATCCATGCTCTTGTCCTTGAACCCTGCTTGTGGGTTTCCTACAAGCATCTGGTTGGCCATTGTGAGAACAGGGTGCTGGACTAGATGGGTCGCCTTTGACCTGATCCAGCAGGCTCTGCTAATGTTCTTATGTCCTTGTCTGCATTTCTGGGTGGCGTGGTGGTGGGGAGATCGAGGTGGGTGTGGGGAAAGAGGACCCTGTTTTTCCAGTTCAAGGGGAAGGTGGGTGTTGCCCAGCACTGGCTGGCTGTCCCTTTGTGTCAGTCATCGCAAAACTAATCCGTCCCTGTTTCTGATTTGATTCGGGAATGTCCAGCTTTTCCTTAGAATGTCCCTATTTTCATTGGAGAAATGTTGGAGGGCATGGAGTTGTGTGACCCCTGAGCCAAGGAGATAAGTAACTGCACAACCTTTAGAAGATATCTGAAGGCAGCCTTGTGTAGGGAAGGTTTTTTAATGTTTTTATATATGTTGGAAGCTGCCCAGAGTGACTGGGGAAACCCAGTCAGATGGGTGGGGGAAGAAGAAGAAGAGGGAGGAGAAGGAGGAGAAGGAGAAGGAGAAATAGGACGTCCCTATTTTCATCAGAGATATGTTGTAGGGTATGTTCTTCACCCTGAGCTTTTTTTAGTGTGTGAAAAAGGGGAGGGGGAGTAGCCTTAAAAAAAAAAAAAACCAGGCACAGAACAAATGCCTAATTGGGAAAGCCTGCAGGTGCTTGTGGAGAAAATAGTCTAAGGCAAACCGCCCACCTGACAGAGCAGAAGGAGGAAGGAGAGGTGGGGGGGGGGGAGAGGAGTTTGGAACGGGGGAGGGGAGGGCCGTGAGAAGGGGAGACTGTATTAGAAGCACCTATTTCTTTCCTGCAAGCACATAAAGGCACAGCCACAGCCTTGGTACTTCCTTACACAAACACACACACACACACACACACACACACACACACACACACACACACTCTCCCCTGCCTGCCTGCCTGCCTTTCCCAGGAGTCCAAGTACAGCGCTGAGTGATGGGAACCCCAAAGGAGGAGGAGGTTCCAGAAAGATGGTAGAAAAGATAATGTGATGCTGGAATATGGGGTTGCAGTGGTTGGGGACCACCTCTGCTGCTGGAGATCCCCCACATCACTCTCAGTGTCTCCAAGGCATCCATAGAGCTATTAACTAATCTAGACCAAACTGAGCCATGGGCAAAGGTAGCCATGTGCCCTGCTTTGCAGAAGACAGTCCTCTGGTCCAGGAGCCATCAGAAGGGAGAGCAGGAGGGCTGCTTGGGAGTTGCCCATTCCCAGGGAAAGCAAATGAGCAAACATTTTGCTTCCACTGTGTTGCATCTCTGTCTCGCTATCATCTCTGTTTGAATCCTAGTCTTTAGTTCTACTTGTGCATCTGTACATCTAAATGAGCACATGCAAGCCATATGCAAATCTGTACCCCCTCTTGCGTTTCCTCTTTGGGGGTGGGGTTGTCAGGGCTCTCCTCCCTCATCATGAGGCACCCAAAGGTTGCATCGTGCCAGGTGGGTGCTGAAACCCAAACTGCTTCTTTGTTTGGCCCAGAGTTTCCTGAGCACTGGAGTTGAGTGGGAAGATCTAACACACAGAGACACTTCAGGCAGCAATTTTGCCCTTGTCTCTCTCCAGGCTGCTGACTTGGGGGCCTCTGCTTCTTCTCCCCCTGGCTCCTCATCTTCCTTCTGCAGTGGTACAGCAAGCTTTGCACTGAGTTTTCCCCAGGCTCCAAATTCTCTTCTTGGGTCGGTGGCTCTCCATGGCTGCCTCTTTCTCCTCATTCTGCCCCTCTTGGCTGGTTTCCTTCATTTTCTTTTGATGGCTAAAAAGATTATTTATGTATTTGCTTCAATCCACAAGCAGAGCACAATATCATTATATATACAATGGCAGGTTTACCGAATATAAAATTTATGTTGCAGCCCAAACACAATTTGCATCTGTGTTGTGTGATATTATAATGCTAGCAGTGGCAATTGTCTTAAAGTCATCATTTCCAGAGAGGTGTCAATGACTGTTAGCCACTAGCTGCAAAAGAGCCCTGGCCCCCACTTAAACGTCAGCAAATTCATTACAGCACAAACATTCATGTAATACAGTCCACTTCATCAGGAGTCTGCTAAAGCTTGCTTCAAAATGAATGGGTTAGTCTTTCAGGTGCTGTTTTTGCTGAAAGTTATGCACATCCTGCTGCAGCCATTTTTCAAAAGATCCAATGTATTGATGGAATTGATATGACTGTGATGGATTATGGATTCCAAAGCAGGAAAATGCTGAGGCTGAGTTCTTAGAGGTGGTCCTCCTTTCTGCCCCCTGTTAAAGATTTGTTCCTGCCTCGGATCCAGCACCAATCTCCCCTTAAGGCTGGTTGCAGTGACTCTGATCCAGCACCAATCTCCCCTTAAGGCTGGTTGCAGTGCTGCCAACCCTTTCTGCAGGAATAGACTGCTTCACGGGGGTGTTGTGGCTGTTTTGTAGTAAAATGTGAGTTTTTCCTTTAGAGGATGTAGCAAATCCAATGTCAGGGGGGAGATGGGGCCAGAGAAGCTTATTTCTCTGCCTGGCATCTAGTTTTCTCAAACTGCCCAAGGCTTGAGCTTCATACACAAGTATTTTTTGTGTGAAATAACTTCTTTGGGGAAGAAAGTGCTTCCTGCACTTTCACTTGTGGCGACATCCATTAGAAGCTGCCATTTCTGGACCATCTTTAAAGGCAGCCCCACAAACAACACATTGCAGCAATCTAAACCAACATCTGCTGCATCAGGCCAAAGGGAGCCAATCTAGTTTGGCCTCCTGTGTTGACAGTGACCAAATAGATGCCTATTATGGGAAACCTGCAAGCAGGATTTGAGCATGAGAGCACTCTCCCTTCTGTGGTTTCCAGCAACTGGGATTGTTGCCTCCAACTACAGGGGCAGAGCCGAGCCATCGCATCAATAGCCCTCACCTCCATGCATTTTAAAGGACGCGGGTGGCACTGTGGGTTAAACCACAGAGCCTAGGACTTGCCGATCAGAAGGTTGGCGGTTCGAATCCCCGCGATGGGGTGAGCTCCCATTGCTCAGTCCCTGCTCCTGCCAACCTAGCAGTTCGAAAGCATGTTAAAGTGCAAGTAGATAAATAGGTACCGCTCCAGCGGGAAGGTACGATAAACAGCATTTCCGTGCGCTGCTCTGGTTGGCCAGAAGTGGCTTAGTCATGCTGGCCACATGACCGGGAAGCTGTACGCCAGCTCCCTCACCAATAAAGCGAGATGAGCGCCGCAACCCCAGAGTCGGCCACGACTGGACCTAATGGTCAGGGGTCCCTTTACTTTTACCATGCATTTTCTTGATCCTTTTTCAAATGCAGAGTTCCATAGTTTAATGATGCTCTGTGTGAAGAAGGACTTTCTTTCATCCAACCTGATAAAAGGCAGAGTCCACCACAACCTCTTCGTTGTTTGAGCAACTTTCTCTGGAATTCAGCTTTGGAAAGCCGACTGAATTGGACCTGTGTTCGCCAGCCCCCTTTTAACTGATAGTTTGTTAATGTGGACATGGATCCACTTAATTACTCTCTTGCATGCTTTTAAGCCGTCCCTCACTTGTTCATTAAACACCCTGCCTCCTCCGCCTCCTCCTGCCTCCTCCAGCGCTGAGCAATCAAGTGGAGCCCTTTGTTCTCCACGCCTTTGATGGTGCCTTCGTTCCAGTGTTGCTTTTGTGCAAACTAGTAGCAGGTTCCCCACTCCCCCTCGGCCTCCCATCCTTCTAATTAATAATTACACAGCCCACTTTCAGTTCTTTTCACACGTTGAAGGGCGTTGATTGAAACGGTTTGCCACTGTGGACTCTTGGAAAGGTTCCTTCCATCCCGGCTATTGTTTTGTTTGCGTTTCCCTGAGTGTGTTTTGCACCTGACAGGCCCGCCCCCGCTCCACTGCTGCCCGCCTGCCATTTCGAGAGGGTAAGCCTCCCACCCTGGATTTAGAAGCTTCTCTCTGCCTAATGGTTTATCTTAACATTTGCCCTGCTTAAGATCTCCCCAAGCCTTGCTGGTTCCATGCCAAATTCCGGAATGAAAAAACAACAACCCACAAAGTGTTTTTTAAAAATAAGCAACAAGGAGAAGCTTTATATATCACGAAAGCTTTATCCTGGAGCCTGAGATGGGCAGCTTTGTCCTCCCAGATGTCCCAAAGCTTAAACCCTCAACTCCACCTGACTTGGCTGTGGCATCAGAGAATAAGGGACTGCCACCATCATCTGTCATTTCAGTGCCACTCTGTGAAATGCGTCTACGACAATGAAAAGTGTTTCTCAGTCTGTGTGTACAGTTGCTCTGGGAGCAAGGTTGCGCACACACCAACAAGAGGTTGGGGGTCTTTTCCTCGAGTTATGACATGCGCTTGTTATGAATACATGTTTAACCCTTAACCTTATTCCCACAAGATTTTATCACACCAAAGGAATAAAGAAATCTTGATTTATTATACGAAATAGAGCTGACAGAATATAGAAATGCTGCTTCAGATAGCGAAATCACAGTTTAAGCAGGTTGCACTCCTACAATGCACACACACCTTGATTTGTAGAGTGAAAGATTCCCTGTTTTAAAAAGCCTACAGGGACCATTTTGCCAGCAGGACCTGTGCTAAGATCAAGAAATAGAAAGGGAAGAATATACCTGTCCTTAAAGCAAAGTGTGTGCATGCTGTTTCTTGAGAGGGCTGAGAAAGAGACAGTTCCTCATTGGAGCTAGGATAGCTACTGACAGCCAACTCACTACTGAAAATCAGGGAGTTTTCTAATATTTTTTCCATCTTAGTGGGGAAGGAAGGGGCTCTGAAATAAGCAATTCCTGCCCATTTCTAACCCTGCCCATCTTGCAAATTAAGAGTTTGGAAGAACTCTTAATTTCCTAGTGAGAAAATGACTAAAACTGGACACGCTGATTGCTTCCCACTCTGGTGTTTTGCTTAATAAAAGGGTGAAAGACTGTGACCTTAGTAAGCTATTGACTGAAACTGGTCATCTGTCTGCCTGACCATTACCTTGAGGGCCCCCATTTAGAAGTTTGAATAGACTGTATTTGGCAACTAAATTTGCATGTTGACCTTTATAAGGTGTGAGGAGCTCAGAATATCTCCCTGAATGCCTTCAGGACCCATTTTGAGATGAAGCTGGTAACAGGGTCAAGTGTGGTTCACAATGGAGAATCTCATGTTATATTTAACTTATGTCAATCTTTTCACTTATGCTATGATCTACAGAGATAAACCATAGAAATAAGTTCAGATTCACACACCTGTTCACAGATGCAGCTCTACTCTACAGCAGCTCTCATGTGCCAGAAATCTGTCTTTGCATTGGTTGCACACAGAGATAAGACAGAGCTGTTCAATAGTGGAATGGACCCCTTCAGGAGATGGTGGACTCTCCTTCATTGGAGGTTTTTAAGCAGAGGTTGGATGCCCATCTGCCATGGATGCTTCAGCTGAGATTCCTGCATTGCAGAGGGTTGGACTAGATGAAACCTTCAGGTCTCTTCCAACTCTACAATTCTATGATGCCTTGTGCAAAATGAGAGAATTCTCCTCCTCTTGTTACTGTGTGACTTGTGTACATGTGCCTGGTGGTAATTTAGACTGGTGGTGGGTCAGAGCTCTTTTGTAGCACCATACGGATGGTGTGAGGGTAAACCCAATATCCCTCATGGGAAACTCAAGCACTGAAGGCACCTCTTCTCATGGTTCATAGCTGAGGGGGCAGGGGGGCAGCTTCTCCCCCCGCCCCCCAGATCAAGTAAAACAATAAAAAATACTTAACTGACAATTCACATTGGTTCTGCACCTCCTAACAAAAATCCTGCCCCACCAACAAAGTCCTGTCCCCCCCCCCCAACAAAAATCCTGGCTACACCCATACCTCTTCTGTAATAAACTAAATCTGCCCTTATTCCCTTATGGGGGACACAAGAGCCCTTAGGGAGTCCGTTGTAGGTTCTCCATAGGTAGTAGAAAATAACAGAGGCCAGCCAGAGAATATTGAGAAGCAAAGCAGCTAGTAAGCCTGATCTTTATTGAACTGTTGCAACAGGGTGCTCCCCTCACACCCAGGAAAGGAAGAGGACCCAGAACCAAGGTGTGCCTGCCCTTATATAGACATTTTAAATTTCCTGCCCTGGAGCTCAAGACCACCTCTCCATACATCATACATACATCACAGAAGGGGTGTAACCCAAGACCACCCCCCACAAAGATCATACCTACATCACAGAAAAGGTAGTCTACAACAGGAATTTGAATGTTGCTGTTTTTCCTGTCTGCCAGGTTATCTGATAATGCCTTATCTGATTGCCTTTCCTGGTAGTCTGGCCATTCCTTTGAGATGGTGATTTCCCAATTCCTGAGACAACGGGAAGGTTCCCTCACCCCCTCCCTCCTTGCAGAGAAAACATTTGGTCTGTTTGGGAGTCCAAATGGTTTCAGGACGGTCTTCCTGTGCTGCTCCAGATATGGTCCACATATCTATGTACATGCTAGATTGGTATATTTATGAACATTTATTATATATATAAGACCTTAATTTTTTAATTTCATCTTCTACCCAGGCTTTGGGCATTCAGACTCCCTCCCCACCACAGGGCTCCAGTGCAGTGTCTGCCTGCTTCTCAGCTTGGAGGGCACCCTGGATTCTGACTGATTCCTTTGATTTCCTTGTGAGGATCTCCTGAAAACAGTGAGCCCTTCTCATAACCAGGCAGGTCCCTCTCCAGGGTCCTTGTCAAATCGGCCTCAATTTACTCACAACACACTCAGGATTGGCCACCATTATCTTGGCTGTTTTGTCTCCTTGGAACTGACTTGTTAGCTCAATTTACCATCCCTTTAGAGCACTTGGCACTAACAATTCTAATGATTGTAGAAACAAGCTAGAAATTTATTAGAGTGGTGACTGGGGAAGGAGAGATCTGGAAAGCAAAAAGCTGGATTTGTTGCAAAGACAGCAGGAAGTCAAGCGCAGGTCTGAGAGATAATAATAGAATCATAGAATTGTAGAATTGGAATGGACCTGAAGGGTCATCTAGTCCAACCCCCTGTGCTTAAAAAGCAATAACGAAGGAGAGTCCATAACCTCCCAAGGGAGTCTGTTCCATTGTCTAACAACCCTTACTGTCAGAAAGTTCTTCCTAATGTTTAATTGGAATTTCCTTTACTGTCATTTGAACCCATTGGTTCATGCAGCACCTAATTAAACTATGGAACTTGCTCTCACAGGAGGCAGTAATGGCCACCAACTTGGATGGTTTTAAAAGAGGAATAGACGAATTTGTGGAAGAGATGGTTATTGGTGGTTAAGCTCTGCCACTATGGTTGGAGGCCCCCTCATCCGAGTAACAAGTTGCCAACCTGCCTGAAAACCTCCCCTGTAATGCAAACAATCGCTCCAAAAGATTTGAGCAAATCAGTCAAGTTGTACGTAGCAGGGACTTCGGCTAAATCTCTCTCGTGGACAAAGAGCTTGAGGAAGGGTCAGATCCTAGAAGTTCTCTTTGTGTATGTCTATGTAGGGAGCCTGTCCTCCCCTTTTCAGCAGCTCAGGCCAGCCCTTGAAATGTGAACACGCTCCCCGGCAACCCTTCTCCTCATCTTCTCCCTGTTCTGGGTATCGCTCCTGCCATCTTCCGTTTTGAAGGCATGACGGCTGACGCTGCCAAGTGATTTGCTTGACATGAGATATTTGGCCTCATCACGATACATCTTCCATGTGTGTGTAAATTATGCATTTGAAAATGTTCCTTTATTAAATCTCCTCCGTTCCTTTTCAACTCATCTCGGTTCTGTCATTCACGCGCCGGTTTGCCAGCTCCTGTTGAATGAACCCAAAAATGGTTTCTGAGCAGATGTAACCTGCTGGGTGAGTCTTGGGCCCCAAGAACAACACTGCTCAGAATTTATGCAGCGCTAAGTGCTTCCTGTCCATCATATTCTTCCAGAAACTTTGAAAGGAGAGCCAGCATTCTTCTTCCCCTTGGTGGAAGCCCCACAGGGAGTTCAGTAGGAACCCATATAGTCGTCTTGCTGGTACAAGGCCCCTCTCATTCTCCAAGTTCCCAGCAAGTTCAATTTACTCTCAAGTGGAGGGTTAAGGATTTTAACCTCCAATTCTGAACCTAGTGGAGATGTGACTCTTGTGTGCAAGTTCTGCTTGCTAGTTTCCCACAGGGTTGGCCATGGTCAGAACAGGATGCTGAACTAGATGGGCCATTGGCCTGATCCAGCAAGCTGTTCTTATGTCCTTATGAAACTCTGAACATGCTCTTGAGCTCAGAATGGCTGCCCAAAATACCAAGTGTGTGATGGATTATGCCCCATCTGTTTTAGTGGTTGCTGAGAATACAGTGGTACCTCTGGATGCGAACGGGATCCATTCCGGAGCTCTGTTCACATCCTGAAGTGAACGCAACCCACATATGCATGCACAAGGGTTGCGATTCACCACTTCTGTGCATGTGCGTGATGTCATTTTGAGCGTCTGTGCATGTGCAAGCGGCGAAACCCGGAAGTAACACTTTTTGTTACTTCCAGGTCGCTGCGGAGCACAACCCGAAAACGCTCAACCCGAAGCTACTTCAACCCAAGATATGACTGTATTCAGGTCCCAGACTTTGGATCTGGTCCCCAAACTGAACCATTTGATCAGACACTGAACTTCCAACTGCTGATCCGCTGCAATATTTCCTGAGTGTTGGCCATGGCCATTGGACTGTATGCAGCTCTGCTAGTGATACGTTGGGTCATGGCACTGGGGGAAGCATCTGATGGCTGCTTCTTTCCTTTGATGCCACTGCAGATGCCCCTCCCCTGCTGATGCAAAGGCAGTTGCTGCCAATGCTGCCACCAGTAAGTTGGGTAGAGCGCTGGGGGGCTATCAGAAAATGTGTGGGGGATCAGAGCTGGCCCCTGGGTCAGTGGGTCTCTGCCCTTGATGCAGAGTATAATCAATATGCACATCCCCCTTTCGGTTTTAATAAAGGCAAAGCTGGAGATGCTGGTCCTCCTGGCAAGCTGCAAAGTCTTAGGGTAATCTAGCCTGCAGGAGATAAAGACAGGAGCAGCTTCTGAGCTGATTCTCATCAGTTGGCTTAATGCTAATGGGCCCTTAATACGCTGCTGAACATCGCAGCCTGGAGCTGAGCCGAGCACCCCAAAGTGACTCTGAGCCTTTGCGCGGCTGAAACGCCGGGGCCAGTGCCAGCCTGCAATGCGGCCAGTGCCAACCACATCGGGTCTTTGCAGAGCTTGTGCGCTTTGCTGCCCTTCCCTGGAGCTGCTCCTGCCCTCTTCTATTCCAGTTTGCAAAGAAAGTTTGTCAGAGAAGGAGCCTTGGAGACAGGGGAAGGCTTCAAAGGGCTTACAGGGGTCCATTTTGTTTGGGACTAATGGAGAGGCAAAGCCCCAACCCAGGTCTTGGAATGGAAACAGAATTGCCACATATCCCGGGTGCATTTCAATATTGCTTTCACAGGGAATGAGTTCTGCAAGTGAACTCTTTGAGCTGTCACTATTAGAACAAGAGAGAGCGAGTTTCTCTCGCCCCCTGAGGGATGTCATGTTGGAAACATCTTGGGCATATTCTAGGGTGCCACCATTTCTCTCCTCCCAGCACAGCTTCACCCCCCTCCTTTGCCTCTTCTTCATTTGCATTGTGCTGCATCTGTGTGAATCATTCTCCCCCATGCAGCACCTTTTGAGGGGGAGGGATGAGGCTCATCAATATGCACCTTGGGCTACCTTAAGCGCAGGGAAGGGTAGAGGGAGGACAGTTCTGGTTTGGCCCTGGTGTCCTCTTCCTCACATGTGGCCCGTCAAGACTTCTGGGATAGCAGAAAGGAGGGTCTTGGTGGCTAGGAGCAAGTCCAGATGTGTTGCCAGGAATCGCTCTGCTTCTCCACAAAAAGGGAACTTTTCTGCAGAACCGTTTAAGCTCAAATACATCAAGCAAAGTCAGGCAGCTGACTCGGGTGCAGGGCCGGCCCACCCATGAGACAAAGTGAAGCAAATGCCTCGGGCACAGGGGAAGCAGATCAAGCCTCCAAAGAATGTTGTGGCACACTCCTTGGAGGCCAGATTTGCCTCTTCCTTGGCAGCCCCTGCACGCCCCCCGCCACCTCTCAGTGAATAGGAGGCACTGCTTGTTGCCTCCCACCCCTAGGGAGGAATGGGGGTGCTGCCTTCTTGGGTCTCCTAATCTGTGCCCCTCACCTGACATGATTCAGAGCAGGACACTTCCTCCCCTCCGATGGCCTTTGATTCCCAGTTCAACCATCAGGCAAAGTTGATATGATTCCCTGCCTTTGTTCCTGATGTTGACCTTCCCTGGTGGGAGAGGGGGTGCCACTTTGTGAGTCACATCAAAATGTACCAAAATTTATTGGGCCAGCTCTTCTCAGGTGACAGAAAGTGGTGGGGAGGGACTGGCCATGAGTTTCACACTCTTAACCCCCTGGGGAGGGGACGGGTGCTGTTCTGTCAAAAACAACAAACCCCCCTCCCTTGAATAAAGATTTAACTGCCAGCCAAGTTGCCTGTGGGTGATGGAAGGGGGCCCCCTCTTGTCCTTTGCATCCAGCAGCAAAATGCCTTCTGTCGGTCTGACCAACTCACATCTCTCTTAAGCACCAGTTTGGCATAGTGGTTAACGTAGGAGCCAGCTCCTATTGGCCCCCACAATAAAATATTTGAGGGGGTTGTGCCACCATAAAGTTGCTGGGCATTCCCATTCAAATGGTGTTTGTGCACTGCGTCATGTGATTATGTGGGGCACAGCTTACCTGGGCCCCCACAATATTTTATTCAAGTTGGCACCGCTGGAGGTTAAAGTGTCAGACTAGGACCTGAGAGAACAAGGTTCAACTCCTCACTTGGCTCACTGAGTGACCAAGGGCCAGTCACTGTCAGCCTAACCTTCCTCACAGGGTTGTTGTGGAGATTAAATGAGGAAAGGAGAGAACCATGTATGGCACCTTGAATTCCTTGGAGGAAGAAGATTGTATATAAATGCAATCAATAATGAAATGTTCCTCAGAGACAAGACTCTAACAGCAACAAATATATAAAGATGCAGGATTTTGAAAAGCATGAGACACCCCAATAATCTCTCTCTCACTGCCCCTTCCCCTCAAGCCAAAGGAACTTGAAGTTCCAAGTCTGCGAGGTTTGCCTAAGAGGGAAGGAAGCCAGCTGAAGTTAACGGGGCTTCAAAGTATCGGATTCCACTGCCTGAATTCTCCCACTGGGCTCTGAACGTGATAAGCTAAGTGGCAGAGCCATCCTTGCGCTTACAGGCCGTTCTGTTTCCCCAGGTGGTTGCAATGGTGCTCGTAGATCATCCTGAGCATCTCCTGGCAGCTCTCTCAGCTCCAGGGCTGGGCAGAGAGGAAGAAAGACCACTCCATCTGCAGCCAGCACAGAAGCCATGGGAGTTTTGTGGGGGGGGGGGTAAAGTCACCGGCTCACCCTGTGGGTCAGAATTCCCTACCCCCTATTAAAGGCTTCTGCCACCTTCCCATTGCAAACCATCCTTGGGGATTGGAGTGGCTGTGGAAATGCTTCATCTGATCCTAATTAATATCACCCTGAGGATTCTAAGCTGCAAAGGAGACAACCTCCACCCCAGCACTCAGGAAAGGCTTCCCCATCTATCTGTGCCCCACCCCCATTCACAGAGCAACTCTTTCCAGCACCCCCAGTTTGTTCTTAACTGTTAAATGTTGTCTGCCTGCCTCTTGGCTACATCTGTGACTTGCTAGCAGGCTAAAAGGCTAGAGATCATCAAGGGTTGAGGGTGCAGAACAGGGAAGGTTCATTCCCTCTCTGGAGGTTCCCCAAATCTCCTGGAAAGACATCCTGGCCATTGAGCTTCCACTGAGCTGCCTGCTACACATTCCTGACTCTTAAAATACTAAACATATTCTGAGCTGAAGGCTTGGAGTGCAGCAGGCAGGTCAGATGCAGAAAGGGGGCTGCTGATACCTTTGTCTTTTCTATTTCCCAAAATACAAGGAAGTTGGGATTGTTTAGCTGGGAGTTGAGAAGACTGAGAGGTGATGAAGGGCTGTCCCCTGGAAGATGGAGCAAGCTTGTTTTCTGCAGCTCCAGAGGGCAGGACCTGAACCAATGGATTCAGTGTCAAGGAAGGAGATCCCAGTGGAACATTAGGGATAATTTCTTGATGCTAAGAGTTGTTTGACGGTGGAATGGACTCCCTTGGAAAGTCGTGGGCTCTCCTTCCTTGGAGGTTTTTAAGCAGAGGTTGGATAGCCATGTGTCTGGGATTCTTTAGTCTGCATTGCAGAGGGTTGTACAAGATGGCCTTTGGGGTCCCTTCCAGCCCTACAGTTCTATAGCACACACCATGCTGTATTTCTGTATCCCTGCTAGCAAAGGCTAGGTCCTTTCCCCAACCAGCCTTCACAGCCCAGGCCCCACAGACCAAGAAGAAGAGAGCAAAGGGAAGCTTGTCAGTTGTTGCCCCCCAACTGGGATGGCTTTAAAAGAGGATTAGACAAATCTGTTGGGATGTGAATAGAATAGATGTTAGGAGTGGATATATTTATTCGATATAAATATCCTTCCTGTCTCACATTTGTGAGTTCAGCAAAGTGCCATTCCTTTTCAGCTTAAAAGGGAACTTAGGCTAGTTTTAGTAATAGAGAATGGTTTAAGGCAGACTGGATTCTTCTGCTATTTCCCCCTTAAAGCAATAATCGCACAAACAGACTTGTAAAAGGTAAAAATGACAATTACTCACTCGGAATACTTGTTGAAGAGAAACAGATACAGCAGCTTTGTTCAGGCAAGCACAAAACGGTAATTCAGTTACAAAGACATACTTAAGTCTAGTTTAAAATAGTGGACTGAGCTTGGTGTTCTTCCATTGCTGGCAGAGCGGAAAAAGATGGAAAGAGTAAGAGGGTGTTGTCCAGGAAGGTAGGACAATATATAGCTTTGCCCTCCAGCTGTCAGGTCACAGTGGGAGTATTTCTCATAGAGTTTTCTCCAGTAAGTTTACAGGGAAACTCTGTGAGTTTCACCTCCTGTCATGTGCCTTTCTAGCAAAACATGAATGGTTGGTTTTGACTGCATTTTAAATATCCCACAAAATCCTTGGAGGAGGAGGAGTCTATCAAGGGTTACTCCAAAGTTAGAGGCAGGATGCTTCTGAATCCAAGTTTCTGAGTATGGAGAAAGGGCTGCCACTGTGGTCAAGTCCTGCTTCTGGTGTTTAAGGAAGCAACATCTGGTTGGCCCCTGTGAGAACAGGATGTAGGACTCGATGGCCCCCTTTAGCCTGATCCAGCAGGCTCTTCTTACATTCATTAGGTAGTAATTTGGCCACCAGGATGACACTAGCGTTGGGTAATCTCATGCGTGGGCAGGTGTCTCTGTCAAAAGGGGATTTCTCTTCAGTTAGATTCCCATGTGAGTGCAGGAATGCGTACGCACACACACACTAGAGCTGAAGCTAAGCTCAAAGGGATCTGTTACCTAAGTTTGCTCTGAATCCTCCTTGTTCTGTTTCCTTATTCTGAGCAGCTGCTGCTTGTTATAGAGATGCCTGCATTATTCATGGGAACAGAGCAAATAAATAATGGATCTGGCAGCACAGAGGGGGATTAAGAAGCTATGCCCTAAGAGGTTTCCTTGGGTGGTGGGTAAGAGAATCTCCCACCCTCACCTCCACCAAACCTCACTCTCTGGACCTGTTACTATAACCCTGATCTCTCCCTCATTGGTAGCTTGCAGTGAGACTGGGGGCGTCTGGCTTCCTGCTGGTCTTGGCTGCCACAGCTTGCTCTTATCTGGCTCTGCATCCTTTTGCCACTGGCTCCCATTTTCCACCCAAGAGCTAATGAGGCTTTGGTGCTGGGCTGCTGCAGCCAGTGCTTTCAACTTGGACTCTATGAGCTCCAGCACAAAGGCCCTGGCAAAGCAGACACAGTGGCTTGGATGGGGACAAGGCTTTTTGTGATCGTTCAGAGGACAAAGGGTTTTGGAAGAGACATTGGAGTTCAGCGAGAGAACACCTGCTCTGCATGCAGAAGGTGCCAGGCTAAATCCACAGGGATGCAAGGGCCTGAAACCCTGGAGAGATGCTGCTAGGCAAGTGTAGACCATACTGAGCTAGATGGTACAATGGTTGGTGTATATAAGGCAGATTTCTATGTTCCTAAAGGGAAGGAGAGCACCTGCCTTGAATGTCCCAGGTTCAATCCCCAGCATCTCTAGGGAAAGCTCAGAATTTCTCTTGTCTCAACCCCTGGAGAGCCACTGTCAGTCAGTGTTGACAACACTGAGCCAGATGGACCAAGCTTCCTCTGTTCCTAAATACTGAACTAGAAGTGCCAGGTGCTGGTGTGGTTGCTCGAGAGCAAACAGGCAAGACTCCGACCTGTCTTTTCCAGGCTTTATTCTTAGTGCAAACTATTTACAGTGAAGAGCGTCGTAAGTTCATGTCTGGCTCAATTGCTAGCAGAATCTGGGAGTGGTCGGTCTTTGTACCTCCCCCAGCATAACAGTCGGGTGACCCCCAACCTTCTCCGCCCCTCCCTGCGCCAAAACCTACTGGGCAGAATGGGCGCTGGCAAAGGGGTACTTCCCTCAGGCTTGGTGTTGAGGCTTTCCCTAGCATCCCCTGGTCCCTGTACCTAAACTCCACTGGAGGTGGGGCTTTCCTCCTTGCCAGAGCAGGAACTGCTTCGCAAGATTTTCGGAGGTTCCCTATAACACAACTGCCCTTCCACCTCTCGTCTCTGAGCTGATGGCAGTTCCCTGACAAGAAGGATCCACGGTCTGACTTTCTATGTCCCATAAAACGGCTTTCCGTGTTACTTTCTCTATTCCAACTTGAGAACTGAGCCTGAAAGGGCACCGGCAGCCAGTTTCTGTAAGGCCTTGGGGAGACTCATGTGGGTGGGCAGAGATGCCATTGGCCAGCGAGGAGACACCTCCTGTGATGTGAACAAGGGAGCAGTTGTGTGCCTTCTCTGCAGGGTTTGTACTGTTGATTTTAGTTGTCTTTTCTCGTATTCCTGGTATCTATCCCACATTAAGAAACTTGCATTCCTGGTATGTTGTCTTTTCTTTTGTTTCTTTTTTGTATTCCTGGTATCCCACCTTGAGAAGCTTTGGCTGAAGGGCCATCTAAACATATACAGTATAAACTATAAATAAATAATAAGTAAAGTAAATGTATTGCTATTATTAATATTAATGATATTGATAATTTAGTTTATTTCCTGCCCTTCACCCTTAGGTCCCAGGGCTGGTCACAGCAATTTAAAATGCAACATTTAATAATTGTTTGAAAAAATTGCAGCCAGGTGGATCCTATACCCATCCCATTTCTCTCTGGATTGTGTAAATGGAGTTTGGTGCAAATATCACTCCTTGAGTTTTGAGCTTCTCAAACGAAAATTATTTGTGGGTTTTTGGTACTGCATGCTCCAGCCCTCCTCCCCCCCTCAACACACACACACTCCTAGGCATCTCCTGATGCTCCTTTCCTTTTCTGGTGCTCAGCCTTTAGGAGCATGGTGCAGTGACACTCTCTCATGGCTGAGCACCCAGCTCTCTGTTCCATTGAAGAACCAGAAGCAGTGGCTGCTACAGTGGTGCCTGGGTGACCTTTCTGGCTTGTACAGAAGAGTCCTGCGGGGGCAGCAACTGTCCTGCTGAGAGCCAGGTCCTGAGCACCTTCTCTGGTGTGGTCCTGAGCCAGCCTGCAATGTGAGCGTTTGCATCTTGCCTACGAAGCTGTGAAGTTCTCCCTGTCACCAACTCCTGAAACAGCTGCATTTTGCCATTGTCTGGAGATATGGGATTGTATATAACTTGAATAGACCTGTTGAAATGAATGGACCTAAGTTAATCATGTCCATTAATTTCAATGGGCCTATCCTGAGTAGCATTAGCCTTTGAGGTACCCCTTTGTCCTGTCCCCATCTCATTCCCATTATGGAGCCAGTCCAGGGTGGCAGCAGTCTTGAAATAGAGGAGAGTTGCAAAGCACCTTTTCCTCCTACTAGTCATGATGGCTCTATTCTACCAGCCAGGAGAGGGCTGCTATTGCCATCCTGCTCCCCTTGCAGATTTCCCATTAGGGCATATGGCTGGCCACTGTGAGGACAGGCTTGATGTCCCCCCTTTGGCCCAATCCAGCACTACAGAGGTCTTCTGGTGTTCTTTGTGGGCATCCCCATCCCCACTCCCCACCCCACAGCTGCTATTTGCATATAGGAAAGCCAAATCCACTCCCTCCCATTTTAGCTTTGTTTTTCAAAGCAGGATCGAGGTGTTTTGTTTTTTTATCTGAGACCAGAGCTGGCATTTAGGGCACTTAGCAAACTGAGAAATTTGGAGGTGGAGACTATTGAAAATCCAGGCTAAATTGGTCAATCCAAACCCTGTAATTTGGACTTCACTGAACACACAGAGAGAAATGGCCTGACACCCATCAGCTTTTCCGGAACAGGTGGTGATAAATTCTGATCTGAAATATGCAGATCTCGAGGATGTGCTGCAGAAGGATGAGCTTTGGTGTCATCAATGAGCACCCTACATAGGTCTTGTGCCTCCCCAGGTGGACTGGGTCCCAGTGAGGTGCTGCAGACCACCCCACCCTCAACACACCCAGCCTCCTGCATGGAGTGAGAGCTGGACTCTACAGATATCCATCTTGTCTTTCTTTCAGCTTCTGAGTCTCCCCCCTCGCCCCCGCCCCCGCCATAATTGATGGTGCAAAGCAGCCTTTCCCGGTGCATACAGTGGATTAGAAGCCGCTGGTGCTTCCGCAGAGCCTGTGTAACCTTGAACAATGAAGCCCTATTGGCAGTATTTAACACAAATCTGTTTTCCATCATTGTCAAATCCCCCTGGAGGGTGGGCCACAGGAAGGAAAGTCGAAGGCCATTGATTTCTTTAATGGGCAGTGCTCTTGCCAAACACCTGCCCTCCAGGAAGCACATTAAGGAGGAGACTTACACTTGGCTAAAATGGGGCCTTTCTTGTCCCACCCCCACCAGCCTGGAGAGCTGCCCTGTCAGCTAGATGGGGGCCTGGTGGGGCAGGCACACACCCTCCATCAGCCAACAGAGGGGTTGTGTTGTCACAGGCAGAGAACACACACTGCATGTGGAAGATCCTAGGTTCAGCCTCTGGGCAGGGCTATGAGTGTCCCCTGCCTGGAGCCCTGCAGAGCCACTGTCATTCAATGCAGACAGTAGTGAGCTGGGTGGAGCAATGGCCTCACTCAGTAGAAGGCAGTGTAGCTCATTTACAGAGTATCTGCATTGCATGCAGAGGGTGGCCCGTCTGTTCTGTTCTCCTTTAAGAAGAGACAGTAAAGTTACATACCTCCCAACATTTTCATTCCCAATCAGACTGTCAGGAGCGGGGTGTCTTTCAGTCCGGTGCTCTGCCGATCGTCTGCAGCGTCATCTCAGGGAGCTGGAAGGAAGGTTCATTGGTGCAACCCTGCTGACTTGCACTAGAGTGCCAGAGCAGAAGGAGCTCTGGTGCTCCTCAGCATGGTCACACCAGAGCACCTTCTGGTCCAGTGCTCTGGGGCAAGTCAGAGCTGGAGTGACCCTGCTAACTCGTGCTAGAGTGAACATCTTTCTGTCTGTTCTTGCATGAGGACTCGTGCCAGAGTGCCAGACCAAAAAAGGGACATTTCAGGATCCAAACAGAAGCTGGGATTGGCTTCTGTGATCTGGAGTGTCCCACTTAAAACTGGACACTTGTTGGGTATGAAGTCCTTATCCAGCCTCCTGAGTGGGCTGCCTTCGAAGCCAGTAGTGGGGAGGCTCTAGCCTTGCAGGATCTACTTTGTTTCTTGCTACAACCCCAAAGTCTGGCAACCAGAGCCAGGTGTAAAAGAGTTGCTTATGGGGGCAGTCATGGACCCTGGAGTAAAGGCTGGGGCTCGTTTGGCATGACCATACATATAGACATATAGACATACACACATAATTATATTTGTATGGCGCCTTTCCACAGTGCAAACCATACTCAAGGTGGGTCACAACATGAAAAAAATATGTAACCAGCAGTCATAAACAATAAATAAGACATTAAAAAAATACACCAAACCGAAAAAGCTGGAATGTGTTCAGAGGAGGGCAGCCAAGATGATCAATGGTCTGGAACCCAAGCCTTATAAGGCTGAAGGAGCTGGGTATGTTTAGCCTGGAAAAGAGGAGAGTGAGAGGAGACATGATAGCCATCTTCAAATATCTTAAGGGCTGTCACATGGAAGATGGAGCAAGCTTGTTTTCTCCTGCTCCGGAGGCTAGGACCCAAACCAATGGATTCCATTTACAGTGGTACCTCAGGTTAAGTACTTAATTCATTCTAGAGGTCCTTTCTTAACCTGAAACTGTTCTTAACTTGAAGCACCACTTTAGCTAATGGGGCCTTCTGCTGCCGCTGCACCGCCGGAGCACAATTTCTGTTCTCATCCTGAAGCAAAGTTCTTAACCCGAGGTAATATTTCTGGGAGTTTGTAACCTGAAGCATATGTAACCTGAAGTGTATGTAACCCAAGGTACCACTGTATATGACCTAGCTGAGATTCCTACATTGCAGGGGGTTGGACTAGATAACTCCCAGGGCCCTTCCAACTCTCCAGTTCTATGATTCTATGAATTTCAACATAAATCACAAGAAGATATAAAATAAAGGTTCCAAAAAAGGGAGAACAGCAACACCTCCCACTCCAACAAAACACCCCAACTTAGGAGCAACTCAGTCTAGTGACACCTAGTGACTAAACTGCATAATGACAGTATCTGCCTAGGTGGACTCCGGGAAGAAAGGTCAATAGGGAGACAGAGGCCGCAACCCAAAGCTGGGATGGGGGCAACTGTGCCTGGACTTTGACAGGGTGAATGAGCAGACGGGGGCAGTGAAGAAAGAGCCTCCCACTCCTGCCTTGCTCACCTGCCGCTGGAGTGGCCTCTGTGGGGTAGGGTGCAATGAGTGGCAGTTTGTGGGAGCCATAGTGGACTATTATGGGGGATAAGGATGGGATCCAGGCTCCTTCCTCCTCCTTCCTTCCTTCTCCCCACCACCTCCCTACCCCCGTCTTTGCTGCCAGGGTTAATTCCTGAGCCATAAAGTCCTAGCAGCAGCAGCAGCAGCAACGTTCCAGGTGGGAAGTGCTGAGTCAGGCCTGCCTTAAGGAGGTGGAAATGGAGCCGCAGTAAAACAGATATATCAGAGTTGTGGCTACTATAAAAGTGACTTACAAATCTGACTGGCAAAGCCAGCTGTTCCCCCGCAGTGCCGGTAGGATTTACGGCTGCGGGAGGCAGAGGTGTCATTGGCAAATTGGCTTGTAAAGGTTTGGGGCTCCTTTTGCCCTTGATATGAAGAAGGGTTTCTTTCTCAGAGGGCTCTGGTGGGGTGGGGGAAGTGGGGCTGAGCTGCTGCCGCTGCTGCCACAGACCCCTCATAAGCCGCGGGCTGCCTTTGCCAAACCCTTTTGCCACATTGAATAATCGAGTTGCTGAGTCGGGATCCCCAAGAGTCATCTAGTCCAACCCCCTGCAAGGCAGGCACCACAGCTAAAGAATCCCTGGCAGATGGCCATCCATCCTTTGCTTAAAAATGTCCAGTGAAAGAAGAGCCTACCACCTTCCAAGGGAGTCCATTCCCTTGTTGAACAGCTCTCCTTGTCAGAATATTCTTCCTAATGTTGAGCTGGAATCTCCTTTCTTGCAATTGGAATCCATTGGTTTGGGTACTCCCCTCTGTAGCAGCAGAAAACAAGCTTGTTCCATCTTCCATGTGACAGCACTTCCTTCCACTGAGGTGGGAGCCTCCTGGTGCTCTAGAGGGAACCATTAAACCTCTCTCTACCACCGCAGGGGCCTCTGCCTCTTTGGACCCATCATTGCCCACCTCGCAATAAAAAGGTAAAGGACCCCTGACCGTTAAGTCCAGTCGCAAATGACTCTGGGGTTGAGGTGCTCATCTTGCTTTACTGGCCAAGGGAGCTGACGTTTGTCCGCAGACAGCTCTTCCGGGTCATGTGACCAGCATGACTAAGCCTCTTCTGGCAAAACCAGAGCAGCGCATGGAAACGCCGTTTACCGTCCCACTGGAGTGGTACCTATTTATCTACTTGCACTTTGACGTGCTTTCAAACTGCTAGGTTGGCAGGAGCAGGGACCGAGCAATGGGAGCTCACCCCATCATGGGGATTCGAACTGTTGGCAAGCCCTAGGCTCAGTGGTTTAGACCACAGCGCCACCCGCGTCCCCTCTCAATAACTGCTGATAAAAACCTGCATGCCCCTGATTCAAATGGTTGCTCTCACTGATGCAAATTGGTGCCAGGATGATAGTATCTCTCTCTCTCTCTCTCTCTCTCTCTCTCTCTCTCTCTCTCTCTCTTACACACACACACACTCACTTTCAGAGCCATTCTGCTACTGTAGAGCATCTGCTGCGGGGTAACCCTAAGAGAGGCTGCTATCATTTTGCTCCTTTTAGGTGTTCAGAGAAGCACATTTGACTCCAAGCAATGCCCCTCCCCCAATGGGTGCCTAACTTTTTTTATATAGAGTCTGATCACCTGAAAAGGGACGGGTTGCCCCATGGCTAAGTCATCTAGCTGCTGTCTGGAGAGCAGAGCATCTAGCTTTTGGCTAAGTTAGGCTAATCAGAGCAAGGACCAGGGAGGAGAGAGCTTCATGGGCAGTGCCAGGGCCAACCCAAGACATTGTGCTGCCTGAAGCAGAGCTGCAAATGATCCCCAGCTCCCTGATCAAGATGCATGTTAGTACCCAAAGTGGCCAGCCAAGTTCTTTTGGCCCCTGAGGCAGAAAATCCTGCAAGCACCTCTCCCCTTCCTGGCAGTAAAAATTCAAGGGCCCTTTCAGTTGTCTCTGAACCACATTGGTGGAATGTCCTTCCCAGTGAGAGGTCTGCCTGGTGCCAACTTATCGTCTTTGTAACACCAGGATAAGACTTTTCTCTCCTCCCAGGCATTGAAGGCATTTGGCGGTATCTGATGGTATCTGAGTGATGGATATCAAGCTGTGTTTAGTATCTGTTGACTACACATGTCTTTGCCACATTATAAGATGTTGTCATTTTTTCGGATTCTGTGTTGAGAATATTATTTCCTTTTACATTTTGTATGCTTTGCGTTTTCTGCAAGTCACCCGAGGACTTGTTTGCAGTAGGTGACTAAGAAATCTAGTAAAGGTAAAGGGTAAAGGGACCCCTGACCATTAGGTCCAGTCGTGACCGACTCTGGGGTTGCGGCGCTCATCTCGCTTTATTGGCCGAGGGAGCCGGCGTACAGCTTCCGGGTCATGTGGCCAGCATGACTAAGCCTCTTCTGGTGAACCAGAACAGTGCACGGAAATGCTGTTTACCTTCCCGCCGGAGTGGTCCCTATTTATCTCTTGCACATGATGTGCTTTCAAACTGCTAGGTTGGCAGGAGCAGGGACCGAGCAATGGGAGTTCACCCCGTCATGGGGATTCGAACCACGACCTTCTGATCGGCAAGTCCTAGGCTCTGTGGTTTAACCCACAGCAACACCCGCGTCCCTTCAATTAACAGTAAGATATAAAAAACAATTAACAGTAAGTTATAAATAACTACTTGCTGCTTTTCAATCACACCCCAGTCTCTCCCGGCCTCATGGTGGGGCTGATCTGGTTGCAGAGGGTTCTGGAAGACAAGCCCTGCCCACCAGTGATGGCATGTCACTTGAGATGAAAGTGCCACCTTGCCCTGCCACTGCCACCATACCTGCTGGGGCCAGCGCCATTTCTCCGCCCACCCTGCTGTCTCCGCTACTGGTGGAGAAGTGTTGCCTCCATTGGCACCAATTTGGGGTAAGATCCCACCTATTTTGGTGAGATCTCACCTAAATTGCATGAGCTCTCTGAGCACTGCAGGATCCCCTGCGATTTTGGATGCAATTTAAGCAGATACTGGTGCTGCTTCTGCACCAGTGACAGAGCAGGTGGGGGGCCTGTGGGGCTGATGCTTTGCAGGCTTCTGCCACCTGAGGCAGCCACCTCAGTCTGCCTAATGGCAGAGCCGGCTCTGCTGCCCATCCCTAGTGGAGATCCAGGGCATCCGACAGGGACACCTGACAGTTGGTGACTGTCACTCCTTCCATAGCACTGTCCCTGCACCTGCTGCTTTGCAAGAGGCTCTGAGTCGGCAGGATCCTTCCCTAGGCAAGAGCTGAATCAGGCCCATGTCATGCAAAGGTGTTGTGCAGGAGCCTTGGTAGCTGAACAACATTTTGTGTTACCAAGACATCTCCCTCACTTTGCTCTGTGCCTCAAGAGGGGAGTGCAAGGGGGGCAGTGAGCATTGCCAACTCCCCTCCTTTGCTTCTAGCATGGAGCCCTTCTGGAGCACAGCGCAGTGATGGAGGGGATCCCCACCCCTGCTCCATGGAGTGCCTTGGAAGTGCAGCTCCAAAGAGAGCACTTCCCCTGCACACCGCCAGCAAAGTTTGCCATTTCTGCCTTGCACTGCCGAGGGCTGGGGCCTCCTAATGCTCACCAAGGGCAGCAGAAGACTCACTGGAGCACTTGCAATTGCAGACTCCTGGTTTTGTAGGAGCAGAGGCACTATTGATTTGAAAAATGTAGGGGAAACTGAGCCCTCCAGTAGCATCCCCTGACCCCCAGGCAGCAATGTGCAAGCGGATTCTAAGGGCAGGAAAATGACACAGACCCTTTTGCTGGGCTCAGTGCTCGAGCCTCTGTTCCAGCCTATGTTCTCCTTGCCACTGGTATTTAACCCTGATAAAAAAACCAGGAGCTTGCAAGCAGCTGTAAAGGGGGCCCAAGGTAGAATTCAAGTCGGGTGTTCTCTGGGGAACCCCTCTTCCCTCTGGTGCATTCTCCTCCTCCCATAATCTGAACGGACAAGTTCCCCCTACCTTATTCATGCATACACAAACCCTATGTGGCTGCGCAAGCCAGCTGCCTTCCTGTTGCACCGCCCTGCCCTTTGCCTGCAGATTGGATTCAACATCTCTCTCTGCAGCAGAAGGACCAGGTCACGCTCCTGGGCTGGGAGAGCAGGGCACAGTCCACAGCGCCCACTCCCCTCCTCTTTTTTTGCACAGTGTTGGCTGGTTCTGGGTGCTCTGCTGCTCGCTCAAGGCCCCCTTTGCCCCCTCCAACCCTGCTCACTGCCTCCGTGCCCGCAGCAGCCCATCCCACTCTATATTCTCTTCACAGAAGCCAAGTTGCTTCAGCTAGTCAGCAGCGCCCCGAGGCCTGTAGAGCAGGTTTACTTGAAGTGCATCACCTGTCAAGCAAAATTGATTTTGGCTCTGACTTATCTGAGATAACAGCGGAGCTGCCCGAGTGCAGAGAAGGCTCTCCATTTAACAAGCACATTTAGGATTTCACAGCTCTTAATGCGGAGGAGAGGCGGGGAAGAGGCTGGGGGCTGCTTGCTTCTGTGTGCCTGGTTGTGCTCTCGGCACAGATGGGCACTGAACAGAGCAGCAGCCGAGAAGCTGCCTTGTACCGAGTCGGAACATTCATTGCATCGTCTATGCTGAGTAGCCCCCATGGCCGTGTCCTCCCTCTGCTGTAAGAGGCATGGTGTCCCTGAATGCCAGCTGCTGGGGATCACAAGTGGGGAGAGTGCTGCTGCTGCTGCACTCAGGTTCTGCTTGTGGGCTTCCTGGAAGAGGCATCTGCTTAGTCCCCTTTGACTTTATCCAGGAGGTCCTGCCTTATGTTCTTAGGACTGGCAGCAGCTCTCCAGGGTTTCCTCTCCTCGCCCCACCTGGAGATGCTGTCAGGGGTTGGAGCTGGGACTTCCTGCATGCAGAGCAAATGCTCTGCCACTGAGCTGCCGCCCTCCTTCAAGAAACCAGGCTTAAGACAGAGGGGAAGGGAGGGGACAAAGAAGCAAGTAGCCCCTTTCCTTCAACATCCCCATCACAAGCATCCAGGTGTGAAAATAATGGCCTGGGCAGGCTTTTTCTGCTCCTGCCAGTGGCGTAGCATGGGGGAGCCATAGGGGTGGTTGCCCCAGGCACAAAATTGTTGGGGGCACAAAATTTCAACCCCCAGTGCTGCCTCATTACAGCTGTGTGCTTCCATCGCTGGGCTCCACTGAAAATGGCTTCTCCGTGCAAACCAGGAAGTGACCTCTCCAGACAATAGAATGACTCTTCCTTTCTTATCTCTGTGGCTGCAATCTCCTGAGTGATGCAGATACCATTAGGCAGTTGAATGTGCATGTGTACTGCATTTTCCTCCTTTCCACTCCCCTCTGCACGGCCCTGGGTGCTGGCAACCCATGCTACACCACTGCCTCCTGCCTTGGATGCCTTGGGAAGGCAGGGTTGGCTCTCACTAATCTTGCCACCTCCACACAGACACACACTCTCCGGATCAGAGGGTTTCTTTCTCTCTCTCTCTCTCTCTCTCTCTCTCTCTCTCTCTCTCTCTCTCGTTTCCTTGGTGTCATCCTGCCCTGAGAGTTCACCTTGCTCCTTTGGGAACTGTCCTCCACTCCACTACTCTTGTGAGGTTTGCTGCTCATTGCAACATCTCCCCTCTCCCAGCCTGGGGAGCAAGAGGGAGGAGTTTCCCTTGTCTCAAGATGTGCACCTGTTATTTGGGAAGGACAGGTGTCTCCTGCCTGGCAGATGTCTTCTGCCTCCCCCATCTCAAGTTCCCTTCCTGCCCCCTTTCAGATAATCATGGGGGAGTATTCAGTATGCTGGCAGCCCAGCTGAATTGTAGAGTTGGAAGGGACCCAAGAAGTCATCCAGTCCAACCCCCAGCAATGCAGAGAGAGAAGGCAGCAGTTCTGTCCAGATGACCCTTAGCAGTGCAGGAGAGGATGGGGCAGAAGGAGCTGGGCAGAGCCTATTGTGCATATTGATTCAACCTGTCTTTGCTGCCTGGGAAGGGTTCTTGGGTGTCATTTTGGGAGCTGATTGGATAGAGATGCTGGAGCCTCTCCCCACTTGGCAACCACCTCTATCCTTGGCTCTTTTTATTAATGAACCCTGAATGGGGAGGAGGAGGCGGCAAGGGTGCTGCTGGGCAGATGGCATCCCTTCTCCAGCCCATTTGGTATCTGCTTCCAGGAATGCCAGGTGGAAATCCTGACACCCCCACATTCCAAGCACAGCAGGGAAGCCAGCGGGGATTGCAAAAAGGAGGCAGCCTCAACAGCCACTTCTCAGCTGAAACTGCTGGGTGCACAGTGGTTTGCCAGCCTGCCATCTCTGCAGGAAAGCCTCTCACCCAACAGTTCTCCTCCTGTGAGCTCTGCCTACTACATTTGCTGGGTTTCCCCATCTGCACCCCCCCGCCCTTTCTGGCTCTGTCCCAGTTATGAAGCTGCGTCAGCTACACAGAGAGCATCAGGTCCTTGGTTGACACAACCTTTTGTTGTTATTGTCAGCATGGAGAGGGGCAGTGTTTTGCCATCGGTGTTCCATCTCCTGAGTTGGTGGTGGGCCATGACTTCAGACTGGATTTGTGGCAAAGCATTTGGAGGACCTGCTTCACCTCTTGAGTTCCCACCCCCCTGTGGTGAGAGGGGAGAAAAGAAGCCACACAAAGTGCCCAGGGAACCAGCCTCAAATCCCTCTGCAAAGAGAACCTGCCTCTGTGAAAGGGGAAACCTTCCATTGGTCCAGGCCTCCTGCTGGCCTGCCAGTCTGCCATCTCTGCAGGAGAGCCATTCATCCAGCTGTCCTCCACCTATAAGCTCTGCCTAAACTTTCTAGGTTTTCCCATTTAGCATGTGTCTAAATATATCCGAGAACAGAAAGTCAGTCCCTGCCTTTGCTGGCACAGCCTGCCAACTTCCTCCGCTGCCCCCGCCACCCCCAACACGTGCCACAGCTATAAAGAGACAATACTGGATGCAGCCCTGGCTGATGGCTGCCTTGAATTCTGCACCAGTGGCATGGGGAGGGTAGCCCCCGGTGAATAAATGCCTAACCCCCAAACCCCTGGCGTGAACCCTTCAACAACAAAATTAAGAGGCAGCAGTGGCTGGGAGATGGAAAGCAGATTCCCTCTCTGCTGGTGGCTGAGCCGCTCCAAGAAGCATCTATCAGAGGTCATCTGGTAACCACTGAATCTACAGGCATCAAGAGCCCTGCTGAATCAGACCAAAGGGGACCCATCTAGTCCAGCATCCTGCTCTCACAGTGGCCAGTCAGATGCCCCAATGGGAAGAAGCCCACAAGCAGGACACTATTGTGGCCTCCTGTGCTGTGATCTTGTGCCCCTTGCCCCATTTGCCAAGCCTTCAGATTTTGCTCTCCTCCTGCTCTGGGCTTGGGGTGGGGAGGGGTGGCCTTAGCACAATACTGACAGTGACCACTCCCTGCCCCCAGCCTTAAGAACATAAGAAGAGCCTGACGGATCAGGTCAATGGGCTATCTGGTCCAGCATCCTGTTCTCACAGTGAACAACCAGATGCCCCAACAAGCAGGACCCAAGCACTAGGGGCCTCTCTCCTCCGTTGCTTTCCAGCAACTGGTATTCAGAAGCATTGATGCATCTGACTGTGGAAGCAAAACATTGTGGTTAGTAGCCATTGGTAGCCTTTTCAAATCCAGCACAGCACACACCAGAGCCTGAGGCAGTCTTCTGCCCAGGAAGAACCTTTTCCTCCTTTGGGGTCTGGACTAGGGAGCAGAATTCAGGAACTGGGTTTTTGTTTTAAAATGCAGCACTATCACTGCGCACACACACACCCCACACCCTTGCAGCACCAGGGTCCTTGCACAAAGCCAGCGTGGGTGTCCCGCTCCTCCTGTGTGTGGCCTGCCTGTGATTTAAGAGCCGCCGTGCTCTTTTTCTTTGCCCTTAATGAAGTCAGTCACATTTTATTGCTAAATCGCCCTCATAATGGCCACATAACTGCACAGAAGGAGATGTTGAGGCCCTTGCAGATGAAACCGTAAATCTGTGATTGCTTCATCTTGGGGGGAAGGTCTAATTTGTCATTGGCACTTGAGCTGTGGCTCACCCCAGCACCCTGCTCTTGCTCCCAGGTAAACTGCAGCTTCCATGCCCAGGTAGGCAAAGGGAATCTCTGCAGTGATTTGAAGAGATTTGGCTCCCTTGTAGCTGCCTCTCCAAGACAGAGGTGAGGGGCAAGAAAATGGTTCAGGAGGGCACCTGGGTATCTCTTTAAAGAAGGCACTTGGTACCTAGAAGCCACTTTTTGCTCTCTGGGCTTTCTCTTCACCCCCACCCCATCACCTAGATTATAAGAGTCTAAAAGCCAGTGGTTTGCTTTTCCCAAGGTTGCTCTGTCCAGGACCAGGGAGGCAAGTTGCTTTTTTTACACCCCTCTACTTGGTAGGACTGTTGCTTCCCCAGGTCCACTTGACTTGCCCGTCTGCAGAGGTACCTGGAGGCTCCAGGCAGCTCTGTATCAACAGCCAGTCATGATGTGGGAATTCTCAGAAGTTGCCCTCTGATTTCCTACACATCCTCAGGGGGCATCCAGACTGCTCTTCCTTGCCTGGATGGAGCATAGAGATTGGTCCTAAGAAAGTTCCCCAGGAAGGTTTGGGGCCCCTGGGACGAAAACGTTTCCCTGCCCTTGTATCAGAGCTACCCCTGGTTAACTACCCAGTTTGGGAGCTTGACCTTCTAGGATGATTGCGCGTAAGAAGGGTGTATGTCAGATTAGCTGTGATTCCTGCATTGCAAGGGGTTGGGCTAGATGATCCTTGGAGTCCCTTCCAACTCTCCAGTTCTATTATTCTATGTCCCTCTGGCTTGCTGGAGGCTCAGGGGCTGGCTGGGTGCTCCACACCTCCCAGGAGCAGCAGTTTGTCTCGAGCTGCCCTGCAGCTGGGCTCTTTTGTTGACATTACAAAAGGCAGAGGAGGCGATTGCTTTCCGGCTGGCTCCTGCTGCCATTGCTGCATGCAAACCAGTTTCCCCTTTCGCCCCTGTACACCCCCCCTCCCCTCCCTAGCTCAACATGTGCAGAGGCCTGCATGCTGATATCTCCCAGCCCGTCGCTTCCCTTCAGAAAAATAAAACGAGCTTGCCAGGGAGAGCGAGAGCTGGCGAAAAACATGCGGCCTCATCTTTAAACAGTGGTTGCTCCCTTTGAAATGACATTGTCAAGCCCCATGGAAAAAGGCAGACACAGAAGGAGCTGCCCTCCTCGCCCACATCACACAACCGCTGGGGCTCTGTGTGGATCACAACAAAGGAGAAGACATAGAGATGACACCCTGCCCGATGACATATGGCAGTCACTCCAGTGGTGGTGGTGGTGGTGGTGGGGAGAATTTATGTAGATCCTCCGAGGCTCCATTCCCAGCTCAGCTGTAAATCATTCATTGTCCCAGCAGCTCCTAAGCAAAGGTGGAAGGGCACCATCCAGGGATGCAGAAGAGAGAGAGAGTAGACTTTCTGCTGCCTATAGCCAAGGATAGGATCCAGATCATCAGCAGAACGGCTGAGTGGTTGGCTGGCCAAGATGAAATGGCTTTTCAGCCTCTTAGTCCTTGGCTCAAAAGAGAAGAGTTGGAAGCTCTTCCAACCTGTGCTTTGGGGATCTTGCCCACACTTGGCTCTTCACTTCTAAAACACTTGGAGCCACTGGTGGCTGGTCCCTAAAGGTCATCTGGTTCAACCCTCTGTAGTGCAGGAATCACAACTAATTTCATTTAGTTTGGGCCCAGGTCTCCAATCTGTTAAGGTCATTTTTAATCCCAATTCTGTCTTCTGTGGCATCAGCTACCCCTCCCAGTTTGGTGTCACCTGCAAATTTGATGAGCATCCCCTCAATTCCTCGATCCAATCATTTATAAAGACAGTGAACAACAATGGGCCCAAGACAGAACCCGGCAACACCACACTTGTTACTTTTTTCCAGGATGATGAGGAACCATTAATAAGTACTCTTTGAGTTCAGTCAATCAACCAGCTAATCCGCCTAACAGTTACCTCATTCAACCCACATTTTACCAGCTTCCTCACAAGAATATCATGGGGGACTTTGTCAAAAGACAAAATCAAGATACACTAATGCATTTCCCTGATCCACCAAGCTTGTAACTCCATCAAAAGAAGAAATGAGATTTATCTCATTTTGACACACATGATTTGCTTGTTTTTGCTCTGGTGCCATCTACAATTGGCTTCCCTGCTTTCCTCCCTACCAGCCCCAAGGAGCATTGGCTGCTGCTTGGACCTCTGTAAGGCTGTGTTTGCTCCTTGACTATTTTGTGAAGCAGAACTGTGCATCTCCCTGCTTTTTATCATTTCTCTCACAGCAGGCCAGGTGTCCCCAAAGGTATTTGTCCCAAATCCGGGGTAGCCAGTCTGATCCCACCTCCCACCCCCAATGCTATTGCAACTCCCACTCCCATCCTCATCCCTGACCATTGTGCATGCTGGCTCCTGGGGCTTATAGGCATTGGAGTCCAACAGCAGCACCTGGAGGGCTAGATGTTGGCTGCTACACCTGCACTGAACTTAGAGGAGACAGGATCTCTCATTTCTGGAAACCAAGCCTTATGAGGAATGGTTGAGGGAGTTGCAGATGCTCAGCCTGGGAATGAGAAGACAGAGAGGTGATATGACAGCAGCCTTCATATATCTGAAGGGCTGTCCCTTCTAGGATGGAGCAAGCTTTTTTCCTGCTGCTCCAGAGGGTAAGACCCAAATCAATGGATTCAAATGACAAGGAAGTAGATTCTGATCAAATATTAGGAAAAACTTTCTGATGGTAAGAGCTGTTTGCTGGTGGAATGGATGCCCTCAGAAGGTGGTGGACCCTCCTTCATTGAAGGCTTTTAAACAGAGGTCAGATATGATGGAGATGGATTGAGGATTAAATCTGTAAATTAAAATTTAAACCTCCTGTCCCACATGTGTGGTAGAAATACAAGAGTAAGCAGGCTCTGAAGCCCTTTTAGCAGAGTAAAAACACTTATGCGCTTTTGCAGCTTACTGGAAGCTAGGAATTATCCCTATTTATTTGTGGTCTGCTGACCTTTCCCCTTTCTGTCCCCGTTGCTAAGAATGAACCACACATTTTAGTAAAAACTAAAAGGTTTACTTACATTCCAATGCAGGCAGCATAGATATTAAAGTAGTATACAGGTAAAAATCCCTCTTATTTGCAAAATACAAAATTAGTTTCCAAAATAGAGTCTAGGCTCTGAGCCAACCCCAGGCATGGATGTCTGCTCACATTGCTGGCTTGAAAGAAAAAGATGAAGTGAGGCCAGGAGGAAGGAGAAAAGATTAATATCATTTGTCCCATTTTTTGCCACAGGAAGTAGGGGATATGACATCACACAGACCTGTCTTCACCAGGAATACAGGAACTCTGCAATTCTTAACCGCTTTGTATGCTTATCTAGCCAACCTAATTGTCATTTTAACTGCAGATTTCCCCACAGAATGGCCATCTGTCAGGGATTCTATAGTCGTGATTCCTGCCTTGCAGGGGGTTGAACTATATGGCCCTTGAGGTCCCTCCCAACTCTACAATTCTGTGATTCTATATGCCAAACATGCCATGAGGACTGGTGACACAGACATTCTGTTTTTTGGGCATGGAAGGAAAAACAAGTTCCCTATCAGTGTGGGTGGTTGGGTGGCTACAGTGCCATTTCAGTGCCTCTGCCCAACAGTGCTGACATGAGACAAGAACTCTCTGCGTCTTCATGGCCTCAGTCATCAGCTCACAGAGCCCTGATCTGCTGTGTCTCCAGATCAAGAGTCCCATCTCGCCCCTTCTGCAGGCAGCCTTACCATGGGGGCTCCCTTGAAATGCTCCCTGACTTGTTTGATGCAGGTGCCTTTTGAAGCACAAGTCCCTCTAGAAAAAATGTGCCATCCTTCTTCCTCCTCCTCATTTGGTGCTCTGAGTTCCCTGGGATGCTTTGGAGCAGGGCAGCTGCCAGAGAGGGAGCCACAAGGTGAGGGTTCAAGCTTAGTCCAAGTTGAGCTCAGCTGGGTGTCTGCCTGGTCCAGGTCTTGCTGACTCTCCATGTTTGG
The DNA here is from genome assembly GCF_964270895.1 of Podarcis filfolensis. Taxonomy (NCBI): domain Eukaryota; kingdom Metazoa; phylum Chordata; class Lepidosauria; order Squamata; family Lacertidae; genus Podarcis; species Podarcis filfolensis. The sequence continues at coordinate 28,074,879 of NC_139616.1, read as the reverse complement.
GGAAGGGCTGTGGCTCAATCCCAGAGCAAATGCTTTGCATGCAGAAGGTCCCCCATTCAGTCCTCACTGGCGGCATATCTAGGTAGGGCTTGAAGCGAACCATTCTTGAACCCCAGGACAGCCATTGCTGCCAGTCAGTGTAGACATTACTGAAGTGGATGGACCAATTGTCTGACTCAGCAGAAGGCACCATGTCCCTCTGCAGACCCTTGAGAGCAGCAGCAGCAGCATCCCGAGTGCCTTGTTTGCTGATGGGAGCAAGCAGGAGACTTGCCTTTAAGCAAATTCAATTACTGTCAGTTAATGATGATTAATTTGCAATTAAGGGTCTCCAAAGGGTAGCCTACGTGTTGAGTAAATATTGATTGAAGGCCGCCCACCCATCGCCGCCCTTTCTGGGAAACATCCCAATGGCAACTGTAGGTGGCAGCTTGGTAGGGTGACCCAGGCTTCCTTGGGAGACAGATTTAGTTTGGCAGGAAGAGCTGGGTGCTGTGGGTGCTGCTGGGCTTCCCTTCTGCCTGTCTCTGCTCCCACGTTTGTTTGGGTTTTCTTTGTATGTGTGCGTCCCTCCCCAGCTAGATCCATTCCAGGCTTGAGTGGCATAAAAGCTGCCAAATGGGAGGGCTCAAAATTTCTTACAAAGAAGCCCTGGGATGCCTTGTTTCCCAGGAGAGGTGTCTCCTATGTGTCGAGAACACTTCCCTGCCCCTTGAACCTTTTCGTTATGACAGAGATTGGCCAGCTGCTCTAAATAAATAGATTTAAAATAAATCTATGAATATTGAAGCAGGGTCAGAGTTAAAAGGAGTGGGGCCCAAGTCTTTCCAAAGGCTCCCCCTCCATCCTGGGCACTCTTGGTTCACTCAAGCCAGTGTGCTGAGGGTATTGTCTCCACAAATGGTCTTAGGAAAGCCCTGCTGTGGGGCCAAGGCACTGAGAGGTGAGGTCAGAGGGGCTCCAAGCAAGACCTATTCCTGGTTAAGCCATGGATCAGGGCTGGGGAGCAGCTGGAATGGACTCTGAGCATCCCTCACCTGGAAGCCTGGAGAGCAGCCATGCCCAGCTTGGTGCCCTGCACACGTTTTGGACCACGGCTCTCATCAGCCCTAGTCAACATGGCCAATGACTGTGCTGGCAGGGAATTGTAGTTTGAAGGCTTTAGAGTGCTGCTTTAGAGTTCCTGATGCGCGAAGGCAACTCCAGATGATGTGGCTGCTCTCCTGCCTATGGCTTCCTCCTTTGGGCAGAACTGTGGGGATGATGCCATGGCTGGATTGCTGGCTGGTGCCCCTCTGGACATCAAAGTCTCAGGACCCGCTGTGGGCTTAGCTCCCTTTGAGGACCCTGTGTAAGTCTTAGTGCACTGCTGCTTCCGCCTCCTCCTCGGCTGGAGCCCTGGGCTGCCATTCCTCCAGCAGACGGACTCCCTTGCAGGCAAGCAGATGGTGTGAGGAGCACATCGGCCTCCTTTGTTATCGGGAGCAATGGCTCAAAACGTGCCTCTCCTTGTTCCAAATGACTGAGTTGCCTCATTCCCAGGCCCAGATTCCCTGATTTGGAGTCAGCGGGGCTGTTTATGCTCAGAGTGTCTGTAAAAATGTTATTTTAGGCCTGACACTGAAGCTTATGAATAAAATTTAGATCTCGCTCAAAAGTGCATTAGCTGTCACCATTTGGCTCCCTGCTAAAGTGTTAATTTTTATGGAGAGGAATTCTCTCTCCCTTCGTCCTCCTCCTCCCCCCTCCCCCCCCTCCACGGCTTGGTTCTGCGGAGATAATGAGACCTTGCTAGCTAGTTACTCACTGGCCCACCCTGAGTTTGCAGCAGCCAGACTTTGCTTGGCAAGATGCAGTCATGACTGGAGCTTCAATTACCTTTCATTAGCATGAAGCGCAGAAGTCGTTCCTTCCCGACCACAGCAAGAGAGCTTGAATGGGCTCTGCCTGAGTCAGCGGCCTGTTGGCACAGCCTTGCTTATTGATGCTGGCCCACAATGGAGGCAGGTTGGCACCAATTAGCTCCCCTGACTCTCCCCCCTCCACCTTCCTTGATGCAGGCTGTTGCTGCTGCTAACCGTCAAAAAGACTTGAGCACCTTTGCAAAGGATAATTTTTTAATGGATTCCACCTACAAGGAGGCGCTGACGGGCAGATTCCAAAACGAAAAGGAGATTTATTTTTAATCAGTGCTTGCTGAGGGCTGGAGCCAAACTGTCTGCGCCTTGCTCCAAGCTGGTTCTCCTGGCCTGTCCACCTTGCAAGCCGCAGTGCCAGCTGTGCCCCCCTCATCTTTTATTAACCTTGTTGATGGCGGCAACACCTGGGTGGCATTGGAATTAGCTCATGCAATTAGGCATGTTAGCAGATGGCTCTCTCGGCTCCCACTCATGCGTCTCGCTGTCCTGCCCCTCCTCCAAAAGGGGAACAGCTCAGGCACTGCCCCACCAGGTTGGACCCAAACCTCAGGGCTTTTTTCAGCTGGAACTCACTGGAACTCAGTTCCAGCACCTTTCAGGTGGGTGCCATTGCACACTCTTAGAACAAGGGAGGTGTTCATGTCAGTTCCAGTACCTCTTTTTCTAGAAAAAACAGACACTGGGTGTCCCTATTTTCATTGGAGAAATGTTGGAGGGCACGTTAGCACTGATAAAAGTGTTGCTCTTCCACACACAGCTGGAAGCAGAATTAAAACAGCAGTTCAGAAAGCCCCTAATAGAGTGTTAATTCCTCTTACAAATCCAGCAGCACCCTTTCTCCATGAGCAAGACCCCGCCATCTTTCCCACAGAATCATAGAACTGTCGAGCTGGAAGGGAACCAAAGGGTCATCTGGTCCACCTACTGCAATGTAGGAGTAATCTCGCATCCTGCTTCTCCTTGCAACTGTCCCTGTGTATTCATTGCCCTCTCGTCTCCATTTGCTCTGAAATCAGCTCTGCTATTTTAGTGCTTCCTGTTCTCTCGCAGTGTTCTTGCCTCCAGTCCTTAATCCCGGCTCATTCACACTTTTCTTTTGCCCTACACTTTCTAGGCACAGATCGACACTCCCCCCCCCCCTCACTGCTTTCTCCAGGAAAACCTGATCTTTACCATTGAATTGGAGCAAATAGCAATTCAGGTTTTTCGCAGATTGCTGTTTGCTCTGATTCAGTGGTAAAGAGAGGGGTTTTGAAGGGAAAGCATTGGGAGAAACCAAACCAAACCCAGGACACAGACCTGGAAAGCCAGGACTTGTGCATAGAAATGTGAAGCAAAGGTAAGTGTGGGTGAGCTCTCAGTCAGTTCCTGTTCCTTCCCGGGGGGGATCACGGCAATGACAGCTTTAAATTCTAGTTTCCTCTTTGCATTTTTAAAATTAATTGCAGTTGTACAGCTCTGATCCTTACAAATAAAATAAATTAGTGTTGGGCTGAACTTTCAGAATCCTGAAAGGGGGTGGGTCATGGTGAAAGGGGAGTGCAAAGCAGCCTCCCCATGTTCATATTTCAAGGGTGGGGTTGGATTTTGAGGGTGAGGCTCACTGCCACTTCCCCAACTCCTTGTGGATGATGCATTCCTGAGCCACTGTAGAGATTTAAACATGTCAGCCAGCAGCAACCAAGGTGGCAGGGGAGCAGTGGTGACTTTGATACCGCCACCCACCAAAAATAGCAAAAAATGCCCTCCCCTCTCATGGTCCATGAATGGAACCACAAAAGCAGATGGAGGATTTCTGCTTAGTCCTAAAAAGTAAGTAATTGCTCTGCCCACGCAAGAGGCATCTAGTAATTAGAGCCACCATCCCAGGAATTTACTGAATAAGGGGCTGGTTCAGGAATGTCATGAGTTAAGAGGCTGAAACAAATCAAGGGATCGAAAACTAAAGGGACAGTAGCCCTGGAAAGCCTCAGTACTACTTTGCAGGCCATAGTGGGCAGGCTGGTGCTACAGCTGCATTTCAACACACACACACACAAAAGACCACGACAAATTAGATTTTATATATATATATATATATAAAAAACAACAGAAGCAGAGTGGAATGCAATAACCTGGCAGCAACAGCATCTGGATTCTCCATAAAAATTGAGTGAATGAATTATTCGTATTCCAGACTAAATGTCTGGAAGAAACTGTGGAGACAGGAGAGCAATTCTGCTCTCCAGGCCACTGTTGTCTTTTCCAGCAACCAACTAGTTGCTTTTACCCCACCAGGCTATCCTCAGTACCATACTCTGGTCTCAGGAAGTTCTCCTCCTCTAACAAGCTATTGGGCAATAATTGATGTCCTACCATCATACCCTCCATCATCTCTCCAATGAAAATAGGGACGTCCTAAGGAAAAGTGGGACATTCCAGGATCAAATCAGAAACCAGGATGGCTTCTGTCAATTTGGGACTATACCTGGAAAATAGGGACACTTGGAGGCTCTGTGCTAAAGGGTTTGTGTAAAAATCCCCTAGGATCGTATTTTGGAACATAGGGTCCTTAAACAAACAACCACTGCAGCTGTTCCGGACTGCTTGATTTAGTGAGAGGGAGCAGGGACTTCAAGGTGTTGGGCACCTGAACAAGAGTCATTTTCAGGGAACCACATTCTTTAATGCAACCATTGCTGAGAGCTATCTGTAGGGTGGGGGTAGGGGAGATGATTTCAGCAAGCCCTTTCAATAAGGCTCCCAGCCAGTGCTGCCTTGTTTGGAATGCCAACAGGCCCTTTAGCAAGGTCCCTGGCCAGAAAGCAACATGTGTCTTCTGGGGCTGGGCTTTTGAAGGTGATTTACCACAAGCCGCAGGAAGAGAGAACATAAGAAGAGTCTGCTGTGTCAGACTCTTGCAGATATGCCATACATAATTTTATAAACTTCTACCATGTTGCCTTACTTGTCCATTCTCTAAACCAGGGGTCTGCAAACTTTAAGACAAAAAGAGCCACTTGGACCCGTTTCCAAAGAAAAAAATATTGGGAGCCGCAAAACTCGTCATTATAAAAATAACTTTTTTGTCACTTTTTTATTATTTCTTTGTTTGACCCCTCAGAATTACTCCTCCTCATAGAAATAAACGTTAAATTAACAAGTTACCTTTTTGTGTGTGTGTGTGTTCTTCACTCCCCTTCAAAACAGTGACCAGCGTACATGCCCCCTTTCAATGCAGTGACCAGCGTACATGCCCCTTACAATGTAGCGGGCAGGCGGGCGGGAAGGTGACGTCGGGACGGTGCGTGACTAACGCACGCACCGCCCCCATGCGACGTCACAGCCATTACAGCGCCCGCCACAGTGGGGAGTGTCGGGGCGCACAATGCGCCTCCTCCCCTCGTTAGTATCCGCCCCGGAGCCGCGGCAAAGGTGTAAAAGAGCCACATGTGGCTCCGGAGCCGCAGGTTGCAGACCCCTGCTCTAAACGAAAAGGTCCCAAACACTGCAACTTTCCTTCACAGGGGAGTCGCTGCCTCCCCTTGATGATTTGGGTTGCCCTTTTCTGAACATCCTTTTTGAGGAGAGGGGAGGCACGTGCTGCAGCCCACCCCCTCGAGGCAGGTTGGGTCTTCACTCAGCACACCTTCATCAGCTTCTCAGGAAATGTGAGCTTTGGAAGGAGTAATTGCCTTCAGTTTTGCTGAGTTTGGGATTGCGTGAGGCTGGGCTTTACGAAGAAATCAATGTGTGTTTAGTGTCGGGCTTTGTGTTTGTGCAAAGTGACATGGGATAAGCTGACTGGAGAGTGTTAATTGGTTTGTGTTGAGCATTTATGCTAATCAGTATGTGCAGCAATGCCCACAGCTCTTCAGCACCACTAATTCTGTTTACCCAAATTGGGCTCTGTTTACCTTATTGACTTGATGGAGAATTGCTCTTGGGTTTCACACATTGGAAGCTGTGAGTTGAACCCTCTTTCATTCCAAGCAGCTTCGCACACCAGCATCAAGGGTGGGCAGGATTTGTGGGAAGGTCCATAGCTTTATGGTACAGCACCTGCTTAGCATTTTTTTATTATTATTGCATTTATATCCCACCTTTTACCCATGGAGCTCCAAGGTGGTGAACATGGTTCTCCCTCTCTTCCATGAATCCCCATAGTTCTGTGTGGTAGGTTAGCCTGAGAGGTGGTGGCTGGCCCAAGGTGAGCTTCATTCATGGCTGAGTGGGGATTTGAACCCATCTCCCAAGGTCCTAAAATGACACTCTAACCACTACACCGCCACAGCTCAGTCCCCAATGGCATCTCCAGGCAGGGTGGGGAAAGATGCCCCATCTAAAACCCTGGGCAGCCACTGCCACTTTGTGTAGGTAGCATTGAGTTACGTGGTCCAAGGTTCTGACTCTGTACAAGGCAGCTTTCTACATTCCTAAGGAAGGAAATTAAGATGACTGTGCCCAAGATTTTCCAGGTAGTGCATACTTCTGGCTGCCTCTCCAAAGGATGCTGAGCCCTTTTCCACCCAAGGAAAGGCAGGTCCCAGGGATTTCTTGCATGGGTTTCTCCCGTGGTAGCTGGTGCCCACTGGGACTAGGACGTCAGGAAGCAGGAAGTAGTAGGTGGAACCAGAACCAATGATGAGTGTATGTTGTCTACATCCTCCTCCTCCTCCCCGCTGCTGAGACTGAGGAAGAGAAAGCTGACAGCCAGGACCACCATCCCTTAGTTAGAAGGCAGGTAGGGGCTGGCTGATGAGACACTGGGACTGGTGGGGTGGTGCCCCATTCAGTTCTATGATAATTTCTTATTGTTTTATTGTACCATTTGCTGTGGATTGTTTGTATGTCCACTGCTTAGAAATGCAAACCATTAAGTGCTATATAAATGTCTGAATTATATAAATAAATAAAATTACCACCACTGGTAATTTTTCTGAGGTTTAGGGGCAGGGCCGTCTTTACCCGGGGATGCAAGGGGTGCAGGGCATCAGGGTGCTGAATTCTGGGGGGCGCCCGGCGCCCACCACTGAAGCCACCTAAGCTCTTAACTATCTACCTGTTATGAAATAATAAATAATTTTGATCAAGCTAGAAAAACAAAATACATATATACCTAGGTATAACCAAAATGTATACCTACTGTTTCACTAAAGGACTTTCGACTTTGTGCACTTATTTACCAAAGCCGAGCTGCGCCAGCGCCAGTGGCAGCGGTTGTCATTCACAATGGCGGCGCTTGTCATTCTCAACGACGCCGTGCACGCGAAATTACCGTAACTCTTACATCAAAATATTATGTTACGTATTGTATTGAGTTGCTATGCGGCAGCGGGGTCAGCGGCACCTTTGACACAACTGATCTCGTGTCAGGCAGGCAGGCGGCACGAGATCAGTCGTGTCAAAGGTGCTGCTGACACTGCAAATCACGTTTTTATTTCATCACTTACAGTTCATAAGCACAATAAAAGTTAATTTGGGGGCTAAACTAAATTGGGGGGCACTGGGTGGATCTTTGCACCCCGGCGGCGCATATGCTAAAGACATATGCTAAAGACTGTTTAGGGGCTTTGTTTTCATGAGGTTGGTGGTAGTTGCATCCTCATAAGTTTTTTGGAAGTGGCCCAGGAAATGACATTATCTGTGTCAGACCCTGAGCTGTGGAATTTCCTCCTCACAGAGAAGTATCGGGCACTTTCTGTGTGTCATTTTTTGTCATTTGCTGAAGACACATCTCTTTCCTCTGGCCTTGGACACCAGAGAGAGAGAGAGAGAGAGAGAGAGGGAGGGAGAGGGAGATGGAGAGGCCCATCCTATTCCCTTGTTTTAATATTGTCTTTTTAAATTGTTACATCCTTCCCAGGGTCCTCATGGTGAAAACAACCATAAAACCCACTACCACCACAGTTTTTAAAAGGAAATTCAATGGCATTTATGTGGCCCAGTCTGAAAAGTGGCTTCACTGAGTTTCCCTTCTTTCTCCCCCACCAAGACAATCCTGGCCTTTCTGGGTGGCAATAAGCATCTTGAAGTGGAGACCTGCAGCACCTCCCCTTCCCTCCAGCCATTGCTATCAGCCTGTGATGGCCTGCACAGTTTTGGCTCACAACTAGCAGAGGCCGCCATAGCTACTTGTGATAGAAGGAGGCATGGCTCAATGATACAGCAAGTGCTTTGCATATGGAAAGTCCCCAGTGGCATTTCCAGGTTGGGCTGGGGAAGTCCCCTGCCTGGAACACTGGATAGGCTTTGCTGCCAGCCTGTGTAGACAATACTGAGCCAGATGGACAGGTACCCTGATGATGTGTGAAGCAGCATTCCTGTGATGACGTCAGGTGGGCTGGATCCTTCCCACTGGCTTTGCTTCTTAAAAGCATCACCTCCAGCAGGAAGACTCTATTGCCCTCTCAGCCTCTGTTAGATGCATTGGAGGTAAATGGCTCCTGGGCATAGATGCCCACCTTAGTCAGAGGGAAAGTGCCGATCAGAAACAGTGTGTGTGTGTGTGTGTGTTGTTTTGCCCTTATCTGCAGCAGCTGACATGTTTTGACAGTTTGCAAGATGGACATTAAATCTCCCGCATGAGGGAGAGCGAAGCCTTCGCCAGCCGGCCGGGCTCTGGGAGAGGCAGCACCGGAGCCGTTCCAGCTGCACTGACTGTGTGATCCGGACTCAGAATGAGCATCATAAATCTTGATTATTCTCTGTCTCAACTGATTTGAACCAAATGCCTTGGACAGGGATGGAGTCCACATCTTGCTGAAAACTGCAAAAAATCTGATTAAATGTACAAACTGATATAAATAGCACTCTATCTATGTTAATGCCCAAACTGTCACCCGGTATGCCAGTGCGTGAGCGGGTCTGTTTTGCTGGCACTCCCGGCCAGGCACTGCCCGTGGGCCTGGGGGGCAGGCAGCTCTCCCCTTGCCCCCTCCAACCGGATCCGCCTGCCACTGTGGCTCTGCTGGGCTGGCGGTTATTAGAATTCAGTCAATTACCAGCCACATGGCTGGCTCTGATTGCACCTCTGTTGCAATTAAGCACCCTACAGAACAGGGAGGGTGCAGGGACCATAATAAGGCCAGCCAGTAAATGATGGGGGGGAGGGGAATACTTGGAATAATAAGGATGCTGGATGCTACACAGGCAGATGCAGGGGGGAGGGGGGAATTACCATAGTTGCATGCATAATGAATGAAATTCAGCCCTGGCACGAGCAAGGCAGGGAAGGCACAAACAGCAGGACTGCCCTTGGGTGCTGGCCTGGGTGACAGCTGCCTCCTTCTGGCTCAATATTAGGTGGGTGGGAGTTGTGGTGTCCTTAGGGTCAACTGACTGCCTTAGGCAATAGGAGGATTTACAAGTTCTTCCCACCCTTGAGAGCTGACGTAACTCAGAGCAGTCAGTGCTGGGCAAAGGGGTTGTTGTTGTTAAGATTTATTGTCAACCACAAGGGCCAGTGGCCTGGCTCAGGGTGGCAACCTTTGCTTGTTCATAGCTAGTACTCAGAACGGGGAGGAGAAGGAAGGTTCTCTAAAGCACATCTGACCACCAGGCTGCTGGTAGCAGAACTCTCTCTCTCTCTCTCTCATGATACTGAGCTTACTGCCACATGACATCCAACGAAGCTGAATGTTGGAAGATTCAGGGCAGGCTCTGATCCTGCTTGGCCCATGACCAAGGTCAAAGAGCAGACTGTTTGAGTGGGGGCAAGCGACTCAGTGGGAGGCCACGCTAAACTTTGCAGCTGCAGAAAAGAGAACATAGGAACTTGCCTTGCTCCATCTAGCTCAGTATTGTCTACGCTGACTGGCAGCAATAGCTCTGCAGGGGTTCATGGAAGGGAATTTACCCAGGTCTACCTGGAGGTGCCATTGGGTGTTGAAGCTGGGATCTTTTGTATGCACAGATGGCATTGGTGGTGGTGAAGAGGCACTGGCAAGCTGAGCAATGCTGATCCATTTTCCCACCACAAGAGCAGTTTCTGGTGTGCAGGGAGCAGGCAGCCTACTCTTAGCTGGTGCAGGGCAAGAGCCCAAGAAGGGATGCTTCCCAGGAAAAGAGCATTGCAGAACCAGACCATTTCTCAGTTCTCTTCATGAAGCCTCCTGGGTGCTCTGGGTAGGCTGGTCTGGTCCATCTGCATACCTTCCAACATGTTGAGGTTGAAAACCTGGACACCTGTCTTTTTGGGCCACGCTCCTGCATGACTTGCATGACCCGTGTGAGAGCATGGCCCCCCCAAAATTGGATTTCCCAATTTAATCAGTACAGTTGAGGGGTATGCATCTGGTCTGTGGGCTGGCAAGAGACCAGAGCAGGCAAAGAGGAGGACCTGAACCAATGGAGTCAAACTACTATAAATGAGATTCTGACTTAACATTAGGAAGAACATTATGAAGGTAAAAGCTGCTCAACGGTGGAATGGACTAACTTAGAAAGTGGTGGGCTCTCCTTCCTTGAAGGTTTTTAAACTGAGGTTGATGGGATTTTTTAGCTATGATTCCCTCATTGCAGGGGGCTGGACTAGATGGTCCTTGGGATGCTTGCCAACTGTAGAATTCTATTATTCTATATTCCACCTACCTGCAATCACTGGAATGGCTGGGAATTCCCTTCAAGGCCAAAGGGAGAGGACCACATGCTCCCTCTTCTTCTCTCTGCAAGCCTAACATATTTTATAAGGGCCGTGTCATTTTGCTGTTTGAGCTTTGTGGTGCACAACCCACCACTGTGAGTGACTCTCTAGCTACTAGGAGGACCAAGCTACATTTTTGCAGGCAGAACCTTGTAGGTAGTTAAAGGGAGAGTTCTGGGTCGTCAAAACATTATCCAGATGACTTTTCCAAACGTTGCCATTTTCATCCTGTTTCACCCAACTTCACCACTACGCCCACCTTGCTGCTGCTGCTGCTGCTGCTGTTCTTAAGAGTTTTGCCCTTCTTGTTGGCTGTGTGATCCAGCCAGTCAGGGATCCTGGCACCAGTGTCATGATGTCACAGCAGCCCTACTCGCACTCTGCTCAACCATGTGGCATAACTGCATAGACCAGCCTCCAAATCACATCTTCCTTCAACAACCTTGTGCTGTGTGCAGATGATCAGAAAAGAAAGTACAACATGCAGGCACCTGCTCCCAAGTAGGGACTCCCACATCATTGTGGCACCTGGCTTTGTGGGCATCCCGGATGCAGGGATCCCCTCCGAACTGACACTCCCAGGTGCTCCCAGGTTGGTCTTTCTTGTACAGACAACTGCATGCAAGATCAGGACCCACTCCACGGACTACTCAATGATGCCCAACCTATGAATAATGCATGAACAGGGCCCATCAGATTTGATTTTGAAACCAGGACCCGGGTGATGCTTCCTCCCCTTTGCCAATAAATAGGAAATTTCTATTTAGCACCCCTGCCTAAATTCATCCTGAAATAGGAAGACAATGAGGGGGGAGCAGGATGTGTGTGTGCATGTAGTTCCCCACCCCCACCCCGCCTCTCCTCCAGCTCAATCATAGCTGCCACTCTCCCTTAAGAGTTGCAATCTTCTTAGCTGTTGATGACTCCCCCATTACTATCGCTCTGGCTATTCGTGCTGGGTTAGGATAACATCCATATCCACAGCTCAGCAGTGGAATTTATTTACCTTTTTTCCTCCTAAAAGCTTTTTAAGCTGATCCAGCGGGGGGTGGGGGTTTCATTTAGAGGGCCATTATTTCTCATCTGCTCTTTTGGGTGGGAGTAAATTCCCCCAGCGATGAAACTGAACTCGTCACCACAGAGACCTACTGCATTATATTTTAAACATTCCATTTTGACAGCCTCCTCTCTTCTTCAGAAACACCAACTGCTCTCTTTTTTTGGGAGGGGGGTGCAGGGTGAGATAGCCCTAAATTGCACAGATGAGTCAATTTTTTATTTCCCTTGGTTTGGCTGAAGCCACCTGGTTTCTCTTTGCTGGCTCACTTTGCAGATTCACACCGGCAATTGAAACCCATAATATTAATATTGGGTATTAGCAAACCCCTTGACACTTCTGCAGGATCCACAGAGGAAGGCAGCTCTCTTGGAGGTTTGTGATTCCTGGCATCCGTTACCCAGAAAGGGAAAGGGATTCCATCTTTGTTTCTCCCTCTCTGCTCCCTGAAATCCCAGGTTCCCCTCCTGTGACCCCTACCCAGTTCTCTCTACCTTTAGCATAAAACATCAGCTTAGCTCCAAAGAGACCCTATGCCCCTCAGTGCCAAGGACTGGACTTGGGCTTGCAGAGAGCATCTGGGATGAAAAAGGCCTTCTTCACATAAAGGTAAAGGTACCCCTGCCCGTACGGGCCAGTCGTGACCGACTAGCGCCGTCCGAAGACACTTCGGGTCACGTGGCCAGCGTGACAAAGCTGCAACTAGCGAGCCAGCACCAGTGCCGCACACGGAAACGGCGTTTACCTTCCCGCTATAAAGCGGTACCTATTTATCTACTTGCACTTAGGGGTGCTTTCGAACTGCTAAGTGGGCAGGAGCTGGGACCGAACGACAGGAGCTCACCCCGCCGTGGGGATTCGAACCGCCGACCTTACGATCAGCAAGTCCTAGGCACTGAGGTTTTACCCACAGCGCCACCCGTGTCCCCCTTCTCCACATAGTGCAGAGTTAATCTATGGAACTCACTCCCACAGGTGGCAGTGATGGCTGCCATCCACTTGGATGGCTTTGAAAGAAGATTAGACAAATTCATGGAGAGGTCTCAGATCCCGCTTAAGGGTTTCTTATAATGGGCATCTGGCTGGCCTCTGTGAGTACAGGATGAGCTTCGTTTAACATGATCTGGCAGGGCTCCTCTTATGTCCTTGTGTTATGAGTAGCTGGGAAATGGCCCAGAAGGGAGCATCCAGGGAGCAAAGGGATCAAGACGGTCAAGGCATTTTCCTCCAGGCCCTTTAGAAATGGCATTAAAAGACAGAGAATACCCCACTCAAGACACACTGCTCAGTCCCAGCCCCACCCCATCCAAAACCGATGCAGGCAAATGATAGCAGGAAGGCTTCTCAAAGCTCCTTAGAGCTTTAACAAAAGAAGAGAACGGGCTTTAAAAACTCTTAGCCCGGATTCCCTGCATTCCACACACACCCTTAGTCACAATGCAAGCTGATCCGCACAGCTTATTTGAGGCCAAGAGCGCCTTCCCCTTACTCCTCTCTTTCTGTTCACTGGGGGGAGGCATGCCTGATGGCTGTACTCTATACCTCCGCTGTTGGAAGCGGGGAATGCCTTTGAATAATACCAGTTGCTGCGTATTGCAAGTGGGGAGAGCTGCTGCTGTTGTGCTCAGGCCCTGTTTGTGAGCTTCTTTTGGATGGCCACTGTGAGCAGAAGACTATGCTGGATGAGACGCACACCCTTTGGCCTGATTGAGCTGCTGCAGAGCTCTTCTTAGTTTCTTATTATTCCTAAATGGAACCTCCATGGACAGGGCCAGTCTACTTTGGAATGCTGGAGAACAAGAGTAGAAGAAGGCTGTTGTTCTCAGATCCTGCTTGGGCTTCCCTTTGGGGCATCTGGTTGGCCACTGTGAGAGCAGAAGACTGGGGGTCCCTCTTTGTCCTGATCCCACTGCAGGGGTCTTACATTCTTATGCTGCAACAGCAGGCTTCCTCAAACTCGGCCCTCCAGATGTTTTGAGACTACAATTCCCATCATCCCTGCCCTTTGTCTTGCTAACTAGGGATCATGGGAGTTGTAGGCCAAAAACATCTGGAGGGCTGAGTTTGAGGAAGCTTGTGCAGCAGCTACAATGGTTGGCAGTTACCAATCCCCTGAAGCTGCATTGCCTTTCCCCTCCCCACAGTGTCTTTCTCTTCCCCCAAAGCCTTTGAGGCACTTGCAGGGGGTACTGCTTTCCAGAGCCATTCTTGGCTACCTCATAGGGCAGGCCTGCCTGGGTGAGATGGCAGAAATGGGAGGCTCCTGCATTGCTCAGATGTAAAAATGTGGGGCTGGAAATTGAGATGGGAGAAGGCATCAGTTTCCATTCAAATCCATCTCCATCGCAAGCAGTGCTGCTTCTTTTTCCCTGCAGTCCAGCTTCTGACAAAACGTACTTTATTCATCTCGCTGTCGGTTGTGGTAGAATTTCATGTTACTAATTACATTATTGTTACACTCCACACCATCCATTTTGGCACAAAGGAAACACAGTGCAAATGTGGGAGGGGAAACTTCATAAATTGTGTATGATTTACAGAATGAAAAAAACAAAAACAGCAAATCCCAGTCTTACTCACTGAATCAATTTCCATTCTGGGCCTGGGGAAAAAATAAGTGCGCACCTGCAATTCCTTCCCCCATTTCCATTTCTCTTGGAATTTTTCAGCATTCCTAGTGGGGAGAGGCTGTAAACTTCAGTTTATAAAATTATGCAGAGCATGAAGAAAAGTTTTTCTCCCTCTCACAAAAGACTAGAACTCATGGAGATCCAATGAAGCTGAAGGTTGGTAGATTCAGGACAGAGTCTTCTCACAGTGCATAGTTAAATGATGAAACTCATTCCCACCGGAGGCAGTGATAGCTGCCAACCTCTAGATGACTTTAAAAGAGGACTGGGCAAATTCAAGGGGAGAGGGCTACTGATGGCTCCTAGCTATCATGGCTATATGTTCTGCCTCCATAGCTGGAGGCAGCAATTCTTCTGAATCCCAGTTGCTGGAAACTGTAGGAGGGTCTCTTTTGTTGGTAGTTTGGCGTGGGTGAGTTATCTGATTGTTCAGTCTCTTAATAGGAACCACTAAATGAATTGCTCCTTGTGGATATAATGTTGATATTATTGGTGTTGGGGATATCGCTTCATCCTTGTTTAAACTGTTGTTATGTTTTAAATGAATTGTAATGGTTGAAATGTCAATGGTACATGGCAGGACATCTTTCTCTTTTTTTAGCTGTTATGGCTATTCGACTTACTGTCTTCTGTGAACCACTTTCAGCATAATACCCTCCTTATTGTGTTTACTTTGTATCTCACTGTTTAGAGGGTCCCTTCCGAGGCAGAATAGAACATACTCCAACCCAGAATATTAAGGACCAAAAAATCATAAATTCGTAATGTAAAGTGCGAGGCATGTAAAAAAAATATAACACACCAGCAAAATATAAGAACAGAAGATGTCTGCTGGGTCAGGCCATTTTTCTTACAGAATGGCTGACCAGATGGCTGTGGGAAACCTGCTAGCAGGACCCAAGCACAAGACACAAAACATACACACACACACACACACACACACACAGACAGAGAGAGAGAGAGAGAGAGAGAACACAGAGCTAAGTGTCCAAAACTGACTGAATAGAGAGCCTTTAGGGTTGTCCTACAATCAAGTTTCTCAGCTAGAAGTCTTTTCCCAGCCAGCCTGGAGTTGACACCCATGGGGAGTAAACCTGGGATGCTCCCCCGATGATCTACTGTGGTGTTCTCCCAAAAGGGGGTGCAGGTAGCACTCAGCATGCTTGTCTCCACTTTCCCTCACATGGGGAAGTTCTTGAAGGTTTGTCTAAAAAAATACCACTTTGAAATTATTTTGAGGGGCATTTGTCAGCAGCTCTGCTAAATGTTTTTGATGTTTTTGGGTCATTTATGCACTTTCCTCTGAACATGGATGGCGGTGCCCAAAACTGGGGCTGCTTTTCAGATGACCACTGTGTAATGGTTATATGGGGTTGCTCATGCGTAAGTTGCTGCCACTCCTGGCTAGGTTGCCTGCTTAAACCTTTTTCTGGCTGGACAGCCCTTCACTTCGTGGCTTTTTCAGTTGCTAGCAGAATCCGTCAGTGGGCATTTCTTGAACTTCTTCCAGCAAAGAAGTTCTTTGACGCCAAGTCTACGCCTACTTTCCCTGCGCGGAAGTCTTCTGCGCAGGGTGGGTGTGGGTAGCGGAGGGCCCGTGCTCTCCCCACTGGTCTCCGGCGAGGAGTCCTGGAGCCTCCTCACCGATTCCCCCATCTGCCCCCCTTTATCCCTGGTGTTATGCTGATTTCCTTCCCCAGCCGATGAGCTCCCTCTCTCCCTGCTGGGCCCTTCTCCAGCATCGCTTGGGAGCCTTGCCTCCACCTCTGGCTCCGATGTCAGTTCCCTGACACACTGCATCCTTTCTGGAGCAGATTTCTGGGAGAAGGGTTTGTTTGGGAATGCATCCCCCCCCCCGCAAACACACCTAGGGTACAGCTGGTATTCAGCCCTCTTAAGCAGCATCTGGGCAGTCATCACTGAAATGTCCAGGAAAATCCAGACATATGGCGGCACACGTTGGTAGTGTAAAAAAAAAAGCTCAACACTTTTTGAAATATGGGAACCCTAACACACACACACAAACGCAGAGTTTGATTCCATCCCTCACTCGACTTGTTAACTGGGGTGGGGGACAGTCTTTACCTCCTCTCTCCTCTTGGAGATGAGAGCAAAGTAAGGTAAAGTTGAAGGACCCCTGGATGGTTAAGTCCAGTCAAAGGTGACTATGGGGTTGTGGCTTTCATCTCACTTTCAGGCCAAGGGAACTGATGTTTGTCCACAGAAATTTTTCCAGGTCATGTGGCCAGCATGACTAAACTGCTACTGGCGCAGAGAGGACTGTGACGAGTGCCAGAGCGCACAGAAACGCCATTTACCTTCCCGCCGCAGCAGTACCTATTTATCTACTTGTACTGGTGTGCTTTCAAACTGCTAGGTTGGCAGGAGCTGGGACAGAGCAAGGGGAGCTCACTCCATCACGGGGATTTGAACCACTGACCTTCCGATCAGTAAGCCCAAGAGGCTCAGTGGTTTAGACCAAAGCGCCACCCACATCCCTGGGAGCAAAGTAAGGAGAGGAGAAGACAGGTGGGGGGAAAGTTCCTTGACCTCGACCAGCCCCCCTCTGATTCTCAGACATTCCTTTATTTCTTTCTGCCATGCAGCAGAGACCTCTTGAGCTCTGTCTGTGGAGAGCAGCCTTTGGGCCTTGCGCTGCCTCACAGGGAGCCACAGTGTCTGCTGAGGCCCTGATGATTGTTATCTCTGACACTTCTTCAGATTGCCTGGTCACATCTCTGTCTCTCTCACACACACGCACTCTCCTTATTTCCTCTCCCCTGATGAACTCCTTCCCCACCCCAGGGGAGTTCTGAGTGGCCTCTTTGCAATCTGGGTGAATTGCTGTGCTGAGATCGTCCCCCTGCCTTGCTGGCAGAAGCAACAGGCAGGGAGAGGGAAAGATGCAGCCAGAGTGATTGAGAAAGTCGGGCATCTGTTGGGAGGCGTCGGGAATGACCTCTTTGCCTCGCTTAGTGAGAGGTTATAGGGTGTGGGACTGGGGATGCCGTCTCTGTCACATAGCCAGATTAAAAGGGATGGAGGATACTTTAGATGTCCTCAATCGGGCACATTGTTCAGCTGCCTTCAAACACTTTAGAACCTATTCCTGATCCTGGTCTTGCAGAAAGTGCCTTTCTGGAACTCACCAGCACTGAGGATATTCCAGGGCAGGAGTCAGCAAACTTTTTCAGCAGGGGGCCGGTCCAATGTCCCTCAGACCTTGTGGGGAGCCAGACTATATTTTAGAGGGAGAAAAATGAACGAATTCCTATGCCCCTCAAATAATCCAGAGATGCATTTTAAATAAAAAGACACATTCTACTCATGTAAAAACATGCTGATTCCTGGACCGTCTGCAGGCTGGATTTAGAAGGCAATTGGGCCGGATCTGGCCCCGGGCCTTAGTTTGCCTACCCATGCTCCAGGGCTATCCTGGAGGATGCAGGGCAGCCTTTATTGCTAAGGGAAATCCATCTATGACAAAGGCTCAGAGCTGAGGCAGGGATGGGGAAGTTGTATGGGGAAGAATAATATTTGGGCAGTGGAATGAATGGATTCGAGTGCAGGTCTGGAGAAAGCCAAATGCACGTATAGACACACACCCCATGCACACCAGCACACAATCAGGAACCTTGCATTATGAGCCCCACCCTGGCCAGGGCTTCTAAGCATTTTCAGGTGGATACACTGGTGAGCCGCCCTCAGCCTTTCCTGCTCAGTATGGGGAAGTCATTGCAGACCAGGAGCCGGGCGTTGTGGGGAGGTGCCGAAAACACACCACAGCGCATGCACCCTCTTCACCCTCTGCCCATGTTCTTTGAATGCCTGATCAGCAACACTGCTGTTCACATAGTGGCGGGTGGAGATACCATTTGATTTCCTCTGTAACTTGTCTGTTGACACAGTCTCCAAATCCACGGTCTGGTTGCTGTAGCAACTTCACTCCTTTCTTTCCATCCTCTGCTTCTCCTGATCCTATCAGGTTGTAGCTGACGTTGGCACCTTCGTTGTTATGGTAATACTCACAAACACATTCCATTGACATGGTATTATGGGGGGGGGGAGCTGGGGAGAAGCATCCACACTTTTCTGAAGGATACCAAACGCAAGTTTCAGGTGGTCACAGAGAAAGAAGCTTACCCTGATGCCCTGTTTGAAAAGAAACCTTTGCTCAGGGCGGGGTCTCCAGGCTTAGATTCCTGCCTTCAGCCAGATATGGTGGGTGGGTGGGTGGGTGTGCCTTTAGAGACCTGTGTACACCTTTCAAAACTGGAAAAATTGGATATTTGTCCCTCCCAAAGAAATCAACCTCCCCCCCACAGATTTGATCCCAGAATGTCCCTATTTCCCCCACCAGCGCTGCAACTGCTGAACTTGGGGAGGAGGATAAACCGGTGCATGTTCTGAGTGGCAGTGACAAGAAGACCTTGGCTGATTGGAGACTGCGCTCCTAAACAGGATTTCCTAGGAGGTGTGTCCCATCAATATGAAAGGGAATCACTTCTGAGTAAAGATATGTATGATTTTGTTGTAAGGTCCTATTCCAGAGGTCAGCAAACTTTTTCAGCAGGGGGCCGGATTATATTTTTTTTGGGGGGGGGGGATGAACGAATTCCTATGCCTCACAAATAACCCAGAAATGCTTTTTAATTAAAAGCACACATTCTACTCATGTAAAAACACCAGGCAGGCCCCACAAATAACCCTAAGATGCATTTTAAATAAAAGGACACATTCTGCTCATGTAAAAACATGCTGATTCCCAAACCATCCGTGGACCGGATTTAGAAGGCAATTGGGCCAGATCCAGCCCCCAGGCCTTAGTTTGCCTACCCATGTTCTATTCTATGTAGTGGCATAGCTGGGGAGGGGCACAGGTGCAGTTGCCTGGATGCAAAATTGTTAGGAGCACAAAATTTCAACACCCAATGCTATCCCAATACAGCTGAATGTTTCCATCACTGGGCTCTGGTGAAAACAGCTTCTCCATGTGAACCAGGAAGTGACCTCTCCAGGCAATGGAACAACTCTTCTTATCTCTGTGACTGCAATCTTCTGGGTGGCGCCGACACCATTAGGCAGTTGAATGTGCATGCATACTCCATTCGTTTCCACTTGGTGCGGCACTGGGCACTGGCAACGCATGGTACACCACTGATTCTGTTCCAGGGGACATGAACTACCTACTTTGGGTTTTGGAAGCACAGCTGCCCTCTGCAGTTTGGGACTCCTGTGCGACCCTGCCCAGATTTTAAGGTCTGTGGCAGGAATCTTGCTTTCGGTTCCTCTGACTTCGGAAGTGATGTTCCCTGTGATGGACAGCCTTTGGGAGAATAGTGAAGAAGACAACGATAATCCCCATAGCTTTTCATGGATGGTTAATTTTATTCTCGGTCTTCATTGCTGCTCTTACTGCTGTTTTTGTTATTATTGTGCTGTTTTAAAACTGCTTTAATGTTTTAATGTTAGACATTATTATTTTGTGTCAACTTCCATGGAAGCACCTGCTGAGCAGCAGGACAGACTTCTTTCCAACATAGGAATGCTTCCCTTAAGCAGAGCAAGAAAGACTTAGAGGGGAAATGACTTTTCACTCACAGGACAGCCCCTGACCTCTTGCAAGGGGTGGTGGTTGAACTGCAAAGGCCTCTGCAAAGGCCATGGTGGGATGTTCCTTGCTCTCACATGTAGCAGGAATAGCCTCTTCTTTGTGTATAGGAGGTCCCAGATTCAATCCCCAATGGCATCTCCAAGGAAGATTCCTCTCTGAAACCCCAGAGAGCTGCTGCCAGTCAGTGCAGAAAATACTGAACTATTGGTCTGGCTCACACAAGGCATCCTCTGCTGCCCTCCAGTGTTGAGGTCACCTCCATACAACCTGGATCACCTTCTGTCCACATATGGCAGTTCCTTGGAGGCCAGACTGTACCCCTCCTTCCTGCCACATCTGCAGGCCCCCCTCTGCTGCCCCCAACCCGTCAAGCACCTTCAGCACACACCAATACCCTGCGGAAGATGGCTTCCACATTTCCCTGGTGTGGGCTAGTTCCTGTTCCATGAGGAGCATATGGGCAACCAGGATGTTCCTCAGTAAAGCTCTTTACAAGCCGTGTTTAAGGTTTGTTAAAAACCCCAGGGAATTAAAGCAATATGCCCCCATTATGGAGTGGCAGCTGTGGGGTCTGCGTTGCTTATTCAAAGGGATTGGAGGGCACACTTTGGTGATGGGGCTTTGGAGAGATTAAAATTATTTTCAGCATTAAGCACAACATTTCAAAGTTAATGCTTTTGGTCTTGAATATGGATTCAGAGAGCAGAAAGAGATTTACAAGACATTACTTCTATGCAAATTCCAGCAGAAACCAAGGGTGGGTGTCCCCCCCCTTTCCCTTCCTTCTTTCTTTCTTCTTTTTTCTTCTTTTTTTTTTGTTGAGCAAATTCAACAAGAGATTTGACTCGGGGGCTTACAGCAAATAGACTTTGGTTTTCATGCAGATTGCTGCCTTTAATGGCAGGCAGGCAGGCAGGCAGGCTCAATCCCCTTGAAAATTCCTAGCTTGTCTGACTGGGATACTAACAGGGCACAGTTGAGAGGCCAAGCAATTACAGCCGGATGTGTTAATGTACAAATGGGGAAGGAGGAGGAGGAAGCCACAAGCTTCTTGTTTAAAGATGAAAACAGATGTTTCTCCCATGCTATGTTGGTGAGCAGCTGGCTCCACGCCACTCAGAGGAGACGGTTGCTGCTCAGAGGCCACCCCTGGCGAGGCACCCATTGGACACCTTCACTTCAGTGGCCCTGATCTGCGGGAGTTCCTGTTAAACTTCTGCAGCAAAAGCATCAAAACACAGCCAACAAAAGGTGCCTTTCCGTGCAGGATTGCAGGAAGCCCCCGCCCGTATAATGAACAAGCAGCCTACGCAGAGATAAATGACAGCTGTGACTGAAGGAATAAACTGGATAATCTGGATTTAAATAAGTCACAAAGGGGTGGGGGGTGGGCTGGCAACATGCAAATTCGCAAATTTATAAAATGTATCCTTTCAGAATTAAGAGCTTGTTTGAAGCCAGCAGTTAAGAGCCATTATTCAGCCACCTTCTTTCCCCCCTCAAAGGCATTTTGGAGCCAGCCTTCACTGCCGCAACCAGGGACGGGAGACAAATTTCCTCCCGCTTGCAGATAAATAATATGTGCCCTAAATGGAACAGAGAGGTGGGCTGTTCCGACAGGAGAGGAATTATCCCATCAAGTTTTCCTGCCTGAGGCAGGGTCATAATCCAGGGAGGATGTCGGAGCTTCGCATATAGAGGATGGAGGCACCATCAGCCCCTCTAAGCACCCCAGGAATACCCCCAATATACCAAGAGACTTCTGGGCCCCATTTGGATGCAGAGGAGCAGCAGCGTCTGGGGGCGCCGCTGCCAGGCTTCCCAGAGCCCAAAGCAATGGGTGCAGCTGACCTAGAGGGCTGTGGGGAGGTCTGATTGCCAAGGGGAAGGCTTGAGTGCCCACCAGCTCCTGCATTTGGATTGCAGTGCCAGCTAATCAAATATTTGGCCAGCCAGAGCAGCCAATGACCTTCTCCAATAACTCATGAAAATTACAAGGAGGGATGCGGTGAGAAGGGAAGAGCATGAGGTTTTTTCTGCTCTGCTGGCCTCTCCCTTTTATTCATGAGCCCTGCCTCTGTGGCCCCAGGAGTGAGAGAGAGGCAGACTTGGTGGGACACTATGCGATGGGCCCCCAAAATGCCCTCCCCAGCATACACACACACACTCCTTGCCAGTGGCTCCATTTCTGGAAAAGGTGGCAGCATAGGTGCCAACTTTCTGGGGCCCTGGATGCCCAAGCACCCACAAAATTCCCCATGAAAGGGCTGGGCACCCACAAATGTTGGTGCCAGGGCCCTGCACACTGCATGGCACCCATGGTCCTGGGCACCCACAGTCATGGGGCCAAGCTGGCACTCCTGGGTGGCACCCTCCCTTTTGCACAGAAGCACTGGCTTCATTTAGGGGAGAGGGGAGCAAGCTGGACCTCACTTGGGTGGCTCTGCTGTCTGCAAACAGATATGGAATCCAGACCTCCACAACATTCAAAAGGAATAGTGACAGAAAGGAACTAAGCCCCCCGGCTAATTTCACTGAAAAATGGCTGCTGCCCATGTTTCCCTACAGTAATGTTGCTTAGCGGCTGACTCAAATGATTTTGTCTTTGGCATTAGCATCATCCCTTGCTGTTGGCAAGGGTCCTTCCCTCTCCTTCCTCTTTTTGCATCACAGACTGCAGGAAGAGTGGGGGCTTTCCTGGGAGGAAATGCTGAGCTCGCAAGGTTCCTCCAGGACCACCTGTTAGATGTGCCCTCTGCTATCTCTGGCCTATTGCTTCCTATGCTTTCATTGCTGCCTGCCACTATTCCATTGTACCCAGCTAGAGGTTGCTGCTGCTGCTGCGGCTGCGGCTGCGGCTGCGGCTGCTGACCCTGCTGATATCCCAGTCAGCCAGGGACCAAGGCCCCAGGCCAGCAGAGACTCCCCAGGAGCACCACTGCCACTTTGTCACTGCAGTAAAATGCTTGCAGTGCTCCTAACACCAAGGGTTCTTCTCTAAAAAAGGCATTATAGGCGAGGTGGCCACAGACAGCACTTGTTCAAAGTTTCACACTTTGTTGTGGTTCTTGACTGCATTGATTTAAATGATGGGATTTCTGCTATTTATTGACTGGCATTGATTTTTATCTGTAATTTTTTGATGGTGTTTTAATTTATGGGGTTTTGCTTTCTGGCTGTGATGACTCCAGACCACTTAGAGATTTTCCTTTTGGAAATGCCCAGCAGTATATAAATAATCTAAAACCAAACAGTTAATTCAACCTCCAACAGTATTTGCCACTGCAGAAATGGCAGAGGTGCTGCGCAAAGACATGTGATCAACAATGCCTCACTCTGAGGAAGGACCCTGAGAGCCTCAGACTGAGGTGGACAAAAAGGTGGTGGATCAGGCAGTGATAGGAAAAGGGGAGGGGAGCATGGAAGAGCCAGCTGTGGTGGGTGCGAGAGCTTGATGGGTGGCAGCAGAAGCAGCCTCTGGTAGCAAAATGCCTTTCATATGGATGCCTCCACACCATCTTCCTCTCAAAAAAAGGCTGGGCATTTTGGAGCCAGATAACTCCTTACTTTTCAGGACAGTCCTGAGGGTTCTCCTATCCTGCAGCTTAGGCTCCCCACCCTCACCTCTCACCCCCAAAAAACCAACCCCAGAAGCTACCAGAGCAGAGCTGGATCTGGGGGATGTCTGTCTGTCATCTGTCCATCTATCTATTTCCATTTACAGTGGTACCTCAGGTTAAGAACTTGATTCGTTCTGGAGGTCCATTCTTAACCTGAAACTGTTCTTAACCTGAAGACCACTTTAGCTAATGGGGCCTCCCGCTGCTGCTGCTGCTGCGCCGCTGCTGCACAATTTATGTTCTCATCCTGAAGCAAAGTTCTTAACCCGAGGTACTATTTCTGGGTTAGCGGAGTCTGTAACCTGAACCATCTGTAACCTGAAGCGTCTGTAACCCGAGGTACCACTGTATATTCCACCTTTTTCTCCAAGGAGTTCTTTCCTTCCTCATTTAATCCCACAACAATCCTGTGAAGTAAGTTAGACTTTGAGGCAGTGACTGGCCCTCAGTGAGCTTCATGACTGAGTGGGGATTCAAACCCTGGTCTCTCCTAAGCCCTAGTCTGACACTACACCAAACTGGCCATGCCAGTAGCCATTTTCTCTGGTTGTTGCCCAATTACGTCTGAGCAGCTGGCTAGGTCCAAATGGGAATCCACAGAGCCTCATCATAAACATTCCAGTCTGCTGCACCCTCCAGAGCTCCAGGGCTGGGGCCCAAAGGGGCATCTGGAATGCTGGTGGACCCCCTTCTGTTCTACCCTTCCCTGGTGGGCTGGGCCAGCCTTTGCTTTGCAGCTGCCATGGTGCGCAGGCAGCCGCCCTGCCAAGGAGCTCCGTGCAGCTCTGCGACTAGTGAAGTGGCAAGCAAGTTCCTCCTGCCTCATAAAAAACACTTTGCAGAGGAACCTCAAAACCCAGCAGCAGTTAATTATTGACAGAGCATGTGAATTAGAGATAAAAGAAAAGTCGTTCCTCCTTTGCACGCAAGATAGTAAATAAATTTAATTATGGGACAAGAGGCAGGGGATCTTCGTCTGTATTAAGTTTTATTAGCAGAGACATTTAAAAGCATGTCATCATAACAAAAAGGTCTTGTGTAATCCTAAATGTACCACTTTGGTACAGGGCTCTGAAGTGAATAGGCTTAATTGAGCAGATGGCTTGCTGCTCAGGCAGGTATGGGACAGGTTTATTGTCAATTAGCTTTTGTCTACATATGCCTATGGCAAATTGACTGTATAATGGCTTCCTGAGGCCACTTTTAACACTTGTCATGCCCTGGAGCTCAAAGGCAAGGGGTGACAAAGCTCTACGTTCTGTTGCAGCGAAGGGCTGAGAGCATTAGAAGAGCCTGTTGGATCAATGGCCCACCTAGTCCAGCATTCTGTTCTCACTGTGGCCAACCAGATGCCCCCGTGGGAAACTCACAAACAGAATTTGACCACAAGAGCTCTCTCCTCTCCTGTGGTTTCCAACAACTGGGATTCAGAAGCATTAATGCCTCTGATTGTGGACCCAGAGCATGGCCATCATGGCTAGTAGCCATTGATAGCCCTCTCCTCCATGAATTGCTCTAATGCTCTTTTAAAACCATTCAAGTAGTGGCCACCACTGCCTCCTGGGGAAGGTTGAGTTCTACAATTTAACTATGTGCTGTGGTCAGAAGGTCTTTCTTTTATCTATCCTGAACCTTCAGCTTCATTGCATGTCCAAGAGTTCTAGTGTCACGAGATATGCCATGCATAACTGTATAAACCTCTATGATGTCACTGCTTACTTGCCTTTTCTCTAAACAGCCCCAAATTCTGCAACATTTCTTCATAGGGGAGCCATTCCATCCCCTTCATCATTTTAGTTGCCCTTTTCTGAAGTTCTTCCAACTCTGATGTGCTCATGCTGATCCTTTGGCAGGTGGGTGGGACATCCGGCACTGCCTTTGTCTGTGGCCAATAAAACTCCTCCTTTCTCTTGCCCTCTAGGGATGTGATGCCCAAGACTCTGGAGGGCCAGCTCACCATGGAGAAGACGCCCAGCTATTTTGTCACCAATGAGGCCCCCAAGCGCATCCATTCCATGGCCAAGGACACCAAGCTGATTGTGGTGGTCAGGAACCCCGTCACCAGGGCCATCTCCGACTACACCCAGACGCTCTCCAAGAAGCCGGAGATCCCCACCTTTGAGGTGCTGGCTTTCAAGAACCGGACTCTTGGGCTGATCGATGCCTCTTGGAGCGCCATCCGCATTGGGATCTATGCGCTGCACCTGGAGAGCTGGCTCCAGTACTTCCCGCTCTCCCAGATCCACTTTGTCAGCGGGGAACGGCTCATCACGGACCCTGCCGGAGAAATGGCCAAAGTGCAGGATTTCCTGGGCCTTAAGAGGGTGGTGTCGGAGAAATATTTCTATTTCAATAAGACCAAGGGGTTCCCTTGCCTGAAGAAGCCGGAGGACAGCAGCGCCCCCCGGTGCCTGGGCAAGTCCAAGGGCCGAACTCACCCCAAAATTGATCGGGATGTAATCCAGAGGCTCCGGAAATTTTACAAGCCCTTCAATGTCATGTTTTACCAAATGACGGGCCAGGATTTCCAGTGGGAGCAGGAAGAGGGGGATAAGTGATGCTGTGGCAGGCAGAAAGAAGTTGTCTCCTATCCAGAGGTAAATGAATCGTCATCAGCAGTGTGTGTGTGTGTGTGTGTGTGTGTGTGTGTGTGTGTGTGATGAAACTCTTCTGTAGGGCATGATAGGGTCACAAAACTGGACTTTGAGTTCCTGGAAGGCTTTCCCATTGGAAAAGAACCGCTAAGATTCTGCCTGGGGTTTCTCCAGATGCACTCCTTAGGGCAGGGGGAGACAACCAGGTGTGGTTGGACTCTAGGTGTGGTTGAACTCCAATTCCCATCAGCCCCAGTGGCCAGCTTGGGCAATGGTTGGGGATTATGAGAGTTGGGAGTCCAGCAATGTCTAAAGGGGATCACTGTGCTGGCTACCCCTGCCTTAGGGCTTCCATCAGTGACTCACTTTCTATTGACTGCAACAAAATGGAGGGGCTCCAGGACACAGTTGGAGAATTTCTCCTTCCCTTGGAGAAAGTTTTTTTGCTAGGGTTGAAATTGCACCGCTTCTGGGGAAGGCGCATCATAGCTCAGAGGTAGAGCACCTGCTTGGCATGAAGAAGGTCCTGGTTCAATCCCCGCTGGTGGCATCTCCAGGTAGGGCTGGAAGAGACACCCTGCCTGAAACCCTGGAGAGCCTTTGCTGCTAGTCATTGTGGACGACACTGAGCTTGATGGACCAGTGGTCTGGCTTAATGTAAGGCAGCTTCCTCTAGCCTTCCTAAGTTCAAGCCAGACTGCCCAGTTTCCTGCCTGTCAAAGCTACCTCCCTGGTCTCTCCTCAGCCCATGTAAGTGGGTATGAAAACAAAGCTTTGTGAAGAAGAAAGTTTAGAATCATGGAACTGTAGGGACCCAAAGTCCAACCCCCTGTCATACAGGAATCACAGACCTACATTGGCTCCCAGTATGTTTCCGAGCTCAGTTCAAATTGTTGGTGCTGACCTTTAAAGCCCTAAATGGCCTCAACCTAGTATACCTGAAGGAGCATCTCTACCTCTATCGTTCAGCCCAGACACTGAGTTCCAGCTCCGAGGGCCTTCTGGCAGTTCCTCACTGCAGGAAGTAAGGCTACAGGGAACCAGGCATAGGGCCTTCTCGGTAGTGGCACCCACCCTGTGGAATGCCCTCCCATCAGATGTCAAGGAAATAAACAGCTATCTGACTTTTAGAAGACATCTGAAGGCAGCCCTATTTAGGGAAGTTGTTAATGTTTGATGTTTTATTGCTATAACAATAGTAGTAGTAGTAGTAGTAGTAGTAGTAGTAGTAGTAATGATAATGATAATAATAATAATAATAATAATAATAATAATAATAATAATAATATTCTGTTGGGAGCCACTCAGATTGGCTGGGGAAACCCAGCCAGATGGGCAGGGTATAAATAAATTATTATTATTATTATTATTATTATTATTATTATTATTATTATTAAGAATCCATGACAGCTTGCCATCCAACCTCCATATAAAAACCTCCAAGGAATGACAGTTGACCACCTTCCAAAGGAGTCCATTCCACTGCCATTCATGAATTAGGGGGGTGGGGAGTTTGAGGCAGTTCATTTCCACATCAGTCCATTTTAGTCCCCCTCTGGTTTTTTTAATGAGAGTTAGAGCCATTTTCGCAGCTGTTTTTCTTTCCCCGCATCTGTCCGCCTCGCCTCGTTGCCACAGATGCACGTGCATGATGCCTGTTGCCAAACTCCAGGCTCAGCTTTGATTCTGGCATGCAGACGCCCTCTTGATCAAGCTAAATACTGGAAATGCCACGGAAGGCAGCTATGGCTCCGTAACGAGGCAAAGCCACCCCGGGGCTGAGAGCACATCATGCGCTTCATTACCCAGTCAAGTGGCCCCCAAGCTTGGGATCAGGAAAAAGGTGCTAAATTCATTTGTCAACTTTTGGCAGGAGGCTGGGCTCCAGGATGGGACCATTTGTTTCCACACAAGTAAATGTCGGTTCATATTAGCCCGATTAGGAGTAAAAACAGCATCTGACATAAAACATTCTTTCCTCCCCCCCCCCCACCCCGCAATCTCCACCCCCCACTCAAATTATTATTGCATGAAAATTGGAAATCTGCACCGGGGCTGACTTTAAATTGTTTCACATGTTATTAAACTGTCATTTCCTCTGCTAAATGAGAGCCATGTTGTTGTGCAATTTAATTCACAGTGATGAATGGATTCAGGTGAAGGACTCATTTTTAACTCTTACCAGGTTTTTTGAGCTCCTCATTGACTAGCTGGGGGATGCCCCTCATTGAGAAAAAAAACCAGTATTCAGTGGGGGGGGGGAATCACTGGGCACAGCTGCGCCCTCATCATGCAGCTCAGCATGATTCCCTACCCCCACAATCCTGACCCCATGGTAAAATCAAGCATGTTGGGCAAATACAATGGGAGCTGTGTAGCCACCCCCTCTGCTCAGGACCAAGGCAGTTTGCTAGTCAAGTGGGAGTTGGGACTTTGCTGTAAAATTGGAGCAATGGCACTCACCTGCTGCTCCTTTGTCATCTTGCACCAGGCAGAACAAAACAGTGACAAAGTTTCTTTGGTTCTTCCTCTAGGTGAGAAATGGCAATTGGAGATCAGCTGATGGAGGGGGAACATTCAGGTTACAAGAGGCCGAGATCAGGACCATTAAGAAAAACAAATAGGAGAATAACTTAAAAAGTGGAGTGGCCTGCCAGCCACAGCTATTCAAACTAAACACACACACGAGCTACAGCAAGGTAGCCGTAGCTCTTTGCAAAGCCAAAGAGATCCTACTGTGTGGGACTTTGGAGCCATAGACAAGCTGGAAGGTGTGCAGAGGAGGGTGACCCAGATGACAAAGGGTCTGGAAACCAAGCCTTATGAGAAACAGTTGGGGGAGTTGGGGATGTTCAGCCTAGTTAAGAGAAGACTGAGAGCATGGTATGATAGCCATCTTCAAATACCTGATAGGCTGCCACATGGAAGATGGAGCAAGCTTGTTTTCTGTGCTCCAGAGGCTAGGGCAGGCTTCCTCAACCTCGGCCCTCCAGATGTTTTTTGCCTACAACTCCCATGATCCCTAGCTAGCAGAACCAGTGGTCAGGGATGATGGGAATTGTAGTCTCGAAACATCTGGAGGGCCGAGGTTGAGGAAGCCTGGGCTAGGGCCTGAATGACAAGAAAGGAGCTTCTGACATTAGGAAGAACTTTCTGACAGTAAGGGCTATTCGACAGTTGAATGGACTCTCTCAAGAGGTGGTGGACGCTCTCCTTCACTGGAGGTTTTTCAACAGAGTTTGTATGGCCACCTGTCAGGGATTCTTTGGCTGTGATTGCTGCATTGTGGGTGGTTAGCCTGGATGACCCTTGAGATTCCTTCTGACTCTACAGTTCTATGATTTTATGTCTTGGCTGTCTCTAACTGCTGCCTTTCTCCTCCTCGCTCCACACAGAATCTGCCTGAATTGGGGAAAGGGCCGGACTTGCCTAGCCTGAAATCTGGGTCCAGAACTGGCCACCACAATTGAAGGGAATTTGCTCAATGGACAAAGATGGGGGCAACACCATCCCTTTTGCACCTGGACAATCGCCTCCTTCTGCCCCACATTTCCAGACCAGCAGGATCCTGAGCATAAAGGACACGCCGAGGGAAGACCCTCTTTGGCCACACTTGGTGGAGTCAACTGATCCTCTTTGTGCACCCAGAGAGGAAGAAGGATTGACTGAGACCTTGGCAAGAGATGCTAGGAACTTCTTCCTGTCCAGGGTGCCCTTTGCAGCAGGAGGTGGCCACTGTGCTGGGGAAATGCCCAGTTGATGCGAATGAAGGGCAAGAGCCATTCCACACACACCCTGCATCCTGCACCATACATTCAGATGTTTATTTTTGATATGGGTGGAACCCCTGAGACTGACTTCGGGAGCGGCCCCACAAGGCCAAAGGGAAGGGAAGGCCTGGGTCTCACCCACCCAGAGATTCAGGAAATCTGACTAGCATCCCAGTGTTCTTCCCAAGCACAAAAAGTGGGGCTATTTACGTGTGTGCGTGTGTGTTGTTTTTTTACCGTTCATGTGACCCACCCTCCACCTCTGTGGAGAAGTTGCTGGCCTGGAGTCTCAGCATACTGGTGAGCTCCCAGTGCAAAGACTTGATGGCATCTGGGGGATTTATTCTTCCTGGCAATTGGCCTGCATCAGCCACACTGGTGAAAGTCCTCAGCTCCACCCATCCGCTTTTGCTACGCAAGAAGGCCTCCTCATTCGCCACCAGCTCAGAAAGCGCTCCCTTGGATTTGGGCTTTTGCCTCCCCTCTTTAAATGTCAGCATTCCCAGCACACAGAAGATTGAATTTTGTATTTGATTTCAATTAGCAAAGCATAAATTATATTTAATTTTCTACTCACAGAGACTGGATGAGTCATTGTCCTGGAAAGCTGGGGGAGGGGGGAGTTCAGAGATTGACAATGGGAGCATTCATCGCCCAGGAGCTAAATTGCTTAAGCTGCCTCCCTCTTCCATCCATCCGCTGTCTTCACGCCTCCCCTCCCCCCTCTGTGTCATCACCCTCTACCTGAGAGATATGGAAATACCAAGCGTGAATCTGGAGCCAAACCTGACTAAACAATAAAAACCTTGTCATGGCAGTTGCCTTTCTCTACTCCCTTTATGAGGTGGGCAGGGGGGGAGGGGGAGGGCTGGGCTTGCTGCATTTGCCACTGTTGTTTCCAGGGAGGGGTGGGATTTGATCGGCCAGCAGGAAACCTGACAAAGCCACTCTGTTTTACCTGAAGAAGGGAGGATTAAATATGAGGCAGTGAAAGAGCACAAAGCACAGCAGACACACACAGCCTTTGAATTTTAGCTGGGGCTATTTGTGTCAACAGAAGGAAGCCTTGTTGCCTCTTTGCTAGACAGAGCTGGACCTTGATTGCAGAACTACAGGTGTGGAAAGAGGCAGGAGGAGAGGTCTAAGGAGGAACCATGGCACTTACCCCACATATGTCTCCATCCTCTTATTTCTCCCAGTGCTTCTGAATGCCAGTTGCTCGAAACCACAGGCAGGGAAACAGTGTTTCCCATTCAGGCATCTAGTTGGTCACTGTGAGAACAGAGTGCTGGACTAAATGGGCCCATTTGGCCTGATCCAGCAGGCTCTTTTTACATTCTAAAAGTGCTCGGGAAAGTTTCCTTCTTGGTTCTTGCCACTAACCCTGTGAGACAGGGCAGCAAGAATGAAAGACTGGGACTCCCTTGAAACCAGGGGGGAGCACTGTGAGCTTCATTGCCAAGTGGAGATCAGAACCCAGTCCCGGCCACCCCAGCCTCTTAGCTGCCTTATCTCGCCTCTTCAGCTCCTGGTGTAAGCTACGGAGCTGCCTGTCTCCTTGCCCTGCACAGGAAAGGGCCCCTCATCTCAGTGAGGCTCAACTCTGATATAACACCAAGCTATGATTGGCACTAACCACAGTTCTGCACGATCTGAGCTTCCCAGAGTGCAATGGGTAGGTGGTGGTGGCTGCTTGCCTGCTTTTGCTCTCCATCTGTTCAGCTTCATAAATCCATGTGAGGAGGAGCCATGGCCATAATGGTGACTTGTGACTCTACCTGCCAACCAGCTTGTGGTTTAGCAGGTCCTTCATGAACTGTCCACTTTGAAGCTGATGGAAGTTCAGGCATGCAAGGTATTCCACAGCTGGGCTTTGCAGGGCATCTGAATACAGCTGTGGTGATGCCTTTACCTGGACTTCCTGGCTAAAAGGAAAGTGGGTAAGGTCAGGTCTGTTAAATCCTCCCCTTGTGCTGCATAATGACCACAAAGGGAAATAGGTTTGGAGGTTTCCTGTCTGGCATTCACACATCCCGGTTCAGGAAGCTGGGATTAGCTATTTCACAACCTCATGCTATTGTGTCATCTGATAAAAAGCAACTGGGTACTTCCCCCCTCTTTTTTTTTTTAATCAACAAAATGAAGAAGTAGTGAACTATAAAATTGCTAATTATTTTCTAGTAAATTTACTTTTGAATAACTTGAGACACCAATTACAGGCACCATTAAGCACTATTAGCGGTGGGTGTTACCAAGGCAGGGTGGAATATTCATTAGGCAAAAGAGAAAGGTTTTGGTGCCAAAGCCCTTCCTGCTCAGGAAGCATCTCTGAGGGCACTCACTCTCCTTGCAGCCACTCCACGCCTCCGCCAAACGTTTAAAAAGTCACCAGAGGTTCAAAAATGACGATGTGGTGGCATTGTGTTAGGCAAACAGGCAAATATTTTGAGTAAGCTTTTCAGCTTCAGTTAGACAGATCCTTGCAGCTGTACAAAATAATCACCAGAATTAAGATGAAAGCAAGGAAAAGGCAGAAAACTCTCCTCTTTGTGTGCCCTTTGAAGATGCAAGGGCCATTGTACTTTTAGATAATCAGACAGAGGGCTGTGCCCACCTGCTGTTCCCTTGAAAGCTTTGCAGGGCTCTGCCATCAGTGTGCCAAGCAGAAAGCTGGCTCCCTTCCCCCTCCTGCCTAGGCTGGTGCCCCACAGTTGGAGCCACTGCCCAAAATAAAGTGTGGGTCTTGCTATTAAAGGAACGCTTCTCCACCCCCCCCCACCCACAAAGAGCACCAGCCTTGGGTGAAACAGCAACAGAGTCCTGAGAAGTGGAAAGTGAAATCTGTGTACATTGCGTTGCTGGATGCTTATGGTATAAGCCTCAGATAACTGAGGGCTCAGTATAGATCAGGGTTGGAGGAATCTCAGGCCTGGGAGCCAAATGCAAAAGTGTAGAATGGAAATGGTAGGAGTCCCTCATGGGTTGGCATTCTTCACAAGAGGATCAAACAAGGCAGCATTTGGAGCAGAGGCAGACCTTTATAATATGCTACCCAGTGCGAGGCCATTTGATGCCCTCCCCACAGCCCTTGCAGCCCTGGCTTAAGCCAAGCCGGGCTTTGAGAAGGAGGCATGAGGCTCTGGCAGGGTTCTAGAGCCCTCACACCTCCTTCCCATAGCCTGAAAGTGTTTGCCTGGCTTTGGAAAGGAGGAAGGAAGACTTTAGGACCCTGTCAGAGCCATCATACCTCCTTCCCAAAGCCAGACAAGCACTTGCTGGGCTTTGGAAAGGCACCCTGCATGCCTGGTGTGGGCTCACACCGCCCTAAATCTGTCTCTGATTTAGAGCAGGCTTGGCTGCAACTCCCATCAGCCTCAGTAAGCATGAGGGATGATGGGAGTTGTAGTCCAAAACATCTGGAAGTTACTTGATTGGCTACCCCTGATTTAGAGTTTGCAAAAATGGAGCAGGACTGGCCGTGCTTCCTGCCTAACAAGCTTTCAAATGACGAATTCCTTTCAGAAATAGTGTCTCTTCTCCTTAATAGGATAGTGAGTCACAAGACTTCTCTATTCCCTTTCATCTGGAGACGGAGTTCTATGAGAAAAGGTTGAAAGAGTTTGGTATATTTAGCCCAGAAAAGAGGCGATTAAGAGGTGCAATAGCCGCCTTCAGAAATCTGAAGGGATGTCAGGAAGTTGAAGGAGCAAATTTGTTTTCTGCTGCTCCAGGTGGCAGGTCCTGATCTAGAGGGTCCCAGTTGCTAGGAAGGGGATTGAGGCAAAACATGAGGAAGGAAGTCCTAATGGTACAGGCTGTGGAGCCGTGGAGCAGGGAAGGCCTGGGAAGTTGGCCAATTCTCCCTCTTCAGAAGTTGTAAGTAGAGGTGTTCTATCAGGAATGGTGGATCTCATGAACTAAGAACACAAGAAAAGCCTGCTGGATGAGACCAATGGCCCATCTAGTCCAGATTCCTGTTCTCACAGTGGCCAACGTGTTGCCTGTGGGAAACCAGCAAACAAGACCTGAGCACAAGAGCTTTTCTCCTGCCTGTGGTTTTCAGCAACTGGTAATTAGAAGCACTGCTGCCTCTGACCATGGAGGCAGAGCAGAGCATGGCTCAATAACCATGGATAGCCTTCCCCTCCATGAATTTGTCTAATCCTCTTTTAAAGCTGTTGGTCTTCAGTGCCTCCTGTGGGAATGAGATCCATAGTTTAACTATGAACTGCATAAAGAAGTACTTCCTTTTGTCTGTTTTGTATTTTATAATACTCAGCTTCATCAGATGTACACAAGTACTGAGCAGGTAAGGTTGGACTGGAGGAACTTTGAAGTTCCTTCCAACTCTATGATGATTGATTGATTGGGCATTTCCACTCTCCCCTGAACTTGAGCCTAAGGGAAAATGCTGTCTGCTGTTATACAGCATTAAATAAAAGCAGCTTGTGATAAAAGCAAAGAATTCTGGGAGTTGTGTCAAGCATCTTAGCAGATTTTCTTAAAGAGCAGATCTGCACAATTTGTGATGCACCAAATGGAATACATCCCTGTCTCCATGGGATGTGGTCTGCCAGAATCTTGAGACACCCCTGCTCAGTTTCTGCAGTCCCAGACAGGCACACCAGCCCCCAAAAACCCATTGAGTCCATACACGAGTGGCCAGATGGATGCAGCCCCTGGTGGGGGCATATGAAGCAGGTGCACGCCTGTAAAGCAACACCAACAAGCTGCTCTCTGTGCTCTAAGTACCATAGCAGAGGCAGCAGGAACAGAACCGTCTTGTGCCTACATTCAGGGAGCAGAAAGGCTTTCACTTTGGTTTTGCCAGAAGGGATCCTACAATACCTTCATCTTTTTCTAAAGGACCCTCTGAACTACCTAGGGCTATCATCGCTATCATCAGGAACCCCAGCAACCAGGAAGCTAAAGGGCTAGCTTGTTGCAGGGAGCCATGAGGCAGGAGGAGAGATGGAAATCTCCACCCTCTTTCCCTAGATAGATAGATAGATAGATAGATAGATAGATAGATAGACAGACAGACAGACAGACAGACAGACAGGTATTATAATCATCAACATCAGTGCTTTTTTTCTAAAAAAAATGTTTAGGGGTACTCTCATTTTCCTACTCATATTGAAATACTGCCCCTCAATGAGGCCAAACTTAGATTCACAAAATGTTTAGGGGCGTGCGTCCCCCTGCGTACCCCCAGAAAAAAGCACTAATGACAACAACAACAGATCCCCTTTTATATGTATCTCAAGGCTATTAACAAATGTACGATAAGAACAGTAGAGAAAATAACAAATGAGGTTTTTAAACAATAAAAAATGAACAGGTAAGGCAGGTGCCTTCATCCACATGGAAAAGTTTGTCAAAACATCAATGTCTCCAATTGTTTCCAGAATGTACAGAGAGTGGGCGCCTGTCACATCTCATCAGGAACACTATTCCACAGAACTGAGGAAGTCGATGTTGGAAGCCCAGCTCTAAGTTACTGTTATGAGGCAGGCATCCTTTCCTGCAGTCTGAAAGGCCAGTTTTTGTTTGTTTATTTGTGACATTTGTCAACCACCCAGTAAGACGAAGTTATATTAAAATATGATACCTGCATCTATATACATACCACCCTTATAAAAGGCCTGAGTGAATAGAAAGGTCTTCATCACCTGGAGCCAACAAGACTCCAAGGAAGGTGCCAGGTCAGCCTCTGTGGTTTAGCTGTCCCATAAGTGGGGTCCAGTACTGAAAAGGCCATCTTCCAGGTGGTTATCTGCCTTACTTCACTGAGTGGTGGCCTCTGGAGCAGGACCTCTGCAGCTTGGGAGAAGATCCCCTGGCCTCAAAGCTGTGCAGATAGGGTGTTGAAGGTTTCAACCAGCACTTTAAACTGGGCCTCAAAATGGACTGGTGCTCCTAGCCAGTGCAGCTGATAGGTGTGTCCTGCACCAGAGGGTGGTCTGATGGGAGCCAACCCCTCTGCCATTTGGGCAGAGGCGTAGCAAGGTCAGGTGGTACCCAGTGCGGAAAAAGTTTTTGTCACCCCCCCACACACATTTCAATATTTGTTTAATATTGTTGACCTTTTTTAGGGTTGGCCGCAAGACAGATTTGCCCACTGCCTGTGAGCACCGCTCACCAGGGGGTGCAAATGCTGACCGCTGGGGGGGGGGGCGGTGCCAGGCTGATCATTGGGCGTGATCAGCTGGTGGATTTTCACGACAACGATCACTTCAGTGAGGCCAAAGGGGCAACTTGGCACTCAAAGCAAAAGGTGTGGCTACTGATCAGAACAAAGTAAGTTGAGCCCTCTTGTTAGAGAAGGGCCTGCTGGTGAGTTGCCCAGGGATTAATAAGAGGTCTTGGCTCAGGGGGGCATACGGTGCCCCTCATCTGTGCTCCATCACTCCCAGGGTTATATTGATATTTGGGGTGGGGGTCTCCTTCTTGCCTCCTCCTGCTTGGGAGAATTTAGGGACGTTCTTGCCTCCAGCCTGCTGGCAGAGAGGTCAAGAGAGCATACCCCTCAAATGTCCTACTTTTAGCAGGTAATCCCAGAATTACAGAAGCCATCTCAGATTCTGACTGGATCCTGGGATGGCCCCCAAAGATGCCCATTTCTGGTCCGTGCTCATGGACCAGTCACCTGGCCCCTGCTAGAGTGTTGCCCTCATGCAAGTCACATAACTCATGTGGGAGTGCAGTCCCAAAAGACATGTGTTTTTTTGGGGGGGTATACTCTTGTGCAAGTCACTTGGCTCCAAAAAAGAGCACAGCCCCAAAGTCGTACGTTGTGATTTTCCTCTGTGACATGTTGGGGGGTTTGAGAGAGAGAGGCTTTAACTATAACTGGTGCTGGCTGACCCCCTGAACCCATCCTGGTTGCTTTGGGCTTGCCTCTCCTTGGCTTGCTCAAGAAGAAGAAGAGTAGTTTGGATTTGGTACCCCGCTTTGTCACTACCCTAAGGAGTCTCAAAGCGGCTAACATTCTCCTTTCCCTTCCTCCCCCACAACAAACACTCTGTGAGGTGAGTGGGGCTGAGAGACTTCAGAGAAGTGTGACTGGCCCAAGGTCACCCAGCAGCTGCATGTGGAGGAGCGGAGACGCGAACCCAGTTCACCAGATTATGAGACTACTGCTCTTAACCACTACACCATGCTGGCTCTCAAGATGTGGCCCTCTGTGCCTGAGGGCAGCCCCTCCAAATGTCCATTTATTGGCAGCCTATTTTTCCTGGCCTTCTAGTAGTTGAGCTGTCAAAGGCAGCTGGGTTCTTGCCCTTCATCCTTGCCATCACCCCATGGATATTTTATTGCAATGAAAACATTTTTAAAAACCCATTCAGGAGAGTGCTTGGAGGAGACAACACAGGCAGCAAAGGGGTCCCAGGCCTTACTGGGTGTGTGAGAGTAAACTCTTTTCCAACTCTGCCCCTGGATCATTTTCTGGAGTGCGCCTCTTAGCCTCCTGGTCCTCAAGAGGTGGCTGCTTGCTCTTCAGTCAAAACCCTCTTCCTCCCAGTCAGCCCTCTCCACCCAAGAGGTTTCTGCAGTTTTATCCATCAGTAAGGGGGGGGTGATGGGCGGAGGAACTCAACCGGCTGCTGCAACTGACTTGAAAGTTTTTGAGATGAGCAACGGACAAATTTGATCTTTTGTAAAATATTTAGTCCATCCGCGCTGTCTCCTTTCCCCCAAGGAAACACTTCTCGGCACCAGCTAATTTTGAGCTCCGTCTTGCCGTGTGGGTTTTCTAATGTTATGGAACAGTGAACCTCCTGAATTAATTAATGTGCAGCTCTTCAGTTATGCAGCTAATCTGCATATTTTACTAACTGGATGCAAGATGTTTCTGTGGAAGGGTTGCAAAGGCACCCAGCACAGCTCCAGCTCAGGACCCACAGACAGCCCCATACCTGGCCGTGTGGGGAGTGGGGGAGATGGATGTCTTGGAACCTGGTGGGACCAACCACAAGAGAAGGAGGGGCATGAATTTCATGGCATACCTGAAAAGGATCCTTTTGATGCAGGGTGGCAATTTGTATTGGGACCACCATCCAGGGAGAGGGGAGGTTTACCCACTCCCTCCCCAGCCATAATGCCAATGCACACACCTCAAATATCCCTTAGGGAAGAAGCTCCCCTTGGGTTGTATTTCATTTGGTTTCTTCCCAGCAGCAGAAGGATTGTACAGGGAAGCTCAGGGACAACTTCCTTTTTTTCTCATTATATTCATAGACAGTCACCATCCACTTTCTTTTGAGGTCCCATTCCTCATTTCCCCCTCACTACAACAACACTGTGAAGTCGGCTAGCCTGAGAGACAGTGAGTGACTCAATGTCATCCAGTGAACTTCACGGCTAGGAGAGGATTTGAACCTGGTCTTTGAGGTCCAAGTCTAACACTCTAGTCCAACCACAATACTTGACTGGCTCTCTTGAAATATCTCGTGGATTCTCTCTCTTCACAAATGAGGGGTGACTCTGCTGGTCAGAGGGGAAAGGAGAGTGGGGGGAATCATACCTGCCTGGTGGTTCATTTCTATATGTGGCCCCTAGGTCTTGTGAGATTTGCTGGAGCTGCACAGAAGCAGCATCAGGACAGAACTAGGAACAAGCAGCTGCTGGCCCAGAATCTCAGGTGGCGGGGAACACACAAGAGAGACCAAGGAAGCTCTGGGACTGGAACTTTGAATGGTATGTGTGGTTCTGGGTTCCTGCTGGCATTACCTGTGCAGAGGCAGAAGAAGACATGAGAGGAGTGCAACAGGAGTGCCCAGTTCTGATCCAGTGAAACAGCTGAAGGTCAAGGAAGTGCAGCAGTAGCAGCAAAGCAGAACCTTGGAGAGCTCCAAGAGAGCAACTTCCTCTGACAAGGGTTGGAAGCGAACTGAGCCCTTCTAAGCCTCAGCCTCATGCTCTGACCACGTTTGGCAAACTAAAGTCTGGCTTAAGGACAGTCACTTCTGTGCTCAAGGACCTCTTGTCTGGTGTGTTCCCTGTACCATTAGACTGGCACAGGAGTGTTGATGTACTTGGCACCTTGAGGCCCAGGGAAAGGTTCCCTTAGGTGTCTGTACGCCAGTTCTATGGGCCTGGGTGCTGTGGGGTCTGATGTAATTGGGGTCCTGTCTACTAGCCTCAGGCTGTGAGCATCAGGGCCAGGAACCAGCTCATTAGCCAGTGACTCTGGCTCCTGGTCACTGTTGTCATAACTGGGTTGTTATGACAAGGAGGGAGGGAGGAGCCCCTCAACAACCAGAGCTCCTGAAGTCCCAGGGGCACCAATAAAGTAACAGGAGCTTTCCAGGCCCCATCTCAGGTGAACAAATGAGTTTGGTTTCTGGTTTCTAGGATGGAATGGTATATTGGGGAACTGTCCCCAGGGACAGGGTGGGGCACCCAAAAGGGCATTTGGTAATGCACTCAGGTGGAAATCAACATACAGGCACATGCTACACAGCCAAGTCTGGCCAGAAATACAAATTAGGCAGCCAGAAATATGAGGAGCCTGAACAAACAGAACAAAAAGCAGGTAAAGGTCACCAATCAATTATCCAATTTTTCAAAACAAACAAGGGAGGGAGGAGAAAGGCCCCTGTTCTAAATGTGTACCTGGCCCAGAGAACTGATACACTCAGCAGGCATCACTGTGAAACTGTCACTGAAAGAGTTTGCTCACTATTCTGGGACATTTCAGATGGTCCTAATAAAGATGTTGTCTGATGATGGATTTGTTACACACACACACACACACACACACACACACACACACACACACACCTTCTTAGGGAGCAACTTGCTGCCTTTGCTTTTTGAGGAACCCCCTTGGAAACCAACTTCAGCCTCCCCCAACCTGGTGTGCCCATCAGCCCCAGCATCATGAAGTCCTATTTGTTGTGGCTGATGGGAGTTGTAGTAATCCACAACTTCTGGTATCAGCTTGGGGATCAGCTTGGTGAAGGCTGCAGCATTGCTTAATTCTTGGCATTGCATCTTTCCCCTTGTCTTCTCATAAACCCCATTTGACGCCTGTGCTGTCTTTATCTTGATGCACATGTTAATTCCTGCTAGACTGAGGTGTCTTGTTTCAATCTCTCATGCAGAGAGATTCCTATCTGGACGTTTTGCATACTGCAATTTGTAAGTTCAAGGCATTTAAATCTGGTCAATTAGAGATGGCTGTGCAAGGACAAGGACAAGGGAAGGGAAGATCCAACTTAGCCCAGTCTGAATTAGACAATGGAGGAGGATAAGTTCCCTCTTTGGCCTGATCCAGTTGTGACCAGGTTTTTCCAATGTTCTTATGAGCAGCACAGGGGCTCCCTCAGCTGAGTTCAGCACCATCAACTATGGCTCAGTTCAAGATATTGGTTCTGCTTGCCTTTAAAGACTGGCCTGGCTTAGGAATCAGGTATGTGCTGGACTGTCTTACCCTGTGTGAGGAGATCTACACCTGAGGCTCTTTTTAGGGTGTCCCTAAAAAGCAG
This sequence comes from Podarcis filfolensis, assembly GCF_964270895.1. Lineage (NCBI taxonomy): Eukaryota > Metazoa > Chordata > Lepidosauria > Squamata > Lacertidae > Podarcis > Podarcis filfolensis. The sequence goes on along the minus strand of NC_139616.1, from coordinate 28,034,559 downwards.
GTGGCAGACAGGGAGAGACACTTTGCAGTGATGGTTTCCCAACTGTGGCGATGCCCTTCTTGCTCCTGGTGCCCACTTTGCCACCATGGCAGTGTGGTGTAGTGGTTAAGAGCGGTAGTTTCGTAATCTGGGGAACCGGGTTCGCGTCTCCGTTCCTCCACATGCAGCTGCTGGGTGACCTTGGGCTAGTCACACTTCTTTGAAGTCTCTCAGCCCCACTCACCTCACAGAATGTTTGTTGTGGTGGAGGAAGGGAAAGGAGAATGTTAGCCGCTTTGAGACTCCTTAAAGGGAGTGAAAGGCGGGATATCAAATCCAAACTCTTCTTCTTCATGGCATTACCAGGCAAAGACTTTTCTTTCCCCAGTCCCCCAGGCCTGTGAGCAATGCTTATTTATTAACTCTCCTGCACTGTTCTGAATGCCTTCTTCCTGGAATTCTATTTTTCTGCTATTTTAGACGGGGGTGGGGTGGACAATGGTCTTTTCGCTCTCTTGAGGACCACCCTGGGAAGAATCAGGTGTCATTTTCAGAAATAAACAAATGTTTTAAAATGTGCATGCAATTCACAACGATACAATAATAATAATTGAAATCAACATGATTCCAATGAAAGGAACATTAAAAACAAGGGATCAGGAAAACAATGGCCATGGGAGCATGTCATCCAATAGTGTTAAGCTCATCGGAACAGCGTGAGCATAATCTTTTTTCTAAAGACAGGCAAGGAAGGGTCTCGTGGTGGAGTCAGTTCCAGGATTCGGGTGCCACAACTGAGAAGGCCTGAGGGGGGGATGAAGGTCTTGCAATCCCCCAGTGATTTACCTGTTAGTGTGAGGAGTCTTCCTGGGGATGGGCTGATCACCAGACCAGGCATGCCTTGTAGCAAGAGTAGATTGTGTCCACAGTGCCAACCTGTGGGGCTCTCCTAGAGCCAGCCTTGAACACACACCTCACCCGAGAACCTCAACAGTCTCCCCTCATTGACCAGAGTTCAAATCCTCTCCTAGCCATGAAGCTCACTGGATGACAGTGAGCCTCTCACTGTCTCTCAGGCTAGCCTACTTCGCAGTGTTGATGCTGTGCAAGGGAAATGAGGAGTGGTATCTTCACAGAGCAGTCTTTCAGTTGACCTCTATGAGAGGCTGGCTGCTTATGTGTTCCAGTCATGACAAAGAGGTAAAGTCTCTGAATACCATAAATGGCTGTGCCCTAGAACTCACTAGAGGGGCAGTGACATTGGACTTAATCTTAAGTGGTGCCCAGGACCTGGTGCAAGATGTAAGTGTTGTTGATCCAATAGGGAATAGGCAATATTTACTGCTATCAAACCCAAAATACAGTCATACCTCGTTACATCCGCTTCAGGTTATGTTCTTTCAAGTTACGTCCCGTGACGACCCCGAAGTACTGGAAAGGGTTACTTCTGGGTTTCTCTGCTCACGTATGCGCAAAAGTGCAAAATGACATCACGCACATGCGCAGAAGTGGCAAATCACAACCCTCATGTGCGCAGATGCACCACTGTGGGTTGCGCTCTTTTCATGTTGCAAACGGGCCTCTGAAATGGATCCCATCTGCAACCAGAGGTACCACTGTATATGCAAATGTCAACTGCCAAGAAAATCCAACGTGGTTACATTTTGCTTTGAAAGAAATGAGGGGATTGGTAAAAAAGGAAACTGAAAGAGAAAGACAGACAAATCTCTCCCAAATGCCTGGGTGTTGTATCAAACCACAATAAGAGCAGCTCAGTGGGAAAGGAAACAACAGATTGGGAAAAGTACCACCAGGGCCAAGAGCACGTCAGTATGGTTGGTGAGCAGAGGCAAATAAGCTATTTGAGCCAAGAAGGCTTCCTTCATTTTGTCCGAATGACGTTTTGCCCAATCTATGGCCAGCACAATGCAAGAAGGCAAGAAGGGATGCTAAAAAAAATAAGTTGAGGAGCACATTGCTAAGAAGGCCATAGTGTAAGGCCTTCCTGCACACCAGGTGGGTTAATTATAGGCTTCATTCGGGTTTCCCCCAAGTGGACTTGGATGGATGTTCGTTAGTTTTGACAGGGGTGGCAGGGACTGTACGTACACCCAGATCTCTCACATTCTGCTGGAAAAGGAAAGACAGCCTTTTAGCGCAAAGCCCTGACCTGCCTGGTCCAGCAGAGGAAAGTTGACTGCACAGCATCTCCACAAAAGAAGAGGGAGCCTCCCCACCATCTCCTTGCAGCCATCTTCTGCTGGAAGCAAGAGAGACAGGATGCTCACTGTTGCTATTTCTCACCACTTTATCCCACACATGCTCTTTCCACTCACTTCCATTTAAACCTCCCGCTTGCCTCTCCTAGATGGCACTTCTAGTGCAGCGGTTGCCCAGGGGCAGGTAGTGCCACCTACGGTGAGTGAAGAAAGCTCAAAGGGCACACCTGGGGAAAGTGCTACAAGCCTCACATCCCTCCCCACTTCCCACCCCCAGTTCTTGGGGAAAGAACTCACATATTCCAGGCACTTTCCATTTTCTCGTGACACCATTAAACATGTAAATCACAAATCACAGCCCTTGCTTGGGAAAGAATTGCTTCCCTCCCAATTACAGTTAATAGGAGAAAATTAATGTACCAATTAATATAGCTGCTTTTAAAACTCCATCTCGTGTGTTAAATGCTGCTTCTGGTGGTGTTGGTGTTTGAGATGTGGGCCAAGGAAAGTGGCGGCTGAGCAGAGGAAGCTCATAAAATTGTGCCTGCCTGTTACTTAAAGTGTTTGGCACGAGAGGCAACACCTCAAAAAGGAGGTTATTTAACATTTGAAGGTTTGTGGGGACCATAAATCATAGCACACATGCCAGGCTGGTTGAAAAGGATAGAATACATTCAATTTTACAGTATATTAAACTTCATCTAATTTGAACATAGGAACGGACCAGGCAAAATAAATGACCAATTTCTGAAGCAGAAATTACCATTTGGCTGGTGCCATTATGAAGCTGCTGGCATTTTATCATGTTCTTAACATAATATTGCCTGTCTATTGATGCATAGTTATAATGCCAGCACAAATTAGAAGGCAGCAAGAGAGGAGAGTATGGAGGGTTTTGTAAAAACCGGCATCATTTGTCAGGCATTCCTCTGGAGGACTTTTGCACTGGCTGATAATATGCAGATTAAAGCAGAAGTAAATAAAGGGGAAAGGCATTGGCAGGGGGAGAAATAGAATGAGACCACAGGCCTGGGGAAGGGGGTCAGGCAGGCAGGAGTCTTCTGGAGCAGGAAGAGACTCTTCCCAAATAACTTCTGGCACTTAGCAAGGAAACAAAGAGGGAAACACCACTGGAATGCCAATGTCAGGAAAGAGATGAAAAAGGAGGCTGGATGCAGTCAGCTTTCCCAAGCCTTGTGTGACAGCCAGATGTTTTGGGCTACAGCTCCCACCAGCACCAGCCTCATACAGCTGTGCTCGCTGGGGCTGGTGGGAGCTGTCATTCAAAACATCTGGAGGGCACCAAGTTGGGGAAGGCAGAGTGTAGATACTGAAGTAAAAGCCATGGCTCTGGGATTTTATATTGATTGCTAGCAATGAACAAGAAGGAGACAAATTGAAATTGCAGAGTTTTGAGAAATTAAAAGATAAAGTGCGAGACTGGCTTCATTATTATCAAATAAGAGAGGCCTATAATTTGGATAAAAAAATTGGCTTCCAGGTGGAAAAATCAAAATTGGAAACAGAACTGTTAGATCCCAAAACTAAGATACTTTCAAGAATGTATAACTTGCTGTTAAAATGGAATACGCAGGATGAAACGGTTAAATCTGCTATGATCAAATGGGCACAAGATATTGGTCACAACATTATGTTTGCTGACTGGGAACAGCTGTGGACCACCGGTATGAAATTTATGGCATGTAATGCCTTAAGAGAGAATATTATGAAAATGATATACAGGTGGTACATGACACCAGTCAAGCTTGCAAAAATCTATCATTTGCCCGATAATAAATGTTGGAAATGCAAAGAAAATGAAGGTACATTCTTTCACCTTTGGTAGACGTGCCCAAAGATTAAGGCTTTCTGGGAGATGATCTATAATGAAATGAAAAAGGTATTTAAATATACCTTCCTGAAGAAACCAGAGGCCTTCCTCCTGGGCATAGTCGGCCAATTGGTGCCAAAGAAGGATAGAACTTTCTTTATGTATGCAACAACAGCAGCAAGAATACTTATTGCAAAGTATTGGAAGACACAAGAGTTACCCACCCTGGAAGAGTGGGAGATGAAGGTGATGGATTATATGGAATTGGCGGAAATGACTGGCAGAATCCGAGACCTGGGAGAAGAGTTGGTGGAAGAGGACTGGAAGAAATTTAAAGACTATCTTCAGAAACACTGTAAAATTAATGAATGTTAAAATGAAGTTGGATTGAAAATAAGTGGCATTAGCAACAAAGTTAATAAGAATATGCAAAAATGAATTGATAAATGGATGAAAATATAGAGTTATAATATGTTAAGATATAGAGTTAAGATAAACGAAAGAGGGTAAGGATTTGCTGATTTGATTGCTTAAATGGGAATACAAAAAGGGGAGGTGTGAGGAGGTCAAGGAAACAAGCTAATGAGTTTAAAGTTACTAAAAACGGATTTGTTTTTAATTCTTTTTTATCAATTTGTTTTTTGTATTTTGTATTTTTATTCTTTTTTCTTTTTTATGTATTTCTCTATGTCTTCTTTTTTGTATCTTTTTCTTTCTGTGTGACTTTTTTCTATTTTGTAAACTTATGTTTTTGTAAAATCCCAATAAATATCTTTTTTAAAAAAATACATTGATTGCTAGCAAAAGGTGCTTGCCTAATTTATTATCAGTTATCAACTCCCAGCAGCATCTCACACCCTCCTGCTGGGGTGGGGACTAGAACTATGGAAAAGAAGAGAAAAACAATTTCTGATTCACCCCACATTGTCAATCCATCCCAAATACTTTTTGCAACCATTTGCCTTGGGCACCCTCCTCTCCGTAAGGCTCAACAAAGACAGTTCAATTTACTGGATACTGTGCTCCTGAGATACCCCCAAAGACGTGACTACATCCAGGAAGCTGTGTTTACACACACACACACTCCTGCCTGCATAGTGTTCTCCCGCCTTTCCTCTCTCTGCTTCCATCATCACTCACCAGCTGCAGCAACTACAAATCTGATTGCAAATACAAATTATGTTTAGTTTGCAAAACAGGAGGCCGGTATTTCCATCCTGTAAAGTTCATTGTTCTGGTAGGCTTGGTATTATAGCGACAATATATTATGAGAAGGAGAAGCAGCTGGCTGGATCCTGTTCAGAGTGGGAGGACTTGGAAGGCAAAAAGTGTTAGGGGGAGGCAATCACACTGGGGATGGAGAAGGATGGCCAGCAGGTACAGGTAAATATTGGTGCAGGGTCAATGCGGAGATGCACCATGCAGTGTTCTGATTAAATTACCCACCCCACAGTCTGTGGGGCCAGCAAACAAAGCTTCTTGACTCCAGAAGGCAGAACGTATGCCTGTCAAATAGTCCAGGATTGCAGTTTGGGTCATTTTTTGAATAGTTTGATCCTTTGAGGCCATCGATTACACAGCATCACTCAACCCATGACTCTAAGCCTTCCCCAACACTCAGACTTCCAGTTGCCTTCTCTGATCCACACAGGACTTGCTTAAAATGAGCCATTCTCATATGGCTGTGTCCGTCCGTACCCCCATCCCCCGCAATGCCATAACTATGGGGGTGGGGATCTCTTGTGCAAGTCTTTTTGTTGAGTTGCTCACAGATAAATGGCACCCCCAGAACAGAACATCTAAAGTGGACCTATATGAAGACTTGATCAGCTCAAGCTGCCATGGTAAACAGGTTGCTGTATACAGGCAGAAGAAGCAATACTGAGACTCCAGTGTGGAAAGCTGCCTTTGGGTTGTTTCAGCTCAGTTCCTGGGACATGAGACGAGAACGATGAGATGAGAACTTCTGTTCTGGAACACCCTGTGCCACGTCTAGCAGGACATGCAAGGAAAACTGATTCTGGCTCTAAAATTGGGGTTCCCTGCACCTCCCGTGATCCCAATAAAAGAATAAGTCTCATTGCTGGATGATGCCAAGACCATCATCCCTCTGAACTGGGATATGGCAGGGGAGAGGCTGTAGGCTAAGCCTCTCCCAGCTGGACAAGTAGGTCTTTATCATGAGAGTCTACTTATTAGGGTTTTAGTCCTGTTTGAAATGTATTGAAACTGTGGTTTAGAAGGTGATTAATGAATCAGTGGTGAAGATAATGAATCACAGATTCACAGATTTGTAGTGTTGGAAGGGACCATGAGGGCCATCTAATTCAACAATGCAGTAATTTTTTTACCCAATGCAGGGCTCAAACCCAAAATCCTGAGATTAAGAGTCTCATGTTCTACCAGCTGAGCTTTCCCTCAGCTCAAATGCAGAAACTTTGCTTGCAGGTTCCCTCTCTAACATTTCCCCCTCGAGTGAGTTGCCGCTTCCTCTCATCTGCTTCTGCACAACTCTAACTTTGAACCTCACCTTTCAGGCTCAATAACAGGAGCACAATAATCTAATGAGTGCCCCTTCTTGGAGCAAACTTGTTGCTCAGCTATGAAGGTGAAATCTGGGCTCCCAGGCAGCAGTGCTGTGCCATGTCCTGGCTTAGGTTGCAGCCAAGATCTCTCTGACTCTCTAACCTTCATCCTGGTGATGTTGAGGCGCTCTGCTCGCTTGTCAGGGTCTGTCTGCACGTTCGCACTTTTATGCCTCCCGTTAAATATGGTCTTTGTTGTGCTTCATTGATCTTAGAGCATCTTCGGCTGTTTACAGCTTTGATAATCTTTGTGTAATCTTCAGGGATAATTGAATTCCTACAAACAGAGCTGAATTTTAAACTCCAGCAGATTTAAGCACACTGGGAGGTGGGGGGGGGGAGAACCCAAACACCTTACAGTATGAAAGTCAAAACTGTAAGAAGGAGAAACACTCGCTCGTCAATACCTGCTACAAAAGTAGGGCAAAACGGTGGGAGTTTAATGGTGTGTGTTTTTTGAGGGAGTTGGGGATGTTTAGCCTGGAGAAGTGAAAACTGAGAGGGGATAGAAGAGCCATTTTCAAATATCTGAAGGGCTGTCCCATGGAGGATGGAACAAGCTTGTTTTCTGCTGCTCCAGAGTAGAGGACCTAAACCAATGGATTCAAATGATGAGAAAGGAGATTCTGACTCAACATTATGAAGAATTTTCTGGTGGTAAGAGTCGTTCAAGAAAGGAATGGACTTACTCGGAAGGTGGTGGGCTCTCCTTCATTAAAGGCTTTTGAACAGAGGTTGGATGATCATCTGCCAGTGTTGGTGCTGACCTTTAAAGCCCTAAATGGCCTCGGTCCAGTATACCTGAAGGAGTGTCTCCACCCCCATCGTTCTGCCCAGACACTGAGGTCCAGCACCAAGAGCCTTCTGGCGGTTCCCTCACTGTGAGAAGCCAAGTTACAGGGAACCAGGCAGAGGGCCTTCTTGGTAGTGGCATCCGCCCTGTGGAATGCCCTCCCACCAGATGTTAAAGAGAAAAACAACTACCAGACTTTCAGAAGAAATCTGAAGGCAACCCTGTTTAATAGATTATTGTATTTTAATATTCTGTTGGAAGCTGCCCAGAGTGGCTGGGGAAACCCAGCCAGATGGGAGGGGTATAAATAATTTTATTTTATTTTATTTTATTTTATTTTATTTTATTTTATTTTATTTTATTTTATTTTATTTTATTTTATTTTATTATTTTATTTATTTATTTATTTTATTTTTATTATTATTATTATTATTATTATTATTATTATTATTATTATTATTATTATATTCTTTAGCTGTGATTCCTGCAGTGCAGGGGCTTGGACTAGATGGCCCTTGGGGCCCTTCCAACTCCATTTCTATGTGTGCAAGTATATTAGGTAGGTAGGTAGGCCACGGGAGTTGAATTAGAGACCTGACAGTGGCAAAGAAAACAGATGCCTTTACTCACATTTTGCGCTGTGGTATTGTTTTCCCTTGGCCTATAGTATTGGCAAATAAATTGTGTTTGATGTGAATCCTGCAAACAAGTTCCCTAAATCTGAATGGCATGGGGTAGTGGAGGTGGCACCTCTTCCCTATCCTGCTACTGCAATCATGGATTTCTGTCCCTCATTTTTATGAGCTGTGAATCTGTAGAAACTGAAGTATTGCACACTTAAATTGTGTGTGCAGTGGAGGAGCCAAAACCTCCCCTCTCTTCATTGATAGTTTGGCAGGGTCTGGGACTTGTTAATTGCGGGCCAAATTGCCTTGCAAACCAAGGGGGAGAAGAGGAGGAAATGACAGAGACTGGCTTCTGTTTGGAATGACAGTTCCCATTTTGAAGAAAGCCTTCAAGACTTGCATGTCTGCCTATCTCTTGAGGAGCTAATCCATTATAGTCTCTGACTCTGCCTTTCAATTTGACTTGTACGTGGCATTACCAGAAGGAAGGCACCCTCCCACTTTCCTCTTCTCCCAACTCCTTTTCAGGACGAATCTGAGAGCTGGGTTTTCTCCGACTCTTACAGGGTTTTGGATCTTGGCATCTTTTTTTTTACTTATTTGTGTTTTTATTTTGCTTGTTTGCATTTCTGTAGGCATGAACACAGAATAAACAGAATGTTTAGCCAACAAATGAAGGACATGTTTTGGGAATGAGGGCAGGGAAAGAGAAGGGCCAGCTGGAAAGATAATGTTTGTTCTGCTCAGATGACATTGGAAGGGGGCCTCAGGTCAAATGATTCATTGCAACCATGTTCTGCAGGGGGTGGGATAATGTGGATTATAGATCCCCCACCCCACCACTGCTGCACTGAACGCTCTGAGAAAGAGCCTTTCAATTCTGGGCTCCAGGTCGTGCCAGGAAGAAAACCCTAGTGCAGGACTCCGCTTCCTGGAAGTGAACCAAGGCGGGTCACAACCTTTACAGCCCCAGACCATTCAAGAGGAACTGGTGCATTTCTAAAATCTATTTTTAAAATGCAGGATAATGCCTGCTCAGATTGACATATACTGACTGGGGACCCCATTCTCAAATTCTGTGTTTGTGAAGATTGGTTACTGACAGATCCTACTGCATGAGTGATGGGCACTCTGAAGATGCCCAAAGGCACTCTCTTCTTTGCAATCATATCATTTTTCTCAGGGATGTTCACTGACTTTTCATTTTCCCCTGCACAGACTCAACATCAGCAGCTCCAGAGACACCTAACTGGGTTCCAGTTGAGGTTCCCTGAAGGAAGCAACAGATCCAGAGAGAATTTCTGGACCTGCTGCCTAGCCTGTGAGTGGGAATTAAACAGGATGCATGGACCTTCTTTGACCACAGTAATTCTAATGGGGACAGTTGGATATCCAACTACCCACTCACAGTAGCTTCTGAACTTAAACTGGACTATTTGATGTGCTCAGTGTGTAATGCCTCATGATAAGCAACGAGCTCTCCCCTATGCTGGTGTTTCACTTGCATGGAACTGAGCAACGCAAATCCATTCTGAGCAAAAAAAGCCAGAGGTGAGCCACAGCTGCCAATAAGGAGCAAAGCCAACACACCGCTGAGTCGGCAAGCCCCATCATACTAAACATAGCCTGACATGCAGAGACTCACTCCTTAATGGACTCTGGTCTCCTCCCATGGCAAGCTCTTGTGGAGAGAGAGGAGAGATGAAAAGCAACAGCTGAGAGTTTAAACAGGCTGCTGGTGATGGGGAGGAGAAGGGAGAGAAACCGGGTGACTTAACCATGGCAAGGTATCTCCCGGTGGCAAATAGAGGGGGAGAAGCAGGACACAAAACTGTCTCTTTTGGAAAGTGGAGAAGCAGCATCTCTAAGCCCAGCTGAAGAAGCAAGGCTGCAAGATCAAATTCATGGAGAGCAAGGATATCCATGACTACTATCCATGATGGCTCAGCTCCCCCTCCATTGTCAGAAGCAGTAATGCTTCTGATTAAAAGTTGCTGGAAGTCTGACTGAGCACACACACAAAGAAGCTACACCCTCACACACACACACACACTTTCCTCACACTTTCCATGCCAAAGGGGACCCTGACGTGTTCTGTAGCTCCTGTGAGGCCAACATCCCCTTTTGCACAGCAAAAGGAGCTTGGCAAGAAGTTGGGCTTTCCCTACAGAATCCTCCCCTGGGTGTTTTGCTGAGCTAACCCCTCCCTTCTCCTTCCTCCGCCTCCCCCAAATCCTACAGAGGAGCAAAGCTTGGTGCATTAGGGGCTTTGTTCCTTGGTCCCAGATGTGCTCAGAAACTGTCACCTGACATTTCCCCTCGAGTGCAGAACACCTTGTCAGCGAGTTCATTGCTAAGGCCCAGCGTCTTCAACCATGAAATTATATGACACTGCCTTGACCTCAGATTTTCTACAGTTAATATCTCTCACAGAATACAAACAGCAGCTAAGGGCTAAGGGCTCCTTTCCCCTATTTGAGTTCACCTTCTCTTGAGATGCATTTGATCATTCTACTTGCCCACACAGACTGGGGGCCTCTTGCGCAAGATTTGGGGGAGTTGATGGCCAATAAATATTTCTGCTTCCAGAGCCCTTATTCAGTTCAAGCATTGCAATTTGGCTTCTATTTCCAAATACTCATCTGTTTCTAAGAACAGACCCTGAGAGGCTGAGGAGAATTAACAGGGACACATTTCCCCTGTCTCTCTTCCAACAGAGGTCCTCATATGGGGCAACCAAAATAGTTTCTGTGCCAAAACTAGGTCTAAACTCTGATTGAAATGGATCTAGAAAATCAGTTTCCTCCAAGAGCATCTGTATCTGGTTTGTGACCACCCACTAAAGAACCTTGTCTGAGAAGAGCAGATTGGCAACGAGTTGGTAGTTATTTAGATTTTCTGAACCCAGGGAGGGCTTCTTGAGGGGTGGTTTTCCACTGCCTTCTTCAAGCACTCAGGAACCACTCCCTCTCACAAGGAGACATTGGTTACAGTACCTCCCTGGTCTCCCCTCCCTGCTAGTTTTTATCAACTAAGAGGGACAAGGGTCCAGAGTGCATGTGGTCACACTGACTGATCCAAGCTCCTTGTCCACATCCTCGAGTCTTACTAATTGAAACTCATCCAACACAACAGAACTAGACAGTGCTCTGGACACCCTTTGAGAATCATTTGCTGTAATAACAGAGTCAAGATCCTGGTGGATTCAAGCGATTTTGTCCTCAAAATGCTTTGCAAACAAGACACAGTGAGCTACCATAAGTTCTACTACCTCCTTTGGGCCAGACTGTTAAGAGTCTGCTTAGAGACTGTTAGAGCTTGCACAACCCAAAAAAGCTCCTCTGTCTATGCCTGTCCTCTGCCTCCACAGTCCGAGACAGTAAATGCTTCTGAATACCAGTCGCTAGAAACCCCAGGAGGGGAGAGTGTTGCTCTTGTGTTTGGGTCCAGCTACACAATTTTCCACAATGAGCATCTGGCTGGCCACTGTGAGAGCAGAATGCTGGCCAAGATGGGCCACTGACCTGATCCTGCGGGCTTATTCTCCATACATTTTCTAGTCTTCTTCTAACCCAGGTTGGTGGCCATCTCTGCCTCTTGTAGGAGCTCTTCTCATGGGCCAACATGACTACCTTAAAACAAAACAAAATGCTCTCAATATGTGCAGTGCGAACATCTTGCTTCTCTCTTGGGTGTAAGATTATCCTGCTGCTGACCCAACTTAATGGCTCTCCACAGCGCCCTCCTCCTTCTGTCAAGGGTCTTCAGCCTCCCTTGGCAGAGCTTCCCAAGATCTATTGCTGTCACACACGCTCTCCCTGCTGTGAGGGGAGGGAGCAGGCAAGCAGAGGGAGCTCAGGATCTCACTGGGATTGTTTTCCTAAAGATGTCTCGGAGCAAGATGATTAAATATTGTAATCAGTTAGATCCTCGCAGCTTAAACGTTTTCTTTAATAGCTCTGTTAACAACAGATTAGACTGAAAATCCCTCACTCTGAACTCATGAGTGGCAGGATTTGCACACAGCGATTAAAAAAAAAAAGATGGCATACTTGGCTGAGTGGCATCCGTCCTCCTCAATGCGGGGATGTGGGGAGGGAGCAGAGCTGTCTCTGAGCAAATTCCAGTTAAGTTTCCCACCCCACCCCCGCTCCTAAGGTGAAAATGCTTCTCTGAAATTTGCTCACTGATGGATTCTTAATTTGTGGGCTGGAAAGTGTGACTGAGCAGAGTCCGGACTGTTTCAAATGCTATCGATTTTCACTGGAACTTTCAATGAAAAGACTTGGCTGCTGTGCTGAGCACATCAGGGGGTAGAGGGTGTTTGAGGTCAGATTCTTTGGCTTAGGGGTGGGGGAGAGCTGCCTGAAGAAGGGCCAAAGCTCAGTGGTAGAGCCCATTCTCTGCATGCAGAAGGTCCCAGGTCCAATACCCCAATGGCATCTCCAGGTAGATCTGGGCAAAGACCCCTGCCTGAAAGAAACCCTGAAGAGACACTGCCAGACAAGGTAGACAATACTGAGCTTGATAGACCAATGGTCTGACTCAGGATGACAGTTTCTCATGTTTCTGTGTTCCTTCAAGAAACCACAGGACTGAGATCCAAACAATCTCCCACACACCACACACCCAAGTCCATTTCATAACGCAGAAAGGCTAAGTTTTGATAGCAAAATCCATTTCTCATAGGATCCTACTAGAGTGGGAGTTCTTCGCTTTGGCCCTAGAGAAGGACATGCAGGTGGGGTGAAGAGACAGGTGGGGTGAAGAGACAGCACAGAAAGTGGCATTGCTTGGCAGATTGGCTGGGCTGAGGAGAAACAGGCAGCTGCTCAGTAATGCTGGAGGGGAAGCCTATTGAAGATCTCAGCAAGACCCAAAATGTCAAAGTGGGTATTTTATGGTATCATGGCATGAGATGCATCTGATGAACTGCACTGTAGGCCATGAAATCTGATGGCCTGATCATAGCATTGTAGCGTTCAAAGTGATCAGACAAGTAATCTAGTCCAACCCTCTGCAATGCAGGAATCACTGCTAATCAATGTGGTGGTCTTTAATATACAACCAGGCTCTTTCTCGCTTGGGGGGACAATAGACTCGGGGCTTGTCTGCACTTCTTCTTGTCCTGTGTCCAGATAGCATGGGTTGGAGCAGTTTTCCGTTTGTCCCGTGCTTGTCCCATGTGGACCTGAGAGGCTTGTCCCCTGGAAAAACCCACTCTTTAGCGTTAAATCAAAGCAAATGACACCTTTGGTAAAGGCTATTCTCCAATTGGAGTGCTCGTAGGCAAGTGTTTCCCAATTGTTGGTGTTTATACTACATTTTTAAAGATTTGCCTTGAGACAGTCTTTAAACCTCTTTTGTTGACCTGATGGCAGCCCAAGTAGCCCACCAACACAGGGACCACAGCTCTGCAATAGCAGGTCATGTTTTTTTCATATAGAATACCCTGAGCCCATCCTCCAATACCTCCCGAGAAACAGGTTATATGAAATCTATTATCTGTCAGTGGTGGTGATGATCAACCATTATAGTCTGCCTCCTTGGCCATGCTCTGCCTTCATGGGCTGAGCCCATGATGCTTCTGAATACCAGTTACTGGAAACCACAGGAGAGACTGCTCTTGTGCTCAGATCCTGTATGGAGGTTTTCCATAATGGGTATCTAAATGGCCACTGTGTTCTTACGTTCTTGTGAAAGATTTCCTCTTTCTGCCACACACTCTGGAGAGCCCCTGTGACTGGATTAGACATTACAAGGCTACTGTGTTGTATAAAAAGCTGCACTCAGTTTTGATGGGGTTCACTTTTCACAGTGGAAGCTGCCATTATGGGGCAGGAAGGGTTACAGTTGTCTGCAAGAGGAGGATTCATTGTGGGGGGGACCCATTCATTGTATTGCTGTTGCTACTGCACAACCATGATCCACCACCTTCTCTCGGCATAGCACTCCACAGGAAAGAGGAGTGCACAACAGGACTTCAAAGGAAGCAAATATTGTCATCTCTGCACACACATCCCATTCTTAAGATTGGCAAAATATGTTCTTATGTCCATTTGTGTGAGAGAGTGAAAAGTGAACTGTTGTCATGAATGCCTGCCCCCTGTTTTGGCTTGGCTCCAGTTGTCAGACAGACATCTCCATGGACTCAGAACTAGGTAAAGATTTATAACCCAAGCAGACAACCCCCCCTTGCTCTTCCCCGAATGATATCAAGGCCTTGCTATGGGGTAATATGACCATAAATAAGGCAGTCATTAATATTACAGTTTTACAGCCAAATGGTGCTCAAACAAATCCCCACTAATGGTTTATCATCACCATCCCAGACAGGAGCTAATAGCAATTCATGGGAAACAGGAAACCTTTATGTGCTGAGCCAACAGAAATTCCATGGCCCACTTAAGCAAACAGGTGCTAAATTAATAGGCGTATTAAACACCCTTTCATGTGTGTTTTAATTGAACACACTGTGCTCTGGGAGGACCCGCTGGGCCCAACCCCCTCACAACCCAAAGCAAAAGACCCCTTACCCAAAGCTGCTTGCAACTTAGTAGAGGTCTATTCTTCTCATTTCCCCTGGAATAGGGGTGTGGGACCTCTTTCTGTGTCCCTCAGAACAATCCCCAGGCCCCATCCCTCATTGGCTCTGCTTTGTACCCTCCTTGAGCGTACCTGGCCTGAATGTGTCAATGAATTCTGATCATGCCTCTTGCTTGCCCAGATGGAGAAATGGGTATGTGAGAGAGTGTGTAGAAAGCACCCTACCATACAAAGGTAAAACTTACATTTGTTGCTCTGCCCACTTACCCACCACTGGCACGTGGCCCCCTGGAAGGTTGTCCAGAAGAGAATGTGGCCCTCAAGCTGAAAAGGGTCCCCCACCACTGCTCTAGAGCCTAGGCAACCTGAGAGTCACCAAAGAGCATTTACAGCTACAATCTGAACCTCCTGACGCCCTGCAGTTCTTTCATTCTTACTGCAATGACCCTCTAAGAGGAGATCCAAGATCAGCCCCTGGAACTAGGAAAAGCCATAGAAGTCCCAAGAGGGAACTGAAGGAGGAGACAGCCTCCAGAAGAAGCAGATTTTGGGGCGGGGGGTTGAAAGGCAACAAATTATCGGCAGCTGTTTTTACTTTGAGTGGGGGAGGGAGAATTGGTAGCCCAGGGTGACCCAGTGAGCTTCATTCATGACCAAATGGGGATTCAGACCCTGGTCTCTCAGGTTCTAGTCCAGCACTCTAAGCCCTACACAAGACTAGCTAATTTTTCTGGGAAAGTGTCTCACTCCCTTTTGATGCCGCCTGTCAGTAGCTGCTGTACTCTCCTCCTCTGGCAAAGAATCTATAGTTTGACTGCAGCCAAAGGCCTGCCTCTAGGTCCACCCTCTCTGCGGGAAGTTGTTGCACACTGTGAGTCTATCCCTCATTTCACTAGCCTTTAGTTCCATCTGGCCTGAGAAGCCTCCTGCTGCTCTGATGGACCATGGAGCTACCGAGGAGAAGGCAGAGCTATTTTGCCAGGCAGTCCTGGGGTTCCCCTCCCACAGGAGTCTCTGACATCACTGGTGCTTTCCTGTCTCTCTCCCTGCCAGGTGTGTCATCAGGGCACAAGTCCAGGGCCATGACAAGCCTTCTGCTCTGGCTGCCTCTCCTTCTGCATGTCTCCACCGGACTTCCTTTTTAAATATTGTCTCATGCTGTGTTAGAAGAAATATTAACTGGCCTCAGTTCCCCTTGTCCTCTTTGCTGTGTGATTTCCAGGGGGGGATTTATAGCTCTCTTGGCACCTGGGTTATTGGAGAGCTGCTGAGCTGCAGGGCCACAGCAACAATAAATTTCCTCTTGCCTGCTGGAACATGTTCTAACCTTATCATTTTCTGATAAAGCATTAAAGCTCCCAGCAACCCAAGCTGGCTGGCCAGCCTTGTTGGCTGAGTGCAGAGGCAGGCTGCCTGGGACCAGGGTTCAAATGCGACTTTTTGGAACAGCTTGATGGCTCAAACTACCCCCGCTGTTGGTGAGAAAGGGCAGCTGCTAGCATGTGGGTTCCTAGTGAAACTGGGGCAGGTTAGGGCAGCAATTGTGCTTCTAAATGCCCCACCTCCAACGAGATACAATGGGCATGGCCTGCCTCCGCTGTCAGAGGCACCAGGCCTCTCAATGCCTGCTATGGGGAATTGCAATGGTACTCCCTCGCCCCAGAATAAAACACAAAGCAGCGTCACAACCAGCCAACCATCAGAGTAAGTCATAAATTGTGCTCCCCCACCCCCGCTTCATTCCATGGAGGGGCCACAGGCAGAAATGAAGTCCTACTGCCTGAGTCCAGTTCAACCAGTTGGGAGCCCAGAAAACCTGTTAGAACAGGGAATGGAGAACCAGTTGTGAGGCTCTCCAGTCATTGTTGGATTCCCAGCTCCCTCATCAGCCCTTAGAGCCAGGCTGGAAGAAGGTAAGGAATGATGAGATCTGTAGTCCAGCAACATTTGGGTGGCCAAACAGGTTCCCCACCCCTGCGCCTTTTTTCCTCTCTTGCCCTTGCTGTGTGGGAGCAAAAATTCAAGAAGCCTCTATTCTCCCCCTGTGCCCACTGTATCCCACAGATACAATGTTTGGTTGCATCTTTTTCCGAAGAAATAAAGGCAGGGGGAAAGAGATTGTATTGATGTCTCTTCTCATTATTGGGAGGGGGCAGAATTTGACTTTTCTTGGCGCTACTCTTGGGTGAATTATAGCCAACTACTGGAATGGAGTAATATGACTTTTCTCAATATATTCTGTGTGGATTGGCAGGTGAGTCTAACTCTTTCTCAGCTGACTGATAAAGCACTAGACAGGGGATTAGTCCTCTTGGAAGCTAAAGAAAGAGGTAATCTGGGTTGTTTGTAGCCTGCTGGGGTGGAACATGGAGCGGGTCGAACCTTTACAGCATCCAGCACACACATAACTCAGCACTGAGTGTTCAGCATTGCAGTCCCATGAAACGTATAGGATGACAGAAGTCAAGGCAAGCAAGAGGAATAGGGGAGATCCGTCTACTGAGTCCAGCAATACTTTACAGAGGAGGAGGAGGAAGACACCTTTCTCCCCCCACACCCCACACCCCCACAGCACACATTTGTCAACAGGCAGTTCAGGACCTGGCTTTCTAGAAAGGTAGATCCCCCCTGGCTTTTACTGATAGGGGGGCAGCTCAGATTTCCATTGCACTTTGCAACCATTAAAATAACAATAAAATTGTAGCAATACAGTGGTACCTTGGGTTACGAACAGCCTAGTTAATGAACTTTTTGGATCGCAAACACCTCAAACCCATAAATGAGTATTCCGGGTTGCGTGGGGTTTTGTTTGTTTGTTTGTATAGGAACGTACTCTGTTGGGGTGCACTTCCATTTTGAGTGCCACACTTCCATTGTCTGGCAGCGGAGAAGGGGGTTGTCATGGCGTTTCCCACAGCCGTGAGGGAGGGAAGCTGCACACCAGCCAGCCATCTGGTTGGTGGGCGCGCAACTCCACCCCATACCACTGTGGGAGGTGCGCACTCGAGGGAGCATTTCCTGCAGCAGTGTGGGAGGGGGATCCGATTGGATTCCAGTTCAGCTACTGATTGATTGAGTGATTGATTGATTGAGTGAGTGAGTGAGTGAATGACTACGGAAATGGATAACCCCCCCCCCATCCAAACAATGACTATCATCAGTGCAGGTAAGAAAAAAAAGTATTTTTATTTTTATCATCTACAATACTGTTTTGTTTATTTTATAGTACAGTACATTGATTATTGCTTTCGTTTTATTTAATGGTCTTGTTAGATAGTAAAATCCATGTTAAATAGCTGATTTAGGGGTTGTCTTTAAAAAGTCTGGAACGGATTAATCCATTTTGCATTAATTTCTATGGGAAAGCACACTTTGGTTTAAGAACGCTTTGGTTGAAGAACGGACTTCCAGAACGGATTAAGTTCATAAACCAAGGTACCACTGTATAACATGAACTAGGATGTGCAGTAGCCACAACCTTTGATCCTTCAGAAAACAGCCAGCCTTGGTCTGAGGCACTCTGTTTGTGGTCTACCCTTTTTGGAACTGGGATCCATCCAAGTCTGCTTTGTTCCCCATCCCACCTTTTGCTACTGAGAACTGGAAAAGACCATAACATTTTTGTTCCTTTAGACATCATTGGATAAAATTTGCAGACATAGTAGCCCCTTCAGAATGGATAAAGCTTCCAAATTACACAAAATTAGTTCAAGATCTTTTGTGCCAGGCACCTTTAAAGTTTGATTTTTTTTTTTTAAGGAACCACATGCAACTTCTTTCTTACTGTGAGGTGGAATTTGATGACATTATCAGGCCATCCAACAGGATGAATTTAAGAAGGGCTTGGACAAATCCATGGAAGATAATGTTATGACTGCTAGCCACTATGGCTGCATTTCCCCTTCAGTTTCTGAAGCAATATGCCTCTGGATAATGCCGGTTGCTGGGGAACACAAACAGGGAAACTTGTTTTGCTCTCACATACTCCTTGTGAACTTCACAGAAGCAGCTGGGTGGACACCATGATAACAGAGTCGTGAACTAGATGAATCTTTGGTCTCATCCCTCAGCAGTCTTATGTTCTTACCTAGAGACTATTTTTTTTAAGACAACACATGCCCTGAATACAATAATAAATAAAGCCAAGGGAGCTTTCTTCTCCGCCTCCACAATGTCAGCTGAATCACATCCAGCAGAGCTTTTCCAGGAGGTTCACAGCCTATTACAACTGATGACTAGTCATCCGTTACACACTAAAATGATTTTGTTTGATTCTTTGTTGATAAAGTTTCTCAGATTTGATATGACTTGGATGCTGCCACTGGAACTGAGTCTCTGCTGGAAGTGTCAAATGCAAGTCCTGGTTGAAATGGCTTCGATACATTTCAGCTTGGTTCCTCCTGAATGATGTTGAGTGTTCCAAAGGCTACTATATGTATTTCATATCCTTGCCTGTGATAGCTGGTGAAAGGATCTTCCCTACTGGCTCCTCTCTGGAGAAGAACAAGATCTCATCTCCCACTCCTTTAAGTATATAGCTTTGAATGGATCTTACTTCTTTGGGGCTTGTAATCAACTAAGTTTTACTCGGAGTAGAACCATTTAAATCAATTGACACACCTTAGTCATGTTAAATAATTTCAGTGTGTTCATTCTGAGTAATAAGCTAACTATTGCCCTTGGTTTTCAACCTTCTGTAGATACTCCATGTGTGTGCAAACTAATAGTAGCAACAGTGGCAACAGAAGGATCCAATTCTTCCTCTGCCTCTCTCAAATTCTCACTCCCTGCAGCCCTGATAAGATTGCCCAGCTGCCACCTTGGTTCGAAAGCACAAGCCTCTCCTTCAACACAGGGCTCCAGAGATGAGAGGGAGGGAGTTGATAGTGGGGGGTGGGCACAGGGCCCCATGACCATGCTCTGGTGGTGCCCCTTCTGGTCCCAAGCCTCTGGTTACATAAGAACATAAGAAGAGGCTGCTGAATCAGACCAGTGGCCCATCCAGTCCAAGATCCTGTTCTCACATTGGCCAACCAGATGCCCATCATAGAAAATCTGCAAGCAAGATTCAAGTGCAAAAGAACTATTCCCTCTTGCAGTTTCCAGCAACTGGTATTCAGAAGCATTATTCCCTATGGCTATTGAGGCAGAGCATGGCCAGCATGGCCATTGATACCCCTCTCCTCCATGAATTTGTGTCTTCTTCTTTTAAAGCCATCCAGGTTAGTTCTGCAACAAGCCTTTTATTTCTTGAAACTACCACTTGCTGGGCTTATGGAAGCTAAGACAGTCATAGCTCATGTTACATCAAATTCATGTTATGTTCTTTCAGGTTACGTCCTACGGCAACCTGGAAGTACCAGAAAGGGTTACATCTGGGTTTCGCCACTCGCGCATGCGCAGAAGCACAAAATGACGTCACGCACATGTGCAGAAGTGGCAGATCGCAACCCACACATACGCAGATGCACCTCTGCGGGTTGCATTCTTTTCATGTTGCGAACGGGCCTCCGGAACGGATCCCGTTCGCAACCAGAGGTACCACTGTAGTCTAAAATAACTGGAAGGCACCAGATTGGAGAAAGCTGCCTTAATCTAGCCACAAGGAAGCCAAAATTTCCTGGAAGAGTCTGTGTGAAATTGGGGGTGTGGGAGGGCAGGGAGGTTGTAGCTGAGCAGCACTAACACTTGCTGCCCACTCGCCTCCCCGTTTCATTGTCTTGGAACAGGAGGAGAGCAAGATAGCACCTCCCAAGGGGGACTCAGAGGCCGGCTGCCTTCCTGGGCCCCCAAACCATGCTGCAGTCTCTCCTCTTTGCTTTTCTGCCAACGCAATAGATTATGAGGCCTATTAAAAATTCATCCCAAAGAGACAAAGTTTCCCAAGCATGTCAGAGTTAATATTAATAAGGAGGATGGTTGTTCAGTCTCAATTATTCTAAAAGCTTCACCCAAGCGATGCATTGAACAAAGCCTGAATGCCAGGAAAACCAGGCATGTGTGTGTGTGTGTGTTGTGCGTTGTGTGTAACCATTCCCTGTGACTGCTGACAAAATGCAATCCCACCTGCTACATGTGGAGCCAACCAAGTTTCAACAAGTTCTGCATTAGGCAAACAAAGAAGCGAATCCCTTGAAGGGGGCAGGGAGGTGGGTGGATGGGAACATAAGAAGAGCCTGCTGGATCAGGCCAATGCCCCATCTAGTCCAGCATCCTGCCCTCACAGTAGTCAACCAGATGTCCCCGAAGCAAACCAGCAAGCAGGATTCAAGCACAAGAGCACCCTCCCCTCCTGTGGCTTCCAGCAGCTGGTATCAGGAGCCTCTCTCTCCCCAGCTGTGGAGGCAGAGCAGAGCCACCATGGCTAGTAGCCACTGATCTTCTTCCATGAAATTGTCTAATCCTCTTTTAAAATCATACAAGTTGGTGGCCCTGGTTGCCTCCTTTGGGAGTGAGTTGCATAGCTCAACAATGCACTGCATTAAGAAATGCCGCCTTTTATCTGTCCTGAATCTCCCAGCATTCAGCTTCATTGGATGTCCCTGAGTTCTAGTGTTATGAGAGGAGATTTTCTTAATCCATTTTCTCCATGCCAGGCATAATTTTATAAACTTCTACCATGTTGCCTCTTGCTCATCTTTCCTCTGAACTAAAACATCCCAAGCACTGTAACCGTTCTTCATAGGTAACTCTACCCCCTTGATCACTTTGGTTGCCTGTTTCTGAACCTCTACAATATCCTTTTATATGTGGAGCGATCTGCCTTCCAAAGCAGGTTAAGATGGGTTGCAAACAAGGCCGAGGTGGGGAGACAGCTTCTGCTCACTTGGAAGGATCGGCTGATTTTTCTCCTAAACCCTGAAGCTGCTGATAAATAACTCCAAGTTATTTGTTCAGCCCTCATCCCCCACCCAGCCCAGCCCAGCCCAATATTCCAGCTACTTCTCATGGTCACATCAGACTGACTCCGGGCTCAAGCAGAGCCAGGAGTTTTTCTTCAGTGGAATGGTTTATTGCTTTTACATTTTGTCTCCTCTGATGTTCCTAGCCTTCGCCTGATTTCCACTCGACAGATGAGACAGGAATATCTCCGAAAGCAACCATCACGCTGACGGCTAAGTCAACAGTGCAGCCGTGTGTGTCTGGGCTGAGGGGAGCGGAGGGGTTTCGATTGCCTGCCTGCAAAAACCCAGTGAAACCAATAAGCTGCACTCTGTTGTGTGTGGTGTGAGTTGCCCAGCTATGCTATTTAGCTATGCTAAATTGCAATCCTATCAAAATGGGATCTCTAAGACCAAGGCACCCAGCACAAAACTAGCAAGGGTGCCCAGGGAGGGAAAGAGGCAGAGTGGGTTTGCCACAAATGATTGATGGGCCTTTGGGTTTCTTCCACTCCATGCCCTGCTTGTAAGTTGCTTTGAGTCTTTAATAGTAGTAGTAGAAGGTCCATCTAGCTCAGTAATGTCCACACTGACTGGCAGCTCCCAAGGTTTCAGACAGAAAACCTTTCCCAGCCCTTCCTAGAGATGCTGTTGAGAACTGAATCTGTGGCTTTCTGCTTAGAAGGCAGATGCTTCACCACTGATCTACAGCCCCTCTCCATGTCACTCACTTGCAGAGAAGAGAGATGGCAGTGATGTTGGCATCCTGAGGCCATCCACTCCCTCCCTGTGCCTGGATTGTGCCACTGTGCCCAGACACAGCACCACAGAGAGAGGGGAGGGAGGGAAAATAAGATGAGCCTGCTGGATCAGGCCAATGTCCCATCTAGTCCAGCATCCTGTTCTCAAACAGATGTCTGTGGCAAAGCAGCAATCAGGATTCAACCACAAGACCCCTGTCCTCTCCTGTCATTTCTAGCAACTTGAATTCAGAAGCATTGCTGTCTCCAGCTGTGGAGGCAGAGCATAGCCATCATAGCTAGTAGCCATCGATAGCCCTCTTCTTCATGAAGGTGTCTAATTCTATTTTAAAGCTATCCAAGTTGATGGCCATCACTGCCTCCTGTGGAAGTGAGTGCCATAGTTATGCACGGCATAAAGAAGCACTTTCTTTTATCCATCCTGAATCCTTAAACATGAGAGAGAGAGAACATTGCAATTCTACAATTCTATGATTCTATGTGTGTGGTCCAAGGGGCAAAGCGCTGCCAGTTCACATTCCTATTCTGCTCCCCCATTCCTGGAAGTGCAGAATCTGTGTGAGTGGGCAGGAGATGAGATGACAACTCAAGGCTAGTTCTGTTACAGCAAGGAAGCTTAAATGCAGCCTTCATGCTGGCACCCACTTCTGATGTGCCTGGATCCTTCTCCCCTTAGCCTCAGAAATGGAGGGTAGTGGTTACCAAGCACTCAGGTCCTCCTTCTCTTCCTCCTGCTGCTGCTGTTCTGAAGTGGAGCAATGTCCTGGGCAGGTCTCCTCCTCAGCCTCCCACAAGTGTCACAGTCCGGTCTACGGGTGATCGAAGTCCCGGCTGAGGACGTCAGGACCGAGGGCAAGATGGTGGGGTGGGAGCAGGAATGAGAGTCCAGAAGCCAGGGGTCCGAGGGTCAGGAAGCAGGGAGTCACAAAGTCAAGGGTCCAAAGGTCGAGAAGCAAGGAGTCATGAAGTCAAGGGTCCGAGGGTCAAGAAGCAAGGAGTCACGAAGTCAAGGGTCCAAGGGTCGAGAAGCAAGGAGTTAAGAAGCCAAGGTCTGAGGATCAGGAAGCAAGAAGCCAAACACAGCAAGGCAGGGAACGTGTTGCTGTGGTGAAGAGCCGAAGGGAAATGCTGACCTTATATCCCTTCCTGGCTCTTGCCACCAGGTGTAGTGAGTTACCAAGTGGCCTCACCTGTGCGGCCACACCTTGCCTCTCCAGAACAAACTTAGGAAGGCCCCAGTCCTGCGAAGCCCTACTGGTCACAGGGCCTGGCTCCTGCACACACTCCTACAACAAGCATCTGCCATAGACAGCACTGCAACCCATCCCAAATGCTTACAAGGCCCCCGGCCTCTCCTGAAGCTCCTTTCTGGGCTCCCTAGAGGCACAGTCACATCCGCGCCACCAGCTCAACAAGACTGCAGTTGGCCCAGCAGTTGACCAAGCAGCTCTGGAAAATCCCCAGGCTCATTCCAATGGTTGTGTGCCTGCTTCTGCTTTGCCATGAGCACCTGAGATGGTGGTGGTGAGTGGGAAGGAGAGCCCAGTTCACTGGTGGGCACAGTAACCGGCATCAGTCCAATTTTAAGGATGAGGAACTGAGGCTGAGCAAGGATTTGGTTCTGCTGAGATTTCAGGCACACAGGGGCAATGAAACTGGAATAAAGCAGAGCACATGGGCTGTGCTTGAGTGAGTGGCTCCCCTGATCTGCTTGTTCTTTTCCCTGGCTACCCTCCAAGTATTCGTGGGGGGAGCCGATATTTGGGGGGAGCTATTTAGGTGAGGAGGATTTGCATAGAAATGAATCCTGCTCTTGGGAAAGGTGAGAGAGGTCTTGGCTGAGCAGCAGCTCCAGCGTAATTGCATCCTCCCGCCATCTCCGTTCTCTCTGTGCCAGGTCACTGGCCTGGCAAAGGGCCGCCTTCGTCCAGCAGAAATCACAGCACAGCGCCTGTTGATCCATGGTGCCCATTACAGCTCAAGTGGGATCCAAATTGCTCGGCTCTTCGGCAGTTTAATGCACACGCCTGCCTTCGCTCCACCAAGAGCCTGACTCTGGAGTTGGAAATAATAATAAATAAATATTCAGAGGACCTCCAGGTGGCTGGAGTCAAAGTGACCCTCACCGGTGGCCTCTGCTGCCACTGCATTGCTCTCTCTCTCAAATTAACCTCACCTTTCATTTGACCTCTCTCTGAAGGCAGTAAGACAAAGGATGGAGGGAGGGAGGGCAGCCCAGGACAGAGAGAGAGAGAGAGAGAGAGAGAGAGAGAGAGAGAGAGAGATTCTCATTATATATATTCATTCATCAGAACATGGAGAAGTCAGAAGACTTCGGGAAACTACAGAAAGAACAGCAGGCTCCTTGATACTGGATTGGTGGAGTTCACAATGGACCCCATACCCAGAGATATTTTTTAAATATTTTATTGGACCAATAAAAATCCAATATTTTATTGGATTACTGTGAGAACACGAAAGCTTTTGGATTTCATAGAATTCTTAATCGTGCAAAGTAAGTGGAAATTGCAACATATACCATATTTAGAGAGCAAGTCAGGATACATAATGACATTTTAAAAATGGCTGCTAAAAGGGTCCACATGCCCCCTAACAGATTTTGTCATGCCAACAGAGGCAGCCTTGCTAACAGGTGCTTCTCCCTGGTGGAGTCTCACTTTGTGGACACAGGAGCAAATGCTAAGAACCACTCAATCCATTGTTATGACCAGGGGGCTCCGCAAGTGCCAGGAGTAGCCTCTTCATGTTGTTTGTTTCCTTGTAATGAGGGCAAGAGCTGGAGACTTCTGAAGTTCTTGCAATATCTTGCAAATACAAATGCCCAGAACCCAGCTCTTCATTATTCATATCCAATCTCTAAATAACAACTGCAGGGCCCCTACAGTAGCCCAGGCCTCCTAATGCTTCCTAGTTGGCCCAGACTCACTACTCCTCTCCATCCTTCCCTCTGTGCCCAATTTCAAACTGCTACAAATTCTTTCACTCCCTCCACCAGAAGGCTGTGCCATCCTAGGGGCTGGGGAGAGGTTTCCAGTCATGAAGCCCATCAGCAATGGGCACCCAGCAAGAAAAGGTAACAAAACAGACTCCTCTGACTAAAGCAGGTGCCTCTGAGTGAAGGGCAGTGAAGGGAATAGATTTAGGGGGGACCCCGATGCAGCGGCGGAGGAAGCCACTAAGGCACCTGGGGCAGTGCACCCAGGGGAGGGGCGAGCCACCCATGGGGCAGGGCTCGGGTGGGGCCTTCCAGAGTCTGCCTGTCTCCTCCCACTCAGCCACCCTACAGCTGGGGGAGAGGCAGCGGGCAGACCGTTTGGGCAGCGCAGAGCATCTGTGTGCCCTCTCCCAGGAGAGACGCGTGGCTCGGGTTTGCTGCAGGCCCCACGGTGAGTGCTGCCTGGCATTCCGTCACCTCCCTTAGTGGTGACACCTGGGGCAGCCTGCACCCACCGCACCCCCCTTCCTCCGCCCCTGAAAGGCAGCTCACTTTTCTCCACCTGAGGATTCTGGTTTCTTTCCTTTCTCCCTGCAATTTGGATGTTGTGCAGGCAGCTTCTCTCTCCCCAGCTGGTGCCTGCTCCTCCCCCCGCTTGCCTGCAATGTGTAGGGAGGTCCACATGTTGTCGTGTCTCTCACAATGTATATACAAGCACCACATGGCATTGCTCTCACTTTGGATGCCAAACCCTGGCACACACTCCTCTGAAGGCAGAGACTGGAGGGAAAGACCCTTGCCAAAGATAAGAGGGGTTGAAGACACGAGAGTCCATGAGGGCCGTAAAGGAGATTTGGGGGGGGGGCTGCCATCTCTTTGCATTGACTTTGGGCCAAATGGTACATTCACGTCATCTTTTCCTATGCAAATTGCAGGGAAGGGGCTGATCTATTCTGGGATCATAGTCTACCTACTCCTGGTGCAAGGGTCCTGGTCTGGAATGGAGACTCTACCCTGGCAATTTATGGGAAAAGAAAAACTCGGCAGCCTACTTCTCTCAAAAGGCACAAACACAAGATGCCTCATTTGAGCTTTCTTTTCCTCCCTTTGCTGTCTAGAGTGTTTGCTGCTGCTGCTTTTGGAATTCACACAAGAGAGAGAGTGGGTGGACTTTGGGAGATTTTCTGCCTCCGCTTCCAAATCCAGCTCCCCAACTTCTGACAGCCTTCACTGAAATCTACCGTCATACTTTGGGGGCTGATAAGTTTTTCTGGCTACCATCAGGAAGCCGTGAGAATTCCTGCTCTGCCTGTTGCCTTCAGTTTTCAACTCAGGATGTGGCAAGCCTCTTCCTGATGCTCAGCCCCAGGAGTCTCCCAACAACTTGGGATGCAGAGAGAAACAGGCCAGACTTGACAATGGCAGGAGCCTCAAGGGCAGCAGGTTTAACTTTCAGGGAGGTGGGAGGGAGTCTCAGGTGTCAGAAGAGTTTGGCCAGCTTTGGATATTGGGCACCTTGACTTTCAGTAGGTGAAGGGACTCCAGCAATTTCTGGAAAGCCACAGCTTACCCACCTCTGCCCCAAACAACTGGAGCACCTGAAGGCTGGGCTGCTGCTGCTGTGGGCTCAAGTCTGCACCAGAGAACCTGATTCATCTTAGGAGTTGGTCAGAAGCTGCTGTAGCAATCACCAAAAGTGATGCCTGCTTGCTGGTGTCCCCTCCCCCTCAAATGATGGCCATCCTTAAACCCAAAAGAAGCTCAGATGCCTCCGTCAGAACCAAGAAATGTCCAGGTGAGGGTGGGACAGTGGGACTAAGCTGGTTCTGTGCTTCTTCCTGTTTTTTTTATCTGTAGCTATTGTGTTTGTTTTATTGGTTTGCAGTTGTTTCACGTCCACCAAAGTACTTGCATTATGATGTGTCCAGAGCCCACAAAAAAAAAACAGGAGGGTGGCTTCAGCACCATGGAGAGCTGCCAGCAAGAAAGGCTGGAGGTGAGTAAAGGCCCTTTGAGGCTCTGCCCCCTGGTGGTGGAGAACTGGAATCTCTGCAAGGGCCATTCCTCTGGCCCAAAGAAGGGTATTCCATGCCCCCACTCACCTACTGCACTCCTTGTGCCCTTGAACCAGAGATGAGCTAGCCCAGTTGTACCTGGTATTGAGGGAGGCACACACACTCCACTGCCACTGGGTGCCCTCTGTGCACCCAAACCCCAGCCTCCCCCCGGCAGCCCAGGAGCCAGGCTGTGGCTAGGACGAGTGCAGGAGATCTTTGCTTCGCTCGTACCAGTTGCAGCTCAGCAGCCCAGAAGCCGGGTGGGGGCTGGGACAAGCACCCTCCATGCATCTCGCCCCCGCCTGGCATATGCCCAGCGGCATCACTGCACCCCCTCAATGTGTGAGGGGGGGAGTCAGCACCCCTGAGTCAGACTCCAGGGTCATGCCATTGTGCTATGAACAGCTCTAGGTGCCTTTGACAGCAGAATTGCCAGGATATTGATGTTTAAATAAGGATATAAAAATGGTCAGGTAGGGCAACAGAGTTACTTTGGCAGAGTTTGCTCTTATGAGGTAGCTGGGGCCACACACAAACAGTCTTTTTCAGGCAGTGCTGCCTTACACACACACACACCCATGTCATTTCCACATCACAGTTAACTGCTTACTGACCACAGTTTTCCAGCCAGCTAATCAAATTGATTAGAGGCATGATTTTATTTCTGAAGACCACTGTGCACCTAAAGGCTTAATTAATGTCACATTAACTGTTCCTTTCTAAAACAATACTTAGAGGAAAGTGCATTAAAAATAGATGCTCCAATGTTTTGGGCTCTGGTTTGCCAAGGGTTTTGCAAGGTTGCTGTGGTCGGTGTTGATAGAATCAGGTAAGAGTTTGCAAGAGCAGAAAGAGCTTGCAGCACATCTCTGCCATTTCTGCCATCAGTGTGAATGGGTCCTAGGATTCCATCTGACTTAGATCCTGCGAAGGGCTCGTTGGAGGGAGAGGCTTAGGGACCCACAGAAAACTCCTCTTCAACTAAAGACCCGGAGGGACCCTCAGGAGCCCAGAGGCATCCTGAAGAGCCCCACTTCAGTGCTGCCTCAAGCTGAGCCCTGCCTTCATCCCTGGTCATCCCTGAGAGTTCCTGGGTCTCAGGAGTGAAGGCAGCAGCAGATCACTATCTCAACAGGCATCAACTCAGGGTGGAAGATCAACTTGGGAGAAAGAAGGAGACCCACCTTCAGGCAATGGCAAGGTAGAGAAGGAGCTGGCAGTGACTTTCAGTCTCTCAGTATGGTCTTTCACTGGGCAAACAGCTTCATTTTGAGTTCATCCTGCAGTTCCTGGGTTGGTGCTGGCCTCTGCACCATATGTGGGTCATGGACACTGGGGCAGGATGAGTTGGGGTTCACTCCCCGATCTAAAGTATCTAGGGCTTACCTGCACATACCTTTTGCCCTGCTCTTTCCAGGCACAGGTTCACACTTAAAAGTTCTGTGTCTGGACATTATTATTATTATTATTATTATTATTATTATTATTATTACCCCAGAGCTTTCATAATGAAAACCTGCTCTTTAATATTCAATCAAAGCAAACCTCAGTTCAGTTCAGATTTTCCAATGATTGCTGTTTGATCCAACTGAGCTGCAAAGAGCGGATTTTCATGGGAAACTCTCTGGAGAGACACAGAGCTTTAAAGCACAGACCATACCTGGAAACAGTAGAGGAAAGGTCAGTGTGGATAAGCCCTAAGAGGCACAGCAGTTTGGCAACATTTAAGAACATAAGGCAAGTCCTGCTAGATCAGGCCAATAGCCCATCTAGTCCAGTATCCTGTTCTCACAGTGGCCAACCAGACGCCCCAAAGGGAAGCCCACAAGTAGGATATGACTACAACAGCACTCTCACCTTCTGCAGTTTACAGCAACTAGTGTTCAGAAGCACACCGCCTCCCACTGCACAGATCTTTGGAGACAAGTGTTGCTGCTGGAGGCAAGAGAGC
Organism: Podarcis filfolensis; assembly: GCF_964270895.1. Taxonomy (NCBI): domain Eukaryota; kingdom Metazoa; phylum Chordata; class Lepidosauria; order Squamata; family Lacertidae; genus Podarcis; species Podarcis filfolensis. Next base: position 28,005,374 of record NC_139616.1, on the reverse strand, counting down.
TCTTACAGCTGGGCTCTGGCAACTGCTGGGAACCAGCCAGACTTTCAAGGAGCAATTTCTGTACAGTAGCAACAGCTAGGCCCATCTGCTTTGGTGTCATGGTGTCCACAAAAGCGTAACAAACATCTTCCTTCTGCCTGCTTGCTCTTTGCACTCAAGCCCAAGAGAGTTAGGGGGGATCAGAGCCTTCTGGTCATGTGGGATGGCTGGTCTCCAAGAGGCAAATCTGCACAAAGACAATGGTCAGCTCAGGGGGGCACTGCTGGATGTGCTCAGGGGTTTGTCTGCATAAGGCTGCTCTTTGGGTGTCCCAAGAGAGACCCAGTGTGGGCAGCCTTCACTCCCAGCTCAGGTCCCATGCTTGCCTTTTGTCTTTGTGGCAGATCCAAGGACTGAGGCCATGTCAAGAGTCTAGATGAGGCAGGCCTGGCCTTTAGACATTATGGGCGGCTGGTTTCAGGCCGGGGTCTTTTCTCAGCCCTACCTGGAGATGCTGTTGGGGATTGAACCTGGAACCTTCTGCATGCAAAACAGCTGCTCAGTCACTGAGCTTTGGCCCTTCTCCACAAATCGCCACAAATCTTATTTGATTAAGCAGATATATTTTCTTCACTAGGGACATTCTCCAATAAGTTTTGCAAACCCAGCCTTGTCTTACAATACAGCCACATGGCAGGGATGGGAATTGCTGAATTACCAGCATCAGAGGGGCAGGCAGGTTCCTAGGCAAGTCCCAGGTAGCTCTTAGCCCTCCCTGTACCTGCCTCCTTACCCATAACTCAGCAGCAGCATTTAAAATCTGGAATAGGTGCAGTAATGTAAACTGTGAAGCATCCATTCCACTCTTGATTCCACCCTTGAAGTAAAAACAGTCCTGCCTGGGTTGTTCCCAGGTCCTTCCATGACTCCTTGTGAGACAATATGGCCAGCTCCCTTGTTAGAAGTTGGACAGCCCCATGGATGGCCACCAGTGGGAATTTCCTTGCCAGGCAAAAGAGCAGCCTATGTCCCACTCTTGGTGCCGCCACCACAACTAAATATGGCAAATGACACAAGGATACAATTGATTGCAAGAGCTGGAGCCCCCAGCATCATTTGCACCAACCCCTCTGCCTCTTTCCTTCACATAGGCTAGGAGAAAGATCCACACAGCCCCCACCACCTCTTGCTCAAAGAGACATCTTCTGAGGGACATCATATGATGGCACAAAGCATCTCCTCTGATCCAGGCACAGGATATTTGACCACTGCTGTTGCTGCTTCTGCTGCTGCTGAGAGAGCCACCATATTGATCCTGGCAGCTGCCTGCCTGAATCTTGATGCCTCCACAATAAAATAGTCATTTGATGCAGGCAACCGGCTTCAAGGGCACCTCAAAGTCAAGGAGAAGCTCCTACCACACAGCAGCCATGGAGCACAGAGTCCCACAACACTTTGGTCCGTCCACCTCCTGCTGCTGCTGTTGCTGATGTAAAGCTCCCCTACCTGATTTCCCTGAAGCAGCAGCTTCCACTACCACATCATGGCTCTCCCTAGGAGGGATATAGGGATTGCTTGGGCAAGATCATTGGCCAGGTTTGTTGTGTGTTGCAGGGTAAAAGGGCCACCAAGTGAGAGAAAGGAGGACCATCCCTTCCCAGCTGCCTCCTATCTCTTTCCATTAATGGTTGCAGATATACACTCCTAGCACACTCAGGGTTTGGGTCATTGTATCTGCCCTTGCCCTGGTGTGCAAGAGAGGAGAAAGAAGCACCTGAAGAAGTGAAGTCAGGTCTTTGAAAGTGTGTGGCATCACAACCAGACCTGTTGCTGCTGCTGTTGCTGGAGTGCAAGAGATCAGACCAGGAAGCAAGAAGCAGCCAAGAAGCAAGAAGCTGCCTTCCCTGAGAAAACAGGTCCAAGTTTGAACAGCCAAGTAAACACAGCAGAACTGGAGGCAGCCCATCCTTCTAGCAAGCAAATACCAACCGCACAGATAAGAGGGATCAGAGCAACACCCCCCCACACACACACACACACACCTTCCACTGGCTGAGCAGCCCTAATGTTGGTAAACACAGAGACTGAATGGTTAGCAGGGCAGAAGGAAGCTGGATGGGGGTGTATGGCTTGTTTCATTTGGATCTGTGTTTAAAATGAACTTTTGCTGAGAGGAGATGCTTCCTAGGGGGAGGAGATGAGATTGGCAGGGTTTGTCACTGTTGTTTTCCAAGCATGCTACTTATGAACCATAAGAGCATCATTCATCATCCAGGCAATTAGGTTCCATGCCTGTTAAAGTTCATGTGATGCTTAGTGTGTTAGTCTTGGGGGGTTTCAGGAGTTTCCATCACAGCAAATTAATGTGGGAATAAATTAGGCCCTATCAAAATACTGCAAGAAAAATGTGGCCAATAGATTCACCTGCACACCTCCATGTGTTCTAGCATTCTCCTTCTAACTAGCCAGATGCACCACCACCACCCCACCACCCCACAGATAAGGCATATGGCTTGATCCAATTGTGGGGCTATTATTACATTCTGAGGTTCTCTTGCTTCCTCCTCTACAACCATACCCAGTGCTGCCAGCCTCCACCCCCATTCCCAGTCACCACCCACTTTATATTTGCTATATTTGCTGTATTATATTTGCTATGTTTCAAGGTTGCATCAAGGACAATGATGAGGACTCCTCCCTAGGTTCAGGGTCCATCAGTTTCACCGGCAAAGTGACGGAAAAGCAGGAAAGGGAGCTGACAGCGTGGCGTCGAGGCCCTGCAAACAGAACAGATTTAATAGTTCTCCTCTAGTTAAATCCTAAATTATAGCTTCCAAATGCCTGAGCAGAGGAAGCAGTAAACATCTCAGACGTGAAAACAGGAGGTTCTGTCTCTCACAGTTGGTTTCCTGCTTCTTATGCTCCTCTGGCAAGCGTTCCAAAATCTCATCCTCCAAACAACCGCTAGCTGTAATTAAACGCTCCTGTTTTGTTGGCAGATGATTTTTTCCCCTCTGCTTCTCAACGTGAGCACCAAGAGCAGAAGCAGAATGAAGACCACAAAGTGTTGCCTCTTCAAAGATGCATCTCTTCTACTTAAAGGCATCCTGGGCACATTCATCCGATGAGCTTCTTGCCTTGGCATAGCCAGAAATGCAGCAGGAGCAGAAGCAGGCTTGACAGGGAGGTGGAATGAAGGGAAAAGGAAACAAGCATCAGAATATAAGAAAAGCCTGCCTGCTGGATCAGACTAATGGCCCATTTAGTCCAGCACCCTGTTCTCACAGTTGCCAACCAGATGCCCCTATGAGAAACCCTCAAGCACAAAAACCCTCTCCCCTCCTGCAGTTTCCAGGTATGCAGAAGCATTGCTGCCTCCAACTGTGGAGGCAGAGCATAGCCACAATGGCTAGTAGCCATAGATAGCCCTCTCCTCCATGAATTTCTCTAATTCAGAAGGCATTTTGAGGACCACTGAACAATTGTTGCCCAGAAGTGTCACACAACTGGCACCTCACCAAGGCAGAATAGACCAGCTCTGCCACAAATAAGGATGATCTGTTTCAGCCAGCACCATGTTTTCCAGACAATTGCAGCAAGGTGCTAGCCGAGATAGCAACTTGCAACTCTCAGCAGGACCCAGGAGCTATCCAAGGTACTGAAGCTCCTCTGGGCACCTTAGCCACCTGCCAGTGGACCACCTGACTTACCCTGCGAGCCTTCAGCGCCCATAGAACAGGAGACCCAGGTATTCTGTGTAACTACAACGACAGCATGAGCTGCACTGCAGCCTCCCCCAACCTAGCACCCTTCCAGATTGGGGCTGAAGGTGGAGTTCAGGTGCAACAGCATCTGGAGGCATCAGGTTGCAGGGGCCTGCTGCGCTGGCTGCATATATATAGAGAGAAGGCAATTTCACTTGCAGACCTCTGTGTAACAAGCAGCTAGCAAGTCTAAATCAACATCAGTATCATTCTTGTTTTGCTGATGTTTCTGTGGATGCCTAGGATCTCGTCAGATTGTATTATGTGGTCTGGAGTTCCTCCCCGCAAATCTGATGCCTACCCAGCCCTTTGCAACCTCTGTCTTCACTAACCTTCCAAGGGCCAGAAGGAAGAGCCTGCAACAGGCTGGAACAGAGAGGAGGGCAGGTGAGCATCCAAAAGCCCTGGCCTTGCAAGGAGGCCTTGCCCAATTCATAGAAGAAGCTTGTGAGAGGACACTGGATAGGAAGGACTTTGATCCTGGCTTGTGCTGATGAGGGAGAGGGGATGCTTTCTAGCCTTAATGCTGCACAACAAAGACTGGCCACCAACCCCTTGCAATAAGATGAAGGGCTAGGATGACTACCGTGGAAGGGAGACAGACTGACTGCAGCCATGGAGAAACTGGCTCAACCCCAGTATTAATGAAGAGGAGCTGCTTGTTATGTTCCTGTCCTCTTCCCCCGCATTGCAAGGACTCCCAGAACTGAAATGCAGCCAGGAGGAAGAGGGGGGGGAGAGGGGAGGATCAGTCTGGAGCTCCTTTGCACTCCAAACAAGCCAGCATCTTTAAAATGGATGGTTAACACCCCCAGCCCTGGGCACTTTCAGCCCCTCCAGGCTTCTTTTTTATTGCACATTCAGGATGATTTGTGATTCATGATTCATGTGCAAATAAAGTCATTTTTTCCAGAGGATAATATTCTTTTGAACTACATGCCTACGATATGGAATTTGACAACTGGACAACGTAAATGGATTTTCTGTGCCCTTACTATGGCCAAAAGACTGATACTGCTGCACTGGAAAGATAAATGTACAGCTCGATTTAATGAATGGAATGGATACATGACTATACTTGCCATGTATGAGTGGATTGCTTATAGACATGCACTTTGCATGAACAAGTATAATGGAATTTGGAGCCCATTTATATTAAATATAGTAGGTTAAAGATAAATGTGTGTGTGTTTGTATAATAATAATAATAATATCTACATATCAGATAAGTGTACATGGAACTGCAATTGTTAATTCTTGTAGTGTTTTAGTATACCTTTCTTTTCTTTCTTTTCATGTTCTCCCTTTTTATTCTATATTGTTTATTTTAAGTATTGTTGTTTTTTAATTGATTTGTTCCCTTGATGCTATAAGGGCAGTCATTTGCCTGCAAATGTCTTGGGGTGATCACACCACTTCACCTCCAATCAGTCCATATCCTACAACTTCCTCCTAAAATCCTGCAACTGTTCATGCACACATGATCAGCAGGAGAGGTGTTCCACTTCTATTGCCATACAGCCCCTCCACACAGCAATAGCCTTTTGGCATAATCAGGGAAGCATCACAAAACAAGCTAAAGCAGAATAAAACCATCACCAATGCACGCGTATTGTGCCGAGAACATGTTTGGTGTAGTGGTTAGAATCTCAGACTAGGACCTGGGAGGCCTGGGTTCAAATCTCAAATCCCCACTCAGCCGTGAAACACCCAGTGAGTGTCACCCACTCATTTTGATGGCCAGTCAGTCCCTCTCAACCTAACCTACCTCACAGGGCTGTTGTGAGCAGGGGAACCATGTACGCCACCTTAAGCAACTTGGAGAAAAAGCAGGGAATAAAAGCAATATATAAATAAATACCATAGATAAATAAATTAAATAGTGTCAATAAAGGACTAAACTGGGGGAGAGTGCGAAACCCACACGACCGTTTCCACACAAACAGGTCTGTGGCAACAGAAATTCAAAGCAAAGATAAAACCAATGAAACTTTTAAAACAAATAACGGGAATTAAATCATATGTCTGGGTAGGCTTGCCAAAACAGAGAAGGTTTCAAATGAGAGGAGCCCTGCCTGCCTGTGTCTGTATGAATGGAGCCTTCCCTCCCTCAGCCCAGCCTCCTGCCAGGATCCAAACCAGCCACTAGCTGCCACTCAGCTGCTTCTGAATTTGGGTGAGGGATTCCTCTTTATACAAAACTGTCTATTCAGGTTATAAAAATTGGCTTTTTTTCTGCAGTTAAGTGCCACACTTTTCATTTTTTTACTTCCAGCTGTCTAGATAGCATTTCACTTTCTTCATTTCTCTGGTATTTAATGGGGATTTTTGAGGGCAAGGCGCCCTTAGCAGACATCCGAGCAATATACCAGAAGAGAGCGAGAGAAAGAGAGCGAGAGAGGGAGAGTGTTCCAGGAAAGGCAGGAACAAAAAGACAAACTAGGCCCTTAATGCAGACGGTGTTTCTGATTCATGGAATGGAGAAAATTGCATTTGATTGTATCTGTAACAGAGGATCATAACTTTGGATTAGCTCTGGATTGATGGGGTTGCTAATAGCCACTTCATTACAGGCAGGGAGGTTCACCCCTGTCATCCCCCCCCCCCAACTCCTTATGATCACTTGCTTGAATTTTTAAATATCTTAATTTCCCAGCTCCAAGACCATTTCCTCAAGGCTAGCTGCCCCAAAAGTGGCCTAACAGCTATGCTCGCGCTCCACCCAGGGGAGAAGGAGCAGGCATTTTTCTCGGCATCTCAGGGGCTCGCCAGCCTGGGTTGCCAACAGTGCCAGATTTATGTATAAGCTAAACAAGCTATAGCTTAGGGCCCCACTCTCTTGGGCCCCCCCAAAAAAACTAAAGAAAAAACTGGATATGCATTTCCAAAATATAAGATAAAAAACAAAATAAAACCTACATACAGCAACAGTGTTTTGTATTGTGTAAGCTCCTATGATGTACATATTTTGTTATGTGCAAATGGCTTTAGATACCTATTAGGTCCATAAATTACCATATAGCATATATTCAACACACAAAAAACAGTGACAATTTGTTGTTGATAAAGGACAGCTGGACATATAAAGGGTCCCATTACTTTCAGTAGCTTAGGGCCTCATCAAACCTAAATCTGGCCCTGGTTGCCAACCTCATCACCATGAGGGGGGAAACTGAGGCCAGGTTATCTCTCTCTCTCTCTGTGTGTGTGTGTGTGTGTGTGAATGTTGGAAGGAGGGGTTATCAAGGTCCCCATGGCACTGGCTGTCTCCCTCCTTGCTTTCCTCTTCTCACCCTGAGCTGCCATCTGTGGTCGTCCCCCGTCCCCCCGCCTTCTCCACCAGCAGAGCTGAAGAAGAGCAGAGCAGAGAGGCCCAGAACCAAACTCTTCTCCAGAGTCTGAGAATGGAGAAGAGACTCCTCCTCCTCAGGGCCAGACCAAGACATTTTGCTGCCTGAGGCAAACCAGAGAATGGTACATCCCCTGGGAACTGAAGTTTGTTAAGGGTGCTGGGTTCAAGCACGTATAAGGAATATCAGGATCAGGGATGAAATGCAGCCCTCCTGGCCTGCATCTCCTCAACCCCATTTTTCTTTCTCTGTTCACAGCATCCTTTTCTGCTTCCTGTGAAATGGTGGTTGTTGGTGCTTTAATCTCCATGATGATGATGATTTGAATTTATATACCGCCCAAACCTGCAGGTCTTGCTGTTACTCAGATGGTGTTGCTGTTTTTTTATTAACCTCCCTCCACACAAGTATCACAAGCTGATGTACAATAAAAACAACAACAATGAAACAGTTGAAGCAGAATATTTTTTTTAAAAGAAAATGCAAACTAGAGACCTGCAGCAGAGACCCAAGAAAGCCCCTTGGAGCGAAAATATCTCCCATTGATTCCAAAAAGTGCAGATAGCAGGTGCCTGTTTTACTTTGTCTCAACAGGGATGCTATTCCACAGGCCAGCAATGGCTGTGCTGAAGGCCCTGTTCCCAGTGACTGTGAAGGGGCCTTCTGAGATCTTTGGAGCTTGCAGGAGATGCCCCAAGATCTTCTGCATTCCATTACTGAGACCACTGTGCATGTGCAAAGGGCAATCTGAAAATGGCAACTGTAACTGAAGAGCAGCACCCGCTACAGGTTCAAGGGATGGGAAAAGGCAAGAAGGACGATAGTCGTTTGGAGGTTGCTGGCCTTTTTGGTGACCCTCCATGCTCTGCCCCCACTTTTGGGTTACCGTCTTCTAAGCAGCCCCCCCCCTCATCATTTGGCTGCCAGAGAAGGGGAACAATATTCATTGTGGAGAGCTGTTTTAATTAACCTGTCTAGAATGAATAAAGGAATCACAGAATGGCTGGCTGAGATTAACTGAAAATCAAATGATAAATGAGATATTGGAAGGAGAAGGAGGGGGGAGTATCTCATTTTCACTGAACTTGGATTAGTAAATCTCCAAATAATATAATTACCACAATTTATTATGGTCTGTGTGAGTTAATGAAAAGCACCTTGAAGTGGGAGGGGCTTCCATGATGCTTTTACCTGCCAGGAAACTTTCCACATTAGGGTCTTTGTGGACACTGTAAAGTGCAAGCCTGGCTTTATTGAAACATATCCATGCAAACATATCCATTGCAGGAAGCAGAGGAGGGGGAGGCCTTCCAGAACCCACATGATGCTTACCTGGGCCATAAGATGGAGAGGGGGGCATTTTAAAATTTTATATGATGTGTTTATATATGATGTGTTACCTGTATTAATTATAAAGTGTGCTAACTATATTAATTATTATATTTAAGGTGTGTTAGGTGTATTAATTACATTTTAAAGCTGCTTTATACACATTTACTGAAATTTCAGAAGCTGGTATTTGTGGGAATGTTCAGGGTGGCAGGAGAGGATATACAGTTTATTAATATCCTTCCTAACTTGTACTAGCAAGTTCCTTAGCAGATGCACAGCAGATAGCTGGTCGCAAGCTTCTCACTATTATACAATTCAGCCTGTCTCAGATTGAATTGTATGTTCCTGATAAGTTCCCTTGAATCCCTCTAAAAAAATTAAAAAGACGCCACAATCTTATTCAAAGTCAGTAAGAGAAGTTTACTTACATCAGTTCACAGTTGGGTTCCTGAAGGCAGACTTAGTTACAAATATGTACATGTGGCTCTACCCCATATGGGGGAATAATCCCAGTGCTCCTGCTAGCTGAGAGCTAGCAGAGCAGTCCTAGCTAAAAGCTGGTCAAAGGAAGAAGGAAGTCAAAAAGAGAAAGGTTGCTGCGTGACCCGTCCTTTTGTTACCTAGACAGGTTAGGTCACACCCACCTTCTATCACATGCAAAAGGAAGGATGCTCCAGCTAGGAGGAACAGGAAGTTTCGACTGGCTGGACCAAACATTCCCTCGCATGTCTTCTCTAGCATTTCAAGGAATGTTGTACTTGACTGCTTCTCATGGATCCTATCCCACAGAATTTGGGAATGTTTATTTTAGATTGCTGTTTGTTCTAGAATCCCAGGACTGGGAGCAATCATGAAGTGGGTTCATGGACCGACAAAGAAGTTAGCTCCTTTCCAGTTTCCAACAGCTGCTGTCTGGGGCAGGATGACTCTGGCTGCCTGCGCCAAGTCCTGAGAAACCACACTAGGGCTCCTTTTGTAGGTTTCCCAGGTTGGGATACCTGGAATTGCTGCAGGGAGTTTCTAGGTGGGGCCTGGAGGGGAGGAGGAGAAGTCTGCACTTTATCCCCATGTTTTCGTAAGAAACTGATTACTCTTTTCAAGTGGGTGATTTTGTCTCTTGAGTTCTCACTGGGTGTCCATTTATCCACACATTCCCCTCCCTAACATGTACATTTACCTGCATGGAGCGCCACAGGCACATCCTGTATTCTTTGTGCTTAGCAACTGTGCTGCACACTTCAGGGTTGCACACCTGGACCCTGTCCTGCTCCTGCTGATGGACTCTCTCCATCATTGGAGGTATTTAAAGAGGTGGAATGGCCATCTGTCAGGGATTCTTTAGCTGTGATTCCTGCATGGCAGGGGGTTGGACTAGATGGCCCTTGGTGGTCCCTTCCGGCTACATTTCTACGATCATCCCACAGTATTATCGGTCTGTTTGTGAGCATTAATGGCCATTGCCATTGTAGCTGACGCAGGAAAAGGATGCTCATTCAGTGCCAAGTAGCAAATGGAAACAAGTTTATGTCAATAGCCTGGAGATGTTTCCCTGCTCAGAATGGTGACCTTGAGGAGGGAGAATGCATGTTTTAATGTACAATCATGTACCTTAAGAAAAATAATCAGCCAAAGTACAGGTTGCTGAAGGCTGGCGAAAAACACCTGAGAACTAGGGCTTGAAAATGGTCCCTGTACAGTTTATTGCTGTTTGCTTGTTTGCTTGCTTGCTTGCTTGCTTGCTTGCTTGCTTGCTTGCTATTATTGTCTGCCTTTCACCCCAAGCTTGCATGGTAAGTTGCAACAATTAGAATATTAGAAACAGTTTAAGAATAATTTAAGATTACAGAAATAAGGTGGGTTCTGAATATAAATAAGTAGAAAAACAAGGAATCGGTGATGCTACTGCAATTGGACCTTTGGGCTGATGTCCAGGGCCCTGCAGACCAGGCAGTGGGCAGGGCAAGCAACCCCCTGCCCCCCCCCAAGCAGAAGGTGATGGAGCAGCAACAAACAGGCCCTGCTCCAGCACCTGGGTGAGTCATAAGCAAGGCAAATCCACAAGTGTGGATGCTGGCTGCAACACCCTTCATCTTTCTTTCTTTCTTTCTTTCTTTCTAAACATAGTCAAGGCCTGCAGGCACGGACATGGTTGCCGACGATCATGTTATTATTTTTACATTAAAAACATATTATCCTTTCCAACAGCAAAATGGTGCTCATTATCCCCAAGTAAATGTGTCCAGCATCAGGGACAGCAGAAGCAAAGCACATCTTATTCCCATAGGCAGGATGGTGCAATTTTTATAAATGTGAGGCAGCACATGCTCAGAGTACACTAATTTAAAAAAAAATAATACTGTAATAATAGCATAGCTGTCAACATTTCCCTTTTCTTGCGAGGAATCCTATTCAGAACAAGGGAATTTCCCTTAAAAAGGGGGAAACGTTGACAGCTATTAATAATGATGATAATAATCATCATCATCATCGTCATCATCATCAAGGTTGGCAAACTGCTTTTTGCTGGCTCTGACATACCAGGAATGTAGAAGCATAGGATGGCAAGTAGGGGCAGTGGGGAAGATGAGAAATGTTAATTGTGTGTTTCACAGCTAAAATGGGGCACCTGAAGGAATGCCCCATTAAGTCAGGCTACTGTCCAGGGGCTAAAATTGCAAAACTCCACCACACTAAAGAATAGAATGCAAGAGAAGGAAGCAGAGTTGAAGCCCCCACACCATAGAGGTGTTCTTGAGGGGGGCAAGAATTGCTGCTTTTGCTCTCCCAGTCCTGCCTGGGGGCTTCCCAGTAGAGACATCTCATCAGCCACTGTGAGACCAGGATGCTAGACTAGATGGGCCATTGGATTGGTTCAGCAGGCTCTTCATATGGTCTCATGTTCTAGCTCTCACTGGGAGTGATTAGTCCAGAAGCCCCCTAGGTTTTTGTGGCAATACTGAGAGGCTGAAAAGCATCCCTTGCAGCACAGCTGCCTTGAGCCTTCCCCATGTGAACTTTTTTAAAGGAAGAACCCTGACTGATGGCTGACCCACCACCAGCTTTGCAAGTCAGTCACCACCTCTTCCCTGCCCACCGATTAACATCCGTTTGTGCTGAACACGGCATGTTTGTTTCCGCAAAGGCTGAGCAGTGCTTGGGAAATTGAGGTCACTCAACTCCTAATCAAAGTTCAGATGGTTAGCAGGGAACAATAAAGAATTTATATATCATAATCTATACAAGCACTTCTGAGCGGAGGACGAAACACAGTCAATTGTGCCCCCAGGCAAGGCAGCAGATTTGTAGGAAGCATGGAGATGATCTGAACATGGGGGCTTCAGTTCTGCACCCTGCAAAATCTCTTTTCCCCCTCTTCTATTCATGATTAATGGGAGGCTGTCAGAGGCCATTTTCCTGCAGTCGAATTATCATCTGCCTCCCTGTGTGAGACATTCTCATGGAAAGAGTCAATTCCCACAATTAAGGTTGGTTTTGAGCTGCTGCAGAACAACCCCATCCCACCCAACCCAAAACTGGACTTTTTGCAGTAAGGAAAGTGGCAGGGAGATGCACTAGAAAGGCAGGGGGCAGCAGTGGCTTGACCCATCGTGGTCTCACCTCTCCAAAACCAAATCAGAATGAAATCAATGACTAGCTCTCATCGTGTAACCTCCTTGCAAACAAATCAGGGAGAATGCTTAAGAAGCAGACAACCTTGAAGCAGAGAGTGTCTCAGGCCACTGCTAGGTGCAAATGACCAGCACCACTTTCTTGGTGGGAAGAGAGGCCCAGATCCATACCCTTGCCTGAAGAGACTGGGGCAGGCAGCTGACACTTAGCAAGGTGGGCCAGCCAGATGTTCAGGCAGAAGTTCAGCCTCTTCTTCCTCTTCCTGCCTCTGGCTCCAGGAAGGTGCAGCCAGCAGGACTCTGGCCCTTTTGTCAACTGACCGGCAGCCTTTCCCCCCCCCCCCCGAGGGAGAACACCTATTTTTTTGTTTTTTTGCTGAAGCCCTGTTTGCAGAGGGAGGGTCTTTACTCAATATGGGTAGGGTGTCCAAGCAGCCAGTGTGAATCTGTCTCCTCCTTGAGCCCTTTGCCTAAATGACATTTGGCTGCTGAGCTAAAAGCAACTCTATTGAAAATCAATAAGCATAAAGTGCTTCAAAGCAGAGCAAAATCAAATATTACAATGTGGCTGAGTTCATCATCTGAAATTAACCTTCTGTAAGTGCCAGGATCAACACTGGAGGTGGATGGGTGGAAGTCAATGCATATTGTTGTACACACACACACACACACACTTCACTTTTACTTTGGGGGCCATTACCAGCACATTATGTATGAGGAGGAGTCCATCTTTTAGGCGGCAGCTCCTGTGCTTTGGAACTCCCTGTGGATTGACATTAGGCAGGTACACCACTTAAAGATTTCGGTAATTAAGTGGCATATAGATACCTTAAATAAAATAAATAAATAAATAAATAAATATACTGCTTTAGATCTCTGCTTAAAAAAACTATTTTTTCCAGCATCCTTACCCAGACATTTAATTTAGTGATGCATGCTTGTTTTTTAAAAAATTCCTGATTTCTTCTGTGTGTGATTAGTAATTATTTTATGAGTTGCTTTGATTTTTGAGTTTGAGTTTGCTTTATTTATATATATATATAAATTAAAATAAATTACCAAACCCTGGATAGACAGTTAGGAGACTGGGCGTACTGAACACAAGCAGGCACTTAAAAAAAATTCTGTGATTATTTTGTCAGGTCTCTGCACATTCCCGGTGATAAAGCTGGCCAAACTCATCGCAAGGCAAGTTTCTCTCTTCAGGATGTCCCCTGGAAGGACATCAGTGCCCTGCACTCACAGGTGTTGGGAGAGGCCTCCTCCATCTTCCTGGGGCCACGCCCTGCCTCTGTCTGGCTGCCTTGCAGAGTTGGAAAGGCCAAACAATTGACTAGGCAAGGCACTCAATTTTCAGCCCGCCAAGAAACAAGACAGGCTTTTGATCAATATTTCCCACAACAATCCACTTCCATGTGATAAATGTTCTTGTGGAGAAGAGGAAGAGATTAACTTTCTGGTGTGGATGGAAAGCCCAGCCTCAAGAAAGACGGCTCAATCTCACCAGGGCAGGTGGTGAAGGAGGAGGAAGCTCTCTGCAAAAGGGGCCAGTGGGTGGCACCTGAAAAGCACATAGGATGGGTGTGGGGATGCCAAGATGAATAAAATTGGGGGGGGCAGGTAAGACCCACCCTGCATAATCAATCACAAGATGCAGGATACACACACCATCTGAATGATTATGCCCATCAACTGGGGGTCTGCCCCCTCAAAGATTTTATTGGGGGGGTGAAGTGACCTTGGCCCCTAGGAGTTGGCTCCTATGATAGGCGGGGGGGATTGGGTCCTTGCCGCTTCCCCTCCCCCCCACACACACTAGTGAGGCTTTTCTCTGGCAGCTGCAAATGTAGCAGGCATCTAACTTACCAGGCAGGATTTAGTTCTGAGCCATGGGGAGGTGGATGGGGTTGTCAATCACTCCCTGGAAACTTCAAAACACACCCAAATTCAGAGGAGCTGAAACAGACTCGCGGTGCCTTCCTGCAGATAAGAGGCACTTACGAGCATACTGCCCCCTCAACACACACATTAATCCTTTTGCAAATGACAAATTCAGCAGAGGTGATTCACCGCCAGGCTGAAGTGCTGAGAGGACCCATCATTGCTGGAACACCTCAAAAATCTGAACTCCCTTTCCCCCCTTTGTCAACCGCAGAGGCTTGACCACAACTATGTCCTGCACCAAGTTCTGAGCAGGAGCGCACACACGAAGTCAGAACCCCTCTGCATTTCCATTCCAAGCCAAAGCATGTCTAAAATCAAAGCTGTGTGTTGTGCCAGACTCAGGTGAGCAGCCTCAGAAAGGCCAATGCTGATTCTCTGAACTCAGCCTGACTCTTCCTCCCCCTGCTTCCTAGACTTTTGAGTCACAAGCAATCCAAACAGCTGCTGTACTGGAGGCTGAAGAGACTCTTCCATGGTGAGTCAATGGAAGAGACAGTTTTTGCTTAGGAAGCCCCAAAAGGGAATCCAGTCGCTGCTGCTGCTGCCAGCTCACTGGGAATTTGATCCCCAAGTGAGTGATCTGCATTTTGTTCATTTCCGGCTGAGTGAATTGAGCCTCCCAGGTGTGATCCTCCTCCTGGAAACAGGCAGCCACTTCCAGTGAGTTAATTGATCAAATATCAGCATATTAAAAAGTACAGGGGGGAGAAACTGCAGGGAGGAGATTAAGCAGTAATGAGAAAGTCAGCTGCTTCCCATGTCCTCCCACTTTTTGTATAGCATCACTAATATTAAATAATATCAGCATAAAATATGGTGGAGATGATTATGATCTGCATGCTCAGGCAACTCTCCCCCAACTCCCTCCTGCACTGCAATTAAGACAGGAGATATATTAACCCCTTCCCTGCTGCACACTGAACTGAGGGAAGGCTCCCCAACTGTTTCCACAAGCAGCACTTGGAAGCATTTCCAGTGAGACACAACTTCCTGGATGCTAGGAACACATGAAGAGGTAGTGATGGCCAACCAACTTGGATGGCCTTCAAAGACAGTTTGGCCAATTCATGGAGTATAAGGCTATTAATGACTACTAGCACCAATATAGAACCTCCACTATCAGAGGCGTTGCTAGGAATCCCAAGCGGGGAGAGTTGCTGTTGCATTCAGGTCCTGCTTGTGGGCTTCACCGTGGCAAACATAGGGCTCAACTGGATGGGGCTTTGGTTTCCTCCAAAAGCCAGGGCTCCTTATCTTCTTAAGTTGCAGAAGCAGATTCCTCATTGCAGATGGCACCTGATCTTTATGATGAACTGTTGAAATCTAAACCCAGCTGAAAGCAGGCACCTGCCTTCCTTCATTGGCTAAATGCTGGGCATAAGATTTGCTGGTTCCAGAGCCAGGGCATGGGGCACACACTCAGAACCAGTTTCCATGGGAAGAAGAACTGCTAAGAGCTCTTTGGATCAGTGTTTGGGGGAACCTACAACCTTCCCATCTTCCTCAGATTCCAGAATTCTGCTAAAGTTTATTTTTAAATATCACTCACTATATTGAAGTTTTTCCAGTTAAACTTGAAGGCCCCCAGTCTTTTTTGACTTTAAAATGTACAGAGACAGAGAGTCAAATCTGGCTTGCTGCTTCAGACTGGTATTCATGGCAGAGCGAGCTCTTTGAGCTATGTCACAGAGTTCGACATCAATGTCAGAGATCTTCTCCTCTAGTGGCTTAGCAGCTGCTGACCCATCAAGCCTTCATCCCTCTGTTGGCTGGCAATTTCTGCCATCAGATCAGCAGAATCAGGAGAGACCAAGCCTTCAGTGGCTTTGACAGTTTTAGGTGCCAGAGTGGGGCCTCTACAACAGTCACCAAGAAAAGGGTTTTAGGCTACGATTGAGCTGAGGCACAGATCTCTGGAGTGAGCCCTTTTAAATGCCTTGAGGGATTGTGAAGCGATCTGAGGAAGAGCAGCTGTGTGGTTTCAAACATCAGCCAATGTGGCAAGGAGTTCGTGGGCACCAGTGCCATTTTGATGGGGAAGGGCCATCATAGCTCAGTGGGCAGAGCACCTGCTTGGAATGCAGAATGTCCCAGGTTCCATCTCCAGGTAGAGCTGGGGAAAGAGTCCTGTGCTGTCAGTGTAGACAATACTGAGCTAGATGGAACAAGGATCTGACTCAGTATAAGGCAGCTTCCTATGCCTCTATGGTCCAATGCCTCCCTCAGGCAAACTGCTCCAAGAAGAGCAGGTGTGTGCGCGCGCGCATGCGTGCGCTTGTGTGGGAAATAAGAAGTGTGTGTTTGTGCATGAGTTTTCACACAGGCACTGCTCCACTGGGGAAGGCTGCTATAGGGCCCCCAGGGATGACAGAGTCAAATTAACTGGTCCCTGGAACAGTTAAGTACCAAGGACAGGGAATGGCCATGGACTTGCCTTCCACCAGGCACAAGCTCATGAATTGCAATGATTCAACAGGCTGGCTGTTTGGTGTGTGGCTCAGGGAGGCTGATATGGAGAACGGATTTCTCCCCTTGCACGTTCCTTCCTTGCAGGAACCCGGTATTTGATGCTGCAATTGGAATTTAACAACCTGACAAAAGGATTAGGTATAATCATTTCAGCTGACAAACAGCAAGGAGCATTTGTGCTGCTCTTGAGTGGGAAGATGGAGGCAGCTCAGCTCCAAAGAGGGAGGCCAGCAATTGAGGTGGCTGCAGGGCGGGGAGGGCAGGGGTGGGGTGGGCAGGGAAAGAGCCACAGTCTGTGTCAGAGGCTGTGCAACAGCCCAATCATGCAGTTGACCACTAGCCAGCCCCACCAGCCTTTTGACTCACTGTGAAAGGGATCTTCCTCCCAGAGCTTCTTTGTCTGGATGCAGAAAGTACCTTAGAAGGAAGGAATTACAAAGGAGCCTGGATGAGCAAGCTACTATATATTTCAGAAAGTGATCTGGCTGGCTGGCTGTCCACTGGTGTGACAGGAAGGGTTCCCAAGGTGGGGTGGTGGACTTCATCGTCCTTGGAATGCCAGATGCCATTTTGAATCAAGGTGGCAGACCAAAACATGCCATTTTGGCAAGAGTTTGCCTGTTTTTTGACATACGTTTGGCCATCTCTTGAGATATTGTTGCCAAATTTGGCACAAGGATTCCTGAGGTGGGCTCAGAAGTCTTCACCACTGTTTGGATGCTGAGGGCCATTTTGAATCAGGATGGTGAAATGAAATGTGACTTTGGTGGGACTTCTTCCATTTTTTGGCATAGGTGTGGCCATCTCTTATTGTTGTCAAACTCAACATGAGAGTTCCTGAGGTGGGAGGAGCAATTCTCATCACTGTTTGGATGCTGGGCACCATTTTAAATCAGGATGGTAGACCAAAACATCAGTTTGGCATGACTTCCCACTTTTATTTACATAGATTTGGTCTCCTCTCAATAGATCATCACCCAACTTGGCAGTTGGCTCCCAAGGTGCAGGTGGTAGTTTTTGTTGCTATTTGTATGCCAGACACCATTTTGAATCAATATTGTGGACAGAAATGTGAATTTGGTGTGACTTCATCCATTTTTTTGTCATACATTTGACCGCCACTTGATATATTGTCACCAAACTTGGCACAAGGGTTTCTAAGGTGGGGTAGGGGTCTTTGTTGATGTCTGGACACCAGGCGCCTGTGTGAATCAAGATAGTGGACCAAAACATGGCTTTCGCATGACCTCATCCAATTTTTGGCATGACAGGTCCAAACTCACAAATTTACTGTCCGTTTTTAAAACAACAATAACAACAATTTGGGGTTTCTTAAAAAATCCTGGGCAGTGCAAGGCATACCCCACGCATGAATATATACTTAAAATATTTATACAGTGGACGCTTGGGTTGCGAACATGATCCATGTGGGATGCATGTTCGCAACCCGCAGTGTTTGCAACCTGCAGCAGTGCGTCTGTGCACGCATGGGTTGCGATTTGGCACTTCTGTGCATTTGCAAAGTGTGATTTAACGCTTCTGCGCATGCACGACCGCTGAAAACCCAGAAGTAACCCGTTCAGGTACTTCTGGGTTTCGGCGGGTCCGTAACCCAAAAAAAACACAACCTGAAGCATCCGTAACCCAAGGTATGACTGTAATTTCAGAAAAATATACACAATAAAAATATACTCAAAATGGAAAAAAGAAAAAGAACACTGCTAAAAACAGAAAGAAGCAATGAAACAGCCCAGAGGTAAAACTGGAAGGCAGCCAGCATTCCCCTGGCTGTTCATTAAAAGCCCAGGGAAACAGAATGGCTTTGAAGCTGCTGTCCAACACTTGCCAGGCAAAACTTCTAGAAGTACAATGTTGCAAAGCCAGGACACCACTACCACCACGAAAAGCCCCTGTCTCCACTCACTGCCACCCCTGTCCCGCTGAACACACACAGAAAAGGGCCTCAGAAGACCAAGCAGGTTCCAATCTGGCCCTTCAGTATATCTAGGGCAGGTCAAAGCCATAAAAGACTATATGGGTCTAAACTTGCTTTTGAATTGCCTTGGTGATGCTGCACCTGATGCCAGTGGACCGTTCCAAGATGCCAGAATTATATCAGTTGTTCCTGGAACTGAACTGGGCTGCCAAGTCCTCTTGACCTGGATCTACTAGATATCTTCCAGGAATTGAGACTCCAGAAGGCAAAATCTCTTTCTATCCAGATGCATGATGATGATGGAGGGGCTCTCGGAATGTGCCACCCTCTGCCTTCTTCCGGTTGGCTGGCTGCTTTCAGCCACTTGCCTGGCCACGGTTGGACACATCTGAGGGAAGACCATGACCCTGCTGTGAAGTTTGTTCCCAGAATCCCACACAGAGTGGGTGTAATTGCTGCCCGCATATTGAGGTCTATCTCCTCTGTGTTGCTAGCACTTAGTCACCAGGCAACACATCATCCCTCTAATTCAGCACTGCTGCCCTCTGGAATCACAGGCCCGGCATGACGGCCGCCAATGGGCAGGAAATGCTCCTCTGCAGCCAATGAGTGACAACAATACATCAAGGGTGACAGGCTCCAGCTCCCAGCCAGCCTCCCAGCTCCCCACCGGGACCAGGGAATGTTTGCAATGATTGAATCCAGCAGCCGCTCTAGCAGGCTCATCCATCTTGGAGCCTGGCCTGTGCTGCGGAGAGGGCTAATGGGGATGTTTTCTAATGAAGCTGCCAAAATAGCGTGAGAGAGAAAGAGAGAGAGTCTGGCTTCCTTTGAGAGCCTGATGTCTTATTCAGGATCCAGAAGCTCCTGGGATCTTGGAAATGTGTCGCGGCCTGCCTTGGCCTGCCTTGCACGTGATGCTGTCACATCAACAACCATTGCCCGGCCACTGTCTGAGCACTCCCAAGCCTGTTATGGAAGCCACCTCTCCTTCTGTGGGATGGCCAACTGCAGCCTGATCCTCACAAAGGATATTTCAACCAGGACCAATTCCCACACCATACAGCTTTGCCCCAGGTGTTCCAACACTTTCACTCTCCCTACACTGCATTCCCCCTGCTAGTCGTGATCTGTGCATGGGCTGCACAGGCGTGCATGCAAAAGCATGGAATTGTAGAATCAGAGATGGAAAAGGCACCAAGGATCATCTAATCCAGGCTTCCTCAACCTCAGCCCTCCAGATGTTTTGAGACTACAATTCCCATCATCCCTGACCACTGGTCCTGCTAGCTAGGGCTCATGGGAGTTGTAGGCCAAAAACATCTCAAGGGTGAGGTTGAGGAAGCTTGTTCTAATCCAATCCCCTGCAATGAAGGAATCACAGCTAAAGAATCTCTGATAGGTGGTCATCCAACATCTGATTAAAAAACATCCAGTGAAGGAGAGTCCGCTACCTTCTGAGGAAGTCCATTCCACTGCTCTTACCATCAAGAAGTTCTTCCTAATGTTCAGAGAGAAAGGCATCTGGCTGGCCACTGTGAGAACAGGATGCTGGACTAGATGGGCCATTGGTCTGCTTCAGCACTGCAGGGTTCTTTTGATATTCTTAGAGAACCCAGAGAAACAAGAGGGAAGGTCAACAAACAATGGGGTTACAGGAGCTGACTTGTAGTAGGTTGAGACACAGCTCACCCATCATGAGGTTCAAGGGTGGGGAACATTCAGACGTGACACCCTAGGCCTGGATGCAAAGGCCGCCGCCACCCTCTCTCCCAAGCACATCTCTTAACTGGGCAGGCCACCCCCTCCTTGAGTGCTTCTGCCAGCTAGGATGAGTCTGATAGAGAGAGAGACATGTATACAGTGGTACCTCGGTTTATAGACGCTTCAGGTTACAGACTCCGCTAACCCAGAAATAATACCTCGGGTTAAGAACTTTGCTTCAGGATGAAAACAGAAATTGTGTGGTGGCAGCGCGGCGGCAGCAGGAGGCCCCATTAGCTAAAGTGGTACCTCAGGTTAAGAACAATTTCAGGTTAAGAACAGACCTCCAGAACAAATTAAGTTCTTAACCCGAGGTACCACTGCATGTGAAAACCTCTGGTGGAACTGACTGACACAACACAGGTAAATAAGCCTTGCAGGCGATGTCCTGCCACATCTGGAAACTTTACGGGAAATAATAGCAAATCGCTGTGAGTTCAGAACTTCA
The DNA here is from genome assembly GCF_964270895.1 of Podarcis filfolensis. NCBI lineage: Eukaryota > Metazoa > Chordata > Lepidosauria > Squamata > Lacertidae > Podarcis > Podarcis filfolensis. Next base: position 27,984,759 of record NC_139616.1, on the reverse strand, counting down.
GAACAACAGCAGATTTAATTGTGATCATAGATGTTTCTGAGAAGAATCATTGTTGCTCTCAGGTCCTGCCTGTGGGCTTCCCAGAAGAGGCATCTGCTTGGCCCCTGTGATAACTAGATGGGACCTGATCCAGCACTGGAAGACTCTTCTTGTGTTCTTGTGTTCATGACAATGGCTGCCTGTCATAGCTGTCAACGTTTCCCTTTTTTTAATGGGAAATTCCCTTATTCCGAATAGGATTCCTCGCAAGAAAAGGGAAAAGTTGACAGCTATGCTGCCTGTATATATTGCATTGCATTGCTTATTTGTTATACTCTACAGTTCTATGATGCTATTATTCTGGTCAGTTTGTGGCTAAGGCCAAACTTCCCCTGGTTTCTTGCCCACTACACCATCCCTTCCCAGTCCAGTTCACAATCATTTCTTTGAAAAGCCCCTTCTCCTGCCAGATTCTGGTTGGGAGGAGGCTGGAGAGGTGGGGAGTCATGCATGAGGAGCCCCATGGATGGGCCATGCTTCATGGGTCCCACAACAGGCAATGAGTGGCAGCAGCTGTGGGAGACAGGCTATATTTGGGGACAGCCATCTGTGTCCTCACAACCCTACCCTCCAGCAGAAAGAAGCCCAATCCAATTATGGCAGCTCTAAGATGCCCCCCTGCCTTTCTGCCCCCCTTCACTGGGAGATTATCAGCCCCCTCCCTGCCTTGCAGAGGGGTTGTTTGGCCTGGCTAAACCTGCGGGTGGAAATATTTAATAAACTCTGGGATATGAATCACTTGCAAGGGCCCCAGACATTAATTTCAGTCACAGTTGGCCACACTATATCACCCTATAAACACCTCTCTGGTTTCAATTAACATTTCTCTATCTCCTGTCTCACCGAATATTATATTTAACTAATTTAGGAGGATTGGTAAAGATAGTTTTCACACTTCACAGGAAAGCGTAATGAAATAATTATACCTATACCTACAACGAGCATGAGGGTATTGCATAAGCGGCTCTAAAGTCATTGAAAGTAGAAACTTCTCCAGGACACCTTTGCAGTTGCACCATCTCTGCTACCTGCAAATCTGGATCTCTCTCACACACACATACAAGCCCATCCAGACATTCTTTAGGCCAGCAGAGGGAGGGGTAATGTTTTTCAGTCTGAAGGCCACATTCAGAGTTCGCCTGCTCTTCTTGTATTCTTAAATATACTGGCTTTGTCCAAAGCGATCACAGAAGACTCAGTGGCTCAGCACCTCCAGGTGCTTCCAGACCAGCCTTTGATGGAGGATTTCCCCTGCATTGCTTGTGAGATAGTAGACGACAGAGTTGCATCTAAGCAGGTCTTACTCCACCCTCTCCAGTGCATTTTCTTGTCCCTTTTCTTATTGCGAAAAGTCCAGTCTTTGGGGAAGTGAGTCTGCTACGTGAGACTTCCCCCTCGGCCATCACTGCACAGCCTGACTTGGTTAGTATATGATGGAATCCCACCTCCCAATAGCAGCTTTCAGGAAGCCCCCTTCCTTGCAGTACAAGTGCCCAGGTTCTCTACTCGGGACCTCGGGGGAGGGTAAGTGGGGGGAGAAAGAGCCTTCTTTGCTCAGGCCCCTGGATTTCTCTTGCCATCCAGATGGACCAGTGCCCAGGAGCACCTTGCTCTCCTTTTCCCTTTGCTCCTCTTCCTGGCTGGAATCTGAAACAAGAAGGAAGTGAAGTGGTGGGAGTCAAAGGGCTTCAGGAGGAGCAGCCTTGTGACCTGAACAGCCATTGAGGGGATGAGCTCTTCCAGCAGAGTTCAAAAACAGCTCACACAATAGATCTCAAAAAGGCCAGATCCTCTTTTGTGCCAATTAAGAAGCAACATTTTATTAAGCAAGACCTGAGAGAGATGCTCTGGCCCTCCTCAGCCTGTCGCTTCCTTCCCCTTCCTTGGGAGAGGGGCCATCCAGCCCTTGCCTGATTTGAATTTTGTTTACACCTCATAATTCTTTGCAGAGGTCAAGGAGAAAGTGACAGGTGAAAAATGGGCCTTGCACGCAGCAGGACAGAGGCTCTGGGGAAAACACTCTCCATGGCCTGGATGTGCAGGATGAGGGGAGGAACACAGGTAGCTGCCTGAGACTAGAGCCACACTCTTTGCCCATAGAGTCTGGTGATGTCTCCTCTGACTTGCAGCAGGGTCTCAGACAGGCAGAGGCTCTTGCCAGTCACCTCCTGGCACAGCAGTTCTCAAAATGCCTTCTCAAATTCTGCCCCCACCCCTTTAATCCAGATTGAGCACTTCTGTGGGTTTTTAAAAACTCAACCTTGGCCATTGGACATGCTGGCTGGAGTGGGTGGATTAAAATGACAAGGAAGGAGATTCTGACTCAACATTAGGAAGAACTTTCTGATGACCTGTTTGACAGTGGCATGGACCATATGGGAAGGTGGTGGACTCTCTCCTCCATTGGAGGTTTTTGAAGAGAGGTTAGATTGCCATCTATCAGGGATTCCATAGCTGCATTGCAGGGGTTGGACTGGCCCTTGGGACCCCTTCCAGCCCTACAAATCTATGACTCTACGACCTCAATGAAGAGGAAGGCAGCAAAGGGCCTGGGGGTGCTAAGAACTCTGGGTGTGTACAGGGAGGCAGAGCCCTATGAGACAATAGATCAACAGGCATGTTAGATGTGGAGCCACTGCAGAAGGCAAGTCCAAGAGGACCCAGAAGGATGGTGAATGGGTGTCTCCAGCACAGAGCCCTGCATTGTGGAGTTTCTGGCTGTTAGTGATGATAGACCCCCCCTCCCATTTACCCCATCTCCCTGCTCCCTTGCTGTGAGCCCCCCTTCGTTCTGATGACAGCCTGTCAGGTTCAGTGGCTGATTCTGGCATCTGGAATTAGCGCCACAGAGGGAATCTCCTTAATTAGTGGCAGGAGGGAGGCGGATGTGGCGGCTTGTTTTCCTTATCGTGCAAACAGCATATTGCACTTCACGAGGTGGAGAGTTATAAATAGGCCCAGTCTGACTTGGAGTCCATCACAGAGACTTCAAGAAAATGTAATTTGACTAATTAGGTAACTTTCCCCCATTAAGTCCAGCTGTGGGCTGTGGGTGGATTAATACCACTGGCAGAGAACAAATGGGACGCCATGGAAGGTGTTCAGAGGGGGGAGAATAGAAGGAGAGGCCACAGCAGAAGAGAGAGATGAAGATTTTGTCCTGGGCCCAGGATAGTTTGCCTCCTCCCAAAGTGCTGCCCCTGCCTTCTCCTGAAAGGATTGCTTCCCAAAGGTGCCAGGAACCCAAATCTCACTCTGCACCCGGGGCGAAATTCTACAAATTCCTGGCTAGCTGGCTCAAAGTGGTTGCCAGAATCCACACACAGCCTTGTCTCCTCAGCAGCAAGAGTACCGTACTTCTGTCCTGCAGTTCCAAGTGACTTGCTTTAATTATTTGCTCTGTTTCCTCTTCCACTCATAAGAACATGAGAAGAGTTTGCTGGATTGGGCCAAATGGGGCTCATCTAATCCAGGATCCTGTTCTCATAGCGGCGAACCAGATGCCTCTTCTGGGAGGCTCACAAGCAGGACCCAAGCACAAGAGCATATAAGAACGTAAGGAAAGAACATAAGCCCATACTTACCTGGCAGGGGAAACACCATAAGGAAAGCCCATCTACCCCAACATCCTGTTCTTACTAGGGGTGCCAACTTGAATAAAATTGGGGTGGGGGAGGTAATTGATCACATGATGTGGTGCACACACACGCCATTTGAATGGCAATGCCCATAAACCTTTGGTGGGGAGAACCCAGTCAAATATGTTATTGGGGGGGGGGCCAAGGCACCTTTGACCCTAGGAGCTGGCTCCTATGGTTCTCACAGTGGCCATTCAGATACCTGTGGGAAACCCGCAAGCAGGATTCAAGCACAAGAGCCCTATCCCCTCCGGTGGCTTCCAGCAACTAGTATTCAGAAGCACTGCTCCCTCAAACTGTGGCGGTAGAGCAAGGCCATTGTGGCTAATAGCCATCGATAGCCCCCAAAACATCATTTTGGTGGCTGTCATTGCCTCCTGTGGGAGCAAGTTTAACTATATGAAGAAGTCTTTTCTTCTTCTATCTGTCCTGAATCTTCCAACGTTCAGCTTCATTGAATGTCCACAAACTCTAATCCTAACCCACTGCCCCCACTCCCAGGTCCCTTACTGCCTGCCCAGTTCCCTGCTTGCAACAGGTGATTTTGCTTCCTTAATGGCAACTCTATGGGTCTTCCACCCCTGCCCTCTCTCAAGGACTCTTCGCATCCTTGTTCCTTCAGGCAGGATGCACTATGTAAAGAGCCTTGGGGCTGATGACTCACTCACTCTGCAGGAATATTGAAATGGTTAAGCTGCTTCTATGCCACCTAGGGAAATGAAATTAGGCCTGCGTAGAGTCCAAGGTACCTTGATGACGAGAAGAGCCTGAAAGGGGGATGTGGCTGCCTCTTTCCCTCTGCACAGGGTCATGAAGTGTGCCAGGCATTGGCTAAGGTGCTCCTAGGCATGCCAGACAAGCAGGGCGGTTGCCCTGCTCATTCCACAAGGAATGTCCGAAAGGAGGGATTCGAATCAGAGGCAGCCAATGTGGTTGTGGTTGGACTCCATCAGCCTTAGCCAGCATGACTAATGGTCAGGGGTGATGGTGGTGGGAGCTGTGGTTCATCTGGGCAGTGCCATACTTCTGTCCTGCAGTTCCAAGTGACTTGGCTACATCAGCCTTAGGAAGGCTGGACTATCTAGACTGGCACTGCCAGTCAGCTCCATTGCTCTTACACACATTTCCCCAATTTTTTTGCTGGGAATGCACAACTTCACACAGCAGAGCATCAGCCTTGATCATGTTCTTGTCTATAAAGCAGGAGGCTCGTTCTTGTGGCTTCCCTCCCCCACCCCACCCCCCGCAACTTCCTCAGTAGTGACAAATTGTTCCTGAAGCATGAACTTTCTACAGGCTGAAGTTACAGCCAATGCTGTCAAGTGAAGGAGAATTGTTGCTATAAAACAATCCATTTAGAAATCCATCTCTCTCTCTCTCTCTCTCTCTCTCTCTCTCTCTCTCTCTCTCTCTCTCTCCTTTCCCCATTGTTATCCGTGTATCCGTCAGTAACTATAGTAACCAAGCTCCAGACTTCTGGCATGCAAATAGGAAGCGCTCTCTCTGTCTCCCTTCACTGAACCTGGGGCTCTCCCAATACATCTCTACCACCCCAGAACATTAATTGCCAAGAAGATCATTGCAGGTCCCAGTGGACAAATTAAACTCTCTGTGTGTGCTTATATATAATGCTATAGGCACACCCTAAGCCCTCCCCTAGCCAGGCTCACATTTCAGAAAGCAAAACTGAAGGGGGGGGAGTGATAGCCAATGGTCTTCCTCTATTGCTCGTCCCCAACATGTGATATTCAAGGGTAGACTGCCTCTGAATAGGGAGGTTCCAGTTAGCTAACATTATTATTTCTGTCTTTTTTCCATCAATTTGCCTAATACTAAAGGCACAAGGGGAAGGTATAGGGGCTGAGACTGGGTGAATACCAGCTGAATTAGGCATGACCTTTCCCCCCCATCTGGGCCTCTGGTTGGCTACTGTGAGAGCAGGACATTGGATGAGATGGGCCCCCTTTGGCCTGATGCTGTGTCCTTGTCTTTTTGACAGAAATTGGTTTTTATTTTTTTATTTTTTTTAATAAATGTTTATTAAAATTTTCCATCTTAATAAAAAAACCAAAAAAGGAAAAAAATTAAAAAACACATAAAGTTTACAAACTGTATTTTCAATGACATATTTCCCTGACTTCCCCACACCTCCCCTTCTTATATTCCAACTCAAATTATTAGTTCAACAAGTTCTTATCCCCAATTTTTAACCTTTTTATATTTAGTTCATTTTAAAGAAAAAACCAATTTTAACTTATAAACATCCATATTTGTACATCAGTGCTCATTCTTAAAAGCTTTTTCTAAAGTCGACCCAAATTCCCTTCCACGAATTCCCCAATTTTCTTACTAATAACAAAACAAAATAAAAAAAAGATTATAATTATACACCCTTTGGATTCCCAAACCCTACCACCCCCTTTCCCGGTTTCGATCCCCAACAGATGTCCATCAGTCTTAATCTACTATCAGCCTGGAGACCTCACGTCCGAGGCTCTTAATTCTCTCTCAATTCCTCTCTGCCGGTTTTTTTGATAGTCTTTAGTATTAAACACCAGATCTCGGAGAAGCTCTGTCCCCATAAGGTCCATGTTTCTTCCAGCCAGACCTCCATACTTAAAAGTGGAGCCCAAATCTTGTTTCTTACTCCTTTTAAGTCCAATTGTCCCGAAAGCTCCAACTTCCACCTTAATCAAATTTGTAATCCATAGGTCTTCAGATCTCCACATAAGGAGATCTCTCCATTCTTCAATCTCCAATTCAAACCAGATTTTCATCATCCAGTACTTATTTTCCTTTGTAACCATCATGTCAGGCCTCTGGCTCTCCTTTGTCATCTGCAAAATTACAGCTCCTCCTTCCTTTTCTTCAGAAACAACATATGTCTCCTTCTCCACACTCTCAAAACTCTCACGTTTCTCTTTTTGTCCAGCTGCATGGGCTTCCTGAGTCAAATCCTTATCAAATTCAATGATATTATTTACTGTTAAGTTCAGAGTTGCAACATTTGTAGCCAAAACATCCATTTGGCCTTGTAGCTTTCCCAAGAGAACAAAAACTCTGTCCAACCCAGCTTGAATTTTCCCTCCTCCAGCCATTCTTGTAATGTCCCAAATCCCCCTCTAGAGGGATTTTGGTAACTTGGTATTCTTTCCAGTTCAAATCCAAAAATCAAGTTAGTTTGTATCAGTTCTTCCTTGTTTTCAACAAAATATAACCAAATTGCAACAAATATATCCCGCAGAGACAGCAGAAACAAAGTTCTCTTTTTCCTTCTTGACAGCTAATTTTGACAGCTGTCAAACTCTTCTATATCTCCTCAACAGGCTCTCTCACGGATCACTCCCGGGTCCGGGGGGGTGGCACTTCAGCTCCCAAAATTAGCTCTTATCCTCCGATAAAGTTATTTATGCTTATACTGCCAAATCGTGAAATTAATATCTTTTACCCAATGAAGAAAAAGAAATTCTCTCGACCTTAGTTAACTAGTCCTTGCTTTAAATTATTTACAAGACGGGGAGGCGGACTTCCTGTTTGCACCTTCCCCGACGTGCCAAATTCAACAAAAAAATTTCCTTTTCAAGTCCAATTTCCGTACTACTCACGGGTTGTTACTTTTAGAGTCCAATTGTTCACAAGAAGAAGTCAGCGCTCTCCGACCATGGCATGCGGCTTCACTCCGCAGGAGGAGCAGTCGACTCTCAGCACCGCGCCGCTCACCCCGTCCCCCGTTCCGAAGCCTTTAAAAAGGCTCCTTCGCAGGTCGGGGGGCACAAATGGTGCCCACCGAGTCACCAGGTTCACAGGCTTCAGCGCCTGTGATTTCTGAGTGTCCCCACGTTGCCGCAGCGGCCAGACCCAGCTCCTGCGCAGCCGATTCCCTCCGGAGCTCGGAGGGAATCCGCCATTAGCCGATCGCACTAACCCGGAAGTCCGACAGAAAGTGGTTTTTAAAGCCAGATTCATATTTTGAAAAGCCTTCTTTAGCTACCCATACAAGCTCCCGTGCTTCCTGCCTTTTCTCCAGTTGCAAATGCTTCCGAAAGCAGCTAATTTCCCCTGGATAATCACCTGGGCTGCTGCCATCATCTCTGGCCCTGTCCATTGTAACCAAACACCCTTGTCTACACATGCATAACTGCTGCACTCTTATGCTCAAGGAACAAATACTAGGATCAGGACTGGGCTGGGACATTTTGCTACTAGAGGCAAAGCAGAAGATTGTTCATTCTCCACCTTGTCATCCTTGTCAGCCCTTTTGCAGCAGGTGTGGGCATGACAGGTGCTCAGCAGAGGAGGAAGCAGCAGCCAACAGGCACATGAGACGGAGTTGCCACCTCTCCCAGCTGCCTGGAGCCCGCTGCCCTGGGGTAACTACCTCAGCTTGCCTCATAGGCAGGCAGGTCCCAACTAGGATCCTCAGCCAAGGACCCTAGTGCACCCTGCCAAACATTGTGTTTTCCAAGTTGGGAAGTTAGAAAGGAGAGAAACCAAAGTGCAGAAAAATCAAGTATGATGCCTTCCCTCCAAAAGACACATGTGCCTCAAGACTTAAACTTCCTTAGAAACTGAGTAGGGAGTGCAGAGGTTATGCCCTGCAGCTCTGCTCAGTCTCCTGAGAACATTCCTGCGGTCTCTGCTTTCTTGCACTGGGTAACTCAGCCTTTACAGGCCCATTGAGGCCTTTCAGATCCAAAACACTGCAAAGACTTCCAACAATGATGGGCCTGGGTGGCGCTGTGGGTTAAACCACAGAGCCTAGGACTTGCTGATCAGAAGGTCGGCGGTTCTAATCCCCGCGACGGGGTGAGCTCCCATTGCTCAGTCCCTGCTCCTGCCAACCTAGCAGTTCGAAACACATCAAAGTGCAAGTAGATAAATAGGTACCACTCCAGTGGGAAGGCGTTTCCGTGTGCTGCTCTGGTTTGCCAGAAGCGGCATAGTCATGCTGGCCACATGACCCGGAAGCTGTACGCCGGCTCCCTCGGCCAATAAAGCGAGATGAGCGCTGCAACCCCAGAGTCGGCCACGACTGGACCCTTTACCTTTACCTTTAACTCCTCCTTGTTGCCAGCAGGCAGCTTCTTCCTGCTCCCTGGACACTGAGCCATCTATTCCCCCTTAATAGCACCAGCCATCCCGATCCCTGCATATCAGAGTTAAAATCTCATTATTATGAGCAGAGAGGAGAGTTTTGTGCAATAAATTCTTTGAGGGGGAAATGGAGTGAGTGGCGCAAAGAGAATTTATGAACTTGTTAATCCTCTTCCAGGAGGATGTTCTGCTCTGTCCTGAGGGGAGCCGGCACTGGGGTGGCAATGAGCCCCATGCGGAGTGGCAAGCAAGCATGATGTGACACTAGCCATTAATCAGCCAGCCTGGGAAGCACAATGCAGCTCAGGAGGAGACAGGAAACCCCCACTTCCAACCTTCTTTTGAGTGAGTTATTTTGGGTGACTAATCTCCATCCCAAGGAGGAAGGAACAGACGCATTTATGCAGGCCTAATTCCTAGAATCAATAAGGTTGAGCACAGCACGGGCCCAGGGAAAGGATCCCAGGTCCCCATTGGGTTGCTGAAGGAAGAGACATCCATCCTGAGGAGCTGCTGTTGCTAGTTTAGCTGTGGACTCCTGCACCATTCATTCCTTTTATTATTGCATTCATAGTCTACCTTCCCTGCAAGGAGCTCAAGATAACATACAAGGTTGTGCTCCTTTCCATTTTATCCTCACAACAAGCCTTTAAGCTGAGAAGGAGTGTGGATGGCCCAAGGTAACACCCAGTGAGCATCATGACTGAATCAGAATTTATGAGCTTCTGGCTCCTGGTCCAGCACTCTATGCCAGATGAGGTCTCAGTGACACTTGCGGGTGAACAGGGGAGCTCAGTTTAGGACCAGAGAATGTGGAGTTCACAGGAGGAGGAGGGGGAGGGGGAGGAGGAGGAGGAGAGAGAGAGAGAGAGAGAGAGAGAGAGAGAGAGAGAGAGAGCACAGTACCATAATTGCCACCAATGCAGCCTCAAATCCTCCCAGCAACCTGGACACACAAATGAGATGCATGTAACATCTACCAGGTATCTGCTGATGGGCTGGAGGGACCATTGTTCTGAGGCATCATCTAGTCTATAGCCTTGGAGGTGGCAACCACAACTTCTCCAGAGAGGCTAAAGTACCTCATGAGAAACCAGGGACCCAAACAGGAATGAGTTTCCTTCAGGATCAGCTGCAGTCCTCAAAACACATCAGCCTCTGCGTCTGTTGCAAGGCAAGTCCCACTCATGCTCAGCTCCCGGCCAGACTGTTATTAGCGAGCCCATTAACTTGATGGGTAAACATGCAAACAAACACCTGTGTGCTGAGACACTAAGCAGAGAGGATGATGAGTAGCGCATTATAGGAGCAGATGGCCCCCATCCATCTCCACCCACAAAGAGCAGCCCCCATGTGATCCCTAGGGCTTTGCAATGCCCTCTCCCCCATACACACATCCCTGTGCAAATTCCACCTCTGTTTTTCTTGGATACACACATTGGAGCCCCTTGGCACAGGCTCCCCGGCAACCACTCAGGCACTCAGTTCTGAAGGCAGCAAGGGATCCATCGCCTGGCCCAGCTTCCATGCTGAATGGCCTGCAACAGATTGTTAAGCTACTCTGCTTAGCAAGGCAATTACAGGCAGTGAATTCAAATAGTAATGAGAGAACAATGGAAACCTGCCATCTGGACTCAGGCTGTGCAGCTTCCAACCAAAAGAGGTAAGGCCCTAGGAGGGGGCTGGGGGCCTCTCAGTCCATTGGGGTGGGGGGGTGCTCTTCTGGAGATGTTCTATGGAGAGGGCAAGTCAGCAGGAGGCAAGCCAAGGGGGCAACAGCTGAGGTCTGTGTTTAGAAAGGCTCTTGTACATTCATGTAAAGCATTTATGCATCAATGCTGGTAGTGACCAGGAATTCTTCTGACTACCAGATGCTTAGGACAAAGAGCAGAGGGAAGCTGGCTGGACTATTGCCCTGGTTCCTCAGAGTATCTGGCAAGACCCACACAGAGACAGATGGCTGGAGAGAGGGGGGCGAAGGAGAGATGGAGGGAGGGGGGGTTGTTTGCCTTATCTAGAAGGGCCCCTTTGGCCCTTTCTCTTTCTCTCTTTATGCAGCACCTAGTTAAACTATGGAACTCACGCCTGCAGGAGGCAGAGAGAGTTATCACTTGCTACTAGCCACAATGACTATGCTCTTGTCTCAAAGGGCCCCAAAATGAGTTTTTAAAAATTAGACAAACTTTAGGACAGTATGAGCAGCTCACCAGGGGAACAGTCAGTCTTGGAAGATAATATACTCCACTATGCCAGAGGCTCTTAAGCTTTTTAAGCAGGGGCTGGGTGCTGTGCGTTCTTCCAGGATCGGCATGGGGCTGGACCTTATAAACTTGTGTAGTTTTGTTCATATAATTGATCAACTTGGTCCAATGAGGCCAGGCATCTGTCTGGCATTCACCTGATTGGAAACTGTATGGCAACTAGGGCAGAAGGGAGAGAGCATTTGGCTGTCCCTGGGATTTTTCTATTGCTAACCCTGGAAAAACTTGAAAACAATAAAGAAATGTAGCAGAAATGCCACCCAGGGTATCCACAGTGTACGTGGTAGCAACCCCTGTGTTGCCTCTTGTTACTCCAGTTGAATCTGTTCAAGAAGAACCGCTCCTTTAAAATGCCCTGCAGATCTAACCAAAGGAGGACAAGAGATGGCGTCTTTAAACATATTTAATTGCCCTGTCAAACTGACAATTCTGGAACTAATTATTGAGAAGACAATACCAGATACACTGAAGAGCACATCAACAGTGTTTTTATGTAATTATGCAATTTAATGAATTGAAAGTTACAGTAATGGATGATTGCTGGTTAATTAGGGACTCCCTCTATGCTAATTGGGCCATTTATTTTCAAGTCACGATATTCCCTTTTCCAATTCTCCTTCCTCAAAAATGGGCCTGGCATTGCCTGCTGGGAGAGGTCAGAGATTAACTCCATTGGGTATAAAAGGCTCTGCTCTCCCTGTTGAGATGAGGACCGGCCTCCAACACTCTTCTCTCTTGAAGTTTGGGCTTCCCTTTCTTTGTCTTGGCTGCTTAATGCGGACCTCTTGCCTTGACTTAACAATGCAGAAGCTTTATAGCACAGGAATTTCTGCTCCTCTTTGAATTAAGCCTGGCTGGGTATCACAATGGTCTCAGGCACAAAACACTTTCGCTCCTCCTCCTCCTCCCCTCTCCAGTTCTAGGTGATACAGTTTAATCTTTTGCAGGAAGGGGAACAAAATATGGACAGGCGGGAAGCCTGAAGCTGGGGTGGGGGGTGTTGCTGAGATGTTCCTTGGAACCATCCCAGGCCATGGACTCTGGCAGCTCCAGTTTCTTCTCTCCTGCCCCCACCCTACCCATGTACCTTTCTGGCTCAATGTGTTGGGGTCTAGGAGGCAGGCACTTTGATGCTGATGATGTGAAAGATGCTGGCTGCCTTCTGCTCCTCCAGAGGCTTGCTCACCATCCCACCCTGCCTCCCAGGGAGCTGCTGAGTTTCTCCCAAGCCTCTGCAGGCAAAGAGAGCAGAATCTGAGACTGCAACAGGAACCCAAAGTACAAGCTGAATGGCACCCAAGCCAGTTTCATGTTCTGGAGTGTGTGAGAGGTGGGAAGGGGGAGAAGCAGAAAAAATTTGAGGGCTACTTTTAAACGCAGCGACTGCAAGCAGCAATTAGGGCTCTTGGACTTTATCAGCTGCAGTAGCAATGGTCTATTCTGGGTCCAGTTCTAAGATACACAGAAGAGGCAGCAGAGACAATATCTGTTGTCGGAACGCACTTGCTTGTTTCCAATTTTCTGCAAGATTGCAAAGACAAGTTCTCCTCTGCCAGGCACAGAAAATGGTCAAGGCAAAACAAAATCACATTCTAGTCTGAGAGGGACATGGTGAAAAAGTCCTAATAAGGTACAATGACCTGATGAAGACCCACCAAGGATATGTGAGTGGCCAGGAGGACAGACTGGCCCTGAGAAAGGGGAGCAAGAATTTGCCGGAATCTTTGCACTGGAAGCATCGTTCTGTATGTCTCCTGGGCTTGCCAGAGGGACTCTTCACAAGACTGGGTAACAAACCACAGCCCTTGGAAGAATGAGGAGATCCTGGCCTAGTGGTGGCCCTGGAAGTAGGGGAACGACAGTGAGATCCAGCATGGTGGTCCTGTTGCTTCATAGTGGAAGCCCCACAGGGAATTGTGACTCTACACACACCAGATACTTAAAGCATATGACTGCTGCCTGATCTCTCAATAGCCTTTGATAATCATCAACCATGGTATCCTGCTAGACCGATTTAGTGAGATAGATATCAGCCCACTATGCATTACAATGGTTCTATTCTTATCTTCAGGGTCATGTCGCAGAAAGTAGCACTGTGTGAGTGTTCCTCAGCCCCCTGGCACTTGTGTTTTGGAGCGAGGTGTCATCAGTATGCTAAGGACACACAGATATATATCTCTATAACATCTAATCAGGAGAAGCTGCAGACGCTGTCTGGATGCAGTGGTGGACCAGATGAGGGCCAATAAACTCTTGGAATCCTGGGAAGACTGGATCTTTGGGTGACTGGTTCCCATGTTCGGGAAATTGGCAAGTTATCTGTTCTGGATGGGATTACACTCCCTCTGAAGGAGCAAGTACGTAGTCTGGGGTACTCCTGGAAACATTTTGGCCCTAGAGGCCCAAGTGTCCTCCGTGACAAGGAGTGCCTTTTACTAGCTTGATCTGGTTTTACCAGCTATGACTGTTCCTGGACAGGGATAGCCTGACCATTGTAGCCCATGTGTTGGTAACCTTGTTACCGGAAAAATCCAAGGGTCTCCCTTGGACAAAAAGTAAAGACACCAACCAGAGTAAATTGAAGCAAATCAGCAGCCTGTAGGCTTGGTCTTTATTGAAGAAAGACTGTCGCGACAGGGTGCTCCCCTCACTTGCAGGTGAGAGGAAAGACCCAGAAAGATGGTGTGCAAGACCTTATAAAAACTTTTGAAATTCCCACCCTGTAGGTCAAGCCCATCCCCAGAAACATCATGCATACATTACAGAAAGGAGGGGTTGAGGGAGGAGTTGTGGTGGTAACCTGAGTGTCCTGTCACCTGGCTGATTCCCTTCTCTCCCCCTCCCCACGAGTCACTTCCAGGAGACAAAGGGGAGTTGGCAGTTTCCTGCCCCCAGAGGGAAGATCTGATCATTGTCCTTTGTTTCAGTCCATGCTGAATCCACTCCCATATGCAAGTTCTTTGTGATCTTGATTGTCTTCTGTCTAGGACCATCAGGGTTGGCATAGCAACTGGGCAGGGCTCCTGTGGATGTGCTGGGATGGTGAAGGGATTATGGCTGGCCTGTATCAAACCTTCCCCATTTTGTAGTCCTTCCTTCATGGAGTAAAATAAAAGTGGAACAGTTCAAATCCAATGTATGGTTGATTTTCTATGAATTTATAACAGAAGCGTAGCGTATGTAGTGTGTGAGTGTGAGTGTGTGTGAAGTTTGTACAAACTGAATGATGGGGGGGGTGTTTCCTGCTACAACCTCAAGGCTGGATTACTGCAATGTGTTCTATTTGGGGCTGCCCTTGTGTCTGGTTCAGAAGCTCCAACTGGTGTAAAATGTTGTGGCCAGGCTGCTGACGGGAGTGTCTGTTTGAGAACACGTGATCCCATTGTTAAGACACTGGCTGTCCATCTACTTACTGAGCCAGGTTCAAAGGCAGCCCATCTAGTCCAGCACCTGATTCTCACAGTGGCTGACCAGTTGCCCCAAAGGTAAACCTGCACACAGGACCCAACACAAGAGCATTCTCCCCTCCTGTGGGTTCCAGCAACTGGTATTCAGAAGCTCTGCAGCCTCCAACTTGTGGAGCCACAGCATAGGCCTTATGTCTAGGAGCCATCAATTGCCCTCTCTGTGCTGGGCCCAGGGATAACCCAAGTAGCGTGGTCCAGGTCCGGTCCCGAATCTAGAGGTTCCATGAGGAGTCAGTCCAGCACGGCCAAGGCAGGACACGAGGCAAAAAACCAGGCACAAGATCACAGGCAGGTTCTGGCAAACAGCAATGTTGCTCCCAGAACCTGGGGCTGGGTCCGACAGCCTTTTATCTTTGTCGGGGTAATGGCCAGTCCTGATCCCCTGGTGACTCACCTCCCTGTCTTGCCCAAAGGTGAGCACTACTCCTGCGAGTACTCAGGTCTCTCCTCCTCTCAGACCTCAGTCTCTGCAGCTCGGGAGATGTCAGTGGGTTACTACACCCAGAGGCCACCTCAGCCTCTCCTGACCCAAGTGGTAGTGGAGCAGCTGTAATTGATTGCCCAGCTGAAGGCAATGAGGTAATCCCCACACCTGGAGCCAGGGCAGGCTCAGACCCCTGACTTGTCCCAGCTGGTGCTTGTTGCAAGGGAACCTGTGCAGACTGGGGCTCTTCAGAATCAGACCCGAGACTTGGTTCAGATGCCACCTGAGGCAAAGGATCCGGTGCGGACTGAGACTCCTCTGGTTCCGAATCTGAGCCCGAGTCCCAGGTCATTACACTCTCCTCTATGAATTTGTCCAGTCCTTTAAAAAGGCTTTTTAGAGCGGTGACCATAACTGTCTCCTGTGAAAGTGAGTTCCATAGTTTAACTCTGTGCTGCATGAAGGACTTTCTTCTATCTGTCCTGAATCTTCCAAAATCTAGCTTCATTGGATGTCCATCTCCAGATCATTCACAGAGGGTATCCATACCCTCCAACATTTCTCCAATGAAAATAGGGATGTCCTAAGGAAAAGCAGGACATTCTGAGATCAAATCAGAAACCAGGATGGCTTCTGTAAGTCTTGTATTGTCCCTGGAAAATAGGGACACTTGGAGGGTCTGTATTATTAGGCATCCCTATTTTCATTGGAGAAACATTAGAGTGCATGCCTATCTGGTGAGCTCTAGGGCACTAGAAGTGATCTGAAGCAGCACAGGAGATGCTGGCAGGCTTGGGGAGGGGGAGCAGCAGCAAGAGGCTGACTCTGAGAGATGCTGCAGCCACCTGCGCTGCTCCCCCCACCTGCTTCCACAGCCACTCATCTTTCCAGCGGCACCAGTCATTCCCATTCCCATTGCTGCAGGGAATTGCAGCCCCCTTCCCTCCCTGCCACCCCACCCCACTAAGTGTGCACAATCCCTCTTCCTATCAGGACTTGCACCACCACCCTCTCTCTGCCAAGTAGCATAATAGGGCCATAAAAGAAAATGCAGGGCAGGGGAGGGGAAAGCATGATAAAAAGCAGCAGTTACATTTAACAAGGTGGAGGGGAAGAGAGGAGCCTCTTGGCACAGAAGTCACTTTGCTTCCCTGGAATTTCAAGCCAGCAATGGAACTGCCTCCACCAAGACTTGGAGGACTCCACGGGGGGGGGGGGATGCAATGCAGAGCCCCCTCCCTCAGGGCTAGGATATGGGTGCCCTGGAGGCCAGCTCAGCCCTCCTTACCCTCAGCCCTCCCAGAGGCAGCTGGTCTTTGGCATCTAAGCCCCACTTGCTCCTGATTCATTTGGACTGGAGAAATCAGAGCAGAGTTTGTTCAGGTTTCACCAAGATGGGGAGGGAGGGGCACCTTCATAAGGGTGCTCTTGCCCGGGTGTCATTTGAGTGGGTGCCCCCTTTGTTCCTCTCAGAGGTGGCAGTGGGGCAGAGAGGTGGAGGGTGGGGGGTCCCTCGGGGGCCCTGGGTCCAAGCAGCTCAGGGTTTGGTCAGACTGCTTGATTGGCAGGCTGGAAGGTTAGCAGCCTCTGTCTAGCAGCGCCAGGTTAAAGAACCAGTCTGATGTGGTTTGCACAGATCTAACAGACACCTGCAAGCCCACCTCATCCTCAGGAAAGGGGAGTGAAAAGGAAGGGAGGTTCCCTACCTCAAAAAACAGTAAATCCATCAACAATTAACTGTAGGGAGCTCTGGTGATGAGCTTATATTGTGTGTGTATTTACGTAAGTCCATTTCCCCTCCAGCCGCAAGCTCCTTTTCCAACATAGAAGAGAAAAGCAGTTTGAGGAGAGGGAAGATGAAAAAGACAGCAGGGGTGGTGCCTTTCTGATGTGTAGAATCTTAGAAATGTAGGATTGGAAGGGATGCCAAGGGTCATCTAGTCCAACCCCCTGCAATGCAGGAATGAGAGGGTGTCTGAAAGGGCAGGGGGGCTGAAAGGACAGGGAAAGCCTGGCCTCTCCCTGGGACTTGCCATGGGCTACCCTCTCCTACAGAGCACAGTGATCATTTGAGTATATAAGGGCAGGGATGAGATGGTGTTTCAGGAATCCCGGCTGCAAGCTGGGCTTCGACTCTTCTATGGATCTATCCTGGGGCTCCGTTTCTCCCCCTGCTGCTCCACCAGACTCAGGCTTCTGAAGTAGCACATATGGACAGCAAAAAGGAAGCTTCTCAGAGCAACCAGTCCTATGTAGGGTGGGCAGGAAGATTCTCCCTGCAAGGTTTCAAAGCATGAATTTAAGAGTCGCACATGCACCAGACCTTCAAAGCACATTCAAAACACAATTTCCTCCTGAAGAATCATGGGAACTGTAGTTTGTTAAGGGTGCTGGGAACTCTGTGAGGGGTAAACCACAACTCACAGCATTCTTGGGCGTAGGCAGACTGTGCTTTAGAGGTCTGGTGTGTATGCAGCCAAAGAAAAAGCCTTTAATAAAGTTATATATTCCTTTACATGACAGGGTTACAGTCTAGGAAGTGCTGGAGGCTAAGTAGAAAATGGGGCATCTGTTTTACATTCCAGCTGGGCATCATCTGTTACCCAGAATTTCTACCTATCCCATCTATTAAAAAAAATATGGATATCAAGAGGTTCCTATTGGAATTCCATTTCACTCTCTCACAATGCTATTGGATTATGCAGATGTGGAACCTGCTTCATACAGTTATAAGAAATTGAGCCAACTTTGCTCAGCACTGGGGGGACCAGAAACCTTTTAATGCAGGTGAAATGGGTGCACAAACTCTAGGACACTCCCATGATGTGCTCATTTTTTGCAACAAGAGTCATATTTGGACAGCAAATGAAAAAGAAGAATCCTCTTTTACAAGATTGGTGGCTATTCATAGTGAAGTTGAACAATAAGCAATCTACTTATATTCAATCACAAATTTACAAGAGAATATATACATATTAATGGAGGGATGCAATTTGTTCTTGAATATTTATGGTGAAAATATTGATATGGAATGACTAATGGGGTAGGAAGGAAGGGAAGGGGGACATTCTTAAATTTTTTGTACTGAGAAACGTTACCAACATCAGAATGCTTTTGCTTTTCTTATTTTTGTAAAAGTCTTCTCCTTTTAAAAAAAATAATTGTGGGGGCCACCTGCACACACAGGTTTGGGTCATGCACAGTTTCAGTGGAAGGTTTGCAAGCTTTGTGATCCAGACCTAGAACCACAGAGTCAAGGGGCTGGAAGGCACCAGAAAGGCCACCCGGTCCAATCCTCTGCCTAGGCAGGAAATCATAGAATTGTAGAGTTGGAAGGGACCCCAAGGGTTATCTAGTTCAACCCCCCCCCCACAGTGTCCAGAAACCCCTGACCGATGGCCATCCATCCTCAGTTTAAAAACCTCCAATGAAGGAGGTAAGAGATGTTTGACTGTGGAACGGACTATGTCAGAAGGTGGTAGACTCTCCTACCACCTTCTGACATAGTCCGTTCCACAGTCGAACATCTCTTACCGTCTGAAAGTTCTTCCTAATGTTTTAGTCAGAATCTCCTTTCTTGCAATTTGAATCCATTGGTTCAGGCCCAACCCTTGAGAGTTGCAGAAAACAAGCTTGCTTCATCTTCCATAGGACAGTCCTTCAGATGTTTGAAGAAGGCTATCACATCACCTCTTTTGTCTTCTCCAAGCTAAATGTCTCCAACTCCCTCAGCTGCCTCTCATGCTGCTTGGTTTCCAGATCCCTGATCAACTTGGTCGCCCAACGCTGCCTGCCTTCCAGCTTGTCAGTATCCTTCTTAAACTGTGGTACCCAGAACTGGACAACGTACTCCAGATGGGGTCTGACCAAGGAAGAATAAAGTGGTACTATTGCTTCTCTTGATCTGGATAGTACACTTCTGTTGATGCAGCCTAGAATTCCATTAGCTATTAGCTCTGCTGCAGCATCCCTGAAGTGGCCAGGAGAGGCCTGTCGCTCTTGGGCCATCACCACAGCTCCCACAGCACCCGCATAACCTCAGGGAACGAGTGTCATCTTTCAGCAAATATGAGGGTGAGAGAGTCAGCCAGGAGTGAAGGCCTCACAGCAGCCACTCTGGATGTGGCACCCTTGGCTCTTGGGAGGTTGAGCAGAGGTTGCCAGTTTCCTTGGGGTCCCTTCCCATCAGTGCCGGTTCCCCGTCACTGCATTAACGAGAGCACTGACAGGTTCCTGAACTTCTTGCCTTCTACCAGGAAGGACTGGCAGCTCCTGCTGTTGCCCTTTCTCTGGGCTGTCAGATCAAATTGCTGCTAATTGACCAATGTGCCTTCCCTCTTGCTCAAGCTATTAGCACTAGCACAAAGACAGGAAATTGATATTAATTGCCTGTGACTTGGTGGCATCACAAGACATCCAAGCAACATTTGGTCCCTTTGGGAGGGCCTGGGGAGGAGAATTGGAAGATGGAGACCCAGGGGGAGCTGCTGCTGCTGCTGTTTCCCACAGAATACTTGGGAAAGAAGAAATCAGTCCCATAATGTGAAAAGGAAATAATCATCTTTCACTGTGCTGTGGTGTCCACCAACATGGGTGACTTCATCAAAGGAACGAGGGCAAGGCTGGAGACAAGCTCTCAGAAAGGTGACAGGCTATTGCCTTTGGAAGAGCACTTTCCCATGCACCTTCCCCGAGAAGTACAACAGAGAAAGACATTGAGACAGGCCTGACCATTTCTGAGATGTCAACAGACATCCCTTCTTCTCAGATGTTTGCCTTGGACAAGGGAGAGTGGTTCCCTTGCAGCCTATGCAGCCAGGAACAGAACAGGGCCAAGAATGAATGAGGCAATGAAGACAAGGACTGCCTGAATGCACAGATATGAAACAAAGAGAAGCAAGGTTTCTTCTACAACAGGTGATTCTGGTTGCTGGGAATCAGCAGTAGGTAGAGTTGATGCTGTTGCACTCAGATTCTGCTTGTGGGAACAGTGGGAGCAGATGATGCTGGACTAGGTTGGCCCTGCCTTGGGTTTGACCCAGCTGCAACCAAGCTCTCCTGATGCTCATGGTAGAAAGCCTTGCCTGTTTGGAAGCCACATTTCCATGCATGTGGCTTCCTTTCCATGTCATGTCCATAAGAATAAGCTGTGGCTGAGAAGCATTGAAGATATGAGGCGAGGAGGTGAAAGATGAAAAGTGATTTTCATATGTGGTGGTCTTGTAATAAGGTTAAAGCTTACTGGGAAATGATGTATAATGAATTGAAAAAGATGTTTAAGATAACACTTGTAAAAAACAAACAAACCAAAAACCCAGAAGCTTTTCTCTTTGGAATTATTGGATCAGAACTACCTAAACAGTATAGAAATTTATTTATGTATGCAACTACAGCTCCAATAATGTTATTTGCCCAAAAATGGAAAGAAGTCCCAACGAGAGAAGAATGGCTACAAAAACCAATGTATTATGTAGAAATTGAGAAACTTACCAGAAGAATAAGAAATCAAGACAACAAACTTTTATAAAGGAATGGAAATGGTTTATTGAATATTTACAAACAAACTGTAAACAGATTAAGATATTGGCAGGATTATTGTAATACTTGCAGCTTCAAAAAACATATATGAGAACAGATGAATAAAAGTCAAGATAACTTGGAATATGCAGGGAATGATGAAAATAAATTTAAGGAACCGCAGAAAGAGGAGGAAGGAAGTCAAGGTTCGAAATGTTAGAATTATTGTTGAACTATTGTTGAAATGTATATAAATGAAAATTATAGTGTGTGCGTGCGCGCGCGTGAGAATGAAAGATGAGAACTGAAGGGGGTGGAGAAGGAGGCAGGCAGACAGGACAAGGAGGAAGCAAGTGGAAAAAGAAGCAGAGGCCCAGGAGGAAAGGAAGCAAAATTGACGGGCAGCTCATCAGTTTAATTCTAACCCCTCTTCACTCTTGCACAGTGACAGTAGAAAGAAGCATTGACTTGGATTATGATGCCACAGTTACAGTGCAGTCAAGAGATGAGGAGGGCAGCCAGGGAGCCATCTGGTCTGGCGGTTGTTATGGAGACATTTCAACTCGCTAAGCCTGAGGATGTGGACAGGTTACTCGGAAATACAGCCTTCAGTGTGCATCTTTGGATCTTTGCCCTTGGTGGCTAATTAAAGTTTGAAGCCACAAGGGACACCCTGGTCTGAGAGAGGGAACTAGCTGAAGGGCTCAAGTTGGCAGGAAAGATTAGAGGCTGCAAAGCCAGTTGTGCCTTAAATTGTCCTGACCGCTCTTGTCATTCTGTGCATTTTGCTAGAACTGGAACCATCCGTAGAATTTCCCTTTCCCATGGCACTTCCAGGTTGGGCAAAGAGTTGCTTTAATTACTATTTAGGTCAGAGGCAGTTTATTCCCTTCCTGGTGGCCTCCCTGCATGCCGACAGACCTGTGGTTTTTCTTGGCTCCAGCAGATGCCTCATCTTGGATCTTCTGAAACACTTTCACTAAAGCACCAACCTGGGCAAGGCTTGAGTGCATTTTGCATGAGGAGAGCAGCCCATGCAACCAGCTGCTGCTGAGATGCGCATGGCTCCTGGGACAGGTGTGGGACAACATCAGGCCTGTGTGGCTGCCAGCAGCAGCCTCTGCCAGCTCCACCTCCACGGCTGAGCTTGCCACGCTGCAGCTGGCCTTAAAAAGTGTGAAAGAAGCCCAAATCGAGAGATGAGATTGCTTTTCTGCCATTCCTGCTGCTTTGTTTCAGTGGGAGCAGAAAATCAAACCAGAGCTAACATGATCAGCATGTGCGTGGTCAATTCCTCCTGAATGCTGTGAAATTGCATGAAAGATTGGATCAAAGCCACAATTGGTACAGTGCTTCGTAATGACTTTGCGGGTTGCTTGAACAGGGTTTTAATTTTATGTTTATTATTCGGAGACCAGCCGAGCCAGGCTCTGCCCGGGCTGCATGGAGCATGCCTTCCTTTGCATTCGTGCTGAGGAGACACGGGCAGCCACTGAAATATTATGGGGCAGCTTTATTTGAGCTCATTGTCTCCTCGGGCTTTGCAGCAAAGAGTGAACTTAATTAAAATCAATGGAGAGAAAGTATTGAATAAACAACACAATATGAATATTCTCAGCATCTTCCCCTCCCAGCCCCATCAAGAATGACAGGCCTGTGGCTGCACAGCTGGGCTCCCTATGCTCAAAGGAAGAGCCGCACTTTGAAGAGGGGCTTATTCATGGGAGGGGGCTGCTTGCCTCCTCTTCTCGTCTCCTAACTCACCTCTCCAGGGTTGTCAGTAGCACATAGGAAGTAGTTCAGGCTGGTGGACAAGGCCACCACTGTGCCTGAGAGCAATTATTTTGCAGGCAGAGGGTTCAGGGTCCAGTCCTTGGCAGGGCTATGGGAGGGACCTCTCGCTACCTGTGACCTTGGCAGAGGGAACCATACTGGTCAGCTGGATTCATGGGGGATAATAAAACTAGCCAGGATGACTATGTTCTACCTCCATTGCTGGAAGCAGTATTCTGTCTCTGGATAACAATTGCTTGGAATCACAGGTGGGGAGCCCAAGGAGTCCACAGGGCTACTGAGAGCAATCTCCTTGGGACACCTGAGGCCACAATAAGGCAGCATAGAAGACCCCTAAGGGCCAGGCTGCATCAGAACAAGCCACATCAGCATCTCTGCAGGCCCATCAAGCTGGAGGAGTGACAGCAAGGCAGAGAGAGGGTAAGAAGACGACTCCTGGCCTTGCATTTCTTTACACGAGGCAGGAAGAGAGCTTCATCTACTTATTGTGATGGAGTGGGCTTTTACAGGGTAATCTTTGCTTGTTTTTCAGAAGGAAACAAGAGCTTTTCAGAATCACCTACATGCTTAAGCTGATGGCTTCTAAAGGTTTCGCAACAACTCTCAGTATTTCATGTAAACACAGAGCACAGGGAGATTGAAAACCTCTTTGCTGCACCAAACGCCGCGTTCAGAAAATGTTCTGCCATGTGTATTTGGCAGCTTATGAGACAGAAAGTACAACCAGGCCTTTGAAGAGTCTGGCAAACTGTTGATTTCATCACTCCGGCGCATCTCCCGCCCGGTTTCTTCTGCTTCCCGCATGGCTAAGTCCTGTATGCAGCCCCATTCCTGAGGCCGTTTTCTTCCTGCAGCATTTTATCTGCCCCAGCAGCAGCAGTAGGAACTGACAGCTCCCCCCATGAGTGAAGGGCTTCACCACCTGCTGCTGACTTGAGGCCCAGCTCAGCTCTCTCCTCCTCTATTCCCCCTTGCATCTCCTTCCCTGGTTCTTTGCTTGGATTCCTCCTCTGGCTGCACCACACTGGAGGAACTCTGGGAGGATACATCTGTGCATCCCTCAGGGCAGAGGAAGCAAAGGCATCAGAGAGAGGAAGGGAATGCAGTTCCAATGTGGGACTGGATCCTGCAGTCTTGCTCCCCTTAGGCGCTCCCAGCCCATCACTATTTTGGAGTGGAAATCAAATATATACCAGGAAATTCAGGTTGTGCAGTGGTGGTTGGTTGGGAGCTCTTGCACAACAAACCTGCTTCCCCAAAAGATCAGACTTTTCACAATAAGGAACATATGAATATAAGAAGACCCTGCTGGATAAAGCCAAAGGGGTCCATCTAGTCCAGCACCCTTTCCCCATAGTTAGCAAACCATCTTAACCTTCTTAGTAATTATCCAGGATGCTTAAGCAGACTGGAGCTTCGCCTTTTCATTCCTCTAAACAAAAGAACAGCACAGAAGTCTGTAATGTGAGAATAAAAATATCCTCTACTCACATAAAGCTTCAGACTTGGTTCAGCAGTAAGCAGTAGTGAAAATAAGACAGGCAGAAGACTTGCACATTACAAAATAGATGGCTGAGGTGAGGTCAAAATGCAGTCTGTGCTCAGGAGAACACAGGACTAGCATCCTTTCAGCTCCATGGTGAAGAAAGAGAGTGAGATCTGAGCAGGGAGGAACTCTCCTTTTGTTACGTTTTCCCCGCCAAGAAAAACAGGGGATGTGACCCCACAGAGTGCCCTCTCTTGAAATTTACAGGGGAACTCCATGTATCCTAACCCTTTGCTTATCTAGCAACACATGAAACTTTATTTGGACTACATCATTATTTCCCACAATCCAGAGCCCCCCAGTATTTGCTGTCTAGGCTGACCAGGGTGATGGTGGAGGAGGTGATGCGTCCTGACAAATAAATATAATTACATCAGTTGCTAAGCACCAAGGCAGAACCTGTTGGATCAAGGAACAAGGGCCCCCTCTAGTCTAGCATCCTGCTCTCGCAGAGACCAACCAGATGCCCCAAAGGGAAGCAGGATCTGAGGGCAACAGTAGCAACTCTCCCCTCCAGCAGTTTCCAGCCACTGGCAAGGAAAGCTCACCCCAAGGAAACCTTCCCAAATGATTCAGTTTCAACCTCCAGCTGTAGCAGTTTCTGGTGCTGCAGAAGTAAAAGGTAAAGGACCCCTGGATGGTTAGGTTCAGACAAAGGTGACTATGGGATACAGCACTCATCTCGCTTTTCTGGTCGAGGGAGCCAGTGTTTGACCACAGACTGCTTTCCAGGTCATGTGGCCAGCATGACTAAACTGCTTCTGGAGCAACAAGGCACCATGACGAGGGCCAGGGTGCACAGAAATGCCATTTACATTCCTGTCACAGCGGTACCTGTTTAGCTACTTGCACTGGTGTGCTTTCGAACTGCTAGGTTGGCAGAAGCAGGGACAGAGCAACGGGAGCTCACCACCATCACATGGATTCGAACCGCCAACCTTCTGATCGGCAAACCCAAGAGGCTCGGTGGTTTAGACCACAGTGCCAACCACATCCCTATGTGCTGTAGAAGTAGTGGGGGAGAAAGCACATGAGGAAACCACATAAATGCAGTCCCTAGAGCAGCTTCAAAACTGGGCGGGGGTGGAGTGGGGATATACAGGAGAACCATTGCCCTACCTTTATCCATAATGTCTAAAGCAGATCTTTCCCATCTCCTCTACAGTGAGACGAGGAAACTGCCCCCCACATCTCACCACAGGAGGATATGAGCCTTGTATTTGGGAGGCCAGGGATGAGAGCCTTCTGCAGGCTATAGAGTCCCAGCCTGCCCCACCCATGCTTTCTTCCCTGCCACTCTCAGTGCCTGAGATCCACAGCCACTCACCTGACAGGCCTCGTTCAGCAGCATCTGACCAGCATCTTCTTTTCAAAGACTTGCCGTTTTGGGTTAGAAATCTGCAGTAACCTCTTCCAAAGCAATTAATTTCATAATCAGGCTTTTAACATTAGTGTGCCGCAGAGGCCATGTGGGAGTGGTTAACATTAGTGGTATTTAACTGGCGAAAAAATCATGGATCGTAAACCACTTGCAGAGACAAGCTATAAAAGGCAGCTTAATTGGTGGGCAAAAGGCCTCCAGGCTCTCCTGGCTGATTAACCGCAACAGGCGCACGGCCGTGCCTGAGTCTCTGGCCGCTGGCAACATGCCATGCTGGGGGAGCACAGGGGCACAAGACAAATGGCCCATGGAGGGAGGAGGATGAGAGATCCGTGCCAGTCCTTTAAATAAGGCAATGAAGGCCCTTGATCACTTCTTCCAGTCGCCCCTAGGGAAAGGCTGTAGCTCAGTGATGGAGCACCTGCTTGGCATGCAGAAAGTCCCAGGTCCATTCCCCACTGGTGGAATCTCCAGGTAGGACTAGGATACACTCCCTGCTTGAAGCCCTGTAGAGCTGCTGCCAGTCAGTGCAGACAATACTGAGCTAGATGGTCTGGCTTGGTGTAAAAGAGGCTCCTGGTGTCCCTGCTAACAGTGCTGGGGAAAGTGAGCCTCCTCCTCCTCCCTCCCTCTGCACAGCAGACCCAGATTTGCCCAAGAAAGGAGGGAGAGGTGGAGACATGGTTGGCATGGAACAAAAGGCATTTTTTATTCTGCAACAAGACCACTGTGGTTTTAGAAGGCAATTTGCATAAACAGGCCATGTGGCTATAAACAATTTCAGCTGGCATTTACATATAGAGTAAGCCACTCAAAATACAATTAAAGACGGTGCCAGGAGTGGGGGATGCGAACTCATGAAGAAGCCTTTGATTTACGCCCCAAATTCTGGCTAATTTCCCATCCGATGCCCACAGCACTGACCCTCTGGCTGTAGCAGGCTGGCTCAGTGGGCAGAGGGGAGGAGCCTCATTCCTTGGTTGCAGAGGTGTACCTAGGGTCTCTTGCACCCTTTGCAAGTAGCTGTATTAGTGCCCCCAGCAAGGAGCTGTATCAGCACCACCACCCCCACACAAAAAATCACTTTAGCGCACGCCTTTGTGCCGCAGTGCAAGAAGGAAACAAAGCCTTACCTTGTTTGATTTCACTACAACAGCAATGACATGTTGCCACACACGTATACTTCATGCATCCCCTAGTCTGATAGGTGATTTTTGCAGCCCACCCTTGGGCCTGCACCCCCAACAGGGTCTGGTTTCATCATCCCCTAGGTGCGCCTATGCTTGGCTGGTCTTTCTCCCAAGCCACTTTCTCCCTTTTTTGTTTTTTTCAGCTCCCAACATGATCAAAGGTTCCCTTTTCAAACTGACCAGCATCTCAAGGGCAGCATTCCCTACAGAGCACCCCCTAAAGGGTGGGCTTTAGCTTCAGTTCCTATTTCCCTTGGAGCTCCAAATAAAGGCACACTGCAAGGATTCACCTCCTGGCCATTTTGTGTGCTGGCACAACTGTGGATCTGGCTCACCAGTAGCAATGGGGGAGAGATTTTATCCTGTTCATGTTTAAATGTAAGCTGACCCAATTGGCACTTTCCAAACAGCTGCTTGGTCTTCCTAGGAAGGTCCTTCACCAGGTCCCTTCTTGGGAGGAGGCTCAAAGAATGGTGGTCAAGGGAGGGAGAGTTGGGAGAGCGAGGCCTTTTCAGTTGTGGCTCGCCTTCTGTAGAATGCGCTCCCCAGCAGGGTCCACCTGGTGCCCTCACTGACATCTTTCCAGTGCAATGTAAATAAAGCCTTACTTTTTTTTTCAGGCTTTTGATAGACTAAGATTATGTTTGTTATTAGTGTGCAGTCAAACCTTCCTGTGGTTGTTATGGGAGTTGTTGGGGGAGGGGGTTGTTCTGCTTTGTAGTGTAATATATTTATTTGTGCTTGTAACAGTGTTATAAGTTGCTTGGAGACCTTCAGGTTACAAGTTAAATCAGTAAGTAAGTAAGTAAATGCCATACTTGAAAAGTCAGACTTCTCTGATTTTTACAATGTATTTTTCCAGCCAAGTGATGTGTACAATAATGAATATACTTGAGTAAAGTGTGCATAAATATGCATTTATCAATGAAAATAACATACGACATTGCATTGTGTGAGAGGAAATTGCTTTGCAAAAAAAAGTTGTAGATTAGGCAAAACTGCATACAACAATATGTCTATTAGGAGAAATTCAAATTAAATGCTAATGAATTTTCATGAGGACTTAAAGAAAATGCAACCCAATGTGGAAATGAGAACTGAATTTAGGATTGGAAAAAACAAGAAACTGAGAGAAACCAAAATTGACATATTCACCCATCCCTTCTGACAGGCCAATTTTAAGAGAGGAGTTTGGCTCCTTAACAATAAAGGTTCCCTTTTCATTCCTTAGAGGCCCTGCTGGGTCCTGCACGCAGAACTGGATTGTCTTGGTCTGAAATGGTCTCTTCACATACCTCTGTCATTCCCCCAAACCCCACACACATACAGCTGTTATTTTGTCGAATCTATCCTATTCTGTTCCATCTGGGATGGTTTTCCTTGTTTTATCATTGTAACATTATTTACCTGTTTGTATAATTATGCTATAGTGTTGTGACCTACGCTGAGGCCTTAAGGTGAACAGCAGGAAAGGAATCAAAGGGGAGAAAGGGAGGGAGGAGGAGCAAGCTTGTTTTCTGCTGCTCCAGAGGGTAAGACCTGAATCAATGGATTCTAATGGAAAGAAATGAGATTCTGACTAACACTAAGGAGCACTTTCTGACACTAAGAGCTGTTTGACAGCAGAACACATTCCCTCGGATGGTGGTGAGCTCTTCTTCATAGGAGGTTTCCAAACAGTGGTTGGATGGTCGTCTGCTACGGACATTTCTGCTGTGATTCTTGCATTGCTGGGGGTTGGACTAAATGATCCTTGGTGTATCTTCCAATTCTACAGTTCTAGGAAGGAAGGAAGGAAGGAAGGAAGGAAGGAAGGAAGGAAGGAAGGAAGGAAGGAAGGACAGCATTAGCCCCAAAGGCAAGGCCTTCCCTGCTTGGGTGCTGAGCCAACAAGGTGCTGAGCCAGGATGCTTGTGGTTCCTTTCAAAGCACACATTTGCTTCTCCTGACCAAACTCCTGGCTGCCGCCACCGCCCTGGCATACCTCTGCAGCTCCTGCAGATGTCTCAGCTGTTCCTTCTCTCACTTCAAGGTCAGAGTCTTCGATGGCTAAAAGCTGAACAATTTTACATGTGTTCTAAAAATACGGCACTTTCTTTAAGCATCGGAACATCTTTTCAAAGGCCAACCATCCGCTCTGCATCTCGCTCTTTATTGCCACTTATCTCCAATCGCTGCCATTGTGCTTGTCCTGATCTCTGCAAAGGTGCAGCTGTAGCCTTGGAGTTTTTCAAGGGGAGGCACCGCGAAGATGGCGCTGTTGATCCAGGCAAGTTACGGGGTCTTTGTCATTTGCCGTGATGCTGCCGAAGGAGCTCAGCTCAGCCACTTTCCCAAATACCACCGCGCAGATAAAAAGCAAAGCTAAATACCATCGGTGCTCACTGACCCTGACATCCTCAGGAACCAGAAGTGCCACAGGCCGATGGGGCTACGCAGAGCTGTGCACACATTTTGGAGGCCAGCTGGGGGAGGGAGTGGGAGGCATAATAATAAGTGACTTGTCATTGGCCTGAGTCTCATGCCGGATGCAAAGAGAGGTCTGTGCACCTTCCAGAGACACCTTAGCATCACAGGCAGCTCCCCCCCCCCATCATGAAAGAACCAAAGACAAGGGAAGTTGCAGAGAAGGAGGCGAGACAGTAGCATTTTCAGTTTTGCTTGGGGTGGCAAAAAGTCCTGAAATGGTTGTGGCCCCCAGGGAGCTTCTGCCTTAAGGGAGGCAGTGGCAGGAAACTCCTCCTTGGACTTCCCCTGCAGTTTTACCTTCAGCCTTTCACCATTCCCTCCATCCTACAAAGAGCAGGGATCCTTCACATGGGATGGACCAGAAGCTACATTTCATGACTTTGACACCCTCCGTCCCCCAGCTGTCCAAACTTCATCCTGATGGACTTGGTGCTGCAGCCCAGGATCTGCTAGAGAGGCCAGCACTGAGCCAGGACCACAGAGGAGGTGCGGACGCCTGGCTCTCCAGGTCACCCTTTGCTGTCTGTGAGGGTTTCCTCTGTTTGGGGTAAGACAGTACTGGAAGGTGACCAGACAAACACTCCCCTGGCCTAACCTGGCTTTATCCATTTTTGAGAAGGGGCCTCCTCCTCCTCCTCCTCATTTCCTTTGCCAGCTTGGCAGAGCATTCAGGCTCTTGCTTCTGGGTGTTCCCAGCAATGAAAAAGCCCTGCCTACACCAGAGCCCTCCCCTCTCTGAGGCTGATGCTGCCATCCCATGCCTGTCACTTGGGAGGAAAGAAACCTTAAAGGGCAGGCAGGTGGGGGCAGGTGAGGAGGAAATCCCCTGCCCCTCCCCATCCCTGCTGTGCCAGCTCTGGACATTCAGGTCTCCTCCTCTTCTTTCTCTTCTTCCCTTCATCTCCTCCATATCTGCATTTCAAAGGTTTCCCGTGACTGGGAGCTCCCCTCCCCTCCCTCCCTCCTCCAGGCAGAGCATCCCCAAGGCAAGGGGAAGCACACAGGCCTTGTATACCAAAGGTGGGTGCTCAGCAGGCCCCTGGTTCAAAGCCTTGACTGCCCTGCTTGCTGCAGACTCCCCTGCTGAGCGCAGCAGCCTCAGAGGCTCTGGGCAGGCTCCTTTGAAACCAGTTGTAGGCTTGACTGCCTTGCCCACAATCCACTCCCTTTTGCTTGCTCAGGTAGGGAGTCCCACCTTGTTGCCTTGGCTGGTCAACAGAATGCCCAATTTGATGGGAAGGTCACCAGACAAGCTGCATCTCCCACTGGGGGCTCCACAGGAGCATATAGAAGCTGACCCAGACCCTGAGCCACCTATAAAACCACAGAATGTTAGAGTTGGAAGCGCCCCAAAGGCTCATCAAGTTTAACCCCCTCCAATGCAGGAATCACAGCTAATCTAACTCCCTGCAATGCAGGAATCAAGGGGCAGTGTCTCAACACCAGGGCTTGCTGAATGAAACCAAACAGGATCTAGAGACAACCCTTCTTGTTTCTGTTCCACTTTGGGGGCTGAAGCTACCTTGGCCATGTTGATGGACAATCTACAGTGGGAGCTCAACAGGATAAAATAAAGTACTTATTTGCACAACCCGTAGTTAAACTGTGGAACACACTTCCACAGGAGGGCTGCCAACTTGGGTGATTTTAAAAGATTAGACAAATTCATGGAGGAAAGGGCAATTGATGGCAACTTGCCTGGATGGCTATGCCCTGCCTCCACAGCTGGAAGCAGCAATGCTTTTGCATATCAGTTGCTCCAAACCACAGAGGTCTCTTGTGCTCAAATTCTGCTTGCTGGTTTCTTGCAGGCATCTCTTAGTGAGAACAGGATGTTGGACTAGATGGGCCATTGCTCTGAAACAGCAGGTTCTTCTTACAGTCAAATAGGTCCCACCCCACCACTGAGATCAGGCTGTGTTACTACATCTCTAGACCAAACTCTGCCAGCTGCTTCCAACTCACAAACCTCATCCCTCTAAATGACTCCAGCAGTGCTGGCTTTTCCTCTTCCCCTAACTGGCTTCACACCCTTCCCCTCCTTCTTCCCCACAGTTTAATGAACAACCTCCTTTTCCCCAGCATCCCAGTCCCCTTGGCAACGGTTGCCTGGAGCAACGCACTCTCTCCTGACCCCTCTTTTCCTTCACCCCATCCAGGTGAACCCTCCTGCTCCAGAGCTGCACATTTAAATGGATTAGGAGGACCCAACTGGCTACGGGGTGGCCAAATGCTGAAGGAGGCTGTCAGCTCTCTCAGTATGACATCTGGGCAGAGGGTGCTCTTACAACTGATTAATACAGCCCAACCAGTGAGCAGAGAACTTCACAGGGCGCAAGAGCAAACCAGTCTCTCTCTCTCTCCCTCTCTCCCTCCCTCTCTCTCTCTCTCTCTCTCTCTCTCTCTCTCTCTCTCTCTCGGTGTGTGTGTGTGTGTGTGTGTGTGTGTGCAGAGCTGGGCTAAGACACCTTCTGCACAAATCCACACCTTGTTTAGGCACCATAGCAGAGCAGGCCCCACCCCACCCCTTCAACTACACTCTGGCAGTGGATCACTTTCCATGAGGTGGGAGAAGGGACCTTAGCTTCTGGCTGCCCTGTATCCCTGCAGCCTCAGTTCAGCAGTAGAGCATCTAATCTGCATGCAGAAGGTCCCAGATACAATCTCCCATGGCATCTCCAAGCATGGCTGGGAATTGTCCCCTGTCCGAAACCCTTGAGAGCTGCTGCCAGTCAATGTGGACAGTAAAGAGGCAGGTGGACCAATGGTCTGGTATAAGGCAGCTTCCCATGGTTTGGGGAGATGGGTGATAGCTCAGCAGTAGAGCACCTGCCTTAAACACAGAAGGTCCCAGATTCAATCCCCAGTGGCATTTCCAAGTAGGGTTGGGAATGTCCCCTGCCTGAAATCCTGGAGAGCTGCTGCCAGCCAGTGTAAGCAATGCTGAGCTAGATGGACCCCAGTGGTCTGACTCAGAAGTAAGGAAGCTTCCTACGTTTTTGTGGGCTGTCAGTTGCATCCCTGCTGATGCCATCTGAAGTTGGTTATGGGATGCCTTCCTCTGAGAGGCCCACAGTAGCATGGCCCTTGATTTTACACACCCTCCAACATTTCTCTGATGCAAATAGGGACATCCAAAAGGAAACCTAGGGCATTCTGGGATCAAATCAGAAACCAAGGCAGCTTTTGTCATTCCAACACTGCCCTGGAACACTCGGAGGGTCTGTTTTTATTGCAAATAAGTAGTAGTAGTAGTAGCAATCACCATCACCATCATCGCTGGCAGCTGGAAAAGTGAGGCCAAGTTCAAAGAAACTACTGGAATCCTTCCCTTGGGCAGATGAAGTGGACCTGGTGAGGACTGGGCCCTTTTCCAACTATGTTGCAGCAAAATCTGGACTTTATTATGCATGGGGGGGTGAAATAGGGGGGCAGAGGGAGAGCAGCCTTATTCTTCAGGAAGAATTTAGCAGCTCTCAATCCAGCTCAGGTAGCCCTGCCTGGCTCGGGGGCAGATTGTGTTGTCTGCCTCACAAAGGCGCTGATGCTATCTGGCCATGTTTGGGGAAGCAAGCCTTGAAGTGGGATTTCTTTTTAATAGGAAAAGGAGGCAGGCCTTTTCTGCCGCGGAATGCAAAACGCGCCGTCTCCTCGATATCATCCACAAGTTATTAAAAGATAACAAGAGCTACAAAGAGTCAATGGGAAATTATTTCAGGTACGCGCCACGCAGAGAGGAAATCACAGCCGGTAAAATACAGTAGATTATTGTGGGGCGGGATTTAGAGATGATGAATGCCCGGGACAGGCACCGGCCCAGGATTTCGATTCCTGCAAATATATCGTACATGGATATTTTGCCTTTATAGATTCTTGATGCTTAACCTACTCAATGCTTTTATTTGCATTGATCACACTTTATGGTATGATTAAATTTGTATGGAATGGAACCAATTACTTTTGTTTTACATTTATTGAATGTACTTTACGGGGAGACAAATTAACTTGCAGCAGTTAGTTTGATTAATCTGACACTGTGAAGCTTGACAGTCTGAGCTCTCAAGCAGCTTTTCAAGAATCTGCTTTTCTTGTTTTTTCCTTGCTGGGAAGAAGCACCCGGACCTCACCTCATCACACTGGCCAGGGGCTTCTGCAGCCCCTTCTTACCCTGAGGGGAGGGAGAAGAAGCAAGAACAGCCTTTAGTAAACAAATTCCCTTCTCCGTTCCATTGCAACTTTTCTTCAGTCAATGCTTTATTGTTGTGATAATCTTATGTAAACTGCTTTGCAAGGTCTGCCTGGAAAGCAGGATATCAATTCCATAAATAAATAATAATCAAGTAAAAACAACCAGGCATGCTCTGAACTGGGAAACATTTGACCCACAAGTCCCTACAGAGCTAGGCCTGTTTTGCCAGTGCTAAGATGAGGCAATATGGTACCGTCCAGATGATATTGTACATCAATTTCCAGCCAGAAGAGCCAGTGGGATCAGGGCTCAGGGAGATAGCAATGTAAGAAGCTGCCTTATACTGAACCAAACTGGTGGTTCATCAAGCCCTGAATTGACCTCGCTGACCAATGCATCTGGCCTTGGAGACTTGAGAGGTATAATTTTAGGACCCACCTTATTTCTGTGATTGTAGGCTGTTTAAAACTACTTTTACATTGTGTTTTAAGTGTTGTGACCCTCCCTGGGACCTTAAGGTGAAGGGCAGGTAATTAATAATAACCAGAACAACAGTAGTAGCACTATAATATGCAATACTCTACCCGTAACCTGACTGGAGAACTACATTGCAAAATTCAGAGAAGTGTAAATTTCGAAGGATGATTCTTGGTTTCAGTTTGCATCTTGCAAAACTGGCAATTTTGCCTTCAGATGCACCCACTCCCATCCCCATGGTAAGAGTCCCAGGCTGCCCTCCTTTTTCGGCAGCAAGTGACCTCCCCATACCAGTTGCCTTTCAGAACAGGCTGCAATGGCAGCACACAAGGAGGGACCCCTCCCCAATCCTGCAGCAGCCCCACATGCAACCTTTATGTGATCATAGCACCCAGCACTGAGCCAGAAGGAGGAAAGGCTTTGTGTCCAGCAGCTGGACACACAGAGAGTCTTACCACCCAGAAAACTGGAAATGAGTAGTAGGGAAAGAGGGATCTCCAGCAACATAGAATGAGAAAGGCTCCAGTGACCTATGGGGTTCATCCCTCAAGCAAAGGCAGCAGATCCAGCTCCCAAGGAGGCAATAGCCAATGGGACAGGAACCCCACCCCCAAGTTGGGTCAAAGCAGGTAATAGGGTGCAGTGGATGCAGAGTTACTCAGTAGCCCAATAGCCAGAGTATCCAGGTTCAGAACTATCCAGTGAGTAACCAAAGCAAGTCCAGACAGGGACACAACTTCACTCATAGATGTATAAGAAAGTAAGGGTTCATCCACACTTCCAAGGAAACCGCAGGGTTGTGGATTCGAGACCCACATTTGCAAAAGATTCCTGCCTTGCAGGGGGTCAGACTAGATGACCCCCATGTTCCCTTTCAACTCTACAATTCTATATCTAGAGGCACAGGACAGGTGGAAGTGTGGACATTCCCTAAGGCTTCATCCACATTCCCGTTTACTCTGCATCCAGTGCACTCCCACTGCTGGTTTGGGAAGCACGGTGCACCCAATGTCCGCCGCACTCCTTTCTTACGAAATACTGACTGTTGATGCGTTTTCCTCCAAACCAGCTTCAATCCAAATTGAGAAAAAAGAATGTCCTCACTGTGTTTTAAGCTTGCCATTGTGTACACAGCCTAATAACTGACAACCCTCCTGCCTGGAGAGGTCATTCCTCAAGAGGAAGTACAAGAGAAATTTAATAAATAAACAGGCCAGCTGGATGCCTCCTCTTCTTCAAAGAGATCTCTTCCCCTCCTGTCTGCTGGCCTTTTCTCCCCCTCAGTGGGGGGGGGGGGAGTTGTAATGCTTCGGTGGTTTTAAAAGAAAGGAACCACGTGGGCTTTGTGAGATTTTAGAGAGTGGAGGCAAAGGAAGATCTGCTAACAAGATGAATGTCATTTCAGGCCGATAAAAAAAAAAGCGAAGGCTCCCCGGCTGTCAGGGCCTCCGTTTCAACCTTTATGTTTACAAACCAAAAAGGGCAATTAGGTGTGGGAGAATAAATCTTCCTGAGCCTTTGCCGTTGGTCTTGCGAGGTTCATGCTCGACCTGCTGAGTGACAGGCAGCATTAGAGCCTTCCTCAGCAGCCGCGCCAGCTGCACGCGAAGGGGCCTCTGACATTTCTTCTCTCTGGCTGCCACTGGAGCCTAATCAAGACGTTTCCCAGAGCCCAGCCCAGCCATCCTGCCTTGCCCTCCCTCCTCCCCTGCACTCCTGGTTCATTGCCAGAATCCACAATGCCTTGCATCGTCAACCCTGGGGTGCAAAGGAAAGAAACAGACAGATCTCTGGGCCAGCGGAGGAAGCAGAGCCTGGCCAGAGCCCTGGGGTTCTCCAGACCCAGATATACAGCCCTGAGCAAGGAGGAAGATGCAGCAGAAGGGCTACCTGTGCCATATAGGTGACATCGGGGGGTATACGCCACAGTTGGCCAAACCACCCCATAGATTTCGCAGAAATAAACTGCAAGAACTGCCTTACTAAGGTCCATCTCTCCAGCAGCAGCAAATGCCCAGGTGCCTTTTGAAAAGCTACTGAAAGGTAGGCTTCCTTTAAACATGGAGGCTCCTCTTAATTCTATCAGTGGTTATTGGCCATCAAAGCTGCCAAAGGATCCCACAAATAGAGGCTTCCTTGGAGGCCACCCAGTCCAGCTTCTGCTCAAGGAAAGAAATCCAGATAGCAAAACCACCCATTGTTGTCCCGCCCCCAACAGCTGCTGCTGCTTGAAGACCTTGGGGGAGGCAAGTCCACCCACCCCTCTAGGCCATGGACTCCATTGTCAAACTGCCTTCACCATAGGAGGAAGAGCTGCAGCAGCTCAGTGGCATAGAGCACCTGCTTGGCATGCAGAAGGTCCCAGGTTAAATCCCCAGCGACATCCCTAGGCAGAGTTGGGAATGTTCCCTGCCTGAAACACTGCTGCCAGTTAGTGTAGAGACACTCCTGGATAAACCCATGATCTGGGTCAGGATGAGGCATAACAAGGGGTGCCAATATGCATTTATCCAGTTTGCTAACAAAATTATTCTTATGAGTTTGGGAGGGTCAGTCTGGATCATGCCCTGAGTCCTTTCCAATTCTTATGTGTGAGGAAGTGGAAAGCAGACTGGAAGCTGGAGACGCAGATACTTGCTTGCTCTGTGGTGGATCCAAAGCTGCAACAAATGGGGAAGCAAGATCTGTTGGGGTGTGAATGCTGGGGGCCCCTCCACCCTATGTTCAGGTTGTATATAAGTGTAAATAAAACCATATATCCTAAAGACACCACAGTTTTTGCTTCATTCCAAGGGAACCGAACTCCGGGCAAGGGGTGGAATCCCTGGAATCTCTCACCACTCAGAGATTGGGGTGACGAACTATGTCAAACGCTTTGCTGGAGACAAGAGAAATTACACCCAAAGCATTCCCACAATCCACTAAACTAGTAGCTAACAACAAAAGTGATAAGTCAGACAGGATTTATTCTTGACCAATCTATCCAGTATTTGCCCAGCTCTGCTCCTGTGGCACCTCATCCATTTCCCAGAACTTTTCACCCATTATCCGGGATCATCTTCCATGAATTTCTCCAATTCTTTTCTTTTAAGCTCCCTAACCTATTGGTTCCCTAAACCACAGAAGAAGCACAAGGGAGCGCTCAAATGTCACTACTTTATTGAACAAGGGCAGAGAATGATTTACTTCAATAAATGCAAAGAAGTGAGACGGATGACCCCAACTGATAAACCCAGAGCCTGTATGAACTCTGAGTGCTTTGAGGGCCAGATAAGCAACTTTAGTCCAAAGGGGATGTGAGTGGCGAAGACAGCAGCAGCATCTCTTGACATGTGATGGTCACATCAGAAACAGAAAATAGAAAGGTCCAACTTTAAGGGCAAAAGTGGTGCTGAAGCCTCCTAACAGTCACCAATAGGTTAGGGAGCTTAAAGGAAAAGAATTGGAGAAATTTATGGGAGATGATCCCAGATAATGGTAGATATATAGCTCCCATATTTCACAATCACACACATATATTAATCATGCAGTGGCTCCTAACCCTGATCTTCTACCTTCACAATTGGAGGCAGTCTTGTTTTTGAATGCCAGTTGTCAGGAACCACAAGATGGGAGAGGGCTCTCCTGCTTGCCAGTTCCCCACTAGGACATCTGGTTGGCCACTGTAAGGATAGGATGCTGGACTAGATGGGCCCCTTGTGGCCTGATCCAGCAGGCTCTACTTATAGAAACCATGGAAAGAAGGGTGCTCTTGTCTTGAGGTCCTGTTTGTGAGGTTCCCATTGGAGGCATCTGGTTGATCTAGGTGAGAAGAGGGCTAGATGGTCCTCTTTTGGCCTGGACCAGCAGGCTCTTCTGTATGCTCTTCTATAGGTATAAGTTTATAAAGGACAAGCATCAAGGCTCATAGAACAGTGCAGAGGAAGTGTGTACAGTTCATAAAGGGAAACTCAAGGCGGGTACATCAAAAAGCAGGAAACTAATAGGGTTAGACAATGTGGTTAGGCTTAGAACATTGGTATGAAAACATCACAAGTGGTGAGGGCACTTGATGGTGGGGGGTGGATGTGGTGAGATTAATGGGAAGTGAAAAAGGAATGAAGGGTGTCTGAAAGAGATGCAGTTTTGGAAGAGAGTCAGTTTGGCACCAAGGCCAATAACCAGAAGACTCTCCATTGGCCAATTCTACAAGCCGGGAAGAGAAGAAAAGGGAATCATAGAAACATAGAACCGTAGCATTGGACACTAAGGGTCACCTGGTCCAACCCCCACAATACAAGAATCACAGCTAAAGAATCACAGACAAATGGCCATGAAAGGAGATAGGTGGGGGTCCCTTCTGTAGTCAAGGAGGGGAGCCGCTACAACTAGCGGTTGTGTAACTCTATCCGTCTATATTTCCTCTACAGGTCCATCATTTTCTTGTTTTGTTCACAAGATCTATGGGCTTCTATTCTTAAAGCTGCCGGTACTGTTCAATTCAGAGGTTGAGTGAAATATCTAGGACTCATCAGTCATGGGGCCCGTGCCTGTTTGAGAGCCTCTGGAATGCAATATGTCTAAAATCAACTCCAACTCACCCGGGTCATTTCTTTCCCTCTCACTTTAATACTGGAAGTGAGCCTAACTGAGAGGAAAGAACAGGGCATGGGCTGGAAGAGCTGTGAAGAGGGAAGCAGTGCCAGCCATTCTCCCCAAGAGCTTTTAAAATCATAGCCTTCCCCTTGTGATAGAGAGAGATCCAAGTTTAAACTCATTGCTCCAACAGAATAGCCAGCCAGCAAAGTGACAAAGACCATGTCTCCATGGGGGAAATGCCCACAGAGCGATGTGGCTCCCCAGAAATTGCCTTTTATGAATTGGAGCTGCAGGGAGACATGTCCCTTTCACAGCTCCCTGCCCCTGGCAAATAGAAGAGTTCTGCCTGGTGCTGAGCCTCAGAAACTGAAACACAAATCCCAGCCAGTTACAGCCCAACCCATATTGTAAGGAGGAGCAGTCAACAAAGAAATGCCTTTGCTGCTGGATTTGAAGACCTGCCAGGCTTGTCAACAATTGCTCCTTCAATACTGAAATATGGCAGCGTGCTGCTGAAAAGTTGAATTGTGGCCCCTTAATCTGGCAGCTATGGGCACCACAGCCCCAAACCAGGCTCTCTCTTCCTCTCCACCTGCCTTTCCCAGTTCTGTTTCTTTGGATCGTATTCAGTTCTAGGAAGGGTTGGGGGGCACTATGACTTTTGCCCCTTCCCTTCTCTCTTCCCTGCTTTGCAGCCCAATGGAAACTTGCAGCTGCTCCAGAGCTGCTTCCATCTGCTGTTGCTTCGGGCGAACAAAACTACGCAATATGGTTGGCTGTTTATCTTTCATATTTGCAAAGTCTCCCTGACACTGTGCAGACAGTGCGTGGAGAACTACAAGAGGAAGGAGTCTCTGGAGAAGAGCAATCTGAGACAGGGACTCAGAAGCAAGTTTTGTAGCAAAGCTTCCTCACAGCCCCACGTGTCAAGGATGGGCCATGGCCAATGGCCATGCAGAACCACCACAGCAACACTGGCCTTGCCTTTCAGCTCGAACTGCCATTAAAAGGCCATCCCAAAAGGAGTCGGTTGGAGGCAACCTGCACATAGCCTGCAAGGGAGAGGGGGTTTCATTCAGTGTGTTGCTGAAATGATGACAGCATCCAGGGCCCCTCTTGGTTTGTTGATGGGCATAAACGAGTGGGGCAGACGAAACGCAAGGAGCTGACTCAGAAGCAGATAGTCCGTGGAGCACCAGCTGCCTGAAGAATTACTCCGGTGTTTACAGGAAAGCTTGTGAATCCATTTTCGATTTTTAAAAATGAGAAGTTGATTCACATTGCAACAAGTCATAATCAGGTTTCTGTATGTGATACAGGAGATAAAGGCAGACAACAAATGCTGGTATTTGTTCAGGTGAGATTGCATACTAATGAGCCGCTTCTCTCAGATTCAGCCAAAAAGGAAGAGTGTGCCAGGAACCAGAATTAAATTCAAAGGGTAAAAGAAATCTCTGAAAGACAAATGGGCAACAGCCAGTGTTATTTCAGGAAATGGTGGACAACTGAGGAAGTAGGATCAAGT
Organism: Podarcis filfolensis; assembly: GCF_964270895.1. NCBI lineage: Eukaryota > Metazoa > Chordata > Lepidosauria > Squamata > Lacertidae > Podarcis > Podarcis filfolensis. The sequence continues at coordinate 27,945,170 of NC_139616.1, read as the reverse complement.
CCCCGCCTTGTAGCCAAGACCAGGGCAGGCAAGAAGCACCCCCCTCCATCCCCTTAGCTCCTCCAGGACACAGGGCAAGAGGTCTGAGATGGGCAGAACTTTGTAACAGGATGGGCTTAGATGGTCCAGCACAAGTACCACTGGTGCTTCCAGCCCCCAGCCCCCTAGACCCTGCCAGAGTCTCATGTCTCCTTCCCAAAGCCCTCAAGCAGGGTGACATATTGCCAAGGTCTGCCCCTGGGTATTGCCTCCCAAAAGTCTCCTGCAGCAAAGAGTAGGAAATGGCACATCAAGGGCTGAGTGAGTGACGGCCAGGAAAGGTTCCCCCATGCACCTTAAGGGTTGATGGATTGTATCATATCTGTTCCAAGATTCAACAGCTCAAAGATGATCAAACTTTTGGATATTTTGCTGACCGCTGTTGTGGCACATCCTTTGACATTTGGAATGCAAAGGAAGAGAGGCTTCCAGCACCAGCTTTGATGTTGTTACAGAGATGTTTATGCAGAGATGTCCAAAAGAGATCAAGAAAGACAAGTCAAGGAAGTAGGTGGAGGCCAATTCTGTTTGCTTTTATGCTGCCCTTCATCACTGATTCAAGGTCAAGGCACGCTGTCAGCACCAACCATAATTTTTACAGGTCCAGGTCAACACATTCCACCTTAGATGGATGCAGTGTTTGAATGGGTGCATTCTTAGAGAAAACAGAGAACAAGAGTTCATCCACACTTCTGCTTATGCCATGCCTAGAAAGCATGGGTCTGAGTTCTTTCCCCTTGCCCCACTCCTTCCCAAGGGAAAACCCACTCTCTAGTGATAGATTGGAACCAATGGCGATCCATGGAAAACCTAAATTGCCATTTGCTCTGACTAAGTGCTAAAGAGCGGTTTTTCTGGGGGGGGGGAGCAGTGAGAGAAGAGGAAGTGCGGATGAACCCCAGGTCAGAGCTGGAAAAGTTTCTGTCTCTAAACATTCCTTGCATGTGCACCATGCCTTGAAAATATCATGCTAAAATTCCTGCTTAATAGTTTCTGCAACAGACTCAACTTCCTTGCATTTGATTGCCACCAACTTGGGTGAGAAGAAATGGCATATCCTGGTTGCTTTCCGTGCCTAGATGGGGGTGTGGCATGACAAGGTTGTCATGTGTCAAAGGCAACTTTACAGGAAGAAACCTATGCAGATGAGAATCTCTCACATCACAGCAGAGCTGGGGAAAATTGAGACAGTGTCCCATTTGGGGCTGGGGCAGTTCCCTGCTGTGGAATACACTGTGGGATGACCTTTTGGGCCCATCTGTTCCCGTTTCTTTTTTGGAGAGGATGAAATGTTTGCTGTTTCTGCAGGCCAACAGCTACTGAGTGGGGCTGTGCTGCTGTTCCTGTTGGTTTTTATCGCATGTAACAATTACTGTATTGATTTCATTTTAGTATTTTATTGGAATTCACCTCCAGCCTTGAAAAGAAGGGATGTGATTTTTTAAAAACAGAGGAAGTACGGAGTGGTGTTCTTTTGTGAAAAGGTCCACGTGAATCAGCAGGAACACAAATAGTGAGGATTTTTATCAAATGCCTGCCTGTTCCAGCATGTGGAAGGAGTCGTCTGTGTCCCAGGATTATTTCTGCTCAGTAAATGTTCCATCAAAAGTTCAAAAGAGTCCCTGTGTCAAGTGGGTCACCTTGGCAGGGAGGAAGAACTTTTTCAAGGTAAACCCTCAGATGGCTCACAAGATCCACCCCCCTTCCCTCCCAACTTCAAAACAACACAAGAACCTCTAACAATGTTATTATTCCAGGCATGGCCAAGGGATTGTGGAAGGGGGCGAGAGCTGCATTGACAAGCACAGATAAAGAGGCGATGAAGGGCGGCTGCTAATTCTTTGCCGGAGTTATTACACATGAAGGAGTTTTATAGATCACCGACTGCAAAAATTATAGGTACATAAAGAGGTCACCAGATTTTCCAGGATTTGCTTCTTGCTGCCAAAGTGAGGAAGTGGAGGGTGCTGGCTTCTTTTTTGGAGGGTGGAGAATCTGAACCACAGGGCATGAAAAGAGGCTTAAGATGCCTCGCCTATGTCACATGTGAACATGGCTTATGACTTGGTTTTCACTGTCCTCAGGGCTTTTTTCAGGCAGAACTCACCAGAACTGAGTTCCACCACCTCTTTGGTGCATTCCGGCACCTCTTTGTAGCACACTGGCAGCTGTGTTATGGCACGGCACCCAGAACTGTGTGTCAGAGGCTTTGGGCTGCTTGCTGCTTATGGCTTTGTGTTAGAGGCTGTTGAGCTTTTGTTCCCCCTACAAAAATCTCAGCAACTTAGAGTTGTCTGTCAAAAAAAGTGGAAGTTCCTGCACCTCTTTTTCTAGGGGGGAAAAAGCACTGACTGTCCTGCTCTTGAGTTGAGTCATGTAGTTACTTTGTGCCTTGCATCAGTTCATTTGAATGAAAAGTCCTTGCAAATGTGCTCTGGTGCAAGTCCAACCAGCAAACCATCACCCAATGAGCTTGCTGATTATGCAAATTATGCAATGCCAGGAGAAGCATCAGCCTCCAAAGTCCTCCCACCCATGGAACTAGCAAGGGAGAAGCCCTAGAAGGATCACATCAAACTAGGCAAACAAGAGTCCAGCTCATACACAAAAATATTTCTAAATAAAATGAAAACAAATGAGATTTTCATAAGGCAACAGGTTCCAATTGTTTCATGTTACAAAACTTCTAGATGGGATATGGCCCCTGGCTGGAGGCCCTTAATATAGCCCAGTCACCTTCATATCATTTGCAGAGCATGCAAGGCCCTTTTTTTCCCTCCTCCACCACTTCCTTGTCTGTCATAACTCTTCCACCTTGTAGGAAGGTAGAATCCCCAAGTTCTCATTTTCTGGGCCAGTCATCTCCTCCCTCCCCCTGTAGGCTCTCCCCACTGTACTGTGCTGCTGTTTCTATGAGCTCTGAAGCTCCATTCATCATTCCTGAACTTGCTTTGGGTCTTCAGTGCCTCCACAGGCTGTGTTGTGTGGGGAAGAACAGCTTTGGCCTGCTAATCACATCTGGCACCTCCATTCTTCATAAGGAGGCTGGCCCAGGCATGGTAGGAGGAGAGAGAGAGAGAGAGATGCAGAAACAGTCTTGAAATTCTGCTGGAAGTTTAATGCAGCAGCCTGATCAATGACACTTCATCAGCAAAGTTCACAGGATCAATTCCCAGCATGGATGGCACAGCAAGGAACTCGTGGGCCCCTCCCTGCAAGGATTGACAAATGGCCTAGCCAAAGCCCAAGTGGCTGAGCTCTTCTCCTGCAAGACTTTGACACTCCCCTCTCTTGCTGTGTTGCCAAGCCTCACAGGGCCTGGGTGCTGTCCCTTGGAGCTGACCAAGGCATCAGTGGAAGCAGGAGGAGAGCCTCCCAGGTGCAGCCTCAGTGGGGACGGGCTCTCATGGCTCAGCAGTAAAGAGCACCTGCTTGGCACCCAAAAGGTTCTGGGTACAACCCCCAATAGCAGCATCTCCAGGTAGGACTGGGAAAGAGATCCTGTCTGAAATGGCAGAGGGATACGGCCTATCAGTTTGGACAAGGCTGAAATAGATAGACCAAGGAGGGTTGCATAAGGCAGTTTCCTGTGTTTGTTATTGGTTGCTTAACATATTTTTGTGATTAGCTGGCTTCTGGATGGCCCATGATAGGGGCTGGGGGGGGGAACCATCCAAAGAGAAGGGGCAGAGACTGCAAGACCCCACCATCTTACACAGGGCATACCCTAAGCCAGGGACTCTTTCTCTGGCCCCTGAGATGCTTCTGAAGCCAGACCACATCTTCTCACTGGCCCTGATCCATGCACTCCTCATGTGCTTTTGTCTGGGTGGAATATGTTCTTGCATCCTCTTCCTTGCCTAGATGGAGTGGGAGGAGTATCTGTCTGTCTGTACATCTTGTCTATTCATCCATCCACTTGTCTGTCCAACCATCTGTCTGTTGAAATGTCTTGCATGACTGGTTGGAATATGTTTCCTGTATAGAATGTATGAATTACACCTGTTTCTCCACCCATTTTTGCCTTTGACCACACCAACCATTGGCATGTGGCCCCTGGAAGGTTCGTCACAAGGGAAAGAGGACCTTGGGCTAAGAAGACTCATTACCAGGGTTTCCATAAGCAGAAGGTCTCGTCACGCAAGACTTGGAAGCAGGAGAACAGCCTGTTTAGAAAGAGAGTTTCCAATAATGTCGTAAGCAAGCTTTACGGCAGTGGAGACCTAGGATCCTGGAGCGGAGGAGTGTGGCTATTGCCCCTTTCAAGCCCAAGAGGGGTTGGAGTCATGTGGCTCCTTCTGGAATTGTGTCCTCCAGTGAAGGAAGCACAACTGGGATGGCCCTTCCAAGAGACCTTGAGTCCTTCTCAGATCAACCGGTGGGTTGGCAGAACGGCAGGCACAGAACACCCAGAGCAAGCTGCAATCACTGCAGACCAAGCCCTCTGAATGCAGGTGTAGAAAAAGCATCCAGTGGGTGGCCCAGAGGGGGAACCCAAGGGATGCTCAGCCAGTGAAGTAGCCCAGCCACCCAGACTGGTAAGGAGTCGTGCAACTGCTCTTTGGCCTGAGCTTCAGCAGGGGTGGCCTCTTTGCTCATGGCTTATTTTAGGGGTGGGTTTCTGTCCTTAAATCCCTCAGCAGACCCTTTAGGATGATGACCCACTCCCTAATGCTTCATCAAAGACTGGCAGCCATCCTTTCAGAACACCTGATAGAGGGCTGATCATTGGCTCCAAGCTGAGAGCTGCCCTCCTCCCAAAAACAGGACTGAGAAGGTCAATGGTCAAGTCAGTTCATGGCAGCCCTTGTGCCACTGCAGACCCCTCAGGACTGGTCTTCCCCCACAGGCAGCTCTTGTGGGACCCAGAATTTTGCATTATCCAGAAAAGTTGGGTGTCTGCACCCAAAATTAGGGCATCCACCCTACACTGCTTGTTGTAGCATCTTCCAAGCTCTTTCGCACTTCCCAGCCATTGCCTGCCAAACAAAGGCATCTCTCCATCTCTCCCTCTCTCCACCTTTGGATGCCATCCCATTGTTGCCAACAACACCTGGCAGGACAGTCCTCCATTACTCAGGAAGGCAAGTGAAATTGATTGTGGTTGAAACATCCCTTCTGAAATCAAGCCAGCTTCTCATTTATTGCTCTGTGAATAAATTCGTCTTTCCCATGGTGCCCCCAGGGAGCAGGCACACCATACACAGAGAGACAGAGAGCAAGGAGAGGGTCACAGTAGCCATCTATATCTCTTGCCAACCAACATCAAAGGCAGGTGACGGCATTGTGCTGCCTGAATATATAGGTCAAAAGAGTGTGTCTCCCTCACTATAGGAGAAGCAGAGGATGCTGCCTCCATTGTGATGGCAGCCACCACACACAGGAGCCACTAAACAATGCTGAAGAAGTTGCCCTGGCCACCTCCCACCCGCTTTTTCCAGAGGAAAGGAAATGTGTGTGCCACGAATGGGCCAGTGGGGAGATTAATGGACCTTTCACAGAGCAGCTCCCACCTCTTCGCCTGTGCTATACAAGTTTTCAGCCAAGGATAATTTAATGGTCAGGTGTAACCTGTTAGAACAATGCTGAACACCTGCCTGGTCATCGGCTTAATTTATGGCTCCCTTGAAGAATTGAGGTGGGGGAGTGCAGTAACAGGAAGAGAGGGCTGCAAGGGGGAGGGGAGGAATCTGTTCTCATACTTCCTCATTCACACGTTCCAAAACAATATAGGAAGCAGAAAGGCCACATTTGGAAATTTGCACTTGTATGGATTTTGCAAAAGGGTTCACCAGTCAAGGACACAAATGGATACACTGGCAGGGAAGTCTGCATAAGCCAGCACAGGGGAGTGAAAATAACAAACAAAAACACATTATCTTAGCAAAAAAAAAATGTATTGCAAAAGTGTGAACTTTAGGCCAAATTGCATGTTAAAATGTGTATATTAGGATAAATACTTCTTCTTCTTAAAATATAAATATATAAAATATAAATATTAAAAATGTGTATATTAGGATAAATTAATGCTAAAATGGTGGTGATTTTTCATGAGGACTTTTTAAAAAAAAAATTGCAAATGGATGTGGAACAGCAGGGAACTGAAGGTAGGAAAAATGAAAAACCAGGAAAACCAAAACCGACAGACTCACCCCACCCCCAGCATCAACAACCCCACGCTGGCCGTGCCCCCCCCCCAGTGTTCCCCCTCCTCTCCCTGGTCTGGAGCTGAAGAGAACCTCAGTCCAAGGAGCACACTCTGCCCGGCTAGATGAGATGCCCCAGCTTTCTATTTGTTTTTTATTATTATTAAATATTTTCTTGGGTTACAAAAGTAAAGAGTTCAGCTGTCTTGCCAAATCCACCCTAGAGTGGAAAACAGGCTGGTCTTGCCTGAGGAAACAAGGGCCAGATTTCATTGCAATGATGCAATTAACATGCAAGGCCATTTGATGCTTTAACGTGACCCCAACCCACAACTCATACTTTTCAACTCACACTTTCCGACACAATCCATGGGCCCAAATACAGCCATCATTCAAAATTCCCACTTCTCCCCAAACTCCGCAATGCAGTTCTCCAAACATGACCTGCATGTTCCAAGATGCATGTACTAGACTAGAGAAAAGTGTGCATGAAAATGCAGATATTGGTGAAAATAACAGTGCATCGCCTGAGGGGAAATGGCTTGCAAAAATCATGTGCAGATTAAGTGAAGTTGCATAAAAATGTGAACATTAGAAGAAATCCACACAGATGCTGATGAGAGGTTGGGTTTTTAAAAAAATAATAATCATAATAATAATCATAAACTGATGCCAAATTATAGAGAAGTAAAGATTGGGGAAATGTTAATTGAGAAAAATGCAGCAGCACAGAGTCATCGTGTCCTAGTGAGGTTCTAAATGTCCTCCTCCCATCTCAGAGTTGCTGTTAAACTGAAACCAGGGACTCTTGTCCTCCTGACAGCGCAATCTTTGCTCTTGGGGTGAATCACAGCTGCATCAGCTTACAAGGGAATAAAGCAATTATTTAGCACTTGTATTCATTACGTGCTGACAGAAGACTCGTTGTAACCCAACTCACCCTCATTGTCAAGAGGAGCAAACTACCCTCTGATCAGTACGCAGAAGCTCTCCCGGAAAGCCATGATGGCTGCAGGCCCACCGTGCATCTCCCCAGCAGAGGCAGTTTTAGGGTAGCACAAAGGGTGCCGTGCTGCAGGAGGCACCACAATAATGCTGTAGAATGTAGCACAAAAGGGAGCTGCTGAAATCTGAGAGCCTAAAGTCCACCACTATCCCCAGAAGCAGCTTCAGAGTAATTTGGTGAGCTTCATCAATAATAATAATAATAATAATAATAATAATAATAATAATAGTAGTAATACTTTATTATTTATACCCCACCCATCTGGCTGGGCTTCCGCAGCCACTCTGGGCAGCTTCCAACAAAATATTGAAATACAGCAATGCATCAAACATTAAAAGCTTCCCTAAACAGGTCTGCCTTCAGATGTCTTCTAAAAGTCTGGTAGTTGTTGTTCTCTTTGACATCTGGTGGGAGGGCGTTCCACAGGGCGGGTGCCACTACCAAGAAGGCCCTCTGCCTGGTTCCCTGTAACTTGGCTTCTCACAGAGAGGGAACTGCCAGAAGGTCCTCGGCGCTGGACCTCAGTGTCTGGGTAGAACAATGGGGGGTTCAGCTGCCAGGCTCTTTGCAAAATGACACTGGAGTTGGTGGCCCTCATCGGTGTAGGCCGTCAATTGTGGAGTGCCATCTCTTCTTCGGGCAGGAGGGAGCCTTTCTAGTGGCCAATCAGCTTGGATCTGGGGTGAGCTGCTATCCCCCAAAGCTCTGGGATGAGGCACAAGTGAGGCGTGCAACAAAATGTTGCTGCACGTCTTCTTTCTTTCCTTAGCTAGGAGAGCACCTGCTCAAGGTTCCAGCCAGCCAGCGTTGCCCTCCCTCCCTGCCTAGACGAGACAGCATAGAGTTGTCTTGAGGGTGGCAGCAGCGTCAAGTCTCCCTGAGAGCCTTTCCCGGTTAGTGCTCTGGGCCGGAGGCTGCCCAGCTGAGCGTTGACAGAGTACGCCAAACCTGTCTCTCCAATCAGCCTGTTTGTAATTCTTGGCAAACACACACATCTTTTGGCCTCCCTGGGCATGTCCAGAGCCCCATGGGAGGAGGCGCCGCTCGCATCCACATGGCTTACAAATGACAGGCAATCACACCGATAGCAAAGGGCAGCTGGGGAGCTGCAAATCCAGACACTGCACCACGCTAAACTCTTGTAATCTAGCCTGAGACATCAGATCTGCAGACATAAATCCTGTAAATACCAGGCTTGACATGAGTCTCTGGTCCTGCTGCCCCACCAGCCTGCCAGGCAGCTGCACTTGGGGACAGGAGACGTGCCGAGCAGCAGGTGGTGGACCAGCTGGACCATCCTCCTGCAGCCTTCGCAAGACTTAACTTTCCACCCACTGGTGATGACGGGTAACTTTTAGACGTCAGGAGAGAACAGATGGGAGGCTTGTGGTGCAATGGGGCATCCAGTCCACACCTCCCTGGCACCCACCTCATGACCAGTGCAGGAGACAGGATGGCCCTGAGTCTCAGCTGGCACAGGCCCTTGGTGGGTCACTTTTCCTGCATTCAACTGAGCGCTAATGGTAGGATAGGTATAGACACCGCCCCTCCAACAGAAAAGCACAGCCAAAAGTCTCAGGAGGAGCAAGCAAGGGGCTGTCATGGCTGCCCTTCTGGGATCTGCCACCAGAGGCAGTCATCTCACTCTGCCCAGCTCCCACCTCCTGTCTAGCCTTCTGTCCTTACAGTGGCCAATCAGAAGACCCCAAAAGGAAAGCCACAAGTAGAATCCGAGTGCAACAGCAGCAGTTCTTCCAACTTGAGATTCCCAGCAACTGGTATTTGGAAGCCCGACTGCCTCCAACAGTGGAGGCAGAGCATAGCTACCATGGCCAGTAGCCACAGATAACTTTACCTTCCATTCATTTGTCCAATTCACTTTTAAAGCCATCCAGGTTGGTGGCCATTACTACGGTATATCCTGTGCATGCAAATTCCTTAGTTTAGCTGTGCGCTGCACAAAGAAGTCCTATCTTTTGCCTCCTGCTGAATCTGCCAACATCCAGTTGAGTTCCGGGTGATGGACTCAGTGGCCCCCTTTGCTTCAGTCCAGGAGCAGAGACCTCCTGCTCTTCTTGCATGCTGATTAGGGAGGCGTCACCTAAATCACTCCCAGCTGCAAGTGTTGCTTGGTGGCATCAACCGCATGGCAAGACGTGCTTATTAATCAGTCCTTGGAAGAGCCCCGATCAAGGGAAGTGAGGACAAGCATTAAATCACGCTTGAAATGCTCTGTTTGTCTGACGGCAGAAAACAAAGGCTTCCATTACTTCATTAATTAAATGGGCCTGTCTTAAGAAGTGCCTGTCTGCGAGTGGGAGGTTTGGGGGAGGTGCCTTGCCAGTTATCTTCTCCCTTGTTCTCAACTAGCTGCTCTTTACAGGCCTTCCATCTCTGTCTATTAAGTGGACAGGGCTTTGCAGTCATTCAAAAATCATCAAATGATTTGGGGGGGGGGGAGATTGTTTCATTTGCCTGTCTTTCAGGGTGCTTGTGAGCAGGCACACCAACTCTAGGAGGCGTCACCCCCTTGACGTTTGTTTTAAAGGGTCCTGGCCCACTCAATGTTGAGGGGCCCAGCGCACGGGACAGGACACCATGGATAGCTGCACCAGCCTGCGCAGTATCTGGAGATGCCATCAGGATCGCTGTGGCCTGGTGCAAGGTCACACCAGCCTGCACAGCACTGGGAGATGCTGCATGGACCAGCCTGGCAGAAGGCTGCATCAGCCTGCACAGTGTCAGGAAACGCACATGACATCATGTGATGTGTGATGCACATGTGGCGTCACATGCGTGCAATGCGCGCTGGGTCCCCTAGATCTTGGGGGCAACCTGGTGCCTCCGATTGTGAGTGCCAAATCCTACAAATTTGCAGCCTTCCCAAATGCCCGCTGCAATTCCTGAAGACACCCCCTCCAACAGCATCCTAGGCTGGGCTTTGATATAAGCATGGAAAGGCAAGTAGCAGCCTACTGGGGACCTGACAAAAGCACTGTGTGCATTTCTTAAAGTGCAGTCTTTGTACAGTACTTTTAAAGAAATTAGTGTGGAAATTGTTTGTTTGTTTGTTGTTTGTTTTAAAGAAAAAAGGTAAAAAGTTCTTTCTTTAAGAACAGAACCAGTGAATATGGCAGCCTAAGTAGCCAATCTCCCCTGCTTCTTGTGATTCAACATGGCTTCTTGAATCTTGAATATCATGAGGTGATATTTTGCCATCATCCAGTGGACTTCCAAGTGTTTGGGTAGCCCAGGAGGTCTCAGAGGGCTAGATAAAGGTTTAAAGGTTCAATGCATTTGGGGGGATGGGCAAAGGGGGGGAAGGAAGGGAGGGAGACCCTGTCCCCAGCAAGCATTTACTTATTTCATTTATGAATTGGTTCCCTTGAAACATTCCACAGTGATTTAACAGTAAAGATGTATATAAGTCCCATTCCAAGTCCAAGACAGTTACAAACTGGAATCATAGAATTGTTGAGCTGGAAAGGGCCATGAAGGTCATTTAGTCCAACTCCCTGCAATGCAGGAATCTTTTGCCCAATGTGGGTCTCAAACCCACAACTCTGTGATTAAGAGATTCATGCTCTACCAACTGAGCTAAATGGCTTGTTGGAAAAGAAGGTCTTCCACAGGCCTTGGAAAAGAAAGGCCATAGAGATGGTGCCAGCCTGTTCTGTGAACTGCTTAGACACCGGAGCCATTGACTGAGTGGGATGTAATTTTTGTTAAACTAAATAAGTGAAATAGGTGATGGGAATGACATGGTCAGCCCAACTGCGCACTCACCGGAACTCATTCCCTGAAAAACAATGGAGAAGAAAACCTTTGGAGAGTTGGAGGAGAAGTTTTGGCACCACTCCAGTTGGGAGCAAAGCATTCACTGTGCCTCTTTGGCATGGAGGGACCCCTGCCTGGATGGGCCAGTCATCTGCTTTGAGCTCTATGGCAGCCATTTATGCTGTGTTCCTGTATGTATTGGGGAGGGAGGTGTGTGCAGTGGAGATGGGAAAACTCCGTGGGAGGGTGATGCTGGTCCTCTATTTACTAGACCAATTGAGGTTTGTAAATCTCCCATCACAGCAGAGGATGTTTGCTTAGTGGCCTCTCCTGAGCAGCCCTGCAGCAATATTTCCCAGCAGCGAGTGCAATTTACTCCCTTGTGCCCTGGACATGATGTCGGGGACCGAAAGCCTCCTGTGATGGATGCTCAGGGCCCTGCTGGGAATCCAGCCTGCCTCGATCTGGCCTCTAATTGCTTTGGCATTTTCCTCTGGCTGGGCTGTTGTGTCTATTAGCAGGTGCCAACCTCGGGAGAGCCCAAGTGCCTGAAAGCCCCAGCAGAGGCTTCTCTTGAAAAGAGAACAAGCAGATTTGGAGAGGCCAATTTCAACAGGATCACATAGCAGGGAGAGGAAAAACTCTCCTGCTGTCAGGGACTGGGCAGAGGGGGAATGGGGGAGACCGCCTCCCTATCCCGACCCCTCCAGGGAGGAGGAAGAGGAAGACACTATAGATTTACAACAGTGGTTTGAGGGAGGTCACAGTTCAGAGGCAGATGAGGGGAAAAGTTGGTAAATAATGGGAGAGGAGGAGGCAGGACTGGAACAGCAGCTGACTGACACAGTGTCTTTAGAAAGCGTTCTAGACCCCCCCCCCCCCCATTTCCCAGAACCCAGCAAGCCTTAAAAGTAGGAGCTTAAGTTGCTCAAAGACAGAGGGCACATAGCAGCACCCATAGAAATGACGAATGAGGAAGTGGGAGAGATGGGGGGGTGGAGATTCACTCGGGACAATGCCATTATCCAAGAGGCTGGGTTCCATAGCCCCTCTCTGTAATATTTAAATAAAAAAGGATGGTAAGAAACTTTTCTTTGTCTTTATAATTTCCTGGGCAACCATTCGGGAGCCACTGACAGCATCCTGACACCCGCAGTCCCTCGCACTCCACAGCTGCTCAGGATTTTCCACGGCTCCTACTTGCATAGCCAAAAAAAGTTGTGCATTAACTGTATTCACACATTAAGTCTCCAGTGTGGTTTGGCCCTAAGTACAAGGCAGGCATTGAGTTTGAGCCTCCAAATGCTTCCTTTGAAGTAAGACCCACTTCTGCCAGACCCTCCAAGTGTCCCTATTTTCCAGCAACACTCCCAGATTTACAGAAGCCATCCCAATTTCGAATTTCATCCTGGAATATCCCAGTTTTCCTTAGGACATTCCTACTTTCTTTGGAGAAATGTTGGAGCATATAGAGTTCTCCACTTCAGAGCCATATGAAGACATGCCTTTATAGGGACGTTTTCTCATGTTTAATGTTTTATTATGTTTTTATATAATTGTTGGAGGCCACCCACAGTGGCTGAGGCAACCCCGTCATATGGGTGGTGTTGTTGTTGTTAAACAGGACATCCCTATTTTCATCAGAGAAATGTTGGAGAGGTTGCACTGCTGCTGCAACACCAGACTATAACACAGCTCATTTCCCCTCCAGATCACACTTTTTTCAATCTCCAAAGCACTCAGTATACCACCACCAACAAAAGAATTTAAAAACGCCCCACAAGTTCGTCTTCCTCGACTTTCCTGCCTTGCCAATGCACCTACCGGCTGTCTCCAGCCCTTGCTTCTCCCTGCCTGCAGAGCAGGCCCAGAGACCAGATGCATCCCTCCAGGCCTCCCTATCTGGCTCCTAGAACTCATGGGAGCTGGAATGAGAGGCAGGACACAGCAAATGCACTGAGCTAGAACCACGTTGTAGTTAACTTACAAAGTCTGCCAAGGTAAATGAATGTGTGGAGAGCCAGCTTCTCTAGGAAACTGCAGGCAGCTATCTTGGAGCTTGAAATGTGAAGAGGCAGGGAGGTGGGGAGGATAGGCAGGCAGGCATGTTTATTTAGCCCCCAGCCCTGCCTCCCCCTGTTCTAACAGCAACCTCGCACCCAGAGCCCAAGGGGCAGGGCAGCAGAGCAACAAGATCTCCGCTGCCGCTGCTTCTGAAGCTTCGAAGGGTTGATATTTAATGACATTTTCCAAATATTTTAATAGGAATTTCAGATCTTGTTCCTAATCTGACATTTATCTTCTATTTAGCAGTGAAAATAAACTTGGGTACACAAATCACCCTCCATATTCTAAATGGCTTCATTGTTGCTTTTATTACTTTTTCCATTAAGCTGTCACAATCTGCGCCAGGCCCAGCGCCTCTGCGGTGGCCGGCTGGAGGGATCTGTCATCTCCACTGGATGATTTACACGGGGGCCCCAGCAATAACTTTATTCATGTTGGAGGATAATTATCAGCTCCATTATTAATGCCTCCCACTTGCCCTCGGGGCAAAACATCAATGAAGTTAAAATATTGACCTGCAATAAAACATGTTTTATAATTAAGCAGACACCTGGATCACTCACCAGTTGAGGCATCCTGGTGCCCCTGCCTGAGGAGGAATCTAAGTGGCCTGGGAGTGCAATTATTGTCCACACACACACAAACACACACACACACTTTGCAAATAATTTCTTGTGGAAGGGAATGGAAATGGGCTCCTTTTTCTCCCAGCCAAGCCCCTGCTCAAGATGAACAGAGCTGAGCCTAAACATGGGACTCATTTGATTTGGGTGCAAACTGAGGCCCCAGCAGGGTTTTCTGGTCATTTGCCTGAAGTCAGGTTGCAAAGGGAATCTGGGTGGTTTTCTCCTCCTGCACCTGATCCTTCCTTGGTGGCAGGTCCAGGTCTTGGAGGTCCCTTCAGAGCCTATCTCCAAAGGAAAGAAATCTGCCTGCAGGCCAAGTATTTCCAGGGAAGGAAGGAGGACGTCCTTTTGATGAATTAAAGTGTGTGCATGCCCCCCCAGAACAAGAGCAGCTCATTGACTCTGCTACCTGCAAAAGCTTGGAGGGTCTGACAGGCACAACCCAAACCCACTGCTGAGTCTCAACAACCAGCTCCATATGGCAGTTGAGGAAGCCTTTCCCTCTCTGGAGGCACCCAAGGCATTTGTTTTGCCTACAGAGCACATTCTGTGACAAGCCTTGGCCAAGACCCATGAAGCTACAGCCTGAGACTTTTTGGTCTTCCAAGCAACCTGCCAAACACTCTGATACAGAAGGAATGGGGGCTGGAGTCCATCAGACAGACCTCTGCAGGGAGGAAATCTACACCTGGCAGTTTGGTCAGCAGCCCTGATAGTCCATTGACATAACCCAACCACATGATGGCTCTTTGGCAGACACTCCCATGGCCTTGTGAGAAGAAAGCCTTGCCTTGGCTCCCAAGGAGAAACTGGAATGCAAATGGGGGGTGATTGTGAACAGGATCTGACCTCACTTCTGTTTCTCCCATGTCTAGAAAGCATTGATCTGAGCAGTTTTCCACTAGACCCATGCTTTCCATGCATTTGTCTGAGTGGTTTACCCCTTGCCCTGCTTCTTTCCTAGGGAAAACCTGATCTTTAGCTTGAAATCAGGGCAAATGTCCAACTGAAGAAAACCCAGTTGACATTTGCTCTGACTGAGCACTAAAGATCAGGTTTCCCCCAGTGGGTGGGTCAGATGAGCCACAACTGAACTAATTGGGATTTATGAGCAACAGCTTAAACAGAGGGCATCAAGCTCCTTGAAGATTATGGAGCTTACCAATATAACACAACAGCACTATTTTATCTCCACAGCCAGACTGCGGCTTCTGTGGGCCTCAAAAGCATTATGGGATTGCTATGCCCCACACTCTCTAGGTCACTTGGTGAGTCTAGCCAGAGGGGGTACCTGTTGTTGTTGTTGTTGTTGTTGTTGTTGTTGTTGTTGTTGTTGTTTTGTTGTATTTGTACCCCACCATCTGACTGGGTTGCCACAGCCACTCTGGGTGGCTTCCAACAGATACAAAACATAATAAAACATCAAACATTAAAAATTTCCCTATAAAAGACACCCCTCCCCAGTAGAAATATGCAGTTTGATCTCCCCTGAAGAGAGAGCTCTTTCCTCTTCTTGGAACTTCTGCAGAAGCCTCATTCTTCAGAAAGAGCAGCTGGCTTTAACATAAGTATCTTTTGTTGTACTATATATCTGAACCTTCAGGAACTGTGAAATTACACCTGTCTATAGTTCTTACAGTTAATACCCCTTGGTTACTTTCTTCTATCCTGTGATTTCTCCCTTTAATGTACAAATGTAAATGTAAAAATTGGCTTATCCTGACATTTTCTACTTATTGTTTCATATGTAAAGGATGCCTAACTTTCTACTGTATTCGTTCATCCAAACCAAATAAAAAAAAAAATTTTTTTAAGAATTAATAGCAGCTGACTTGGAAGCTGCCCACAGCACATGTAACTTTGAGGAAAGAAATGTCTTTCCCCCAGTAGCTGCCAAATCTGTCCTTCCCAATTATCTTCCATTGGGGCCGCAGTGCAGGGGATGAAGAGAGCACAGCCACCCTGCTCAGCTCTGATTAGGCATTTACTCCAGCTGTTAAGAACCCAATGCTGTCTGGAATCAATGAGGAAAGCTCACGGTGACAGCAGGTGCATGTTCTTAGCATATTGTAGACGTTGGGCATTAATGGACGCATGAACTCACTTACTGCAGGAGCACCTTTGGATATGAGAGTGGTTTGCATACACAGGCTGACACAGGTGTGAATGAACTGAAATTTGCTTACTCAGGATGGCAACTGCAGTGACTCAGCAACCTCTGTCAACCCCCAAAAGCTGAGGCAGTAGAAACCTTTTGCAGACAGTTTGAATATCTCATTATCAGCTGTGCTCAAAATTCCTGGCAGTATATGCCTCTGTGGGACAGATGTCTGTGGCAGCTCAAGGGGTTTAGTGGCCCAAGTGCAGACAGGCCAACCATCATCACCCCATCAGCACATTCCATTGAGACAGGACAGGATCGGCACCATGGACAGGGACAAGAAAAGTGGTGATCTCTCATCATCATTATTCCTGACCATTGGCTAGGCTGGCCGCTGGAAGCTAGAGCCCATCCCCTTGTAATAAATGTTGGAAATGTCAGGAGACAGAAGGAACATTTTACCATATGTGGTGGGAATGTAAGAAAGTGAAAAGCTTCTGGGAGATGATTTATAATGAGTTAAAGAAAATGTTGAAATATACATTTGTTAAAAAACCAGAAGCTTTTCTTTTGGGAATATTGGGTAATGAAATTAGTTAAAAAGATGTGAAATTAGTTTTGTATGCAGTTACAGCAGCTAGAATTTTGCTGGCGCAGAGGTGGAAACAGGAAGAAATGCCCACGAGAGAAGAATGGAGAATGAAATTGATGGAATACGCAGAAATGGACAGACTAACGGGGAGAATCGGGAATCAAAGAGACCAGAGATTCATGAGGACTGGAAGAAATTTACAGAGTATATCAAAAATGTTTGTGATGAACAATTGCTAATTGTTCATCTGTGAAGCTCTGTGAAAAACATTGATAGAAATATTGCTTTAAAAATATGATATGATTAAGACTGGTAAAGTGCAATATAAAATTGAGAAATGTGAGATAAAGAGATAATACGGAGAATTGCCAGACATGCTGATGGAAGTCTAAAAGTGAGAACTGGATGGTTAATTTGGTATAAATTTATGCTGGAAAATTAATAAAAATATTAATTAAAAAAAAGGAAGCTAGAGCCCATCCCCATGTGGAGGGTACCCACACCCTTCAGCTCTAAACAAAACTAAAACTCTACAACTCCCCCTCCACAGCCTCCCTAGAACTTCTCCACACCCCCACTCCCGGAACAGTAAGAGCTGTTTGACAGTGGAACAGATTCCTCCTTCCTTGAAGGTTTTGAAACGTAAATTGGATGGCCGTCTGTTGGGGAGCCTTCAGTTGTGGTTCCTGCATTGATGCTTTCTGGTGGGAACTGATGAAATTTTGGAACTGTTCAGTTAAGTCTAATGCACTCTGAAAGAGGCATGAGTGGCCTTCCCTATTTCTACAGCAGAGGCTTAGAAGCAAGGGGGTGCAAGAAGAGTCTCAGCAAGGTTTCATTAACCAGGGTGAGCATGTTGTTGTATTACTGGGAGAACACAACCTGCCCTCTTCCTGACAACAGTCATCACTTGGTGCAGCCCTTCCTCTTTCTCTGCATCCCTTCCAACACCTTCCAGTGAAGAGCTTCAAGAGCTTCAGGGTTCCTTGAGGCCTGGAAAAATTTACTTCTGAGGCTGTTTTGCCCATGCTTGTGTCAGGGATTCTTTAGCTGTGGCTCCTGTATTGCTGGAGTTTGGACTAGATGGCCCTGGGGCTCCTTCCCAACAGTACAGTTAGGGAGAGGCAACTCATCAGCTTGCCTACACAAAGGCTCCTTTGCTAAGCAGTGTTTGTGCCTCCCAGGCCTATGTCAAGAGAGAGGGGAGGGGTGATACAGCACAAGTTTCACTTCAGAAGTGACCAGTCTGCTGGAGCTTTTGCCTCCGCGAGACACAAAGCAGGCAGCCTGATGAGCAGGAGTGAGAACGAGATGACTGGAGGTAAGCTGGGAAGACAATAAACCAAGAGAACACAAGAGCGCAGCTGATTATTTACTTGGATAATAACATGAAGTTCAGAGAAAGGTGGGCTCCGTCTTGCTCACAAACAGAATTGTGAAGCAGCAACAAAGATGACTTTAATACCTTGGAAAAGGTTAACGCTGTTAGGGATTTGCTGCAACATTCAAAAAAATATTCTTTCTTTTTAGTCTCTTGGATAAAATAAAACCTCCTTCAATCACACTCTGCTAAACATCCTTGCGGAACAGAATTACCAGATCTTTCTAAAAGCGACAAGATCCACACACTCCTGGACTGTGGCTCCACCCGCCCTTCCCCCCCCCCAACTTCTATTGGTTGGTGCTGATGGGAGTTGGAATCCAACAACATCTGGAAGGTGACAGGTTCCCCCTCCCTGGCCTAGATGCTGATCTCCCTCTCTCATTGGCCATTTCCTGACTGTCACAGTTTTCAGATGGGATTTAGCTGGTGCAATTAGAGTTGATGCAGATGTCTTGTGCAATAAGCTCGTTTCTCCCAAAAGATCAGACTTTTTGCAGTAAGGAAAGTGATGGGGAAATCTCCCGGAAAGTGCAAGATAACAGTGCTTGCATCATCTTACCTCCCTGCAAGGCAATGAAAGCTCAATAAACAGGTCACCTAGGAAGGCATCCTCTCTCTCTCTCTCTCTCTCTCTCTCTCTCTCTCTCTCTCCCTCCCTCCCTCCCTCCCTCCCTCCCTCCCTCCCCCTCTCAGCTCAAATCCCCCATTTCCCACAGGACTTTGGCCTTTCCCCCTCACCAACCCTGTCAAACGGATCCTGAGTCCAAGTCATATAATTTATCATAGAATCAATCATAGAATTGTAGAGTTGGAAGGGGCTCCATTACACAGATTCCCTGTAATGCAGAAACCAGCTAAAGAATCCTTGACAGATGACTATCCAACCCCAGCTTTAAAATCTCCTGTGAAGGAGACTCCACCTCCTTCTGAGGTAGCCCATTCCACTGTCAAATGGTTCTCTCTGTTGGAAAGGTCTTCCTAATGTTTAGTCCAAATGTCCTTTCTTGTCATTTGAATCCACTAGTTTGCGTCCTCCCCTCCGGAGCAGCAGAAAACAAGCTCACTCCATCTTGCAAGTGAGCTCCCTTCAGGTGTTTGACAATGATCACGTCACCTGTCAAGTCTCCTCTTCTCCAGGCTAAGTGCACCCAACTCCCTTACCCATTCCCCACAAATAAGGCTTTGCTCAGGTTCATCCCTTGTGACACTTCCCCTCCTCATGCTGTCCATTCCCAGCTGACTCCTGTACCTCTGTCTAAATTCACACAGTAAGCCTCTTGGAGAAGGGTCCTTTCTCTTACTAAAGTTATGGATGAGGTTAACTGGTGGGGTGACAAGAGAAACTGCCAGAAGTTCTGAGGACGGGTGGCTGATCTGGGCAACAGCTTCCTGAAGACCACTCACTCTGCACTCATCCTGCAGTAGAATTTGGCCAGTGGGAAGATGGATGCTTGCTGCCAAGGCTTTGGCGCACGGGGAGGGGGGGAGAATGTGGGGGTCCTGCTGACATGCTACGTGGATCCAAAAGTTGAGAAGAATTCCCAAGGAAAGGAACAACAGCTTCTCTCATCCCCTCCCCACCAGAAGCAGATAGAACTGCCGGGGGGGCTGTTTACTCAGTCAAGAGACCCCACCACCTACCTTGATGGCAGACAGAGATCGCGCTGCAGAAGACAAACCCCTCAGCCTCATTTTGCACCGGCTCTTCCCCACGTGGCTCTCTTAAAAGGAGCCAATTTATTTTTATTCAAAATCTATAAGAAACAATCGCCCAGTAAAGCTGTCAGGGCATCTCTTCTGCCAGAGCAGCCCAGCCTGAAACTGCCGTATTGACAGCCCTGAGGAACAAGCCTCATCAGTTCCGCCAGGCTGCCTCCTTCGTAGTGAGGAGAGCAACCCACCAGCAGCACCCCCCAGGACAGCGGCAGCCAGCACCCCTAGCACCTGCCCCCTGGATCAGCAGGAAGCAGGGGAGGCCCCACCGCAGCACCAGATCCCACTTCTGCAGGCACGCATACCCCTCAAAAGCCTCCCACTCTGCCCCATCACCCTGTTAGAGTCAAGAGAAGAGATAGGAAGAGGCTCGGTCAGAAGCTGAAGGTGGGGGCAAGTGGAGAACCCAAAGGGCACAAAGAACCCTTGTTCAAGGGCAGGGCAGCTGCTGTGTATACAGAAGGCCCCAGGCTCAATCCCCAATGGCAGCATCTCCAGGCAGGGCTGGGAGATAGTCTGTGCCGAAAGTTCAGAGAGCCACTGCTGCCAGTCAGTGTGGACAATACTGAGCTGGACAGACCAAGGATAAGGCATCTTCCACAGAGTTCCTAAGGACAGCCTGCAAGTCCTATTGTGTCCCGTCTGCACCCATCCTGAATCAACGTCAGTGGTGATGGTGGGAGTGGGGACCATCTTTCAGTGGCGCAGAGCCCCTGCTTGGCATGCAGAAGGTCTCAGGTTCACTCCCCCCTGGCAGCATCTTCAGGCAGCACTGGGAAAGACGCAGGAGAGCCACTGCTGCCAGCCAGCATCCACAATACTGGGTGAGAAGAATCAGTGGGAGGACTCAGCAAAAGGAGCAGACTTAGGTATTATGGCACCCTGACCCAGGACAAAATTTGGCTATGCTTTCATTTTTCTTATTTTCATGCCCTCCGCCCTCTCACCTTCTATTCTGCACATGCTCTCAAGTGCACTGCAGCAACTCATGTGACCAGGGCCTAACTTTGAGTAGGTACCCGTATAAATATATTGTTGCTGTTGTTGTGTGCCCTGTGCGGGAGAACTACCCTAAATCCGGCACTGCTGTGGCCCCCTCTAGTGGGTGCCCACCACCACCACCCTCAGTTTTTGCCCCTGCAGCCTCCTTATACCTCCCCTTCATTGCAGGCTGTGTCAGGGGTGGGGAACAGTATTTGCTCCAGGCCTTGGGCCAATTTAGGAATAGGCTCTGCATTCTGCATTCTGATTTCCCACCCCCCAAAAGAGCCTGGCTCCTTTCTGAAGGAAGCTGCTTCTTCCCATCTACAACAAGAAGGCGGTTGTGTGGGATGCGAGAGATTCTCCTCTTCTGAAAACACATTTGAAGACACTTGCAAAAATAGAAGCAACAGATATAACAAAGATGCCACTTAGAAGCAAAAGCAGATGCATAAAATACCCCCAAAATAAACCCAGCAGCAGCAGCGGCAGGAAAGGACTTCAATGCAGCTGTCAAATGAAACAGCAGGAAGGTCCAAAGCTGCCTCAGATCAGGTCTGGCTCTGTGCTTTTCTGGCCCAGTCCTGCCCGCACTGGCTGGAAGCAGCAACTCCCCAAAAGCCCAAATCTGTCCCTGATGGGAGCTCACAAGATGAAGGGTCTAGCTCAGGCATAGGCAAATTCGGCCCTCCAGATGTTTTGGGACTACATCCCATCACCCCTAGCTAACAGGACCAGTGGTCAGGCATGATGGGAGTTGTAGTCCCAAAACATCTGGAGGGCCGAGTTTGCCTATGCCTGGTCTAGATAGGCCTGTTCCACAAACAGGGGGTGCTGAGGGCCAGTTTGCTCCCAGGCAGAGTTCAAGATGCTGACGCTCTCCTCCCATATCAGTTCCACCCATCAACAGGCCTCACACTCTTCTGTGACATCTATACAGCTGGTTGTTAGACTATGGATAACCAGGAACTGGACTTCTCCAGCAAATGGCCCCATATCTATGGAGCCTCCTTCCAGAAGAGGCGAGGACAGCTGTCCCTCTGGCAACTGTTCAGAAGGAGAGCAACAGGCACACACCCTCCCATACCCTCCAACATTCCTCTGATGAAAATAAAGGTAAAGGGACCCCTGACCATTAGGTCCAGTCGTGGCCGACTCTGGGGTTGTGGCGCTCATCTCGCTTTATTGGCCAAGGGAGCCGGCGTACTACTTCCAGGTCATGTGGCCAACATGACTAAGCCGCTTCTAGAGAAACAGAGCAGCACACGGAAACGCTGTTTACCTTCCTGCCGGAGCGGTACCTATTTATCTACTTGCACTTTGACGTGCTTTCGAACTGCTAGGTTGGCAGGAGCTGGCACTGTGAAATGGGAGCTCACCCCGTCGCGGGGATTCGAACCGCCGACCTTCTGATTGGCAAGTCCTAGGCTCTGTGGTTTAACCCACAACGCCACCCGCGTCCCCTGATGAAAATAGGGACGTCCCATTCCATAATGATAATTTTAATATTTATACCCCACACATTTTACTGGGTTGCCCCAGCCACTCTGGGCAGCTTCCAACATATAAAAACATAATGAAACATTAAACTTTTTTTAAAAAAAAAACTTCCCTATACAGGATTGCCTTTAGATGGCTCAGGGGTCGGATAACTCCATACCCTCCAACATTTCTCCAATAAAAATAGGGACATCCTAAGGAAAAGTGGGACATTCCAGGATCAAATCAGAAACCAGGACAGCCACTCTGAATCAGGGGTGTCCCTGGAAAATACGGACACTTGTTGGGTCTGCCCTCCTGTCAGGCTTTTGTCTGAAAACATTGCTTTCAAAGTTGTTTTATATCTGTGGTTGTTGATACCTTGTTGCTGATGCGTGTTTTATTATATTATTTGTGTTCTACTGTATTTTTCATATTGTAGGCCGACCCTCCCAAGAAATTGGCACATACAGACCTTCCAAGTGTCCCTATTTTCCAGGGACCTCCCGGATTTAGAGAAGCCATCTTGGACACTTGCTAATGCTAGATTTTGGTTGCCCATAAAGGGTTGAGTGAGATAGGTATGTTTAGTCTGCAGTAGAGAAGACGGGTAAGGTAAAGGTAAAGGTACCCCTGCCCGTAAGGGCCAGTCGTGTCCGACTCTAGGGTTGCGTGCTCATCTCGCTCTAGAGGCCGTGAGCCGGTGCCTTCTGAAGACACTTCCGGGTGACGTGGCCAGCGTGAAGAGAAGACGGGAGAGAAGACAAATATCAGAAAGCATTTAGGAAGATGGAAGAAGTTTCTTTTCTGCTGCTCCAGAAGGGAGGACCCAAGACAATGGATTTGAAGGACATTTGATTTGAAGATCCCAATTCAACTTTAGGAAGAACTTTCTGATGGCAAGAGCCGTTTGATAGTGGAATGGATTCCCTCAGAAAGTGATGGACGCTCCTTCGTTGCAGGTTTCAAACAGAGGTTGGTCATCTGTCAGGGATTCTTGAGCTGTGATTCCTACACTGCAGAAGGTTAGACTAGACGATCCCTGGGAATCCTTCCAACTCTACATTTCTGTGGTTCTATGGTTCCTGAGCACCGGCTAGTTAAAAAAAGGCAGATGCCACCCACCCACTCCTTTGCTTGGCAGGGGTTTTGAGGGGGGGAGCCAGAAGATGCTGCAGGGTTTCTTGCCATGTGGGCAGCACACATACAGCGGGGGCACTTGGTGGTGGTGCTGATCACTAGCAGCTACCTGCCGTGCAGGTGGAGAGCTCCGTCTTCAAAGAGGAGCTTCCTTCATCAAATATGTTTGTTTTATGCTCCTGCTGCCCTCTCAAATGCCAGGCCTCATGAGAAAACAAAGCACAGAGGGAGAACAAGTCTTTAATTTATAGAATGCTACTTTCCCTCCCTGCAATTTCTGCGAAGTTACAGACGTGACTTGGAAATTGCAAACTGGCTGCTCCAGCCCTCCCTTCCTCGATGGGTGAGCATCTGATTAATTCACTTCATGCTGTTTTGGTTTTTTTGTTATGGAAGTAACCCTCCCACCTCCACACACAGGCCAGATTCACCTGCCATTTAGAAAACCAAGTCTGAAAAGCTAAATAATTCAGGAGGTTTTTTTCTCTCTCTCTCTTAAAAAAAATGATTTCACAGAAACTAACTTCTAAGCTTCTCTCTGCAGCGCTTTGCTATTTGCTGTAAAAAGTCTATCAAGGGGGGGGGGGGAGAAGGAATCAGCTTCCAATCTGTCTGGTCTGTTCCATTTGCAGAGGCTGCTGTGTCTTCTGAAGAGAACGTAAAAGCTTCTCGGTTTCCTGAGAGAAGCTGGAGACTTGGTTCTTATGAAGAAATGCAAAAACCCAGAGGCAAACAGAGCCCTTAACAGAGGAAGCAGGCAGGAAGTTCCTGCTGTTCTTGGAGCCTAGATTTGGAGGCTCTTTGCTATATCCATCTTTGGGGATATGACAAATCAGATGTTTTGCCCTTTCCATACACACATACACACACACACACACACCCCAGATGAAACAGGAGATTTGAAAACACCATATACAAGCTTGGTTTAAAAAAACAAAAAAAAAACTTCTTTAATTGCAGCAGCTTCCCAATACTACTCACTCAGGTATAGGGTGTGTGAAGAAGGTATGAATGGTTTGTCTGAGTGGGGATGTAGCAGTGGCATGCAGTCCGCCCCCCCCCCCGCCCCCGGGTGCATAGGATGTGCACCGCTCCGGGTGCCAGAGCAGCTAGCTCCGCCTCTGCCTAAATGCTCTCAGTAAATTAGAGCACAGTCATACCTCGGGTTACAGACGCTTCGGGTTGCACGATTTCGGGTTGCACACCGCACCAAACCTGGAAGTACCGGAACGGGTTACTTCCGGGTTTTGGCGCTTGTGCAGAAGCGCTGAATCGCAACCCGCGCGTGCACAGACACAGCGCTGCGGGTTGCGGACGCTGCAGGTTGCAAACGTGCTTCCTGCACAGATCATGTTCACAACCCGAGCGTCCACTGTACAGTGGTACCTCGGGTTACAAACACCTTGGGTTACAAATTCTTTGGGTTACAAACTCTGCTAACCCAGAAATAGTACCTCGGGTTACAAACTTTGCTCCAGGATGAGAATGGAAATCGCGTGGTGGTGGCACAGGGGCAGTGGGAGGCCCCATTACAGAAAGCACGCCTCAGGTTAAGAACGGTTTCGGGTTAGGAACGGACCTCTGGAACGAATTAAGTTCATAACCTGAGGTATTCAAGTATTAAAGCCTAGTGCCTCTTTCCCAAAGCCTCAGTAGCTTCTGCCCAGATTAGAGAGTGGGGTGTGATGCTCACATGTGCGATGTCCCCCACAATCGCTCTTGCAAACTGGCACCTCTGGCCTTAACTGTTCCCCTATGAAAAATTTCACCACATGGGATGTAGCTGAGTGGCAGAGTATCTGCTCTGCATGCAGAAGGCCTCAGGCTAAGTCCCTAGCAGCAGATAGGCCTAGAGAGCTTCTCACCCTCCACTAGAGGAAGTAATGGGGCTCCTTTGGTCTAAAATCAGCTGCCTTCGTTCCTAGCAAACTCAGTTTTGTTCACCCTGCATGTTATTTATTTAATGTATGTATGTTTGTCTTCTTATTTATTAATCAAAAGCCGGCCTCCTGCTTCAGGTCTGTTATCAGGGTAGCTTACAATAAAATATTTAAAACACCATAAAAATAACTAGCACGTAGAAATAAACTCAGCATAGCGAATCTCGGAAGGCAGCACTCAGGTAAGACACAAGGAATAGACCCATGGTTCCCAATGTGGGGCACACGTCCCCCAGAGGGCAATTTGATCTTTAAGGGGGGCAATTTGCAAATGAGTTATTAACAGCAAATGGCCTTTTAGGCTTCCTCCATGTGAATAGGAGTTCACAATAAGAATTATATGTCACTGGAGGGGAGGGCCATCAGAATTTTAGAGATGCTTAGGTGGGGCACAGCCAAGAAAAGGTTGGGAACCACTGGAATAGATCATCAGAAATGGGGGGGGATGACCCAGGGAAATCTAAAGGTATTCATCCCTTGTTGCCAGAAAGGCATCTAGGCAGGCCTCTGTTGGCCATCTCTGGGGACAGCAGCCCAGCACTGTGGCACTGCTGGGCAGAGCCCCATGACTCATGCCATGCATAGATACATGGATGTCCACATGGGGGTGGGCAGGTCCTTTCTAACTATTGCTAACTGGGTCCATTAATTCCAGTGAGTCTTCTCTGAATAGAAGTCAACCAAATGCCAGCCTTGGTTTTTAAGGCAGAAAGGTGTTGAGGGAACCTGTCAGTTCCTAGTTTAGTGAGGGCTCTTTTTGTCAGGGACTGGCTAGTAGTGGAAGGTACCAGTCCCCCCACACAAAAGAAGCCCCGAAGGAGGAAGGCTTTGGAGCCGGGAATTGCTGGTGGGACACAGAGGAGAGGTCAGAGGGAGAAGGATGGCAGGAATGGTTGGATGCTGGAGAAGCAACAGGCTTTAGTGAACAAGGAGAGCCTGTGACGGGGAGCAGCTCAGACTCAGAGGCTGAAGGGGGGGCAAGAGGCTGCAGGAGAATCCCAGGAATCTGCCTCTCCTACTGCAACAAGCTCCCCTCCCCACTGGACTCCAAGGACATGCAGGACAATGTATCAGGTGGAACAGAGATTACAGGTGCCCTGACATAGTTTGAGGCTGCTTGGGAAACATCAGACAGAGAAGGAGACCAAGAGGAAGTAGAAGGCAGGGACCATCAGTCCTGGCAACTGGTCTGGAGGGGCAAGTCCTGTCAGGAGGTGTTGCTGAGCTATATGCCATTTTCTTGAATAGAGAATTAACTACACTTCCCAACTCTGCGTCTTGTGTGCTGACCTGCATCTGAACCAACTCTGACAGCTTTTAAGGGATCTCCAGAGCTTCATTCATAAGGAATGGCAAATTCCCCTATACACCCATGAATGGAAGCCCTGGCAAGCACTCAAAAGAGGGTCACATACATATACACTTTTGAATGTGCATGTAATGTGAGAGAATCAAGGCTGCTGTTGAGTTTCTGATGTGAGGATCAAGTGACTAAGGATCAAGTCTCCAACCCTGTGAGATTCAAGTCTCCAACCCTGGGCAAGTGCCGCTAAGAGTCTGAATGATGACCCTCGTCCATTCTCAATGGGCTTGGCCAGCCCACCTGCTGCTGCTGCAACATGACTTTGAGACCAGGAAGTGAAGGTAAGCATGAACCAGTCATCATTTCCAAACGGCTGAGCAGATGCAGAACAGACTGTGCCAATAATAATCCTATTAGGCTAAATGTCACTCCTGGGACTTGCTGGGGTGTTTGGGAGTCACTGCTCTTGCAAGGGCATTTCATGGGTGCATCAGCATGGTAGATGCAGAAGGATCACTTGATGCAAAAGGAAGTTTTTCCTCATCCTTGGTCCTAATTGGGGGGGGGGGGCCAAGGGAGCAAGTGCCTCCCAGGCAAACCGCTTACTCCCCACCACCATCCCTGCAAAGTTTTTCTTCCTTTGAGAAATCTAACATGAGGGTCAAAACTCTTCTCATTTTGCCCTATCTCTGCCCCACCACAAGGGCTAAAGCCCTTCAGCAAAGTAGAGTCACAACCTTCTTCGTTGGGTCAAGTAACCACTGCCCTCTACCCTGGCCTAACCTCCAGCTGAAAAAATGGGGGGAGCAGGGAGATGGGGAGATTTGCAAGCAAATTCTGCTAGGCCAGATTTATTTATAAAAGCCTGGATTTCTTTTCATTCAGCATCACCAATTATGGATCGTTCCAGATTTAGAGAATCTTGAGGCAGGTGGGTATATAAAACATTGACTTTTGCAAGATGTTGATTAACATTCCTGCTTTAAAATAAGCACCTGGATGAGAGTTAAAAGGCTGACAAGCAATTCAAAAGTCCAGATCAGGAAGAAGAGTTTGGAGTCTGAAAGCGGCTAACATTCTCCTTTCCCTTCCTCCCCCACAACAAACACTCTGGGTTTTTTTTTTATAAAATATTTATTGAAATTTTCAAAAAATTTAAAGGAAAACAAAACACACACACACAAAAAAGAAAAAAAACCAAAAACAAACATATACCTTTCAATAACATTTTTCCTTGACTTCCGCACATCTCCCCTTCTTGTATTCCAATTCAATTTTTTAATTCAACAAGTTCCTATCCCCAAATTTTACCTTATTATATTTAAATCCTTTTTGTTTAACCAATTTTAACATAAATCTCAATCTTGATACATCAAATCTTATTCTTAATACCTTTTTCTAAAGTCAACCCCAATTCCATTTCACGATTTCCCCATTTTAATCTAGAATAACAAAACAAATTATTTACAAAAAAGGAAAAAAAAGAATATATTTGTACCGCCTTTGGATGGTAAAGCGAATGATTAGAGGTCTTGGGGCCGAAACGATCTCAACCTATTCTCAAACTTTAAATGGGTAAGAAGCCCGGCTCGCTGGCGTGGAGCCGGGCGTGGAATGCGAGCCGCCTAGTGGGCCACTTTTGGTAAGCAGAACTGGCGCTGCGGGATGAACCCCACAACAAACACTCTGTGAGGTGAGTGGGGCTGAGAGACTTCAGAGAAGTGTGACAAGCCAAGGTTACCCAGCAGCTGCATGTGGAGGAGCGGAAACACAAACCCGATTCACCAGATTACGAGTCTACCACTCTTGACCACTACACCAAACGACACCTCCTAGTACAGATGCATTGTTAGGCGTTCCCCCCCCTTTCATCCCTTTTTTATGCCCACTTCCTGCCTGTCGCCTTCCATGGGCTGTGACATGGGGCTCCACCCAGCAACTCCAGTAGCAGAATTCCACAAAGGACGTGGTGGGTCCCTCATTCCAGCCACTCACTTATCAAAAGGTTTCTATTAAGTTGCATGGAACCCCTGTGTTTCAGGACTAACATCTAGCAGCAGATCCGCTTTCTAAGGCAGCCCACTCCAGAGAGATGGGAGCATCCCACCCATCTCTTGCAGCCCCCAACATCATTTCACGTGGCCCTCCAGATGCCGCAGGCTCGCTC
The DNA here is from genome assembly GCF_964270895.1 of Podarcis filfolensis. Lineage (NCBI taxonomy): Eukaryota > Metazoa > Chordata > Lepidosauria > Squamata > Lacertidae > Podarcis > Podarcis filfolensis. The sequence goes on along the minus strand of NC_139616.1, from coordinate 27,916,709 downwards.
ATGCTGTGTGGAACATCCCTTTGGGAGTTGCCTCCTCTTCTACATCATGCTTCACGAAGGAGGGGCAGTTGTGGCAGTGGAGGGCCAGAGAGCCTGGATACAGAGAAGGAGGGCCAGTGTCATGGACAGGCTGGATGCAGAGGAGTGGTGGGAGGCAGCAGCTGGGGAACCCCCAAGGGAACCCCCAGGGAAGAAGGCTCAGAGCCAGGGGGTTGGTGGTGGGATGACATGAATGGTCAGAGGGAGCAGACTAGGAGGAGGAGGTGTCAGAAGCTGATGAGGTAACAGGGTTTAGTGAGCAGGAAGAGGCTGTGGCAGAGAGAAGTCTAGAATCTGAAGCTGGAGAGCAATAGGGGTCAAGAGGCTGAGTGTAGGCAGGCTATGGAAGAATCCAGGGAGTCTCCCCTTCCTGCTGTGACCAGCTCTCCCTGCCAGTCTCCCAGAACACTTGGAGAAATGAAGAGGCAAGAGCAATGAGAGGCAAGACAACAATGCCTTAGGCTGCTGGGGAAGGAACCTGAAGAGGAGCTTTAGAGAGTCGTGGGAAGGCGGAGCCTTCAGTCCTTGCAACTGCCTCATTGGGGCAAGACCTACTGGAAAGGGTTGCTGTGACCATTAGGACTGCGCTGTTTTGGTTTCTTTGAATAAAGAGTTAACTTCACTAACATCGGGCACTGTGTTGTTTTATTGCTGACCTACACCTGATTCCAAGTCCTGGCAGCCAGAGGGAGAAATGGAGGGGGATGGAGCTGCAATAGCTGGAAAGAGGGGAAAGGCCAGCTCTGAGCTGTGTTAATGGAGGGAAATGGAAATAAGCAGAGAGTCAACGGTGGGGAAGACAGGAGACAAAGCGGGAGAGATGCAGTGGGGAGGGGGGAGAGAGAAGGATGCAATCTAGGAAACCCTGCCCACTTTGGGCTCTGACTCCACCCACCACCAGCACGCACCGCCCGCCCCTGCGAAGTATTATCACCAAGGGAATGAAGCCCTGGACAAAGAAAATGTGCCATGCCCCTGTCTCAGAAAAAAAAGATATCTTATTAGGCAGGCAGCTCAGCTCCTTTCAACAAAACAATAACAACCCCACTCTCCAAAAGAGAAGGGGGGGGAGCACCCACACATACCAGGACAAAGAAATGAAGTGCCCAGAACTTTTTTATTTAAAAGGGAAAAAAAAAACCCTGGCAAGCAAGTCTTCTCTGAAACCTGCACCATTTTCAAACATTTTATCAGCCTGTTTTCAAATAGCCAGCTGTGCCAGGCAAGCCTTTGCAGAGAGAGCCCCTCTCATCGCTACAAAGCGTGTCAAATCTGAATCAAACAGCTTAGCCACCTGTTTTCCACTTTGCGGCAACCAATCATTGTTTTCAAAGTAACAAAGCTGTTTCCAATTTGAAAGCAGCAAATCAAAGTTTAATTATTTTGTCCTTCAGAGCATTCAACTATCTTTTCACTGTGTCTTTTTCAGATAGGAAGGCCTATCGCTGGCCAGCTTAAGGACAGGGGAAAAGCAGCCTGGCAGTCGAAGACAACCCTCCAAGCAGCATTAGAGTATTTGCAATCTGGAGCTTTCTGTATACCCCAGAGACAAAATGTGTGTGTTATCTAACCACGCTGCCCCTCCCCCCCCCAAAAAAAATGGGGTCGTTGCTTTTCCACCAACAAAATGCTTCCTCTTTCTGTGGCTATATCTTAGGCTTGCATGTTGACAGAAGGGTGGCCTCCTGGGAACTTCCAAACCACTCAAATATACATTTTTTGAAATTAAATTTTAGTTTTTGAATAATATGAAGGGAGAGAGACTGCCCTCCCTTTGTACCCCAGTGATCAAACATTTAGCTTCCAGGCTATGCTTCGAAAGACTGAGCCAAAATCTCTGGAGAAAATACTATACCAACTGTCACAAGGGGAAGGTGTGCATGTAGCCATAATGGGCAGGAACCATCAACAAAGAATTGTAGAGTTGGAAGGGACCATGAGGGTCATCTAGTCCAACCCCCTGCAATGCAGGAATTCTGCCCACCACCAACCTTCTGGTTAACAGCCACACACCCTGACCCATTGCGCCACCTAAGAAGGTCCTGTTGATCCAGTCTGACAGATGCATTTTGGTTGGGGAATAGAAGGCCAGCTGCTACCCAAGCACTGGAGGGCAATGGGAACTGCTGGTGTGCCTGTGAGGTCATAAGGAAAGGTGTGACCACTCAGTGGAATCAGTTGCACCTTCTGGAAATGGGCCCTTGTAGCTCAGTGGGGAGAGATGTTGGGAATTCCATTCCTCCCACAGCTGCAGATATGTCCTTGTCACATGTCTATTTACATTCCAGCACAGATGGTTGTTCCGACAGAGAGCACCTACTTTGCACACTGACAGTCCCAGGTTCAATCCTCCTAATGGCATATCCAGGCAGGGCTGAGAAAGGATGTCTGCCAGACACCACTCCCAGTCACCAATTGGTGAAAATGGCCAAGTCTGATTTGGCAGAAGGCAGCCTCCTCTGTTCCCAGTCAAGAAGCCACACCTTTTTACTGTTACACATTTGCGAGGACCGGAGGCAGATTCCCTTACAATTTCTGAAAGCCAGATCCTCCTCATAATATCTGGATTTAGTAAAAATTAGGATTATCAAGCTTTGGTTAAACTTTGCCAAACTTGAAACCCCCTGGATTTAGTTATGCTAATGAGCCATGCCATTAGCAAGGGACAAAGACCAGTGATGGCCCATCAAGGGGCCAAAACTGGTGGGCAAGGGGGAGTGTGGGCCCTTCTTTCTTGGGTGCTAGTGGGCAGAGGCAAAGGCCAGGGTTCCAGCTCTGAATGACGAAAAGGAGAATGAGGGATAGAACTCCACCTGATCTGGGGATGACAGGCTAAAGACACACAGAGGATGGCTTTGTGCTGTCCTCTGAATCCAATGCTAACCTTAAGGGGGAAGCCAAGCCCTCAGAGGATACGAATGTTCTGTAATCCATCCAGCTAGGTACAGGTTGTGTATATGTGTAAATAAAAACATAATTCATAGGGACACTACAGTCTCTGCTGTGCCGAATTTCTGAAGGAAACACAAACCCTGGGTAAGTGCCTGGAACCCCTGGAATCTCACACCACTCGGAGATAGGGGTGGTGTGTAACCAATTCCCCCAAAGCCTAGGATGCTTTAGGGACAGTGTCCCAAGTGCCTTATTGACCCAGGCGATTGTTGTTTCTCTGGTAGCTAACATGTGAGTGTTGTAACCTTAGATCACGTGAGAAGTATTGGGTTGCAAATCTCTATTTTGAAGGGAGTTGCTTTTGAGTCTTTTCTCCCAAACTCAGTGAAATGAAGATGTGAAAGGAAGCTCTCCTGGAGGGAGAGTAAACAGCCTGAAGGCTGGAATGCAGGCTATGGAGAGAGAGAGAGAGAGAGAGAGAGAGAGAGAGAGAGAGAGAGAGAGAGACCTTTGCTTATAGGTCTGTTTGGACTATTTCATAAGATGCTGAGCCTGTGCTCAGCACAGCACAAGACATTATGTGGATATTTTGGAGGTATCATTTGATGTATTCTGTTTTATTTCAAAAAGTTATGCCAGTAAAAGCTTGAATAATATTTTTATGAATCTGGACAATTATTTATTCCAAAAGGGGTTGGTTCTTATGTTTCCAGTCGCTTCAAATAGTGCAATATTAATATCTGCAACAAAGTCACTGTCCATCCATTGCTTAAGCCCCCGAGGCTCAGCAGAAATAGGTTTGTTTTAAATGGAAGACAAGACATTTATAGACGTTAATTAGAAATTATTTATAAATGGAATGTATTTGTAATAATTCGTTTGTTTTTAATCACATTTTTCTCCATTTTGTGCTTTTAACCTTTTTCTATCACAGTGACCAATAAATAACATTGCAAAGTATGTTGACTTGCATTAAAAATAAAAGAGGTATTAAAAATAAATAAGAACAAAGGAAGCCATATTGGCCCATAAGAAGAAGAAGATGGTTCAGTTAGGCCAATAAAGCAAGCATTAAAACAAGTACTTGATCACCACAGCAAATCCCTAGTCTGTGCTGATGGCAGATTGGACCAGGGCACATTTTCCATAATTTTCAGGGCTACCAAAGACATGCTCCCTCCTGAGAAAGAGTCAGCAAGTACATCTCTGACATATCACCGATGCAACAGTCCCAAGAGTCTCCCACCTCTGCCCCACCTCTCTTTCTCCCTCACAAATACACTTTGCCATGCAGAGCACACCCTGAATTAATTACTCTCTGCTCTCAAAATGGTGACAAGAATCCAATTTCCCCTTAAGTCCGTTTGCATTCTGGAAGTTTGCAAACGCAACCCTTCTGGAATTAATGAAACATCCTAAACAGGTTTATTCAGAAACAAATCCTGCTGAATTTTATTTTATTTTATTTTAGGCATTTATATCCTGATTAATCATTAGCATTTTCTAAGCAGTGCACATAAGCATAAACTAAAACAATGCAGAGTCATCACAAAACTGCTGGAATAAGGAGGTTTTTGTCAGGCACCTCCTGATTCCAGCAGTTCAACTCAGAGAGGGCCTGCCTAATCTGATTTCATCTTCCTGACCTAAGGAAATCCAGGTGTCAGAAGTCTAAGACGATACCTAGCTGAATTTTCCTTAGTCTTAACTCTGTTGACGAAGCAAGGAGCAGCCCATAATTATGCAAGGTCTTTTCAGACATGCTTTGTAGATGAGATATTAAATATCTGAGTCTTTACACCAGCAATTACAAAAGATTTAGAGCAAGCAAGAAAACAATAATTAACACTTCAGAGGTTCAGTGGAATGTCTTAAATTCCAGCAGGGAAGACTCAGCTTCAGGCCGCACATGGAAGGAGGGAGGCTCAGCATAGCACTGGGAGCAACAGGATTTCTCTTGAAGCCACACGCTGCAGGCAGCCAGCGCAGGCCAGAGGAGGGCCACTTAGAATCATAGAATGGTAGGGTCAGACATACATATCCATTCTTAAGGAACGTATCCATTCTGAAGGAAATCAGCCCTGAGTGCTCACTGGAAGGACAGATCGTGAAGCTGAGGCTCCAATACTTTGGCCACCTCATGAGAAGAGAAGACTGCCTGGAAAAGACCCTGATGTTGGGAAAGATGGAGGGCACAAGGAGAAGGGGACGACAGAGGATGAGATGGTTAGACAGTGTTCTCGAAGCTACCAGCATGAGTTTGACCAAACTGCGGGAGGCAGTGGAAGACAGGAGTGCCTGGCGTGCTCTGGTCCATGGGGTCACGAAGAGTCGGACATGACTAAATGACTAAACAACAACAACAAAAGGGTCAGACAAGACCTCAAGGGTCATCTAGTCCAACCCCCTGCAATGCAGGAATCACAGCTAATCTAACCTCTGCTTAAAAACATCCAATGTAGAAGAGTCCGCCATCTTCCAAGCTGGTCTGTTCCACTGTTGAACAGTTTTTACCATCAGGAAGTTCTTTCTTTGTGTTTAGTCGGAATCTCCTTGTCCTATATCCCTGAAGTCCTGGATCTGCCACCTCTGACCTTTATCAATCCCTTCCCTCCCAGCCTGCTCTACTTGCAGGGCCACCAAGTCTGAACAGTCCTGGGCTTCTCTCTGGAAGAAGCTCCCCAGGCCAGGTGGTATATAGACGTCCAAAGCCACCACTAAGCCGCCAAACTCACCCATTTGTTTTCCACATTCACACTTCAAAAGCAGCTTGATCCAGGCAGGGCAAATTCAGCTATAACACCTCCCTCACACACACACACAAACATACTATCTTTAGCATGTCTACCATATTGACCAGAATATTGCACACTCCTGATTATAGGTGTCATATAAGCCAAGTCTGGCCTTCTTTGGTATCCCTACCCCCAAACCACTCCCATGGCCCTCCTTTAGGCCTGCAGTTCAGAACATCAGCCCTTCCTGCAGACCCCTCATCCTCCTCCCTGCTCACAAAGCACCTCAGGGTAATCCCTTTTCCTGCCAAGCAGGCGAACTAATCAGAGCCAGCCTCTCACCAAAGCCAACCACTGCTTCAGTGGAGTTCCCTTTGTTGCCCTGCTGAAGCCCCTCTAGGCATGGCATGCTCTGATAGCCTGAAAGAGAATGTCCTCGGACAAATATTGCAGTTGCGGGGGACTCCTGAACAGAGCCTGCTGAAGGCAGATATTCCTCAGGGCAAGTGGGACGATCTGAGGGCAGGGCCGCTGACTTGCCCCATACATAGAGGGGGCTTATGCGGCTCTGGTGCACTGCAGCCACCCATCAAGGAGAGCCTGCTACTGGCACTCTCACTGCTGCCCAGCCTTGTCCTCCTTGTTGTTGTCCTCCTTGTGGCGGCCCAGGGGCAGATAGAGCAGTGCACCCGCACCGCAACCTCCATTCATGAACACACTGCCAGGCCAAGTAGCAGGAGGCAGTTGCTGCACAGCCAGCGTCGGCTGTGCGGCAAAGAGGCATGTGTGCAGCCTGGGGAGTGGTGGCGGTGATGCGGTAGGCCTCCACACATCCCACCTCTGCCCCTGCGGCACTAGGGGATGGCAGAACCCTCAATATTGGGAGGGCTCAGCCCCCTGCCCACCAATATTGAGGGGCCCCAAACCCCTTCTGCCCTCTATAGTTGGCTCGCCTGTCTGTGGGCAGATTCCAAGCTAGGGAGGACCAAACCAGAAAGCAATAAGACGTTGACACCCTCAACAGCCTGCTGCCCTAAATAATAATATTTTTATTTAAAAAACAACAACAACACAGTGCTGTAGCAGAGCAGGAGTGTGTGGGAGGGGGCACATGCAGCAGGTGGCCAGAGACAGGGGACTGCTCATCAAAACAGCAGCAGCCACCCCTTCAGCTCTTCTTTCCCCTCAGTGGGCAGAGACAGGGTGAAAAGGTTTCTGCACCGTGCAGAAAGACAGTCTTCTCTGTATTCCCTGGAGCAACAGCCCCTAAGTTTAGGGACTGTCTCCCTTTCCACAGAGGCGAGCCTGGCGCCTTCACTTAGACAGCCTTTGGCAAAGGCTGAAGACACAGCTCTTTGTTCTGGCCTTTTGACACCTAAGGCAGGTGTGTTTTCAGGACTCTACTTGTTTCTGTGATTGCATGTTGTTTTCAGCTGTCTTTAACAAGGAGTTTTAAGTGTTATAACCCATCCTGGGACCTTCGGATGAATAATGGGCAATTATTTATTTATTTACATTTGCTATTGTTTTATGTAAACTGCTTAGAGGTGGTGGGGGGGTTTAGTTAAGCAGTATATTAATATTGTTCAGTAAATAAATAAGAGTGGTGTGTGTTTGTGTATCCGTTTACCCATTATTGGAAGTAGTGTCCCTTAGGCAAACTAGTCTCACACAGAGAGAGAGAGATTGCTAATTTCCAGCTATTGCCTACATTTGCTAAGAGGGACATACAGACTGTTCGTCTGGCCCAGATCCTGACCCAGAGATGGCAGGCAGCACCCCTTTCTCCTTCATTTGCCCACCAGGAGCAGTGGGGAAGAGACAGCCACTCTGCCATTTCTTGGGCAAGCCAGCCTTGGCCTCCTTCATTGGCATGCAGATCATCCAGTCACACCCGTCCGACTGACCTACCCTTCCTGCCTCCTCACTCAGGGTCTTTGCTAGCTGCCCCAGATAAGAGGACAGCTACGTTTTACCTTCCTCTGTACCTCTTTCTCCTCCACTGTCATCACAGACCATCTTGCACCTCATCGTTTACCTCCAATCAAGAATTACCCACATGCAAGGAGCAAAAAGAGCTTTGTAGATGCAATTTGCTAGTGACTTGCTGAAAAATGGGTTTAATTAGGATACTAACGGGGAGTGTTTTGCTCCCGCGGTTCAAAAGCCAGAGTCTGAGGGTGCCCATTATTCCAATATTTTCAATTATATATATTGGGATATTTCTCCTCTTGCCTTAATTATCAGAATCCATCTTTATAAATCCCAATTCGGAGCCAAATGAAGCAAAGCCCCCACCCTTGATATTTTACTTAAAGGGACTTGGAGCCAGGAGTTGCCATCATCAACTCTGAGCCAGCTTGCAGGGAGGCAGCTGTGGCAGCCAGTGCAGATGGGGCTGAGCACATACCTCTCCAGGGCTTCACTGCCACTCCTCCTGGCAGGGAGGGGAAGGGGGTGCCATAGGGCAGATTCTGCAGACCCTCAGTCTGCATGGTGCCAGCCTGCCACACTGCAGTGAGATGGGGTGCAGGGGCTGGAGGTGTGGGCCCTGTCCCTCTTTGGCCAGCCATGGTCTGCTGAATGGCTCCAAGTCACAGCTGCCCCTTTGGAGACAGATGACTGATGGAATTACTAAATTGCCTGGAGAAGGTTTCTCCCGAGGAAAAGCTGGGTGGCCATCATTAGAGGCACCGCTGTGCCCTGCCACCCAAGAAGCCCTCCCCTGTTGTATTTAAAAGGAAACCAAGTTCTGCCACTGAACTGCCTCTGACCTGCCGACACTGCTAAATGAGGCTTGTCATTGTAAAACACTGATGAGATTAATAATAAATATGGAAGGTGACGGGAGAGAGAGAGAGAGAGAAAGAGAGAGAGAGAGAGAGAGAGAGAGAGAGAGAACTCTAAGAGGGGCACCCAGCTGTGGTTGCTGCCATGGCAGTGTGGATGCCTGCCCTCCTCCTCCAGGATCAGAGTTTATTTCACGGATCAAAGGGGCCCCTGCTCGGCTGCTTTTTCTACCAGTGAGGAAAGGACTCATTTTCATTTTTTTAATATATTAGCCAACTTGCACAACAGCACCAGCCTCTTGAAGCCCCTCTGCTTTGTCACAGGGAGAGTAAATTTAGAATAATAACAGCATGGCCTGCCCTAAAAATGCCTCCAGCTGACACTGGCTCCACTGGTAATCAGCCCAAATGAAAGATAGGATGTCCAAGTTTGAATTAAACTGATGAACTCAAGGCCTATATTATTTAAAATGAGCCAATATGCTGGGCTCTCTCTCCAACCGCCTGCTTGGAAGGGTCTGGATTCCGCGGGGAGATTTCTCCTCGTCAGCTTGAATAATTCTCTCTCATCAAATATGGAAAAGGAATAATGTGATGAAGAGGCCAAGGCGTATTGCCTCGATTTGGAGCCTTGGCTTCGGGTTTCAGTTCACATCCAAAGCAGGGGCTCACTCCTGTTCCCGTTCCAAAGCTTCAGAGGACATCCCCATTGACTACAACGGGAAAATCAACAAATGGCCATTATTAAAGTTTTCCCTTTTTTAGCAGAAGTGGGTGGAATTTGCAAGCTTAGCAACCCCATTCTCAGGGAACGAAGCCTGCCATATTTCTTACAAAGAGGTCCAAGGGAGTTGTTCTAGGCACCCTTAAAGCTGATTTGGAAAAGAGAGCTCATCTGGTCTCCTCTGTCTCTACCCCTTCCAGGAATTGTCTGGGGGGGGCAGCACAAGCTTTTCTGGGCTCTTGCATCATACTTGGACAGACCATTTTATTGAACTACAGTGGTACCTCTGGTTATAAACTTAATTCATTCCAGAGGTCCGTTCTTAACCCAAAACCATTCTTAACCTGAGGTACCACTTTAGCTAATGGGGCCTCCCACTGCACCACCGAGTGATTTCTGTTCTCATCCTGAGGTAAAGTTCTTAACCCAAGGTACTACTTCTGGGTTAGCGGAGTCTGTAACCCAAAGTGTTTGTACCTGAGGTGTTTGTAACCGGAGGTACCACTGTATAATGAAGAGTACACTAACACAAGCTTTGTTGTGTGTGTGTTTCTGTGCCACATAGTCACTCAACAAAGAACATAGCTGCAGATGGACATATATTAGAGCATTGTTTCACACAGATACACGCTGACCTACAAATAAAACTGAAATGAAGTACAACTCGGGCCAGAATAAGGGGTAGGGGTGGGGTGAAAGGGAGCAATGTCATTCTGAGGAACTAGGGGTGCTGTGCATGGGATAATCCTTTTTTAGAGTGGCCTGAGGTCACTCCACAGTGCTTTGTGGCTGAGCAGGAGCTAAACCAGGGACGCCTTGATGAAGATGGGAGTGCTGGAGGAGGAGAGGGATGCAGAGGCCAGGGAAAGGACACCCCTCCACTCACAGTTCTTTGCATCACCCTTTGGACCTCCTGGGACACTCACCAAGCAAAAACCTTCTGTAACCTAGAACTGGGTATGTGCAGTGCAACTGAGCTGAGTGCGGAGTGGGACACAGCTGCAATCCGCATGGCATCTATCCACCAACTTTGGCATCTATCCATCAAAGCAAACCTAGAGAGAGAGACTAGCGTGGTGTCAGGCATCAGAGGATCCAACCCCCATGGTAGGCTGCCAGGAACAGATAAGAAGGAAAGTTCTTACCAATGCTTTTTATTCAATATTCACAGAGAGAGGCTTAGAAATGCAGCCTCTTGGAGTAATGGTGTTGCTCCAAGTGAGTCTCCACCCCCTCCCTCTCTCCCTTCATGCGTCATTATGCCCTTTGCCTCTGAGCTCTCTGCTCTCCTTGACAGGTTCTGGGAGAGGGGAGGTCTAGAATGCTTTTTAAAGACACTGTGTCTGTCAGCTGCCCCCTCACCCCAGTGCTGCTGCTGCTGCTGCTTCCTCTTCTTCTTCTTCTTCTTCTTCTTCTTCTTCTTCTTCTTCTTCTTCTTCTTCTTCCTCCTCCTCCTCCTCCTCCTCCTCCTCCTCCTCCTCCTCCTCCTCTCCCATTATTTCTCAGCTTTCCCCCTCATCTGCCTCTGAGCTGTGATCTCCCTCAAACCCCTGTTGTAATTCTGAACTGTCTTCTTCTTCTTCTCTGGAAGGGTCAGGCTGGGGGCAGGGGGTCTCCACCATTCCTCCTCTGCCCAGTCCCTGACAGGTGGTGTCAGCAGGTTCCAAGACTCCACAAGACAAAAGCTCAGTCAGACAAAGGCTGCCAATCCCCATCCAGAAGGGGCTGGTGGGTGCCTGGAAGGAGCAGATACCTGTAGAAGCACCAGCTGGGTTCTTGATCAACCTGGAGCTGCCCCCATCAGCGCTATCTGCATTTTGAGGTGCCAGAGGAAACATCCCAGTAAGGCTGACATTCTGGGTTTGGCACTATTTGGCTCAGGTCAAAAACACATTTGCTGAGTACCTTTTCTTCCACAAATGAGTAGCATCCCAAATCATACTAGAATGACTTGCCCTTTCCCATGATGACCTCAAGGGCCAAGGGGCACATGATTGTCCCTGAGCCACCAGGGCAAGAAGCCACTTTGTCTGGCATGGATGAAATTGTCCTTGCTACAAACTGGACAGCCCTGGAGAAAAATGGATCCACTTGCCCCTGGCCAAATGAAACACCACTCTGACAATTCTGAGCAGTGGGATGGCCATCTCTTATTAGCCAGAGAAGCAGAACCGGAGCTTGACTCTTCTTTCCTTCAGAAATCTGACATATCTGCATCTGTTCCTCAAGCAGGCAGTGATGTATGCAAGCCACTCAGCGTAGGAAATTATGAGTGCCCAAGTTCTGTTGGGCAATCGCTCCCCTCCGTGCGAAGCTTCTGAGCTTGATCACAACTCGACTGGCTCCTCTCCCTGCTTGGTTAAATCAACTCCGACAGCTCCTCAGCTCAGCTTGGGTGTAGAATTCAATTCACATAATCAATGCCTTTAAACAACAGTGAGGCTCTGTCTAGTCTGTGGAGAGGAGGGAGGGAAGGCCCGCAATCCCAGCGAGGGGGCAGCGTTAGCACCCAGCAGGGTGTACATCTGCTAGCAAGAGGAGGGAATACTCTCGAGAGCAAGTGGGGGAAAGCAAACACTGAAAGTGAGAGAACAGCCCCTGAGAGGGTACAGGGAGTCTCAGGACACCTCCTCCAGAACAGAATGGCAGGCGAATAGCATTTCTGGGTGCTGAAAAGAAGCAGCTCCACCAGGAGGGCAGCAAGGAAGGGCCCTAAGGGAAGATGCACATTTTCCCCAGGACAGATCATAAGAAATCCCTGTAGTGCTGGATCAAGCCAAAGGGCAACCCCCATCTAGCCCAGCATCCTGTTTTCACAGTGGCCAACCAGGTGCCCCCAAAGGAAAGTCCATAAGCAGGACCTGAATGCAACAGCACTACCCTCCCCACTTGTGATTCCCAGCAAGGGCTGTTCAGAGGAGTTGTGCCTCCAACACAGCTTGGCCCCATATTCCATCAGCCATATCTGCATCCTGGGACTGTCGGCTGCATGGATCTCTGGCGGTCTGAGGTGGGTTGAGGTCCAAGTGCCTCCATTACAGAAAGGAGTTCCAGCCTCTCACAGGATCTCTGCAGGGCCAGAGAGGGACATCACCCACCAACCCACCTGCCGCTGCCCTTCACCCTGACACAGCTGATCTTCCTGTTTGGGACTTTTCCTCATCAGCTTCCAGAATTACTTAATTATTAACTTCACTTTGGTAAAGATAGGCTATTTATGAGTTTCCATCAATCTCAATGTGGACGCAAGTCACACTTTTCAGTTATTTAAAATAAAATTGTGGGTTCTCTGGATTGCTTCTTCCGGAGCGTCTCAAATTAAAACGCTTGCCAACAATTATAATTAAAATGCTTGCCAACAGTTAGAAAACTGATGGTGTGGCTGAGGGGGAAAATGGGCCTTGAAAGAGCAGGGAAGCTCTTCCTATGAAGGAGGAGGACTTCAGTGGGCCCATGGGCAACCAGGCATCCTGAAACAGGAGCCGTTCCTACACATTGTGCTCACTCTTCCTGAAGCAGCCAGAGCAGCCCACCCTGTCCACCCTGAAGTCACCAATGGCACAAACCTCACACTGTGCCTCTTTCCCAAGAGGGAAAATTCCAAAAGTGCCCAAAAGCCCAAAAGGTTTGGTGAAACACCCCACACACACACACACACACAACTCTCCCCCTCTCCCTATTCCCTGCAGAGAGTCAGAATGTCTTCCACAGAATGAAATCCAAAAAGATCATAGATCACAGAGCTGTAGAGGACCATCTAGTCGAACCCCCTGCAATGCAGAAATATGCAGCTGTCCCATGCAGGGATCAAACCTGCAACCTTGGCATTATCAGCACCATGCTCTAACCAAGTGAGCTATCCAGGCTAGGAGAAGGTCTGGCTGCCCTGGGCTTCCTCCTGTGTTACCCTTCTCCAGCCTGCAGCCTGAAGTGGGGAGGAATGTGCTGGCTCTGCCCTCCCAAGCACAGGGGGACCCAATACTCTTGCAAGCGGAAAGGGCTGGCGGCTGCACTCCCTTCCTCTGCCCACACAGCAAGGCAGCCTGTTCATTCACCTCCCAATCCAGTCTTCTGCAAATCCAAGCCCCCTTTCCTTCCTTCTGCCAAATAGAATATATGTATAATAATAATAATAATAAAGCGCAAGCCCTGAACTTGCTTTTCCTACATTTTAGGACCCAGCTGCATGCAGAGCCATTTCCACATAGAGAAGCCTATTCACATCTAATATTGTGTAAACTCATCATCTCAATGGCTCTTACTAGATGCACATTGGTAATCGGAGCTGCAGAGCACTCTTATTCACACACATACCAGCCAACCCCGACCTGATGCATGGCGTATTTGCTCAGGGTCTCTGTCTTGCCGCCTCTCCTGTGCTGTGCTCAGAGAGAGATGATCATTCTGATCTATTTTTTATAAAAGAGCTGGTGGGTTTCCTCTGCCTTTGATGCTTCGCATACACAGGGGGCCGCCATAATAACTGCCTGGCATTGAGATTCATAGTCTGTAGCTAATCTCCAATGCTTTGATGCATGCAAGAATTATTAGCATTATTACTGATGTCACTGCACCATGCCTAAGACGTGAGCACTCTTTGTGAGTCCAGCACTAATGAGAGGAGGAAGCAGATTTCTTGCACCAGGCTTCCTTCTGCTGCTTGAACTGGGAGGCTTGATGCCATCTTGGCACCCAGGAAGGAGAGCAAGGCATCTGGTAGCCTCCAATCCCTTCCCAGCTTTTGCTGGCTTGCTGGAACCAGTGTGAGGCTGGCAATGTCACAATGTGTCCAGCAACAACCACCACAAGCTCTGGCAGCTCTGGTCCCGTGATTCAAAGCATAGAGTTAGAAGGCTGCTCTTAGTCAAGCCAATCTTTGCATGGCCCAAACTGCCTCAGGTGAGAAAGCAGCTGGGGTGGAGGGCAGGCTCTTTCCTGCACCATCAGGAAACTGCTGTAGCATCCTCCCTTGGGTCTTCTCACACATGGAGATGCTTAAGGGGGAGGCTTGGACCTGCCTGGGGATGCATGTACATCCCTCTGGATGATCATGGACACCTTCCACCCTTCCTCTCTTATGGCCACTTGCAGAAGGAAAGGAGGCAAGGGCTGGTGCCTACGCCACCTCACCAGGGCAGCAGGAATTTCCCCAGCCTCTCTGAATAACTGCTTCTTCTCTGGCCCCAGATGGGCAATACTGTACTAGCCATGCTGCAGCTCTTCTCATTCTCCTGGCTTCTGCTTACAGCAGGATCGCAGTTGGAACAAACTGCCCTGCTCTTGAAAGCAGCCAAGTCCAGATCTGCTCCTCATCAGACTTATAGCACAAATGTTTCAAGTCACAGAACAACTCAGGGAGGCAGGAGAGGGAAGATGGCCAGGAGGGGGAATGTGTCTCTCATCAACGCTGCTGCTTCTCCAAAGGCACAGGAGAAAAACACCTGGCCTGGTTTTTTACTTTAATAACTGCAGTATGAAAGCAGAAGAAAGCAGAAATACAAAGGCCCTTCACTGCCTGCTGAAAATGTAAGGAGGCATCCTTTTCCATTGCACCATGGATTCATCCCATGCAGCACTATTTCTGTTATGCTGCAGTTCATCCTCTGCCAAAAAAGGAAGTTATTTGTTTTGCTGTCTGCCATAGTGAAATTATGTGACTTGATTCTGTAATTGATTCTGTAAATTATGTTGTCATATGTTATTCTGCCCCTTTCATTTCAACGCAAAGAAAATGCAATGCAAATTGGAGAAGTGGGGGAAACAAACGAATTCAGTTTGCGGACTGAAAGCACCAATAAAAATGAATACCAATCATCTTCTCTGGATTGATTACTGTTCTGGACATGGGACAAATCAGTGGATGCTGGCAATTCTCACTCCTGCTTTCATCAGAATTCTCTGACACCCCTACTATCTGTACCCGCTCCTCCAAAAAAAGAGGGACATTTCATAACAGTTAAATTATCTAGTCCATCCTTCCTATCAAGTTGCAAAGGAAGTAGAAGAATGAAGAGTTTGGTGGGATCTCTTGCTTCATTGTACCTCTACCAGGTTGTGAAACCAAGAAGGGCCTGGAAGTGAGTCATTGGGAGGGGGGAAGAGGGAGAGGGAGAAAGTAGCTTTTAGTTCTTGGATCTCTTTCCTTGTCAGAACCAAAAGGTTTGTTCATTTCCTGGAGGCGGGTCCTTAATTCTCCTTCAGCTGCAGATTGCAAATCCTCCCCTCAACCCCGCCCAAGCCACAGAACCCAAAGTGTCTGGCACCACTGAAGGGGCCAGCAATCCCGGCTAAGAAAGAGGCAGCCAACATGTATATAATGAAAATTCAATGTTTTAAACCACTTGGAAATTGTTTCATTATTATTGTTTTTTAAGAATGCCCAACTGAAACTCATTTTTCATCGCCAGCCACTTGGCTCCTCTTTCTTAACATTGATTATATTGATTACCTAAATGAGGAAGAAGTTTCTTCCTTCTGGGGCCACGTGGCATAGAACATCCTGGGTGGGGAGAAGGGGGGGGAGGGAGGGAGGGAGGGAGGGAGGGGATGAAATGTGGCTGTTGCAGACTGGAGAGAAATCTGGAGCTCCAGCTGTGAGCCTCCCACACTGATGGGCTTCTTTTCAGCCATCTAAATTTCAGAGCCAAGCTCCTAGGCTTGCCATACGTCGGGAAAATTCCTGACATGTCCTGCCTTTCTGGTGTAAAAATGGCGTCAGTGGGGAAGTTTGCTCCAAAAGCTTAAAATCACTATTTTTGTGAGAGGTTGCCCAAAAAAGCTCAACAATTTGGGTGGTTTCCTAAAATAAAACATAACAATTTTGTGGGTGCCAGGAATTTTACTTTTTGAAATATGGCAAAGACGTGGGTGGCGCTGTGGGTTAAATCACAGAGCCTAGGACTTGCCGATCAGAAGGTCGGCGGTTCGAATCCCCGTGACGGGGTGAGCTCCCGTTACTCGGTCCCTGCTCCTGCCAACCTAGCAGTTCAAAAGCACGTCAAAGTGCAAGTAGATAAATAGGTACCTCTCTGGCGGGAAGGTAAACGGCGTTTCTGTGCACTGCTCTGGTTTGCCAGAAGCGGCTTAGTCATGCTGGCCACATGACCTGGAAGCTGTACGCCGGCTCCCTTGGCCAATAAAGCGAGATGAGTGCCACAACCCCAGTCAGCCACGACTGGACCTAATGGTCAGGGGTCCCTTTACTTTAACACTATCCTGGACAATCTGTGCCCTGTGTCTGCACCTGAGCTTCACCTGGTTCATCTAGTAGCCAACACGGTACAATGCAGATTGATGGTTGGACTCTAACTCCCAGCAGCCACCATGGCCAATGGGCAGGAATGGTGACAGATGGAGTCCAACAACAACTGATGGGCACCACATTGGCTAACCCTGGTCCAGGCCTCTGTGCCCACCTGCTGCACCCTTATTTTGCTCCTCCTATGGCGACAGCAATATCTGCTCTCCCTTTGTCTCTGTCTCTATCGCAGCAACAAGTTGAGTGTCATCTGCTGGCCCAGACAATGTTTGTTTGTGGAACAGGCACAATTTGCACCCAGACCAACCATTTTACTATCTGTAAAAATTTTGGCAATTGAAGCTGCAGAATTATTTTGAAGCCAAATTGGGCTCAGTGGGGCTTCTTCATTGCCCCTGATAATTGAAGGAGAGTGCAGGACACATGTTAATGTCACATATGTATAAACATGTAATGTGTGATCAGGAAAATATGTGTAGGCTTGGTAACAACAGGCTGCAGAGGAACAAAATGTACAGATTAGCTCTCATCATAGGGTGGTTCTTTTCTCATTTCTTGCATTTGGTTTGTGCTTGTTTATTTTTTTCCCCCTCAATAAACTGGTTTTATAAGTACTTCTGCAATTTGCTTTGGAGATTGTGACCAAGCTACTAAAAGTCCTCTTGTCTATTTCCTAGTGCCAATAAACTGTGTTGTTGGAATATAAACATAGGAAGAGAAAATGACCACACCTTTCTATGATTCTAACTTGGGAAGCAGCTTCTCTGATCCATTTCCTTTGCTACACTGGGTGTCTTCACGTTTGCCCACCTGCCTGCCAGGTGAGCTAGTGGTGCTGGTGGCAGACAGGATGAGGAAGAGCTCTGCTCCCTTGCCCTCCATTCAGCCTGAGCGAGCCAAGCACGGACTCCAACCACGGACCCAAATCCACAAGCACAGGATATGTTCTCTCCAGCAGGAAGACTGCAAAATCCTGAGGGCAATTTCCAACAGTGCCAGCTAGCCATCTTCCCCTGCTCACCAGGGGTGTCTGTAACCTCCCCAACTCCCAGAAAGGGGGTCACACTGGTTAACTTGCAAATGTGACCTGTGATCTGATTGACTGAAAGAGTGTCATCTGTAACTCAACCCAACATAGGGAGGAAGTCCTTCAAAGGGAAGTGTGGGCTGGTAAAATGGTACCTTTAGCCTTCCAGACCTCAGGGTCCATTGCCCATCAGAAAACCCTGCAAGTGACCCCTGTCTCCTTGCGCCCTGTTGCTCCTGAGGAGAGCAGAAGCTGGATTGGAAGGAACTATGCCAGCAGAGGAAGAGCTAAACCAAAGAGCTCCTCCTTTCATTCTCCAGTCTGCTTTGGCCATTTCATAGAATCAAAGAATTGTAAAGTTGGAAGGGACCTCGATTCATAATAAAATTTCATGCAATTTGGCTGGAGGGGCTGAAGGGTGTTTATGCCAATTCTAGGATTCTGGTTTTCTTCCACCTGCTTAATCACTGGGCTGGAAGGGGGAATTTCATGGGGGGAGCAGGCTGCACTAAACTACAGGGTGGGGAAGGCAGCTTGCTGCTAGCCCTCCTGTCCTATAGAAACTCTGAAGGAGCTTGGCAGAGGAAAGCAGGTTTCTTGCACCCCAAGGAGGGGGCATCAAGGAAACAGGACGCTATCTTGGTGTCCCCGGTGTTAGCATTTCCCTGAGAGCCCTAGAATTTCCTCCTATCCTGGGGTTGAAAGCGTTGAGAAGGATGGAGTGCAAGCAGTTCCCAGGTAGCATTAGACCACAAGTGGCCTCCTTGCCATACAGTTGTACAAGGCATGGCACCGACAGATCTCTCCTCCTCCTCTGGCCCCAGGGAGGGTCTGGTTTGAGTAGCCCCAGGAGGCTGCACGGCCTGATGGGGTTGTACCCCATCAGTGTTAGACAGAAGCTGCGTCGACTCTCCGGAGTGAGGCACGCAGGCACACCTGCCTGGGACAGGTGATTTTCTGCTCCACTAGCAGCCTGGAGCCCTGGGGAAATCTGACACGGAGCGAGCAGCCTGGAGGAGCATTCTGGCGCTGTTGTGAGTTGTTGGATGAGGCACCTGCCTGAGTCACGCGGGCGAAGGAGCTGGAAGAAGCAGACAGCGCGCGCGAGAAAAGCAAAGCCTAGCAAAGCAAGGCGCGAGAGAGCCCCCTGCTCTGTGGGAGCAGCCTCCGCACCCACGTCGGGCAGCCGCAAGGGGGAAAAGGAGCCAGGACACGGGAGGGATAAAATCTCCGTTGCTGCAGCACGAGAAGGAATGGCGGATCATTCTGTTCGCCCAAGCCAGGCCCCTTATCGCCGAGCCAAGAGTTTTACTACCGATTCCTTCTCCGCTTTTTTTTTTTTACATTTCAGTAGCTCTGCCTTTGACATGGCTGGAATACCAAGTGCGGCTCCCCTCAGCAGAGGCATCCATTGGGGCATGCTGCCCCCTGCAGGAGTTCCCGGGCCTTGCTCAGGGCTGCAGGAGGAGGACTGCCAGCATCCCCCAGGGGCAGCATCCCAAACAGGGGCAGGGGCTGCTGTTGCTCTGGATGCCACTGGCCAGGTCAAGGGCGGGAAAGGCAGAGGTGCTCCAGTCCGGAAGGAGCCTCAGCCACAAGCCCTGAGGACGGAGCTGCTGCTGGGGCTGCCATCACCTTTGCCACCCTGCCAAGCAGGGCCGGATTTAGATGGAAGAGAGGCCCTAGGCCCCTCCCCATCTCCCACCCTCAAACTAGAAGAAAATGGAAGAGTGTTATAAACAAAATTGCGTGAAGCCAAGGATGACAGGTATTTAAAATTCTACAATTCACAATTTCTCCTCTAAAGGACATGGGATATAACTGAACTTTGTAAATCTTTTGTGGCCTGGGCAGGCCTGGAACTAGTTCCCATGTCTTGTTCCTCTCTAAGGAATCAAGTTTAGCCTTCATGGCATTTAACCATGGCTCAGCATCCTCTGAGGTTAAACTCCGGGCCTCTTGGAAGCTTGAAGGTTCCCAAACCTTTGAGTTACTAACAACAGCTGTATCTGCTATGACTGTTTTAGCAAACTCTTCAGCACACCTTTCAGATCTGGGCAGGCCGGGTTGTCCTCTTATATACCTGCTGGGATTGACAAGGCATCTGACCCTCACCTGACTCTCATAGCTCTCCTGTAGCTGCCTCTGATTAGTTATCATTTAACTCCACAGGCCTAAAGTGGAGAAGTTGCTGAACCAATTAACCAACTAGAAGGATTACTGTTAATAGCACCAGTTTTCCTATAACTTGATATTGCTGGATAGTTTTGATGAACTGCAAAAGCATTTTTAGTTTGCTTTCTATTGCCGCCCTGGAACTTTTCTTTATTCACATCTCCCCAGTCTCCATTCAACAGCACTCACATCTCCCCAGTCTCCATTCAACAGGAGTGGGGAACATCAAGCCTGCGGACCCAATGCGGCCCTCCTGGTGTCTCTTCCTGGCCCTCAGGATTCTCCCCAGGACAAGCCTCCTCTCCAGCCACACTTCCATTCACATCCCTTGCTCCACCCACCTTTGTCCCTGGCCACGCCCACCACTGGCAGGAGGTTTCCCAGAAGGGAACATGGGCCCAGGTGGGGAAATCTTCCCCTCCTTGCCATTCAGCAACCAACCCACTTTCCATTCTACTGCTCTGGCTCTCCTAACCTCATCAGTCTAGAATAGCATTTGGGGTGTTGCAGTGGGAAGCTGCAAGAGGTTCTGTGGGCCTCTTTTGGCTGCCTGTTGCAGAGCAGGAGGAGGTTGCATTTGTGAGAAGAGTCAAAGGGAGGGCCAAGTGCCCAAAGCAGTCTCTACTTCCTTCATTTTGTGAATTTTTCCCCTCCGCTCCAGGGACAAGGAGGATTTACGCAGCGGCAGATGTTCTTCCTTGCTTTTATTTGATTGTCCCTGGTCCCGTCTGCCTGCCAGGGACACGTCTGCATTTCATCTGCCTTTATCACACAGAGGCTCCCCACCCCCTTCCTTGCAGCCTCTTCCATTTCTCAGCAGTATTAAACATCTCAAACTCACTCAGCCCCTAACGCAAGATGAATTTCTCCAGGAATCCAGATGTGATTTAAAGCCATTTCCTAATATCTAATTTGCCTTTTATTTGATTAGGGAGCCGCTCTTGCAGGAACCTCGCTGTGGAGATGCCATGGCTTGTTTATGGCTCAGGTCCTGCAGGTGGCCGGGAGCTCCAGACAGAGACGTTGCAGATTAAAGGAGTAATTACGGCACTGAAGCAGAGCCTTAAATAAAAGGGAACCATAGGGAAGTGCACAAGGAAGGGTAAATTAGGAGCAGTGCAATTATTGAGTCGTGCTTCTAAAGGCGGAGCTCTGAGTGGCATCGGCTCCCTGGTGCACAGGCGCTGCTGTGCTGGAGGACACCCCAGGTGGGTGCTGGGAATAGAGTCTGAGTCACAGCAAGGGAGCCCGACAAAGATGCTGCTAAGCCAGCCTTAATGGCATTTCCCAGTGGCTCTTCATAGAAACTTCCAGCAGCCAGCACAGGCATACTGAGCCTTCCGTGAGGCCTTTTCAAACTCCAGCGCCAAGCACAGGCACTCAGAGCCCTTGGCAAGGCTTCTGCTCAGAGGGTTGTTGATGGATCTCGTGCCAACAGTGGCGTGCCTGATGAGAGTTAGCAGAAAGAGGACGGGATGCTGGCTGCATCATTATTTCTTACACTTCGAAGTGAGTTGTCATTCCCTTTGGGGCAGCCTGGCAGCTCTTGCTCTCTGCTCCTTGACTTTACATCGGGTGCATGTTCCCGGTTTCTCAGTCCCCTACCTGAGACCTGAGTGGGCTTCCCACCCCCATGGGCTCATCCTCACCTGGAGGTAGTGGAGGTGGAGAGCAGTGTAGTGGAGGTGGAGAGCAGTATCAACCCACCCCTGACCATGGACATTACTGTGTCCAAAACCCAGCTGGCTGCAAGGATGTCGGGAAAGGAATCTGGGGTAAGGGTGGAAGTAGCTTCTTCCTCTGCCCAGTGCTGGAGGGAAGGGCAAGCCCCCAGGTGGGTGTCACCTGTAGGGCCCAAAGCCAGGCTGCCTGCAGTGGCTGACAAGCAGAGGTCCTTTGGGTGCCTTTTTCCTCCTGCTGCCCCTCCTAGGCCAGGGGCGCTCAGGGCAAGTCACCATTTTCAACCGCTCCCCTCCAAATTACCTCTGAAGATCTAATCATTTGATGGAGGAAAAGCCTTTTTAAATAATTGCACATTGGTACCAACAAATCCCTCCACAGTAGGGAATACCCATTATTTGCCCATACAAATTATTTCAAGCATTGTTAGTACGTAAACTATGATTAATTAAGTTCCCAGGAACTGTTTCTGTTGCATGTAAATTGGTAGCTCGCTGCACAGGGAAATTTAGGACCTGGGGTGGCCCCTTAACCCCACTAGGAAGCTGGAAAAGCAGAACGAGGAGCACAAACTGGGGGTGTCCCTTTCTAGGAGATCACTTGTGCCTTAGGCATGATGCAGAAAGCAACCCTGCAGGTGGGCAAGCAGGAGAGCACTGGGGGGTGGTAAAAAGGCCGCCCCTCATCATAGCCAAGCCCCTCACTGTCATTGTCAAGGGATTAAACTGTGGTCTTTCCATGCACAACCTGCTGACAGAGGAAATCCCATGACCCAGAATTAACAGTTGGGATGAGAGACTCTTTTGCCTGAGCTAAATGGGCGTCTTGCAAGGTGAATCTAGTTTGGAGGGGAAACTGCAGTTCTGAATTCGAACCTCCAGACTGCACCTTCTCCCCTTACCCAGATCCAGACCACCAAGCTGAAAAGATGGGCAGCCCTGACCCCTGGCCCAGGGAAAGAGACAGGCAGGGGGTCCTGGACTACCTCCAGCAGCCTCCAGCACTGCTCACAATTGCAGATCTGGATAGAAGAAAAAATGAGATGCAGCCCAACTCCACCTGTTGGACCTCTGGGAGAAATAAGATAGAGGGAAGTGAGGCTCCTCCTTGAAGAAAATACTCAGTGGCCTCTTTGAATCAGGGGCTCACTCAGGAATGGCACAAGGAAGAAAGAGACTCACCAAGCCAACTTGTGGGGAGGGAGGCAGCAGCACTAAAAGACAGCTTCCTTCTATTGGATTGGGAGATGCCACCACAACAGCAGCTGCTACAGGCATGTGAGCCTCCTGCAGTGCAGTTAGGAACAAAGAGCCAGACTTGGACATTAGTTTGCCAGGCCATTGTAGAAGTTATTCTCTGTAGCTGCCCTGCCCTGCCCTGCCCTGAGTAGTTGAGGGCATCTTCCATGATCCACCAACCACCCAATGTAAGGTTACCAGACCTTACATTGGTTTTCCAGGGGCAGTCCCCAGATTTACAAATCAGTCCCCATGCAAAATCCATTGAAGATGAAAAGGACCAAAGGACTTTTGCCAAAGCCTCCCGCTGTGAAATAACGATGCTTCCCTCTCACAGGACCCTAGTCCAGCTTATGCCATAAGCCTTTTTTTTTAGTTTCTTAAGATGCCAGAAAACTTTTCGTTCTGTTTTACCTCATTTCCCCCATTTTCATTTTACGTTGGTTGTTACATTAATTAGTAAGCTGGGCAAGGACCCTCCCAAACGGGGAGTGTTTCAGCCTATGGTGACACGGTCTGTTTTATAGGCATCTCTGCCCCCACAAGGAAGTGAGATTCCTTCCTTGGGCACAAGGGGTCCACCCACCACCACCCAATGGTGCAAGCGAAACAAGACACTCCTCAAGACGCTCAGGGGAGTGGGAAGATGCATCAAAAGCAGTGGAAGGATGAGGACCACACCTCTGTCCTTCCCAAAGGAGAAGATGATGTGCCGAGTTCAGTTGCCACCATTCCCAAGGGAACCACTTGGCAGCCATCTTGTTTCCCTGAAGGACGCAAAGAAATATGCATCTCCTCATTTTAAACTGGAAAATGACAGGTACACTTAAGGGCTGAAATATACTTTACAGATAGTAATGGATATTGTTAAAGTAATACCTGCTTTTTGGATTACCAAAGGCAGAGTCTATCAATTTTTATTTTTATATTAAAGTTGTTGTTTTTTTCATCTGTTGAGAATGTCTCTTTGTGATTTCATAGGGCATTACACTTTATGTGTCTCATTTGCTATCCCCAGAGGAATCGCAGCTGCCTGCATTAAAAGGTATCCAGGGATGCCAGGGAAGCTTTTAGCTTTGCAGAACACTCTGCCTCCCACTCCTGAGCACTGCCTGCTTTACATTGGACGGGGGTGGGGGGGGGTGAGAGGAAGGATTTTCCCACAATCCAGAAGGGATGGGAGCCAACTCTCACACTCAAGACACTGTCAAACAGCTCCATCCCTGGCCCTGCGATGCAATGCAAACTCTCAGGTGTGCTCATTTCTCTGTGCCATTCACAAATACTCTGGGCAGCTAAACATTGCAGTAAATAAGATGAGGGGGGGGATAGATCGATAGATAGATAATAAATAAGAAAGATGAGGGGTGATGTGTGCTTCCCCCAGCGAGCAGAACAGCTCAGAGGTTAGTGGTAGCATTCAGACACACTCCTTCTGGTCAACTCCTTAAAACAGTGGCGTAGCGTGGGTTGTCAGCATCCGGGGCAAGGCAAGTAATTTGCGCCCCCTAACCCTAACCCCCAGATGTTGCGCCCGGTGCGGCCGGCCCCTCCTGCACCCCCACGCTACGCCACTGCCTTAAAACAGAGATTTTCAACCTTTTGGGGTCTACAGCTCCCTTGACCAACTACATTCTTTCTCTGGCACCCCTGTAGGGCTCAGGAGCCCAGTTATGTCACCCCTTGCCTGCAGAGCCGACAGCCCCTCACCCCTTTTCAAACATCCCCCCTTGTGGAGGGTTCCCTCAGCCTCCTTTCCTCTCCCCTCTCCTCTGGGAAGCCACCCCTGGTCTCTGAGCTGTCCCCCCTGCCCCAAAGAGAGGAGCACCCCCTGGCCAGCCCCAGAGGCACCATTCGCTTGGGGAGCTTGTAGCCAGGCAATCTGCTGCAACAAACAGCTGTGCAAGCCTTTGGGAGGCAGAGACGCAAGAAGGCATCAGAGAAGGGAGGGAAGGGAGGGAAGAGGGACAGAGGCCAGCGTTGCCCACGGCACCCCTGACCATCTTTCAAGGCACCCCAGGGTGCCACGGCACACTGGTTGAAAACCACTGCCTTGCTAGGAAAAATCTGAGTGACCCCTCATGCTGGGGGAGTGTCATCTCTGTGCACCAATCGGCCACTCTGGTGTCAGTAATAAATAGCACTTGTTCAAAGCTTACCCAGTGCTTTGGATGTCAAGGAAGGTGGTTCATTCGTCTGTCTCTCAGCACTTGCAAGAGCAACAGAAACACCTGGGTGGAAAAGTCTGGCTTCTGCGCCTCAATCAAATACTGAGACTTGTGGACAGGAAAATGAAATGTCCAGGCAACAGATGCACAGCCTTGGGTAAGAAACTGTGCAAAGGAATCTGAGCCATAGCTGTGTAATTATTAAATAAATCATTTGGAGAGACCCAAAATGTCTAAGCTCGTTTGACCAGTCCTGTGGAATACTCTGCCAGTAGAAATTCATCAGGCACCTTCCGTGTCAACTTTTCTATTCTGCCAGGTCTATGCAGGCAGTTAAGAATATACCACAATGGTGAACTGATGCCTTACTTTAACCTTTTATGACTTTTATTGTATGGTTTTATGTACAATAATTAGACCCACTCTGGGTTTTTTTTTAATAAAGCAATATATAAATATAGTTGTGAATAATAAATAAAATCAGACACCACCAGCTGGGAGTTTTGGAGTGAAAATCAACACCCTTAAGTCCCTCCTAGGCATGGTGAGATCCGAAATGCAATCAAGAAGACCCAAACTTGGATTCTTGCAACTGAATCAGAGAGAGGGAGAGGTCCAAAGTACATGTACAATCTGACCTGTATTTAACCTCATAAATGAATGTTTTATGTGACTAGCACCAATTCCAGGGGCATGTCATGGTGAGACTCCATTTCAGGGAAAAGAAATGGAGGAGAGAAATTGTCAACCCCACAGCTCACGTCCATCCACCTGACAGATCTGGGCCTGGCTGTGTGGGGCTACCTGAGGTATCCAGGCCTGTGGTGGCAGAATGTCCTCTACATTCATGTGCTTGTTAAATTGTAAACCACCCTGTGGCATCTTAATAGCAATTAACAGCAACAATAATAATACAAGGCAAGATACCTGTGTGTATGTTTGTGTGAGAGAGAACGGGGGCAGCACTTTCCACAAAACAGCAGCAAAGCCCTTGGTAGCAAATGTCCCCTTGGTGCAATGAGCAACAATTTTATTACTGAGAATTTTTGTGTGAGAGCTGCTTTCATAGTCTTCTACGTGAGGTCTGGTATATCTGAGCAACATGCGGTGCCTTCACAGGGGTGATTCAGACAGCAGCTGAGCTGTCTTCTCTGTTTCTTCAGCACCATGACTCTGTAGATGTGAGTAACCAGCACTCTGCCACATTTACATGCCCATCCACGCTAGCAGATGACTTGGCAAGGAAGAATGGAGCACGGCTGCTAAAGGCCCCCTCTGGCCTCCCCAGTCACACTCGTTGAGCCAGAAAGGAAGATGCAGGTCATCTGCACAGATAAAGCCCCTGTATGGTTGTGGGCTGTGCCTCAGGCCTTCTATGGATCTGTCAGGAGAAGAGACTGAAGGCAGCTTAGTTTGTCTCCCAATTAGCGCTACCCACTAGCTTGGCCTCCTAACCTGGCCTGACTCTACTTCTCAGGTCCTGTCAGAGGACTCTGCCTGGAACAAAACAGTCTCTAGTCACATCCACACCACACACACACATAGCTTCCCCCCAATAATCCTAAGAACTGTACTTCACGTCTCACCCTTAATCATCTACAGTAGATCACCCCCAGCACCTTTGACCACCTACAGTTTGCTTTCAATGTTTATTATTATTATTATTATTATTATTATTATTATTATTAATTATTTATACCCCGCCAATCTGGCTGGGTCTCCCCAGCCACTCTGAGGGGCTTCCAACCGAATATTAAAAACAATACAGCATCAGACATTAAAAACTTCCCTAAAACTTCAGTTGTCTTTTAAAAGTAAAATAGTTGTTTATTGCCTTGACACCTGCTGGGAGGGTGTTCCACAGGGCAGGCGCCACCACCGAGAAGGCCCTCTGCCTGGTTCACTGTAACCTCACGTCTCGCAGCGAGGGAACCGCCAGAAGGTCCTCGGCGCTGGACCTCAGTGTCTGGGCTGGATGATGGGGGTGGAGACACTCCTTCAGGTATACAGGACCAAGGCCGTTTAGGGCTTTAAAGGTCAGCACCAACACCTTGAATTGTTATGGTGCTGATGCAGCCTCTCTTTAGAGCCTGATTTTCTCCCAGCGTCATGCTGAGCTGTCCATGGTCCTCCTTCCATCCCTGAACTCTGGACCTGCTCTCACAGCCCAGGACAACATTCCAGCAAGCAAGGCCAGCTGTTCATCTGTCACAGTGCTCACTTGAGGACAGTTCAAGGTGTAGCTTTGAGGGAGATCTCTGTCTGTGCAAAGACTTCTGCATCAAGAGCTTTTTGCTCCCCGGTAGGGTTTTTCATAAAGGCATAAGCAGACTCTCTTGGTCATGACCAGCAGTTGTGCTTGAGAGGTCAAACAAAACCATCCTTGCGAGGAGGACCAAGGCAATGCCTTCTCATAGCACCTGGGCTCAGTGCTGTGCCCAGTCCAGTGGCTTCTCCTCCTTCTTCTCCTTCTTCCCCCTCCCCAGAGTGGATCCCGCGCAACTAGTTTTTGGATCCGGGGTCCCCTCGCCTTCCTCCGAGGTATCTCAGCCACTCGGTCAGACTCTGGCCAGCTCATGACAGCTCACAGAGCAGGAGCATAACAGTGACTATAATTGCCAGAGTGATTACTTGCATCCATTACAGGAAGCTTTAAAATGCTCCTTTTTTCACAGTCAACAGCTGGTTCACAGCTTGAAAGCAACAGTTAAGATAAATTAAATAAAAGGGATAATAAAATCCAAGCCTAATTTAATTTTTGCAGTACATGCAGATGCTGGCAACATTTTTAAAATACAGCAAAAAAAATGCCAAAGTCAACACACACACAGTAACAAGTGTGGGTTTCATTCACACAGAGGTGACACTCAGAAAATGGAAAGCAAAGAGAGACTCTGAGGGCACCTCAGGAGGTGGGGAGGAAGAAGAGCTTCACCCAAGAGGGGCAGGGGGAAAACCAAGAATCTGGGAGCTTTGCATACATTTCTCTGCTCTGCAATCCCCACTGGGGACCTCAGCCCGGCACCTGCAGGCAGCAATGGGGAGGAAGAGGTGCTCGGTCAGGAAAGCTGGGAAGGACCAGGGTCATGTGAGAAGATGGGAGGAGACACAGACCAATGGGCCATTCACCCACAAAGCATCCTAGGTAACCTTGGACCAGTCACTGCTATCTCTCAGCCTAGCCTATCTCACATTGTTGTTGTGATGATAAAATGGAGCAGGGGTGGAGAAGGCCACTTTGAGCTCCTTGAAGGAAAGGCAGGATATAAATGTGCTAAAATACAGGCCAGAAAGCAGCTCTGGGGAAAGAATCACACCTACACGGGCTGCTCTTGAGTGGCAGGTAAAGAGAGCAGTCTACCAGGGTGGTCCCCTCTAAGGTGTTGCTTCCACAACCTTCCCTCCTTTCCCGACTTGCTATGAGCTGCAGAAAAAGTGAGGAGCACAGCAAATGCAGAGTAGATTAACCTGTGAGCTTGGGAAGGAGATGGAACCAGCTCTTGCCCTTTGGGAACTTGAAACCATCTGGCTCAGCACTCTTGGTGGTTAAATTTATAACGAATATCACTTTTAAGCAACCTATGTCCAAATCTCGTCTTGATTCCAATAGACCTGTGCAGCATTTTGTCACTAATACAGAAGCATAATTTATAGTGTTTTTGCATGCACACATATATCTGATTGCCAAAAAAAACCCCTTTTCTTAAAAATGGAACTGTGTGATTCTGGTATTTTGGTATTTTGGAATTGGCTTTTTGAAATTAAAAAAAAAAATGAGGACAGATAATTTGTTTTAGAAAGGTAGAGAGAGTGGTCTATCACTCTGTGTTGTACTGTGCTCAAATAGAAACATTAGGAAGCTGTCTTATTCTGAGCCAGAACATTTTTTGGTCTATCTTGCTCAGTATTGTCTGCACTGACTGGCAGTGCCTCTCCAGGATTTCAGAGAGAAGTCTCTCCCTTGAGATGCTGTTGGGGATTGAACCTGTGGTTTCTGCTTCCAAGGAAGAAGCTCTTCCACCATTAACACAACTTTAAAAAAAACATTTGGGGGGATGTGCAACATCCCAGTCCCCAATATCTGAAAAATGTTCCGGATGTCTGTCCACAAATTATGTCAATCTGCTGCATCTCTGGGGGGAAAAGTGATTGATGGTTGTGAAAAGTTGAGCCACGTCACCACGCTAAATCGCCAGCTGTGTCACAGACCCCTGAAACACACACACGGAGATAAATATATGCTTTTGGAAGTTAAGATTTCGAGAATGGGAGAGTATTTATATAGCAATATTAAAAAGCCAGAGCACTTTAGAGCTATTAGCTAAAAGCCTGAACTCCAGCTTGGATAATTGCACTCGGCTTTATCATAAGCTCCCTGCAGGGTTGGTGTGTTTGTGTGTTGCAATTAATGCCTCACTTCCTGCAACAAATTGTTCTGTAGTGTTGCTAAGTCCCACTCCAGAAGGGGCAGTGGGAGAAGAACTCTTAAGCTGTTAAATAAAGGTCACTTGTCTCCAAGGAAGCTGTTGTATTCCTTACAGCTTAGAGAGCACCTGTTGGCTTACAAGGAACACTCTTGTCTGCCGAACAACTTTTTCTTGGGGGAGGGATGGTGTGCAAAGCTGTTGAACTCTGCCTGTGGGGCTGCCTGCAGGCTGGAAGCATTTCTTCCTCAACTCCCCCAATTCCACCCTTTGACTTCCCGCTGTCCTCCACAATCCTCTCCCAGGTACAAATCAAAAGAATGAGCTTCCTGGCTATATGTTAATGAAACCCACCTTTTTTGCTCACCCCACCCCACTTTTTTAACAAATGCAATTATTTTCCATTATTCCCCCTTTTGTATGAGTTTGTTCTATAATTGTACTGTATAATTTCTGCTCGCCTTCAGGTCCACACGTACACCTTATGGGATGGTTCAGAGACTAACCTTTGTGTGTTGCAAAAAAAGGGGGGAACAGAAATGAATGAGAAAACGCTGAACTTTTTAATAGAAAAAAATTTTCTCCCAATTATTTGTAAATGCTCCAAGTGCAGCTGTTCTGTTTTGTTATGGACAATGGCAGGCATTGAGAGGGCTGCTGGGCACAAGCCAGGGTCTTCCCTCTACAGAGGCAAAGGCTGTTTGTTCATGAAAACAAAACCTGAAAAGCTGCACTGCCTAGAAAGCACTGCACAGTGCAGCACCCACTGCGTCGCTTCCCTTGTTTCCTCTCCCAGCTGCTCAGAGGAACAGATCTGAAGACCAGCAGTGCAAAACCTTCCCCTGCTTTAAATCACTTTTCACTGGGGAAGAGGGTGGGCTTGGTCTACACATGTGAACAGTGAGCACCAAAATAGATTGGTTCCCCCACACTCAGTGGCATGGCGTGGGTTGCTAGCACCCAGGACATTGCATGTGTGGTAGCCTCCTGGGGGACTGGGCAGCCAGGGTAGAGGCATGCGCCAGAGCCCCTGCGGAGGGTGAATGTGGAAAGCAGCCATAGTGCTTCCAACATGCACCAAGACCATGGGTAGGCAAACTAAGGCCCAGGGGCCGGATCCAGCCCAATCGCCTTCTAAATACAGCCTGCTGACGTTCCAGGGATCAGCATGTTTTTACATGAGTAGAATGTGTCCTTTTATTTAAAATGCATCTCTGGGTTATTTGTGGGGCCTGCCTGGTGTTTTTACATGAGTAGAATGTGTCCTTTTATTTAAAATGCATCTCTGGGTTATTTGTGGGGCATAGGAATTCGTTCATTTCCCCCCCCCCAAAAAAAAATAGTCCGGCCCCCCACAAGTTCTGAGGGACAGTGGACCAGCCCCCTGCTGAAAAAGTTTGCTGACCCCTGGCCAAGACGCACCTCTTGCCCAGAGGAGGAGGAGCGGGTGCGTGGAGGGCACCCTGCAAGTAGTGATTGAATTGCAGAGGCTCCACCAGGTGGCGGTAGCGAGGCATGAGGGTGAGGGACATGCTGGCGGGCACCCACGTTGGGACTGCCCTCTCCCTTCCATGTCCCACCATTGCTTGCCAGCCGTAACCCCCCCCCCCCCGCCAATGTTGCTGTGTCTCAGCCTGATGGGGGAGCCTGTTGTGGGGGTGCTTGGTTGCACTCCTTCAGAATTTTGCACCCGGGGCAATTGCCCCCCTCGCCACCACCATGCTACGCCACTGCTTGCACTCTTTGCAAGGAGAAAATGCAGCTGCACTGGAGCAATCTGGATCCAGGCCACAACCCCACAGGGGCAGGGGATTAACCCTTTCCTGGTGCTCTTCCCCTGTTCGAGCCCAGCTCCTGCCACAGAGTGGGTATTTACTCTCTGGGCATAATGAAAAGGCCTATCCACCCTGTAGTAGCCAAATGAGCTACTAGGTAGGAGCAAAACATTGTGGCCAGAGGAAGGAGACTGGCCTGATCCCCAAGGAAAGAAGGAAGTGGTCTAAAGAAGAGGCTTCTCAAGGGATCAAAAGGGATCAAAAGCTCGGGAAGGCAGCCAGTAGGCTTTCTCGAAGAAGATGCCCTAAGATGTGACTAAAGGAGCAGGTGGTCATTCTGTGACCCATGATCCCTTTGAAACACATGGCTTTCCAAAGAATCCTGGGAACTGTAGTTTGTTATGGGTGTTGGGAATGCTAGCTCTGCAGAAGGCAAACTAGATAATTTGGGGGGAAGCCTTGTGCTTAAAATGGATGGTGTGTGCACAGCCTGCATGTCAGAGGCTTTATGCATTGTGAAGCCAGCCAGACATGCTCTAAATAGCCCCGAAGTCTGCAATTCATTGTGGTTCTGTATCTTCCACATTAAAGCCAGAGAGGAAGTACGGCTTCCTGTTTCTTGGGCTTTCAGGAAGCAGTTGGGGAGGGGGAAACTGGCTGTGAGAGGCATTGATCTTCCCTCCCCACTGCAAAAACACCCTGTCTCCAACCCACACATTGCAAAGTGCCAGGAATAATGTCACCTTATCTCGGTTAAAGTTATTCCATCCAGTAATATCGGAGAAATTATGACAATATGTTGTTCTACACGCAAGTACACAACAGAGCTATTTGTACGACCCCAGCAGCTGCCACTCTCCACAGAGCAGATGGCGTGATAAAAACACAATGCAGGGAACAGGTTGATAAAGACATCTCGGTCATTGCAGACTCCTCGCTCAGCTCGCTCCAGAATGATGCTCAGTGGCAAAAACCATGGCGGCTCCAATGCATGGCTGCATCTTCCCTAGCAGGAGCAAGCTGCTTATCAGTGGAAGATCATTCCAGCGCAACTATTAATTTTGCACATATTAGTAATCAATATCTTTCAGGGCCTCTCCAGGGAAACTTGAGAGAGCAGCAACCAAAGGCATGAGCAGCTTCCAGAGCGTGCAGCAAAATCTCCAAGCTCCTTTTCCAGTAGGGAAAAGGCCAGAGATGGGGAGAAGCTTGTTGTCACATGACCACCAGCCTTCTGCACCAGTGGAGAGGGAGAGAGAGAGAGAGACTGAGACCACCAATCACACATAGTAAAGGTAAAGGGACCCCTGACCATTTGGTCCAGTTGTGACAGACTCTGGGGTTGCAGCGCTCATCTTGCTTTATTGGCCAAGGGAGCCGGCGTACAGCTTTCGGGTCATGTGGCCAGCATGACTAAGCCGCTTCTGGTGAACCAGAGCAGCGCACAGAAACGCCGTTTACCTTCCCGCCGGAGCGGTACCTATTTATCTACTTGCACTTTGATGTGCTTTCAAACTGCTAGGTTGGCAGGAGCAGGGACCAAGCAACGGAAGCTTACCCCGTCGCAGGGATTCGAACCGCCGACCTTCAAGTCCTAGGCTCTGTGGTTTAACCCACAGCGCCACCCGCGTCCCCATACATGTCCCTAATGCAGGTTGACTTTGGCAAGAACCTAAGAGCCCTGGTGGGTCAGGCCAAAGGGGGTCCTGAGCATCCAGTGGCTAACCAGATGCCCCAATAGGAAACCCACAAGCAGGACCTAAGCACAAGAGCACTCTCTCTTCTTCTGTGGTCTCAAGCAACTCATATTCAGAAGCATTACAGCCTCTGATGGTGGAGGCAGAGCATACTGTAGTTACCATGTTCCCTCCTTGATGCTTTGGTTGTCAAACTGGTTAAATGCAGGTTGGATTCCTCAAGTGGATTCACAGCTGATTGGAGAATGTAATTAAAAAAGTGACCATCCATGGCTCCTCTTCGAAGTGGAGGGGGGTTTCCTATGGGGTACCAAATTAGGACACGGTCAGGAGTTTTCAACATGATTTAGATGAAGGGCTGGAGGGAATCCTTGTCAGAGCTGTGAGTGATACAAAACTGGGAGGAATGGCTAACAGCTCAAAAGTCAAGATTAAAGTCAAAATGACCTTGACAGATTGGAAAACTGGGCGAAAACTAACAAAATGAAATTCAACAGAGACAAAGTTCTGTAGGGTGGGGGTGTCAGATGCACAGGTATAGCACAGAAGATCCCTGGCTTGACAGCAGTTTATATGGAAAGGATCTTGGAATCATAGATGATCACAAGCTGAAAACAAGCCTGCAGTTGATAGTTCAAAAAAGGCTAATGAGATTAGAGGCTACACTAAATAGTTTCGAAGGTGCAAGAAGCCAGAGTTGCACTTGATTCTGAACTGGGTCCAGTTCTGGGTGCTTCATTTTAAGAACAGAATTCTGGGGAGGGAACTGAAGAGGGTCAGGTAGAATTTGATTGACCAGTAGAATAAACTTATTGACGGAAAGAGCAGCCTGATAAGGGAACCCATTGCCTGGTCAGGGAGTGGACTCTCCCACCATCTCTTGGCATGCTCTCCCAACTCTATGCCTGCTTTGGCTCTCCCTGCTCCTAACACACTGCAGCTGCTGTGGTGTATTTTGAACTGTCAATAACCTTGTTGAGGCCAGTTCTATCTGTCCAAGCTATCTTTAGCAAAAAGAAGTAACCTGCTGGCTTCTGTAATGGTGGAACTTGAAGGCAGGCATCTGAAGAGTCGATGAGCACAGCATACAGATGGCAGAGAAGAGGCTTCAGCAAAACAGAAGGATAGGACCGGTGCAGGGCTAGCAATCTGGGGTGCAAGGGATAGGAGTATTGCAAGCCAAACACAGAAGTGGCCCTGTTTTTGCCTGTGAAATGTTGGTGGGATGGGAGAGGGCTCATAGAAATTCTGTGTAGCCCCATCGCTGCTGATTGGTTTTGCTAGTCAACATTCCTGGTAATTTACAAGTCCCTTCGTGGGACTGCATCGATGGGGCATCTGTTGCATTTTTATTACCTCTGGCCTCGGCTTCCGCCTTCCTTCACAGATCAAATAACAGCTTCCTCTCCTTGCTAATTCACACAGCTGGTTATTACTCACCCAGCTCCCGCTATAATCGCCAGGGGAAGAATTATAAATAAATGTGTACAAGCAAACAGATGCTGTCATTTTAAAAATCGATCCATCTCGTAAAAATGCCCCACTTAGGACTGGAGTGGTGAATTGCTGAGCATGTGTCTATGCCATTTTCACAAAACCCAGAAGCCCTGGCTGGACTCTGGTGATTAATTCAAATTAGGGATGAAAAGGGTGGGGGAGGGGAAGAGAAACCTAGAAGGGCAGGATGGCTGCAGCGCTGGGCCCAGAGCGATGGCTCGGCCTTTCCCTGTGAAAGGCATTGCAGGCAGAGCAGAAGAAGCCGCCCAGCAGAATGTGGTCCTTTGCTCAGACACCAGACCCACACATTGTTTGGGGAGGGCAGGCAGGAAGGGGCTGCCCATCGCTAGAGTCAGAAGCCCCTTTGAAAGAAACCAGATCACAGTCCCACTACCTGGAACTAATGTCGGCTTTTCTTTGGCATTGAAAAGATCAGCAGTCAAGGTCAGCGGCTTAAGAACAAGAACAAAGGCTGCCAGCCCCTGCTGTTCATCCCAAGCCCTTCAAAGTGGAAAAATCCTGGCAAAGAAGCTGATATCCATGGCTGAACACCTGACCCTCTGCACCCGCCTTACGTAAGGTTAAGAGCCACCAGCCACACACAGAACTCTTAAGAAAGCCAGTTTAAAAATAAGAATCTAGTTTTTAGCTGTTTTGGGTGTAGAATTCAAGGGATGTTCTCCCCACAAAAGCTCTGGGTGGGAGTAAATCACTTCGTGGGGGCTCAGTCCAAGAAGCTCATGGGGTCTAAAGGACTTGCTGCTTCCACACAAGCCTGCCCAAAGAGTAAGGACCCTCCTCTTTATTTAATATAAATATATAGGCTGCTTTTCACCTATAGGGAAGTGGTTTCCAACACATTAAAATGATAACAATATCTATTTAAACCCATGAACAAAACAGAGCACCCAGAACAGCCCCACAGTAACAGAATCATAGAATTGTAGAGTTGGAAGGAACCACAAGAGTCATCTAGGACCTTGGTCCTGTCAGGAAATGCCTGGGGAATAGAGAAGCTTTCACTTGCGTCTGGAAACACCCCACAGCCGAAGCCCAACTAATTTCGGAAGAACATTGCACATGGTAGGGGGACTTGCAATGGTAAAGGACTAACACCCTGAGTGTTGTACCTTTGAAAAGTGTGGTATGGGGTGGAGCTCATCTGACCACCAGAGATCTGGGCTGTTTGTATAGGAACAAACAGTCTCTCCAATAACCTGGGCCCAATCTGTTAATAGCTTTGCACACCGTGCAAACCACATCACAGGCCCTTCAATGCCCATTGACTTCTATCAAGTTTAGGAACCTCCATCCAAGATATGCACACAGAACCTTTGCGCACACCACCCAGGCAAGGAAGCTGAAATCAAGCTCATCCTCCACTTTCCTCTTTTTTGCACTGAGAAAATGCTCCCTTAGGTAACCAGGCCTATTAAGCATTTTCTTCTCTAAGCCCACAAGGGTGGGTGCAGTTACTTGATAAGAGACGTGTTTAAAACCCTCCCCTGGATAGGCTCTCCCCACCTTTTCCTCCCTGACATGCCCCAGGGGAAGGAAGAAGTGGAGGTTGTGATCTTGGCAAGACACAGATTCACCGCCACCTCATTGCCAGGACGGCCTAAAATGGTTTCCAAATGGACACACTGCATGGGAATGCAAAATCCATCAGCAATGAGCTTCTATGTTCAGAAGGAAACCAGTTTCTCAGGAAGTGCTTTTCAGGGGCAAAAAAGTTGCAGTCAATCTGGATTGTGTGTGGATGATGTAGAAGAAACAGTTCCTGGATCCAAGGCCATGTGGAGGAAGCCATAGCAACCCTTCCTGCCTCCCTTCCAGTTTGCGTTTTTAATGTCTGGTCTGTCAGTGAGAAGGCAGCTCCTCCTAGGGAGGGTATCCTACCTTGCAGTTTGACATGGATCTGCCCGTCTGCTTGTTGTGTCTCCAGTGCTTTTTTTCTTTAAAAACATGGGGTACTCTCATTTTGACTCAAGAAAATCGCCATTTTGTAGTTCAAATCGGGGGAAATGAATACAGTAAATGGACAAAAGTACAAAGATTCACAAAATGTTTAGGGTAAGGTTACCAGATTTATTTCAATGAATCCAGGGACACAATCAATCAATCAATCAATCAATTCTGTTTTTAAAAAACAGAAAAAAATATTTTAAAAAAATAAAGAATATCTTCTCTTCTGTGGTCTCCTCTGTAGCGTGGCCTTCCTCTGGGTCCTGGCCTTTCTTGGAGTGCTAGCCGTGCTTCCCCCACCCTCCCTCGTTGCACTGCGACCCCCTACCAGCTTACTTGGGAGTAAGCGTTAGCAGAACCCCCTCCTCCTGCTGCTGCCCTGCCCATCTGTCTGGGCGTCTCCTGCGCAGGCATTGTCCAGCGGCTGCCCATCCGCGCCATGGCACGCCCAGTCAGCGGGTCCGGGGCACAGCCGGCTGCGAGCAAGTGGGAGGAGGCGCGCCTGGGCTGGATCACCTCGTCTCCTGCTCGCCTCTCATCCGCAATGGCCAACAACGAGCTGGCCAACAAGCTGAGCCGCCACTTGCAAGTCGAGGAGCACAATGGCGAAGCCAAGCAGCAGCCGCAGCTGCCCAAGCACCACCCGGAGGCTGAGCCGATGGCCTTGGGCAGCGGTGCCGACGGCGAGCTGAGCGCCAAGTTGCAGCAGCACACAGAGCTCAATGACCCCGCGCAGCTTTCGTCCAGCGGCGGTGCCCAACACCATGTCTTCAGCCCCTACTCTCCATATGTGTCTTGTGAGTCCCCATATGTGTCTTGTGAGCAACACATCATATGGGGACATCCAGCAAGGCAAAATGGCGGGCACCACGGTAGCAGGCAGCTCCTGGCTGGCTCCGGGCTACTGAGACTGCCCCTGCTGCTGCCACGTTTCCTGGAGACATTAGATGAAATCCGGGGACGGAATTTGTCCAGGGACAAATTTACAAATCCGGGGACTGTCCCTGGGAAACGGAGATGTCTGGTAACCCTAGTTTAGGGGTATGCGTACCCCTGTACCCCCCCCCCCCCCGGGAAAAAGCACTGTGTGCCTCCATGCACTGTGGGGAGAAGGAGGGAACATTGTGCCTCTTTCACCGGGGGCGGGGGGGGGGAGGCTCGTCTGGTCTAGTAGTTAGTGCAAACTCCACCACTGGACAAATGACTCATTGTTCCTAAATTATAGTTTTGTGCTCAGAGTCCTTTTGGAAAGCCTGAAAACCCTTTTCATTTGTGCACAAACAGACTAATAGCCAATTCTGCAGCTTTCGGAAAAAGGGTAATCAGGCCGTAAGGCCTGGAATGTATTCAAAACATATCCCGTTCAACACTCCCCCCCTCCTTTTCTTTTTTTAGAAAGAGCTTTAGAAAAAGAATATAAACCCACTTTGTCAGCGAATGACCTCAAGTTGTTTTTCCTGTTAAAAAAATTGCAGCTTTCAAAGATAATTTGTTAATGGCTCACATTTCTAACAGGTTCAGCAAAAAAAATACCACCAAATATTTCCACACAATTTTATGCAGGAAATGAAGAATGCATTTACTTTTGCATTATTACAGTTATCATATAACATAGGATATGAAAACTAAAACCTCAGACACGTTAAAGCTAATGTTTGTTTATTGAGCTAAGCCCAACATAGCCCTGTTCCCTGTAAGCACCTGTAAGAGGAAGAGAGGCGTTTATAAATATTTCAAGTAAACAAGCAAGCTCACACCTTAAGATGACGTGTTAATTAATTAATCTGGAATTGCCACCCACACACCCAATTCTGTACATGAAATTACAAAGCCGAATTTAAAGCCTAACCATTTGTAAAGATTAGGGAAGGCCTCCCAGCCTCCACCTCTCCACACCTGGCAAGGCTCAGGAAGACATTTGACTTTGGACTCCAGAACAAGGCAATGCATTAAAGAATTTGTCAACCATTATTCATAGAGTGAACAGGCAACAGGGGTCCACTATTAAATATTATAGGCACATTAATATATAGTATACTAAGCTTTTAAGCTTATGACTAGAGAAGTCCCCCTATCCTTTGCCTGTGTCTGATCCAACCCATTTCTTTGCCTTCCTACAGAATTACCTCCCTCTAGTAAGAATTTACTTTTACACCACCGGTTTGTTACCCAGATTATATAGCATATATAGCACCGCACACAAATAGACACCAAACATCAAAACATTTTTCTACATACATCAAGAAAAGTTACAGGTCATGGGATGTTAGAAACACATTGCTCCATACTGATATTAACTCCCCCACAATTCCCTTAAAGGTAAAGGGACCCCTGACCATTAGGTCCAGTCATGGCCGACTCTGGGATTATGGCGCTCATCTCGCTTTATTGGCTGAGGGAGCCGGCGTATGGCTTCCGGGTCATGTGGCCAGCATGACTAAGCCGCTTCTGGCGAACCAGAGCAGCGCACGGAAACGCCGTTTACCTTCCCGCCTATTTATCTACTTGCACTTTGATGTGCTTTTGAACTGCTAGGTTGGCAGGAGCATAGACCGAGCAACGGGAGCTCACAATTCCCTTGGGGTGCCCCAAAGTTCCCAGGATATTTGGGTCTTAACTTACAACTTATCGGATAGTTGTCTAGGCAACCAGACCTTCAGCGAGAAGGTCATAAATTCCTCTCCCATCTCCTCTTTCTGGGCCCCAGATAGCTTCAAGGAGAAATGCAAGTTCTCACCCAGATGTGAAGTCAACACATACCTCTTCCACAAAACATCATTATCTGACCCTTCCAGGGTCAGATAAGGCAGGAAGTGGCATGCAATGTAAACATAGCTTTACACAGCAAAGGAGGATGGCATGAGGCACACAAAGATCAAGCCTAGTACATTCTGTCTGAAAGCGCAAATGTGATTAATATTACGGCAGTCAGAATAAAATCAGTATCTATATCTAATAGGTAATATTCAATCAGATATCACAGTTTATACATTAACTCTATCCAAAGCCTGCTCTTGCCACAAGAGGACAGGAATCTTGCTGCTGGTCTCCTGAATCTCCTCACCATCATCTTAATGTGCTGTCTGATGAAGCGAAGGAGCATGGACTGGTGGCTACAGTGGGTTAAGGGGAAACCCATCCCCACCGAGAAACCTGGAGCATGTCCATGCAACACCGTTTTTGGTCAGTCTCCCTCAGTCCTGACCCTGCATTTCATTGCTGCCCAGATTTTGGGGGCCCATCTAGCCCGGCCTCCTGTTCTCACAGCGACCAACCAGATGCCCCTATGGGAAGCCCAAAAGAAGAACCTGAGCACAAAAGCAGCTCTCCTGGATCAAAATTCATTGAAGTGAGCAGGTGGAGGCCAGTCAAGAGAGGCTGTTATTGGAGGTCTGAACAATGTTGAGGCAAGCTGCTAGTCCTGTTGAGGGTGCAGAATAGGAATGCACGTATGGTAGAAACTGCACTGCCCAGGCAGTACTTGACACCGAAGAAACAAGGAAATAACACCTCAATACAACGCCCTGGAAAGCCTGGTCTGCTTTATTTTTTCACCATCCCTCCTCAGATGAGCACAGGGCGATGTACGTAAAACATACAAACAAAATACAATAAAAGGGAGCTAAAAAGCATATTTCAGCAAAAAGGTTCTAAATATACCCTAAAGGTAAAGGACCCCTGACCATTAGGTCCAGTTGTGACAGACTCTGGGGTTGCGGCGCTCATCTCACTTTATTGGCCGAGGGA
Source organism: Podarcis filfolensis (assembly GCF_964270895.1). Taxonomy (NCBI): domain Eukaryota; kingdom Metazoa; phylum Chordata; class Lepidosauria; order Squamata; family Lacertidae; genus Podarcis; species Podarcis filfolensis. The sequence continues at coordinate 27,876,879 of NC_139616.1, read as the reverse complement.
GCCGGCGTATAGCTTCTGGGTCATGTGGCCAGCATGACTAAGCCGCTTCTGGCAAACCACAGCAGCCCACGGAAACGCCGTTTACCTTCCCGCCGGAGCGGTACCTATTTATCTACTTGCACTCTGAGGTGCTTTTGAACTGCTAGGTTGGCAGGAGCAGGGAGTGGGCAGCGGGAGCTCGCCCCGTCACGGGGATCCGAACTGCCGACCTTCTGATCGGCAAGCCCTAGGCTCTGTGGTTTAACCAACAGCGCCACCCGCTTCCACCAAACATACCCTGCTAGCCTGCAAATGAATGTGGGGGGGGGTGCCTAGCAGTAGGAGGGGCTCAGGAGATGTCCTTCTCTCTACTTTGGGGGGCGGGGGAGGAAGCGGCAGCAGGAGCCGAGGACGGGAGGGCGACGCCTTTGACCCTCTGGCGGGGAAGGGGGATGCCCGATGCTGAGCTCGGGCAGAACCGCTGCCGGGGGGAGAGGGCCTTTTTGCTACAGGGAAAGGCTTCGCCCAGGGCTCCAGCATCGCACCTTTGCTTCGCGTGCACAGGGCACTCAAGGGTGGGCTGCGCTGCAAGGCTGTCGTGCCCCGGCAGCACCTCCCTTGGTCCGAAATGTGGGGAGAATACCGAGGGGCTGCGTTTGCATTTTCAGAGACCGGGGCGAATGTTTTAAATGTTACAAATAAGCAAGCGGCCATGAAAACAAACATGGATGGACTCCGAGTGGAGCCGCCTCTCCTGTCGGGTTGGGGAGCATGAGACTCAGGTAGACGCCTGATCCCGGAAGCCACTCTCCCCACGGCTAGTCTACCCGTTTGCAGTTCTACGGTAAACCAGCGGCCCCTGCTGCGCGTGAGCTTAGACGAAATGGGGCCGGACACGCCTGTGGGCGGAGCAAAGTGAAAGGGCGCTCTCGTTGCGCAGGCGCGGGATGAGTGAGAACGCTCCCATAAACTTATGAAAATTAGACTCCCGTGCAGAGTACACATTTCTGCTTGTTCATCTTTGCAGCGGCGTTTTTGTTTCCCAAGGTGCCTGGATTTGCAACGCCGCCGTAAGATTAGCAGTGAACTTCCCTGCAGGGCTGTTGTAAGAAACACTTAGAAACACTTGATGACGGCTTGCGGAATGTGGAACCCGGAAGTCCCACACCCCCAAACCCGGACTGTCTTTGTTTCTGTGCTCTAGAGATCCGGCATTGCTCTGCGCAGGCGTGTGGCGGGAGGTGAGAAAGACACCTGCGCAGCCAAGTAGAGCCTCCCTGTCCAGGAGCAGTCTACCTCCAGCGGCCCAGCTCCTCCGCCCGCCGGGTGGCATGGAGCTTCCCTGTCCAGGGGCAGCTCACTCTAGGGAGAGGCCTCCTCGTGGCCCCTGAGTGGTTCTCTCCTCCCTCCCTCCCGCCGGGCCCGGCCATGGCCACTGCTTCGGAGCAGGAGGCACCAAGTGCTGCTGCTGCCTGCTGGGCGGCGGTGCGGGCTCTGCTCCCGAGCACACGGGCCGGGCTGGGACTGGGATCGCTGGGGCTGGGGGCGGAGGGGGCCCGCGTGGCGCTGCTGCTGGAGGAGGCGGCCGCCTTGGTGTACCCGGGCGATGCGGGCGAGGAGTCTCTGGGCTCGGAGAGAGCCCGCCGAGCCTGCCTGGAGCTGGGCGAGCAGGTCTGCGACTACTCTTGGGAGCGGCTGCACGTGGGCCCGTGGCGGGCGGTGAGCGCGGTGTGGCGGCGGGCGTGGGCGCTGGGCTGCCTCTTCCGCGTGCTGAGCCTGTGCCGGGCACGAAGGGCCAGTCGGGAGGCGCTGCGCCTCTGCGACCTGAGCCTCCTGCTCGGCGCGCCTGTCCTGGACGACGTCATGGGCAGGCTGGTCCCCGTCCTCCAGCGGCACCTGCCACCCGAGGAGCCAGCACCGAGAGCCCGCGCCGGAGCACCCCCGAGGAAGGTACCAGCTTGCAAAGGGTCCCCTTCCCGTCTGCAAGAACAGCTCCCCTCTCCTCGAAGGCGAGCCTCGCTACAGCTTGATCAAGCAAAAGGCGAGCCCGTCTCCTGCAGCCTCCTGTTCTTGCAGGATGACCAGCCAGGTCCCCCAGTCGGGTGTCCCAAGGGGAAGCCCCCACTCCCTCACAAGCAGCACCTCAGCTCAAGATCAGCCCCCTTCTGCCGTCTCCAGCAACTGGTACTCAGAAACATTGCCACCTCCCACACAGCAGAGCCCCTTTCATGGCCAGTGATGGCCTTTTCCCTTGGCACACCTCAAGGACTGAAGCAGATTAAGCCTTCCTTTTGCCAGTGGCGGAGGGGCCAACCCACACTGAGCCCCTGCCAGTGAAACAAGAAGTAGAACTAACCACCTGCTCCTTGTTGCAGAAAATCCGGACGGACTTCACCCCAGCAGCCCCTGCTATAGCCCCAGAAACTGCTGTCCCACAGCTTCTCTGCCCATCGCTGGAACATTTCCGGGACAGTTACCTAACCCCTCAAAAGCCAGTGGTCTTGGAGGGGGTTGTGGACCACTGGCCTTGCCTGAGAAAGTGGAGGTGAGGGCAAGAGAGCAGGTAGAGGGTGGGTGGCTGCCTCCAGGACAGAGAAAGGTTTTGCCCAATGGAGGCAGCATCTGGGTGTGGGGCTGGAGGGGCTCCTGACATCATGCATCCTCTCCAGTTTATCTTCTGTAAGAGGATGCTCTCTCTGCCCCTGAGCTAAAGGCAAGAAGCCTGTTTTGGGCCTGCATTCTGTACTGCTGGAACCGCAGGGCTTGATTTGTGCCTGTGCTCAGTTTAGCTTTTGGCTACCATAATATTTGCCCTGGCAAGCCTGACAGTGAAATTCCAGGGGGTGCACAGAGGAGTGGATCAGAACTCGTGCTATCAGGAAAACACAGCGAAGGATCAGAAATGACACCAGCCTGACCTTTCCCTCTGCCTGCTTGCCATTCAGGTCAAAGTTGCTCTAAGGGATGGCAGATATCCCACGGTGTATAATCACAGGCAGATTGTAACAGAAGTAACTTTATCTGTGAGTTATTAGACGGTGCCCTGAGCCAGCCAGGCCAAATACTTCAAAAAATACACAAATTGTTGCAAGTTCCCGCTGGCACTTCCCCCATGTAGGAGAGGAAAGAACAAAAAGAACTGTAAGCTGCTCTGCCTGAGGAAGAGGGAACAGGGCCTTTGGAAACAGGGTGGGCACACAGAGAGAGAGCCCTGCCATTGGTTCTTCTTCCTTTGTTGCAGCGTGAGCTACATCCGCCAGGTGGCCGGCAGCCGCACAGTCCCTGTGGAGCTTGGATCCCGCTACACAGATGAGGAGTGGTCCCAGACCCTCATGACCGTGGATGACTTCATCAGACAGTATATTGAGAATGAGGTCTGGATCTTCTCCCTCCCACAAAACAGCCTGGCTGGGAAGAGCAGGACAAATTATGCTGGGTTGAGTCTGTGTTAACTCCATTGTTGTATTCCGCCCTGGGAACTCAGCAAGCAGGAAAGGCTTCTCCTTAAATAAAATATTAGTGAACTTATTTATGTGAGCACCTGCCAGCCTCTGAGTAACATGGATGGCTGCAATGAGACTGGGAAAGGGAGGGCAGGCCTGGCAGAGCTCCTTGGGGTGGGGAGCAGGGAGCTGACCAGTGAGTGGTAGAGTTTGTGGGGTGGGGCTCTGGACTCCCCACCAAATTGTTTGCTGCTGTTCAGTTGACTTTTCTGTATATAAAGGATATCCACTCACTCCTCTCTCTCTCTCTTCCCTCCCTTCAATTTGCAGGACCATAAGGGATACCTTGCTCAGCACCAGCTCTTTGACCAGGTAAACCAAAGGGATGGTTCTTCTAGTTCTTATTTGATGGGAGGAAACAGATGCCGGGTTCACCAGAATGCAGTGAATTCTCCACCCCCAAAATTTCATATCTGGAAATGATCCAAAGTGCCACCACGCCTTTCAGGGAAGCATTTCTCTGGAAACTCCACCCCAGGCATCCTCCACAGTCCATGGGAAAAGGCACGTGGGCCAAACAGGTTTCAGAGACGTGTGCAAAGGGCTGCGAGCATCACAGTAGACCTCTCCTCTCGTAGGTGTCCAATCCACCTGGTAGGAAAACTCCTCCCTGACTCTAGGTGGGCCGTCTGCCAAAACCCACTGAGTCACTTCTAGCTAATCAAACTCATGTTGTTTAATGCCAGCCAACATCCTGTTGCCAGCTGTTCTCCTGATGTCCTGAGGAAGCAGGGGAGGAGGGAACCCAAGACTGTATAGAACAGCCCCCCCCCCAGCCTGGCCCCAGCAGAGAATCCCCATAACAACTAATGCTGGAACAGAGGGAGACCTTGTTTGGTTTGAATGCTGTCCCTTCGCCACCCACACTAGTAAAGAGAGCCTTGGCTGAGGTGCAGGATCAGGCCTTTTCTGTGCTCTGACCCATCTTGCCCCTTCCTTGATAGCTGCCTCCTGGCACTTTACAAAGCCTCTTCCCTTTTCTGTTGGCATTTGCTTTGCCCAAGTGGTTGATGCCTGAAACTCCGCCTTTTTCTGTTTGCATCCTTTGCCTCACCATCTCTTATCTTGTGGTCTCGTTTTAATGGTTGCCGTGAGCCATCTTTGGATTATTTATTTGCCACTCTTCATCCGAAGATCACAAACAAAATAGACAGCAGGTTAAAAAGGTAAAGAGACCCCTGACCATTAGGTCCAGTCATGACCGACTCTGGGGTTGCGGCGCTCATCTTGCTTTATTGGCCGAGGGAGCCGGCGTACAGCTTCCAGGTCATGTGGCCAGCATGCCTAAGCCGCTTCTGGCGAACCAGAGCAGTGCACGGAAATGCCATTTACCTTCCCGCCGGAGCGGTACCTATTTATCTACTTGCACTTTGACATGCTTTCGAACTTCTAGGTTGGCAGGAGCAGGGACCAAGCAACGGGAGCTCACCCCGTCATGGGGATTCGAACCGCGACCTTCTGATCATCAAGTCCTAGACTCTGTGGTTTAACCCACAGTGCCACCCGCGTCCCTAAATAAATACTTTAAATAAATGTCAAGCTAGTGTACAATGCTTTCCTTTCTAACCAATTTGCTGCCAGATCCCAGAGCTGAAGCTGGATATTGGCATCCCTGACTATTGCTGCCTGGGCGAAGGAGATGAAGAGGACATCACTGTCAACGCCTGGTTTGGTCCACCAGGGACTGTCTCCCCTCTGCATCAGGATCCGCAGCAGAACTTCTTAGTCCAGGTAGGGCCTCTGTGACAGGCTGCAGTGCGGGGGGTAAGGAGGGCAGTTGCCAATCAGAGGCAGGACTTCTGTATCCTCCTGCCTTTCAAGGGAAGCTGCTTCCTGTTCTATGGGTGGCAGCAACAACAGTCACCAGAGAAGCGTCCCTCTAGAAGTTGCTCAGGGAAGGCTCTCTGCAGCCAGAGATCTCAGCTGGACTGAGGTGCTGATGGGCTGTCAAGGAGAAGAGCAGAGAGGGAGTGCTGAGAACTGAAATTAGAAAGGCACTGGGGCAGGGGAGAGTGCCTATTGTTGGCCTGCAAACTTTGGACGGGGATGTCTGGGCTCCTTTTTCTGCAAATGATGGCAAGAGGTTGATCAGACCCCATTTGCAGAAATCCTGTGTGTCAGGGCACACTCCGGATACTGAGCAAAGGAATGCTAGTTAGAAAAGTTGAGCTCGGATTATTGACAAATGTTTCGACGTTCCTTTCTCCAGGTAATGGGACGGAAATATGTCCGCCTGTATTCTCCTCAGGAATCTGAAAACCTTTATCCACATGAAGGCCACCTCCTTCACAACACCAGCCAGGTGGGCACCCAGTAGTCAGTCCCTCATAATAGGGGCTGAATTATTCCATGAAGGAAATCATGGAGTTCGCCCTGAAGACTGGCCCCGTATCCTAGTTGCCATCCCCAACTGCAGCCAGGCTCCAACACTCACCTCTTCCTCTTCTTCCCCTTCCCTGCTTCCCTCCACATCCAGCCCCTCTCTCCTGTCACCTAAATTGTAAGCCTCTTGGTGCAAAGAATGAGACTACCGTGGATAGTCCTGTCTGAATTATATTAAGACAGCGTTTTCTCTTTCATTTCCAGGTGGATGTGGAAGACCCTGACTTGGTGAAATTCCCCAACTTCAAAGCAGCTGCATTTCAAGATTGCATCTTGAGCCCTGGAGAAGTTCTGTTCATCCCAGTTAGCTACTGGCACTATGTGCGGTCCCTGGACATAAGTTTCTCCGTCAGCTTCTGGTGGTCGTAGCGTCTGCTGGGAGCAAGGGAGGGCTCTTCTGCTCAGGGACTTCAGGCAAGATGAAGGAAGGAGCTGCCAGGAGGCAGCAAGGGCTGTGACACACAGTTCAACTGCTGTGGTTGAGGATCAAGGGCATCAAAGACAGAGTTTTCTGGAGGGGCTAAAATAGTGACTTGTCCCTCTTTGGTTTTTGTTAAAAAGGGCTCTCTTAAAACTTTTCTCAAAGGACAACAGAATACAAATTAATATTTAAATTATGTGTTGTGAATTGAATTGCCTTTGCTGGTCTAGCACAACCTGCTTGGTCAAGGGAGACAGAAAAGTCACCATTTTGATTCTGTTTTCTTGGTGGAGGCCCTAATGGAACTGATGCACTCATGACTAGAGCCCCTGCAATACATGTTGGGCAAAAGGTTTCTTGCATGGCAGGTTGGACTAGACGACTCTTGGGATCCCTTCCAACTCTACAATTCTGATTCTATAATACTGCTTTACGAAGTCTGAAGGGCTCAGATCTTGTGCAAGATGGGCAAAGAAGTCCTTAGTCATTGCGGAGGGAAATCTCTCTGTAGATTCATCATGCCCTCACCAACCCCACAAATGCAAGGAGGGTAAAGCTATAGAAGTTACAAGCAGGAATTGAGATTTCTTTAAATTTGGGGTTGGGGAAGGCAAAAGTGCCCGTTTTCCACACAGACAGTCCAGAGTTCAAACTCTGCACTCTGAAAGTAAGGCTAGGAACAACCCCTGCTGGTGACTCTGCTTCCTGTCACAAGCGTTGCTCTGGCGTGGCTTGAGGCAGCTTCCTTTATTCATAAGAACATGAAGAGCCTTCTGGATCAGGCCAGTGTCCCATCTAGCGCAGCATCCTGTTCTCACAGTGGCTGACCAGACATCTGAATGGGAAACCCACAAGCAGGACCCAAGGACAAGAGCAAATCTCCCCTCCTGTGCCTGCCAGCTACTGATTTTTAGAAGCACTGCTGCCACGAACTGTGGAGGGAGAGAGCCTAGCCGTCCTGGCTAGTAGCCATTGGTGACCCTCTTGTTTTAGAGCCTTCTAGGTTGCTGGCCCTCACTGGCTCCTGCAGGAGAGAGTTTTAACTATGTGTTGCATGAAGCAGTCTGTCCTGAATCCTGCAACATTCAGCTTCTTGAGATGCTCACAAGTTATGGTGTTCCGAAAGGGTTACGTTATCTTTCAAAAACAAAAAGATACAGAGGACAGCTTTGGGAAGGAGCAGAGTTGAGGCCCAGTCACCCTCATAAGACCTTTAAAAACTTTGCTAAATATACGGTCATGCAGTTGCCAGGAAAGGTATTGTATGTTGTTACATGTGCTTTGATAGCTTGAAAATAAATGAAAAACCTGTATTTTTTATTTTAAAAAAAGCTTTACATAAATAGTAAAAAAAGGAAAGAGAATTGTGAGACAGGTTGGATCCTGAGGGAAAAAAATATATTACAAGGTATGTATTTCAGACACTTAAATTACGCAAATCTAGAGCGGCTGTGCTGGGCCCCAGTAACAGCTGCTTGTCTGTACTTCTCCAACAAGGGCCGGGAGAACTCTTACTGCCGCCTCTGGGCCATTGGGGAGGCTGCACTCCTCCGGGTCTCCTGTGGAGTGCTTGAGAGCCCAGAAGGTCCTGGTAGGTTGATCTCTGTGATGGAGATGGAAAAATACAGAATGGGCTGAATAAGAGTTTGATTACCTTACCGTGGCCTTTGGGACCTTTCCCACCTCCACTTTCACCCTCAACCCATTTATGTACCAGTTTCTGACAGGCAGATCTTTCCCTGTTGGCCAAAAGAAAGCCCGACCCACCAGAGATCCTTTTCCCTCCCAGCCTGAGCCACAGGGCAAGAAACAGAATCCATCAAATGAGATGAAATCTGGCTAGCTAGCTGCTTCCGGGAGGATGGGCTTTCCGTGAACTTTGAGAGGGGGTCTGCTAGAAATCTGGAAGAATACATTCTACACAAATGAGTCTCTCTTTATCTCATATGCAAGAAGCCGTATCGCTTCCAGGAAATCTGCCAGTTCACTAAAGCAAAGAAGTCCTTGGGTTAATTCCCAGAATGTCCTGAAAGGCAGACAGTGGACCAGAAGGAGAGCAGGCTCCTGTATCCCCGCCCCAACCCGCGGCACGAAACTGGTCATGTTTCTCTGGGAAGGCACTCTTCAGGGGTGTTACCTGGAATCTGGTGGGGCCAGAACTGCTTGCAGTTAGGGCAACGAGGTTCCCTTTGGGCTTGGAAATATTTGGCAAGGCAAGGCAAGTGCATAGCGATTCCACAGTCCTCACAGACTTGGCTCTGAAAGGGAAAAACTCCTGTGAATGGGAGGCAGACGGCCTTTGTGAGATGAAGAGCCTCAGGGCTGAGCAGCAGTAAGGCTCCTGGAGGCCAAGGGTGGTTAACACTTTCTCCTGATCAGCCTCTCCACAAGGCTGGTTTTAAGCTGCAGGGGAGGTGGCACTGCACAGGGGAACTCCTGGCCACTGCTCCCCCATCCCCAAGCCTTGACGATCCCACATACACCACCAGCTGATGTGGGCCTCCTGACCTGGATGGAGAGGCTGTGGCAGACGTGGCACTTGCGGGCAGAGTCCTGGTAGTGGCGGAGGATGTACTGCTCCAGCTCCAGGACGCAGCGCAGGTGCAAAGTGTATTCTCCCTCTTTCTGCAAGAGAGCAGAGGCCCAGATACGTCCCTTGTGGTTCAACTGCCCCCATATCAAAGGAAGGCAAGGGGGCAAAAGTGGGACCTGCCCACTCCAGCTCCCCACCCACATTCCCGTACCTCGGAGAGCCACTTATCCTGCACCAGGCGCTGCAGTACTAGCTCAGCCTCCACCTTCTTCATCTTCTTTGGCTTCAGCTGGTCAGCTAGGTTCAGGATCTCCGTGGAGGAGGCAAAGCCGTTGCTAGACAGCACAATCAGATCCATCTGCAGATGGAAAACCCCTTTCCTAAGTGAGCAAAGGACATCACAGGGGCCACGTCCCTCTGGCCAGCTAGCGGGAGGATAGTGGACTCCTGGCTTTGTATTTCATTAAGCCAATGCTTCTTCTTTTTTTTAGGCAAAAAGGTGCCGGTACTCACCATGAAGTTGTGACAGTAAGTACCGCACTTATAACATGGGGGAAGGTGCCAGTATTGTGTACCCCCAGAAAAAAACACTGCATTAAGCACATTGGATGCAGAGGGCTGCATTTCACCCTCCCAAGACCCGTGAGATTCCCAAAACATGGACAGGCTGGGGAGCAGAGGCCAAGTCCAGAAAGTGAGTCCCCCCATGGCTACTGGGGGCCACTGAATCTGGGCCACTTAGGAGGCTGGCCAACAGGTAGGCAGGCAGCAATCTGCTACAGATTCAGCCACGTTTGCGCACTCAAAGTTTCCATGCTTACAGTCTTCTTGAACAATTCCAGCTCATTTTCAGAGTAGTCGCTTGCCATTAGGGTGATCTCAGTTTCAGCCAGATTCACCTGGGGGAGAAAGCAAGTGTGATAAAGGAGACACCAGGCAGCCTCTGAGGTCCAAGCCAAGAGGATTCTTTGACGCCGTCTCCCTGGCACCTACAGCCCAGATGTGGCTGGTCCCTCCCATGGGCAAAGCTGCTTCGAAGGAGGCAAGCTCCTTTTTTATTCCTGCAGCTATTGGCTCATCTCAGTTCCTGTGGCAGAGCCTCCAGCCTCTGGAGCAGTCCTGCCACCATCCAGCAAGGGTGTAGAATGAGGGAAAGGGTGTGCCTCTTGGATTCCTTGTCAGGGGGACACTGTGATCCAGCAGCAGCATGCGACCCTCCCCAGATCCCACCCTTCCCAATTTCAAATTACAAGGAAAAGACACCAGGTGACAGCCAACCCTGCCTTACCAAAGCATAATATGTTCTCCCATTTTCTTCTGATACTCCTTTCCTGATCTCCAAAGACAAAGGCTGCAGCTGACCATTCAAAGTGTTGATGAAGTCATCCAGCTGATCAGGTACATAATGGACTGTGCAGGAGGGAAGAAAAAGAGAGGTGAGAATATAAGGAAAAGGAGAACAGTCACATAACAAGTTCACAATTTCCATTGATTCCTACAGGAACATTTCCAATCCATGATTTATCCAATCTCTCTCCCTACCCCCATCCATGTTTTCTTCCTGAAATGGCTGCAGCCAACCAGCAAAGAAAAAACTGGTTTTTCTGATCCCTCTCCCCCACCCTCCCTGGTTTCTGGCTGAAAATGGCTGTCGCTGACCAGCAAAGCACAAACAGAGAAGGAAGCAAGGAAGCGGGCAAACTTTGGCTGTTTGGATATATGAATCTGAGGTGTGTATAGTGAGGTTTGGGTACTAACTCCTCATGTTTGGATAAGTGAATTTTTGCATAGCAAGTGTTGTGAAACAGGACCTGTGTGCATATTTATGAGTCGTTTCCCTCCCCCCCCAAAAAATTGTAATTCAAAATCACTTTTTAAAAAAAATCTCAGCTAAAACTATCTCTAGAGTCCAGCTGGTCTACAGTTCTGCTTGCTTTTAAAGAAACAAAAAGCCCCCACACCCGAATATCCGTGACTGCTAACTCTTGGGGACAGAGGCGAGGGTGGAAAGGGGGCACTGCCAGACCCTGAGAGGCTCTTCATTACACACACAGAGGGAGGGAGGGAGGGAGGGAGGGAGGGAGGGAGGGAGGGAGGGGAGGGGAGGGTCCCCTTCAGTCTCCCTCTCCTGCCTCAGTTCTGACGCTGGCACTGATCCAGGTGAAAGAAGTCCCTGGAGCCCTGGAAAGGAAGAAAGGTTGTGGATCCTTTCGCTGACAAATTACATACACACACACCCTGTGCTTTACACCTGAGCATCACATACACAGCTGACTTTTTGCACTGAACTCAGCAGAAGATGGAATGGAAAGATGGGACAGCTTAAGAGCACACAGGAGAGCATGATGGTGGAGGGGAACGCCATAATGCCACCATCGCCTTCCCTGCTCAGCTTGTCAAAGAGCAGAAAAGGATCAAATGTGGGGAGAGGGGCTGAGTCTCAAGATTACTTAGCACAGCTTTTACTTATACCCACACAGCCCTTCCTGCCTCCTTTTCCCCTCCTGAGGACTAGCCTGCTACCCAGCCCTCTATTAATCTCCGCCAGTGGACTTGCTCCCCCACTCACCCTTGTGCAGCTGGCAGTACAACTGGTGTAGCTTCGCAGCTTCAGGCCTCTCCACAAAGCCAAGAGTTAGGAAGGCCTGCAGGAACTGGCGGTGAGCATCATTCAGGTTGGTGCCCAGGGCCATGTCCATGTTCAGGACTGCAGGATGGAGAAAAACAGCTAGATAACAGGGCCGTGAACAGCATTCCTGTCCCCCTCTGCCTCTCCCTCCTCCTGGGGATCCTTTCGGTCTCATCCAGCAGGCTCCCCAACAAGCTCACTGTGCAGAATGGCTTTTTTTAAAAAAAAAATCTTAAATTTGTATACTGCCCATACTCTGTAGATCCCAGGGCGGTTCACAGCATAAAAATGCAAGATAAAAATACAAAATATGCCATAAATAAATCACAAACACAAACCCCATCACACCCCTTCCCTTTGAAATTACGGCTTCCTTGACACAAAACAATTGCTACGTTCACTTTTATGGGGTTGCTTTTAAATATATATATATTTTTAAATGTACTTTGGGTCTCCTTTGCTTAGAGGGGGCTTAGAGGGGGCTCCTCTGCAAATGTCGGAGGGGGGGAGCCGCTTCCAGCCTTGCAACTTCTTCATGTTTTTGGCGATCACTCGTAGCCGAGTAAGATTGTCTTGGCATTCTGCTCCACCACACCTGGGGTTGCTGCTGCTGCAGCTGCCCAGTTTCCGGTGTGTCGGCCCCTGTCAGGGAGGGAGGGAGCGCCGCCTTTCCCAGCACCCGCCCTCCGCAAGCCACTTTGCCTTCCCGACGAGCGCGAACACACGTGAATCCTGCGCGTGAGACGCTGCCTACCTTGGCTGGGGATGACCCGGAAAGTAGCCTCTGAGCGTGGGCAGAGTGCAACCACTCGGGAAGAAATGAAGAGGGAAGCGGGTAGGCGAGCGCGCCTGCCCCTCGGCTGCTGCTCACCTAGCGGAGAACTAGAGCTGAAGAACAGGAGAGAAAAGAAACCGCGGGAGAAAAGAGCTTCCGACAATAATGGCCACGCCCTCTCGGAGCTCTTAGCCAATGAGCGAAGTCACAGCCGGATTGACGTTTGGAGCAGGGAGAAGTGCAGGGCCTGAAGATAACAAAGTAGAGAGGGGCACGCTCATTGTTTGTAGAAGGAGCGTCCTGGTTCATTTAGGTGTTTTTTGGGGGGAGGGGGGGAGATAGTGCTGCCCACCCCATAAGGGCGTGGGGTGGGCTCAGACACTCAGAATTTCAGTATAACTCTCAATGGTCGCAGTTCCACCCTTAAAGGAAAAGTCACTGCAAAGTCAGAGCTCAGGCTTATTATCCCTCACGTATTAAAAAAACCACCCAGCTGATGCAAATACTGCCCAGGCATAATACACGTATTGTGCCCGGTACGTTTCCGAGCACAATTCAAAGTGTTGATGCTGACCTTTAAAGCCCTAAACGGTTTACCTGAAGGAGCGTCTCCACCCCCAGCATTCAGCTCTGAGGGCCTTCTGGCAGTTCCCTCACTGTGAGAAGTGAAGATAAAACATAGGTGCCGACTCCCCCGGGGCTCTGGGTGCCTCAGCACCGGCAAAATTCCCCATGAAGGGGCCAGGCACCCACAAATAGCAGCACCAGGGCCATGCACGTTGCATGGCACCCATGGTTGTGGGGCTAAGATGGCACTCCTGGATTATAAGGAACAAGGCAGAGGGCCTTCTTGGTAGTGGCACCCACCCTGTGGAACACCATCAGGTGTCAAGGAAATAAAGAACTATGGGAATTTTAGAAGGCAGACCCGTAAAGGGAAGGTTTTAATGTTGGATGTTTTATTATGCTTTTATAATTCTTAGAAGCCACTCAGAGTGCCTGGGGCAACCATAAAATTATTATTATTATTATTATTATTATTATTATTATTATTATGTGACATTGTGGCTGAGAAAATGGAGGTTCCATCCACTCGTATTGGTGAGTGAATGTGTGTGAGAGAGAGCACTGCAATGTGGTTCAACTTTTGCTATCCAGGCTCCTGAAGCATTGAATAGCTTGTTTGAGAAAAATGCAGTCAAAACAAAGGGGGGTCTCTAAATTGTAGTAGCAACTTAGCAGAGGACCATTGGCTTTCTCGCCTGAGTTGGCTGGGAGAGAAAGAGGGTGACTTGTGCATGAGGGGGATTTGATCAGAAAAACACCATCTCTCACTCCTCCATCTCTCAATAAGCTCTAGAAACCCGCTCCATGGCTGTTATATTCTATTGGGAGCTGCTCTGCCTACTAATCTGAAATAAAAGGTTCCTAAGTTTAAAACCAGCTCTGTCCACATTCAGAGGTGCTATACACTGAGTTGCTGCTGCTGTGCCCCAGGCAGCAAAATCCCTGGGCTGAGCCTCCCTGTAGAAGCGACCAGGCAGCATTAGCGGCAAGTACAGCAAAGCAAAGAGACCCGGAAAGCCACATAGAAAGGGGGTCAGTAGCGGTGAGTGTTTGGGGGCCCTAGCATCTGAGCCCCCTTGGCCCAGTCTCCTCCCAGCTCCTCATAGAAGCCGAAGGCCTGAAGGGCAGGACAAGTGGTTGGCCACAGCTGGGCAACTGGCCAATATCTCGTGGCTTCTGCCTGTTGCATGCTGGCTATGACTGTTGCAAAGGGGCTGGGCCTTGCTCTCAGTTGGGCCTTGAATAAAAGGGGGGCTCCCTAATCCCTTCACACAGGTAAGTGGGTGGCGTTCCGTAGTGAAGATCGCTCTAGGGTTCAGCTAAACCTGCAGAGCCCCCATTGCCTGTGGCAGTCTACCTCCACAGGCACGCATCTGGAGGCGGCCAACAGGCTTTCAAAAGGCATTAACGTTGTTGTCTCTTCCCAGGCACATTCCATCACCAGCTCTCCGGATGGCCAACGGCAGGACGGGCCTTGGGGGGCCCCAGAGGCCTTGCCTCCTCCTCTCCGTCTTCCTCGCCTGCTCGCTTTGGCACAGTAAGTCTCCGTGGAGGAAAGCTGCTTCCCTCTGCAGGAGGGCAGCTGGGCAGCCAGCTGGGCAGAGAGCGAGGCCAGGAGGGGCGGCGGAGACCTTCCTGCCAGGTTTCAGCTGCCTGGAAGATTTCCAAAGCTTGAACGGGTTGAAATGGGCTGAGGCTGCTTGGGTCAGGTTTCCAGGAGGCCTAACATTTCAACGTGCGACAACTCCAAATGGAAAGCCCCCTAAAATGGTTCCTTGTTACCAGAGCTTTGTTCAGTTCCATCTTGAAGGAGTCCACTTGGTCCACCCTGAGATTTCAGGGGATGCAGGAGAGAGAGATCGACATCCCAGAGTCAGTACAGGAGAGCGGCTGGGCAGTTGGGAAGGGCCTCTCACCTTTGGGAGACAGACACTGCCCCTTACCTCCGGGGGGGGGGGGGGTTGCTAGTCCTGTGGCTGTTTCATTTCCGGAGGGCTGAGTAAGCTGAGCTGGAGATGTCGTGGCACAATCTGGAGCACAGCTGTGTTGCATAGGAAGTGGCTCAAGGAAGCAGTCAAGGAAATGAACCGAGGGGCACCACTAGCTCAGATAAGCTGCGTCCTGCCTGCGCATTTCGCAAAGCAGGGGGAGTGAAACTGGATAGAGAAAAGTTTCCTTCTTTCTCTCATAATGCTAAAAGTCAAGGACATCTAGTGATGCTTAATGTTGGAAGATTTAGAACAGATAAAAGGAAGAACTTCATCCAGCACAGAGTTAAAATGTGGAACTTGCTCCCACAGGAGGCAATGATGGCCAACAAATTTGATTGCTTTAATCCAATTTCAAAGAGGGCAGCACTGTCGGTGGCTACCACCATGATGACCATACTCTGCCTCTAATCAAAACATGGAAACCCTTCCAAATCCCATTTGCAGGAAACCACAGGAGGTAGAGAGTCTCTTGTGTCTGAATACTGCTTGCAAGCTTCCCACTGGGGCATCTGAGAGAACAGGATGCTAGACTAGATGAGCCCCTTTGGCCTGATCAAGTGGCAGAGCTAGTTTCATGTTCTTAGGAGAGCTTTATAAACATTGAGGGGAGCAACCCAATGTACCCGGAGGAGGAAAAACAAGCAGCAGTCAACATAGAAATTTAAGGCTTGTCCTTGGAAGGTCTTTTTTCTAAGGCAGAGGCAGAGTTAGCTTTCCAGACTCAGACAAAATGCATTCTCTACCCCAGGAGTATTTTTTAAAAACTATACACACACACACACACACACACACACAAGGTCCCCCTCGGCCAGACTCAGATCTAGGCTTTATTTCACCCTTGTCAAAGACACAGCTTGGCACACACACACAGAGCTTAAGAGCCTCAATGGCACCCATCTGGAGGCTTCACTCAGGGCAAAAAAACCTGGCTAGCCCCCCTGTAATTACGGCTCTGCCTGAAAAAACAGGAGTAGAGCAGAGATTCTATCCCTTTCTGCAGTGGAGTCTTGGAGGGCCAAAGTGTGGCTTTGCAGAGGCCCTTTCTGGCTAGGCCTCCTCTGAATATGTAAGTTGCATTGAGTAAAACATTCCTACACTGCTTTCCTCTGAAAATCTGGAGATGACGCACAACAGCTGGTGTCAGTCTGGCACTCAAGCAAACTCTTCTGTTTCTTTCTAGCCGTATCCTCAAAGGACATCCAGCCAAGGTGCTTCACAGACTATGACTCCGAAGTGGGTTGTTCCTGGGAAGTGGACGCCTCTACCAACTGCCCCAAGAAGTTCCTCCTGCATGTTACAATGACTAATCGATTCAGTGGCCAAAAGTAGGTCATGCTATGAAATGTGAGAACTGCCACCCGATCTTCTCTTTCCTCTGTTGGGTGTTTTTGGGGCTGGTGGTACCCTCCTTACCACTGTGAGTTTTCCAAACTCAGAATAAGAAACGCAGGATCCAAAGGGTTTCTCATTCTACTTTTCACTGGACCACTTGGGTTGGAGAACTTCCAAGGTGCACAGATTTATGTCGTCTTGCACGCTTGCAACTTTCCCTGGGGAATCCACAGCCTGGTGCAGCTGGAGGCATTGCAAAGCCCCTCTCTCACTTGGGCTGAGCTTTCCCAAATCGAGGCTGTGGCAGAAATAATCCGAGTGTTGTCTACTTTGAAAACATCTTTTAAGTCTTGCCATTGTTCCAGGAAATCGTCGGAGTGTTCTCCTAAGAACAAGAGAGGCCTAGATGTGACCCCCAAGTGTACTTGCACCATTCGGTCTGAAGTACTAGATAATTTCAAGTATCGTTTCTCGCTGGAGGCCAATGGGAAAGAGATCTGGAAGAAGGCAATTAAGGACCTTCGTAAAATTGGTAAGGGATCCTTTGGTCTGCAAGATCCTTCTTGCGCATCTTTAGAGGCTGATCTGAAGAACAAGACAAGAGTAGCAGAATACAAGTGTGGTGGGCACAGATCATTTGTCTTCACGATTACCACCAATCAATGCTGAGAGACCTTCCTTAGCTGCTCCTGCATCCGCCTTAGTACGTTATGCAAAGTCACCACCTTAAACAGTGGCAGGCTTATTGTGGCAGAAACCTTTGCAATGGAGAGCCCCCTTCTTCAGGTGCCTGGAGGGGGATACTCCAGTTCTGGAGAGAACTTGGAGAGGTTGAGGTCTGTCCTCCAGGGTGAAAAGTCTGCCGCTTTGACCAGCCCTTCCTTACAAAGCAGAGGCCCGTGTTGTCTTCCCTGAGAGGCGAGCAGGGGCCCCTTTTGCCTCCCCACATCCTTCTCTTTGTTGTCTTCTTCCTGAATGCAGTGAAACCCCGACAGCCTGTCAACCTGAAACTTAAGATGGGGGATGGCGGATACATCCTCACCTGGGAAGATGGCTATAATGAAGAGAGCATTCTCCATAAAAATTCGGAAACAGACTATGAAGTTGCCTTTGGGCAAGAAGGCATGCTGGAGGACAAGGTAGGCACACCTTCCCAGCATGCTCCTCTCTGTACAATCACCTGGAATAGTGCTGCAAATTTATTATTGTTAATCAGTTAATTACATTTATATCCCACCCTTCCTCCCAAAGGAACCCAGGGTGGTAAGCTCATCCATGTTAAAACAATGCCATTAAAACAAAAATTAAAAATACTAAAACAACCACATACACTGTGGGGGGGAGACCTTCTGTGTCCTGAGCAGAGGTTGATGTTTCAGAATACCCCTCTCCCCACCCCCCTGCTCTGCCTCATGCTGGTTGACATGGCATCTTCCCTGCCTTTCCATGACACTTTCTTTGGGCAGCTCTGCATGAGAAAGTGCCTTCATTGTTCTCTCTGATGTCTATCAAGGACCATTCACAGAATCCATTTGTTCTAGTGAAAGTCATTGCCCCCCCCACCACATGCACACAACAATACATATGTTCAGCTGCTCTTTGTGGCAATAGACAGGCAAATTGCCCTAGTTGCCTATGCAGACCAGTGTGCAGAGCTGCATTTGAGAAAAGGGGAGTATATGTGGTTTTCAGCCATCACTACAGGAGTAGCATTTATTAATTTCTAGGGTTTATCCTAAATCTATAACAATATATTTGGCAGATGATTTTATGCCCCTCACAGGTGGGGCACACACAAGAACAGTGGGTTGGCTTTTATGACTTCTCAGAGTAGACTGGCTTGAGATCAGGGCCACCAGCCCCAAGCCATTGCTTTCCTTTGGATCACAGAACCTAGGGGAGGGGTGGCAGATGCAGCCTTCCAGGCCTCTTTCACCACCCCATTACTGTTCCACACACTCCTAGTTCTTTGGCTAGGCTGAATTGCATCTTTTCTTCCTTGTCTGGGTGGAGGAATGAGCCCAGCCCTGGGTCCCTGGCTGTGGCTGTCCCCCCACCCCTCAGGTGAGAAATGGCCAGGCTCAGGAGGAAGGAGATTCTTCTGCCCTGGAGCCTTCTATCATTTGGTCTCAAGCCCTTTGACTTCATCTACAAAGCTTTCATTCCCTTGTCCATTGCTACATAAGAGTCCAAAAGCAATTTTCTACCATATCCCAAAATTATCTCCTTCCATAGAAAGTTGAGAAAGAGAAGAATTCCACTCACCAGAAGAACCCCCTCCCAGTGTTTTCCTGTGGTGTGGGAAGGACCACATAATGTAAACCTGTTTGCTTCTTGGTTTTTTCCCCCCTCCAAAGGCACGCAAACGCATGACGACGGACACGCAACTTAAAATTGCCATAGGGAGTCTCATGCCAGCAAGGATCCATTTTGCTAAAGTGCGCCAGAAAAATTATTTCCTCGGGAACACCTGGAGTGATTGGAGCATCCCGATAAGTTGGAAAACAGATGGGTGGATCGGGTAGGGCACCTGTTTATTATTAGCAATGTGTTGGCATCCCCGTGTGTTCTGGGCTCCACATTGTGGGCTCTTTATTTCTAGATTTTGTAAACCTTCTGGATTTGTGAAATATTCCGACCCCACCCACAGGAACGTTTGTGCATCATCCGGCCCCTTTAAGTGAGTGACAGCATTTCTCTCACATTGCTGGGGTCTTGCATTTCCAGTCAGCTAGACATCAAATTAATATGCAGACCTCTCACTTAATTCAGTGCAATTCTCTGCTGTAGACAATACCTCTTTCTGAAGTCACCCCAATGATTTTTATTGTTTCTCATTTAAATAAAGACAAGAACACACAACTACATTAACTTGTCCAGTGGTCCATTCTTATTAAATTCCATACGTAGTACATAGTGCACATGCAATAAGTTATGTATTATCAATTCAAGTAGCCTCTCCACAGAGATTCCTGTGTTGAAAGTGGAATAAAAGTATCTTCCGTCTCATTTATAAAGGAAAAGAAAGGAAGCCAACATCACCAAAAGTGTGTATCCTTGAAGTGCCTTTAATTACACTTTTGTGTCAAGTAAGGCCTTCCAACAGAGCCACACTCCAAATACTATTTAACCAGATCTCAGTGGGGAGTTCTATAGATTGTTTCCAATATAGGGCTATTGTAAATTGGGCTGCTGATAACAGAAAACAATACTAGGGGAGCACCAAATTATTAACCCTTTTCTCCTTTCAGGCAGAAATGGGTGGAATCTGTGAGCTTAGCATCCCCTTTTCAGGGGATGAAGCCTGCCAAATTTCACACACAGAGGTCCAAGGGAGTTGTGCTTGGCACCCTTAAAGTTGATTTGGAAGGAATAACTCATTGGGCCCCCTATGCCTCTACCCCTTCCAGGAACTGACTTGGCAGGCAGCACAAGCTTTGCAAGGCTCCCGCCTCATACCTGGACTGAACTATATTAAAGAGTACACTAACACAGGCCATTGCTGTCAACCTTCCTTTTTTTTTTGCAGGAAATTCCCTTATTCCAGCACTGCTTCCCGCTGCTATCCTGGATTGTTAGATATCCCGTATACTGTCCCTGGGACAGGTGAGGCTGCTGATCCCTTATTTTCAAATCTGAAAATTGACAGCTATGACACAGGCTTTGTTGTGCACGTGTGTTTCTGTGCCACGTAGTCCCTCAAGAACACGCCTGAAGATGGACAGATACCAAACCACTGCTTCTCACAGATACATGCTGATCTGCAATAACACTGAAATGAACTGCAACTCAGGCCAGAACGAGGGGTGTGGGGTGAAGGGGAGCAAGGTCATTCTGAGGAGCTGGGGGTGCTGTGCGAGAAACCTCTTTTACCTTCCCAGAAACCCTGTGAAGTACGCTAGCTTGAGAAATGGCAAGTGGCCCAAGGTCCTTGGATGAGAGGGATGCAGAGGCCAGGGAAAGGACACCTCTATACTCAGTTTTATGCACCACCCTTTGGACCCCCCGGGAAACTCACCAAACGAAACCTGCTGCCTCCTGGACCCGGGTGTGTGCAGTGCAAGTAAGCCGAGTGCTGAACAGGACACAGTACAGTCTGCATGGGGTCTATTCGTAAAAGCAAGACCAGGGCAGTGTCAGCAGGTTCCAGGAAGCCCCCTTTCTTCTGAGATTTTTGGAGTGATCTGTGTTTGTTTGAGCCCAGGCTGGTGGGAGGGGTTGAGTGGGGAGATGTATCCGAAGGTGAAGGAATTGATAGCAGCATTTATTTATCAGAAACTAGTCCTGATGGTTTTATTGTGTGGTTCTGTAATACCTGTCGCTTTCAGCATACTGCTTTAGAGATATGTTCACATAGTTATTTTTATATATAAAGTGGTACCTCTGGTGAAGAACTTAATTCGTTCCGGAGGTCAGTTCTTAAGCTGAAACTGTTCTTAACCTGAAGCACCACTTTAGCTAATGGGGCCTCCTGCTGCCGCCGCACCACTGCCACACGATTTCTGTTCTCATCCTGAAGCAAAGTTCTTAACCCGAGATGCTATTTCTGGGTTAGCGGAGTCTGTAACCTGAAGCGTCTGTAACCTGAAGCGTCTGTAACCTGAGGTACCACTGTAGTCAGGGAAGGGTCATTGCAGCTCAGTGGTGACTGCTTTGTATGTATGTAGAAGGTTCCAGGTTCAGTCCCCAGCATTTATTTATTTTTAAAATTGCATTTAATCTTTATTGATTTTTCAGTATACATCCCAATTATCACTCTCCATCAAAGATATAGTAAAGTAACAAGACTTCCCTCCACCTGAACGTGGGTCCTCTACAATTCTATATTAACTGCTTATTGAATAACATCTAATTTATATTTATCTAATATATCCATAAGTTATGTCACCTTGCAGGAGTCATTTCAGATTTCAGATGTTTACAACGATCTTTAAGGCATTGTCTGTATTTGTCCCATTCTGTGTTAAATTTTTGGTGGCCATGATTCCTAACTTTCCCCATTAGACTTGCCATCTCAGCGTACTCAAATAATTTTTTCTGCCATTCCATTTTTGTCCCCAGCATCTCTAGGTAGGGCTGAGAGACACACCCTACCTGAAAGCCTTGGGGAGCGATTGCCAATCAGTGTAGACAATGGTCTGGCTTAGTATAAAGTGGCGTGGCTGCCTATCTATAATTAGGCAATACAGAAAAGGTCTAAATAAGGAAGATCCACTCCAGCACACTGGCTAACTTGTCAATGAGTAACTGCATCCCAGTGACAGTACTGTTCAGTGGGAAGAGGAGGTGCATGTGGAAACCTTGATGCAAGCACCAGTTAAGCCATTTCCTACCTTTCTACTTCCAAAAACCCCACCTCTTCCTTCTTAGCACCCCTCCTGAGCCCCATAGACTCCTGCTTCTCCCCCCTCCTCCAATGATCTACCTGGTCAACTTTCACCTGCTCTTATAGGAAATGTAATAAGAGTAGATGAGCTCAGCTGCAGCTGAAACAGGCCAAAAGGGTTGCAGCGCCACGACTCCAGAGCCCGGACTGACTTGGCTGCGCGCACACACCACGGGGCTGGCGTGGTCGTCCCGCGCCGCGAGCACTCTGCACATGCTCAGGAGACACCGATCGCAGTCTGTTGTAGCCGAGTTTTGTGCGAGCCCCGCCAGGGAGGGCTTCCTAGCTGGCTGGGAATTCCCGTCAAAGGCGGGAAGGGGCCGGGTTCGGCATGCAAATCCGCGCCCCAGGAGGAGGGCCGGGGCGTAACCCAGCGCTTCCCGGACAGCAGCCGTAGCAGCGGAGGGCGCGTGGCCCAAGGGGGCTGGAGTCGGCGAGTCGCGAAGGGCTCCCGGTCGCCGTCGGGTCTCCGCCCCCCCCCTCCCCGGGCCCTCTCCCCTCCGGGATTCCCTTTCGCTTTGCGCACGAGCGCTGGCCGGAACCCCGGGGGAGGCGGGACGAGGCGGGCGCTGGCCGAATTTGCTCAGAGAGCCGCCCCGGGACGCGCGGAGGGAGGCCCGCCCTTCCTCCCCACCCACCGAGTGGAGCAGCCCGTCACCCAAGCAGGCAGCAGCGGGAGGGGCTCCGGCACTACGGGCAGCCAGGTCAAGCCAAGCGGGGGCGGGCGGGCGTCTCCTGAGCTCCGCTTCGCCTGGCTCCGCGCCTGGCGGCCGGGCTGGCACTGGCAGGAGGAGGGAAGCGGGCCGCTCGACGTTGTTGCCTCTTCCCGGCAGGGCCCGGCGCCCTTCGTTCCCGACTCTCCGGATGGCCGACGGCGGGACGGGTTTCGGGGGTCCCCGGAGGAAGCCCGGCCTCCTCCTCCTCTCCGTCTTCCTCGCCTGCTCGCTTTGGCACAGTAAGTCTCCGCGGAGGAAAGCCGCTTCCCTCGGCAGCAATAGGGAGAGTCCGGGCGCGGCCAGCCGAGCGGAGAGCGAGGCTCCCCCGGCCGTAGCAGTTGCGCACCCAGAGACTCCCTGAGGGGCGGCGGGGACCCTCCTGCCGAGGTTCAGCCTCCTGGAAGCTTTTCAAGGCTTGGGCGGGTTGCTTCCTTGGGTCAGGTTTCCACGAAGCAGGCGTGCCAAGTTGAATACAATATAATGGGGGGGGGGGTTAAGCCCCGCCCCATAATCGATCACATGATGCTGTGCACCCACACCATTTGAAAGGCAACGCCCATCAACTGGTGGGAAAGGGAGACCCCTAGGATTTGGCTCCTGTGCCAGGAGCATTTCTGGCTCTAATTCCTGGTGTTGTGGGTTGGTGAGGAGGTGTTTAAGAAGTTTTGCTGGGTCTGGGGTTGCCGTGGGTTTTACCACCATACCCTTAAGACGGTCGTTGCAGAGTTTTGAATCTCTACAATAAGCCAGGCACCCACCACACACACCCCATTTATCCTCCTGTTTCCATAAACAGGCTAGGTTCCTCCTGCCATCATCAGTAAGTGTCCAGCCGGGGCGGGGGGGGGGGGCTCGGTGGTCGGCCCATATTTTCTACACCAGAGGTCAGCAAACTTTTTCAGCAGGGGGCCGGTCCACTGTCCCTCAGACCTTGTGGGGGGCCGGACTATATTTTGAGGAGGGGAGAACGAATTCCTATGGCCCACAAATAACCCAGAGATGCATTTTAAATAAAAGGGCACATTCTACTCATGTAAAAACACGCTGATTCCCAGACCGTCCATGGGCCGGATTTAGAAGGCCTTAATTTGCCTACCCATGATCTACACGGACTATAAGCACTTGCTTTCCAAGGTTTCAGGCAAGGTTTCTCCAGCCTTCCCTGGAAATGCTGCCACTTGGGATTGAACCTTGACCTTCTGCATGCATAGCAGGTGCTCTGTCCCTGAGCGAAGGCTTTCCCAGTGGGGTGCAGGTAGAGGTGGAGCAGTCTGCTAGCCAGGCCATGGAGCCCAGTTGTTAGCTGTGATTCCTGCACTGCAGGCAGGTGGGCTCACTAGCAACCCTACAATTCTGTGATTCTATTGTTCTTCTTGAGTCTGTGGATTTTCCATCTGTCTCCCACCTCAGGAGATCCTTCCTACTTCTCTTTAGTAGCGCAACAGTTTAATTTTTACGGTATATTGGGCAGATGTTTTTCTCCCCCTCCCTCATTAACAGGCGAACTCATTGGGGACGTCCAAGGATGTTGGAAGACAAAAATAAGGTCTTCCCCACACATTTAAAACATTATGGGACTCACTTCCACAAGAGGCAGTGATGGCTTCTCACTTGGGCGACTTAGACAGGATGAGACAAATCCACAGTAGAGGTGGAGGAGAGGTCTCCCAATAGCTACTAGCCATGATGATGGTTTTCCCTCCAGTATCAGAGGCAGTAAATGCCTCTGAATAATGCCACTTACTGGAAACAGCAGTGGGGGGATGCTCCTGTTTGTGAGCATCTTCCTTTTGGGGCACCTGGTTGGCCACTATGAGGACAGGAGGCAGAGTGGTCCTTCCTTGTGGCTGCTTCCATGTTGAGAGAGTCAACTTGGTCTGCCCTGAGATTTCACGGGATGGGGAGCGAGAGAGAGTTTCCTGAGTCAGTGTAGGAATGTGGCTGGGTTGGCAGGAAGGGGCTCCCTCTCCCTTGGGGGACGGATGCCACCTCTCCCCTCACCTCCTGGGGAGCATCTAGTCTGTTTCATTTCTTCATGGCTTTTCTGCTGAAGATGAAAAGGGAAGTTTGCTCCCTCTGCTGCTTTTGAGGAACCGAAACTAGAGGCGAAGCTGCCTTGTGCATGTTTGATAGGAAAATAAACATCCGGAGGGTTGCGCAAGCTGAGCTGGAGATGTCCTGGCTCAGCCTGGAGCAGAGAGGTCAATGGGGCCATGTTGCAGAGAGGTCAATGGGGCATGTTGCTGTAGGAACGCCAGAAACAGGAGAAGCGGTGCAAGGAAGCAGACCGTGGCAAAGATGCCATCTCGCAAGCTGCAATCCTGCCTGAGCATTTCGCAGCAAGTTCCAGCAGGGGGAGCCACTTAGTCTGTTGCAGGAAGAAGAAGAAATAGTTTCTTGTTGGCCTAAGGCCCTAAGCTTTGGAATGATAGACCTTTCAGTCTTCAAGTTGCTACAGAACTCAGTGGGAATTGTTTCTGTGTAGACATGCCCAGGATTCCACTGTGAGAAGCAGAGGAGTGGCTTGGGTGGCGGAAAAGTAGAACAAGCCTGCTAGAAATTTTAGACAGGTAAGCAGCAGCAGATAAGGAGATGAGATAGGGAAGTTTTATTTTCTCTCTCATAATGCTAAAAGTCAAGGACACCTAGTGATGCTTAATGTTGGAAGATTCAGAACAGACACGGAAACACTTCCAAATCTCAGTTGCAGGAAATCACAGGAGGTGGGGAGTCTCTTGCGCTTGAATCCCACCTGCAGGCTTCCCACTGGGGCATCTGGTCATTCAATGAGACAGCAGGATGCTGGACTAGATGGGCCCCTTTGGCCTGATCCAGCGGCAGGGCTACTTTCATGTTCTTAGGAGAGCATTATAAATGGTGAGGTGAGCAACCCAAAGCACTTGGAGGAGGAAAAAGAAGCAGCAGTCAGCTGAGGTCCAGCGCCGAGGGCCTTCCGGCAGTTCCCTCACTGCGAGAAGCCCAAGTTACAGGGAACCAGGCAGAGGGCCTTCTCGGTAGTGGCACCCGCCCTGTGGAAGACCTCCCACC